>NC_138666.1:4375000-6775000 GCF_964273445.1 Streptopelia decaocto | reverse complement strand
GCTAGATGATTATTATAAGTTTCTTTATAGGACAGAAAAAAGTTAATGGTATAAGGGAAAAAAAACAAGGTCTCCAGTTAATGAATAAGCATGCTTAATGAGTGTTAAGAGTTTTAACAAGTTACATGATCTTTATTTTGGTAGTTTCTGGAAGATCTTTATTTTAAATTCTGAAAAAATATTAATCACATTTTCCTTTCTCTTTCCAGATGGGATTATTGATTCAACACGCTGATTCTGTCCTGCATGAGCCCAGCTCCTGAACGCCTGCACCAGGTACTTTCCTTGCATTGCATGTTTGTGCTGCCTGTGCCATCTCTTCATTTAGTGCCACTTCAGAAAGGTCTGTATGCTCTAACAGATACTGCGTTTGGATTTTAATTTTGCTTTCAAGACATTGATCTACATATTTTGCCCACAATTTTTTTGAATTGCAAGAAGATGCTTCTGCTCACAAAAACTGGAGAGTGATGGGGTCCTTGGGAATAGAGGTTGGATATTGTGTTGTTCAGGGTGAATCAAATGGTATGTGGAGGCCTTACAAAAACCAGAATCTTTATTTCCAATTGCTCAAGGAGCACGTGATGAGGGCTGGATGAAGGACCTCGGTGTCCCTGCTGATTTTGGTTGCGTTCTCGCAACCGTGAGTGAAACAATCGATTTCCCAGCTGTTTCTTATCACAGATGTAGCATGTCGGGAGGAAAAGCCCCATGTGTGACCTGAGACATCCCACATTTCTGAAGCCTCTGAAATACTTTAAAGCTTTTGTTGAGCTGAACCCCAATCTCTTTTCATCGCGTTAAAGTTATGACATGCTCCAATGACCACAGAGCCCGAGGCGATGCTGAGTTCTGGCTCCACGATTAAACTGCATGAAGTACTTTACCCATTTATGTGATAGTTTTCATATGTTTTCTTATTAGTATTTACTATTATATGTTACCTCTAGCTATTTCCGCTTGGAAATGGGTGTGTGGCTGCAAAAGAAGAGAAAGTGAGTCAAATTTGCCCTCTTGCCCTGCACAGGGAAGATGATGTAGTGTGTAGGCACCGAGCCATTCCCGTCACACACTCGGCATCATCCTCCCTGAATATTTTTTCCATCTAGAATTTGCTGATCTGCTTCGCTGGTATTTTTTGATCGTGCTTCTTTGTTTATTCCCCAACCACTTTGGATGAGCAAAAAAATAAAAAAAAATGCGTTGGCAAGAACATTTGTGGGAAAGCAACATCACGTTGCATACTTGTGCGAATAAATATTCACAAGAGAATCCACGTTGAGAGCGCTCGCACGGCCGCTCGTGAATTCTCCTCCTATTACTCACTAAAGAGACTTGTTGGATGTTTATAGCTGTTTGGTGGGCAACTGGCAAACCAGTTGGGGAGACCTGTGATTTGTCTAAGCCTTTGATCGTCAGGTCTGGGATAGACATAAGAGCATCTGGCCTGGGTTGACTAATGGAGTGGCACTGGTAGCCGGGGCTCATAGTATCTCATTTCTGTCTGTAGCAACTCCAGTCTGTCTATCCAGGCTGTTCATCAGAGCAAAAAGCTGGAGAAATTTGTGGAAGAATCGCAGTCTGTTTATAGATTGCTTTGAGTTAAACGAAGAGCTAGATTTGCCTGAATAAATGAACGGGGCATTATTTGACCAACATTAGGAAAATGTGAGGGCTCTATTTACCTTTCAATTTGAGTTTTCTTGAAGCAAGTACCAGTGAATGCCAGTGCTTCTGGAGAGCTGTTATAGGAAGACGATCATCTCTTGGGAGCCCCACGTTCTCTGTTCTTAGTGCCCTGCACTGATGGATATTTCTGTTTTTTCTGCTTCTCTCCGTGCACAGTACTGGGAAAAGCAGCTGTTGCCTTTGATACTTGAATAGATTGAGATTCACAACTGAGTAAACTGTCACTACTTGATTGCTCACTCTGTTTGCCTGCGAATTTTCCTGTGGCAGAGAAGAAAGCACTAATAAACTGTTCCAGTTGTGGTTCTGTAGACAAATGCGGGGTTTGGTGGATGCTTGTTAAATAGAGGTCAACTGTCAAGAAAAAGTTACCTCATTCTTGAAGGATTTTCGTTGACAAAGGTAGCTGAAATAAAGTTGGATGTATATCTGAAGAAAGCAATTAGCGTTTTACATTTACAGCATAAAGCTCACACATCAAGTGGATTAAGAATTGGCCGATACATCTGAAGAAATAGTCATCATCAGGGAGCACTCGTGAAATAAGAGGTTTCTTGTTGGGCTTTGTGGAGCTTGGCGCGCTGTTATTCCATCGTCTCATCAGCGACCTAAAGTAATGATAAAATTAATGCTGATGAGGCTTTTGAACAGCTCACGCTGTGGCCGGGACGCGCGGAGCAGTGACTAAAGGAGTCGCGCCGTGTGGTCTGGAAGGCTTGGGAAGCTCAGCCCACGGAAATCAAACCCGCTCTGATGCGGATGGAGCTCTGGGAACAAGGCAGGCAAGTGGTACCAATAGAAATAAATGCCTCTGTGAAAGGCAGAATGAGCTCCCAGGGCACTGGGCTGGCAAAAAAATACCAGTGTGATGCTGGGATGTGCATGCAGGAGAACCTTGTGTTCTCCCACCAAGCCATGTGGGTTCGATCTCCCTTCTTCTTTTCAAAAGGCTGTCAAGAAATAGAAGCCAATGTGGAAAAGGGCTAGAAAAATTATTTGAAAGCTGGGGAAAGCAAGGTATTTAAAAGCTCTTTAATCTATTGAATGTATGAAAACGAAGCAAATGAAGTGACTTGGTATGTATGCACTGGGATCATTTTGAGAGAGAAAACTCTGGCAACTAAAGGAAAAGATATAGTGAGAATCCTAGCTAGAAGCTAAAACCCAATACATTTAAGTTAGATACAAAGCATGTGTTGGAGTTTGAATGCCACAGAGGATTTACCATCTCTTGGTGCTTGTCAAATCAAGCCTGTGTGCACGGGAGGGGCCATTTAGCCAGGACCCAAATTAAGTTTTAATTGTAGGGCTTCAGTTCTTGGGCTTCATACAGCCGGGTGAGTAGGTGAAATGTAATGGTCAGGGTGATGCAGGAGATCAGAACAGATATCATGGTCCCTTCAGGACTCAAAGCTTTGTGAATTAAATTAGCTTGAAAATCCTGTTGGATTCTGTTGGAAAGGATGGGTGTTGTTTGAGGTTAAAAGGAGAGATTGAGACAATGTGATAACGTTCTTGTTGGCTGGAGTGTTGCAGCAGGCAGTGCTGGCTCAGGCCACCGTGTCTCCTGTCCCCGGGACGATCATCAAAGGAGCTCGAGCTCTTGGGGCTAATGCTCGTTACCAGCTACAGAGCTTTGGAGTTTTCTCCAAACGCAGAAAAAAATATTGAGATTGAAGTCTGCTCAAGGAAGACAGTTGTTAGATATCTGTACAGAATGAATTTTTAAACCCGGGGCAGTTGTCACCTAGTGATACCCTATATTGTGATGAAGCTGGGGGATTGATCTTGGTGATGCCCTGTTCCCTGGAGTCCTTGAAAATAGCAGAACTTTTATTTTCTTGGCAGGCCACAAGGTGCCCATCTTGTCTCTCGGTCTAATTCCATTTTGCTTCTATTACCCTAAAACTGTGTAAGCAAGTTTAATTATGTCTATTGTGTTAAATGTTTTCCAGATCGGAGGTAAGTGCCTCTAAGCAATAGGTACAATGATATTGTCCTTCTGCATCCCTTTAGAACAGGGATGAAGGGTGCTGTGTATTTATTGCTGTGATGTTATTACCTCTGGAGCTCATGTGGCCCAGAGACAGCGGGCTCGCAGTCCACGACTCGTGATTAGGGGTTTTGGTGGTGTTCTCTCTTTTTTTGTCATTGTTTGGCTGCAGCTGGAGAGGAAATACCTTCGTGTTGTCAGCCGAGATGTAAACAGAATGTCCATCATCAATCAGGAGTCATTGAGGTTCATTTGCTCTTGCGTTGTCTCATAACCACGGGAGAAGCAGATTAACATGAAAAATACTGATGCGTGCATGTGGTTTTGTGCATTTAAAGCTAACCAGATGTTTTGAAACATCTCTCTGAAATACAGATGATGATATAATGACTCCATAGTAATAGAGCATTGGCAAGGGAGACATGAATATCCCTCGGTGTGGCATGTAGAGATGCACTCCCCATTTGTAGGCTTGGACAAGTTCAGGAAGTTCACAGGCTACCTAAGGACAAAAGATGTTTTGTTCCAGGCATGCACTCTGTCCTTGGTAACACACAGCACTGCTGGACCCAGAACACCTTCAGGTTATTTAATTTTTAAGAAAAGCCTCCGCCTAACGATCAACATGGCATGTGCAGGATGCCTCTGATCCAACACTCTGATGCCTCTGCACAACACTTGTTCTGCAGTGAAGTCCCTTTGGTAAGTGGGTTGGAGGGATGTTCTGGGCTGGCTGTGGTCACCAGTGTGGTAGGGAACAGTGTTTACTGGGATGGCAGCAGGAGGCTGAGCCCCCAGTGCAGTGGGGCTGGGACCCTGACTGCACATACACTGCTGTTACGTGACGTGGTGCTCGCTTGAGCCTCCTGCACAGAAAGAGGGAAAAGCACATGAAAACCAGACACGATGACGAGACTGATACAGGGTTTTGGACACTTACTTGGAGGATTTTGAAAGCTAAAATGTGAATGAGGGGAGAAATAAAATGCTCTGGGGTGCAGGTAATCTGATCGGGAGGCATTGGTCCCAGTTCCTCCGTAAGAACATTATCGTCTTTAGAGAAGCTGTGCATACGTTTCTTTTTATACCAAATGAACAGATAGCAATTTCCTGCCTCGCTTATGTTTCAAGGCCATAGTCTGCCTCTGTCTTTCCCCTGTTGCAGAAATTCATGGCAGTGTGAGGAATGTAGCGTCTGTCAACACGTGCTGCAAGAGAAATACAGAAGCCTGAAACTGGGACTTGACAGGAGGCGGATGCCTGTGTTTTAAATAATAAAATACCTTTTCCTGTTAATTTTGTTTAAGTCGCAGGAGAAGGAGGGGGGGAGGAAGGCTGTAATGAATGCTGTGCTTTTGTGCTCTGAGGGCAGAGAACGTGTCAAAATGTAGCAGGTAACGAAAGGGTGTCAGACTAGGACAAAAGCAAAACATAAACCATGTGGTCTGTGGCCAGGTAAATTGGAATGATTTTGCTAAAATGAATAAATTCACCAGCATTTATTCTTGAGCAACAACAGCTCTGTGTGCTTTCTAACCTTCATTACACCTGCCTGCTAGCTTGCTTTTTTTGGCTAGGACTTTTCTTCTGTTCCTTCTGTTTCTTCTATATCCTTTTAGATGCAGACCAAGATACCTGAAGTGTTGGCACCTGTTTTCTGCCTGATGTACAAGTTTGAGGCACAACAGCATCACTCGGATTTCTAACCAGTTACTTTATCACTAGATTTAATCAGAGTTTTTTGATCTGTTTGCTTAAACCTTAAATACTCAGATAAATTTGAATAGCTCATGCAGCCTGGGTTGGCCCTGGGAGTTTTCTGGAGGTTTTTACACCATCTGCAGTCTCTCACTCCTGGTTTCTGTAGCACAGGTACCCACGGCAAAAAGCTCTTGTCCTGCGTGGGGTCAGCTCCCATCTTGTAAAGTCTGAAAAACAATAATATTGATAATTGTGGTAAGATAAACAGCTTCATTCTTCTGCTTTTTCTGAAAAAGGAAGTAATAATCAAAAAAGAAAGGCTGATGCTGGTCACTGAGGTGAAGGATCACCTAAGGTGTTTGAAGATGCCGATTTAGTTGGCAGGTTTGTTTCTCGCTATACAGTGAATTCTCCAGAGAAGGTATAATTGCTTGGCGCTGGCGCAACAATTTTCAGCTGCAGCACACGCTGAATTCGGGCTGCGGTGTCCCCGGAGCCTACAGAACAGTGCCCTCTCGTGAGAGGAGCTGGGACCAGAAATCCTTACCAAACTAGACCTGGGGTTTGGAGGGTCAGGAGGAAATTAAGGCTGACCTGTCACCCTTATATGTGTTTTGGGTTTTTTTTTTTTTTCTTTTTTAATGTTCTATATGGCATGATGGCTGTAGAGGCTTTTGTGTACTGATAGCTCAAAGTGTGCAAATGAATGAGCACTTCTTACAATACTTCATAGTTCAATACACTGAATTAATTTCTTTAGTGGGGGAGAAAAACCTAAAGGTTTTTTCTATTTTCCTGACTTCCATGCTGCAGCCAGCACAGATTCTAGCGATTTGTGTGTGGTTGGGAGCAACTGTGCTCATGTGCCAAGAACTGGAGATCAAGGTGTAGAATGCAATTTCAGAATAGTCCTGAAAGAAAAGATTCAATGTTAATATGTGTATTACATATTGCTGCTTGGGGTGTGGTGGGGTTTTGGTTTTGGCTTTTTTTTTAATTGTTATATTTTGTTTTGTTTTTCATTGTCACTGTAGTGGGACTGTTTCAAATATGTGATGAGCTTGGAGGTGTTGGTTTGCTGTAGACTCTACAAATGAGAGAAACCTGTGTGCTCCCTCCTATGCTGCTCCTTTAGCATTATCTTGCTTCTAGTCCTGGCCTGTTCTATGCAAACCCCCAATCATTTTGCTGGTTGAGCTCTGTATAATAACATTCAGTCTCTATGTGGTAGCAACAGTCCTTGTGTTTTCCTGTTTCCATCTATTGTCATGTTTTACCCTTAGCTACTCTTCCAATTATCGAACAGTTTGTCTTCTCTTTCTACAGTGACTTATCCAAGTAAAGTTATTCAGCCTAAAGCCCTTAGGTGCTTTATATAGAGATGTTATTTTTATGTATGCCTAGATATGAACAAATAATCTTAATTACAGATGACTTTGTATAACTGTCATAATTAGAAATGTGTAACTGTATAATTAGAAATGCTGTGGTGCTTCAACTAGAGCTATAATAAAGGTACCTACAAATTAATGCCCTTTGGACGTGATGAATCGGAGATGCCTGCGTGTGGCTTCGGTTCCGTCGTGCTGCGATGGGCAGAGTGCTGGTGGGGGACAATCTGTGCTGGGAACTGCCTTGGGTTGGGGGGTGCTTGCTTTCTGAACATATTTAGAAATAATGAATCTATGGGCAATACTTAAGCCTTTTATGAGGCTTATAACCCTTCTTCTCTGGTGCTTCCAAACTTTGTTGCTGTAGAAGGGGAGGGAATAGAGATTTTCTTTTTCTTAAACTGTGTTATGAGAGTGTTCATCTGGCTAGATGTCTTTAATCTCTTATGAGGTGGAGGAATGCGTGTTAAATAAGCATGAAGTTTGGGCGCTTTCTACAATTGGGTGTGTTTGCCGGATTTTTAAGAAGGGTGATGCGTTTGGATGAAGGGTTTATATTTGCAGTTGGGTTCCCTTTGAGGTTACTCCAGTGGCTGAGATCCCATGTTCAGCTCCAGGATGCTGCATTCAGCCAAGGGAACTCATCAGGGGAGCAGAACTGCATAAGCCAGAGATGTTGTCTGTGTGGCTGAGCCCCTGGAGCGCAGGGTCCCATTCAGCAGGGCTGCGGGTGATGTGCAGCATCTGCCCATCACTTGCAATTGGTGGCATTTCCCTGTACTTGATCCCATTTTCTATCCAGCAGACTTTTTGCATCAGTCATTGCTGATGAGGATGCAGCTCCAGAATGGTCCTTCTGATGGGTGGTTGGTATAATAAATCCTCTGCTCGCAGCGAGAGGAACAGCCACCAGCTCTTGCACCAGCTTGAGGGGAGAAACAATCAAACTTCTTTTTGGCCAGGATAACTAGAACAATAGAAATTGCTGCTCAAAGCAATTTGCAGGAAACCAGAATCCAAACTGTCTCAGGGTAATTTGAAGGGTTTTCCCAGAGTACAGGGCTGGAGCCCTGATGGCTTGTGGGTGTGTGAGTCTGTATGTGTCAGAAGTGGCAAATGGGCCAGGAGAAATCACCAGAAATGATGGTGTTGTACCCCAAGAAGATGCCAAGAGAACGAGAGGTTTCTCAGCAGGAGTGTTGGCTGTGAAGGTAGGCTTGGAGGTGTCTGCGAGAAAATTCTCCTTCTGTTCCTACTGGAGTCAGGGAAAAATGACCTTGCATGCGTGCTTTTCAGTTAAACAGGGAGCAACTCAACTCTTTCTCTTGGAAACCAGGCAAGAAGTTGCTGGGTATTAGCTAACCTTCAGGTCGAAAGGGGTCAACACTACACTTCCAGTTCTTGACTTGATTACCAGAGCCATCGCTCTGAGCTTGCCCTTGACTCCAAAGCAGAAGAGTGGCCCGAGTCCCACCAAGGGTCTGGGGATCCCAACCAAGGGCCTGGGGATGTTGAAACTGGTGCAGAGACTTTCAGATGGAAGCAACATTGTTGAATGATGCCCCAGTGCCCTTGTTGGGAGGCTGGTCCTTGGTGGTCTGGGCTGGTCCAGCAACGTGCAGGTGGCTGCCGAGAGCTCAGAGCTCTAAATTTCCTGCCTGTTATGGATTTAACACCAAAATATTCCTGTATTTGCATGTAAAGGCTGTAACGGTGATTCCACATTCTTATAATCCTTCTGCTCAGATAAAAATCAGATCTTAACATATGTGAGCACATGAGGACTAAAGACTTTTATTACAATATCTTTTTAATTATCAAGGTGGAGAATCACATTTTACAAACTACAATAAATTGAATTTCATTATGGTTTGTGTGAGGACTTATTTAATAGTAGATTACACTAGACAGGAACAAAAATCTTTCTCTAAGGTTTATTTGTTGCTTGTTGAACTCTAAAAGATTGAGCTATGAATTGAACCAGAGGGTTACGGATGTAACCCAAATGATGGTTTGTATTTATGGTTTAGATTAGTGTAGTTTAATTCCAGATTGCGAACACTTAACATCTGTGAAATCCAAACCAGACAGTTATGCTGTATTGATCTAGCTTCTACTGGTTTTAATAGGTAATTTATGAAGTCCCAGATACTGAATTATGGCTGTTTGTTTTGGAAGGAGCTTCACTTATTTTTCTATTGTTCTGTCCTCACTGGTAATCCTGGTGTATACTCGATGTCAATTATTGTCTGCTGAGAATATGCTGGTATTTGGGAGGGGGTCAATATGCAATTCCCCCAACTTGCTCTTTGTGTTTTGAAACGCAGCAGATAACAAAACTGAGCTTTGTGATAAATAAATGGGAAGATGTGGGTTAAACAACATTGCAGCTACAGTGGGGTACCAATATGATCAGGTTTATACTTCCATTTTAATTGAGTTCCCTAGGAAAGCTTTGGAAAACAAATAAAATTCTAAAGAATGGGAGACATTTTCTGGCCCAATGGCTACAACAAGCATACACATTTAAGAGATTATCTTCATATGCATGTGGTCATCTTAGAATTCTGGAAGGGAACAGTTTGTGATTTATAATAAATTATTCATCCTTTTTTATTACCATAATAATCGCTTTTTATGGTTACCCAAGTGAATGCTATTATGAAAGCACAGAAAAATCTATTAATTACTTTCCAGGATTTTATAGTATTTAGTTTTTTCCTAGAGTTTTCCCATTCTGTAGATTTTTTTTATGTTATCAGAAAGTGAAGCGTTTATTCTTTTTTAATATAAAAGCCTCTGAGCACACTTATTTTTTTGGTATTGTGCAACAGCATTGATGTTTGCAGAGCCAGAAGAACGTGAGAACCACGTAGCCAGGGAAAGTGCTGCATCACAACGATGGCTGGATGCCTCTTCCCTGCCTTTGGTCCAGCAGCAGTATGAATTCTGCATGTGTTTCCATTAGCTTTGTGTAGGTACATAATTGATGTAGATAAACATCTCAAATGGGCTGGGTTCTTAAAAAGAAGCAACAGTGACTTGTGCCAGGAACAAATGGAACTTGACTGGAACGGAGGACTTTTCTCCTTCTGGTGCTGTTTAGTAGGAGCCACCATGGCCCAAATTTGTGCAAATTTTAACATGGAGGCTGTTGAACTTATAAAACCCCATTCCCAACCTGGTTATTTGGGATACTGAAGGGCTGGACCCATCACTGGAACTGTATAATCAAGTAATAACAACATTGGGCCTCTTTAGTGCCTACAAGTTGGATTGAATGAAGCTGGAACTGGCTGCTTCTATTCCATGCAAAAACAGTGCCTAAGAAAATCAGTTGCTTGTTTTGCACATTAGATCTCCTTAAAGTGAACCTGTGCGATGTATGCACGGCAGTTTTTGTACAACACCGTGCAGCGATGAGATGGTAGAGTGTAAAATGCTGACAAACACCCAGCACAGCTGGGAGGATCTTGGTTCATGCTGTATCTCTCTGGTTCACTGATCTCCCTGCTGCAAGGATGGGTTTTGACCCAGTTTCAATCCAAGCGGTCGCAGTTCAGCAGTGTAGCTAAGCATGTTCCTAGGTTAAGGCATGAGACTAAGTGAGACTAGTCTGATGCTGAAATAACATGCTGAACTGCAGCCTAAATACCTAAGAAAAAATAAAAATATTCTCCTAGAAACCTTTCCTTCGGAGCTTGTTTTATGCTGCACATCTATTTGGCCTCTAAGTGCCGTATGGTTGGGAACATGTCATCTTCTGGGGGTTGTGCAGAGCCAGATCACTGCTTAACACGGCCATAATCCTGTCATCTCGAGTTTAGATCATCAGCGTTTTGGAGAGGGAGCTCCTCTTTCTCTTCTGCGTTAGCAAAGCACCAAGGGCCCTGTCAGTGCTCAGTAAATCCAGCGGCCTCTGGGGAATTGGCCTTTCTATTAAAGTGCTTTTCTGCTTTATGAATGACAGAAGAACTGTGGATTATACTAAAAAGGAAAGTTGTGCAAGAACAATAAGGTATCTTTTCACGTTATGTAGCGTGTGGTGCAAGGAAATAGCACAGAAGAGCAATTAAAAAGGCTTTGCTTGTGTGAGGTTTGAGAGAGAGTTTCTGGTGAGCTGTGAAGACGTGTGACTGATTCCTTTTGGTTTGCTCGAGGTGTGAAGGAGGAAACTCTTTTTCCAGGACACAGGATTGCAAGTGTGGGGAGAAAAAAACAAAAAAGAGTAGGCTGGGTATAGGGCAAAAAGAGGGAAGGATGGCTGGGACAGTAATGGTGGAACATCTCCGGAGACACTTGAAGAGAAACAATCCAAGAATGAGGTAGGAAACGCAGCCCTCCTACCCGTGTTCTTTAGCTGCAAGATGGAATGTTTCCACTTCTGCCTGGAGCACAGTGGGACAGAAAGTAGCATCCTGGCACGAAGGTGCTGCGGCTTTTGGTAGAAACTCTGGGAGTTTTGCAGACTGCCAGTGAGATGTTGAAATGTTGACATACAGAGTGCTTACGTTCTAGGCTAATTATTAACTTTATGGTAGTCTGAATGTGTGTCCTTCCAAGAAATAATGTCATTCACGTTGGCACTGAAACGAGAACTGCAGCCATAACAGGCTTTTGAGGGGAAAAAACAGTGTTATATTGAACCGTATATCTAAAAACAATCTTGCCACTCAACTTAGGATGGAGCAGTCTTGGCAATTGCATTTACTTATGGAAATTGTTCTGCCATTTTCAGGCATAAGTAAATGTGGTTACCAAGACATTATTCTCCATAGTACACCAACAGAGGCAAGAGCCCTGCAAACTACATGCCAAGTAACGGAATCACAGAATGTCAGGATTGGAAGAGACCTCGAAAGATCATCCAGTCCAGTCCCCCTGCTGGACCTGGCCACTGAGGACATCATATGCCAGAGTTTTGAAATGTTAATTAGAAATAATAACACCTGTTAAGATATCAGAGTGCTTCTGGCTAAAATGGAAGGAAACTTTTCCGTAATGTAGCTCATAGACTGGAAGATACAGCTTTGTTAAGGCAAACCTGTCTGTGGAAAGATACTAGTGTTGCACAACACGCGTGCAAATACACAATATCTGCCTTTCGCAGTGTTTCTCTTTGTTGTTCTCTTTCTCCTGATATGCTCTGCCATTATAAAGGTTGATCCTGGGTGTGTGATTTGAACCTGGGTTTCCATTAGACAATTAAATGGCCTCTTTATGAGCCAGTCTGGGGTTGTTGGGTTTTTGATTTCGTGGAAATACTTGCAAGATCTTGAGTTTCTCCTTATGAGGAAGGAGCAATTTCAAAACTGTTCTAGTACATCTGCATTCACAACGTGTTGCTGGTGAGTGTTCTGACTTGTAGTTTAGTCTAGAAAACTGATAAAGCGAGAATATTGAGTGTGTGCAGAGTCTCCTTCCCATGGTGTTTTCTCCCTCCTTCTTTCGCACCCAGCAAATCCTGGATACATTACATGTATGTTGTTTATGATGCTTCTAACAGGGTCATTTATTTCCTTCTGGGTTCTGTCTCCATCACTAGACCCTGCAGTAGCCCTTTGGCCACCTGGCTTCAGTGTTGGCTTATTGTCAGCTTTGACGTGGTGCTGGAATCTGGCGCTGCTTGGGTGCCAGGAGGAAACTGGAAGATGCTAATAAGAGATGACTTTTTCACTGACAAATGCCAAGTAAGCCCCAGTAAAAGAAATAATTGGAGCTCCTTCTATGATTTTTCTGTTCTGAGTTTATTATATTAATCAGGAAGAAGTACTTAAACTTCTTTGTGGTTGCTCAGTGTAGCCTTTGGCACCATATGCAACAGTGGGCAAAAAAAAGCAAACAGAAGTGTTAAGGGGCATACAAAACATATGGAAAATATCTTGCCATTATATAAATAGGCTAAATGCCTGTGCCTGAAATATTGTCTTCCATTATAGTAAATTCATCTCATAAAGGAGGCAGCAAAACAAGAAGGAATTCAGAGTCAGGAGAAATGAAAAGGGTTAGTATTTTAATATTTTGGAGCTGTTTCCCCGTAGTGAATTTTGAAGTCATTGGAAGGAGTATAAAGGCAAGATAAGTTGACTTAAATGTTCTTTCTGAGAACGTGCAAGAAAAGAGATACTCAGTTAAACTGAAAAATCAGCCAACTGGATTGTCGGAAGATACAGAGTACCCTGCAGAATCGCACTGTGACCAGGAGCTCTACAGGTTGCTGGTGAGATAAGAGTTAAACAAGATTTAAAAGAAAAAAGAACACACCCAAAACCCAACCAAAGAAAAACCCAAACAAAAAAAGACCCCTAAACAAACAAACAAAAACTATCACACACACAACTAAATGAATGCCTAAATGTCTAGGAGTAAAAATACTAAGGTAATCAGAATCTAATGAATCAAGATGAACAAAGGGATTTATAAATGAGCATGTGTGTTTTGTGTGGTTTTTGTTGTTTACTGTCATGATTTGGAGGAATTTCTTTCCCTTCACGTGGTGAACAGTGGCAGAGATGCTTGTTGCATGTAGGTGAAGCCAGTGCAAGAGATGTGGTGGTAACTCCCTGGCATATGCTAGCACTTTCAGGAAAATATAGTTTTTCATCTTTGTGATTTCTTCTGAGAACCAGGGGTTTGAGCTCAGGGCAGACTTGGGGCTTTTGAGGGTGAAGAATCCCATAAACCATGGGCTCTCAATGAGACTTTCTCTCTGCATCCTCCAAGGAATATGCTGCCTCTTATCTGTCCCATCTTATCCCTTCTTCTACTTCCATCATCTTTCATCTGCCCTTAATTAACTTTTCCCATTCTGCTGAACATACATAGTCCTGAGATTAGGGTGTGCAAAGTTTCAAGAGAATTGAAAATCAATTTATCTGTCTTCATGTACCTGTCAAGGATTGAGTGCCAGGGCTGAAATTCATCCTCTGATAGCTGATGATATCACCTCCACTTAAATCACCTTTCTAGCACTGCTTAAGTTATATTAGCCTTAGCGCCAGGGCTGAAATCCAGTTTAAGTACAATGCATTTGGTGAAATAGGGAAACGGCATCTGTCTGCGGGAGCTGAAGTCAACACCAGCTCTTCTACATCTGTCAAAAACAGGGTCGTGGAGCAAGAGGAGACAATGAACCATCAAAACTCCTTGGTCCTCGTCTCTGGCAAAAGCCAAGGTTTATGAAAAGGGTTGAGCATGGGGAGTCCTGAGTTAGACTTACTCTGCTGCTGGTCTATGTGATCCGTGGGCAGGAGGAGCTGGGGGGGTGTCTGTTTCTCCATCTAATCACTTGCAGGCATGTGATTACAACATTTAATGATCATGGACTAGGTCAGTTTTTAATTAGCTGAGCCACATGATAGACTTTTGTGGTGCCAGCAAACTTTCCTTATTGATGTCTAGTCTGATGTTACAAAATAGCAGCTGTGCCAGTGAAATCATGGATTTATGGGTTAAATCACGTACAGCGTATTGTATTTCCCAATCCCAAGCTGTTTTGCTCTGATCTGGATGGGACATGGTGGGTCTAAATTTCAGCATGCAGCAAGTCTCTCTTAATTCAATGTGTTGTGTAGCCTGCAATAAATAAGAAAAAATAACGCTCCAAAATGCTTGGGACGTTGGAAACAGGGAACCACGGCTGTTACAAGGACTCACATGATACACTGGTCTGGTGGAATCAAATGCTGCTGCTGATTGAATCACATGTTTTTGTGCTAGTAACCACCAGTAATACTCCTGGACTAAATATATTCTTGATAAACTCCAAGCAGTGTGGATGGGCACCAGATTGTGACTTTTCCATGAGTCCCGTGTCCTGGCTGGTGTCTGATTGTACCATTGCAGGCGCAGATGGCAGAGCAGCCTGCGTGTTTCTGAGCCCTTCAAATTCCACTTTTCCCCTTCCCTGCAAGGAGGGATGTATCCTGTGCTGGCTTTGTGCATCACATCGCATCCATCATCTTCCATTGGAAAGGACAAATGTATGACTTTGGTTTTCCTGGCCCACACATTGGAGATAAGTCCCCGATTTTCCTCCCTGCTGATGGGGTGGAGGAGATGGTCCCCCAGTGACTAGACAAGCCACGACCCTTCCAGCTTGAACACACAAATCTGGTTTCCTAAATGTACATCTCAACACTTAGAGTACACGGTGCTCTGCCCTTGACCTCCATTGCATGCTAACTATAAAAGTTTTTCCATTTATTTCTTGGAGGTCTGGAGATTTCAAACAACGCTTGTCCCTTTGAGCCATCCAGGTCTGGAGCATATTTAAGTGCCGAACTGTAGCCAAGATAGAACACGCCGAGATCTCTCAAAAATGTGCACGTGAGCAAATCTTTCCTTATCATACTCTTCTCTTTTCCTGATGGTGCTCTTCTGCCGAGCCAAGGGTGAAGTCCCTGGTGGTGCTGAGCTCCAAGCCGGGGCACGTTCTGGGGAGAGTCTAATTTCCCGTGAACGTCTGGTGCTGATCACTTGTGAAGTCAGAGCTTCCAACCTGTTACGCTGTTGATAGCTCGTAAATTCATCAAATTTTGGGCTCAGAGACCATTATTTTTTTTTTTTTTCATCTTTCCCCTGTAGCAAAAGTTGTTCAATTATGGTTCTTCAGTTTTTATACTTTATATGCTTTTTCCCTCACTTTTGTAATAGGGTTTAGTTTAGTTTATGCTTTACCTGGAAGCTCATTTGGTTAAAACTGACTTGGAGCCAGGGCCACATTGTCTGACCCTGAACTTGGGCACTTTCCTGCCATGAGGAGGAAGGGAGGAATTTAGTGCAGACCATTTACCCACCATTATTGCCATTTACTGGTGTTTCAAAGGAGATGTACTGAACAAGGTTTTGTCCTCTGAGCCTGATCTGGAATTGAAATTCTTGGGGAAGGTGTTGAAGAGAAGAAAGTAGAAACAGGGACTATAGGTTTGTCTCACTGTTTTCCTTTATTATGTCTCATTTGCTTCACCTGAGAGGTGCCTGCAGTGCTGTGCAAGGATAAAAGATAGGTCAGTGATACAGCTGGGTACAAGAAGCAGTTTGGCTGTGTCTGCTGTACTAATTAGCAGAGCTAATTAGCTGATACAGAGCTCTGTGCTAACGCAACCTGCAGTTTGCTCCAGTCTATACCAGGTGTGTGTCTGGTGCCTTCACTGCCTTGGTGGCAATGAGAGAGAGCTGAGAAAGGGCTGCTTGGTTGGAAAGTTTGTTCATCTCTCTGTTTGCTTCTTGAAGATTTGAAGTCCCAAGTCTGCCCTTGCCCTTTAGCTTGTGCGCCTGGATAAAAGGAACCTGCTTCTCAGTCTGCTTTGGGGAGGTGTTTTTGCACAAACATTAGACATGGCGCTCTGCAGGGTGGAATTTGATGTGTGCAAACGCTGTGATTGACTCTTCCATGTCCAGGATAATAACATCTCCCTTTTGTCCCATTTAGCTTCAGAGCCTCTGCAGTCAATGAGAAGAGATGGGCATCTCCAGATCTTGATTTCAGCCCAAGACAGGAATTTAGTTTTAGATGTCTATCAAAAAGAGTTATAGAAGGTCACTAAGAGCAACTGGACTCCTAATTTAGCTGCTGCTGTGGGTTATGTATGTAGACCTCTTCTTTATTCTGGATGTCCATTGACATTTCACTGAGCCTGGACTTTTGGAGCATGGTGTGATAGTGGATTGGAGTCTATAGCTGCAGATGTTTTCCCAAAGGCAGTTTTTCAACAGCTATTTTTTGAAAAGCCCAATGTATGTGTGTGTGCATGCATGTCCACTGGTATGTCGCTGGTGACTATACAAGCTGTGCGGCAGCTGGGGAGATAAATAACAAAAGATGTGTGGTCAAATAGCTGGTTGCATGCCCGTACAGTTGAATTTTCAGAAAGCCATCTATTCTGGGCTTACCTCCCAGTGACATTGGCACTGTCGCTTGCAGAAATCATCAGCTTATGTTGCTTAAGCCTGTCTGAGCTGGGGCTGATAGGATGGTCTGACTTTTGCTGTGACTTTGCTAGGACATAGCAACGTTGTGCCACGTTATGGAAGTCTGTAGGCTGACGGTTGTGGTGCTTACCAAGGTTTGTGATGGACCTTAGTGACTTTGAAGTGCAGGAGCAACTGTGGGCTATGGCAAGGGCTCCATTCTTGGTGCTCTGCGTACTCAGGGTAGGAAATGTTCTTGTTTTCCTCCTGGATGGGAAACTAGAACAGCAGGAAAATCTGCTGCAAAACTAGGAAGTGAGCCTAGATGATCTGAGTTTTGCTTTGTTGCTCTGGCATTTTGTGTTTAATGGGCTCATGCAAATTTGATTCTTAAACTTACTGTGTATTCCCATAAAGACTGTGAGTTTGTGAGGTGCTAATGGGCATCGGCGTCATTTCTTTGCACGTGCAGCTTAGGCTTTTTTATCAAAACAGCAGCATCCTTGTGGGACAGGTAACTCTGAAGTACTAGCACGACCTGTTGACATTCCTCAACTTCCCTTGCAACACAGCCGAGTGGTAGGCAGCCAGCCAGCCCTGTATCTCCTCTGCTCTGCAGTTTTGGACACCCTTGTCTTTATTTTTGAGACGTGGGGATGCTACAGGTACTGCTGGTGGCTCTGGTAGATCAACCACTTGTCCGGCTGACTGTGAAAATCACAGACAATTTTGTGCTGATAAGTCGACATGGGAGATTCTTGACTGATGAGAACAGCATTAAACGTAAGAAAGATCCTACGGAAGAAAAGATTGTAAAACTGCTGCTGATGAAATGCAGCCACCAGTGTTCTCCTCCTCATTTTTTTGTCAGGAAAGGTGCCTGTGCAATCAAAGTATATTTGGTTTACTTGTAGGAGCAAATGGAGAGCAGAATATGGGAGAAATTCTAGTGACGTGTGGGGTTTTTTTCCTAGAACACTTAAAATTAGCCTCTGATGTTAATGGTTATTCTGCCATAGAGCTCAGTGCTTCTGCAAAGAGATTTCAGTGAAGTGTTACATTCAGATATACGTATGAAACAGGATATGGGTTCCCAGGGAGGTTTTCTTGTTTCTGGACAATGCCAATGCCTCTCATGAGAATATAGTCTCTTCACCACCCTGCCTTTCTTTTGTTATCACTACTGGCATTGCATGTGAATTCCCAACAACAGGAGAAGGTTTGGGAGCTCTGAGCCCGGTCATATCTATTCCAAGTGTTTTTGAACATGCCAGTCAAGGCACTGTAGCATAGCATAATATGAAATATTTTGAGTGTCCTGCTGTAGGTCTTGCCTTTATAAACAAAAGGCATTCCAGAAGCTTTGCAAGGATTGATAGGATCAGGATGTATTTGTTAGCAGGGAAGGCTGGCTGATACGTAGCAGTTGTAACTCAATGTGAAGTGGGAAGTTGAATCTGCTGTTTTCTGTGTGTGGCTATGAGGGAAGATGGACCTAAAAATGAGGAGAGACTTCTTGATTTGAGGTCTATTTTCATGAAGTGTGATGTGTCACGGAAGCGATTTGGGATGTTCTAATGGTACGCTACCTTGATTATAGTCTTAATTAAAAGAACATACCCAACCCTTACAGGTGCAAACACATACATGGGCTGTGAAGTGCAATGGAACGTTTCAGTTGACCTGAAATGAAGATTTTTGGGTTTGTTTCCTTTTTATTTTCCCTCCCTGGACTTTGATGTTTCTTTGCAGAAAGCTCAAGGTTTTAAGTTTGCTTTTTCCTGCTCTGGAATAAGACCGTGGTTCAAAATCTGAACGTCTTCTGAGACGGACCTTACCTTCTCTGCAGCACTGGACTTCACCTTGGGTCCAGCTTTGGCGGAGCAGCCCACAGCTGCTGTCACCCGCGCCGATGGGAAGAGATTACAAGGGTTTGCAGCTGCGCCCGTTCAGACGGCTACACTGAGTCCATTCCAAAAGTCTCTGGTTTTAGCTCTAGGAGTGGATGCTATAAATTATGAGTAGCTTTTGTATTATGAGTAACACCAAGGAATGCTGATCGTGAATGTGAGTCCTCATTGCTGGGTATGCTCTGTGTTTCTTGGCATCCAGGACCTCAGAGTTTGAATGCTCTAGGACCCCTTTGGGTGCCTAAGCTTAGCTGGGGAAAGCAAGAGTAGAAGCACCATAAGGTATGGTCTGGGTGGACATACCTTGTTTGGAATGGTGTTACGGTGTGGGTATTGGAAGAGCTTCATCCCAGGACATCCTTCCACGGCCCTCATTGGGATCAGACCCCGAGCCCTTGCAAGGATAAGCGCAGCTCGCCTGCTTTACGCAACCGAAATCCCCTTCTGGTTTCTTGGCATAACGTTGAACACACCCATTTTTATTAGTGCAAGACCCTTGAGGGAAGGAGAAGTTGATGGGGTGGGGAGCCCTTGGTTTAGCTCTGCCAGTTCCACACCCACTCTTCAGCTGGTCTGCTTGCGATCAGCGTTCTGGGGAGCAGCGGACCAGGTCATAACAGCTCCATCGATGACTCTTCAGTCATGCAGCTGTATCAGAATTACAACAAAAACAACCTCAGTTATCCTAGTTGGATGTGAAAGCAGACGCGTGTTCCATGAGAAGCGGTGATGCCAAAACGCGGAGGTCAGTGTCGTTCAGTGTTTTTTTGGCAATAGAAAAACCCATCGTATGGAAGCCGGTGTCTGGGGACTCTCCATGGAGCGGTGAGATGAGCTCTGTGCATGACTGGAGATGATGGTGCTTGGGGAGGCGGCTGAGCCAGGGAATATTGGAGAGCGGCTCCGCACGGCTGCCAGCAATCCCCCCGGCCCGGTGGCCACCCTTCTTTGTGATTAAGTCACTGGAAGCAACAAAACCATTTATCCAGGAAGCCAACCTGCCTCCTGAAGGCAACAGGGACTTTCTGGTACCTCTGGGGCCACATTGTAAGCAGGTATTTGTATTCTCGGCCATCTGTGAATACGGGTGCTGGTGATGCTACCTCCCTCCCCCCGATCAGCTCCAAGCTGCCAAGTTTCTTTTCTATTAATTAGGGGTTTTTTTTCCCAGCAAAAGGCTTTCAGCTCCTCTTTCCTGCGGAATGAGATGCTTGGTACTGTCAGCAACACATGAGCCATCCCTACAGTAACAGACCGGCATCCAAGGGGGATGTAGAGAACGTGTTAGTACGTGTGGAAAAATCCCCCGGAGGTTCCAGTTTACACTGGAATTATTAAAAACAAAAAGTAGAGAAAGTTTTGTTCATAAAACTATGGAAAGCACCACTGATAATATCTTTTCAGGGCTATTTCCAACCTCCCACATGAAAAGATGATCTCAAAAGTACCAAGTTTTGGGTCTGGGCTTGCGGTTTTCCAGACTTTTGGGACTCGTAGCAGCAAAGGGATGTGGACTTGAAATAATCCTTTTGGCTTCTGTTGCACTGGGACTTAGCGGGGTAAGAGTGACCCAACCTTCAGCAGCAGGAGGGACCTGGGAGCTGATGGAGATGACACCACATGGCAAGTCAGAGCTGGTCCTTTCCTGGATAAATATGAAGCTGACTGTCCAGGCAACAGTCAGAGCCGCATCCTAACGGTCTGTAATACGGTTTTGATGAGGTTTGCTTTTTGCTCCGAAGAAATCTGCAGCTTTTCATCGTCACTCCCAAGAACTGGATCCATTCTGAAGAGCAACAATACATGGAAAATGGAATATTTTGCTTATTAAAGTAACTTGGAGTTCCAGCTCTGAGGTTGGCAACCAAACCTCGGAGAGGCTAAGGAGCTGGAGAGCATCCTGCTCCCCCCTTCCAAAAGAAACCTCCATGTGTGCCAGCACTTTTATTTATAATGTTAAAATGAGTTGAGTACATTAAAAGGTATTATTGAGGGGAGCAGGACTTAAAATATATCATTTTTATGTTATTAGGCTGCTCTAAGTGAGGTGTCCTACTGCAAGCAGATAATCTGTCCCTCTGCCTAGATTCCATGCTGGAACTTACTGGAAGCTTTTTACCGCAAGAATCTGAGCGAACTGATTATTTTCAAGAAGAGAAAAGGGAGATTGAGGAAAATAATATTAAAAGACATAACCTCAAACCATGGTGGAGAAATTTCCTGACGGCAGCTCAATGTCTCATGACCACCTGATCGCTCCTGCTGATATTAGAGGTTTTAGCAGATGCCCATAGGGGAGCTCAGCTGGCTGGGAAGGGTTTGGGGTGGGCTGCACCTGGGGCTGGCTGCCCCCCTTCCCTCATTCCACCCTCTTTTTTAGTAACGAGAGAGAAAGCGAGGGAAATCCTGAAGGAATCCAGACGTTTTGAGAGCGTCAAATAGTCGCCTTGACCTTTGCAAACCGTTTGCTCGGGTTAACGTCCCATAGTCTGAGCTGCAACACGAGGAAGCGCTGCTGTCTGGGGAAGGACATCGGGGTTGTAAAGGTGTTGTAATAAAAGCCAGAATAGGCAACCAGATACTTGGAGGAGGAGAGAGGGAAGATGTGTTTCCCACATCCTGAGTGTCGGGCTCGCAGAATATTTCATGTCAGTGAAAGGTCTGAATTCCTCACAGTGAGGAATTTCCAAAGGCTAATTTTTTGAGCATATGCTCGTTCAGTAAGTTGTGTGTGCACATGCCTCACAGTACATTAGATGTTTGTGCAATGCAAATACATGTATGTGGATGTGAACGTGAATGTGAATGCTGTTACCCTGCTTGTAGTATCAAGGAACTGGGCTTTTCTGGCAGCTCCTCTTGGAAAGATGACCCCAGGTTGGGGCACGCAAGCAGGTGTAGGGAAGAAAGTCTTCCCCTTGGGGAAGGAGGGGAGGACCACAGGCTATATGATGAATTAATCCATGTGTATTTGCCCACACTTGTCTCTGCAGGTGAGTGTAGATATGGCCATGGTCAGAGCTACCATGGTAGCTGGATGAATCTGTCAGGAATGACTTAAGAAGAAGAGTGGTGAGGAAACTTCTCTTGTACCTAACTTGATCAGAAAGGGGTTAACTTATAGCCAAATGTAGCCCATGAAATGAGAGAGATGAGCAGAACAAGATGAAAAATTATGTAGTCCAGGGATGATTAAAAATCTCTTTTGTTGGCCGGAGTGTTTGGGTGGAGGGCTGGGCAGGGGTGAGGTGATGGAGGTGCTGAGCAGGGGTCTGGGCAGAGGGCTCGGGTTTTCATCTGCTTCTGGTGTAGCCTTGTCCAGCTTTCTCCAGACCTTCCACATTTCTAATCCCTTATGAGCAAAGAATAAGGGTGAGGAGTTTTAGCCAGAAACTGCTTCTATGTGAACGTTAGAAGCTTTAGAAGAAAACTGTCTTTCATCTTTAACTCTGCATCTAAGTAAGATGCTTTTAGGGAACTCCTGTAAGAGTTAGATATCAGAGGAGAAAACTGCTTAGGAGATAGAGTGCTAAAACTTCCTAGGAAGGCTCCTTGAATGATTTCTATGTTATTACAAGCGTTATTTAGCGCTATCACGGAAGCGCCTGGAGGCCGCGGCTGGGATCTGTCATACTGAGTATGGTGCCTGGGCGGAACAAGAAACAGTGTCAGCAAAGTGCAAACGAGGTGAAGGAGAGCAGTGGCATGAGAAGGGAGGCAAGGGCAGGGGACAAGCAGGAAAAATGGCAGATAAAAATATTGTATGGCTCAGGGCACCCAACACCATGTTTCTGCGGTGTTCAAGACTTTCTTATAGCTCTGATGTATCACAATTGATGCAGCTGTAGAAAGGACGCATCCTTATGGCTAATCTTGACTCAGTCCCATCTGGTGTCTCTAGTTTCCAGTCTCAGTTATTCTTGACACCCAACAAATGTTTCAGTCATAGGGAATGGCGCAGAACATCGCTGGCAATGCTCTGAGACCTTCCGGCTCTCTACAACTACCTGAAAGGAGGTTGGAGGATGGAGGGGGTTGGTCTTGTCTCCTAAGCAGCAAGTGATAGGATGAGAAGAAATGGCCTCATGTTGCGCCAGGGGAGGTTGAGGTTGGATCTTGGGAACAATTTCTTCCCAGAAAGGGCTGTTGGGCATTGGAACAGGCTGCCCAGGGCAGTGCTGGAGTCACCATCCCTGGAGGGGTTGAACAGATGGAGATGAGGTTCTCAGGGACATGGGGTAGTCCTAGATACAGGTTATGGTTGAACTTGATGATCTTGAGGGTCTCTTCAAACCAAAATGATTCTATGATTTTGTGTTTTAAGACAGGTAGGAAGTGGTGGTTTGCGGCTATGAATAAATGACCTGGGGAAATTTTCAGACCTCTTATATATGTAGAGGTCAAGGGAAGTCATTAACATAAACTAAAAAGCGAAGGTGAATCTGTCTATTAAAATCTATTTTTCTGTAAGCAGCCGGTGTTCCTGCAAAGGAGATTCTTTGAGCTTCTTCCTCCCGCAAACCCCATCACACGTCCCTTTGCCGCTTTCAGCCGCTGCAGTTTGTCTCCGGCACCTATGAAAAAGGTGCTGTGGGTGGGCAAAGCCACCAGCTGCAAACAGCCTGGGGTCTCTGCCCAAGTTTTTTGGCCTCAGTGGCTGTGAGGTCCCCAGGCTACCTGGGAAGGCTTCACATGAGCTCATCTGGTGTGTACGTTGATGACCATGGGAGGAAAACCGATATAACCTTTGAATTTGGTACATCTTGCACGGTTAGTCCTGAACAAATAGTTAAATTAGGAAAGACTAAGGGAAAATAAGCTTGCTTTCTCTCTTACTATTTTTATTTCTCTTTTACTGTGTGGTCTGCTCATTTTTAAATTATAGTGTTTTCTTTCCCTCTTTACCCTGATTTAGGGGAAAAATTTGAGCTCCCCCCTCCTCCTTGCTCCTTTGGATTGGCTCAGATCATCAATGGGAAAAATGAGGTTTCTTAGGAATACTGTGTTCCCTCCTTGTTTCCTGCCAATTGGCATCTTTGCAGCATCTCCACTTCTGCATACTTTGGGGATGCAGTGAGATTTCTCCTGTTCTTTGAGGTTTGCTGCGATTTGCTTAAATTTCAGTGAGCTCCTCTGTGCAAACACACACGTGGATTTAATTGTGAAAAGCCAATACTGAGATGAACTGTCTCTGGTTCTGTTTTCTTGGTCTGACTCTGTGTTTGCTTGGGAAGGCGCGGCCTCTGCTTTGGGATTGTCACAATCCTTTCAGATAAGGTTAGATGTGCTTTATCTCCAAATTGTAGCAAACAAAAGTATTTCCGTTGTTATTTGCATTCTGCACGCTTCCTGAGCCTGACGAGTGCTCCAGTGTGGCGTTTTGATCCTCGTCCTCCTCCTCAATTTCCTCATCCAGCTGGTTTTACTTGTTTTCTTCCTGGTGTCTGGGCTCCTAGATGTGCTCAGCTGGGTCCAGGACCACTTGTCTGGAGAATCCCAAGGAGATGGTGCCTGGTGGCCAATGCTCGAGTGGCCTTTTCCTGAGCACAGGTGGCCTCAAAATAGACCACGGTGCAAATGTCACATTTGCTGAAATAACTTCCTAATCTCTGAGATGGTTTTGCAGCTGGTGAGATCGCTCATCACAGCAGCCAAAAATGGCTGGAGAAGAGGGGTGCTGGTGTTGGTGGCCCTTTGCTGGGATGGGCATCTGCCCAACACGCTGCCCCAAGACTCTTCGGCTCGTTTCTCGTAACCCCTCAAAATGAGCCTCTTTGGCCTGTATTGATGTGGATTGGGTTGAAAGAGTCTATTAGCTCTGTTGTACCATTACCAGTTCCCACAGCCTGGAAGAACACCAAATCTTTCTCTGATAAGTCACCTTCCAAGGGATGCTGCCTCAAGTCCAGGTCTTGATGCAAGGCAAGTCATTAACACACGTCTGGACTTGTTTTTCCCCAATTAGTTTGAGGATGCTTCTGTTAAAGACAGCACAGGCTCTGGAAAATCAAACACTGGCAACAAATCCATGCAGTAGACATCTTCAATGTCCCTTTCCAGCCTCTCAAGCCATCCAGACCAGTCGTAATCTGAAGAAGATGTAGGGAAGGAAGAAACATGTTTCCTTAAAGAAGTAAATTGTCAGATACAGAGTGTATTCAACCACGGATCCAGCTCTAGAAGAGTAAATTCCGTGGCCTGTCAGGAAGCCTCGAGGATTACTTTAGATTTCTGACTTGGGATTTGGGCTCTTTTTTTGGTTTAGGTTCCTTGCCTGGAAAACATTGATTTGATGATTTATCACCACTTTTTGTGGGTTGTGACGACTATTTAAGTGGTACCTGAATGCAAAAAGATCATAACAATGTGTGGCATTTGAAGAGGAAATTATCTTATTTCCTTTCTTTGGCCTATCTGCGATACGTAGCTACTCTGGGTTTTTCTCTATAACTAGTGATGCGCATTTAATGTGTCTAATTGATGGAAAGCAGGAGGTGGAATGACATCATCCCGCCCTGCCTTCCCACGGCAGAAATTTAATCTGACTTTACAGAAGTAAACCTTTCCTTTTTCCTTTTTTTTTTTTTTCTCCTCTGTTTTTGCACAGAATCCTTGCCATTTTTCGGAATGGAGAAAGCATGAAAACAGATTGGAAAGTGATAGAAGTAGGTCACTGTCACTTCTTCAGCTTTTTTCCTCTTGGTTCATCTGCATCCTTTCCAATTTGCATCCTTTTTCCTCTCTATCTTTGATTAGAAACAGGACCTTTTCTAGATCATATTTATTGCTCTTAATAAAGTTGAATGCATCCTCCGAATAGTAAAAAGAAAAAAAAACACCTTGTAAAGAAGATCCTAGGTGAGTCCATGGTTCTTGTGGGACAGATATTCTGTGATGTTGGCTCATAATTGGGTGATGACTGCAAATAGCTGAAAACTGAATTTTTTCTTGCAAAGTTCCTATATCTTTTGAAAAAAAGGCCCTATCTGGGATGAATAACAGTGCACTTGAGGACACTTGTGTGGAGTGGCGTCTATCAAGAAGAATACTGGAAAAGAGGGAATTTTAAATTTTGATAATTTCAAGTTTAACTCTACGGACAAAATTCACTATTTAATAATTATGCAAAGGAATAGTGCAACAAAACACAGCTGCTGTGAAATTTTCCAATGATCTTGTCATTAATATTGACATGTTTCTGCAAGGAAAGAAAAGAAAACCACAGATTTTTCAATTGAAATCTTCTTTCAGTTTGCTTGTACTAAGGTGTCCATAAACCCATCTATGAAAATGTTATCAAGTCTGATATGTGTTCTAGGAAAACTCCTTCCTATTATTGGTCCTTTATCTCTTCAGTCTTCATCTGGTCTATGACCTGGATGCTGTCACCCACATAGGTGTTTTTAAAATACTTTATCTTCCCATCACCAATGAGATAATATTCCCAGT
The DNA here is from genome assembly GCF_964273445.1 of Streptopelia decaocto. NCBI lineage: Eukaryota > Metazoa > Chordata > Aves > Columbiformes > Columbidae > Streptopelia > Streptopelia decaocto. Next base: position 6,748,955 of record NC_138666.1, on the reverse strand, counting down.
TTTAGGCTGAGCTTAGTAAATTTGGAAGCAGGCTTGTGTTTTGTCTTGTTTAGCAGGTTCCCCACCAAGAGTGGATTCGATCACGAATAGAGGGATCCGGTTTCTTTACATAATGTCTTGAAAATCTGCCAGCATAAGCACCTCGCGCTTTGGGTCACTGGTATTTATAGGCTACAGAAGAATATATTTTCTTGCAGACTTCCCTTCTACTCTGAAGCCAACTGCAAGAACAACAGCGAGGCTATAAAACGTCTGCTACTATAACCCCATGACAGACCTGCATGGCTTGTAACGGGACCTTTTTGTACAATAATTCAAATTTAGAAGACTTGTGGTCATGGTGGTTTTTGCCCATAGGACCCGTGAACTGTTATTTGGAGGTAAAAAGGGGACTCATGGTAAATTGTGCACTACTTTCCTATACCTTTGTTTAATTCTTTGCACAGACAGGGCTCTGTCTTTTCTCGTGATTTCTTGTAAAACTTTATGCTGCTGAACTTTCTGTGGTTGCGACCATGTGTGTAAGTACTAAGGGCTCAAATTCAAAGGGAGCACTGGGCCGGTCCTTCCGAAAACACAAAGCTCTTGAGCAGATCCACAAAACCCCTGGGACACCATTGGGTAAGAGCTTGTGCTCTCGGTGCAGACCTCCAGTGCCTTGCTGATGTTTAATTCCGTGTCCTTGTAAAGCTTAAATCTAAAAAGCTACATGCATCCTGCTTTATATTGACATTTATGCTGTGTCGCACATGTGAACACCCCATCTCCAAAGCGCTTCCGGATGCAGCTCTTGCTTTTGTGCAACGTGACCGCGTTGATTTTGTGCACGTGTGGATGTTGTATCTGTGCACACATGAAAATTTTAATAAACTGGGTTTTTTCGAAGCCCGCAGCCTGTCAGGGATGACTTGGGCTGGAGTCAACAGCGATGTTGGGAACGTTCCGAGCCTGGGGAACGCCTGTGTCCCAAATCCCCGCGATGTGGGGAGCCTCTTCGTATTTCTGTAATGCTCCCCAGAAAACCTTTTCCTCAGAGTCTTTTCTAATTTCCTGGATTCCCAGAGAGGGGTAGAAGTTTACGAGCTCAAAAAGTAAAAATGGGTTTTCTAACCTCAAAAAAATGTCTTTCTTCAGTTGAAATGCTGGCGATAAAAGATTTTTCAGGGTGTGGGCCACTTCTTATTTTTCTGAGCTGTCTGCTCGTCCTAACAAGCTGTGGCCAAATAAAAATGTGTAGTTTTGAGCAATAAAAAAAAAAAAAAAAGAAAAATTGTATCTTGTGAAGAACCAAGCAGGGAGATGCGTTGCTACCCTCTCTTTCCAGCTAATATGTTAGTGCTGAGTTCCTGAGTATTTCTAACAATGTGTATTTCCTGTATTTCTAACAATGTGTAGTTCCTGAGTATTTCTAACAATAATAATGCAGCAGATGTGAACAGCATTTGAACAAATGAGTCTTTGGTTTACGTATTTTTCATAAAACTACGCCCGCTTCAGTGGTATCTCAGAAACCTATTCATAGACCCAGAAAGGAAATTTTCCAAATAGATTTTGGGGTAGGTTGTTCAGTGTAGGAAGAATTAGGAAGAAAAATTAAGCTGTCCTTCTTGCTCAAGTTGGTTTAATCATACGATAACTGACGCCTGCTCTACAGGTTATTTCTTTTTATATCTGTAGTGAACCATTGCAAACAAAATATGAACTTCTGAACTGTGCTGGCATTATTAGAAATCTTGCATAACAAAAATATACTGGGTACCAAAGAACACGGCGTGCGGTTATCAATCAATGTGTAACGTAAATCATTCTCATGTGTCACTTTTGAGCGATGCTTTCAGGTTTGCTTTGGATGAGGTTTTTTTTCTTCACTGGAATTAGTTGGAAAATATGTTTTCACAGGTGCCAGTCATCTCCTTAGTTCATGAGAGTCTTTAAAGGTAATGCAGTGTTTTTTGAAAATGCTGTAGTACTTTGAGTGGAGAATGAATGGTATGTAGGTGGATGCCGGGGCTTTCATCTAGCTTTGTATTTCTCTTTGGAAACTGAAAATAATGTGTAGGTTTATAACTTTTTTTGTAGCGGTCCTCAGGTGTTGGTGCAAAGGCTGGTGATAATGCTGGAGGGTATAGAGAGATGAACCTGCCAGGACTTGGGCTCTCTCTCCTGCTTTATATTTTGCAGCAAAGGATCTTATGATCACGACAGTAAAATTAACAGCAGTGCCTGGACCAAAGTACAGTCTTAATCAGGATTTGAGGCGATATCTGAAATGAGAGCACTGCTCTGCCTCAAATCTTCTCTTTTTAGCACATCTTTACGGTGCTCTGTGAAACTCGAATGTTCCCTGTCTATTCTGCCAAATTTCCAGCTGGTGTAAATGAGCGTGGAAGGTCCTCTGAGCTCGTTGTCAGAGCAAACATCTGGCCCTATTATGATATAGATTTGGATTAAATTCATTGTAATGTTAATGTCTTTAATACATTTATGCTGTGGTGGATGCATGTTAAATTAAACTACATTTCTGCTGAATGCCTTGCAGGATTTCAGCTGTCTTTGTTAAAGTGAAAAAGAAAAATCCCTTTAGTTAAGCTTTCAAACTTGCACAAGTGGCAAGCAAGTTTTTGACTTGGGGCTTCGGTGCATCTGAGGATTGTAATGAAACTTCTAATTTCCTGCTCTTTATTGCTCAGAGAACATTAAGCCTCATTTGAATTGGGATGGGAAAAGGTAGACTTAAGGTGATGATGATGATGTAGCTAAGATTACAGCTTTCCTGTGAACAGATGAGTTTTCTTTCTGCATGCTTGTGAAAATGAGATATTTCCTCTTGTCTTCTGGGCTGTCATCAAATTTTAGTAGCTGAGCAACAGAAAAGGAACTGTGCAGTAATGAGTTGGGATAAAACATGGGATCCCTACTCTTTACTGTGGGCTTTCCTTACCTTTCTGCATATGCAGGGAGGAGTGGAAGGGGAAACTGCATGAGGTGAAAAAATCCTCCTCTGGTGTTACAGAGTGGGAACTGGACCTATGGACTTTATTTTTCAGTCCTTGGGTGTGTTGTTCTCCTTTTCTGTGCTGCTTTCCCTCCTACAGAATGCAGGTGATAACCCTTGGCTTTTGGACACAAAGTGCATACCCCTGGTACCCAGAAGAGAGGGGGAGGCTGGGGTGGGGGCTTCTTGGTGGTGGGATGCGACATGCCGAGACTATTCCCAGTAACAAATACTGGTGTGTGGGGTAAGAAGGTGGAAGGGGGGGAGAGAGAGAAAAACCACCTGTCTTCTTTTAACGAGCTCTGATTTAATTGTCTTTCATCACAACATCCTCCTCAGCAGCTGAGCCCTCTCCTGAGAGCGCTTTCCACACCCCCTCTCCTTCCTGCAAGGAGAACACTGTCTTTGCAGATGGCAATTGTTTGCTTTGTGGTTTTTATCTATGGAGCAATTTAGAGAGGGAGGGGAAAAAAAAATCCCTAATTTCCTAATTTTTCCTTTTTTAGGTTTAGTGGGAGTAATCACTCTGTCCATTTGTCTTGTGTGTTCACTGAAGGTGTCGCAACCCATGCGGGGCTGTGGTGAGATGTGAGCTCAGATGCTTGGGTGGAGCTCGGAGGTTTGCATAGGAGCACAAGCTCTCGGTGCTGTGAGCAGGAGGAGGTTTGCAAGGTTCAAGCCGTAGATCCAGGGCAGGGGAGCTGCAGCAGGTCCCTGGGCTCTGCAGGAGCCCCAGGCAGGACATGTAAATGGCTGGAGCTGCTGGGGAGGGTGGAACACACCTCTGAGCATCCAGGTGTGGGCAAGGGATCGAAGCATGCAAAGAAGAATCTGGGAATAACAACAAGTTGTGAAGGTGAGGCTGGGGATCTCAAAGGCTTGTCTTCTCAACATCTTCCTCAGCAGGGAGGAATTGCTCTCTGTGACCCTCCCTGTGCAGCCCATGGGACTGGCAACATCTCCTAGCAATATTGAGCCTGATGCCGTCAAGGATAATGCAGTTGTTTGGCTATTTAGGATGAGAATCATAGTATAGTTTGGGTTGAAGGGACGTTCCCAGCTCCCCCAGTGCCCCCCCTGCCATGAGCAGGGACATCTTCACCAGCTCAGGTTGCTCAGAGCCCCGTCCAGCCTGGCCTGGGATGTCTCCAGGGATGGTTCATCCACCACCTCTCTGGGTACCTGGGCCAGGCTCTCACCACCCTCAGGGGCAACAATTCCTTCCTCATATCCAGCCTGAATCTCTGCTCCTTTAATTTAAAATCGCCACCCCTTGTCCTGTCATAACATGCCCTTCTAAAGGGGCAGGATAACTACAAACTCCCTTCTCAGGGTATCTGTTTCATGACAAATGACCAGTATAAAGCATTGTATCAAAGTCCTATTGGTGTCTGTTTATTGACCCATCTTTTGATTTGGCATTAAGGTGTTGCAGGTGCACAGCTGATCCAGTGCTACTGTCAGAACAGCACTGAGCATCCTGGAGGCTTGATGCTGGAAGAGCTCAGAAGAGGAGCAGCAAGCTGGGTTAGCCAGGGTTGCCTGTCATTAGAATAATTTTGGTTGGAAGAGACCCTCAAGATCATCAAGTCCAACCATAACCTGTATCTAGGACTATCCCATGTCCCTGAGAACCTCATCTCTGTGTCTGTTTAACCCCTCCAGGGACGGTGACTCCACCACTGCCCTGGGCAGCCTGTTCCAATGCGCAACAGCCCTTTGGGGAATAAATTGTTCCCGAGATCCAACCTCAACCTCCCCTGGCACATCTTGAGGCCGTTTCCTCTGGTCCTGGCGCTTGTTCCTGGGGATCAGAGCCCAATGCCCCTGGCTCCAAGCTCCTTTCAGGCAGTTCAGAGATCAGAAGGTCTCCCCTCAGCTCCTGTTCTCCAGCTGAACCCTCCAGGTCCCTCAGCCGCTCCCATCACACTTGTGCTCCAGCCCCTCACCAGCTCCGTTCCCTTCTCTCACCTTGCTCCTTCTTTCATATTATCTCTCCTGGGCATAACCTTCCAGCAGTGGAAGGAGTTGTAAACCACATCTCTCCATGCTGCAGTTTTCCTTTGTAGGCTTTGGGAATGTAATTAACAGGAAAGCGCTAAACTGCCAGGGAGTTTTTGTACGATGACACAGTTAATGACCGCACTGTAGATTTTATAGATGCTAAAGTTCAGGATGGTCTATGCTGTGCACTGGAGCAAGCCTGATTAGGGTGGAAAGTGGGGGAGTGGAGATGTTGTCAGCAATGTTGGGCTCCCTCTGAGGACCACACAGAAATGATGCGTTTTCCGGCAGATGTAGCTGGAGGTCCCTGCTCTTGCCAGTGGCCACGGCCACTTCTCCACAGTGAGGATGAGTGGGCAGGATGGAGCGATCCCAGGGGCTGCAGTTGGCTTCCGGATCACCCACCGCTTGCGTCAACTGGCTGCATAGACGTTGTTTGGTGAATAAGTGGGGAAATAGGAACAGAGATGCGGTAATTAATAGTGAACGTAGCCTAGACGCTGCCTTTGGATCTACAGCTGAAGGTGCGTCACTGCTGTGTTCCTGGAGAAGAATCTGGGAAAGATCACCAGGAGAATCCTGTGGGATCCCATCACCCGGAGGCAAATGCAAAGAAGTGTGGAGGCACTGACCTTCAAGGTGAGGGTCTCCCACAGCTTTGCTGCAGACCACCAGCCCTGCCACCCACACGGCAGCTGGAGCCCCTGCGGAGGAGGGTTGGGGTGAACCCTCGGGGCCACGGACTGTGGGGTTTGTCCTGGGGCTGCATCCCTGCCCTGTCCTGTGCTCTCCCCATCCCGCATCCTCCTCCCAAACAGACCCAAGGGGATGCTCACCGGGGCTTGGACCTCTTCCTATGAACCAGCGGGATCTGCGAGCTTGTTCCTGAAGGCAACAGGCAATGAGAGGGAGTTGGGATGGTTTTTGGCAGTTTTCTGGCTGGGTTTTTGTTTTTGTTTTGTTTTGTTTTGGGGTTGTGTTTGTTTGGTCTTAATGGTTGTTCTGTGTTTCCAGCTGGAGCCTTGCCCAGAGGTCTGGGGGGGGGGGGCGGTGTTTGCGTTTTGGGGGAGCTGTGGAATCAAGAGACCTTTGTGCTCTTCACCCTGTGAAATGCAAACACGTGCATGCTTTGCAAGTCTAGCTGAAGCTTTTTTTTTTTTTTTAAGCCCCTGATTTTCTGTTTTATTTCTTTAGAAATACATATTTATTTGCTGTTGTGAAAGCTTATTCTGATTAGATACGTAGTTATTGTTCAATTTGAAAAAATAAGGCAGACTTCTGGAAGTGCTTTAAAAGTGATCAAGACACTCAGTTATGTGCATCTTTTCCTCTCAGAATTCATTACAGCATTTTCCTTCTTAGTTTCTTCCTGTGTCCCACACTAAGTATCTTACACTGGGTTGCATCTTGCAAACTGAGCAGTAATCTCTGAGTCTTTGAAGGTGAAATCTGTGGGATTCATTTATTTACATATACAAGTTTATCTCACATTAGGGTCTTAATTGTTTGTGGAATCATTTGTCCATTTAAATCCATACAATGGACCTTGTGCAAAATACCTATGAGCAGGTATATTCCCCTTTGCAGTGGAAAGATGTTTGATCGATTCTACTCAGAATCCTTGGTTATGTTTTGGGGTTTTTTTAATAACTAATCTTTACATTTTTCATGTTTGTTTTGTTGTCTGATATCACATGGCTGCATGCTTCAAAGATCTTTGTAGCAGAGGCAAACACATGTACAATATCGGTATTGCCATAACACAATTTAAGGTTCATTATGGCTTAGGGAAAACAAGAGCTGGGTTTTGTCCTCCAATAGATTGTTGCGCCTATCCTGTCTTTAAAACATATTAGTAGGTCAAACTTAATAAACCTGTAAATCTGGAGAAATATTTTAGCTTTTGCAGCTTATGTAATTGCAGCCCAGCATGATCATAAGACAGAGCAGGGACTATAATTCATCAAATGATCAGTTCACAAGACTCTTGCCTCTGTGCAGGTCACTTGGGCTCCGTGTCCTCTACCCCTGCCTCTGAACTGGAGACAACTGGGATCTTTACTTGTAGGTACTGGCTGGAACTGGGAGATTTGGATGGTTAAAAGGTAAAGCAAACTGGTAGGAAGCAGATTAATGTGGGGTGAGCGATGGAAAGCTCAGCTGTGGGTCAAGAAGCACCAGCATGTCCTGGTTTTTATGGGTGTTTTGTGTATTGTGGTGTGGGGTTGTTGGTTGTTTTTTTTGGTCAGATCCAGCAAAGATGCGACTCTGCTTAATCCCTTAGAGGCACATTCGCATTTTCCCCATTTCACGAACCACGTTTCTTTGCTACCCCTGACAAGAACAACCATTGGAAGTGATAAATGCTATATATCCTGCTAATGGACATGGTGTCTGAAGACAGTGACTGAGTGAAGAGGGTTTTAAGACAAGTTATTGTTTTCCCACGGTGATTTTTTTTTTGCCTCTCTCTTTTTTTTGTCTCGCTGTCCCTGGTAGCATGGAAGAACTTAGCTGGATTAGCAGCGAGTCAGATAAAATCTGGATGGGTTGGAGTAAGTCTGAGGGATTCTTTCCCTTTGGGAAAAGGTCTGTCTTGGATTAAGTTGCTATTTATATTTCTAATATAGAGGTACTCACAGTCCAACTAAAACTGTGAAAACTTTTCACATTCTTTACATCCCAGTGAAAGTAATTCACACAAAATAGTCCTGGGTTTAATGGTGTTTTTCTTAAATGGCAATTCTTCCACCGTAAAATACCGCAAAAAGCTGTTGGTGTTTGCATGAAAGTTCCTGTTGTGTTTGTAGACGTGGATTTTTCTGGGAAATGGTTAAGCGAGAGCTGCTGACCTTCTGCTGGCCAGTGATTTACTGCCCACCTGGACGGAGAGAGAAAGGTCTTCAGAGAGATGGTCACAGCACGAGAGACGGGCAGTTTGCAGGGAGGATCCCTACAAGCACCCATGGCTGGAAGTGGGTCGGAGTTGAATTTTATCTTCTTTCACTTTGCTTACTAATCAGAACACCCCACCCCTCTCCCCTAGGACATGTTGTTCTATGAAAAGATGAGGAAAGCATCTACTTTTTGCTGCGTCTAGTGCTTAAATGCCTGTTTTGCGTGTGGATGAGCAGAGCTGAGACAGGTCTTCTCCGTGTTTGGAAGGGAACTTGGAGACCCTTTGCTGAGGGAGATGCTGGGGCGCACTGTCCGCTCTTGGAGGAATTAGTCACCGCATACCGGGGAGCATCCCAAGGACTGCACGTGTTTGCTTTGAGATCCATCTTGTATCTGAGTTATAGCTATAAGTTAGAGCAGATGGTTTTATCTTTGAATCATAGAGAGCTATTGCAATAAACACAACAAATAATTCGTGCATGCGGAACGTCCCAAGTGTCCTACTAAATCCCTTAATCATTGTCTGGGTCTTATTTTCCCTCTATGCTAATATGACTTGCTGTTTTGAATAGTTTCTGTTTTCCCTGGATAGATCTCCTCTGAAAGGATGGAGACTGTGAGCTTTAACACAAGCATTTCTGATTTAAAATGAGACAGAGTCGGGTTTTGGGGCCGGGGAGCAAATGTTTCTTCTGTTCCAAAAAGTTTCTCAGGAATCTGAAAGGGATTTTTCTCAGCAAATGTTTGTTTCTTCAAGGGTGAAATTAGGTGACCTATATTCCATCTAAGGGACGCATGATAGATAGGGCTTCTGCAGAGGAAGGAATTTCACTCCTGATGAATAATAATCAAATCAAAAAGAAGGAAACCACATATAACTCTTGATCCCTTTTGGACTCTGACCGTTCCCAGAAGCGAGCGTGACTAATAGGTTTGCTCCAGGGCAAGCTGAATATTTTGCTGAAGTAAAAATAAAATCCAGAAGCCCAGAATGATGTGTGTGACATGAGTCATCCCCAGACTTCTTTAACTTGGTCCTGCTCGGTGGGACCAGATGCAGATCCCTGCTGAGCTTTGCTGCAAGGGGCACAGTGGGGCACGGAGTGTCCTGCTGCAAAATAACTGTGGGGTGACTCTGCTTTGACTCGCTGGTTGGAGTATCAGGGTGTATTATCAAGATATTGGCACGGAGTACAGAGGACCGGTCCGCCCCTTTGGGATTTCTAGTGTTGGTTCTTGCAGCTGGGATTGCTGCCTTGCATAGACACAGGCGACGTGTGTGGCCTCCAGCCTCTTCAGGAGATGCTGGTGGTGATGGTGGCCACTGGCGTGCTCAAAGTGAGCTGGGACAATAAAAGTGTGATGGTTTTGCAGGGAGTTGTGCAATGGACTAGTGAGGCTTAAACTCCGCTGGGCACATTAAGTGGATGGGACAGGGCAGCGATGCTCATGCCTGCTCGATGCAATGATCTCCGTGAGTAGCTGTGGATTTCAACAAGACACGAAGAGGCAGCTCCAAGTGCTTGGGCCAGTTCCTAGGGGTGCCCAGACTATGTGTTCCTTTTTGCTTGAGAAAGGATTTCACCCACACAAAACAAATACAGATCTAAATGGAGCGTGACCCATCCCGAGTTGGTGTTTTGAAGGAGCTCAGGTCATTTCACGCTTTGGGGTGGGAACCATATGGAAGGCCAAAGAAGGGAAAATGTCATATGATTTCCACCAAAAACCAGGCAGAAGCTGATGCCTTGGACTGTGTTGTGTTTGAGTCATTGAATTTGGTTCCAAGAGAAATTAGTTGGAATTGCAACTGATGCAAACCAAAACTGGACAAAGGTACTACGCACATGCCAAAAATTGGAGAACAAGCCAGACTATGGAGGAGGTGGAATTTCTTGTGTGAGGGAACTGGCCTCCATGAGGGACTCGAGAGAGTGACCTTGAAGGGACTGATCTGCAGTGACACAATTAAAATGTATTTAAGCAATACAATTATCCATTTTATTCTTCTAAGCAAAACCAGAATAAGATCCTTCCAACAGCGCGGCTTGAGAAATGTCTCAGGATAGATAAAAATGAAGTAAAAAAAATATTCCAGTAGTTTCTGGTTGTATAACACTGAACGTATCACTTATTTCTTGCCAAAAACCCTGATAAGACCTCTATATGTTTTTTCTTTTAATTAAAACTATGATTTTTATGTACAGACAAAATATTTGTGCCATATTTTTCTTTAATGGAATATTATGTCATTTCAGGGTTTGTTCCTGGTTCAGACACTGAATTCTCAGTAGGAGGGAAGTAAATCTTTTAAAATGCATTCTCCAGTCATTCTCTCCAGTACTCCTTTCAGATACTAAGAGGCCAGATGCCTGATGATAAATATTTCTGGGTTTCTATAATGCTGTGAGGATTCTGGATGTCTCTGCTGGTTTTGTTGTATTAATAGTTGCAAGAGAAACATAAATTTGATCTCTGCTATATGTACATAAATGAAAGGGCTCTATACACTTAAAAATGTTTGGGTTTTTTTACAGTAAAAGTAGCAGGATTATTTATAGGCAGTTACTTGAGTTTCTCATACTTTAAAGCAAAGATATTTTAATTTTTTTTAATTGAAGCCTGCTGGGTCATTGCACCCAGGTCTATGTACCAACATGACCCCGTCCATGGCTGCTCACAGCTTGCTTGGTCGTAGATGCATTTTCTCTCTGGGGAATGAGAAGAATAGCAAGAAATGTGGGAACGGACATTTGGAACTTTGTGTGGGCACCACTTAGACTCAGCCTAGGTCTGGAGCCCAGCCTGCCGGAGCAGCTCCCTTTGGCAGCGCCGGAGCCAGGAGGGACAGATTTGGTGTGGGAAGGTTCTGTGATGAATGGGCTCTTCTTGGTGTGCTTCCCCATGGGAGATAAAAGAGAAAAAAACACGGGATATCGCTGTGAAATTTGGTTTTCTTTGGAAATTATAGGGAGGAAAAGAGAGGTAAAAGAATGGGGTGCTTTTGAAAATACGCTTGCCTGGCTTGTTTATTGTGTCTGCTTCTGGAAGACATTTGCATACGTTTTAGAATTATCAGAAATGGCTGGTTTAGACGGTGATCCTCACCTCGCCTGATTGTTGACACAACTGGAGGTTTACTGGAAGCAAAACATCAGGGGAAGGAGGGAATGTGGGTCTGCAGTGGCTGCTGACCATGCCATGTGCTACCGTAGGATGGGAAGAGACAACACCAGCTTGGCTTTTCCCATTGGATTTTTTTAATTTCCAGCTCCTATTGCATTTTCTCCATGCCCACGTTGGGATAGATGTTGGGAAATTCCTTTCCAGAGCATGACAGCCATGAATCACAGCTGGTTTCTTAATGAAGCCGAGCCCCAGGTTTGGAGAGGAGGACAATGTTTTAAGCATGAGGCTTTAATGTATTGTAGCCTCTGGTGACTTTTTTGGCTTTGCCTGTGGTCGAGGCAATCTCAAATTAAAGAGAGCTTTGTGACTGGGTCCTGGGGACCTTGGAGCGGTTGTTTTTTGGTTAAAGATCGCTCATCCCTTTGGGTGAAATCATCCACCTCTCCAGGGAGGGAGAGCGGGCAGCACTACGAGTTCATGAATGTGTGTTCTGTAGATTTATAGGAAAAACTTAATATTGAAGAGGGGCTTGTGTCTCATTGTCATTGAAACCTGTACTTTTGAACCTTGTGGAGCTCCCACTGAACCACGGATTTATTGCATTAATAGAATTTATTTTATGAAGAGTTCCTGCTGCAAGATGCGCCTTGTGAGAAGTGTGGCAGTGTCTGTTGCTGGCAACATCACATACATCTAAACTATAACACACTGCAAAATGTCATAACGACTAAACCTGGCATTTCTGTGAATTAATTCCAGCCAATTTGCTGAGAAGTGGTGTCATTTGTAGAGCTGGTATAATGAGAAGTCTCCTGACTTGCAATCATAAGCCACTTTCCACCTGCTTTTCCATATTGGCTCCATATGGTAGGCAGGAAAATAAATCCCACTGTTTTACATTTATCTCACCATGTTGGGGCTGGGGCATGAAGGGTCTCAGTTTCCCTCCTGGGGAAGGTGAACTTGGAGGTGAGCGTGTTTCACACCTTGTTTGCAGGGGTTTTTGTTGGCAGGGTCTGCAGTCCTGCTGCAGATGAACTGCTCCAGCTCCCCACCCTCTCCAGCCCCCACTGCCCTTTCTGCATGAGCTTTTTCCAAGGGAAAAACTCATAAAACACAAATTTTCTTCCCCGTTACTTTGGTTTTCTTGCTCCCTAGAACACACGTTATTCCGTTTCATTGTAAGCACTTTGTTTGCCGCCCCTAAGCCCCCTATGAGTTGCCATGTGGTCTCTCACCCTTTCTGCACCTCCAAGCTCACCCAAGATGCTGCTTGGCTTTGCTCTCCACTGATTCCTTTTCTAGACTCTGCCTTGTTCAGCTACTCTTGTGTACAGTTGCAAACTGTGCTTGACGATGGCTCTGTCCGTGGCCTCCAGGACTCTGTTGCCTGTGGCCCTGCTTTTCGTCCTTCACCAATATCTGTGTCACCATCCTCTGTCTCATGTTGCTCCTCCAGCCTTTCTTAGGGCTTCTTCCTTCTTTGGAGATTTTTTTTTTTTTGTAATTCCCTTCTCTTTTGTGGGTTTTGCTGTGTTTTGTTTGTTTGTTTTATCCTTTCCTCTTGCAGCCTCTCGAACTTGGGGCAAAATTTATGCAAATACCTTTGAAGGCATTTAATCTTCCTCGCTCTGATAGCCGGGTTGCAATCAGCAAACTGTCTGGTACTGTTTATTACCTTTAGTCCTCCAAGTCCTATATTCCCTCTTTAGCTAGTTAGCATACTTACCGGCTCTGAGACCATCTTGCTGTGCCTGTAAAACATTGTGCACGACAACTCCAGCTCTTTCAGTACCGGCGGTTGCACAAACCCCGTGTGGAAGGTGTACCTGCGGCTGACAACCATGGGCACAAGTCCAGCGAAACCTTTCCAAGGCGTAGCTTGGGAAGTGCTTGGCTTAAGTGTCGCTCAAGGTGAAAGATGTGTTAGAAACATGAGACTGTGCCACTGCAAATGCACTTTGGTTTCCCTTTATTTGACCTTTCAGAACTGCTCTGCTGTGAGCAAACTAGGCACAGCTTTGCTTCTGTGCTCTGCTGTGCCTGGCCCACACCTTAAATCCTAGAAAGATGAAGCCTAAGATTGTCCGGAGTAGATGATGGTTGATAAAATGTCAGCGTGATGACTTCCCAGTAATCATCTTGTGCTCATTAAGCAGTCCTCAGGCAGACACGTGTACACTGTTGGAAGAAAATTAGAGCTCGTTCTTCAGTTTTATGTTTGCAGGTGTAACCTGGCTGCTTCATTTCAACTCCTGTTCTGCAAACTGAAACATTTGGCAGGGTTAATGGGATAAATTCCTTCATTGCAAATTTAATGGCTTCAAAACTACTAAGCTTGCTGATTATGAAGCATTAAAAAGGATTGATGGGCAGATCTTTAGCGATTGCTTGCGTTGGATAAGAGTCTACCACTTTGATTACATAGAGCTTAATCAAATGTGAGCCTCTTGTGCTGGTGAGTTGTGGGTGGGATTTATGGATCAGCCAAAGCTGTTGACTTCAGATCCAATCCTGAGCATTCCTGCATGACAAAAAGCTGTCGGTTTTCCAAATCTTAGTTTGGTCTGTGGCCCATCTCAGCTGCCTCTGAAGAACAGGTCTCTGTTTACCCACTTACTGGTTGTTGGGATGGGACTGTTTGCTTCTAAAGAATATCTCTGTTCCAAAACTGGGCTTGATGTAAGCATATGGTGTTTGAAGACTGTGAAAGATTAACCCTGGATAGCTGTATGGAATTGACTCCAAGCCTCCTGCGTCCTACTCCAGATCCCTAGCAATGAGACTTGATTTTCCTCAGATGTTAAATCTCTAACATATTGGCTTGGATGCCTGCAGCGCACAGACCTAGATGTTAATGTACTTCCAGTTTTGGAGCTCTTGGAAGGTGAAGTTTCTTCTTTTCCTGTACGAGAAAAGATGGACAAGTCTGAAGCTTAGATTGAGTTATTTGGTTTGGATTTTGTATCCTCTTTAGGGATATTTGGATCTGATCTTCTGGTTTAGACCCATCTCCCTTGGAAACGTTAATGCAGTTTGGTGGTAGCCTGGAGGCGCGCGATGTTCGGGAGGACGGCCAGGCGAGTCTCTGGAGGATCACCGCAAAGTGAGCTTTGGGAATCTGTCTCTGCAAACCTCCTTAGAAAGACCCAAACATCTCTAATTTCAACAACCCCTGTTGTCAGAATGTCAAGCGATGGGTTTCCAATGAGATTGGTAAATGTTTAAGTCAGAGTCGGAAACTGAAACAATTTGGCTGCTGTTTGGTGCTGATTTATGTAAAGCAGACTAACACAGGATTCCTTGAAGAAAGTGTTTCTCCATCTCCCACCATCTGAAATGCCACATTAACACACTCAGAAGAAACAACTTGTGAAAAGCCTCATGTTCTGTGGCTGTATTTACACTGCCGAGAGCTGGGTCTGCGCCAGCAGCTTCTGCAAACAACCAGTATCTCAATTCTAGCAGACAGGAAGATGACAAAGCTCTAAAAGTGGTCGGATTTGGGTTGGTTTTTGTTTTGTTTTGTTTTGTTTTAGTGGCAAAATTCCTGACAACAGCAGTCCTCGTGGTGTTTTGTTCTGGCAACCAAAGCCTAGCCAGACTTGCCAGTTTAGGTCGCATCCACAGGCTTACGAGGCTTTTAATTGGTTTTGAAAGCCTGTTGACTAGGGAAGAGGCTTTTTGGGTGGTGGCTTGGGGTTTTTTTTTTTGGCTGCCTTGCACAACAGCTTGGACTCGGTTCTGTTTGCCGGCTGCGTGTTTGTCTCTGCATAGATTCAGTTCCCAGGAGAATCTTTATGACATCTACGGAGCGAGTTTGCAAGGCCATCTCTAGGATTTGGATTCTGGCTTTCACTGGTTTAGTAATCCTTGGGCATCCAAATGCTCAAGGCACATTTTGAAAGGAGAGTCATACAACCTTAAAAATAGGGGAAGGTGTAGGTGGAAATTAATTTGGCCTGTTGCACCCACTTGGAGAGCAGGCTTCCTTCTGTCTTGAACTTTTTGATTAATTGGGTTTTCTATCACGTTATCTAACACCAAAAAAGTACGTGTAGCATCAAGATGTGGTTGGAAGAGGTCAGAAACATGCCTGCCTTGCAGGGCCATCACGCCAAGGTTCCTGGGGCACCCGGGGCAGTATTTCATTGTATGGGGGCTGGTTTGGAGCATGCAGAGGTGTACATTAAGAGCCCAGTTAGATGTTTTGTTCTCTGTTCCAGAAGTAGCTCAGATCTCTCTTCCCATCAGGGCACTGCTGGCTATGGACATGCCCCACTTCTTTTTGCAATACGTTGGAAATAAGAGTCATTGGCAGGCCTGGAAAGCATCTGGAGAGCTTGGGTGTGTGGCAGGGCTTTTCCCCAGGGAAGAAAGAGCAGGACAGTTCTTTCCCACGCGGGCAGAAAACATCCCGTTCAGCAACATTCAGAGGTTCCCTCTCAGCCCTGTGTTTCTCAGAATATAATGCTCAACGAATGCATCAAGACTCTCGTGATGGCTCATGGATTTCCAACTTCTGAGTCAGTTAATGGACAGCAAACATTTTTGCCTGCCTGGATGGGCGAGCTGCCTTTTCTGCTTGGTTTCTCATCAGCTTTTGACATTGTTTCTCATTTTTGTGGTGGTTTTGAGGCTTGGGTGGAGAGGTATTAAAGCATGAAGCATTTCAACTGGCTTGGGACGTCTCTTTAACGCATGCTGGACCCCCCGCACCAAGATGGTAGAGACTCCAGGGATGGTGCTTTGAGTTTTCAGCTCTTGCCATTGGACTTTGAAGCACCTCGTGTCTGTTGTTGGCCGTATCTGCCAAGGATGGATGACAGGACAGGGAGAGGCCTCTCCTACCTATGACCAATAAAACATTAAAATCAAAAACTAAGTATAAACTCTGTAACCCTATAGCCATGCACATAATGTAGGAATGCCCTGACTTTAAAGGTCAAGTTTATAAAGGTTTATAGATACTTCACTGTACCTGAGGAAGGTGATGCTGTTTCACAGGATGGGTTTCCCAGCCTTGGGAAGAAGATTAGGGAAGTGATTGGTGTAAATTAATAGTATTTCACTGCAAAGAGTGCTGCTGGACTTTTTTTTTTTTTTATGATGTTGCTGGCAGTTAGGATGGGGAAAATCTGAAATGCTGTGTATAATGTGTAATTTTAATATGGGTTCTATTTGAGGAAATTTTTAAAAAAAAAAAAAAGAAGACAAGAACAAACAAACTTTACTGTTATTTAATCTTCCTGTGGAATTTCATGATAAAATTTAGCTAAAACCACTGAAACACCATTATTCTCTGACTGCCTGCATTTGACAACTTGCAAATAAGATTCCTTTGGCTGGCAGAGATCTTTTGCCCTCTGATGTACCAGTGTCCAAAGGGAGAACCCGAAGGCAAAGACCTCTCCTTTATCTGGGCACTTTTTCTCTTGACTCATCCACTTTTCCATTGAGCTTGTGTCTATGTAGTTATTGGCTGGAACATCCAACTAGGACTTCAGTATTCCATCTGCATATTTTTTTGTTGTTCCTCCTACCTGTATTTTTTGTTTTCTTTTTTTTTTTTCAGTAGAGGTGGTTTAACGTGGGGTTAATCTCTTCCACATCTGTCTAGAGTTGCTGTCAGGATCAAGCACAACTGCCCACAGCCATTTGCTTTCCAGTTAAATAGCAGTTAAAGCATCTCTGCCCTCCTCTGTCTTGCCAACAGATCTACCTAAACATGTTTTTTTAAAATATTTTAAGCTCCCCAAGGCAGAGATTTTTGTGGTTCAGGTAGTGTGTTTTACACACTGTAAAACTGTGTATGCATTTATTTTATAGTATGGAAATAGTAATGAAGAGGTGTTGCTTCACCTGTGTCTGCCCTTGGATGGAGAGTCTGGGTTGTGCAATAACAGCAGCATCTTGCAAATGCGGGTAGAAAGGCAAATTTGGGTGTCATTTGCATGCACTTTTTCACCAGTATTGAGACCTGGAAGGGTTTGCAATGCCCCACTGTATTAACGTGTGCATGTGTTGTTCAGTTAGCAAATGCCTGTTTATGTGTGGTTATTTTGCAATATAAATGCCAGTATAAATTATAACATTGTAGAAACTTCTGTGGGAATGCCTGCAAAATACCATTAAGCCATAGTTCTTCATGCCAATAACTTCATTATTAATTTATGTGTTTAGGACTAGATTTCTGAAGTATTATAGTGCAGGTAGGGCCCTCAGGACGCCAAAAAGCACATGAATACCTAAGAACAGGAATCTCCTAAATACCTTCCCATATGTTCATGGTGTCTGGTATAAAGCCCAGTGTCACCAGTGGACACATTCCTAGTAACTCCTCGTGGTTTGGAGCAGGCCTGCAGCACTGGTCCCCTTCTCCCGCGAAGTTGATGGGCTTCAACCTCTTGCAGCTTCAGTTCCAATTGCCACATCCCCAGAAGTGCAGGTTGTCCTGGTGGAGCCCACCAGAACTCAGTTCCCCCGTCCCACCAAAATATCCTGGAGAACCATGTGCTTGGAGATTTCTTCTGCTTGGATCTCATCTATAAATGGCCTTTACACATGCAAGTTGCTTTTATTTCTTGGACTCCTTTGCGTTGGCCAAGCGCTGGCCTCCTGGAGCACTTCTTGAAGCAATTTACATGATGCAGGGGACAGGCCAATTACCTTTATGAGCATTTTACACAGGAGTGACACCATTTTAACAGTCTGTAACTTATTTTATGCATCTGTTATGCTGAAATAGGCTTTTTTAAGCCTGCACAGAAACCCATACATTTTAAGGCAGTGTTGTGGAGTTGTCTTACTGCTTCCGAGAAGACCTGCATTGAGCAGTTTTCTTCTCCATATGAAAGAAATCCACATTAATTGTCCAGGCACCGATACAATTCCAAGGCTAGTAAGAAGGTGAGGGGTGAAGGAAAGTCTGCAGATTTTGGGATTATCATCAGGCGATTATAGGGGAATGGGAAAAAGAGAATAACTTCATAGTGAAACATGTGGTTGCTCTTTTGCCTCATTTGCGTTGTCAGCCTAATGATTTACACTAGATGAAATTCATTCTGGATCCTGAGAGTAGATTAATAAATATGCTTTTTTGGACCTGATTGAAAAGATACTGTTCTCTAATGTGTTTCACTAAAGGTGTGCATGCCTATGTTTTGCTGGTGAACTGCTTTCCATGAGTAACGTCCTCTAACCCTGATACTGATTTGTGGCATCGGCAACATATAAGGCAGGTTCAGAGGCATATGCAAGTTTGTTTTTTAACCTAAGGTATGTTCCTTGCCCAGCCAGGAAGGCCAACTAACTTTTCTTTTTATGTTCCTTTATTTGCCAAAAGTATTAATATATACCTACATATATATTCCTACAAGCAAGTTGCCAAAAAAAACTGTCCTCACTGTGTGTCTGCTCCCAGGTAGCTCTGCCAAAGAGCAGTTCTGGTCTAGGTTTCCTCCTCATTTCTACCTCAATCTGTGGCAGAAGCATGGGAACAGGAGCAAAAGTGATTTCTTCACAGTTTTCTTTGAAGACACAACTCTTGTCTTCATCTTGAGGCTGTAGGTGCGGAGGTGGGTGTTCACCTACGTGTGCACTCACGTTCACGTGCATCGCGTTTGCAATCTTGCAACCCCACTTAATTCTCCAGCATACCTGATGCGTCTGTGCTAAACCCCGGAACGTTTTAGTGGGCAATGTCTTAATTCAGCCCTCCCGACCGGCTGAATCCAGGAGTGAGCGTATGGAGCCCTGGAAGCTCGTCCCAGGCGGGTGAGTCACTGCTTCTCTGAGTCAGTTCCCCTGACAGCTCCACGAGCGTCAATGACTTCACCGCCTTAGGCTTAGACTAACCCATCGCTGAAACTTTCCCAAGAAAAGAAAGATTAATGGCAGTGGAAGTCAAAAGAGTGGGAGTTGCATGTTTATGGTGAGTCAAGTGAAACGAAGAGCTGGACAAGAGGCGCACGTATGGGGATGTATGCGCTAACTTATGTCATTGTGTTGACAATGTGTATTGGAAAGAAAAGCACCAGTATGCAATTGAGATGCACTGGGTTCCTGGAAACCTCAAGGAGGATTTATTAGCCCGTATTCAGTGATGCTGAATGGGACTTTGCATCTGCCTTTCTTTCCATTATCCTAAGTTTTAGATCTATGGTTTAGCTGGCTGGTCTGACGAGCGTGTGGCTTTTTCATGCAGCTTTCAATACACGTAAGTGTCCCTATGGAAGGAAGTCGAAGAACTAACAGTAACATAATCCGCTCGTCAGCAGCCGGCTGAACTCCCTGAGCTTTTCACTGATCCTTCCAACTTCCTTCACCGGACAGCGCTTCCCTTTGCCTGCAGACCATTAACGACGGCTTTGGAAGGTCGGCTCTTTAATTGAATTGCAGGGCTGGCTCTTGATGCTCAGCTGCTGTAAGGAGGTCATGGTGCCTCCTTACCTTGTGCTTGGCCGTTTCTTTTGGAAGCACCTTGAGATGAGCAAAGCAAAGTGCTCCAGTCTGATGCATTTTGCAGCTAGGATTTAAAAAAAAAAAACAGACTGTAAAATCCCTGAACTCTGCACCTGCTATCCATCCTGGAAAAGTTCTGTATCAGCTGGAATATTCAAGGGGAGGTGGTAACGTAACAGTAGAAACACAAGCAATGGGAGAAAGAACAGAGGGGTTTTCCCTCATCTAAGTGTTTCTCCACATTGTGAAAGAATCTGGGCATCCCAGTTTATCACCCGAACTTGAGAGTCAGGGACTCTCAGCCACTCTCCAGGAGTGGCTTCTTAGCAGCACCTGCCCAAAATACGGGCAGGAAACCTGGTGTTGCCATTGTCCTTGTTTTGTGGGCAATTTCAAGACCGCAGCTTCAGGCTCTCTGTCCCAAGACCCTGTATTGGCCTCTAAAGCAGAAAAGCAATAACAAAAAGCAAAGTAATTAAGGTTTGGGAAACTTCTATGGAGAGCTTTCTGTTTTCTGTCAGAAATGTAGATCCAGAGTCAGGGGTCTGGTTTAAATATGATACAATCAGAAACATACCCAGAAAAATGGCTGTTTAATTAAAGAACACTTTTTAGGGCAAACCAAATAAAAACACAACAGCTGAAAGCGAGGGGCTGCAGCAAGGATCCTAAGAGCAGATAAATGCAGAGGAAGATGTGGGTGCTCTGTATCCTCATGCACAGAATCAACAGAAGATATAAAGTGAAGCCAGATGTTGGCTGGGCTGGCTCAGCTCCAGTTGTGCACTCTGAACTTGCTGCCTACCTGGGATGTTGCTGGAGCAGCTGCTGTGTTGTAACTGGTTCTGGGTTTTGCTCAAGTTCCTAAAGCTGGCACAACACCCCCCCGATAGGATTTAAGGTTTTTGGCCAGGGAGGGAGCTTGCCGAGGTCAAGTTTGGCAGCTTTGGGTCTTGCCAGCTGCTGTTCCTTCGAAACGAATGAGAGGCAGAAATCCCTGCCCGGTTTGGTTCTGCTCTTTCCACTTGGGCGCCTTTTCTCTTTTGATTTCTGTCATTTATTTCTCCTTCGGGACCCATGGGCTGTACAGACCTGCTGCGGGCTGGCGGGGTTGATGTTTTTCACCCAGCACCTTTAGAGTCCTAATCCTGCTCCTGGCTGTCAGCCCATCCGAGCAGGGCTGGCACTGGGACCACCTGCTCTGAGGGAACTGGTGCTGGGTTTGAGCCTCCCTAGCTAAAATTCACCAAAAGCTCTGGTGCAAGAGGGGCTGTACAGCTCTGTCACACTCCACAATTGTTTTTTCAATATTTCTTATTGAAACTCCCAATATTTCGTATGAAAACTCCCTATATTCTCGCTTTATATATAAATATGTAATTCTTTCAAATCTCGCTACTTTGTGGCCTCTATGACATCCCGTGGCAGTGTGGTCTGTAGGTTGGTTGTTTGTTGGTTGGTTGGGTTTTTTTTTGTTAGATGTGTGGAGAAATACTTTGAATTCTGTTCTTGAGCTCAATGGAGTTTTCTTTGCTTTGAAGTGTCCCATCCGTTCTTGCTAGCAAGCATCACCTAAACTAAATCCGACTTCAATAGTAACGTCATTATAATGTAATGTAATTTGCTGAATGCAATTTTTCTGTCTTTCATGTTGTTAGGATAATTGATTAACAATTTTTCTGTACATCACTGTCTGTTATACAGTTCCTAAATAATTTGGTTAGAAATCACATGGGCATTTTGTACCATCAACGAGGTGCACAATCTTGTCCGACAATATTTTCCTATTTTTCTGATACCTGGTTAAATGGTGGTAATCAGGCAGCAGAAGAAATGCTGATAGTAACGGAGGTGCCACTGTCCTCAGCAATGTGCCAAGGGTAGAAGAGCCGGTTCCGATCGCTGGTGCTGTGGCGCTGGGAGGGTTTAGAGGTGCAGACAGGGATTTGTCCCTGGTCACCTGTTAGCTCAGTGATGGGGCAGCAACGTGGCTCTTCCCCAACTCCTCAACCTGAATCTGGCAGTTTGGAAAAAAAAAAAAAGAAAAATTATAATAAAATGATCATTTCTGTTTTCCCTGCAGTAAGGAGGGGATGGACTGGCTTTCCATAGGAATTTTTGTGTGTATTAATTCCCACCAGCATCAGTTTTATGCAGCTGTAGAAGGCCCCCCCTTTGCGATTGAGATGGACTAAGTGGGAGCAAGTCTGTCTTTGCTCTTGGCCAAAGGTGGAGACACTTGAGACCATGAAACTTTCCAAGAATCTCTTACTAAGATGTATTTTAGCCCTGCTGCATGGCTGCGCTTACCTCCTATTTCCAGACGTAAAGAAGCGTGCAAGCGATTCTCAATCTGACCTTTTAAACCGAATGTACTTAAACGTACTGGGCCAAATTCCCCTGGCAGCCACGGTACTGGGGCTCCTGCCAGCACCTGGGGGTGTCACTGACCCCACGGTGCAGCGAGAGGTGACACGTGCTGAGAGGTGGGTCGTTCGTGTTTGCTGATCCCACCGTGTGAGAACGATAACAGTTAATCTGCTGGGAGGCTGCTTTCAGAGAGAACAGATGCTTTGCTGCTAAATGTGAAATTAATGGCTTTGCACAAGCAGTTGTTTGTTGTAAATGTGTTTCTTAAGCTCTAGCGTGCTGGCTGCATGGGGATGCTGGTGGTTGTGTTGTTTCTCAGTGTCCTCTATCCTCAGGATAAGATGCAAACTGCTTGGAGCCTCTGTCTGCCTCTGGATTTCCATAATACAAAGTTTTCAGGTCAGGCTGTCCAAACACTCCGTTGCTAAATGAGAATCTGTATTTTAAAGCTGGTACACTTACAGGAGGGAAAAAAAGTTGTTTTGTGTATAGCTTCCTGAGATGAGAGCAGTTTCACTGAGCTCACGGGAGATTTTGCAGCTGCTTTTCGTAGCTCTGTCTCAAATGTTGACCAACTCGCAGGCTTCTGATCTGAGATTTTTCTTTTTCAGTAGCCAAAACCTGAATGCTTTTGCTTATCAGGTGTTCAGGTTCTCAAAGGGTCTTGAACCTAAAGCAGACAAGTTTTTTAGATATTAAGAGGAGGAAATGACATATTTTCATTTAAAAATAAACCTTTTAGTTAGCAAGTGCTGAAGTTGTCCAAACTGGCAGAGATCTGTGACGTGGGGAGTCCTTTCCCCAGAGAGCTGGTGTCCCCATGAGTGATGCTTGGCTTCAGCTGGGAAGGAAAGGGGGCACGGCATACCCACGGCATACCCACGGAACCCCCATACTCAGACCTGCAAAAATCTTTGTGAATGGAAAGAATCAGGATTGTCTCATATACTTCTCTGATAGAGGTAAATTAGAGGTTGAAATATTTCCATACTGTTGATTTTTCAAAAGCATTCTCAGCATTTGAAGATGCTGATGTGCACCTAACATGGATTTTAAAAAATAATTATTGGGGTAAACATCTTGAGTCCTGGAAAAAGCTGCTGGGACTGCTGGTGGGAGCTGCCCTGCATCTCACCGTGCCTAAAGCCTCCGGGAGTCTGGGCTGGCAAGGTGACCAGTTACTGGCCATCACTTGCTTGTTAGTGACTGTCCAGCTTTCTAATGGCAAACACGAGAGATCTGGAGCCGCTTAAACCTCTCCTAATGCTCATTCTGTTTGCCTCCCTTTGGCAAGGAGCTCATGGTGTGAGCAGGGGCAGTTGTTGCAGAGCAGCCTCGGGCTTGTTCCTGCGGTAACTCCCTCTCCTTTGAATCCAAAAGCTCATGGCACTGTGAATCTCAGTTGTTTTGGAAGCTGGGTTGAAGCTCACGTGGTCCTTATGAGCTTTCTTGGGATGTGCTTGTCTGTAGGTTGTCGCTGGAAAGCTGTCCCCAGCTCGTACACCCTTTAGTTTGAGCATCAAGCGTATTTTGGCCAGTTGTAGGTTGTGTTTCCTCCCTTAATTTCAATCCCTGACTACGAAGCTTTTGTAACACCCTCCCGAAAGCACAAACCTCCACAGAACGTGAAACGATTGGAGCCCCGAGCAGCTCTGGTTAAACCACGCGGAGCCGCAGCGAAGCGGCAGCCAGAGCACAGCGGGTACCGGGACACCGGCTGCCAGTTCCCAGCTCGGAAAACACACCCGCTCGCACGGTTCGCACAACCAGCACAGATGCAGCACACGAGCAGCTGCCAGGGAGAAGGGGAGGAGGATGAAAAAGAAACCATTTGGATGTGAAAGCAGAGGAGTTGTGTTGCAGATCTTCCCAAAACAAAAAATAGTAGCTTCAAATACACTTAAGAGTTTTTCTGGCAATAATAACCAATGGATGGGAAGCACATTAGGATATTTTCCTGGTTTGGAGCAAGCAGATGTTATTGCGTCCACTGGAATCATGGCAATGAACGTGAAGCACAACATCCCTGCTGCCCTGGCATGGATTTTGATCTCTCTCTAGCGTAAATCAGGACAGACTCCGTGGAGGGCAATGCTGTTACACCGTTGTATGCCAGAACTGGCCTTACTTTTACGAGTCCCAAGGGTGGTATTTTGATACCTAGAAAACTAATGCTTGAGATGGATCTGACCCAAAACCCTGGATTTGAACTCCTTGCAAGTTCAGATCCGGATGCAAACTTCACAGCTGCACCCTATTGTCTCTGAGCCCAATAAAACCCTCTCTCTTGAACCACCCACAAGCTTAATGAAAATGTAGATTGCGATCAGATCATTATGGCCCGGAGCCAGCGCTGCGAAGCACGCACAGCGGATGGCCTGACTCTTCTCGTGCTCCTGGTGATGTAAACTCTGAGCAGCTCCAAGGAAATCAGCTGGATTTCCCCAGCATGGAGCCAGTTGTAAATGTGTACAGAATAAGACCCTATTTTTTTTTTAATTATTATTTATTTATTTTTTTAAAATACATTTCTGTTTTGAGGAGCAAGTGAACTCCCATCTCATGCTGACCTAGTCTGAGAGGTCATCTTCTTCCAGGAGGAGCTTTGCCAGGAGCTGAGACTGGATTTATCCTGATTACCAAGACACATTGATGGGGAATGTGATGTCAAATGATGGCTATTTTTGTTCCAACCTCAGCCCTCTTAATTTCTTGGGAAAGCTGATGTTAGTGATGAGAAATAGGAAAGTCTTGGGGGAGGGAAGAAGGGGAGAAAAAAGGATGAAGATGTCTAAAGATCTTGTGCGGGACAATGTGGGGATCCCTCGTTAGGGACAAGGCGTTTTTTGTAAAGCAAGCAGCAGCATTAGACTCCTGAGAACTTTTCACTGGAGGGCTGGGGCACTGGCAGAACAGAATTCTCATCTTCTGCCATCTCTTGGTCTTCTCTTTAATGGCATGTGCACAAATGATTTAGCTTAGCTGACTAAACTAGGTTAAATGGAAGATTTGGGTGGTAGTTTGAATAGACAGTGGTTCTTGCTGCCTCAGTCACAAGCTGGCTCCAGGTGTGATTTAAGTTTCACTCTGCAGACTCTTCCATTCTACCATAGTAATATGAAGTCTAGTTCCTTTGATAGACAGAAGACCTAAGCCTCAGGTATAAACTTTTTCAGCTCCTGTTTAATCAGGTTTTCAAACCTTAGGGGTTTTGGGTATTTTGTTTCTTGTGTTTCTTCTGGTTAGTATTGTCTTAAAAAAATCTTGCTGGATCTGTGCAGCTCAAGTCCATCTTCGGGTGGCATGAGCCAGAGTTGTGCTGCTTCCTCTGGCTCTAATTTTTGGATGTTGTTCCTCATGAAGGGTCAAGACTTATTCATGTTATTGCTTATGTCCGCATGTTTTGTCTCTTGAGAGATGCCTTCACATAGAAGGGGGTCTGTGCCAGGTATCTACGTGTGTTTGTTTTGCTATATAGTAAGTGAATTTTGGGTGCTGGTTCTTCTCTTCTTGGACTCCGCTGGAGCATAAGAGGTGCTGGGAACAGAGGAAAAGTCTCGACTCGTGGGGAGCAGAGACGCCTGCTTTGGAGGACTTTAATTGGCAGGGTCGTGGGTTTGCTCTTTTATTAGAGGCCATTTGCTGTTTTCCCAGAACATGAAAGGATTTTGCTGTCAACACTATGAAATAAAACATAACAGACCGAACTCAAGTGGGACTATGGTTCTGCCATTAGCATCAACTGGGGCTTGTTTCTGTGTAGCCAGTGCTATAAAATCGCTCAATTTTTTCCACTACAAAAGCCCACAAAATGGGCTGGCAAAGCAGAGGACAATATAGAAATATTAACAGCCAGGTAATGGAGTCATGTGTTTTCAGAACCTGTATCTCTGCTTACATGGATCATTTAACTTGTTTAAGTCCCTGGTATGGGGTCAGGCAGAATTCCTATCTCCTACCCTCATTTTTTCCTCAATAAAGAAGGAAAATACCATTACTTTTTCTTGTTTTCCTTCAAAGAATAAAACTTAACACCAACAAATCACTTTGATAAAAGTTCTTTTTAAAAATATGTTTCCATGTAACGGCTTGGAAACGTTCGGAGTGGATCCAAGTCATGAGCATGGTTGCGGTGATGGAGATTTGCTCTGAGCTCAAATAGTGGAGTGCTTTGTTTTTGGAGTCTGCGTAGATCTGGGCAACCTTTTTCAGGATAATTTATTTGCCGAGAAATGCAATTTTGGGGTTGACTGAAAATATTTACTGGATTGGCACTAGTAGTTAATATTTTTGTAAAGGGCAGCTAGGTTTTGTTTCAACATTTTCAGAACTAAATATTCATGTTCTTCCATTTTGTAGTAACATTTCCTAACTTGCCTGCGTTGCAGTCCTTTTTGCAAAAAGGAAAATTTATCCAGACTACCAAAGCAAAATGAAGGGATTGATGATGCATTTTGGTTGACCTGAACTTAAAGGATTATTTTTGGTTTTTGTCCTTTGCTGAGGGGAGAAAACAAATCAAAATCTTTTGACTGCTAATGAAAATATAACCTTCTCTAGCCCCTTGAATAAGCCGCTGAATGTCATTTATTCTTTGTGTGACTGTGAGTCTCAGTTGCCAGTCCCCACATGATGGGTGCTTTCTCAGCCGAGGTTTCTCATCGTGAGAACGAATTAGTGCTTAATTAACACTTTGATCTTGAAGTGGCGCTTCCCGGATGTTCGTTCCCTGGTGCCCGTTCCCAAGAGCCATTTTCCCCGGACAAGATTCCATCCTTTGCTACTTGGAGTCTGTGGTCACTTTGCTCTTGACTCGAGTGCACACAGGTTAGATGCTCTTAACATGCAAGACGGGCAAATTCAGATCTCAATTAACTGTGGTCCAAGTCAGCAGTGAGCGTATTAAGGTCAGGATGTGCTTCTGTGAACCGTACAGCTCATTGCGCTTTAGCACAACACTTCAAGCTGTTTGAGCGCATCCACAAAATGTCCTGATTTTCCAAGAGAAAGTATTTCTTGTGGTTGAAGAGGATCCGTGCTGTGGTTTGGTCAGCAGGGTTGGGATGCAAGGGCCATGACACTGATCCTGACTGTACATGCTGATCTGGAATGGAGAGCAGAAGGCTCAGCTGTGGTCTCACCAGTGCTAGGGGAAAACTGTTAAATGAAGGTTTCATGATTTTAGGGTTGCTGCATGGAGGTTATTGTTACTGCTTGAGAAAAACTGTGGAAAATTAGTATAGCCAAGTAAGTGGCCCTGTAGCTATTATAACTAGTGTCCAAGTTGCACTGCAGTTCTCAGCATCCATTGTGGAATCCTTCCTCCGTGCACCCACCACGTGCTGTCCCACCGCTCCAGGCGCCACGTGTTATTCCATCTGCCCACGGTAAACAGAATGGCACGTTGGGTTTGGCTTTTAAATTATAGCTGCTCTCAAAACGGAGCAAATACCAGTGGGGCTGCTCTGTGTGATACCGCGCTTGTTTTTCCATGTCTCGAGCAGCGGGGCAGGAAAATCAGAGCCAGGCACTGGTGTGTCTTGGGGTGATGTTAGAGCATAAAAATGAGGATGAAAGAGGTTAAATACCAGTCTTGGTCGTGCTGTCTACTTGATGAAGTGAAAAGAGAAAGACATTAAAACTAACGTTCAGCCCTAATTACTCCTGAGATACACCTACCCCTTGCAATATCATCACATCTCAGGACCTCGTATCTTAAGCAGGATTATTTTTGGAATATTCTTGCGAGTCCCTCACCATCCCGGTGCAGGGAGAACAGTGGGGCAGGGAAGGATGGGATGGCCGGTGTGCTGACTTATCAACAGGGATTGGCAGCTCTGGAGAAACAGCAAAGCTACGCAGTTGGCCTCGTGTCTTGGTTTCGTCTGTTTGCTCTTGTTGCTTGAAAAACTTCCTGCAGGGAGGAGGGAGCGATGTAGCCCGAGTGGGTGCCAGTAACAGAACGGACCGTGATGTTGGCTTCACCCCAACGCGGGGAAGCACGGGCGAACCCTTCCCCATGGAGCGCGCGGTGCGAGGTGCAGTGGGACGCACAAAACTCTCATTTCTGCTCGTCTGCAAGCGCTTGCAGAGCTGATGTCACTTGAGAAGCTACTAAAGGCCCTTCCAGTGCCTGTCACCCAAGGACTTGGTGTTCTTGGGTGGAACAGCGCTCTGACAACGAAGAATAACGAGTGATTGCTTAATTTCTGTCAGCGCCTCCCAGCCCAGGCAGCGCGCTGCCTTCTGGCACTCAGTGTGCAGGAATGTTCGTCCTTGGCCGCGGTTGGGGATGAGCTGGGATCTGAGCTGAGGAGCCGCCTTGTTTGTGTTACGGCTTGGGAGTCATATCGGGGCTGTGCTGTGAATTGATGGCTGGGTTGAAGGTGCTGACAGACTCTGAGGGAGCTCCTGGTGCTGGGTTCTGTCCCTGGATGTATGGAAAGCCAGAACAGTCATATCTCCTTCATCTTCCAGCTCTTTCCCTGCCACCATTCATTTTATTGCCCATCGCTCTTTGTTGAGAAACTACCTTTGAGGGCTGTATCTCCCTGTGCTTACTTGTGTTCATCCTCACGCTGTTGACTCCTTGTTTCTCCAGCCTTTGTCATCTGGAGCAGTTTATCCAAGATTTTCCATCTTTATTAACGTCACATTCATCGTCCTGTTCCGATGTCTCTTGCCGGGTACCTCCAACACTCTTGCTGCAGTTGTTGTCCTTGCTTTACATGTGTTTTTGTGCAGATCTGGAGCAGAGGGAAGCTGGGCTGCTGCATCACCTCGATGTTTCTGCAGCAGAGCAATGTCACCAGCCTGCGTGACAAACTTGGGGCCGCCCGGTGTTTTGCCTCTTGCCAAGTCTGTGCGAAGCAAGGCGAATGTACCCTGCCATAAATGTGAAGACTGGATACATGCAAACCTCATTCTAACAAAAATGAAGGACCTTTTCTGCGTCTGCACATGCTGACTCAAGTCTCACCCAAGTGTAGAAACCAAATGCCAAAAATGTGCCTGATTGCGACTTCCCCATATGATGCCACCAAAGACTTTAACTCATTGGTGTCTTTTTACATAATCACATTTATTTCTGTATTTTTGCAAAAATTCTCTTAAAAGCACCTGCAGGTAATACCTCCGTTCCTAGTGTGTGCGGAGATTGATAACAGCCTCTGAACTACGGCTGCGTGCGTTGTAGATTTGTAGTCATGAATGCGCTTTTTTTTACTCAAAGGCCTCAACATCCGGACGCGTTTGTGGAAAGGAGACTATGCAAACATGAAACGCGCTTTCATATTCCCCTTTCAGGCCAGCTTTGACTTTCCTTGAATATAGTGAAAACAAACAGATGTTCTCAGAAAGCCAGGGTGACCTGGAAACTATTAATTAGGTAGTGAGTGAAAGAGGAGATTGCAGTGTTTGGATTTCCTTTAAGGATAATTATTTTTAGCCGCCGCTGACGTAGCCCAGGACAAGCTAACAGCAACCTGCTGCTGGGCCAGTGGAGGAAATGTAGAAAGAAAGATCGCTGTGCTTCCCAAGAGAGATGGTAGCTGAAATGCTGCGATTAGCTGGGATTAGTTTAATCAAAGTGTAGATATATTAATTTTGGACAAAACATATATATGTGTCTCTAGTCTCGTTCCTGGAAGAGAACCCAGAAAAATCTGTTCCTGGGTCATTTCGTTTCTCCATCTCTACTTTTCTGTTCATTCATGCTCCTCCTGCATTGGAGATGTTCAGATATTCCACAAAGCTCAGTGTGGCTCTCATGGTACCTTTAGCCTTGGTGTGTTTGTCTATGATGACAAACGTGCCACAGCTTAGGATACCTGAGAGGCGTTTGTCTTTCAAATCTCTTCACCCAATCCATCTTCTCATGCCTGTTAAAAGAATAACAGTAGCAAGGCTGACTTTGTGTTTGGGGAAGTTTTGTTGCTAACTACCACCTAACTGCAAAGGGCAACGCGGCTGTTGGAGGGGCTTATCCTGCTGGACCAAGGGAAGAACGACTCCAAAGGTCCATGTGTGTTTTTAAGACCTGCTTTCATTCCAACAGTATTTTGCCCTTTTCTCCTCAGGTGTTTGAATGGGAATGGATTCATTCATGTTGTCAAAGACTGTTGATGAATGTGGGTGTTTTCTTTGTTTGCAAGTGAGCTCTGTACTCTGAAATGATGAACTGTGTCCCCCAGCTCAGAGGCAAGAGCTACAGCACGTGTCCATGTTTGGTCAGTCATGGTCCAGGGAATGCAGAAAGCTCCTACTGCAGCTCAGATAATACCTGCTGTGCTCTCTGTTTGAGACCTGATGCTTAAAACCAATGTAAACGCCGGTCGTGAGCAGCTGGTTTGCTCCTCATCTCCACCCGGCTCTGGTGTAACGTGCTGGTTGACTCAACACCTAATCCTTTCTGCTTTTCTTCGCAAACATCTCTCCAGAAGCCTTTCCAGCAGCCGTCAGTTGGTGTCCCAACAACCAAACCTGCCAATGCACTTGGTTTTTAGTTTGTAATTTAATACCAGATGAATCTCTTCCCCCAGAAAATAACATGCTCCTGGGACAGGCAGCGCAGTTTGAGCCATCGAGAACAGCAGGACAAACCTTGCGTACACAACTCAGAGGCTGTGGCTGGGCTCCAAACATCAGGAAAGCCTCACGTTGAGCGTACGGTATTAATGACAGCAGAGCACGATTACAGACCAAAAAAAATACACAGAACAGGCTGTGTGCACCTACCCTCTGCCCTACCCAGGGCAGGACCTGCGCTTCTTCCTGCCAACTTGTAAGCTGTGCTAATAATAAGTTCTTTGCACGCACGTGGTATCTTTAATCTCTGTTATCTCTGTTCCCCAGATCAGACAGAGCACTTTGTTGGCCAAGGATGCACAGCATATCCTTGGCCAAGCAGAAGACAGGACCTTAGTTAGCAACTCTGTCCCTGGCTCTAACCCCTGGCCACAGGCGTTGGCTTTCCAAGCCCATGCCACCAGGTTTTCCATGTTTGTACCTCCCTTCCCAGAGCTTCACTGCGGAGACGGGAAAGGACATTAATCCCCACGTTGCTTCCCTGCAGCTGCGTTCCCCAAGCTCAGCTGAAGTGGGAGGCTCGTGGGCTTGATGTTAAATGACCCCAGCTTGGTTTGTGTTGTCCTCTGTGGCCTGTCCAGGCTAAAGGCCCTGCGAGCTGTTTTAGCTGCATCCTCAGCTTCCAGGCACCTGGGGCCAGTTCTTAGAAACCTTAGACTCGTGGAAGCGGCAATGGAAGTGACTGGGCTGGAAGGGTTGGGCTCAACTGGCCATTGGGGAGTGCGTGGGAGTCCTGGTGTCATATTCAGTTATGGAACTTCACCAGCTTTGTCCTCGGAGGGGGATTTGTGCTTTCGGTGCTGTAGTTGGGGAGAACCGGCCAAGAAGGAGCAAGATAAGAACCACATGTAGCAGAGGATGCAGAGTGAGCTGTGTACCACGGTGCTGGGAGCGGGGGGATTGCGATCCCCCAACACCCCCATTGTGGGCAAAACTAGGCACCCACTCTTGATGGTGACTACTTTGTCCATGGAGCTTTTCCAGCAATCTCCACTTGAGGATCCAGGAAATCACGTGAAAGCACTAAAGCCGGTATTAAAGCACCAAGCAGGTATTAAAATCTGCCTCTCTGCACGCACGTGTAGATGTTTTTCAGCACAGTCAAACACAGGAGTGACACAAAGCAAAGTCTTTCGGCACATTAGCATCATTATGTGTGGTGTATTTTTTTTTTTTGTGCATTTTTTTCTGCTCTGCTTTTCAGAGATATACAATTGCCATGGCTCATCTGTCATGTTGCGGTGATGTGTACCTAGCTGCGAATGGTACGGGTTGGGACCTACTTATTGCCTTACCACTGAGGAGCCCTTGTTCAGTAGCTCATTATTACTGCAGTCATCACACCGAGACACAGCTGTAGGTTTTGTAGTTTCCTGGTGAGGAGGAAAACCTAAATATATGTATTTTACTTCTATTAAGTAAGCATCACATTCCTAACTCTGCTGGAAATCAATCATCCCTATGTCAGAAGTTACCCCTTTCCCCAGACAAGGCTTTCAAGTTTGTAGTCTTTAATAGAATTTAATAATATTTATTATGTTTCCAGCACATTTGTAGGGAGCAAGACTTGACTTGCTGCTTTGGGCTTTCTTGGGAAGGAAATGATGGACGGGGTTTGCTTTTACGCTCTCATGGGTCTGCTGTAGGTTCACAGAGATTTAAAACTTGCAGGGACAAAGGATTTTCTTCTGTAGCTTAATCTGTGATTAGTCTTAAATTTCAGCCTTGGCAGGAGGAGAGGGACTCTCTGTCATAGGTAAGAAGTTGGAAGTAATGTTTTCCCTTGGAGAGGCTCCTGATTGTATGTACATATTGCACTTAAAAGGTGTTTAATCTTATAAACTTCCTAATGCTCTTTCCACATAACGCTGCCATAATCCTGCCCCTGGATCATCATCACTAATGAGATGGTTGTTTCAGAGTAGTCTAAATTATACATGTGAGTGCGTGTGGCGGTGTGACAAGCTGCCATCACGTGCCTGCTCTTCTTCATCACCTCATGCAGCCAAAAAAAACCATCAGGACGTGATCACTTCACCTGATCCAGTCGTATGATTGTTTTGTAGGGTTGTATCTTTGGACCAGCTAGGACAAACTTAGCTTTGGGCTCTGTGGGCTCTGGGTTGCTTATATTTCTTGGCAAACAGAAGCAAGCCACCCATCTTCAGGTGAAAGACCCCCTGCAGCAGCTTAGATGGTGTGTCCAAGTTGCTTATAATTCTGGATTGTCTCTTGTGAGTGAGGAAAGCTCATGGCCTGGTCGTGTATTCTGGGTGTGAATTGTACTATAATTTTAATACGCATTTTACGTAGGTGAGATGACAATGTTATTAAAAATGAAGAGACTTGTTGATGTAAAGTATAAACAGACATCAGCAGTAAAGCCTCTAAAGTGACTTTTTCTTCCCCTGGTCTAACACACCTGATGCAGCTGAGCCTGAGCAGAAGCCACCCGTCCTGCACGGTGCGCAGGAGCCAAAAACCAATGTGGGAAATTATCCTTAAGAGAAAAATAAATGACCGAGCGTATTGGTTACTGTTTTCCTGGATGTTTGCAATTGCTGGTGGGGATAGATCAGGCTGAGATTTTATACATGGGGTTGTGCAAGTGCTGCAGGAGTTGGCGTCCACCAGCGCATGGGCTGGGGCTGAGCCCCAGCAGCACTTTGTGAAACTCTTGATGAGCTTGGGGCAAATGAAAAGGGAACAGGTGGAGGTGGGGTGCAGTAAGAGCTCACACAGAGCTTGTGTTTTCCACCGTGCTTTTTGATTTATGTTCACTTTTAAACAGACTATGCAGAACTCTGGGTTCGGTGCCATATTTTTTAGTTGTGTACATCATCCAATAAATAAATCAAGTCCCCATCAGTTTTGCCTCTGAGCAACATCCAGCTGCGATCGAGCAGGAACACAAACAAACCGTCGCCGCGTCCTTCAGATCTGCTTCCTTCGCACGCTTTGTTGTTTGCTGGTGAGGAGTCACCCAGCAAAGGGACGTGGGAGGGTAGTTCCCAAGTCTGCTGGTGACTCCACGATGTGACCCTGTTCACTGCAAGTCATGTTTCTTTTTTGTCTGTGCCCTGTTTTTCTCAACACACGTCTGTCCTCCTGATCCTGTCTGAGGATAATTCACAGTGGAGGAATGCTTTTGGAGCTAGTCTGCTTTGGGTATTTAAGGTATGACCCATTTGTGGTTCTTCCTGACTTGGTGGTGGTGGAGATTCCCAGCATTGCAGAAAACTGGCTCAATAGTCAGGACCTTTAAAGGAGTTTGAAATACGTGGGATGAGGCAGTAAGGGAGATGCTGGCTAGACAGCCATAGCCACCAGGACGTACTCATTCTCCTCTTCCATAGCTTCTTGCAACATCTTAGGTTGCTGACGCCAAACTCTGACCGAATCCTCGGGGGGTGGATCTAGCACAGGTTGGGAAGTGCAAGTCCTGGTGTAGGAAAATGTTTCCAGGCTGTAACAGCACTGGTGATAATGGTCTAAAACCACGGTTGTTCTTCTATATGTCAGCAGTTAAATATTACCTGTTTTCCGGTATTCTGAATAATAGTAAAGGAAAGGAAAACTATCTCTGCAGGTTCCCTTGATTCTGCTTTAGATGAGTCTGTGCCTATAAAAATATGGTGACTCTGAGTGCATTCCTTCCCTGTTAGCAAGGTGTAGGTTTACCCCATAAATACATTTGGTCTCTGGGCCTTCTAGATTCATTTCTCCAACCTTACCTTCCATTCTGGTGTTAGGATGTATGATGCTGCATAGGCAGGCTTGTGGCTGATGAGATGATTTTTTGTCTGTATTTTAAGTTGACTAAACTATTTCTATCACCTGGCCTGGTAAAACTTAGCCAACTTTTTTTTTTTTTTTTAATAGAGCGTTGAGTCATCAGGATGTCAGTTGTGACCAGACTTGCATGTCTCAGCTGTTTCTGGACTGCAGTGATAACTGATTTAAGGGGGGAACTGCCCAGCTTTCCTAAACACTCAATTCCTCTGGTATTCTCAAAAAAAAAGAAACCTTGGCCAAATCCTGAAGTCCTTGTTCAGTCAAAAACTTATATCTTCTCACAGGCATCCGGATTTGTTCAGTGGTAGATATGTATGTTTAAAATATAGACCTGTCTTGATCTTCCATTTTTTCACTTCTGCCCCTCTGGCTCCGAAGCCTCTACAAGATGGATCTGTAGAGGATGTGAACCCTGGGGAGAAGAGAAATTACCATTTGTTGGTATTTCTGAAGTGGTTCCATTGCTTTTTAGATTCCAGTTCTGTATCATCCAGTTTCCCCTTGATGGCTCCAAATAAAGTAAAAAGATAAATCGAGGTCTAAAGTGTTGGGAACCTTGCTGCTTGACAGATGAGACTATGCAAAATCACTGATTTAACAGATTTTCTCATTGTTATTTTAGTGTCTTCTTTAAGTGAAGAACCAAAATGATTTTTCCAACCAAAATGATTCCATGATTTGCATGGCACAGATCCAAACATGGTCCTCTCTATGTCATGAAGAAACCTGTGGACAAACGAAGGCATCTCCTGCCAGAATTGCCAATGAACTTCTGGGACTGCACCAGCTTGAGCTGTAGCTGATGGTGAGAGGTAAAAACAAGGAGCTCAGCCCGAGGGCTCCTCAGCTGCCCGGACAGGTTTGCAGCTGACTTGGCCCTTAGTTTAAAGCATCGCTTCTCCGAGCAGGAGGACGAGAGGATCCTCCTTCCAGGCACGGGATCTGGCTCCCGTTTCACAGAATCATAGAATGGTTTGGGTTGGAAGGGACCTTAAAGATTGTCTAGTTCCAAACCTTATGCTGCCGATGGCCTCAGGAGAAGGAACCCAGGAGATGGGAAACCACAGGATGGGCAGCAGCTCAACCCCCTGCTCTCCCAAACTGTTTTTCTCTTCTGGGTTATTTTTGTCTGTGTTTTAGCAACTATTTTGTAGTTGCCTGCATATGTGACTGCACACACCGCCCCTGTGTACCTGGGTGTTAACAAATTGGCTGATTTAGCAAGTTCTGTCGGGATTTTTGCTGTCGGAAGGCGGGCTGCAGCCTCTCGGAACACCCGCCTGCCTTAAATTACGGGGAGGGAAATCCTGCTGACAAACGCCCTCGGTTGTCCCGGCGGCTTTGCGTGCGGAGCAGCTCATGTCCGAAGGACTTGGCTGCTGATGGGGAATTCGAAGGCTCCTCTGGGGTTTTACACAACGCCCTCCTCCCCCACCACAGAGAACTGCGCTTGGCTGGGTTGTGAGGAGGAGAAAATACGAAAGTCAGTGGGGAGAAGGGTTTGTGCACGTGCTGCGGCATGTCCCTGATCCTGGGTGTGCCTGGTGGATGTGGATGATGTAGAGAGATGACGCTGTGCCACATGGCACCTCCAAACACCCACAGCTGATGTATTTTTGGTGCTGTAGCTTGTACCAGAGGTCTGCTAGGAGGGAGACTCGCAGTCCAATATCCTCATTGGTGCAAGAGCAGGATGGGGCAGAGCAATGCTGTCCTGTGCCGAGACGGTGGAGCAACACGGGGAGCTCCAGGCAGCTGATGTTGTAAATCAGCCCGTGCTGGGCTCTGCTGCCATGGCCAGCGGTGGGGACGCACATCTGGGCAGCTGCTCTGAACCTGTTCTCCTTGCCCCATCCATCAGGCTGACCCCAAGCGCAGCAGCATCACTGCCACGGGGCCAGCACTCCGTGGAAACTTCTCACCGGGTACCTGACAGTGGCTGAAACAACATGTTATATTGCACAGAAGCTTTGCTCTTAAGGTGGATGTATTGTCACGAGGATAATAGAAAATGTTTGTGGGCGTGCTCAAGGAAACGAGGTGATTTTACAAAAAACTATTGAGCTTTATGCAGCTGTTTTTGCTAGATTTGTTATGATCCCTCTAAGTTCAGGGAACACAGTTTAGTGATGGCGTATACAGATGACATCGTGCTGGAGCTAAAAGAAAAAGAGTTTTGCCCGAGGGAAAACTTGGATTTTTCTTCTAGAGAGAACAAAATGCGACGGAGCAAAACCTAGACAAATTTGTTCCCAAATTCCTGATGGATGGTTGATATCTTCTGGGGAAATGGATCACTTAAGGGAATTAATCAAAACTTAATTTGTCATCAGAATGCAGTCCTGACATTTGTTACAGGGCTTTAGATCGGCTCTCACACCTGACTTGCATGCAGGAGTTAGATTTGCAAACGTACACATCTGTTTGCTTTAACTCACACGTTGGTGCCAAGAGATTAGAAGGTACTGCCAGGAAAAACTCAAGTTGACGAATGGGAATTACCCTTCCTGGGATGGCGGTGAATGTTTTTAGGAAATAAAATCTTGCGCTGGTCTCTAGCAAGTCATTTGTATTATAGGCAGGATTGGTCAGTCATCTACCATTTTAATTAATTTTAGTCCAGCAGCCTCAGATCTGCATTCCCCTTGAGCAGGCGAGTGGGACGTGTCCTGTACGTGGGAGCTGGACCCAGAGAGGTGATGGGCAAGGAGAAAATTGCTGCTCTCCATCACGTCTCAGCATGCGTGCTATGCATGGCAACACTTAATTACTGTTTCTTAAGTTGTTCTACCTTCCCCACCTGTAAATCCTCCCTTGTCCATCTCTGCGTAAGAGATGTCAATTAAGTCACTGATGCTGTTTACTTTGAAGGATCTTCTTCTCCTTTCTTTTACCTTGCTCCCCATCCCCTTTGCAGCAGATGAGTCGCCTGTCTGCTCATCAGAGGCAGGCCCTGGATTTTCACATCTGTTACTGTCAAGAAGAAGTAAAGAAAGTTTTTTCCTTTAAGAATATCCTGGGAACAGGCCATCTATAGGAGTAAAGCATCTATAAATTTTACCTTTGCCTTTTCATTCTCTGTTCACACTGTGCAGTATACCGGTGTGTTCACAGATGCAAATTTGCTGGAGGAGTCTTTGCAAAGGTTCTGTGCTGGGCGCCCTGCAAAGCAGCCGCGATGGTATCGCTTGTGTCACAACATTTGTGGAAAAGAAACCCCAAAACGCTGAGAACAGCCGAAGATGGGATTGATTTGGCTTGGGAGGAATGACTGTTGGCAGGCTCAGGGTGCTGGTGACCACTTGTATGTTTGGAGAGCCGTACCCCAACTGCATGCCGTGAGCTGCAGAGACCCCACTGCTGCACAGCATCTCCCATGGTGTCCTCTGTGCCAGAGCCTTGCAAACAACAAACTCGAGATGTTTAATTGCTGGTAATGGTAGTTGGCCTTCACAAGGGAGATTATCCCTTGTTTGAGCAGAGTGGCTTTCTAGATTTAGTGGGATCCAAGTCCATTTTCTCTTTTGGCCCATGTTTCCCCAGTGACTTTCCTCCTTTTCCTTCTGCTGTGAAGTGGAGCCGCCAGCTCTGCCCTCCCTCCCACAGCTGAACACATTTACAGTTGTGAAGCTGTCAGACGTCTTGCCAGGGGGGCCATAAAGAACATGTGAGGAGGAGGGAAATAAAATGACCTGCCAGAGGTGCACTCCCAGGTCTAATTACATGCAGGCGGTCAGCAGAGGTGATGAGCCTCCCACCAAATCCTGCTGATGCCTTAAGGATGTGTAAACCCTTTGGGGGAGCTGTTGCCCCATATACCACCATTCTTCATCCAAAACCCACCCTCAGCAGAAACCAAAGGCTGCTGAGTGCTGCTGTCAGGTCCAGTTGTGCGTCTTGCAGAGAAAGAGGCAACAGTGGGAGCGGTCGGGGTGGGGAAGGATGGAAGAGGTTTTCTGCAAAGCTCAGCCTCTGGCTGATGGTTTGTACAGGGCAGGGAACATATTGGATGTTGCTCAAGGGAGAATGGGTGGCAATGCTGGTCCATTGCAGAAATCCAGGCTTGCTGTGAGTTCTATTACCTTATGGTTTTCTTAAACCAACTAAAACTAGGCAGGTCTGATTCACTAGTCTCCTCCTTCACTCTGCTCCCCTCAGGGTGTGGTGGGGTATTTTGAGCACTTCTTGGTTTTGTAAAATATATTAAAAATCGCTAATCTCTCCTTTATACTGTGGGTAGGTGAAGTGGAGCTTCCTTAGCAGTACCGGGTGGTGTTTCTTGGCTGCTTGGCACCATCCAGGAGCAGATGCCCAAAGTGTGATTCAAACCCCCTGGGATGACAATGTCTAGCTGGCAGGGGACCTGCTTGCGGGTTCTCCTGGATGGCCCTGAAATAGCTGCGGGCGATGTGGCAGGGCAGGTCACCGGAGACATGGGGCCAGTGTCCGCCTCCAAAAGTGCTTAATATTTCCTCCTTTTCTGTTCTGAGTGACTGATCCAACTGCCTGAGCTTGTGTGTGTGTTTGTGTGGGCCGGCGAGGGAGCTTCCTCTCCATCCCCAGCTACAGACCTCCAGGGTGTTCCCAGTAGTGGCATGTTTGTTTTCTCTTCTCCTCGAGTTTGAAATGGAGCATGTGTTTGCCAGCGTCCAAATAGCGTTTGGAACTTACTGTCTTTAAAGCTCAGTTCCATTGAGGTTTTTTTTCTCTCTCTTTTCTTTGGACTTGCAATTAGCCTCCTAGCCCAACAGCAATAAGGCATGTTTTGGATGGAAGCTCACCATGGCCAAGTTCTTGATATAGCTTCTCCAGAAATGTATTTGTCCTGCCACCTACATTTTGGAGGACTCTGTTCCCAAAGGAAACTGTTACCTGGATGCTTTTCTGCTTTTCTTTCTTTTTTTTTTTTTTTCCCCTTCGCTTTTCTCTGGAAAGAGGAAAAAAGCCTCTTTCATCCTTCAGAAGCAATTGAATTACAAGCACCCTCTAAACACCCATCCGTCCCACAGAAGGTGCCAGAGGCAATTACATCTTGGAAACAGCTTTTCACTCAGAGACTTGCAGCCGGCACCCTCCTCCTGGCCATGAAGACACATTGCAGATGGGTCTGACACCGTCTCCTGACACAGGCTGGTGTTGCTTCACCCACCACACAGCTCCCAGGCACAAGGCACTGGGTGCAGCCACCACATCCCCACCACCACAGCTGTTTCTCTTCCCTCCTTCCTTCTTTTCTTCTTTTCATTTGTTTTTGCCAGACCTATAAGGCAGTTCTGTTCCTTGGTGGGCTTAAGAGCATGTTGATGTTTCAGGTTGCACCACAGCGATACCATGATGGTCCTTGCCTCGAGATGTCAGTGTGTTTCTGTTTCTCTTCTTCCATGGTTGGACTGGGCACTAGAGGAGCTGTGTTCCTCTGCTCCTGTACATCTGTTTCTGGCCATGTGAAAAGCCTCTGTAACTAGTAAAGCAGTTTCCCAAAAACATTCAGTCTGAGGAGCCTGAGGAAGAAGGTGCATAAAGTCTGCAGAGGGTCACACAGGGACACCTGATTTCCCCTTCCTCATCTTGCCT
The DNA here is from genome assembly GCF_964273445.1 of Streptopelia decaocto. Lineage (NCBI taxonomy): Eukaryota > Metazoa > Chordata > Aves > Columbiformes > Columbidae > Streptopelia > Streptopelia decaocto. The sequence goes on along the minus strand of NC_138666.1, from coordinate 6,709,141 downwards.
TCGTATTAATCTTTCTAGTAATGAAAAGTGAGGTTTCTGGTGACAAAGGGTGAGGTTTTCTGTTTGCACATATTATATTTCTTGGTTGGTTTGGGGTTCGTTTGGTTTGGTTTGGATTTTTTGCTGTGAGCTGACTCAGGTATCTCAGCTGACCCAGCGTCCCATGAAATATCATCGTGGAGCATCAATCTGTTCCCGGTTGGAGGCAAATCCAGCAGCTCCCTGCTACAGGGTGACATTTGAGGCCGTGGCAAACTGGTGCAGTAAAAGGCGGTTGCGTCTCTATGTAAATCTTTTATTTCAATGCACCCTTGTACAGCTGCACGTCTTGGGCAGTCCGTGGCTGTAAGGGGACTCTTGCTGTGCTGTTCATCAAACCTGCGATTAGACCACGAAACATCTCTGTTTTTGTCGTGGCTGCAGGCCACGCTTCTGCGAGCTTCAGTGTGGTGCAATGGGGTTGAATAAGAAAGGTTTGTCATGGACATCAAGTGAGGAAGGTGAAACAAGGAGTGGGAAAAAAAGAGGAGATGCTCTGGGCAGAAACAGCTTCTACCTGTTCTCAGCCAGGCTGAAAGAGTCTTTGCTTTGCAAGACTCTGCTGAAGACCTGTATGTCTGCGGAGGGATGGAGTGAAGCTGTTTGCAAGGAGGACGGTTGGAAGCAGTGGCAGGAGAGCTGGGGTCCCACGGGCAGTGCAGGGTGTGCAAGGGCAGCATCCCGCTCCGTGGGGAACACGGTAGGCTGGGGGGCTGGGAAGGGAGGTGTCCCCTCCAGATGGTCTTCTGGATGTGTCACTGTGCTTACAAAGCTTTTGAAAACATGCATACGCCATTGGCTTTGTAAAAAGCTGGATTTGAGTGTATGACTGAAAGATAAATTATGTGGGACGCGGAGTGTCAATAGGGTAATTCAGAGTTTTGCAATGTTTAAGGAAATCTATCAGGATTTCTCTTTCCTTGGGCCAGTAATCTAAAATGTCCTGCTCCTTTCGGCTGTGTGCCTGCTTCCAGGAGAATAAATAAGTCCTGGCATTTGCAAGCAGCTGCACTCTTCCTTGCTATTTTTACTTTGGATTAGAATTGTTTGCTTCAGAGGCAAGAGGTCTTGCAAAAGGAACTTGGGATGTTCCCAGTTGTCTTCTTGCTTTGGGGCTTTTCTGTTACTCCACAGCCACGAGGAGAGCAGCACCATGAGAAAAGGAGCGAGGGTCGTGTCTGATCACCATGTAGGTGAGCGGTGGGGTTGTGTTAGATACTTCAGCTGGAGGTGTGATACCATGGGGGACTTTTCTTACAGTCTAACACAGCCCCCCTGCCAGCAGCAGGTATTCTCCTGCTTCAGCCATTGAAAACTCTATTTGATACTTCACTGTGAACACACCTGCACTTGCAACAATTAAAAATAAGGCAATATTTTCTGTCTTAAAGTCTTTCATTGTCTTTATCCTCCTCTTTAATGTCATTTAATCCGGTGATGGGAGACTGCAGAGAGTTGGAAGGAGGTGTGTATGGCATCTAAGCCTGACCTGAGGGTCCCGCTCCAAACCCTGTTGCTCACATGTTGCAGCTAAAAGCAACAGCCTATTTCAGCTCTAGGTTCATCCCCACTCCCATGTTTCTCACTGAATAAGGAGGAAAATGAGCATTTGAGTCTTCCCCAGGATTTTGGTGTGGTCATCTTTCTAGAGTGAAAACGCTGCAGAAAACGGAGGCAGCGTGTCATTCTGCTGTCAGTGCTCGGTGTGCATGACCAGTGGGGTCTGGAATGCTGGCACGTTCCCATCCTAACATAAAACCCTGGTTTTACATATATATGAGATACGTAAATAAAAAACGAGCCTGTCTCTTTTCACTACATCTAGCACAACAGCCAAAGAAGGGAAAACTGAAAAGAAAACAGCACTTAGCAGCATGGGCTGGAGCCCAGTCAGTTGTCAGACATTCTCCCTGCCAGAAAGATTTTGAGATCTCTGTACAAGAAAAGAGTCTTTTAATTTTTACATCAATATCTGCAGAGTACAGGATATGGAATTACAATTTCTGGTTGGGATGGTGTTGCTAAAATAACAGCAGTGTGGAAAGTGGACTAATAAACTTCAAAGACAGCATGAATGAATGCTGGTATTTGCATATCAGCAGAGGAGCAGTAGCCATAAGGATGGATGAAATTTGTCTCTGTGGCATACTTTGCTCCTAGAGCCGAGGCACGGATAGCCAAAGTACTGCGTACTTTTCTCTCGTGTGATTTGTAAAGCATATGCTACCAGAAGATGTGTAAAAAGGCTTTACTCTGGCTGGAACTTCTCACGTGGCTATTTAGGGCCCTAAAAGCTCTTCTGGAAATGGAAAAGTTGTGGGGTTTTTGATTTTGTTGAAGATTTAATTGAAAGTCAAAGGGTTTTTTCCCCTCTCCTTGAACAGTTTGGTCCTATTGCAGCTGGTTTCTCTGATGCTTTGCCTTACAATATCCCCCTCGCTTCTCCCGACTTATTCCTGGTACTCCAGGTCTCTGACTCTGCCCATGTTTTCTGCATGTTTCAGAAACATAAACATGATTGATCGCTTTTTTTTTAGCAAGCTGTTGAATTATTTATGGATCTGCTGGGATGCTTGAACTGCCAGCTACAGGCACCCAGCCAGCAGGGAAAGGGGCCAAATAGTGAAAGGGAAAAGCCTTTGCGCACACTGAAATGAACTCTGAGAATGCAGGATGTGTGGTACTTGAGTTAATGTCCTCCAAAAGGTCTCGAGCATCCCGCAAGAGTGGCGTCCCGCTCAGAAGCGTTCCCGTAACACCGTGGAAACACCAGCGGTGGCAGGGTCTGGCTGTGCATCACGGCTAAACGCCGTCCGCCGTGCAATAAGATGGATTTAGTTCCTGACCTTTGAAATTCTAGAAAACGGTTTGTTGTCTGGGCTGAAGTGTTTCCCAGCTGTTCTTTGTCCGCTGGGTGCCACAGGCCAAGGCTGAGATGTGTCTTGCTTAGGAGCCGAAAATTGAAATGTCAGGGTGACACAGAGAGGAGCTGGAGGACAGCTGGGGCTGGGCTTGGGTGGATGGAGAAACGAGAAGGAGGAGGACACGTGGTGGATGAAGCTGGAGGAAACCACACGTGGCTGGACGTGGGAGGTCTGGGCTTTGCTGAGAATCGGGCAGCGTGGCCGGGACCCTCCGGGCTGGAGGCGCACGAGCATGATGACGGATCTGGAGGACGTTGTGTTGGCAGGGTGGTGTGGGACACCCAGTAGAGCAGCTGGTCCTCTTCAGCTGCCTCTCCCTCGCACCGTCAGCCCTTTGCTTTGACTACACCAACTTCTACGTGCAGCAAAATGAAAGAGGAACAGTAATGAAAGCTGTGAGTGATTAGCAAAGTCTGTGGCATGGCTTTCTAAAGCTTTTAAAAAGCCTTTAGTTGTCCCTTTTCCTACATCTGTTCCTCTTAGGGCTCTCTGGCCTGGAGACAAATTGCATTAAAAAAATAAAAGCCATTCATAAAATGAGAGGGAAATGGGTGTATAATCGCAGCCTTGGATGTGCAAGAGGAGGATGGCTGAGGGGAACCATCAGTGTGGTTTAGGAGGAGCAGACCATTTGATTGCAGATGAGGCTTTTTGCCTGGATTCCCTCCTCCTGGATGAAAGGTGCATGGGCGTCTTCGGAGCTTCTGGATCTCTTATGCTAATTAAGATTTATTAAGAGCAATTGCAAAGGAGATGAGGGCTTCTGTTTCTGCTCTTTGGTGTGGAGAGAGAACACGAGTTCCCTGCAAGGGAGAACACAAAGCAATGGGGGTAAATAGATGTGTAACAACATCCCTTCTCAGACTGTGACCCCTTGGAGAGGCAGCGATTCTAGGCTCTTCCCAATAGATGAGTTTTCTCTGTCGTAATGACTTTACTCTAGAAGGTGAGTTGAATGAGGGTGGGAGTTTGCGGCAGGGTCCTCAGGCTGCTGTGGGTGGATGGAGAGCAGGAGATGGGCTATTAATGAGGGACCTTTTTTTTATGGGAGTTCAGTAAAATAGGTGCAGGTACAGGAAAAGAAAATAAAGGCCTATGGCACATGGACTGTGATGTGGTCTGTTTCTCAAGACAAAGCTGAAAGATTTCTTAAGATGGAAAGCAGAGATAACTTATTGGACTTATTTGCATTTTGTGACTTCCATGTATCTAATAAATGGAGGCTGGTTTCTCAAAAAACCTAGCAGCAGATGTGTGTTTTAATCCTGAATCTCGGGGATTTGTCTGTTCTGCTTATAGGTGTGTAAGTTCGGTATTTTAGGGCTGATTAAAATATTATACACATTTCTGAAAGAGCTGCAGCAGCAGGTTTGCATTTCGAGAGCTTTGCCCACGTTTAGAATGATGTATTGTGCTGTCACTAGGAATCTGACAGCAAAAGGATCATTATCTTCGAAAAAAACCCAACCCTGAGCATTGAGGCATGGTCCTACAAACACTAAGCAGATGTTTAATGAGGCCTAACCTGACTAATACTAAACTCATCGGGCCGCTTTCGCAAGTGTGGATACACTGTGCCTCGAAGCTACGTGTGCTTGTGGGGTTTGGAAGCCCAGCAGAGAACTTGCCCCATGTGGACCTTGGCAGGAGCATGAGCCAAGGGCTAATAACTGCGAAGATGGAGCACCTGGCGTGGTGCATCTCGGTGACGCAAAAAAGCTGGAGGCTGAGAGACTATAATGGGGGAGTATCGCTTTTTTCTTCTGTTTTTTTTATACTCTTCCCATGGCTTTTAGCCACCGTTGGAAACGAATCTTGCGTTGAATGGGTCTTGGGATGGCCACGCAGTCCACAGAGCTGGCATTGCCCTTCTGCTTGTCCGCAGCATCATGGGAGAGCATTTCAGAGTCCCAGCGTTCCTCATAGAAAGGACGAGAAGCTTCTGTTGGTGAAAAATAGCTATTTTTTTTTCCCATTCTCTCTTGTTTAAGGCAGCCTGGCCATCTTTAAGGGGACAGAGTTTCCAGCTCCCTGCATGGCCCTGGCCAGCAGAGCCCTGCTTTGGTAAGACTGGATGAAGCGGTTTTAAGACTTGGCCCACTGTTTTCCCTGGGAATTCCGCCTGGGCTGTTTGTGAGTAAGGATGTAGGCATTTGTCCACAGGATGGCTGTAACCAACCAAGCAAACACTTTTTAAAAGTTAAAGGAAAATTCAGAGGTGACGTGCAAGGAGAGAATATTCTTGCCGTTTTTCCCTCCTCTTCATTTTATGATGTAGGAAGGGTGGAAGTAGTTATTTTAACTCTTTTTCTTTCTTTCTTTCTTTTTTTCCTCCCCTCATAGCAGAAATACCACTATTGCTTGTTGTTTTTCTTGGAGATCTCCTTGAAAAACTAGTAAACTTGAGGGAGAGCAGGTTTTTTTCAGCTCTCAGGTGGAGGTCAGTAGACATTTTGGAGTGAACTCCCAGATATGTTCTAAGGGTCGGTGCCGAATGGGTGTTGAGAGAGTTATAAAACTCCTGCCTGCGCTGACCGAGTCCATAGTCATCTGCAGAGTTTTGGGTTAGACCAAACCTGGGTAAAATGAGAATACGCAGAGGTGCGGCTGCGCTCTAATGTACCGCAAAGACATGAAGAGTGGGCTCAAGTGTGGTTTGCAAGGGTAATTTTCAAGCAAAACTCAGTGCCAGGAGCAAATAGACTCTGAGAATAGCCTTAAAAAATTAGTCTGAGAATTAAATCTTTAGGTATGGCTGCATTCCGGATATATTACAGCGATAAAAGTGCATTTTTTAGCTGAGCTCGGAAGCTGCCAGCTGACACGATGCCAGTTCTAGATGCCTGCTATTAACCTTAAAACAGTCTCACATTGTTGGATTAATGAGTCACCCTTGTATCAACAGAGAGACAAGCCAAGCATATTATTTCTTCTGAGGGAAATTACTGGAAAAGACAATTCCTTCTTTTTTAAATTCCCACTTTACCTCCAGGTTTGGCATCCAGTAGCCAGCTTTGACTTTCCTCTGCAGCGAGCCTGGGGTTGGGCTGGGGTTGCGCGAGGGAAAGGGAACGAGACCAAACCTGGGTTGGGGACAAATTTGCTTTCTTAAAATATCCTCTGATGTCACAGCTCCTGGGTGTGGAGCACGGCCGGTTTTTTTGGAAGAGGAAGAGGACAGACTGGGGCTTCTGCTGAGAAGAAAATAAACAGAGAGGAGAAGTCTTCCATTGATTGGATCTCCTGAGGAATTAGACAGGAATTTGCTTCACATCCCTGCATATTTTTCTCCTTACCTCTAATAAGGTTGAGTTTAAGAATTTTAAGCCTCTGGTTGCTTACCAAAAATCAGCCCTTTCTTTGAGAAGCACAAGGACTAACCAGACTGAGGGCGGGAGTCCTAACAGGCGGTTGCCTGTTGGAAACTCCGGGAAGCTTTATAGTCTGAGGGCAGTTTTGAAAAAAAGAAATAAAAATTTAAAACTGGTTTTAGTTGGGGGCTGGTAGTGGTGACAGGGTGGGGAAACATTGCACGTGGCTCGAATTACCTCTGCAACAGGACCAGCTGCTGGTCCTGAGAGCAATACTACCTTCCTTTTGCCCAAGGAAGCAGCTACAGGATGTCTTTTTGCTGGGAGAGGGATGATGGCCCCGTGGGAAGAGTGAAGTTTGTTCACTGGGAGCATGGTACAAAGGGAGATTGCAGGCTATTCAGACAAAGCTCCTGTTTCTGCTTTCCACCATGTTAAGTTTGTATTCAACCTGCTGTCTACAACTCCTGGCATCTCGTTGGCAGAGGGTGTAATTGCCCCCATGAGATTCTAGGAGGTTCCACGGGCGCCTCTGGGTCTGCCTGCTCCTGGACCATAGAATCACAGATGGTTTGAGTTGGAGGGACCTTCCCAGCTCCCCCAGTGCCACCCCTGCCATGAGCAGGGACATCTTCACCAGCTCAGGTTGCTCAGAGCCCCGTCCAGCCTGGCCTGGGATGTCTCCAGGGATGGTTCATCCACCACCTCTCTGGCCAACCTGGGCCAGGCTCTCACCACCCTCAGGGGCAACAATTCCTTCCTCACGTCTAGTCTGAATCTCCCTCCTTTAGTTTAAAACCATTACCCTTTGACCTGCCCTGCTTTAGGGAAACAGGGAACAACTCTCCACAACACACCTACTTGTACAGCTGTATCCTACAGGACACATTTCTTCCTACCCACAGCTGGTGCATCTGTACGCTGTGCACAAATGTCATCTTGATCTAATAATTGTTTGGAAAAAGCCTTGTTTCTCTGTACTTCCAATAATGAACTCAGAGCGACTTCCCTCATGCATTTACCTTCAAAATATGCTCTCATCTTGAGCACACGCTTCCCGCTCGTGTCTCTGCTGTGAGCAAATGTGATGCTTTCTCCGTCAAACAAACGCACATGGAAACCGCTTCCCAGGTGTCTGGAGCTCCTTGTGAAGACTCCACTGTTAAGGCATGAGTTCTTGTGGTGAGGATTGCAGCCTACTCCCTCTCCTTTTTGAAGTGAAGATCATGAGGGTGGTGAGAGCCTGGCCCAGGTTGCCCAGAGAGGTGGTGGATGAACCATCCCTGGAGACATCCCAGGCCAGGCTGGACGGGGCTCTGAGCAACCTGAGCTGGTGAAGATGTTCCTGCTCATGGCAGAGGTGGCACTGGGGGAGCTGGGAAGGTCCCTTCAACCCAAACCATCCTGTGATTCTGTGGTCGTGATGTATTCAAAGGAGAGTTGCAGAGGTCACCGTGTTGCCATGGTCACAGCTGGGATGTGGGTTGTGCCTCACTGGGGGTTAGGGAGCGGATGTAGAGGATGTCAGGGCTGGGTGAAACCATCACCTTTTAAAACCACGTCACTGCTCCAGGTCCCAAAGTGCCCTGGGGTCTCCCTGGGGTGCTCACTGTGCCCTGGAGCACGCAGCAGTCTCAGCTCCAACTCACACATGGGGGCATCCACGTAGGCAAAAACCACCGGTCCTGCTGGGAACCTCATCAGATGATGCCAAAAGGGCGGACAACTCATTTCTCAGCCAAGGGTGGCCCCACAAAACGCAGGGTGAGGAGGTGCTGGCAGGGATCCGTCTGCTTTGGCAGCATCCCTGCCCGAGGAGCATCTGTCCTGTGGGTTAGGAGAATGTCCTCTTCAGGGATGTGAGCTGAGTGCTCGAACACAAGCCTTCTGTCTGGGAAAGAAAACAGGGGAAAATGGTTCAGGGAAGCTGCCTCCTTGCTGGAACCGAGCTGGTTTGACTGGTGTTCAGGCTGGTGGGTGTCTGAGCTGGGAATAAGCTGGGCTCAGCTGCTAATCTGCGTGCCCAGGGAGGGCAGGAGCTGCGCTCTGTGTTAAAGCTCTGTTAGTATTAGGAAGTTCCATAACAAATCATATTTTTTCTTGACCTTTCAGTTTCTGGAAATATGTAGACACAATAAACAAACATGGAAGGGATGAGCTTATGCTGAAATATGAGGATAAAGCAGAGTGGAAAGTATAAAGCAAACAAGGAAGCAATTAAGTGCACAATGAAGGGAATTAACCAGTATGCCATCCATTACATATTTATTTATACTCAGAGGCATAACTAATAATAAACTTAGGATTTCCACAAGGAAAACAGTCTCTGTTCCCTATTTTAAACAACCTTATGGAGTTGTGATGGTTATGGATGGAGAAATGCCTTTTATTTCATTCTCTGTTTCCCATTTTTCCCTGCAGCATGGTTTTTATAAGCTTTTTTTCTGGGTTTCCAGAGCACCAGGGGAACCTCTGATGCAGCTCCTGTAGCATCTCAGAGCAGAGGCAATTTTTGCTTCTAAAGAGTTTTGTTTGTGCAGAGGGTGGTGGGATGGAGCCCTGCTTTGTGCTGGAGCTTCTGGGTACCACCGTACTATAAATATTAAAATAATCATCCTTGTGATCATTGGCTTTGAGACAGGTAGGCAGGGGGGTTGACCTGGTTTTTGCCAAACTTCATGAGTGAGGTTTCAGTTTAGCTCATGGTGTGTTTTGGATCCCATGGGTTTGACTCAGTGGGGAGGGAGTCTGGGGAGAAGAAATGTTTTTTCTCTGGATTATCTGCAAGTGGCTGGTTTGAAATACAGCATCCAAGTCCAAGCCACCTCAGTGGATCTCCTCCAGTGCTGTAATGCTTGTCATGTGTGTGCTGAATTGGCCCTTTGGATAGGTGAGTGATTTTTGGAGGTTGTGAGTACCCGCAATGACTTTGCCAAGAATTTTGGCTGTTCAGCAACTCTGAAAATAGACACGCTTTTGAAGTGCTTGAGAATGTGTATGAAGATCCAGGTGGACTTCCCTACTGGTGGAAACTACAGCGTGTGTCAAAAAGATGGACCCAGTTTGAAATCACTATATCTTTGAAGTTGGGTCCATCTTTTTGAAAGTCACTCATCACAAGTGCATAATGAGTCTCGCTTATCACTCAGCAGACTCTGTTTATAGAAGCAAGCAAATGCAAACTGAAGTCCTTAGTCCAGTTTTTCCCTTACATAAACTTTTGTTCACAGGTCTTATCTTTGAGTAAGTTGTAGATAGCGTAGATAACGCAGACCCTTGCAGTGCGCGACCCCTTCACATGGGTGCTCCTGATGTGAACCAGAGTCCCGCTGTGCCAGCTCTGAAAGCCACACGTGCATGCAGGAACGGTGTCCCTCTCGCTGTAGATGTTGGTGCATGTGTCCTTCTGCTTGAAGACCTCTCAGAGTCCTTATTTTACTACCTCTGGGGTGACATGAAGCTGTTCCAAGGTGCTTTTCCAGTTCATTGCTGCTATTTTGGCTGCTGTTGGGCGGTTTGGTGGCACAGCCGATGTCCTTGCCGTGATGGTCACCGGGAGGATGCTCTCCAGCAGCGGGATGGTGGCTCTGCCAGGATCACATCATCTGCGCATCCTCACGCTGCAGCCAGAGCCGAGCGCAGGATGCTAATGCCGTGCAGAATTTCCTTCTTACGGTTGAGTCTGGAGGTTATTATACAAAGCAAAAGAAATTACGATCTCTAATCTCAGTTTATTTATGGATCCGGCTTTAGCTGTTAAACCCCCTATTTCAGATGCGATTAGAATTCCTTTTTATCATGAAGGGCCACTGGCACCCGTCTGTCTCTTTGGATGATGCTCCTGTGGCCCTGGTGCTCCTTCCTGCTCTGATATACACAGCTCTGCAGAGCTTTGAGTCTCCTCCCGGATGTGCTGCCATCTTCTCCAGGGGAAAATGGACAGACCAGGGTGATAAATGCTTTGCAAACTTATTCCTTGTGCTTCAGGGCTGCCCGTGATCCTTTTGGAGCTGTGCATCGTGTGGCATTTGTGTTGCTTATGGGAATAATTAATTTGCATAAAATATGGGAGATGTAAAATGTTATGGAAGTGCTTATTAGTGTTAGATGCTGTTATTAATTCTTCTTCATTTGACCTGTCATTGTTTTATCTTCTTTCTCAGTCTAAAGACTAGATTGTGATTTCCAGCTAGGTTCTTGGGAGGACCACAGTTAATGCAGCATTGTGGTTGGTATCATAAACACTCGATGTACTCATGAACATATGGGGAATGTATGGGGGAGGCTTTTTGCCTCATTTGTCAATTAGTGAAATGGTTCAGTAGATGTTGCTTGAATGTTTATGTTTTTTCTTCTCTGAGTTTAGACAAAGTAAGGGAAGCATCATGGTCCAGTTGATTTTGAGCCATTATAAGGAAGTGGAAATTAGGGGGGATAAAAAGATCGAGTATGTAGAGTGCTGCTTGTTCTAGCATCCTCATCTGTTCATGGGATGAGCTGAGGCTGCTGCAGTGCACAAGTATCCAGATGCTTTAGACTCTTTTATTTATTTATCTTCACAACATCCTTCTTAGGCTGGGAGGTGCCGCCATTTTACAGAGAGAGAGCAAAGACGTGGCAAAGAAAAAAAAATATTATGCTTAGCAAGTTGGTAACGGAGGAGGGATCCCAAGTCCCAGGTCAGCTTCTGATCTCTCTGGAGGTCTTCAACCTGATGAGCTTCTCCTGGGGTTCCCCTGGGCTAAGGGGTACCCACCATGGGTCTCATGCCTCTCTCCTGCACAAAGGTGTTGGTGTGTGGCTCATTGGGTGGGGTATGATCCTTCCTAGACATGGGCCAGGATCTGTACTTTGATCCACACACCCCTGATCTTGAGAGAAACTGAAGGCCAGACTTCACTGCTGAACCAAAACCTTGGATCCTTGTAGCCCTGAACCTGGGGAAAATTCCGATTTGGAGCTGAATGTCGTGGTTTAGGCCTGTCTTGAATATTTACCTTTTGAACCCCTGAAAACAAAAGCAGCATTTGACTTTCAAAGCAGTGGAGAAGTTGAATTAGTTTTCTGGTTCTCTTCTCTGTAGAATGTGACACAGTTTTCCCTGTGGTCAGTGGAAGTTGTGTCTGTAGCAAAGAGAGCAGAGACTCCTACGTCTAAATTATGTATTGCCAACAGGATGGTAGGATGCAAAGTTTGATAACAAGAATACGTAGCCAAGATTTTGGTCCATAAAGGCACATTATAACTTACCCTGTGTGAGCTTTGCCCCCCTCTATAAAGCACCAGATAGTGCATTAGTGAAGATCCTTGTGACTGAACACATGTTTTCTGCATTTTTATTTACTGACTTTAAAATCACAGCATGTAATTTATCTGAGCACAAGTACAGTGACATGTAATGGAGATTTCCACGTCTCAGGAAGCCTCAACAAGAAGCGACTGCACAGTAAAAAAGAGGTAACACAGGATGGGGCTTGGTGGAAGATGCTGTTCCCAGAGTCCATCTGTGCTCTCTGGAGCTGCCTCCAAAAAGTCAAGGTTTCATCGCCTCCCCCCTTGTTTGATTGCACATGGGGCTGTTCCAGCTCAGCTGGGCTCCTCTGAGAGCACCACAAACCACAACATGATGTAGAGAAGAGAAGTTAATACCCGGGTTTGGGGAACATGGAGCAGCTTAGGAGGCTGATAATGTGCGATATGGCGTCTCTCATGGTTAACATCCAGCCCACAACCGATGAGCCCTGATGGGTGATGAGGGTTTGGGAACTTATGGAAACCAAGGTGGTGGATCTCAGTCACCAACAAGGCCCAAAAGATGCCCACACAGCAAAATTTGCTGTCACGAGTGGAGTAACTGGCCAACGTGCTGGTAACCTCAACAGAAAGGCTGGAACCCAACCTGCGTTTCTGAAGGGGTTCCTCCAGGAAAAAGGGCTGGAGAGGACATGCATAATGCCAGTGTGAATTTGGAGCTTGGTTCAGATTTGCTCCAGTTATTAAAACACTTTGCTGCTGCATTTTTAAAGTGCTTTATTTCAAAACTGTACAAAGAAAGCTGTCATCTCCACCTAACCTTGGTCAACTCGAATATGAGCGTGCCTCAATGAGGGGTCATGGCCTGTGTTCCTTCCTGCACTGGCATTCAAGATTTTCCTTGGGAAGCCACATCAAACTTTTTACCTGGCAAAAGAAAATTAGGAAAATGTGATATAAACATCTTAGAAGTTGAAGTGATTAATTAGCAGCTGGAAATGAAGAGAAACCAATAGCAGGTGTTTTGTGCAAGCAGCTCCAGACTTTTTGGAGAAAGTGCTCCTTTTTTGGAGAAAGTGCTTCTCTGTAGCACATGCAGATGGTGCGTGTTGGTGATGGTCCCCACGGTGATTAAAACAAGGGTATATCTCCTTTGGAGGAGATTTTCTGGAACCGCAGTGGAAGCTGCTGAGATGTCATGACGGTGAAGTGATCTCCCCGCAGGGTGGGTGATGACACTGCAACAGACTTTATCTTTTTAGTGGTAGAGGCAAAACATGTATTGAATTTGCACCTTTGGTCCCTGCCTGTCAACAGCTGCTCCGCACTGCTTTCCCCCATGAATCGGGCATCGTCCTCCTGATTTAAAGCAGATCATATTAAACATCCAGCTTGTCTTCTGTGGGCATATGAGGTAAAAGTATCGCCCGTTTGTTTTCATGGCAATTATACTTTTTTTGGTTTGTTTACATAATTCTTTTTGATTGTCATTTTTTGACAGTTTCTTGGCTGAGCTGTGCTGCAGCTGCCCTCATTAGGGGCTGTGCCAAACACAATCATTTTGATATTGAATCTTACTTGGTGGCTGCAGCCCCAGATGGCATGTGTAGTAGCAATCGAATCCAATTACATCTGCGTAATGCTTTTTAAATTGAAAGCTTGGTAGGAAAGAGATGCTGAGCTCCTCGCCATTTAACCAACTTGACTAGACTTTCTCCTAGGGATTGACGTATCAGAAACAGGAAAAAAAGGGGCTGTCCGCGTGGGTTAAACAGAAAACTTAGTAACACCACATGGTTTTAATGCCTCTGTTTCTCTATGCGTAATGCCCACATCCCTGTGCATTGTATGGATGTGCAGCAGCGTTGCGCCCATTTTGCAGGTGAGGAGAGGCAGAGAGCAATGAATGAGCTTGACCGCGATCAGCAGCAAAGGGGACAGCTGAATGTTTGCTGTCACCACACTCACACCAGCACATGCCCCTCATTGGACTCAATCAGTTCTCCCTCCCCGCCGCCCTCCCCTAAATTTTCAGGCAAGCACAGCATTTTGTTTTTTCTCCTCTACTACACTGTTGTATCATCTTGTTTGGGCTATTAATAAAGACTGAATCATCTCCAGCTAACGAATAAAACAATTATAGCTAAAAAGCCCCTGAGGGTGCTGAGGAGCTTTGGTGAGATGTGTTGGCCCTGGGCGATGGGGAAATGTGCATGCTTCGCTTGGTTTTACTTTGTCGTTGTCCAAAATTTTCATTTATTGAGACTTTTCAGGAATGCGACATTGGCTACAAAGCATGATTCATTGTTCAGACTGTGGTGCTGAATATCTTCAAGCATGTCTTGTCTTATGCACAGTGGATGTGGAGCATATTTTATTCCTTTCCTCTTTGCTGCAGATGTGAAGGCTGCTGTTGCATCTTTCTTCAGCTGTCATCTTTTCCTTCTGGCAAAAGGAACCTCAGTCCTTCCAGTCTTCCTTCGTCAGCCACATCCTTGCTCTCTGCTCCACATATTTTAAGACTAGAAAAGTTGAAGGGGTGATTTATTGTCCTATACAGACAGAGCTGAAACTCGTTACTTGGAAGTGTGAGTTTTCCACTTGTCCTCGAGCTATTGCACAACCACTGTGAGCCGATGCTGCTGATAAATTCACGGTGCTGGGGCAGGAATGGGGGATGCACTGGGAACTGCTGCTTGGAGCAGCCTTTGGCCAATCCACATGGGTGCCCACCAAGGACTAGAGAATAGATGTTGGGGAAAAATGGAGGAAAATGGATCTGAAGGATTAGCATAGATTATTTCTATAGTGTGAGGATGTTGGAGAGGAGCCAGGGCTGGACACTTGGGAGCAGAGGGGGGGAAACCAGAGGAAAGGAGGCACCAGACTGGTGGGGGGTGGCTGTTACTGTCCCAGTCAAGCTCAGCCTTATCCTACCAGTGGTGAAGCTGGTTTCCCCACTCCCCTGCCTGGGCTGGGGTCACAGTTACCAACCAATTTATTTGTGAACTCAGCCCAAGCACTCGTAGGAAGAAAAAAATTCAAAGGGAACCAGTGCAGCTGCAGGCGAAAGGCAGGGAGGATGCGATGTGTCTGGCAAGCCCCGCCGTTGTTTGCTCCTGCTTTGCATTAAGCTGTTTGCTGCAACTTAAACCCAAACAAACAGCTCTTCCTGCTGGGGCAAACAGAAAAGAGGTCATTGGGAGGGGGGTTGGGGGGGGGGCAGCACCTGCCCTCGGGGAGCTGAGCATCTTGGGGACCACAGTGCCCAGCTTGGGGACATCCCATGGGCTCCGTCCCCAGTCACCGGCTCGGCCCTGGCAAAGCTGAGCTGCTGCAACGTGGTTTGTGTTAAATGTTCTTTTCATCCCGTGCGGAAGACGTGGACGTGTATGAAGTTCATTGCATGTACATGCTGGGCTTTTTTCCTTTTTTTAAATTTATATCACATTTTTTAGATGTTAAGGCTTCTGGATCTTGTAAGGAAGGCATTTGTATGGTGGCTGGAACCGCTTCTTCATTGGAAATTCTCCTAAATCCTACTCAAAAATGTATATGAAAGAATCTAATAGTTGAAAGCAAAGCAAACCATTTTTAGCAATCCAAGATGCATTTATAACATTTTTAAATTAGCTTAAAACTTGGTGGGAAATTATTTCCAGGCACTGGCCATTTCTAAGTGTACGATTTCAAGAGGATGTTAACAAATAGTAGCTCTTCTCTTGGTACTGCAGTTGCATTGGGGATTTCCAGTCCCAAAGGTTTCAGATGCAATTCAGTCAAAGCTCTGAGTTTCTGCTGCTTTTTCTGAAGTGTTTAATGTGAGAAGTTTCTGATGCTCCACCACAATTGTTCTTCCATTAGCAGTGAAACCCAACGTGCTCTCTGAAACATCCAAAACTGAGGATGCAGAATCTTCCTTGGTGTGCAGTGATATTCGTTGTTGAGGGTGAGGAGCACTGTGAGCCCATGTCAAATCAAGTTTGTTCCCATCTCAAGTGACGCCCTCCTGACATTGCCAGGGACATTGGGCAGAGTCGCAATGCAGAATTGAAACAAAATTAGTTTGTAGATCACCCAAATGTAGCTTTGGGGGGGAGAATGAAGACATGGGGGTGTTGTCTCCATCTGCAGTGGTCCATCTCATGGTGTTGGGACTCCATGGGACTCCAACATTGTACCTAGTAGAAGAACATGCTCCTCAATGCCAGCAAAATGTGTCCAGTGATAGCCAGAGGTTCCTGCCCATGGACCGGACGCTTGGTAGGGTGGGTTTTTTGATGTCTCTGGGCCGGTGGGAGCTGTGCTTTGAGAAACCAGCAGCGTTTGCAGCCATCAGCTCCTTGTCCAGTGCTGCTCGTAGGGACAAACTCAAGCTCATAAATCTCCTCCTCAACAGGGAGCGTTTGTGCTATAAACTAATTAGGGAGTTGGTTAAATGCCACAAACACCTTTGCCCTCTTTAAGAGACCAATAACAATCCTGAGTAGGTGCTGAAATGCCTCGTTAACAAAAGCAGCGCCTCCTCTCTGGGACATGGGCTGCAAAAACAAGCCAGCAGCCCAAGGATGCAGGGGGCCCTGACACTAATTTGGTGCACCGTTAATGATTTAAATGGCAATTAGCTAGTCCCGTGATATATGGAAGGAAGCCCTGGGCCACAAAGCATGGAGATGGAGGGATGTATTTGTATTTGCCATGGAAATGAGGAATCCGTCAGTTTTGTGTGATGAAGAGATTCTTTCCTTCTCCTTCATCTGTCCTGCTGCTGTGTTGACTCGGTGCCGTTCTCCTTTTTCCAAAATACAGTTGCATCTCCTGCATTTCCTGTATTCAGATATGCCCTGATATATGGTTTGCCCTGCCTTGAGGTAGGAGACCAGATCTGTCTCCATCAAAATTTGTAGCTGAAGGACTGTTACATCATTTTTTAAAAAAAATCCAGGATTCACAGCACTTGTCCAAAGGCAATGCCCATGGAAGCGGTTGCTTTTAGAACCAGCAAAAATGGAACTAGACTTTGAATGCCTATTTGGTATTAGATTATTATTTTTTTCTCATGCTGCGTTTGCTCTTTTTGCAGGAGCAGGACTGCATCTGCATGTGTATTTTTCCTGCAGTTGTTTTGCATGATACTGGTGGTACATGGACGATCAGCCAGGAGCTGCTAGGCTGCATTATGGTTTTGTTGTTTTTTTTCCTTGATGCTTTCATGCCCAATTTTTATATAACCTCCAAAAAAATCAGTGGTACCGAAGGGAGCTGGAGCTCAGTCTCACCCTAGTGTCTGTTTATCACTGCAGATTAGAGAGCCCTGTGTTTGTGATGCGCAGTGAAGATGTTGCAGCGAGTCTGGAGTTTATATTTCTGCTATGTTGGTGTATGGCCAAGATGTGCAAGAAAGACAACACAAAGCAGCATCAAACTGGTAAAAGGGAGACATAGTGGAAAAAAAGAAAATCTAGGAGTGAGGAATTTTCTATAGTGATTACCAAGAGTAGCAAAAAACAAAACTTTGCTTAAGCCAGGCGGAAATTCCTGATTCAGAAATGGGGCTAAGGCAGGTACTCCAGGCCAAGTGTTCTGCCCTGACACGTCCTGCTGAACACACTCCCCATTTCTCCAGTGGAGCAGAGAGCTCGAGCAGCATTCTTGGGATGCCATCCACGGAGGGATGTGCGAAAGGGTCATGACGTTGTGCCTGAGATTCTGTGTTCGCCCAGGTCGCGTGTCGCTGGGAATGTCACAGAGCAATTGGCAAATTCCTTATAATAGTGGTTTTGTGGAGGGGTAAAAGGTACAGCTGCAGCCACTTCCAGATGTGCAATGAGGAAGGACTTATCTCCCCCGCCGTTCCTCTTTACCAAATGCCTTTAAATACCATTTTCCATCCCTAAGGTTCACTCCAAAAGGCCCGTTAACACTTCCACACAGATGTGTTTGGGTGCTGATGGGTCCCTGATTCATTTGCTTGAAAAGCAAAAACTCACTCGCAGCTGGTTGAAAAATCAAGGGAGACATTTTGTAGAAGTAATAATAATGTTCAATGAAGAAATCCCTTGTGGATTTTCTCAACCTTTGCTGCTTAATGAACCAACTGATTCAGCCTGGAGTGTTGAAATAATCCTTCCAAGGACGTTGGAGCACAGTCCCATTAAGTCAGGCGAAAGATTTTACTGCACAACTTTTGTTAATGAACCAAGATTTTGTTGTCAAAGGAAGAAATGGAGCTTTTTCTGACCTGGCAGGTGAATTAATTTAGATTTCTTTCCATGCATTTCAGGCTGACACCTAATCATCAATAACAGTTTGCAATGTTTATTTTTCTTCTTTTGTTATTAACCAAGGGACAATGGAGAGGTTTGTAGAGGGGAAATCCCACAAGTCCTGTTTAATACAAAGACAACACCTCCTTCAGCTCAGGAAATCCCTGAGCTGCATTTTTTTGAAGCTGGGAGAATATTCTGGAGGGGAGAAAAATACAGCATGTTTATTGTATTCTTAAACCATTCCCTAGACTTCTGCTTTTGGCCACTTTTAGTGGCAGAACACTGAGCTAGAGGGACTTTGGAAAGCCGTTATTATTACAGCCAGTGTCGTCAGGTTGTACCTATCTCTTTTAATTAGTGTTATAGAAATGCTGATGAACAATTGCACAGAGGTTTTTTTTTGTCGTCTTCATCATCCTGCTTTTCTTCTCACCCTTCTTCTGGCAGCCTCTTTGCTTTTAACTGGCTTTTCCTCCGACCGTGGTACCACCAGCCTTTCTGAAGAGGTCAGTCTTGCATGGGCACAGCTGTGCACACCTGCTTTGGGGCTTTGATCTCCCACCCTCCAGAGCACCCCTGAGGATGCTCAAGCCTCCAGTGCTTTGCTCTTGGGTACCACAGCTGCCAGAGCGGTGTCAGCTCCGTCATGGAACACAGCAAATCTTCTCCAGATTTCCAGATGAAGTGTTTGCTATCTATAAGCCTTTTAACATTGATGCTCCTCTCCCATATCCAAGGAAAGGGATTTCAGTGAATGACAATTATGTGTGGAAGGTACTGACTTGTATCAGGAACCCTGTTGATTTGAATGGCAAAACTAAGGTCTTCATGAGGGTGAAGCGCTGATGGTGTACCCGTTCAGGACCTTCACCATGAATTCAAAAGCTCTGGGTCCCCTTAAAACCTTCAGAATACACACACGTTTCATTCGCTATTCACCAGAGATCCCCTCTTAAAATACAAATAAGGATTTTAGCTGAAAATCCTTCCCTTGTTGAAGCCAATGACCAAATTCCCCTTCCATTAGGTAGGACGAGGATTTCCAGCCCTGCAAAAGCCTGTGTTTGACCTCTGCCTACCTTAGAGCAGCCAGGAGGTGAAGCAAGCTGGTCTGTAGTGGATCAGACAAGCTGTAAGTGAAGCCTGTTAGCAGAGGCACTCGGAACTAGACATTGTTATCGTCTTTCCCATCAAAGCCATTTGGCTCTCAGTTGCCAAACCAGTGCCAAGCCCCAGTGACCTTTCAGACTCATCACTGTGCTTAGAAGATTTACAGTGGAAAAAAGCTACTTCTTGTGAGGAAACTCTTGCTCCTTCCTCCCAGGAGAGCATCTAGCCACAATGACTCATTCGGTCAGCATCCTGGCTTCCCGTAACTGTCCGACAGTGGCTACAAGGCAAAGGCTTGGGGAGAATCCGTGCTTGAGATAGGGTGATGTAAGCGCCTGCTCTGGCTTCTCCCGGCTTTCCAGACTGTTCAAAGTTCAAAGCTTCAGTCTCATCACTCCATCACCCAGCAGGCCAGCCCTGGCTCAAGCACCGAGTTGCTTCTTCTTCAAGTGTTGACATTTTAAAAGGGCTTTGGAATGACGAAGGTCCCAGAGTCCTGGAGGAAATGGAGGTGAAGCTCACTGACAGACAGGACCCAAGTTTCCAGAAGATCCGCCTAAGTCACTGTCTGCCTGTTTTCAGGCAGAGCTGCAAACCACATTTGGCATTTGCACTGGAGCCACTGTGGAGATTTTTGTTTTGAGTTGACAAGAAGTTCCCTACAAGGTACTGGTACCCTGTAGAGTAACCCTTGGAGAAGGAATTATGTTATTCTGGTATAAATGGAAAATTAAGTATATTGAAGTAAGGAGAGAGAAAAAATGAAGTGGAGAGATGAGTCCAAGCCCTGAAGTGGCATTCAGTTCATCTCAAAAATCCCTAAGTGGATTTATACTTGAACCCCATTAAAAAGTTCAAGGTCTCTTAGAAAACTGGGGGTTGGGTTTGAATTGTAGTTTCCTGCCTCCACCAGATTTAGATGCTCTCTGATCTGGGACCTTGCTCAGGCCTGTCTCTAATTACAGAGCCGTGAACAAATGGGTCTCTTGAGGGATCTGCGTTGCCTGGTCTGCAGGGGCCACCACCCTCCTTCAGATAGATCAAGAGACTCAACAGAGTCTTGAGCTGGGGAACATGAGAGCAGCACCAAGGCATTTGATGTGAGGTTGTTTGAGTGTTGGTGGTTTCTGCCTGTGGGACTCTCTGTGTCCTCCGCTTTTAAAATTCTCTGAATCCAAACCACATGGATTTTTTCCTGATGTCAGGTAGATGCAGTCACATTCCTCCTGCTGCCAAGTGCAAGGTGAGATCCCAAGAAGCATGCGACAGGCTTTTTTTGAAAAGGGCTCCATCATCTCCAGAGCTCCGAAGCAAAATCAGTTACCCAGAAATTCCCACAGTAGGCAAAACAGACTCAAACCAAAAACCTTGATGTAAATCTAAACCATGATGTTCACTGGGGTAAAAACTGCCCTTTTATGCGATGCAGCCTGGATCTTGAGAAGTGCATGAAAGCCAAATCTGAAGTCAGTCTTAATGAAAACTTGCTGTGCTCTTGGATTGCTTCTTGGCCTTTCTGTCCATCCCTCTTCCTTGAACTTCTCCAGTGTGCTGCCTCTGCTGGGGTGGATATTCGCAAGCTATAATCCTCCTTCTGATATTTCCAAGAGATCTGGGGCTACAAGGAGAAGACAGCTCTCTGCCTTGGGTCAGTTCTTTATCTTGTAGCCCTCAGGGGATGCCAGCAGCATCAGGAGGCCGTGAGCAGTTGTGGGGTGGGGAAAATTGTCCAGAATATGCCTGAATTCATCTTATTGCTCCTTCACAAGGCAAGCACACAGCACAGGCTACCTAGAAAGGATGAATGGAAAACAAACAGACATTGCGGAATATTTTTTTTGCCCTGTGGAATGGGCGGCTGCCAGGCAGAGCTCCATTCTGCAGGACGGAGGATTGATCTGTAGCCTTTTTGTTTCCACCATTTCCAAAGGGTTTCAATTCAGGTATTTACGTATTTAGGTTTTCAACTGAATGGATGTGCTCCTGGGAGCACAGCTCATGCCAAACTGGCTTCACTTCTCTGGGGCCAAGACATGGTGGTTTCAGGCTGGCTTGTGAGTGGTGAAGTTTTATTTGCTTCCTCCTGCCAGGCAGGAGCTCGGTTTGGGATCCACAGGCAGGCAAAATGAGTCCCAAGAAGGACAAAAAAAAAAAATGGGCCAGAATCTCCCTTGTCCCCATATCAGGTTTGAAGCCCCGAGCAGTGGAAAAGGAAAGCAGAGCTTTCCAAAGCAGCCGACTGATGGTGCAGGGATTTCAGGGCCTGATTTTACTCGGGGAGAATTAATTGTAGCATCTCTGCTGATGGCTGCCACGGATTTCCAGCTGCCCGTTGTGGGGTCATCCCACTGCCTTCCAGCTGGGAACCAGTATTTTGCGACTCAGGGAGGTGCTCGTAGGATGTGTTGATAATCTGCGCTTGCTCCATCCCAGCAGAAGTTTTTTGGGTGGAAAGCTGTACCACCAGAGCACATGGGAACAGAGCAAGGCTTTTCTTTCCCACCAAATTTCATCTTGATTTATTATGCGCCTGCTCAGCAAGGAGGGATTCCAGCACTGGAAGGATTGCGTTATCTGGGTTGTGCTGTTAACGAGGCCATCATGTTGATTAAGCATCAGCCTGCAATATTATCTCAACAAGGTCCCTCTCTCCCTCTGCAGTGACTGATGCTTCTCCCTGAATAGACAGAATGGAGAAAGTCCTCAAGACTCATTGTTTGGGATTAAAATAAATAGCAGCCGAGGTGGAGCAGGGCTGGTGGCAGATATGTGCACACGGATTGCACAACTTCTGGCCACTGAGGACCGAGCTGCCCGATTAAAACCAGCTACAGATGAGGAAGAGGGGTGGATGCATGAGAACACCGATTAGGGATAAGAAATAATTAGGTGTGAAATGCCTGGGAATGGCTCAAGTCAGGGGATGCAGAGAGAGCAGGAGAATGAGTGGAGAAGCGATCCTGTTTTGCACAAGTTAAATCTACAGGCTGGACTTTTTGGTGTGAAGCTGGCAGCGCTGGCATAAAGAAAACAGGTGACTAGAGAATTTGTTTGATTTCCCTTCCTTCCCCTCCAGCTTTTTTCCCCAGCAGTGATGATCTGCCAATTCAGCTCTGAGTAAAAGTGACACATCTGGCAGTTCTACCCAGGAACTCCAGCCCAAATCTCTCTGCTTTGCTAACAACTCAATATTTTGTCATATTCTGGGCCACCCGCGAACCTCAGAGAAGTTAAAAATGCCAGCAGATCTGCCTGTCTAAGCTGTGCCAGCAGGATCTGGCAGCAACCAAGGTGGTCACAAGCTGCAGCTTGTGATGGTCTCACCACGTCCAGCTGACGGGCACGTGCTACATTGGATCCTTGCTTGGCAGTCACAGCCTCCTTGATGTGTAAGGTCATGATGCTGAAGGTGGATTCTGGGAAGGACAGAGGCAGGCTGGTCAGGGATCATGTTTACATGGCTTTTAGCTGCTTTTGGGAGTCTGTGGTGGGGCAGAAGAAGGGTATGATCTGCGTTAGCATCTCTGCACATGCCCAGGCCGGGAATTGTCCCTTCAATTCCCCTCTGATCTGGTGTGTCAGCTTCTGGATTCAGCTGTGACCGTCTTTGGCTGCACTGGAGAAGAATTTGATCTGACTCACTACACACTTCTAGTTTTGGTGATAGTTGTGGTATGTCAACTGTCCAGAAATGTATATACCCATTCCTATGGATGCACATGGGCATGTATTTAGAAGAGAAATCAGCATGTTGGTTCCATAACGTGGTTTGCAGAAATAAGTCTTCTAAACTGTCCGATATTGCATTCAAAGGATCTTGGCTTGGTTGGTTGATGGTGGGGTGGGTTGCTCCCTGGGACCAGCTTCAAGGGGGTGGTGAAGTTGGGAAGGGAGCACATTTGCTGCCCAGTTTTTGTGTCCTGGTTAGGGGTGGGCGTGAGAAAACCAAGCTGACGGTGCCTGTTTGGGGCTGAGGATGGGTCACCAACTTGTGCTGAAGCCAACAGCTTGGAGACCCTCCTCAAACTCTATCTCCTCGAAAGCACCAGTTGTTGAATCCAGGCTGAGATTCCCAGGGCAAAAGAATTGTGCTGTAAGCAAAGGTTTGCTAAACACCAGCACCGTGAAATGTAGAAACGCCAGCAGGGAGAGCAAAGCTGTACCTTGTGGAGTGGGAATACTCACAAGGCACAGGAGATGGAGATGCCAACAGCCCTCGGTTTTCAGGCTGCTGCTTCTTAAATCAGCTGGAGCAGATGCCTTCAGCATCCAGGGATGCTGCTTCATGGAGCATCTTCCGTCTGAGCCTCTATCAGCTGCAAGCTAAACAGGGAAAGCGAGTAGAAGAGGTTCAGGTGCTGGCAGCATGTCCCGTGCTTCCAGATGTACATCTGACATCTGCAGCTACCCCTCCAGTCCTCCTAAAGATCACCACCACCATCACCCCCAAACCAAACAAAACCCTGAAATACCTCTTCATTTGAAGTATTGCCAATCCCCAACCTGTTTTCCTTTCCTGCACTCACCAGTGGACAACTACAGGAACCAGAGAGGCTTTATGTTGTGTTGTCATTTTTCAGTTTTGAGTTGGGTTTTCCTTTTTCTAAAACCTGTGAAGTCCCAAGGCAGCTTGTGTGTTTGGAATTGTTGAACAAGGTAATTGCTTAATACAGTCCCTTGGAGGGACTCTTTTTTAAGTGGAAAGAGGAGTGTGTTGATTTGGTCACGTGCCAACCAGGAAATACCAAAAAGCTGAAGATGGACCCGTTACAAACAGGCTAACCAACCTCAGATGTCCCTTCAATATTGGAATATGGAAGGTAATAGAGAGCACATGTGTCCTGTAAATAATGAGATTATTAACAAATACACAGAAATAAAGCCATTTGGCTGCCTCGGTGAAACACTGAAGCCACTGGTGTCAGCTGAAATCCCTTAATTGCCCCCAGTTGCCTTGTAACGGGTGTTTTTCCTGCAGCCTGTCAAGATCTGAGGTTCTCTGTTGGGTTTTCCATCTCCTGTGCACCACAGTCTAATCCTACACTTTCCTCCCGTGGAAGGGCCGGAGAACAGATGCTGATGCTCTGGGCCACAAGATGTTGATAGGACCAAGGATGCTGTGGGGAAAAGCATCAAGTGCACTTAATTGCTTGAATCTAAAAGCCTGGGGAGGAAGGAAGTGAGTCAGAGTTGGAAAGACCCTCAGGAAAACTTGCAATTCTCAAAGCAGGGAACCTAGAGTCAGGTTTTCAGTCCATCCTTTGGCATCCCTGCAAGCACCAACCCTGTTGAAGAAGCTGCTGAGAGCTACAGGTGCTTGTGAGGGTTATAAAGCAATCAGGTTGTTTGTCTCCGTGCCAAAAGATAGATCAAGGAAACCTGCTTTGGGCATCCAGCCTTTAAATACTGACCCAGATTTTAATTCCTGTGTTTGTGCTTCCTTTCCTGGGGCCGGGACCAAGGTTTTGACTTGAGAGGAAGGAGAAGCGAGAACTGTGTCCAAAGCAAGGTGCCTTCCCAGCCACGAGAATTGGGAAAGGTCCTTTATCATGTGGGATGGGACAGAGGCAATGTGAGCAGCATCTGGGTGGGAAGGATGGTGCTGATGTGGTGTTATGGAAATTTTCGGGAGGGGGGCACGGTGCTGAGAGTGTGGGGTGGCATTAGCAGGGGGCTAGAGCGGGGGTCCTACAGCCTCCTGCGCTTCAAGGAGCTCCAGCTGGAGTCTCAGGTGGTGCTCCCGGGCTCGGAGCATGAAGCAGGAGTGTCCTCTGAGCCTGGAAGGGAGCAACGGGGGCGCAGTCTTCAAACCCTTCATTCTTGCACTTCAGCATCGCTGTTTGACCTTGAGCATTTGAGCTGGGAAGTTTTAAGCCATTTTTAGCTGCATGGTTGCGAAGGGGAAGGGAGGGAGAGAGAAATACCACGCGGTTAGTGTTACATCCCCGACACAATAGGAACTTTTATTAGCAATTTTCCATTGTGTTGCAAATGGCAAAGATCATGGTTATATTTGCATGTTTCAGACTGTCCTGGAGAGTTTGCTTTCCTCTTGCGATTGGGTAATAGTTTTCACATTGCATTAGCTTCGGCGTTTGGAGTGAGAGACGAAAGCTGCAGCTGAAGACCACCGGTTCTGCCATTGCAGACCTTCATTCTTACCTGGTAGTTCAACCTACAAACATGTTGTAAGAAGCTTGGTCTTTGTGAGATAGAAAAAGAGGAGGTGGCAGGTGGGCAGTACCTTTGCTCCAGGGCTATTGATTGCACTCTCAGGCCAATAACAATGTATGCATTCCTGGCTAGAATAACAATAAGGACATTTCTTTGCTCTGGGATAAGTCAAGATTTAACTAGATTTATGCTTGGCTCTGTAGAAGACTTGCAGCTATTGACAGTCTGAAAGAAATTAGGCCAAGAAAACAAAACTGAATCAACTGGGAATCTTTGGAGCTTTCAGTCTGCAGTGTTGCTTCCAGGAACGTAGGACCCAGGCGCTTTGACTCCGGGCCACAGCCATGTCGTTTTTGGTGGGTTTTTTTTCCCTTTGAGATTTTGCACAGTGCATTCCGTGGGGGAGTTCTGCTCCGCGGTCTGGATGAAGCTGTGATGTGCGTCTTTCTTGTCGTGGGACTCGGAGCATGGTCACCAAACCACTGGCTGATGTCAGGGTAGAAACTCAGAGAGCTCAGGCCTCTCTTTGTCTTCCCCTGCATAGCAAGTCATGGCTGTAATGCCAGCGGTAGATGGGAAAAGTCACCAGAGCACTGTTCCCTAGGTCATTGTCCTCCTCTTGCAGCTCTTCACAAGCTCTCTAGCCTCTGTGCAACATCCCTAGAACAGAAATCCCTAGTTAAAGCATCTTGCCAAAGGGTGGGAAGCTGTTGCTGCTGAAGACAACCTGCTCCGCTGAGCCTTGGTGCTTCTTCCTAAGAGAGACAAACTGATAATAGTTTTTTGTATGTGCTTTCTAGAAACTGGCAAGTTAACCCCTTTGTCCTGAGAAATATTGTTAAATTGATGTTGATCCCAGCCTTGGGTCTATTTTCTCTTGTTCCTCCAACAGATCTTCTGTTTTTAGAGTTTACTCTTGATTCACTTCAGGGTAGTGCCAAACATTGGAAATGAAACCCAATGTGCTGCAGACAGGGTTTTCATCCTGAGGTTGCACTTTGTATCAGGACTTTATCAAGGTGCTTGAGCTATAGGGTGAGCTTCCTTGAGCTTGGTGCTATACAAGACCCAGGTGCCTTCTGAACAAGGTGCCCTCCCTACCCTCTGCTTTGCTAGACCCAACTCCATCTCTGCCGCGTAAGCCCAGGGGAAGAAGCATACGTGTACTATACAGCATGAAGGTTGGGATGACATTAGGGTTGTAGAGTGTCTATTTGTCCATTCTGCTCACAGAAAAAGCTTTTTATGTTGTGTTACCATCTGGACAGCAAATGTGCCCTCCTACGGGAACTCAGTTTTGACCTTTGCTCATTTTGTTTAAGAATGAATATAAGGCAAATGTGTAACATTTGCACTAGGGATTTCCTGTTGGCACCACAGATAGGTCGGGAGAGCTGACTTGGCTGTGTTGTTGTGTCATGTATTTATGATACGTGTATATAAATGCATATGTTTGAGTTCATTCTTCTTATTTGGCAGAAGCTGGAGAAGACAGAACCTCTATTTGAAGGAATGGTGTTCCCAATGTTACCAGTTTAGATCTGTGATTATTAGTTTTAACGTGAACAGCAAGTTCCACCATATGCCGAGAGCTCTGCACAACGTGCTCCTTGATGCTGGTGGCACGGTCGTCATCAGGAGACAAGCGCATCTGCTGTGGGTCCTTTGATTTATGGTGCCTGTTGCATGGATCATGACCATGGGTCAATCTGACCCCCTGCAGACCGTGAACACGTTGCTGCTTGTTTTATCTGCCGTTAGCACAGAGGGCTTGTGGTGCTTGGTGATCTCTGACATTTGGGCTGTTCAGCTGGTGACTGTTAGACTTGTGTAGCTCAAGCATGATGGAGAAAGCTCAGATGAGTCCCTCCCCATAGGCGTTGGCTGGATTTGGCTGAGACCCTTGCCTGCATGCTTTCCTCCTCCTTTCCATTTAGAAGTCCTAACATCCAGCAAAACCCCAGCATAACCTGTAAGCAAGGACTTGGAGCTCTTTTTGGAGAAGGAAAGCTCAGCCTTCCATTTATTAAGCGACCTTGTAGCTCACTGCCAAAGCAGATTGGGGAAGCAGAGTTGAGCACCCTGTCTCAAAATGAGGAGGTTTAGTTGGTTAAACATCTGTTGAAGGTTGGAACTGTTGCTGTCAGTGCTGGAATAGCCCCCTTGCGTTCGCCTGGCTTGGTACGAGCTCGCAGCAGCCCCAACTACATCCAACACCCTTCAGCTCCCTGCGACATCCCCACTTGTGACTCACTTTATAGTGTTTAAATGGGTCTTGCCAAGATTAAATTGGAAAATAAACCCCCATTGCTCAGGCTTGAGCTGTTGAGATTATGAAGATTGATCAAATAGCACAATTAAATGTATTTATTAAATAAATGGGTGGTTTATTTTCCTTTCGCCTTGTGGCCGCGGGGCCAATGCTGAGCTGTTTCTGGCTTTAAACGGGTCCCACTGTGCAGATACCAGCACAGGCGAGGGCTTAATCGAGCCTTTGCTTTGGACTATTGAGTGAGACCAGCCAGTTTTGCTTTTTCGGGTTGGTACATGGTTTAGTTTGCCCATTTTATTGCGCTGGCTGAAAAGCTGCCCAGCGCGGGTTCTTCCAGACAGGCCTGGGGGTGTTTCCATTTGTGTCAAGAAAACTAGGCTTTGACGGTCAAAACAACACAACTTTATCCTTCCATCCCATGTCCCTCACAGTAAGATTAAAAGTATGTCTATCTTATTTTTTTTCTTTTTATAACATGACTTTGTTTTAAAATGCAAAGCCTGGTCTGCATCCCACCCGCTCTAGCACTGTCCCTTTAAAATTTGATTTTGGCAGCAGGTCCGGTGGCTGTGGCTCCTGTCCCGAGCAGATGGCTTCAGTTAGGCGAGATTCGGTGGCAGGTCCCTGGGATGCCGAATCTCTGCCTTCTTCTGTCATCAATAAAGCCATTGAGAGAATCTTCAATAAATAAACAAAAAAGCATTTCTCAGCAGACAGTGGGATGGAAAATGACTCATAGGAAAACAGGGTATAAAGTACACTCTAGTATTAGGTATTACATGTGTCGAGTTTCTGTTTGGGCTCCAAGAATGCTGTGGTTTTCTCTTAAGGCTTATGCCATTGTGGAATAATGTCATTGTGGAGTATTTGGTCAAGATGAGCTGATTGAGTCTGGTGGTTACTTACAAATATATATCTCTGTAATTTTTCAGCGTTCGGAAAATCTGTGACACGCAGTTTTGGGAGGCTACGGGCAATTATTGCTGTCGCTGTTTCCACCCCTGCCGAATGCCATGAAAACTGCTGGCATCATGCTTTCTCTTCTCTTTTCCTTTTTTTCATTCATGTAGGGCCTACTTTTTTTTTTTTTTTTTTTGGATTGGGTGCAAGCAAACTGGGCAGGATCCTTTGTGCTGGCTTAGACCTACTAAAGAACTAATCCAGTCCTAAGGAGAGGCAGGGAAGAGAACGTGTGATATTAATGCAAACAAAGAGAAAAATCCTCAGGGGATGGAGGAAAAGGGGTGAGAAACATCCTGCACAGAACCCACCAGGGCAAAGTTGGGGACCCCCAGCAGTGCCAGTGGTGGTCACCAAAAAGGCTTTTGGAGGAGAAACCTTAATCTGCAAACTCTTGCTCCTTCTTTGTGGACATGAATGGATGCACTGGGAAAAGGGACATTTCAGGTGACACTTGTTCCAGCAAGACATCCCCAGAGTTCAGGAGATGCCTGAGGAGGGCTGATACCCAATGTCTCTTTCCTTGTATCATTTTCAACACAATAGTCCCTAGAAACACTGCCATATCCATTTTTGGTAGGAGGTGGTAGGATATTCTGATTTCTTCCCATTTTTTAAGTGAGCTGATGATTAGAAAAGGAGAAAAAACTCTATTTAACGGTTTGGTCTCCAGACTCTTGACAGAAAAATGTGTGCATTTTGATGATGCTAACTCTAGAAATTATAACTGTGTGATCCTGTTAGCTGTTATCCTCACTTCTGCCTCCCGGACTGCGCCGCATGGGCGTTTGACAGCTCGGGGTCAGCTCCAGGCTGCTCCTGCTCGAGCATCGTTGAACAGCGAAAATGAAACATCCAAGGATGAACTCGAAGGAAAAGCGCTCGTGCTGCGGCCTCAATGAAATATTTATAGAGCTTTATATACACAACTGCGGACAGGCTTTAAAAACGGGAAACACTTGAAGCAAAACGAGGCCTCATTTGCTAGTGTTTCCTAGCCAAAAAAATAAAAAAAGCACATATACAAAGAGCCGTTTCTAGTTTTGCCCATGTGTTGCAATCCCTCATGTGTGCTGCCTTCTTTTTGGCTTGTTTTCGGCAGTTTTTGTTGGTAATGGATGCAGGGTGTACATGTGCGTGTACCTCAATGGAAGATTCTGCTCCATGGCCAAAAGGAAAGCAGAGGTGCCCTGGCAGGAGGTGGTTTTGTCTGGCGGCTCATTTTTGGGAAGGGCTGGTGCATGATTGCTGAAAATTGCTCCTGAAGCATATACGAGCCTGCTAATGACTTGCTGAAGGAGTATGTAATTAGCTTTATTTTTCTTACCATTGCAATCTCTACCTACTACATAGTTGAGACACCTTTGTATCACCATTAAGCTAATATTAGTTTAATACAGAATATGAATTATGAACACATAGAGTGTGTTTATAAACATTATAAATATGTATTATATTAAGACATAAATATAAATGCATATTGGTGGAAAAAGGAGTGAAGGGTTGCCAGTGCCTGGATGAGGTCCTGGCATTTCCAGGATGGAGGAACATCCAGGTGGTTCAGGAATAACGTGGTCCAGCATCTGCTGGGGAAAGCCCTTCCAGCCACATCACATCACAGCGATGGCATGTGCCATTCCTTCAATGCAATTATTCTTCATAGGCTCATTGACCTGAAACTAAACTCTTGGAAAAGCTGAGATTTGAGGCAGCTTTTGTCTGTCCGACTCCGAACAAGGAGAGATGGAGCTCCGGGGGAAGGGGCAGACATGTGGGGGAAGCCGGTTTGCCGTTCCCATGGATGTTTTCAGGGGATTAAGAAGGGAATGATCACTCTCCAGGCCTGTCTCAAGGTTTAAGAATTACCTGGAGGGGCCGCTGGAATCCATTTTTGGATGACTGGAGATTTTTTCCTATCTGCAGTGACAGAAAGCGAGTCCAGCGGTCTGCAAACACCCCCCGAGCTGTCAGAAGAATAATGGTTGATTTCTGGAGCTCGGTGGAAAGCTGACCCACAGCAGACTGTCCCAGGAGCCGGGGGGCTGGGGACAGAGGAGGTGCATCAAACTAGTCTCTGGTTGCTCCACCACTTGGGTTTGGAGAGGAATGGAGGAAGAAGAGGAAGCAGGGGAAGAGTCCTGCATTTCCCTGAGGTTTATTGTTGCCTCTTCCGATCTCCTGGAAACGCCCAAATTTAGCATTGGGAAGGTGGTGTTGGAGAGGAGCACTTTGGGTTCCCGCCACTATCTCCCCAAGCCCAGAGGAACTGCTTCTGCCAAGGCCCTGGCTGGTAACTAGAAAGACTGGAAGGTGTTTGGGGAAAGAAACAAAGTTTTGAGGGCTACAAGGAGCCCTGACTCCATCCACACCATCATCTCAGCTGGAGGGAGACGTGTGGCCTGATGGAGAGTCCTTCCCAGTCCTGTACCTGGAGAGTGGGCATTGGCACCACTGTCACAAGTGATGTTTGTTCTGCCTTTTAGCTTTTTCTTCTAACATTTCTTACGTGCTTTCCCCTAATTGCTGTTTTTATTGCTAATATCCCCCGTTTTTATTGCTGATATCCCCAGATAAAGTGGTTAGTGAGAAAACAGAGGAGCAGTAACAAAGACTTTTTGTTTGCTAACAAAATCTCATGATGTTTTTGGGTTTGTTTTATCTTCCCAAAGGTGTCTGGCAGCAGGTGAGGGGCACAGCTTAACGCCGAGGCCATCCCAGGCAGCTCTGCTGCCCGCCGGAGTGCAGACGCGCTCAAGGAACGGTAAGGAAATAGCCTTTTATTTCTCCTGAACTGGTAAATCGATGAACACAATGCAGAATGTTTTCTCCACCATGCTTTTGTGCCCAGGGACAGGACTTCGCTTGTGAGGTTTTATTTGCAGCTATAGAGGTTGTACCTTCCTGATTTACATACGTATATGTTCTTATGACATGGTGCTACTTCTAGGGTGAGTCACAATTATACTGCACCTTCCAAAATAACTGCTCTGTAGAAACCCAGATGTTTAGGTTGTGAAAGCCAGCACTCAAGTCCCACTGTTGGGAAGCGGGGAATGCCTCGAGCAGCATGGAGATCTTGGCCGTCGAGGTTGTGCGTGTATACGTGTATATACCACCGCGCTTGGTTCCTGTGTTTTTCTGGGTGCTCCAGGTTCTGTATCCGTGGGACACATTTTCTGCCTTCCCTTTCTCTTTGGTGCTCATAAGATGCTGTTGCAGCCCAAAACATGACCTAATTTTTTCTGACGCTGTATCTTTGCAAAACCAGCGTTATTGCAGGCCACTGTTTTCCAAATTCAGGACTTTAGGGCAGTTCTCTCCTTTGGGAAAAAAAAAAAAAGAGGAAAAGATCACTCTAGAAGCCCAAGAACACTGAGCAGCCTTCCATTAAGGGGCGTTCCTAAGCAACCCTACAATAACAAATGGAAAAGATGCCCACAGCCCATTTTCACCGACCCTCTTGTATTTGAGCAGGTCTTGTGGGCAACCCTAAAAAAATACAAAACCAGTATGCAGATGGGAATGGGGTAAAAAGAATGTTATAAAAGTAGCTTTCCAGCTTCTAGGGAGTTGGAAATAATGTTGAAAAAGATGTTGTTAGTTAATACTGATGAATGATCCTCTGGCAGCACCATTAATCAAAGCTAATCATTGAAATGTTTTTGGGAGCGGAAATTTGTATGCGCTGGTTTTGATTCCTGCATAGAATAAATGGCTTTATTGGTTTTTTCTATGGAGTTTGACAAGCATCCAGTGACCTGCTGTTTTCTTGACCTTCTGATGACTCAGGAAGATCTAGAGGGCCCAGGAGAGGTTTTGCTGGTGTTAAGAGCTCGAGTTAATACTTCTCAAAGCAGCTACAGGAGTCAGTGCACATCCCCGTTGGATCTTGGGTTGATTTTTACCTGTGATTTTTAGCTCTGATCTTTATTTATTTGCTTTTGCTGAGAGTGTGCGTTTGCAGTCTATGTATCTCTTTGGTATAGACTTGCAATTCAGGGAGGATGATTTATTCCCTTGTATTTCCAAGTTATCGCTCCACAAACAATCCTGCAACAATTCTGCATCCATCCCCCCTCCTAAACAATGCGTTTGGATGTATAAAGGCCTCTTGCTTATTCATACCAGGAAAATTACTCTTCTGCTTACCCACTTTGTGAAGATATTTCTGCAGTGCAGGTGTGACAGAAAAGATTGGCTCGAGTTTTTTATTCGGCATGTGTCCTATAAAAACCAGTTAAACTCCCCATCCAGGAGACTGAAGAGTGATTTGAGGTCAAAAGCTCCAGGTGACTAACCGGCCAATTCTGATTTTATGGGTCCCACAAGTTTCCCGGACACCTTTTCATGCAGAGGACAGCCAGGTGAGCTCTGCAAATAACAACCACCATCAGGTCCAGTGTGAGGGTCCCTCTGTGCAAAAGCTCACAACTGGTTTCCAGGCCATCAATTTTACACCAAGGCTGGAAAGCTGTGTGCCCCTTTTGCACAGTTTTTTCTTGCAACAGCAAAACAAACGTGAAATTCATCAGCGAGAGCTGAACCCTGGATCATCTGTTTAAAAAAATGTGGACTCTTGCCAAGCTGATAGAAAGGAAAACTGGAGGAGTGTAAAAATTTATGTCTCATTTCATACCACATTGTTGACAAGGACACTTGTGCGCCCAAGCCACTGTGCTTCGCAGTTAGGGAAACTAATTGCGATAATGGGAGATGAAACGCAAAGGTCAGCCAGCAGCCAAGGACCAGCCCGTAGCTGTCGATTGCTATACCAACCACAGTCAATGGTAACAAATTTTATGGTGGTGGTGGGACCACGGTGCAGAAGAATAAGAAATCAGAGAAGGGAAATGCATATAAAGTGCCTTGGAAATCCCCCTGCCATTGCGGCGTTACCTTCCTAAATGGCTCCTAACCCCAGCCCACGTCCTTCTGAATGAGCCATTATGTACGTTATGTGTCAGCAAAGGCTCGTATTTGTTTTTTTTCTCTTTGTCTCAGTGCTTCAGATAACTTTTTGCTGTGCAATCCCCGATGTTTATTTTTTCTCCCTAAGAGCTGATAGCTAAATATATTCCCGATCTCCACACGTTGACTTTTGCTGTTTATTTAATGACCTTCGCTCACTTCAGTATGATTAAGTTCATCTGTGTCTGGGTGTTTTGGTTAGCATTAAATTCCCTTTATTTTGTGAACTTAATTTCCACACTGTGCTTTCTCCCGGTTGCCTTCCTGTAAGCGAGGAGGGTGGATTTTCATCCAGGTCTCCCCTCCTCCCTCCACTCCTGTTTTGCAATTTTTCCTTCCTGGCTTTTCCCTGACGGGCTTTCCAGTTCTTGCCTCTGGGAGCATGAAAATCCACCCTGGAACAAGACACTTTCTCCAGCAAAACCAAAACTTTTTGCTGCCGAGGGGGAGCCAACGCTGCCGTGGGGAAGGCGCTCAAGATCTGCATCCCTTCGTCACATCACCCGCTTGGGACGTCCCCAAAATCCATCCCGTCACAGAAGCCGGGCCCTTTACACAGTCTTGGGTTAGCGGTTGGACTCGATGATCTTAAAGGTCTTTTCCAACCTAAATGGTTGTGTGATTTTTATCCTCACTGCTACCATCAAGGGATGGTGCTGGTGGGTCTTATTGCACGTGTGCCAAGGCAAGGAACCACTTGGCCGGTGTCTGCCTGTTAACGGTGACTCAAAGCGTGGGGTGACATTTGGGATTTGTGCATGGGTGGGTTGTTTTATTCCTTTTATTTTGTGGCGTGGTGTCCAGTCGAGCGTCTGTGCAGCTGGGAGGGAGAGCGGGGCTCAGCCCTGCAACAACAACCGAAACGCTCCACCTGGAGGTGAAAGCAAATTATAACGGGGGCTCGGTGGCCAGCTGGGATCTGGAGATCAACAGCTGAACCAAAAAAAACCTTGTGTTGACCCGTAACCGAGGTTATATTGAGGAAAAGAAGCCGTGATTTAAAAGGAAATAAAACGCCCAGCTTAACCCCTGGATCAGTATAGTACTGTTAGCATGAAGTCCCTGTTAGTCCCCTTTCTTTTAATAATTACTTTAATTCCAACTTGAATGTGGATAAACATAGTAGTTTCACCTAAACTAAAGTTCATATTAATGAATATACTTGCTTCTAAATGTTCTCTGCATCATGAAGTTAAAAGCAATTTAAATACTTGGTGTGATAGGGGCTGTAAAATTTCATACTAGTGGACACACTAGCATTGAACTTAAATTTGCATGGAATTTTATTAAAAGCTTTCCAGATAAAAGCCACCATTTTCTGTTGAGATCAGGCATCATCCTTCTAGCAGCTCTATATTAAGATCGTTAATGATTGGACTCGATGATCTCAAAGGTCTTTTCCAACCAAAATGATTCAATGATTCTAAGGCTCTTCTTTCCCAGGCACTGAGTATCTGCCTCTTCTTCCAATTTTACTCCTTGCAAACATACATCTTAAATATCCCATGCAACTCCTGATGTTCACCATTCAACCTGCCTGCGGTTTACAGAAACAGCATTTTTCAGTTATGAGCAATTTACTGAAATGAAGTCACGCGGACTAATTAGAACGACAGCTCCAAGGGCTCAGGACCTCGGGGAAAGTTGGGGCTGGGTTTGAGGCAGTATCTGTGTATTTTGGAATAGCAGCTCGCTGCTAGCTCAGATGAGCACTGAACTGGACGAGCCGGTGATCTGATCCACCGGGCATTTCCACTGTTCCTTCAAACAAAAAAACCCCTCCATCATCCCTGGGGATATTTTGCATGTAAATATTGCTCCGAGGGAATTTAGTGCTGAATGTATGTGGAAAATAACCAAAATATATAGTCATATATCTTGCAAGACTTACAGGAAATTAGCGCAAGTGAATTACCCTAAACAAAATTACCCTGCCACAGAGCACATGTGTTCCAAGGAAGAATTTGAAAATTATTTGAGAAGGTTGTGTGGTTTTTTTCTTTGCAAAGCTAATGGATCTCATAATTTTGCACAACCCTATTGGAAAGAGGAAAGAGCCTGCCTTGTCCAATTAAGAATTAGAAGTAGAGCAGCAACAGGGAGAAAGAGTCCTATAAAAAAAAAAAAAAAAGAAAAAAAAAGAAAAGAAATTATCTGGTTCTTAGGCTCCATGAAATCCTGCTGAATCGGGAATTGCGATATTTGCTGGTACCAGAAAAATGCTGGTGGCTTGTTGCCAAGACTTGGCTTAAAAATGCCCCGTGCTGGGGGGGGACCGAGGGTGGGCTGGGAGAGGTGCCGCGGGCCATGGCAGCTCTTGCAGAAGCCAAGGACCTATTTTCCAAAATATGAGCAGAATCACAGTGTCTCGTTTAGCATATTTAAGTATTTACTGCTGTCTCAGGAAGCAGGAAATTCCTACCGCCATGGGGGGAGCACAGAGTTCAGTCGGACAAACGGGGAGGATAAAAGATGCTCGGAAAACAGGCTTGATCCTGATGGGGCTCAGCAGCCTCTAGTTAGATGATTATTTATCATCGTGAGGGCACAGCATGGTTTTGGGGCGGAGATAGCTGATGGCTCGAAGCAAACTGGTGCGGCTGGTGGATTTGGAGGTGTAAACGGCAATTCTGCCTGGTGCATTTAGAGGAAGGTGCTTCTGCCCCAGCCCTGGCTGCGGAGAGGCTGCATTTTTCTCAAACGATGCTTTGGGTTATCGTAAAAATCAAGGAGCTGGCTTCAAATAGGCTCAGGCTTTCAAGTTTATTAGCTGTGTTTTCAAGCTGGGCTCCAGTTCCTTCTGCTGGAGCACTTGCCATGTTCTTCTCTCCATCTCCTGCTGACCATAACGAGCTGTTGGAGGGGAGAGAAGGTCAAACTCCTCCAGCATCAGGTGCGAACGGGGGCGCGGGGAAAACAGATCCCTGTTGTCATAGCAACCGAAGCAGAGCCCTTGGCGGGACAGAGAACATCCCCGAATTAGCAGCAGGGGCGATGCAGCCAGGGCGGGATGCTGAGGCAGTGCCAGGACTCGGGTGGCCGTGACGCCCTGAGCCACCTTGTCCCCACACGCGGGGTTAAGCTCTTCCAGCAGCTCATGTCTCGCTCCCCGGTGCAGGGAGGCCTTTTGGCGCTGAAATAGTTTGCTTTGCAGTCTTTACCATAGAAACTATGATGGAGCTGCCTGTTTTTTTGGAGGAGCACTCGGAGTTGTCAGCAGGCTGGTGCTGCTTTGCTTTGGGATGGGTGAGTTGTGGTGAGCGAGGAGCAGATACCAGGAGGTTAAAGGCATTTAAGTTTGTTGAGATCCAGGTCCATCCATCCAGGGACCGGCAGCTCTGGCCATATTATTTTTAGTTGTCCTGGTGTTTGTTCTACCAAGAAAAGATGCCAACACAAAAGCGAATCCGTAGAGAATATTGAATAATAATGACCACAGGTTTTACAGTCAGGAAGATGCTTTTTCTTTTCAAGGCAGTTGAGTTGTCCTGCACAGAGCTCAGCTGCTGCTTGGGGGAGTAAAGGATATTCGTGTCCTCATTTTTGGCATTGGGCTTCCCTAAGGCCAGTGCAGCGAAGAGCCTTGCAAAGCTCCTTTGCATCCAAAGGCTGCAAAACATGCGCTGTTCACATCCCAAAGCGTTCCTGCTGGTTTGTCTTTCCTTCTTCTGCTGCTGTTTCTTGATGAAGCTTCCTGTGGGTATTTTGGGACTGAAGCAGGGTCCCTGAGTCAGCAGAGTGAGGGGTTTCAAAAGGGCTTTTGCAAAAACTGAAGCTCCGGTTTGCATGATGGGAGTACGCTCAAGCCGTCTGCTGTACCACTGCATTTTCTCTCCTGGAAACACGGGGGTAGAAGACCATAAGAGTGACCTGGGAAATGTACTTGGGCTTTGTCAGAATCCAGACACCAGCCTGCTGATAGGGGAAAGAGATTTTAAAAATGCAAATAACCTTTAAGCAAGAGCCATCTTCACTCTGCACAAGCCTCATCCCCTCCCTGGGCGCAGTTCCCAGCACACTCCGTGTTGTTCTCTGTTCCTGGATGGGAAACAGCATTAAAAAAAAAATTAAAAAAAAAATCAATGTTTGTAATTTTCTGCTTGGGATTGGCCATATGCTGCTGAACCTTTGTTCTCAAGACCTGCTGTTGCGAAGCCTAATGCCACGATGACGGGGTGAGCATCGGCGGTGTCCCAGCTCCCAGCCAAGGAGGGTCCTTGCTGCAAGGTTGGGCTGTTGGCTGCGGGCTGAGATCTCCGGTAAGATGCTTTACCCAAATGGCAGACAGCAATCAACAGTCCATCTAAATTAAGGGGGTTTTAAGCCTATAGTGTGCCTTGTCTGCGAATTCTGAGAGTCAGCACGATGGCAGCAATGGCCTCAGTGTTAAATAGCATTGTCTTGGCTGTTGGCGAATTTTGGCTGGGAAAAAAGGGTGTTTGTGAACTGCTGCTATAACCACCTCAAATATCAAAATTTGTGGTTGGTGCTTTGCAGAATCTGCACTCCTTTTCGGGGTTCCTGGAGTAGCTTTCCCATACTTGGGGACCCCCATCCTCCCATCCCAAGGGACCTGGTGACAGTGGCAGCCAGTGATGATGCTGGGAGCTGCTCCTTGCAACGCAGCCCGGCCGAGGAAAGCTCGTCTGTCCCTGGGCCAGCGCTGTGCCTGCTGCCAGGTGGGATCTGTCAGCTCCGCCGTCGCAGGTAATGGCAGCGACAGGGGCAATAGCAGCTACTCCAAACTGACAGATGACTTTTTTCCTCCCGTGCAGTTCACTGGGAGGTCAGTGCACTCGAGGGGCTTTTTAAATTTTTTTTTTTTTGCTGTGATAGTGGGGAGTTCTGTGGCTCAGCCTGTCTTTGCTCTGAGCGGTAACTCCCGAGCAGATGAAGCGTGAATTCACCTGCCTTACCTTAGGCATCTAAAGCTCAGACACCTTCTCCTGTGCTAATCACCTCCTTAACAGCCACGCAATGGCACTCAACATGTCCTAAAACAGGTGTCAGTGGGGAGTTGCAGCAGCAGCCTGCTGAGGATGAGGTTTTCTGTCTCCAGGGCCCCATCCTCTGCCTGAAATCACCCCACAGCACATCCTGAGCTTTGCTCTGTTGTGGTACCAAGCTGATACTCAGCAGAGGATTTAACACGTCCTGAATCCTGCTCCGAGAGACGGTGGGTGCTCCTGCAGCCACTTTCTGTCCTCACTGCCCAAGGTCAAGGTGTTGCAGCTCTATGGGGTTGGAGGAGAAGGTCAGAGCTTGCTACAGAGTTTAGACCAAGCCTAGGTGAGCCATATGTCTTGAGACCCAGGCTGGGAGATCCGAAAGGTCACGACAGGAAAGCCAGGTACTCCAGTTTTCATGTGTTTGCCTTTATAGGTGTATCACCTCCTCTGAAGCAGAGGCTAAAAGTTTGCATACACTCCAGCGTCTTTTAAAAAGAGACTTTTGCGTAACCTGAATCCTTCTAAGCGGTAACGGGTGTTTTCTTGATGTGCAACAGCCATCCAGAAAGCACACAGAGCTGCTTTACAACACCCAGCTGCCTGTGCTGGTTTATGGAAGCTCTGCTGCAACACCGGTTAAGCTCCCAGTCACTCCAAATCAGCTACCAGAAGCTGGCAGAGGTTTTCATGTCGCGGCCGGTCGGGATCTCCGTGTACCTGGGGGGTGATTGACTGTGCTGACATCCCTGCGGAGACACCCACGTGCAGCAGCTGTGTGTTTCAGCTCTAATTTCTCAGACATGAGGTGAGATGACACCTTATCCCATTTCCCTGCTCCTTCCTGGACACATTGCGCTGTCCCTGCTGCCGCTCCTCTCTTGCAATACGAATGCTCAGCCTGATCCCCTGTGCCCATCCCAGTCCCTGTAGGACCTAAACATGGTTGCATGTGCTCATGATGAGCCCAGCACATCCCTGCTGTCCATCTGCTGCAGAAAGGGTGATGAGGTTTATAGAAAATCAGGAAAGCTGGCTAGACCAACCCAGGACATGTCCCTTCTCAGGGAGGTTATCTGTCCGGGGAGTTCTCTGGCACCAAAATGTGGTGGTTGGATATGAGAAATGTTTGGCTTTGATAGAATTTTTTAACTATTGGAGTGGGTGTGGGATGGATTCCCCCTGCTCCCTCTCCAGTCTTCTCTCTTCTTCCCCAAAGAATACCCTCTCCCAAACAAAGAGCTTTGTTATGTCTCGTTGTCTTCTCTGGCACTTGAAAATGCAAGTTTTTCCCATCTATCTTTTTGGCATCCGTTCACGCTCTCCAGGACTTTGTTGGTTTTGTGCTGATTTTTGCTCAGAGATTTGACTTCAGGACCATGGGAAAGACCTTATGGCTGTGATGGGGCAAAGATACGTCTGAGTAGAAGCACCGCTGGCCCTACAGCCCCTGGGTTGCGTGAGGACCACGCAGGCGGTGGAGCCCATGTCATGGCCTGTGGTGTGCTGCACCACACAAGGGTCTGCCGGGAGGCGTGGGGAGGGAAACCAAGGCATTTTATTTCTATTTTAATTCTTCAGACACACCAGTCCATACTTTGGCATAGTCCATGGCAGTGAGTCACGCGTGTCCTTCTCGTGTGAGAAGTGGGTGTGAAACCCTGGCTGGTTGGTGGCTGGAGTTTGGTTGTGTCTCTGAGGACTGTCTGATATAGTTTTTGGCATTAGCGGATGATGCAGGAGGCCCCTGTCAATCGTACATGCAGCATCCCCACTCCAGGAATTGTAATAGGTAAAATCATCCCAAAGCAAAGCCCCGGTCATGAGCTGGGAGTTGCACGAATGATGCTTTATGTGGCTGTAAGGAGACAACGTGGCATCTCCTTCAGGAGAGGTGAATTGGGCAAAATCACCCACTCCTTGCAGCCTTTCTTTCCAGCCAGAATTCCTTTCTTTAAAGAGAAGGGAAGAGTTCCCACCAAGAGAACAATATCCGTGCACAGAGTGATGCTCAGTGCTTGTCCTGCTGTGCCCTGGCCAATGGCATCTGCAGGGCTGCAAAGGGACAACATTCATCCCAGCACAAACCTTGGCAAAACCTGGGTTTCTACTTGACTTTGCTAGTTCACTTGTTGAGATTATTACCAATCTGGTACATTTTTTAAAGCAAACGAGGTTTCAGAACGCCTGTTGATAAGATCTTTCTTGCCCTCAGTGGAGTAATTAATTCAATATGCTGAAATACCCTTTTAATTAGTTTGCACGACGGTCCCAAGAGCAATGAAATAATGCTCTTTATTGTGTGAGTATGTAGTGTGCTGTGCGTAATGCTGTTCTTTATCTCTCGTCTTCTGTTCTGTCTCACTGGCAAATATTACTGCATCCTGTCTCCCAGTCGTACCTGTGTGCGAGCACGCCAGCCACCCCCAGTTAAATACTCGCCTTTACATTAAAACAACATTGCAGCTATTACTCAACTGCCAGAAAAATCAGGATTAAAGGCTGCTTTTGATTGCTTATGTTGTCGCCAGGTATTATTACGACCCTCCAATGGTGTGTAGTATCACTTCTTAACCCTCCTCTTGGCTCTGCTGGTTGTTGCTGCGCTTTAGGAGGCCCAAGAGTTGCCCAAAGAGAGCAGAGCTGTGGCTACAAGCATCCGGGCCATGGCAGACTGGGCTGCAAGAATGGAAATGGGTTAAGGGATTCACCTGGTGCCACTTGGGTGCTCTGCAGATTTGCATTTCCAGGGCTTAACCCCCTCTGAGTCCTCAGCAGCTGAAACTCATCCATTGTGAATAGTGTGGTGATTTTGCAATTTACCTCTTCAAGGAGATGTGATAAAGCAGAGATACAGACTTTGCAAAGATTTCAAAAAAACCCCAGTGGTTTTTTTTTAGCTAGCTCAAGAAACACATAGATTTAGACAAAATAATAAATGCCCAGGTGTGTTTTCCTGCCTTTTTTCTTTAATGCCTCTTGAAAGGTCTTTGAATGCAAGTCCAAGCCCTCTAAATAATCCCAGATCCTCTCTGCTCCTGCTCTGGTGCACCTGAGCTCTCCTCCACCACACAGACCCCTTCTCACTTTTGTGGCTTATTTCCAAAAATTACCTTTGAGAGATCTTCTCTTTCATAATCTTCCCATCCCTTTCCAGATGATCCTTCCCCAGCCCCAACATATGATCCCGACATCTCACCAGGTCTGTTGCTTCATTATTTCAGAGCTGGAATTCAGATTTTAAAAACTGTTTGCCTAAATCATACCTGTGTTTCTGGCTGCTGAGCTTCCAGAGGCTCTTTGGTGGAAACAGGCAATGGGAAAAACAGATAAGCTCCACATATAGGAGGTTTTCACTCATAAAACATAGACATAAAATGTCCTCAGTGACCAAACAGAATTCACAAACACTACATAGGCTCCCAAAACCATCACAAGGTTTCTTGTAAGCTAATAACATTTTTAATGGAGTATCATAATAAGCTTGAAAACTTGTTATAGGAAAGCAAAGACAGAAGAAAATCTTTAGTCTTAAAAATCATTTGAGGGTTGAAAACCAATCTCCGCTCTGCTTGTGGTCATCTTCAGTTGTAGCCATGAGACTTTTCATACTGTCCCATTGCTTGTGTGCAGTGACTTCCCATTGCAGATGGAAAGACCCAGAGATCCTGGCTGGGATGGGAGACTCACCTTCAAATCCTGTATGCTTGTGTATTCTTCTTATGGATTGTAGAAAAGCCTTTACATTTATATTGCTGCTGAAATATCTCCAAATCGGGGAGGAGCTGCTAAAGCTGGTCCGGTTATCTGACTGTTGAAACAAATAATTTCAAAATAAAAAACCCTTAATGGCTGGTTGAACGTGCCAGCTCCTTTCTCATAGAGTATAATTTGCAAGTCATAAGGAGGTTGGTTGTGACTTAGCAAATACAGACCATTGGATAATGTCCCGTAAGCTCAAAAAACGGAAACTTGAGTGCGCTGCAGGGAAGAAGCAGAGGAAAGACCAGAGCACGGTGGTGTGAAGTATGGGCAATATAGTGTAGGAGCAGATCCCTGTGGGGACGCAGCTCACAGGAAGCAGGGTGGTTGGAGTAGCAAGCCCTGGGTTTTTTCTGGAGGGATCCTGTGGATCCGGTGGATCCCCGTCCAAGCTTGCACAAGGTGCTGAGGATGCCGAACCAGCGAGCGAGCTTTGCTGCTTCCGCGCATCACACAGTGCAGGCTTGTCCTGGTCGGATGACAAGATTTATCTGCCGGCAAACCCTCACCCTCATCCCAGCAACGTGCCTTACATTAGGGCTGAAATGTATACGAGTTGTTTTCATTCTCCCTCAAATCAACACAGATGGTTTTGCTTTCTGTTCCAACCGTCTGGAAAGGGTGTGCGTGCCCATCCCCAGCAGATGCTGAGCAGCCGGGCTCTGTAGGATGCGTCAGGTGCACCCCAGTCCCCTCAATTTGGGGTGACCTCAAGAAGGGGGCTTCTCCCAGCTGCCATCTCCTCCCCAAAATAATTCGTCCAGGCAGGTTCTGTCCCGGCATCCCTACAGGTAACGTCACTTGCCCCTTCGCAGATAACCCAGAGCTTTTTTCCTCCTGCACACAGGACGTTCGTGGCTTTAATTTGTAGGTTGTGTAGGAAGAGCCACAGACTCAGAACACTGTTTTTTAATAACATCCAATATCTTTTAAGGCATTACCTGCAAGCTTGGGCAGACACGCATTTTATTACCTACTTGCAAAACGATTACGGTTATTATCTTTACTGTGTATTGTAAAAATGAATAGTGGAATTTAACCCAATTGTGATAATATGGAGCAGCAAAGAAATCCAGTTATGTAACGTGGCCTGTTCCTAACCAGGGAGAGGGAACCCTCCAAAATGTTATTTTTCCAGTATGATGGCTGCTCTCTAATTAAGTTTATTAAGTAATATCAAAAGCATATGGAAGTGGAAACGCTATTGGTTCATCATGAAGTGATTAAGTTTGTTAGAAAGTGAAGAGCACAGACAGACATTTTTCTAGCTAGTGCTGAAAAGATAATATCTACCCCTGCCTATCTGCACATCTCTCTGGTTCATGGCTTCAGCCAGCCCATTTGCTTGGCTTATACCTTCAAAGCCTTTCTGCCATTATCCTAGGGATTATTCTTCTGCCAAAATGAGAAGTAATCCCAATATTTCCTTGACCAAATCTGGGAAGTTATTAAGAATTTGCCTGCTCCTGTTACATTTTTACACTTTATTATCCTATGCAGATCTTTCCTTTAAGGATTTTGCTGCTTGAACAGTTTTGTTCACCTTGGACCTAATTCAGTTCAGCGCCCGTTCTTATCTAAATAATGCTTCTTACTTTTAGATCTCTTTCTCCTTAATCAGTCTTTGATACCGCTTCTCATCATGAGCTTTAACTCTGCTTTTCCATAGTGCACCTGCAACTGGGCTTATCTTTAAGCTGGTAACTGGTCCCAGCAGCATCAGCTGTAGTGGGATCCTGTGACCCCCGGACACTGTGATTACTCCTGGTCCTGAGCCAGGTCCTGGGACTGGTTCAGCCAAGGGCTTCTCCTAAGCCCAGCTCCCCATCAGCAACCCCCCCAGACCTCCCAAGGGTTGCGCTGAGTTTTGTGAGCTCTCAGCAAAACATCTCACCTTTCTGTCACACCGCAGCCTCCCACTCTGCTGAAAATACCTTGTTCTCCCCTGCTTTTTCCCAGTAAACTTCTGGAATTCCTGAGCACACTCAAAGGGTTCCTCCACATTTGGTGGTTGCGGAGGATTTCCATAGTCCCAGGAGATCTTCTGGAGCTCGGGTCTGAGTCTTCAAGGTGACCAAAGCCAGAACAACACGAGCAAAACAGGCAGCACCTATTTGTGTCTGGCCTAAGCAAGCTTTGTGTGTGTGTGCATTAATGAGCTGTATCCACACAGCTAATTTAAGGAGGAAGAAGTGTCCACCAGAAGGGAAAGTGTAGGGAATTGCCTGCTGTGCTGTGATTAAGGGTGTCGTACAGTTAAACCAGAGCAGCTGCTAATTGCTGCTGCACTAACAAGATATTCCTGTGTGCCACAGCTGGTGCTGCTCACGTCTCTTCCCCACGTTCCACACCATCAGGTTATTTGCTTTCAGTGTGGTTGTGGCTTCGTTTATTGGTTGTCTATCCGATGACAACCTTTTAATTAACAGGACAGCATCCTGCGGCCACACAGCATCTCCCGTGCTCAGCGCAGAGCGATCGCTGGCTGCAGAAACGCTCCAGCCCTCGGTGCAGAAGCAGCTCCCGTGAATATCTGTCTTTGCAATCAGGCTCTGGGTTTGTTTATTTGTCGTAAGCAACGTCTCGCGGTCCAGCAGGCTCTTGTTTCACAGTTGCCATTTGTCTTAATTGCTTCGTATTTCCACACCTCTGCATTACTGGCAACAAGCGTGTTTCCTCAGAGCTTTCCTGCCTCTCAACATCTTTTGAGGGAAGCTTCTGCCTTTCTTCTCACGCGGTCCCTGCTGCCTCTGTGCAAGGGCTTTCACCGCGATGCTTTAAAGCCTGTGAATGCACCACCTTGTGCACATTTATTCCTGTCCCTGTTTTGCACCCTCAGCTCCGGGGAGGAAAGTGGGCAGGGAAGTAAGACACACATCTATTTCTGATTATCTAAAGCGATAAGAGTGTGCAGACCTAACATTTATGTGTTATGCTATTACAAAAAGTAGCATTTTTGGCTGGCTTGTGGCTGCTATTGAAGGATGGGTTGTGGATTCAGAG
The DNA here is from genome assembly GCF_964273445.1 of Streptopelia decaocto. Classification (NCBI taxonomy): domain Eukaryota; kingdom Metazoa; phylum Chordata; class Aves; order Columbiformes; family Columbidae; genus Streptopelia; species Streptopelia decaocto. Next base: position 6,664,150 of record NC_138666.1, on the reverse strand, counting down.
TGCTGATGTCCCAGACATGCCCATGGCCACCACTTGCCCAAACTGCCTGGCCAGGATAAGTTTCTGTCCCATCCAGAATCTGCCCCCCTTCCTCAGGCCCCATGTCCCTCAAGTCAGCACGGTGATGAGTTTACCTATTTTAGAGTAGGGGTGAGCTTAAGCATCCGCTTAACTTCAGCTGAGTGCTCAGGCATTGTCCTGGCTGAGGGTTTAGGTTCTGAATCCTGAGGCTGGTGAAGCTGAAGGTCAATTTTCTAACCTCTGAGCTGCTGCGCCTGCCTTTCTTTCCCATTTCTGGGTTGTTTTTGTACCAGGAAAACTTTCTAAATGAAGTTTCAGCTGGTGCTGCAGAGCAGTTTTGCAGGGTCTTTGCTGAGGATTTTTGTGCTCATCTCTACTTAAGAGGTGGCAGGGAGGGAAAAATGGGAATAAAATGCAAATCAGATGATGCAAGTCTATAGCCTGGCCCGGGACGTCACCGCACAGACTATTTACTTCAAAGCTTCACCCTTTTCCATGGCAACTTGTGGCTGAAGGCACACACTGTACGAAGGAAAGTGCCCTGTTAAAGCCATTCCTGGAACGGTGAGCTCTGGTTACAGCCCTTCGCTGGGCGGCTGCGTGTTTCCCGGGAGCCTTTCCAGCCCCTCTGCGCTTTACATCTTTCCATAGGAAACTTCCCTCCAGGGCCCAGCGTTCGCTCGGAGTTTTATGTGATTGCACAATCCACAGGCTGCTCCTTCAGTTGTGAGAAGGGAGGATTTATTTTATTTTATTATTTTATTTTAATATTTTTATTTTTTATTTATTTATTTTATTTTAATTTAATTTAATTTTAATTTTATTTTGTTTTTTATTTTATTATTTTATTAATTTATATTTTATATGTTTATTTTTTGTTTTATTTTATATTCTTTTCTATTTTACATATTTTTATTTTATTTTTATATATTATTTTATCTTGTATTTTAAATTTTATTTTTATAGATAGATATGTATTTTTTTAATGATTTTTTTTTTTCTCTCACTTTTGAACAAACTGCTCTAGTTCCACATCACAGTCATTGCCAAAGGGGCTCCAGGCAGGCCGTGCCATGGGTCTGCCTCTGCATCTGTGGCCCATTGCAATGGCTCTGCTCTGCAGGGGAGATGCTGCTGGAAGCTGCCGTGAGCAGCTTGCAGGGGCAGGAAGTGACGGAGCGGGCAGCATCACTTTTGGAAAGGGGCAGCTTGTGCATGTTGCTGCCCCTGGGGCCAAAGCCACCTCCCAGGAAAGGAGCTTTTGGAGGCTGCCCAGGAGGTTAATTTTGCCGTGGGCAATATTGTTGTTTTATTATATCACTTGAAGTCCAGTTTTGGACCTGCTGACCTATGAAAAATCAGCAATTTTTGCACCTTTCTCTTACATCCACGGTAAGAGATCCCTCACCCTAAGCAAACGGTGGGTGTCAGCGACACGTGCGATGTGTGAGATGCTGATGGTCCAGCGATGCGCAAGATGCTGATGTTCCATTACCGCCTGATGCTCAAGAAGCAGGTAGCAAATATTCCTGTCCTGGTGTTCATCCAGCCAGACCACACTGATGATTAATGAGCTTGTAACGAGGAGCTTCCCCTTGCCTTGTGCGCTGCTTCCGAGAGGTAGCTTTGGACCACGTCTCTGAGCATCCCACCCCGAATCAGCGCATCCTCCCGTGTGCGGCTGAGGGCAACTCGGGTGAGATAGAATCATAGAATCATTTTGGTTGGAAGAGATGCTCAAGGTCATCGAGTCCAACCATATGCAGGAGCAGGGGGCATTTAGCCCTGAGCTCATTCACCCTCGTGGGCACAGACCCCTAATATAATAATAATATATCCCATAAAGGCAAAACTTCTCAAGGTCAGGCCCATTGGGTATGACTTTTGCTTCTGACACTACGTTTTATATAAAACAGCCAATCTTCCTCAAATATCTTTGTTTTTTCTTCAGTTAAAAAAAGACACTTGACAGCGGCCAAAGCGCTGTTACTCATTTAGCTAAACAAAGCATGGGGCTGTTTGTGTCGATATTATTCCTCTGGAAACGTTCATTTTAGTTAATCACCCTGTGACTTCTATTGGATTCCGTGTTTATATATTCGCCAAAGCCTCTTTCTGGGCCTTTATGACATAATTTTGAAGTGTTGAAAAATCAGCTTATTCTCTGCCTGCACGGGCTGATAGTTTGGAGCGTTTTTTTCCCCCGTGAAGAAAATGCTCATAAACCACCTCATTCTTCAAGCAAAATAACAGCTGAAAAAAGAAAAAAAAAAAAAAAAAAGGCAGCTTTTCTTGGCTGGGGAACGAAGTGGCAACATCTACTTTATTTGATAAGTCAAAGGGAGAAGCAAGTAAACCAGCGCCTGGTTTCTATTAGAGCTGTTTAGGGATGATGTGCCCAAAAATGGGGATGCAGGTTACTTGGTGATTTGGGCACCTCGTGATGGGCAGGGTCGGTACCTCGACTCTTCGCTGGTGTTATTTTATTCTGCGTAAATAAAATCTTCCCTGAAATGCTGGTTCCTATCCCCAAAGTGATTGCCTGCCTACAAACCCAGCCGTGATGTGTAGCTGGATTTTTGTGCCAACCCCAAAGCTCCGGGCTCGGGTCAGGGCAGCCCTGCAAACCAACAGCAAACAGAATTAAAATGCATCTGTCGGCACGGCTTAAGCCTAAAGTTTAGGTTTTTGTAGCAAAAAGGCTTTAGGAAAGCTAATAGGAAATCAAACTGTTTCCATTACTGCTTCATTTCCATTTAAAATAGGTTTTGAAAGTACATAGGCAGCTTCAGGGACATGCACACAGCGGTTTTGGGCGTGCATGCCAGAAAAAGAGAGTGAAAATGATTATTAGAATAGGTCAGCTATGGGAAAAACGTTGAGAAAAGCTTTTTACCATTTTGGAGCATTTTCTGCTTTGCGGGATTTAAAATACTTTTCCTTCTGTTTGGTGAAATTTGCTTTTAAGGGGGATTTTTGACATTCCTCCCCCTTTTTCGCCCTTTTTTGCAGTAGCAGGGGGGCTGGCAGGAGCATTCGAGGAACCTCCTTGCTTCCACAAGGTTTTCATATTTTATTTTTCCACTATGTAACCTTTTAAAAATTCCTCTAACATTAGAGCTATTACGATGTTTCATATTTCCTTGGCCAATCTGGACCCTTTCTGGATTTCAAGCTGTTTCTTTGAAGCCACAAAAGGCTAAAATGAAACATAAAGAATTTGCTACCAGAAATGGTGGAAAACTCCCTCTCCTCTGGGATGTTTGCTGTCAGATTCAGTGGCAAAAATAAAAAGGGGAGGAAAATAAAAAGGGAGAATAACTGTACATTCGGGTCCCAATAAAAACACAGAACATTAAGGCAAAAGGAAAAATTAGAAAAGGTTTATGAGTGTTTCAAGAAAGGTCAGTCTTTACTGGGTTTCCTCCCAAGAAGTTCTGAATTTCAAAGGGTTGACCAAGAATAAGCAGGCAGAGACAATGGTTTCTGTCTGGTTTTGCTGAGCAAAAAAGCAAAAGGTGAAAGCTGTGGCATAGAAATGGTGACAAATACTATGCATTTTTAATTTCCTGCAACTTTATTGTTTTGATCTGTTGTTGTCTGGAGATTGGAGCTGAAGCGAACGCTTTGGTCAGATGCACGGTGGAAATGCTGGGATGCAGCTACGGCTGAGTCTCTTTATGCTGTGATTGGGGCCTGTCTCAAGATGTCAGTAAATAATTTGAATCAGTAATAAAATCCACAGCCAGGCAAAGTTCAACCCACTTGGGGTTTGATTTATTTAGTGGAGAAAAAGAGCAGGGCATTTCTGTTCCCTGTGACCCCTCTGCGGATTTTGCCTATATTTTTATATCAAAGCTGAATATTTGTAGAGACTTTGAAAATGGAAAGAGAGCTTAAAATGCTTCTTATTCAGGATGCTGGGATGCTACTGGGATGCAGATACTGGGCTGCTGCTGGGATACAGGCACTGGGATGCTGCTGGGATGCAGTCACTGTGGTGCAGGCACTGGGATGCTGCTGGGATGCAGATACTGGGATGTTGCTGGGATACAGGCACTGGGATCCAGTCACTGGGATGCTGCTGGGATGCAATCACTGGGATGCTACTGGGATGCAGGCACTGGGTTGCTGCTGGGATGCAGGCACTGGGATACTGCTGGGATGCAGTCACCCCGACCTCTGCAGGGATTTGCTACCTGAGCAGACTGGCACGTCCCACAGACGGGGTGCCAAAGAGCTCAAAAACACCAGCAAAGCCTTTGCAGGGGAGTGAAGGAGCTAAGAAGCCATTTCCTCATCATAAACTGTGAGAAATGAGCTATTAACCCAGTGTGTTACTGCGTGCTGCTCGGGGGGGATGCAGGTGAGACGAAGGTTGTGGCTGGAGGCTGCTCCTCCTTTCTGCATGTCTTGTACCACAATGTAGGTGAGATGTTTTCCATGCCTTTAACATGCATCATGGCATTAAAATATATTCTTTTCTATCCAGATGTCTTGGTTTTTGCAAAACCCAATGTCAGGAGCCCTCGTAAAGCACCAGCGTGGGGCTGCACCTGATCTCCCATCCCGCAGTGTCAGTTTTTGCTGCGTCCCATTTGAGGGCAGCTTTGCTAAGCTTTCCAGGAAAGGAACGTTTTTCTGTTCCCATTGTTTAAATGCAAACATGAACAAATGTGAGAGTCACCAAATGCAATGCCCCAGCAGCCCTCAGGTCACTCCAGCTCACAGCCTGCTCTGGTCCCTCCCACAAAAGAGGTTTCTGGCACCAGTCACTCCTCTAATATCTCAGGATATTTTGTAGTTTGAGAAGCTCTGGTATCTGTGAGGGACATAAAACTATGGTCCAGCAGCTCTCAGCATCGCAGCGTTGTTTTCTGCCTGGTAGCAGCATACTGGTGTGACTGGTTCCTCCCAGTTTCCCACCAGCAGAAACCCAGGTTTCCTTTAAGCTCAAACTCAGTTAAAAACACATAGCGTGGTTTCTGGGGGAGAAACAGATGATCCTTTGCGAGTGACATCCCCTCCTCTCTCTGACACCTCGTAAATCCAGCGCCTGCTCTGAGGGCCAGTTGCAAGATGTTGGGGATGCGGCAGCTCCATCGCGCCCAGTTTGGGGTTATTGGTCCTTTCCCCATCCTCACACAGAGCCACTCGCCAGGACATTTGTGGCGTTCAGGATGTGTAATGGCGTTGCCGGGGACGGTGCTTTAATTAGTTTCCAAAACATTTTGTATACAAAAAGTGCTGAGGGCCAAATCTGCTCTTAATTACCTTGTCTTGGTGTTCTGGAGCTCGCTTCGGCTGTGACTTGCGGAGCTGAAGGAAGCTGGCGCTCTGCATTGCAGATTTTATTGCACAGATCTAAGGGCGTATGGATGTTTTGATGTGCACATAAATATGTACAACCCTCTTGGGGCCATCAGGACCCAGGGCTGATGTTCCCAAGCCACATTGTAGTGTGCCCAGGCCGTGCTTTGCATTTATTCTTCCCTAAGATCCTGAGGTGGGTCCTGAAAGTCATTTCTTTGCTTTTCTTTTAGAAAGTCTTTCCCAGCACCAGTTCCTACATTTTAATGGTGATGTGATGAGTGGAAAAAAAAGAAATATCTCTTTATGGGCAAGAGCCGTAACATTGCTTTGCCCAGAACAGTCCCAAAGGGATTTTGTTCTGACTTCTATCTGAATTCTCAGCCGGTTCTCATGGGTTCTCTTCCTCCCCAGCCTGTGCGCGTCCAACTTTGCTTTTGCAACTTTGATGTTCCTCTAACAACGTTGTTGGTGCATTCGTGTGGGTCTGCATAGTCAGTGGTTTGTAAAGCAGCATCAATTGCTTGAGGTTTGGGATTATCAAAGGGTAGGAAGCCTAGTATTAATGTAAGTGGTGATGTAGCATTTGCTGCTTTCGGATTTTTTCATGCAGAAACCTAGAAGTCAGAGGACTGAACCTTTAAGCGCTTCAAATGGGTGGAAATCCTGCCTCCCAAGGCTATTGTTGCTTCTTTAAAGGGGATCAGTTTGGAGATTACCATGTCTTTGAAAGAAGGAAAAAATATATAATAATCTGATTGAGCTTGTTCTTGATCCACTCAAATCAAATCACATAAACGCATCTTATGTCTCCTTTCTGGCCTGTGTTACTGGGGCAAAGCGCTGATGATCCCAGAGTGCAGGTTCCTGACACAATGCATCTCTGTACGGAGCTCAGGGAGCCCGTTTGGGCAAACCACGGCACAGGGCAGGGGGAGAAGGAGCTCTTGGCTGCTAAAAATGTTTTTTGGAGGGCAGATCCTGCGTGGGGCTGAGCCGGACACTTTCGGTGATGCCGTCCCCGCTCGTCTGCCCTTTGCTGTTGCGGCCGGTCCTGCCAAAGGCTGAGCTGCAGCTCCTGCACTTTCCTCTTTGCTTCTCACTGGTGTGCGCCTTCTCTTTTTTTTATTATTTTTTTTTTTGTTGCGAGCAATCATTATTTGCACGTTAATATAATATCACGATGATAATCTGGCAGCGGGCAAAGCTGGATGCGGCATAGGAAAGTTCCTTGGCCTCCTGTTTCCATTTTTCTTGGAAGGGAAGGGCAACGCGAGAGGCGGTGGCTGAGGCACCGCGGACTTGGACCTGCCGGCAAGATTTTTGGCCCAAACGCTGGATCCAGCAAATGAAAGTGGGGTGAAAGGGATTTATTCCCAATTGTAGGCTTTGGCACAGAGGCCACGGTTGGGATTGGTGCTGGCTGGAGTTCTCAGGAGGAGGATTCCCCTCCGGTGGCTCATCCCAACCAGCAGCCAGATCCAGACCTGAGCTGGGGAGAGGGACAGAGAAGATGGATGAGCACAGACATTGGCCCCCCCAGCAGAAATGCAGCCCCCAGCCTTGGCAATGGAACTCCGAATCCTGCGCAACTCGCTGGGTCCGTCAAAGCACCAGCTGCTGGGATTCACGGAGGTTCGTGGGTCCATTTAGAATAAAACTGATATAAGTGGAAACCAAAGAAAAAATGTTGTAAGAGCAGGGATGGAGAATGGAATAGAAAAATCAAGTGATTTTTTCCAGTCTAATTGTTTTTAAGTTGGTATCGCTTTGCCTTTCGAAATCTGACTCAGGACTCTTGCACACTCGAGGCTGGCAAGGCTGGCTGCGGGATGAAAACGTTTGCCTCTAAGAAAGCCTAGCAGAACATGTGATTTCCAAAAAACCCAAACAAAAAATCAAGCTAATCCCTTTATATTTTCTGTAGCTTTTGCCGACCTGCTCCCACACGATTTGTCTCGCCTCTTTGTATTGCCCATCTAGGTACGTTACGGATCTGAATTGCCTCCTCGCAATTAAGCTGAGTTAAAATTCCTTCCTGACCTTGGGTTTATCAAGCTTCTTTCTCAGGTTTGGTGTGCGTCAGGCTGCTAAAAAAAAAAATACCCCACATGCCGTGACTTGTTGCCGAAGCCTCCGGGGCAGAGGGGGAAGCTGGAGCAGGTGGGACTGGAAACAACAGTGGAGGCAGAAGATGCTCACGTGAAACTGCAGAGCCACGAGCTGTTAGAAAATTCAGACTAAAAAGGAGGGGTTTGGCCACCAGCCACAACCGACAGACACTCGTGAGCTCTGTGGAGGTACCTGCCCTTTTGGCTCAGCCTTTGCCGTTTTTCACCCCTGTGCTGATGAGTAGCTGACGCTGGTTTTCTGGGCGTTCTGCCTCTCTGTCCTAAGAAATGCAGAAGTCTTTGCCTGGTCTGCAGATGGGGCAGGCACATGTCCTAGCAGACAAATATTTTTTTTCAAATATTTCCCAGGTGATGTATCTGGTGGTGACCAGGATTGTTTTGGCCCTGGGGAAGGGGCTGTAGGATTTTTCAGCTGCCTGCGGTCGATGCCCACATGGAGATGCAGCCGACAGCAGCAGCACCCTGAACAAAATGACGATCCGGCAGCTGTCGGATGCTGGGGAGGGACAAGCGTCTTGTCTTTGTATGGTTCAAATCATCTTTATATCTGGAAAAAATGAAGCAAATTGCAGCAGTGCCCTGGGATTTGGCTGCTGCCTTGTAAGACTGAGGAGTCACTTTAAGTTGGTGGGTCCCTGAGCCCAACCAGGTCCTTGGTGAATGTTGCTTCTTGCAAGGCAGAAGGGCTTGGAGGGGGAAAATATGTATTGGAAATAAAATAACCAGGGAGCAGAGGATGCAAAATTGGCCCCAACTTCCAAAAGGATCCAAAGCTTATCTAACCCTGGCATTTTTAATAAGAACTGCATGATGAGAAGTGTCCTCTTTCCACATGAGGGAACAGACCCCCACCTCCTGCCCCACAAAACCCACCGGTGCTTTCCCTTGAGGCCACGTTAGGTAGGATTTTTCAGTGAAAATGCTTCATCTGACCAAATTTTAAATTCACATTTCCCTTGTAAAATTGGAAAGTAACTGTGTTTTTGTTAGAAATCAAATGTTCTGACCTAGTGCTGTTCTCAAGCACCGAGTTTTCCCTCGGCGGTATTGCTGTTGTATGTGTCAAAAAGGAGCAAAAATTCCAAACCAAACCTCTAAAAAATATCCCAGAAATCGCTTGTTTTGGCTGGGTTTCTCCCGCAACCTCAATCCAAGCTGGCAGGGAGGATCTGCTTGAGAAATATGGATGTGGACGAGCACTGGTGCAAGGAGAAGACCTGGAAATTTTGGGTGTACTTGGAGGAGAGCAGATTTTGGGGTTTTTGTGTGGAGGGAAAAGCGGCTTCTGCATGGGGTGCAAATGAATCTGAAGGCTCCTAAACCCAGGGGGCCAAGATGCCATGTAAAAAATCATAAAATTCTTCTTGCCTTGCTGGTTAATAAGCCTATAAATAAACCCCTCTCCCTGCTACAGTCGACGAGTGAAGACAAATGTCTTTGAGAGACGCATTTTCTCCACTTTGTGCTGGAAGATTTCTATTTTACAACTCAGGCCAGCTACAAAAAATGCTTTTTTTTCATCCTTTCCACCCCTTTAGTTTCTATTGCTTTGGAGGGCTACAATAGTCAAAGGCTTTTAAATGAAATTATACCACCAGTGGGAGAAGGTCCAAGTGGATCGTGCCAAACTCCGTCCAAACAGCCCAGCAGACTCGAACCACTCTGGGCTGCATAATGGAAATCACCCATGTTGGCCGATAAACTACGTGTGATTCACGCTCTGGCAAAACGTGTTGTAACTGTAGGTGTCGGTTAGAGTCAGGCCCTTAAAGCTATTTTAACACGCTCCTTTTTAATGCGATTTCCTTGGTTTTTAATGGGAGTATTCACTAAAAAGCTGCCAGAAAAGGAGAAAGGGGAGGGCTAGCACAGCTCTTGGGGTTTAGATGATGCTGAGAGGTGGCTTTTCTCAAAGGCCAGAGCCCATCCAGGGTCTATCGGATGGCAATGCAATGTGCTGATGCAGGAATGGCGCCTTGGCCAGAGCGCCTGCCTGGATGGTGACATTTTCCATCTGGGGAGAACATCTTGTTTTCCAAGGCATCACGAACATAAAGAGTTTTGGTGGTTGATAATACTGTGCAGATCGTCGCTGGCATGTAGGATGCAGATTAGTGTTAAAACCGGGCTGAAGTGCTTTGCAAAGCTGGGTCTGTGTGGCATCAGGGTCCCTGTTACTTCAAAGAAAATGGATCTTAGAGGCTGGTGGTGAAAATCAAGGTGTTTTCTGTGTTATTTTTTTAAGCTCACGTCTCTCTGGCTGCCCGGGGGATGTTATTGTGCCCGAACACCGGGCGCTGAGACAGGGAAAGCGGCCGATGGAGGAATCTCTGGGAAACAAAACAGAAGAAAGATGAGAGTCCTGAGAAATCCAGCCTGTCCCTTAATGAAGCAGTATGCAAATGGGAGGGAAATTTTGGCCAAAACAGTTTTTGCAAAAGGGAAAAGGAAGGACACAGCAGCGGGTTGCCGCACGGATCCTGCTCCGCTTACCTCGGGGATCGTGGTAAAATGCATCTTAAAAACCCTGGGACATATCAAAACTTTTCAAAGTCCCATTTGGGAATGGGAGCACCCTCGATTTCCTTCAAAAACACCATAACGCCACAATAATTGAGGTGGATTTGATCTGAATGAGGTACCATGCTCGCCCTGAAACAGGTTTTTCCCACAGCTTTTCAGCTCATCAAGCCTCGAATTTTTGCTCTGAGCTAAGCTAAGGTTGCCTCACCACCTCCGGGTTCACTGGAATTTGCAATGAACCAAAAATATCAGGGTTTTTTTCAGCCCCCACCTGAGACTGGGACGATTTACTTGGTGTTGGGGTTGGCAGAGTGTCGAGCTGGGTAGGAAATAATCTGGCTGCAGGTGCGTGCAAACTCCTGTTGCTTCTGAGACTACAAAAAAATAGTTGTTGTATTGCTCCTCCCATCAAAAATAATCAGCCCAACCCTGTGCAAAACAAAAGATACAGCTTTCCCAAGCGTTCCCCCATCACAGACTGGTGAACTTCCAGCAGCCCTGCAGCAACAAGCTGCTGTCTGGGGTGATGGGGGAAAACAAACCCTGGCATGGGAGGAGGAGAAAAGGGTGAAAACCTGAAGAAAAATGTTCTGTGACTGCTGAAATCTGTGCACGTCGCAGGGACTGGGGAAGGTGACTGGGTCTGGCTGGTTCTCTGTTAAATCTCTTTCCTTTCTCAGCCCCTGGTGAGACGTTTGGAGATGCTGGGGCAGCAGCAGCGTGGGGAGAAGGGGCTGGATCCGTCCCTCCATGGGGCTGGATCCATCCCTCCATGGGGCTGGTTTGCCTTTGTCAGCAAAGCACTGCCCCTTCGCTCCTGAAGTGGTTTGGAAGTGCTTCCCGTCGTGTCCTTTGCTTGCACGGCTGCTGTTTGTGGCATCTGCTTTTTTCCTGGTGACCCTCTCGGTGGCCTCTGCTCATTTGCTCGTCCCTCTCCCCTCGGCAGAAATGGTGTTGACAAAACTCCTCTCCTAAGAATGCAGCTTGATGGTTTTCTGCCCGATTTTGGGGGCTGTTTCTTCCCCCCCTGCTGCCCAGAGTTACTGGATGTATGGATCTGGTCTTTGATGTTGACGGTTTTTCTGGCTCCTGCCTGCGTTGTAGCTGCACACACATGCTGGCTCTCGGGCCTTTGATGGGGGGTTGTTCTGGGAGCCTGGTGGGGCTGCCTGGGAGACCCACGGTGTGGGGGATCGTGCTGATGTGAAGCTGGGGTCAGCAACGGGGGCTGCAGCCGCCTCCTCAGGGCTCTGTCACGTCTGGCGAGAAGGGAGTTGCTGCCAAAAATGTTCTTTAAGAAGGACAAGGAGTTACTGGAGAGTGTCCAGCAGAGGGACGCAAAGATGCTGAGGGGTCTGGAGCATCTTTGTGCCGAGGAAAGTCTGAGAGAGCTGGGGCTGTTCAGCTGGAGCAGCTGAGAGGGATCTTATTGATGTTGTAAGTACCTCCATGGTGGGTGTCAAGAGGATGGACCAGACTGTTCAGTGGTGCCCAACGACAGGATGAGGGGCACAGACTGAAACACAGGAGTGTGTGAAGAGAAACTTCTTTAGATGGTGCCAGAGCCCTGGACCAGGCTGCCCAGAATGTTTGGAGTTGCCTTCTCTGCAGACATCCAAACCCTCCTGGACGTGACCCTGTGTGATCTGCTCTGGTGACCCTGCGTTAGCAGGGGTTGGACTGGATGATCTCCAGAGGTCACTTCAACCCCAGCCAGGCTGGAATTCTGTGAAGGTCTCTCCAGAGATGGGGATGAGGAGGCTGGATGGGAGAACTGTGTATCTGAGGTCAGGTCTGGCCTCTGGAGCTCCTGTCTTTGGGACAGGTGTCCTGGGGTACGTGGGAGCACATGGTGCCATGCTCCAACTCGCCATTCTCCAACCGCACCACATTGCTGGAAGAACACGTCTCTGCTCAGATGTGCGTTTGAACTCTTGGTGCATTTCAGCAGGGGTTTTCTTGCAGAAGCCACGCTCAGGCTGTCGGTAACAAGCTTCTTGTCCATGTTCAAGGCCCTGGCTCCATCTGCACAGGTCTCTGTGACTGCCGTAGCCACGCTTTCGAGGACAGCTCTGTGTTGCAAGAGCTCACCATGGCATTGCGTAGGAGGATCTTGCTCTCGCTCAAAGCAAAGGCAGGAAGAACAGACGGGTGGAGGGGTGGAGGCAGCAGAGCCAGACTCTTTCTGCTCTGGAATGACAGCATCAGTTGGTGGGGTTGAGAGGATGAGGATCCAGACGAGCTTTCTACAAGAGGGTGGAGGACAAGCTCTGGGGATGGTGGCAAGGGTGGCTTTCTCCAAACAGCTGGGAGCCAGCAAGCTCTTCCTCATGCCGTATGATCCCTGCTGGGTGAGTTCCAACTTTTTGTTCAGATCTAATTTCTGGCCTCAGAACGTTATTGTCAAAATGCTTTTGTCTGATTCAGGCCACTTCAATCCCATCCCAAAGCATCTCCCCACAACACAGAGGCCACTAAACGCCTCCTGCTCGCTGCAGAAGCCATGTGCACAGTGGCTGTCGGGTTTCTAGGAAGCCTGTTGCTTCCACGTCCCTTCTCCTTTGGCTTTTCGTCACCATTCCACCTTTGGTGCAGGCTGGATCCATGGGATCTTGCTTGTCTGTTGTTTGGCAACATCATGAGCAGGTTTTGAAGGAGTCGCCTGGTGCTTTTGGGGTTGGCTTAACGAGGGCTGTTCTCTCTGCTACTGCTTTTTCTGGTGTTTTGTTGGTTTTACCCAACTTGTATTATGAAATAATTGAGTCGTATCCCATGGTACAGCTGGGAGGGGAAGGGCAGGTTGGATGAAGATCAGCCACCCATCCCAACCTGCCTGATCTGGGGACTTGGTGGGGCAACAGCTTTGTGTGATTGTTGTCCACGCATGGAACGAGCCAGGAATAGCTGCTGGACTTTAAATTCACACTCTCTTCTAATCCACGGTAGCTTGAATAAATGCCAGACCTGCAATTTTTCTTTTTGTGGTTACACTACAGGTACGAGCTGGTTGTGTGCATGGGCCTTCTCCCCTGGTTGTGATCTGACATCCCTGGTTTAAGTAGCATTGCTTGGGGTTTATGGCTTTTAAATAGTTGTTTCTTGACATTAGGAAAGGAATTGTTGGGAACTACGTGCTTTCAAAGATAGGCCACCCAAACCTGTGGGAGAAATCAGGTTTATGATATATGATGTAGTGGCCTGAGCAGAGCCCTCACTGCAAAAGGGGGATATTTATGGGTTTGCAGGCTGTAAGGGAGACGGCCAGCATTGGATGTGCCCACCTGCAGCAGAAGCTGATGGACAAATACCCTCCCGTCCATCCCAGTAGGATGAAATAAGGTGTCACCAGTTTGCTGCTTGGCAGTGGAAGAGGATCTCGGGATAGCAGGACATCCGTCCCAGCTCCTAAGTCTCTTCTGAGCACGGCTTGATGTGATTGCGAGGGTCCAGCAAAACCTCTTCAGGTTCCTGGCTCAGTTCTGGAGACCACTTGGTCTGTGAGCAGGTCAGTTTATTTAATCAGGCAATTTGTGCCAGTGTCAGGCCACAAAGGCACAAAGCTGGGCACTGACTCTGGATTCCGACTCCTGCCTTCGAGTGATAGATCAGAACCGGGGCCATTTAGGGCCAGCTTTAAAGTCCATTTCTCTCTGCCCAAGGATGGTGGTTGCAGGGAGCGACCCTCTGGTTTTGTGCATTGCTCTCAGGTAACAGTCCCAGGGATGGGGCTTTCTGCTGTGCTGTGGCCTTGCTTAAAAAAGAAAAAAAAAAAAAAAGCCATTTTTAGTCCAAGCCCTTTAAGCACATGCTTAACCTCACACTAGCACTGGAGGCTCCCCCGCGCCAGTGCCGGAGACTTTACTCATCGCGAAAGTAAACATGTGCTTTAGGGCTCTGAAAACAGATAAAATAAAATCCCGCCCTGAAGGAGAAGGATAAACATTGCTAAAATGTTATCGTTTGTGCAACTGCGCTCTGGGTGCTGGATACGGCCACGACCGCAAGAGTTTCTTCTTCCACAGCACCGGGAAAGCGCCTGGGAACTTCACTGGGACCAGCTGGAGCTGGGAACAGATTTGTTTAGCATCCTCTGCCCTTATCGGCATAAACAGAGCCCCCATCTTCTTGAGGGGGCACGATGACCGGACAAGGAGCGTCCCCCATCCTGAGGACTGATGCAAGATTGATGTTGGCGGCTCCTTGGTCCCATCAGCGAGAAGGTTTTGGAAACCCCCCCTCTCCCATCTCCAGTGGGTCCCGGTGTGGGTTGCAATGGGCTCCAGGTGGGTGGGCACCCAGTGGGTGCATCCTGAGGAGACCCCCGTCCTCCTGGAGCCCGGACAGGACTTCTGGTTAGTGCATCAACCCTGTGCTTGGAGCTTGTCCCGCTCTCTTCCAAGAGATGCTGTAGAAAGCAGGAGAAGGTGTATGTGTATTTATATGTATAATAATAAAAAAATCACAGCCCTCGGAAACCTGGACCTTACAGCTTTTGCTGAGGGGCCCTCAGCCTCTCTGCATCTCTCTCTGGGGCTAAAGATAGCCGTGTCTGCAGCTGAGCTGTGAATCAGGAGTAAAAAATGTGGGTCACCTCCTGTGCGAAGAAATGAACGTTCGGAGACTCATCTGCTCCTGACCTCATTTTGCTGGGGATGAATCAGGCGTCCAGCCCGACGGACCCCACAGCTGCTCCAGCAGCGGCTCCCAAACCCCGTGGCAGGCCTTTATTAAAGGCTTTTTTGGGGCTGGTTTTTGCAGTTGTAACAAATGGGTGTTAATTAGGTAAGAGTGCAGGCGTGGGTTTGTTCCTTGGGGGTAGCACTGGTGCTCGGAGCAGGGACCTAAATGGTTAAACCCCATGTTCCCGCCCCATGTGTGCACACACGCGTGTGCACAACCGCATGTCAGCATGGCGAGATGTGCTTCCCCGTGGCATTCAGGAGTGCCGGGACACCGGCACCGCACACGGTGAACACGGGCACGTGTCTGGGTGCTGATGGGCACCTGCGTGCATCCCCCGAAACACCCGTGATCACGGGTACCACGCATGGTACGTGCAACCAGGTGCCGACACGCACACGCAGGGAAAACTGCACATATGCTTAATGCGGTCTCTCTTTTTAGTTTTTTTTTCCTATCCCACTGTTGTGAAGCGCACTCCTGTCTTTCCTTTGTGAAAGTAAAATCTGACATGGACTCCAAACCAGTTAGAAACCCAAAGGAGAAAACACCTGAGAGCTCTGAGCTGGGTCTTTATCCCTGCCGCACGCTGCAGGTGTGATCACAGCAGAGTTGCTTTATTTCTCTGTGCTTTGCTTTCCCTTTTTATAACCCAAAGCTTACTCAGCTTTATTTTTCTTCACCTCGGAGAGCCATCTCTGCTCCCAAAGCACAGAGCAAGCAGGTGATGGCAGCGGTGGCACTTTTGGAGGGTGGCATCACCTGGGACCCACCTGGGCGCCACCACCCCATCTTGAAGGGACATTTGATGTGGTGTCACAGGTTAATAAATACACAAACTGCTTCACGGGGAAAAATCTCATCCCCAAAGGTGGAAGGTGCTTTCCTCTTTGCACCCGCCTGCGCCTAAAGGTCCATCACAGCAGATGTTTCGCCCTCATTAAGTGTGTAAAACTGGAAGGTGTTTGGAGTCGTGACCTGCAAACCCCAATAGCAGAAGTTGTTCTGGGACGGCTCTGGGGTCGGTCCCCACCGCGGCTCGCAAGTTCTGCTCCCGCTCGGCTTTTATTGCCCCGTGGATTTTTCATCTTTCCAAACCCCAGAGTCAGGAAATAGTTAAACGCTACAGTATTTTGATTAGCAGAGCCTTAAAGTCAGTAAAAAAGACAGTCAGAGAGAACTATCAGGAGCATGCTAATGAAGTGAAGTCATCAGCAGACACCAGAGAAGAATTCATGCCTGCTCCACGCCGGCCGGGGAGCGCCGGATCCCAGCAAGGCGCACGCAGGTGGAGCGGGGACCCGGGGCTCCCGTCGCTTCCCTCCCCTCCCTTTGGATATTGCAACGCTTTCCTTGGGATTTTTTTTCCTTTTTTTTTTTGTCTGCTTCACTGGAGCTTAATGATATTTCCAGCTCGGCGGGAGCTGCGGGAAGACTTGGAGATAGTGAGAGACTAGAAAAACAGCAAAGGGCAGCTCCCGGCTCCGCGGGAAAGGTGAGGGCAATTCTCTTGGAAAATCCCTTGGGTTTCTCCATAACACCAGCAGTTGGGTCATGGCAGTGCTGGGGGTGGGGAAAGGGGGATGTTTCTGGAAACACGGCGGTGTTTTCGTGCTCGTTTGGCAGGCAGAAAGTTTGCTGAGTTGGTGTTTGGGGACGGCAGTGTCCCGGCGAGCCCGGCCCCTGCGCTCAGGTACGGAGCTCCCGGGAAAGCAGGGCTGGAAAACCGCTCCCAGGGCGGGCGGTAAAGCTGAGCCCAGCTGCTTTAGTCCTCACCCTCTGGGTCCCCTTTGAAAAAATACATGGGCAGTTTTATTACCCTTAAAAAAATATTGTTCTCCTCTTCTATGGCTTTGCAAAGAAACTGTGTTGAGGTTTTGTCATCGTTGCTCTTAGAGCCTGTGCACGTTAGCATCAGCGGCTCGCGGGCTCAGATCTTACCTTTTCTGTAAAAAGAGGCTTTTTTACAATAATCTAGATACTTAGGATAGAGCAAAGTTTTAGTTAAGCAGCTGTCTTAAGGCTAAGCCCAGTAACTCTTATGCAGACAAATCCACGCTGGAGCTGATGACTCGACACTGCTGTTTAATTTATAAGAAGTCATACCATGAAAACATGCATTTTTGTTTATCGTAAACCAAAGCAAAATATGCCAGAAGAGGTTTTGCTCCTAACCAGATGTGATTAACTCGTTCAAGATGATGAGTTCCTGGGACTGTTCCTGGGACGAGATGATCATGTATCGCTTTACAGCGGTTAGAAATGAGCCGACGACTCAACTCCTGCGCTGAGCTCAGTGCTCGTGCCGATCCTCAGCCTGGCTTCAGCTCTGTCCCCACATTTTGCATTTTCTGGCTCACGGTAGTTTTAATTTTCCTATTGCAGAAGCGTCCAGGCTTGTGACACTGAGAATGTATTTTGAGGAAGACAGACAGGCAGCTTCTGGGTTTATGTGAACTCCTATAATTCCCTGCCCCTCGTTGCAAATAATATGTCCATTAAAAAAATCCCCTGATTTTATCGATGTGGAGGTTAACATGATATCGACATTAAGTGAATTTTTGGGGCCTAGAGACTCCGGGTGAGATTGGCGGCACAATTACTTTTTTAATCCTACATCAAGAGCATCTTGTTTCCTCGTATCCCGTTATAGCCCGAAAATCTCGATGAGAGTTACCTTAAAAACCATATGTCTCTGGTCAGCAGCATCCCAGCCCCAAGCGGACCCCTTCAAACCCGTGTCCTGGTGCGGGACATGTTCCCCCAAGGGAACACCTTCCTGGGAGGTTTTTCCCTTTGCAGGAGCTCTTTGCTCCTGGGAAATGCACTTTGTCCATGTGCCATTGCACATCCTCGCAATGGAACCCGCTCTGCATCCCCACTGCACCTGGGGACACCACAACGCCTGCTTTTTCTCCCTGTTGCAAGCGCAGCTTTAATTAAATAAGAGAAAATTCAGGGAGGATCGCCTCCTTTCTTAACCCCCTCGCCCAGCTCTCCGTCCCCAATATCTTGTGTCCTGCCCGCGGTGGGTGCAAGCAGAGGAACCCACAGGAGGTTCTTGAGGTGGACAAGCCCTGGTGACCCTTGGCAAGGTCTCCTGGGTGCTGTGATTTGCTTCTGTGCCCCCTCCCCAAGGCCAACTCGCTGCTCGGAGCTCTTGGGGTGACTTTTTCTTAATACACCCCAAATCATTTAAAACAGCGACATGGAGATTCACCTTGTGTGCCCTCCCAGGGAGCTGCCAACAGGACTCATGGCTGGACCGAGGTGCTCAGGAAAAAGCTAAAATTGACAGTTCTTTTTTATTTTGTTATTGGTGGGTAGGATTTGAGCTCTGCGCTCAGCTGCGGGTGGCAGATCCTGGCTGCCGGGCTGGCTCCGGCTGCCCTCAAAGCAAGACGGGAACGTGCTTTCCAAAGCTGGAACACACCTCATCCCACCCAGGACCTGGATTTTGTCATTTTGTCAGTCTCTCAAGCCCCATCTCAAGTTGCACCGTAACCGGCTGTTTGTGCATCCAATGCAAATGAGCGAGTAACTAGTTGCATTATTCTGATTTTTGCTGCAGATTTTTGGGGATCGTAGCACTCAGGGACCTGAAAGTCATCCAGCAGAAGCTGCCTGCAGGTCCCATGTGCTTTAAACACCCTCGGATGCTCCACCGCCCACTTTGGCTGGTTGTCCTTGGAGGGGAAAGGTGGGAAAGGGCCCCTGGCCCACTACTAAGCAACAGTTACCAACAACCTAAAGCAAATAAAATATGTGAGATTATGCAAACAAGGGGAACTGCAGCTGATTCCCAGCATCTCTGCGGCGTGAGTCAGTGGTGCACAGCGCTGCTCCCCGCGCCATCCCCGATGACAGCATCCACACCGCGGATCTGCCGGCCCTCAGGGATTAGACATCCCCCAATATTTATGACGGTTTCAAATAGCATGTGTTTCTCTGGCTGCTAGCTAGCACAAGCGAAAAGCTGGGATTTATGGGTTTCCATCCTTAAGGCTGTTTTTGTTTTTTTTAATGTTTAGTTACAGGACATTTGGGATGTTGTGTGCTAATTCTCTGTGCACTTTGGTCAAGCCTTGACCATGTGCCAGCTAAGAGAGGGAAATTCAGGTGATGAGGGTGTTATCCCAGCAATAGTCAGTGCTGGGTTTTTATGCAGATCCTCAAGATCTCAGTTGTTCAGTGGATATTTCAGGGAAGTTCTCCCCACAGGGGCTGCCTGGGGTCTGGGGGGAGATGCCCAAGCTCCATCCAAAGATGGGAGACCAGGAATCATTTTTGGAGGTGCCCATCCCACCATTGAGGTTCAGGGGAATACCAAGTGAGCACAAAGCTAACATTTACTCTGCAAACCTCTGAAAAAATAATGGTTTTATTCAGTGCGCTGTTTCCAAGGTGGCTTTCCCAGGCTGGCCATGCTGCCATTATTTATCAGGATTTGGGGACAGTAAGTCTTGCTGCAAGAAAAGCACGTGTGTTGGAGCCACTTGTGTGTTGCTGGGCCTGGTTTGCCATCCTGTGGGCTGTGTCACAGACTGTGAATTTTCAGTGATGCCGGTCGCTGTGGAAAGATGAGGATGGAATCTGGGGATGGCAGAGGGGACCTGTCTCCTGAGCTCAGCAGCAGTTGGTTGTGACCTCAGATGACTCCTGTACCCCCTGCAAGATGGGTCTTTTGGGCTGTGTGTTGTGTTACATCAGCAAAATACAGATTCTTGCAAGAGAAGCACTGAGGACAGGCAGAAAGTCAGGGAAATCTCTCCAAGAAGAGAAATGCAGCTGCTTTTCCCAACCTGCTTTTAAACACCACCTACAGCACAGAGCCATCTCACCTCACCCTGGGAATCACTTTCTTCACCTGCAAATTACCATCATTTTTCACCTTGCTGCTCTTTGCCGTGCCTGTGGATGCTCCCTCACATCTCCAGCCTCCACCACCCCAAAACCTGCTGAGCATCCCCTTGAATTTGTGTTCATCACCTCCATGGCATGCTCAGCTTTTTTCGCACAGGCAGCACTTGTTCAGAGGATGGAGCCCTTCGTCCCAGTGCCATCTGGAGCCCATGTCCCCTCGCTCTCCATTGTCTGGCATCACCAGTGACCCACGAACCTGCCTGGCCACAGTGCTGAGAGCCACGAGGGCTTTGCTAAGAAGTGGCGTCAGTCTGGGGAATGCGGCACCGATCTGCACCTCGCTCACCACATCTGAGAGCGTGGGGATCTCCTGCCCAGCAGCATGGCGAGGGCAAGGCTCGGAGGAGCTTCCAGCTTTCCTTTTGAATGATGAGGACTGTGAGACAGGCTCCAGCGCAGGAACTGTGTTCAGAGAAGGACTCCAGTGATTTCAAATTTGCTTTTCTGGAAAAGCAGGATGCAGCGATGCAAAGCCCTTGGCAGCTTCTGCTTTTGTGGAGGTGTTGGGCAGCATCACTCCAGGTGCTCCCGAGGACACGGAGCAGGTGGTAGCCATGGGCTGCTACCATCTCCACTCCCCTCTGTGCCCCTGGTCCCTTGGGGACACACACAAAGCAATCCCTGCGTGCATGGCATCCACCGCACCGCAGGCACTTGGTTTTCTCCGAGATGTGGAATTGCTTCATGAGGCGCCATCCTGCCGGTCTCCTGCAAGACCCCTGATGGCTGGTACAAGCACAATAACCAAACACCCTCGTTATCTTCTCTGGTGCTTCAGGTGCTCACAGGTCCCTGCAGACCTCGTGCTCCAGCAGTGCAGGTACCTGCTGTGGATGGAAGTCGTCTTACAGGGCGGATCTCTGTTTTGCTGCAGGAATTTTTCCCTCTGCTTGAGGTACATACACCCTTGCGATGTCCCAGGTCTGTGTATCTCAACTGCAGCTTCTGTGTCTGCAACAACAGGATGATGCACTTTCCCCAAAGCATCCTCTCTGCTCCCCTTGCAAGCTGAACTTTCTTCTTCACTTCAAAGCTCAAGGGAAAGATGCTCTTGCAAAGGATGGACTTTTTATCCCTTTCCTTGATATAAAAAATAATAATTAAAAAAAAAAAAAAAAAAAAGAAAAAAAGAAAGAGAAGCTCCAGCTTGCGTTTATTTTAGTTAAAATGAAGGAGAAAGCTCGGGTTCATCACAACACCTCTCTCGTTGGTTCTCAAAGGCTTCCCAGTTGGCACACAGGCCAGGGAGACTCTGAGCGCCGATTTTTGACAGCAGCTGCCGGCTTTTTGGGGCTGGAAGCTGAAATCCTGGAGTACAACATCGCCACCTGTTTGCCACAGGCGAACATACAAGCAGAAGAAATGCCGGCAAGAGGAATCCCACCAGGATGAAGCCTTGCAGGATGCACCCCACCGGGATGCACCGCATCAGGATACATCT
Source organism: Streptopelia decaocto (assembly GCF_964273445.1). Classification (NCBI taxonomy): domain Eukaryota; kingdom Metazoa; phylum Chordata; class Aves; order Columbiformes; family Columbidae; genus Streptopelia; species Streptopelia decaocto. The sequence goes on along the minus strand of NC_138666.1, from coordinate 6,643,120 downwards.
CATCGGGATACCTCCCATCAGGATACATCTCGTTGGGATGCATTCTGTCAGAATGCACCTCATCAGGATACATCCCATCAGGATGCACCCCATGGGGCAGCTCCCAGCTGTAGCACACACAGGCTGCACAGCCAAAATGAGGACAAGGAGGATGTGCTGGTTTTGGCTGGGATATAGTTAGTTTTTTCGTAGTAGTCGGTACAGGGCTGTGTTTTGGATTGGTGCTGGAAGCGGTATTGATAACCCAGGGATGTTTTAGTTATTGCTGAGCAGGGCTTACACAGCATCAAGGTCTTTTTCGCCAGTGAGGAGGCTGGGGGTGCACAAGAAGCTGGGAGGGGACACAGTGGGGACAGCTGACCCCAACTGGCCAGAGGGATATTCCACACCATATGTCATCATACTCAGCGTATAAAACTGGGGGAAGGAGAAGGAATGGTCGGGGGGACACTCAGAGTGATGGCGTTTTTCTTCCTAAATCACTGTTATGCAGGATGGAGCCCAGATTTCCTGGGGATGGCTGAACACCTGCCTGCCATGGGAAGTGATGAATTAATTACTCATTTTGCTTTGCTTGCATGCGCAGCTTTTGCTTTATCTATTAAACTGTCTTGCTCTCAACCCAGAAGTTTATTCGCTTCTACCTTTCTGATTCTGTGCCACATCCCACCTGGGGAGAGTGAGCGAGCGGCTGCATGATGCTTAGTTGTGAGCTGGGATTAGACCATGACAGAGTGGTTGGAGAGAGAGGGGTAAGTGCTGGTTTTCTGTTGGAGCTGAGGAGCTCTCCAGCCCGTGGGACAGTGCAGAATGCGCTGTTATGCCGGTACCACCTTTGCTGCTTCAGACAGGTGAACCTCCTGCTTTTACGTGCACCTGCACATGCTTCCCTGGAGCCCTTCAGCACCTGGCTCTTAATGCACTTTATTCCCCCATCCACATCAAGAGGTTTAAATAGGACTCTGGAACCTGACAAGGCTAAATCAGTGAGACCAGGGCATCACAGAGCTCCTGTGAGCCATCGGGAGCTGCGTATCCATGCATTACCTTGCAGCCGATGTAGCTGCTGCATCCCTCTGGGAAGATCAGCTCTGCGATGGCAGCTAGAAAATGCAGAGAGTTGGAGCAAGCAGGGCTGAGCTGCTCTTGAGGGGTTCACCCAGCTTCTCACTCTCCCTTGAGCAAAACTCCTTTGAGGGCTTCGTCTTTCCAGATTACCCACCAGGGACTGGCTGGGCAGGCAGTTGAATTAAGGCAAGGTTGTTCTGCATCGCATTGGAGTCAGTCTGCTGTGAAATGCAGGGTCTGTGCCTCAAAACCAGTTGCTTCTGCTGGAAGTAAGTCTCTATTTGGGAAAATGCTTTGGAGAAGAAGGCTTAGGGTTTGGCCTGGCTGCAGCAAGAGCGTCAGGGCACTGGGCTCACATCTCACTGCATCGGTTTGGGTGGATTTTATTGATCTTTGGTGGATATTTAGGATATCTGGCAATAGACTGAGGATTCATCACATGTTGGGTTTATCCTCCTTCACCTCAATGGTAAAAGCTATTTTTTGCCCTTAAGGGCTATTCATGTACTTTGCACACAGCTCCTGTGCTCCCCCTGTTTCCATGAATAGCGTGCGCGTGGATTAAGCGTCAGGCATTTGTTTGAAAGAAGCCTTCTAGGAAATTACTCAACAAGCCATTTGCGTGTTTAAATTTGTCAGGATTTGAAATATTTAGATTCTGCTTTATGAATATTGGCATTTAATGGGGGGATGATGAGTTGAAAGCCCCGGCTGCTGTTTGCAGGAGGGGGAAACGTGCACACATGCACACGCATGTTGCACGCACACAAACCTCTTCTCCTTTGGAAAGTGCTAATGGGAACAAGCCAGTGTAGATTGTTCCATTAATGGGGATTTATAGCACAAATCTGCTACTGTTTTGTCAAGACAAACAGAAATAAGTGGGCTTTTAGTGCTGGGAAAGCTGGCCCCGGGGCTGTGGGCTGTTTGTTAGCACAGGGCAGCTGCTCCGAAAGGGCTGCAGGGGAGCAGAGGGAATAAATAGCAAAAGATGGAGACAAGAAGAACCAGGATTTGGTGGAGGAAGAGAAGAGATCAGGGACATGGAGTCCCAGCTCCAGTGAGTGCTTTTTCTCCCTGAAAGTTTTGGCTGGTGAATTCGCTGCTCCTTTTCCCTTTTGCTGTATATTTCAAAAGCTGCTTTCTGCTCCAAAAGATGTGTTGGTGTTTATCAAGATGTAAATAACGTTCTGTGCCTTGGCTGCCCTCAGCAGAGAGCTAACGTCGCCGTGGGTCCAGCTGCTGAGTGATGGAGGTGCGGAGATGCTGGATTATCCTGCTCCTCTTCAGAAAAGAGTCTTGGCCTCCAGGGCTGGTCCAGGATAACCCAGGCTGGATGTCACAATGGTGGAGGATGTGAGCAGGTTGGGCTCATGGACGTGGTGAGACATGTTTGAGAAACATGGTTTAGTGCTAGAGTTAGGTCCTGGTTGGACTCGTTGATCTTGAGGGTCTCTTCCAACCAAATCAACCAAATGAATCAACCAAAATGATTCTATGATAAAAGCGGGGTCTGGTGTGACGTGGGGCTGTGACGCTCCAGTCTCCACCTTCGGCTGGTTTTTGCGTGGCTGAAACAACCTTGTCTTCCTTTGTTTGGCCTGACCAAGATTTCTTCTCTGTGGTTCTAAAACCTCTCAGGAGCATCGGCCAAAGTCATCTTCTTTCTTTCTTTCATCAACCCCCATATATATACATATATATATATACATACATACATATATATACACATAACTGCATCCTGCATCTCCCGGCCTTGTGAAGCATCTCAGGGGGGCTCTGCAGCTGGAGTGGACACAAGACAAGGCTGTCACCCTGCTGCCCTCCACGGGAGATGGGTGGCCTCAGCAGGGTGTGCTGGCACTGCGGGTGACAGTTGGGGACAGCCTGACCCATGGCTTGGTTGCAGTCAGAGGTGTGAGGTTATTGGAAGGTGCTTGTTTGTGTTGAGTGTGAATAACGAATTGTTCTCCCCGCGCTGGTCGTTATTATGCAAAGCCAAGTCCTAAAAAAATATTGAATTTCCTCTCCCATAATTTTGAGGAAAAACACTTATCTGGCATTAAGCAGCAATTGTGAGGTGTCCTTTCATCTCAGTGCTCAGATATGGTGAGACATGGAGAGAGGACCTGGCACTGGGAGTGGTGGTTGCAGACCGGGGCAGCAACCTTGTCTTCCTCCTCATCTTTTTATTTTATTTTTTTTTTTTAACACACATGTGGCTTGAAACTCTGTGAAAAGATTATTTTTATTCTTGTGCTTGAGCAAAATTCAGGCTGAGCTGCTGCATCTACAGTAAGGCTTTAAAGAGGGTCTGTGCCACTCGGTGTCTAAAGGGAGCCGGGATGGAGAGGGGTGCAGGGGGAAAGCCTGAATGTGCTGAAGAGAAATTGGGAAAGCTTGTGGCTGTGGTGACATTGAAGGATGCAGTAGGATGGGACGTTGCATGTGTCCATCCAGACCCAGCACAGTGACGCTGGGATGGTGCCTGCAGGACTGGGGGATGGCCGGGTGAAAGATGGGTAGAAGAAGAAGGTGGTGTTCCCTCCTTGCTATTCTTCAATTCAAAATGCAAAAAAGACAAGAAAAAGGATTAAACTCTTTTGGGTTTGCCACTGGCTTGGAGGCAGGGACAGGCTCGGTGCTTCTGCCTTTGCAGGTACCACCCCAAAGTTTCGTTTTGAAGCTATGAAACTGGAAAATCCAAGACTAACTCAGTTGATCACAAATGGAAAATGAAAATTAGTCCTGTTGCACGGTCAAGTGCAATCCATGAAAGAGCAAGAAGAACAGGAGAAACTCATGTGGTGACACTCTGGGCAGGTGACACCAGGTCGGGAGACTGGGTCTGGCTGGGCTCCATCCCAGCTGGATGCTCTGCAGTATCTGTTCCACCCAAAAGGTACAGGAAAGGGTTTAGCAACATGCAGCCACCTCTAAGATACCTATTTTTGGCATAATCACAATCTTTCTGCATCTAAATAGCCAGAAAATTGAGCCCTTGAGTTTCACATCTGCAAGGTTGAAACAGTGCTGGAGCCTGGGCTCAGCGGTGGGTCTGTGCAGGGAAGGGGACAGGAGCGGGGAACAGGATAATGCACCGGCCTCTTCAGCTGCTCCCCGGGCACCGAGCTGGCACTTGCCTCCCGGATTTCATCGGAGAGGGAACGTGGTGCTTCTAGAAGTCATTGCACATCTTTCCAAATCAAACAGGAGCCTGCCTGGGGCTCGGTGCTGCGGGCACGGCAGGGCTGCGGGACACATGCCAGGCTGGTGCCACCCCGCCGTGGTCCCCACGGCTCAACCAGTGCCACCAATTCCTCAGGGCAACGTTTCACTCCTGTCCATTGCCAGGTTTTGCTTGGTCTCTCGCCCCTGGGCACAAGGTTGCAGTTTTTTGGCTCAGCGGGAGAAGCCAGGCGAGCTTGGGTTGTTTTTATTAGAGTTTAAAAGGAAGCTTGAAAGCAGACGTTCCTCTGTGTCCCGAGCCTCGGCTGCACGTCGCCGCCGTGCCAGCACAGCCAAGCTGCAAAATCCTCACGTCGCCCCTGATGTCCCAGCTGCAGAGAGCTGGTGTCACCAGCAGCCAGATCCCGGCCCCTGTGTCCCCTTCTGCCCAGCCAAAGGCACCAGGGCAGCTCTGGGTGCAAACACACTTTTGTTAGCTGAAATATAAGAAATACAGGTCCAAGTGCGACCTCGTGTTGTTCCTTTAGGTTGAAGAGCAGTGTGTCCTCTGAGCCAAGACCCCACATAATGCTTCTGGGTCAAGCCTGCGACACTTCAAGGTAATGTGACCTTGGAGTTCCCTCTTTGCTTTCACCACCTACTTGTGGGGGACATCACTGCTAGAAAATGGATATTCTGGTGCTGGGACTGTCCTGGGTTGGTGCCTTCAGTCACTGTGAGCTGCTTCGAATGTGCAGTGACTTGCAAGGATAGCAGGAATATTCTCCTATTTAATCTGGCTCTTGCTTTTGGAAGCAACAATAGCTTCATCATTGTGTGCTTCTGTGTGCTGAATTAGGGCTTGTGCCCGTGTCAGTCAGAAACACAGACAGTTTGTGTGCCCCAGCTCTGCACCCAGGGAGAGTGATATAAACCCCATCCCAGGTGTAAGGGAGATTTTGGTGGATGTTGTTGGTCAACAGAGGTATTCTGGATCCAGCTTTTTTCTCAGTGCAAAAGTGCCTGTTTGCAGGGAAGAAAGAGGATGCGAAGTCCCAGCGGGGGACGGCGTGTGCCTCCTGTCCACATCTGGCTCCCTGGAAGCAATAACGTGCTGCCGAGACGAGTGTCTTGTTTGTGGGAGCTGCAGCTGGACAAGCTGAGAGAAACGGCTGGGATGCTTTGAGATAAGGAACCAGCAATGCAGGTGATGGGCTGATTATGTGGGGAGGGTGCCCAGCAGGGCTGGGAGAGCTGCCATGTGGCAAAGCCCCATCCCCGCAGTTCCTCTCCTCCCTGGAAAACTCTGTCATGTTCCCCTTGAACCTCTTTTGCAGTTCAAAAGCTGCTGAAGCCCAAGGGCTGGGCTTGCATGAAGCCAGCACCAGTGAGGGGACACCCGGCCTGATGGCCACAGCACGCAGGGAAGGACAGGAGAGGTTTGCCACGGTGTGCCAGGAGTCTGGCCACCAGCCCCAGTTCCCTTGCCTCTCCCTGTCTCAGTTTCCCCATCTGGAAAGCAAGGGCGGGAGTGCTGGGGGACATACCTGGGGATGGCTGGCACGTCCCCGGCTGCGCTGCTCAACCCCGGGGCTGACAGTGACCTATTTACCTGTGACAGAACTTTCTGCTCCACTTATTTGACCCGGCACCTTTCTGTTTGCTTAAAGCCGGGAACGTTTCCTTTCCGCCAAGCCAGGCGCGCACGCAGGTATGTTTGCTCGAGAGACAAACCGCTGCTCTGTGCATCCTCACCTCTGCGCCTCAGAGGAGTGTGGACCCTTTCACTGCGATACCGTTGCAAAATTCACCCTGAAAAGCCTCCACATTTCTCTTTGCCCCCTTCTCCCCGTCCCTCTCAAGCTTGCACGGTCTTCATCTCAGGGACAGGGAGTAGAAAGGTGACATTGTTCCGCCCTGGAAGGCCGTCAGCATCCCAGCTCCCCGGCTCTGTAGCTGCCTCAGTCATGCATGTTTGCATATGTTAAAAATATTTAGTCCACTGCTAAAAAAAATATTATGCCCGAGATCTGGGGCCAGCTAAATATAATGCCATCTATGTGTCCCTGGCGTTGCGTGCCGGAGGCACAGAGGGGTACTATGCGCCTTCGGAGCGGCCCTGGGCTGCAAACAGGGATGCTGGGAGCCATCCCGATGCTGCTGTCTGCCAGAATTAGGGTTTTTTGCCCCTTTGGAGCAGGATTTGGGGCAAGGAGAGCTCTTTGCTGGGACGTGAGTTGTCACTTCCCTGCGCCCCGGGCAGCCTCGGCGGCTGCGGGCAGGGATGCACAGGGCAGGGAGGAAAAAAAGGTCAAAAAGAAGATGTTGGCTGTAAGAAAAAATCATAAAAATGAGAGAGCAGACTGGGCTAATTCCTGCAGATCAGGGATGAGCCAGGAATGGTCCCGCTCCCCAAACCCTCCGGTGCATGGGGTGGTTTCATGGCATGGACGTGTGCCATGGTAGAGGGGGCTGAGACCTCCCCAACTCATTTCGCATGTGTCACAGATCATATTGAGAGCAGGTTACGGCTCTGACCGACCTCACTCAGGCTTTTGTCCCTGCCCTGGAGGTACGCAGTGCTGCTTGGGCTTGGGTGAAGCTTCCAGATAAGTTACATATAAATAATTTCAAGCCAGCTGAGAGTGTGGGAGGGAAAACATTTCCCCGTAGTAATGTCCCCTGATGAGGGGCAGGAGAAAAGAGTTTGTTCTGGCTGCAGGAGGAAGACAACGGGGAGCAAGGCCACAGGATTTTTGTGCAGAAGCATTAAGGAATCATTTCCTCTGCTTTTTTTCCTTATATATTTATTTTTGAAGTGGGAAAAGGGGCTGGAGGAGGGGTGGGAAGGTGAAATAAACCCAGGCAGAGATTGTGAAGGAATTTTTATCCCCCCTGCTTTTTCTTTTTTTGGCTTTTCCCCCCCTGCCCCCCGTTCTGCAAGTGTTTTGGGAGGCAGAGGGGCGAGTGGCTCTGGACACTGTGGCCATTCATGGCTGGGCTGGGGGGAGCTCACCGGAGAGGAGAAGAATTTGTTCACAATATAGCGCAGGGTTAAAATAGGCTGGTTGTCTGAGCGTGGATGTAGCATAATGTATAGAAGTGCCAAGCATCAATAAGTCTATTTATTAGCAGAGCCTTTTGCCAAGTGGGGCTGTGAATAAACTATACAGCTCGCACAAAAATGTAAATGTTAGTGATCCCTTAGAGACATAATTACAGGAAAAAATAAGGACAGCTTTTCAGCGTTTGGGAAGCCAGCCTCCTTCGTCCCCTTTTTAAACTGCTGATACACAGATTACTTTCCCCCCGTGGGGTGTCTGCATCCAGCGTGGCGCGTCCCCCCCGCTTCTTGCAGCAGCTCCATCGTCCTCCCTGCCCACTAATTAAAGGCAAGTTGTGTCTCCACGTCCCACAAAACGTGTTTCCCCGCCTGCTTTGCTGCGCAGAGCTCTCGAATTCCTCAAGCCCGTGTGCCGCTGGCTGCGCTGGACCACGGTGAAAGGTTTCATTCATCCCTCCTCTGCTGCCTTCTAGAGTTACCACACCCTGGGCCTCTGCGCTGCAGCTCCTCTGTTTGCCTTTCATTAGCAGGATTCCCAGATCCAGCGCCTGCGAAGCGCTGGGATGAGATGCTCCAACCCTATTAGCGTCAGGGCTCTGCAGATACCCGCCCTGCGCGTTTTCCGGCCCTTTGCTGGGAGCAAGAAAGCCAAAATCTTTAAAAAGTGCTGCTATAAAAGTAACTCCAAGTGCAGCCCTGACTGACTTGTGCCTCAGTTTCCCTTGAGTCCAGCTTGTTTCTATCCACCACAGCAATGGGTTTGCAGCATTTTCTGCAAGCTGGTTGGGGAGCTGCAGGTGGGATGGATTTAGATTGGATATTGGGAACAATTTCTTCCCCAAAGGGCTGTCAGGCATTGGAACAGGCTGCCCAGGGCAGTGCTGGAGTCACCATCCCTGGAGGGTTGAACAGATGGAGATGAGGTTCTCAGGGACATGGGGCAGTGCCAGGGGTGGGTTAAAAGTTGGACTCAATGATCATGAGGGTCTCTTCCAACCAAAATGATTCTATGATTCCGCCAGTTGAAATCTTTTATAAAAGGGAAATGGGCAGCAGAAACCCATCTCAGGGGTGGGATGGATGGGAATGGGTCTGTCCAGGCAGAAAGCGGGTTTGGTTGATGTCAGCTTTTCTTTCTGGAGTCGAGCTCTTCAGCAAACCTTTTCCTGAGCGAGATTAGAGGAGAGCGAGAAAATTAGTTTGGAGGAAATCCGTGCTGGGGCACGGAGGGTCACAGAAGGGTGATGCCGAGGGAATTTGCTTTGGGAAGGAAAAGCGAGGCAGCGCAGAGCAGCCATGGCGTCCGTCACCCCCAGATGAGATCAGCCCGCAGCCCTGGCCCGGCTCTCATACCGAGCTGCCGCTTTTATGGATGAGCCGGTGAAGGAAATTAACTTTCAATGAGTTTTTCAGTGGGAAAGGGACAGGCTTTTCAACCGAAATTTATAGCAAAATGTTAGCTTCACATTGACCATCTGTCGTCTGCAGCCATGTTGAACTTCATTTGGTTTTTGGCACTTTGCAATTATTCTGTTAGTAGTGAGGGTTCATCTGGGGTGAATTTAAGCTTCCTGATCACTGATTTATCTCTAGTTGCCACTCTTGGAGGTTTCACAAATAGCTCAGAGTCATGGGCAATTCATGGTGTTTGATGGGAGCCCTCTGGAGCCAGCCAGGCTTTTCAGAGGTGCTGTCCCTGAATCTCCTGATGCTGCTGCCTTTGGATCACCCTTTTCCTTCAGCTGATGCCAGTGGTTGTCCTCTCTGCATGGGAGGATGCAAAGATGAGGGCTTGTGTGGGGAACCCAGGTGATGAGCACCCAGGTAGAAAACAGGGTTGCAGAGGTGCCGTCTCTTCACTAGCGGTGGTGACCAGGGCCCCGTAGATGTTCCCCGTGGCTTGGCTTGTGCCCTGCAAACCCAAATGTGGTGGAAACGACGTTGGCTCCTTCTGTCTCATAAACAGTGAGTCCCCACAAATACTCTTTTAATGACAGTAACTGCTGTGGGTTTGAAATCTACCTTGCAACCCCCATTGGACTTGAAATCAAAAACATGCTCAGCTACTCAACCTCCCCGTTGAGCAGACCATGCGCTTTGCTGCTGCCTGGCTGGATTAGGTGACCTTTGAAAGTCCCATCCAACCCAAAATATTCCTTGATTCTGTGGATTGCTTAGTCTGGAGCCAAAATTCCAAAATGTCCCATGAGTCCTGGCAGCCAGGTCTGCAGTGTGGTTTTGCATTGGAAATCCCAAAGAGGTAGGGACAATCACCCTCACCTTGGTCTCCGATTTCTTGCTCGTAGTCACTTGGATTGTGGTTTTGAGGAGCCTGAAATAAAGAGCAAGCAGATGGCACAGCTGAGCGATGCTGCTTGCAAAGTTCCCGGCCACGACTCAGCTTCTGGCCCATCTCTGAGGTTGTGTCCTCACCACCTTCCTTGGGACCATCTCATGCAGTTCCTTGGCCAGCCCTTGCGCTCCAAAGCTCTGATCAGAGCTGTGGGTTCAGATCGGGGTCAGACATCCTTGACATGGGCAAACCAAAGTCTGTTTTCACCCCATTGCTCGTGCAGACACGGGGTACATGCCTGCAAGGAGGCTGGCGTGGGGGGGAACATCCCGATGGAGCACAGGAGCTGCGAAGCCAAGTCCTGACCCAGCTCATTGCCGCAGGTCACAGCAATGGTCCTGCAAATTGTCCACTCCGCAATGGCCCAATGCTGAAAGCCTTTAGCTAAAAGGCAGTAAAGCAGGAGAAAAAACTTCTAACTAACACCACAGTATATAAATAATTTATAATTAATATATGCTTATAATCTCATACCGTTTCAAAAAAAAAAAGCACGCAGCCAGCCGTACTTGCTTGAAAGCGTCTTTTTCTTGTGTATAAGATGAGAAGAGTTTCGAGCCCGCCTGATTTCCAGGAAATTTGGATGTAAGTTAGATATCACAGAAGAAATCCAGAGTGAGGAAGAACAGGGCACTTTGATCCTGGTATCTAATGCATCAAATGCTGATGGGGTTGTCACCACCTGGGGGGAGAAACCACTGTTCTTGGGTCTGAAAGGGAATTCTGACTACTCCAAATGAGGGGCTGGGTTTTATTTTAATGCAGTCATATATGTATTTTAAGCAACGTTTATTAGTGAAATGCTTCATGGAGAAAGATGCACCTGGGTTTGATTTATGTTACATGAGAAACGTCTTGGCCAAGGCAAAAAGCACAGAACTGGGGGGGGGGCGGTGAATGAAACAGAATTTTTCTTTTATTGTCTATAACGAGATGTTTGCTGTGTGACAATTATACAAGTGGTTGCATGTCAGTGTGTTCAAAACAAATCTATGAATACAGCATGTATTTCAAAATTCATTGTTTTGCCTTGTGAACGAGTCTTCTAAACAAGTCCCTGACCGGGAGCCAGCGCCTGTTAGACCGGGCTCAGTCTGTAGTAGCTCTCTTGGCTTTGGGAAAGTTCCTCCGGACTTACCTCATTAGCTAAAACCAGCTCTGTCGGGGACTGTGTGTAGCGTTTCGCGGTGGTATTTGCCAAACGGATGCTAGAAGCCGGTGCGGTGGTACCCTCCTTGCTAGGGATGCCTGGAGGTCACCTGCTCTTCAGAGGATGCTTTGGGGTGTTTTCCCCAAGGAAATACCTGCTGCAAAAAGCCACACATATTCTTACTTTTAAAAAGCAAAAGCTGAGCCTGTGCTGAAGCCTTGGCGGTGCTGGGAGGGCGATGGGGGGAACCAGGATGCTGGGCAGTACTGGACAGCACTGGGCAGCATCATCAGCATGGACCAGTTCACCCGTGTAGAGCTGGGTTCAGGCTGGGTAGGACAGACTAGAGGCAAACTGGTCAAAAGCAGCATTTTTCAGGCCTTTAGTTCTGGTTTTCATCAAAATAGGCGTTTTGCTGAAATTGCCCAGGCCTTTGGAGAGCTTTTGATCCAGACTGGTGTGTATTATTATTGTTATATACCATGTTTCCATAGGGTGTGTTGGACGTCATGAGAGCAAAACCATGGATGGGAGGTTGTCCGTGCCGCATGAAACAGGGCACAGTGTAACCCAGTGATGCCAAGAAATGTTTATGCATTTCTGGGGCTGAAAGGAAAGGAAAAAAAGAGAAAAAAAAAAAGTTATGTTAAATAGGAGCAATTCAAAACCACTTGAGCTTTATTGCAAACAATGTCAGGAGTTGGTGTAGCCCCGCTATTGCCGCCCACAAAATTGACTTTTCAGAGGCAGTTTGCAGTCGTTTCTGTAAATAAGCGCGTGTTCTTCCAGGGGCTGCTCCGTTCGGAGCCGCTTGGATGGCATCCAGTCCAGGGATTTTATTCAATTCCACTTGATTGCCAAGATTAGATGACAACTCATTCTCTGCACTTACGGAGCTCCAGGAATAATCGCCGCAACGTGAAAAATGCCAGTCGGTCTCGTGCTTTGGAAAGTCGTATTGACCTCAGAGCAGGATTTCAGATATTATACCTGCTGTCAGAGGAGCGCAAAGCAGATAATCCTCTCTGCCTTTTATCCTTACAAATTGGGAGAAAGCTGCTTTTATTTATTTTATTTATTTTTATTTTTTTTTAAACCAGGAGACATGAGCAGACCTGATCACAGATTGGGGGAAAAAGAGGCCAAATTGTGGATGCTTTAGGCAGGAGCAGCACGGCCGTTTGCCAGGGCAGAGCCTGATCCTGCCCCGCTGTAAATCAGCCCCAGCTGCTGGGGAGGCAGCGCGGTGGCTCTGGATTTACTCCGGTGTAACGGGGAGCAGGGAGGATGTGTGCCTTTGATATTGTAACCTAAAACTGGCAGCTTTCCCCGCTCTGGCAGGAGTTGAGAAACATTGCCATATGAGCTGGTTTTCCAGAGGGGCCTGAAAATGCAATCCATTATCTGATATTTTGTAGCAGCTTTTTTAATTAAGGGTTTGGCTAAAGGGCTGATTAAAGAGGTGTGTGGTTTTTTTGTCCTTAGGGACTTGGCACATCCTTGCGGCTGTCACCCTTCTGCAACTACAAGACTCACTTTCCCTCCCGTGTCATATTCGGAGCGAAGCCTCTTTTTTTTTCTTTTTCCTATCCTTTTATTATTTTTTTTTCTCCCTACCAGAGGTGCAGATAAATCATTATAGTCTCGGCTCAGCTTGTCTCCTTCTCCCATAGCCCAACTTCTGTGCGCTACTGGCTGGTGCGGCACGGAGGGGGCGTGAGCAGCGCGGCTCCGTGCCTGTGGTCAGTAATGAAGACTTCTCTTTTTATACACAGATTACGGAGGAACTGCACGGGGCCAGATGGCAGCTCTTAATTTCCCAACTTTTTAATTTTTCAGCCCTCGCCGAGGAGAGCGCAGCCTTCCCCTCCGGCCGACTTATAATGAGGTGAGTAAACACCCTTTTTGTCATTTAAGGCTTGCGCCCTGATGTCATGTAAATATTATTTTTGTTTGGTTGAAGGATTTTTGAGAGGGGGGGGGGAAGGAGAATGTGCTGTCTGCCACATGTCAGTGCTGGGGGTTTGATTTCCCAGGGTTTGTTCACCTCACTAACCCTCTTTGCTGCAAGCTCCAGAGTTTTTGCTCTGCAAAGTCCCTTTAACGCAACTTTTCTCCCCACTTTCCCATTTCTTGCTCATTCAATGACTCAACGAGCTTTGTCAGAGTTAAAAAATGATGCTGCTTTGCTGAAAAGTATTTGGGTTATTTGTGTCACCCCAGAACTTGAAAAATCAGAGCCAGCCCCTTTCCCACCCACCCCCCAGGGCTAAGGCTGCCCCTGGGTTGCAGCTGGAGATGCCAGGAATCCCCCCGGGCTGGGGGCTGCTCTGGTGAACCCCCCGGAGAACGGAGCTCTGCTTTGCTCCTGTCCTCACCTGCCACCATCCCACCTCCCTCATGTCACCTCTGCCCTGGCAGGGTGACCCCCCCCAGGAGACAAAGAGTTAATCCAGCTCCCCCCACCCCGCCCCGCCAAAACTCCGACTTCAGCTGCAAAAAATATGAAGTGTAGATAGATCTGCTCATCTGCTGAGCAGAGAACTTGCCTTTGATGTCGGTCCTTCCTTTCCTCCTTATTTTTTTTCATTCCCCCCCCGCCCCCCACCTTCTTTAACCCTTGTGCCGGGTGGATTTACAGAACCCCCCCCACCCCGGGAGCATCGTGTGCGTGGCAGAGCGTTGGGGACACGCAAGGACACCGTGGGGTGCTGGCATGTCCCCACCCGTTTGGTGTCCCCCCCACCCCATCCCTGGGGTGGGCATCACCCCCTCGGGAGCGCTCCCCACCACCCCGGAAGGGGGACACCGGAGGGGACCAGAGGAGATGGGTCATGAATGCACTGTCACCTGGGGTGGCCCGAACCCTCTGCACTGTCCGACAGAGGGATCAGCCGTATCATGTTGCTTTGATTTTAATTCTTATTTATTTGGGCGGGGGGAGGGACGGTGTTTAACCCCTTTTCTTCGCCGCCGCAGAAAAGCGCTGCTGCCGCTTTAAGGCGAAAGTCCCTTTAAGTGACTTTCCATTCGCTGCTTTGGAGAGCTGAGAATTTGGTTTCCCAGATTTCCTTTGAATTGTGTGCAGTAATCACAGGGAGTTTAAAAAAAAAAAAAATCTACTGTACGCTCAGGAAACCTTCAGCAGCAGCAAGGGAAAAAAGGGAAAAAACTGAGGTTTAGGGAAAAAAATTAGGTTTAAAGAAAAAAAAGAGACTGGGGGAAAAAGAAGTTATCTGTTACCGTTTCCTTTTGCCTTCCTGCTCCTGTTGCCTCTCCCTGTGCGGAGAGTGGAGGAGCGAGGCCGTGTCCCCCCATGGGACACAGGGGGCTGGAGAATGCTGCACCCCGGGGTGTCCGCACCCACCCACGCCGGGCACCCACGGGGTTAACAGCCCGCACCAGCTGGGGAGCATCAGAAATTGCAGCTGTGCCCCAACAAATGAATTTGCACTTTCTTTTCCTCATGTTTGCTCCGGGAAGAAGAGAAAAAAAAAATAAAAAAAGAAAGATGAAAAAGAAGGGAAAAAGTCGCTAAATAAAGCAGCAGCCTGGAAGGGAGCTGGGGGAAGGCTCTGTTTCCTCAATTAGCTGGGACTTGCCTTCTCTTGACGAACGAACGGAAGGCAGCACGTTTTAGCCTCTGGATTTGTGGAGCTTTCGCAAAGTGCCAAGTCTGGTTATACGGGGACTTTGGAGGGTTTAGGTGGAGGAATCCGAGTCGCTCTTGCTCCGTTAACTCCTTCGAGGCTGGGCAGCTTTGGGAACCTGGACCTGGCACAGCAAAACCAACCGGCAGCCCCGTAAGGAGGGAGATTTTGGGTACCCGAGCGCTTTGGGAGAGGGAGTTTCCCCAGCTGGGACCTCGCCAGGCTGGGGCTTCACCTACACAAGGTGTGCAGAGAGACAGATGCCATGGGGACAGACGGACTTTGGGATGAGTTGAGCATATTTGTTACAGTTGTTGGTGGGTGACTCACGGGACTGGGGTCAAAGAGCGACTTTCGGGTTGTGCGGAATGTCGGAATGTGTCAGTGGTCCTCGTGCCTGGGAGGAGAGGATGAGGATGAGGATGCGGTCGGCTTGCGGTGAGGTGCTGGCACCGCAGCACATCCCACCTGTGCTGTACACTGCAGCATCACTCTTGCGGTCAGCAAACATTGTACAAGCCGTAATGGCAGGAATTGCTTTTGGCACTATAAAAAATACAGTCATATTTTGGGATAAATGCAAGAACTGGCTGCAGACCACCAGCAGCCAAGAGCTTTGGAAAGCGACGTCCTCACCAGGCTGGTGTGGGGAAAATGCTCTTTGGCAGAATGGAGTTACCTGTGTTGTGTTTGGCCAGGGCACGTGGGGAAATGCCTTCACCTGTACGGGGGAAAAAAATCTCCTGGGCATTTAAAATTCACATCCCAGTCTGTCTTGTCCTTGGAAATGAGACCTTGGCCACACATGAATGCGGGATGTCCCAGTGTTGTTCCTGCTGATCCACCTTTGCCCAGAGACCCGTTGTCCCCAGGACATCGGTCCCGGTCGCACCCGCGCCAGCAGGGCTGGAGCCAGCACCACATAAAGCTGCTGATGCTGCTTTACAGGCAAGCGCAGGCAGCACAGGGGGCTCTCACCTGGCTGCGCCTGGCAGGGAAGCCTGCCCGCCTCACAGTCACACTAAGGCTCCTTTACCACTCATTGGAAGCATAAAGGGGCCTTAAAAAGGAAGCGAAAGTAACTTAAATTTAATTTACACTCACTTAGAGACCTCTTTACATGGCTAGAGGAGCATAAAGGGGCCTTAATGTAGCTGGGAATCAACCCCTGAAGGTATCTGCTCCTGAGTGCTGGGCATTCATTTTGCAGAAGCTCACCTCCGGCTGCAGTCCAGCTTTTAATTCCTCAACCCAGCTTTTAATTCCTCAACCCAGCTTTTAATTCTTCAGCCTGGCTCCTCTGACGTATGGGGAGCAGCAGCATCGGCTCCGGTGGGGTTAGGTCTCATTTACGTGCACATAAGCGAAATCAGAGTTGGGCTCATTTGAGGAATAACTTGCAGGGAGCATGTCTTGGCTTGCCAACATGTTTGTGTTGTGTCGGTCTGTCCATCGCCTGCTTAGGATCAAGGGAAAGGATTTACCGGTTGAAATTCCCACTCCAGCATGGGAAAGGACCCTCTTCTAGGGCGGGAGGCTGGGTGACTCATGGAGGGGATGGCTGATGCTGTTCCTTGTCACTTCACACCCACTTGTGTGGATGTGGCTTCCTGGGAAGCCTAAGCTTGCCCTCACCTTTTCTGTTATCGCAAATGAAGCGAAGATAGACGTGAGGGAGGAAACCACATTGCAGCCTTGCGACACCGTGGAGCAGTTTGAGGTTTGCCTGGTCCCCTATGAATCCCAGCTGCTGGCTGGCCGGACTCCCTGCAGCATCATTGTGGGGGTGCTGCTGGTTTTAAAGCCTCAGCACCCACACCACAGCCCAGTGATGGTCCACAACCCGTTTAGCAGCATCCCCGTGACACCAGGAATCCCTGTGCTGCTGCTGTCACGCGCTCTCTGCATCCTGGAAGAGCTGGAAAAAGCAACATCCTACCCCAGGTTTGATGAACCAGAGCCAGGATTCAGGGAAATCTGGCCCACGTGGGACGGCAAGACAGTTGGGAGAGAAAATTCGAGTGTCTTGCAGACTGTGCACCCTGGGCAGCCAGGACATTCCTACCTGCCTGCACATACGGTGTGAGTTTTTCAGGATAACACCCGTCGGATGTCAAAGAGCCAGGATCTCCCATCAGAGCATCACCTGAGGATACTGGGATCCAGTGCTTCTGCTTATTTGTTGCCCCCAAAGGCCCTGGAGCAACGAGCCTGTGGAGGAGGCTGAAACCAAGAACTTGACATATCTTGGAAAAGGATGGGGCATTTTTTTCTAAGAAAACCATCCAGATTTATCACAGCACCAGTTCAGAAGGGAATATTTAACCTGGAGCTTTAGGACTGGAGTCAATGCTGACCAGAGCTAGCATTCCTATGGGCATGGTCCCTCTTGGAGCTGTCCCCAAATCCATCGCTATGGGATGCTCTCAGAGACATGGGGACAGACAAAAAAGCCCAAGGTGTGACCCTTTGTCACCATTCCCGTGCTCTCAGGGTCACTGGCATCAGCTCTCTCCACCGCACGTGGTGGGATGCAAGGGTGTGCATTTTGCCAGGACCCACATCCCCTCCTTCTCCAGGGTCTCGCAAATGCAGGAATGAAATCCAGGAAGGAAGGACCAGCTCTCATGCTGTCCCCTGTGTTTTCTCTTGGGTTTTAATCTGCTTTGGATTTTTTTCTTTTAATCTTTGGCTTTAAACACATTTAATGCCCACCTGTTCCTGTCCTGGCAGGGCTGGCAGGCAGACGCTGGGTAGGGAGCACGGCACATGAGTGTTTGCAGGTATTTGCTCTGCGTTTTGGCCTTCTTGCAAGCCCACTTCCCCCATGCCAGCCCTTGCTGCCTGCCCACTGCTCTGAAATCCGCCTGGCACCAGCTCCTTCCCCTCTCAGGGTTTTGCCCAACAGCGAGGTCTTCTCCATCCCTGTGTTACCCACCAGTGCCCTGTGCATGGGACAGGCTGTGGGACCCCCTGGGACAGAACTGGGCACGGCCGCGTCCCCCGATGCAGAACTCAAACTATCGCATCCTCCCTGTGCAATGATAGAGATCTCCTGCAGAAGGCATGTGAAAAATGCAGCCGCAGGCGACTGTCAGTGTCTCCTTAAAAAAAAAAAAATATCTATTTTTGGTTTGGATCTACTGCTTTTTAATTAAGGGGAACCACCTGCCCCCTCCCCATGGCTGCACAGAACTGCCCAGACAAACGGGGTTGCAGGAGTTATTTAACGCCCCTTCCTATCAAGCTGTCATGTTTAATTAGCAGCCTTCTGCCCGAGCCCAGGTTAAAACCAGGCTGCACTGACACCGGCTGCTGGCCCAGGGCTTCCCGCTCAGCAACACCTCCAAAATACCTCCCTGGGAGGGATGTGTAAGCTGACCCTTGCGTTTCTCCCAGCATTGCAGGATGCATTAGTGTTTCTTTCTAGCAGGACGGTGCTGTTGCAGTCAGGGCTCCCAGGAAGAAGAACAGGATTATTCCCTCTGGGCACAAGGCAAAGCTCATCTGTGCTTGGAGCCACTGTGCTACTCCAGCCTTTTCTACTGCAGACTCAGATTTGAGGATCCTCTGTAGCCCTGCAAAGGGGAAAAGGCTGCTCTCCGGTCCCATATGGGATGATAAGCTAAAGCGGCTTCGTGGCTCTGCCTGCCACATCCGAAACCACGCAACCACGAGGTGCAAACTGCTCCTCTAGACTTCTCCTGGCGGATCTCCCCGCATCAGGCATCACCGACTCCCAGCAGATGCAGAAAGTTGGGCAAAAGCATGGAAAAGCTGGAATAACCACCGGCACTGCCTTCAGCCCCATCCCTGCCCACCCCACCCAGCCTGGGGATGGTTTCCCTACGGCTGCGCTGGGTGGGACAGAGCCCTGTTCTCTCCTGACACTTATCAGTGACCAGGTAAAGAATTTTTCTAATTGACAGCAAACCACAGCATTTTACAGAGCAGAGGGGACGCCAATGGTCTATCAGATGAGCGATGAAACCAGCCCGATGGATGGAGCTGACCTGCCTCGGCCGGCTCCGATCCAATAACTCACTCAAGTTTGCATTTAATTACAAAAAGTTTTAAAAAAAAGCCCTTTCTTTTCACAACAACAAAGCCTTGAACCACACTTCAAAGTTGGGTTTCTGGGACAGTTGCATACCTTTTAAAAATAGCCCTTCTGAGTGGTGCCAAGTGCTAAATGGATTGCAGAGGGCAGGTCCCCCACGTGGGGCTTCCAGCAGCCCAGGCAACATCTCTGCCTGCAACAGCTGCCTGCGACTGCTGCCTGCGACTGCTGCAGCTCCCCTGAGACCCTCCCATGTCGCATGAAGCTGCAGCTCTGCTTTCCTTCTCTTGAGCAGCGATTTATCATCTGGGAGGTTAGAACTGGAATATCCGTGGCAGGGAAAAGGCTGGAAGGGAAACTGAGGCAGTGCCGGTTCAGATCCAGATGTCCATCCCAGTCCCTGCTGGGATCCTTCTGGCTTCTGAGGAGTCTCCTGTCCCTTCAGCCCAACCTTGCTCCTGCTCCTGGTCATGTATCCTCAGAGCTGATGGCCGGGCCAGCTGCGGTTCAGGGTCATTTTACTCTAAACCAGGGGATTCTGCTCTCTTGAACGTTTTCCTGAGCATCAACCATTTTCTCCCTTGCCTGTTGGTGATGCTGAAGTTGTGATGCATGGAGAGTGGGAAGGAGGGGGTTTGTAGCAAAGAGTTCTCATGGTGATTAACTGAGACAGATGAACATAAATCCACCCAGCAGCACTGAGGTGCCTTGGCTTGGACCATCCTCATCCCTGTCCCAGCCTCCCTTGCCAGTGCCATTGCCACATTTGGAAGGGTGGGAGGATTGATTTACCAGGGGCTTTAGGCAGGAGCTGACTCCCCAGAGCCTGGAGCCAGCCCAACGAAGACAAGTTGTCCACAGTCAAGTTGAAAGTTTTCAAAAGGGGATTTCTTACTGCGAGGAAGCAGAATCTGCATCTCTGAGGAGCTGGGACATGGGGCGAGGAACTTAGGATTTGCTTCAAGAAAATGTGTTGCATTTTTCTGGGGCAGCATCTCTTCTCCTGTGATGCCTGCAGGGCAGGTGGGAGCCTGGAAGCTGTTGATGAAAATGAGGGGGTTTGACCTGTGCCATCAATAAAGTATCAGATCTGCTCCCTGTTCAGCTCCCCAAGAAGCAAAGCCAGGGAGGATGAGACCCGGTGGGTTGTCAGCAGCATCCCGCAGCATCCTCCGGTGCTTTGAGACCGGTGTGGCCGATGTCCCCAAAGCCCACAAGGCCACACCAGCACTGTTTGGATGTGCCCACCCTGGTCTGTGTCCTGCAGCATCGCCGTTTCCATCACTGCAGCGGCTGCTGCTCTTTTCTCCTCGGAAAAATGCCGCCTGGGCTGGGGCTCCTCCATCAAACCCTGCAAACCCCGCAGGAGCAAATTGCTACCTACTGGAGACGAAACCCGTCTCCCAGGGCAAAGGAGACGGCATTTAACTCCGGGAAAAGCTCTTCGTGTCGGAAGCGTGCTTTTCTTGGACCGCTCCGCTGTATTTATGCAGGCTGGTATGTGGGGAGTAATTAGAACCTCATCCCAAGTACTTGACGAGATTGTTTTCCATTCGAAATGTTGACAGGTCAGGCTATCCGGCCATCCCTCTGTGCCTAAAAATGTTGATGGTTTATCTTTGCTGAAACCAAAACAAGGGCCTGGGAAGTTCTTGGATGGGAGAGAGCAACACTGCACACGCATGTGACAACGCTGGGTTCCTTGTGCCCGCAGTGAACCTCGGGAATGGGAGGAATGGGAGAAACTGGTTTAGGCATCCGTGTCAAGGGGCTAGGGCTGTGCTGGCTGCTGGGGGACATGGGACAAGGATGCTGAATGGAGCAGAGCGAGCTGGGTTGAGAGATGTTTGTCTTGACAAGCTGCTCCCACCCAGGGCAGGGATTCGGGCACCTTGAAGCAGGGAGAGGTGGGTGCTTCACACCTCCAGACCAGGGGTTTCACTAGAAATCTGTGTATAACCAGAACAGAGAGAGATGTGAGGATGCCAAGGGTGCTACACTCGCTCTTCTCTCTCGCGTAGACGTTGTAAAATCTACAGGAAAAGTCCAGGAGCAGCTGGGGCTGGGAAAGCTCATGGAGCTGTTGGAGGGTTTGGGGTCAGACGGGGTGTTTGCACAGCCCTGAGCAGCTGAACTAGAATGACCTTATTTCAGGTGATTTGTGAAATGAAGCTGAAAGGGGAAGCCCGTGGGGATATGTCCCATCTGCCCTCACCCGCTGTAGTCCCAGTGTCACCCCCTCACCTCGAGTGACCCTTCCCAACACTCTGAAGCTGGAAAAACCCACGGAGGACACACCAGAGGGGTTGAGTTGGTCATCTGATGTAGGATCCCTGTTTTTCAGCAAATCCATTAATAAAGGGGAGCAGACTGGGGTGGGAGCACCCCTAAATCCTGGCTGTGCATCCTGGTGACCTGGGGGATGTGATGCAGATGGAGAGGATGGACTGGAAGGAGCTGGAAGGACCAGCGGCCAGGCATCGCTCCCAACCCACTGACCCCATGTTTTACAGCAGCCCCGCTCCGGTTTTGGGCCATTTTTTGCTGCCAGAGCATCGTGTCGTGGAAAGAGGATTATTTTCCTTCTCCACATTTGCCTTCCATGCAAACTGGCCTCGCCGTGTAATGTTTCTCATTTCCTCTAGGCATTAAGGAAGGCTGGAAGTGAAAAGCTGCACACTTAGGCTGACCTAACCCCGAGCTAAGCCGGCAGCCAGAGCGACACAATGAACCGGCTGTTCGGCCCTCGCTGGCACCGGCTCCTCGGCTGCTCCCGACACAATGGTGTTTTCCTTGGCCGGCGTTCAGAGGCGCGGGAGGGAGATGGTGACAGGGAGGATTCCCACGTCTCCCCGCTGAAAATGCCCAACACGACAGCGTTGGGCTGCTGGGACGTGCCAAGGGACCCATCCTTGGTGGTACAAGCCCAGGGTGGTGTCTGTCACCAAAGGGCGCAGGGACAGGGATGAGACAGGCACGTGGCCGAGCACAAGATGCTCTTGGTGCAGGAACCATCCCATCCTCTGTGTGTGCGGGGTCTCTGCTTCATCCATCCCATCAGCATCCTTTTGAAATCTTTTTTTTTAAAAAAAAAGCTAAATTTAATGATAGAGCATCGCTCTTGAAATGGAAAATTTGGGCTCTCAGCTGATGCTAATCACTGGTGGCTCACACCTGCATTTTGGGGTAATAAACCCTTTTTCCATAATATTCTCCCCGAAGCTCTAGCAGTGCAGCAAGTGATATGCTTCCTAATAGCATTTTCACTAAAACCAGTGTTTTATTTCATATAAAGTCCTTCTGAACATGTTTTAGTGGCCTTTTCGAAGTGATTCATTGCCATTTATCATGCCATGGCAGAGGCTGCCCCGATGTTCAGATGCATGCACATACGGTGCCTGGCAGATCTCGTACACGTTGCTTTTCCTGCCTTTCAGCTGCTCTGAATTTTGCAGAAAATCAGCAGGTTTTTGTGCCAAGTTGACTTTGATGTAATTTTTGAGGATTTTGCAAGTCCATCCGGTGGGGAGGTGTTGAAGGTTCAGCTGAGCCTGGCACGCTGCTCTGATAAGGCTCTTGAGCACTTTATAAATGTGAGGGGTCCCGTGTTAGGTGGGTTGTGGGTGGTCTCAGATGAGGAATTGGAAGGAAGGCAATTGCAAGCAAGGCAATTGCAAAGCAAGGAATTGCAAGTAAGGAATTGTGAGTAAGGACTTGCAAGAAAGGCAATTGTAAGCAAGGAATTGTGAGTAAGGAATTGCAATCGAGATTGCAAGCAAGGACTCACAAGCAAGGTGATCGTAAGCAAGGTGGATGTTTCCTGGAGAATCCTGGAGGGATCCCTTCCTTCTGCTTGCTGCATTTCACACTTCAGGACTATTTTTTTTAATTTGGAAGCAGCGTAAAGCGATGCTGCAGGTGGCTGTGGATGACATGCAGGTTGGTGCAGCACTAACTCACAGCAAATTGCCACCAGTGAAGTGCCCGGGTTGCCCGTGAGCCAGAGCGATGAGCCCAGGACTTGTCACAGGAGCAAGGCACGGTGATGCCGAGAGCTTAGGGACGAGCTTTAAGTCTGGTTTTAGTGCAAAAAGCTATGAGAATCCAGTTCAATATAGCTGCCTGGAGGGTGGCAGAGGCTCTCCCGTCACACACTCCGCAGTATCGCTGGCTCTGCCGCCAGAGCTGCAGGCTGAGCAATTCAAGCAGGAAGGTTTTGAGAAGCGAGGATAATTAATTTTGGAAGAGATTACGAAAGCTGTGGTGAATTCTCTGTCACTTCGAGAGCCCAAAGCAGACTTTGGACGCTGGTGTAAAATATCTGCTTTCATTCAACCGCAAGCTCTCGGGGCGAGGCCAGATTCCCTCGGTGAGACTTTTCTGGCCAGCGCCACACTGGAAACCAGTGACTGGCTGATCAGAGGGAAGAGTAGTAATCTTAATTTATCACATACTTTTCATCCCAAAGCACTTGCACAGTCCGAGCGATCTTTGCTGCCAGCTGGTTGCAGCAATCCCGAGCTGAAATGTTTCCTGGGCTGTGACGGCAGCGAGGGCTGCGGGGAGGCAGGTTGCTCTGCAAAAAATCCTTTTTTCCAGTAGAGATAAATCCCTCCTGGGGGATGCACAAGCCAGACAGATGGAGCTCCCCGGATGGGAATGTCGGCTGGGGAGAGTTTCACAACCCTGGGTTCACAGCAAGGTCCTTGGGACGGCTACAGGGCTCGCACGGCATGGATCCCATCTGCATCCCGACGGATTTTGCAATAGAACATCCCTCCCACAGCTGTCAGGGTGTCGCTGCCGGCAGCCCGGGTTTGCAGGGTGAGCGAGCCAGGAAATTTTGCGGCATCAAAAGCCACCGCGCTTTGCATGAGCCGCTCCGAGCTGGTGGCATGAGCAACGCAAGGCTTCGGCTTGGGGAGAAGATTTCAAAGCAGCCCTGCATCCCGGCCAGGACAGCTTCTGGTGGGGCTGGAGAAACCTTCCAGGGCTGGAACGACACATCTAAGTGTTGCCCAGCATCTCAAATCGAGGGCTTAGTCCTGTTCACCTGGGACAGGTCTAAACTGGCATTTTTTTCTCTGCAGCTCTGGGGTTAAATGAGAGCTGCACACCCTGATGCAACCTGGAGATGTGAGAGATGCTCACCCCAATGTGTGCCGCAGATGCGGGAGATGCTCACCCCAATGTGTGCTGCAGGTGTGGGAGATGCTCACCCCAATGTGTGCTGCAGGTGTGGGAGATGCACACCCTGATGCAACCTGCAGATTTGGATGATGCTCACCCCAATGTGCACTGCAATTATGGGAGATGCTCACCCTGATGCCACCTGCAGATTTGGGAGATGCTCATCCCAATGTGTGCTACAGATCTGGGAGATGCACACCCTGGTGCTGCAGATGTAGAAGGTGCTCACCCCGATGCTGCTGGTGGTGTGGTCCTGTGGCCGGGCAGGCTGGAGAGCATCTTCCTGCTGCTCCTCCAGCCCTCATCCCACCACAGCCACATCCAGCACCAGGCTCCTGCCTTCGCAGCTCTCAAAGCTCTTCCCCAGGCAGCCGCCCCCCTCTTCCTCCTGGGCCTCCCCGGGGACTTACATGAAAAGGTCATTTATAAAACCTGACGTTTTGTTTCATTGCGAATGCCCCAGCGAGGGCTGGGCTTGAACTTCGCTTTCATTCCACACGGCTCCTATTTATTTCTCGGATGGATTAGTAAATCGTGGCTGTCACGAAACATTAGCCCGGCTGTTTCATCAGCTCTCCCTCTGCAAGCTGACAGTTCATTAGAGCGCGGGACCCGTCAGGATGCTGCCACTGCCTGAGCCAGGCTTTTCTTCCAGGCTCAGCCATGCTCCGCATCATCCCAACCAGCTGTATAAATGCAGCAATGAGTTAAAACTAACAAAAATAAAAGGCTCCCCAGAAATCAACTCATTATCCAGTTATCATTTCTAAAAAAGCCAATAGAAAGTGTAAATAATGCAAAAGGGGATGACGATTGGCGGTTTCCAGGCACCAGGGCTGATACAATTAGGAGTTTGTGTGTCGGGGGGCTGCACGGTAGCCCCCTCTTTGAAAGGTTTCGTGCCCTCTCTCAATTGCTAAAGTAAACCTCTCGTCCCCCTGTCAGCTTTGATTTGTAACCATACTCGTGGCATCTGGTTTTCATATGAAGGGTGGAATACAGGGGATGCTGTCTGCTCGCTTCTGCCCAGAGCTATTCATCTGGGGCCGGCTAGCCAAAAAAAAACCTCTGTTCCTGAAAGGCACTAATCATTGCGGAGGCGGAGGGCAGAGAAAGGATCCGCTGTCCCTGCCTGCTGTGGGATGCGAAATGAGGGGCAGGAGGATGAGGAGGAGCCTTCGGCGGGCCCGGGCTCTGCTGCAGCCCCCATCGATGCTTGGGGACCAGGACCTGGCAAACGCATCCCGGTGTGTTTGGGCAGAGGTAAAGATGGGTTTGCAAGAGGGATTTCAGCAATGATTGCTGGTATGTGCGCATGGCACATGTGTTTTTTGGTACATCTGCCCCCTGATTTGTCCCCAGCACCCTTTCTCCATGCTCTTGGCAGCATCAGGTGGGTCTAAGCATCCCCAAACCTCCGGAGTTGATGCCAGAGGGTTTGCTCCATCCAGTTGGTGCAAAGCCCACGGGGCTCAGAGTGTTCGCAGGCTTTTGTGGTGTCTTTCGGGTTTTGCTGGGGGGTGAAATGGGATTATCTCAAGGTGGTGTGGTCAGAGATGGCTTTATTAAAGGGGTGGTTTGCATTTGCAAAGCTGGGAGGAAAACCTGCCCAGAGTCAGCTCAGGGCACTGGCACTGCCCAGGGCTGCTTCTTGTGTCAGTTGACTTGGACTTTTTATTGCACATGGCCATTTTGCTGCTGTTTCTGGGGACTTTGAGACTCTCAGAAGGATGAGACCATCACCATCCTGCAAAATGCATTGGGAGATGCCAGGCTGGCCCTGGGAGAGCCCCAGAGGAGGCAGCACCACGTCTCTTTCCCTTGAGAGATGCTTTTGGGACCAAGTGCTTTCAGAGGAGCCATGGGCAGTTCCCCGCATGTCCTGAAGGGCTAATGGCAGGTGAGCAGGTACAAGGATATCACAGGGTGACATCCTGGTGTGACATCCCACAGCCTGGAGAGCCCGGCCTCACGAGGAACCCCCAGCCAGGTGAGCTTTGCTCACTCTCACCTTATTATTTTCTCCAGGGCAGTGGTGGAGTCACCGTTCCTGGAGAGGTTGAACAGACGAGAGATGAGGTTGTCAGGGACATGGGGTAGCGCCAGGGGTGGGGTAACGGTTGGACTGGGTGATCTTGAGGGTCTCTTCCAGCCAGAATGATTCTGTGATTCTATTCTGTGATTACCGGAGCGGGAGGATGGGCTGAGGCTGTTCTCCAGCTCCCATCGCCAGCATACCAGAGTACTGATAGCAGAGCCAGCAGGAACCAGCCAACTGGGAACACTGAAAAGCCGGGAGGATTGCAAAGCCCACGGCCGCGCTTGGAGCTGCCATGGAAGCTGGGAAGCAGCTTTAAAAAGAGGAATATCCACTTCCAGCTGCCAAGAGGCACCAGGAGCAAGGGATGCTCCTGAACCTGAGACCTGCCTGGGACATCCTGTGCATGGCTGAGTGTCCCTCTGTCCCCAGATGCCGACTCCATCCCAGGCTGTGCTGGCAGCCGTCCCCTTCACTCCCATCCCCTTCGGGGTGGGAAAAGCTGGGAGCCACATCCCTGGAAAGGGATGAGCTGGATGTACCTGATGTGCAAGACCAGGTTCAAAAAGCACTGGGGACTTGCTGCACCCTTTTTCTTTGCTAGCAAACCACTTCTGAACCCCATAAAGCCCTTAGAGAAACACACTTTGGCATCATCTATAATTTTAATGTGATGGTCTAATTATCCCAAACCAGCAGCTGATTTTCAGCAGCGAGGAACACTCTAGAGGAAGCAATTTGATTTTCCCTTCCCTTGCTGGACTTCCTAGGATGCAGCCTTTGATCCAGATGCCTGATGTTGTCAAGTAGGAAGCTGCAGCTCTTTGAAGTGGCCTTCACATCACACTTTAAACTTTGGGGGGTTTTGCAGCCTTCGGCACTAGGTTTAGGTTTGGTACAGATCACCCCAACTTCAGATCTGAGGACCGTGGCCACCAAGGGATGTTCAAAGGCTCAGCTGGGACCACTTGAGTTGGGAGCTTGCAGAAGATGCAAGATTGGAGTCGCAGCCTGCTCAGGGAGATTTGGTGGTTCCAGGAGCCCAGGACCATGGCCTGGGGAAGACTAGGGTGCTCCACTGCAGTTTGGAACATCTGGCCTTGCTGCTGTGACCTGGGGCGGTGGAAACAGATCACATCCTGATTCCAGAGAAGCCTCACAGCTTGGACGTGGGGATGATGTTTTCAGGGTCATGTTCGTCTGAGTCTTTTTAAAACTCCTTTCTGCTTTGCTCCCACTTTTGCCTCCCTAAAACTTCACCCCAAAAAGGCATATTTTGTTTTGGACTTGCCATGGATCCGTCTGGAAGCAACAGCACGAAGCTTTCCCGAAGCAGCAGCAAATGGCTCTAGGATGGGACCAGCCCAGAGCAGCCGGTGCTGGGAGCCCTGCTCACCTGGAGAGGATTAACGAGGGTGTGGATGGGCTGGGTTTGGTTTGCAAATGAGTCCCACATCACTAATGAGCAACATCCACAGCTGTGAGTCACACAGCTGCCTTTGGGGTTGTGGGGGTGAATTGAGCTTGATTCGTGCAATTCCTTAAGCTAGGCTTAAAGTGTAACTGTTATTGCTTGTTTATACTCTTATATTTTTTGACAGCCCCAGGCATGTTCTGCTGGGGTGCTGCACAGGCACAGAACAGGACGGGGGTCTCTGTCCCCCAAAACAACCTGAATATCAGCTGAAATGGTGCAGATTTGGAGAGCAGGGATTTGCAGGTGTTTGCAAGTGTTTACAAGCAGCTTTTTCCCCAGCATGCAGTGAGGAGGGTGCTGGGTGTTGGGCTGGGGAGCCCATGCCAACCTGGTGAGCATCCCCGGGGAGTTGATGGGCAGGAGGGGAGGGCTCAGGGTGAAATCTGGTGCCGGCACAGACAGTGAAATCTCCCATGGATCTGTCTTGAGCCTTTTTATCCTCATTTCTCATAACTTAATTTAAAAAGCAGGATAGAAAATACGGCTCAAAGATCAGCAGGCTGTGAGGCAGGGACAAAGTTGCCTGTGTCCTTTGGCACGCTTCAGCTCTCAGGTTTTGTCACCCAGCCTGGCAGTGCTGGCAGCGAGGAGGGCAGCGTGCAGGCAGGAGGGACGGCAGCATACACGAGTGCTTGCTGTCCCCTTGCTGTCCTCTGGCACCACGCAGCTTTGGTGGGGTCCCCTGTGAACCCCACTGCAGCATCCCCCCCAGCTGGGATGGGTAGCTATTCCCAAATCCCCATGCTGGCTTTCTGGAGAAGCTTCATTTTTCTTCCAAAAGGCCACTGTACTTTGGATACCCTGGGTTTGCAGGACGATGTCCCTACAGCGGTGGCTTGGAGCCCATCTCCAGCATCCTGGTGCAGGTGTTCCCCACTGAACCAGGTTTCTCCCTTCTCCCGCAGATCCAGCGCCCAGTAAGCAGCTTCGAGTGGCACAGGATAAGCAGGAGCACAGGAGAATCTGCCCAGCACAACCAGGAATGGCCTCTCCAGCCTTTGGGATTTGCCACACCAGGGAGTTCCGCATGTCGAGAGCTTGCAAGGAGCCCAAGTAGGACAGAGGAGTCCTCAGATCCCAGGTGGGTGATGGGGTTGCGGCCACTCTCTTTGGGCAGGAGACACAAAACAGGTCCCCAGGGTGTGCCCACGGCTCGGTGCCAGCTTTGGGCACCGGTGGAGGATGCTCAGAGCCATGGGTGAGGTGCTGGGTCAGGAATCCTTGTACAGCACTGAGCACTGTCCATCTGTCCTGCTCCTTCCCGCGACAGCGGCTGCTGCGGATGCAGACTGGAACTGCCTCCTGTGCAAAGGCTGGAGGGGGTTTGGGGGAGAGAAGTGGTCCAGATTCATGCTAGATCCACAGATGAGTGAGCAATGGGTGCTCTAGACTTCCAGGGCCACCGTGCATCCTTCGTGGCATAGCAACCAGTCGTTTGCTTCTCATCAGAGGACACACTAACGAGGAGCTCCCAGGATGAGTGAGCAGCAGGCTCTGCCCTGATCCATGCCCTGCTGCAGGTTGATCCACAGGATCAACCGCAACACCCATTGCTTTGTGCCAAGCTTGATCTCCTGTGCCAAGGGTGGGCGATCCCAGTGCCGCTCACTGGGGAAAATTCCCTCTGGTTCCCCGATGGTGTGTGGATACCAACGTGCATGAGCTCACGCTGCTGCTTCTTGCTTTGTAGCACCAAATCTAGAGCCCCATGCGGTTTCTCAGGCCAAAAAATCATTATTTTCTCCCCCTTGCCACCAGTGTCCTCATCTTCGCAGCAATATCCGTGGCTGAACTTTTATTCTGCAGACAGAGACGGCCTTAACTATGCCCCCGTAAAGCAGCTTAAGGTCTTTCCTTGAGGAAGATGGAAAATAGGCCCTTAATGCCCTAAGAATTTTCCTCTCTTTCCCCACCCCATGTTCCCTTCCATCAACTTTTAAGCTCATCCAAAAACTGTTGCCCTCGGCTTCTATACGTTGATGGCAGGACAGGGAGGCTGCAGCTTTGCCAGCAGCACAGGATTTCCATTGAGTTCTAAGTGGAAGCAAATGGTTTAAAAGGAAATTAAATTTACAGCTCTATTAAAAAAAAAAAAAAAAAAGGCATTTTATTGCTTTGCCTGTCGTTTGGTAGAGGCAGGGAGATAAAGGAATGCTTTGCATTTGTCTCTTGCCTCACAGGCAAAGAGGAGGAAACCCGCCGATCATGCAGCAGCTGGGCAGCCGGATTCGGCCCTGGATCTGTGTAAACCCAAGGATGGGGATGCTCAGAGGTGATGCTCATGGGGAGTGTCAGTCAGGATGATTCATGCTCTTAAACGTTGGCTGGATAAGGCGCTGAGTTTGGCTTGGAGGGCACGTTCTGCCCTAAGAGGTGGAGCCGTGTCCCTCCCCAAAGCCCCGCTAATCACGGCACTTTGCCAGCACGCACACGGCAACATCCAAGGGCTTATTTACAGGGAAGAATACAGCTCCTTTCTATGGTTTATTCATTAGTCTCTTCCTCATGGTGTCGCATCAGTGATTGGGGTGCTTAGAATAAATGGCAATAAAATAGCTGCACTGGCCATCAGTGAAAGCCAGCGCTGTAAATTCTGCAGCAGAAATGGAAGGGAGAGGAGGGGTTGGTGCCCGGCATGGCACAGCTCCCAGTGCGAATCCCTCAGGATTATTGCAGCATTCTTGGCTTGGATGGGTGCGGGAGGAGCATTGGATGGATCAGTTCAGCTCGGTTTGCTCAGCCCGATGCCGGCAGCTGCAGCTTTGGGGTTGCACATCCTAGAAATTATCTTTCCCGGGGCTCCTAGATCTAAGGGGACCCACTAGCAGCAGTGGGGGTCACGTCTTTCCCCATTGCCACCTCGCTGGGGACCCTGGCATGGATCAGGGGATGCTCTGTGTGCATCCAGCAAGCCCGGGCGAGCTGGGCGAAGGAGCTTTGCCTCTTCCAGCACCACCGAAGCTACAAAGCGAATGTGCAGAGGCTCTTGACCCTCCGGAGGAGGAACCTCCCCCGGCTCCAGCCCTCCCAGCTGTGTCAATAGAGGAGGAAGAAACAAAAGTGCTCTTTCTTTCGGCTGTTGTTTTTGCAGGGGGGGACAAGCCGATGGCAGTTCCACTGTGACACTGGCTGCTGGGGACAGGCGTGTGTTGGGCTGAGCCGAGCTCTCCGCAGGCTTCTGGGAAGCGTTCAACAGTGGGGTGCGATGAGGGGAAACCCAGACAGTCTGCTTTTATATATATATATGTATATACTTCCTTCCGCTCATGACTTTATTGAGAGCAGCTCATTGAAGGAATGAAGGAAGGGAAGAGGTTCTCTGACCTTTCTCTGGAGCCAGTTTTTTATCTCAAGCAGCAACCTTGTTGCCACCAGGTCTAGGGTGGTGGCACATCCCTGGGCTGTGCTGGGTCATCTGTCCCTTCATGGCTGTCCCCACAGCTCTCACTGTGTCCACACCGCCAGATGTAAAGAAGTTTCTCCTCATGTTCAGATGGAACCTCCTGTGTTTCAGTCTGTGCCCATTGCCCCTCACCCTGGCGTTGGGCACCACTGAACAGAGTCTGGTCCATCCTCTTGACACCCTCCCTGGAGATGTTGATCAGCATCAATAAGATCCCTCTCAGCTTCTCTTCTCCAGCTTAACAGCCCCAGCTCCCTCAGTCTCTCCTCATCAGACACCTCAGCATCCTTGTAGCTGGACTCTCTCCAGCAATTCCCTGTCCTTCTTAAAATGGGGAGCCCAGAACTGGACCCAGTACTCCAGATGTGGCCTGGCCAGGACAACCTCCCTCAGCCTGCTGACCACAGTCTTCCTTCACGCACCCCAGGTACCGCTGACTTCTTGGCCACATGGCACATTGCTGGCTCACGGGCAACCTGAGTGACGCTGCCGTTCCTCCCATGCTCCCGAGTACACGGAGCTCTGCGGAACTTCAGAGCAGCAGCTCATCCCTGAAAACCTCCTCTGTGCCCCGCTGTGCCGCAGATCCAGGAGCTTCGCCTTCGGCGTGGCCCCGGGACAAGACCAGGTGCAGGCAGCGGTGGCCACAGCTGCCGGCCGACCCCTCTGCCGCGTTTCCTCCCCACCAGCCTCTCCAGACCTGTTGTCAGCTGTGAAAACAAGAGGAGCCGCCTCCCCGCATGATGCAGGAGATGTGTTCAGCTCCTGCAGCAAAGCCACCGCCGCGGCGGGGGGAACAGAGGACTCGGTGCCTTGGGCGTCTTGGTCTTTGCAACGGGAGGATGCTCATCCCCATTTGCTAACCGCTGAACGATCAAGGTGGATGAACTGGCACAGCCCCGTGGGTCTGATGGAAACAGCAGCTTCCAGGGTACTTCTTTGGCAGGGATTGGGGTTTAAACTGGGTTCGAGCTGCAGTCTGGAGCTTGCCCACAAAACCCTCTGTAAAAGGCTGAAACAGGAGAAAATGCATCATAGGGAATGAGGAAGAAGCAGGATGGAGAGGAAAAGGGACTTTTCCCCACCAGCTGGCAGACCTGGATGTTTCTGGTCACTGATATCATTATAGATTCTTCTAGGGCTGAAATGCTGAACTGTGAGAGTTAAGCCACTATGCTGGTTCATTTTAAAGAACAGCAAAGGAGAGACTTGGAGGAGACCCCAGCCCTGGTGGGAACACAAAGCTCCCCCAGTCTTTCTCCCCAGATCTGCTCCCACTTTCAGAATGCCTTAACCCTGATATGTGAGCATTAGCATCTCACCTTTCAGCAGTGTCCTCAACCTAGAACTGTCCTGCAGAAAATGCCAGACCCTGCTCATGTTTTCCACCTCAGTCAGTGTTGTGTAGCCCTGTTGGAGCTGCCAACACCGGGGATGCGCTCTGGGCCCCCCTGCACATTCCTTCTCCTGGTGCCGGGGCTGGATAAATCCATGGAGCATCTGCTGAGCATCTCAGGGGGCTTAAACCCTGGGAATGCAGCACAAGATCTGTGAGCAAGAACAGGGGACCTGAGCTGGCTCTGCCCAAACTGGTGTGCGCCTGCCTGTGTCAGTCTGGGAACAACTGTTTTTTTTCCTCTTGATCTCTCATTTTCTTCATACGCAATGATGGAGTTGGTGGTGGCACCGTTCCTGCTGGGCAGTGACATCCCCGGTGCAAAGCCAGTTCGCTGACCGCATACATCCCTCACTTTTCCATAGAAAACCCAGCTCCATGCTCCGAGGATGAGTCACGCAGTGAGGAGATAAAGCGAAGTCGAGCGGAGCTGTTCTGATTCACGCTTTGCCTTGAAAAGCAGCAGATTTATGCGCAGCATTTGCAGGGGCAATGTGATATAAATCAGCTGCTCTCCTGTGTTGTCTCCATCACTGCTGCTGGTTCCCACGCATATATCCATCTTAATCTCTGAGCTGACAGGGAGAAATCATTCCTGGCTGCTCCTGAGGCCAGCCAGTGTGCTTTGGGCAGGAGGAGACCCAGAGAGGAGAACAATGTCCGTTGCTTGAAGAAAGCATCTTTCATCAAGCAGATACATGTTTTGGTGGCTCCTTCCCTGGCTGGATACCCTGGCTGTGTCTGCTCTTAACCCAGAGGGGCCGTACATCTGAGATGGGTCAGATTTGGGGTGCCAAGAGCCATGTGCATCACAGCATCAGGGATGCTCAGAGGATGCAGGAGCAGGAAGCGCCCGGGAGCCGCCTTGCAGTGCGGCTCCTGATGCTCAGCTGGTTTTTGGCAACTGGAGCCAGGGAGAGGAAAACAATCCGCAGTTGCACTGTAATTAAACAGCCTCCTAATTGCAGTGCTACATAGGGCTCTTCCGCTGCTTTCTAAGTTTGGTGGCATAATTACAGCAGGAGGGTCAAGGCAGCATCTGCGTTCCCGCTGCGCCAGGCCCTGCCTTCCAGGGATTTTGGATTTGACTGTATAAATCCTGGGCTGAAACCTGGCACCCGATGAAAGGGAAAAGCAGCCCCCAGGCTCTGTCTTGGCTTGGCCCTGGCGAGGCAGGATGGGCAAAGTCCTCATGTCCCCTGCAGCCCCCACCGTGCTTGCTGGCCCCGGCCTGGGGCAGAGGCGGGCGGCACATTTTCCCCTTGATAATGTGTTTGCGCAAACCAGCTTAAAAAAAACAAAACAACAAACAAACACACAAGCAAAGTCTTGCTCTGGTTGAGAATTGTAACTCTCAGTTTAGAAACGGGCGGCAAGGAAGATTAAAGAGTGGCGGGGCGAAGGCAGGCTGGGTGTCGGGATGCTGGACATACTGGGAGCAGGCGCGGTTGCGAGGGAGTTGTCCTCTCACTGTGCTGTCTCCTCATCTCAGCTTTTTGTCAGGAGGACCCGGCATGGAGAAACCGTTTTCCTCTTACCAATTCTGGCACCGGCTTGTTATTGTAGGGTTGTTTGTGCAGGATGGTTTGTTTTGGGAGCATCCCCCTACATCCGAGGGGCACTGACCACCCCGAGGCAACAGGCAGCGTGGGCACGGCAATGCCCCACGGGATGCGGGCAGACACCCAGATCTATATTTAATTTTATAAATATATATATATATCTTTTTTTTTTTTTTCATACTGCGGCTTTGAGGAATCCCGAGATAAATGCCACTTTCTGTGTTAAAAGCAGGGACGTCTTGGAAGGGAAAGAAGCTGAATCGCAGCCTGTGTTTTCCGTTGGAAACGCGTCTCGGGTCCCGACTGTTTTCCATCACACAGGCGGGTTTTGTGTGGGTTCACCTGGGCAGGAAGCGGCGGGGTAAAGCGATACCCCACGGGGTGCGGGGGGCCCTTCTCCAACACCCCCTTTCCATAAACCCGATAGCACCCGCGGCTGGTAATGAAATAAGCAGCCGCTTTACGGCAGCCCTTGCACCATGTGCGAAAATTATTAGTTGCAACCTTTTGCTGGAAAAACGCAAGGAAAAGGAGCGTGGCAGACGAGAGATGCATGAAGTTATTTGCTCCCCACACCAGCATGAATATCCCGCTCGGTTTTCCCCGCTCCCAGCAGCATTAAATCTCCAGGTGAAGGGGGCAAAAAAAACCCTCTTGGTCTGTGAATTCACTGTAAAAGTATGTGGGGTTTAGTAATATTGCGTTAGCGGTGGTTCGGTCACTGCTAAATAGCTGAGGGAAATAAATAGTTTCCGGTGGCCGTGGGATTAGGTATTGTCTGGGATGCATTCTAGAGGGAGGAAAAATAATCCCTGGATGAGCCCGTTGAATGGAGAGCGATGCCCTGAGCCCCTCCATCTCCTGCCCGCATCTGCCCGCACTGGGCTCTGGAAAGAAACCGCTAACGGGTGGGTTTCACCCATTTTTCAGAAGCTAAATTAAAAAAAAAAAAAAAAAAAATCACTGTTTGGAAGAATTCAGTTTTCCAGCCAGGATATAAAAGTACACTTTTTTTTTCCAGACTCCCAGAGGGTTGTGGGGAGATTTTTGTTCTTTTTCATTCCTTCTTCAGTGGTTGAAGATGAGGAAAGGGATGAAACGCACAGGAAAGCACAGAGCCCGGTCCCTGGCGATGCTGCCCAGGTCGATGGCCACATCTCCACCTCATTTCTGTGCTTTCCAGCCACTTTTTCCTTGCAGCATCACTGCTGGGATTCAGCCTCATGAGCATCTGCGTTTTCCCTGCGGGAACAGCAGCTTCATACTTGGCTCCAACCTGCTCTTCTGGAGAAAACATATTTTAAAAGTCTTCCTGCTATACCTGAAAATGATACCCCAAAGCAGAAGGGAGGTTCTCAGTCTTCACTTTTTATCTTGCAAGCTCACACCAAGGAGGGATGTTATCCTAGACCGGTACCCGGAGTGAAGCATCACTGATGGGTTTGGACCCCAAGTGTTTTACCACACCACACAGCACCAGCAAAAGGCAAATATTTGCAGGATGCCATTCTTCAGATCTTTGAAATATCCTCTGTTAATTTTTTTTGACTGATGAAAGTAAAACACAGCGACGTGAGGAAGGGGATTTTGTCTCTTGGTGCACCCCTGGAGAAAACATGCCTCCCGTGCAAACAGAGCCTGGGCTTGTCTGGGTGATGAATATTGGCATTATTCAACCATGCTTGCTCGCAGATGGTGCCTGGTGAAAAAGAAAAGAAGAAAAAAAAAAAGGCAGAAGAAATAGCATGGAGCCTCTCGGTGGGTTTTCTCCACCTTGGTATTGCTGAGCTCATGGCTGGGGCACAGGGACATGTCGCCACATCTGCCACCAGCAGCTGGACCAGCAGGAAGGGCTGCGCATGCCTGGAGACCAGTTGGCAAAAACACTTTTCATTACTCAGCCTTTGAAGTCTGAGGCATGTGCCGGACTCGTGTTCAGCACCTGCAAACAAACCTGACCTGAGCGGCCGCCCGGCTTTGATGTTTTGAGATACAGGAGGGTCTATGCAGCCATGGGCTGTGTCACTCTCTTGGGAAGGGGACAGAAGGGACTGGTTACATGGAAAGGACAACAAAAAGCATGGCTGGATTTCAGTCCAGCTCCTCCTCACCCCACAAACCAGGGATGCAACGGTGGGGTGTGCAAATCCTCCCTGCTTTGATTTCACTGATGCTTTGCCGTGTCCACGTCACGCTGGTGGGCAGAGGACCGAGCTGCCAGCCCCCGGATTGCTGCCCGCGGCTGCCGGGGCCACGTACCCATCCCCACCACCACCAGCAGCTTTACGAAGCGGCCGATTGAAGTTCGCCATGAATGTCCCTCTGTTCACCAGCCTTTTTATAGCTCCGCACGTTTTTCTTGGCCCGGAGTGTTTCTGCTCCCGGTGAGAACAGAGAGCATCTCTCAGCACCGGCGTCCACAAACGGCCAGGACGGGAGGGGGCTGCACCAGGTCAGTTCATTTTTTGGGGTCCTGCTGCCCCAAATGCAACATTCCTAGCGTGCCTGTGCCCCGATGTGGGCTAAAAGCTCAGCTCTGGGTGGCCAGTGAGTTTTGCAGCTCAGACATAACAGAGCTCGGGGACCATCCTGGTGAGGAGTGGTGATGCTGGAAGGCTGAGCGTTGAGCCCTTTCTGAAAACCTCAGCCCCTCGCTGTGGTTTCCCACGTGGCTCATCCCTCCTGCCGGCGAAGGGCTGCGAATCCCGGGGAGATGCTGCTCAAGGCACTGGAGGTGATGGCAAGCTCGGCCTCAAGCAGAAGCCCCTTCCCAAGGAAGCCAAACTGTGTCGTTTTCCATAAAATCACCACAGCTCCGCTCCCACCTCCCAAGGGGGCAGCTCCCCGTGGTGATGCGGTACCCATGCGTGCATCCCAGCCCCACGCATGGGAGAGGGAGCCTGAATTAGGGGACACCCCAGAATTCCAGAGCTGCCCTCCCTGCTCTCTGGGATGCGATTCGCTTCTCCCAGGTGTTCCTCTTTCCATCTGCTTCCCCTTCCATGGTGGGGAAATGCTCTGGAACAGAGTTAAACCATGGGCTGGGCAGCAAGGACCTGCTCCCTGCTCGTTTTTCTGTGGCCAAGCAAAGGACATCGCTTATGGAAAGCAGTAAAAAAGCAGTAAATTAAGGGAATGTTTTTAAAATCCTCTCTTGCTGCGGGGGCTGGCGGGGCGCCCGCTCTCTGGTAGCGATGGGGAGTGATGCGGCTGGGGGGGTTTGCAGCAGCATCTGCACCATGGCTGCAGGTCACAGGCAGTGGAGGATGGGGATGGAGTGGGAGTCGCTCCTGGGAATGGCAGGGATTTCACAGGGACGTCGCCCGTTGGCAATGTACCCCTCGCTTGGGTGTCTGGGCATGGGGATGTGATCCCAGCTCAGAGCCACACAAGACAGCACCACAAATGTGTGGGCTCCTCAGGGATGGTGGCACCCGGAATACGTCCACATAGCTCCAAGCATCCCATCTGTGTGCCCAGGGACAGGGACAGGACAGCCCCCATGGGTTGGGACCGGCCAAATCTGCCGGTCCCAGGGGGACGTGCTGGGGCAGGGCATCTCCCAGTCACTTAATTCATCGTCTCATTTGCTTTCTCCCAGCCAAGCCGCGGGGCCGCTGCCGGGACAGTCTGGGGTTAAAGCCAGGCTCGCAGCAGTCCGTGTCTCGGGTTCTTGTGCCGTCTGCAGGGTGTTTTCCACCAAAGCCGTGCATGGGGCTGCTCCCCCCCTGTGCCCTGGGTGTAATCGGATCCGTCCCCCACCAAGCAAGCATTTGTATTCGGAGCATTTTCGGCATGTTTTGCATTTGAGAGACACAGGAAGAATGTCTGCTGGGCAGGGCAAACGGCGAGTGAACCGGCAAGGCACTGGTGCCTGCCCTAGGATGCGTTTTTGGGACTGGAGCCCCTTCTCCAGGGCTGTCCCTGCTTGCGTCCCACTTCTCCTGGTGCAAAAAGGCATTTTTTTCAGTGAAAAGAGAAACCACCATTTCTACCAACACCTTCCTGCTGCCTTTTCCCACTGGGATCATTCTCCCAAGGAGCATCTCCTGGTCTCCCCTTCAAGCCCTGAACTTGCAGCCCAACATTATTTGGGAGAAGGTGGGTGCTGGGGCAGCATCACTGGGTCTCACCAAACCCAGCTTTCTCCTCCCTGATCCCCCCTGTCCAAAGCTGGCACCGCGCCGGGCGGCTGCTTGCAGACACCTTTGCTTCCCTCTGCAGGAAATCTCCATCAATTGCAAGTCTGAGCATCCCCTTATCCCAAAAGCTGGACCCCGCCAGGGATGGAGCTGCTGGGGGGGACACCAAGTTCATGTCTGCACGGCGTGGCCTGCCAGAGCCACTGGCTACTTTTATCTCCATCACTTGACTATTATACTTAATCAGGAAGGGAGGTTATTATATTTTTTTCTTAAATCCACTTTTCTTTTATACAGAGCAAATTATAATCACTTTTAATTGAAAAAAAAAGCTGATAATATTCTGAACCAAATTTCTGCAAGAGAATAATTAACATTGCAATAAATCCCCAAAGGAAATGCTCATTAATCTTGTCTTTCAGAAGCAAATTTCAGAAGAGAGCTTATTTAATACATAGTTAATAATTATAGGAAAGTTGACAGCTTAAAAGCCCCCAAATCTTGCAGTG
The DNA here is from genome assembly GCF_964273445.1 of Streptopelia decaocto. Lineage (NCBI taxonomy): Eukaryota > Metazoa > Chordata > Aves > Columbiformes > Columbidae > Streptopelia > Streptopelia decaocto. Next base: position 6,604,890 of record NC_138666.1, on the reverse strand, counting down.
GTCTCCTCATGTCAGATCCTTGGGTAACTGGTTCATGCTGGATGGGAGCACCTTTGGACTGGGAGGGAATGGATGCTGTGGGTACCACCAGTGATGGGGGGGACTCCCTGGATGGTGACAGGTGGGTGTCAGGGGTTTGTGTCACCAGGGATGGACTTGGCAGTGCTGAGGGTCACCCTGAGCTCAGGGACAAGCACAAGTTGACAAGATGAGCTGAACCTGCTTGGTGGTGAATGTGCTGACTGGTGCTGGGATGCTCCTTGTGCCACCCATGACATCTGTGACATGTCACCATCTCCATCTACTGAAACCCACCATTGCGCCCACTCATCTTGGGGAGAAATAATGTGATTTTGCTGCTCTCACAGAGGCTGGGGAGGTGACAGTCCGTCAGTCTGTCTGCTGGGGCTAGGTAAGGCAGGTGTCACCAGTGGGATCATGGGACAGATGGGACCTGGGGGGATGTGGCTGTCCCCAGCCACTCACCCGCGGGACCCCAATGGATGGGGGCTGGATTCATGCGCTCGCTGACACCGAGGCAGGAGCAAAACCCCCATTTGAAATTTGTGACTGTGTTAATTGCAATGAGCCGATTAATTCCGCACGGAGATATGTGTGTGCGCGTGTGTGTGTCTGCCCAAAGGCAGAACCAGCCAAATGATCATGGGGCAGATTCTGATTTGCTGTGACCCTCCCATCCCCAAGCAGCAGGATGCCAAAAGGACAAGGAGCTTAATTAACTTTGGGTGAAAATCCCGGCGATGTGCTCATCGCTCTCAGGTTTCCTGTCCCCGTTTGACCAGGGCTGCGAGTGGGGGAAAAAGCAGCTTGGAGCAAACCCAGGCTCCGCCAGGAGGAAGGAAATGTGATATTGGCCTGGGAATGGTGTCATCGCCTTTGCTTTTTCGCTTTTTTGCTTTTTTTTTTTCTTATTTTATTTTGAGGTCATGGAAGGCTAGGAGGGAAACACGGAGTGAGTCTCTCTCTTGGGAAAATGGGGAAAGGGGGGATACCATGGTGATGCCCGAGGGGGTCAGCTGGGGCTGGGAATGGTCAAAGTGTTGCAGCTGGGCTCCTCTTCTCCAAAATCTATCCGTTACACATATATCCAGCAGCATCATTTCTCCTCTCCTTCCACCAGCTCCCCTTCAGCATCCCATGCACAGGGGTGTCGACAGACAAATTTTAGTTAAATTTAAAACAAAACAAAAATCCTCCCTTTTGGCTTATGCAAATTCACTCTGCTTTGATAACGAATCTGCCCAGGTCACGCAGACCTGGGGAGATGACGAGATTTCATTGCAGCAATATTTAATACCTCTCCAAGGCCCCAGTGCAAGAGAGCACTTAATCCCACGCTTAATTTCATTTCTTTGCCTTAAAATCCTGAGCGATGTGCTCATCTCAAGGCGAGGGCCTGTGCTCAGGCACACCGCGGTTCTCCAAATAAGCAGGACAGTAGCCAAATTTTGGCAAAAAACTTGCCGTGGTGCATCCCGCTGTATCCATTTTTCCCCAGCAGGAAGCGGGCTGGTTGCCGTGGCAACCGCGGGGTGATGCGGGATGCACTGGTACCCAGAGCCCATCGCCCAGCACCCAGTGGGACACTGACCTGCTTTTATCCTTCCAATCTTCTGCTTTAATCCCTCAAAGCGGGTGTCTAAGGAGTTAATTTTGATTTTTTTGATCTGTTTGCCGTGCTCCTCTGGCCATGTACCACCCTGCCCCAGGGGGGTCCCACCACGTTGGGGACCCCAAGGGTCCCTGCGGTCTCCTCCTTCCTGCGCTTTGTCATCCAGAGCCGTCATTTTCATTAGGCAGCTGCTCTGTACCTCATTGCCTTTTATCTGCATTCTGTTAAATGATCTCAAATATGTGATATGATAAAGACAAACAAACACCCGTTCAATTTAGTTCACCCTAATGCCAGACTCTACTTTTACCCAAGTAATTAAGATTAATGCAGTTGATAATTTAGGAAGCATTCTTAAATGTACCCTTCTGGCAGCATCTAACATGTAATTTTACCTTAGAAGATTTATCGGAGCACTTAGGTAACAGATAGTTCCTTAGCAAACTGGAGCATTTAGGAGGAAAATGAAAGATTAATATTTCTTGAATAAATGTCAAAAATCAGTCATTCTTTATTACAGCCCTACAAAGATGCTGCTGTCAGGCCCGGCCTTGCTGCTGATTCCTGGGGGAGATTAAACCCGCCGCAGACTCTTGGAAAAGCCACAGATGCCCTTGGCCATGGCCGGGGATGGAACCCAAGCGAGAGGCCATGGCTGATTGTCACCCACCCCACGCCACTGCCTGGCCGGGGAATGACTTTGCCAGGTCACCCAGATCTATCTGTCCCTTTTCCCGCAGCTTGGGGTGACCTTGAGCCTCTTCCTGTGTCTTCTCCTCTCCCCTCACCCCACCCCAACCACCTCCTGGTGCCACCTCCCGTGGGACGTCGCCTCTGCCAGACGCGCAACCCCTTGCAGCACCAGGCAGGCTGGGGAGGGACCCTGGGCACGGTGCCAAGACGTCGGCTTGTGACACCCCCACATCTCCTGGGGTGCCAGGGCAGCTGCCAGGCTCTGCCCTGCCCGCCCCCACTATTTTGCATTAAAAAACCAAGGACGGATTAGGGACTGTTTGCAAAATCTGAATCCCAAGTGAAAGTTGGATTCGCACCAGCTTGGAAATTCAAACCTGGTCAGATCCAGAAAATCGATTTGGGAACATTGCAAGCAAGAAACAAACTTTCTGAATGAACTTACAACTTCTCCTCTGGCCAGAAAAGTCTGCTGGGAACAACTTGTTGCAGTGTTCCTTGTCCTGACACCGCCAGGCCAGCCCGTCCAGGCAGGCACGTGTGTGTGCACCCCGGCATCGTCCCCAGCGCCCTTTACAAGGTCCTTTTCAACCAGGGCTCAGCTCAGAATTGGTGGAGTCACCATCCTTGGAGGGGTTGAACAGACATGGAGATGAGGTTCTCAGGGACATGGGGTAGTGCCAGGGGTGCGTTAATGGTTGGACGTGGTGATCTTGAGGGTCTTTTCCAACCAAAACAATTCTTTGACTCTTTGATCATGCCAGGAACCAGATTTGATTTTCTCTTTATTTGTCCCAGAAACGGGTTAATGCTGGAGCAGAGTTTGATGTTTCTGAGTGTGACCCACAAGTAGCAGACGTGGGTTAACTTCAGGTTGGACCTGGGCTGGCAAGGATATAACAGCGACCCCTTAAAATCCCCCCGACTGCCACTAAAGTGCCTTTTCCCGGCTCCCTCGAAGGTGTGATGGATGCAAGTGCTGTTTTGGGAGTGTGGCCTGATCCGGCACAGTACGGGATGTATATGGGCAGGAGCTGGGTGTCACGGGGACCAGCACCACCAAAGGTGTGGAACACCGGGGAGGGGACCCTGTGCCCATCACTGGATGCAGGATGGGGCCAGGCTGGCAGCAGACTGGAGTCTGGCCAGTGCCCTATGCACTCCTTGGGCTGTGGTTTGGGCTTTGGCTGTCCTCAGCCTCCCCTTTCTCCTCCTCCTCCTCCTCACACCGCTGAGGACATTTCCTGCATCTCGGGGCCGTATCCTGGCTGCAGTGACAATAAGCCCCTGCGAGGGTTTGGGTCTGCAGGACCCCAGTGATGGCGAGGATGCAGGGATGGAGCTGGGATGCAGGAGAGGGGGAGGCAGGACCCCATCTCCCTCTGTGCCTCAGTTTCCTCACTCCCACAGCCCCCTATGACCATGCATCAGGCCAAAGCCACCCACCCACAGGGACCCCATGGAGGTGGCCATGACAGGGCATTTTGGGGTGGAAACCCCTCCTTTTGGCAGCCGAGTGCTCCCCACGCACTGTGGTGCCAGCAGCCAAGCCAAACACAAATTCCTGACATATTTTTCTCTTTCCTTTGCAGCCAAGAAATTCATATTTCATGGGAGGTGAAAGTGAGTCCCGGCAGTAGCTGAGCGGCAGAGGGTGCCAAGGTACGGGCCAGCTGACAGCACGGGGTTGGATGCTATTTTTGGGAGCCAGACACTCTCCTCCTCATCCCCGACAGGCTCAGGGGTTGCCCCTGGCCCCCCCACAAACCCTAGTTGCAGGGATGCTCAGGGAGATCACCGTCTGCTTTTTTCACCCCACAGCAGCCCGGCTGCAAGAGGTGGAAAGTTTAAAGAGGCTCCAGGCTTTGAGGAGGGGCCGGTTCACAAGAAAAAGAGATTTTTCAGAGCCCCAGCCAAAGCCATGCCTGGATAGGGTCAATCCACCTGGGCAGGCCTTAAATCTTTTAGGCAGCGCTTAAATTCCCCTTACTAGGGACAAAACCCAAAAGGTGTTCAGAGTCACCCCTGCAGCTTGTACAGCTGGTGAAAGCCCATAAGAAAGGGTATTTGCCTGGGTGATGCCACCCCGCTGGCACCTTGATTTTTTTTTTCCTTCCACCCACTCCCACACCTGTCCCTGAGCCGCCGTTGCCAAAACCGCAGTGCTGCTGGCCGCGATACCCACCCCGATAATGGCAGCCCAGCCCGGGATGGTTGTTTATTCCCCTCACCCATCCCAAGCCCCAAGCAGAGCCACAGCCTCAGGACCCCCACCCCGACCAGAGCCCCTTGCACCCATCCCTGGACATCTCCCAGCCCCACCAGGGCTTTGCTGAACCGGGCACTGTACATAAAACAGCAAGAACAGTCCCTGCCCCGCTAATCTCAACAGATGATAGAGAGCAGATAGGCGAGGGGAAGCGTTATCGGGCTGGTTTACAGATGGAGGGTGAGTCACCGCGATTAACTGCTGTACCCAAGGTCATGCGAGGGAGAGGCCAAGCTGAGCTCAACCCGGCTGTCCCGTGTCGCCCAGCAGGGGCTTTGCCTTCTCCCCCGAGCGATGCTTGGCTGGACCTGGCTCTCTGCCGTTTCAGCCCATTCGTCCTCCTTTGCTCCAGCAGCTGCTGGGGTTTTCTTGTTGGATGTTGGGGTGTTTTTTTGCTGTTCACAAAGCATGTGTTGTTGCCTTGTTGCTGTTTTGCCCTGGGGGGATGCGTCACCTGCTGCTGCCCTGCCCACAGTGGGGACATCGTGGTCCCCTCAGCCTTCTTGGTGTGGTCCCTGTACGGTGTCCCAGCTGAGGTGCAAAGCTTTGGCATCCTGCTGGTGGGATTCATGGCTCTTCTCTCTTGGGAGGAAGGTACCATCGGGGCTGGGTGTGACACAGTCCCCAAGGACGTCCGTGGTGGGACAGCCCTGCAGGAATAAGTGCTGAGGGGACAGGGAAGTGCTGAGGTTCTCGGGGGACATGGGCAGCCCCAGGGGACCCTCAGCTCTGCCCCTTGCACACAACCAGCTCCTGGGGCACAAGGAGCTGAGACACTCGCTCCAGGTGCCGGGGAGCCAGGGCAGTGAATCACAACCTGTCTGGCATGTTGAGGCTCCCGGCAGGATGGGACCTGCCCCACAGAGCGGCAGCCTGGGCTCTGCCATCACTGTTTGGCTTGTCCCCTCTGTCCCCAGACCACAACATGGCTGTGGGAAGCCCCAACTTGGGAAGATGCTCTGGGTGAAAGGGCTGAGCACTCGGCAGGACACACGATTGCGGACAGAGAGTGCTCACCCTGCATCCAGGCAGCCCATTGCTAAATATCACGTGAGTTTTTTTAAACATAACTTTATTTTGCCCTATCCCATCCCTTCTCACCTCCTCTCATAGGAGATGAAACATAAAAAGCTGAGAAGCGATGCTGGTGATAACCCAAAGACGAGCCTGGGCATGGGGACAGGCTAAGGAGGAGGCTGAGAGTATGGGATAAAAAAAGATTAAATGGTCCCTATTTTCATTTTATTCTGGGTTTCCCATCCGGCAAGGGGCAAACAATTTTTAGGCTGGATACCTAAGCTCCCTGGTGATGGATGCAGGCAGCTGTCTGGGGAATATCACTTGAAATCAGCACACCCGGCTCCACTTATCGACCCCGCCATGGGCAGCAGCACCGGCTGAGCCTCACCAAGAGATCCCACATTTCTGCTCTGTGCTGCTCCCAGGGCTGCCATCCCATCACACCAGGGCCACCACCAGCCCCGGTGCGGGGATGAGCATCAAGAGTTTGGGGAACAAAGCCCTAATGTAAACTTTGCCTTTATCCCCATGCATCATCTATCATTTGCATGGGATAAATTCGTGCCTATCTCCTTCCCAGGCTCTGCCACCATCAGCGGGTATCCCCTTGGTCTGTGGGACAGTCCCACATGCCACCGGCTCTGCTGTCCCCATCTCCATCACTCTATCAGAGCAGGGATCAGGGTGTTTGTTTCTCTTGGCACTCAGCACTAATGCACCAGCAAACCCCAGCCCTCGCCATCCAAATCCTGCAGCTTTGCGGACACACAAATGAGACTTTCCTTAAAAAAAAAGAAGAAAAAAAAAGAAGGCTCCTTTATGTGGCTGAAAGAGCACAACTGTGATAATGTAGCGAGCGCTGGCCTTGGGTATTTTATCTTGGCAAGGAGCCTTTGCAAATTTAAACAGCAACAAACAGACTCCGCAGTTGTGGCTGGACGCGGCATAAGTGGCACATTGTTTTGCAAGCAAAACCCCAGCGTGGCTGAGGGCCGCGTGTGAGCTTTAGCCGGGGAGTGAGCGCGATGGGGTCTGGCCCTATCAGCCCGGGATTCATTTCGCTCCGTGGGGTGTGTAATTGTGGAGGAATTTGAGCCCTACAGCTCAAATCAGAGAGGGGACCCTGGGGAGCCCCCCCAGGCTCTCCCCACTGCGTTGCCTTCCCTTCTCTGCTCACAGCATCTCTGCAACAGGAGTAGCTCTCTCTATATATACACAATAATGTTATTAATAATATTATTAATACATATATGCTGTCGCAGCATCGCGAGGTGCTGGGTACTCAGCCCAGCTGTTTATGTGTGCAAAGCATCAGATGGGAGCTGAGAGACCCTGAATAAATGCAGGTCGCTCCCCTTTTCTTGCAGAAATTCTCATTTTCTGCTCAGATCACTGCTGGGCAGGGACGGCGCGGCTGTGCAGCGTGGGGTGGACCCCGAATGGGGCTGGGGAGGTGTAAGAATTAGACCCAGGAGAAGACCAATAAGCTGAATTTCATGCTTATTTAGAGTCAGGTCACCCCCTCCCCAGCTCCCAGAAGTATCATGCCTTTGCCCCCTGCAGCAGAAAGTAGAGAGGTGTTTTTAGTGATGGAGGAGAAATAAACACTTTCTGTTTCCAGTAGACTTTTAAAAAGAGACTTTTAAACAGACATTTACTCCTCTTTTTAATATAACCTGTGTCTGGGGCTAAAATCCTACCTGGTACCTTTTAAAAGTCTGCGGTCAACTTGTGCTTCATGTCTAACACCCTGAGCTCCTGTATTGTAAAACCAGCTGGTGAATTCGGGACTTTGTTTTTATTCTTTCACCTACTTAACAGTGTCTAAAATCATGAGCGCAATTTGTAGGTGCGGTTAAAGTGAAGGCAGAGGCAGCAGAAGCTCAAGTCCTTTCTCTGGGGTTTCAGAGCAATGGGTTGGTGGAGGGGCAGCGAGGTCCTAGGGATGCTGCACACACACTTCATCATCCCTCTGACCATGAGAGCTGGGACACTGGGACGTGGGGATGCAGGAGCCCTTGCCAGGCCACCTCTCCCAGCCCAGCCCAACAGCCCTGCCCGCTAATCCGTAGGTGGAGCTCTTCTGTCATCTTTTTTCTGCTTATGTTGCTAAGAAGTACCCAGAAATAGCTTCCCTGGGAGGAAAAAAAGTGCCTCCCTCAGCAGCTTTTGCCAAAGGTGAAATGCCCCGAGCAGCCTTTGAAGAGCCCAGAGCTGGAAGGCTTCACCCCAGGGATGCTCAGGGGGGCTGCACTGCCCCTTCCTCCATCCCTCTCCCCACCACAGCATCAAGAAAAAGGGCCAAAATATCCCCCCTCTTTCTGCTGGTCCTCTCCCTGCCTGACAGCCACATTTTCTTTGTTTTTCTAGGTCTGAAAGGATGCGGCAGAGCCCCACCGGTGCTTGGGACCAGTCGCCGCCCCGGGGAGCCGCTGCCCCTGTCCCCCGCCAGGTGCCCACCAGCGGAGGACCATGCCCATGACGGAGGGACGGCAGCTCGCAGCGGGACGGGAAAACGGGGCTTTTTAGCCTTTCCCTCCTCCTCGGTATCATGACTGGAGAGACCCAGCATGTTTACACCATCGATGATACTGAGACTGGCCCCAAAGACCCTGAGAAGGACTTTGGATGTGAGGAGAAGGACGGGAGGGTGCTCAGCGGGGAGGGGACATCCCCATTCCCCGTCCCCAAGGATAAGGAGCCCCACAGCCAGCGGGAAGCCGTGATCCGGCCGCAGCAAGTGGGGAAGATTGACTTCAAGTCCCTTCACCATAAACCTAAGTTTGGCAATGACAGCACCTGGGGAGAGGTCAAGGGCAGCCCCCAGTCCCCCCCGGGGAAGGGACGAGCCCGTGAGCGCAGCCGGCGCTCGGGGAAGGGCGAGCGGGGCCACCAGCAGCTTTACCGGCTCAGCATCACCGGCACCCGGCCCAACCCCACCATCGGCATCGCCTACCCCCAGCAGAAAGTGACCCCGCCGAAGAAGCCGGAGGCCAATTGCGGCCCTGTGGCCGGCAGCTACCGCTTCAACGTGCCCAGCATCCCGCAGCGCGAGGCCGAGCTCCGGCAAGAAGACCTCGGCTTCAGCCACTGCTTTCCCGATGCCACCGGCCGTACCTCCACCAACTATACCTCACAGCCCACTCCCCTCCATGCCCCCAAAGGGCAGCCCCCTGCCAGCGTACCCCTCAAGACCCCCGGCACCAATGGGCAGCTACATTATTTAGAGTTTCAGGCCAACGGGGCCGAGTCCTGGCCCTCCCCAGAGAAGAGCTTTGCCGGTGCTAGCTACGGGATCACGGTGCAGAAGCCCAGCTCTTTCCCTGAGGGTGGTAAAGCCGGTGGCCACACTCTGGGCGTTTTGCCATGTCAATACCCCTTCCAGCTGCTGCACGACTCGGGGAAGGAGCCATACCATGGTGATGCGGGGAGCCAGGAGTACCTGGACATGGGGCTGGCCACTGGCCAGCTGGGTCACGGCACCTTCACCTTCCACTCGTCCTCCCGAGAGTGGCAAGAGGAGGTGCTGAGCGGTGGCTCCTACGAGAGCGTGTCCCCCGAGGGCAGGCTCTATGGTTTGCCCGTGCCACCACCACCACCGCCACCACCATTCCTGCACCCGCCGCCGGCCCCACACCACGGCCCTCCACGGCATCCCACCGACCCCAACGGTGCTCTCTCGTCATCTGGTGCTATCGACCAAAACCCAAGCACTTTCCAAGAAAACCAAGCTGTTTTTCCGTCTAGTTTACACTCGCCTAGTATGCCAAAGCCAGTCGGGAAGAGGCAAGCCCCAGCAAAAGACAGTGTCCCCAGCCCGCGGCTGCTGGTCCCAAGCAGCCCTCTGAGAAGGAACATGCCACCAAATTCTCTCTCCCAAGTGCACTTTCCGAGCAAAGCCTATTGTAGCTCCTCCGCGGGCAGTGCCAATGCAGGATCCGTGCCTTTCGAGACAAGCGTTCCCACTACGGCACCCACCCACCCTCGGCTTGTGCAAGCTTGGGAAGGTGCCACTAAGGCGTTTTCTCTCATGGACCAGAATTCAGCACCTTATTCGAACCCTGTTGGAAACCAGTTCTCATTCGAGTGCCAGTCTGGCCCCGAGCAGAGGCAGCACAGGCAGAAAAATGCCAGGATGCCTTGGCAGCAAATACACCTCGCCTCTGCAATGCCCACTGCAAACAGGCTCGAGCTGTCGAGACAGGTCACCAGCCAGAAGCTCCCCTTCCCCCTGGGCACGGCGGAGTGGCAGGGGAGCGGGAAGGCCCAGAAAGGGCCCCATGTAAGTAATTCTCCAGGGTATCACGGCAAAAAGCTCTTCTCGGGAGAGAGCATCGGGGTCCAGAGGGGAGACCCCAATTCAACGGGCGCTTTTTCTTTCGAGAGTGGGAAGGAACCAGGGTCTCCTGCCTGCGATTCAAGAAGCAAAGCCTTCTTCTACAGCATGGGTCAAGCAGGTCCTCCTCCTCCTCCCTCAAGGAGCTCGTCGGGCTCAGCACTAGTCCTGCCGCCATCAGCCTTGGTGGCTGCCTCCCCTTGCGAGTCCCCACTACCATCCCCTGTCCCCAACCCCACCTGCGGCAGCACCTGCTCATCTCTCTCCCCCATGTCCAGCAGCCCACTCAACCCTGGTTTTGAAGACAGCCAGATGTCCCGAGCGCTGACCCCCTCTCCCTTCTTCCAGCACCCTTGCCATCCCAAGGATGGCAATAAAACCTTCCACCCCTCCGACATGCTGAGCTCCAGCTCCCTTCATTACCACCACCCAGACTCCATGAAGTCCTTCCACTTCCCTCCTGATGCTCTGAAAGATGACAACCTCCTGAAATGTGCCCCGGCAAGCCTATTCCACAAACCCGGCGTGGAGGTGGCCAAAGGATGCTCGGATGGGCTGGATGGGGAGCAGCCTCCACCGCCGTACTCCTCCCATCACTTACTGGCCAACTCGCTCAGCAATGCCAGCCTGGACCAGCTGGACGTGCTCCTGACCTGCAAACAGTGCGACCAGAACTACAGCAATCTCTCCTCCTTCCTCCAGCACCGCCAGTTCTGCACCTCCCATCCTGCTGCTCCCCAGGGTGAGGCTAAGGATGCTCCCCGAGCAGCCGAGGGGCAGAAAGCACTCCCACCAGAACCCCCCAAGTCCCCCAGCCTGGGGCTCTCTCCAGACCCGCAAGCACATTTGTTGGCATTAAACAAGAGCGATGACTTCTTGCTGGATGGGGAAAGCAAAAGCGAGGGCAAGGAAGATGCTCTGAAGGGTGGCCTCTTTAACGGCCTCGCCACCAGCTCCCTGCCGCTCACCGCCTCTGACCTGGACATTGACGACGCCAAGCTGGACAGCCTGATCACTGAAGCCCTCAATGGCCTGGGGTACCAGTCGGATAACCCAGAGATCGACAGCAGCTTCATCGACGTGTTTGCTGACGAAGAGCTGACGGGTGTGAAGGCGACCAGCGGTGGGATGTCCCACAAGGTGAAGGAAGCCCTGGCCTTGGAGAGCAAATCGAAGCAGGTGGCAACAGAGGAGAAGGCAGCAGGCCAGCCCAAAGCCAGCTCTTTTTATGAGTACAAGCACCCAGGTGGGGAGCAGGCGAAAAGAGGGGCAGGAAAGCAGCACCTTCACAAGGGGAGGGTGGCGCGAAGGTTGGCAGCCCAGGAACCGGATCCCGGGGCGGTGGGAGCAGAGACGATGCCCAAGTTGCGGGCAGGCAGGAAGAACAGCGTCCCACTGGCCACCACCTCCTCCAAGTCCACCTCCAGCCAAAAACATCTCAGGAAGCTCAGCCAGGAGCCTCCGAAAAAGAGTGAGGTGGGACCGGGTGTTGACACCAAGAGCTCCAAGCCACCTCGGTTCTCCATGAAGGATATAAAGAAGCGGAAGCCCCGAAGTGGGACATGGAGCAAGGAGCTCATTCACAAGATTGTGCAGCAGAAGAACAAGCTCCACAAACTCCAGGTGAAGAGCAGCAAGCAGGTGCCGTTCCCCCAAGTCACTGAGAGGCTGGTGCCAGGTGCCAAGGAGGGCAGGTTTCGGGAGTACGACTACATCTCCGACTCAGATGATGATGGGGCAGAGTGTAGCAAGGTCCGGGGACGGAAGAAGCCAGGCACAGGATTCATCGGGAGGACCAAGTACAGCTTTAGCAAGAAACGCCCAGGAAGAACTGAGAGATCCAAAGAGAAAGATCCAGCTTGGAGCTACAGCCGGAAAAGGGATGGTCAGAAAAGGGAGACACAGGAGCACAAGGGGGTCCCGAGCCAAGAGGTTGTCGAAGAGGAGGATTGTGCCACCAAAGTCCGAAGACAGAGCAGCCAGTCATCTACTGGCAGCAACTACAGCAACAGCATGCCCAGCGAGATGGCCACCAGCCCACCCCACGCCGATCGTGCCAGCTCGGGCAGCGAGAAGCAGGGCGTGCAGAGGAGACGCTCAGGTGGCTCAGCACGGGTGCCAAGGGCTCCGCTCAGCCTTCCTGAGGACAGGAGCCCAAAGAAGAGCCAGAAGAGCAAAGAGGACTTTCCCAAGGGGAGCAGGCAGTTGGGCTCAGCCAAACCTTTGGTAGCTGGCTCCAGGACCCATCCAAGCGCTGAACCAGATGTTGCTGTGATGGACGGTGCAAAGGAGGAGCCATCACTGCAGCCCCAGGACAGGCAGCTGCCCAGCACATCCAGGAGTCCCGTCATGCTCTGCTGTAAGGAGAGGACGGAAGAGCCCAAAGGAGCAGAAAAGCACAAGGGTGAGACAGGAGAACCCAGCCTAGAGGCTCAGGACTCACCCAAGTTGTCCACAGTCAACCAGAGGCATCAGTTTGCCCCTTTCGCAGGTGACATGCTGGAGTACCATGCAGAAGAGCTAATTGCTCCATCCCAGGGCGGTAACGAAGCTAGTCCTGGCAATGAGAGTGCTGCCTACTCAGAAACAGGCATCAAATACTTGAAGGCACATGGATCAGGTGCCTTGGCAGTTGCCCCATATGAGGGGGATGCCATGGGAATGATGCTCACTGCCAAGGCACCCGAGCCATGCATCAGCACCAACAACGCGTTTTTCAATCCCAAAGGCCTTCCTGGTCACTATGATGACAATCTCTTCTCAAAGCCCCCAGCCTTGGGCTCCTCACACATGGATGACATGTACTTATGCCAGGATGACATCAACACCAGCTCCTTCGAGCAGAAGCACAGCAGCATCTCCCCCTATGCTGCAGAAACACCACAGGGCAAGGTCTCCTCCCCTCTCAGCTTTGATTCCTCTTCGATATTTGGAGAGCTTCCTGTCACTGAGTTCGATCCGCCACTGTATGAGAATGTACCTGCCAGTAAGGACGGTTATGTGACAACATTTACCAATGCCCCCAGCAAGCCGCTGCCGTTTGAGCAACCATATCCACCATTCATGCCAGAGAAGGAGTGGTCCCTCATGGAGGAGGTAACTCCAATGCTGCCAGAAGACGTGTCTCAGTTCCACCGCCTTTCGGTGGAGAAGCCACTAGCCAAGAAATTCCCTGAGGAAGGACCTGTCCCCACCAGCCAACTCTCCCTGCCACTGCCAGACAGGATAACAGATTATAACGTGACTTTTATGAACAACATATCAGACGATGAGCTGGAGATCAAGCGATTAGTCACAGAGCTGGAGAGTCAGCTGCAGACCAGCAAGCTGGATAACGAGGCATCCGTCACCCTTCAGAAACCTGAGCAAGACGTCGCTGCACATCTGCAAGGACCAGCGGCCGAGCAGTTCCCACCACTGCCAGCCAAGCAAGACACGGGCCAGGAGAAAGGACTGTTTTTGGCAGATGAGCTGGGCAGTTCAAGCCTGTGTGTTGAGGAGAGGCTGGGGGGTGAAAAGCCGGTCGTGAGGAGCAGCCGTGGGGACTACGAGACCCCTCAGGAGCCCTGGCCCTGCCCAGTGGAGCTGGGTTCACTGCAGACAGGGATGTGCCCCCCAGCTCCACTTGCCATGGGACATTTCTGCTCCAAAGACAGCGGCAAGCAGCTTCGGGGAACTGCACCTGCTGAGGAAAGTGGCCCTGGAAAGATGGAAAATGGGTCTTCATCCAAAAGCCTACCTGGCTCACACACACCAGATGGAACAGAAGCTCCTGCCTACACAGACCCTGTGACAAAAAGCCCCCCTGTTGTAACTGTGTTCCCCAAGACCCTGGAGGCAGCAGAAGCATCCAAAGATCCCCTGCCATCCCTGCGATGCCAGCACAATGCTGAGATCTTCCCTGTGCCAGAGAAAGTGGATGAAGGCTTCACTGATGCTGCAGAGCTGGAGAAGTTTGATGCTCATCTTCCAAACACTAAACCTGAATTGAGCTTTCAGCAAGGTCCCACCCCAGCCATGGATCTCCCATTTTCACCTCACATCAAAGAGGTCCCAGATACAGAAGAAAGACCCTTAAGCAAGCCCAAGTCACCCAAAATAGCAAAAAGCACCGTGGACTGCAAAGGGGATGGTGGCGGGTCTACATTGATGGAAGAAGCAGAGGAGAGGAAGAGCCCCACCACCTATCCAGATCCTGGACATGGTGACAAAGCCAGCAAACAAAAAGTTCTGCTGTTTGATATGCTGAGTCTGCCCAAGGAGACTGACTGCAGCTCCCGACAGATGTTGGCATCCCCAGAGACAGCTGCCAACCCTCTGCAGCAGCTCCAGCTCTTCGTTGCCCGAACAGTGAAGAGCAACGAGGCGGAGCTGTTGATGCCGTGCTTCCCCATGCTGCTCGCTCCTAGCCAGCCCTCCGCCACAGCCCACATTCAGACGGAGCAGAAAGAGGAGAACGGTGGTCCTGTGGAAGGGGAAACTCAGACCTTCTGCCCTGCCCAAGGGGAGGGGAATGTCCCCATTGGAGGCAAGACGGAAAATATTGCTGCCCCAGCAAAAGAGGCTGTGCTTTTCTCTGGTGGGTGCGAGCAGCCGGAGTCATTGGGTGCAATGGGCTCTTACCGTGCAAAACAATCCACATTTGCAAAGGCAGAGCTGCAAAATAATGTAATGGAGCTGCAGGACTTAGCAAATGAACACGTGGAGCTGAATGACATTAATATCCGTGCAGATGGTGTTTCCCAAGAGTGTAATGACCTCTCGCCACTCAAAAACACAGCGGTGACCCAACTGCCAGGACAAGGAAAGAAAGCTGATCAGCTCGTGGAAGAGCAGGAGCAAGATAAAAACAAAGTGACCGTGGTATTTAAAAAACACGAGCAATCCCATTTAAGCCATAGTTTGCTTGAGAAAGAGACGCTGGGCAGTGCAGCAGCAGAGATGCTGGAAAGGAATGAGGTGGGACAGAGCACACAGCCCCTGCACAGTGATCCCACCAGTCCCACCAGTCCCTCTAAGGAGGATCTCTACCAGGATCACCACTTGGTGCTGGAGATGAGTGCTGGAGCAGTCAGTGGAAAGGTTTCCAGGGAAGGGAATAGCAAGAAGTTGTCCCTCAATGGCTGCCACTACACAGGCGAATCTCTGGCCAGCATGCCCTTGGTGACCAATTTTTCTCACCTCAAATGCTTGCAAGGTGTTGGGGCCGAGGGAGGAGAGGTCCCCAGCTTCAGCACTCAGCTCTCAGTTGAGAAGAAATACGGTGTGTCCCTGCTTGACGCATCAAATTCGTTTGTCATGAAGAGGTGTCCTCCCGAGACCAACAGCCATCACCCCACCATGGACCTGGTAGAGCAAGGGATGTGGAAAAGACCACCCACATTTCCTCCCTCGCTGCATCACTGCGGGGCTGTGCCCATGGAGGTGGTCGAGGATGGTCACCATCACCTCCCTGACAACATTTTGGGTAGCTATGGACCACCTGAAAGAGAAGAGACAGCACGACCCCGCACTCTGCTGCACACCAATGGTCTGGGGGGCGCTGTCTTGGAGATGGATGGTCCCCAGAAACCACATGGAAAGGACAGCTCTCTTGCCTACTCACCACCTTTCAACCAAAAGGGTGTTGGTAAAGAGGTACCTGAAAGCACCAGTGCTATGCTGTCAACCTCTTGTTTTAAAGAAAATCAAGCATGCACCATCACAGATATAGTCGTTAACTCCATTCCTCTGGAAACCCAAGATTACCCAACCCAGGCCATGACAGATCTTCTGCCGATCAGAGAAAGAGAGAGAAACCTGAATCAAGAGGAGAACCTTGAAAGCTGCTCTGATGATGGACATAAGCATCAAAGTGAAACAGAGGCTTTGTCCAATGGTTTTGTTGTTCAGCAGGTGCCAGCTGCTGTCAGCAAAGGTCTTACAAGAACTGGAGATCTTGGTCCTGCCAAATTAAATGGTCACGAGTTTTCAGAGGCAGCAGAGGTGAGACTTGGTCTTTCCAAAACCATAGAGAGCGGAGAAAAGAGTTTAAAAGGGGAGAAACCCAAAAGCCATGGGGCTGGAGAAGACAGGAGTTGTGTCTTAAGCAGTGTGGGCCAAGGAGAGGACAGCACGTGTAACAGTACTCCAGACCCTTCCCAAAATGAACTTCACAAAGAAAAGAAGCCAAACGGGCTGCCGGTGACCTGTGACATTTGTTCAGCTTCTTTCCGGTCCAAGCCTGGCCTGACCAGGCACAAAGCTGTCAAGCACCAGGTGAAGAACAGTGGTGTACCACAGCCCAGCAAGACTCCCAGGTCCACTTTGATTCCTGCAGACAAGACACCAAAAACAGCCCAAAAGGTGCCCAGGAGGAGCCTTAAGGCTTTGGTCAAAGAGAAAGCCTACATCTCACAGATGCCAACCACCAACATTGACCACATCCCCAAGAAAATCTGCCCAGACCTGGAGAAAGAGCCCAACGCACAGATGCAAGAAGTGGTCAGCAGAGTGCTCAGCGACCTCAGCGTCATCTCCTTCGAGATGTCCCAGGAGCTGCACCGCACACAGGTTTTGCAGAGGGAAATGAAGGCAAAGGGACCACACTTAGAGACAAGGGGAGCAGCTGAGGCGGTGGCTGGCAAGCTGGACCTGGGACAGCGATCCGAGAAGGGAGAAAAGGGCAGAAGGAGCCAAAGCAAAGATCCTGGAGAAGTGAACAGCAATTCTGAAAAGAAGCTAAACAGGAAAGTGAGAAGAAGGAAAGCAAAGGTATTTCCCAGTGGAAATGAGTCTGATGGTCCATGTGAGCTGGAGAAGAATGCAGATTCTCGCCCTGCTGAACTCATCTCCAGTCTGCCCAGGGTCCTGGAGGGCTTGTGTGAGCCAGGTGGTTGCATCTCCACAGAGGAACAGAATGGGTCCAACTCATTCCAGCACTCTCAAAAAGCTAAACAGTCCCCTTGTGCAGCTGAGCTTGCAGAGGGCATGGGCGACGGGATGGTGTCTTCAAAGGAGATAATCAGCAAGGAATCAGTAACGGGCACAGTCGCCTCCTCCAGGGAGGTGGAATATCCAAATGGAGGGGAAGACATTCAGGCTTGCAAAAAACAGGTTAGCGGGTTTGTGAAGCAAGTGGAGAAGGGATTGGGCAAGGTAGGCAAAGAGCAGCATCATGGTGGTGACACCACAGAGGAGGTGGATGCTGAGACAAGAAACAGTCCCACAGCAGGCAGCAGCACTGGGAACCAGAGCGATGCCCCACAGGGTCCCACAGCTTCCGTGGAAGGAGGCCTTCTGGTGGAGACAGGTGATTTGGAAACCACCCAGAAGGTTCCTGGGCAAGGCGCTCTGCAGACCACACCAGGGATCAGCCCTCCTCCTGCAGAGCCAAAGCGATGGGCAAAGGCAGACACACCACCAGGCAGAGAGCACCATGTGGAGAGTGCGACCACCTCGGACCTCCAGAGCTTGTTTGACGATGACTCCACGTTCTCCCAGCTCTTCCCCCGGGATGACCAGTTTGTCCGGAGAAGGTGCACAAGGGTGTATGGGAAGCGCAGCAAGAAACCCAAGCCTGTCACTGAGGTGAACATCCAGCCAGCAGGTGCCATCGACCTCTTCACGATCCGATTGGCTTCTGACCTCAGCGAAACCAGCCCTTTTTGTGTCACCAGGGATGACCCTTGTGAATACGAAACCATCTCTGTTGATGATGCCTTAATGCTAAACATGTGTCACGACAGCAAGGCCAAGAGTGGAGATGCTGCTCCCAATGAATCTAAAAGCACTGAACTGAGGTCGGACAATGAGAAGACCGACCAAGGGAAGGAGGACATAGACCTGGAAGACAACATGCTAACCTTTTTGTGCCAAAATGGCCAAGTGGACAGTGTCCCCAACTTGAACATCTGGGGGAGTCTGGAGAAGGAGGGAGAAAGCCTCTCTGCCGAGGACATGTTTGAGCCTCTGATGGACCTTGAGGATGAGCGCTCGCTCAGAGAAGTGAGCTCCGAGCCCCCCAACCTGGCAGAGGAGTCCTATGATGGCAAGGCTAATGAAGATTCAGACTCTCCTGAATTTCATACCATCAACATTGAGATGCTGAACGCAAAGCTGAAAATGAGAGACATATGCTTCTTCAGCCCTTGTGAAGACCTTCCTGACCATGGGGAGGACAATGCCATGAATTTCAAGCTGAAGCCGGGCCAGCACAGCAAGCACAGAAGTAAGCTGGAAGATGGGAAGGTAGGGAAAAACCGCGGTGAGATAACCATCAAGGCCAAAGACAAGCAGTACAAATGCAAAGTCTGCTTCCAGTGGTTCCTGACGTTGGGGGAGCTGGACTTCCACAAGCTCTCCCATAACCCTTCGCCTCCACCTACCTGCTACATGTGCGTCCAGCGCAAATTCAGCTCCCGGGAGCAGCTGAGGGACCATCTGAAGGAGAAGCACGCCAAAAACAAAGCCGGTCTGTGGGCTTGTGGGATGTGCCTGAAGGAGATCTCAGACGTCTGGATGTACAACGAGCACCTTCGGGAACACGCCACCCAGTTTGCTCGCAAGGGGCAAGCGCAGAAGTCTGTGATGGGCCTGCCAGCCTGCTTCGGTGAGGACAACGCCGCTGTCACCCATTTCCTCAACACCATCATGTATCGGAAGCCCAGCAGGTCCTCCCGGCACGCTGACCCCAGCAGCAAGCATGGGGTTAGCAGAGAGAGCAAGAGCCCCAAGGAGCTGCCCATTGAGCAGGAGGCCAAGGCGATGAAAGACCCTTTGGAAAGTAATGTCAAGGTGAAGCCACTTGCACCCAGCTCCTCTAAAACATCAGCTAGTCCATCTCCAGAGCACATGGCAAAAAGTGAAGGCACCCCAAAATCTGTCCCCATGCACCCAGACTGCAAGGATCCTTCCAGGGACTGTCATCACTGTGGCAAACAGTTTCCCAAACCCTTCAAGCTCCAGCGGCATTTGGTCGTGCACAGTTTACAGAAGATTTACTTGTGCCACAAGTGTCCAATGTTCTACCAGGAGCCCAAAGAACTTCGAAACCACCTCAGCCAGGAGCATGGGATAGTAGAGGAGCAGGAGATCAAGCACACCACCCTGTACGCGTGCGAGCTCTGCGCAGACGTCATGCACGTTATCAAGAAGTCCTTCATCTGCAGCATGTGCAACTACACCTTCTCCAAGAAAGAGCAGTATGACCGGCACATGGAGAAGCACCTGGCAGGAAGCAACAAGACTTTCAAATTCAGAGGGGTCATGAGACCTGGTGTTGCCTGCAGAGAAGGCAGGGAGAAGGTGAAAGAGGACAGCTCTCTCCAGGAGGGTGTGCCACCAAGCAAGAAGAGGAAGGTTGCTCACCACAGCAGCTCACCAGTCCATCTGGACCACGCTAGTGACCTTCAGCTGGTAGAGGTTGCAAGGCCCAACTTGCAAGCTCCCAGTGACTCCTTCCCTACAGCACCCACTGACCCAGGAGCACCCCAACCCACCGTGAAAACAGAAGACATGGTGGGTGACTTCTCTGACCTCCTGGCAGAGATGGACAAATCCCAGTTTGACACCCTTCCTCCACCACCCTGCCTCTCCCCATCTTTGCCACAGGCCGTGGCGAGTGGTCCAGAGCTGGCCCATATCGCTGTCATGTCTATTGAGGAGCTGGAGAAAGGAGCGTTTGATGGGAAACCACTTCCTTTCTTGGACTCACCTGAGTTTACCATTGACCTTGCTGGGTTGGCTTGTAACCAGGCCATGGACCAAAAACTCTCTCCTCCGCACCTCACCGAGAAACATGGCTACACCGATGCTCGTAAAAGATCAAGTGTAGGTAACAAAGACAAATATATAGCAGGTGTCCTGGAAAATCCCCATGCGGCCACCCACACCATGGATGGGATCCCATTTCTCCAGCTTGCTGAGAAGGTCTCGGAACTTCCTTCCCCACAGACAGAGGCTCCACCAGCTAAGGAGACCCACAGGTGGGGTAACCCCAGTGCCAGCAATGCCTCTTCTTGGGAAGGTGCATCTAAAGCCATGTCTTCAGAAGCTGCCCACCACCCCCTGCCTCTGAAGGACAAGACAGCTGCACCCATGCTGAACAGAGCTTCCAAAGATTCAACCCTGCAGAAGAAGACCGTGGGTAGCCAACCCAGCAGTGAGGCTGCTCCTGTCATGGACAGCCATGGCGACAGCACTGAGGAGCGTCAGCAACCTGGTCTGGAGAAGGAAAAGGCCATTCCTGAGTCCAGTGCCAAGGACAGCAGTGCTAATGCCAAGGACCAAGGTGTCAACCCAAGCAAATCCACCAGCCACCACCCCAGAGGCGAGGCGACCAGCAACACCATGAGACACGGCCATGTGGAGCCCAGCAAAGCTGCCAGCAAGCTTCATCCCAAGCGAGGAAAAGAACACAAGTCCTCAGGCCACCGGAGCAGCTCTGGCTCCCGAGAGAACTTGGAGGAAGACAGGAAAAAGAAAAAAGCCCGAACACTGTGTCCGGGGAGGAGCGAGAGCACCAACGAGCTCAAACGCGCTGGCTGGAGCAACACTGAATCTTCTGCCCTCTCCTGTGGGAAGAGGGAGACGCACTGCAACAAACTGGTACCCAAACCCAAACCGGGCACCCAACTGAAGAAGATGGTCCTGGACACTTTCAACCAGAAGAAGGGGGAGCTCCGCCATGCCAACGGGGACATGAAGCGCAGGAAGGCCATTCTGGGGAAGAGCTTCCATCAAGTGTTGGCCAAGGGGCCATCGTCATCACCGCGAGGTCCCTTGCACGGCCCACGTGCTGCCCGGGGTGCCAAACCGGGTAGCTCAGCCAGCTACCACACCGCCGAGTCCCAGAACAACCTGCTAAGCCAACTCTTCGGGCAAAAATTAACTAGCTTTAAAATTCCTTTAAGACGAGATACTTCAGAGTAATTTATGGAAGTGACTTATGGTGATCCTCAGCTGCTTTCATGGGGTTTGCAAGGGTAAAAATTATCAAAGCATTAAATTCGTTTGTGTAGCATGATTTCTCTGTCTAGCTTAAATGAACTTGCACTGCAGCCTCTGTGAAATAGTTTGCTTTGTGTCTACTAATCTACTTTAATTCACCTGATTTATCATGCAAATGCTAGAACTTTGATGTTGCTGATGATTTTCATGAACTGAAATTGTAATCGCTTTGGGCAGACTGAATCGTCAAGAGCAATTGCTTTATTGCAGAAGTGCTGAGGTTACAAGGATACTTGCAAATCTCAGACCCTTTTGAGACTGTGTCTGTGTTATCTTTGTACAAAGTACTTGAAGAGATGAACTTCATTCCATAGACGTCTTATTCATAAGGTGCAGCACACTGTAGAAAGCAAATTTTTTTTTTTTTTGAAGATTTTGCACAAATAATCCCATACAATTCATTTAATTGGGAGCTGGCCTAAGAGATGATACAATTAAAAAAAAATTAAATTAAGAATTGAGTTTCCTATATTTTGACAGCCATCCCTATGAATTTATTTCTACATCGTCAAGAGAATAACGAACCGGCTGCCATTCTGTGACCACTGTAGACGATGTAACCGGAGAAGAGCCGCCACCGCGAGCAAACTGCACCTTGACACTTGTGAAAAACTCTGATTTTTTTAGGGTTGGGTTTTGTTTTGGTTTGCCTTTTTTCTTTTTTGTCTGTATGTGTGTGTGTTTTCTTTTTGTTTGTGGCGGGTTTTGTTTTTTGTTTTGTTGTTTGTTTTTTTTTTTTTTGCGCAATGACAAAACTGTGCCAATTTACCGCACCAAACCGGTACTGTCCGAGTACCCTCAATGGTATCACTTCTAAACTATCTTACTGTATCGAGTTAGTGGCTCTATAGGTATCCGCTTTTTACTATGCAGTTACTGGTGCTATTCTTCTTTTGTAATGTGAATACAGACTTCCTTGATTGAAAAATAAAAGGGAACCATTAGGAAGTAGCTGTTACCTGTAAAGGAAAACAAAGCAGGAATAAAAAATTTAAAATCCAACTTTAGGGAAAAAAATCCTGTATGCTGGTACTCCATAGTGTCGAAAAGGTTATATCATGTTAAATGAGCACGTTATACAACCGAACTTTTGAATCCAGAAAGAAATCTCAGGTGCAAATGAGGACATGGAAGATAATTAAAAATACTATTGAAATACTCCCAAGTCAAGGAGGTGAAGTAATGCACTGATGTGATATGAACAGTCAGAGTACTTTGCGTCTGTCCTGCAATTATTATTTTTTTGTTTTGTTTTAGATTTAAGAGGAAAAAAAAAAAAAGAGGCTTTATTCTGTTAATATGTATCTTTACAATTCTTTGTATTGTATAAAAATATTGTAGGTAATTTACCTTGGGTGCAATGTGTTCTGTCAAAAGTTTTTATTTTGATATTTTGTCAGAGAAGCAGAGAGAGCAGGAAACGCCGTTTTATGATGTTGTATGTGTGCTTTTAAAGTGCCTCTTTAATATTGTTAAATAAAGTATGAGATGAAAATATGGGGTGGTACTGTAAAATCATACATGAGTAATCTTTTCAAATATATTCCAATATTTTCACAGAAATTTCCTGTCTGCGTGATGTTTGTGGGATGTGTCCCATACCCCGCGGTCCCCTCCTCCCATGCACATCTCTAACCAAATGATGATATTTCTAATGGACAGCTGGATGCTCTTCACGGTGTCCTCTGCAAAGTGGCCACAGGAGGACGTTGGTGTCACTGCTGTCACCTTGCAATCATTTGCAAAGGGATGGAGCTTCTCAATGGTGAAGATCCTTGTGTATCTCCTCTTTCCCACTGCATCTTGCCCAAGTCCTGCTCAAGACATGGGTGTCTTGTCCTGCGGGGGCAAAAAAAAGCCCAACATAATGGTGAAGGCCCCATTTCATCATAATCAGCTGGCGATGGCAATGGCCCAGTTTGGTCATCACCAATTGGTGATGATGATGCCCTAGTTTGGTCATCATCAATTAGTGATGGTAATGGCCCTGTTTGGTCATTATTAATTGGTGACAACAATGGCCCAGTTTGGTCATTATTAATTGGCAATGATGATAATGATGGCGCAGTTTGGTCATCACCAACTGGGGATGGCCCAGTTTGGTCATCATCAACTGTCAATGGTGATGGTCCAGCTTGGTCATCACCCGTTGGTGATGGTAATGGCAATGGCCCGGTTTGGTCATCACCAATCGGTGATGATGGTGCCCTAGTTGGGTCATCATCAATTCGTGATGGTAATGGCCCAGTTTGATCATTATTAATTGGTGTTGGTAATCGCCCAGTTTGATCATCACCCATTTGTCCTCAAGCTGACCTCTGTCAGCACAGCGCTGAGGTCTGAAGGTAGGAGGCTGACACAAAGCCAGGCATATTATATTCTTTAATTACTGTTGCAATCACAACATTTAAACGCTGTCAGTGAGAGATAGCTCCTCACCGCAGGCTGGAATCCTTGCCACTTGGGGCTTGTAACTAAAACTGCAGGATTAATTTGATTAATTGATAGAATTATTTTCCGAACTACTCTTTTGTTTATGGAGGCTTAAAATGCTTGCCGCCTGCACCCTCCTGGTGTGTTGCAGAGTGGAGATAAAGTGGCTGAAAATAATTAGTATGGCTTAATTTAGGGAAAAAAAAATAACCTCAGAAGAATTTTGCAGAAAATTTAAGGCAGCACATTTTACTTTGTTTTTGGCAGGAAATATTATGGAGCTGGAAATAGGACTTTTATGTTTTCCTTCGACTATATTTCACCAGGGCTGCAGAACTGTGGGGCGGGGGAGTATTTCATGCCTGGTTGGTGTTGGAGCTCTCCCGCACCCCTGGATTCATGACCTGGAAATGAAGCCCCCCTGGAGCCAGAGGTTCGCTGCAGGGGCTGGGACCCGTCCTGGGGACGGGTGGGGACTGTGGGGGACACCATCTGACAGCAGCATCCACCTTACTGCAGCTCAGGCCTTGGGCAGTGCTCCCTGCGGAGCTGCTGGCATCATCCCTGCGGCTCTGAAAGATGAAATATTGAATCCTTCCCTTTTTTCTCTAGGATAGAGAGGAGGTTTTTATTCCTCCATACCCTCCTGCAATCTCAGCGCCTGCTGAGCGGGTGAACCCCACCATCCATCAGCTCCCTAAACTGCCCCGGGTTTGCTGCATCCTGCATTATCCAGCAGCACCCGTCACTTGGGAGATTTCAGGTCCCCGTCAATGTCATTACAGTGAGGACAGCAAAGCTGGGCAGTATCTCCCAGCTGCAGATTAATTCACTGCTCGGTGGGTGCCAGGGCATGGGGGGGCACCCATGGGACACAGCACGTCTGGAGGTCCCACTGGCCTGCACCATCCTCATCCCCAATCCCCACCCTCTGCAATAGGGTCAACCCCGCCACCAGCCCAGGGGTGGCCGCGTCTGAACGGAGGGTGTCAGGCATTGCACCGAGTTCCTTTCTCGGCTTCTTGCCACCACCCTAAATTTTCCTCAGGCTACTGTTTGCCCTTCAAGTCCCCCCCAATCCAGCGGGCTTTTCTTCTCAGCCGCACACCCAAGTTTCTGAGCTGGAGGTGCTTTAAGCCTCTCCATAAAGCCCAGGGGATAACGGGATCCACCATGGTTGTCATGCTGCTAGCAGGGGCTAAAGATTTATAATTTTTTTTCTTCCTCTTGAGTCAAATCTGACTGCTCCTTGCACAGCAGGAATTTAAACTGCAGCTCCCATGTCCCCACGGCCACGTGTGTGATGGGGACCACGCGCACCCATGGGCTTCTGCATCCCTGATGCTGAAATGTGGGGAAACCCTGAGCCCAGGTGGATGTGGGGATGGCAGATTTGGGGGAGACAGAGAGATAACACAGGAGTAAGCCAGGCCTAAGCTGTGCCCAAGCTGTCCCCAAGCTGCACCCAAGGTGCAGAGCCCCCAGGCTGCTGTCAGCTGCCTGGAGCTGAGCCACAGGCAGGTGACAAGTGGCACCCAGGGCCAGGTTCTGCTGCCAGCAGGTGGCAGGGTCCCCCTGCAGCGCACCCAGCCCCGTGGGTCCCAGCCTGTGCCATGGAGATGCCATTCCTTCCTCGAGGAACAAAAGCACCAAAAATCCTAAAACATGACTTTTTGCAACTGTTTCTGCAGCCTTGGCAGAGTTGTGCCAGCGGATGGTGCCACCAGCCAGGGCAGCCCATGGTCCCACAGGCACCCAGACCCCCTTGGGGCGCTCAGTGCAGCACCCAGCATCACCAACACCCGCCCCTTGCCCCTGAAATATGGCCAAGGCAGCGCCTTAGCTTTTTCCATTTACATTCCTCCGCCGACACCTCCTCTCCCTGCACCTCTAATAATATCACCCCAGATTAATTGGCACTAATACAAATGTACACAGCTCCATAAAAAGATGTCACCGCGCTCACAATGGGGGAAACGGCTGCTTGCGCATTATCTCTGCTCTGCAGGCGTGTAATTCACTCCTCGGGAAAACACGCTATTTATTCTGTTACCCTATAACAATCTCTCTGCAAACACGATGGGATCGGGGGTTGGGGAAGAGAAAAACCACCCAGCCATGCCGCTGTCATGGGCACCGTGCCTGTTGTCCCCGTGCAGGGGCACCCATGGGTCCCCTGCATGGCAGGGTGGGATGCGCAGGGTGACAGGACAGGGAGATGTGGGACTCAGAGACATCCCCACACCAGGGATACAGCCCTCGGCCTGGTATTGTTTGATGTGACTGCACATTCTCAGGCCGGGGGGGATCGAAGAGGCTTTGGGACAGTGCCAAAAAGCTAATTAAAAGGACACTGGTGAGGAATGTGCAAGGGGAAGGACTGCAACCTGTTTCCTCCCCACAGTTGGGCTGCCCTCCCCAGGGCAGGGTTTCACGCTGTGTTTGGCACTTGCCAGCTTGCTCGAGGCTTTTTTTGGCTTCTTATGGCAGGGGTGAGATGCAGCGGCCCCCCAAGGGTGTGACAGTGACCAAGGTCTGTCCCCTCAGCTCCTCAAATGATGCTGCCACTACTTCTTCTAGCACAAAGAGCCAGGAATAGCCAACATCCTCTGCATCGTTCTGAGCAGAGGAAATTTGGGCGCCTTATTTGTGTACGCTCATCCCCAGCACCCCCCAGGTCCATGCAATTAATGGCGTTGCATTTAATTAAATAGTTTGTCTAATTGTCTTGGTCTAAGCCAGCTTGCTGGGTAAATAACAAACACGGGTGCTGCCAGCGGTGCCGGTGGGTGATGCTGTGGATGTGCCGAAGGAACTGGCTTGTTCTGCAACCCTAAAACTCCTGCAGCCGTGCCAGGGGGATGGAGACACCCCAAAAGCAGCAGAGCTTCAGCTGCACATCACCCAGGCCCTGATGGAGTCAGCGCCCATCACAGCTGACGCAAAGCAGAGGCCACTCAAGCCTCCTTGAGCCGGACCTTGCAAAGCCGGCGCTTGATTTCATTACACACGGGAGCGGCGGGGAAGCGAAAGGCTCTGGAAGCAGAGCTGCCTGCCCTGCGGTGTGACGGTCTCCAGGAAGGCTGCGATTCGGGGCCAAACAAGGTGAAAAATGCTATCAGGGTCATTTTGGGGGATGGCCGGCCAGGCGGGGGGAGAGCAAAGCCTTGTCCTCAGCAGCATCTCCCTCTCTCAATGTGTTTTTTTTTTTTTACTCCCCTGGAACTCTTCTTAATTCCTAACTTAATTTCTTTTGACATCCTCATTGCCGGCTTGACCTCTTTACTGGAATCATGTGCTGCTTAAAAGTCATTAGGCCACCATTGGAACAGGAAGTTAATTAAAAACCCTTTCAAAAAAGAAAAAGAGCAGGGGGGAGGACACCTCATGTTCAGGGATAGATGTAGAGGGGACATGGGCATGCTGTGCCATGTCCCCATAGCCCACCAGCCCCCTGCTCCGCCACTGATCCAAAAATTGCAGCACTAATTGGGGAGCACCCCCCCGAGATGAGATCAGCCATGGCTCACGACCCGTTTTGGCAGAAATGGTTATTTTTGACAGCAGCAACATGCCCATCA
Source organism: Streptopelia decaocto (assembly GCF_964273445.1). Classification (NCBI taxonomy): domain Eukaryota; kingdom Metazoa; phylum Chordata; class Aves; order Columbiformes; family Columbidae; genus Streptopelia; species Streptopelia decaocto. The sequence goes on along the minus strand of NC_138666.1, from coordinate 6,577,936 downwards.
TGGATCCAAAACATAAGCGGCTCCTGTTTACCCTGCAATTAGCCCCAAAATTGCCATCTGGCTGTATGTTCACAATGAGGACTGGGTCCTATGGCATGGGATGATGCTGTGGGGGGGACCCCGACACCCTTATGCCATACCCACCCCACAGAGTGACAGTGACTCTGGAAGACACAAGTGGGACTTTTTGGACTGTCCATGTACAAACGAGCAGATTTTTAAGAGGCTTTTGGGATTCCAAGAAGACACGCTGGACCCCACAGAAAGATTTGGGCCACCGCCTCCAGGAAGCTTTGAAGGTCCCCCATGAGACTTTGAGGACCTCCAAAGGGTGGGCTGGGACCGAAATGTGGAGGACTGAGGTCCCAGAATGGGGGGACTGGTGGCCCCGTGGGAGTTTAGGGCCTCACAGAGTTGTGAAGAGGGTGCAAAGGGCGGTTGGGATCCCAAAGGTGGGGGTTGGGGACAGCACTGGGGGTGGGGTCGGGGTCCCAAATGAGGGGCTTAGGAACGCTAATAGGGGGCTGGGGTCCCACGGAAGTAGCTCGGGGACCCCTGAAGGGGGAGCTGGATCCCAACGGAGGGGCTTGAGGACCCCGGAGCGGGGATCGGGGGAAGTAGGATCCACAAGGAGGTGGGGGACGGAGCCCCAAGGCAGGGGACCGTGGGCCACACGTGGGGCGCGGGGACCACAAACTGTGGCTGGGGACACGCGGGAGGCTCCGCGGTCCCTGGTGTACGGGCCGCCTCCGATCCTCCGCACGGATCGGGCCCCCCCGGGGGCACCGCCCCCTCGCGCCCCGCCCCTCCCCGCTCCGCGTCTACGCCATCCGGTGGGCGGGGCCTCGGGGGGCGGTGGCCTATGGGCGGCCGCGGCGGCGCGCGACGGGGGCAGGCCCCGCCCCCGTGGAACGTTCCGCGGGTTTGAGCGTCCGCGGCGCCCCATTGAGAAAATCCCGCGGCGGCGGCGGCTCCGCTCCGCCGCGTACGGCCCGGCCCGGCCCGGCCCCGGCCCCGGCAGCGCGGGTGGGCGGGCGGGCATGCGAGCAGCCGGGGGCCCGCCCGCCGCCACCCACCTGCCGCCCGCCCAGCCGCCAGCCGGGGCGCCGGGCTCGCCCCCCGCCGAGCGATGTCCAGGAGGAAACAGAGCAACCCCCGGCAGATCAAACGTGAGTCCCCGCTACCGCCGGCTCCCTCCTTCTGGACCGCCTTCCCCCCCCCCTCATTTTTTTTGCACCACTCCCCCGGCGGCAGCACCCTTTCCCCCGGTGGAGCGCGGTCCTTCCCAGCTCCCGGTACTCCCTCACCCCCCGGTGCCCACCCGGGACAGCCGCGGTGGGTGCCCGGTCCCGCTACCAGCCGCTCGCTTTGGTCTCCGTCTCCACCGCCTCCCCCTTCTGACCGCCTCCCCCCGCCAGCGCCGTGGCTCCGGTACCGGCTCCCGATGGGGGCCTTGATAAGGCTTTAAAATATTCCGTTCTGCAAGTCCCGTCCTGATAACATCGCTCTGTCGGGACGGCCTGAAATTGTGATCTTATCTCCCCCGCCTGCCTCCCATCCATCGCCGGAGCCGGGGCTCCCCGACCCCCCCTGGGGCACCCCAGCCCTGCCAGTAGCTCCTCACCCCGGGCACGGCCCCCCCCCTCATCCTGCCAGGGGTTCTCGTTTCCGCACGGGGACCCCCTCTGTTCGCCATTAGTGCCATCGTCCCCGCTGAGCTCTATTGTCCCCGCTGCCCGCGCTGGCCTCAGCCTCGTCCCCTGCCCGGTGGCCTCCTCGGCTCCCCCTTCGCACCCCAGCCGGGGCAGGGACGGGGCAATAACACCCCGGGCTGACAGTGGGAGGGACGAGCATGGGGGTCCTATGGGACTTGGGTCACCCCCCTCCCGATACACCGTCCCCGGAGGGTCGTGTTCCCCACGATCCAGCCCGTCGGCCGGGGATCTGGGTTCGGTCCGGTGCGGATGTGCCGGCTGCGCTGAGAAATTCTGCAAAGTGATGGAAGTTTTTTGGTGCCGGGCTCAGCTTGGCTCTTCTCCCTTCGTCTCTGCTGTGTGGATGTGGTTTTTTTTCTTTCCCCCTCGAGTCGATGGAAGCTGGCGATAAGAGGGAGATGGGAGGATAGGGAAGGCTGGCCACCATGTGATAATCAGGCTTTATCTTTCTCTTGAAATAATTGCAAGGCTGAGTTGCACCTACCTGTTTCCCTGCCTGGGTGATTGCTCTGGCGATAAAGCTCAGCTAGACTTTTACCCGGGTAGAGTTAAAAATAGTCCCAGCTGCCTCCTCTATATTTCTTTTTTTTGGTGATAATTTTCTCCTTTAGCTTCATCCAACTTCCGCGGCTTTTTTTTTTTTTTTGTTCGGCAAAAAGCCCGACTGCCCAGTGATCCCTCCCTGGGTAACTCCAGCTCATTAAACCAGGAGTGTTAAGCCCGAAGCGAGCGGTAGCGTCGCAGCCGCCGAAATAACGACACCGATGTGGGCGATAGGGCCATGTGGGGGATACACCGACGGCAGGACCCCCGTCCGGCCTCGACACCCACCGGCCTGGACCTTTGTGGGGGGAGAAAAATAGCCCTGGACGAGGCCGCGGCAGCTTGGCCGGGCGAAAGCAGCTCGTATCTCCTTCCCCTGCTGCTTTTTCTACAGAGATGTGAAGAAATGATAAAAAGTGGGAGGCTGATCTCAGGGCCGCCGGCGATGGCCAAAACTGATTAAAAGCTGAAAGCTTGGAACCTTTCCTGTATGTGTCAACATGAAAACAGTCATTAGAGGCGGCGAGCGCGGCGAGAGCGTCTTTGCCGCTGAGGGCAGGTCTGCATGAATCAGGGCTCCGGTAACCAGACTCCTCTCATGTACAGACCGGACCTGTTTCCACAAAGTCTATCTTTTTTATCATCTTGGCTGGAGCATTAACAAAAAAAAAAAAAAAAGAGCCTCATCCAGATTGGTATCTGCTGATTTTATTTTATTTTTCCTGGTGACGCTATGTTCTCGTTCTGGCTTCATCTCTTCTGGGTTTTGTTGGGTTTTTTATTTATTTTTTTTAAAGCTAGATGCGATGTGCAGATAGGCTCGCGGGAGAGCGGGCGATCGCCAAGAGCGATAAGACAAAGATCAGACACCGGACTATATTTAACCAGCTGCTGTAACCTTCTTTGCATTTTGGGCTGCAGCGATGCACGGATGGAGGGGGACGGAGTTCCAGCCCCCCCCGGCACCCCCTCTGCGCGGCGACACGCGGTGCTGAGGCTTTGCAAGCCGATTGCATCTCGATGGTGGCTTCGGATAGCGGAGAAAACACGCGGAGAATTTACTCATTTAATTTTTCGGGGTACCTGCCGTGGGGGGACAGTTGCATTTTGCCCCCCGCTCCATCCGCGGCTGTGAAACCAGCAACCTCCCTGCAGCTGCTGCTGCTTTAGAGGAGGTGGTGGATTTTTTTTTTTTTCCTCCTCTTTATTTTTTTGTGTGCGTCTGTCTTTTGTTCTGCTGGTAGATAGATGTGAAGGGCTGATAGCGAAGCAGGAGCTGATCTCCAGCCTAGATAGCCTGTTATATTTATTAACTTCAAACATGGGAGTGCGGGCACCGGGCTGATGAGCGCGGCTGCTGGCAGCTCCTCCGCACCCGCAGCGCCGGGTCTCGATGGGGAGCCCGATAAGCCACAGATTGATCTCGTCTTGCTGATGTGCCTCTCCCTCTGTTGTTGTTCTAATAGGTTTGTTGTTGGTTGTTGTTTTTTTTTTTTTCCCCTTCCGAAATTAACTGGAAAGGAACATTTTTTTTGTAATAGTTGCAAGGGCCTGTTGTGGTGGGTTTTGTGTTTTGGGTTTTTTTTTGTTTTTTTTTTTTCCTTTTCCCTTTCTATTCTGCTTTCAGCTACAGTAGATCTGAGCTCCTGATAAGTGCAGATCTCCATCCTGATAGAGATAAGGACTACTTATCTCTCCCCACCAGACCGGAGCAGGATTCGCTACAACAACAAACACAGCAAAGAGGGGCAAAAGGGCTCCAACAGTTTGTTCCATTGCAAATATGATTAACGCAGGCGCTTTAATTATCTGATGGGGGGCAGCTGCATATGTGTTTTTATTTCTCAAGGTGTGTTTTTTGTTTTTTCTCCTCCCATGCGCTCTGTGAAACAAGCTGTGCTCTCCCCAGCGCCTGTTATCAGCTGCAGATGTTGCATTAGTTTGATGAGAGCTTTGACTTTCTTTTTCGATCGTTATCTCCCATTCTGCTCATCATGGTGAACACATGGGCTGGGGGGGGGCGGTGAGGGGGCGGGGAGCGAAGGCACTGTCATATTTTTGCGTGTGGATTTGCTTTAATTACAATTAGATGGTGTTAGATAGCGAGTGTGATCTGTGCTGTTAAACTTCTTGATGGGGTGGTTTGTTTTGGGGTTTTGTTTTGTTCTTTCCTCTTTTGCAAGCTCGGCTGCTCCCCGGTCCCGCGTGGGCTCTGTGGTGATGCTGGGCAGGGGGTCGTGGTGCTCGGCAGGGTGTCTTGGTGCTGGATGGGGGATCACCGTGTTGGCTGGACCGTGGGAGCCATCCTTCCCAGGAGCTTGGAAGACTGCATTTCTTCTAAAGAGACGACAGTGGCCAACCCAGTGTCTATTTTTAGTGGCGGCGTGGTGAGGCGGTGGCGTGGGATGCTCCGGCACGCCTCCCGCCCGCTCCCTTCGCTCCTCTCCTTTCGGTCCGTGCAGGTGACTAACTGCCTCCTCTTGCTTGGTTTTTTACTGGTTGTTTTTTTTTTTTTTCCCCCACCTCCCATCACTCTGGTACTGCTGCACTTTCCCATTCCTGCCAGCCTCTGTGCCTCAGTTTCCCCATCCATGCCTGCTGGAGAGGGATGCTTGATGTCAGGGTGGGTGACGGGATATTTTCTGCACCTCCTCGGGGGGTGCCTTGGTGTTACTGCCCCTCCCCCCCATGCCTGACCCTGCTCCTGGTATCCCAGGGGTGGCATCCCCAAATCCCACGTGTCTGCTGCTCCCACGGGTGCCGCCTGCTTCCCTGCCAACCCCTCCCCTCTTGTGCAAACCCCCCCTGAGGCGTTTGCCAGCCCTGACTCAGTGGCATCTCGAAAGTGACGGCTGCTGGGTGCAGGCAGGGGTTCAGGTAGCGCATCTCCCCCCACAGCAGCTCTGCCCAGCTCAGAAGGCTCCAACCTCTCGGGATGCACCGTGGGTGACATTGGAAGCTCCTGGAGGTGAGGACCCATCGTGGTTCCTGCAGGGTGGGATGAGGCTGGGCTGGCAATGCTGCGGTGCTGGTGGGATGCAGCCGGCAGAACCCACCATGGTGAGCGTTTCCTGCTGGGAAGAGCAAAAATCCATTTTACTGCTCAGTGCAGGGTTTGGACCAGCCACAGGTGATGCTGGAAGATGTTTTTCTCCTCTTCCATGGCCAGTGATCCAGGTGAGAGCATCCTTGTGGACCCTGTGTCTGGGAGAGGGGTTGGCACCTTGATGGTGGCCAAGGGGACCTGTGCCACCAGCCCCATGCTCTGCCAACCATGGCACATGTCATGGCCATCCCACGCATGTGCTTCCTGCAGTGCCAGGTCACCCTTTGAGTCCATTTTTGGTCCCCGCTCGGGGTGTATCCCCAGGATGGTCCTTCCTGACAATCCCAATCTCCACATCGGTCGAGTGTGGGATGCTTGGAGGGTGAGTGCCAGAGCCGGGCTGGCACCCGGTGACACGGTAAAACCTGTTTTGCCGAGAGCCCCGGCACACATTGCTGCCGGCAGCCACACCGGCGAGGGAGGCTGCGGCAGATTTGGCAGCCAACCGCTTCCAGGGCCTGTGGGCGCTGGGGTTGGGTTGGTTTGTGTCTGCTACATCCCACACCCCTGCAATGGCCTTTCCCTGGGCAGGCACGGAGCTGCTGCAATGCCCATGCCATGGGGACCATCCCTGATGTCCTGCACCAGAGTGGGAATGTCACCTCTAGCTGGGATTTATGGATCTGGATCTGAACTTGCACAGTTGGGCAAGATCTTATTTTCCACTGTGAATCACGAGGTCACCTAGAAAGTGGCAGGTTCCCCTTGAGCCAAGTTGTGAGCCAGGGTTGGGAAGCACACAAACCTTTCCCCTCGGGTGTTGCAGAAGATAGTGCCCTGGTGCAGGTGATCTGTGGTTTCTGGAGAGGGGCAGCTCCGTCCCTCCCCAGGGACCCACCAGAGCCACCCAGCACTAGCAGCATCACAAAGACAAGGTGGCATCAAGTCTCTGGGAAGCAAAGTCCTCTGGTGTCACCACATCCACAGCATCCCCAGGGCTTCCCATGCTGTGTGATGCTCCCAGCCCCATGCTGGTCATGGGGTTGATGCCACCCATGTCCTTGGGAAAGGAGGGGACAACGCTGCCCAGACTGGGAGCAGTGGGGCTGGTTCAGCCCCAGGGCAGACCCCTGTGCGGTGTTGGTGGATTTGGGCTCAAATGCTCCCATTCTGAGCAAAGGGAAGAGACTGTTTTCCATGTGTGCTGTCTGTTCTAGTACACAAAAAAAAAGCCCATAATTTGCCTTGGAAAACACTGGCTGGGGCGATGCTGTGGAGAGAAAACCAGCCCAGAGCACCCACGGCGGCACAGCCTGGCGCTGGGACCTGAGCGGGATGTGAGCAGCCCCCAGCACTGATTGAAGCAACTTGGGGAGACAGCAGGAGCAGAGAAGCTTTGTGCTCCTAAGATATCTTTATTTAAGAAGAAAAAGTGGAAAAACCCTCTCTGCCAGCCCTGTATTGCATTCTGGCTCCATGGGTCCTGTGGCTGTGCCGAGGGCATGGATTTTTGTTCCTGGAGGGAGCAGAAATCAGCTCCCCCCCTTGCTGGAGAAGAGCAGGAATGGGAGCAGGAGGCAAATATATCTTTTTTTTTTTTTTTGTGTGTGTGTGTGTGTGACACATCCCATGACTGTTTTTGCTGCCTGACTCAGGGCTTTTGGACTCTCTGGCTTGGCCAGGCTGCTGTCCCGCTGCTTATTTTATCAGGAAAGTTCAAGTGTTTCAGGGGTAATACAGTTCCCTCTTCCGATGGCTGCCCAGCAAAGGCTCCGCATTGTTCCTGCTGCAACGTGTTTTTTTGGAAGGGCTGAAATGCCGAAAGGAATGTAACTGCTGACCTTGGGCTGCAGTGGGGTTAAGGAGTGTGCGCCTATGAGTCACTCCAGATAAGAGCCTTCCATGGCTTTTTTCCTCCAAAATAATTCTTTATCTCCTCTTTCTCACATCAACATATTTTCTTGACATCTCCCATTTGATAGCACGTGGAGGAAATGTGCTCTTCTAATTTGTTCATCTGATGAAATATAGATGCATTGTTTTCTCTCGTCCTTGGCGAGCTGGGGGTCGTGGCCCCGGCGCTTTGGGGATGCTCCGTGGGCTCGGTACCAAATTTTGGGGATGCTCCGTGGGGGTGGTATCCAGAGTTTTGAGGATGCTTGGTGGGGTTGGTACTGAGTTTTGGGCATGCTCAGTGGGTTGGTACCCAGAGTTTTGGGGATGCTTGGTGGGGTTGGTACTCAGCATGCGTGAGAATTTGGGGATGTCCTTTGGAATCGGTACCTGGAATGTGCGAGAGTTTGGGGATGTGCCTTGGGATCAGTACTTAGAATCTACCGAGGGATGTCCGAGCAGGAGAGCATCGCCCCGTGCATCGCCAGCTCAGGGAACCATGTGGAGGAAAATCTGCTTTTAGCTTTTCCCCCCCGCTCCGCCGGGAAGTTCAGCTTCTCGCTGGCTTCTCCGTCTCCCAGCTGAGGCCTCTCATGCTACTTCCAGCTCCTATGATAATGCGGAAAGTTGAACTGGCCCCATTACTGCGCTGCGATGGTTGCCTCGATAACGCCCCGATAATGGCAGCGATAGCGGCAGCTCGGTAGCCAATGGCTCTGCCGCTCCTCCCATTAACATTCCCCACCACGGACCAGCTCGGAGCTGCCTATCTGCTCTCCATTTCCACTCCTCCGCTAGATAAGAATGGAAATACTGACTTCATAGCTCACTGATTAAAGTGTCTGGATTTCTTGATAATACACAGATAAATTATGTTTTTCAAAAAGAAGGTAGGGAAGGGAGTGCGAGGGGAGGGAAAAACCTCCAGTCCATTTTTTTCCCTCCCCCCCCATCTTTCCGGCCGTGCCCTGCGGGTTGGGGTTTTTCTGCTCTGAAATTCCCTCCCCAGCCTGTGCCCGGGGTTGGCGGTGGGAGGGCAGAGCCCTGTGCAGTGCCCGCTGGGACAGGAGAGTCACGGTGGGCAAATAATTTGTGGCGACTGTGTGGCCGGGGTGTATTTGCACATGTAGTTGTGTCCCCTTGCTGGGATGGAGATATTGTCCTCAAGTGCCAGGGGTGTTCGGCTTTGCTGGCTGTGGTGATGCCACATGGCTGGGATCCCAGGGCCAGCTGTGGCATCTTGAGTGGGCTCCAGCTGTCCCCAGGGACCAGCAGCCCCTGGAGGGGACGCAGGGATGCTCAGGAGACCTTTCTGCACCCATCTCCAGCCCAAGCACCTCCAGTTCTGCTGCAGGATGCTGCCCACTCCCTTGGGATGCTTCAGGACCAGCTTAATCCCACTGGCCCATTCAGGCTTAAAGAAGCTCAAACCATCACACCCCACAGCCTCAAGCAAGGCCGGGTGTTGGGACCAGGCACTGCTCCTTTAGCTTCTGCTTTTCTAATTTATACTCAGGTTTCCTCACTTGTCCCTGACGGAGCAAATGGGGCTTCCAGACTTTTTGGTTCCTTGTGCTGGGAAAGGTATCGACCACAAGAATCTAAGTTGGTTTCATCTAAATATAAAACTAAAGAGCAAACAGTATAAAGTTCATTTTTTAATGCGCTGCCCCATTCCAGTTGGGCTGCTCTCTTTATTTTTTTTAGAGAACTGTGATAAAAAGCAGTGATAAAGCCAGGACTGTTTTGTGTAGGAGTCAGTATCTGCGTTATCTATCTCCCTTTTTCACTCTCTGAGCAGCTCTGTTGTTTTTTACCCTTATCTTGCTCCACCAAAATGCCAAGAACAGGAAAAAAAAAATAATAAAAAAAGGCAGCGCAGGCACACGCGTTTGCACAGAGGCAAACTTGGTGTGCGTGAACAGCCATGCTGGTCGGAGTTAGAGGAAGAAGAGGGTTGGGGTGAAGGTGATGGGGGTGCTTGTGCTGGTCCAGCAAAAGCTGCCCCGGTGGGGTCCTGGCAGGGTGTTTGGGGACAATGCTGTCCCAGCACCCCCCAGTACCCTTCATTGGCTGGGCTTGTTGCCAGCAGCCCACCCTGCTTCTTGCAGATGGGCCACCCAACTGTGTTGGACCTGCTGAGGATCCTTTTCTGCTCCTGGAGCCCTCCCGGCCCCTGCTTGTTCCTGCTTGGGGACCCCAAAGTGGTCCAGGATGGCACTGGGAGCTGCCACTGGGGGCTGGGAGCAGCAGGGACTCCCCAACCAGAGCAACTTCTGTGATGGGTCTGGTGGACTTTAGGGCCATGTCCACCATTATCCTTGCCCCCATTCCTCCATCCCTGACAACCAATGATAGGACAAGGGGTAATGGGTTCAAACTGGAACACAGAGGTTCTACTTAAATTTGAGAAGAAACTTCTTCCCAGTGAGGGTGGCAGAGCCTGGACCAGGCTGCCCAGGGAGGTTGTGGAGTCTCCTTCTCTGCAGACATTCCAACCCACCTGGACACCTTCCTGTGTAACCTCATCTGGGTGTTCCTGCTCCGGCGGGGGGATTGCACTGGATGAGCTTTCCAGGTCCCTTCCAACCCCTGACATTCTGGGATTCTGTGATCCTTGTCCTCACCTGGTGCCATCGTGGACTGAAAGTCTCGGAGTACAGGCTGGAATCTGTCCCCGTTCCCTTTCTGGCAGCTTTCGGCAGTGGGATGGACCTGGTGGGACCCGAAGCTGCTTCCCACAGGTGGGGGGACGGCTCTGGTGCGGCATCTCTGGGGTAATTTGTCACTAGATTAGCAAAGAGCTTGACCTCTGGCCTCTCCGTCACCTGGTATTGATGGGCTCTATGTGGCCATGCGGCTGGGTGAGCATTCACCCCAGCCCTTCCCTGCTGAAACTGCTTTATTCCAGGTGGGAGAAAAAGCACCAGAATTGAGGGTTTTTTTCACCCAGAAAAACTCCCTTTGGCCAGCAGCAAAGGCACCTGGTGCAGGAGCAGCGGCGGCAATGAGCTGTGCACATTGGTGCCACCTTGCACACTCCTGCACATTTGGAGCCTGAAATTCATGGATGGAGTTTCCTTATGGATTATTTGGGGTATCCAGCTGCTCCACAGCTGTGGGCTGACCCCGGGCTGCCCAAATCCTGCCAGGAGCAGTGTCAGGTTGAACATCTCCAGCTGCTCTTGGATGGGGATTGGGATGGAGGATACCCACAGGTTCCCTGGTAAGGACTGATCTCTCTTTCTGGCTGCCTCAGTTTCCCTCCTGGGCTCTGATCAACTCCTTCCCGCTCTGTCCCTCCCCCTCACCCCCCACCATCCAGGGAGGCAAGACCATGTTAAGCATCTCATCCCCGTCTCATGGAGCAATCTGCTCCCATCCATCTGATGTGCTGGGGATGGCTCTATTAGACTCTCTCCTCTCTTAAAATCTATCAGGGCATTATCAACCCCATCTGAAACATAAAGTCACTTCATTGTCATTGTCCCTGTATTTTCTTTCTCTCATTATTTTCCCGTGCCCCCCGTGGCCCGTTCCCCTCTCACCCCCCCTCCAGCCACTGTTTGATATGATGCGGGCTCTCTCGCTATTAGTATTAGTAATCGCGGCCCCTGAAGTGAAACAATCTCCTGTAATCTATCAGCAGTTTATCGGCCCTATCTGAGCGCCGGGAATGGCTGGGCTCGGCGATGGCGCCATGCTCGGCCGCTGATAAAGTTACAGAGTTCAGGCGGTGATGAATGTTAAGTAACTGCACCCCGCGCAGATAGGATATGGACTTGGCAGGGGGAGCAGCTCCGGCTGAAACCAATCTCTCCCCTATCAGCAGAGCTGCCTTTTCTCAGGCTCTGCTTCTCCCTGGTTCTTTTTTCCCCCCTGACGGTTGCGGCCGGAGGCTCTCCTGGGGTAGCGCTGCCCCGGAGTGGGGAGGGATGCTTAGGGTGCTGCGTCCCATGGGGATCGATGGGGATGCTCCTGGGTGGGGACATGACATGAGCTTTCCCCCCCAGTCAGCAACCACAACCCCAACTATGCGTTATTCCCCTCCTGGATAAATTAGGCCTAAACAAATAATAAATTTAATTATAAACTTTTATAATTTTCCCCCCAACATGAACAATTGCAGCATTTTCCCCATCAGCAACTGCAGCATCCCCCACTGTCCTTCATTCCCCCACTGTCCTTCATTCCCCTCCTGGACAAATTAGACCTAAATATACTATATAGTTAATAATAAATTATTATAAATATCCGCCTTGAGCATTCGCAGCACCTGCAACCCACCCGTGAGCAATCACAGCATCTCCCCTCCTGCAAACGACAGCAACATCCCTCCATCAGCAATCGCAGCATCCCCTACCACCTTCCTTACCCTCCTGGATAAATTAGGCCTAAATACTTTATAAATTTAATTATAAATTACTATAAATCCGCCGCCTCTGTGAGCAACTGCAGCATCCCACCAGCAATGGTAGCATCCCCCATTTTCCTCCTGGATAAATTATGCCTAATTTAATAATAAATTATTATAAATCCCCGCTCCACCTACCAGTTCCCTAAACATACTTATTTTTTCATTGCCTTTTTAGCACAGGAAACTGCAGGAAGGGTCAGGGCAAGTTTTATCTGGGGGTGATGGAGAAAGGCCCCAAATTAGAGATAGGATGGCCCCAACTGCTATCGGCTCCATGCATAGGGCTGATATTTCATGTGCCACTATCCGTTTGGGGAGCCCAGCCCTGGGATGCTGCAGCCAGGCTGATAGGGCAGAAGGTTGGTTTGTGCTCAAAAAGGTCCATTTTCCCCAAAAACAGGGGTACTGGGGGGAAGTCTTGCCACAGGACCCCTGTTTTTGGAGCGCGTTGCAATTTAATGCTGGATCCCAGCAGCATCAACCAAGGGGAGGGGGAAAAAGTAACCCACTGGGTGTGAATTTTTAGGACCAGCATCATTTTCTAGCCACTGAAACCTCATTTGCCCTCGGCGCTTGGCATCCCTGATCCCCAGGGGAACGGATTTGGGGGCACCCGAGGTCGTCAGTAAAAGCAAACATTAATACATACCGGGGGAAAAAAATATTGGGTGAGAAGAGCTGGGCTGGTGTCCCATCAGATACTGGTGGTTTTTTGGATTTGCAGCCCAGGCTGCTCGCTGGGCGTTGCTGCGGGGCTGACACGGCACAACCCCACTACGAGACCCCAGGGAATCCCCACCAAGTCTCCCAAAATTGTTTTGCAGCTGGTGCAAGGAAGGATCAGGAGCAAGTTTTCCTGGGAAATCCCAGTGTCTGTGCCTGCTCCTCCAGCCCTTTGCTCACGGCTGCAAAATTTGGGGGAAAATAAGACGGTGTAGGGGCGGCAGTGCCTGGGCTGGATTCCCCACATCTCCATCGCGAGGTGATGGATGAGCATCATGGTGGTGCTGATGGGGAGCCTGCTTGGGGCTTTATGCTTATTATTATTGAGGCTTATTATGTATTATGGTTATTAGAGAGAGTTTATTATTATTATTTTGGTTTATTTTTAATTGAAAGTTGAATTCAGGGCTGGCACAAGGATGAGGAGGAGCTGGCAGGATGAAGATGAGAGTCCTCATCCTACTGCCCGCCTGGTCCCGGTGGAGCTGGGGACGTCCCCAGGGTCCCTTCAGCCCTGGTGAGGGTGACACCCCAACCCGAGCACCCTGGGGAGCTTTGGGGTGCCTGTGGGTGAGGTTTGGGGTGCTGCTCCGATCCACGCTCTCCCCCGTGCTCCCAGAGCCCTCCTTTGGGCTCAGCACCCACCGGGATTTTTATTTTTAAAAATAATCGGGTTTTGGAGTTGGATGCATGCTGATGAGCATGGAAGCCGGTTGCCACCAGCCTGCGCGTGCTTTATGTCCAGGACCCGCTTTCCTCCATGGGGACTCCTCCTCCTCCTCCTCACTCCAGAGCCGGTGGGAAAGTCTGGGGCTGTTGCTATTTTCTATCTGTTATCAAGGCCTCTTATCACTTTGCTCTTGTCTGCGTACCGGCTTTTGGAGCGTCCAGGGTCTCACACTTGGCAGCCTGAAAAAGTCTTTTTCATTTTTTTTTTTAATTTTCTATATTATTTTTTTCCTTTTATCTAATTTATCACAAAGCGCAAAGAATCGAGAAAAGGTTTATTGTTCCTGCGAGAGAGAACTTTAATTTGAGTGAAATTTGAGTGAAATGGTCAAATCATTACCTTGATAATGACGGGTTTTCCTACCACTGGGTATGCCAACCCTTGCGCCCACCTGGACCCGCGTCCCCAGCCTGTGACATGGGCTCATTGCCTCCGCTTCCCGCGAGTTTTTACAATCGCTGTAATTTTTTTATTTTAAAGAGGGAAATAAAAAATCCTTCGTTGTTATCAAAAAAAAAAAAAGAGGGAGAAGAAGGGAGGGAGAAGAGTTAATCGTCGAAGCGGAGTATCTTGGAAAGGAGTATTTTTTGGCTCGTCCCCTCTCTGTAAAGCCAGCCTCAGTAATTCAGTTTTAAAGCATGAAAAAAGGGAGTTGATGAAATTCCACTATCAGCACTGAACCAATATGCAAAATATCTCGCTGAAAATCAAATAGCTATTATGTTTTCATTTCCATTTCAGCGTATTTGCTTAATGAAGAATAGACAGATCAGGCAAGCCGAGGGAGGCTGTGTGCGGTGATAACTGCGCAGGGCTTCCAGCAATCCCGGAGAAGTGACGCTCCGCTCCCTGCACCGTGCTCCCTCGCTTGCTTTTTTTAAAATTTTTTTTCCTTTTTTCCTTTTTTTCTTTTAAGCTCTCCAGTAGTTCATTTAACCCGTGCAGCCAGGATTGCCGGGGCCAGAGCATCCCCTGGGGCTGGGCAGACGCAATGAGAGCAGGATGCTGCGATGGGATGCTCTGGGTGCATCCAGGGACCGTGGTGATGTTGTGCTGGGATGCTGCCGGCAACCCATCATCCCTGTAGGCACTTGGTGACACTGTGGTACCCAAACCCCAGGCTTTATACAATTACATTTATACAGGGCATCCCCACCTCCCTCCTGGCTGGGGTTTGGTGTTTTGGGGTCCGGGCACTTCTGGGTGGGTGTCACATGTGGTACCAACCCCGTCCATCCCTCCCCGGCTCCGTCTGTCCCTCCCTGGCCAGGCTGAAGGTGCTGAGCTACGGAGCAGGCGAGAGTCGGGTTAACTTTATCATCAGCCCAAGAGCCGTGAAGGCGTGAAAGAAGAAATTAGCCTAACAATGTTTCATTTACAGCGAGAGAAACGATTTGTTAGCTGGCGATTGTTTCTGAATATTATCAGAGCCTTTTTAATTGTGCTGGAACTGAAATTAGCAGAATTAGAATAAATTGCCTTCCCTTCTCCGGCAGCCTCTTTATTCACGCTCATTGTTGTCTGCTTTGTATAGATTATGGGCTCTTTGTTCTCCCGCTGTAAATATACATGCCTGGAGTCACGGAGAGCAGCTGAGGTCTGCAGAGGGTTTGTCACCGCCGTGTCCCCCTGCCCATGTGCCAGGCTTGGTGGGACAGTGCCGTTTGGGGCACCGGGCAGCCCCCGGTGCGGCTTCGTGTGACATGAGCCGCGTGCGCCGCTGTTTTCTTTCTTCCTTGATTTTTGGCGCGGATGGGGGATGCTGCGTTGCCATGGAAATGGCAGCGTGGGCTGGCAGGGCCGTTTGGGTGTCCCTCATTTGCACCCTTCATGTCCTGCTTGCACCCTGTGTCCCCGTCGCAGCATCCCCTGTTGTCTGGGGCTTTGGGCATGGTGGGGGGGCTGGTTTGTGGGTCCCCATCAGACAAAGGGGCTGGGGGCTGTGGCGGACAGTCTCTGGGGTCCCTCACCCCGTCCAGGGCAGGTGCCAGGGGGTTCAGTGGGAAGCTGTGGGTGAGGGGTGCAACGGGCTGGACACCCCACTGTGCCACAGCTGTGGGACAAGGGGACCCTGCTCACATCCCCAGTAGATATGGGGCTCATTCCCCACAGTATCTACAGGCGACCCAGGTGTCCCTTAGGGGCCATCTCAAGGTGATGGCTTTGTAAACACTCCCTGCAAGGGGACAAGGACCCTAGGGAGATGCTGCCTGGGGAGGGGGCTTCTCCCTGCCGGCCCCACACCCACAGTGGGTCAGGGAAAGGGCCCTTTGCCAGACCCCCACATCACCCGCATCCTGCACTTCCCAACTGTGAAAACCCCTTGGGTCTTTCTTTCCCCCCGTAACCTCCCTGTGTGCTTCAGCAGGTTCCCTGGCAGCGATGGAGGACGGCCCGGCGGGGGAGAAGAGCCCCTCGGAGAGGGAGGGGGCTGCCTCGGACCGCGAGGGCTCTGCCGAGTGCGATGCCTCCAGCCCCCCCGGCAGCGAAGGTGAGTGTGGCCGTGATGGTGGGGGCTGCCCATGATGTCCCCGCACCGTGGGGACAGGCTCTGCCACCAGAGCAACCTGCTGGGATCCTGGGCACCATGTCTGCTGCTGGTGCGTGGTGTTAATTAGCAAATGAAGCAGCCTGCTTGCCCATCAGGGAGTGGGCTGTGGGTTAAGTGAGACCTCCCTGGGGTGGTCCATCCCTCTGGCCAGCGGCAGGACCCACTGGGGACACCCTGGCCCTGGGGTGACCGGTGGGAGTGAGGATGCTCCCCATGGCCGGCGCAGACAGGAGCAATCTCGGCTTTGCCGGGGGGCCATGAGCTGGGCTGCTGGAAACCGGAGCGCGTTGGTCACTATGATGGCTGCTAATGAGCATCATCACCCCGGATCTGTTACAGCACCTCTCGCCTGCCCCTGTGCTGAGCTGCTGGTGGCGGTGGAAGGATGTGGGGGTGCAAAGTGTTCCCTCCAGGGATGCAAAATGACCTCTTGGGCTGAAAAGTGACCCCCCTAGGGATGCAAAGTGACCCCCCCGGGGTGCAAAGCAGCCACCGAGGCTGCAAGTGCTGGCACTGGCAACACCGTGGATGGGAATGGGGGGACAGGGACATTGCTGCCTGCTTCCTGCTCGTGCCCCTGCCTGCCGCCCTGTGCCCCACCCCAGAGGTGGCTGCGTTTCAGGGCCGGGCTAAACCAGTCCCCAGATATCCCTTAAGTTCCTTCCTGTGGAGGTGGGGGCAAATCCTAATCAGTTAATGTTTGCAGTGCCCTGTGAGATAACCACAGCAGGGCAAGGCTAATGGAGCCGGCCAGTCCCCGGCAGCACCCTCTGCCTTCAGCCACCGGCAACCAGGGGGCAAAGCATCCCCTAAAACCACTGGAGCCAATCAGGGAAAGGGGGGGATCCACACCAGGGCAGGGAGGGTTCGCCGGCAAACTTTGCTTGGCAGCAGAGAGAAGGGAATGGTGCTTTATCTGATGGGGGAGCTGGGCTGGGGGCGAGGAAGCCGGGAGCCCGGGCGCGGAGCTGCACCTGGCACTGGGCTGCCTCGATAAAAAGGTGATAGCAGAGATAACGCCAAGCAGCAATAACGGCCACTAAAGCTTTCAGCGCGATGGATAAAAATCGATATGCCAGGCACTTTGATTTATAGCCAAAAATAATAGGACTTTTATACCCGGTGATTGATTTATTTGATGTTAATCATTCCGCTTATCACCTGTATTAATAATCTCCAATGCCGGTGACGTCACCCCTGGGTGTTCGCTCTGGCGCCGATCGATTGGTCTCCGTGCTGGTTTATCCGCCCGGGACGCCAAGGCAAACATGTACTTTGGGCGCTAATCTTCCACACTGTCATATGCAGATTGGCTTTATCAGCTGCATCTCCAGCAGCAGTTAATGGAGAAAATAATTGTTATCAAGTTGCTATGAATACGCCACAAATAGAGCCGTGACGGGAGCGGGGCCGAACCGGGTGACGTGGGGCCCACAGTGGGGTGGGAGAAATGTGGGTGGGGTTTGGGGTGGGAGGTGGGTGCCCACCCATAGGTGGCTTGGGAAGGATGTGCAGGTGGGTTTGGATGTCCTTGCAGGTCACCCCGTGGGGCACAGGGGACATTATGACTGGGTAATGGAGGGTTTTGCTGGGACACGGGGATTTTGAGGGGGAAACCCCACTATGTACATCCTCAAGGGTGAACCCCCAGGCATCCTGGTCCTGAGGTGGCACCGCTTCAGTGGTCCTGTCACCAGGGGATGTCACCTCTGAAATCCACCACGCGTGACCAACTGCCTTCCCTCTCCCGCCACAGAGTCCAGAGATGCCCCGGAGAGTCCAAAGGAACTGGAGAAGCCGGATCCTGGAGAAAATTCCCAGGAACCAGACGCCTGGAATGGGCCAGGTGAGTCCCCAGTGCGTGGCCAGTCATCCTGCTCCATCCCAGCTGCACCACAGGCTGGAGCAGCCAGAGCGAAAACCAGTATGAGGAGGACTGGGAGGTGGGCAGGATGCAGATAGCAGCACTTCTACTGGAAGAGGAGGTGTGGGATGGGGGCTGTGGTCCCCCATGTCCCCTGTGCCATTGTTGAGACCATAAAAAAAAATAATCCATGAGCAGTGGGGATGCTGGCACCATGGCTGGCATCGCGCTTCCCGGCGCAGGGAGGGTTTGGACCCCGTCCTGCATTGCGAGGGCACTAACAAACATCCTGGCAACCACAAAAGTGCCGCTCAAGCGGTTTCGTGATAGTTATCAAAACCCCAAGGAGCAAATAGAACCATCTATCTCCCTCTCAGCATCTCTGCGTCGGGGCCGCTGGCACCCGGGCAGCCCTGTGGGTACCCCGCGCCCTATCGCCCCGCTATCTCCAAACCTTCCCACCATGGGGTTACGCTTGGTGTTCTTGGCGTAGATTTGGGTTTGCGGGCGCCTGTCTGATGGGGACGGCACTTGATGGGTGCATGGGGATGGGACTGCACGAACTGAGATTCTGCTCTGTCCTGGTGAAGCTCCATCTGGAGTCCCGGGTCCAGTTCTGGGCTCCCCACTTTAGGAAGGACAAGGAATTACTGGGGAGAGTCCAGTGAAGGGACACAGAGATGCCGAGGGGTCTGGAGCATCTTAGTGATGAGGAGACACTGAGAGAGCTGGGACTGTTCAGCTGGAGAAGAGAAGCTGAGAGGGATCTTATTGATGTTACAAAGATTTCAGGGTGGGTGTCAAGAGGTGCCAGACTCTGTTCAGTGGTGCCCAGCGTCAGGGTGAGGGGCAATGGGCACCGACTGAAACACAGGAGGTTCCATCTGAACATGAGGAGAAGTTTCTTTAGACAGTGCCAGAGCCTCGACCAGGCTGCCCAGAGTGGTTTGGAGTTTCCTTCTCTGGAGACATTCAAACCTGCCTGGACATGACCCTGTGTGATCTGCTCTGGTGACCCTGTGTTAGCAGGGGTTGGACTGGATGATCTCCAGAGGTCCCTTCAACCCCACCAGTCTGGGATTCACGTGACACTCCCAAGGGTGGATGCGCCACATTTCGGGCCCCATTGGCGCTGCCCACCCCCTGCTCCTCCCAGTGGGTTGGTACTGGTGGATCTGTTTTCGGAGCCGCATGCGATGGGAAGGGGTGATGTAGGACAGCGATCGCTTTGCAGCGATGGACGCGACGGGGGGTCCCCGCTGTGTCCCCAAGGCCACCAGTCTCTGGCACAGGCTGGGCCATGGGAACCGCCGGCTGCCGGCGCACGTGCTGCGGCAGCTGCCGAAATCCCCACGGCCCCGGGGGAGCCCCGTCCTCGCTCCCCGTCCCGCCCCAGCTGAGGGGAAGCGCTGGCCAGTCCCACTGATATCCCGGCCCTTCCTGCGTGCGGGGCAGGAAGGAGCCATGAGGCCACCCCCGGCTCCTCCTTATCTGCTCCTCGGCCTTTTGTCCCCGCCATCCCCTGTGCTGGCATCCCGGTGTGTCACCCCCAGCTGTCCCAATGCCCCAGGGGGGTCATGACACCGTGCACCCCCATATTCTGGCAGAACCGGCATCTACGGACCACGATGCCTCAGCTCTGGCCATGCCTCCCCTTCCCCCCATTCCCTCGCCGGAGCGAGTTATTTGCATTCTTTATGTAAAAGAGATTTTATTATCGCCTTCTCCCAGCCCATCTCTATTCTGGTAATTGGAGTGGTATTAATTTCTGTGTGGCTGGGAGTTGATGGCGGTCCGGCGATGCTGCAGCGATAGGGTGTTCCTTTCGCACCAACCGCCGCGATAGCCCCGTCTATCAGGCACTCTGCAGGCTCTGCACTTATCAGGGATGGAGCTGGCGAAAAGGGAAACTCTGAGCAGCCTGAATTTTCTTCTTTTTTTTATCAGGCAGGATCCGCCGTATGTCAGCAATGGCAGCCGCAAAGATGCGACGCGGCAGGGGGGCGAGCGGGCTGCTCCTGGGTGCCTTTGTTCGCGCCCTGCGGGGTCTCTCGCATTTCCCTGGCTCTTTTTGGGGGGCTACGGGTGTAACCTCCCCATGGCTTTGCCCTCTGGGTCTCCAAAACTCCTGCCCACTGGGTGCAGCACCGTGCTGGGACCTCTGCATGGAGCTCCTTGGCCCCGCATGCTGGAGAGGGAATATTGTTTTATCTTTGAAATGACCTTGTCTGTTGGAGGGGGCTGCCGCTTGCCTGGCTGATATGCAAATCCCTGGGAGCTGGAGGCTGCAATCCACAATTTGGGAGCCTTTGCAGATGTGTCGGGGTGCTGGGACACCCCGACTCTGTTCTGGGATGGAGCGTGGCCGTGCGTGGTGCCCACTTGTGCCTTCATCTTCTGATGGGGCTGGAAAGGGGATGTCCATCCTCCCTAAATTCCCCCAAACCACCCCAAATCTTTCCCCCAAGCCCTGCCAGCTGCTCTCAGCCATGCCCTATGTTTCCATCTTTTCCACTGGTTTTTGTTTGCTCTGGAGCAGGGCTGATAGTGGAGAATTTTGGGAGCAGCTGCAGCCTTCACCTCCCCTCCCACCCCATCGCTGCCCAGCCAACCTCACCATGTCAGGACGATTTTTGCAGAGGGATAAGGTGAAAAGCTCCAAGAAATGTCACCAACATGGTGTTGGGACAGGAGAATGGAGGAGAGCTGAGCCCCGTGAAGGGACCGGCTGCTCAACCACCTTATGAGACCCTGGAGAATCTCCACCAGGAGCAGCCCTGGGGAAGCCAGGCCGGCATTTGCCTTTCTACAAGGTGGAATGAAGCTTTTTGCCTTTGTCCCTGTGGGGACACCAGTGGGCCACCAGTAGAGAAGGGATGGAGCAGATAGGCACAAAGCCTGGGTGGCTTTTGGCCTGTCTCTCTGAGGGTTCCTCACTCCCTTTCCTACATCAACTTCACTATTTGGGTCCCCACCAAGATTTCCACCTTGCTGCTGGCTTCTCCAGGGTTTATTTAGTTGCTCACGGGTGCTACTGATGGCTCTGGGTTAATTATGGAGTATGGCTCAGGTCCACCTCTCCCAGAACCAGGGTTCCATCCTCACCACCAGCCTTGTGTGCGGGGTATCAGGATGGGACAGGGCAACTTATTATATTTTTGGTGCATCTAATTAAAACTTCAATTTTTTTTTTTCTTTCCTTTCCCTTCCCCCCCTGCCTTCCCCTTTGCCTCCCGCTCGCCTTCAGTTGTGTTTATCTGCACCACGACTCTTGCCTGAATAATCTCCGGCTGCCCGGAGTTTGTCTGCAAACCTCAAGGTTGATTATCGGGGCAAGCAGGGCACGGCGAGGAGGGGACGGCTCGTCCGGAGGGATGGCCCCGCGCCGCCCATGCCCCCTCGCTCCCCCTTCCCCTCCGCTCTGGTATGTGTGGGTGGGAAAAAATTATTCCAGCTATTTCATTTTATCGCTGGGAGCCGGGCTGTGCAGCAGATAGTTATGTTTGTGTTTGATTGCTGTGGGTTGGGGAGAATTGGGGGTTCAGGGCAGTAGCCCCCCAAGTTGGGGGGTTTCTCAGGGTCCTGATTCCCTTCTCCCTTTGCCTGGCTTCTGTCTGGCAAAGCCACATGTGGGCACTGAATGCAGCAGGATGATCTTAGCACAGGTGGTGGCACCTGTCCTGGCTTGGGGACATTGAAGGGGACCCTGTCCCTGCTGGGGTCTGTCCCTGCAGGTTCCTGCTCTCAGTTCAGCCTCTGTCTGGGGACATTGCAGGGTGGACGGATGCTCAGGCCAGTTTGGGGACACTGCGGGAGTGCAGGGACGCCGCTGTGTCAGGCAATGCTGGGGACCGTTGAGACCTGCAGGAACTGTCCCCTTCTCTGTCCCCATCCTCCCCTCCATTTTCGCCTGGGAAGGAGAGAAATGTCTTGCACACTTGGGGCGAGAGCTCTGAGGCCGATGCTGCCTGTTTCACAGTGATTGACAGCTGTCAATCAGTCCCACCTTGCTGGTCTGCCCTGGACTGGATCTCTGAACCTGGTGGGTTTTAGGCTTGGAGCAAGGCTGAGCTCCCACTCCCCTCCTCCAGCTGGGTGCTGTCCCCCTGGGTGTCCCCCCCCAGTTTCTGCAGGCAGGCCCATGCGGTGCCCCCCCCTTTTCCGGAGGGGATATCTGCCCTCTGCATCGGCTCCGGGCCCCTTCGCTCCCCTTCCGCCCCCCCTCTGCCTTCCTGTCCCCCCACGTCACCCCTACCCGCTGACTGCCACCAGCCTGGGGGGTCCCAGCAGCCCCACGAGTGGGGACAGAGCAGGGACAGGGGGTTCCTGGCACAGGAGTCCAGCCACCCCTGGGGAAACTGGAAAGTTTTCCTCCTTCCCATCCTCCCTGAGCTCTTGCTGATGTTTTTCCTGGTGTTTATTCCTGTCCCTGTAGACACAGCTCCCACTTATTTCCCAGGGTGGGGAACCTGCTGCGACCAGGACCCCCTGGGGACAGGGACTCCCTCAGGGCCACATCCCAGCAGGACACAGCAACACCCTGAACACAAACGTCCCGGGGCGGCTTATCGGGACACGTCCCGCTGGGGCAGGGCACCCCAGCTGACGTGGGCTGTCAGGGACAGGCCATCACGGGGTGACGTGTGGCACAGCCCGTGCCCACCCTGTTGCTGGCGCCTGCCAGCTGTGCCACACAGCTGGCCAGCGGGGTGCCTGGCCCTTTTGGGGTGCAGCAGCTCCCGAGTGTCCTCACTCCCGGGTGCTGGGAGGTGCCCGCTCTGCTCTGTAGGTCACAGCTCCCTCCATTAGCCAGGGGCAGGGTTCAGCCTGATAAAGTTTTGCTTTTGTACTCTGTCAAAAAAAAAAAAAAAAATCAATAAATTGCAAGCGATGGGCAGGAGTGATAAAGGCAGAGGTCTTTCCTTGGCTCCTGCCCTGTCGGGGCAGTGGGGTGCCCCCCTGCACCCCAAAACCAGCAGCAGTCCAGCTCTCCCACAACCGTCCCCCCTCGATCCATGGCAGCTTGACCAGAGCAACCCCAGGCTGAGCCCAAGCAGGCGCAGCCCAGCAAGGCTGGAATTTAAACCCTCCTCACTCCTTTGTCGTCCCCAAGGCTGCCCTGATTACTCGAGCACCCGGGACGGCAAAGCCGGGATAATCTCCTTAGCCCCTTTGGAGAGATTTCCCTTTGTGCGCGGAGGTGAAGAGTGGAGATGCTGCGTGTTCGCAGCTTAAGACTCTTCCCAATCGGCTCCCTCCATCTTATCAGAGCGGTGCCATCACATCATTGCACTAGTTGAGTTGTCAGGATTTATTCCTTCCGCCGCCGTGCACTCGCCGCTTCTAAAAACAGCAGCTGGGGTGTGCGGCGGGGCCAGGCTGGGGGTGTCAGGGTTTCTCCAGTTCAATTTTCCCCGGGGGGGAGCAGGACAGCCACGGGAGGTTGGGTACCAATGGGTGGGTGGGTGGATGAATCCATCCTCCCTCCACCTTAGGGTTCCTGTGCCATGGGGACATCCCGCACATTCTGGGATGGGAGCAGAGAACACAAGTTCACCCCACTTCCCCAGACTCAGCATCACCAGGGCTCATACGGGGGCTGTACCTGACGTTGTGTCCCCCCCCATGGCTGGCAGCCCCCAGGGCTAGGCACAAAGTGCTGTATTAATAGGAGCAACGTGCAGCTGATACTGGGATGTGGTCCCGTGACACCCCGATAACGGTATTTATCCCGATAGTATCCAGGCAGCTGCAAACACTGCAGGGACCTCTGAGCTGGGTCCTCACTGAGGGGCAGAGCCGGGTCATTGAGATTTGATGAAAGTTGTGCGGATGTGGGAGCCCCTTGCGATGGGACCGATGCGCTTTTCCCCCCTGCTCGCTCCCACATGGAAAGCAAATGTTGATGCACAGATGCTCCAGAGCATCTAGGAGCAAACGTGGGTGCCGCAGGAGCTGGCACAGCTCGGTGCATCTCCCAATGGTCCATCCTTGCCCCCTGGTACTGGGCGCTGGGGAGGCCAAACTTTGAATCCTGGGGTCAGTTTTGGGCCCCTCACAAGAAAGCCCTTGTGGTGCTGGAGCAAGTTGAGAGAAGGGAACAGAGCTGGGAAGGGGCTGGAACACAAGTGTGATGGGAGCGGCTGAGGAGCCTGGGGGGGGTCAGCTGGAGAACAGGAGCTGAGGGGAGACCTTCTGATCTCTGAACTGCCTGAAAGGAGCTTGGAGCCAGGGGGGATCGGGCTCTGCTCCCAAGAAACAAGTGCCAGGAGCAGAGGAAACTGCCTCAAGTTGCACCAGGGGAGGCTGAGGTTGGATCTGGGGAACAATTTCTTCCCCAAAGGGCTGTCAGGCATTGGAACAGGCTGCCCAGGGCAGTGGTAGAGTCACCATCCCTGGAGGGGTTGAAGAGATGGAGATGAGGTTCTCAGGGGCATGGGTTAGTGACAGGGTTGGGGTAATGGTTGGACTCGATGATCTTGAGGGTCTTTTGCAACCGAAATGATTCTGATTCTGTTATCTCCCTGACCATATGGATGCTGTGGGTCACCTTGCAGATGGGCTCTTGCAGAAGTTCATCTTCATCACACCCTGGTCTTGCATTCACCCCATCCCAGAGGACGATGCAGCCATGTTGCACGGTGATGCCGCATCTTGCAACCCTGTGGGCTTCGTCCCTCCCCGTGTCCCCAGCCAGGACCCCCATCTCCCCAGGGACCCGTGTGCCAGCAGTGCCTTCTCAGCCATCGATCGCCTGCTGCGTGGCCGTGGTGTGATGACAGGATTAATCTTTGCTCTCCGGCACAGCTCAGCCTATTTCTTTGAAATCTCTCGATGGGGAGATAAACCGAGGTGCAGCGCTGGGCGAGCAGGCGCTGTTGGTCCTGGGGGGCAGGGAACAGCGCTGGCACCCCATGTTTCAGCACTGGGGGCCACGCCACACTGAGCAGGTGCACCCAGCTCACCGGGGGCTTTTTCCCCTCCTTCCTTCCTTCCTTCCTGCTGCTTTTCTTTGCGACCCAAAGCAAACAACCAGGTCCCTGCCCCATTTGGTTAATGATCTGGGAGATAAACCCTCCCGTGATAACGGCAGGGGCACCGCCTGCTCGGGGACCGATGGCCAGATGAGATACCCAGGGTGGTGTTCACCTGCCGGGGGGGATCCCGCAGGGATGGGGGCTGCACCCACGGACTTTGTTCCTTGCTGGGGGGCACGGGGCACCCCAGGGGCCCAGGGGCTGGCACTGGCTTTTCCCAGGGTGTATTCAGGGCGATGTGGCACAATCTGGTGTTGTCGGAGAGTAGGGAAGGGGATTGCTCCCCACTGCGTTGTTGTCCCCACGTGGGGACACAGCTCGATTGCTTTGAGCTTTGCTCCCAAGTGCAGCCACTGTGAACGTTCAGCATCTCCCAGGCCACCCCATCCCGCCATTGTTCCCCTCGTGCCAAGCACAGCAATGCCATGTGCTTAGTTTGAAAAATCACCTTTTTTCCTCTCTTTTTGTCTTGCTGTATCAATGTGGGTGCAACCAGGTACTGTGGGGGCTCCGGCAGTGTCACCGGCCGGGGACAGGGGCACCCATCCAGACAGAGAACCGCTCGGCACCACTCCCTGGGGTTCACCACCACCCCATTTTTGTGGTGACGCTGGGGGACTGGGCCACCGGCCGGTGCCATGGCCATGGGGTGCTGGCGGGAAGCGGGGCTGGCTCCGGCAACACTATTTTTGTCCCCCCTGTCTGGAACGGTTTTCTCTTTATCAGCGCCTGCGTGTTTTCTCTGCTGGGGATTGATACACAGAAGATGAAGTGCTCTGACATGGGAAGTGTCAGGCGAACGCTCTTATCTCGGAGACATGGTCTCCTGACCCAAACGCCGCTGATTACCAGTGAGACGGGGGGAAGGCGGGGGGGCAAAAAGCAGGGGGAGGGGGCATGGAGGGGGAGAGGTGGCGGTTGGGCTCCATTCCCCAAAAGCAGCCAGGATCTGTGGGGTGGCAAAGCCAGAGAGGAGCCACCATCCTTGGGGCTGTCTTGGGGGGTTGCCATCACCTTCCTGGGGTTTGGGGGTTGGTGAGGACCAGTGACATGGGGATGCTGGGACCCTCAGCAGAGGGGCCGGAGGGAGCCTGGCACCCTGGCAGGGAGTCAGATGGGAGCTGGTTGTTGGAAACACGGAGCAATGTTCACCCTGCAAGGGTCTGACTGCCCCATTCAGCCCCGAGGTCACGGTGACAGCTGCATCCTGCCCTGGAGGGTCTGCTCCCTGCCTGCCCCCCATGTCCTTTGCGGGAGGGACCAGCCGGGCGTGGGGCTGCTGCTGCCTGTCCTTGGCATCGGTTTGTGCCAGGGAATAAATCTCATCGGCTCCTCAGAGGTCCCAGACCCCTCTCTGCCCTCCTCCTCCTCCCCATGCCGAGATGGAGCTGGTGAGGCCACAGGCTGGGGGATGCTGGGGACGTGGGGCAGGGGAATGCTGGGGATGTGCACACCCCAAAAACCATTTTGCTGGGGATGAAATCCCAGTGGGAGACAGAGCCAGGATCCCCACGGCCAGGGTGGATTCTGGAGCATTCCAGCTCTGTGCCAGTAGCAAAGGGCTGCGAGGTCAAAGGGTCTGAGGTGCTGCAGGCAGGAGGTGCTGCAGGAAGGGGATGGCAGGCAGAGCACATCTCAGTATGCTGGCTGTGGCACAGGGACCAGCCAAAGATCTCAGGGACCTTTGATGCCTTCACAGACCTTTTCTCCAGCCCAGCTCCCCACGGGTTTTGCCAAGGGGCACTGGCTGCTCCCCTGGGACACGCTCAGAGCCACATCCCCAGTGGCACAGGGTCCTCCTTGGCAGATGGAGGGACCCATGGTTGACAGTAGGACGTGGGTGCCGCCAACCTGCATTCAGCACCCAGCACTTCCAGTCGCTCACCTTAACTTACCCCAGTGCTGAGAGGATCCCCATGTCAGCCTGGCTAATAAACACATCAGATTTCAATCTCTGCAACCATGGGATCGCTTTATCCTCCCTGCGCTCCCAGCTCGGAAAGCAATTTTGCCTTCAAACCCGCGCAGCCTCCTCCCCGCCCACAGGACCAGGGCACTGGCTGCGGCTTCTGCAGCATCCTCGAATGACACGGGCTCTGGGCGCATGGCTTTTGGGGGGGCTCTTTTTCCTGGCATGGTGATGGGGGAACCCCCCACTTCTGCCCTGGAGTACCCCAGGGTGCCAGGAGCCTTCCCGGCTGCAGATGGGTGACCTGGGCACCCTGCCTGGCTGCTGACCTGGTGTTTGGCTCTCTGTCCTTGGGGAGCATCTTCTTTTTTGGGGTGCAGCATCCGTCCCACCACATGGCAAGGGGCAGCCAGCATGCATCCATCTGCGTATTGGTTACCTGCCATCTTATCTGCGCTCCGAAAGACAAAGGCACAGTTAAAACATTTTAGAGCAGCCTTCATAGTGTATTAACATGTTATCTAACCCATTAAACCAGGGGCTTATCAGATAATCAAAGCCATTAAGCCCTGAAGCTGCTGTGACTTTGGGTGCAGGGATGGGAAATGCTCCTTCCGCTCCACTGTGCGGTGCCTGGACCCCCCGGCGAGCAGCCACATCCCACCCGCTCACCACAGCCCCGGGACACCCACCTGCAGCTCTGGCCTCCACGTGGGTGCCCACATCCCCAGGGACCTGGGGCAGCCAGGGGTCTGTTTTGGGGACATTGTGCTGATGTTGTACCCATCTCCCCGCAGATGAGCTGGACCTGGTCGTGCAGGACGGGAAGCGGCGGGTGCGAAGCCGCAGGAGCCTCCCCGAGGGTTTCTCCTGGGGACCCTTCCAGGGCAGCATCCACAGCGAGCTGGCATCGCCAGGGCACGGTGACATGGTAAGGGGCACTGCCGATGATGGTGACAGGGAAAATGCCAAGGAATGAAGTTGTTTGAAGAAAGGAGTTAGTTTGGGAGGGATTTTCCCTGCCAACCCCCTGGGTATCTTTGGGTTTGGGTGCCCAGGAGGTTTCCCTGCCACACGCTGCCCCCAGATCAGAGCGTCCCCATGGGCAGGGGGACGGGATGCTGCCTGTCCCCTCTTGTCCCCTCCTGTACATGGCTGCAGGCTGCTTGGTGGCACGTGTGTCCTCACAGAGGAGATGTGGTTTGGGTTTCCCAACCAAGATTTGCCCCTGGGGGATGCCGGTTGTGCCTGGAAAGCGCTGGAGTGGGACAGGAGGCAGCGGGGGGCACCGGGGCTGGTGGCTGTGTCGGGGTGGGTGCACATGGGTGTGTTTTAGGTGCCAGATCCTCACATTCCAGCCGCATCCTTCCCCCAGCATCTCCTTGGAGCTGCACAAGAGCAGCTCCAGCCCAGGGTCTTCAAGGCCGGAGGATCTCACCCAGGCTCTGTCCCCACCTCCTCCTCCTCCTCCTTCTCCTCCTGTCTCCCTCGCTCTTTTTTTTTTTTTTTTTCATTTTTTTTAGCTCAGGCCCGTTTATCTTTGCCGAATTAAATCCTTGATTAACCCTTATCTGCCCAGTTTGGCTCCCTATCTCCTGGTTGGCGCCGTGTGTCCAGACACCCGGTACAGGATGATTGATTTCTTAAAGATATGCCCGGCTTTTTTTCTGATACTTCATTTATTGTCTAAATATTTTTGCTCCCATTTCAGCAGCTCCCTTATCAAGCCCAGCTGATGATTCCCAGCCCTGCTCTCCTCCACCACTCTCCTCCCTCCCTATCTCTGCTCGGGGAAGTGAGGAAGGAATCGCAGCCCCATCCCTGATACGGGCTGTCGCCCTTGGGTCCCTTCGTCTTTGTCACTGGAGGTGGTCGGGGGGGTGCAGGGTGTCTCCCCTAAATCCTGCCTCTCTCTGCTGTCTGTCTCCATGCGGGAGATTATCCCAGCCCAGTGCAAACTGGAAATACTGGGTGGCTTTAATGCTGCTGTGGCATGAAGCATCACATGTGCCCATCGTTGCACTGATGGGGGAGTAGGAAGAGGAGGAGGGGGAGGAAGATGCCTCCCCCAAAACCAGCCTTGCTCGGGAGGGTGTGCAAACCCTCTGGCAGCACCAGCCCAGAGGTGCCAAGTGTTGGCAGAGCCCCATGTGCCATCTCACCCCTGGCTGTCCCCCCACATCCCCCCCAGCCGCCCAGGGTGATGCCCACAGCGGGGCAGTGGGGCCGCCCTGGTAACGCCGTCCCGGCGGATGTGGAGCAGATTGGGTTTCTGATGGTTATCGGGCCGGTGCAGAGCGGAGACACTGACCTCTTTGTTCGGGGAGAACAAGGAAGGGTTCGACACGGGGCTGGGGCCACGGAGGGGGGCCAGAGCGTGCGCCCTGGGGTGCTGGGAGCACCCTGGGGTGCTGTGGGGTGCGCGGACACTGCAGGGGCCTCCCTCTGCTTGGGGGTACCCACACGTCCCCCTGTGCACAGCACAGAGACACTCCTCTCTCTCCTGGTGTGGGACGTGGTGGGGCCACCACGGTCCCCAGCCCATGTGCCACCAGCAGCACCTGTCCCTGTGTCCCATGCAGGGGGGTCCCTAAAACCTCCCAGCCCCGTTTCCCAGCCACTTTCCACAGGGGCAGGGGAGGGTCCTGTGAAATGTGCACACGCATGTGCCAACACATGCACACAACACAGGCACATGGGGGGGTTATCGCGCTGCCGGCACTCGGCTCCTGCCAGTGATAAGGCCTCAACCGGCTGCCACTGTCAGGCTGAGTCGGAGGGTTTAGAAATATTGGGACGAATAATTAGATTTCATATCGTTACCGCGGCAGCCATCGGAGGATCAGGCAGATTAATTTCCCCCCCACACCACCACCCTTTTCTGCTCATTAATATTCATTAGAGATGCAGGAAGGCAGAGCTGGGCACAGGCTGAGTGGGGAGCACCACGGCCCCCCTGCTGCCACCTCCTCACCCTGACCCCTGCCCGTTTGGGAAGCAGCGCTCAACCCCCCTCCCTGTCCTCGGCAGAGCCCCCCCGTGACACTGGTGCTGGAGGATGAGAGCTGCTGGTTGTCCCGCCTGCCCCTCGTGCCTGCAGAGCCCGATGCCAACGCCGTCATCTACAGGAAGGGTCAGTACTAGTGCTTGGGGACTCTGGGGGGCGTCGAGCACGGCTGCCCCTGGCACTGGGGTGAGGGATGGGGTGCTGCTGCAGAGGGATGAGTCCATGTCCCATCCAGCCCCCCACCTGCTGCTGGTGGCTGCCCACCCCAGCCGCTGCCTGGGGCCCCCCACACCTGGGGCAGCGGCTGCTCCTCTGTGATGCCCCGCTGGCTGTCTCTGGGGCTTGTCCCCTGTCCGTGGGGCTTGTCCCACATCCCTGCGACTTGGTCCCCTGTCCCAGCCCTCCCCAGCTGTCTGGCTGCTGGGGGACATAAGGAGGGTCCCAGCTGGTGCAGATGTTGCTGCAGGCGTGAGTGCAAGCGTCAGTGCATGTAGGTGGGGCGAGAGCCAGCGCAAGCATCGGGGCGAAACTCCTTGCAAGCATTACTGCACATAGTGGTGTAAGAGTCTGTGCAAGCATTGCTGCAGGTGCTGGTGTAAGACTTGGCACAAACATCGGTGCAAGACTCAGTACGAGCATTACTGCAAGCATTGGTGCATGTGTTGGTACGAGCAGTACTGCATGCAGTGGTGTAAAACTCAGTGCAAGTATTGGTACAAGACTCAGTGTAAGCATTACTGCAAGCATTGGTGCAAGTGTTGCTGCAAGCATTGGTGTACAACTCAGCACAAGCACTGGTGCAAGTGTTACTGCCCACATTGGTGTAAGACTCTGTGCAAGCATTTCTGCAAGCGGGGGCTCCAGCATGGGTGCAAGAGTGAGCGGGAGGCTGCGGGCAGGCAGGGCAGTGCAGGCAGGGCTATGCAGGCAGGGCGGTGCAGGCAGCGCTGGCCACAGGCAGACACTGCCATCTCCAGGCAGTTCGGGGCTCAGCCATGGCCGGGAGGAAGCACCAGGCTCAGAGGGGGCAAGGACAGAAAGGGACAAGGGGCACAGAGCCGTGCAGGACGGGAATCTGGGAGGTCTGTGCTGACCACTATCCCCACATCCCCCAGATGAAGCCCTGTGGTGCCGGACGACGCGTGCTCTGCGGGAAGACGAGCCCGTGTGTGCTTTCGTGGTGGCAGAGCCACCAGCTGTCCCCAACCACCATGCGGTGACAGCGGAGCCCGGTGACTCACCCTACCCGGCTGCGCTGCGCTCAGACATCCAGCTGCTGCCACAGCAAGCGGGCATGGCTGCCATCCTGGCCACCGCCGTGGTCAACAGTGAGTCCCTGGGGGGCATGGCGGGGTGGGGGGACATGGTGCAGCCCACGGGACTGTGCCAAGGGTTCCCAGCCTGTCATGCAAGTGATGTATCACAGGATCAGAGAATCATCTTGGTTGGAAGAGACCCTCAAGATCATCGAGTCCAACCATAACTCACCTCTGGCACTACCCCATGTCCCTGAGAACCTCATCTCCATCTGCTCAACCCCTCCAGCGATGGTGACTCCAGCACTGCCCTGGGCAGCCTGTTCCAATGCCCGACAGCCCTTTGGGGAAGAAATAGTTCCCCAGATCCAACCTCAGTCTCCCCTGGCACAACTTGAGGCAGTTTCCTCTTGTCCTATCAAGAGGAAATTTGCATGTCCCATCCTTGTCCCCTCTGCAGAGGATGTCTTCCCGTGCAAGGACTGCGGGATCTGGTACCGGAGCGAGCGCAACCTGCAAGCCCACCTGATGTACTACTGCGCCAGCCGGCAGAGCGCTGGCTCACCCGCCCTGGAGGAGAAGCCCAAGGAGACGTACCCCAACGAGCGCATCTGCCCCTTCCCGCAGTGCAAGAAGAGCTGCCCCAGCGCCAGCTCCCTGGAGATCCACATGCGGAGCCACAGCGGTATGACACGGCACGGCATGGCACAACGTGGCATGGCATGGCACGCTGCTGCACTCTGGGGACACCAAGCCACATGCAGGGAACCCAAGAGTGAAGGGGTGGAGAGGCAGTGGGGATGCAGCACAGTGACCAGTTAGATGAGGTTCTCCCTCAGGTTACTGGTTTGGGGCTGCTACCTTGTAAGTCTTCCCCCATGTCCTGTAAAGACAAAAGGAGCATCCTGCTTCCTGCAGCTGGTGCCTTCTTGGCTGGCACAGGCCATGGATTGTCTCTGTGGTCCCTGTCCCCCTTCCCTCGGTGCTGAAGTGTCTGCCTGTCTGTCCATCCTGCAGGAGAGCGGCCGTTCGTCTGCCTGATCTGCCTGTCCGCCTTCACCACGAAAGCCAACTGCGAGCGTCACCTGAAGGTGCACACGGACACCCTGAATGGTGAGTGAGCGCTGCCCAGCGTCCCCATGGGGACACCCCTGTCCCTTTCAGCACAGCCTGGGGACAGGGACCCACTCCCCATGGGTCTCTGCCAGGTGGTGTCCTGCCTGCTCAGCCCCACGTTCCCCACAGGCGTCTGCCACAGCTGCGGCTTCATCTCCACCACAAGGGACATCCTCTATAGCCACCTTGTCACCAACCACATGATCTGCCAGCCAGGCTCCAAGGGAGAGATGTACTCACCAGGGCCAGCCCTGCCCGCTGCCAAACCCCTGACCCCCGGTGGGTACCCAGGCGGGCGACACGTGCCAGCGCTCCACGCACAGCCTAGCATTGCCACCGAGGGCTGTGCCCTCAAATGGCGAGGAGGGAGGTGGGGGGCGGGGGGAGCATCGCTGTGCCAGAGGGGTGACCCAGTGCCTCTCTCCCCTCGGCAGGGCTGAACCAGACAAACAACACGTCCCTGCGGAAGGGCAGCCTGCCGGCATTCCTGCCCGAGGGGCTGCCAGTGCTGCCACAGCACGTGGTGCTGCAGGGCCCCCTTGCCACTCCACCGCCCGGCCCTGATGCCGTGCCACCCCCAGCACCACCCGCCTCGCCCCCCAATGCCAGGGCTGGCAAGGTCTCGCCACCCACCCAGCCACAGAACGGGGAAGGACCATCATCATCATCCTCATCCTCATCCAACGAGCCTGTCCGCATCAAGGAGGAGCCCGCCAGCAGCCCGGCCAGTGAGGCAGAGGTGCCAAAAAGCAGCGGCCCCATGGAGGGGTGTGGCAGCCCCAGCTCCCGGACCTCGTCCCCCCGCAGCCTGTCCTCGGCCAAGGTCAAGTCTGAGCTCGCCAGCCCCACGCCAGGCTCCAGCCCGGTGCCCAGCGAGCCGGGGACGGGCACAGCCGGTGGCACCGTCTTCCTCCCCCAGTACGTGTTCGGCCACGAAGCCGCAGTGGTGCCGCAGGCGTCAGAGATCCTGGCAAAGATGTCAGAGCTGGTGCACAGCCGGCTGAAGCAGGGCCACGGCGGTGCCGTGCCACCCGCCATCTACACCGGCACCTCGCCGGCGCCCAAGGGTGCCACATGCTTCGAGTGCGAGATCACCTTCAACAACATCAACAACTACTACGTGCACAAGCGGCTCTACTGTTCCAGCCGGCACCTGGCTGAGGACAGCCCCCCTGGGGTGCGCAAGCTCAAAGCCCCGCCCGGGGCACCCAAGGGCGCTCCCACTCCGGGGACGCTGCTGTCCTCCCCAGCGGGTGACAGTCAGGGGACACTGGCGGGCGATGGGGACACCGGCCGTGATGCCACGCCGCCAACTGCCCCACCGGAGGTAAAAACAGAGGAGGGGAGCAGCAAAGCAGGGTCCCCCGAAGTGGAGGGGGTGTCGGGACGGTGCAGTGAGGACAGCCAGAGCCCCAGCAGCTCGGCGGGGGACGAGGGGGACGAGGACCCCAGCAAGACGCTGTGCGAGGCCTGCAACATCCGCTTCAGCCGCCACGAGACCTACGTGGTACACAAGCGTTTCTACTGTGCCTCCCGCCACGACCCCCCCCTCCGCCGCCCCACTGTCCCCAAAGTCCCCTTTCTCCCCCAGCCCCTCCGCACCCGCAAGCGCCGTAAGCTCTATGAGATCCACGGGGCCACTCACCGCCCCGCCGAACCCCCGCCGGCCCCTGAACCGCTGCCAGCCCCCGACCCACCGGGGACTGCCCCCTCGCCCCACGCCAACCCGGACACCGAGGGTCCCATCGATCTGAGCAAGAAGCCGCGGCGCCAGGGTGAACCAGCGCCGGCACCGCTGCTGCCCTTGGCCGACTACCACGAGTGTACCGCCTGCCGCATCAGCTTCCACAGCCTCGACTCCTACCTGGCCCACAAGAAGTACCAGTGCCCAGCCACCCCCCTGCAGCCCCGCACCCTTGAGCACCTCCAGAAGATGAAGGGAGCCATGGCTGCCCCCCTCAAGGACCGGCACAGCCCCGGCGAGGGGGACCCCGAAGGCATGAGGGTGAGGGTGGCTCCAGCAGGGAGCCCCGGCGTCCCCTACCCCAGTGCGGACTCACTGCAGCGTCACCCCAAAGGTCCCCTGTCACCCATGGGGACAAAGGGACCTCTCTCTGCTTGTCCCTACTGTCCCCTCAATGGGGCCATCAAGGGCGACCTCCTCGAGCACTTCCGTAACGCCCACGGGCTCTTCATAGCCAAGCCAGCGGTGGCCGGGCAGGGGGTCCCCGACACCCCGGTGCCCGGTGCCGGCAGGACACCCGAACCCCCACTCCCCACCGCGTCACCCCCCCACCCACCTGCCCCCCGCCTCCGCCGGCACAGTTTCAACAGCAAGGAGGGGCAGGATGGAGGCGGCAGCCCCCGGCCCCCCGCGTCGCCCCAGCCCCCCGCTTCGCCCGGAGCCCCTGAGGGACTGCGGGAAGGCACCCGCAAGCCCCCCACCCCTCCCACCTACACGGACAGGGGGGTGCAGACCCCCCCAGCCAAGGCTGTGCCCAGCCCTGTGCCCAATGGCAACCACAGGTACTGTCGCCTCTGCAACATCAAGTTCAGCAGCCTCTCCACCTTCATTGCCCACAAGAAGTATTACTGCTCCTCCCACGCCGCCGAGCACATCAAGTAAAGCCCCCCCCGTTACCCCACCACTGCTTGGGGGCTGCAGGGGCTGGGGGGGTGGGAACCAGTGGCTGACACCCTCCCTTGCAGGGGTTGGGGTGATGGAGGATTCCCCCAGGAGGCTTCAGCGGCTGGAGTTCCCTCCGGTATCCCCAAATTCTGCCCTGGGTTGGGGATCCCATGTGTCCCATGTGAGCACAGTGCTGCTGGGGGGGCTGGTCCCCCCCCAGCCCCCAGTGCATGCCGAGCCTCACCGGGGTTGATGCTGCAGGGAAACTGAGGCAGGGGGAAGGCACGTAGCCCTGCCCTGGCTGGGGGACTGTGGGGGGAGCTCTGTCCCCAGGTCGACACTACAGGGATGGGGAGGGGGCTCAGCGTGTCTTGGCCCTGGGCACTGCAAGAAGAGTAGGGGGTGCCCCCCGCCACAGAGTGGAGCCTGTGGGGAGACAGCACTGAACGAGGATGGAGCAACCCTGGGAAGTGTGTGTATAAGTGTGTACAGAAATAAATATGTCTAATAGAGCTGGGCTGCCACCTGCCTGCGGGGGGGATGCTGCGGGGGCTGGAGAGGCCACTGTCACCCCGTGGGGTCAGGGACAGTGGGTATATATACGGCAGGGACAGCCTGCACTAGTGGGGCAGAGCACAGTGTCCCTGTTCCCCCAGTGGCACTCACCTCACCCCAGGTGCCAGGGGGCATTGCAGCCAGGCTGCAGGCTGTTAGCTCATTAATTATCAGGCTAATTAAGCCCTCACAGCCACAGGTGGGCCATGCTGCCCCAAGCCCGGCTCTGGGTTCTACCACATTAGCTGTTCCTGTGCTGGAGCCCCAGTGCCCTATGGTGGGATGTCCCCAGGTGAGTGTGGCTTCTGTCCCCTGTGATATGCATCACAGGAAGATGTCCCGAAGCACAGCTTCTCTCCCCACATCTCATCCCAGTGCTTCCCAGTATAGCAAAGGAGGGCACTGAGTTGTCCCCTCCCCCCCTTGCTTTACATTTCAAGGACCATCTGAGCTCCCCATTTCCTACTTGGGGACAGCTGCCCCCTAGTTGCCAGGTCACTATAACCCAGTGTCACCCCAGGCTGTGTTTTGTTTCCCAGTCTGGTATCCTTGGTGCTGTGGGAGGGTTTGATTCCCCGTGGGGTTGTGCAAGGCGGGGGGGTGCAGCAGCTCCCTGTGCACAGGGCTGGGAATATCAGGGGCTAAAACATCCCCCACAAAGCACCCTGCCAGCCCTTTGGGTGCCAATGGCAGGGTCAGGAACATCTGTCATCAGAGCAAGAACATATTTTGTGCCAACTGCCCCAGGGTTTGGGGTGAGGGAGCCCCTCTGCACCATCCCCTCCTTATGGCTTGGCAAATGCCAACTCAACTGCCTGCCAGGTGGGACATGGAGTGACAGAGAGGAGGACAAAAGCCACAGCTCCTTTGGGAGCACTTGCAACAGGTCCCCTCCTTGCAGACTCTTGCACCACAGCCCCAGTGTGCCAGGTGGGGCAAGTGGCTGAGCCCGCCCCAAACCTCCCCAATGCTGCAAAAAAGAGACGAGCCACAGCTGAAGGCACAGGAGCTTTACTTAAATAAATATATTTACAGAATAATAGATATTACAGAGAACGGCTGGCCAAGGAGAGGCTGTGCTGGGCACTGCAGCACCCTCCCCCCAGGCATTGACCTAGCAGGGTGCTGGGACCCCCAGGGATGGGGATGATGACAGAGAAGGGGTGACAGGCCACCTGACCTTCACTGCAGTGTCTTCCTGCGGGGCAGGGGGGGCAGGCTGTGGGGCAGGAGGTTCTGCAGCGCTGGGCTGCTCTCTGCCTCCTTCGGCTCCTCCGTAGCATCCAGGAGCTGCTGCATGTAGCAAGAGGTGCCAAGCAGGACGTGGCCAGTGGCCTGCATGGTGAAGAGTGTCCAGCGCAGGGCTTCCCTGGGCAGGGAGGAAGAGGGTGAGCAGCTCTCCTTGCACCCCACAGAGCGGGCCTGGTGCCCCACTGCAGCATCCCCACCCCCCAAACCATCTCCAGCCCCCCCAGCACTCACTTCATCAGCCGCTTGGCCCCATAGCAGCGCAGGTCATAGGACATGCTGTAGGTGCCGTAGAGCGTGGCTTTGACATTGAGGCAGCCCAGGTCCCGCGGGTTGGTTTTGTAGAGGTCAAAGGTGACACAGGCGACATCGATCCTGCGAGGGGGCTTGCGGGACAGGCTGAGCTGGTACCCAGGTGTCTAGGGTGGCATAGGACCAGGGTTACCCACCTCATCCAGCATCCTGGGTACCACCCAGCATCCCAGGTACCACCCAGCCCAGCATCACTGATCATAGAATCACACAATGGTTTGGGTTGAAGGGACCTCCAAAACTCATCCAGTTTCCCCCCTGCCATGAGCAGGGACATCTTCACCAGCTCAGGTTGCTCAGAGCCCTGTCCAGCCTGGCCTGGGATGTTTCCAGGGATGGTTCATCTACTGCCTCTTTGGGCAACCTGGGCCAGGCTCTCACCACCCTCAGGAGCCACAATTCCTCATGTCCAGCCTTAATCTCCCCTCCTTTAGTTTAAAACCATCAACCCTTGTCCTGTCGCAACAGGTCCTGCTGAAAATTCTGTCCACTTCTTTCTTATCAGCCCCGTTTAAGTACAGAAAGACCACAATAAGGTCTCCCCCAAGCCTTCTCTTCTCCACACTGAACAACCCCAACACGCATGATGCTAGCATGGGATGCATATGGGACAAAACAGGCTCTGCCCCTGCAGGGGTGCACCCACCTTGGAGGCAGCCCAGCTCTGCCCCTTGCTCAGAGCCATCAGCACTGTCCCCTCCTCCAGCGTCTGGAAAAAAGCCTCTGTCTCCACCGCCGTGCCGTCCTCATCCAGCACCAGCGAGACGGGACCCGGGGCCAGCAGTGCGCTCTGAGCCTGCCAAAGTGCTGGGGGTGAGCGGGGCTGGGGGACGGCCAGCCCACCACCCCCCTGGGCGGACAGACAGTCCCGCAGCAGACAGACAGCCCCTGGCTCACCTGGCACAGCAGGTCGGCGAGGCTGTGTGCCATGATGCCCTTGCGCAGGCTGCGGTCCCAGTTGCAGATGCGATAGGGTCGAGGCCGTGGGGCCGGGCTCGACAGCAGCTGCTGGGTCATGGAGGCGCTTGCTGAGACACATCTGGGGGGGATGGAGGGATTGGGGTGTCCTGAGAGCCACCGCCAGCCGCAGGCAGCGCCAGACCCCCCTCCAAGACTCAGCACATCCACTCAGGGAGCCAAGAGGTACCAAAACAGGGAGGGCTCCCATGTCCCCCACCCTGGGGACAGTGGCTTCCCAGCACTTACTTGGAGACAGGGGCAGCCAGGCGCAAGCTCAGGGACTTGGCGTAATCCATCTCTGCGAGGAGCACGGGCCAGCCTGACAGGGAGGAAGGATTCAGCCCTGGGCAGAGGGGTCTCTCTGGGAAACCCCGTCCCACCAGCAGCTCAGCGCAGCACTGAGCCAGCGCCCCAGCACTGCTGCCTTTACACGAGGGCTGTGCCTGCCCTTTGGCTGGGGCCGGGCTGCTCTGGTGGCCGCCCGAGCAGAGTCTGCTGCCAGCACAACCCTTGTGCAACTGAGTCAGCGCTGGAGCAAAGGTGAGACGCAGAGCTGCACCCCTCACCACCGCCTTATGGGGGGGCAATAAAGGCTTTGGGGTGCCAGGGGTGCCTATGGGGACAAACCCAACCTTGTTGTTGCAGGGGCGCATCCAGCCAGGAGTCTACTGGGGGATCGTGTGGATCATTCTCCATCTCCATCATTATCATCATCATCCCCCGTTGTCATCACATCACATCATTACATCACATCATCACATCCTCTCTCTCACACAGACAGACACAGACACACAGACAGACACAGACACACACACAGACACACACACAGACACACACACAGACACACACACACACACACACACACACACACACACACACACACACACACACACACACACACACACACACCTGGTTATCATCATTGTCATCCCTACTCACCTCCACCAAACAACCAAAATCTCTTCACTCCCTTATTCCCACCCCACCTTATACATTTGTGGACTCTGCCCACCCAGCCCCACCCCTCCTGCCTTAGCCAATCCCCTGCTGGCACAAAGGGTGTGGTCAATGCAGGGGGCGGGGCCACCCTTGGGTGATGAAGGAGCATCCTCCAGCCCAGACCCACCAGCATCTGCTCCTCCAGGCTGCCCCCAGTGTTCCTGCTCCCAATGCCCCTAGTGAGCAGCCTCCTGGGCATTTCGCACCTCTGGGACATCTCCCAAGGCTGAATTTGGCCCCAGGTTGGAGACCGGAACAGAGCAAGAAGCCCTTGGGCTGAAGATGCCCACCTGTACGTCTGTACACCTCCACGTGTGTGTATGTGTACCTGCAGATCTCCCCTCATGTGTACATCCTTCCTCATGTGTACATTGTGTGCGCGCCCCCCGTGTGCATGCACCGTGCACCCCTCCTCATGTTGCACACACGTGAGGTTGCACTCCGAATCCTGGGGTTTGTTTTGGACAAGAAAACCCTTGAGGTGCTGGAGCGAGTTGAGAGAAGGGAATGGAGCTGGAGAAGGGGCTGGAGCACAAGTGTGATGGAAGTGGCTGAGGGACCTGTGGGGTTCAGCTGGAGAACAGGAGCTGAGGGGAGACCTTCTGATCTCTGAACTGCCTGAAAGGAGCTTGGAGCCAGGGGGGGGTCAGGCTCTGCTCCCCAGGAACAAGCGCCAGGAGCAGAGGAAACTGCCTCAAGTTGCACCAGGGGAGGTTGAGGTTGGATCTGGGGAACAATTTATTCCCCAAAGGGCTGATGGGCATTGGAACAGGCTGCCCAGGGCAGTGCTGGAGTCACCATCCCTGGAGGGGTTGGACAGATGGAGATGAGGTTCTCAGGGACATGGGGCAGTGCTAGATTTAGGTTATGGTTGGACTCGATGACCTTGAGGGTCTCTTCCAAACAAAACGAGTGTACGATTTTCTCTGCCCCACCACGTCTGTGCACACATCTCTGTGCGTCCTGCACATCTGTCCACACCCGCTCCCCAGCGGACGCGCGGCCCCTTTAAGGCACGGCCAGGGAGGTGGCGCGCGTTCGCGCGCGCGCGCTCGGGAAAGGGAGCGGCGAGCGGAGCGCGCCCACCCCACCCCCTGGCGTGAGCGCCGTCGCGCCTGGATGACGTAACGCCATGGCCGCCCTGCGCCGCCGCGAGTGAAGGCTCTGTCCCGCGCCGCCGCCGCCGCTTCGTCCCCGAGCCGCGTCTCCCCCCGGCCCGCCCCGCTCCGCCCGCCGCCCCAGCCCGGCCCGTCGCGCCCGCCCGCCCAGGTGTGCTGCTGCCTGCACGGCTGCGCTCGACGGGCACCGGCTGCGGCCTAGTGTCGGGGAGTGGGGGCGGGCCTGGTCGCCGGCGGAACCGGGGGGAGCGGCCACGGAGGGGGGAGGCGGCATCAGTTGGGGGCGACCCCGGCGGGGGGTGCTGAGGAGCGGGGGGACCCCCGGGGTGGGGGGGTGGGAAGGGAGGGGCGGCTCTCGCTGGGAATGGATGGTGCGGTTTGGGAAGGGGGTCTGGGGAGGGAAGCGCCAGTTGGAGGCGATGGGGGGGTAGCCCCGGTTTGGAGCGGGGGCTGAGGGGGGGGACAGCACGGGGAAGGCGATAGGATGGGGACCGGCTGTGCTTGCGGTGGGGAGTCCTTAGTTTGCGGGGGGATTTGGGGAGAGGGTTTGGTGGGAATGCAGCCTTGTTTTGGGGGGGGCAGCCGCAGTGAGATGGGGCAGAAGGGAAGGAAGGAGGCAGCACCAACTTGGACGGGAGCTTGAGTTTTGGGTGGGTGTTATGGAAGGGGGTAGTTTCAGTTGGGGAGGGCAGCACAGGGGGTGGTGGGACCCTAGGGCTGTGGGTGGCTCTGACTGTCCTCCCTCCCCAGGCAGGTGGGAACAGGGAAAGCCCCAGCAGCCCTGGCCTGGGGGGCCCAGCAGCAGCAGCTCAGCCTGGCAGGAGGCCCTGGGAGGTAAGGGAGCTGGGGGGGGGCGGGGTGTGTGAGGACCCCACAGCAGCACCAGCTGCATCAGGGGGTATCCGTCCTGTGATGGGGTCCATCCTGCGGTGGGAACATCCCATGGAAGGGTCCATCCTGCGATGGGTGGGTGCGTCACCCGCATAACACTGGTTTATGTTGGCCGCCCAGCGCAGATTATTTAAATTCCCTCTGTGAATTGTCTCAGCGGGGTTGTTTCTTCTCAGAGCTGCCCTTTCGACATCCACGCCAAGAATATTTTCTTTTGCTGCTGTTGGTAGCTCAGCTTGGCTGAAGCAACTGGTCATAGTTGCTTTGGCTGTAGCAAGAACAACACCTCCGAAGTGTGAGTTCTTTCTCCTTGCCTTCCTAAGGTTGGCCTATATTAAAGAAAAAGGCTGCGGTGTAATCAAGACAACTCCTGCAAGACATCTGATCCAGTGTTCTGAGCAAAATTAGATTCTTGATTGTGATTATTCATGAATCCTACAGAATACAGGGACAATTGGTCTTGTTTTCTGTCATGGGACCAAGGTGCCAATAATTCCAAATTAGCATTTGCCAGCAGAGAGCTGCAGGAAGAACTGTGTGTGCTTCAGCGGTAGGAAAATCAGGTGTGCTATGAAAACAAAGTCCAGCTGCTTATAGTGCTGTTTCTCTTTGAGTTTTGGCCCCAGAGTTTGCCTGACAGAAAGCAGTGAGTAGCGCCAGCGTATCCACTTGGCGTGAACGTTCTGGGTTGGAGCTCTCTGAGCTCTTCTTTAAAACTCAGCTGGCTGCAAGTGGCTGTCACTGGGCAATTCTCTTCAATTAACTCTGAAAGGCAGCTCAGTTTTCTGTGCTAAAAGCTTCCCTGACAGCTGCCTGGTAATTGAACTTTGCTGTGCATTTTCAAAGTCAGTGCTTCTCTGAGGATGGCAGATAAGTCTGTATTTAGTTAATTAACCCTGTTAACGACCATAGTTTCATTCAAAGTAAAGGAGTGGAGGCTTTGCTTTTTTTTCTACACATCTTTTCAGTTTTACATGATGCTCTTGGATCAAAAGTCATTTTATTTCCCTCACCTATTGTCACGACTCTTCCATGTTTTTTCCCCATTGTGGTTCCTGTCTATTCCTTCTGTTTTCCAGTTCTTTTTCCCCAAATCTTTTTGTGGTTTGTTTCTCTTCTCACCTGTCCTGTCAGCACTATTTCCTGAACTCACCTGTTATTCTTTACCCGTACTCATGTTCCAGAACTTTCCTGTTCTGCATTAACCTGTGCTTTTTGTGTCTCTAATGGAAATGCTTTGATTTTGCATCAAGCTGTTTGGCTGTTAGAAAGGAGAAAGACCACTTTCTGCTATTTCAAAGATTTCTGCCTGAAAAACAGATGTTCTGAGCTTCCTTGCTTGGCCTCTGCCCTGTGTTCTGTCCCATGGACACCCCAGAAGCTCTGAGGTGGGGCTACACAAGTTGGGTTTGAGTTTGGTTCTTGCCATCTGACTGACAATTTGTAGCATTTCAAGATTGAAG
This sequence comes from Streptopelia decaocto, assembly GCF_964273445.1. Taxonomy (NCBI): domain Eukaryota; kingdom Metazoa; phylum Chordata; class Aves; order Columbiformes; family Columbidae; genus Streptopelia; species Streptopelia decaocto. The sequence continues at coordinate 6,535,954 of NC_138666.1, read as the reverse complement.
CTCCTGTTTTCTCTTGGGTACTGGGTGCCTTCCTGCTACTAGAGGTGCTGGAACGGTTCAAGCTGTCGTTTCCCGTACTGTATCCAAGGCGTTTTCCTTGTTCCTTCAGAAGAAGCTTTTGTGGCACCATATAGAGGTTCAGCCATGGAGGGAGTAATTTGATGAATGGAAATAATGCTTGACAGGAGTATTTTCTCCTCAGTGTCTGTTTCAAATCCCATCTTAACTCACAGCTTACCTTGTAGATGCTGTAGTGAGTTAGGTTAAGCCACCGTCCTGAGCTAGTCCTTTCCAGACTAGTTCCAGCTCATCTGCTGCCAAGATACTGCCTGCAGCAGCAAGTCAGTTGTGCACAAAACTTAACTTTTTTTGCTTAATTAAAGATGCTGCTTAAACTTATCCTGAATTCTAATTGAAAACAGCACAGCACAGAGCAACAAGGAACAGATTTGAGCCTCCTGGCAGCAACGGGCGCTGTCGAGAGCCACAGGTCCAGAATCAGCATCTGTGGAACGCTGCTCTGCCCTAGTGTCTGAGGTGACTATGGACTAAAACTAGAAAAATTTCTTCCTTTTGATGCTGCAGATTTAACAGAGAGTAGAAGTTGAGCTTCATCTTGAAAACAGACCTGCTGCTAAGAATTCCAGTGCTGCCTCTTGCCTTGGGCAAGTCACCTCACAAAAGTGTAAGGTTGAAAATATTATTTAAAGCATATCCTGGGGTCACCTGCCAATATTGAAGTTGAGTTTTAGAAAGCAACTTGAGTAGCAAAGGGCTTTTTTCTTACTCCCTGTAGCACTATGTCAAGGCTGCTTTGGAAAAAATATGGTGTAGCTGAAGCAGATGAATTTAAATTTCCCAGACAGCTCCTCGAGTTGCAGTGCCTTTTTACCTGTGTGTGAGCTGGGGAAAAGCTGTGTCGTTTTGCATGTTTTCTAGTAAGGCTCTGAGGTTTAAATGGTAACAGAGAACAAGATAAACCACTTCATTATTTATTGTATCCAAGTCATAGGATAATTTTGGTTGGAAGAGACCCTTAAGATCATCGAGTCCAACCATTAACCCACCCCTGGCACTACCACATGTCCCTGAGAACCTCATCTCCGTCTGTTCAACCCCTCCAAGGATGGTGACTCCAGCACTGCCCTGGGCAGCCTCTTCCAATGCCTGACAGCCCTTTGGGGAAGAAATTGTTCCCAAGATCTAATATTGTCTCAAATCCTGCTGTCCCGCAGCACTGGCAGGGACACTGTGAGCCAACAGGGACTGGCTGCGGACATGAGGACCCAAAAGGAGCAGCTGGAGCAAAAAATCTTGCTTGACCCGACTGTTTTCTGTGGGGACAGCAGGTGCCATCTGGCTCACCTCTGCGAGGGTGGCCTGTGCTCGTTGCACGTGGGATGGCTGGGAAGTTGAGCTGCCAAATCCTCAATTTCTTATTAAGAATATATGAGATGCTTATCAGGGGTGTTCAGCTCAATGGGGAGTGCACAGGTGCTTCTAGAGACACTAAAAACCACATTTTTGGCTGCAAGTGCACCCTGTTATTGCATTATTTCCATGGCCTCTCGAAGACTGTACCAGCTGCTTCAGCCTGGCAAAATGAGGGTTTTGTAAGTCTCATCTGAAAGGCTTAGCATCCTGTTCTGAACCTGCTTCAGACACATGGAAAATGAAAATTCAATGCACTTTGAGCAAATGAAGTCAGTTTTTTCACAGAAGGGCTTGTGAGATCTGACCAAAGTTGGCTTTGCCTGAGCTGCCTGTAATTTTAAAGACACCTCTAAAGATAAAACGCTGCTAAATGAGAAGTATTATTATATACCTGGTTCGTGCCCCATCATCCTAAGCTAGAAGTCAAACAATCTTATCTGTAGGGTAGAAGTTAATTTTTGGGTTTTATAACCGGTTGTGAAGACAGTAGGAAACTGGCGTGGTTTTAAGGCGTAAAAATTCCAAGCTTATGAGGAGGGATGAAACCTGTGGATTTCTGCTCTACCACTTACATCAGTATTGCTTAATTTGAAATACTTCCATGTAATTTTTCTTCGTTTTCTAGTACTTGCCTATTTGTGTAACTTAAGGAGAGTGGAAAGCAAAAAACCCAAATAAATAAAAGTCCAAACACCCCACTCCAAAAAAAACCCAAAACAAACCAACCTTGCAAGATTTGAGGGATTTTTAATAAACTGATTTGCGGATTATTCTGAGACAACACTTGGGACGTGCACTTTAGAGTGGAGTTAAATTTGCTACTATGCAAAGAATAAATCAATTAGAGCTTGAAAGGAAGTTTGAGTGGCTGTAACAAGCACTCCAGCACTTCACAAAAATCTTTCTTTGGTACTCTTGCCTTACATAATATTCAGTTATTTCTTTTTTTCTACAAATGACTGATTACAAGCAGTTCCATCTAGCTGGGCGACAGGCGTTCTTCCATGTCAGATGGTGCTTCTGCGACATTGCTGTCACCCGAAAGCTGGTTTTGCGATTCTATGCATGCTGTTGCGTATAAGATTGAACCAGAAATCATTGGTTTGGGGGTATTTTTTCTTCTCTGCTGGTGGACTTGGAGCAACAGCCCTTGGAGACTGGCTGAGCAGTGGCTCTCACTGAAATATTTTGGTGTATATAGGAGCTATATGTGTTTTCTGTGTGTTGCTTCCCTGCCTGTGCAGGTGGAGGCACTGGGGAGAACGTGGGGCCCATCACCAAAACTTGCTGTTTCTTGAATCCAGGGAAATACGCACCAAAACCAGACTGCCTGGATTTTTTTTTTTTTTTTCACTTGGGCTGTCATTTATTGTGTTTCTTATCATTGCTGCTGATGGAAATTAATAGGAAATTATTCTAACTGAGGGGTGTGCTGGAGTTTTATAACAGCGTTAATAGCTGCCAGCGGAGGTGAATGTTTTACACTTACCACCTCAGCTGGTGGTGAGAATGATTCATCCTCGTTTTCCCCCATCCCTCAGAAGGTCTTGGTGTCGAATACAGGGGGGCACTGAGTTCACTCAAATGCTTTTTCTTTGCTGCTTATTTGCAAGAAATCAGGAAACAAATTTCCTGACTACATCTGCACTTGACAGCTCTTCTGTTTCTGCTGCCTCTGGAGTCTGACCCTTCAGAGCTAACACGCCGAGTTGTTCTATGTGCATGCAAAGTGTAACTTCTCAGACACTTAGGCAATTAAAATTGCTGCCATAAAATCGCTCATAAAGCCAGTAACAATTTGTGCAAGCATTCATGACCTCAGCATCAACCTTTTATAGGCTCAGTAAGAATATGATTTGTTTGAGATTACATCTGATTTAACTGCCCAGAGCCGCTATCACCAGGAGGCGATTGCTGTATTTTAATTTGGCTTTTAACTTTTCAGTAGAATCAGAACTTGGGTTGTGAGCAAGAACCAGCTTCTTCACATGTGCAGAAAAACAAGAGCAGCCATTCGGGAGCTCAGAATGTGACTCTTCTGCTGCCTGGGGCCCTGTTGAATGTTTAGATCACCCTCACGTTTATCAATTAATAAATATCTTTGAAGACTTGGAGTAGAGCACACACGTTAGGTACAAACATAGACTTGTACCACTTCTGGGAGTGTATTTCATTTTATTTTGTTTTTCATGTCCTTCTCTGCAGACCTCTTGTAGTATAACGAGCAGCATTTTCTTGAGTCTGACTTTCCTCAGGAGAGTTTGCTGCAAACACCAGCTAATAACGTCTTCACTAGGCAAGAGATGTTATCTCGGTGATGATGGTTCATCTGGCAGTGTACAAGAAATAAATAAAACAGCCCCGATCCTGGAAAGCTGATGAAGGAGGAGATGAGTAGCACAAGTAACCAAGTTCTTGTGCCTTCCTAATTCCAGGCACACACAGAAGAGATGCTGCACATTCCCCGTGCTTCCCCTCCTGCCGAATTTCAGCACCGAGATCTCTGACTCTCTCATTTCCAAAATATTTAGGGGTTTGGATACTGCCAAAGCTCAGATTTGCTTGGGTGGCGTTGCCAGCATGTGGCTGAGTGCTGTGGCTTGGGGTGTCTGCCCCTGGCTGGTCTTGCTCTTTGATGGCAGGTGAGAAGCTTTATGATGCAGAATCAGTCAGAGGAGCCCAGTGGAGAAAAGCAATGGGCTGGGTCAGGGAAAGGTTGAGTAACACAGAGCTGCCTACTGGTAATAACTTCTATTTCAGACAGGATTGCTGAATGTGTTTAAAGGAGCTACTGGAGTCCTGTATCTGTAGCATTTCTGCTTCAAGGGTCACAGACACTTGGGGGCAGACTTTTTAGAAGGTGTGTTATGACAGGACAAGGGGTGATGATTTTAAACTAAAGGAGGGAGATTCAGGCCAGACATGAGGAAGAAATTGTTGCTCCTGAGGGTGGTGAGAGCCTGGCCCAGGTTGGCCAGAGAGGTGGTGGATGCCCCATCCCTGGAGACATCCCAGGCCAGGCTGGACGGGGCTCTGAGCAACCTGAGCTGGTGAAGATGTCCCTGCTCATGGCAGGGGTGGCACTGGGGGAGCTGGGAACGTCCCTTCAACCCAATCTATTCTACGATTCTTAAAAATAACAGGTAAAAATCTGGTGATTTACGCCATGTTGTTGTTGCACCAGCAGGAAATGTGCTTGCTGGGAGCAGCCAAAGTCAAACATGATATGTATTCAGATGAAGTAGTCCTGTTGGTTTGTAACCTTGTGACTTTTCTTTAGCCCTAAATATGCTTCTGGAAGCCTTGGGTTTGTCTTCAGCTTTTCATTTCTGTGTGATGGCTGCCCAGGCCCGTTCCTGTACAAACCTTTGGGATGGAGGAGGAGGTGACATATTGAAATGGTGAATTTAATCCCCTGGAAAGGGAGGGGGATGCTGATGCCTCCAAACTGTTCCACTGATATTAATACAACCAGAGAACTACTGTGGCTCTTTTTATCTCTCTGAGCATTGGCTGGTGCTGGAAAACCTGCTGAGGCACCTTTCTCAGCTTGGGCTCTTCTGTGCACCGTTGGTTATTGCTGAGGGGACTGAGGAAGGGGTCCCATCATTGTTTATAAGGCTAAGGACGTGCTACAGCAAGAGGCCATGGTTGGAGGGTAAGAGTTTTTAATCACCAAGAGCTTTTGTCTCAATGTGAGCCAGTAATCGTCCTAGTAAGAGACAGCTCAGCTACTTCCTTGGGTCACACAGTTCTGTCATTCACAGGGTTTTTGTTTTCTGGTGTAAAATAAATAGATGTATGGGTGCTTTTTTTTTTTTTTTTCTTTTCTCCTCTCTGTTGAATTTATTATGCTCATTCTAAGCAGACATCTAATTTTTAACTTATTCTTACCAGCACATGTTCATACTGAGCTTGTAGGACAGAGCATGATGTAGACAATTATCATCTGCTTCTTTGAAGGAATTTTGAATCTTTGCTTTATAAAGCAGGTGGCGATTAGATGGCAATACATGTGCTGCCTAAATTAAACCTGATTAAAAATCCAGGAGTTTTCATGACTGCATACTGTCCTTGCTTTTGTGTCTATTCCTGGAGCAGTCTGATAAATGCTGTAAATAACAGGCTGTTTTTCCAGCATCACTGTAAGTTGTGTTCCTGTCCCTCTTTGGGAGTCTATGCAATTTGCGGTGCTGTGTGCTTATAGCTCAAAATACACCTGAAAACCTGGCCCTGCGTTTAGAGGCTCGTTATCCTGCTCACAGAAGAAAATGCCTCTGCGGATCGTGCCTGAGGAGAGGAGGCAACCTTGGCATTTCTAGTGTTGGTTTGGTGGGAGCGCTTGTGCAGCCTCATCTGGTAGAGCTTGTAGATGAAATCCCAACCTCACGCTCCCTCACTGTGTGTGAAGGGTGGCACGTTCTTATCTAGTCTGGGACAGTATTGGAATCAATTTTTTATGTGCAGTTTAAACTCTATTTCCTTCTTGAAGGTACTGTGATAAACCCTGTTCATGAATTCAGGCAACCTTTCCTTTTTCAGGGGGTAAAGCACAAGAGTACAAATTCAGCAAGGTGAGCCTTTCTTGATTTCCCAGCTTGTTTCCCTGTAACAAGTGTTGTTTTCTACCCTGTGCAGACTACTGGGTACTGATGGATGTTTCCGACAGCCCTGAGCGAAACCCCTGCTCTCCCGACGAAGAGGACCAGCAGCTTTCCGATGACGAAGTCCTGAAGGAGAGCGGTTCAGACCGGGACCTTGATGGAGATGGTGGGCAAGGCAGCGTCCTGGGAGAGGAGGAGGAGGAGGCAGCCAGGGGACGACTGAGTCACGGCGAAGAGGAGAACCACTCGGATGAAGAAGATCGCTTGAGCGAAACCAAGTCTCAGGAGTCTGACAACAACGAACAGAGCGGGGAGCTGAAGAGCCCTCCGCCTCGCAAAGGAGAGGAGGAAGACCGGACAAATGACCTTGGCGATGAAGCATCCTCTGTCACCCGCGAACTAGATGAGCACGAGTTGGACTATGATGAGGAAGTTCCTGATGAGCCAAGTGCTGCTGCTGCAGAGGAGGATGGTGAGAAAGCTGCTGGTGAGGATGATGAGGAAGAGGATAAAGGAGATGATGCCCATGAAGATGAGAAAAAATCCAGCAGTAAAAGTGACGATGAAAAGGATGGTCAGGACCCTCTCAAGGAGAAGAAGAAAGAAGAAGATGATGGAGAAATTGATGATGGAGAGATTGATGTAAGTAAGAGCTGGTCCGAGGTGGACACGGTCCTGCAGGGAGAGATATGTCCTCAAGTTTCAGAACTGTTTGGCTCTTAGGCTGCCGTGACTGCCTTCTTTGGTGTGAATATCTGTGTTAGCTGTGTCCCCAGTGTGCAAGTAACACACTTTTTTCTTGCCAGTAAGACCATACGATGTACCAGGTCCTAAACTCAGTGGCTAGGATGTAGAAACTATTCTGCCTCATGTCTCAGAGGATGTTTGAGTTATGCTGACAGCACATAACTTGGCCATGGGTGACTCGCCAGTTTATGTTGAGAAGCTGGTGCTGTAGTGGCTGCCGTGTGCTTGAGGCGTCAGACGTGTGTGGGAACCTCCTGGCCCTTAGCTTGTTGTTGGGCTCTGGCAGTATCTGGGCATGTGGAAGAGGAACGGAGGGTGCTGAGCTTTCTGGAAAGCCCCTTCGTTATTGTATCCAAGTCATAGAATCATAGAATAATTTTGGTTGGAAGAGACCCTTAAGATTGAATCCAACCATAACCTAAATCTAGCACTACCCCATGTCCCTGAGAACCTCATCTCTGTGTCTGTTCAACCCCTCCAGGGGTGGTGACTCCACCACTGCCCTGGGCAGCCTGTTCCAATGCCTGACAGCGCTTTGGGGAAGAAATTGTTCCCCAGATCCAACCTCAGCCTCCCCTGGTGCAATTTGAGGCTGTTTCCTCTGGTCCTGGCACTTGTTCCTTGGGAGCAGAGCCCAACCCCCCCTGGCTCCAAGCTCCTTTCAGGCAGTTCAGAGATCAGAAGGTCTCCCCTCAGCTCCTGTTCTCCAGCTGAACCCCGCAGGTCCCTCAGCCACTTCCATCACACTTGTGCTCCAGCCCCTTCCCCAGCTCCATTCCCTTCTCTAAATTTCCTCTAGCAATGTAGAAAAATCAAAAACTGGTTTTAAGTACATTAATGATTAGGGCAAATAGCACTATTAGTCCATGTTTGTCACTGGTAGCACTGCAGTGCACGGTTGTATTTAATATAGCTTAACAGATTAGACAGTCACCCTCTTACAGGCAGAACAGGACAAAGCAACTCTGGCAGTAGCCTAGAAACCCTCCTGTAGGTTCCTGCTCTGGCAGGCACCTTGCTTGAATCCAAATAGTGTTCGTAGTATATTGTGTATTTTTTACTCTTGTGGTTCATTGACAAGTCTTATTGCTAAAAATATCATGCCTGTTCTCACAGGTAATTTTGTTAAACATGTTTTCTGGAAGTTTTGCATACTTCTGCTTCTGTTCAAAGGAATTCCAGTGTGTTGTGGAGTGTCCAGGCAGGGGGAAAAAATTTCCTGGAGTCCTGACTCTGTGCCTGCCTCTTGATTAAAATATGAATGCTTTCCTTTAGAGGCTGAGGCATTCTTGGGAGCGCTCTCCTTACAAAGCACAAGATGAATCTGTATTCTGGTTTTCATACATTAACTCATAACAGGGTTCCCAGCTGCCTGATTCCAAGGAGACCTCACAGAAATAAATACTTTGCCTTTTGTTCAAGTACAACATTTGCAAAGACTTCACACGGTTCTTTTGAAAGCAGCAGAGCTGGGCTGGTTATACCATTCACACGTTGTTGAATGCGGTCCCAGTGCTGGGGGAAACTGTTAAATCTCTGCGTTTTATTTTGCTTTCAGACTTCTGTCTTGGAGGGAGGGCAATATTAAAGCAAATTTTAATTTGAATATATGCATAGTCTTTTTTTTTCTTGTTCAGGAGAGCTCCCCTTGTGTTGCCCTCAGAGGAATGCAGTAGAAGAGGCTGTTAACCCGCCTCTCTGTCAATCTTTTGTTTATCTACAGCCAAATGATGTTTTTTTCCTCCTTTCCAGCTGCTAAATTGATCAAAGTACATAACTTTTCTCACCTTTCCATGTAGACAACTGCTGGCGCTGCTGCAGGCCAGGAAGGCAACCACCAGCTGCTCACTCTTCAAATGCCTTTTATACACTAAAAACTTCTCTGGTGATGAAATGGAGACAGAGCGAGGGTGCTTTTTAGGATAATTAACTGATTTCCTTGCCAAATACCTCTGACAACTCTCTGGTCATGTACACCTTTGCCTTCCATGTTGCCACCTCTTTTTAGCTCCTTTTGACTTTTCAGGTGCAGCCTAATGAAGCCAGAGAAAGCTTTTTGGGTATTTTAGTTTGGTTTTGCTTTATTTTGTGATTATGTTGTTTGGGGTTGTTTTGGCTTTTGTTTTGTGTCGGTTTTGTTATGTGTGTGTGTGTTTCTCTTGTTTTGTTTGTTTGTTTTTCCCTAGAGAACAAAGGCAAAGGCTGGTACTTTAAAGTTTCAACAACTTTCTTCTGGAGGCGTTTCACGACTCTTATTTCGCACTCCTTCCCTGTGGTTCTTAATCTGCAAAGCAACCTCCATCTCCCAGAATTTTTTCCTGGGGATAACGTAGAGTTTTCTTAGAGCTGCTACACAACTCCAGTGTGGAGCTGAGGAGTGGACGGGAAGGTACCAGGTTGTTGCCAGAAAGGACTAGAAGAAATATCTAACTTTTTTTTCCTCAGAAAGCTTGTGTGCGAGGTTGTCACTCAGCGTTGTGGGGAAGCATTTTATAATTCGTTATTGCAATAGCAGTCCTTCAGAACTTGCTGTGTAATGTCTGGGTTGGGTTATTGTGTTAATGCAGGAATGCCACTATGCATTTTAAATCAAGGAGCCGGAGGAGCTGGCCTGAGCTAAACAGGGGTGACGTGAGACAGGGAACAGTCGGTTTGGAGGCTCTGGGGGCGGTGGCGTCACCCCATGCCAGCGCCCGCGGGCAGGAGAGGTAACGGGATTCAGCTCATTTGCCTCGAAAGAGCGTGAAGCTGCCTCTACTTTGCGCTTCCTGTCAGTTAAAAATGCACAACCAGCCTCGTTCAGCAGACGTGTAAGAGCTTAATCCACTGTACTGTTGATTTTGAGCCTTTGAGGATTTATCATGTAAAATGATGCAGCTCAGAGCCCTGGTCTGTGATGGCACTGAGGTGTCCATAACGCCTGGAGGGTTTTGCAGCCGCCTTTGAAATGCCAAAGTTGATGCATCTTCCTGTTTGTAGCGGCAAGTCGCAAAGATGCTGCGGGGTATTTATTGTAACTTTATAGTTTTCTCTTGTGTTTTGCTCCAGGGTGTGTTTTCAGTGACTGATATTTGACCATATTGTGAAATGTCAGGTTGCTGCAGAAAATGCAGCACGTGACATGTCGGCTTGTCTGTCTGTTCCAGGATGATGACTTGGAGGAAGGAGAAGTGAAAGACCCCAACGACAGAAAAGTGAGACCACGTCCCACCTGCCGCTTCTTCATGAAGGGTAATGACTCGCTGTAATGGTGGGAGAAGAGCAAAGATGCTGTCGTTTTTCTTGTTTGGTTTTGTACCCGTTAAGCTGCTGTCTAGATGATAAACTGTTCCTCGGGCATCCTCAGTGTCACCTTTTCTTCCTTGGTGGCCAGATGCTGAATTTACGTAGTGTCAATGAGCAAAAATTGCTTTGCTTAGTCTTAATGGGGTGAGCCCAGTAGAAGCAAATTAAGGAAAACTTGCTAGTGTTTTTAGAACAGCATGGAATAAAACTGCTTGGGCTGATTTAACAATCGGTTATTGCTTAGAGATTATTATGTGGAAAACAAAAATGGTGAATACTTGTTATTTCTTATCAAGCTCGTGTTGCTAAAACAACTTGTTGGAAACAAGTTCTCCTATTCTTACCTCCACCATCAGAGTGGTTCCAAAGAATGTTTATTGATAGGGTGATAGGCACTTTATATATAAAAATATAAATGAATATGTAAATATATAAAATATATTTGTATATTATGTGTATATAAAATATATATTTATATATTTATACTATATTTTTACATTTATATATAAATATATATATATATAGCCTATATCTGTCTCACTTCCCCAGTTATTAAAAGGCATTGAATGAAATTTTTAAATTGAAAATAGGGCTAGAAATACTGTTTCTTTATAAGAAATATTATTGTGACATCATGTTGGCGTCTGCCAAGCTGCTGCACCCTCTGTGAATGCATCTGTTGAGCAGGTTCCTTCATTGCCAGCGCAGTCGTGTCAGGTGTTGACAACTCAAGTAGAGCTGTTTTCACAAGGAACCCAGAAACCTGCTCGAGGGATGGCATTGAACCTGACGGGTGAGATGTGCTGGTGGCCAGGACTTCCCCTGGGCGGAGGAGACAGTCAGCTGGCATACAAAATAATCCTTGTGTAAATAACAGCTTTTTCCTCAAGCCAGAAGGTTGCTCCTCACTGTGTCAGATACCATGTTTCTGAAGTAGGACTGGACTTGTCAGCCTCACTTGGAAGGAACAGGGGCAGGAAATCACAAAAAGTATTTCTTACCGTGAGACCTAAGACTTGAAACTTTTAAATACCAATTGTATTTCCTTTTTTAAGATTCTTCTTAGTAGGACATTCCCCAAAGTTTGTGCAATACCACTAGAGCTATCTTAGGCTATCCCGCAATTTTATTTAGTGTGGAGAGTAGATTTTATAAAAGTTTTCTTATTTAAACTGATTAGAGCTCTCTTCCACTTCCTTCAGTTTCATCTCAATGTTTACTCTTTACTTGGTTGTATTTACAATCACCCTTGAAACAATTTTTGAAAATCTGAAATGAGAAGAAGGGTGGAGAGCAGGGTGGAGTCTCTCGTTCCTTGCGTCAGTGGCATATGCAACGTCGGGAACTGCTTAGGGGGTTTCCAGAGACGTGACCATCAGATATCGTGTACGTGGCTTCCTGATTATCTTCCGGTATCGAATTTTCTGCCTGTGCTGAGACATGAACGTGCTGGTGATGATGATGGCACAGGGAAGTCCCTCAGCAAGCAGAGCTGTTTGTTCCTGGATCCTCGGTGTGACGCGTGCCTCGTGTGGCTTGGAAATATTTGCCTGAGTCAAAGTTCAGGCTGCAGGATCTCCTGCCGCAGTTATTTTCCTTAGATTTGGCGTGGGTTCAGATAACGTTGACATCCGCTCTTGCTCACCCCGAAGAGCTTGATTGCCACCAGGAAGATCAGGGACCTTGAAGCTGTATGGATTTTTGTCCTTGCCGTGTCTGAGGAGCACTCACATGGCTGCATCTGTCCAGAGGCATGAATGACTGGCTTAGAGTCACAGAATCATTTTGGTTTGAAGAGACCCTCAAGATCACAGAGTCCAGCCATAACCCAGCCCTGGCACTAACCCATGTCCCTGAGAACCTCATCTCCATCTGTTCAACCCCTCCAGGGATGGTGACTCCAGCACTGCCCTGGGCAGCCTGTTCCAATGCCTGACAGCCCTTTGGGGAAGAAATTGTTCCCAAGATCCAACTTCAACGTCACCTTCCAGTGAAATTGCTGATGTCCAGCCCTTAGTAGCACGACCTCTTACTTGTCAGGGTAGTAATTGTGTGTGACACCCCAGTAGGAGTTCGGGCATTGAGAAAGGCCACATTGCTCAGTGAGCTGCTGTGCAAAGGGTTTTGTGCTCTCCTGATGTTTGACAGTACAGAAGCATCCAGTGTTACCTCTTCTTGAAAACACCAGCTCGTGGTTAATTTGGGGCTGGTGGAGAAGCATTTCCAGGGACCCAGGTGCAGTGTGAATTTCTGACACGTTACCCAGCCAGCTGAGAAAACAGGGTTTTGTTTCTACGGCAAGCTAAATTCAAGTTAGGAATCAGCTTTATATCCTGTTAGAGAGCCTGAATGTTACCATCTCTTTTGAGGTGGTACCTGAAGCTGATGAGCAGCTTCAGATTTGTCTGTTGCTTTCCGTGGTGATGTCTCCTCCTGCTCTGTGCTTGCAAGTCTGTGGAGTCAGAGAGAAAAGCTTTGATGTACTGCGTGCCTCACCAGAAAGCTGTTGTTTTGAATGTGCTGTGATGCTTTCTTTGCTGTCAGATTATATTTATTGTCTTCTGGGAAAGGTAAAGCTCCTAACTTGAAATGTTTGTCATTAATGAGACTTGATGAGCTCATAGGCTTATTACTGCATTTGCTTCATGGTATGTATGTGTTTATCCCTCCCTTCTCCCAGCATAACAAAGTTCTCATACTTTCATCCATCTGCGACTGGATCTATTTGTCCTCCCTGGGAAGGTGGGAAGTGGCAAATGTTTTTCTATATATATGAAAACAGGTAAATCTCAACAAAATTAGAGAGAAGAAAAGTTATATACCTCAAATGGCATTATTCCTTGTTGGGTTTTAAATGGTTGTGAGGCTGAACACATGCTCGCTGTAGGCATTCAGGGATCTAACAGAACTGTATTTCCACAGGTCACTGTACTTGGGGCATGAACTGTCGATTTATTCACCCTGGCGTGAATGACAAAGGAAACTACTCCCTGATCTCCAAGCCTGAGCCCTTCTCCCCAAACGGCGCTCCTCCCATCGGCCCTCACCCGCTCATGCCAGCCAACCCTTGGGTACGTACGCACTTTTGTTCTGTGAATTTATGGCTTCTGCACACAGCTTTTGTCTCCTGCTCTAGAAGTGAAGATTTTATTTGAGCATCTATTGGATATGTGATTTTTAAAAGGTGGCCTTGAAGCTGCCAGAGATGCATACTGCTGATACCTCACCAGAGTATCTGGAGGTTCTCTGGGGTAACTGTTTACAAATCCTGACTTTGCTACTTAAAACTAATGTAAAGTGTCCATCTCCTTCCTCTCCTCACCTTTCTAACAGGGAGGGCCAGTCGTTGATGAAATTTTACCTCCACCTCCTCCAGACCCTCCGACAGAAAGTGCCTGGGAGAGGGGACTCCGCCATGCGAAAGAGGTAAATGGCACCCTCGGGAAGTGTGCTCAGCATCCCCAAAATCCACTGGCCTGTTCCATCTGGAGCAGGATGCTAGAAGAACTGGGTTTGGAGTTTGTAGTGTCTTGGTCTTTTTAAGGAGCCTTCCTTTTGCCTATTAGCTGTGCCCTGTTGAATATCACATTTATTGTAGAGTCAAGCTGGCATCCAGGTTTGGTTATTTTATATTAACATGAGCTAGCGAGAGTCTGTGGCCCTGACCATTTTAAGCACTCCACAAAGCCAAACTTTTTAAGCTGATCCCTTAATTCAGTATGTGTTTCTGCAGCATCCAGACGATCCACGTGTCAGATCACTTCAGAAAATGGGATCAGCACATGTGAAGCTTTTATTGCCTCTCTGTTACTGTTGTGAGCTGATGGAATCATGAATTGCACTTTTCTACATCAAGAAAAGTCCAGTGTCCTGCACATTGATGAGACTTGTGTAAAAGTAGTTGAAAGAGCAGGTTTCTCCCAAGCGAAGGATTTTTAATGCTCTATTTCTCTGTGCCTCAGAAATGTTCTCTCTTTATAATGTTTTTATGTTTATATTATGGCAGGTATTAAAAAAAGCAACTATGAGAAAAGAGCAGGAGCCTGACTTTGAGGAGAAGAGGTTCACTGTGACTATCGGAGAAGACGAGCGTGAATTTGACAAAGAAAACGAGTTTTTCCGCGACTGGAATTACCGCATCACCCGAGACGTCAGAGATACAGCGTAAGATGCAGTCTTGATTTTGTACATGGGACAGATGGGTGGGAAATGTTGTGCAATGCAGCAGAGTTTGGTTCACATGTTCCTCCAAATTGGAGGAATGCTCACCTCAGAAAATGGAAACAACTTCCATTGAGGAGTGTGAACACCCGTTAAAAACTTGAGCTGCCTTCAGTCACTCCAGTTAAACTCCACCTTCCTTTCCAGTAATCTTTAAACTTTTCTGCCTTCAATGTCATTGGCACGCTGGTCCCTCCAGGACACTAGCTAGTTGTGCATTACCTGCCTCACATCAGTGCATTCTTCTGACTTTTTTTTTCCTCTTGTTTTTCTTATTCCAACCCACAAGAGTTTTAAAATTCAAAAGCTGGGGCTGCAAAGTTGCATTATGCTCAAAGTCTGAGAGCTCCAGGGCAGCACTTGTACCCTATCAACCAGCTGGGTGTTTATTTGCAAGGGCATTGCCACAGCAACTGGTCTTAACAAACATCTTGACCAGTCCCAGATAAACTATTTAGTAAGACGCTGCTCAGAAAGCAAACCTGTTAGTCGTCAGGGCATGGCCTGGACCAAAGCAAACACCCTGAACTTAAGTGTTTCGGGGATTGTTTTTTTAAGGAGGTTAAACAAAAGATGTTGGACACCCCAGACGTACTCCTGTCACGGCAGAAGAAGGTGCAAGGATAAATAAGTCAGCTCTGGTACACTTGTTAGTAGTTCTTGAGCCAAGAAATCAAATGCAAAAACGATTTTTGAGAGAGAGAGGCTTGTGTTCTGCAGGAATACAGGCAAATCTCTGTTTTGCTCTTGCTTACACATCCTCTGTTCTTCCTACCTGTGCAGATTATGGATTATTTCTACTCACAGAGAATGTGTTTGCAAGGTTTGGTTCTGTCTGTCTTAGAGAGAATGAACTGCAAAAAGAAGCTCTGAAAAGGAGCAGGTTAAGCTTTTGTTCTGTAGTCTTTGCTTTGCTCTGGAGTTTAATTCCTTTCCCTGTCTTAAAAAGAAGCGATTGACTCAGTTCTGCAGACTGTAACTGAACAGTTGCCTCATATTAATATTTTCCTGTGTAGAAATCAGTCTATATTTTGGTCTTCTCTGAGGTTTTCAGTCGCACCTGGGACATATTCTCATCAGTGCTCTGTGGGTTGACCGTATAGTATCTTTGTTTTAGGACTGTATATGAAAACTAGCATAAACGTTCTGTTATTTTATGCTACTGCCTGACTGCTGTAAGAATTGTTGTCTTAGGTACAGGATTTTCTGTTTTTTTCATGTAGTCAAGAAAAAGTGTATTGCATCTGCCATTGTTACACAGAAGTAATCAAACAAATGGAATTCCTGAAAATTCAAGCGCCTTTATGCATAACCAGACTCTGGCATTAAAATATCTTCATTGTGTGTAAAGGCAAAAATTCTGAAGTTGCTGCTGCTGTGAGCTCTAGAAAATGGTGATTTTTCTCTCACAAACACTTTGTTGCACAGATTGCAGCAAACTGAGCACTGGTGGTGCAGCTGGGATGTTAATAAATGCTTTCAGGACTGTCTTGTGACATATGAGGATGTCTAAATAGTTCATGAATCCCTTTTTCTTTTTCGAAAAACTATAGGGAGGTGGACATCAAAGAAAACATTAACTATGGGTAAGCAGGTCTTTGATTCCAGTACTGTTGCAACTGTAAGAAAATATTTCCTTTCCTTTCTCCATTGCACTTCTAAAAACTTCCCAGGCCACAGACCACTGTCCAGTCAGATGTTATTTTTTGGGTCATACCAATTATTCGCCAAAGGATCTAAGCACTGAATTATCTAAATGCACAGCAGGTGATGCTTGTTTAAATGAACAAAATGTCCACAAATGTTATAGGAAGGGAATGGGGAGATCTGGACTTGAGGCTGGGTTAAAAAGTAGAGAGTTTCCTTTTTTGATGGAGCTTGAGATTTTTTGTGTGTCTCTTTGAACACCTGATGTCGCTGAATGCAAACTTTTGACTGGTTGGCATCAGGAGTTTGTTGAATTAAGCATCATTATCCAAGATTCCCTGGTACTCTTTCCCTTGGCTTATCATTTTGGACAAAAATAGAAATCTTAAGCTGTTTAAACACACTGAAAGAAATAACAGCTGCTTGACTCGCAGGGCAACGCATCTTACCCTGTTTTAGATTATTTGGCACTTCTAAAATGCGAAAGTGGGCCCTTTATTCCTCATAGGTACAAGTCAGAGTCTCACTATGGATAATCTGGAATTTGAGAGCACTTGCTTTATAATCTTAGTTCTGCCACTGACTCCTCTGTGGCCCTGGAAGTTTCTTGTTTCCTGTACCCACCTCCCCACCTTTACAGTGGATCTGATATTTTCACTCCAGGTGACTGGCAAGGATTAGATATTGTTAAAAAAACATCAAATAACATTAATAGAAATGATCAAATAGTGGAAACATTGCAGATTTAAGGATGGGGGTGGGGGGTTAGATTGTTTTCATCCCCAAAAGTAATTATAGTTTTGCAACTGGGCAGGGTGTGCTCTGTGTTTGCCAGTCGATATCTGTGCTGGGGGACCAGCACTTGTTTTCCAGGGAAAATATCAGTTGCAGATGCGGTTACCTGCACTGCATGGAGTCATTCCAGGCTATGTAGGGCAGAGCGTTGCTGGCCAGAGCCCGAAGCTTGGCTTCTCCCAGTGGAAAGCTCAGCAACAGCTTGTCCTGTACTGGTGGCACTGGGATGCACCCACCCCCTCCGATGGCAGGGGAGTCGGAGATCCCAATCTGTTCCACCGATCAGCCGTGTGTGCATGGACAGAAAACGCAGCTCTAAATCAATGAGGCAAAACATGTTCTTTCCGTTTGCCGACGTTTGAAGTGGCTATAAAAAGCAATTTGGTGTTTCTGTATTTTTACCGCATTGATTTGAAGGCTGAATTTAGTTTGTAGTGTTTCTTTTTTTGTGTGTTTATCAAGAAAGGTTTGTGCTTTTCTCTGATAAGCTTCACTTAAAAAAAGACTGTTTCTGTCCATTTGGGATGTGTAGAAAATAAACCACTTTTTACGGTCGTACTCCACTGAACATGATTTTTCCGGTCAGTGCACAGTGACTAAGACCTGACCTAGAATACGTAGTGTTTCTCTATGGTGACAGAGTGATATTTCCCTCTCTAACCTTCCCTGTTTTTTATTGTAGGCTTGATCCCTATACAGATCCCTATTATGACTATGAAATAGAACGGTTCTGGCGTGGTGGGCAGTATGAGAATTTCAGGGTTCAGTACACAGACCCAGATCCATACCGTAACTACAGAGTAAGTAAGGTAATAACCCCCTTCCGCGCTTTTCCTTTCGACTTTTCTTCCAGGTGTTTCTTGTTCTTGCACGTTTCCAGTGCAGCGATTGAAACAGGGCTTTTCATGTATTTTCACAATGCTTCGTCTTACAAATAGTTAAATCATGACTTAATTACTGTACAGAACACACCATAGGCACAGGAATGGGAGGATGTTCTGATTCAGCTTGATGAAGGCAAAAGCATCTCTGAGATGGGGAGGAGGTTCCTCTCCACATGCACTGTCCTCTTCTCTGTGCACCAGGCAGTTGTGCGGCGCTTATTAACTTTACTGCAGTCCAGTGCAAGATTGGACTCAGTGATCTTAAAGGTCTTTTCCAACCAAAACAATTCTGTGATCTGCATCAGTTCTTGGAAACATTGGAGAGGGAGGGAGTTTCCAGGAAACAACCCGACTGAAGAACGGTTTGCCCGTTAGTTATGGGGACAGACGGAAGGGATTATGTTTGGGCAGGCATGCTGTGTGTACAGACAGAGGCTCCAGGGTGACTGTCCACTGCTGGTCGAGTTACATGAGTGGATTGAGTCAGAGGAGGAGAAGAGCATCCAGCCCGTTGCTGAAACTCCAGATGTGCTTGGTTGGTGTTGCACTGCTGGGAGGTGCAGAGCCCAGGGAAAATACTTTTTCTTCTGCTTCGTTTTGCCCTCAAGTGAACTGTGGTGCCTCAAGAGTGGTGGCAAAAATAATAAATCTTGCTCGGTGGGGAGCTTTTCAGTGGCTATTTCTCACTTCCTTTAAAAAGTGACTTTCCTTTGGCTGGAAGATCTTGCTGTTCTACAGAAACAGTGCATAAACAGGAGCCCGTCCTCACTATTGTTGCATGTGATGCACCGTCAATTATTTTCATGGTGCTTGTTTTTAAAGCTAATTAGCTTGTTATAAACATGATTAGCAATGAGAGTAAATACTTGTGAACATCAATGCATTTCTTTAATAAGCGTAATAAGCCAAATCAATCTTTGGCTGTTGCCTTTGAAAATTACAACTATGATGAATATGATGCAGTGTTTTGTCTCTCTCCATTTTCTGCCTGCTCAGCAAATGGTGATGGCCAGAAAGCTCCAGATTATTATTTATCGCAATACTTTGCTCTAACATGGGAGGGTGTATGTAATTGTTCACGGTCCAAGACTCTGAAACCTTGCTGCCTGCTTTCTTAGGAGATGTCACTGCAGCGTCAACAATGATTTCTCTTTTCTTTTTAAAGGAAAGAGAGCGAGAACGGGAAAGGGAAAGAGAGAACAGACAACGAGAAAGGGAACGCGAGAGAGAGCGAGAGCGGGAACGGGAGCGGCGCCAGCGGGAGCGAGAACGAGAAAGGGAACGGGAGCGTGACAAGGAACGCCAGCGGCGGAAAGAAGAGTGGGAACGGGAGAGAGAACGGGTGAAGAGAGACGAGAAAGACAGGCAGCACAGGGACCGGGACAGGGACCGAGACCGGGACAGGGACCGGGAACGCGAGAAGGAGAAAGAAAAACCAAAGCCCCGGTCTCCGCTGCTACCGAGGTAAGTGTTTGCTGGAATCAGACTTGACGTTTTAGCTGGTATTGGTTTAGTTGGTTTAGGCTCATGCTGATCAGAGCGGAGGAGATCCCTTTTGTCCACAGCTCTTGAGTAAAGTGGTGGTTTGAAGAAAAAGGCAACGCTTTAAATGAGACTTGCTGGCCACTAAGTGGAGCTAAATCATCACTAAGAACCGAGCGTGCGTAACCTGACTGTGAAGGGAGGAGAGCGGCTGTCCTGCAGCCTGTAGGGATGGAAATGTGCAGCTTGTCCCTGTTCCCTTGAGGCTCAAGTACGTTTTGGGAGGCTGGCTGAGCGCCAGTGCTGAGAGAGTCCTGCGGATGGTGATGACTCCCCGTGAGGCCTTGACAAATGTCTTCTGAGATAAATCAGGGCTGGTTTGGGAGTTTGTGGAGGGCAGAAGCATCTGGAGATTTATTAGGTAAAACTCCCAAAAGAGGCTTGAAAAGGTAAAGGGACTATGTGCCTTGAAGTGATTCTCTGCTGAGTTCTGCTAGGCATTGTGGTGGAACTGCAGCGTGGAGCCAGGTTTCTTGACTCTGACTGCCCGTTTTATTCTGAAAATCCTGGTTCTGACCTGTGTGAAGGAGAAAATTGAACCAGACAGACTAAAAGTCTCAGAATTTCAGTAGTGTTTCCCATTTTGTTTCTCTGTCAATTATTTAAGTACCGTGGCTTACCAGTGTGTTAAGTATATTTTGTAAAGTGCTATATAAATATCACAGCTGAATCTAGAACTTGTGACATTAGAACTTCCCATAAGACAGCATCTTTTGGTTCAGAATTAGGGGAAAGTATCAAATTTCTTGCTGAAGGGCGTTGAGGTGCCGTGTGGAATTGTGTGGTTTCAGGTGGGAGCAGGGATTAGTCTTCTGACCCAGAATTTTTTATTGGTGTTACTATATGGAAAGCTGATTTTTGGTGATGACCCTTTTTTCCAAGAGGAAGTCACAGTTTCAGAACAGTTTGAATGTGTCTTGTGAGCACTTTGCAGCAGCAGTGCCAGAGTGGTTATAGGAATACTTTTAATTGTATGCTACATTTAATTATAATCTTTACTTACAACCATAATTTCTGCACCTTAATTACCACATTTGCTGTTGGTTTGTGCTGTCATTGGGTTAGTGTTGAAGAGGTCTTGCTGTCCAGAACCATGTGATGATGATGATGAAAGTGACATCAGCTGATTGGCAGCTCGAGTTGTTAGTCATTAACTGTCACTGTGACCGGGATCACCGCACGCAAGGATGATTCTGCTGGTTCCTCCTTCCCTTGACACTGGTGCTGGGGCTTTGTATTTAGTTTAAAACCATCTTCCCTTGTCCTATTGCAAGAGATCCTCTTCAAAATTCTGTCCTCATCTTTCTTATTGGCCCCTTTTAAGTCTGGAATAGCCACATTAAATCTCCCTGGAGTTTCTCCAGGCTGAACACCCCAACTCTCTCAGCCTGTTCCAGCCCTCAGATCATTTTCGTGGCCTCCTCAGGCCCCTCTCCAACAGGTCCACGTCTGTCCTGTCCTGAGACGGGGTTTCTGGTGTCTGTGACATTACATGCTCTGTGGATGCAGGTCTCCATGTCCCCTCCTGTGTCCCCCCCTCTGGTATAAGCACTATTTAAGAGAGCTGGGGATGCCTCTTGGATCTCCAAATCAGGCTTAAGATGAGTCTTGCTAAATTAAAGAGAGTCCTTTTTTTTGTTCTAAGTCTGCTGTTCTTTCTCAAAGTGGATCATAGAGAATCTGCTATTGGAAATGTCCTCAGCCTTGTCCCAACCTGCAACCCTGGTGACCATAGGGCCGGGGGGGGTTCAGCGAGCAGGGTTCGATTTGGCTTTTGTATCTCGTGGGGCTTTAAAACTGGGTGGCAAGAAGCATTTGTTATTTTTGTGGTTAATTTTTGTGTTGAATAGGGAGCTAGTACTGAGTGTAAAGCTTTAAAATCTTAAAGGAAAAAAATCTGAGGTCAGCACTTACACACTGTATCTGCTCATAGAGTGGAATTAATGGGAGCACTTAGGAGCAAAGCCCACAGCCCTGTGCGGCAGAGGGCAGATCTCCACGTGTCTCAGTGGCACTTCAGCTGAAACCCATGTCAACATGAACACTCTTGCCACAGAATTTACAGGTGTGTGGGTGTTTGGAGAGAAAATAAAACTGCAGGAGTAAGGTTTTTTTAAAAAGCTTTTTTTAAACACAGTGAAAGCATTTATGGTTGGACTTGATGATCTTGGGGGTCTCTTCCAACCAGAATGATTCCAAGATAACTTCTTTTCCCTTGGCGCAGACACCCCTCCTCCAGCAGCATTCCTCAGCAGCCACTGTCCCCTTTGCGGTGTGACCTGGCTCTGGGCAATGCCGTTTTCTCCCACGTCACCTTTTTTGACAGGTTCCAAACTTCCTCGTGGCAACGCGGCCATTCAAGCCATCTCACCTTTTCTCCAAATACCTTTGTGGAGGGTCAGGTTTGGCACCTCGGGATTAAACAGCTCCTGAGTTTGTTTAATGTGTAAAACGCTTGCGATTGCTTCGCGTTTCGCGGGCAGCAGGATGCCCAATGGTGGCGTAACCCTCACCTGCGGCTCTATTTATAGACTCCGGGCTTTCCCTAATCACTGCATCCCAGCTTTTTGGCAGGTCCGGCCTTTCCAGGCGTCGTCACGCGCCGAGCTGCCCGTTAACATTCCTGCAGCAAAGGCAGCGCCGCTTCCAGCCAGAGCCCACGCGCGCCTGCTCTTCCCTTCCCAACGAGCTGGGGAGACGGGAAAACTGCTCCCCAGAGGTTGTGTAACCGGCGAGAAGCTTTGCCAACGGCACTGCTGAGGGTGTCTGTCGTTACAGGTAGATGCCGGTCTGTCCAACAGCTTGTGAGCTCCATCGAGTAGAGGCCGGAGGAAGGACTAAACCGTGATATATGGAATGCGGGGTTAAAAGGGGTGGAAGAAAACTCAAAAAGCAAATAGCCAGGAATGTGAAAACAAATTCCCTTTCCCTTATATTGAAAGCAGGAAGGCTTAATCTGATCTCTAAACAACAGTAGAGTAGTTAAGGTTAGTAACACAGAAGCCAGAGGACTTCCTGGCATCGCTGCTTGCTACAAATGAGGAGGATTAGAATTTAACAAACAACAAAGGTTGTAAACCCTGAGAGACTCGGTGCCAAATGTTCCTTGAACCCTTTAAAAGAAGAGGCTGCAGTGTTTGGGTGTCGGATTGGCCTTTTCTGAAGGAGCATGCAATGGCTGCTTTGTGCTTTGGGGTTTTTTGTTGTGGTTTTTTTTGTTGTTGTTTTGTTTTGTGTGTTTTTTTGGTTTTGTTTTTTTTATTCCCCCTTCCCCCCAAGATTAAGATGAGCACCCCAAGAAGTTTATAATCTCAGATTGCAATGCTAAGTCTTTACTAAGTCATTCTTCCCTCTCCTCCTCCTCCCTTGTCAGACACCACACACTTAAACAAGCTGGGACACTGCTGGTGGATCAGAGGGATAACTTGGCTGGCTGTCCTCGTGCTCCTGTCTCCAGAACAAGTTCTGATGCCCCAGGCTGTGACTGATTTTTGCTGAGTACAAGATTTCTGCTTTGTATCTCTACCTTGCCAGTCTAGCTCACTGTTGTGCAAAGCATTTCAGGGATAAAGAAACGGCATGAAATATTTGCAGAGACTTAGTGCAGTACAAGGTGTTCTTACCTGGGCTGCTGGCCTTTAGCTGCAAGCGAAGGCCTTGCACACACAGTAATTTGCTTTAATCCTCCTATTGTTGCACAGGTCTTTATCCTGCCATCATCCAAGTGAATCTGATTGTTTCAGGAGCATGTTAGGCAATGCAGTTCATATCATGGGACCTGTTAGCAGTTGTATTTCCAAAGCACTGAGGGACGTTAAGGAATTGGACCCGCTGGCGAGGGCAGCAGACTTGTCCTGAAGTGTCACCTAAAAGCTATTTCCACGCAGACAAGTTTGGTCAGAGTCCATGATACAGACCTCAGAATCCGTGGGGTGAGGAGGCAGCTGTTGTCCTGAAATGTCCCAGAGTCCGGACAGGAGGTGACAGTGAAGCTGCCAGGAAGGAGCAACGTCCCGGGCAACTGTCCTGTGATTATTGCACACACAACAGTTTTTCTGGAAGGAAGTTTTCCTCAGCTGCGCTAAAGCCTATTGATGGAGTGCACTTATGCAGCCATTAAAAAAATAAAAATAACACCTGCAAATAGGGCCACGGTAAAATTTAAAGCAATGTCAGAAAGGGCAGCTGTTCTGTAGCAAATCATAAATCCTGTGTAAAACTCGAAAGAAACAGAATGTTCATTCCTCAGCTTCTGTTAGGGTGGCAGCAGCCCCCAGTTATGGGATGCTCTATAAAATCGATGAATGCAGGTTACCCAAGGCTTGCAAGTTAGAAAGTGTTGGAATGAGGTTGATTAGATAAAGGAGTGGCAAAAGTAAGGGAATGCAAATGGAGTGATTCATGTGCAATCGCAAACCAACTGAACTCTTTTTTTTTTTTTTTTTGAAGTATCTGTAATTCTAAGTGTTCCTGGGTCGTCGTCGTCCTTCCCCACAGTTCCTGGTGGTCTCCCCGTGCCACCAGCTGGATCCGCTGCCGATTTTTGGCATGTAGGGGCTCTGTACAAAAGCCGCTGTTGCTCAAATGGAACTGGGTGTTTTGCTCCGTTTAGTAAGAACAGATATTAAGGAAAATTTCTTCCCCCAGAGGGCTGTTGGGCTTTGGAACAGGCTGCCCAGGGCAGTGGTGAAGTCACCATCCCTGGAGGGTTGAACAGACACAGAGATGAGGTTCTCAGGGATACAGAGTGCCAGGGATGCGTTATGGTTGGACTCGATGATCTTGAGGGTTCTTTCTAACCAAAATGATTCTCTGATTCTATGATCTCATCCTGCTGTATAAAGATGGTGCGGTAGCCTGGTAGATTTTGTCTTCTGTCAGTTTTCCCTGTGGAAATGTTGCCCGTTTCTCATAGAAAATCCTTTACGTGTTTGTCCTGTCAGAGGAGGATGAGCAGGCAGGACAGGCAGCTCTGCGCCCTCCCGGGTTTTGAGTCAGGCATCGGTGGGACCCTGGAGCGCTCGGAATTAGTTTTAACATCCATGAGGAGTCACTGAAGGGGAAAAGTCACCTCCATCACGACACACAGATGAGTTCTCCAGGTGTTTGCACCTTCCCTGAGTGGCTTCTTGGGGTGCAGCGAGTTAAGAGAAGCAAATGGCTCCAGGTTGTTGCGTTTCCCAGGCTGAACTGAGGTTTATTGGCTGTGTCTTGAGCCGGACCTGTGTTCCCTGGACACACAGCAGATCTGCCGTGTTGCCTTCAGTGCTACACGGTGCAGCAATGCTCAGAATTGGATTTCGGAGGATTTCCCTTCTCCCTGTGCTGCTCTGCAGTTCTTCAGACTCTAGTGCCCCGCATGGGAACACTTTGGCAATAAACATTCTCATGACTTGTTTACATCCCCATTTTTTTTTGTGCTGCAGCTTCCAGACGGAGCAATGGAACCTGGTTAGACAGCTTTGCTTTTGTTTATGCTCCCAGTTCGTTTGGGGAGTTAACAATAATAAAATCTCTCTGAACTACATCAGCAAAACTTTTCAAAGTTCTCTACGAAGCATTTCTGATGACTGGAGTTCTCGTTAGTCTTCATGGTTCTTGATGTTCTGCCTCCCCTTCCACAGTAAAAGGAGAAAGATTTTATAACCCTAAATCAAGATGAAGGGCATCGAGTGACTCAGATGTGGATCTCAATGTGTTTTTCTTTGACGTTTCAGAGATGGAATTACTGGCGAGATCTCCCACACTGGATTTTATTAAAACGTTGCAAAGATTGGGGCAGAATCGCTGCACGCGGGTACTTCTCATCTCGAGGAGGCTCTCAAGGCGTCAAATGCTCAGCCCTTAGGGTAGATCACGTCTCCGATATGTTTATCTGCCTGATGTGATGATTTCATACTGTAGGTTCAGATTGTATCTCCACTATTTAATTTAAAAGCCTCGCCCCATCAGTCTTTGAAGAATTTTTTTTCTTTTAAGCAACTGATAACTCTGCTTTAGATCGAAACATCCTGAGAAAAGCGTATCCTTTGCTAATATTTCACCAAGATCAATTAGCAGCGGCTCCAAGGTTCAGCATTTCCCATCGTAGGTGGCTTTTGGGAGCTGTAGTCCCTCTCCAACCACACAAGTGACTTTACTGTGCCATAGACGGAAAAATGATCCAGTGTGCATGCACATTGCTGGAGTTTATTTTGCAGCAATTGCGGGTCCCTTCACAACTGCCTTGACACATGGCTCTGGTTATTCCTCGCGTCCTCTTCCTTGGAAAATTCCACTGACACTGAAGGAAGATTTGTGCTGGTGCTGCTGACGCAACGCTCGCTTTCCTGCAAGAGACGAAAAGGCTTTTAAATCATTGGTGGACTTTCCTCTTTCAGAAAATTGAGCTGTAACTGCCGGCCAAAACAGCAGCCCCGGAGCCAGGCTGACGTCACCGGTGACGGTGGGTGACAAGGTTTGCGTTACCTGTGGGAGCCGCGTCCCACGGGGAGGGGGAAGGAAGGAAGGAAGGAAGGAAGGAAGCACTTTCCCCAGGAAGCTTATTTTCCCCTCCAAGATTAGAAATGCTGCAGCGTCACTTGCATAATACACAAGGAGGAAAACTCCACTTTTCCCCGTCCAAAGTCTTGTGGAATTCAGCGCCGTGGTTCAAAGCGGGTTTGCTCGGGAGCCGTTTTGCGTGCGGCGGGGAGCTGGCTGAGCGGCACCGTGCTTGGCCTCTGCCAGCTGGACCTGCGCTTTGTTCCTCCTCTCATTGCCAAAGCCACGTTCAGCTTCAGTTCTCCACTTGATTGCTGTAATTAGATTCCAGACAAATATGCATTAACGTGTTCGTTCTGGAAAATAAAGCCTTTAGTTATTTTTAAGGTTAAAATGGGCTTCGGAAATAGCTAGGCTCTGCAGAGCTTGGTCGTGCCCTGGTGACGCAGTGGCTCTGGAAGGAAATTAAGATGCTTTAGTCAGTCTATCTTGTCTCTTGCTCCCTCTAATTTTTTCTAAACCTTGTGGCATAGGCTTACCTGATCAGGGTGTGAATTTTCAAATATCTGAAATGTTTCCCAAAAATTGGAATTCGGTGAAAAAGGGAGACGGGAATTCACTCGCGTTCTTCAGTAGTATGTGGATTGTTTTGCCAGCTGAAGCACGTTAGGTTGGCCTAACCGCACGGTATCAGTATGCAAGAGTAAATTCGGTTGAAACACCATTTCATGGACTGCGAGCCTCGAATAGTCTCTTTGGTGAAATTCGTAGAGGCTGTAGTTGAGATGTCAGTGAGGATCTTGGAGGTTCCTCCGGCTTACTTTCAGTTCTGACATCCTGGATTCCGCTGGAGGAGACGAGCCAAGCGGCATCAGATACCGGGCCCTTGTATTAAGTTGAACAAGTTTATTTGGTGATGCTACATGTTGGGCACACAGGTAACTCTTGAGGAAAGCCTTTGAAAATGTCCTGACTCGAGCATCGTCTTTCTTTCTTGGCTATAGTGTGGTTATGTATTTACTGCTGAGTCAAAAAGCTAAAGCCTCTCCAGACGTGAGGCTTTCTGTTGTGGTTTTCCTCGGGTAAAAAGCCTTTCCCCCAGAAAATGACTTCATCAAGAGAGAATTGCATCAAACCAGGTAATAGGTGCAAGTAATGAGATTTGCTTTCGCAGTCGTCTTCGCTCCGAGCTGTGGAGTTCAGCACGAGTTGTTCCCCTGTGGGGTTGGAGCCGAGGTCTGGCTCCCGGGATGTGAATGTGGGCAGGCTGCTTTTTGTGACAGAAAGAGAATAAATTCCTTAGGAGACTTTCCTTTCTAAAAACTACTGTCTGGAGAGGGACAAGGTCATTTATTAGTGTTGGCTTTCGTGTTTCTGTCACCTCAGCCACTGCAGTGGAAAGTTTCTCAGCAGGTTTTATCCAGGTGGAACTGCCTCTACCCACCTCTGTCAGCAGAATATTCCCCCTACATCTCCCAAAGGATGGAGGCTGTGGTTCCTTGGTAAGGGACATCAGAGCGGGACACAGAGCATTGAGCATCCTTGCTTGGTGGGTAGGCTGTTCCCAACCCCCGTTTTCATCCTGCTTTGTGCTTGGCTGCTTTGAAAATACTCGAGAGGTCAAGATGACTTCAAAATGAGTTTATACTACATCTGCTGGAGCGAGGGCTTCATCCTGGCTGTGACTATTTGGTGTTACCAGAGTATTAATAATAGATCCGGTCTATCTCAACCGCTTATTCAGTCATGGTCTTTCTCCATTATTAGATACTCAGATACAGTTGTGGCTGTAACATGGCAAACTAGACCAACCCACTGCAAATAATGCGCTGTGCTAAACAATGTGTGTCAGAGCAGCACTGGAAGGGCGATGGTGCTAAATGAAGATGCTAGTGAATAATGCTGAGCCATAGCCCTGCCTGGGCCTCTCTTATGAGGCTGTCAGCAATTTTGTGTGCTAATACGTAAGCGTCCTCTTCTGAGGCTGGAATGGTGTTTGTGGGAGAGGTGAACGTGAAAGAAGAATTTCTCCTCCCATAAAATTCTGTATATACCGAGATAGATGTGGGACAAATTGTAAAATTGCTGTGGTTATGTCAGCAAAGATAGGGGAAGAGTGGGATGCTGCACTGGATTTTAAAGTCAACAAATACAAGTTCTGAAGTCAGGGAAGAGGTGAGAGGCCGCAGGAGTTTCAGCTGAGTTGAGACTGTGTTTTAATACTGCCAGACAAGGAGGTGATGAGAACTCTTAGTGACTAGTGAAGCCTTCAAAGGGCAGAACAGGCTGCTAACGAAGAGCTTTAATTATCCTGTCATCTGCTGAAAAAGTGTTGTGGCAAGAAACATGCTCCACAGAATTATTAGAAAACTTGGAGGTTGCTTTTTTATCTCAAAAGGTGGAGGAAGGCGCGTGGGGAGTGGTTGCTTCGGTCCTGTGACTAATGGGGTGGTACTGGCTGAACCCAGTGCTGGAAGGTGCTTTTCCTCCCCCAAATTCTCAGAGCAAAGAGGGTTCATTATTTTGAGAAAAGAAATAAGTGCATCGTCGTACTGGTAATTCGATGAGCATGGCAGACTTCATAAACCTTTAAGCAAGCACAAACTTTGCATAAAACACAAGGGAGAAGGTTACGAGCGGGTAATCGAACAGTCGTGTGCAGATTAGAGTAAGGGTGAGGAAAAATCCTGAGTTAAATCACCCATAGATAAGAGAGGTAATAAAGTCTAAGCCTGAAGAAACTCAGCCTGGAATATTTGCAGAACTATTCAGTGCGGATGCTGAAAAGTTAAGACTGAATTATTTTCAGAGGGTCGGGGTGGTGAAGGGAAACCCAGAACACCAAAGAAAAAGGGGAAACGCAACTGGAGACCTTAAAAAGGAAGGGAGGAGATGGAGGGTGTCTGGCCTGATTTGTCACATCTTCATGGTTATCAACAACAGGAAGGCACATATTTGATGGTCTTTATAAGCACCTACAGAATAATATGGTGATAAAACAGCCACTATAAATTGCTTTATGCTCAGCTGCTGAGGTAACTGTCCCCTTTGTACTGGTGAGAACAGTTGGGTGACTCTTGGCCACGGTAAGGCTGGTGACACAGTCCCACGTGGTGTCCTGATAAGGGAACTGGAGGAGGGTAATTCGGGCTGAGTCTCTTCCCTTGGTGCCTGCTGGTTGTTCCCAGCAGTTTGCTGTGTTGAGAATGTGTTTCAGATGCACGTCCAAAATCTGTCCTCAGTCTATTTAGGATGTTCATTGCACGGGGGTCTCTGCCAGGTTTGGGTTGCTCCAGCTCTGCGTACTTGGCACAGGCATGAGAAGAACCAAGTTTCCTCGTGTGTGCTTTTTCCGATCCCCGAAGGCCAAGAGCTGAAGCTGAAATCAGCTGGCAGGTCACTGCCACAGAGCAGTCCACAAAACCTGCAGGTCCTGCTGCTTTGATGGGCTTGCAGTCAGTGATTTACAAAATGTTCTAACACTTCGTCACCCCAAAATGAGGCTGATTATCCCGCAGTGGAGGTTAAGAGCTAATACTGGTATGAAGGATTAATTTCTCAGATCTTTTCCTGGCCCTGTGCTTCTATTAGCCTTACTACATAAAAAACTCCCAGCTGCTTAACTCCCCTTTGTTTTCCAGCCGTCAACCTGAGCCACCAAAGAAGGAGAAGGAGGCCGCCACCATCACCGCCGCTCAGTCAAAGAGAGCGGATGAATGGAAGGACCCTTGGCGCCGATCCAAGTCCCCCAAAAAGAAACTTGGCGTCTCTGTCTCTCCCAGCCGTGCCCGTAGGCGCCGAAAAACCTCCGCTTCTTCAGCATCTGCTTCTGGCTCTTCAAGGTGAGGGAAGGCAAAGAGCGTGTGGCATCCGAGCCTTGTTAGTGTGTCAGGGAACGTGACGTGGCTCTCTCTGGTCCGTAGATGATGTTGAGATGTTTGGGAAAGCAGTTCACGAATTGCTGCTCAGTTAACAGCTGCGGACACCAGCGCATAGGTAGTGAGATGGAAGCTAAAGGGGTCACCTAACTGTGGGTGCTGTGATGTGATCTGTCGAAGATTAAGAAAAGACACATCCTTGGAAATATCACTTCAGAGAAATTAGACTGGGAAGCAGTCCAAGATGATCAGTAGCTCGCCTAGGTGAAAACTGAGCTTAATAGGAGCAGAAAGAGCTGGAAACAGTAAAAATTGGAGCTTGAATTGAAGCTTGGAAACCAGTGCAAGCGAGATAAAAAACACTTTTCAGAAAGGTGCACCCTGAATCTGGGAGAGTTGAGGCATAAGCTGGATCCATTTTCTTTAAGTGTTTGAACTTGAAGGTCCTGAAAAGAGGGGGGGAAAAGTATCAGAGAGGAATGAGGAACATGCTGCACTGAAGATAGGGATCTAAAAGCCAAAGTCCTCCTGAAGCAGATAGCTGGGATCACTGCACCTGAGATTTTTCTGTTTTCTCAGGCCTGTGTAACCCAGCGTACCAGGGGATTGCCTGGTGAAAAGGCGTAAAATTGTGTGGACAGAGTTCTCAAAAAGGGACAGAAAGCCATTAACTAAAGAAGGGGGAGGCCTATTTAAGGGTGCAAAGGGGCTAGCAACAGCGGGATCCTCTCTAAAAGCAAAGCAGGGACCGAGGAGAGGCTGTAGTCCTGGCAGATCACCCAGGAGAAGGCAGGGAATTTTTGGAGCAGTGTTTGAGAACTTGGCAAGAGAATACAGGAAACAAGACCTTGGTCTCAGGGGATGTCTGAAGAAGTGCTGAATTTTAATCCTTTTCTTTCAGGTCCTCTTCTCGTTCATCCACCTATTCCGGGTCAGGTTCCTCGCGATCTCGTTCCAGATCATCTTCTTACAGCTCTTACTCTAGTCGCTCTTCAAGACACAGCTCCTTCTCAGGCAGCAGGTCTAGGTAAAGGCTCCTTGGCTTTGAAAATAATGCTGTAGTGTTTGCCAAACACTTGCTAACAGCTATTTCTGCTGCTACTTAAAACCAAATAGGCAACTCTTGAAATAAAACATTCAAACCATTTTCCTGGGGGAGGGAAATATGATAAGGCTCAAGGCAGCCTGTTGGGTGGTTGGATGAAGCAGATATGTCAGTCACCCCCCTCCTCTCTCCAGTACCCCCACCCACGAGTTCCAGGCTGTTTCCCATGCCTGTGGTAGCCGAGCAGTTGTAGGAGCCTGGCTGCGATAAACTTTTCCATCATTTGCATTTTATGATTGGAAAAAAGTTACTGGCATCTCTTTTCTGTTGCACTGGATTTTCTATTTAAAGAGGCAAATCACATTTCTTTATTAAAGCAGTTGTGTCTTCTGATAGTCCTGACACTTCAAAGTAGGATGTTGGTGTCCCATGCTGATTAAACAGAGGCAGGTTTATTATTCTGCCACTTCCTTCCCCCTGCAGACAGTTTCCCAAGTCTGGAATATGCATAGTAGGAGAACTGGCTCCCTAGATAGGCTCCTCTTCAGGGCTGGAATCACACAGATACCTGGAGCGGATCACACAGCGTCACTTCTGGAGAGCTGGTTTCTCCCAGGAAAGTCTCAGCTGGGAGTTGGTCTGGATTCAAGGTTGACCTTCCCCCAGCCACCCTGCATCAGGCTGCTCCTTGCAGGATGACGCCAAGCGTAGTGACACACTTTGGTTAACGTGCCTCTCTCTGGAGGTGGGAGGGTGAGGAACACCCAGGTGCCCAAGTGTTCCCCAGTGATCCCGTCACCAAGGCCTCTTGGCTCTCTGGAGTTCAAGGCTGCAAGAAGGGCACTTCCAGTCTTGGCAGCAGAATGAATCACTGGAACCCTGGATCTACTGAACTCCATGGGTGATTTGCCTCTTTGGTCAGTCCTGATCTTGGGAAATAGCTCTTACCCTTTGATCTGTTGGCTTTGATATACTCTGATTAATTTTTCTCCTTGTGTTCTAGAATTTACAGATATCCAGTTAGATGTATTTTTTTGTGTCTTTCTCCCAAGGTGGTGTTTTGTTTGTTTGTTTTGCTGCTGTTTGAAAGGTTGTCACTGCACTATGAGTTACAGGAACATAAAGCAAGTTGAAACAAATCACTGAACTTGCAAGTCAAAATCCTACTTACATTCCTATAGACATATTCTCCCTAAGGAGAGAATACAGAGAGTGTTGAGAAAGCTTCAGATGTTGGTGTGGAATACCTGAGAGTCCCTCTCTTGCAGCTGACCCTATTTTTTCCTTTTGTTTTCTGGTGGCAGGAGTTAGTTTTGCTGAGCAGAGTCTGGATATGAAACTGGGGTAAGCTCAGACCCACAGGGACTAGTTCCTGGGATGCAGCTCCTGGCCAAAGGAGGGAGTGTTGGCACTGCAAGCCAGGAAAGCCTTCTGCAATCCCAGAAAATAAATATAAATATTTTGTTTGATGCATATTTTGTTTAAAAGTATTCTATGCTATTTAGACATTTCTGTTTTATGGAGAAAATTATCTTCCATCCTTCTGTCCTTCTTTCTAGGTCACGGTCCTTCTCATCCTCACCCTCTCCTTCTCCAACACCATCTCCACACAAGCCGCTTGCGAAGGCTAAAGGGGAGTTGTTACCAGCGGCGGGTAAAGGGTAAGGCTTCAGTTCCGTCATGATAACGCCATGAAGAAAAACCTCCAAGTAGTGGCTGAATCCCTGAGTCAGACCCTTCTGACCTGCTTGACAGTTTAAGGAAGAAATGGAAGATGCAAAATACGACCCATGTAGAAGAACGCTTAGCTTCACAAACTTAATTAAATGATGACACTTTCACTTATTAAGTCTGAGTTAAAATGTACCGATGTCCTTAAGTATTATATAGAATCATTTAGGTTGGAAAAGACACTTCGGATGGAGTCCAGCCATTAACCTAACGGTACCAAGTCCACCACTAAACTCCCTCCCTAAGGGCCACATCAAGGCCCGTCATGTATACATGACTATTTAAACACATGTATGATTTACTATTTAAACATTCTCTGTGTGCAGATATATGTTTATACAGGAGCTACAAGAAAGTTCAATTCATTACTGTAGCTTTAGTTAATACACAGCCTTAGAATAAAGAAACAGTTCAGCCTCATCTGCTTTTAATATTGGAGACAAATCAGAACAGTGCTATAGCAATTAAACTGTTGGGTTGACAGATTATGCCAGTGCTCCTGCTCCTCTAAATACTTGAAGTTGCTCTTTCACAAACTCTTGTAATACGTAGTAAATTATGGATATGTTGGAGGGTGACACAACACCGTAGTGATGTCACCTCTATTCAGGTGACCTGCTAATAATTTAGATCATGGGAATCCCCTGAATTCTACAGAATATGGGACAGTCCCCTTTGCCACACTTCATGTACCTTATTGACCTGCTTTTTTGTTATTTTTTCTTCTCAACTCAGAAGGTTCCACCCTCTAAGGACACGCTCCCCACCTGCAGTGATGTCTTTGCACCTTCTGGTGCCCATTGCAGTGCTGGTTTGGTGACACACGGCACCAGTCAGCTCTGGCATGGGGATTGGTTTTGCTGCGTAATATCGCATGCACCTAATCCTGTGTTCTGCAGGGGATGAATACAGATATTCTTAAGCACAAGAGGAGGAATTAACAGTCCCTGTTTCTCTATGTAGACATCCACCTCCGCCCCAGTTAATACTAGGTGTAATGTCAGTGCTGGGGATATTGAGTAGTAACCAGCTATTAGAGCAGAGGTTGGAGTGATGAGGAGTGAGCAGCATGAAGAGCCAAAGTGGTTGCCATCTCGCACAGTGGGTGCTAAATAAAGTCACAAAAAGCATTGTGTAGCGACATGGGATTACCGGTTAAATGTTCTGCAGGGTAACGCCAGCCAAGGGACGTTTGCACCCTCCTGGTCCATGTGATGGAGTGAAAAAGAGCATTTTGGCATACACTCTGTGCATTTGATTCTGAAACCTGACTGGGAGATTTTTAAAAAGTGTGTGTGTTTTGGATAAAAATGCAAAGAATCAAACGGATAGGAAATAGCAATTCCATATAGCTTACTTCATTAGTTAATTTACAATGTCTCCAAAATTGGCTGTTGTATAGTAACTCATCTGTGAAGAGGTGGCTTGATTTACAATATGGGAAACAGATCCCTTTAAGGGAATTTGTATTATTTGACAGTATTTTGATGAAATAGCCAAGTGTCTTAGAGGTACAGCAACTCTATCTGTATAATACTTAGTTAGCAAACATTAGTGCGTTTCATAGCTTTTGAAAATGTCCGTGTTCTGTATCTACCAACATCAATCATGCACATGAAAATTTTGATTTTTGTAGTGAAAAATCTGTGAAGAAACTTGCTGCCCTTCCAGTCCCTCAGCTGCTCGCTAAAATTACAACAGCTGCACCGGAGCCAGCCAAGCCAGGGGATAATCGAGAGGCGAGAAGGAAGGAACGTCAGACCAGGACTCCACCCAGGAGGTAAGAAAGCTGCCAGGTGGAGTGAGGCTCGATCTGCTGGAAGATAGAGCAGATCCTGGGCTTCTCCTGGGAGTACCAGCTCCAAGGATTCTCCAGGATTAAAGGAGAAATGCATTTCCTGGGGCTGGAAGGAAATGGGGAGAGAGGGAAGGAGTTGGGGGGAAATGTGATGACTTCCCACAGCAAGTGGCTTCTGTCTCTGAAGGTTGGTCGGGGGAGAATACATGACGTCATAAAATCACAGAATCATTTTGGTTGGAAGAGACCCTTAAGATCATGGAGTCCAACCACAAATGTGCCAAAAAGCAGAGTGTGAAAAAAAAAAAAAAGGCATGTTTGGGAGTGACTGGTTGTGGAGGCTGCACAGCAAAGGTGTGTTTGGTCCAGAGCGCGGATCTGGCACGTTGGAGGGTCGAGATTTGTGATGATGGGTTTGGGCCCTGTTTATTCCAAACACGTGTCAGTGTGCAGGGAATGTTTCTTGTGTGTGGTCCCAGGAGCTGGTTCATCAGCATCCAGCAGAGCTGCTGGAGGAGCGGAGGAAAATCTCCCTGGTACACATCTCGCTGCCTCCTCTGCTCTGTTCTCTCTTCCTGGCTTCATCCTGAATGTTTTGAATGTTCTCTCTCTGTCCTCTAATGGTTTGTGTTGTCCTTTTTCTCCTCCCTTTGCATTTGAAATGAGAGAGGCTTCTGATGGTTTTCAAACAAGGAGCATTTGTCTGTATTTAAATCAGTTTATCAGGTTAATCAATTGTACTACTGTATGTAGAAATGTTACAGGATAAATGTGCGTAGCATCGCCTGTTCTCAGAGGGACACGAGGTCGGCGAAGCGCAGCTGAAATTTGTTGTGCATCCTTCTTACGTTACTAATTTAGAAATAGCAGTACAATACCTGTGTGCCTAGTCTGTGGAAGCAGTAGCTTGGTGTGCAAGGAGTGTATTTAATAGAAGTGTCTGTCTCATGAGCGCCAAGAATGTTTTATCCCTGCAGTAAGGCATAGGTGGTTTTCTTGGATCACTGGATGATGCTTTTATTCCTGTGTTTTGAAGATGGCTGTAAGTCTGTTTTCTGTTCAGGTTTTCAGAAGTATCGCAATTCTTATTTTTGTATCACAAGTCAATTCTTATTTTTGTGTGGGGATTACATCTCTTATTTCTTCTCGGTAGCTGAAGAAAAGGCCTGGGCTGAGCAGTTATGTCTCCATAGGTGAAAACTGATCGTGGCAGCTTCTTTTCCCTAAAAACTCTGTCAGTTGTAGTTTCTGTTTCGCTTACCTTAACTAATTAATAATAATTTTGGATGTCTTTAGTCACCTTCCCTTAATCTTTACTCCAGTCTTAGAGGTTCTTTTTGCGCTTATACCCACACAAACCCCCTGCCCTCCACTCTCCCTGCTGTGCAAATGACAAACAGTTCTATTTGTTAATACTGGTATGATAGTTGCAAAAAATGTGTAGAATTGTTTCTATAGCTTGAAATACCAGCGAGTCCCACTGCGTCAAGCAGTTTGCAATTTTTCTTTGTAGGAAGCATTTGCTTCTGGTATCAGTACGGGATTAAGGTGCTTTTAGCTCATTCTTTGCCAGGCTCTTATTAGCATTATTCAATCTTGCATAAAACATCTACTGTGCAGAAAACAGGAATAGGGATGCAAGGTTGAGAAGAACCATCTGAAACCATTAACATTTGAGAAGCACTGATTTTGTACACAACACAGGACAACAGCATTCTGCTCCAAGCGTCCCTGATCAGTGATTT
Organism: Streptopelia decaocto; assembly: GCF_964273445.1. Classification (NCBI taxonomy): domain Eukaryota; kingdom Metazoa; phylum Chordata; class Aves; order Columbiformes; family Columbidae; genus Streptopelia; species Streptopelia decaocto. The sequence goes on along the minus strand of NC_138666.1, from coordinate 6,500,115 downwards.
CTAACCCCGTTTCCCATCAGAGCGCAGCCAGGTGAGGCTGTTGTTTGCTGTCTTGCAGGCGGACCATGAGCGGCAGCATCAGCGGCAGTGCCAGCAGCTACAGCGGTTCCAGCTCCCGATCCAGGTCCTTGTCTCGCTCTCTCTCCAGATCTCATTCCAGATCATCGTCTGCCTCAGTTTCCCACTCCCCGTCTGGGTCCAGGAAATCCAGGTACAGCCACAACCCTTCCTAACCCTGTTGAAAGACGAAGAGATTGTAACTATTCCTGACTGTTGTGATTTCTTGCAGCTAAAACTCTCTCTAGCTTCAAGTCCCAGAAGCTATAGGTAACTAGGATGTGACACAAGATTATTTCTTTGTGTGGCATTACAAGTCCTAAATCACAACAGTGGCACAATGCTGGTAGTGTCCTTGTGGCTTATTCAAGAAAATAATCTGTCATGTGTGCCAAACCGTCCCTTTTTACCTAAATTGTGACCAAAGCATCTTGTTACGGCCAGGGTGATCCCACATTCTAATTTATTTACAAGGTAAATAGCTTTGCTCTATTAAACCGCTACTGGCTCAGTGACTGAATGTCCTTAGGGAAGATGTGTGGCCCGTCAGGAGAGGGAGGTCAGAAAGCACCTACAAGGCCCAGTTAATGATATTTTTACTTCGCTGCTAAAGTTGTGTGGCCAGTTCCCTTTGTGTTTAGCCCCAAGTGAATAGTTATGTGGCGGTTCGTCTGTGGGATTTGTAAACAGCTAGCTCCCTCCAGTCAAGTCATGAAATAAATCTCTGTCAAGTTCTTCGTTCTGTTTTTTTTTTTCGCCCCTCTTCGCACACAAGAATCCCTGACACCTCACAAAGAGCCCTGAAACACGCCACTTCCCTGTGATACAGGTTTAAAAGTAGACCAGTAGTATAGAACTAGTGGATGAGGTAGGACTTGGCTCTGAGCAGCGGTAACTCACATATCTGAGCTCTGTGAAACTCCAGGCTTCAACATCCGCGTTATTTTACGGAAATACAAACCTGTTTACTACATGCTTGTCACATTCATCAGATCAGGCAGGGGGGTGATGCAAGAGGTTCAGAGAATGCTCAGGCACCGTGGCTCTGAGAGAAGGTGGAGAAAACTTAATGTAGATGTTGCTTGTGTGGTGCTGGGGCCACGCTTGCAGCTTTTACAGGTGTGTGGAAAAGGAGGAAGCATAGGAAATATAGTCTGTGCCCACACCAGATTTGCTGTCACAACCTTGTAGCCAAGAGCTTTCCTGCAGAAGGACTTTCTGGCTCATCCAGTTGCCATTGCCACGGATGCTGAGACCTTGCAAAACTCATCTCGGCTGGGATACCAGTGGGTAGAGACTTTGCAGCTTGTTCCAGCGCACGTCTGTGCTGCAGCCGCCACAGCTCATCCAGTCATACACACCCCAGCGCTTCCAGCAAGTGAGCGCAGACGGTGCCGGCAGCGCAGAGGTCGGTGTGGCCTGCAGAACCTGCTGCAGAAACTGCCAAAATATTCCCGTAGTTAACGTACGCCCCGTCCCCGCGGCAGTGACTGCGATGCCGCCCGGTTCCCAGCTAACTGGGATTTTTGGAGCTGCTTCAGCGTAGCGAAGCTGCGGTGGCGACGTGGCCCCGAAGGGAAGGCTGGTACACAGCCCTGTGCTTTTGTCTGATGCATTTGTAACTAGAAAGTCTTCCTTAAATGAATTTAATGATTGTCTGGCATTTTTAATGTTGTGAATCCATTAGGAGATAGCCATCTGATGGGCGCTATTAGAAGATAGCCATCTTACAGCCGTCTTTCCCGTCATTATTCGTCGTGGCAGTATGTGCATCCTCAAAACAGGCAGCTGGGCTCTCCTGTACCCCGGGGAGCTGGGCAGGAGCTGTGGGACTCCAGGGCTTTTAAAGCCTCCGTGAATAAATGTGTGACAAACAACAACATCGCCAGGGAACCCTTGACCTGAGCCATAACACTGACCTGTACCTGACAGCGCACACCCTGCTTTCACTTCATGTTTACCTGGGGTAACAGTGACCTGTTTACATGTTACCTTAACCCTGCTGATAAATAAACAATACTTTAGACTTGCATCTAATATGTTTGGGATTTTTCATATCAGCTGCACCCCAGGAGACACAGCTCATGTCTGTCCCTGGCTATTACCGAACTGATCAGCTTTCTGACATCCCAGCCACGCAGGGGATTTGAAACAAAGGTGTCTCATCTCCTCACTGCCCGATTCTTGGTGCATTCGTGACTGTAATGGGCTGTTGGCTCTTTGCAGGTCCCTGAGCGTGAGCAGCGTTTCTTCTGTCTCTAGTGCCTCCTCCAGCAGCAGCTCCGTACGCAGCGCCGACTCCGAAGACATGTACGCGGACTTGGCTAGCCCCGTCTCCTCCGCCAGCTCCCGATCCCCAACCCCAGCGCAGCAGAAGAAAGGTAGAGGTACCTGGTTTGCTATTATTTTTTTTCTTCAAGGGGTCCTGGGTAAAGAAGGTGGGGGCAGAGATCTGGATACAGCTTGCTTGGTGATACTGTGGGCTCCAGGAAAACTGTTGAGTGGAGGCAGATGCTTGTGGCTGGTATAGAATAGGGGGACCCAGAGGCTTCATCTCAGGAGGGTAAGACCATGGAGGAGGGAGGCTGTGGAGCAAATATACGTTCACATCCTTCCATCCATGTGTCTCTGGCTGTAAAGATGCTTTTTCCTGCCTGGGAGTCCTGCCCAGTGCCCCCTCTCTTGTTCTCTGTCACCCTTGTGAGGTGACACTAAATCTTTTGATTGACTCCAGCATCATGTTGCCCTTCCTCTATTTCCTCTTTTTTTTTTTTTTTTTTTTTTTAAAGACTGTAGCAGAGTTGGCAACAGGAGCCTTTTGTTCTTTGTCTTTTATGTCAAGCGTCCTCTTTGTGGAAATTCTGGTTTCCTGAATCTTTTAACCTTGGGGCCATGTCCTGTGCTGACTGGTGTGGTCTTTTTCAGTCCCTGGAGCAGCATCCTCTTGCCCTGCCCCCCATAGAGAAAGGAATCGGTTGCAAGTCACTCCATCTGCTCTCTGGTTTTCTACAGGAAAGTCAAAAAAAGAAGATAGCGCTAAAGAGGAGAAGCGGAAACGGGATGTGCCCACTCAGCTCCTGAAATCATCCAAACCCACCCAGGGGAGCAAATCTCAGCAGCTCCTCCAGAGCCAGCAGCCCTCAGCCCCCCAGTCCCAGCAAGGGGGCTTCAGCGCTCACAAAGAGATCAAACTGACGCTCTTAAACAAGGTGAGAGGTGGGGTGGGTGCGTTTCCCCCGATGTCGGGGGACCCAGGAGCGGCTGGGGTGGATGCTGGGCTTCGGGGGTTCTGGAAAGGGAGCTGCCAGCTCTGCGCTGGCAGGGTGAGCTCAGCCAGGTAGCTCTGCAGCTGGGATCGAAGGGCGGCAGCCAGAACCAGTCTGGCAGCAACACACCCTGTGGTGGCTTTGGTTTGGGACTGTGTTGGCGGCTCCCCTGGGGCACATTCCTGCTGCAGCTTCAAGGGCTGGTTGCCGCTTTCTCGAAGGCCACAGCAGCCGGGTGCAGGCGTGCATGGCGCGGTCCCGCTGAAATCCTGCTTCTCGTGCTGCCCGCTCCAGAGCTGACTGCTGATGAGTCCTTAACTGAGTCAGGAGGTAGTGATGGCCTCGCCTCTCTGGGATGCTGCCACCAGCCATGCTTTCTGCAGGGAGCCTGACTTCTTCCCCTTCACGCGTGAGCCCGCTTCCCCAGTTCAGTGCTTTCAGCTGAGATTGCAACCCAGATAGAACTGTGGTTGGGAGAGACCCTCAAGATCATAGAGTCCAACCATAACCCAGCCCTGGCACTACCCCATATCCTTAAGAACTTCATCTGTTCAACTCCTCCAGGGATGGTGACTCCACCACTGCCCTGGGCAGCCTGTTCCAATGCCTGACAGCCCTTTGGGGAAGAAATTTTCCCTAATATCCGGTCTAAATCTAGATCATGTGGGAGAGTTTGGCCTTGCAGGGTTTTGTGCCATAGCAGGGTGTTGTCTCCAGTAGGTTCCTGGTTTTGAAGCATTAAGTTTTTTTCTGGCAGTCCAAGTTCCCTGTTGCAGTCTGAGGCCGCGGTTCTCTCTACTTCCCTGTGCTGTGACGTGAGGCGCCTTTATCGAGGCTGTGAAGCGTGCTTGGTGGGGAGGAGTGTGCGGTGACACATAACCGCCAGCTGGCATGGTCAGACCCTGGCAGAAGTCACAGCTCCACATGCCTCTGTGATATTTGCTATCCTTGGTGCTGCTAAAAACAAAAAAAACTCTACGAAATGCTATTTTCCTGTTTCTGATAATTGCAAAAACAGCAGAATGTTAGCTTCAGTGCCAGAGGGTGTTGCGGTTTATGGTGGCAGGGGGATGCCCTGGTGCCAGCGAAGGCTGGGACTGGTATGCACAAAGAATTTAATGGGAGACTTGAGCCAGGCAGCGCATCACAGGCACCCGTCGCAGGAAATATCTCTGACTGCTTCCCTCCCCAGAGGGAAGTGGCTGCTCAGCTTCCTTGTCTGGTTTAATTCTGTTTCAGGCAGCTGACAAAGGAAGCAGGAAGAGATACGAGCCAGCAGACAAAGACAGGCCGACCTCTCCTCCAGCCAAACGGACGAACCTGTCCCCGGACAGAGGTGAGAAATCAGCTGTCCTGGGAACTCCTAGCCTGGCTGGGTTCCTGCTGTGCCGCTCGAGGTGATGCTCGAGCGACAAATGTCCCGTGAAAGTCTCTGCTGCAAGAGTCCACTCACTGGAGAGGTTAATTACAGGCATGTGTCCTTCCAAAACCTCAGAGTGTGCAATTGCCGCTAGATAACTCAGGTGTATTAGCTGTTCTGCTGCAAAAACACGGTAGAGGTGAGACACTTGTGTTTGTGAAGTAAGCAAGGTGAGGTCAGCCCTGGGCAGGACAAACCCGATCGTGCCTAGCTGTCTTGTGGTGCACATTGTGAGTCCCTTGGCTCCACTATGTCTGTGGAACTCCACTGCAAAAATAACCCCCTCCAAAAAAAAGATGACGTTTTTCTTTGAAGATGTAGCGTGCTCTTCTCCACAATAGGTTCACATCCCTCCCCTCCTGTTCTCTAGTGAAGTCGTTGGATGTGGCTGTGGAAGTCATATTGTTTCCTCTTACTGTGTCCCGGGGTCTGTTCTGCCTCATATTTCTCTGCATTGTGATGGATTTTAGTCTTCCTGGTAGAAACACGTGCAGCAGTGCTTGGAAAGGGAACATGGGCTGCCAGGGCTCCGGGCTGGATCCAGTAATTGGCCACATCACTCGTCCTGCCAAATGAGATGATTTCCCCACTTGTATGTGACACAAACTGATCTGCCCCGTATGTTTAGAAAGATGCGGGCTTTCCAAGTGTTCTCTGTCTGAATCCTCAGCACCTCGCGAGGGACCTAAATGCCACCCTTCAGCCTCTGCTGCCAAAAAACAGAGGGGGAATCATTGGCAGGCAGAGGTGCCTGGTTTTGACGTAGAAGCCAACACTGACACGTGATGTTGTTTTCCTTGTTGTCTCGGCTGTAGGTGTATCTTGTTGACTCTGGGTGCCAGCCAGAAAATAAATAAATGCCTGTGCTAATAGCCTGGTTGTGTTTGACTCCTGCAAAGGCAGCGAGGAAGGGCCTGGGTGAGGCTGAAGTTCACTGGGATCTTAGTTCACAACTGCGGCTGAGCTGCAGACAAAGGAATGGGCCGACCTAGCAAACACTGCTGATTTTATAGATGTAGATGTAATTACATACTTTGTCTGCACGTTATAAAACGTTTTTAAGCAATGGCAAATGGGACAGAAGCCCTGAAGGCAACTCAGTCTCACCTCCCAGTGGCAGTGTCTCCTTGGCTGAATTGGGACTCAGCAGGAGGCACCTGCGCTCTGGTGTCCCGGCACAAATCAGAGAATCACAGGATGGTTTGTGTTGAAGGGACCTTCAAAGCCCATCCAGTGCCACCCGTGCCATGAGCAGGGGCATCTTCACCAGCTCAGGTTGCTCAGAGCCCCATCCAGCCTGGCCTGGGATGTCTCCAGGGATGGTTCATCCACCACCTCTCTGGCCAACCTGGGCCAGGCTCTCACCACCCTCAGGAGCAACAATTTCTTCCTCATGTCCAGCCTGAATCTCCCCTCCTTTGGTTTGATGAGCCTTTCTGAAAACAGGGTGCACAACAGTAGATACGTTTTCTGGTTGCTGCTGGACTTGGCTTTTTGCTGCAGGATCTGGTCAGTCTGAAGAGAAAGTCCTGATGCTGCTGAGCCAGTGTGATGGGCGATGAGTGAGAATGTCTCACCTCTTATTCTCCCGACAGGTTCTCGTGACAGAAAGGCAACTGGGAGACTCTCTTCACCCAAACAAGAGCGACAGAGGGGCCAGAACCCAAAACCTTCTCCTGCGCAGACAGACAGGTTAGTGTCTGCTTGTTCTGCTGGGTCTCTTGTCGGCCAGGCTGGGGCTCACAATTCTCCAACGGTTCAGTCCCTCCTGCCAGGGCTCTGGCTGTAATTTCCAGTTGCCATGGAGGCCCAGCAAGAGGAAGGACGCGAAGCTCCTTGGACAGGAGCCAGAGGTGATCAGGGCTTCACACGGAAGCCACCGACTAAACTGTTCCAGCTCAGAAATGAGCAGGAGCCTTGGGGGGGGTTTCTTGAGGTCAGTCCCAGCAAGAGAATCTAACTGGGTTAGGCGCAGGCTCACTCATGCCAGCGCCTCTGCCTCTCGTTAGTGCTGTGTAGTGCTAATGAGAAAGAAAATACACCCCTTCACCTGCTGCTGAGGTCCTTGTGGCACCTGCTTTGGGTTCCCTTTTGTAGCCTAATGTACCCTCAGCTGCTCGCTGTGCTGGTGTGAGATGTTAAAACATGACCCCTGCGTGGTGACCAGCCCTGGCTTTACACCTTTCCGTCCCCTCTGGTGACAGGTGACCAGCTCACAGCTGGTTTCTTGGTAGCCCGTAGCCACCACTGTGCTGGGAATGATCCCGTTGCAGAACTGGATGTGTGGCTCCGGGGACCTGGGCTGGGCTCAGCTCAGAGCCAGCTGGCTCAAGGCTTGTGCAGCACACCTAAGGCCTCTGCCGTCCTCCTCGCCCGCAGCCAGCCGGTGCTGCTTCGCATGTCTCTGGTGTCATCTGCCCCAGGATCTCCAGGAGCAAACAAACAGCCCTGTCCTGCATCCCTTGGCCAGCCAGACTCGTGTCATCCCCTCCCCTCAGCCCGGGGCACGAGCAAGCCTCTATTTCTGTGTGTCATTGTGTTCCCAAACCAAACCTGAGCCCCGGCGGCCACAGCCCTGTCCTTCCTCAGCCCTCAGGTCCTGTTTTCTAGCAGCAAAGAGGAACCTCAGCCTTCCCAGGCCATTGGTGGTGACCACATCCCTGGTTCTTGACCCTCCTCTGCTTGCTGCTGTGTGGGTCAGTGGGGTCACTGGTGGGTCTGAGGTGCCACAACCACCCCGGGGTGGGTAAGGACACGCCGGGTTTCTCTAGGGCAGCTGAACGGTGAGTCTGTGTCCCGTTTGGAGCTCCCGGAGGCTGCGTGAGCATCAGCCAGCTTCTCTTGAGCGTGGTACAGAAGGGTGCAGGTGGCAGCAGCAGAGGGGACAGTGACTCCCACCGCTGCCATCTGCAGCAGTGGCACAGCTTTACCAAGCAGTACGAGTCATTAGAAAGTGAGTGCTAGATTTAGGTTATGGTTGGACTTGATTTTAAGGGTCTCTTCCAACCAATATGATGCTATGAATATGATTCTAAAGCAGCGGTTGGGGCTCACACTGCGCCTTTGGTGCGTTACCGAGCTGGCAGCGCTGCAAACCCCAGCAGGATCGTGCCACTGCTCCACTCCCTGGTCCTGTCGTCGTGTCCCACTGTAAGAAGCGGTGACCTGTGCTGGGAAGAGCCACTGGCTGCTTTTCTCCAGCCCCGGTCGCAGCCAGTAAAAGCCACTACAGCCAGCAATGGGGACCGGTGGCTCTTGTCCTCCCTGTGCAAGGCCAGCAGTGTCCCCCGGCTTTGCTTTGCTCTTGCAGCAATGGCTTCGACTGCAGCAGAGCAACATTGGCACAGAATTGGAGCTCGGCGCTGCGTGTTTGTGAGCTCCCCGCAACCGCTGGATCCTCACTGGGACACTTGGAGCAGGATTTGAGAGCTGGGGGGTTCAGAGCTGCCCTGCACTTACCTGTGACACTGTCCCCTCATTGCTCATGTGATGGAGCACTCCCTTGCATGTCCCCACAGCAGCTGGCACAGCCCTTGGGGTCACTATCATGGTAGCACCAGCTTTAAATCTCAACATCCTGTGGCACCAAGTTTAAAATTCTCCCCAGAGCAAATTATTTATTTTATTTTATTTTACTGTTTCAGCCAGTTTTCCAACCACAGACCTTGCACCTTGCCCCTGTTTTTCCCCACTGGCGCTCAGAGTGACGTTTTCTGCCAGAGCACGTGCCGAAGGGGTTTGTTTCCGGCGAGCACCATCTCACCACCCTCTCCTCTCCTCTCCTCTCCTCTCTCTCCCTGCCAGGAAGCGCCAGCTCTCACCACAGTCCAAGAGCTCCAGCAAAGTCACGAGCGTCCCGGGCAAAGTGGCCGAGCCGGGTCCCGCGGGCGCCAAGGCGGGCAAGTCCAGCACCCTGTCGCGCCGGGAGGAGCTCCTGAAGCAGCTGAAGGCGGTGGAAGACGCCATCGCTCGCAAACGGGCCAAAATCCCGGGAAAAGTATAGTGGGGAGAGCGTCGCTCTGCCCCTTAGTGACTCTTCATGTTTTTATAAATAGCGTACAAGCGGCCACTTTGGGATTTTGCAGTTCTGTCTTATTTTGGCTGCGATTCTTTTTAAGGAAAACAAAACAAAACAAAATAAACCAACCCACACACACACACACACAAAAATTAAATGTTGAAGTTTTGTCAGCTGAGAAGCCCCTGAGGACTCGCTCCGGCTCCCGAAGGGCGAGCGGGGCCCGTCCCCGGCTCTGCCGGCGCCGGTTCCGTGTGAATCCTGCACCGAGGACTCCAGCCCTGTCGGATGCTCTCGCGCTCCCTCTTTCTCTCCTCTCCTCTTTGCTAGCCTCGAGTTGTATTCTCCTAGTTAGCCCCGCTGTGTGTTGAGTGTCTTCAGCGATGCAGTTCCATATACTGTGTAACGAAAGAGCCGAAAACTGCTGTGAACTACTGGCGACATCACCTTCTCCCCCTGCCCTCCCGCCCCAGGAGCAAAAATATATATATATTCTTGACTAAAGTCTGATTGGGAAAATGACCTGTCTTTTATTTGAAGCATTGGATTGTTTGAGTTGATTTAAAGGAGCCCTGAAGGTGTTGTGGGGATGTCGGTCTGACAAGGAGGGTCCTTTTTTTCCTTTTTTTTTGGTTTTTTGTTTTGTTTTTTGTTTTTTGTTTTTTTTTTTTTTTTTTGCGGGATCTCCCTGAAATAAAGTATTTTGATAACCAGTTCTTCCTTTTGCTGCTGTTCTCTGCTTGCTCCCATCTTCCCTCTCACATTCCTGGGGTGAGGAGCCTGTTCCCCCCCATCTTTGGAGTGTTCAGTTTGTTTTTTTTACTGGAGTGGTGGGATTTGCACCCATTTTGGTGGTGACTTGATGCAGCAGGAAAAATAAAGTGTAGCTGTACCTGGTCCTGCAGCCATGCAGAACTGCTTTCCCACATTCCCCCTCCCACCAGTGCTGTGCTTCCCGCTGTACTGGGACAACTGGGCTGCTATGACCCAGCAGCATTTCCCTGCATGCCAAAGGTGTTGGGCGCTGGTGCTGCAGTCCCGGTGAGGCTTTGGCAGGGAGCACCGGTGAGCCCGAATGTGTCTTTGCTGTGTGGGATAGAGAGCAGAGGAGGGGAAATATAATAAATAAAATATAAGAAATGGTAAATAAAAGAAAATTAAATAGTTAAATAATGGTTGAATTGATAATTAAAATCTTAAATTTAAATGAATAATTAAAGGAAATAATAAGAAAATTAAAAATAACAATAATTAAAATAAGTATATAATAAAAATAAAGTTTAATAAAAGAAATAAAAATCAAATAAATAGAATAACATAACTGAAATAAAATAATTAAGATGAAATTAAAACAATATAAGATGAATAAATATTAACATAAAAATAAGATCAGGATATGAACCTCTGCTCATCCCTGAACCAGCTCCTCTCCTCCCACGCTCTGCTCAGCACCGCGGTCCCATTTTGACCCCATCCTGTGCCCTGGACCGAGGTGATCAGGCAAAACCCGCCAGCCCTTCCAGAGTTGCCTCATTCGGGATTTCTGCTCCGCGGGAATGTGCCGGTGACGGTGACATCACCACGGGGTTTGCGCAACAGGACCTGGCACAGGACACGGGGAGCGCGTCCCTAGGGGCATGGGGGGCTGGGCAGGGGACTCGGAGCACCCCATGCCCACCAAGGTGGGGTCCCCATTCCCCCCCCGCACCCCAGCACTCCATGACCTCAACCGCTTCATCCCACGATGCTCTGACCCACCACCAACATCCCAGCAACCAAACTGGCGCACACCCCGTTCCAGCCAAGCCCCCGCCACCCCCTTTTCCTAATTTTTGGGGGTGTCGGGAGCTGCTCCCCGCGCTGGAAGGCTCGGTGTTGAGGAGGAAGTCGGGCCGGGGCGCGGGGAGGAGGCAGCAGCCGGAGTTTCCAGGTGTGTGTACATCACCTGCCCAGCGCTATATAAAGGCAGCGGCAGCGGCGGCGCAGGCACTCAACCCCGGGGCAGCATTTCGGAAGGGACCCTCCCCTCCCCAAAGCTGTGCTCCCGCAACGCCCACCTGATGGTAATGGGGGTGCAGGGGGACGTTGCTGGGGGTGGGATGGGGAGAATGTGTGAGTATGTGTGTGTATTGGGGGGGGGGGGGGTGAGATGTGTTTGTGGTTTGCGGTGCACACGTGTGTATAAGCACTTGCGGGGTGGAAATGGGGAGATTTATGGGTGCTGCTCTGTGTGTGGATGCAGAGGTAGCAGTGACACACGTGTGTCTGTGCACATCGGGCTGATGGGCACGGAGATGTGTGTGTGCTGCCGGAGGTGCACGTGTATGGGGAGTATAGCGCTCTATACGCGTAAGGACCATCCGGTGTGCGCACGTGTGCCTGGCTCGGTGTGTGCGGCTGGGGGTGTGTCTGTGCACACAGAAGATTAGTTTGGGTGTATGCCGATAATTTAAGTATGTGATTGTGTATGTGTGTGTTTGCATATGTGTGTGATTGCATATATGCATGTCTATATGTGCTGTTACCCCTGGGCATGTAGCTGCACATGTGCTTATACCCTCTGTGTGTGTGTGTATAAAAACATGTACGTGCATGGAAGAGCAGAGTGTGGCATGGCCGTATATATGTGTGCTTGTACATATACACGTGTGCACACCAGTGTTAGAGCGTTAGTCACAAGTGCTGGTGTCTCCGTGGGTGGCTGCGCATGTACCGGTGCTGTGGGTGTCTGTGCTGATAGTGTGCATGTTGGTGCACTCTATGCATGTGCATACAGGTATTGTCTGCTTATATATATATATATATATACACACACACACACACACACACACACATTATATATACACACACACACACACATATACATACATATATATACACATACATATATATATATACACACACACACACACATATGTATGTGTATGTACGGTTATTCTTCTCTGTGTAGCTGTACATGTGTGTCCATGCACATGTGCAAATACACATGTAACATCTTGGGGGGGGGTTGGTGGGGTGTGTGTTTGGATAGACGTGCTGGTACTCTGTATGTGTGTATATTTGTGTATATCTATATATACACATACAAATACATAAAAACATGTATGTAAGTGTGTAAGCGTGTATGTGCATGGAAGAGCAGTGCATGTAGGTGTGCTTGTACTTATACACATGTGCAGAGTGGTACTACAGTCTGTTAGTCACAAGTGCTATTGTCTCCCTGGGTGGATGCTCATGTGCTGGTGCTGTGCGTATCTGTGCTGATAGTGTGTGTGTTTGTGCACTGTGTGTATTCAGGTATTTTCTGGGTTTTTTTAATATATTTATATATATATATATACACACACACACATACATGTATGTGTATGTACAGGCAATCTCTGTGTCTGTATAGCTACATACATATGTGCAGGCACATGTACAACTTTAGGAGGATGGGTGTGTATATAGACGTCTGCTGGTACTCTGTGTATATGTTTGTGTGTTTATGTGTGCATGCCCGTGTGCCCCATCCCCAGCCGCAGCGTCCCCTCTGACCGGCTCTCCCGCAGGGCTGGCTCTCTGCCCTGCTGCTCCTGGCTGCCCTGGCCCCGCGCCCCGGCTTGCGCGTCCCCCCACATCACCCCCACGTGCGCTGCTACAGCGCGGGGGAGCTGGGGGACGGCGAAGCCCCCGCGCAGCTCCTGGGCCGCAGCCTGCGCTGGGACCACTACGTGCCGGTGCAGCTGGTGCCGCAGCTGGAGCGCGTGCAGGAGGCCACCGAGGGCCACCCCCGCCGCCACCGCCGCCACCGCCAGCCTGCCTGCCCCGCGCTGCAGCTCCGCAGCGGCCTGCGCAGCGAGCCCAATGAGCGCTCCATCTCCCCGTGGCGCTACCGGTGAGTGTGTGTCTCCCAGGGCCCCCATCCTGCACTGGCTGCCACGCCGTGCCTCAGTTTCCCCAAGCATCCCTCAAACACCCTTTCGCTGGTTGCTGTGCCATGCCTCAGTTTCCCCAAGCATCCTTCAAACGCCCCTTCTCTGGTTGCTGTTCTGTGCCTCAGATTCCCCAGGCATCCCTCCAACACCCACTCCCGGCTGCCGCACTGTGCCTCAGCTTCCCCAAGCATCCCTCCCACACCTCTTCCCAGGGGCATCCCTGTTACCTGGCACTGTTGATCCCAGCACAGGGGTGACTTGGGGGGCACAGGGTAAGGGGCTCACTGACCGTGTCCCCCCGCAATCCGCAGCATCGATGAGGACGAGAACCGCTACCCGCGCAAGCTGGCCTTCGCCGAGTGCCTGTGCAGCGGCTGCGTGGACGTCAAGACGGGGCGGGAGACGACGTCGCTCAACTCGGTGGCCATCCACCAGACCATGATGGTCCTGCGCCGCAAGCCCTGTCCCCGTCCCGCGGGCCCCGGCCTCGTCACCTTTGAGGTGGACTACATCAGGGTGCCGGTGGGCTGCACCTGCGTCCTGCCCCGCACTGCCCGCTGAGCCCCCCGGCTCCCGTGGAGCCCCGTAGCGTGACTGTGTCACTGCGTCCGCCCCCACCCGTGCTTGTTTTAGAGCACCCACCCACAGCCGGGTGTCCCCTCAACCCATCACTTTCTTATTTATGAGTTATTTATCAGCCTTGCCGCTGGGGTTTGTTTTTTTTTTTTTTAACCCGTATTTATTGCTGATCCCCCCTCTGACCCCCACAAAGGCTGCGACTCGGGGTCCGGCGTCACCCCACGGTGCCCAAGGCCCCCCAGCCAGACCCTGCGAGCACTGTAAGGGGGTTCGCTGGTTATTTATTTTCCCCTAAACCTATTTATTGTTTCCTCTATATGTGCTATTTAACGACGGCAGCAAATAAAGGACGACCCCCCCGGGCATGGTCCTTGCTCTGTTCCCAGCCAGAGCCCGGGGTGACAAAGGGATGGGAACGTGTCCACGGCTGTCCCGTGGGGCAATGCTTGGCAAAGCAGCAGTGCACCCAGTACAACTGGGAGGCAATGGGGAGGGTGGTCCCAGCCCTGGAGGGGGCAGCCCCAGCACCCGTAGCTCCCCACCACTCACTCCTTTCCCACGGCTCTGCCCCCCAGCACCCACGAGCCCAGCGCCACCTGCCGGGGCCACCCCACGTGTCCTGCCAGCATCCACGGGTGCCCTGGGGCGGCTGCACCGCCCATGAGACCGGGGTTCACATGGGGGAGCCCAGAGCAACGGGGTCAAGAATTTGTCACCACCATGCAGCATATGGATGTGACTGTCCCTTGTCCCCCGCATGTCACACCCAGTCACCCTATAGCACCCACGAGTGGGAGTGGGTAGGGAAATTCTCCCACACACTTTCCCTGTTGGGGGGTCACTCCAGGTTTGGGGGCTCCTCTGGGGCGCAACCGGGGCACAGGACCAGCCCTGGGGACAACACACCACTGCACCCACCCCCCCAGCTTCACCCCACTGCCCCTATAGCCCTTGGGGATGTTTCCCTGCCCCGCCCAGGGCAGGAGGGACATGGCCCTGCGGCGGCCACACTCTGCTCCAGCCCAGCTTCAGCTGCACCACAGGGTTTGCCCGTAATCGCACTGTTTATCCTTAAAACCCCCACACGTGGCCCCAGCAGCTGCAGTCCCCCAGGGGAGCAGAAGAAGGGGAACTGGCAGTTTTCCCACCTTTTATTGCAACAGCAACCACAGAAGTGACAAGAAACAGCGAGAGCCAGTGCAGGGAGCAGAGCTGCCTGATCCGCCCCCCATCCCCGAGGGGCTGCGGGGCCTGGGGACCTCTTGGGAAGCTGGGAATTCCCTGGAGAACTGGGGTTCCCAAGGGATTTGGGGATCCCCCAGGGGACTTGGTGCTGCTGGGAGAGCTGGGGATCCCCCAGGGAGCTGAGCAGCCCCAGGAGCTGGGAAGCTGAGCATCCTCAGGGATTTGGGGATCCCCCAGAGATGGGGGCATCTTTGGCGATCCAACAGAAGCTGGGGAGCTCCTTGGAACTGGGGATTCCTCAGGGATCCAAGCATCTCTGGGGATTTGGGGATCTCCAGGATTTGGAGATCCCTCAGGGAGCTGGGAACCTCTCAGGGATCTGTGCATCCCCAGGAATTTGGGAATCTCCAGGAACTGGAGATCCAGCAAGGAGCTGAGCACCCCTGGGGATTTGGGGATCCCCAGGATCCAGGCACCCCAGTTTCCTCCCAGTGAACCAGGATGCAGCTGGGAAGCAGGAGCACGAGCAGCACGGCAGCAGCAGGAGGGGCCCCATGTTACTCAGCCTCGATGGGGATGGGGTTCACCTGCCCCCCCACCTCTGCCGGCTGCTTCTTGCGGGTATCAGCAGGGGGCCGGGGCGGGGGGTTGCTGGGGGGCTGCTTGATGGTGTCCCCAACATGTGGCCGTTCCTGGGTCTTCTGCTCGATGGGTCTCCACTCCTCCCCACGCACCGCCGCCTGCGAAGCCACGGGGGTGGGCATGGGGGGCCCTTTTCCCCAGCCCCCCCAAAAAACACCCCCCCGCGAAGCCACTCTACGCTCACCAGCAGGTAGATGCCGCTGGCGATGCCCAAGCAGACGGTGCCCAGGATGGTGGAGAGGAGGAAACCGGCAGGGACGGCCAGGCTGTGTGAGAGATTGGGGGCTTAGGGGGGCCCCAGGGAGGGCTGTACCCCAGCCTCGACCCCACGCCCCACTTACGCAGCGTGCAGGATGGCGCGGATGTAGTAATTCCTTGTGAGGGGCCCAAACACCTTCACCACTGCCGTCAGGTACTTCTGGCCGCTGCAGAGCAACACTGGGGGGGTCAGAGGGACCAGTCCCCACCCTGGGGGCACCGTGCTGTCCCCCGCAAGGGAACCCATCCAGCTCTGCTCCCAGCCCTGGTGCCATGTCCCTGTGGCTGGGGGGTATCAGGACCCCCAGTTCTGGGGGTGTCAGGGGGGCACACACCACTTACCACCTCTCCATGGTCGAGCCCTTTTTCCGCTTGCTCCGGGGGTACTCGAGCAGGCAGACCAAAACACCTGCTGCGCTGAGGTGGGGGTCAAGGAAAGAGGCGCTCGGGGGCAGGGTTAGTGCAAAAAAAGGGCTGTTTGGGGCAGGGAAAGAGTGATTTGGGCCCAGAGTGGAGAGGAGGATGGTGCGTCCCCCCGTCCATGTCTCCCACTCCAATCAGGGCAGGTTTTTCCTGCAGCCCAGCCCCGGGCATCCTCCCCGTAAGGATACATGGCGTACGCCGCGAAGTACCAGCCCTTGAACTGCCCCGCCACGGCCACGATCCCGCCCGTCAGCATGACTGCGGGGACACAGCGGGGCTGGGAGGGGCCTGCCTGGGGACACAGCCCCCCAAACCCGGAACACAAACCCCCAGCTTGGGATACAACCCCAATACGCGGGATGCTGGGGGGATGCTGTGTGCGTGACCCACAGGGAAGTGACCTGAGGGGCTCCAGGGTGCGGGGCTCGCGGGGGGAGGATTTTGTCCCCGTGGCCACATGTCGCCTTCACCCACGAGCTTTGCGCCCTTCTGGCTGCCCTGAGTGGGCAGGAAAGCCGGGGAGAGGGAGAGGAGGGAGGAGATGGAGGGGAGGGAGGGAGGGGAAGGAAGGGAAGGAGGAGAAGCGGAGGGAGGGGAGACTCTTGCCCTGCGCATCCCCAGCGGGACCGGGACTTCCCGATCGTCCCCGGCGCCTCCAGTTTGCGCCATCCCGGAAGCCCCCGTCGCCCCCCGGTTGCCGGGACCAGGTCCCCCCGGTGCTGCCGCCCTCCTGAGTGGGGCCGTACCCTTTTGTCCCCTCGGGGCTCAGCCCCCCAAGCCCCTCCCGGAGCCGGGTTGCCCATCCCGCTGGGCGCTCAACTTCCCCCCGGTGCGGGGACACCCACAGCCGGGGGGGCCCGGAGGGGGTCCTGCGGGGGGCGGGGGCACTCGGGACCCCCGGCAGCAGCCAGGTCCTGCCCCTGCACCCCCCTGACCCGCACCCCCGGCACTCACTGAGCCCGGCCGCCAGCGCCTGCTCGTTCGCCCACATAGCCCATTCGATCTGCCCCATGGCTCGTCCCGGTCCCGTTCGGTTCCGTTCCGCTCGTCCGGACCCGGAAGGCGGATGCGCCGCTACAGTGTAACCCAGCCACTTTCGCCCGAGGCCACGCCCATTCCCCGCAGACCACGCCCTAAATCCTCAGGCCACGCCCATTTTCCGTAGGCCGTGCCCTTATTCCACGTGCCACGCCCCTCCTTTTTTGCAGATCACGCCCCCTAGCCAACAGGCCACGCCCCCCGCGGGGACCCGCCCCAGATCCTCCCCAAAGAGACACCGCACCAGCCCCTGGGGATGCAGATGGGAGCAGGGGCTGTGGGGGAACAGGACCAGCCCTGCAGGGGACACGGGGGGACAGGAGCCACGTGGGGGAACAGGAGCAGTCCCAGCAAGGACAACTGAGGGGATAGGGGACACAAGCATCTCCAGAGGGGACAGGGGCTGTGCAGGAGGACAGGGGTGTCTGGAGTGATGTGGGACAGGATCGGTCCCAGCAGGTACATCTGGGGTGACAGGCGACAGGATCAGCCCCAGCAGAGCCATGCACAGCTGTCCCCTGCCCCCCACCCTGCAGCCAGCACTGCCCACTCGCCCCCCCAACACCACCCACAGAGCCCAGACACCTCAAAACAGCACTGCAGCCAGAAAACCTCTATTTCCTTACAAAAGAGTAAAAACCAGCCCTGGAGGGGTCACAACCCACCCCAGGACTGGGGACAACTTAGCACCGAGCCAGACTCAGCACCCCAAGCCCTCCAGGTGGCACTGGCAGAGCCCCCCGGTACATCACAGCTGTCCCTGGCGATGTCCGTGGCGATGTCCCCGGAGCTCAGGCGCTGCAGCGGGGCAGCCCATCCGCTCCCAGGAGGTGCTGGCTGGGGTCATCCAGGAGCTGGGGACCGGGGCCGGGCTGGGGGACAGCAGAGAGGGTTAGGGGCACCAGGGACCCCCCACTGGGGGCTGTGGGACAGCTCTGGGCTCCCCAGACACCAAAAGGCCACCCCATGGGTCATGGCAGTGGGAATACGTCTAGGGACGGGGTCCTGCACACCCCTGGGGACAGTGATGGTGTCCCACAGACCCCACCAGGGATGGGAGGCCATGAACATCCCTGGGTCAGGGATAGGGTCCTACAAACCCCCCAGGGATGGTGACAGGGTCCTGCATACCCCTGGGGACTGGAACAGGGTCTCAGGTACCCACCCTGGGGATGGGGACAGGGATGGGGGTCCATGCACACCCCTGGGGATGGGGTCCCACACACCCCCTGGGGACACTGATGGGGCCTCCCTGCCACACGTCTCCCCATAGCTCCCCTACCTGGGTGTGCAGGATGTACCGAATGGCCCCTGGCACCGGCTCCGTCACAACAGCCGCCAGCAGCTCCTCCGGCAGTGAGGCTGAGCCCACAGGCAGTCCCCGCAGGAACCTGCAGCATGGCCAAGCACTCAGTCCCCAGCCACCCCCAGCCACCCCGTTCCCCCCCAAATAAGAGATGCCATCGTCCTTACTGGTCCCCGTTGGTGGCGGGGGGGAAGCTGCGTTTCACCACCTCCACAAACTCAGCCACAGTGTCGGCCAGCGTGAAGATGACGGCGTTGGGGCCGGCGTCGAAGGTGTAGGCAACCTGTGGTGGAATGTGGAGGGGACACAGTGACCTGGTTGGGGACCACAGCAAAGCGGGAGCTGCGCGGGGCCGGCCGGTACCTTGGTGCGGCCATGGTGGGCATTGAAGCGGTGCGCCAGGGCGATGATGTGCCGCGAGGTGTCATTGAGGTAGAAGATGGGGGGGAAGGTGTCAAGGCAGGTGGCGTGGAATTGGTTGCTGTCCTTCATGGTGAGCTGCCCGAAGCCCTCGAAGTCCCGCTCACGGATGTGCCGCATCATCAGCTCCAGGCGCTCCGGTACCACCACCTCTGCTCGATGCTGCCGCAGCCAGAGGGTCACGGTCACCCCCATTCAAGGACACTCACGGCACCATGAGCCTTTGGGCTTTGCTTGAGTGGCATTGCAGGCGCAGTCCCCCGGCATGAAGAGAAGTCCCCAACTAAGGGAAATGGGACCCCAAACCCTGCACCATACCTTCAGCAAGGGGCTGGTGTCCACGCTGGTCTGCATCCCTGCCGTGCTGCCCACCGGCTTCTTCTCCCCGCTGACCTGGGGGGAGCACAGACAGTGGGACACAAACCCCCTGCACCATCCCCCCAAACCCCACCCAGCCAGCAGGTACAGCCATATCCTCCAGCCCCCTCACCACCATGACGAGGACCCTGAGCTCCGGCCAGTGCGTTTCAGGGGCCACTTGCAGGGCCAGGCTGTCCCTGCCGTCTGGCCGCTCGCCCCGCTGCCACTGCACGAAGCCCCCGAGCATGCTGCGGCAGGCGCTGCCCGAGCCGCGCCGCGCCACCTCCGACAGCTCGCCCTCCACGCCGTACAGCCGCGCCAGCGCCGACACTGCAGGGACGGCACGGGGTCAAGGGGGGACACCCCATCACCACCACCCCCCCACGTCCCCGCTCACCCACCCAGGCAGGCGTAGCCGGCGGCGGAGGACGCCAAACCAGCAGCGGTGGGAAAGTTGTTCTCGGTGGCAATGTGGACTTTGTAGGAGAGGCTGAGCGGGCCCACGTCCTCGGCGCTGCCGCCTCGGCGCTTGCGGGCCAGGCGCTGCACTGTGGGGGAACAGGTGCGGGTTTGGTACGGGGGACAACCCTCCCAGTCCTGGGGGGTGCCCATGGGGGGGGACACTCACCCTCCCGCAGGCAGGCCTGCAGCCGGGGGTGCCCCATGTCAGCCTCCTCCCCATTCAGCCACAGCCGGTCCTCCGTGAAGTCCCGGCTGGCGGCAGCTGTGGTGGTGGTCTTCAGCTGTGGGGAGAGTTGGGGTGAGTATGGAGGGCTGGGGGGGGGCAGGAGTGGGGCAGAGGGGCCTGACCCTGACCTTGACCCCACACCAACCTGGTCCTGGTGCAGCGTCACACTCAGGGAGGAGTTGATGGGCAGGATCAGGTCATTGTCACGCTTGCCCCCTGTGAGAGAGAGAACACGGCATGGCATGGCTTCGTACGGCACTGCTCGGCACAGCACGCCACAGCTCGTCAGAGGTGTTGGGTATCTGAAGCGCTCATTTTGTTTACGAATAAGCTGAGCTACTGCAGCTATAATCAATATTTTCAGTATTTGTGCCCAGGGTGGTTGAGGAGGGTGTTGGTTCCCAAGGAACAAGTGACAGGACAAGAGTAAAAGGCATCAAGTTGTGCCAGGGGAGGTTGATGTTGGATCTTGGGAACAATTTCTCCCCAAAAAAGGGCTGTTGGGCATTGGAACAGGCTGCCCCGGGCAGCGGCGGAGTCACCATCCCTGGAGGGTTGGAGAGAGCAGCGATGAGGTTCTCAGGGACGTGGGTCAGTCCGGGGGCTGGGTTATGGTTGGACTCGATCTCAAAGGCCCTTTCCAACTAAAACGATTCTCTGATTCTGTGACATTTTGTTTTAGCATGGCACAGCTTGGCACGGCCCTCACGGCATCTCTGCCCGTTCCCACCCCGGGCAGGTCCAAGCCCCGTCCCCACACCCCGTTCCGGGGGTCTCCGCCCCGCCTGGCCCTGCGCCTGCGCCCGGGGGTCCCGCAGCACCGAGGGAGCGTCCCGGCCGCCGGGAGAGCCGCCGCCACCCGCCCGCGGGCCGCCGGGACTCACAGTACTTGATGACAGCGATGTTGACCGGGGCCGTGCAGGTGACCATGGCGAGCGCCCGCTCCTCCGCCATCGCGCTGCTGCCGCCACTCCCGGGGCTCCCGGCAAAGTGCGAGCAGCCTCAAGCCCCGCCCCCGCGCCATGCAAGTGGCCGTCACCTGTGGCAAGCTGCCGCCTCGCCATTGGTCGGCGCAGCAGCACCCGGCCCACGGTGTCCAATGGCAGCGATCGGACCACAGAGGGGCCCCGCCCTGCCCCGCCCCTGCCGGCGCTGGGACGGGCTTGCGAGGCTGCCATCTTGGAGTCGGGCAGGAGTTGCGCATGCGCTGTTGTGCCGAGCCCGGAGTCCGGGCTCTCGCAGTCCTTACCAGTGCTCCCAGTGCTTCGGCAGTGCCCTGTTCCCAACACCCCCAGCGCTCCAGTGTTACCCCAGTGCTCCCTGTGCCCTCAGAAACCCCAGTTTTCCCAATGCACCAGTGCTTCCAGTTACCCCAGCACCACCTCAGTGCTCCAGTGGAGTTGTTTTGGTTTTTTTTCCCAGTAGCAAGGCTGCGTTTTGCGGTCGGAATGAGACGAGCGCAAGGACACGCCAATATCCTGGCTATTGCCAGGGAAACCGCGGACAGTTTTTCCACTTTCCAGCTGCAGGTGCACATGGAAGCTGGGAGGAAGCACAACAGGACAGCACCGACACCCATGGCCAGGCTGGACCGTTCACCTCATGCTCTGTCTGTAGCTGGAACTGGCCTTTTGTATTTACTCTTTTTCCAGCATCGGCTGTTTGATGATGATGATAATAATAATAATAACAACAACCACTGCACGGTTATTTTCCCCAGGATCAGCCATACAGGACTGGTGTTGGTGCCTGCTGCTTGGGAGCGGGCTGGGCATCAGTTTCCAGGTTGGTGAGCGATTGCATCACATATCCCTCGCTCTGTATATTCTTTTGTTATTATTGTTATAACTTCCTTGCCTGTTCTGTTAAACTGTTTTTATCCCACCCCATGGGTTTTACCTTATTTTTCCCTGAGTCTCCTCCCCATCCCACCAGCGATTAAGTGAGTGGCTGCGTGGTCCTAGTTGTGGGCTGGGGTTAAACCAGAGGTGACAGGCCAGCACCAGGACAAGGGTGGACCCCTGGACCCCTTTGAGGGGACACCAGTGGCTGCCCCAGGGAGGGGGACACAGATGCAGCCTGTGTCCCTGAGGAACCCCAACGGCCTCGCAGGGGCTCGGAGCCAGGACACCCCAAGGGACACCCGCTGTGGTCCCCTGGCCAGCACCCGAGGCAGGGCCGAGGGCCGAGGTGATGAAATGGCATTGCCAAACCCCACGGCAGCACCATTAACAGGAGTTAATGAGTCTGGCACAAAGCTGTAAAGATGAGTCCTATGTTTGGAGAAGGAGCAGCCCATATAAGGCAGGATGGGGGGCAGAGACCACACAGGGAAGCTGCCCGTGGATGAAACTGCCTTTATTGAGAAAAATGGTTTGCTACAAATACCTCATTGATTTTATTCTTCTTCAAAAAACAGTACGTCTCATTAAAAGTTCTAGTTATGCAAAAAGTGGCGGGTAACACACTGACGAGCGCGGCCGGCAGCCCTCACATCCCGGGCCTTAAAGTGCTTTACAAAAGCAGCTCTCACTGCCCCTGCTCTGGCGTTGCAGGGCAAAAAGGAGGAGGAAGAGGAGGAAGAAGGAGACAGAGAGGTTAATAGTGCTGTCTCAGAGGCAGGGAGCTCCCTACAAGCCAGAGCTGCTCTGGGACTCAAGAGTCCCAGCTGAGCACAGGGCTGGGAAACCCTCCTGGGTCCCTTTTGGGAGATGCCAGCGCTCCCTGTCCCACCAGGGATGTCCCCCAGGCTGGGAAGGTGCCAGGATGACCGTGCAGGTAAGGGACGACCCCATTCTTCCTTGCCAGCCTGGCTGGAGGGAGGGGAGCAGAGCAGCTCCAGCCTTTCCCTGCCCTCTGCCTGCTCCTCGCAGAGCTGCCAGCGGCACGGGGAGCCCACAGCCCCCAAAACACCCAGCACTATTGAGAGCAAAGTAAGAAACAAGACAGTATTGCTAGAACAGAGCTGGAGCGAGAGCCAAGGCTCGGATAAACCCCAAAACGGCACTTCCCGAGCAGGGACACGCGGAGGGATGGGCTGTCCCACACCCCTTCTCTGCAAAGCCCTGCGGGGGATCAGAGGGGACAGTCACCAGGACACTGTGGAGCATCCCTTGGATCAACATCTGCCCAGGTGTGCCCTACTCCCAGCGAGAGACCTGGGAAAGGGGGATGCAGACCCCTATTTCAGGGGGACAAGATGCTCAGAGTCAGGGATGAGATCATGCGTGGGGAGACGTTCCCCCTGCGCGCCCATCACCAGACATGACCTGGCTGCTCCGCGCACAGCTCCAGCGTGGCACAACCGACCTGCCTGCTCGCTTGCAGACAGACAACCAGCACTTGGGATTACGTCCTGCCTGCGGCCGTGTCCAGGGAGCCCTGCCCGCGAGGGTTAAGCCATCAAAAGCTCAACCATGCCCTGCTCAGCACCCGACGAGACGCTGCTCTGACCTGGCCTCTCCTGCATCAGCACCCGCCTGCAGAGAAACACGATGAGGAGGGGAGGGAACAGCCCAGAAAAAACTGAAGGGGACGCTCGCGTGCTTCTCCTGTCCCCCGCAGAGTCCCGTGGGGGTCCGGCTCCTGCCTCCCACCTGATTTCAAATCCACAGCATGTTTGTTTGTTTGTTTGTTTAAAAATATACTTTCTTAATAATGTTCCATAAAAATACTCTTGTCCCCGGTGACATATATTGCAGCATGAAGAGTAACAGCTTCTGTTGCTGCTCTATAAAATGTGGAAAAGGCGTCACGCCAATTAATGTAGAAAAATGCAAGAACTCAGTATCACAAGAGCCAGTACAAAACGAGGAATGTGAGGGGTTCACCGGACGCCATCCCTGCGGACTCCTCCGAACCTTCTGCCATCACAAGGAACGCAAGGGCAATGTTTCACCCCAGGATTCAGTGTGGCAAAAGAGGCAGCTCCTGCCTGCAGCACAAGGCATGGGACAGACCGATGTCTCTGGAAAAAGCCTTGAAGAGTTTAAAAAAAGTTGCTCCGTGTTGTTTTCTTCCTTTTCAAAAAGGAGGCAGACGACTGCATTTTCAAACTAGGGCATTTCTGCACAAAATGCATCATAGTTTTACGTACCTATTATTTAACCGCAACAGAGAGCGTGAAGACAAAATGGTGCCAAAAAGCATCTAATAATAAATAGATCTGGATACAGGTATATACTCCGTATACGGATATGAAACATCTAACTGAGGAATGATCCTTCTGGCGCTGACTCCTCTCTCCTCCCAGCAGCAGACGTCTCTGCTCGCTCACCGGTCCAGCGCGACGCTCAAGAGTCTCCACCTTCTTCAACAAGGTGGGATTTGCCCCGAGAGGAGAGGGACGGGAGGCGGCAGCAGGTGTCCAGGGGGGTGACAAGCTCCGTGTCTCCCCAGCGGGAAGGCCAAGTGTGCAAAAGGAGACGGTGCGGCGAGGGGGGTCCAAACGGATGCTCCGCGGTCACCCTCAGTTCTCAGAGAGCGACAGCGCCAGGGCAGCCTGCAACGCCGCCTCCTCGTCAATGTTATAGTCCTAGAAACAGAGAAGGATGGTCAGGACAGTTGGGCCACACAGGCCCCATTGAACATCCTGCTCATTGAGCCAGCAAGGCTGCAAGTGTCCAGCTCCTCTGGCAAACAGGTCCCCGGAACGCACATTTTGGGGTGTTCTTTGTGCCCATGGTCCCTCTCCTGCCAACAACAGCTCTGCTCTTAAGACTGGTCGGGGCGAAACGTTCCCACAGAGAAGCTGCAGCCAAAGGGCAAGAACAGAGGCTTCTCCACCGCTCCACTTTGGGTTTACGCGACACAGCAACCGCTCCCTCAACTGGAAATATCTGTCCATAAAATAGCTGTGGGTCCCTTGCCCCGACACCAAATGGCTCTGCAATAAGAGCAGGATGTGGACAAAGCCTCCCCAGGTCCCTGGGTCCAGGGCTGGGCAATCAACCCCTCACCCCCACACAGGAGGGGTCAGCAGCTCCCCAAGGGGGGTCATGGATACCCCCACGCAGCAGCCAGACCCCCCAAACCCCGGCTGCTCCCCTCCCATGACGTGTGAAGCCTCAAAGAAAAAAGCTTTTTTGTTAAAATTCCTCAGGGGAAGACTTTAATGGAGCATGCAGAGGAAAGAAGCCATCTTCACATAAAGCACTAACATTTTCCTCTTCTTTTTTTCCTGGTGTGTCCAATGACAACCAGCTTGAACACTGCCTGGGCCCAGCCCCACACCCACAGGGGGTCTCCTAAGTGGGGCTACACATGTGCCATGTGCCTCCCTTGTCAAAGTGCTGAATAACTTTGGCTAAACACATTTCTAGTTGATTTTCTTTGTTAAACAATTCTGGCTAGAATAAAGTCTGCTTGGAGCTTATTGCCTGAATAAATCAACTTTTGGGGTGTCTCCCAAAAGCCCAAAGGAGGATCCATCCCATTCCCCTCCCGAGGGGCTAAAAGCAGGGTGAGAAGAGCCACTTTCATCTCCCGGCTACTGGGTGTGGGATGTGGGGAAGATGATTCTGTTTCAGCTCGGGGCCGTACTCACCACAAACGTGTCATAGGAGAACTTGTGCCGGTGGAGAAGGTGCTGGAGAAAGTTGGCGCTTTTGTAGCTGGGGTCCCCCCAGGGCATGGCTGAGCAGACTGGGCACACCTGCGGAGGGCAGGGACGAAGGGGAGTCTTGACTCGAAGGGGAATCGTGACTCAAAGGGGAATCGTGACTTGTGGCCACAGACCCTTGTGCCACCACATCCCCTGGGGGGGCTGGTGCAGCCACAACATGAGGGAGAGGTGAGTGGGGGTCCCCTTTCTCTCACAGACAGGGATGTGCTAAATACGGAGGTTCTCACCCCCTTCCAAGAAGATCCCTTGGTGCACGGAGCCTCTGGCACGTGGCACAGCTGCTTTAACCTGGTGATAACTTACATGTGCACAAGCACCTCTGAGATCACAGAATCACAGATGGTTTGGGTTGAAGGGATGTTCCCAGCTCCCCCAGTGCCCCCCCTGCCATGAGCAGGGACATCTTCACCAGCTCAGGTTGCTCAGAGCCCCGTCCAGCCTGGCCTGGGATGTCTCCAGGGATGGTTCATCCACCACCTCTCTGGCCAACCTGGGCCAGGCTCTCACCACCCTCAGGGGAAACAATTTCTTCCTCATGTCTGAGATGGTGCCAGAGCTGGAAATTCACCATCTCTGTCAACCCAGCAGGGATGGGGAGAGGAAATTCCACACCAGGCAGGTCACAGGCACAGGGGGATGGAGTCAGCTCATTCCAGAGAGCGTCTGGTCAACGAGATTTAAATCAAACTAGATTTAACGAGACTTAAATCAAATGAGATTTAAATCAAACATCTGGAAACAGCTGTACTTCATGCGCAGCAGCAGTTCTGCGTGCTGGTGGCTTTGGATGCATCAGCTCCGGTGTATTTGGATTTTCAGGAGTTAGTTACCCTGCACAAAACCAGCCCGTCCCAGCTCACCACTTTGTTGGGGTCATTGCGGTGGTTCTCCATGCAGTGCTTCACCAGCTCCTGCTGGTCCAGGTTCCGGGCGCCGCAGTACGGGCACACGAATGTCGAGCGATTGGGAATGTTGCTAAAGAGAACAAGGACGAGCTCAGATCCCCTGGGAAGTGACGGGGGGACTGATATTTCCCCCTGTGATTACCCAGGGGAAAACAGAACACATGCTTGGATGTTAAGGCTTGTAAGTGCCAGTGCAGTCAGCAAGAAGGGACGCGTTTCCCTGCCCGACATGCAGTAGTACCTGGGGATTGGTTGGGACGTGGGGACAACGGGAACAAACTTGGGGCAGTTGGCCATCTGCTCCTGCACCTTTGCGCAGGATGAGACATGAGAGCGCATCTTGGCGAGGGTCACCTGGAGAATGAGAGAAGAAACATTCCTGGAGGCCGTGACACTTTTCCCTACAGCCCGGGAGAGCAGTTTTGGTCAACCGACGTCAGAGCGAACATTGGTTTGTGCAGGACAGACCCACGTCAGCATGGAAACACTGCAGCAGCCCATCCTTCCTTGCAGGACAGAGATTTGGGGCTGCACGCTCGCTGTATGTGTCCCCAGAGGTCACGCACAAGCCACACTGCAGCACCAACACTGTTTTTCTTTGCAAAAGAGGAACTGTTGGCCAATGGAAACCCCAAACTGCCCCGATACTACACGGGATCCTTCCTGGGCCACAACCAGGGAGTTACAAGAAGATTCCCAAAGTTAACGGGAGCCAGAAAATGCATCAGTGGAGACACATCATGAATTTATAGCTGGTCCCTGAAGCGTCCCAGACCCAGGGCCTGGCCACGTTGCCAGTTCAGGTCCCCTGTGGCTGTTGGGATCACAGCACCTTAAGCAAGACCTAAATCCTCCCCCCGGTTAGGAGCAGCATCAGAGATGGTTTGTCTCAGCCTCTCCCGTGTGGCAGGAACACCTCAGCCTGCTTTTGAAGGTCCCCACTGTCAAACTATAGCTCCAGTCTGCTGCCAAAGGCATGCAGGGGACACCACACCTCACAGGTGCAGTTGGGGACCCATCAAACAGGGGATCCCACAGATCGAACCACTGACAGCAAGTGACTGCAGCTGCGAGACTGGCAGCCAAACGATGCCGTGCCCGCATGGGACGGGGACAGCCAGCGCACCCCTGCCAGCTTTACCTTCTTGCTGCAGCCTCTGCAGGGAGCTTTGTAGGACGCGAGCTGCTTCTCCACGCTGGATGCCTTCTCCACCTTCTTGGGGTCGAAAGGCATGCGGCAGAGCGGGCAGAGCGGTGATGGCACTTGCAGGCATGGCTGCAGGCACTCCCCGCAAAACCTGGGGACACAGAGAGCAGCGTCAAGCGGCCCAGCAGCCCCCCTGGGAGAACTGGACAGAACTGGGAGTGTGGGAGAGGCTGCGGGGAGGGCAGGCACAGCCCACAACCCAAAGGATCTCCCTGGACAGGCTGCTCCTCTGAGACCCGTGGCCGAGAGTGGATGTGAGCTGAGCCAAATAAAAAATGGTGCTGAGCACCCAGGCCACATGGGGATAAAGCCGATGAGCATGTCAGAGCCCGGCTCAGCACCTGTCAGGTCCTCATGCCCGCGGGAGCGCGGATGAGAAGTCAAAGCAGCAGAGGGGAAGTGCAAGATGGTTCCCCCAGGGAAGGGCGTAAAGCAGTTTGGCCCCCACAAAGTCGATTGTCACCATGTCCCTGTCCCCTTCTCCTGCCCACCCAGAACAGGGGAAGGAAACGCTGCTCAACCACTGCTGTTGAATGGAGGGGTGCCCCTTGCCCAGCTCCCTGGCATCACCCCCATGAGGTGCCCCCAGCCCCAGATGAGCTGGGGGGGTGCAGGGGGAAGAGCAAGACCAGGTTGGGGCACCAAGCAAAGCCACAGCCTCAACAGAGACCAAAGTGTCCCAAAAACTGACCATGAATGCGGGACAAGGTGTCACCGCAACACTGGCAGGAGCAGGGGACCAGCTCCCTGTAGTTTTAACCCGGGTACCGGGGTCACAGCACCCATGGGGGGAGCAGCCCCAGGACCACGCTGGGGAATGGGAGCTGGTGCCAGGTTCTCGGTACTGGGCTAAAGGGAGAGGGAAAAATACGGGGTCCTGGTACCAGACTGGCAGGGTGGGAGCAAGGTCCCGGTACCAGGCTGGGGGTCCCAGTACCAGGCTGGGGGTCCTGGTACTGGGCTGACAGGGTGGAATCAGGTTCCTGGTACTGGGCTGACAGGGTGGAATCAGGGTCCTGGTACTGGGCTGGGGGTCCCGGTACCAGGCTGACAAGGTCGGACAGGTGTCCCAGTACCAGGCTGGGGGTGCCAGTACCTTACTGAGGGTCTCGGTACTGGGCTGACAGGGTGGGACAGGTGTCCCGGTACCAGGTTTGGGGGTCCCGGTACTGGGCTGGGGGTCCCAGTACCAGGCTGGGAGTCCAGGTACCGGGCCAGGGTGGGACAGGGGTCCCGGTACCCGTCTGGGGGATCCTAGTACTGGGCTGGGGATCGCCGTACCGGGCTGGCAGGGTGGGCCGGGGGTCCCGGTGACGGCTGAGGTGACCGGGCAGCGGGCCCGGAGGGGCCCCGGTGCAAGAGAGGGGCCGCTGCCCAGTGCCCGCGGCGGGTCCGTCCCCGGGGGTCGGGCCAGGCCGGGGGTCCCCGCCGCCCCCGTTCCCCGGCTCACGTGTGTCCGCAGCCGGCGATGCCGACGGCGCGGTGGAAAACCTCCAGGCAGATGGGGCAGCTGAACTGCGCCTCCAGCGCCTCGGCGGCGGGGCCGGCGGGAGGCGGCGGCCGCGGGGACCCGCCCGGGGCCTGGGGCCGCTGCGCCGCCGCCACCAGCAGGTTCCGGAACATGGCGGCGGCGGCCGCGGGAGGGGCGGGAGTGACGTAGGGACGCGCGCCGCCGCGTCACCATCGGGAGCGGCGCGGGGCCGAGCGCGGCCGCCATGTGTGAGGCGGCGGAGGGTGGCGGGTGCGGGGCGGGCCCGGGGCCGGCGCGGCGCCGCGGCCAGGGACACAGGTAGGACACCGAGCCGGGAGCCGGGGGGGGGCCCAGGGCCGCTCCCGGTGCTGTCCGCGGTACCCTCCCAACCCCCCCAGTGCTGCCCTCGGTAACCCCTCCCTGCTACCGCAGCGGTAGCCCCCCGGTACCCGCCCCGCTATCCCTCCGGTACCCGCGGTACCCCCCGTTAACTGCCGTGTGGTGCCGTCCCCATTATCCCTCTGGTACCCCCTGGTGCTGTCTCTACTGTTGCCACCACTGCCACCCCCCGTTGCTACCTGCGGCACCACCCCGGTGCTATCCCCGGTATCTCCCGGTGCTACCCGCGGTGCCCCCTGCACTGTCCCCGGTTCCCCCCAGTGCACTCCTGGTGCTGCCCCGGGGACCTGGATCTCGGCCCCCCGCGCCGGGTATCGCCCCGGCGTGTGTCGGCGACCGGTGTCCCCGGTGACCCCCGTGTCCCTGCAGCCACCCACGACCCTGCATGAAGTGCGGGGGCTCTGCCGCCCTCATCATCCGCGTCGGGGACCCCTTCTGCCGGTAAGGGACCGGGATGGGGGCTGCGCAGTGTGGGGACACGGGGTGTGGGGACACAGTGTGCAGAGGCATTGGGGTGTGGGGACACAGGGCTTGGGGACATGGGGTCTTTGGGACATTGGTGCTTGGTGACATTGGGTCTCTGGGACATCAAGGCTTGGGGACATCAGAGCTTGGGGATGTTGGGGCCTGGAGACAGGTGGCTTGGGGACAGCAGGGTACAGGAATATTGTGGCTTGGGAACATTGGTTCTCAGGGACATCGGGTCTTGGGGACATCAAGGCTTGGAGCTGTGGGGCTCAGGGGTGTTGGGCTTGGGGACGTGGTTGCTGGGGGCTGTGGGACACGGTGTGGCTCACAGCCGTGTCCCCACAGCGGCTGCTTCCATGATTACTTTGTGCACAAGTTCCGTGCAATGCTGGGCAAGAACCGTGTCATCTTCCCCGGAGAGAAGGTATGGAGGGGGACATGGACATGGGGGTGACCTGTGAGGCACCGCTGGGGCCAGTGACCGTCCCTCCTGTCCCTGCAGGTGCTGCTGGCGCTGTCAGGGGGCCCGGCCTCCAGTGCCATGCTCCGGCAGGTGCAGGAGGTGAGTGCGGGGGCAATGGGAAGGTTTGGGGGGGTTACGGCTCACTCAGCCCCTCACCCTGCGCCTCTGCTAGGGGCTGAGCCGGGAGACGGCCAAGAAGCTCCGCTTTGTCCCCAGCCTCATCTACGTTGACGGTAAGAATTAGCCCTGCTCCCCGCTCCCAGGGCAGGGTCCCTCTGTGCCATGCCAGGGCTGGGAGCTGTCACCAAGCCCAGCATGGCTGTGGCACCCTGGGGTGTCCTCTCTGGCCGTGGGGACAGGCTGGGTGTCCCATCCTAACCACGATGTCCCCGGCGGTGCCGCACAGAGGGAGCGGTGCGGGGACAGAGCCTGGCGCAGCGGGAGCAGAGCCTGGCCCGCATGGAGGCCCTGCTGCAAGCAACTGGCTTCCCCTTCCACCTGGCCCACCTGGAGCAGGTACAGGGGTGTTGGGAGGGACACACCAGGGTGGAGGGACACACCAGGGTGGGGGGACACATCTGGCTGTCCCAAACCCCTCCCCGATGTCTACCTCTGCCCCACAGGCGCTGGAGCTGCCCGCATCCATCTTGCGGCCCGGGCCAGGGAGGTCTGGGAAGCCCGGCCCGTCCTACAAGGAGGCCGTGGAGGGTTTCATCCAGCAGCAGCGGCAGGAGGGGGACAGGGATGGTGGCACTTCGCCGCCTGGTCCCAGCACCCAGGTGGGGGACCCGGCTGCCCCCCGCCTGCCCGCCCCTGCCCACACCCAGGAGCTGCTGCGGCTCTTTGAGGCCGTGGAGACGGCGACGGCAAGAGAGGAGCTGCTGCAGATGCTGCGGTGAGGGGACAGTCGTGCCCGGCGCTGACACCGGCATGGCATGGTGACACTGAGCCAATGTCACCTTGTCCCCCAGGACCCACCTCATCCTGCAGACAGCTCGGACCAAGGGCTACGCCAAGGTGATGACAGCCGAGAGCTGCACCCGTGTGGCCATCAAGCTCCTCACCAACCTGGCGCTGGGTCGTGGTGCCTTCCTCGCCGTTGACACAGTAAGCAGCCCTCCGGCACCCTGTCCTCAAGCTGGTGGTGGCCTGTCCTTACCCAGAGGGTGACGTAATGCCATGGGGAGGTCCCTCAGCAGCCACGTACCCGCAGGGCTTCATGGATGACCGCCACGGCGACGTGCTGGTGGTACGGCCCATGCGGGACTACACGGCCAAGGAGATCGCCTTCTACAACCATTTCTTCCATGTCCCCACTGTCATCGCGCCGCCCCTCCGCACCAAGGTAGGGACATCCCCTGTCCCTTGTGGAGGGATCCTGAGCTCTGTGTCCCCATGATGGGGACAGGACCCCCCCATTCTGCCTCTGCTTGCTCCCCCAGCGCCGGGAGAAGCCCAGCATCCACCGCCTGATAGAGCGGTTCCTCCTGGGGCTGCAGGAGGATTATCCCGCCACCATCAGCACCGTCTACCGGTATGGCGTCCCCTGCACAGGGACACCCCAGGGTGGTGATTGGGGGGGTTGGGGGACAAGTGGGGTGCACCTGCTCACCGCCACAAATTGGCTGCAGGACAGGTGAGAAGCTGAGCCCGGCCCCAGCAAAGGCGAGCAGCGAGTCGGAGCGCTGCCTGCTCTGCCTGTGCGCCCTGGACATCGACGGGGGTGAGTGGGGCAGGTGGGGGGTGCGGGGGTTATGGGGGGCAGCCACGCACCCCCACTGACACCCCTGTCCTCCCACTCTTGCAGAGGAGGAGCTGGCGCTGGAGCCCACGCTGATCATGGAGGAGCCGGAGGAGAATGGGTGCTGCCAGGACCCCCTAGCAGCACCGTGAGTGTGGGGGTGGGACACTGTGGTGGCACTGGGGTCACCGCACTGTCCCTGCTGAGTGTCCCTGTCCCTGCAGGGCTGAGAGCAAAGCCGCCTTCATCCCGCTGCTATGCTACGGCTGCCGCCTCACCTTCAAGGAACTGGTGAGGCTTTCGGTGTGCGGTGGGGCAGCTCTCCTTGGGGACGGGGGTCCCCAGCTGTGTCACCTCTCTCTCGCAGGGTCCCCTCACCACGCTGCCACCCTATGTGCGTGCTGAGGCCCAGCGCAGGATCCGCAGGTAGCGGGGAAAAGGGTCCATTCCTTGCCACAAAGCCCCTGATGCCACGTCTCTCTTTCCACACCGTGTCCTGTGTCCCACACTGTGTCCCTTGCAGCGCAGAAATGGAACAGCAGAGCCTGGAGGTCCCACAGGAGGATGAGGAGCCCAGCAAGAGCTGAAGAGGCTTGAGAATAGATCTCCATCCCTCTGGGGCATTGGTGGGGCAGGATGTCACCCCTCCCAAAGGATGGTGGGTGACTAGATCCCCTGGCACCCAGGTAACTGTGTTTACACCCTATTTTGGTTACAGGAGAGCCCCCAGCCCCCATCTTTGCGGGGAGGGTGCTGGTACCCCCAGGGCAGCAGGTCCCCAGTCCCATCCCACCCCCCTGCCCCAGCCACACATCAGCTGGGGAAGCCTCAGCTTTGTTTTATTAGATATCTGTATAAATAAACCATTTGAATTAATAATAAAAAAAAACAAAACCAAAGTCACAACAAGTGTCTAGAGTCCAGCTAGGGCTGCCAGCTCCCCTCCTTGACTGCAAGGGGTGCTGTGGCCCAGGGCCCCCCATCCTGGGGCTGGGGGGCTATTGCTTTTGAGTTAAACCTGATTCTAGAGCAGGGGGGAGCGGAGAGGGGCACCAGCCGGCTCCTGCCCCCCCACCTTGCCCGGCAGCAAGGGGTGCCCAGCAGGTGTGGGGGGGCAGCTCCTGCTCCTCGCCCCAGGAAGGCACAACGTGGTCTCTGCAGGCTGGACGGCAACATAAGAAATAAAACATCCTCCCTCTGCCTCCCCTGGCAGGATACAGCCCCAGATTTGGGGGGGGCTGGTTAAGGCATTGGTGGTGATGTCCCCAAAGGGGGGCACAGGGTGGGCTTGGAGTCCCTTCCCCTTATTCCTTCTCCCGCGTCCACTTGATCATGGTCTCAGGGGAACGGTAGAGGAAGATGAGCTTGGCGTAGAGCTCTTCCTCCAGCTCCAGCTCGCCTGTCTCACGCACCAGGAAGATGTCCTGGCACAGCTTGAGGATCCGGTCCACGCAGGGCAGCTCCTCGAACATGATGGAGTGCGAGATCTCGCTGAAGAAACCCCGCACGAACTTCCCGATCACCAGCACGATGGAGACATACAGCCCCATGATCCTGCAAGGTTGTGGGGTGGGGGGCAGAGCCTGTATCCCACCCCCCTGCACACTTTTTGGGGTGCAGCTGGGTGGTCTCTATCACCCCCCTCCCCATTCACCCCCCAATACGTACCCGTAACCAGCCAAGAAACCCAGGCTGGGGGGGCTGACTTTATCATTGAAAATGACCATGGGGAGGATGTGGCCGTCATCAGGGGGGGCTTCCTTCAGCCGCACCACCCACCACTCCAAGACGCCATTGCCCCCTCGGCCGGGGCCCGTGCGCTCCCGTTTCAGCTGCACCTCCACATCCAGGTAACTGTCCTCCCCGTCTGCCAGGGAGTGACACCATCAGGGCACAGCACAGCCACAGCTGTGCCCCAACACCCTTTTATTTTGGGGGGGAGGACATGGTGTGACCCACCTGGCAGCAGCTGCTTGACTGGGGGGGCTTCAGGGCCATTAGGTGCGCGGATATATTTGGGGAAGAGTTTGGGTACTTGCCTGCAAAAGAATGGGGTAAGCAGGGGGGGCACACTCTCACCAAGCATGGGCGGCATCCAGCCCCCCCTTCCCTCCCCAGGGACACTCACACGGGGGTGTTGCGGGTGCCCTGCAGCAGCTGGGCCAGCTCCATGCGCTGAGGTGCGCCAGGCTCCAGGTCGGTGCTGTGTTTGTCGAAGGTGTGCTCCACCGTCCCCCCCTTGCCCAGGTCCCTGCAGGCAGCACAGGCTGAGCAAGGGGGGGATACAAACAGGGCTTCCCCCCCACATCGGGCTGGTGGTACCTCTGGAAGGTCCAGGTGAGGCGGATGGTGATGTCGGACGAGCCGTTCTGCAGCTCCCGCCGCATCTGCTCCCGGCTCGGGGGGCTGATGCTCCAGAGCGAGCCTGAGCTGCCCTCGATGCGGGCGGTCACGATGTCCTCATAGCCGTACAGCGTGATGAACTGCATGGCCACCTGCCACCGGGGGGGGACACAGCTCAGCCTCCACCCAAGGACACCCCGGGGCACCCAGCAGGATGGGGCTGGGAGCGGGTTTGTGGGGATGGATTTACCGGTTGCCGCTCAAACTGGTGGGTGAGGGCTTCGTAGTCATGGGGGGTGAAAGGCTGGATGGATTGCTGCTGGGCACTCGTGGTGAACAGTGGCTGGTGGGGGGAAAAACAGGGTGCTGTCACCCAGTCAGGGGACCCTGGCATCCAGGCTGGGCACCCCAACACGCCCCTGCATCCTCACCTCATACCCCCCCAGTTTGAGGGTGACGGTGACATCTATGGGGTGATTGACGACGCCCACCACAGAGCGCACCAGTGACATGAAGAGCAACGGGAACCAGATGATGGCCACGAGGAAGAGGATGATGAGACCGCCCATGCCATACTTCACGATCTTCTTCTTCTTCTGCCCCTTGGGCTGGGGGTATTTCTGGGAGGGGGCACAAGGTGACAGGTGGGCTTGTGTGGACCTCAAGCAACAAGGGGCTTATTGGGGGGCCTTTCACAGCATGGCAGGGCCGTACTTTCTCCGTCTCACGGCTGCACTTGATGATGAAGACATTGGCGTAGATGTCCTCCACACACATCCAGTTGGAGAGGGACAGCGTGGTGTCCGTCCAGACCCAGTCCATGACAGCCCGCAGCTCCACCAGGAAGGGCACAAGGCGAAACCTGGGGGGCACACAGGGAGAGGGAGCTGGTATGGCACTCCCCAGGCAGGCGGGGGTCTGTGTGGCCCCGTCCCGTACCCCTGGAAGAGGAAGAGGTTGAGGTGGTTATATTTCTTGGTGAGGAAGTTGCCCAGGATGCGGGTGGGGTAGCCACAGCGGATCTGGTAGGCTGAGAGCGAGAAGTAGATGCACTTTACAAAGTACCACAGCTGGGCCACCGTGTTGAGGCTGAACAACCTGTGGGAGACAGATAGAATCACAGAATCATTTTGGTTGGAAGAGATGCTCAAGATCATCGAGCACAACCATTAACCCAGCCCCGGCACCAACCCACAGCCCTGAGAATCTCATCTCCATCTGTTCAGCCCCTCCAGGGATGGTGACTCCACCACTGCCCTGGGCAGCCTGTTCCAATGCCCGACAGCCCTCTGGGGAAGAAATTGTTCCCAAGATCCAACCTCAACCTCCCCTGGTGCAACTTGAGGCCGTTTCCTCTCATCCTGTCTCTTGTTACTTGGGAAAGAAGACCAACAACCTCCTTGCTACAATCTCCTTTTCAGGTAGTTGTAGAGAGCAATTGTTGTAGAGATGTCACCCCTCAGGCCAGGCTGGGCCACCAGCTAGGCTTGGGGAAGCAAAGCTGCCACCCTAGGATCATGCAGTACCTTTCGGTGACAGCTGGCAGGATGAAGAACATCCAGAGATGGATGCTGAAGACGAGGATGACCTGGAAGATGAGCTTGCCCAGCACAGTCTTGCGGAGGTAGAGCGCCCGGTCGATGACCATAGTGGTGAACTGGATGAGCAGCATCACCAGGAACGCCTCTGGCACTTGGTCATCCGACAGCGAGGAGGCGATGTCGGTGGCCGCTGAGTGTTTCTGGAGGTGCAGGAGGGGTCAGGGCATGGCCCAGCCTGACCCCACGGTGGGAGCCCTGCAGGAAGCTCCCCTGCTCACCCCGAAAGCCCAGAAGCCGAAGATGATGATGATGAAGTCAACCACATCGGCCAGAAACATGAAGGCATAGACGTCAGTGGCCGCGCGCTGCTGAGTGTGCAGGATGTCCCTGAAGAACCCACGCACCGGCTGGTACATGTTCTGCGCCCTGGAGAGGACAGAGGGGACAAAGGGGATGAGTGACCAGGGCTGCACCCCACATCCTGCACCCCAACCACCACCGGAGGGCACTCACATGGTGAGGAAGAAGAGCTTGACCTGCAGCCCAAATGCCTTCAGCTTCCTCTGAGCATGGCTCTGTTTTGCCTCTTTTTCCTCCTGCTCCTCTTCCTCCTCCTCCTCTCCCTCCCCATCCCCTGTGGGTGACACACAGCATGGGTGACAGCTCGGGGTCCTGCAAGGCCAAGTCCTGCCCCACCCCTCACCAGGGTACAAGGGATGGGAACCATCGCTTACCTTCCTCCAGAGCCACCTCCAGCTGCTTCCTCCCCTGCCTTCTCTTCCTCCTGAAGCGGAGATGTGTGGCCTCAGCCGCCTCTTCCTGCCCCACAGTATCACGCTCTGGCTCTGGCCCCACAGCTGTGCCTGGTGTCTCCGGCTCTGCCAGCACCTCCATCCCCTCCTCACCCCCTGGCAGCAGTGGGGATGCTGCTTCCTCCCGCCTCTCCTCCTCCTCCTCCTCCTCGTCCTCTGTCCGCTCCACCTCTGCCTTCTTCTTGGGGAAGGGGTCCTCCTCATGGTCCCACAGCCCGTAGGACTGGGGAGAAAAACGGTCATAGAATCACAGGATGGTTTGTGTTGAAGGGACGTTCCCAGCTCCCCCAGTGCCACCCCTGCCATGAGCAGGGACATCTTCACCAGCTCAGGTTGCTCAGAGCCCCGTCCAGCCTGGCCTGGGATGTCTCCAGGGATGGTTCATCCACCACCTCTCTGGGAACCTGGGCCAGGCTCTCACCACTCTCAATGTACAAAATCTCCTCCTGGTGTCCACCCTGTTCCTGATGCCCCCCACCCCACACACCCCACTCCCCATCCTGTTGCACCCCAGGAACCCAACCAGCAACAGGTGCCTTGGGTGGGAAGCACAGCAGAGCCCCCAGCACGCCAGGAGCCCCTGCAGCCCCCAGCTCACCAGCAGCAGGGAGCGGTGGAAGAAGAGCGCCAGGAGCTGAGCCAGGTCGTACTTGATGTAGCGGTTGCTCTTCTCCAAGCCCAGGATGCGGGGTGGGAAGAAGGGCTTGCCCTCGTTGCGCACCAGCATGGCATAACTGTTCCAGGGGAAGAACCCGAACTGGAAGAGGTATTTCACCACCACCATCACCTGTGGAGACACTGGGGGTCAGCGGGTGGCAGCCAGGTGGCATCGTCCCCTCCCTGGCCACCTCCTGTCCCCACCTCGGTGAAGATGATGGCCGTCATCCAGAAGCGCTTGCTGGGCCGGGGGATGGAGAGCATGGCCCACAGGAAGACGAGGATGGGGAGGAAGAGGGAGATGACGGAGGCAGTGACCATGTTGTTAAGGATGATGATGAAGTAGCAGAGCAGCTCAGAGTGGGCGGCCACGCAGCGGTACCCGGCCAGCAGCAGCTTCAGGAACCGGTTGTGGGACTGATAAAACTGCTCCGACTCCTCCAGCTCAGGGAAGTACAAGCGCCTGTGGGGTGCAGGGGGGTGAGCCGGCGCCACTGCCCCCCCCCAGCCCCATGTCCCCACATGCCCATACCTGCTGAGGAGGAGCTCGCTGGCCGTCCGGCTGCGGTTCTGGGGCTGGGCCAACAGCTCCCGAGACCCGTCCACATCCTCCTGGGACCCCCAGGGTGTCACCTGCTCCTGGTTGCTGGGGGCCAGTGGGCATTCCGCCGGGGCGGGGATGGCTTCTTGGTGCCCGCTGGGGACAGTGTGGGGACAAGGGTGAGTCCCCAGCCTGCCACCCCCTGCCTGCTGGCCCCTCGGGGTGTTATCTATGCACCTGCCTGGAAGCGATGCTGTTTTGGGGGTCCACAACACCAGACCCCCCTGTGCTTGGCTCCTCGGGGGGCTCCTCTTCCGGCGGCAGGTAGAGCTCATCCAGGACCCCACGGTGCATGTCCTCTCCCTGCAACGGGCAGAGGGTCAGTGCCACCGCAGGGCTGTCACCCCCCCATCCCGGTGTCCCCCCGGGGCTCACAGTGGCCAGGCGGCGTGTGAGGACATATCTCTCAAGGCGCAGGACAGTGGACATGTCAGTGTGTTCCCGGGTGCAGGTGTCCAGCCACTGAGTCAGCCCGTCCACCATGGCCCGGCACAGCACCCACAGGAACCGCAGGGTGCTCAGCGCCCGCTGCACCACATTGCCGCGCTCTGCCGAGGCAACGAGAGGGGTGAGGGGGTCACTTTGCGCCCCCTTGGACCCCCCCAGCATCCCCCTGCACTGCAGTCCTGATGCCCACATACCAGAGCCTTCCTCCTCCTCCACCTGGCCTTCAGCCTCTTCAGGTGCCTCCAACTGCTCCTCTGTCCTGCTGCTGTCTCCTGCAAGGGTCAGATACCCCCAGAGGGGCAGCATTGGCTCAGTGGGGGTTGGACATTATTTTTGGCCCCTGTTTGGGCTCTCCTGCTCATGGCCCCATCCCATGTGCCTCCACATCCTGCTTAAAAACCAGTGCATGGCGTGTGCCCAACCCTGGTGCAGCCACCAGAATCCACACACCCCAGTAACCCCGTTGAGATGATGCCTCATCACAGGCTGCCAACAGCTGCTGGGACAAACAGCGGGTGTGGGACAGAGCCGTGTCCCCAGCCCCCAGCCCCATTTTGGGGTGAGCCAGACCCACCTGCAGCCACCTCAGCAGCGGGCGGCTCCGGCTGCTCCTGCTGCTCCTGCTGCTGCAGCGCTGTCCTGGTGTTGGTCACCCAGGCTTGGTAGGCGATCTTGGGGGTAGAGGGGCTGTCAGCATTCTGTGGGCACCCCCGGATCCCCCACCAGACCTCCCAGTCTGTGCTCACCTGGAAGGCACTTTGCCTGTTTGGCCGCGGCTCCTCTGGCAAGGGCACCGCCGCCTCCTCCTCCTCCTCGCTGTCCGACTCGAAGAGGAAGTAATCGCCTGAGTGCAGCACTGCCAGGGTGGCATGAGGTGTCATGGCATGGCTGGTGCCACGACATGGGGTGTCATGGCATGGCCAGCACCCGGTTGCATGGTATGGGGTGACACAGTAAGGCTGGTGGCGTAGCACAGGGTGACACAGCATGGCTGGTGTCATGGTGCAGGGTGTCACAGCATGGCCAGTAGCCATGGGCATGGCATGGGGTGGCACAGCGTGGTGTGGTCGGTACCCAGGCTGGCTCCACTGCAATCTCCCCAGGGCTTGCTGCCTGGCACTGCACTGCTGGCATGGTACCAAGGACACCCATGGGGATGCCACCCATTGGGGACATCCAGGTCAACAACTTAAATCCCATGTCCCCAACCCAAGGTCCCTCCAGTGCCAGCATCTAGAGGTGACTGATGCCGGTAACCCCAAAACCAGCCCAATACCCTACAGAGAAGTGAGAAGCCCTGGTTAGTGCCCTGCAGCCTAGCACGGGGACAAGGGACATGCAGGGCGACACCATGCCAAAAGCACCATAATCGCCACTCCACATGGGTGTCAGTGGTCCCCAGTGGAGGGGACCTGTCATGTTCCCATGGTGGGGCAGTACCTGCGGCGTGGTCCAACCATGGCCGCCACCACCGTTCGCTCTGCCGGGACGGCTCTGCCAGGTCACCGGGTGCTGTGGAATGGCAGACGGGGGGGGCTGAGCACGGCCACGCTCGGTGCACCCACCCTAGCATGGGGGTGAGCCGGGGGAGTCACCATGATGCTCTGTGTGGCTTCACCAGGACAAGCGTCAGCAACAGGTCACGGTCACCCGGCTGTGCCCAGAGAGGGGTGGGGGGAATGGGGGGGGGGGGGCGGAGACAGACCCCCAGTTCTCACCTGTCTCTGTCTCATCCTGTCCCTCTCTGGAGCCCCGGGGCAGCCGCTCCTGGTGGTATTTCTCCTGCTTGGCTCGGATCCGCTCCATCCTGTTGGGCAGAGGCTGCTGCGGAGCCCACCCCCCAAGGGCACCCCCACCCACGCCACGGTGTTGGTGGCTGCATGGGGAGGAGTCCCAGGTGCTCCCCAAAACCCACTCACTGCCGCTTCAGCTGGGCCAGCGACTTCTTCTCGGCTTGCCGGTGGAAACGCATCCTCTTCAAGGTGCTGGCCTTGAACAGCGCGACCCCCCTGTGGGGACAGCGGGGAGGTGAGGGGGGGCACCTGTACTCCAGCACCCACAGGGACCCCTCCGGGACCCCAGCCCCACCTGGAAGCTTGCAGGGCAGAGGCCTGGAGGTCCAGCATGACGTGCAAGAAGTAGTAGCTGAGGAAGACACGGCGCTGGAGGAGGAGGAAGAAGAAGCAGATGCTGTCCCAGATGATGCCTGCCTCCTCCACAGGCAGTGAGCAGTCGTGGTCCTTGCCCATCACCTTAGCTGGCAGGCAGAGATGCAGGCAGGTCAGGCAGCAGCCCAAACCAGCACCCTCAAGCCCCCAGACCTCCCCAAGGCTCACGGTCATAGTAGCCCTTGACAGTGCAGACGAGGCTGAAGAGCTGGATGACCCAGCAGAAGTTGCTCTGCATCTGCTGCACGAAGACACAGGAGAGGAGCTGCAAGGAGAGAATCAGAGGATCATTTTGGTTGGAAACGACCCTTAAGATTGAGTCCAGCTGTTAACCCAGCCCTGGCACTACCCCATGTCCCTGAGAACCTCATCTCCACATCTTATCAACCCCTCCAGGGATGGTGACTCCACCACTGCCCTGGGCAGCCTGTTCCAATGCCCGACAGCCCTTTGGGGAAGAAATAGTTCCCAAGATCCAACTTCAACCTCTCCTGGTGCAACTTGAGGCCGTTTCCTCTTGTCCTGGCACTTGTTCCTTGGGAGCAGAGCCCAACCCCCCCCGGCTCCAAGCTCCTTTCAGGCAGTTCAGAGATCAGAAGGTCTCCCCTCAGCTCCTGTTCTCCAGCTGAACCCCCCACGTCCCTCAGCTGCTCCCATCACACTTGTGCTTCAGCCCCTCACCAGCTCTGTTCCCTTCTCTGAACTTGTTCTAGCACCTCAAGGGCTTTCTTGGTGTGAGGGGCCCAAAACTGACCCCAGGATTTGAGACTCAGTGTCGCTGGTACCCAGTACAGAGCACGGGAGTTTGCCAAGGGACAGCATGAGGGGCACAGTGCTGCCACCCATC
The DNA here is from genome assembly GCF_964273445.1 of Streptopelia decaocto. Classification (NCBI taxonomy): domain Eukaryota; kingdom Metazoa; phylum Chordata; class Aves; order Columbiformes; family Columbidae; genus Streptopelia; species Streptopelia decaocto. The sequence continues at coordinate 6,458,845 of NC_138666.1, read as the reverse complement.
CCCTCCCCAGGGCGTGCCTGTGCTATGGCCACGGACGAGCATCCCTCACCGACAGCATGTTTTTGGAGATGATGACAGTGATGTTGTAGAGGATGAGGCAGTCCCAGAGCACCAGGCGAGCCCGCACTGGCTTGCGCAGCATGGCAGTGCCAAAGAGGAGGAGGTAGAAGCAGGCCAGCAGGTAGCCGAGGCCAAAGAGGCTGATGCGGGTGGCCCCGGTGATGAAAACCACCACCAAGACGAACCAGAAGAGGTATCGGAAAATCACCACCTTGGCCATGTCCAGGTAGGACCTGTGGGATGGGGCACTCAGAGCAAGATCCCCACCCCTCCCAGCACCCACACTTGGCACTACCCAGGTTTGGGGTGCAGCAAGATGCCCCTCCATACCCCAGCCAAACCAGCATGGTCCCAGTCCCGCATCAGCCCTTTTTTTGGAGGATAAAGTGCCTTGTCCCACTCCATGGGGTCCCAGTGCCCATGGGGGTTCTACACCATCACCAGGGGTGTCCTGGACCACAGCATCTACCCCCAGCACAGCCCTGGGTGCTCCTGTCTCAGCCTGGGGACTATCCTAGTGACAGGGGGTCCTGTCCCAGCCATGGAGGGTTCCTGTCCCAGCCCAACATGGGGGTCAGGGCTTCCCAAAGCGGTGCCAGTGTTGGGGTTTGGATCCCATCCTAGGGAACCCCAGCAGGTCCCACTGCCTGGGGGGTCCCATCCTGTCCATTCCCCCAAGGTGACCCATCCCAGGGGGGTCCCATCCCCATGTCCCCAGGTGTCCCAGCCCCAGGAGGGGGGTGGGTGCCCACCGGCAGTGGATGAAGTTGGGGGTGGGGTTGTGGGGGTCCCGCTCCAGGTCCAGCCGGTCGGTGTTCTTGCCAGCCGCTCGCAGCCACTCCTCGCAGCGCTCAGCCTCGAACACACGCCATTGCTGGGATGCACACAGCAGCAGCACGAAGTCATCTGCGGGCACATGGCTCAAGCTGGGGAGGGGGGCGGGGCTCTGGTAGACCACACCCCTCCAGAAGAGGGCGTGGCATCCACAAGCCCCTCCCTAAGGGGCAGGGACATTCCAGCCCCCTCCTCCCCCAAGGAGTGGTTTTCCTTGCACTCCCCACAAAGGGGTGTGGCTGTCCTCAGGCCCCGCCTCCTCCCCAAAGGACGTGGGGCTTCAACCAAGCTCCTCCCCAAAGGGGGCAAGGCTCTTCCACAGCTCATCCCCAAAAGGGTGGTGCTGTTCTAGCCCCTCCCACCCGTCCTGCTCTCCCTCCCCCTCCCTCTGCTCACCTTCCCAAGGGCAGGATGGGACCCCGCACCATGGCTGGGGTTGAGGTGTCCCATGGGCAAGGGGTCAGGGCACCCCATGGGCAGGGTTGCGACAGGGGCTGGGGTGTCCCACGGGCAAGTGGATGCCATGGTCTGGGGGTTACTCACTGATGAGGTTAGTAGATTTGGGGGGAACGAAGAAGTCAGGCAGGTAGAGCCACTTGATGAGCGCCGAGTTGATGGGGAGGGCCCGGCTCCAGCGCCACGGATAGTCTGGGATAGGGGGGCAGTGGGCTTGCTTGATACCAGCCCCCTCCAAACCCCTTACACAGGGTGGGCAACCTGCCCACACACAGACCTCCCTCTCCCTCACCCAACCAAAGGCTGGGTGCCCCCAGCCCAGCCCTTACCCATGCAGAGGCCGGGAGGGATGCCCACGCAGAGCAGGTACTGGTAGATGAGGAAGATGACGAGGAAGAGGCAGTACTTGGGCCAGAGCCGGGCGATGGCTGCTCGCCGCCGCCGTGTCAGAATGACCACCAGCCAGCAGCCGTGCAGGATCACCATGAAGTTCATCCGCTGCCCGATCACATTCACCATCATCAGGAAGCAGATCTGGCGGTGAGGGGATGCAGAGGCTCAGTGCTTGGGTGCTGCGAGCAGCAGGACCCCCCCGCAGCATCTGCTCCTCACCTCCAAGCCAAATTTGTAGTAGAAGTAGTTGAGGAAGTATTTGGCGCAGCTGCCCAGGCCGTGGTCGAGGTGCTCGTGGGAGATGTCATCAAAGATGGTCTCGGTGACAGGGGCCATCAGCTGGTGCTGCTTGCGGTAATACTCCTGGCGCCGGTACACCACCGCCTCGAACACCAGCAGCAGCAGCACCAGCAGGTGGTTCTGGCAGGGGTGAGGGGGTGCTCAGGACCACGGCATGTCTCCAAGCATCCCCCCAGGTGGTCCCCATGGACAGGGTGTCCCTGCGCCTACCTGGATGTAGCCCAGGTTGGGGTAACCCTTGCGGATGCCGAACCAATTGGCAGGGTCCACAGGGCCACGGTACAACGTGGAGTTGCCCAGTTCCTCTGGGTTCAAATTGGTAGCATTGAGCTGGGGCTGCAGAGGGGACACAAACAGGTGTCAGCACCCTTCGCCCCACCACCAGACCCCACCTCCAGCTGGGGAACCCCCCACAAACACCCCAAGAATGGGGCTGCCTGGGTACCTGGGTGCAGTTGCTGGAGTACTCGCTGGGGTTGACAATCTTGAGCTGGTAGAGCATCTTGCAGACGATGATTATGCAGGTCCAGACAGTGGAGAGGCAGGAGGCCATATGGCGGAAGCGGCAGTAGGGCATGGCAAAGGTCCACAGCAGCACCAGCAAGAAGTTCATCACTGATACCTGCGGCAGCAGCTGGGTCAGCACCCCAGGGTGTCCGGCTGAGCCCCCCCACCCCAGCACCCCAAGGCTGGTACCTCCTGCAGGGCCACCCAGATGATGTAGAGAGCCACCAGCTTGAGGACATGGAGCTCCAGCAGCCGCCCCACAAAGACCTGCCCGCGGGTCAGCATGTCCGAGAAGGTCCAGCCCAGCACGATCAGGCGCTCCAGCACCAGCCCCCACTTGGTGGGCCCTGCAGGGACACGGATTGTCACGGACACCCCCACACAGGATACCCCAACCCAGCCCCGTATCTTCCAGTGCTTGGAAGACACCCCAATCCATCTCCACAACCTTCCTGGCTCAGAGGACATCCCAACCCATCCTCTTTCTGACTTGAAGGACACCCCAACCCATCCCTGTAGCCTCCGAACTCCTCCCATGCTCGGAGGACAACCCAAACTATCCCTGCATCCCCCTGATCCACCCTGGTTTGAAGGACACCCCAGTCCATTCCTGTAGCCTCCCACCCGCTTCCTGGCTCAGAGATACCCCGATCTATCTCCATACCCTCCCACACTTGGAAGACACCCCAAATCAATCTCCCCACCCTCCCATACCCTTCCTTGCTTGGAGAATGTCTCAATCCATCCCTGAACCCCCCCCAGCCCCTTCCTGGCTCAGCAGACACCCCGATTCATCCCCATACCCTCCCAGGCTTGGAGGACACCCCAATCGATCCCTGCAGTCCCCAGCCCACTCCTGGCTTGGAGGATGCCCGAATCCATTTGTGTCCCCTCCCACGCTTGGAGGACACCCCCAAATCCATCTCCACACCGTCCCAGCCTCTTCCTCGCTTGGAGGACACCCCAATCCATCCCTGTACCCTGTGACACGGTGTCCGAGTCGCTCATCGCAGTGCTCTCGGCAGCAGCCGCATCCCGCAGCAGCCGGCTCCCATGCAGCTCCTCAGGCCTGCGGGGAGGAGTGCTCAGCGTGGGGATGGGGGCTTTGGGGTGCATGGGGGGTCACCCTGGCTCAGGGCCCTACCTGGGGATGTGGCAGGGTGGCGGGGTGGCAGCAGAGACGTGCTCCAGGTCAGTGATGTGCATGAAGGGACGGTGGAAGTAATGCAGCTGGAGGATGCAGGCCAGGAGGAAGAAGCCCGGGATGAGGGTGCTGGAGAAGAGCTCGGAGACGCTGAACTGCTCCAGGCCCAGGTCGCCCAGCCTGTGCAGGGAGGGGGGGTCAGCATGGGGCCGCATCCAGCCCCCCTGCACGGCAACTGAGCTGTCACACTGGGCTTCAACCCGAACTTCACCCGTGCCTCAGTTTCCCCATGTCCAATGCATCCCTTGGCCATGCCCTGGTGTCACCGCAAGGCTGGCGGTGGCTGGGACCCCTTGGGGACACTCACTGTTCGTTGGTGAGACCCGTCAGGTTCCTCCAGTACATGGGGAAGTCCTCGAACTGGAAGGTGTAGATGGCGATGAGCACCAGCATGGTGTACGCCACCACCAGCCACCAAAAGCCCTTCAGCACCTTGCGCCACAGGCTGTAGTACACCTGTGGGGACAAAGACATCAGTGGGGACAAAGACATCAGCGGGGAAATGCTGGGGATCACGATGGGTTCCCAGCCCCAGGAGGGGTCCCCAGCCCCCCTACCTGGAAGAGGGTGAGGCAGAGGAGGAAGAGCAACATGTAGACGATCTTGTAGACGACGAGGCGGCCAGCAAAGCTCACCACAATGAACATGCCAGCGCAGACGCAGATCCAGTATTTGGCGTAAAAATCCCGCACCAGGACACCCAGTGCCTTCAGCACGTCCCGGTGCCGGCTGTGCTCTACGGGGCAGGGAGTGGGCTGCAGGGGTTACGTGGGTACCCCTGCTCCCCAGCACCCGCATCCTGGGGATGCTCAGCCTGGCGCAGGGTCCCTTTGGGTGGGTGACACCAGGAACCCTCACCTGAATCTGAGATGGTCACCTCCAGGAGCGGGGTGGCTGGGCACCTCCTCGTTAGCAACTTCTCCTTAACAAACTGCCGCAGCAGCAGCCAGAAGGTGAGGGTGAGCAGGAGCTGCGGGGACAGGCGGTGAGCAGGGACAGGTGGGTACCGGCAGGGACAGGGACGGGGACACTGGCCTTACCTTCGCCCCCAGGTCCAAGCACGGATATTTGGGGTGCACCAGCCCCAGCTGCTCAAGGCTGAGGAAGCCGAGGCGGGTGGGCAGCTCGGGGGTCAGGTCCATGGCCCAGACGTACTGCAGGCTGCAGAGTGCGACACCGTAGAGCAGGAGGAAGGGTGAGCAGAGCATGGCAAAGTGCTGCCGGCTTCGCACCGTCCAGATCAGACATGCCCAGAGCAGCAGCACGAAGGTCAGCCAGCTGTGGTATGTGATGCTCCACACCTAGGGACAGGCAGAATGCGGCCACTCGCGTGACCCCCCGTGTCCATCTGTCCCCCTGCGTCCATCTGTCTCCCCCTTACCATCATGGCGATGAGGGCGCAGACATAGCTCTGCTTCATGATGACGTGGCCCAGGGACTGCAGGGGCAGCCGCTCCGCCGGACGCCTCCTGCCTGGCACGGGGAGGGGAACCGTGAGCCAACCCCCGGCCACCGGCAGGCCTTGGGGAGGGGGAGGTGATGGGGATGGGCTTACCCGGCCGCGGTGAGTTGCCCATGACGTGGACAGTGCAGTTCTCGGCCTCCGGCTTCCCGGTGCTGGGGGACAGCATGGGCTGGGGAGGCAGAGAGGGCTCAGAGCCCACCCTGGCACCCCCAGAACACCCTGCATCCATCCTCCCCACAGCTCAGGCATTGCTTTGGGGGTAGAGCCCCCCAAACCCACCTTGGTGTCCTCAGCCACGCCATCCGTGTCCTTGGGCCAGCTCTCCAGCTCCACCAGCTCCCTCTCTGGCCGCCTGGCCGGCGGCTGTGCCGGTGCCGTGGTTCTCTGCAAAGGGCAGGAGCCGTCTCAGGGCACCCGCTGCAGCCGCTGGGGGAGCAGGGTCATCCCCCATCCCCCTTCTGAGGGTCCCCCCAGCCACAGGCACCCCCTGCCCCCCACCTCCTCTCCACCAGGTACCCCCCATGCCAGCAGTGGGGCAGGCAGAGCAGCGGGGTGTATCAGGCATGGACCCCATGTCCAGCTCGGCCCCGCAGCCCCTCACCCTGGCATCCCGGCGGCGCAGCTTCACCAGGGTGGCCATGGTGTAGTAGAGCAGGAGCAGGATGCCAGGGTTGGTATAGACAGGCCAGGGGTGGTGGGTGTTGAGCACCAGGGCGTTGGGCTGTGAGCAGTTGCGGTACAGGATGATGTCCTTGAAGCCAAACACCCTGCGGGGACAGAGCAGGTGGCATTACCCCCAAACCTGGACCGCCACCATGAGCCAGGGCCCTGTTTTGGTGCTGGCATGGCACATCATGTCACCAGGCACCCTCTGGCTTCCCTCTCTGGGGACCCATTGCAGCTGGCAGTGGGATGGGGACCCAGTGCAGTGACAGGCTGGCTGCTCAACCAGGGTGACACAGGGACCCATGGCACAACCCTCTCCCTGGGGACTCACCGTGCCCAGATTGTGGGGGGCGGGAAGACCCCCTGGACGAAGGGTGCCTGGTAGGCATAAAGGCAGAGGAGGTGACAGGCGGCGTAGACACCAACCAGGACACAGAGGGTGTCGAAGGCCAGGCGGCTGGCGGGGAGGTGACAGGCCCACCACGTGCACAGCCCCACGAAGAGCAGGTAGTAGATGCTGGAGGAGGCGGAGGGCAAGGTGATCCCTGGGGAGCAGTGCCCCGCGGGCAGTCAGTGCGCGGCCGAGCAGCCCCCAGCTGAGCATCCCCCTGGACTGCGCATCACCTGAACCGAAAATCCCCTCCATGCACCAAGCATTCCCTGGACCGAGCATCTTCCCCTTGGATCAAACATCACCTGGACCAAGCATCTCCCCCTGGATTGAGCATCTTCTCCCCCAGACTGAGCATCCCTTCCAGCACCCTGGCCACCAAGACCTCCCCAGCTCCCCACACGCCCCCCACATCCCATACCCACCAGCCAAGGCCAGCAGTAGGACAGCCAGGCCCTTCCCAGCTGCCCAGAGCAGCCAGTGCGCTGTCACCCGCAGCCTGGCGCTGAGTGGCGTGTCCCCATCAGCCATGCCACTGTGCCATTCCACATCCTCCTCTTCCCCCTGCCAAGCAAGGAGAGCGTGGTGTGAACCCCATGGTGGCCTCAGGCTGCTGCTCCCCATGCCTCAGTTTCCCCACTGGAGGGAGAGCACGGTGAGCGGCCGGGGCGTCCTGCCCGGCGCTGGGCGGGCGTGCAGCCCGGCACCTGGCCGTGTTTATCTCATTAACCGCTTGGAAAGTGCCTCTGAAAGGCGGCTGTTTTTCTTGGCGCCAGCACCCGGGTTCCCAGCACTGAGCTTTTTTCCAGGCCGCCTCCCGCGCTGGCCCCGCGCTCACGGCAAAGGCATTCGCATCGCCTTGTGCTCCGGTTACAGCCCGGCCACGCTTGGAGCCGGGCAGGCGAGCACCCGTACCAGCGGGGAGCACCCCAAAAAGGCATTGAGCTCCCGGGGGTGTTTGCTGGGCTGAGGGGTGTCATCATCTTGTGGTTGTGTCCGCCTGGGTGAGCCAGTGCTGCGCTGGCTCCACCAGGCAGGGCTGGCACAGCATGGTGCCCCACCAGCGAGCTCACGCTGGGTGCCAGCACTCCATGATCGCTCACCCCACTGCCCTTCCTGAGCACAGCAGTTTTGGGGTGACTGTGCCAGCCAGAACCTTAAGGGGTGGGCACCGCGGTCCCCCCATTGCTGGCAGCCGCGGGGCTGAGCTGTTTGCCAGGGTCCCTATGGCAACGTGGGAGCTAATGGGGCTGAGTCACTCCCATGCCGGGACGATGACCCAGCCCTCCACCGCTGCCTGTCAGCCAAAACTGCCCCCCACTTATGTCCCCAGCCACTAAGAACGTCCCCATGCCAAGGCTGCCCTCCCCGGGGACAGGACGGGCACCAGCCACTGTGCCCCAGGAGTTTTGGGGGATGTGGAGGAGGGGACACCACCAATGACACTGGGGGTGGCTCTCACCCGCTCAAGGGGCTCCAGGGACTCCGGTCTGTGGCTGCGGGCAGCAGCACTGGCCTTGGGGACAAGGCGGCGGCACAGGCACAGGCAAAGGGACGAGACCAGCAGGATGCCGACATCAGGTGCCACCAGACGCACTGAGTTGGGGATGTCACTCAAGTCCAACCTGGGAGGGAGGGAAACAGGATGGGGGAGGGCTCGGAGGTGCCATCTCTCCACTGCCAGTCCCCAGCCCCACACCAGGGGACCCTTACCTGGTGACCCCGACGTGCCGGGCGAGGACCTCCCAGGTGCTGCCTGCGGGGAAGGACAGAGGCGCTGAGGCTGGCAGACCCAGAACAAGAGGATCCCCATGGGGAGAACACCTCACATCCACGGGGACCCACGACGGTGTCTGTGCCCAGCACAACACCCACCCTGGCACGGCACAGCTCAGCTTGTCCCCAGCGCTGGGCACATAGGTGGGACCCTGCAGAGCCTTAGTGGCCGCGCATCTGCTCTCGCCCTCCTGCACCTCTGCTTCCCCAGGCTTCAGTCTCCCCACGGTACCCGGCACTGGTGACATGCGGGCACCCCCGGCAGCCTGTCCCCATGCCCAGTACTCACAGCTGGGCCCCAGCAGCTGGTCCAGGATGGGCAGCGTGTACAGGCATATTTGGAAAACGAAGTGGGCGAGGAGGAAGAGGATGCTGGTCCCCAGCAGAGCTTTGAGGAGGCGGCCAGTGTGACCTGCAGGACACAAGCACCCCATTACCAATTGTCTGAGGTGACTCTGGGATGCACTACCATCACAGCAGGGACCCAGCACCCCCAGGAAGGGGTGTCTGGAGATGTCAGGGGTCTGCCCAAGGAACAGTGTCTCACCAGGACTTTGCATGTCTCACTGTGCACCCAGCACACCCTAAGAGCATCCTTTCTGCTGCATTACTGGGGAAACTGAGGCACAGGGCAATGTAGGGCCCCAGGACCACCCTCCCACCTCAATGAACCAGGACCGGCATTGGGATGCAGCTCAGCATCCCCAGTGCTGGAAGGTCCCCGTGAGGGAGCTGTGGGTGGGGGTTCCCCACACCACAAGCCCTGTCAGACCTTCCAGCAGCTGCAGCCGTGGCCCCATCCCACCCACCCATTTTCCTGGCCACGGGACAGGCAGTGAGCCCACTGCAGCTGCGCACCAGCCGGGTGGTGGCCCTGGGCCAAAAACTCTCCCTCCATTTGTTTTTTTCCTGTAAATCTAGGCAAAAGCTCTCGGCAGCACCCGGGGCCGTGCAAGCCCATGAAATATTCAAAGGGCAGAGCTTTTAGCCGTGGCTGTGCCAAGCGCTGCCGGGCTGTGTTACAGCCTGGCACGGTGGGCAGGGGCCAGGCAGAGCTGCGGGCACCCGGCACCCACCGTGGAGGGACATGCCCCATGCAGCCACTGGGAGGGATGCACTTGCTCACCCACCATGGGTCACGCATCCCCTGCACTCCCAGGGGCACCCACAGACCCATGTCCCGGCACAGGGCGGGGGGGCGGCTCCTGATCCATCCCTGCCCACTCGGCGGGCACAGCCCAGCCCTGAGGTTTTGGGTTAATAAGGCTGGGGCTCCAAACTGCCCATTTTTGCAACTGGAGACCTATTAATAGCCGCACTGGGCTATAATTAACAGAGCGAGGCTGCCACACGGAGCCACACTGCCTGGCTGGGGGGAAACCGCAGGGGAAGGAGGACAGGTACCTGAACCGGAGCTGCCCACACGCTGCCCACCCCCCGTCCGCTCCCCCACCCTGGTGACCCCCTTACCTCCGGCCCCACGCTGGCTGGGCCCCGGGAACCAGGGCAAGAGCAGCAGGAACAGCAGATACACCAGGGAGAGGACGTTGAAGCGGAACAGGCAGGCTGTGGGCAGGGGACAGGCAGGTTAGTGCCAGAGGTGCATCACATGGAGGGTGTCTCAGCCCACCAGGATCCCCGCTGCATTCCCCCACCCCGGGGATGGCACCCTGACCTCCGTGACAAGTGACACCCAACCAGGAGACAAGGGACACCCCAAAATGAGATGCACCCCAAAATGATGAGTAGTCCCAGGCAGGGGTCAAGCTCCTCCAGAAATACCAGTGGGATGAGGGAGACAAGGGCAGCAGGCTGGGCTGGGGCAGTCCCGGTGACTGGCACAGGGAGGGGGGCACACACACCAGAGGTCCCAGATGTGTGGGGTGACAGGGGGACGAGAGCAATGAGCGAAATCTGCTGCACTTTCACATCGTTCTTATGCCAAGGTTTGCAGAGACCCCGCAGCTGAGCTGGGACCCCATGGTCAGGCTGGGACCCCCACCCGCTGCCACCCCAGGGCTGTGACAGCCCCTCACCTGTGCCCTGCTCTGGGCACACCACCAACTCAACACCTTCCCCCTCGCTTATTTTTAGACCTAAATTACAGCTTGTTTGCAGGCGTAAAACCATCGGAGGAGCTGGGCAGGGAGCCGGGCTGAGCCAGTGCCCTGCAGAGCTGTCACCGGCAGGGACAGGGACCTAGCGGTGGGGACATCCCGAGGCAGCTGCCACCACAGCTTGGGACGCAGCGTTCCCATGGGCTGCATGCACACAACGAGCGAGCAGTGACAGACACCAGCACATGCACCGGTGGTGGGACAGCCCTGAGGCCACAGTGATGGGAACGGCCACCGCGAGACACCCACCGAGTCAGCACATGGGAACCAGAGCGACGTGTCCCCCCCCAGCAGGCTGAGGGGACCCTGTTCTGGGTGGGGGGGACTCCTCTGGGCAGCCCAGGGAAGGGATGCAGAACCAGTGTTGGGGACCTCCGCGGGGGGGACAGGCCGGCGCCAGGGGACGTGCTCAGCCCTGCCAGCCCGGCACAGCCCTTCCTGTGTTTACAAGGTTTCAATGGGACGGCGCATCCTGGGGTGAGGGACAGCGTGGCCTGGGAGGGGGACACACATGGTGTGGCACCCTGGGGGACAGTGGGGTGTCCTGAAAGGGTGCAGGAGTGGCAGGAGGGGAGGCACTCAGGAGCGCACACAGCAGCCCAGCGCACGTTCCACGCAGCACCCATGGGGGCTGAAGCCAGTCCCCAGCCCCACTGCAGGGTCCCCAGCTGCCTCCCCCTGTGAGCACAAGTGGGGGGCACAGGGTGGGGGAATCGGGACCACCATCCCCCCAGCTGCCTCGCCACCGTGACCCCAGGACGTGTCACCTCCCCACACGCTGCCGAGCGTTGCTGGCTCCGTTTCGGCAAACCATGATCTCACGGAGCAAATATTCCCCTTCCCGCGCCAGCGGCAACGGGGCTGCGAGGAGCCGTCCCGGTGCGGGGGCGAGCTGACGCGGGAGCCAGCCAGCCCCCCGGGCCACCGGCACCCCCATCCCACCCCCGCAACAGGGCAGGGTCTTTTGGGTGGACCAGCCCTGTATGAGCCCCTGTCCCAGCCATGGCCACCCCATGGGTGCTGGCGGCACAGGGGGGACCAGCTGTGCCATTGTCATCGCCCAGGGTCTGCCCAAGAGCTGCAGGGAGACCCACAGGCATCACTGGGCACACATATGCTGCAGGGACCACCCGAGAGCAGAGCAACAGCCTGACCCCCATATATTATGCCCTCAGCCCACCAGGACTGGGGACACCAGCTCCAGGCAGGGGCCAGAACAGAGCTGGCATCCCAGTGGCAGTGGTTCGGGGTGGCCTGTGACACCAGAAAGGGCTGGCAGCAGCTGCCTGCAAATGCACAGCAGCCTGGGGCTGAATCAGCACCCATGGGACCCTCTGGCCAGTGGCTCCATCTCGAGGCATCACCAGGACAGGTCCCAGGAGGGTGGTCAGTGCTCACCAGCTTTGACCAGCTTTTAAGAGCTCAAGGATGAAAAAGAGAAAAAATAAAGATGCTGGTGGTGTGCCGGGCAGGGAGCAGCCCCCCAGCGTGGTTTGGGAGCACCTGCAGTGCCCGGCTTTGCACCCACAGGGCCGGGGTGTGCCGTGCCGGCGGTGCGTGGGTGCTCTGTCCCGCAGTTGGAGGGAACCGGTTCCCCGGGGTGCTGACAGCAGGGAAAGCGCTGGTGTGGGGAGAAAAACCAGTTTGGCCTGTGGGGAGAGCAGCCCCGCGGCAAAACCCGCCCTCCCGCACCCCATCATCATCTCCGCCAAGAGCCAGGTGGGTTGGTGGGTGCTGGCACCCACTGTCCCCCTCCCCGTGACACCAGCACCCATCACCCACAGCACCCTGCGGTCTCGCTTCTGCTTCACACACAGGGCAGGATCTGGCCCACACTGAGCATCCCCCAGCAACATTATTCTGGATCCGCACCCCAAACCCCCCCGCTTCCCCAGCCCTGTGACCCTGGGGATTCGGGAGCTGACGGGGAGGTCACCGCCACCGCAGCCGGTGCTGGCAGCCAGCAGCGCTTCAATTATTAACAATGTTAATGTGCCGGGAGGAGGATAAATCACAGCGTCGCGGAGCTGGGCGAGATGTGCCGGGTTTCCTTCACGCCAGCCTTTAATCTCCCCTTGAGATCTCCCCGTGGGAGGGGAAGGGGGTCATCGGGGACTGCAGGGGAAGGCAGGGACAGGGTGGCAAGGGTGGGGGCAGCCGGGGAGAACCAGCAATTGGGTTTTTTCCCGTTGCAATTGGGCTGGGGAAGAGTGGGAAGGGCAGCTGCGAGAGAGGTCTGGGGTCTGGCACAGCCCCCTCCCTGCAAACCAGGCACCATCCCCACCCAGCCAGCACCTGGGGATGGATCCATCCCAACCGCACTGGGGAAAGGGGGTTCCCCCCATCCCAGCAGCGATGGGGGAGCCCCACACACCAGCCCCACAGCACCATGCACAGCCTGTACACCCATTGGCACTGGCACAGCCGCGGGCTCTACAGGGACCTGCGGCCGCTCGGGATTAATTAGCAGAGCTCTTTAATTCCCTGCCTGCCCTGCTATATTCACACGGGCCCGTTACCTGCTGCCAGGGCCAGGCAGCTCTGCCAAGCCACATCCTTGCAGGCGGGTCCTGCCTCCTGGCTAACACCCCCCAGCTGGGGTCCCTGGGGATGGGGGACAGTGTCCTCAAGGTGTCACTCTGCACGCAGGACCCTGCGCTCTGCACCCGCTGGCTGCAAACCAGAGGCAGGTTAACAAACCCCAGCCACAGAGGCTCTCCCCATCCCAAAATCCACTCAGCCCCAAAACAGCGAGCCATGGGGGTCAGAGCCAGCGGCCACACAGTCCCACCCCAGCCCCGGCTCCTCTTTCCGGGATGAGGGAGCAGCCCCGCCGGTTCACCCACCGTATCCTGTTTTTGTGGAAAATTAATCCCGCTCCGGTCAGCACCGAGGCAGCAGCCAGCCCCGCTCCCCAGGGATGCCACCGGGAGGGCACCGGGCTGGGTGCCAGCGGGTGCCACGGCTGCCAGCCTGGGAAACCCCAGTGGCTCATGCAACGGGACAGGGGACGCAGTGGCTTTGGGGACAGGTGCTCACTGCCACTGCAGTGCCTGGGGACAACTCCTTCCCCAGCACCCACAGCCCTGTGGCTGCAGTCCCTGCATACACTGGGATGGGGACAGCCCATGCCAAGGGGACAGGGGCAGCCCTTGGGGCCCTCAGAGCCGTGGGCTCAGCATCAGGATGCCCGTACACATCTGCTGCTTGCACGCCCACCTGCGCACAAGGACACACGTTCCTATCGCTCAGGGACATTCCCAGACCCACTGTAATATTTCCCAGGTGCAGCTTGGAATCGTGACAGTGTGACAGTGTCTGCCACCCAGCAGCGCCAAGCAGTTTCCAAAAACGTCCTCCCTTCTCCTCACCCAGCCGCAGTGCGCATCCCAGTACTCTGCTGCAAGTGGGGTACAAAGGAGGCAAAGGGTTAACCCCAGCCTAACCTGGGCTTTGCCAGGAATAAAGCCCCCGCAAGCCCAGCCTGCAGCATCTCCCCCTGACCCAGAGCTGCTCCCCAGCCACAGGCAGTGTGGGGACCCGCTGCACCCCCGGGGAGCCCCCCCAGCATCACCCACCCCAGCGGGGCTGTGCAGGGACTTTGCAAAAGGCTCAGTCCTGGGGGCACAGGCAGAGCATGGGCAGCCAGCCCTGCGCCTCCCATCCCCCTGTGTGCCTGGGGAGGAAACGGGAGTTATTGCTCTTGGAGATAGAGGTGGCTTTTTTTTATAGTTTTTCTTTTTTTTTTTTTTCCTTCTCTTTTTTTATTTCCCTTCGTTTTATAAAAAGCACCTGACCGCAGGAGGCAGCTCGCTGCAGCCCACACACTCAGCAGCGCCCAGCTGGGTACTGGCCCCTGCAGCACCCAGGGTGGCTGGGACCCCCTCCAGGACCCCCCCTGCACCCCTGACCAGGAGAAAGCTCAGCCAGGAGGGGTCATGTCCTCACCTCACCCCGGGTCAGGCCCCCCCGGTTTGGGGGACACCACAGCCCCAAGGAGGGGGGGCTGCCACCTTCACCCATGGCTTCTGCGCCAGCACCACAGATCCACACGGGAGCTGGGATCCAGGAGCATCATCCAGCCTGGTGGTCCCCACCCCGGTCACCCCACGGGTGGGATGCACGGGAGGCTGTGCCCCCCCACCACGGTGCGCCCCGGCACCCCCACAGGCAGGACACAGCTGAGGCAGCTCCCTGCCCCGGGTGTGGATATGGCCCGTGGCACGGCTGGGAGCGACACTGTGGGGTGCTGTGCCAGTCTGTGGGAATGGGGGGCTGCTCCTGCGCCTCCACCCACGCCGAGCTGGCTGGGAGCCATGGGGAAACATATTCCGGACGCTTGGGAAGAGCCTAATTGCTAGGAAAGGAAGGGCCGCAGGCGGGTCGTGCTCCAGGGCTCTTCCTCCCCTGCAAGGTGCAGCGGGATGAGCCACATCCCCCCCCGTGCCTCAGTTTCCCCCTCGGAGCGGGTGTGAGGCTCCAGGTCCCCTAGACCCCGCTGAGTCACCCCCACGGCTATTTTGACAAGCGGCTGGAGCAGGAGGGAGCTGCTCTCCCAGGAAGGCCCCAAATTTAAACGAGCCACCTACGAGCTCACCAGGGGGGCGACAATGACACCAACGCCAGCGGCCACGGGAGGCAGCAGGTCCCAGACGCAACACCCCGCGCCAAAGCAGAGAGGACGGGCAAACCAACCCGGCACAATTTGGGGCCAAAGCGGCGTATTTGGGGCACAAGGGCCCCATGCGAGTGGCCGCACCCAAAGGCCACGTGTCGCCCCGCGCACCCACGGGACGCGCCTGGCGGCCCCAGTGCCCCGAGCAGCGGCTGCTGCCCCATGGGCCGGGGGGGCCTTGTGCAAGCGGCCACCTTCCCTTCCCAGCCCCGTCCGTAACAGGGTTATAATTAACCTCCTCACATCCTGCGCGATGCACTGAGTCACTCCTCGAGCAAAGCAGAGCAAATAAAAGAGGCTTTTTTTTTTCTCTCAACAGTCACTGACTTCCTCTGCCAGCGAGGCTCGGCACGGCCGGCACCGCGTACCCCAGCCCAGCTCCCCCAAATGCAGCGGGGACAGGCTGGATGTCACCTCTCTGGGTGACACTACCCCAAAAGTCACGCCACCGCTACTCCGGCTGCAAACACCCCGGCGTGAGCCCGGACCCTGCCCGTGCCCGGGCACAAGGAGCCCGTTGAACAATCCTGTTTATGGAGAGGTTTTTCCTTTGCGTCTATGTCAAGGTAAACGGAGAGTCCCCGAATAGGCTCCCCAGAGCAGCCGGGGTTCAAAGAGACGATTCTTGTTCTGCGCGTCCCAGGACACGGGTATTTTCCAGGCCGGTAGCCAGCCGGTTGCCTCGGTGGGTGGTGCATCTGCCTTCCGAAGGCAGCAAACGGGCCGGGAGCCGCGGCCCTGCTGCACCGGGGTGGCTGCCCCGAGCCCCGCCGTGGCTCCCAGACTATTCCCGGGCACGGGGCCGCGATGGGTGCCAGCTGCCCCCCAGCACCGCCCATCGCAGCTACCCCCCCAGCACCGCCAGCAGCCGGGCCGTCCCAGCACCCTCTTTGCCCTCCCCGCACCCCCTTTGCCCTCCCCACCTTGCAAGAGGCAGAAAAGCGAGTGGGTCACACGGCCGTGCCCAAATCAGGCCGGTTTCAGCCCCAACCAGCCCCCACGTGCCCAGTGCTGGGGGTGCGGGTGCCCGCTGGCTCTGCCGGCGTGGGGGAGACCCACGTACCCGGGGCGCTGCCCCCACACCCAGCCCGGAGAAGTTGCGGCGTTTCCCAAAAGTGGGCTTAGTCCCGCGTGGGGCTGGGGGGGCCGTGCAGGACAGTCTCCCGTGGGACCGGGGGTGTCCCCATGGAGATGTGTGGGGTCCCCCACCTCCTGGGGCGGCTCCTCCGGGGTTGGGAAGCACCACGACCCGGCTCACGAGTCGGGGAGACACCGCGCACCCCAACACCCCATTCCTCCCCAAACCCTCCCCAGGTGCGGCCGCACTTACCGGCGAGCAGGGCGAGCGGCAGCAGCAGCCAGTAGATCCCGGCGCACAGCGCCCGCCGCTCCATCCCGTCAGGCGGCGGAGCGGCCCATGCCCCGCCGAGCCCCCACCGTTCCGTCCCGCCGGGGCTGGGCAGGCCCCGCTGGCCGGTCCCGGAGCGCAGCGAGCGGCCGCGCTTTTCCCCCCCCGCCCTGCTCCCGCCGCCCTTTATAAGCGGCACCGCCCGCCCCCCTCAGCGGGCTGGCCCGGCACGGCTCGGCCCGGCCCGCCCAGCCCAGCGCCGCCCGCCGGCGCTGCAGCCCCGCCACTGCTGACACGAGTCGGCCGGTCTCAGCCCCGACGGCAGCGGGGGCGGCCCCCGGAGCGGAGCGCTGCGGCCGGGTGGGGGAGAAGGGGCAAGCATGGACCCTACAGTGTCGCCCCCGATTCCCGCTGGGCTGCTGCAACAGGGGAAAAAAAAACATATAAATTTATTAAATAAATAAATAAAGCTGATGTGTTTCCTGTTTGTTCCGTTAAACAAAAACAAAGGAAAAAAAAAATAAAGAGGCCGGAGGTAATTGAGGCTGAGTGCTCTGCTCGGGCCGGGGCTCGGAAATGCCGGAGCCCCGTGGCCGGGGCAGCAACGCAGCACTGGGCAGGGTCGCTGGGCACAGACATCGCGCTGCACTGGAGCGGGTGCTCAGGAATGCACCCCTGGGAGCCGGGTCATGTGTCCCTGGAGCTGGGTGCACAGTATTATATGCCTGGAACTGGGCGTGCATTGCACACCCTGGGGAGACAGATGCACTGCCACACACCCATAGAGTTGGGTGTCCAGGTGGGGGGACCTGGGTGCACAACCACGTGTCCCAGGAGCCGGGTGCCCTGATGAGATGCAGGGTCACACCCCCAGAAGCCGGATGCCAGTGGTGGGGGCAGCACTGCAGGGCAGCACCCCAGGTAGTGCTGGTAACTACCAGCCCCTAACAGGAACCATCAGCCCATGAAATTTTCCGCATTCTTTGGCTTCCCCACTTTTTTTTCCAAACGCACTTAATAATCTGACATCCAGCTGGCACGTTACCAACCTGCTCCCCACCTTGGTGGGCTCCACTCTCTTCCCTGGGTCCCTCCAGCACTCTTGGGGCTCTTACCCTCACTCAACCCAGATGTGCTGCAGAAGCTGCCTGTGCCATAGTCCCCAAACTGCAGGGAGGATGGGCCTGAGGGACCCTGAACACGCATCCAGGTGAGTTTTGCTGGGCACAGCCCCTCGAGGGAGCTGAGATGGGCTGTGAGCACCCAAACTGCCTCTGAACATCCTCAGAGCAGGGGCACGACCACTCTGCCTGGCCACATCCATCCTCATCGCTGGGCCCCAGAGGGATTTACTTGTGTAAATAAAAAGCTTGTCAACATTGACCCACAGCACTCTGCATGAGACCCAGGCACAAAAATTACCACTGCAAAACCCCGGGGCTGCATCCCCCCATCCAGACGGATCCAGGAAAGGGTGGTGCATGGCGCCCGTGCCGGCGTCTCGCTCCCAGCCCGAGCACCCACTGCACCGCAGCCAGACTGGGAACGGAGGCTGTGGCAGTAAATGGGCGCAGGGAACGGCACCCCAGAGCCCTGCCTTGTGCAGCTGAATCCGGCCCTGGTCCATTTTGCCGGCCTTGCTTAGGCTTTAAGAGAGATGCTGGAGAACAGATTGGCCCCATAATGTGCTGTGGGTACAGCCTGAGTGCCCAGTGAGGTGTTTTATGGGCAAAGAAGCTTCTCCTGTGTCCGGGCAGTGCCATTAGCACATGGCCATGCTGTGGGGCAGGGGGGTGCCAGGGCAGGGGGTGCTGCAGGTGCTGCTGGCTATCCCCAGCTGGAGCACCCACTGCCCAGGACCAGGGATGTAGGGGAGGCAGCAGCAGCACTGACCTTCAAGGGACCCCACAGCCACTGCAGAGGTCTGGGCAGGGCTTGGCCCTGTGCAAGCTGCAAAGCAGCAGCCCCCAGCCCCACACACTGGGGAGAGCAGGTAAGAGGGGTGGTCACCAGTCCAGGGGCTGACCGGGGCCAGCACCATTCCAGGAACTGCTTGCCCTGCTCTCCCCCTGCTCAGGGGTCCCCCAACTTGCAGCACCCATGCTCTGCACCAGCCAAGGGCCAAGCAGCCTCTATCCCTGCAACGGGCACAGGCAGGTACCCCGAACCAGCCGCCGCAGCACCGGGCACGGTCCAAGGACCGTCCCCCAGAAGGGGTCTGATCCCCGCAACCGGGCAGCCCCTCCCCGGCCCCCACGTGGAGCAGCGCGGTATAGGAGGCGCAGCGCCCTTAAGAACCCCGTGGCGCCAATTCCGCCCCACGTGACCCCTCCCGGCCCGCGGTGGGCGGGCCTGCGGCCACGCGGGTTCCCGCCAAGAGCGGCGGCTTTTGGCGCGCGCGGTGGCGGTTCACGTGTCGCCGCGATCGGGACCGGGACAGCGACCGTCACCGCCATGGCCCAGCTCCGCCTCACCGACTTCTTCGGCAGCACCAAAGCGGCTACCGGAGCCCCGGCCAAGCGCGGCGGCAGCCGCCGGCTCAAAGCCGCCCTTGCCGGGTCCCCGGTGCACCGGGAGGTGGAGCAGGATGGTGCCCCGGCGGGACTCAGCGCTCACCCGCCGCCGCTGCCCGGTTCTCCGCGCACTCCGGCCCGCAGCGGCTCCCCGGCGGTGCGGGGGCTGGCGGGTAGGAAGCGGAGCCGCCGGGAGATGGAAGCGGAGTCACCGGCCGGGACCCGGCCCGGGGAACCGAGCGGGAAATCGGCGCGGAAGAGACTGGAGCTGCAGCGGGACGCGGAGCCGGGGCCGCCGGTGGGGGTAAGAGCTGCCGGGGGTGGGGATGCGCCCTGAAATGGGGGGAGTGGGAGTGTAAAACCGGGGTGCTGTCCGGAGCAGCCCCCCCTCTCAAGGGCTTAACTCCCTTGTCTAATGCAGACCCCCCGTCCAGGGCTTGCCCTCTTCTCCTGATGCAGACATGGCCCCCCAACCAGGGCTTTCCCTTAGGACAGATCTCCTATGGCTTCCTCCCACCCAGTTCAAGTCTGGGGGGGGGAGGGGGGACACTGGGGTAGGGGTCCTGGCAGGGGCGTTCCCTGCATACCCCCTGGCAGTCTCTGATGCTCCTCTGCTCTCTTACAGGCCACCAGCCCCTCGTCTCCAGCCACTGCTTGTCCCCTGATGGCACCCTCGCTGGACCTGGCAGCACACCCCCCTGCCAGCACCACCCAGTCCCCCATCCAGGGACAGGATGGGGGGACAGAGCCTGGCACAGTGCCCCCAGGGAAAACAAGGCGCCTGCAGCGGGTATGGGACAAGTCCAGCTTTCTGCTCTGATGTTTTTGTGTTTCTTACGGGTGTGCCAGCCCTGCTCTGACCGTGTGTCCCCTCCCCACCCAGGAGGACCTGGCTGGGCTGCGCAGCCGCCTGCAAAAGGTGACAGCGCTGGCGCAGCTGCCACCTGTCCCCTCTGGGGCCAGCTCCGACCTGCGGAACCATCTGGAGCGAGTGCGGCAACTGGAGCTGCGGATCCGTGAGAAGAAAGCAGGACGCGGAACCACATCTGGGGACACCGGGGCATCTGGGGACACCAGGGCGGCAGCTCCTGCAGCAGAGGCCAGGTGAGGAGAGGCTTTGGGGGTGCAGGCCCTGATGGGAGGTAAAATTGGGGTGTCCCGGTGTCTGCCACATCCCTTTGCTGCTGCGCAGCCCTGCAGTGGTTTTGTGGGGCTTTTCCCACCCCTGTGAAGGGTTTGGAGGCTCTGTGGGAGTTTGACCAGCCCCACCCCATGTAAAGGGCTTCTCTGAGCGTGGTCCAAGGCCCCCTGACTCTGCCGTGAGCCTTGGGGCATCCACGTCCCTGGGGTGGGCAATGTGACCCAGGCACTGGCAGAGGTTGCTCAGAGAAGAGTTTGGGGACAGGAGGAAGAGGTGGAGGTGTCCCCTAAGTGGGGTGGGCACCCAGCTTCTGGGCTCCTGTTGGCAGTGGGACACCCATCCTGACTGGTTTTGGTTCTGGCTGCACCTTCAGGGCTGTCCCAACACCGCATTCACCATAGCTGGTGGCTGTTGTGTGCTGGGGGACGCTGATCCCCTCCTTTCCCAGCAGTGAGAAGCTCCCCGCATACCAGCGGTTCCACACGCTCGCGCAGGAGCTGCCCCCGGGGCTCACGCTGCCCTACAAGTTCAAGGTGCTGGCGGAGATGTTCCGCAGCGTGGACACCATCGCCGGGATGCTTTTTAACCGTGCTGAGACCATCACCTTTGCCAAGGTCAAGCAGGGCGTGCAGGACATGATGCGCAAGTGAGTTGGCGGCAGCGAGCAGCCTGTTTCGGGGTCCCGGCTGGAGGGGGAGCCGATGCCCTGGTGTTCCCTCAGGGTTCCCGACATCCCTGGTGCTCTTGCAGGCAGTTTGAGGAGCGGCACGTGGGACAGATCAAGGCGGTGTATCCCACCTCGTACCGGCTACGCCAGGAAAAGAACATCCCCACCTTTGGCAGTGGCGTGAAGAAATCTGAGTACCAGCTCACACTGGAGCCTGTGCTGGGGGAAGGTACATACGGCTCGGGGGGGCCACGAGAGCCGGGGGGCCACTCGATGCAGGCTGGGATCCATTAATCCAACAGGATGCTCTGTGCTTGT
Source organism: Streptopelia decaocto (assembly GCF_964273445.1). NCBI lineage: Eukaryota > Metazoa > Chordata > Aves > Columbiformes > Columbidae > Streptopelia > Streptopelia decaocto. The sequence continues at coordinate 6,438,014 of NC_138666.1, read as the reverse complement.
TGCATTAATCATCTGACACGTTGGAAGTGGAAAAAACACTTTTGGGGCGAGTGGGAGGATGACAGGGCAGCGATTCTGGCAGCGACTCAGCCGCACGGAGGGGCTCCCATCCCGTCCTTCCTGATGCTCTCGAGGTTTTGGCCCCATTGTGGCATCGCCGAGACGCTGTGGGTGACGCTCGTGTCTCCTTGTAGAGGAGAAGGTGGATGGCCGCCCGCACTTGTCAGCATCGCGTTTGCTGGAGCGCAGGAAGGAGTTCAACCGCAACCTGGTGAACATTGTCAGGCAGCACCACAAGGTGAGACCCCCCTGGAGCCTTCGCTTTCGGGGTCCAGGGTTGCTCTGGTCGCTGTCTAGAGGAGCAGGCTGGTGTCCCGGCTAAGGGATGTCACTGGTTCCTGTGGGATGCTCTGGGCACATGGTGTGGGTGGGGAGGATAGGGGCTGGAATCTCCTGGCTCTGAATTTCCTCTGACCAACCTGCCAAACCATGCTGAGACCGTGGGGCAATGGCCAGCTCCCCGGTACCTGGCCCGCAGACGCCACAACGCAGCTCTCGCTCCTCTCCAGGCATTCCTGGCCGCCCTCAATCCTCCCATGGTGGTTCCGGAGGAGAAGCTGACGCGCTGGCATCCCCGCTTCAACGTGGACGAGGTGCCAGACATCAGCCCAGTGGAGCTGCCGCAGCCGCCGCGGGAGGACAGGCCGAGCACGGCCCAGGAGGTGCTGAGCTCAGCACGGGGGATGCTGCCCCCCAAGGTGAGTTGGGACTGGGGTCCGGTTCTCTTTCCAGGAAAATATTACTGGATAGGGGTTGGGAAGGGTTGTTTTGGAGCTGTGGGATTGGGAGCACTGAGGTGTCGGCAGGTGGGAGCACCAGCCTGGCTGTTAGCGCTGCAAGTTGGGGTCTAGGACGGGTTTCAGGCTTAGAGGAGCTCTCAGTCCTAACTTTGTGGCTGGGAGAGGAGATGAAACACCCCGAAGCATCTTCAGTGCAGGCAGGGATGGGTCAGAGGCGCTGGGTTGGGAGCACTGGGCTGCAGGACAGTGGTGGGGGCGGCGGAGGGGAAACTTCTCCTTCCTCCCAGCTGTAACCCAATTCCTCCTCCCTCTTCCACATGAGCAGATGGAAAAAGCTCTCGCCAACCTGGCCCTAAGAACCGCTGAAGCCGATGCGGGGGAACTGGCGGTTTCCAAAGCACCATCCCCTGCCAGCACCTCCAGCGCTCTCAAAGGGGTGTCCCAGGCGCTGCTCGAGAGGGTGAGTAATTCACTCCTGGCCGGAACACCGGGGTGGGGGGGACGTGCCGGTGTCTCACCCCCATCTTCTCCGCTCCCCAAGATCCGGGCGAAGGAGGCGCAGAAGCTGCAGGCACTGATGACGCGGGACGCGGGGCAGGAGGAGCGGCTGGCCATGCTGGGGCGGCTGCCGGCCATGGCCCGCGTCCTGCGCAACGTCTTTGTGGCCGAGAAGAAGCTGGCACTGCCCATGGAGGTGGTTTGCGCCCGGCTGGCCGACAGCTACGACACACAGATGCCTCCCGGTAGGAAATGCAGTGGCAGGGGGGGTCTCCTGGCTGGAGGAAGGGGCTGGGGAGCAGAGCTCTGACCCAGCGGCCACTGCTGCTCCTTTTTACAGGCGAGATGGAGAAACACTTGCGCCTCTTCGCAGAGCTGCTGCCCGACTGGGTGGGGATCCACGTTCTCCGGACAGACACCTACATCAAACTGGACAAAGAGAAGGAGCTGGGGCTGGTCACGGAGCGGCTCACCAAGGCGGCGAAGGAGGCAGAGGCTCTTTGAGCCCCGTGAGGGTCGAGGCTTCCCCCGTGCGATCTTCTCTAAATGGAGCAAAACCCGACTGCGCTCCAGGATCTGGTGTGGGCTGACGGGAGGCTCCATCCCTCAGGGGTGTGTGAAGAAGAGCAAAATGCCTTAATTTAACTAATTACTCTGCCAGGGTCCATGAGTACTGTAGCTCCCCTAACCCTTGAGCTGAAGGCAGGCAGTCCTGGGGTGACAATGCAAGTGATGAAGAGGAGCAAATAACCTCTTCCTGGCTTTGCTGCCTTCTGCAGGTTTGGTGTTGGAGGTTTCTCCCCAAGGTTTGATGCAGGTTTCTTCCATTAACCAGGCCCTGGTGGGGTGGAGGCAGGACCGGGTAGGGTGAGAGGTGACAGGCAGGAAGGAGTGAGAGAAGAAATCACAAACTGATGTTTTTGGAATTCTGTGCCTCGTTCTGTTTTTAAGGGAGGGAAAAACGCATCTCCAGCACTTGCTGGAAACAACTACAGGACTTGTCAAAACACATTTGTATTAAATGTTTTAAATATAGCTGCGTTAACCCAGTGCTCTGCCTCGGTGAGCTGCCTGTCTGTTAGCCCCGCGGTTCTCCATGGCAATTGGCACCGGCCGGCACACGCGGGGAAGGGCTGGGTCCCCGTCCAGCTCCTGGAGAAAGACTTACTGGAAAAAGTGAGCATGGGTTTGCAGGGAACTGAATGCGGCTTTTGTACACGGGGCTGCGGGTGGGCGCCGGGGGGGCTTTTCCCCAGGGGAAAGCTGTGTCGCTGGGCTGAAGTGGCTGGGGACGAGGGACAAAGAGGCAGCTGATGGCTGCGGAGGTGACAGCCTGGGAGGATGGACAACATTGGGCGCAGGGGCTGAGGTGGGAGCTGTGTCTCCCCAGCATGGCATCGGGCACACCTCACTGCTTTCTGAGCCAAACTTGGCGGGTTTTAGCCTGGGACATCAAGGATGCACATGGAAAGGTGGCTGTCCTTCATCCATCTGGGTGGGGGGATGTGCTGGTCCAGAAAAGCTCCCCCACCTGATACTAGGGGGCTGGTGGCATCACTGAACCGCATAGCACTGCCCGAGGAAGCAGGTAAGTCCTCCTCCTCCTCCTTCTCCTCCAGGACCCTGCTTGCCATCCTGCAGGCCGGTTGGCCAGCAATGCTGGCAGGAGGTAGCCCTGTTTGCAAGGAGGAGGTTTAAACCCAGCCCAGAGGCTGCAGGGATGCACAGGGCTGGGGTGCAAGGCTGGGTATGGGCTATGAACACCTCACTACAGCAGAGCTGGGGTTGGGAGAAAGGAGCTGCTTTTGGCAGCCTGGCAGGCACACACACGTGCCCCAGGGGAGTTTGCAGCCAGCTCCTGTTCTGCTGCTGGGGACAAAAAAACCCTTCCTCCTGCCTGAAAGCCAGCCCTGCGGGGCCTCGTCTCTACCAGCAATTACACCGAGGGCTGCTGGGCCAGGATGAAGGCCCCGTCCCCACACTCCCTGATGTCACCCTTGGCCCTGCACGCCGCCAGCTCTGGCACTGGCCGGGTTTGTGCTCACTTCCACAGCACGCAGCTGCTTTCCACGGCTCTTTGGGGTGGAACTGATTTTTCCCTTCTCTACCTCGCAGCAGGAACCATCTCCTGACGCCAAGTGTGTGTGCGAGGCGCTGCCGCCCTTGGCTCCGTGCAGGGGCTGGCTGCGAAAATGAGCGCCCGGGGTAGGTTTCTCCCAGGGGAATGGAGTTTCTCAGTGCAAACTGAGCATCTGCTGCAGTGGCTTTTCAGGAAACAGTGATATAAATAGCTGTAATAGCCCTTACAAGTGTAAGAGCAGGGTGTGCAGCATCCCCACGCGTGGGATGGGAAGGTGAGCAGAGCTGCGGGGGTTTGGTTTGTGCTCCACTGGGCATTTCCACCGCAACCCAGTAGGACCAGTTAAAGGTGGATGTCAGGCACAGAGAAAAGATACCTGAACTGCTCAGTCCTGGCAAGTGATTCCTTCCACGTGATTGGGGTGGCAAGGGGGGGGTCACGGCACAGCATGGGCTTGGAAGACACGAGGGTAATGAACTGCTTCAGCTACTGCAAGAACAGCTCTGAGACAGTTTAGAAAAAATAAAAATAAGTCAACATTTATTTTACCACTGAGCTCAGCCCCTGCTAGGACAGGGACACAGTCCTTAATGTTTTCAGGCATGTGAAAGTTTTGGCACGCTAGGTTTTAGCTGCTCCTGTGACCAAACTGAACTGCGCTAGAGGAGCATCTCCAAACCCCACGTCATCCACCACATTAACCCCAGTGAGACCACCAGAGCTCGGCTGCAAGAACAACACCTTTTCTTTCTTTTTCTTTTTTTTTCTTTCCTGTGGCCTTATCTGACACCAAACACAACAACAAGAATGGGCTCCAAACCAGCATCATCCTTTCCACATCCTTATGCTGCAAGGTGAATGCAGCAGAAGAATTAGCGATTTACCCCTTAAACAAATAATCACTTTGTGCCCATCTTCTGTGTTTCTTTGGCAAACTTAATGGGTTCCCAGGCAGCTGAATCAAAGGGGAATTCTGGTCCCCTAAAGCTGTCAGACCCCTCCTGCCTCAGCAACACTATTTCTACTTGGGTCTCCTAAAAAAAAAGAATCAGTGAAGCTGTATCTTGGTCTCGATCCCACAAAATCGGGCTGTTCCTTCTTCCCAAAAGGACAAACTCCAAAAAGGATGTTAACACACCTTAATCTGTGGCTTGGAAAATAAATAAGACTTATGGTTGTATGGCATCTGGTCAGGATTAAAATTGTAGATTCCCCACCACCCACCCCCTTGTGACACCCAGAAAGAGTCACTGAGTAATTCCCTTCTGGTTCCTCCTCAGTCATACTGCAGCAGTGAGTAGAAGGGGATGGAATTGAGCTTTTCCACCCCTTTCAGGGGTTTTAACTCTATGATCACCAGGCACTCCAGGACTTCAGCCTTCAGCCTCTTGACCAGCTCGCAGGCTGCACACATGGTACCTGCAGAAACACCATCACTCGAGGAGCAGCGCCGGGGGAAGGCTCAACCCGCCCGGCCACTGCTCCCAGTGCATGAGTATGGGGGTTCCACATGCTCCAACATCCTCTGCTTCTCTCACCTCCAGTTGCAAGCAAGTCGTCTACAATAATTACTTTTTGTCCCGGTTCCACGGCATCACTCTGGATTTCAAGTTCAGCCTGCAGAGTGGAAAGAGCAGCTTCATTTTAGTCTTGCCTTACAGAGAAACACTTCTAACGCATAGTGGAATGCAGACAAGTCTTTGGTGAGATCAACCTCAACACTCAGCATCTAAAACCCCCCATAAACACATGCTCCAGCTACAGGGAATTGTCATGGAAATATCCAGCAGGTTAGGTGATTGCTGGGCCAGCCCTCTGGCACGTCAAGATCCTGAACATTCATCAAGTGAGTTATGGTCCCATCTTGAAACCTTATCCCAAAGCAGTTCTCCAGTGGGGAAAATCTCCTGTAATGCCCTTGGCTGGAGTGCTGAGCCAGATCCAAACCGTCACAGGCATGTCCTGTGTCAGGGGAACTTGTCCCAGGCAGGGGTTGGCCCAAACAATCCTCATAAATAACACCTAGATTTGGTGTTTCTGCTGCCAGTCCCTACCTGCTGTTAGTTATTAAGCTGTGTGTTATTAGGCTCTTTAATCAGAGAGGCTGCGGTGTTAGGAGGCAAGCACTCTGTTTTGAAGCCATGCAATAAAGGCTTTTACTTATAGCACTTACTGGAAGAGTGGGAAACACGCTCCACGTTCATGCCCCTGAACTCAAGCCAAAGAAAGCAATTTAGCACCAAGTCTTATCACTTCCCCCCCCCCCAAATCAGTGCATCTCACTGACAGAGCGCATGTCCATGGCTCGGGAGGGAGCTGCCACACCAGGGCACAGGGACACTCAGCGCTGCTCCTGAACCATCAGCATTGGCTGCAAAACCCAACCTGGGGACCCTCCGCTGGGTTTATCACCCCACCTCCTCGCTGACACCCCCCCCGAACCAGCCTGGAGACCCTCTTCTCTCCCCTGGACATTACCTTGCCATACTCAAGGGTGTAGGAGACCGACTCAGTGGGGCCGGGAAGCTTCCCCTTCTTCCGTATGGGCACGAAGCCGATGCCCAGCCTCTGAGCCAGGGGCGGGCCGATGAGGAAGCCACGCGAGTCCAGGCCTGGGGGGAGCAGAGCAGCACAGACACTCAGAACAGACCAGAGGTGTCTTTGTATGACACCCCAGCTTCACCCTCCCACGTTCAGGGAGGTCTCTAGAAACAATTTGCTCATATCGCTATTTTTGTGGGTTAAAAACACACACGCCACACTCCTGCACTGCCTGTGTTCACCAAAATATGCTGCTTGACAGGCTTCAGGGCACCGCATCGATCCCCCCATCAACCCGTTTTATTCTCCTTCTTAGAGATAAGCTCAGCAAAGCCCTGGTATCAGTTTGGCCACACAGCCAGGGACTTTGCACCACTGGTGTTCACGCTTCAGTTATCATGAGGCACTTGGCCTAGGTTTGGTGCAGACGCCTCGAACTCCGGGCTGTTGCCCAGCCCTGAGTGAGCACTGCCATGCTCAGCCGCTTTCACAGGTGCGCTCTAACTCCTTATCACCACAAAGGCTGTTTCTGTTGGCTTGAGAGGTCCCCTGGGAAGGAAAACATGCTGGAACAGGGTCTGCCTGCTGTGGGGACTGTGCGAGACCTTACGGGCATGCCTGTAAGATTTTTACATCAGACTTTCAGTACTCCCTGACTCTTTTTTTAAATGATGAAAGCAATGAATTACAAAACTGGCACTGAAGTATCATTAGATACCATCTGCCACATCCAAAACCAGTATTTCAGGAAACTACAGAAGTTATGGGTATAACCTGGCCAGTATTACCATACGATACAGGCCAACATTTGGGTGTTTATAATGACCAAAGGCTACAGTATTTGCTGCCCCATTAGCAGAGGAGCCTCCCCACACCTCCCGCCCAGGCAGCCTGAGGACACCATACTCTGCACTGGCCTCAGAGATGTTTTAACCAACACCCACCTGCAATAAAGTCGATTTTGGGGAAAGATGCCCTCAAATGATCTTCCAGAAGATCAATCAAAGTCCTGAAAGCTGCAGGATCCTTCAGCAAGGGGCTGATATCTCTGCAACGAAGAGGGAGAGCAGTTATAATACAAACCTCCGGAGGTCGGGCTGGCTTTCCAGCGAGCTGCTCAGCCCCGGGGAAGCGGGTCCAGTCTTGTGCTGCCAGGAGCGGGCGAGGGGAACGATGGGATGCGCGAGGGATGCCGGGGGGGGGGGAATGCCGGGGAGGGGGGGATGCCGGGGGTGGGGGGGATGCCGGGGCGGGGGGGAATGCCGGGGGGGGGAGCGGGGATGCCGGGGGGGGGGGGCGGGGATGCCGGGAAGGGGGGGATGCCGGGGGTGGGGGAGATGCCGGGGGGGGGGCGGGGATGCCGGGGGGGGATGCCGGGGGCGGGGGGGGATGCCGGGGGCGGGGATGCAGAGGATCTGGCAGCAAGCCTCCAGCCCAGCCCAGCCCAGTCCTGTCCGGTCCGGTCCCATCCCCATCCCCGCCGCACCGGAACAGCACACCGGGCACTGGGAAGTCGGGAAAGGGCCGGACGCGGTCGCGGACCCGCCGCAGTCTCTCCTCGCTCATGGCGGCCCCACTCTGCGCAGCTCCGCACCGCGCAGCGCCGGGCGGGGCTCCGGGCGGGCGGCTCCGCCCCGCACCGCCCCCGGGCACAGCCCGCACCGAGCGCCGGCTCCTCGAGGTACGGGGCTTGGTTACCCCGGTGCATGGAACTCTGGTACCCCGGGGGACGGAGCTCTGGCACCTCCGTGCACAGAGCACGGGTCTCCCCGGTGCACAGAGCCCCAGTTCCCCCAGTGCATGGAGCTGTGGTACCCCGGTGCGCGGAGCCCCAGTCCCCGGAGCTCAAAGCCCCCGGCCCCCAGTGCATGAAGTTCTGGCACCCCCGTGCACCCTGTGTCTGTGGAGTTCTGGTACTCCGGTGCACAGAGCCCTGACCCCCCAGTGCACTGAACCCCAGTCTCCTGGTGCATGGAGGTCTGGCATCCCAGGGCATAGAAATCCAATCCCCCAGTGCATGGAGGTCTGGCACATGGAACTCTGATAACCCCCTGCACAGAGCTCTGACCCCCCCGTGTGCATGGAGCTCTGGCACCTCTGTTTACAGAGCATAGGTCCCTCGTGTGCATGGAGCTCTGGCACCCCCATGCACAGAGCGCTGACCACCCAGTGCACTGAACCCCAGTCTCCTGGTGCATGGAGGTCTGGCACCCTGGGGCGCAGTAGCTCAATCCCCCAAGTGCATGGAGCTCTGGCACATGGGGTTCTGATAACCCCAGTGCACAGAGCCCTGTCCTACTGGTGCATGGAAGTGTGGTACCCTGGAGGACAGAGCTCCAGTCCCCCAGTGCCCCACCACCCTGAAGCATGGAGCTAAGGCACCCCAGTGCACAGAGCTCTAGCACCTTCATGCACAGAGCACCAGTTCACTTGGTGCATGGAGCTCTGGTACCCTGATGCACAGAGCCATGATCCCACCAGGGAACAGAACCCCAGTCCCCCAGTAGGTAGAGCTCTGGCACCCTGGTGCACAAAGCCCCGATCTCACCAGTACCTCGAAGCAGGGAGCTCCCGTACCTCGATGCCCCCTGCTCTGAGATGCACAGTGCTCTGTACCCCGCTGCACAGAGGCTGGGTGCCCTCATTGTTCAGAGCCCTGGTAGCCCATTGGAGGGAGTCTCAGTTCCCCACTGAAGAGTGCTCTGGTACCTGCAACGTGTGGATCCGTGTTTCTCCAGGGCACGGAGCCCTGGGACCCTGCCTTGCCCCAGCCAGCTTTGGAAAGGAGTCCTGTGCCCAGGGGTTACACTTCCACCTCCCTTCACCCCTCCCAGCGCCTTGCAGAGATAGCGAGTCTGTTAGCACTAAAGTATTTCCTGCTTTTCTGTTCCTCATCAACTCTTGTGAACCCCTGGAATTTCATTTTGTGTTTGTTGAAACCATTGGTTTGGATTATGTTCATGGGGGATGATAACACAGCCAGGCTGGGCGCCCTCAGTGCTGGACTGACCGCTCAGCAGCTACTGGTGTCACTGGTTTGTACGGTGGGTCAGGGCAGCCTCACACAACTCCTATCTCCCATCGACCGATGGGCAAACAGCCGCTTGTCTGTGCAAAATCCATCGTGGGCAGGAGCCGGACTGCTGAGCGAGTACAGATCTCCTCTTACATGAGCAAATACGACTTGGGTCTGGTCCAAATGCATTTGGGTACAACCCACTGCAGAAATCAAAGCTCCACACCTGGACAGCCACTAGCACCTGTTTTCGAGGCATGTGACAGTGACAGCAGCCAGCTGGGTATTTTGCAGTGATTTGATGTGGACCCTGTGGGCTGGGAATGAATGCAGAGCTGTTTTCTCCTGTTCTTGCTGGACCAGCTGCTCCCACCATGCCCGTGGTTCTCCCTGCTATGAGAAGCAGCTCTGGCACAGGAGGGGAAGCTTCTCTCCTCTCCGAATTAGCCATGATGGGCTCACATGCACAGCACAGCTCACGGGACACCTGATTCTGCCCACATCCCAGCATCCAACACATCCTGTGTTGTTGCATATTTCCCAGTGCCTGGTGCAAACCCTCAGGAATAATTTGCCGCACACTGAATCCTTCGCTGTTCTATTTTCTTTTTAATTCATTTACAGGCAGCAAAAGGCACCTCTTTAACGGATGTTGGCCCAAGGTGCAAATGAGACAAGCTGAAGGCCAATCCAAAGGTTGCTCCCTTTCTTGTGAAGCGCTCAGTGCCAGAGACAGCACAGGAGGGCAGCGTGCCTCCTTCAACAACCATTCCCTTACAGACTAAGATTTTCCCTGAAGTCAGATTATCTCTTTGGCACCAGAAAAATCCTCTCTAACAGCTGTTCCAGCGAAGCAAACACAGCCGAAGCACACAGCCTTCCACTGGAACAGGAGCTTCGCAACACCCTCGCTCCCTCGGATGAGCTGGAAGGGGTTCTCTTGTAACCTTCCCAACCACGATACTGGACAATGAGCTATTCCAGCAACTCCCCCTCTTCCTGGCAGATGGGAGTGATGGAATTTATCTGCCTACCCATGGAAACAAGCAGGAGCTGGGAAAGGGCTCTCCTGCCTCAGTGCAAACAGCAGGCAGCCTTCTGCCTCTCACTAGGGGAGGATCCCTCAGCTGGGGTCTCCATCACACCTTTGTTTGTGACCCTCCTACACCAGTATATTTTTCTTGAGGCTGTGCGAGGTTCCCAGGCCCCTTGTGCCCAGACAAACCAGCAGGTCTCACCAGGAGGAGATGTTCACGGCTCCCACCAGTCCCTTTGCACCCAGCAGCTGGGTGAAGAAGCATCTGCAGGGATTCGTCCTCTGATGTGGGATCAGGCCACTCAGACACCGTCAGTTCTGCCAGGAAAAGCGTAAAGGTTACACCAAATCGGACTTCCAGTGATTCAGCCGCCAGAAATTATGCCGCATGCCAGCTCAGGTTTAAAAACAACATTTCTCAGATCTCTGTCAGAACTTCACCTCATTAATCCTCCATTTCAAAGGATATGAATTGCACCTACCAGTACAGACTGGTTTGTAACATCCAAAGTAAATTAATTTTCCCTGTAATTGTTCAACCTTTCAAACAACAGCGCTGACTCCTACTGCAATTTCCATCTGAAAAGAACTTTCCTAGGACCCATTTCCAAATGTGATGTCAAAGGACTTGGGCTCTGGAATATCACCGGGGAGGTGTCTTGACATCTGCTGGTGGATCAGAGATTTAGGGCTGTTCTGTGTCACCCCGCAGCTCTGGACACCAGTAGCAGGGGGACACTATGGTCCTGTGGTCCCATGACACTGGCTTTGCCCCTCTCTTGGACACAGAAGCAATCAGTGATTTAAAAGTGCTTGGAGATCCTGATATGAGAGATATTATTAACCTATGAACATAAAGACTGCGGGGTACAAAATCTTGTGGGTTAACTCTAATCAGCTTAACCAGGCAATTAGAAGAGCTGCGCTGAGTGTGGAAGTTTCTGTTCCACTAAGGATTTTAAAACTTCAGTGTGAAGCGGAACAAAGTGCTCAAAATTTCAACAAACCCCACGAGGGGAAACGAGAACTAAAATTTCCTTTCAAATCCACTGGAACGTTTCAATTTCAGCTTTAGAAATGCATGCACTTTAAACCCATTAAAAAAAAAAAAAAACAACCAAATTTGACATATCTTATTTCAACAGCAGAAGAATGCAGTTCCCTAGCCAGCTCCCTGGGTTGGTGACCGAGGCGTCCATACCGAGTAATGAGGGAGCTTTGTCCCCCAAAAAAGAGGTGAAGGCTCCATGAACCAGCACCCAGCAGCTCCTGGGGGCAGCGGCTGGATCAGGCCCTGGGAGGAGACGCCAAACTCCCGCTCTGGCCGAGCCGGGAGGGGATTTAAAACCCGATCCAGAACGGATGGATTTGGCACGCGTTCCTCGCTGCTGGCCAATGCACCCATGGGCTTTTCAGCCCCCGTATCCCTTCCACATGGGAATCGTGCTACCAACCGACATATCGCCCAGAGGGGTGTTAAGTGACTCCGGGAGGGACAAAGGCATAAAGAGCTGCCAGACTCGAGAAGTTGGATGGCAAAGTGTTTGCGTTTTTTTTCACTGGAAAGAGACCACAGGCTTTTGGCTAGGGATCCACCTTTATTGCGGATTTATATGATCCCAACTACGCTTCAAGCAACAACAAAACTCTAAACGGTGGAAGGGGATATAAAGAAAACAGGCAAACGGAGTATTTTCTTGGTGGTTAAAGTAGCCAGTTTCCAAAGGGAAAAAAAAATAAAAAAGAACCTAAAATGGGATTTCAGTTCTTCCCTTACAACTGTTCTTAAAAACTAATGGTTTAACTCAAGAGGCACCGCTGTGTTGCTTTCTAAAAACCTCACCTCAAATACTACCAGAAAACAAAAGCAAAAGTCTATTTACAAGTATTATAACTGAAAATAAAACTATTGTAACTGAAAACAAAATGGAAAACAAGCCACTCTATCTGCAAAACAGTGATCTGGACACTAAACTAGCACTCGGGGGAACTCTGGGAGAGAAAAAGTAGATGCAAATTGTGAAGTTTCCCAGTGCTGAGGACAACAGTGAGATTTCTGGGGGGTTATTTCTCGTCTGGCTCTGCTGGCGACTCCGCGGACAATAAACCACCTCCCAGCACCACCTTCCCCCGGCGCCCCGCATCAAACCCTTCTCACCTTCCAAAGGTCCTGCAGCTCCTGAAATTATTTTGCACAGCGACTGCAAAGATGTCCTCACTGGGAAAAATGTATTCTCCAGGCTTCAGGAGATCCTCATCTCATCTGCTTTGCTTTATGTGGAACCAGGCGGTTTTTGGAAGCCAGTCACCACCAGGTACTGGCATCCAGGCGGCAGCGACTGTCCCGAGTCCAATAGCTTCATCCTTGGCGATATTATTTCCAGTTTCTTTATGAAAAGCCGCTGTCATCCTCAGCGCTTGCCTGAAAACTCAGTCCCCAGACAGTGTGTAACATTTTATTAGCAAATACGCAGGTATCGCTCGCTCTCATTCTGAATTTGCCCATTTTCACGTTTAATACTGTGTTTGTCAGCTTCCCATTCACGACGCAGAGGCACGTTATCTTTTATCGCCGCACTCAATGCAGTTTCCAGGGCATTAACCTCGGCTCTAAGTGTTCGGAATTGATCTTTCTCATTTCCAATTCCAGTCCTCAGATCCCCAAATTGTTGTTCCACAGAGACTAATTTGCCACCGAAATAATCCATTTGTCGCTGCAGGATTTTAAATCAAGGCTCCAATTTTTGCAGCTATAGACTGGGAATGCAGTAGGACTTTTTTCCACAATTATTAGTTACATCCATTTTGGGAGGTTCTCTGCATGGAGGGTCAGATGATAACACAGCCTTGGGGGCAGAGCAGGGAGACTCGAGAGGCTCAGCTAATTGGAAATTAAAGGCAAGAATAAATTCCTTGGACTTTAAGCACAAGTGGATATTAAGCTTGTAGCAGATATTTAAATATAAGAAAGGAATATCACATAGACGCGGTCTTAGACAGACATTGTCATTCCTTTAGCTTGTATGTTTTGAAAAAAGAAGCCACCAACAAACCAGCTTCAAGCTGTGGGTCCCCAACCGATCAGTAAATCCCAGTAGCCCCACTCCTGCCCATCACTATCGCTCATACAACCCCAGGCAGGTCCCGCAGCAGCTCCCGTGAAGCCAATATCTGCCCCAGTACAGCCAGTTCCTCAAACTGGGCAAGTATTACCCGGCCCAGCTTCAGCTCTGAGGTTCGGGATGATTATTAAGGGCAGATGTGGTGATGCACGTCTGTGTTTCGTAATCTGAGGGCGGTTTGGAGCTGGGGCCGTGCTGGTGGCCGCAACCTCCGGCCGCATCCATCCCTGGTCCCCACACCAGGCTCACAATTGTGCTTGGGCAGCTGTGTGGGCTGGGAAATCGATCCACGTTAAAAATAATACAGGGAAAACAAAACAAGTTATTTTTAACCCAGGTCAGTCCCGTGATCTGGAAGGCGTATCTGTGAGACTGTCCCAGAGCAAGGTGTTATTCAGTTGTTTTACAGGTGCACACAGACGAATTGTATAATGCATTTCTGATAAATTAGTTTATTTTTCTTCATTAGTTCTTTATCTCACAACTTTATAATATGTACATCTTTGGGAAAGGCATTGATTTAAAATCCTCCTTAGTTATCCAGCTGTAAAACCATTATTATTCAAATTCAAAGCAGTAGCTTCTTCACATCAAGCTTTTATAATAAAGGGACATGAAGCAGATAATAAACAGACATGAAGTCAACTCACTTATAGCAGCCAGCTTTCTAGTGTGAAGTTTACATCCAGAATTTATGCACAGGGAAATTATTTCAACGAGGAATGAGGACTTTGTGTGCTGGGTAACCAAACAAACACCGGGTGCGCTGAGGACAGGATGGCCTGTCCAAGCAAGAGGGAAAAAGCAAGATTTTCAAACCTGCAAGCTGTGAAAGAGTGAAGGACGAAGCAGCAGGCGGGGGACACGGAGCAGCCCGTGTGCTCACGACGTGCGTTCTGCAGATGCAAAGAGCTGAGAAATGTGTCTGGGCTGGTGCCGAGCTGCTGAGCTGCCACCCTGCGACGTGACCTCTCAATAAGCAGGACACAGAAAGACAAAGCGCCGTTACAATTCGCAGCAGGCGCGTTCATCGCGATCCAAGAGCTGACGAGGGTTTTCAGAGTTGCAGCGCTGGACTCCCTCCACTGGTGGTAGCTTCATCTGCTGGTATTCGTGGACTGCAGGGCTCTTAACAATTCTGGGTGACAGAAGCAGTAAAGCAGAGGTGGACAACATCCAGAAAATGGGAAGCTATTGATTTCTGTTTGGTCTCCTGTGCTGATGGACACACATGACTGCCGCAAGTCCTGACTGAAGAACAGTCTCCCGAGACTTGAGCTATCCCCACTATGTCAAAACAAGGAGAAATGTTATGGATGAACTGGAAATGCCTTGGTATACTGGAAGGACAATTAGGAACAACGTAAGGCAGCTCAGACTATCAACAAGCACCATTTGCAGATGTGCAGAGAGATGCAGAGGCTCTGCCAGCCGATGGGGCTGTGACTCCTGACAGGTGGAACAGTAAGAGCTGACTCAAGTGCTGTTCTTATTACAATCTTATAGGATTATGCAGCTTCATGAGATATACACTAGGAATTACTGAGGAGGGGATTACAGGTGGCATAAACCATGGGAACGGAGAGAAGGAGAGCGTTTGGGATGAGGGGAGGGTAAAAAGCAGCCCAGAGCAGCAGCACAGACACAGAGCAGAGCTCTCAGCCTGTTTCAAATCAGCCCTGAGCTTTGCTTGGGAAAGAAGAAGGGCTGTCTGCAAGTACAGAGCGCCTCGATTTTTCCCAATGCAGCACCACCATACAGAGAGGGCACGTGTACTTATAAAATCCCGGAGGGGTGGAAGCGGGGCTGTCGGTGGTGCAAACAGCACTTTCAGTGTTGTTCTAGCTGCTCCCCTGAAGCCCCAGAGTAACTTTGCTCGGTTTTGTTCCAGACATGTTTTTTAGCCATAGCGAAGGGTGTGAAACAGGCTGAAAGGCAGATGAGAAATTTGCAATGTGAAATTGTGCGAAGGATCGGCATTTACCGTGAACTCTGTTTAAAGAAGTGCTACACCCAGGCTGTGGAAAGTTTGCACAAGGAGAATTCCTCAGAGAGCGCACGCTGGAAACAGGGTCAAGAGTTAACGTCTGATGTAAACGGGCATTTCTGAGCCTGCAGTTGGCTGGGCCCAGATCATGAGACTAGAAGCGTGACTTAAACCATATTTGGACTCGGGTTTTTAGAAATGAAGAAAACCCTTTAAATGAACAACTGACCCCCAGTGCCCTAAGAATATCCTGCACACCATCAATAAGGCAATACTTACACAAACACTATCTTCAGATTTTTTCATACCATTACCTAGGGAATGTTTGCAGCTCCAGATGGAAGGAAGGGAGGGTGGGAGCACTCGCTTGCACCCAGCGATGCACAGCAGTGCTCTGGGCCACACAGCTGCACACAGTGCTTGCAAGCTTATGGAGAAAAGAAAAATAAGTCCAAAGAGTTCACAATGGAAATCAAATGTTAAACCAACAAGTGACAGGCAAACAAAACAAGGGCAGCTTGGGCAGGGCTTTCTGGTGGCTCTGTGTTTCCTGAACAGTTCCCCATGGCTGCTGCTGGGGCATCCAAACAAGCAATGATTTGAGAGAGCAGGTTGGGTGGAAGGAGGAAGAGGAATGGTGCGTCCACGGCGTTTCTGGGGTGGTGGCAGAGTTGTGGTTGTCCAGAGAGCTTTTACAGTTGAAAGAGTCTTCACTGAGAAGTTACCATTTACGGAAACAACTCAAATAACAGAGGAGTCAAGGCTAAACCCTGAGCACTAGCAATATAAACACTGGCCCTTTTGGAAGAGCAAATGATGATATCATAGATACATCACACCCTTTCTGTGTAAACAGGAGTGCCAACATGAGAAGACATGCTTTGTAATCCCTGTGTCCGGCTGGTTATAGCTTCTCTGTGTAGCTCTTGAGAGCTGCAGAGATCAGTGAGGCCAAAAGCACTTCCTAGGATCAGGCTTGGGCGGTGTCAGGCACTTTCCCAGCTTCTCACAGCCTGGAGGAGACCAGTTCTGTTAAAAACAAACACAAAATACACAGAAAAATTATTCATACCACGTTATCTGCTAAGCCCTGTACCGTAACGAACCCCTTTTGATTCTCACAAAGACGCTCTTGTGTCCTGCGTGAAAAATGAAACCCCTCTTGCAGCTGACGCTCCTGGCTCATCAACTTCCCAACTCCAAACACTATTCAAAAAAAGCTTTGGGAAAGAGTAGAAATGGTTCTGCAGCAGAAGATTCCCTCTCCTGGGATACCGCGGTGTCTCCTGTGGAAATGCAGTTTGCCGGGACTCTGGTGACCGTCCTCTCTTTCCTGTAGTAGAGTGGAGCAAGCAGACCATGAGGTGAAACCCCTAATTTTCCTTGAATCCAGAAAAAGAGTTATTGTTCTTAGCACCAAGACATCCACACACCTTGTTGAGGAAACAAGCAAAAAGTAACAGAAGGCCAAAGGTGTGAGAGAGGTAGGAACGCCCATGTTCTAATGAGCATTATGATGGGTGAATTCATGAACAGATGGAGTAGGAGACATTTATGAGACAACTACTCCAGTGCATGCAGACCAAAAGTATTAATATTTGCCTCTCTTGTTTCCATGTTTCTTGAACGACCTTCCTCCAGCATGTGCACAACAGAGAAAGGACATCAGCAGGGAAACCGCATCTTCCAAAGGGATTAAGGGAGGAAGGAATTTGGATTAAAATTTCTTCAGTTTCATGGAGTTTTATAATTTTAAATTTGGGACTGCAGCAATGTTAATGGTCACAGTTCCCATTTCGCCTTCAAAAAGCTTTTGTGTTCATTCTCTGTCTCTCCCTCCCTCCAGGTCTGTCCGTCCATGGGAGGTTCCTGCTGGCACCTATTAAACATCAGTTCAGATCTGACCTATTGCCTTTCATTTTACTCATTTTTATCCTTCAAATCATTTATGTTTTCTTGGAATTGAATTCCTATAGAGTAAAAAGCTTAACCCCAGAAAAAATGCCGGAGCAGGTTTCTATTCCACAGAGCTGACAACAGATGGCAGTGAGACACCAGCTGTGGCTGCAGAGGGAGCAGAGCAGAGGGGACCTTTGGTGGAAGGCACCCCACCAAGGGCTCCAGACGCTTTAAGAACAATCAACGCTGTTTTCTAAATCCATTTCTCAATTTTAACATGCACAACCACCGCTGGAAATTTCAGATGCCTCCAAAGAAACAAATGAAATATTTGTTCTTTTGAAAAAAAAAAAACAAACCAAAACAACACAACCTCAACAAATCGTGTTTGCTTTAGTCTTGCAGTCCGAGTCAGCTTTCCTGGACTGAGCTTAAGCATGAGAGCCCTGAGGACATCATGTGTGTTGAAAGTTAAACATGCAGACAAGCCAGTGCGGTTCTACTGCAGGGAGCGATTTCTCCTGCGCTTCCACAGGAGGAAAACGCAGCAGAACGGGCTCGGCAGGAGCTTCATCCTCGCTGCTGGTGGGACTGGCCACAGATGGGCCAGCAAACCCTTCCCAGCTCGGGAGCGCTGATGCTGCTGCACTTACAGCAATCTGTGACTGCAGCAGCTGCAAAAAGATCCGTCTGCTTTGCTTATGTGTAAGTAAAGGTGATTCTTCTCCTCTGTCCCAGAAATGATATTAAATGCCCATAGCAAATAAACAGATGACAGAATTGAGAAGGCAGCGTTAGGCTTCGTATTAGTAGGTGATATTTATCTCCCAAAGACAGATTTAGGGCCCAATCAACCCCAGCAATACTATCACTCCAAAATGATCTGGTTATCTTCATCTCTGGTCTCAAAAGGTGATAATTTTGTGCCTGTTTATTTTACTTTAGTGACCGTGTAACTAGCCTGTTAGGAGGTTACATAGAATAGAAAACTCATTATGTAAAAATGTTTCCTGCTGGGATTTGAACATTTCTCCTGGGATCAGAAGACCCCTCCAGCCCACCAGGAAGGCTTTTCTGCCTCAGATGTCCTGAAAGATGTGGTCTGAGCTTGGCCAAGCATTGGAGCATGGCCTGGGCAGGCACCACAGTGCTTTGCCATTGCTGAAGCAGAAGCAGCAGCCCATGGGCTGCAAAACATAGGGCTGGGGTATGGGGTGGAGTCCGGGACCTCCAGTCCAGCCGTTTTTCCATCAGGCAACCCAAAGACACTATTTGTTGACAAACAGGGATAGCAGATGTTTTCCCAGCACCTAAACACACTACGCCAGGGTAGTCACAGAACAGGGGACTATTCTGACAGTTTATGAACCAGTTTTGGAGCCAGAGCCAGCACAGAAGACATGCTTTTCCAGTGCGGGCCTCTGGCAGCAGCCAGGCACTGGGGAGAGCGTCTGAACCCAAAAGGTCCCAGAGGAACACAGAACAGTGTTTATTAAGGGAAAAGTTGAATAATGAAAGCAAACAAGACTGAAACAATGGTCCTTCAAATCTTTTTCCTACTTAACATCCAAAAATAAAAAGATGTGACAAAGCTAAAAAAGATCTTTGCCTTCTTACTAAGAAGACACAGCTCCACATTTTGTACTTTTCTGGCTGGCTGGGGACAGACCCTAAGCAGCAGGTACTGACTGCTTCAGAAGATTATTTCAGCATCGGAAAGATTTCACCTGTTACCATTTTGTGCCAATCTATAGGCACATCCCCTCAGACTACACAAACTCTTGTCATCCGACAACTTTACCTCCTACAAACTATGCCGTTTCTTTCCCGGGTTCTCAACAATCCAAGCAGCATTTGATGGGAAAGCCAAACTGTGAGTTTCCAACATGCAATTTGAAGCAGAAAATAGAATTGAAAATGTTTGTCACGTTTCAAGCCATAAAGGCTTTGGAAAAGTCAAGCGTGAGTGGAATCAAGGGAGACTGAGCAAGACCAAAGATACTCACACACATCGCTGACAAAAGAGCCACTGTCCCAGTCCCACCACTTACAGCACAGAAAACTTTTGAGATTTGCAGAAGGATTAGAAAGGAGAAGAAAGATCTACAGCTGTAGATGCTGAGGTATCTCTAAGGAAGGAAGCCACAGAGTTTATCACAGCATGTTGTCAGACTTTCCAGACCTAACCCCACTCCGTATGAGCCTTCCTATGCTACTGCATTCCACAGGTAACAAACAGTCCTCTCTGCCAAACAACAGCCAGACAGCCCTTTAACACAGAAGCATTCAGCTCTCCTCCATCCCTTCCCAGCATCAGATGATATTTTAAAAGCCTTTACAAAATACATTTTAAGCTAAGGATACTCAAATGTACATATTCTTTAAGCACTCACCATGACGGCCTTGTCGCACACGTTAAGTTGCGGCTCCCCTGGCACCATCGTCACTTTGTGCTGCTGGACAACAAGGGATATTCGCTCCATGACACTTTGGTATTCTTCGCTGGCAAAGCTAGAACAGGAAAAAAACACTGGAGTTCTTAGTGGTGCTTCATGCACAGCATTATTACAGTGTCCACATCACTGAGCTATGTCAGAAGAATTTTCCTGGGCCACAGCGAAGGAGAATGAAGCATCTGGGCTGATGGAGTCCAGCCTGGCTGGATACAGCTGATATGCTGCAAGCTCGAGCTGATTGCCAAGGAGGAAGGGTGGCACGTGCCAATAAGGTGCTTCTGGCGTTGTGCCTTAAACAATTATCACGAGAGACACCCTAGGTACAGGACAGACACCTTGCCAGACGCGTTAGTACAGAAAGTTTGTCCAGACAATACTTGTGGTGTGTTACACAAGGTCACCTAGCTCTCCGTACATTCGTCCTCCACTCCTAGTGCTTTTCTGAAGCACATGCATCACGTGGAGGCTTTTATTGTAGGGAAAGAAAGGTAATGTCAATACTTTGTTTTTCAAGGGTGTTCTCAAGCTAAGCGCTTCAAATACAACCGTTGGCTAGTAAAAGTTCACAGTCACCAAGTAAGATGAACTAATATTATGCAAACAGGAAGATGGAGAAGAATAGAAGCGACTTGTCCAAGACAAGAATACCTCGCCATTTCGCAACATTCACCCTGGGGTTCTACCCCATCTACATTCTTCCATTAGAGCTTTATTATTCCAAGCTGGGACCCATCTGTCATGCTCCAAGCCCTCATACCAGGTTATAAATTACCAGATTTTTATCCACCCAATTACTCTAGTAGGTACTTGTTTAAGTGGTTCAGGGTGTACTTCACTAATACTTCAAGTACCTCTAAAATGGAGGATTACTACCCAATGATCTCATTTTGTCCATCATGTTAAGAGTCACTTAAAAAACAGAGAGCGGCAAATTGCTTCTGAAGATAAAAGAAACAATGCAGCTTGGTCCTGACCTCAGGCTCCCTTTGCTTACAGTCCAAGCTGGCCACCAGCCCCACACTCCAGCTAATTTCCTTCTTTGAAAAACAATCCCATTTTGAAGCCCAGTAATGTGCCAACAGTTTCCAGTAAACCCTATAAATATCACATCTCGGCAACCATCCAGAGAGAAGCTGATTGTGGGGATGGGCCTGAGCTTTGCTGATAGAGAAGCGGAAGGGAATTGGAAATTACAAGCTCGAGCAAACTAATCTGTTGCTCTCACACCCAGTGGCCGCATCCTGGTGGAGAGGACACGGCCGGGCCCGGCTGGGGGATCTGCGGGACAACCCCGACATCCAGACGGTTCTTGCAAAGCTCCCAAATTTGTTCCTCTCCCCACACATCCCACCTTAGCGCTCATAGCTCCCTCCTCCAAAACCAGAGGGAGCGGCAGCAGTTTGGGAGCTGCCACAGACCATCCCAGACTCTCAGCCTGGTGAGGACACTCGAGGCAGAAATCACTGAACTCAGCCAGTGTCACATCCCGGTGGCACAAGGGCCCTTCGGTTTGGATAGATTCTATCTGGAAACCTCCTGGTTCTATTTCAAGCGCACAGGATTGCCAGCCCCGCAGCATGCTGGAAAAAAAGATCAAACCAGATTTAAAGAGAGGGTTTAATGCTAACCTGTGTTGACATGCAGAGGAGAGCAAGCACGGGAAGGGCTGCACACAAAGAGAAAACGCTGCAGAGACAAACACACCGCAGGAGTTGGCCTGAAACCACAGGCGAGTACCAGAGATGCACACGGCGTGTCGGACACCCAAGCTGGACATGGCATGAAATGGGGAAGCCGGAAATATAATAAAGCCGACATACACAGTGATGGAAAGGGAGGGGAAACACAGCTTAGGGAGACACGTATATTTCAGTATTTCAGATTTCTAATGCACCTATTGTGCCAGGATTTGAAAGCTCTTCCAAAAGCTAATCACACTTTATTAAGATCCTCATATTAAGGATTAATATGAATTAATACATATTTTAATCGATTGTTAGAGTCTAACAGATACTCTAGATATCAAATCATTTCATGCCTCCTACTGCTGCTCTTGTAACTATCTAATGTGTTTATGTCTGTCACATACTTATGTCATCTCTCCAGCATTGAAGATCTTCTTTCGGAAGTGGACCCATAAGATAAAATGTTGCTGCTAACTAATTAAGCTCCACAGCATCTTTGCAAATATTTAAGTGCTAAAGAGATAGCTCAATTTCATCCATCCAAACGGCTTTTCATATATAGGGTTCCAAATTAGCTATAATCTGGACAGACCAGCAGAAAACACAGCTGTGGTCTGGATGAAAGATAAACAACATTTTGTCACGACTGCTGCTTTTTGCTCCAAATATGCCAGTCCTGTTGCAATGAAAAAAATCTTCTCACTATAATCTTAACTGCTGCATTTAGCCACAGCATTGTTGCTCATTAGCAGCCTAAGACACTTGAATGCCACAGTATAACAAAGTAAGCTTGAGTAATTTAAATCATCTTCTTGCTTTAATTCCCACGTTCAGGACACTCCTGGCTTTTTCAGCAAGCTCAGCAGCGACGGGAAATCTTGGCCTAACCTCAGCTCCTGGTGTTTCTGAACTGCTCTTCCCTGCAGCTTCTACACTTTCAGATTATTTCAGCATTTAGCACAGGCTGAATGATTTCCCTAAAGCGTGATAGAAATGGCTTGGCGCATAGAAAAGACTCGCACTTCTCAAATAAGTACAAAGCTGGCTAAAGCTAAAGACCATGTATAGATTATGCTCCAAGTCATACCGCTAACCTATAAACCTTGTCTCAGTAGGGCTTAACATGCTCTTAAGATGGCTCAACCTGTTGACGCTAGCTTAAAACATATCCGATTGCAGCTGTCTTCCTTGCGGTGAAGTACACGACAGTGACGGACCCCGCATGCTATGAGGTGTCACTCAATGCTGGAAGATCATGACGGATCGTCTTCTGATGCCTCAATTAAGCACATGAACTATCTTCCTCATCCGGCCGCGTATCAAGTCTCCGTGCACAGCAGGGGATGGCAATGCCTGCGATGGCACCAGCCCCGGGGCTGGCGTTGGTGACAAACTAGAGACACCTGCTGAGACAAAGCAGAGCCGCATTGGGGTCGGTTTTCCTGCCTTGCCCCATTCCTTGCTTTGACCAGCTCCGGTTTTGCTCAGACAGACCTGTTTAGCTCCACAAAGTGCTCCAAATCCAAAATCCACGCAGCAGTTTGTAAAGCATTTGCTGACTGCATACCAGGGGCTAAAACTGTCTCCAGCCCTACACAAGAAGTACATTTTGAGACAAAATCTGCACGAGAAGAGTGGCTTTACTCTGTATGTAAGATGGAGATAATTACTTCATGGTAATCAGTTTGAGTCATTAATGGAGTTTGGAGACTCTTACATGATGAAGTCCCGTCATTTCCCTGAATGCGTATGCAGGACTGGGCTGCGAGAGCTGGGTTTGCTACATTCTCTGTTCCAAACTTTAAAAAAAAAAAAAAGATATTATCTATACAGGTGTTTGGGCATTATTGTGTGCATGAAGATGCAGAGCTCGCTGCCCTCGGGACATGCAGCATCTTGTATTCCAGTTCAACAGTCCTGCCGAAGGAGAGCTGGGAATAGCACGGGAAGAACGAGCGGGTGAGCAGGTGGTGTTGTGAGGAGTTTGCTAAAAGAGATCCCCCGGTGTACACGAAATTATTCCACGCTCAGAATGAGTGGACAAAGTCCAGGGTCATTACACTAATTGACACTTTACCTCCGGGAAGTCTCGGGAGATCCAATCAGGGCTGGATTGAGAGCGCTGGGTCCCAGGCACAGGTGTGGCCTCTGCTTCCTTCATTTAGTGTAATTGCGCCTTGGCAATCTGCTCCCATCTCCTCCCCAGCCAAACAGCCCCGTGGAACCTGCTCTGCCATTAACCCCCCCATGCCCTGCGCTGAAATTCAGGTTTGGAAGGAGGGTTTGTCCATGTTTTTGGTGTTAGAGCTCCGGTTTATTCTTGCAGTCGTCAGTCTTTCACCTTCAGGTCTGGGAGATTCTCCACCATCATCAATACACCCTCAAATTAGAACCAGAGCAAATTAAAGAGGATTTTAAGCATTTTAAAAAATCTAGATCTTGTCCTAATGATTCCTGTATGGGCACAGCGCAGTATGTCTATCCTGGGAGTGACAGGACTGCATTATTATTGAGAGGAATGTATCAAAATGGGTATTATATAGTGTGCTTCATAAAAAACTGACAGAGGGCTCTTAATACATGCTTTCAGATTTATAGCATGTTTTACCAGACACAGGTGAAGTTATGGCAAGAGCATAAAACTTGGCTAATAAAGTATATTTTACTTCCTTCTCCACCAGAATTATTTTAATTAAAAACATTATTTTTAATTGTGCAATACACCCAGATTCAGGTAATTTGATTTTATCTGTTATCAGTGCTGTGAGGCTGCTCAGCACTGCAGTATCCAAGTCTTGATCTTGTCCCATTATTCAGTCTTCCTCAGTTTCTCTCTTGTATTATCAAGTTCATTTGCAATTTAAAGTCTGCACAACACACGAGGCAGACAACAGGTTTGGGGCTCTACTTCTGAAACATGGCAACTTACAATTACTGGAAAGGCTCACAGGGCTGAAGAAAAGCAAAAAAGGAACCAAAGAGAAGACTGAAGGGTCTGGTCCAGCAGCATCTGCTGGGACCCAGTTGCAACTACCTCACATTGGGCATGTGGCCAGTTACCCACAGGAATATTTGGAGTATTGAAAACACCTCTCCTCTGTGTGGATTCTCCAGTGGTGTCCACAGCTTTCCTTGCAGCAGGGAGATGTGATCCTGCTGATCCTCTACCCAGTCACCTGTTTTCATAGAACTTGTAACTCCCCGGTTGCAAGAATTCTGCTTTTCTGCTGCATTTCACTGCGAGCAACTGCAACGTTCAAATGGCAGAGGGGATGGAGGCAGAATGACTACATAAAGCCTTAGTATCTGCATGAACAGGTGACAGAAGATAACGACTGTCCATCTGATCCTCCTGCTGGTTGCTTCAGTGGTATTTCTGAAGCAGAATTTAAGCCATGTGTCCTTCAGGCTACTGCCGCACTGCCTCAACCTGTCTATGAAGAAGATGCCCATTTCAAACTGCATTTTGCATTTTTGAAACCAGTTCAGATGGCTTTTTACTTCAACATTCCGTTTTTATACAGTGCCACTCTAGCCCAGACTCATCGAAATACCTGCAGGCTGCTGGTCTGCCACAATCACGCAGGAGTTCCAGGTTGATCAGACGATGCGCCACGATGCAGAGCGCTGGTCCCGGACTGGGCAGGGGGCAGCGATCAATCGAGATGAGTTTACCTCTGATCTTAGGCTAGAGATTCTCCTCCACAGACGTATTTTTCTTCAGCCCCCTTCCCTCCGGAGCTGTCTGTGTAGCGGCTGTCACGCCTGGCTTGCAAATGTCTGACAACCTCTCTGCATCCAGCTCCCACATGGTTATGCTGGATGTTTTTTATTGGCATTGCGGAGGCTCTTTTACCCTCAGCTCTCCAGTTTCCAGAATTTTAGTGTTCCTCAACACCACCTCTCCTGTGGCAGCAGCTGATTCGCCCCTGCAATTGCAGCTGCTTCCATTTCCTTCTTTTTCAAGAAGACGAAGAGTCAGCATCTCCCCTGAGCAAGACTCTGGTTCTTTGTTATACATTTTTGCACCTTCTCTCTTTTCTCCACGGAGAGGTTTCTGCCCCGATCAGTACAGCGAGACTGGCAACATTTCTATCAGATCCTTTCCCCTTTAGCTCCCCTTCAGGAGCTTCTTCCCTTCTTTTCTGGCTCCATAACCAGTGCAATTACCTCTCTGATGATTTCCTGGATTTTCCATCTGCTCGAAATAGGCACTTGTGAGCTCTCTTGTTAATTAATGTGTTCTAAAATCATTATGTTCATCAACCAAGCCTTATCACTTCAATTTTTTTCCATAGTAGTAAAATATATTGCCCTAAGTAAAACACAGGTATTTTGACGTTCAAATTTTGGTAAACTCAGTTTTGAACAGGGGCTAATTGCTCTAAGCAGAAGTCACTACTAACCTGGAGTATCAACAAGGCGTGAGCACCCTGTATTTACATGTTATTAAGGCTTTGCACCTCTGGCTAAAACTGCCAAAATTTCAGAGATTTCTGCTCTAAATTCTTTTTTTCGGCTTTGCCACCTGACTCAAAACACTCTCTCTACTTCAGTCTTCATTGGGTATTTTGTTAACGGTATTTTAAGCTGTGCCAGCTTTTGCTATATATTATTACTTCTGTTCTTCCTGACCGGCAATGGAGTATTTTAGTAAAGACGTATAAATAGTCATCTGGGACTTGGGTAATAAAACTGACAACTGGTTGTGAAGATGTTACCAAGAGATAATTTCACTGAATTTTTCACAAACAAGTTCCCTATGTGGTACTTAATGGACACACAATACCGCAAACATAACACAACTTAGTAAAGAAAAAGACCTATCAGATCTTTTAGTTCTGCATTCTGATTAATTTGGTAACAAGGGCACCCCACAGTCCAAGTGGTTTTTTTTGAAGCAAAACCCCCTAGTAATTACACCTAGGGAGGAAACAAAATGCTGCTTAGACTTCAAGAAACGTTTCTGCTTTGTGTGCTGCCTAACACACAATCTTATTTATATTTTAAAGTTGGGAGCTATAAAAAAAAAAGAGATATCTTCTATCCTACAGCCTACACAGATCTAGTCCATCTCTTGGATAACAAAAGACACGAACTTCTCACTACACAAGAACCAGATAATGAGGCAACTCTTACTTATGCAAGTGCAGTTACGTTACCATTTTTGGCAACCAAAGAAAAGCTTATTTATCAGTAAGCACACTTCTTCGAGACATATTGCCCATATATACCCTGGTATTGCAGGTGTTGTTATTACAAGCACCTCTCCAGATGCCAATTTTGCCTCATTAGTACCTGCAGGCATGTTCATGCCCCACATCATCCTGCAGCCACATAAATGTTGAGTTTGTCCTACGGTGCCAAGCTTTGCTCAACGCAGTTCTCAGAAGAGTCGTCCTCTTCCCAGGAGACAGCTTGCTAATTAACCTATCTGATGCTTAGTGCTGAGTGTGTCAGTCCTGAAGGTCAACTACAGGATGGGATCTTGCTCCATCCAGGCTGTTGATGCGATGATGTAAATACGGGCAAGCTCGGGCAGTGCGAGAACTCCTGACATGCATTTGGCACTGCGGTGAATCCTGGCTGACAAAACAAAGTCTGTGAGGCTCTTGGGTTCCCGGGGTGAAGCTCCAGTTCAGGCTGAGAAGCATCAGTGATTATCTTTCAAGGCAAAGGGGGCAAACACAACCGTGTCCCTTGGCAGAAGCTGGAGTGCAGGAGACAGTCCAGAGGGGCAGGAGCAGCAAGGGACAGTCACAACCCTGTTGGGAGGGTCTGTTCTAGAGTCAGGCATGCGGGGGACGCACACACAGCCTTACATGAAGGGGAACATAAGTGCAGGGTGCCATATGGCTCAGAACTGCCAGACGTATCCCCAACGTGATGACAGGACCTGCCTGTAATTGCCTGACCAGTTTTTCCACTGCATGAAAAGTGCTCCTCGGGGAAATAAGTTTTTGCTTCCAGGCAGGCTCCAGGAAATTCAGTGAACTGTCAGACAGAGGAAGGACTTGTTCTGTTCCACCGTGAAACCCAGGGAATTGAAAGCTTTACGTGCTGTCTCTACATCTTGAAGGGCTTGCATCTTCAGCGATCCCTTCAGCAGCCAGATCCTCAACAAAGGCTGGAAAGGCGGATCCCTGTGTTCAGAGACGAACTGAAATTGTAGCCTTGAAATAGTCTCTTAGTGTCATGCAGCACCTCGTGAGCATGGTGACGTTACCTGAAGATGTTTCACACGAGGCTGCCTGAACACAAGCACCCTGCAAGTGACATGTTGCCACAGTTGACTGAGCTGCCTGATTTCGAGGCTGCCCCAGCTGTGAGATCCCCAAGAGATCCCAAATATATAAACAGTGGATCTCTCTGCAGGTTCATGTGATGTGTGGCCTTCTTGCACAGCAATGAAACCTCTTACAGGTGGTTTTGCATGTGACTCCGCTCCAAATGAATGCAAACCAAGAGATACAACAGATGATAAGGAATAAATGAAATAAAAAATGAGCAAAAGCAGGCAAGAAGAATGGGACATCGGTGTGCCATGTTGCTCCTTCACAGCCTCTGGAACAGCAGCAGAAAACCTGATAAAACCCAGTACAGATTTAGCAAAGCAAAGTGGTAAAAGTAAATTAAAGAGGGAAAGGTACCAGTACACCCGGACCGCAATGCAAATTTTTCTAAATGCTTTGGCAACATAATGACGCAGCAGAGGAGCCAAGCTGGTGAAAGAGCCGTGTGGGGGGACGGAGCAGTGGGGCCAACACCGGCTGAGCGGGAGCGGGACCGGCACACCCGGCATGGACGGATGGACAGATGGACACTCGGAGGAGAACACTGGAGTCGCTCCTGAGAAACATCAGTGTCGGGACTCCCAACAGGCTGTCTGCCAAGGGGGGTAATTAAGCTAAATAAAAATACACCACAGTAACAGCTCCACAAATGAGGATAATTTAATTACCACATTCGATATAAGAGACCCACTTCCCATGAGTTTTCCATTGTGACCAGAGAGAAGACAATAGAAACAGAAATGGGCTGCAGAAAGGAAGATTCATGTACTAAAAAGAGGCTTTCTTTTAGGGTCTGCATATTAAACAACAGCACAGCTTTCCATAATCGTGTCATAATCTTGCCATAAAATTCAATCAAAGTAACAGCTTGTGAGTGCCCAAAAATCAATGGAACTGTAGGAGAAATGATTGCAGATGTAACACTGGCATTTATTTCCATGCTCAAGCCACGGTTGGGATAAGGAACATCTAAATAATAGGGAAGCAGGAGTCCTGCAAACACCTCTTTGGGAAGAGCTCCTCTCCCTCAAACCCAGAGGAAACACAAACTGTAGGCAAACTACAGTTCGCTTAATACTACCCATTTGTTTCATTTGTTGGAAAAGAGGTCATTTCTATCCACTATTGTCCTAAAATAAATTAGTTGTTAAACCAAGCGGGGCATAGTCTTATCTGGAATCCCAACCCAGTAGCGTAGTTACATGGACCTGAATTTAAAATACAGGAGCTGCAGATTTGTTTTATTCATTAGTGCCGAAATGCAATAAAAAGCGAGAGCTAACGTGCTGGGCTTCCAAAGAGCTTTATACACTGTGTAATGCACCTCTAGGGTGCTCGTCTGTTAAGTGAGAGAGAAGTGAAAATATTTTCCCTTCCCTTCTCTCTCTAGTGAAAATACTTACTGGACAGCACAGGCTTAGTTCTTTGGAAAGTAATGGAGCGAGCGTATCCACTCAATTATTTAAAACAGTTGAGTAATTGCAGTCCTGTCAGCTCAGAAAACATCTCTCTGTTAAAGCTGCTGCACAAAACCATTCCTGTGCAGGCAGTCATGGTAGCACTGGTTTTATCTTTCTTTATTTCCACATGCTCCAAGTGGGAGCCACTGGTGAGGGATGAGCCTGTGTGCCCCGGTCGCGGCTGGTTTTGCTGCAGGGTAAAACTCAGTCAGTAGAAGGAAAGAGGGAGGGAGATGGGGACACTTTGGGAGGTTTTTTTAGAGGTGGCAGGTTCGTACATGGGCTGTGCTGGCTGATGACTATGTAAATCCTTACAGAAATCTCTCAGGGCATGGTGTGTGCTGGAGATGTTACAATAGCAGGTTTATATGAAAATGGACCCAGATTCAGACAGCCAGGAGAGTCCAGGAGGGAACAGGACTAAGCAGAAAGTTCTCTTGCTAAAGCCCCTCTGGAAAAGCTCCTTTAGCAGGGGCTGGGAGACAGGAAGGCTACGCCACATTTGCCTTTCACAGATTCCAGCGCACAGAGGAAAAGCACCCCGCAGTGTGCAAAGATCACTTGACATTTCTCTCCTGGCCCCAAAACACAGAGAATCACAGCTCCGATGCACACACTCACCAGCACCACTGCTTCGTTCCATACCTGCCCTGCAATTAGTCCTGTCCTGTCCAAAAGTGCACGTTTGGCCTCCTCCCTCAGGGGTGGTCAGACACAAAACAAGAACGACGGGGCTGATGAGCCTTGGACACGTGCACATCACTAACCTGACCATTTGAAAATGGAGGTTTGTTCCGTTCTCTTTACTACTCGCCAGTAATGGCTTTTTGGGACGGTTTTCAAGCAGATTGCAAGAAACACCTACCAAGGCAAATCAGTCATATAAAGCACACACTGACAGTGCTGAGAGTTTTCACATCTTCGTTCACTGACTCACCTTAATGGGTACTTCTCTCCAAGGTCCCTCCCCAGGTGGAAGAGCAGCGGCAGAGTCGTGTGTTCCTCCTGTGTATGTGTTGTCACTCTGGAGACGTTCTGCCCAGGACAGAAATCAATGCCCTGCAGTGAAGAGGAGAGATCATCATGGGGGAAGCAGGGGAGGGAGCAAAATTCTAGCTGATGCCACTTTCTTCAGCACCTTGTTCCAATATACCCACAAAACGCAGAGTTATTTTGAAGTTAGAGTCTGCAAAATGGATTCTGATCTGATGGGGTAAAATAAGGTGACAATGTTGGTATTGCACTGACATAAAAGCTGGAGCAGGCTTTACATTTTTATCTTATTAAAAAATAATTTCTGTAAAATATTCATTAAAGTGAAATGGCAAAACTAAAGACAGAGGCGAAACTATTTAATCATAAGAATTATGTATGTGGAAAGGATCTTCTCTTTTTGGTTTCTATGGCTTAGAAACACACAGAGAGGATCGGATCACTTGGCAGTTCTGATCAAAAAGCAACAGTCTGGGGGAAAACATCCAGTTAAACTGAGGGGCAATGGGCACCTGGGAGCATCCCTGAAATCCTGCCTTGAGCTGAAGGATCTGTTTCACTGCAGAACAAAGCAAATCCAGTTAATTTTAAAGAAATGGGTGCATTTCTGATTCCTAGCAGGCTGGTAGAGAAGCACTCACTGGGGGATGACAGTGGGGCTGGAAGAAAATACATTAAGTCTGGAGACGTTCTTGTTGCCAAGATTCAAGTCTGGGGGGTTAGATGCCTCCCAAAGATGCCTCTGGGGGGTGTGTGTGTCCCAAAGCCTGGCTGGTTATTAGCCAGGTGTCGACCTCCCTAATCACCCCGAGCCTGGTTTGGGGGGCGAATGGAACCCATTTAGCCCTGGGAGCAGCCCAAAATGCAAAACACTAATTTCACTGAATGGCAAATAAAGCAGGGCGCCCCACAGACCAGCAAAGACTAGCACCAAATGGACTTGTTAAAGCTCAGTTTTACAATTCCAGCTGACACGCTGCGCTCCTTACAATACCTCAAAATGCCCCGAGACACGGACAGAGACATGGAGAGAAGGTAAATGGGAATATTTCAATGGAGGTGGGAAAGAAGCTGTAGCATTTGCTTACAAAACAAACTGAAAAGGGTCTCTACAGATGTTGGTAGGATTTGATTGGCAAACAATTTTCTAAAAATATCCTGTGTTTTTAATGGACAGCTGGTCAGTGGAGCAGTTAATATTCTGCTTTTCAATAAAGCAAGAAGTTTAGAAGCCCATGAAATCCTATTTATCTGCACAGAGCTATAGATTCCTGAATCACTGAGTGGAAAAATAAGAGAGTTGCTTGATAGGTTGTAGTGGCCGACCAATAATGGACTTTAAATGGATACAAAAATGATCGACCTTTCCACCTTGTGACACCACCGGCCTCTGAAACACACAGCGTAAAATAGATTTTTATTTTTATTTTCAAAAGGAACAGTTAATGACAAGGTATCAAAGCCTACGTAACATCCAAATTACAATTTGGATGCGAATCAAACAAGCTATTTAATTAAGAGCCCGCTAATTGGTACAATGCTCTTCGGCTGCAAATGCTTTAGTTTGAAAGAAGATTTTAGTCTCTTGGGCATTTGTTCGTACATTGCTCTGTTTACATTTTATCTCGTTTCTTATAAAATCCTTGTAGCTGAGACTCCAGAATGCAGTCCAGGCTGCATCTGCTGCGACAATTTGCCTGATGCCACCAGCCAAAAGTTATTTGTCCTTCTAATCTAAGCACTCAATGGCCTCTTCAAAAGTGGTCTATTGGGGGAAAATGAAATAAATAAATTTAAAAATAAAATCAAGAATACCGTTTTCCAACATTGATAAATAACTCTTAAAATACGGCTGAAGCCACCATTTAAACTTCAAAGGCCTTTCAACTTTATTTCCGCAAATAAAATTGACTATTATTATTTTTATGTACTGCCTGACTGCCAATATTCAACCTACAGAGAGAACTTAAAATATCTTCTACCTGCTCACCAACAAATGAGCGAAAAATAAGAGATAAAATGATATCCTCACACCCCTGATCAAGGCATCATCCTGCATCAGAGCCAGACCTACACTACAGATACTGGAGGAGCCCAGTCTTCTCTCCCTTTGACAGAAAAGAATATCTTTTCATCCACAACTCTATCTCATCCTATTTCGTAAGTCAAAGCATTTTCAGTTCCCAGGCTGGAAAGAAAAAAAATCAGCTATACCACAGATCTGAAAGTCTGGGATCCCCAAGTCTGGATCGCTTTTCTTTTCTGGAGCAAAATCAGTATAAATTAAATCTGCTTGAGATTTGAGAATTATTTAAAGACAAGCCAATCCACACTCTGGAGCATCTGGGCAGTGCCTCTGGTTTTTGGAAAGTGTGTAGATTCGGTCATGCGTGGTACTGAGGGGGATGGACATGGCAAAAGTCCTTGTGTGTGTCTTGGATGGGATGGAAGGAGCTGCCCCCCAGCTCTGCTCCCCAGGCAGGACAACAGGCCTGCTGAGGACGGGGCCTCCCTTCTAAATGACAATTTAAAATCCTGGATCATTTCTTGCCCTTCATTAAACAGCACCCCAGGCTGCAGAGGAGCTCCCCCCATTTACACTGACAGGGGACTGACTTCAGCTCTCAGGCACTGCCAACAGGAGGGCAATTCACCCAAAAATCAAGTTATGTTATGTGGGAGAAGAGCAAAGAGGCAGCTACGCCTGCCCTTTCCACCAGGATAACAGAACCCACATCAACTACCCCTCCATATGCTCTTATTTCCTTTAAGCTATTTATCTGGCAGACTGTTAATAACAATATGCAAGGGATCAATAGCCGGTTAAAGCACACGCCTAATATTTTATTCTGTGTGCTGTCCAAGGTAATTTGCATGTTTACAGGTAATACTGATCACACAAAGCAGAAAGGTCACTCGCTGTGTTTAAACAAACTTGTGGATCTTTTCTCCTCAATTATAAAAGCATGAAAGCCAAACCAGAAGATCCTATCTGGAGCATGTCAGGTCTCTGCCTTCTAAGGGAACTGGTAAAAGAGCATCAGATGGCAACCAGAAATAGCTCAGCTCCGGCACCCACTCTCTTCCTCAGGTGCGGGGTTTTGCGCCACAGCGCAGACCTGTTTGCTGGAGCAGAAATTCCAGCAATCCTCCTTTTTAAAGAAAAAAAACAACCGAAACAAAACCTCAAACATTTCCCACACATTGGGTAAACCTTTCAACAAGCACATCTTTCTGCCCCTCTTCCCAGCAATCGTGTAGCTTGGATTGTTTTTCCGTTCGTAAGATCTAGCGGCTGTTAGCTGCACAGCTTATGCTTTAATTTCCAGAGCAAATGGACCACAGATGCTATGTCAATACAGACATGAGACAAATACAGCCGGTTGCCAGTTTGGGCTCTCCGCCAAGTGATGGAATCACCACTTGTGTTAACGTTAAGCCTTCTGGCAATTCATCACCCTGGCGCTAACCCAGATCCCTCCGACTTGACGAGCGGCTGCAGATTTCGATAGCGGCACAGCAGATCTGGGGTCTGTCTGCTGGTCGTGGCTCCTCATTCTGCCACACAAAACCCAGAGCAGCAAAATATTGGAAGGAGAAAAGAACAGCAGTTAATTAAAGCTGGGAACGTTGTTTCTTGCTGCTCGCCACAGCGCGGGAAAGTGGCCGTTCTCGTTCTCCTGGCCATTCTCAGTAAAAACCTCCCAAACTGGAGCTCTGAATGACCGGACACCTGAAAGTGTGGCTGCCAAGCTTCACCCCCATTGAAGAAAAATTGCTTCTAATGTGTTAACTGTCTGGAAGAGACCCCAGAAGATGGGCAGATCAGCAAAACCTCCGGCGGCTCTCAAGCAGAAGCGATCAATGGGTAGCTCATATGCTCAGAGGACCACAATCAAATGTCATTATTTGTGAGGTTCTACTTGACTTCACATCCCCCTCGCAGAAAAGGCTTTATCGATCCCTTCACGTCGGGGAGAAGGGCAATCAGCCAGGCTGCGGCAGGAATAACCCCTTTGGCATTTTACATTAAAACAATCGGCTCTGCTGGCAGGCACCCACACCAATCATTTAAAGACACAGGAGCTCCCATGAAAAACCACTGAAGGCTACTAAGGAGATACTAAGCTGGCAGCAGGAAGGTTGATGTTATCAGCCACTCTCCAATGAACCAAAGGGCGTTTTCCACATTTTTTTTCTTAATTACTTTTTCCCCTTCTTGCCTCACTGCTCTGGGATGGCACAAGAACTATTCTCTACTAGATGGTTTCTGTGGCAGGCAGGGAGAAGGAAATTTCCTTTCTCCTGCTGGCTTATACTCCTGTCTCTGCTACATAGCATTAAATTGGGCAATTCCTGAAGGCCTTACTAGTTACTCAGATAAATCCATAGAGAATGCTCATTTTTTCCCCCCCTTTCAGACCTCTCCTTCCAAACAAGGAGGATGAAATGTACCTTTTCCTCCAATCCAGTGGACAAAATAATCGGTAACAATGCAGACACTGAGCGTTCATATTTTAGGAGTGGGAAAGTGTGCACCCAGCATCATGGCTGTGGGCACCAGCAGCAATGGAACAGAAAAGCCAAGTTTGCATGCGTTATTTGTCATGCATTTTACAATCCAGTTTGAATTTGGTAATGAACAAGGATGGATGATGAGAGCAACAAGAGCAGCATTTTACACAAGATTTCCAGCCAAAGTCCTGTGTGTTATGTTGCACAAGAGAGGGATCTCCCCCCGTTTATCCTTAGTTCTGCTCCAACACACAAGACATGGCTATTTTTATTACTGCTCAAGAGGAAAGGTGGTCAATGATGGTGGAAAAGCTTACATACTTAAATCCACCAGTCCTAGAGCAACAGGGATTCAGTCCTTGTGCAGGGTGAAGATTTCTCTCCCTCTACCAAACTACTTAAAAATGTTTTACTGTTCTACTATTTAAAAATATAAAACACGGTTTTCAAGTAACGTTTCCTTTCTTCTATCTCTGTCCCACTTACCACTTCTCGAATGTCAATCTGTGTAAACACGAGCCACCTATATGAAAGGAGATGAAGCCAGGTAAGCATCCTATGGAATCTAGAGGAAAAATGTCCCATGGAGCTCTTGCTCTCACTGGCTTCCACTGAGCGAGCCTTCCCTCTGTGCTTGCAAGAGATTAACCATTCAAGAATGCAAGTTACCCAAGTAATCAAGTTAAGCCAGCAGAACAGGCAGCAGAGGTATCCTCCAGCTCTGAGGACAACTACAAGAATTTATGCTGGGAGTTGGACTAGAAAAAGAATTGCTTGAGGGCTAAAAAACAAAACAAAAAATAGGAAGAGCAGAACAGCATACTTTGACTTGGTGACGGATGACAAGTTTTAATCCCTACGGCAGAGGATGCAGACCTGTAAGGGCAGGTTAACGTCACGGGAGTCTAAGACGACTGGAAACCCATGCCCCGCTTGTGTGGGATATTTCCAGTGTAAATATTCCAAGTGCCATATGGAGAGAAGCATTTATATCCTTGTTCTGCTTTCCTAGGCTGTGCTTCCTGTAAGCTGCTTCTCTCTGGTACATTTTTATTTGTATATACATACTTTATTACTTAACTAACTTATACCGCATCCAAACACAGAGCTTTTCAGGTTAGAGGCCAAAATCGCACACATTCTTTCTAGATAATCCTGAAAGACCTGGTAGCCCTAAACAGACCCAGGACATGCACCAATTTCACACTTTCCAATATCAACAGGAAAATGTGGTTCTGGCTGCTTTAATGGTATAATCTCATCTAAAAGTCAAACAAAAATGCACAAAACATGGATTAAAAACAGCACAAGTTTCCTGTATCAATGATTTCCCACACTGTCAAGGAACAAGGGAGTTCTGAAAGCGAAAGGAGGTTTGGCTAAAATGTGCCGTGTATCTATCAAAAGAACGAGACACTCAACTACCCATAAAACAAAGCTCTCAAAAAAGTGCAGACAGCTGTTTTGACACATCTGGCCAACTGCAGACCTCTTTCAAATGGATGACATGCCAAGCAGATCTATCCGAGTCTGGACCTTCAGACAGAAAGAGCTTCACATTTGGAAATTTAATAAGTCTTCATATTGGATTCACAATAAGGGAAGGACGCACGCTAGAGATCATACAATTAACAAGGCCTCATTAGCTGAAGTTCTACTGGGATGGCAAATCAAACTTATCGAACAGCAATCCTGCCAACAGTCAGAATACCTAATGCCACAGATGTGCATCTATTTAAATACATTTTTCAAATTAAATCAGAAAACAAATTGGCATTCTTGATTCTGGCAGCGCCACTGTAGCCCAATATCAACTCAGCTGGGAACACAGGGCACCGAAACAGGCAGCAGTATCGTGAGATCACAAAACTACAACAGGACTCGGAACTCTGCAACTGCTCTGCATTCTGATTTATTTCTACTTTTAAACTTGCAAGGCTTGTAATTAATGGCTTGAGGACATGAGGAGAATTGGAACAAATTTCAGCCTCAGCTTCCTCTGCATGTTGTTAATGGCTGGGCTGTCCACTAATGTGCTTCAATTTTATCCCCATCAACCACGTGTGATACAAGCTGCGGGAAAGCAAGTGAATTTTTAATCATCTCTCTGATGTACAGTATAATTGCTGACTTTTATCAGACAGTACTTAAACAAAGACTTAGAAAGAAATAAATATTCCCTAATTGCACAACTGCCATTGCTCACAGTAGGAGAAGCCTTTGAAATGAGTAACTGGTCCCCATTATCACGGCTACACACATACTTGGACATGGACAAATAAGTTGAGATCAATGTAGTCATTTATTTATTTCCCAACTAGGTATGTGTGTGTGACATTATCTTGCATTCACATGGGAAAAGGATGCATCTGCGCCCATTCGTACACCCAGACACACACACAAGCTCAGTCTCATACAGGGAAAATCCTCCACACTGTGCCACAGGTGATGTATCAGTTTTACTCACATACTAACCTAAACAAATATATTATCTCATTTTAGCTGTGTAGAATTAACATTGAGACAGAGTGTGCAATCCTTTCCTTTCCTTTCCTTTCCTTTCCTTTCCTTTCCTTTCCTTTCCTTTCCTTTCCTTTCCTTTCCTTTCCTTTCCTTTCCTTTCCTTTCCTTTCCTTTCCTTTCCTTTCCTTTCCTTTCCTTTCCTTCTTACTCCACATAAAACAAAAACTTCAACTCCTAGAGCATTACAACCTTAAAAAGACAAATGCACATATTTACAGCCCTGAATGTAAATGACTCCCTTGGAGCTGACGTTTCCTTCTACCCCCAGGACATCCCAATGAAAGAAACTCTGCACTTTTACATCCACAAATGTCATCAGCACTTATTTCTGCACCTGCAATGCCTTGAGGACCCACTATAAGTTAAAAAAAAAAAAAGACATTAAAAATGCCCATACAAACAATCCCTCCCCAATACCAGCCTGCTGTCAAAACTGCTGAG
Organism: Streptopelia decaocto; assembly: GCF_964273445.1. Taxonomy (NCBI): domain Eukaryota; kingdom Metazoa; phylum Chordata; class Aves; order Columbiformes; family Columbidae; genus Streptopelia; species Streptopelia decaocto. The sequence continues at coordinate 6,400,669 of NC_138666.1, read as the reverse complement.
AGCTGTGCCATAATGCATTTAGTTCATGTCTAAAGGTATAATCAACAAGGCACATGTGTGAACCTGCCATTGCAGAAATGCCCCAGAGTTTAGTACCCAAGTCTGAGGCAAGAAAGATACAAAAGAAGAAAAATAATAGTGCTTAACATCCAATTGTGAGAAGATCAGCCAGGAAATTACAAAAGCTGTGCCTCTTTGGGAAATAAAATGTAAAACATCTTAGAGTGTGATACAGGCTCACAGAAGTGCTGATAATAGATTAAACACATGTACTCTACTGTTTTCAACAACCGCTGTTCTTTCCACTGTGTGGTTCCTACAGCTTCCCTTTTCCTTTTCAAGAAAAAACAAAACAAAACAACAAGGCCATTCCTATTTCACTTAAATAGTTCAGGGCACCACGTCTTTTGTACTAGATATTGCGAGATACAGGATCAATTTGGCATCAGACTCCAAACTTTGTAAGGGTACACGTGAAACCTCAGAATTCAGCAGGGAAAGCAGCTTAATATTAAGGAGCATTAAGTGCTGATTGAAGGGAACACCTCTCAGAACAACTCTGACTTTGCTCCTTTTCCTCTGCTCCTCTCCGACTTCAGCAGGAAGGTGCTGGGACACCAGTCCCCTTAGATTTTGCAGCAGATCTGGTAGATCTTAAGAGGCTGTGAATAAAAGTCTGGCTTGCAAGTGCACAGCGACATTCCCCAATTTAAATCTCTGCTTTCAAGGGCTACTTTTCGCCACGAGAACAAACGGGAGCAGGGTGTGGGTAGGTGTCCCGTTACCTTGCTGTATTCCTCCCAGGAGTTGCTCCAGGTCCAGTAGTGAGCCTTGTAAAGCCCAACTCTCACCGCCATCATCTCGTTGCCACGATAATAGAATATGGGCCTGAGAAAATAGAGCAAAGCTGCATGAGAAACGTCAAGGTGACGGACTCGGGCAGCCAGTGCTGCAGCAGCCCGGCTGATAAGGGAGACAAACACTTAAATGGCGTCTGGCTTCCGATCCGGCTATCAGGCAGAAACAGGCTGCCTCCTAATAGTCTCCGCTGCAAGGTTTTCAATTAACATTTTTTAAAAGCGTTCATCAAGTTGAGAGCTCACAGGGCGCAAGAATGAAACATTATACAGCTTGCCTGCCAGTGATTGTTAATCCCTGAACTATCAGACCCTGTTATTTCCTATGGTGCACGCCGATTTAAACACCAAATGTCTCAGAAATGGCACGTGTGTGTGAAACAAGAATACAGCCTGTGTGACAATCAGTCTCCTCGTGACGGCAGCACCAAGTTATGTGCCATCAGTGTCATGGGGACAGGGTGGCCAGGGAGGGCACCAGATGCTGGCTGGCTCTGGATGCCACCTCAGAAAAACCCCACAGAGGAAAACCCAGCAGCCAGACACACTTCATTTTTAACTCCTGCCCCTTTTCTTGCCCAAATCCTCCCTTTGCATCATCTAAAACATATTGCTGAAAATTGCAGGTTTTTTTCCCCGGAGGTTTTCCTAATTAAAAATGCATTTGAGAAATGCCCTTTGCTCAGAGCATTTGGTTTGCAGCTGTGTACACGCACAACCCTTGCCCTGGGCATCCCAGCAATGGTCCAGTGGCTTTCCCCAACAACATGCTCCTGGTTTTTGAGGGAACAGTAGGAAATTTTACTGAAATGGATTATCTGCAGGAGACAGGTTTGGTTTGCTGGTGCAGCTCATCACACAAAGACATCCACCTTAGTCAGCTCTTCTGTCCAGTTGTTTCAGGCTGCTGATGAGATCGTTTATCACTGTTTATCACTGTCGGGACAGTACGTACATCTCTGTCTTTCTTTCAGAGATACCACTTGGCAAAAAATTACTCACTCTGGTGATGCCACCTTGAAAAAACAGTCCCTAAATGCAAGATAAGGTTAAAATATCCACGTCTGAATGACAGGAGTGGCCTTAAATCTCTTCTATTTTAAAATCACAGCCGTCCCTGCAGGTTTTTGCCCTTTTTTAAAAGAAAACTATTTTTCATCTTTGAAAGAGGGTTACAGCTTATACTCAAAAATCTGCTACTACTGGTTTCTTTTTTTCCCCCATTCACTTTTTCCTTTTTAAGCTTAAAAGAGCACAACAACTGCAGCTCTTAGAAAGTTTTGGGGGGCTATGGAAACAGTGACCTGGACAGGTCTGGGAAAACAACCAACCAACCAACCAACCAACAACAAAAACAAACAACAAACAAAAACCATCAAAAAAGCCCAAACAAACAAAACAAAACAAAATGAACACAAAGAAGGGGAAAAAAGGAAGGAAAAAAAGCTGTGATGCACCTGGAGTGACTGCTATTGTAACACAAACAGCAGCAGTTCCAAGGGGCTGGTGACTGCATTGAAATTCTCTTTTAAACCAATGAAGCAGCTTTACAGACTTGCAGCAGCAGAGCTGGGCCAGGCTGTGTTCGAGGAACACGCGATGTCTCACGGCAGCCGCTGGCCGAGCTCTCAGGTAACACTGTACACATGCTTCTCACATTAAAGGGCACAAAAGCAGTTTTATGGAACAAAGCCTTATGTCCAACACAGAAAAGGGGTCAAATATGTTTTCCATGCGTACATTTCCTTGCTGTCTCACAGAGAAAGAATATATTTCTTTTCAGATTTCCTGAGCTGGCAAATTCCTTATGAAAATCACAACTACAAGACCTCTCTTGACCCCCAGTCCTCCCAAGGAGGGAGCCAAGGGTGTTTGCTGTCAGATCTCGGTGCCCATACTTGACAGCACAACTCTGGGCACAGAAACATCCCGGGTCTTTAACCCAAATCTGTTATTGCAAAAGCATCCACAGAAACAGGACCCTGGGGGAGGTGGGTGTCCAGCTCATCCGCAACGCCCAGCCTTTACTTCCAGACTCCCCCAAGCCAAGGCTATAAAGACCCAGCATATTCTTGGATGGTTTTAAGTAATAAATAATGTATTCTCCCCAACCCAGGCTCCAGTTCTCAGGCTTTTATCTCCCCTACTGCCATATGTTGTTCCAGGGATCCCTGCTAACCCCCTGACATTTACAACTGTCCCCAGACTCCACTGTATGACAACATGTCAGGAAATCCCACATCCACTTACTCCACGGCGGAATTAACACATAGCGTAAAGCTCTGCTGCTGCCCCACCTCCCTGAGCAGGAGCAACGATGCGTTAATTCAGTTTATAGAATATTTCTGTAAACTTGATTTAAAAACTAACCCCAAATTTGGCATTATTTCAGTTTGGAGGCAAAGGGTCGGAGCTCTGGGCTCATAACGAACCTGTCAATTAGCTTGCCCTGCAAGATGGCAGGTAAAAGGTCGATGCCGTCAATCTGTCTGTCACTGGGAGGCTGCAGTCCCGCCAGGGAGAGGCTGGTGGTGAACAGATCCATCACGTTGCCCAGCTGGTGACTGACCTGAAAAACCAAGGAAAATGCATTTGCAAAGAGACCTTCAGTAACAGCCAAACCGAAACGGGCTGGTTTCCATCCAAGCAGAAGTCTTGCTGCCTGAATCTCCTTCGCTGCTAAGCGTCTTTTGAGAATACCTCCCTTTACGGTGCTGCAGTCACCAGCAAACCTCCTTTTGACATCATAAAGATGATCCATATTTCTCCACTTCTAGGGAGCATTTGCACTTTAATCCCTTTTTTCATTTTCTTCTCACTTCTCTCGAAGTATCTGCTTTCCAAGAACATGTTTTTGCAGAGTTCAACTTAATTTAGCAAATTCCAAATCATTTGTAGATTGAAAAATCAGCATTTAAACGAAGAAAAAAAAGAAGTCCTTGATTTGTTCCTTCTCCAGGTCATCTCTGGAGTCCAGAATACCCTGACAGAGTCCCAGAAAGCAGAGGGATAGATGGATAATAACAAAAAGAGCCTGATGACTTCATCTGCAAGCCATTTCCAACAATTCAAGAACTGTAAAGTTGTGGTATTTTTAGTATATATTTTAATAGGGGAGAAAAACATCTGGTTTTGGCTCCAACAGAGATGTGCAAGCTTTTTTTTGTTTCCTTTTCCTTCCTTAATTGGAAGCCATGCTTATCTCACTGGTCTTGATTTGTATTTTAAAACCTTAAAAGTCTCTTCTGACCACTTCTTTGTGAATCTTTGCTCCCAGCCTGCTTGTGGTACGCTACAGTTATCTGCTGCAGGATGGTTAATTAGCACACTAAATTAACACACCGAATCGAAGCAGATACGTTCGAATCAAGAGCAAGACCATTTTGCACCAGGATGCACCAGCCCAAGATGCAACATGAAGAGACTTCTCAGCTGTACCACTTGTTCGGAGACCAGAAGCCATCTGATACGAGCCCACATCTGCGAGTACAGAAGTACTTTCTGACTCAAATCCAAGTTCTAGCCTTGCAAATGTCAGTGTGAACATCACGATGCCGGGACTATCAAAGACTTTTTATCTCTGAATCCTCTCTCTACGACAAACAAACTCCCAGCCTGTAAGCCGACACTAATTATTTAAATATGACAACAAATGATAACATGATAAATGAATTTTTGTGAGATGCTGGCTCTAGGAAAAAAAAACTGACGGGAAAATGCTATTTTTGCTGGAACACTAAGCCTTTTATTAAGAGACTGGGCTGACAAAAGCAAATAGTTAAAGGAAGAATTAACAAGTTAAAAGAAGAAATGGGAGAAAGCAACGTTCAGGGAGCCGATTACAAGTTTAACATTACAATATCACATTACTTGATTACAGTAATTTCAAATTTTAATGGCTTTCATTCATCAAAAGGTGTTGGCAGGAACACACCATATTAAAGCTGCATGCAAGAATACTTCCAGAACTCGCCAGAGAAAATCCAAGTGCAAAGTGCTAAGTGTAAGAGGAAGCCTCAGCATGGAAACCCTGCCCAGGAAAGCTGTTGGATGAGTTGACCAAGATCAACAGATCTTGCAGAAGGTCTCAGGCATTTGAGATTGAGCCTTATTCATGGATAGTCCTGCAGCAGACAGCCTGGAAGGGGTCGTGCTCAGCCCATCCTTGTGGCAGGGACAGATAGAAAAGAGCCCACAAAGCCGTCACAAAAAGCAAATAGTAGAATCATAGAATCCCAGGTTGGAAGGGAGCACAAGGATCACCTGGTCCAACCTTTCTTGGCACAAGCCCAGTCTAGCCAAGCTGGCCCAGCGCCCTGTCCACCTGAATCTGAAAAATGTCCAGTGCTGGGGAATCCACCGCTTCCCTGGGAAGATTATTCCAATGGCTGATTGTTCTCATAGTGTCCATCAGAATCTCCCCAGGAACAACTTGTACCCATCGCCCCTTGTCTTTTCCATTAAACTCCTTGTAAAAAGGGAGTCTCCAGCTTCTTTAGAGCTGCCCTTTAAATACTGGAACATGGTGCTGAGGTGTCTCCTCAGCCCTTGGATCATGTCGGTGGCCTTTCTCTGGACCTTCTCCAGCCTGTCCACATCTTTTTTGTACAGTGAGGACCACAACTGAACACAGGATTCCAGCTGGGGCCTGACAAGCACTGAGTAGAGCAGGATAATGACATGAAGTTCCCTTTCTGCATGGACACAAGGCTGGGGAACTTTCCTGTGGAAAAGGAAACAGCACTGAGGCCTCCCATGGGGTAACCCTGAGTCTTGCTCTCCCTGGGGCCATTTGGCAAACACGGACCTGGGGAAAACCAAAGCTGGCTGTGTCATGCAGGAGATGAGCTGTGGCAGACAGCGCTGTGCGTGCCTTGGACCGGCCCCTTACATGGGCTCTCTCCTCTGGTCTCAACTGTGCATTCAAAAAGGACTGACATTAAAAAAAAAAACCAAACAACAGTATACGTGTTCAAAAAAAAATCCAACCCAAAGCATCAGCTCACACCTTAGAGCTGGACAGCCTCATGAACTGGTGCTGGGAATGCTGTGCTCCCCCTGAAGCCAAAGGGGATTACAAGTGCTCAGCACCTCGGCAAAGATGCTCAGCCCCTCATTGGCTTCTCTGGCAGGTAATTTACCCCGAGCGCGCCTTCGGAGAGCAGAACAGCATCTGCAGAGCTCAGGGGGAATGAAGAGAAGATCTGGCCCACGGCTGCACCCCGAGAACTGCTACGTCAGGAACGGGTGGGCAAACCGGCAGCTGACAATTTCTGTAATTAAACCTCTCGCAATTTATAACACAAATCCAAAGTCCCTTTTCTTGTTGTTGCTCCATTCCCTCGCCTCAACCGTTTGATATCAGGCTGCAAGAGGCAACCACTGACCTGAGTCTTGCGTCTCTAATATCACCTAATTTATACATCGCCTTGTGACAATCCTGTGAGGCCACCATGGTCTTCTTGTGCTGGCCCTTATTAACCATAACCAGATGTAGATGACTCTCTTTAATCATCCCATTACGTTTCTGGTCTCAGACAACATTTTTTCCATGAAGCAGAGAAAACTTCTTAAGGAAATTAAATGCCCATGCCACAGCCACTTGGATTTATCTGTGCTCTGCAGCACCACATTGAAGAAGGGGAAAAAAAAAAAAAAGGTTAATATTTATATAAAACTTTGAAGTATTTTCAGAGAAAAAAATAAAAAAAATTACCATTTTCTCCTGTCAACAGTGCTCTTTCATTCTAGTTGCCTTTCCCATGTTTTTTTTCAAGAGAAGAAAAAGAAAAATCCAGTGAGGGCAACAGCCCAGAGAAAATAAATAATATATAAAAAAGAGTGAGATCAGATATTGCTCGTATCAGTGAGAAACAGCCGGTATTACGCACGTAAGAACGGATTTTTCCCCCCTCCTCCCCCCCCTCTTTTTAATAAACTCTCAGTATACACATAACGTCTTTAAGAAAATGAAATCCTTTTGCTGTGGGCCATGTCGCTAGAAGAAATAGTCACCACTGCTGTTATCAGTGCTTTCAAGCTTTAACTCTGAATCAAAGGCGACAATTAATAAAGTCGCCCCCACCAGGAATGGAAAGGAGGAAAGCTAAATATTTGAAACTGGGTGAACAAATGTCAGGGTGTTTTTAAATAAAATCCTTTTACAGTTATCACAGCGAGCAGACCCGATATCCCTGTCTAATTCAATTTCAATTTGCGCCCCATGGGAGATAGTGAAGAAAAGGTTGCAATGCTGTCTTTGGGTTGATATGTTCTTTTCTCCTTCAGAAAGCAGGCACGAGAGAGGCAGGGGAGGAGGGTGAGGGGAGGATGCAAATACCAACAGAATATGATTTTTTTTTTCTTTTTTTTCCAGCTGGATCCTTCCAGAAGGCAGATGTGATGTGGGGAATACTGAAATGCTGATTTGTTGTGAATTCACCTGGAAAACGTAGCCGAGGAGGAAACTGCAGAAAGGCTGTTTGTGTGTGAATAAATATTCCTGATGGGGGACCAGAATGAACTGAATGTTGATGCCAAGAGCAAGATGCGCTCCCGAGGCAGCCTGCTCCCCCAAAAATCTACAAATCAGCTGACTGCACCAATTCTCCAAACCTCTATCAATGTCCTGTTGAGTGTTCACAATCCTGTCACCTACCTTCTTTTGTTTAAATAAAAAGGTCCTCCTTTCTTTAAGCACACAAATGTACCCTTTAATAGAAACAAAACCAACCCAGTCCTATGTATCAATAAGATATTAATAAACTGCTAGATCCCAGCAGTGGGATGAGCTTTTCACCCAGTAACTGGATTTTACTGGCCTAAACCACCAGCTCTTTTTCTGGCTGTGGCTGAAGTGGTCGCTGGCCCCTTTGCCTGCTTCTTGAAACATTCTCGGCTGGGAAGGAACAACCGTTGCACTGGGAGCAACCCCGGTGCAAGCAGGAGGAGCTGACCCTTCAGCTTTGTGCTCCCAAGCCTTTGTTTTCTTCAGCTCTTTTACAAAGAAAGAGCAATGAGAGGCTTTGAAGCAGTTTTCCCGCATTTTCCAGCTACTTGGACTACACAGGACTTAGGCTGACTAGTTTAAACTTGCAGTCAAGAAGACATTGAAGCTACAGACTCTGGAAGATACAGAAAAGAAGCCAAAGAGGTACAAGAAAATACATGTCTCTTTACTTATACCAGATAATTACGAAGCAATAACTACAGGCGCCCTACAGACCAACGCAGCATGAGCTGTATGACACAGAAGCAAAGCCAAACCTCTCACCTGCTGTCAGTGCTGCTGCAGGTACCAGTGCTGGAGCCTCGATGGCAAGAACACAAGCAGAAAAGACATATAAGTAGTTGTCACACATTGACGTATCAGTAGCATCACATGGGATCTACCTGAGAATAACACAGCCTGTCCTGGGGACAGACAGCTTCTTGAGGTACCCAAGAGAACATCTGGGAGCAGAACACCTGCCCATGCAGATGTTTGGCAGGCAGCATCATGTGATGGAGCCCAGGATAGGAAGGATTTAAAGTTAAGCATGTGCTCAAGCACCAAGGATGAGATCAGCAGTGGTGGAGGAGTGGATTTTCGGGTACGGACCCGCCCGATTAACCTTAAGCTGAGCATGCACGGGCCTGGTACAGCACGGCGTCACTCAGTCCCCCCGCCTGCACAAACACGGGAACTCTGCACAGAAATGCCCATTCACAGGAATTCAAACAGCAGCTGCAAGTGTGGACTCAAGCAGGAAACCATGCGGCTCATCGGGCTACGGAGAACGTTTTGCACCACGTACAGTCACCACTGCGCTACGTGCAAACTACCTGTGCAAGGGGTACAGCCAGCTACAGGCAGAAAATGAGCAGACTTCTCTGCTCATGTTCTTAATTATCCTCAGAGTTACTACAACGGAAAGAATTTTTAAATTTGGTATTTACTTGTCCCCATTTATAATGCATGTTTACTTTTAGCACATTATTTTGTTTGGACATGGAAAACAAAGCAGTCAGCTTCAGTTTCATGTTCTCGTATGCTGGCCCAAGGCTGTTGTACTTGGCTTGTAAAGGCTTTATGGAAATGTTTAAATTTAAACAAAAAGACTGTTTTCATTTCAAATTTAAAAAAATAATAGCACATCCCTAGTAGGTTTTGTGAACTCTTTAAAAATGATGAAACCAAACGACTCTCCTGCCCTCGGCTGCAGATCTAAGCCATCTGATGGCTTCCTCCTAAATGTAAATGACAAATTATCATTATCCTGACTCAATTAAACCACCAAAAAGGAAAGCAACTTAGAAAAATGTTTTATTTATGAATAGTTTGCAGTCTTAAGCAAAGCGCTCAGTTAACGAAGTATCACTTTCTTCAGGGATGAGAGATGCTCAGAAAGGGGAGGGAATCTGTATTATTTACTGTGAACCCTGCCTGCAGAAGAATTGATTGCATCTTTCTTTAATGAGAACTGGGACAGGAAAGACTGGTAGTGCCACCAGAGGATTATTTTCAAGTGATCGTATCTGAATTTGTGTGCGGGCAGGAAAGAGCAATAGTCTGGTATCTAGAACTCCCCAAGTGGAATTTTTATCAAATAGCAAAGCAGGAGCCATGAGGGTCACATCACTTGATACTTGAGGGCACAGAGAGCATGTGGGCAGCACACTCCTGCTCTGGATTGGGACACACGTTAGTACAGTGGTTTTATGCTTCAGTTTGTTCAAACACACAGCCCACTAAAAATACTGTGGTCCAAAAGACTAAAGGGTTTAAATAGAGCAGGAAGACATGAAGGCTAGACCACTCGGTGCTCACAGAAGTGTTGATCATAGACACTCTAGATGCAAATTTGCAATAATGAACAGGAACGGCATCATTTTGTAGGGGCAGCACTCAGCTCCTTATTTAGACGAGCGTCTGGACTGACACACTGGGCATATTAAAAGTCTGATCCAAAGCGTGAACTCAGCAAGAAGCACTCCATTCAGCTCAGGCCACTTAAGACTGATCTGAATTGTTAAAAGCAGATACTCACCCCTCCTGCAGGTATATGTCCGGGCCACCAGGCGATAGCCGGCTCTCTCATGCCACCTTCAAAGGTGGTTTGTTTGCCACACAGAAAAGGACCATTGCTTCCTCCTAGAGAGAGCAAAGAAGGCATAAAAACTGTGATATGCTGATATCATATTTGAAAGGGACACCGTCAATAGGAAATTTTTAGGCTAGTTTCAAATTAATTTTAATTTCTGCATGAATCCTTCAAATAACATGTCCAGAGGTGTTCCAGGGATTTGTTTGTTTGTCTTTGTTTTTTAAATATTCTTTCATGATGAAATTTTAGGAGTGTTTTTTTCAGCATGGGGAAAAAGTGACAGTTAAACACAGCTTGCTATCAACCTAAGAAAAAACAAACAGACAGAAAATACTTTGCTGGCATTTTCCTTCCCTTTAAGGATGTTAATTGCTCTTTGTAACTAAAGGAAATCTGGCCTTTTCAGGTAGAAATAGTACTTTCTTTCATAGTCCTTTTAAAGTACCAGAGGCAGTATTAGATACAGATACAAGAATGAGAAAAATGATCAAGCATTCCCTGGATGATCAGTCTCAGAGACAGCAAGTGCTTTGCAGGAATATCTGGGTTTTTAGCTAAGGTTACTGAAGAGCAAACAGGGAAGCCCTGTGACTGATTCCAGGTCACACAGAGTCAAACACGGCAGCTCAGCTGAAATCAGAACTCAGGAGACTCCCTGCTCTGTGGCCCAACAACCACAAGCCTGCCTCCAAATAGAAGAGAGTGGGTTATAAAATCAATTTGCAATGTCTCTGTTTGAGAGAAACAATCATTTAAACAAAAGAAAACTTGTGAAGTAACAAAAATACTTTTTTTTTTCCCCTCGCTATTTTTCATGAGAGCTGAAGAAGGAAGGACTCTTGAACTCTCTGTAATTACTCACAAATTCAATTATGCATTTGGCAGGGGGAGAGTAAACACCCTACTAAATTATTGTGCCTGGTCCTGAATACATTTAAAAATATTCACCCTCTGACAGTGGAGCACAAAGTGGAAATGCACACAGGTGAATAGCCCCACTGCGCTGGGTCAAAGCTTCATTTAACCAAGGAAATCTCCTCCAACAGCGACCAGAAATAACGAACGTAAGCTAACGCTAAATGTAAATGGTTTGCATTTTGAGGCTTCTCCAAACTGCATAAAGGAAAAACCACAGGTACAGGTCTCTTTCCCCTCAGACATGGGGGTTTAAGCCTTGATTTCACAACCCCAGCCCAGGTTTGTTCATCTAAGACTCACCTTGCTTAGGAGCTGAAATGAGAGCAGCCCCGTTATCAGAGGTGAAAAACACAAAAGTGTTGTTGCTGATCCCCAGCTTCTGAAGATGTTTCAGGATTTTTCCAATGCTATCATCAATTTCCCGCACAGCATCCCCATATCTGAGGCAAAAGTGGATGCAAAACATTAAAGGCAGCAAAAGAAGAAAAGTGTCACACAGCATATAACACGTTGCAATTGGCCACAATGCTTTTAGTGGATGTAATTTAGACCTGTGCTGCAGAAATGCTTTTCTTATGCATCAGGTACTGAATAAAGTTTTCCACTGTCACTGCAAAACCTGTGTCTCCTACCTGCAGAGAGCAACCTCTCTTGGCTATTAAGAGTCAGAATTTGTTCAGATGCTAGCCACTCATGGACAGAGACCAGCAACTAATATAAACTTAGCTATAAAGTTCTTAAATGGTGGCAAAGCGGTAGACTTGAAGCTAATAACATGGTTTTGCTTATGGGTGCTGGTTTGAAACTGCCCTCTCAGAAGCAAGGCTCACAATATTAACAGAGCTCTCTGCTTCCTGTAAAATGCGGTTTTCATGCATGCTTTTCTACTTGCTGGTCTGGTTTATAGGCTTTTAAAACAGGCATTCATCACACAAAGGCCTTCCAAAAAATCATCTGTGCCACATTCTGCACTTCATTACTCACACGACTGGCAAAGGAGCTTAGACTCCCCCTTCTCCCCCATTTCAGTCACATGATCTTCATTTCAGATTATAGCAAAATTATAAAAGAACAATCCAAGCAAAGTTCACACTAACTAATGTATTTCAGCACACATACACACTTTTGAGAAATTATCTATATGCTTGGATCTAATAAACATTGCTTAGGTTTTCTGTTTCTGCAGCATAAGGTATTAATTAAAAAAAACACAACAAAACCAACACCCACAAAACCAAGACTTACAGTCCTCTCTGACTAGTGCCCAGGAACTGTTTGGAGGCATAAACAGGAGCATGGGTAGCATCAATTGCCCAGTATAAAAAGAATGGCTGCTGGCTGGCCTGCTGCTTGCTAATAAAATCGAGAGCTTCCTGTAAACAGCAATAAAAGGGAGTTTAATGGAATCGTTCTGTCATCTAAATCTCTCTCAAAAAAAAAAAAAAACGGTCACTGTGGCTTAGAAACCAGAATTAAAATGAAAGTACCTGCAGGTAGATCTGAGTCAAGTTGGCTTCACCTGTCTTCAGATCAATTTTGAAATCTTCATAATATCTGAAGATAAAATGAATCAGAGAGAAAAAATAATCAATCCTAAGGAACAAACAACATTAAAAGGCTTCCTTCTCCCCCTCATTACACAAGCAGGTCACTGTTGCTACTCCGCAAATTCTCTTCAGTTATTAAAAAGAATGTTACCATGTTTTTTTCTTATAGGAGAAAGCAGTGAAAAGGCTAGATCCCAATGAATGACTGCAAGATTTGGACAAATCTGAGCCACCAACTTTTCCCTGTTAAGCTGTTAGAATAATGGCAGTATGCTTAAAGATCTGAGGCCACTATCCCTTCAACAGAGAGCTGTTTGATGTGTAAGACTTGCAGAAATACACAACAACTTTCAATGAAACAGAGCAATCCTGGAATCAGAATTTGGGCTGCTTGGGAAATGTTATATTAGAAATATCTTAAGACAGCAATTAAGCTAAGAAGGGCAGGGGACAGTCCTCAGGAGAATAACAGCAAGTGAAATAAGATGATACCAGATTGAAAAGTGAATGGACAAGAATAGCACAAGCTGGAGATCTGGAGCATAGAATGTTTTTTCCACACAAGGCTTTCCCTTAATTCTGTCTTAGCTCCAATGGAAACCACCACCCAGGCCTTGCAAGGCTGGATACTGGCCATCCCCAGACTAGAGGGAAAGTTCTGTTCAAAAGTGTAAGGGTAAAGCAAGAGATGAGATCCTGGCACAGGATATTGTAGCATCCAGAAATACGAGTGGATTTAGAAAAGAGACAAGACTAGTTCATGGAAGTTAAGTCAGTGGCTATTAAAGAACTGGACACAACCTTCAGTTTAGGAAGGTGGACAACCACACAAGAGAAGGACCATGTTAGCAGGGAAAGCAAAGAAAATAACATTACCAGGCAAGTAGCTGAATTACCTGCCAATCATTTCCCAGTCCCTATACACGGGGATATTGGGAAGTGCTCTGTTATCAAAAGGTCCAAAATGGCAGTTCGGAGATCCAAACCATTCATCAAACCCGTGTTTCAGGGGGTGGAACTGGGGCCTGTGACCCAGATGCCTAGGAACAAAAGAAACAGATGAGTTAAAATCCTACTGCAAAGAAGCAAATAATAATCTCATCAGAATGGCATGCAAAAAACCAATATTTGCCGAAGAAGAAGTTCAAGCATTTTAATCAAATAAATGACTGCAGAGCATTGTCTTGATCTTTCTCATACTCGTCGCAAGCACATCTGTGCAGACACACTTCAGAGCTTACATATATCCCATTTTAGTCTACTGTCCAGTCTTTGTCTTCCATTATTTCCTCTCACTGGTGTCTTCTCTCATGCTGTCCCAATGATCTGAACTGAGGGACTGTATTGCCCAAAGCCATTGCAAAGACACACGTAATGTTTTATTTAAGAATTCTGTTCTATGACAAGTCACTTTTATATCAATAAGCTGTAAAATGAAATGTACCATTACATCTGCATCCCCTTTATGGAGTATACACGCTGCTAAAATGGTACAAAGAGACCTGAATGTAAATGAGAATGAGTTCTGTACGTGCACACATGAACATAAAACACATTAAGCTGCTCCTGCTGACAACTCCATTCTACCATGCAGCTCAAAAATTCTCCATCCTTAACTTCAACACGAAGCTCCTCTCTAACCTCCAACTTCTGTACTGCAAATTCTCCTTTTCCTTCCTTTATCCTATCTTGAATATACAGAATACACATCCTCTCCCACTCTCTTAGAGATAATCATCATTCCAACCATGGTCACATCTCAGTGATTTAACTTACACTGCAAGTCTGACCTGTAGGATTCTATCCTCATTTATATACACAATAATTCAAAGCTATCCCTGGCTGTTTCTAACCTAGGAGACATGAAAAAATATTTTTATTCTAAGAAAGTCCTAAGAGAACTTAGAGAGGAAGAGACCTGAAAAAAGTATCAAATAATTACTGATATGCAACACAAAAACTAGACAGATATTTAATGAAATGCAACAAATTCTAAAATGGTCGTGGAAAACACTTGACTTGCAAACATGTCATTAAACTATGGAACTTCCTGTCACAGGACAGCCCAAAGAGTTTTTAAGAGAGATGTTGAAAGGATATAAAAATCTTCTGCTGGAAAACTTTAAAAAATCTTTCAAAGTCCTAAAATGCTGTGCTTGGCTAGGATGAGACTCCAATTGAACTCCTGCACTTGGCATTTCTTTACACCTCACGGTGTGCACAAATGAGAGGCCGCTGCTGTTCGGCATCCTGACCCAGTCCTGCCCAGGATCATGGTTTTGGGTGCACAGTGACAGTACCCTGCACACCCATATTTAGTCTCCTTCCTGCTAGAAGCCGCAGCTCCTTCCAGATTTGCTGGTTTCCAAACAACTGCCTGGAACCAATCTGTATTGACGTTGTTTATTTCTTTTTCCTGGGTGTATGAATTTACATTTATTAGCACTGAACTGCATCTTATTGCATTCTGCCCACTGATCCGATTCTTCACGGCCACTCTGCTGCTTGGATTTGTGGTAATAAATAATTCGCTGTCTCAGGTTAGTTTGCTTGCTTTCCAGTTTCAGCAGTACTGGTGAATCTCACCACAATCCCATCTCATTCTTTAACTTGTTAATGAAACTGTTAAATAAAATGTATTCTATTACTTTCCTAAATGGTATCCTCCTGATACTTCTCCTGTCTGAAGTCTCTTCATTAACAATTACTCTGTTAACCAAGCAGTCCTCCTCTGCTCTCTATGTAGTTTTGAAGTTGCTATTTATACATTTATTTATTGCAGCACTGTTCCAAACTGTGAATCAACTCTTCAGACATCCTCAGACCCCATGGGATTCCATTACAGCTCACAAGTGCATTTGAAATTCAAATGTTACAAATGCACCAGTTTCCATATTACACTAGTAATTCCACCGTGCTTGTTTGATCCAAGTACCTTTTGGGCTTTTCCCTTGATTCTTTGCAGACAGTGCAAAACATTGTTTTTTCATAAGTTCTTCTGTATCCTCTACAAAGATTATACCATCCTTTCATGCAAGTCCATAAGGTCAAAAGACAATATTCACAGAGTACTGGATCAGCCCTCTGCATCTTTTAAAACACCTGGTATCAACCATCCTGATAAGCCTACCCCTACCCACCCTGACCTTCTGCACTCAACAAACAATCTTCAGCATAGCCCTGGAGTTGTCTGCATCTCTATTTTTATATCACACACTTCTACCTTCCCAAAAAAAAAGCAGCTTTCATGATCAAATCCACTCTGTCAATAAAAAACCCCCCAAAATACAGCAGGGGCCAAAGATAAAACGCATGTAGGTGCTGAAGCCAAGTTCCAACAGAACATCTTGGTGTATTTTTATTAAATTAAGTAGTGTGATACATGGATGAAAGCACAAACTGTTGAAGAGCTTAGAAATATATATATATATATATATATATATATACACACACATGAAAACTCCTTCAACTCTTTGTATGAGATAGGTGTATGTACTTGTAATGGTAACACTCAGTTCAGCAATTGATCACAGCAGGGGGGAAGATCCACCACAGATTTCAAAAATTGGACATCTGAGCTTCAAAACAGTTTTTTCCTGTAGTTCTGCTTGTTCCACTACTCCTTCAAAATGCATACACACACATACTGAAATCTCAAAGTAAGAGATCTTAAAATAAGCGTACCATTTGCCAATGATCTTATTGGTGTAGCCAGCTTTCTTCAGCAACTCTGGAAGCAGTAACTCAGAATCTGGGATTCCTCCGACTATATCCTGTGGTGTGTATGCTGTGTAAAACAAACAAATATTTCTGATTATTAGAGCAAAAAGCTCACGGGTAGCCATCATTAGAAGCATTATTACTTTATCAGAGAGAGCAATTAATTCAAAATCCCAGCAATATCAGTCTTTGTAAGTCCTCCTAAACCATGAGATGAAGAGAACAAGTTGATTCAGGGAGATCAAAGGGAGATCCACCAACTTGCTCACCATGACCAACAAACAAAGGGGCTGCTGTCACGAATGAAGGTGAAACCCTCGAAAAGGGGGGGGTCATAAAGAAAGCAAGTGCTTTAGGAGGGCACTGGAGTTGCCTTTACTATTGCAAATTTACTTTATATTTTCTAAAATGAAGGTTGTTTTTTTTTTTCCTAAAACGAACGATCAAGAAATTTGCTCAAACTGCAAGAAATTAGATGACTCCCACAGTTCTCTGGCCCTCAAGAATCCCAGGCATGACTTTGGTAAGGACAGAGATGGCCAAGCATGTTGCTGAGACCCGGTGTGAACTGGCACGTAGCTGCTGATTCCTGCCTGTGTGTGTGTGATCTCATGTGATGTCTGTCACGCTGGAACCTAAAATCAACCCAGAAATGTTATGAACTGGTTGGAAGTTCCACGGGCACAACAGTGCTATAAAACTGCCAGGGCTGAAATGAGTTAGAAAACTGGCTGCTGAATAAAACTGTGAGCAGCTTGTTCTTTCCTCTGGGTGTTAACATGCACCACACGTGATTTTATTCCACCAGACGCCAATTAGACTGCCCAGAGGAAATGTTCTCAGCCAACAGAAGCAAATGGATCAAGCAGCCTTGTTTATGTCTCTGAATCTGAGGAGGTTTTCTGCTTGATGAGGAGGAAGCAATAAATTTCACCCTTATTACAGGCAGTTAACATGGTCATCTTTTTGTGCCACTCTGGAAGATCCCCAGGCCAAGCCTTTGTTCAAAGCAAAACTTCCTACGAAGCACAGAGGGAAATCAAGAGAGGAAGGCAAACCAGGAATGAAGCCCATACCGTTTCTGGCGTGTGCATTCGTGGTGTAAAAACCATTCCTCACCGGGAGACGGCCCGTCAACAGCGCTGCCCTTGCTGCAAATAACAGAAATTGGTTTATTTTACATGCATTCTCTTATTAATATTATTGTATTAAGGCTGAGAACAGCACACTGTCCTTTTGCCACAGCCAGCTACTAAGATCACTCTGTTCTCCAGCCACAGCGACAGTCGGGCTCCAACACCACTCGAGTTATTCCAGGAAAAACCCGACTGAAATTTGTCCCCCCTATTAAACTACCCACTGCTGCAGAGCAATTACTTCCAATAGTCAATGTAGCAGCCCTCCTATCTCAGTAATTATTAAAAGAATACTTGACATATATATTTAAGAGGAAATCATAAAGCAAACTGATTACATGCTTAAGGCTAAGTTGTCAAGCCTGCCTGAACAGAAACGGTGTAAGAGCAAAGAGCGAGCCATCCAGCTTTGACAGTAAAAGTCAAGTCCCAACTGCAGGGCACATTTAAGCAGACATTTAACTTTAAGCATATGCAGAACCACCACTGGACTGAGCGGGACTTCAGCATATTTTAAATGCCTTTTCTGAGCAAGGACGTCATCAGCACACTGACGAATGACATCCAAAATGAAAGCCCAAATAGAAAGTCCCTGTTTCTCACTTTTGTTTCAGTTCCTGGCTGCCAATCAGGTTTGGGGGAAAAAAAGAAAACTAAAAAAACACAGAAAAACCAACAAGGATAAAAATATCTGTGTCTCCCAGACTCAAACGTTTCTTTTATCTCTTGTCTCTCCCCAAGAATTTTGCAAACCACCAGGGTCAAAACCAGGACACAACCCGCTGTCATTCCTGGCGTGAAGGTCTCACCAAAGCCCATGCAATTGGACAAACTACATACAAACTGTGCTCAGCAACAGTTTAGATACTGCTGTGTCTGTTTAGCCCAAAATAAGAAAGATGAAAAAACTGCAGTGACTGAGACTAGAATATTAAACCAGAATGTTTTAAAATATCCTTTAGCTGTACCGATTTGATCACCGAAACACTGCTTTGCATGAACCAAAGATTGTAGGTTTTGCAATCAAAACGTAAATAAAAAGGGGGCAAAATGGAAGGTCAAAGCACCAAATCCAAGCTCTGCCCTGAGGGTAATCACTGGTTTGGTCGCTAGCTCATGTCAGACGCTGGCAAAAATCCCAATCTCCTCCAAAGGTGGCATGCTTATATGCAAGCTTAAAACCCCAGTTTACTTACATGGAGAACAGAGGGGGTTGGCAGTATAAAAATTCAGAAAAAGCATCCCTTCCGAAGCCATCTGGTCTAAGTTAGGAGTTTCCTTGGAAGGCTCTCCGAAAGCTCCCAAGTCGCCCCAACCCATCTGTGTCAAAAGAACACACCAAGAAATGTAAAAGTACTTTTTACTCTACCATCAAAACAATGCTTCTGGGCCCACATAACACTTTTATCATATCCCCTAATTTCTAAATCTTTATAGTGCTTACCTCCCTGCTTTGGGAGTACTTCACAAGTGTGATAAGAATGATCTTCCCCAACCCTGGGAAGCTGGGAACTATTGCAGTTTTCATTGGTAAATGGGAAAGCAAGGCACATGTGATTAAATTACTTGCTAACAGGCATTAAAACACTGAGATCTGGGTAAGAACCCTAATGCCTTCGCTCTTACTCAAGTGCCTAAAGACAGGAAGGAAAAGGAAGTTACACATTATATACTCAGTGTCGTAGAGCTGCAAAGTCTGATCCTTCAGCCCCTGGTTACGTGTCTTTGCGTTGGACAACAGACCCCAAGAATCCACCTCAGCATCTCTCTCTCCATCTGTGTATATATAACTAGAAATGCAAGGAAAAGGTCTAAACTCAAAACCAGTGCTGCAGAAAAGAGAATAAGCGTCTATTTAAAAAGCAAACTCTGGAAAGAAACCTGCCAGCAGCATCATATCTCACTCTGCTTATTTGCAAGGCAGTGGCTTCACTCTGTGTCTTCCTCCTGATTCAGAGGGGTCACGCACCAGGAGAACCGTAAAATTACCGTCACGTTGTCTGTGTTCATTGCTGAAAACTATTACTGGTAATAATCCAAATAAAAGTAAGTGACTTAAAACAGAAGGTTCCAGAAGGGAAGAACTTAATGAGCAATTAGGCACCAAGGTTGCTAAAGATTATATTATGCTTTTAAAAATGCAATAGCTTTCTTTAATACGGATGCGTATCAGGTGAGCAACTGATAGGGCGGGCGTCATGTATCGAGATGTTTAGAAAACCATCTGTCTGGTCCCATTTGAGAGTGTAACATTTACACTGCGGTGGTACAGTTTGGAAAAGAAAATCGTTGGTGAGCTGCAGAACTGGCTGCTGAGCTCTGAGTGAGAAGCAATTAAATGGTACTACCTAACACCAGGATGTGGAATTAAAATGGATTCGACAGGATCACCGCTGAGTTCTCGATTCTTTGGTATCTTTATCATCAAGGGAGAAAGCAAAAAAAGAATATCATGTTGCTCTGAGTCACACACAGTGACAGAGTCACAGAAGTTACTGAAGGATCAAAGGAAAAAACGACCATGGAGATGTATTTTTAATGAACAGCATATTAAATAAATAAATAGTTCACAGAAGCTCCACTCGAGATCTGTGCCTCATAATGTCTCGTGCTGTAACAACACTTCTAGAGTGAGACAATCACTGTCCCAAGGAGCTTTCATCTTAAAAATTACAAACGTCATCTTGGGGGGAAAAATTCCTGACTGGAAAATTGAGATGAACTGCTGGAGGCTCAAGTGGCCAGAAGAACCAGGCTCACAAGGTCATTATCTTGCACATTATCTTGGTGTAGAAACACCATGAAAATAGTCACGTTGAATTGGCAGAATGGAGACAAACAGGCAATTAGAGCTTGCCCACCCTTCACGCCACAGACTCACCCTCAGCTTTTAGAGTAGCTTAAAATGGCACACAACACGTTTCTACTACCAACACTAAATGGCGACACAAATTATCAGAAGACACACAAAACAGAAAGATGGCAGCACCTTGAATGTGTTGGAAATTAATGTATTTCCTTACCCACGTGGCTAAGACTTTTAGTTGGAAAAAAAACATCTGTAACTATTTCTGCTCTAAATGATTTATCGCACTCTCCTGCTCCCCAGTTCAGCGAGCAAAAAATAGCAGAAATAATTTTCTTCTTGTTCCATTTTTCAGGAGGCAAGTCTGTGTTTCTAAAAACATTTCCTGAAATGTATTGGAGTTTCTTTTCCTACACTGCAGCTGCACCTTATTCAGCACTACTACCAGTACACCCATGGCTAGTATTAGAAGATACTGCTACAATTATTTTTGTAGCTACAAAACAAGGCTTAACTGCAGAATGATTCTATCAAGGTTTGAAAACCACCCGGACACCCTGTTTTTCAACATTTAGCAGCCGGTGAACAGAATCCTTTGCCAAGGACTGCAGAGATAATTGCTCAGTCATTATGAATGGACTGGTAGATCAGATGATTAGACTTCTAGGTAAGGTATGTAGGTGTGTAAGCACCGATTCCAAAACGCTTGCATAAGGGCTTGACTTTCTAGATCTGAGAGTCTCATTTGTTTTCAGCAGGACAGCCACACAGAAGGAATAAGGAGAGGTTTGCAGTGTCTTTAGCGCAGGTCACCTTGGGCAGCTCTGCCCTGAAGGAGGGACAGGGCAGGGATACGCCAGGCCTGGATCTTCCTTTCATGTCTTCACCACTTTTTGCACAAAATCTGGAAAGGACTCGAGAAAGAAAGCAACTGAGCATGACAGTTACTTACTTTCAGAGTTAAGCACTTCCAAACTATTCCTGCTTATTTCAATCAAACTTCCAGATCATCACGTTGACCTGTGAGCTGCGCCTGAATCACTGTGCTGCAGATCCCTGACCATGAATCACAGCACAGCCCTGCTCACGTGCTGTCCCGACAAAGGGAGCGGGCATAGCACAGGGAGGCCACATCACCTGGAAGGGATGATGTGTGAACCTGGAAACTGTGACCTTGGGGGGATTGTGCACATCAGGGAGAGCTCTGCCCCACGGGACTCGGTGCGACAGAGCGCCAGAGAGAACAAAGAAGCAAATAAACACTCAAGACACGCTCACAAAACACAAATCTTGCCAGGCTCAAAAATGGAACTTCATGTGCACTTAGGAGGATGTCCAGAAGAAGAGTTATTTGCAAGATAAGACTCAGGGGGAGCCAACACGATGAAAACTCTATTTAAGGCCTATGTCTCAGCACCAGCACAGCTTTAGACCCAGCCCCTGTGCCATGATGACCCGCGAACGCAGCGACCCTGCAGCACCTCTGACGTGCTGTGCACACACTGATTTCCCAGATATTGGCAAAATGTTTTTGCCAGCGGCCCTGCCCGCAAGGCACAGGCACTCACCGCAGCCATGCCCTGCTCAGCACCCACCGCCAGGGACTGGGAGAGGGTGGGCGGCCATGGGAGCCCCCCCGCCAGCCTTGGGACCCCACCTCACTGCGAAGGTCCTGCTCTCACCCCAATGACAAGCCCAAACACCTCACCACAAAGGCCCCACTCTCACCCCAATGACAAAACCCCCTCCCACCATGAAGGTCCCTCTCTCACCCCAATAACGATCCCCCCCATCTCACCACAAGGGCTCTGCTCTCACTCCAATAACAGTCCCCCCCACCATCTCACCACAAAGGCCCCACTCACACCCCAATAAAAAGCCTCTCCAGCCCACAGCCCCTAACAAGAACCTTTTGAGGCCAAGGCCACAATTCCCCTTAGCCACACTAACCCCTTCCCAGGAACTCCAGCGCCTCTCTGGGGACAGGTACCTGTCCCCCTTCTTGATCACAGGTCCCTGTCCCCGGTGACATCGTCCCTTCCCTCCACCCTAACACCCCCGCTTAGTGTCAACCCCACCCCACAAAGTGACTTCCTCCCTATGAGACCAAGCCCTGTCCCCGCTCCAGTAACAAGCGCCCCCTCCCCCAGGGGGGGATCCTCCGGCCCCACTCACATCGTCCATGAGGAGCAGGAGGATGTTGGGCGGCGCAGAGGCCGCGGCGGGGCCCAGGGCCCAGCACAGCCACAGCAGCACCAGCACCGCGCTCGCCATGGCAACCGCCTCCCCGAGTCACGTGAGCGCCACCTCACGTGACTGCGCGGGAGGGGCGGGGCCTGGGGGCCGGTAGAGGCGGTGCCAAGATGGCGGTGTGCATCGCAGTGATCGCCAAGGAGGTGGGCGGGGAACCCTGAGAGGGGGTGAGAGGGGTGGCAGGGCCGGGGCTGTGCGGCCTGAACACGGCTGGGGCTCAGGCTGCGGGGCCGGGTGGGATGGGGGCTTGGGCTGAGCAGGGGTGAAGCCAGCAGGACTGGGATTGAGGTGGCGGGGCTGTGGTGAAGAGAAGCTGCAACCCATCATTGACGTGATAAATGTTTTCTGAGCACCTGCAAAACCACCTGGGGGGTTCAGCCTGGAGAACAGGAGCTGAGGGGAGACCTTCTGATCTCTGAACTGCCTGAAAGGAGCTTGGAGCCAGGGGGGTCGGGCTCTGCTCCCCAGGAACAAGCGCCAGGACCAGAGGAAACGGCCTCAAGTTGCGCCAGGGGAGGCTGAGGTTGGATCTGGGGAACAATTTCTTCCCCAAAGAGCTGTCGGGCATTGGAACAGGCTGCCCAGGGCAGTGGTGGAGTCACCATCCCTGGAGGTCTTTAAAAGGCGTTTAGATGAGGTTCTTAGGGACATGGGGTAGTGCTACAGTTAGGTTATGGTTGGACTCAATGATCCTGAGGGTCTATTCCAGCTGAAATAATTCCATGAAAAGGAGGGGATATTTTCAAGTTTTAGATTCTTCTGCATGACAAGAAGGAGACAGAAAAGTAATAGGTTGTTTAGAAGCAGGATGCTTAATTTGTATTTAACTGATAATTAATTGATGTATTGTAAGAAACTAAACAATTATAACTAACATCATAAATTATTTCTTAATACAGATGTATTGCATGTCAAAATTTCCAAAAATGGTAATAATTATATGAATATAAGCAACGCAAGAGCATCCAGCTTTTGGAGCCCTTATGGAGGATGATCCCCAGTGTTCCCTGGTGCTGATAAAATAAAGAATGCGCTTAACAGTATCATTGACTCTGCTGTTAGGTTTGTTTCTCTGTTTCAGTAGCAGGGCTGGCTCTCAGATTGAGGCCTCAGCAGGGGTGAGGGGAGCGGCGCAGAGCCTGGGCAGGTACTGGGAGAGCTGGACAGACACTGCAGGCTGAATTTGGCTGGGATAAGGGCAGGGGAAGCACAAGTGTGCCCTGTGGTGTCCCCCTGACCTGCTGCCAGGAGAAGAGGGGGTTTGTCCTCAAAAGAAGCTGGGGGCAGGCCATGCTGGGGCAAGGGGACAGGTCACGCAGCAGACAGACCTGAGCCTTGTGCAGTGCCTGTGCAAATCATTCTTCTGTCACTGGTTTATGGAGACAGATCTGCTCCACAAGCGCTGTAAAGCAGGCTGTGCTGCAACAGCTGTGAACATAAAATGGTTAAAGTAGCTCACGCCTAACAGCAGCAGTTAGTGTGAAAGCACCGTCTGGGCATCAGCTCACATACAGTGGAATGGTCAGTCCTAGTTCACATAATTTGTTCTCCTCTGCAGAACTATCCCCTCTACATCCGGAGCGTCCCAACTGAGAACGAGCTGAAGTTCCACTACACTGTGCACACCTCCCTCGATGTTGTGGACGAAAAGATCTCTGCGATGGGCAAAGCTCTTGTAGATCAGAGGGAACTGTATCTGGGGCTCCTTTACCCAACTGAAGACTACAAAGTGTATCTTTCTCATGCCTTTTGCCATGCCAGCATATAGTTATAATATCTCTCTTGTGAGGGTCTCCGCATGGGAAACCTCCCTACTTGGCACCACATTAAAGACATCAGCAGAAAATACTGCAAAAAACCTGTGATTGCTGACCAGTTTGTCATGCAGAGGTTCAGGTTTGGTGCCCTGGTCAGTTCAGCAGCTGAGAGAGTGTCTGGTGCAGCCAGACTTCATATTTCATAAACTTGATACTTTATTCTCTGCTTCATTAAAACTGTTGACTGCGACTAGAACAAAGCTTAGACTCTCTAATTTAAACTCCAACGTAGCAGGAGTATGAAGGTGTCTTCTAGGTCACCTCTATAAATACCTAAATCCCAGGTATGTGGCCTGATTTCTCTAAAACTTGTATTCCGTCACCACAGCTGTCCCAGTGTTTTCAAGCCACGAAGTTGATCTTTCTTTGGCCTTTTCTCTGAATCCCACAGATGGAAGTTACCTGCTGTAACAGACCTGACTTTTGGGTTTCTGATTGTTCATTTTTTAAGTGCACAGTCACACTGGCTGATATTAGAAGATCTCCAGGT
Source organism: Streptopelia decaocto (assembly GCF_964273445.1). Lineage (NCBI taxonomy): Eukaryota > Metazoa > Chordata > Aves > Columbiformes > Columbidae > Streptopelia > Streptopelia decaocto. Next base: position 6,376,039 of record NC_138666.1, on the reverse strand, counting down.
CTCTCTGGCTTCCCAAACAAGAATAAATAACGTGGCTGTCTCATTGAAATGGTTCTTAAGAATGGAGAACCCCTCAAAATAGTGTGAGCTTTTTTCTGAAATTCAAGGCATGTGTTACTGGCCAGTGTAGGAGCGAGCTTGACCTGGATTTACCCAAGATGGCAGAAATCAGGTAGAAAAGGGATGCAGTTCCTGCAATCTAGTGTCTTGCTGACCTCATCTAGCCCTAGTTATGTGCTGGGCGCAGCAAGAATGGGATGTTTCCTCTCAACTTGTTTCTTTGAGTGTATTCCAGCCCTGGTTTAGTTGCTTTGCCAGTCTCCAGTGTGTCAGAAGCCCTTGCCTTAACAGCCACACAGATATGGCTACGTGACCAATTCGAAGGTGAAGTTTGTTATGGTGGTGGATTCTTCAAACACAGCACTTCGAGACAATGAGATCCGCAGCGTAAGTGCAGGAAGTCGGAGCACAACTTGCCACATCAGTGCTTTTGCTACTTCCGTTTATTCATAAAGTGCTGAGAAACAAAACAAGGCAAACAAACAAACAAACAATTAAACTACAATCCTTTTTCAGATGTTCCGAAAGCTGCATAATTCATACACGGACATAATGTGTAACCCTTTTTATAACCCAGGGGACCGCATCAATTCCAGGTAAGTTGATCATAATTCTGATCTTTGTCATCTTTCTGGAGCTTGCAGTGCACAATGATGTAATAGGACCAAGAGCATAATCCCTGTGGTTGACCAGGCTCTAACTGCCTCAGTGGAAACCTGCTGTCTTGGTTTGGGGCTGTTTCCACATAAACAAAAACTCCAGTGGTCTCCTGAGAAGTTACACTGAACTCTCACTCCCACCTCAGAACTGTGATTAGAAACATTGGCTCAAGAAAATTCATTTATTGGGGAGAAAAAAATTGCCTGTTTAATGGGTAAATATGAAAATAAACATGGCTTAGTAGAGCAGGTTAAAGAGTGAACAACTGCACTTGTCCAGGGCTTGTCCTTGGGTGAGGACAGATCGGCCTCAGCACATGTAGTTCTTCACATGTGAGGGCCAGTGCTCCCATTTCTCATCTCTAATTCACAGGGAATTTTAATAATGTTGGGAGTTTTTATTGCCCAGGCAAGAACAACTTTTCCACTTTGCTGAGGCAGGGCTACAGCCAGGACAAGACCTGTCCTTACTTCAGCTTAATTAAAAGTCATTATTTACTCAACAGCACAGGCTGTAGTTAAGGAGTAAACCCATGGATTCAACTCAGGGAAAGCCAACTTGTTAAGCAGTAAAAGGCATCATTAGCAATTGCTTTTGTTACCAGAGCCCTGCTGCACAGAATTAGCTGCTTCCTTTAATATTGTGTGTTTGTTTCCTTCTCTAGAGCTTTTGATAATATGGTGAACTCCATGATGATGCAGGTGTGCTGAGGCTCTGCCCCTTCTCATCTGAGCACTGAGAACATTCCCCATGTACAGGAGTGAACCTGCAAAGGGATGTATATATTGTCTTCCTTCTGTGTAATAATTTAAATTTATTCTATGTAAAATAAACTTGACACCTGCAAGGTCTGTGTGCATTTCTGCTCTAGCAAGCCTGAGTATAGCACAGTTACACCTTCAGGTAACACAAGAGAAGGTCAGCTGTGTCAGACAGGAGGTTTGCCCCCAACACAAACATGTACAGCTGTGCCTTTGGGTTTTGTGTAAAAACAGCAGTTCCTGCTGTGCTTGTGATGAGAGCAAGCACAGCTGCACGAGGCAGCTGAGAGATTAATCATAGGGTCAGCCTCAATCACAGTCAGCCAAGGGGGACAGACAGTGACCCTGTTCCTCACAAGTCCTGGTGCTTTGGAGCAGTTCCTCTGCAGCAGGAGCAGCACAACAGCAGCAGCAGGTCCTTCTGCTCTTTGCCAGCCCCTTTGCTGCTGCTCGGGACTGTTCATTCTGACAGGAACAGAATCAGAGAGTTGTTTTGGTTGGAAAAGATCTTTAAGATCATCAAGTCCAACTGTTGACACTGCCAAGGCCACCGCTAAACCAACATCCCTAAGAACCTCATCTCCACGTCTGTTCAACCCCTCCAGGGACAGTGACTCCACCACTGCCCTGGGCAGCCTGTTCCAATGCTCAACAGCCCTTCAGGGAAGAAATTGATCTCAAGATCCAACCTCAATCTCCCCTGGCGCAACTTGAGGCCGTTTCCTCTGGTCCTGTCGCTTGTCCTGGGGAGCAGAGCCCGAGCCCCCAGCTCCAACCTCCCTTCAGGCAGTTCAGAAATCAGAAGATCTCCCCTCAGCTCCTGTTCTCCAGGCTGAACCCCCCAATGCTCAATTCAAACCTACTTGGGCTCCTTTTACTTACCTGGGAGTACTCAGACCTGTGCATACTTTTGAGCAGGCAAAACTCTGCAAGTCAGGCAAAGGCTGCGAGTTTCTTTCCAACCCCAGTCACTGAGAACACTGGCAGACAAACAGCTGCTCTCAAAGCATCACCTTCAACCTGATCACCAGCCCTGTACCCATCCTGCCTTCCTGGGGAAGATATTTGGGTGACTCACACTTCACAGGATTTGCTGTTGTCACTTTGAACTCCATGTCACCAGGCCAGTCACGTTAAGGGTCATTTCTAGCCCAGGTACCACAGCAGGGATAAATCCACACCGAGAGATCACATCAGGACTGCACAGCTTCCCAGCTCATCCCAAACTCATCTCCATCAGCATCACCTCTCCCTGAAGCTCCCTGCTGTTCTAATTAAGAACTGCCAAATCAATAGCAGGTATTTATATAGGAAAAAAATACAAACTAGACGAGAAAAGCATCCCAGCTTCTTAATCACTTGTGCAGAACACTCACACTACAGGAGGCTGTGCAGCGAGTTCAGCAGAGGTAACGCAGGTGTAGGCACTGAGCAGCTACTCAGTGCTTTCCACACACTTCTACGCCAAGTCTGCCCCACAGGCAGCAGCCTGTTCTTCAAGCACCTAATCAGTTAAATACATACAACATAACTAAAAATAATAATAATAAAAAAATAAAATAGCAGCACAGCTCCAAAGGATACAAGAATCCTGGAGAATGGCAGGTCAGCGAAGGTATCAGCATACTGCAGATGAGGTTCACATAGCAGGATCATTTATTTTAAAAATAAGTGACATTTACAATACTTTCTCAAACAGAACTTAAGAATACATTTAATCAACAACAACCTGTCCAATAATGGGAGATGAAAGTGTTCCAGCCTCTCCCACCATCTAAACAAGGCACAGCTGTATGCTGCTATTCCAGAATGTTTTCATATAAAATTCTTCACTTTTTTCACTCACAGAGACAGGAGTTCAGTATTTCCTCTTCTACAAGAGAAGTCCAAACACCCCAAAGTAGTTTTTGCTAAAAACTAAGTCTCAAGAATTCATAAAGCTACTAAATAGAAAGTTTAAAAGCTCTAGAAAAAGCCAGTTTTATAGTCTAAACTGAAGGGTGGCTTGGATCAAGGCTGGTCCCAGCAGCACAGTCCACACTGAGCAAAGTGCAAAATCAACACATCAAGAGTTAAAGCCCCAAGCTTTAAAAAAAAAAATCTTGAGATCTTAAGGGAGGGAAAAAGGAAAAAAGTGGGATTTTTTGCCTGGCAATGCCCTCTGAGCTGTGAAAAGCTGCTTTAGGAATCAGTCGCATCTGTTGCATCTGGGTTAAAGGAATCCTAACCAGGGATCCCGAAGGATTAGTGCGAGAATTACATAATAAACCTGATTTCAATGCAAAACTTCACAGGGTAACACTGTGTGCTGGTGTTTGCAGCCCACCTCTGCTAGCACAAAGCTTTTCCTTTAAAACTGAGCGGTTTCAAAGCTCAGGAATCAGCAGAAGGAGAAATTCCAGGCAGCACCTGCTCCTGGTACCCAACTCTGGTGCCTGCCCTCGGGTTCAGCTGGGCTCACACCATTCCCACACAGGGCTCTGGAGCAGGAACGGTGCCGGGAGGAAAGGGGAGAACAGACCGCATTTGCAACAGCAGAGATGATTTTGTAATATTGCTAGAAGTAAAATTAAGCAGGACTCTGATCCCTGTAGCTTCGGAATAAAAGCAGGAGGAGGCAGGAGGGGGTTGTTGAGTTCTGAAATAAAAGGAGGGAAGGGTTTTGTGACACCCACGTCTTGTTTAAGCACCACGGAGATACAGAGGCTTCAAGAGACAGCAAGGGATGCTGCTTCCCTCCCCTAGTTGTTTGATGCACAACAGCAGCAGCGAGCTTAAAACTAAACCCAAATCACATCATCGGGCTCCATCCAGCTTCCCAAGAGTAAGGTCAGAAACCCACAACAATGATAAAGGAAAAGCTCCTCAGCAGTCAAGTCTAGAGCTGTAACCCAAGACTGATTTGGAGAAGATTAAAAAGTCTTTGGAAAGGTCTTTAGCTTCTTCTTGTGGGCAGGAGAAAGCAGGATTCAGCTCTTGTAGAAACATCTGGCAAAGCTGAGGGTGCTTCACTGAGGGTGAAGGGCACAGGGACACTGAGAAGCCAAAGCAAACCCTCCAGTACAGCCCTTTCCTGTGGGATGAGGATGATGGTCTGGGAAAGCTCTTCCCTTCCCAGGACAGGGTGTTCTCTGGAATAAGACTGTTCTGGATGAAAGTGCAACCCCCTGAGCAAAGCTGAGGCGAGTCCATCCCGTGCAGCCAGCAGGAATCTGGCTATGTGCGAGTGGGTCCCATCCTCCCTCCTGCAGCCCAGCACATAGCTGCCATGCCACTAATCCTCACGGCCAGGCAGACAGCATGTTAAAATTAATCTTTTTTGGCTTGGGTAGGCATATTTTCAAATCTCTCCAATCCCACCTCCTCATTTCAGTCTCATCGGCATCACCAGGGGCAGTCCAAGTCCTTTCTAGTATGGAAAATACCACGGCAGCAGCCTTGCCCGGCCCCTGAAAATGAACAAAATCAGCATCCTAAAGCACAGGGCTCAGCTGAGACGCCAAAAAGCAGAGCTACCTGCTCCCCACCCTGGGAGCTGGGACTCACCCTCCTGCTCCAGCTAACCCTGACTGAGCCCAGTGCACCCCCAAAGGACAGGGCACCCCCAAAGCCAGGCCCAGCTCTGGGACCAGCCAGGCTGGGTGTGGGATGCCCACCCACCACCCCCAAGCCCCCACAGGGATGGGGGAGGACAGCGGTGAGTTTCCAGATGTTTCTGCCACCCCTAAAGCTCCTCTCTGCTTCCCCCCACAGTGCCGAAGAGGCTGGGACACGGCTGAAGCTAATCTGCAGTGAGATGAGCTGGAGAATAGCTCCAGTCCTGTGCTGGGGACACAAGGGATGTGGGGACAGCAGGGGATGGCTCTGCCATGCCACTGCTGGCTGCTCACATCTGTCCTTCCCCGTCTCGGCTGCCCACAGTCCCCCTGAGGTGCCCGTGTCCCAGCCAGAGAGCCACCAGGCTCCTGCCAACCCCAGGGACACAGAGGTGAGCCTAACAGCGCGTGACAGGCAGGAGACATTTCTAGCACAGGTCTCCAATAGGACGCTCCTTCTCCATCCTCCTGTCTGTGCCAGGGTGGGAGGTGCAAAGCTGAAACGCTGAACACAGCCCGGGCGAGGGACAGTTATCCCCATGCTGGGGACACCCCACTCCACTGAGATCTTGACCCAAATATGCAAGGAAACCCCCTGCCAGCTGCTCACCTGTACATCCTCCCTCGCACTCTCGGCTGCTGCCCTCTGTAGTAGCCTCCATGCTGGGACAGCCCTCCCCGGGCTTGGAAGCAGCTCCGGTAGCCCCCACGGTCGGTGCTGCTGATGCCCGGCATGTTGGTCCTCTTTGGCAGGACCTGGAAGGTGGCAGAGGGGGCTCAGCCAGTGCTGCTGGCACCAGGGTTTGGCACAGCCCCATGTCGGAGGCAGGTATGGAGCGATGCACCACCCCAGGGCCTCATCCAGCAATTACCTTAATGACACGGCCTCTGAACACACTCTCATCCAGCTCCACTGCAGCTTTCACTGAGTTCTTCTCCTCAAACTCGATGTAGGCGTACCTGCAAGGGGACAGGGTGAGCAGAGCCCCAGGGACACCCCGCTGCTCCCGAAGGCTGGGGAGCACCAGGCAGCACCCCCAATGCCTCAACCCCAGCCCCTGTGTGCAGGACTGACCCTTTAGGATGCCCTGAGAACTTGTCACAGAGGATGGTCACTCGGTTGACCTGCCCACAGCTGTGGAAGTGGGACTCCAGTTCCTCCGCGGTGCTCCCATAGTCCACCTGCAGTGATAGTCCTGGGTTCCTCAGTGTCACCAGTGAGACCCTCAGCTTGTGGATCTGCATCCACAAACCACCAAGGGAGGCAAAGGGCCTGGCCAAGCCCAGTCACACCTTGTCACCATGGCCTCATCATCTCCTGAGGTTCAGGACACTTTTCCAGCTGAATGCTCCAGCCTGGAAACCCAAATCCAAGAGACAACTCTCCCCCCTTGAGGGAACCAGCAGTGCAGCACCATGCACAGCAGCCGGTCGGGTATTTTCGGGAGCTGACACTTGCAAGAGATTTTCTGCAAGCGGCTGAGGATCATGGGCAGGTGCTGAGGCAAATTCCCAGTCTGGGCTGGGCAAAGGAAAAGCATTTGGGATGGGACCAGCCAGCCTCTGGTGGGGGGCGGATGGGCCCCCATGACAGGGCTCTCAGACATATGTTCAGCTGCACATGGAACAGCAAGGGGGACTGTGCTCCGAGGCCTCCCACTTACGTTGCCCACATAGACGGATCGCTGGTCAACCTCGGTTGTCTTTGGGATGAGACCTGCAGAGACAAGGGGCTGTGCTGGATGGGGTTGTGGGAGCTCCCTGGCAGAGGGACGCCTGTCTGTGCATGTCCCCTCCCAGCACAGCCACCACTGAGCTGACACATTGCAAAACTCCCCAGCTCCCTGGTCACATCTGGGCATGTCCAACCCCCTACACTGTTGCCTCCTTCATCCCCTTGCTAGCTCTGTCTTCACAAAAAAAATACCAACACAGTGGGTGACTGCTCTATTGGGGCTGTTGGTGCTAAACTCAGTTACTAAACTGAATTAAATTTAATTAAATTAATTTACTGCATCTTGGCCTACACAAGTAGGATGTAAGAGGGGACAGAACCTGCATTAGAATCATGCCATCCCTGGGACGCCACCCCTCAGCCACCTTACGTGGTTCCCAGGTTGTCAGGAGAGGCAGAGCCACCTGCTCTGGTTCCAGTTGCCACTCTGTGCACCCGAGGGGACAGCAGTGCCCATGGACAGCCCGTACCTGCCTCTGAGCTCAGGAGGAAGCGGCTCTCAGCTTCCAACTTCTTCAGCCTCTCATCCTCTTTCTCCATCTCCTGTACTCTGGCTTTGATGGCCTCCAGCTCCTGAAACCCAAACCAAGACTTGCCTGAGCAGCACACGGAGCAGGGACACCCCGATGCTGCTCCCAACCCTGGGCTGGGGTGTTGCAGCGCTGGGGACAATGGTGGCCTGGCTACTGGGGACAACAGCCTGTCCCATGAAAAGGCAGTTCAGCTCCCAGTTCCACTGGGGAGAAAGAATAAGGAAACATTTCCTTTCCCGTGATTGCTTGCAAAGCAGCATGTGCTGAAGCAGAGATGCCCCAGCAGCACCAGAGCTGCCAGAAGGAACCGGAGATTTAAGCTGGTGACAACCAGGACCAACTGACTCTAACTCAGCCAGGCAGACATCTCAGCAGTGAAAGCCAAGCAGCAAGAGAGTGACAATTCCCTTTCCAGCTTCTCAGTTCAGGAATTTTAACATCTTAATTTTTGGAAGCACTTAAAGAGATGTGCAGAAAGTTTCTCATTTCCTTAGAGAAACAGGGAAAATTGATTCCACCCTTGGTCAGGCACTCACCAGGTCCTGCACATCCAGCTCCTTCTTGCTGTCCCCCTCCAGCTGGCTCAGGTCTGAGTTGTCATCTGCAGCCTTCCACAGAGCTGCCAGCTCTGTCACATCCCAGGGCTCCTCCACTGCTGCCAGGGACGGTGGGTCCTTCCACCAGATCCCTGAAGTGTCCAGGAAGAGAGGACTGGGCAGGAAGAGGGACAAAAAGCCATTTAACAAACAGACAGAAATTTAACACAGCACCTAAAGCAAAACATCAGGCAGAGGCTTTAAGGGTGCTTCCAGCAGAAGGACAAACAGGCACCACCAAAACTGCTCTCAGCGCCACAGGCAAGCTTACAGCAAGACCCCAGAACTGCAGGAGTGAGGGCTACTGAGAGGCCTCCAGTTCATACTGAGCCACTTCCCAACTAAGGCAGCTGCAGAGGGGACCTGAAAGCAGCTTCCCTTGGGTGAAAAAACCCACAGGTGTAAGCACCACTGCCTGCTGGCAGGGAAGGGGAAGATTCACCAGGACCTGTCCCACCAGTAGAGCTCCCGGGCTGCCCAGAGGGAGCAGCATGGGATCCTGCTTCCCCCAAGCAAAGGCAAACCTGCACCCTTCCAGCCCTGGGATGTGGGTTGAAGCCCGCAGAGGTGCAAACTCTCCCACCCCTGGGTAAGAAGCTAGCCCTGCTCCAGCCCAGGGAGCCTCAGCCCAGTCCCCGCACCGGCCCGGACTCACCTCGCCCGGCCCCCGAACATGCTGCGCTGCCTCCGCGGAGCCCGTGGGACCAGCCGAACAGCGCCACGTGCGGATCTCCCGCCACCACGTGCGCCCCTCGCGCCGGCGCGCCACTTTCAGACATCAGCGGCCAATCAGGGCAGGGCACCCCCCCCAGGCCCCGCCCCGTGCCGGCAGGGCGCGAGCGGCGGCCGTGCCCAGCTGTGACACCGGGGCTGCAGGTTCGATCCCCGGGGGCGGCAGCGGACACGTGTGTGCGGGGGGACGACATCATGCGTGGCCAGGGATGGACCTCTCGGGTTTGGGGACTCCCCCCCGGCCCTCCTTGTCTACCAGCCCCGCTGGTGGCGCTGTGGACCGCAGCCAGCTCCCAGCAGCTGTCCCCAGCACACGGGCAGCAATCCCAAGGGGTTGCAGCATTTGCAGCTGGGAGGGGAGATCCCTTTGGATTCCCTGGGGACAACCGTCAATGTCCGTCACGGCAGACACCCCTCCTCAGAGCTGGACAGGGCGCAGCGAACGACCCCAGGGCTATAACAAACCCCCCAGGGTTGGGGGCACGGCGTGCTGGGCACTGCCAGGAGAGGGAGGAGAGGGCACCCAGCACAAGCCCGGAGCCTCCGGTTGATATTAAATTGTCTTTATTACACAGATACAGAGTTAAGAACAGACATAACCTGAATCATAAAGTTTACATCTTTCACATGTCAAACATACAGTACACTTAGAGAAAGCAGGAAACAGCAAGGGGGGGGACAGCATGCCGAAGGAAAGTCCTACCACCTCATCTCTCTGGGCTGGCCCCCAAAACCCACCCAGTGGGGCAGGGCAGGCTGCCACCATGCCCCCCAGCCCTGGAGGGGGCTCTGGTTTCCAGGTCCCCAGGGACCCCAATGCCCTGGTGTCCCTGTCCCCAGGGCTGGCAGGGTAATGTGGGCAGGGCTCAGCCCCACATGGGGAGGGCAACCAGGGACCGGTGCTGTGAGCGAGGGGGAACAGCAGCACGACACCTCCCTCCCGGGGCTGTGACGTGTGGTGGCATCAGAGGAGCCCCTGGGGCTGTCACTGTGGTGAGGACACCCCAGCACAGTGCCTGGGACCTGGGAACAAGGTGACATCTTCTCCCTGACCTCAAACCTACCAGGATCCAGGGGGACACCCCAAGCAGAAGGGGGGACCCTGGCAGGCCCCGGAGGAGGAGTGTGAGGCGGGGGTCTGTGGGGGCTCCAGCAGTAATGGAGCAAAGCCCAGGCAGGGGTGGGACCCCGACTCCGGGCTGCCCAGCCTCGCCAGGACGCGGCACTTTGGTTTCAGCTGGCATTTCGGGTTGGGAATACGAGGAAGGAGCTGGAGAGACCCTCACCTGCCAGGGATGGGGTCCCAGTGCCACGTCCCTCCTGTCACCTCCTCCAGCCTGGTGCTGCACCCAGCACCTGGGGCTCTGCCTCCTCGCAGGGACTGGGACCCCCCGCACACACCGACACCATTTCCAAATAACACCCCAAATAATACCCCATCACTCCAGCCAGCACCTTCCTGGCCACCACAGCCACCTCCACGCCGGCCCCACAGCCGCGCCGCCGCTGCCGTCCTCCCCGCGTCACTAATTTTTTGGGAAATATTACACTTTAAAGCTGTCGTTCTGTTTTGGACATCTGCTAGCACCACACCGTCCGTCCCCTCCCTTGGCTTTTGGTTTCAATGCAAAGTTCTTTAGAGTAGTTTTATTATTATTAAAAAAAAAAAAAAAGAAAAAAATTTTAAAATTAAAAAGAAACAAAAGTGAAGGGAGTGGAAACGAGAGCAGACTCCATGGAAATGCTCTCGTCCCTGGTTTCCTGGTGAGGTGGAGGTAGAGGCAGAGCCCTGGTGCGGAGCAGGGCCAGGGGCATGTGGGGACACATGGGGACACCCACGGCTGGAGGGGCAGGGATGGGCCAGTCACCGGCAGAGCAGGCAGCCCCACAGCAGGTGCATCTGCAATACTCTTATATATTACCTCTTCTCAGGAAACGTAAGAAAAATAGACAATATCACGTATGTCACACCATAAATAAAGCGAACAGTCACTCAAGGGGCACCTGGCAAATCTCCCAGTCTTGTGGTGCACAGAATCCCCCTGGGGGGATGCACTGAGGTCTTGGGGTGCACAGAATCTCCCCGGGGGGATGCACTGAGGTCTTGGGGTGCATGGAATCCCCTGGGGGGATGCACCGAGGTCTAGGGGTGCACAGAACATTCCCCTGCACAGAACAACCCAGTCCCCAGCCCTTCCCTCCTCTTCCTCCCCTACAGAAAACACACAGGATGGTTTTTGCAAATGCGGAAAAACTACAGCTCCTATCGAGCACAACAACTTCTGTTCGCCTCCGGCAGCCTCGCTCCCCCATGCCAAAGCCTCCAGCGGGTTCTCAGCATCTTTTATTTGGCAAATGTCTCTTATTATTATCACGATCATCATTATTATTATCTTTTTGGACCTCTGCAAAGACTATTTACATTCACATTAGCGTACAGCACTCCTGCCCGCCGGGGCTGCCCTCCTTGGGGACGGGGGACTTTCCGTATTGCACTCCTGTCCTCTGCGCTTTGTACAACGATGCGAGAAATACAAAATAATGGACATTGTCCTTGACTGCCTCCTCGGCCAGGAAGGAGGTGGCGCTCATTTTCCTTTCCTTTTTCCTCTTAAAAATCCTTGCAAAATAAATCCGATGCGGGGTGTGGGAGCAGCCCAGCAGCGAGGGGTTTGGGGGGTCTGGCCGCAGGTGTCCCCCGACGGCTCTGGGAAGGGGGAAAACCAAAATCTGTCTTTTAATCTCATTTTTTTCCTTTGAATTCTCTTTTTCCAGGGCGGCGGCAGGCAGAGGTAGAGATGTGCCGACTCTGGCGCTTCTCAGCCACCATCTCCCCCTCCAATGCCTCAGGGACTTGCTTTTTTTGTTAAAAAAAACCCACTTTTTTTTTTTTTTCTTTATTTTAATAGAAACTCTTTAAAGCCCCGGGGGTGCATCCATCCATCCTTGCGGGGAGGAGAAGGAAGCAACAACAGAACGAAACGAACTTTGGCAGTGGAGAGACATTTGGATGTTCCTTGGTTTTGGATTTCCTTTAGAGCAGAGGTGAGTCCGGTCTGTTCTTGGCTAGCTAGCAAGGTAGTTACAGGTGAGCGTCCGTCACGCGGCTTGACTTGGCGTCATCTGGTTTTTGGATTTTTTTCTTTTTTTTTTTTTTTTCCCTTTTTTACAATTTCTTACTTAAAGCCAAAAAGTTTGACGTTTTCTTTTTTATTTTCTTTATTTTTTTTTTTTTACAAAAAAAAAAGAAGAGAAAAAAATATAAAGAAGACAGAGACGAAGAAGTGAAGTTTGTTTCCTCCTGCAAGCAGCCCCTTGGCAGCGCTGATGCGAGCCGGGGCCGGGCCGGCCTCTCCCATGTCACTGCATGGCCAGGCTGCGGCCAAACTCCGCATCCAGAGAGAAAAAATAGAAAAAAAAGAGAAAAAAAATAATGAATGACAATCCCCCAACCGATAGAAAACCAACCAAAAAAAAAAAAAGCCAAAAGAAAGACAGAAGAGAGAACAGAGAAGACCGGTATTTGCCTTAACTCCACTTAAAGCCCAGTTTGAGGATCCGTGAGGATTATTTGTGAGAGCTAGAGAGGTCGTTTCGGAGGTCACACAAGTCAGGTAGCTGAGGAAATATTTGCATCCAGTGCAGTCCGTGTGTGCCGGAGCACGGCGGCGGCGCGGGGTGGCTCAGCGGGACGCGGTCTCCAGCGGAGCTGGGGTGGCCGGCGTGCCGGCGCGGGAAGCGGCCGCCGAGCCCGTGTCACTGGGGCTGCTGGCGATGGTGGCCACGGTGTCGGGCTGGCAGGGACCTGGGGGCAGCCCGGCGGGGGCAGCAGGGGCCGGCAGCCCCTGCAGAGTCTGCCCGCAGACGTGGTGGTGCTTCTCCCAATCCTTGTGCTGGCAGAAGGAGCCGCAGTAGCGCGCGGTGTTGCAGCCGCTGCATGTCTCGCTGGCTTTGCGCCCACAGTTCCAGCAGCTCTGCGGGAATGCAAAGGTAAAGCTCAGTCCCGGATCCTGCATCCCCAGCCTGGAGCAGGCACCCCCATCCTGGACTGTGCACATCATCCTGAACCATGCACCTGCATCCCAGACCATAGAATCATAGAATCATGAATCATTTTGATTGGAAGAGACCCTCAAGATCATTGAGTCCAACCGTTCCCCCAGCCCTGGCACTACCCCGTGTCCCTGAGAACCTCATCGCCATCTGTTCAACCCCTCCAGGGACGGTGACTCCACCACTGCCCTGGGCAGCCTGTTCCAATGCCCAACAGCGCTTTGGTGAAGAAATTGTTCCCCAGATTCAACCTCAACCTCCCCTGGCACAACTTGAGGCTGTTTCCTCCTGTCCTATCACTTGCTACTTGGCAGAGAAGACCAACACCTTCTGTGCTACAACGATGTACCCCACCACGGACCACAGGCATCATCCTGGACCATGCACCTGCATTCCATACTGTGTTCCCCCATCCTGGACCATGCCCCCCATCCCGGTCAAACAAATCCCCTCTTTTTCCCACCCCATGGTGTTTGCCGCAGTCCCCCCGGTACCCATGCTCACAAACACAGATGCGAATTTGATTGCAAAAGGAGCATGTCCCAAACACCCATGCTGCCGCCAATCCTGTACCCCTGGGGTTCCCACCTCGCTTGAGTCCTCTTGCTGGTTGATGACGGTCAGGGCGTCCTCGGACGCCTGGCGCTTGGCCTCGGCCAGGGCTCGCTCCATCTTGGCTCGCTCTGTCGTGATCAGCTCGTGGGCTTTCCGCTCCGCGTCCGACACAGCTTTCTGCAGCTCAGACATGGCCTGGCGCTTCACCTCGTTCACAGCTTCTTCTGGAAGGAAGGAGGGCGAGCATGATGTGGGGAGTGCCGGCATCCCCCCAGCTTTGACACCATGTGTCCCCTTCTGTGGCAGCACCACCTGCGAGCATCCCCCCGCCAGCCCCAGCCACAGTGCAGGGAGTGGATGGGGCAGAGACCCCACCAGCTCAGCACACCGATGGGTGCCGGTGCCTGCCCCGCACTCACCAGCCTTCCTCCAGATCTCCTCCGGCATGTACCCAGAGAGCGCTCGCGGTGCAAACTCCCGGTGAGCATCTGGAAGGAGAAGGGGTGATGCTGTTAGGAGATGCCATCCCCTTTGAACCCCCCAAGCTGGAGATGCCGGACCCCTGGGGTAAACAGCACAGGCACCCCGGAGAGGGGTGCAGATCCCCCAAACGCAGACCCGGGGGTCAATACCTAACTGAGGTGCTTCGGAGGAGCTGTTGTGGGGGCGGGCGGAGGGGGGGCTGCCTTTCTTCATGTCCTCGGCATCACTGTAGCGCCGGATCCAGTGGTTCAGCTCCTCACGGTCGGCCTCCTGGCACCGCCGCAGCACTGTGAGCGACCGCCGCGTCTTTTCCACCATGTCCATGATGCAGTTCAGCAGCTGCGGGGGGATAAATGGCAGGGTTGGGGGGGGACCACCATTCCTGGTGCTGGGGGTGGATTTGGGCGGTGTGCCAGTCTGGGAGCAGAGGATGCTTGGGAGAAAAGATGTGGGAGGGACATGGTGGGCACACAGGGCAAATTAGGGCGGGAGAGGGAAAGCGCTCACACCAGCCCAGTGGGACCATTGCGGAGGGAAAACTACGTACGTTGTTGAGATGTTTCCACTCCTCCGCCCACTCCCGGTCGGTGAGCCGGTGGTCAATCACCTCCTCCTGCCGTGCCCCGTGCACCGCTGCAAGGCAAGCAGGGTGGGGGTCAGCCCCCCTGCAGCACCCCTCTCTCCTCGGGGGGTTCCCCAGCCCCCTGCTCCCCCCCAGCACTCACCAGCGGGCCGCTGGCGCTCACGGAGCTCCCGGGGGTCAGGGTGTCGGTAGGCGTCACGATAATGATGTGCCACGGCCATGTCCTCCAGGCGGTAGTGCTGGGGCAGGGGGGGGGCAGCAGGGGGGTGTCCCAGCCCATTTGGGGGGTGGCTGAGCCCGTTGCTTGGGCTGTAGCGCTGCGCCGGGCTCATGGTGCACGGCCGCTTGCTGAGGTGCTCGGGGTGCAGGGGGTCTCGGTCCAAACCGTTCTCTTTGGTCCTGGGGGGAGGAGAGACGGTCGGTCCCTGGCATGTGCTGCTGCCCGCCAGCCCAGGGAGGGATGTGTCCCCTGGCTCGCACCTGTCTGGCGTCCTCCTCTTGCCACTCTCGCCCACCTCCAGCAGCAGGTCGGTGGAGTCAACGGGCGAGGAGGCGTTGGCGTCCAGCAGCAGCTGCTCGTGTTGTGCCAGGTACTGCGCCGGGCTCTGCTTGGCCATGCGGGCACAGTGCAGCAGCTCCCGCTGCAGCAGCGGCAGGTTGGCCTGCAAGGCGGAGAGAGTTCAGTCCACAGCCCTGCAGAATCCCCCCAGCCCCCCACAAGCACAGCTGCCCAAGCACAGCTCCCCCAGCGCAGCCCAGCTTTGGGGTCCTGCTCACCTCCCCAAGGGGACAGGTTTTTCAGCAGGGGCTGTTAATAACAGTACAAGGGGTGATGGTTTTAAACTAAAGGAGGGGAGATTCAGGTTGGACATGTGGAAGAAATTGTTGCCCCTGAGGGTGGTGAGAGCCTGGCCCAGGTTGGCCAGAGAGGTGGTGGATGAACCATCCCTGGAGACATCCCAGGCCAGGCTGGACGGGGCTCTGAGCAACCTGAGCTGGTGAAGATGTCCCTGCTCATGGCAGGGGTGGCACTGGGCGAGCTGGGAACGTCCCTCCAACCCAAACCATCCTGTGATTCTATGACATCCTTGGGACCCCGCTCCCTGCAGTGTGCCCTGGCCAGCCCCTGTGCCGAAGGGGACACACATGACACCCCACAGGACCTGACATGGCCACAGCTTCAACCAACCCCTCCTGCATCCCGACAGAGGCTGCAGAGCATCATCTTCCTCCTGGCCAGGTCAGCCACCTCTGCCACCCTGTCCATGGGGTGGTCACCCTGGGGACCTGCACCCCAGCCCAGAGGAGCCCCCAGCACATCTGGCACCCTTGGTGTGTCCTCCTCTAGCACCATGGCTCTAAGGAGCTCATGGAGCAGCAAGAATGAAGCAACAGAGACCCCATTTTGCCCAGCTGCCAGCTCTGGTTTGCTCTTCAGGCAGCTGAGCTGCAGCCAAAGCCCCTCCATGGGACACATTTATGCCAGAGACACACACTGCGGTGAGTGGGACAGACCCTTCCCTTCCCTGGCCCAGGGCAGAGGTAACAACCCCACCAAAACAAGTAAGATCCCCTGAATCTGGGCAGCATGCCGAGGCCAGCTTTTTGCAGTTAGGATAATGAGAAACATCTGGAGCTGGCGGTGGGAACAGCTGGGAGCGGGGTGCCAAGGCGGCTGCTTGGCAGCGGGACAGCGGGGACGGCTCCCAGCCGAGCCATGGGGCCACCAGCCCCAGCGGGACCCCACAAGCCATGCGGCTGGGGATGCACTGTCCCCTGCAAAGCTGCGCAGGTGGACGAGGGGGCTCTGCTGTCCCCCCTGCCTCTACTTTCCCCTGCAAACTGCCCTGGCAGCTTTGCAGGCAGATTCCTGCGGCGAGCGCGGACCTCTGCACTGCGGGGCTGGGGAGGGAGAGGTGGAAAAGGGGCTTTTTTGCACTTTTTTGTTATTCCTTTGCTAACAGGGGACAGCCGACACCCGGCTTGAACATCTGCCGGCAGCGCCAGTGCTGCCAGGCAAGCCGGTGATCGGTGAATCCCTCCGGAGCAGGGTGACAGTGCTGAATCAGCATGGAATTAAAAGGCAAATTTTAAAAAGGGGATTTTTAATGAATTGCAAATGGTTCCCAGCTGGGCCAAACCCCTTGCATTATTGCAAACAGCCCCGGCCTCGTGTGACTCCACACATGCAAGGAGCTGGGTGTGCAGGGAGGACACGCCTGCCTGGGTGGGGACCCCAAAGCCACCCCCCAGACCCCCTTTTGCCAACACAAACCCCGATGTCCCTGTGGTGCCCAGGCTGGGACCCACCTTGAGGAAGGGGATGACGAAGGGACGCAGTGGGAAGTTGGTGGCCTCCTGGAGCTTGGCGTGGAACTCCTCAATGGTGAGCGTGGAGTTCTGCGGGGACAGCCTGGGCTCAGCCCCTGCCCTCCCCTCGCACCCCATGGGGATGCTTTGCTGCTTCTCCCCCAACTTTCCCCATTTACGCTCCTCTGCTGACTCTGCCACGCTCAAGGGAAAACCACAATGGAGGGGAAAACCATGCTCAAGGCTTTGCCAGCAGCAGGGACTCAACCCTGAACCATGCCATGCAGATCCCAGGAGATACTGAAAATACATCCTCCATTTTTCTCAGATTTAGGTCAATCCAGCACCAATAGGACCCTATTTTTTTTCCCGTTTAGCAGCATCCCCATCCCAAAAGCAGAACAGAGGATCCCCAGACATGGCATTACCCCGCAAGCTCCCCCTGTGCCCGATGGACGTACCACGAGCCCCAGGACGAGGGTGCGCACCCGCTCCCCGATCTCAGGGGAGATGTCATTGCCGAACTGCTGCAGCGTGGTGAGGAAACGCTTCAGCTTGGAGAGCTGCCGGGCGCCGCAGGCTGGGGGGAGCTGGTGGGTGGAGAGGGAGGCAGTGGAGGAGGTGGCCGGGCCATTGCTGAACCCATTGGGGGTGGACGGAGCCCCATTGATGGCAGTGGGCGAGTGGCTGCTCCCGTTCATCACTGCGAGGAGAGAGGGGGATGAGAAGTCAGAGCAGGCGGATGTGTCCTGGCACCATGGGGACAAGGCGGGGATGAGGGAACTGGCGCATCCTGCTGGGTACCACAGGGCTGGCAGCACCTGCCACGCGTTGGGATGCTGCTGCATCCCTGCGGCCACATCCTGGACTGGTCTCTGGTGCCGTGAGGGGCTGTGGGGAGGGATGGCATGCAGTGTATGCCTCAGCACAGCAAGGGCCTGATCCGGCTCCTCGATGTTCAAGCCACCCAAGAGCACGGGCTCCGTCCTGCGCCTCCGGGAGCTGCTCAGCTGCCCCAGGGAGAAGCCACGAGCTGTTTTCCACAAAGCCCAGCCTGGTTTGCAGCACCCCAGCACCTCTGGCTCCACTGCCCAGACAGGGAGGACAGGAGCTGCCCGCAGCACCCTGCACCAGGGGACCTGGGGAGAGGACATCTGGGGATGCCAACTGGCAGTGTGGCAGGTCCCTTGTCCTGCACGAGCCCCCTGCACAGACCGCGTGAGCGCAGGGACCTTTCTGTGACCAGCGCGGGCAATGGCACCTGTCACCCCATTCCCAAGCACACTCTGCTTCACGGCACCCAGGCATGCACCGCACCTCTCCCCGCGGCACCCAGCTCCTAGGATGGCACTAACCTTGTGCTGCCTGCGCCGCCCTGCCTGCCCTGCCTGCCCTGCCTGCGTCGGCAGGCTCCCACTCGCTCTCCGGCCGGGCAGGATCAGCCGCCCGCTAAAGAGGTGCCAAAAATAACCCATCGGCCACAACTGCTTTTATTCCTACAACAGGTGCGTTACTAAGTTAGACACCGCACATGTCCCTCCGCCGGGACAGGGATGGGGTTCGCATCCCCGTGACCCACCAGGTCAGGGAGCGGGGCTGGCACGGGGGAGCACACCCTGCCCAAGCCCCCCCCACGGCACTGTGCCCTCCACCAGACCCTGCACCTCCCGGGGGGCTCTGGCTGCCGCTCGGGTCTCTCATGAGAGCGGATGTTTCATTTTACTTACAAAGACAGACCATCGACCATTTCAAGCAACCATGAAAACGGCCGTGAGGCAGAAACGTCGGAGGGCCAGCGTCTCGATCTGCAAGCAAAATAAAACACGCTATGATGAGAGAGCAGAGGGGGCAGCTCTCGGCCAGGGGGTCCCTGCAGGCAGTGCTCCTCGCCGGCGAGGACACACATGCTGTGGGTGAAGCTGCCCAGACCCAGATGTGCCAGGGATGGAGCCGGGTCCCTGCATCCCAACGCAGCTGGGGATGCTCGGCTGCTGGACATGGTCCCTGCATTTCAGAACAACCCCTGCGCAGCTCCAGTGCAAGGGGCATTTTGCAACATTTCCCCAAGACCAAGAATAACCAAAACATGGTGGCGCTCCAGGACAAGGCTGCCCCTGCATCCCACGCCAAACCAAGCTCAGGGCTCTGCATCTGCCACTGGGCTGAGATTAAAAAGCAAAACCCCTCAGATCGCAGCTCAGCGCAAACCCAGTTCTAATGAGAGGGCATCTAGCTGGGGAGGTGGCAGGGCCGTGGCGATGACAGCGGCTGTTGGGGCCCTGCGGCTCAGGGGGGGCATTTTGGAGTGTTTTCTTCCCCAATGGCGTTTCTAAGCGAGAAGCATCTACGAGCAAACCGCCTGCACACACGTGTGTGTCCAGGACATGACCCAGCAGAGCCAGAGCAACCACTTGGTGCAGCCACCACTGCTCTGGCCAGGGGAACTGCTCAGCCCCTGCCCGCCCAGATCCTGCCCCATGTGTCCCTTGTCCATCCATGTGCTGGGTTGGTGACACCAGCACAGGGGCTGATCCCAGGTGCAACCCTGTGGGTGCAGAACCAGCCCAGGTGCCACCAGTGCAACCAGCGTGTCGGGGCTCCCCCAGTTCAACGATGCTACAGAGACTGAGGACTCAAACCTTGAGTCCCCATCAAGTCCCCTTGATGCCACCACACCATAGCCTGGGCAGGGCAAGGACATCCTTGCTGCAGCAGCTGGCTGTGACGCTCCCCTGCCACCGACGCTCCCCTGCCACTGTTGGGTGCCACATGTGGATGGGCAGGCCAGTCCCCATGTGTCTGGGACCCTGGACGGGGCCAGCTCTGACCTGTGGGGACAGCCCCAGCCCACAGCATCCTCCAGGCGAGAGTGCCCAGGGCCACGCGTTGCTCTGTGTCACCACCCTGTGACCAGGACATCTCTGTCCCCAGAGATGGGGACTGGCACTGGGCAGTGCCGCGGTTCTCCCCACGGGTACAGGCATGACCCGGGGCTCAGGGTGCACAGCCAAAACCCTTCTCCAGTGCAAGGATGAGTAACGTCACCCACGGTGTGGCAGCACCACACAGGGCTGCAGGGACACTGCTGCAGTGACTGACCTGCAGGCAAAGAGAGCCGGGCAGCCCCCCTGCCTGTCACCCCGTCCCCGCTGGCAGCCTGGTACTCACGGGTGTTTGGCATGAAGGACGGGTGGCGGGTGGCTCCCTGCGTGACGGCGGGTGGTGGCGGCGGCATGCTGGGCGGCGTGGACCTGGACTGCGTCTTCACGTCGGCCGGCGAGTCGGGCATGGTGGCGGCCCGCGTCTCCGCGGGATCTGCGGGGAGAGGGCACGCGGCGGTGAGGGGGGTGTGCCAGGCAGCGCCGTGTTGTCCCCATCAACAGGGGCTGGGGGCAAAGGGGACCCTTTAGGATCTCAGGCTGCCCTGGGCATCTCTGCTCCCCAATGCACGATGGCAGCAACCCTGCGCAGAGCTTGGGCAGTGGGGACAGTGCCTGGTGTCCTGTGTGCCCGCAGGACAGCGACCAACCTACTCATCTGCACAGTGGTGGGGACGATGCCCTGTGCCCGGCACAGATGCAGGTGGTGGGGCCAGGGCAGGGCACCACTCTGCCCGCACAGCACCAGCTCTGCCCCATGCACGTGTGTGTGTCCCGGCAAAGCCATTGCTGTCACCTTGGCACCCTCCTGCCCATGGCTCAGGAATCCTTGGCTGCCCATCAGCCCCTGGCTGTCCACAGCAGCTGTGCCCAGGGCCGCTGTAATCCCAGGTGGTATATTTTGTGTTCACTACAGCCCATGCTCGGTGGCAGCAGCAGTGGCAGGACACACACCCCCACTGATGACAGTCCTGCCACAGCGCTGGGGAGCCCCGCGAGGCACCGGGTCCCGCACACCGGGGACACGGGGCTCCCTGCCATCACCTGCTGGGCTCCCCCACATCCCTCCCACTGCCCTGCAACCCCACATAACGCCTGGCAGTGGCATCCCCAGGGGACACGTGACAGCACCGTCCCCTCCAAATGGCGGTGATACAGACCCAGTGCAAGGTTTTGGCCCCACGGCTGCCACACTGGGCGGTGACGGGTGGCCCCAAGTGTGGGCAGCTGTGACGATCCATCAGCGTCCCCAAGCCTGTGCCGCCACCACCACTGGCCCCAGCCAAAGAAGGAAGAGGCAGCCACAACCGTCGCCCGGCCGCGGGGTCCCTGCTGCGCCCCGGCACGCTGCCCGCCCGGCACGGCTGATCAGCACTAATCTAATATGCATGCTTAATCTGCCGCAACTGTTGTGAGATTAATTGAACCCTGCAAGAGCACATTGTCCAGGCTAAATAAAACCAGGGCCTCATCCCGAGCAAGATGCTATCAGGGCTTGTGTTGCAGCCGACGCTGCGTGCAGAGGACGGGGAGATGGGAGAGCCAGCAGCAAGGGCCAGACTCTCGAGCCGTTACCACCCTGATCCCACAGCACCCTCCTGGGTGGATCCAGCACCACAGAACATCCCCTCGATGGGGGTTTGAGTCTCCTGGGGGACACCATAATCCTGCAGACACCTGGATGCTCCAGTGTCCCCTTCCTTGTCCCCTTCTCCCACTCCAGCCTCAGGAGAAAACTCAAGACCAAGCAGCATCCCTCCCCATAAAACCATGATTTCTTTACAGGGCCTTCCAAAATAAATGGTATGTTTTGAAAAACACCTTTTATTTTCCTTTTCATGGACATGCCCATCTCTGGGCAAGGCTTCTGCAGCCTTCCAGGCTTCCCCCATCAATCAGCAGAGCAGAATCCATCTCTGAAAGCAGAGGACGAGCCACAAGCGTGCATAGAGCATGACCTGGACTGGGTGGCTGCAGCTGTGCAGCTGCAGAGCCTTGATCCACCGGGTGCCCACACGATCCTGCATCCCATTGCTGCCTGCATCCCCATCCCTGCCTGCATCCCATCCCTGCCTGCATCCCTGTTCCCATCCCCACCCCCCTCGCCGTCCTGACTCCATACACATGCTCACACTGAGGGGAAAACACGGATACACTCGTTCTGGCACCAACACAGCTTTTCCACAACTTCCCACTGGGAGGAAAGTTTCCACAACACTGGGCAAACACCCGGGGAAATGGGGCCTGGTTGTGTTTTTTCTTGTCTTTTTCTTTTTTTTCCTCCAAGTCATAAATTTTCCCTGAGGTGTTTGCAACCCAAACATCGCTGTGCGGGCACAGGGACAAGGGACAGCGCCAAACCCGATGGGATTTGTCAGTGCCCAGGCCCAGAAATGTCCAAAACAAACAGAGTCCGGGATGCCCACAGTATCTGAGCACCAACCCAGGATATTTGCAGGATGGGACGAGCTCCATGGTGGGTGAAGGGGATTTCAGGGGGCATGGGGCAGCCCCCCAGTACTGCCTCCAAACAATAATTCCCCAACATGACTCCAACTCTGCTGGAATTATTTTTCTCTTTTTTTTTTTTTTTTCTTTCTTTCTTTGGGGTAATTTGTCCCAGCTGCTCAGGGCTGTGTCTGTTTTCCTCCATCTGGTTTCCATTAGGCCTGTGCAGCCCAGATGAATAAGTAATAATATAAAAATAAAAGGATTAGTATTTTCTCCTTGGCTGGCGGGAGCGGGTGTCCCCCACCCTGCCTCCCGGGGCCAGCACATGCCAGACCCCGCACACCCTCGCATGACCCTGAGTCCCCCATTTGTCGCACTGAAGGGTTTAACCCCCGGCACACTGGCCCGGGCACTGTCCCCGCTGTGGTGACACCCCAATGCAGCTCCTACCAGCTGGTAAAGCCCAGCTTGGCCCTGGCTTGCCTGTGGCACTTGGCAGCACCACAGGGGTCAGGGTTTGTGACCCCATGGAGTACCGACGACACCCGAATTTCTCACACTGGTTTGTGCATCGCTCTTCCAGGGTGGGAGCTGCAGGAGACCCCAATAGTTGGTCCTCTGCCCCTCCAGAGCTGGGGCAGGGGGGCTGCTCAGCTGTGTACTCCCCAGTGCTGGGTGCTGGAAAGCACTGATGCATGGCCCGGTGCAGCTGTGCACACACCAGTAGGCACCAAAATATGGGATCGGGCAGCTGTACATGCCAGGGGGCACCAGTGCACAGCACCGTACAGCCATGCACGCTGGTGGGCACCAACACGCAGCATCCTGCAGCCGTGCATGCCAACAGGCACCAACACACAGCATCCTGGAGCCATGCATGCTGGCAGACACTAGTGCACAGCATTGCACAGTCCTGCATGCAAACAGGCATCAACCATGGCATCCTGCAGCTGTTGCACAGCAGCAGGGATCAATGCACAGCACCACGCAGCTGTGCATGCTGGTGGGCACAAGCACCCGGCATCCTGCAGCTGCACACGCTGGCTGGCAGATACCAGTGCCCAGCACTGGCCACACCAGTGAGCAGCCCCAGTACCCAGCAGCAAACTGGGCAGCCGGTCCAGCCCAGCGTCTGCCATTTCCCACAGCCCCAGGGAGCCTGTCCCACCGCTGCAGGCTCTGTCCCAGCCCCAGGGTGCCCATCACCCCTGGGCAGCGAGCACAAGGAAACAGGTTGCCCAGTGAGGTGGTGGATGCCCCATCCCTGGAGACATCCCAGGCCAGGCTGGACAGGGCCCTGAGCAACCTGAGCTCAGGATGAAGATGTCCCTGGTCATGGCAGGGGTGGCACTGGGGGAGCTGGGAAGGTCCCTTCAACCCAAACCATCCTGTGATTCTGTGATCCCGCACAGTCTTGGGCAGGGCCAGGGAGTAGAGTAGCTGGGCATGTGGACAGGGATGTGCCGGCCCTGGCCGGCTACTCTCCTGTCCCCTCCACCTCCTCAGGCATGTGGATCGAGAGGACAGGTAGCTGCCCTGGCTGTGGCCATCCAAAAGCTCCATCTTCCCACACTCCTCCCTTCCCAGGCTGGGCAAGTCTCCTCGGGCAAGGAAGGGGTTAAAAGGGAATTAAAAGACCAGCATCCTTCATGCTCTCCAAATGGCCACAAATGAAATCCAGATGCTGGAGGCGACGTCTCCTGAAGCCAGGCTGCCTCCGAAACAAAGGCTCCTCAGCTGCCGTTGCCACCAGGGCCAAGAACAACTCCCTGATAAGAGGGCGAGGGACCGAGCTGTCCCAGCTGGAGTGTGTTAGGGACGCAGCAGCACCGGCGGCCAGGCAGCCGCACTGGCCACGTGCATGGCAGAGGTGGTGGGAGCTGCAGGGCACCGTCATCTCCCTCCTCCCTTGCACCCATCCTGATCCCCCCAGGGATGCGGTGACAATGGGGTAGGTGACAGCAGGCAGCTTGGAGGTGGCTCATCCCCAATTGTACATGGAGGGGGAGAGCAGGACAGCAGCTGTGGGATGCTGGGGGGTGCTGAGGGACTCCCAACAGTTATCCCACTGACAGCCTACCCCATGCACACATTTTGGGGAGCTAGGCTGGCAGGAAGTGATACAAGCCCCAGCATTCATTGGCACAAATGAAGCCTTTTAAAAGGGAAGCCAACTAATTAAACCCTCTGCACAAGATGTAAATGACCCGGGGTTTGGCTGGCTCCAGGCCCAGGGAGGAACTTGCACGGGAGCTCGGGAGCTATGGCTGCAGGTCATGGCTGCCACAAGGACAACAGGACATGGGTGTGCCCGGTGGTGCCAAGGGAGCGCTGGCAGAGGGGCCCAGCCCTGCCACGTACCGTGGCCCTGCCTGCACTCCTGCAGGCAGGGATGGTCCTGAGGATGCTCATGCCCAAGGGATCCTCATAGCACAAGTCTTGCTCTGCCCTGCTCCCCCAGCAAGGGGGACGGTGGCAACCTGGCCCAGGATGGGCAACAGTGCTGTGCCAGCCAACCCACAAACCTGGGCATTGTCCCCCGAGCTGAGCAGGACCTGCCATCCTCACACCGCTATGGCAGCCCTTGGCACCACTCGGCGAGCCAGCCTTCATCCCTGCCATCCTCGCCTGGCCCATGGGTGCACTGGGATGGTCCTACGCTGCTGGGCTGGGACACTCGCCACTCACCCAATGCCAGGAGTAGCACAGGTTGCACCATGCTCAGTTTCCATGATTTGCTTTGTTTTCCCCACAGCCCCATCGCATGAGCAGCCCCCAGCTGTGCTGCCTGCTCCGGCGGTGCCAACAAACACCCTGGGTACAGCCGGTGCTGCCGGGGGACACACCACAGGACATGCTCCTTGCTCGGCTCCAGGGCAGCCAGTTGGGACCCCAGCCACGGTCCCCTTCCACATACCACACATAGTGTCCCAGCTCCATGTGGGACATCGGCACCCAGGACCACACTCACCTACACATCCCAAACCAAACAAATCCCATTTCTCCAGCCACAACCAGGCAGCCAAGGGACCCAAACCCACTGCCTTGGCTGCGGGTTCCATGCTGGCAGGGCCAGCCGGCTCCTGCGCGGCCAGGAAGGAGCGAGATGGGTTTGATTTTCCTCAAAACAACAACAACAAAAAAGCTTTCCCTTCCCTCCCCCCCCCCCGCCCCCCCAAAAAAGCACCCTCTCTGTTTTACAAGCCTTCATTTGCTATTGTTTATGTAAACAGGTAAATTGTTTCGTATCTCAATTAAAAACATCTGCCACATAAATGAATACCAATTAACTCATCCTGTTTTTAATTACTCTGTTAATTACACACAGGCAGCAAAAAGGATGGCAGGGGAATAGGGAAAGCATGCTTACAATCCCTGCTTCCCACCTTGCTCTTGGCAAGGATCCGAAATGTTCCTAAATAATGATGGATGAAGGTGGCTGGTGAAAACGGTGGCTTGTGGCCAGCTCCAGCGTGGCAGCCCCTCCCTGGGCACCCTGCAGGGGTATTTCCCAGCCCCCTCCCCAGAGGCACCACATCACCCCGTTTCGGAAACCCCAGGCCCCATGGGACACGCCAACGCCACCTGCGTCATCCCCCGTGCTGGTGGTGACCGCGGCACAGCCCGGCTGGCTTTCCTGGTGCCAGCCCCACATTTGCTCTCAGAATGTGTCCCCGGGGAGAGAAACCTCAGGATGCCAAAGCACATGGGGAGGATGGAGGAGGGTCTGCAGGGTCAGCATCCTCATGGACCAAGCACATCCTCGAGGTGCCTGGGCCACCCCCAAGACCCCTTGTGCTGCCAAGGGGCATCACCTCTGCGTGGGCACCGTGGGGTGGATGGCATCTCCCAGCAATTGCTGAGGGACCCCGAGTGCCGTCGGCCCCTCGCCCGCCCCCCCCAACTGTGGGAAACTTTCCAAGCGAGCAGATGGGGCAGGGGAGCGGCGGCAGCGAGGAGGAGAGCAGAAAAGGCTATTTTCTCACGCTACATATTTTACAAGTCGAACATTTTGTGCATTTCAGCCTTGCCTGGAAAAGCATCTCGGGCTCAGCCCCGGGACTCAGCGTCAGAGCCTGTGAGTCAACAGCAGCGGCAGCGACGTGGCCGGTCGGCGCAGAGAGAGCCCGGACAGCGGGGCTCCCCCCCTGCAGAGAGTCTGGCTGAGGTGTCCCCCTGACCCAATGATGCTGGAGGAGCATCAGGATGGGCCAATGACCCCACCAAGCCCCCCCAGCATGGGCACAGCATCTGATGCAAACTCTGCCTGCAGTGCTGCTGTCTGAGCCGTCCCGTGGCAAGGGGGGTGGACACACACACGCCCTCACTGCTCCCCAGCTGCCTTGTGCTCCTGGAAATTAAATATACTGGGAAAACACTGGGAGCAAACAGAGTGCCGTGTTGCGGGGCTGGGGCTAGCCCCCCGGGAAACACCCATATCTCTGCTGCAATCCCCCTCCCCGGTGCAAGGGCTAGGGTGCATCACTGGCATGACCATGCTGGAAGGGCAACCGATCCGTCAACATGTTGCCAAAGGGGCTTGCCAAAACCATCCCAGCCCCCTGAGTGCCTGCCCCAGAGCTGAGTGCTCTGCAAAGGTAGGGACAGGTTCAGGCTAAAACACCCGCAATGTGCCATTTTTGCAGCCACTCAGCCACATGCACAGGAACACCAGTGCCCAAAGGTGGCCTTGGTGGCTGAAGTGGGGACAAGTGGTACGAGCAGCCAAGGGACTCGGGGCATTTTGGAGGGAGAGAGCAGCTGGGGAAGGGGAAACATTCCCGTCCACACGCCAGTGCTGGCGGGGAGCTCCCAGTGAGGTCCCTGCAGCGTGGGAACGCCGAGACACCGCCAGCTCCCCAGGGACCCCGCGCCGGATCCTGCTCCACAGACGCCAGGATGGTGATGGCTCCGAGGGGGTGCCGGACCCAGCCATGCATCCCCACAGCCGCTCCTTTACTGACTCTTTGTCTGTTTTTTAACTGCATGTTCCATTTCAATGGGATTTTGCTCATGTGAGATTGAATCAAACATCACAGGAAAAAATATCAATGAGAATTTTGCAAAATAAACAGGAAATCCCTTGGATGTTCTCTGGAAACATTGGTCAGCATCTTCCAAAGGAAAGCTGCGGGCTCGTCAAGGTGGGGTTGCCCCTGGGGAGCCTGAGCGCGCTGGGAGGGACAGCAGAAAACAAGCTTCAGGAAATCTAAAAATAAACCCCCAGCCGGGCAATGGCACTAACACCAGCAATGCCCGGGCAGGGGGGTCTCCTCTGTGCCACCAGCCTGGTCTCGCCTGTGCCAGCCATCGCAAAGCTTGCGAGGACTGGTCCCAGCTTGGGGACTCCTCTTGTCTAAATCCAGCTTCTGTCCCTGGGCCAGCTTGGAAAGCACAAGCCCGGGCTGCAGCATCTGACCCGCATCCCCTCAGCCCCAGCAGCTGCGTTTAAGCCCAGCTTTGCACTGAGCTCAGCAGTATAATCCACTGACCCCCATTAAGGGATGTAATAAGCGATGTTTATGGGGGTGCCTCTCCTTCCCCGGGGGTCCTGCGGCACCTGCAGCACCCTGCAGAGCCTCTAGACCACACTGGGGATTTAAGCGGCTGCCAGCAGCGAGCGGAGCCGAGACCCCATCTCCACGGCAAAGCCAACACCACGCAGCCACACCACCCGCATCCTGCCCGGGGTTTTCCATGCCTGCAAACAGCATCGGCTCAGAAGCAGAAATCTGGGGAAGAGACACAGGGGACACCAGCAGAGACCCGCCAGCCCCCAGCTCCTGCGAGACCTGCCAGAGCCCCCTCCCCAGCACGCTGGCCACTGAGCTTGGGGGTGCTGAGAGCGTTGCAGCGACAGGCAGAGCCCGGGGAGCTGCTCGACCCTCCCAGCCTGAGGCAGGGCCGAGCACTGGAGTGTTTTTCCATCCTGCACCTTGGAAGTTCCTGATGTCAGAGGCAAATCCTGCACCCACATGAGGCTGCCCTGCCTGAATCTGGCACCCACCCCGTGCCAGCCCCCAGCGCCACGGGAGAACAGCCTCCCCCTCACACAAACATCTTGGCTTTTCCTCCCTACAAGCCAGCATTTGCAGTCCCACGTTTTTCAAACAAAACACACCCGACATCTGGCCATCCCCGGGTAAACCCTTACCTGCCCGCACAGACACCGGCCAGGAAGCAGCAGGCAGGGAAAAACCCCTTTGCACAGCCGAGTCCATCTCCACTTCCTTCCCCAGCCACAGCAAAAGCAACGCTCAAAACTTCTCCCTGCGTGGAACCGTGCAGAGACCTGCCTCATCCGCCCCAGGAGCCGCAGGCGCTCGCCCCGGGAGGCAGCTCAGCCTGGGGGCTCCTCACCCCAGCACCGCGGACGCCGGGGCTCTCAGCATCCTTCCTGGCTGCTGCTCTGCACTTGCCGAGGGTTTGGGGACGGTTCCCCCCACATCTCCGTGCCTTGTACCATAGCAGAGCTCACCCCACTGCAGTGCCGAGCAGACGGATGTTTGCAGAGTGTCTTCAAGTCACTCAGCAAAGGAGAGGAGAATTAATATTCCTTTTAATTAAAGGCAGAAAAATCTCTTTGTTCCTGAACAGAGAGAAAACAACAGAGGGAAGAGCTCAAAAGCTCTTTCTAAGCTAGAGACGAGACCATCGCTTAGATTCAAAGACACTGTCAACATGCACGTGACCTCAAAATAAAAAAAACAAAATGAAACCCAGCAGCGGCAGCAGCTCCTCTCTGAAAGCGAAGGAAAGTTGCAAAGTTTTTCTTGGCTAATAGGGGAAGAAAAATTCCAACAAAAGGTGCGTTTAACCAGAGAAATGCTCTGCAGTATCCGAAGGCACCATCCAGCGGCGAGGGCTGCGCGGGAGAGTGCCGGAGAGAGCCGGCTGTGCCCCGGCTCAGTGTCACGGCGGAGCCACAGCAGAGCGCGGTGCCAGCCTTGCTCCATCGCTACACCGACAGCATCCTCCCGGCAAAGCAAGGCCGGAGCGGGCAGCCGGGCACGCCAGCAAACGCTGCTTAATGCAATTCTGAAGGGAAAGCAGGAGCCGGATGGTGATTATGGCTGCGAAGATCAGAAGCAGGACACTGCTGAGGCTGGAGCTGGAGGCTCCCCGAGCCAGCCTTCCTTCCCAAAGCTGCATCCAGCACAACTGTCACCCAGCACACGCGAGGACACGGTGTGTGTCACCAGCATGGACCCACATGTCCTTGTGTGCAAACACATTGCTGCAGCTGGAACTTCCCAAACTAGCCCTGGGTTTGCTGGAACTTCCCAAACCAGCCCTTATTTCCTCCCCACAAACTCTGCCGAGTGGATCAGCTCCTTGCCATGAAATGCGGCTCCATCTCTAAACTGGCAGTGGCCGGAGCGGGATGTGGAGCCAGCGGGCTGGAGGTCCGAGGAGGAGGAGGGATGCAGGGATGAAAACGACTTCTCCCACCGGGCAGAAGTCGGGACCCACGACTCGGGGGGGTTTGCTGCGGTGGGGTGGGCACAAACTCGCGTGGGTTTGGGGATGCTGGGCCACCCCACGCTGGCCCGGCTCTCGGAAAGCGGCTGCTGGTGATAGGGAGGGAAGCGCAGGCAAAGCCCCGGCGTGAGCGCGGCGGGTGGGAGCGGGGCCCACGGTGGCGACAGAGCGCTCCTGCCCGGCCTCCGCCGGTGGAACCGTTCCGAGCGCTGCCCGCTGCACGGACGGCGGCCCCGATGCCCGCTCGCCCTGGCTGTGCACCCGCTCGCCTTGCCCTGCTCCGCCGCCGCGGCGAGTCCCGGGAGCGACCAAGCACCGGGACGGAGACAGCGCGGCGGCGGGGACCGCGCTGGCTCGGGCACCGGCAGCTTCCCCGACACCGAAAGCATCCCCGACCGCTGCGCATCGGGAGCATCCTCGGGGCACCGTGAGCCTCTGACTCCCCTGCACACAGGGAGCACCACCCGAGAACCGAGAGCCTCCCTGAGTCTTGCGCACCGGGAGCAGCCCCCCGGGCACCGGCAGCATCCCCAGCACCTCTTCCCTCGGAGCCTCCCCGTCCCCGTTCCCGGCCGCGGACGGCACTTACCGTCCTGAGGTGTGGCGGCGGCGTGAGGTAAGTCCCAAGGCAGGGGCCGGCAGGAGCGGGCAGAGCCGGTAGCGGCCCCCGGCGGCGGCCCCGGCCCGGTTAAGGCCGGTGCGGGCGGAGCGCGGCCCCGCGGCGGCGGCTGCCCCCGACACCTGCCTGCCGCCGCTCGCCGCGCCCGGGGCCACCGGGGGCCGCCAGCCCGGGAGTCAGGGCGCTTCCCCTCCCCCCGGAGTGGGGGCACCGGAGAAGCGGGGAAGGGCGGAGAAGGAGAAGCCGGTAAATCCGCGGGGCCGGTTCACCCCCTGCGCGCTGCCCGGCGGCGCATCCTCCGGCGCCGCGTCGCGGCCATGGGGCGTCCGCGGCCGCGCTCCGTGCCGGGCCGGGCCGCCCGCAGCGCCCGCTGCTGCCGCCGCCGCTGCCGCCGCGCCGCCCGCCCGCCCCGGAGTGAGCGCCGCCCGCTCGCGCCGCTGCCTTAGACGGTGCCTGCACCACGCCCGGCAGGGGGCGCCCCGCCGCCGCCACCGGAGCGGCGACCCCCGGGGCGCGCGGCAGCGGAGGGGGAGCGGGAGGTACGGGGAAACGGGGCTGCACGGCAGCGGGGAGCTCCGCGGAGAAACGGGGCTGCACGGCGCCGGGGAGCTGCACGGGGCAGTGGGGGATGCACAGGGCCTGGGGACTGCACCGGAACCCGCGGGGGGCTGTGCAGGGGGTGCACGGGGTTTGGGGGCTGCGGGGGACTGGGGTTTGCAAAAGGTTCAAAGATCGCAAGGGGTTGGGGGCTGCTGAAGATGGAGGGTTGCAAAGTGTGGGTGGGTGGCTACAAATGTTTTGTGGATTTACAAGGAGTCAGGGCTGGGATTTGCAAGAGGCCGGGTGTTGGTTGTGTGGGATGGGGGGCAGCAAGGGGATGGGCCCAGGGCTCGTCTGGGGCCGTGGGAACAGTCAAGGAGCCCTCGCTGGGACTTGCAGGGGATGGAGCAGGGTGGGGGTGTTTGCAAGGGGCTGGGGGGCAGCAGGGGGCCGGAGTTGTGGTTGTTCAGCTTCCCAAAGGCCTGAGGGCTGGGGTTGCAACAGGAACAGCCACACGTGCAGCCACAAACACCACAAGCGGAGCACCTATTAGCACTCCATGGTCCGTACACCCATCCCTGCCTGGTCTCAGGGTACCCCCCACCCTGCTCGGCCTTGGAGGGGCTCCCTAGGGTGGCTGTGCAGCACCAGGGCTGTGGGAATGCCAGCGGGGCCCACCCCTGGCAGTGGTGCATGGCAGCGGTGCATGCCCGTGCATGCATTTGCAGGGCTGCCTGCCCCCCGGCGTGCCCTTCCTGCATGCCCCATGCCAGCTGGGGGGAGCACTAAAAATTTCCCTCTCCCTCAAAACCTACTACGATGTTGTTGCTTGCTTGTGCGCCGGGTAACGCAAGCCCTGCTAATTTCCCTGCGAGCCGAAGCCTTGCCTCTTTGCGTAATTACTCTGCTTGGCAGCTGCCTTCCCTGTGCGAGTTGCTGTGCGGAGCCTTTGCTGCCCATATGGTTGTTGTATGACTCATCCTCGCCTGCTTCCCAGGGCTTGGGCGCTGGGGACTGCGGCGGCCCTGCCAGGCGGCGAGTCACCGCTGCACGGCTGTTGCACAACCACTGCTGGAGTGTTGGGTGGCACCTCTGCTGCAGAACCGCCGCACGGCCACTCGACAGCCAGTGCGTGGCCCTGGCGTGACCGATGCACAACCACTGCGCAGTCACTGCAAAGACGCCACAAAGGCAACTGCTGCATGGCCACTGCATAACCATCATATAACCACTGCATGACCATTGCACGGCCAGTAAATGGCCATTGCATGGCCAGTAAATGACCAATGCATGGCCACTGCATGACCATTGCACAGCCAGTAAATGACCATTACATGACCACTGCATGACCATCGCATGGCCAGTAAATGACCGTTGCATGGCCATTGCACAGCCAGTAAATGACCATTACCTGGCCACTGTGTGACCATTGCACAACCAGTAAATGACCATTGCATGGCCACTGCACAGCCAAACTCCCACCTACATCACCCCACTGACAGGGTTGCAGAGGGGCAGTGCTGCAAGACCCCAACCCAGCCCCCTCCACCCCATTCTTGGCCATTCTGACCTCCAGCTCCAGTTTTGTCCTGCTTGTTCCCCCCAAAAGCTGATGTGTCTTGTCCTACTGCTCTCACAGTGGCCCAGCACCAACATCAGGGGAGGTTCAGAGCGTTTCCCTGCTTCATTGGAATGAGCAGGTCTGACTTTTTCATACCTACACCGGTCGGCACGGTGTGCGCACGCTGCACAGCATCACACCCGCTGCTGCTGTGCACCCTGCCTGAAGCACTGGGGTTGTCCCTGTTCTTGTCCCTTCCTGCGCTGCCCTCATTCCCCATGGGACCATTTTCAAGAAGCTTCTTGCAGATGAGTGTCATGGCCCCACCAGCAGTGGAGGAAAATCTGCCCCCGTGCGCAGCTGCACACCCGTCCCGCCGCCCCCCCGGCTTTGCATAGACAGCACAGCATGGCAAATGCAAATACTGGCGGCATGCACATTTGGACACACGGTGCACGGGACACACATCAAGGCACCGGGGAGCACCAGCCACCACCAAGGCAGCCTGAGAGCATCCCCATGGCAGAGCCCCTGTTTTCTGGGGTGCCAGCACAGGGCTCCTTTGGGAACAGGGACCTGACCATGGAGGTGACAACACTCTTGGAGCTGGAGAGGTCGTGGCTTTTCACGGTGGGTCTCTCGCGGGGACCCGCCAGGAAAAGCCACGACCTCTCCAGCTCCTGGTTAATCTGAGGTGTAGCCGAAAGGTGCTACCAAATCCCTGGCAAGGTGGCTGAGCTGAGGCCAAGCATGGGCAGGAGGGAGCCATGCCGCATCCCCCCTGGCAGCGTTTGGGTGGCAGGGTCTGCTTCGTTTCTATTCCACGCGCGCAGCCTGTAATTTTGGTCTATTGAAGTCATAATTCACTACTGTGAAAATAAACATTTGTGTTAGCCCGCTTTATTCGGCGAGACTCGTCTGAATGTTAAAAATTTCCTGCTGGCGTGCTTGCACATGGCCTTGGCCACCAGGACAAAGTCCTGGCATCCATGGCTGTGCCCATGGCCACCTCCTTGCACACCTTGGGCAGGACCTCAGCATCCTTTGCACTCCGTCCCCAGGGATCCCTAGATTCCAACAGAGAGGAGATAGGGAGAGAAGTGAGCCAGGGATAACGAGGGAGCTGGCTACTGCAAGATACAAGTAATATAAAGGTAATATTTTGAATAAAGCAGATAGAGTCTAGCACCCACTCTGGACCCTTCCCTGCCTGCGCCTGTCCCTTGTTTTATTTGCTTGAGCTGTTTTGTGGGTGCTCCCACTTGCTGGGGGGATGCCCCAGCACCCACCCAGTGCCATCATCCCCAGCAGGAGGCAGGAGGATGCCCGTGCCACCCTCCGGCTGTCCCCATCCCTGTCCCCATCCCTGTCCCTGCTCAGCCCCGGGCACGGCTGGCCCCAGGGCTCCTCGGGTTTCTCCCTGCTGGGTGCAGTGGGCTGGTGCTTCCCCTCTCTATTTGCATCTTCCCAGCCTTTATCTTTCTCCCAGTCTCTGTATTGCTGCAATTACAGACACTTTAAAACACAATGATCTGGCTGTTAGCGTGATGGATGACAGAACCTTTCTGTCTGGTTTAAATCATTGCCGCCAGTGAGCAAACTTCCCCGGCTTAACCCCTTCATGCCCCCCGACCCGGGCTGGTGGCTGCTGACCGGGCACTGCCCTGTGCCCCACGGCCACGCACCCACAGCACGTGTGGGTCCCATGGGTAGGGATGGAGGGGGATCTGGCATCGCTGGGGTCAGTGCTGATGGGGAAACGTCCCCCATCCCTCAGCTCCCCAGCTGCACGGAGTGGATGTGGCACAGTGGTACACATGATGGGACCAGCCCCACTTGGGCAGAGCCGGTGGCCCCGCTCTGCTGCAGTGGGAGAGCGGGCCAGGAGATGAACACCTGCTGAGGCCCAACAGCCTCCCTGGATCTGTCCCAGCCCCGGCCTGGCAATCCTTCCCCCGGCAAATCTGGAGCCGGGGCAGGATGGAGCCCTGTGGTTCCCACCCAGCAGAGAGGATGGAAACTCCGGTGACGAGTTGGTGTCGGTCACGCCGGTGCGTGATTGATGGTGCAGCCTGCGACAGCGCAGGGATCTGCTGCACATGCTATGGCGATTCCTGCTGCCTTTGTTGTGAGGCACCAGCATCCCCTGTCACTGCACATCCTGCCCTGCGCCTGCCAATGCCACCAGTGCCCCCCCATGGGTGTCTGGGTCCTGCAGGATGGTGTTGGTACCATCACCCATCATTCCTGCTCGGGGGACCCATGGGGAGGAGGGATGTCCTCCATCTCTGCTGGGAGATGCTGCACCGGTGATGCTCAGGGAGATGCTGAGGACATGGTCCAAGCAAAGGGGGTCCTTGCATCACAGCCTGGGGACAAGGCGGGGGACACCAGGGCTTGGCACAGTGCACACCAGTAGATAAGGTGTTCACTGAAGGCAGCTGAGGGCAACTGGCACCAACCCTTGCAGGAAATGGTCACCACCATGCGCCAGCCAGGCCCCCTATCTGCCCGCGCACATGACCCCAGCAGCTATCGGGGCCAAGCAGATGGTTGGGGGACAATGTCGTGGGTGCCACTGGCTCACGCTGCTGCTGGGGCAGTCCCAGCCCTGTGCCACACTTGTGCCTTTGCAGCCACCACGGTGCTGGGGTCTCTTTTCACACCTCACGGTGCCCAACCATCCATCCTGACCCACCACCTCTCTCCCTGTAGCTCTCGTTCAGCATCCTGCATGCCCCCATGTTGTTCCCCTTCTCAGCCCCCACAGCTCAGGCTCGGGCTCAGCCCTGTCACTTCCCCATGTGCTGGTAAGAGCTGATTGCTGTTCAGGCTGCATCCCCCCTTCACCAGCCTCAGGCTTTTTAAAAAAGCCCACAGTGGTGGTTTATCAACCTTCCCCCTCGCCATGCTGGTGAATCGTCCCCTCACCGGCATGCTGTGCAGCTGGGAGCTGCAGCAGACCTGCACCCGAGGGCACCGGCGGCCCCTCCACTGCGCCGTGCTGGGGGTCCTGCCACGGCCCGGCTCTCGGGGAGGCTCGTCTGGAGGTGAAGGCACCGAGCCGTGCCGGCACTCAGTTCTGCTGTGCCACAGGTTTCCTGTGTCACCCCCAGTGAGTCTGTCTGTCTGTTTGGGTTTTTCAATCTCTATCCTCTCCTTCCCAGAGAATCCCCGGTGCCTCTCTGTGGTTCTCACTAGATGTGGCTGTGCCAGCGGTGCCTGCCCAGAGCTTGGGAACAGCATGGGACAGCTCATGGGCAGTCGCACCATGCAAAGCCCCATTTTGCACAGGCACCCATTTGCTCAGAACATCCCCATGAGGTTACCGTGCTCGGGAGCTGCTGGGCCGGGAAGGATCAATGTATCCACGATGGTCCCATTGCCCTGGCTGCATCCACAGACTCAATGGTCTGAATCTCAGCACCTAAATCCATCCTGGAATGAGCGGTGGGAGCTTGGCTGCAGCCCCCAGTGCTCTTCCCTTGGCATTTTTCTTGCAGCAGGAGCCCCGGCTGGCGTTTCCCTGCGCGTTAATTCATTGGGGAATGCGTGGGGGAGATAAGGGGCTGGTGGGGAGGCAGTGGCCGGTGAGGACGGCTTGCCTGCCCGCCAGCTATCGCCTGTCGCAGCTGCATCCGCTACGGTGACATCTGCTCAGCAGGAAGTGCCGCTCAGCAGCCTTGCTGAAGAAAGGGGGTTCATTTGCGCCTGGCTTCCCTCTGTGCCCACTCGTGGGGGTCTCCAACCTTGGGGTCACCCCCGCAACAGCCACCTCAGCCCCTTGATTCCTCAGCCAAGGGCTGGAAGGAGCAGTCCCCTGGCTGTCACCGCCGGAAGCAGACCTGGAGGCTTTGTGGCTTTTGCACAACTTCCACAAACATTAAGTAAAAAAAAAAAAAAAAATCCAGTTTTCCTGCCTGACAGATTCGTTCCTGCTTTGTGGCATTCAAAGGGAAACCAGCCCCTACTGCTTATCATTCCTGCTTACCCTGTGCTGCAGGCTTCAAAAAATCACTGGCTTGGCTTAAATACGGGGAGACTTCGGGATATGGCACCATTCTCTGGGTGCTTTAAGGTTTTGAGGCTGCTGGGGGCCAAGTTTCCAGCTTTTCTTTGCCATGGGGAGGCTGAGCTTCCACAAGAGCCACATCCTTGGGGCCTGGCCCCTGACACTGCCTGGGGATGCATAACCTTAGTGCGATGCCAAGGCTTGGAGACCTGGGAGCATCACTCAGCCCCACCGTGGGCAGCCCCACTGGGGTTAACCATGGGTTCACGTCCCCCTTCTCCCCCACAAACCAGGGGTACCTGCCTGCTTGCCATCCCTCCTGATCCCACAGCCTGCAACTGCCTGCACCGGGCTCTTTAACGATGGGAATGTAATTAGCTTGCATCGCACTTACAACACCTTGCATCCCTGCAAAAATCGATCACAGCTAGTGGGAGGCGGTGTGGCGCAGCCTGCCGTCACTCCAGCCCACAAGGAACTTATTTCAGGCCCCCCCCCGGGGTCAAAATGCCCCAGCACTCAGCTCTGGCCACAGGGAGGTCAGCACCGATCTGTGCCGTGACACAGGGAGCCTCAGGCTGGCAGTGGGGACGTCTGGGATTCGTTACAAGGTCCAGATGCAGTGGGGGACGTTGCGGATGTTTCTGGCCACCTGCATCGTTTCAGAGTTCCCAGGCTAAAAGCAGGGCTTGTTATCAAGAGCAAAAAATGTGCCACCTCTGTTGTATTTCATTTCCCTTTCTCCACCTCTTCCCTGCCCGCTGTGCGGTGGAGATAACAGCTCTCCGCGCCGAAGACAGAGCACGGGGCAGGCAACGGACTCACCAGCCCTATCACTGCCTTGCCGGCCGCAAGGAAATCAGGAAGTTTGCAGAGATATTTGGCCAACAAAATAAACATTTCTCCCCAACCTCCTAACCGGCAGCTCGGCAAGCCCGCAGCAATCTGCACAGCTCCCCTGGCTGCAGCCATCCGGTCACGGGTGCCCGCTGAGCCGCTGCGGCATCGCCCAGCTCCCAGCGCCTTATCGGTGGGTGCCCCTTGCTGGGAATGCACCGGACGTTGCTGCGGGTGGCAGGTCTGGGGACAGGGACCCCAGTGCAGCTCCCAGCCGCGATGAACTGGCACGGCACGATGGGAGCAGCACCCAGGGTGCACCCCAGCCACTGCCCTCCCCCCTGTCCTCTCTGCATCCCCGACTTGTGGGGTGTGTGCCAGGACCGGTGGCAGGGCAGGGGGCTGCGGCTGGAGCACCGTGCTGGCAGGGAGTGCAGCATGCAAGGGGAAGCGAGGCAAAGGGCCAGTATTGTTCACTTGGGACAGACAAACGCCGGTGACTCAGCCGGCAGTCACTTTCCTGCCTGTGCTGGGCACAGGCCCTGGGCCCCCCTGAAATTGGTGGCGGGTTGTGGAATGCCCCTCACCCTTTGCATGGCCACTGCTGGGGGGATGCTCCAACACAGAGCCACGGGATGCCCTGGTCGTACAGAGCCTTGGTGTTGCCATGGGGTGGGATCCTTACCCTGGTAGCACAAACCTGCTGCACGTAGGATGCAGCCACTGCCGGAAGCCAGCATGGGAGCATGGTCCTGAGCCACACGTGAGCCACTGACCCGAGAATTAACAAAAAACCCCAGTAAACAGAGGACTGAAACTTTGTAAATGAAACCTAACCATGGCTGATTATTCATTATGATTAATTGCAGAGCAGACTCTGAATGGGTCCCTGGGCCAGTGAGTTCACGGTGCCCCATGGTGCTGCAGGTTTGGCCATGCCCTGGCTCCCTGCTCCCGCCAGCTGGTCCCCACAGGGATGCACTGATGGGCGCCAGCCATGTGCTGCCCTTGGGGAGCACCTGTCCCCCGAGGCTGCGTGTGACACTGGGGTGAGTCACCTGCATCACAGCATGGTCCTCAGCCACCCACCACCTTCCTCCCACTGCTGCCTCTGCCTTACCTTGGCTGGTCCTGCCCGCTGCCCTGGCCCAGGAGAGGTGGTCGTCCTGCTTGTGGGGTCCCCTGGGCATCCTGGGGGGGTGTCAGCACCCCGGTGCTATGAGCCTGGCAGGGGCTGGCACAGCCAGCCTGCTCCCACGTGTCGGTGCAGGAGGGAGATGCGGAGCACTGGTGGGGTGCAGGGTGTCCTGCCCTGCTGCAAGGGCCCTTCATGTGACAACCGGGGTCGGGGTGGCAGCAGAGCCGTGTTCCATGGCGAGGGGGAAGGTGAACAGCTGCCGGGCAGTGATAATGCGGCGGGCGGGGGGAGACCAGGCAGCTGCACCCGTGTCCTTCCCCAACAGGAACCATCTGTGACCAAGCCCAGCTCTGCCTTCCCTATCAGCCATTCCGCTCTGACTTCCCAACAACTTCCCCTTCGTGCCGGCTTCACTTCCTCACTGTGAGGGGCTGGCGCGGTGCAACTCGGCACCGGCAGCACCATGCAGCATGGCAGCACCCGCATGGTGCAGCATGGCATGGCACAGCTATCATGGCAGAGCACAGCTGTCATGGTGCACCTTGGCATGAGCAGCATGGTGCAGCACGACACAGCAGAATTGGCATGATATGGCACGGCATGGCTGGCGAGGGTGCAGCTCAGCACAGGCAGCACCATGCAGCATGGCATGGCATAGCCAGCATAATGTGGCACAGCGTGGCATGGCATGACACGGCACAGCTGTCAAGGTGCAGCGCTGAAGTGACATGCCAGTGTGGTACAGACAGCATGATGCAGCCCAGCATGGCATGGCCGGCATGGTGCAACACAGCGTGGTGCAGGATGGTGCTGTGGTGCATCGTGTTACTGTAGCCTGTGCCACATGGGGATAGCTGCAGCACAGCGTGGTACAGCCTGGCATGATGTGGTGCAGTCTGGCACAGCACGGCTGCTGCAGTGTAGCACACCATTGCCAGCATGGCGCAGCCCAGCACAATCAGCACGCTGCAACACTGAGGGCTCACTGCCCTTGCTGCAGCCCTGCGACCCGCTGACCCCTCTGCCTGGGGACAGCCATGGGGACAAGGATGTCCTCTGGCTGCTGCCAACACCATGAACTGCAGCTGCAGCATCAGCACCGGGCATGAGCCAGACGGGCTCCATGTACCAGCCTCCTCCAGGCATTGCCCTGACCCACTCGGCACTTGGGATAACCCCCCCGGCGAGCGCTGAGCCCCTCTTTGCTGTCCATCCCTGCACTCCCACACCAGATACTGGGCTTTCCGACAGCCGCCAGGGAGAGAAACAACTTGTTAGAAAACTGAAAGGCAGCTCCGGGCTGCAGGTGGGAGGGAGGAAACGTGTCCTAAAAATACAGCAGCGCCTGCACGGTCTCTGAAGGTGGCTGAGCAGATGGCATGTCTCGGCGGCCACCTGGGCTCTCGCAGATGGTACTCGGGGCTCCCCGCTTCATGTCCGTGGCCTGGGGCTCCTGGATGGGGGACAATGGCAAAGGGGCAGTGGAGGATAAATGGGAAGGAGGGTCCCAGAGTGTGGAGGTGAGAGGTGCTGTGCTGCGGGGACACAGGCTGCAGGCAGAGCGGGGTGAAGTGGGGTGTCACTGGCAGGATTTGCAGCATCTCTGTCCTCTGGGTGCAGCCCATGGCCCCAGGGGATGGAGACCACAGTCTGGGTGCTGCAGGGAGATGAGGGGAAGCCCCAGCATGGGGCCAATGCACCAGGGGAAAGGACCACATGGCCACGAACCGCAGCCCCAACCCAGCCAGGGCTGCACGCTGGAGGGGGGATGCTGTAGCTGCCCCCAGCATGCCATGGACCTGCATCCCGTATCCCAGCGATGCTGGGGGATCCCAGCTCTATCTCATCCACCGTGGTGATGCTTGTACCCCAGCAGTGAGGGCAGAGCAGCCTGGCCATGGGGACCGAGGAGTTTTGGTAGCATGTGGCTGCAGGGAGGGGAGGGCTCCCAGCTGCCTGTCCCACTGAGCAGAAGGGTTTCCATCCGTGTTTCGTGCTCTTGGCTCTTCCTCTTTTATTTCTGGCGGGATGGCTGGCCACAGGCCCAGGTGGGATCAGCATCATTGGTTTGGGGTTTTGCCAAGCTGCCCTGCAGCGAGGGTCAGGCTCGCCTGCGCCAGGAGACAGAAAGTGCATGGGGGATTAAATGGCAGTGGTGGCTCCTGGGGAGTGTCCCAGGGCAGCAAGTTGAAACCAGAGGGTATCAGGGCTGGCCAGGAATATCCCCCCCAGCTGTGGCCCCGTGTCCCCTGTGTCACCTGCAGCCGGAGGGTTTTCTTTGCAGGGAAACAGGAGAGCACCTGCCCAGGCAGCTGCAGGCGCCTGCACCAGATGGGGAATGCCCTGGCATGGAGGGAAACCCTGGGGTCTGCCTTGGTGTGGGGGGAACCCCTGGGGTCCTGGGGTCTGCCTTGGTGTGGGTGAGGACCCCTGGGGTCAGTCTCAGCATGGGGGGAACCCCAGGCATCTCAGGGCACAGGAGAGCTCCCCCCAACCCTCTGGGGAGCTTGCTGGTGCTCCCAGCCAGTTTCTCTCTGAGTCAGAGCCACAGGCTTGCTGCAGAGCAGAAACTTCCCCTCCGGTGCAGGAGAAGCGGGATGGGCTCCCACCACCCCCACGCTCGGAGCATGAGGGCAGCAGGAGGGCAGAAACCCCGGGGGCAGCCGGGGCACCCGCCACCCACCTTCACACTTACCCGGGCCGCGCCAACCCCATGCTTGGCACCGCACGGTGCCCTGGTGCTGGGGAGTTCCCCGGGGGGTGCTCACTGCCCCCCCTCCCGCCTGCAGCACCCACTGCCTTCCCCTTTCTGTTTAACAGTGATGCGGCCACCCCCGGGTGGGAAACCCGAGGTGAAAGGAAGTCACAGCAATAATCCGTGAGCAAAACATCACTGACAGCTGCCGGAACCGAAAAGAGACCATCGCCACCCAAAGTGGGTGCTGCCTTTTGGGGTGGGGGTGGGACACACATGTCCTGGGCTGCATACAAGTGTGTGGATTTGATGGGATGGGATGGGATAGGATAGGATGGGATGGGCTGGGTGGCATGGGATGGGATGGGATGGGATGGGTGGGATGCAGGTTTATACACCGATGCCCAAACCTGCCTCTTCCAACCTCGGGAAATGTGGATGTGGGTGCAAAGGCAGGAGGTGCAGGAGCTGGGAATGGGAAGGAGAGAGGCAGCTGAGCCAGGAAGATGGGAGCTGCCGAGAGTTCACATGAAACACAAAGGCAAATTCTTTGAGGAAAAAAAAAAAAGAAAAAAAAAAAGAAGAAATCAAAGGGATGTGGAGAGGGAGATAAGAAGGAAGACAGAGCAGGAGACGAGGGAGTGGAGAGGACATGGGTAGAGGGAGGCAGAAACGCGGGCGGAGGCGAAGCGGGAGCTGGGGGAGCTGTCTGGCGCGGTCCCTATCACCTCTCTCCATCACGGCAGCCTAACCTCAAGTAGTTTTTCACCGAGATTGGAGTGATCAGGTAGGGCTGCCCTCGCAGGCAGCTGCAGGGCCGTGAATAAGCACCTGCTTATCTCTGCCCAACGGCTGTGCACGGCTGCAGATTGCGGCGAGGACAGGGAGCTGCTGCAGGCTGCGATTTCCATATCAGCGCCCTGCAGCCGCCTGCACCAAATAAACACAACAGCCCCATGGACAAAAGGTTAATTATCAATTTTCAGAAAGGGAGAGAGAGGGGAGGGAGAGAGGGGAACAGAACGGCTGTTGCCAGCCACGGGGACGCACAGCCGCCCCCAGTCGGGGTGCTGGGCTCTGTGCCCTGGGTGCAGCATCCCCATGGTGCCTGGGGCTGTGCTGGCACCTCCAGGCTTCGGGGTAGAGGATGAGAGATGGGGATGGAAATGGAGACTGGGATGGGGATGGAGACTGGGATGGGGACAGGGATGAGGATAGAGATGGGGATGGAGATGAAGATGAGAATGGAGAGGGAGATGGAAATGGAAATGGAGATGGGGACAGGGATAGAGATGGGGATGGGGATGGAGATGAAGATGGAGTTGGAGATGGAGATGATGGAAATGGATATGGAGATGGAGACAGTGGGATGGGGACAGCGATGGGTCTGGGTGTGCACAGGGGCAGTGGGATTGGTGGAAGATGTAGGGAGAAAGGGCCCCTCGCAGCCTCCCAGCTGGGCAGGGGCAGGGTTGGGGGAAGGCACATCCTCCTCCTCATGGGCATGCAAGTCCCCGCCTGCTCCACTCCCCACAGCTGCGTTTCTGCGTTCACCTCTTTCCTCCTCTTATTGGAGCAGCCGTGGGCTCCCAGTTTGGCCAGGTCACAGAACTCAGAGAGAGATGGGGAGGGAAGAGCTGCCCTGATCACCCCAGTCCTGCAGGAAGGGGCAGGCAGGTGGCGGTGTCCCCCTGCTGTACGTTAGACCAGACAAAGCCATGGGGGACCCTCTTAGCCCCAGCCAGCAAGGATGGCCTCATGCGTGCCCTTGATGCTCCCAGCTCTCATGGGGAGACACGACGCCCGAGAACATGGCATGGGGCAGCAGCCGCCACACTGCCAGGAGCCTCAAGCCCACACAGTGCCAGATTTATCCACCAACATGCTCCTAAAAATAGGCAGAAGCCGGGAGGCTGGCGAGCAGCATCTGCTGCGATGGGGAGTGAGCAGGGAGCTTGGGATCTCATCCTGTGGGGCTGGGGTGTATGGGGCTAGGGTGCACAGGGCTGGGTGCACAGGGTTGGGGTGCACAGGGCCAGGGTATACAGGACTGAGGTGCATGGGGCTGGGGTGCACAGGGCCGGCCCCAGCATGCTTTGGCTGCAGCAGTTTTTGGAGCTACCAATGCGGGAGGATGCAGCCATCCCTGTGCCAACCCGATACCAGCGGCAGGAGGACACGAGGATGCGGATGAGATGTCCTCAGGGTTGGGACAATACTTATCCACTGGGTAATTAGATGTGCGGCTGTGGCGAAGAATATTGGGGGTTAATATTATAACATTTAGCACTTCAGCAGGGCTTTTGTGCGTGCAGGGCTCTGCAGCTCTTGCCTGACGGATGCTTGCAGGACCAGGGTGGACGAGGAGCAGAGTTTTGTCAGAGCATTTGGGGTGAGAAGTGGGGAGCAGAGCTGGGGCTGGCAGGGAGCACTGGGGTGTCTGCTGTAACCTTGACCTACTCCACGCCCCAAGAGGGATCTGGTCTCCAGCTGGCAAAACGTGCTAAAAATACCGGACTAAATATCCGGGGGAATGCAGGTGGCATGTGATCAGCCCAGGCTGGGGAAGCCAGCCCCCATTGCCTCTTCCCCAGCCCCCCCAAGCTAACCCCAGCCCAAAATACTAACCCAGGGCCCATCTGGTGTCCAACTGATGAGCACAGATGTGATTGGGATTTCCAGGCTGGCTGGCAGCCATTCAGACCTGTCGCAAGCTGCACCTGCTGCTGGATATTTTCCCTTCTGGATTTATTCTCCCCCCTCCCAGCAGCCTCAGGCACCCCCAGGGCTGGGCAGGCAGTGGGAGACCTCCCCCAAGTGATGACCATCCTGCCCCACACCCACCCCTGCCATAGGTAGGGATGTGGAGGCAGGAGAGGGTTGAATTAAATGAGCAAGTGAGGCGGCTTGAAAGGGACATCTCGGTGACATCCCTGGCTGGCTGCCGCCACAGAAATGCGAACTTTTCGTTGCAGACAACAAGCCCAAGTGATGCTCTTGGGCTTGGAGCCTCATCAGTGCATTACCCGGCTCCTCAGCCTCCCCCCTCTCAAATTAACATGCCATTATTATTTTTTAACAAGGCTCTCCCAGATCAGATGTTGACCCCCTGTAATGATCGCACAGCCTGCAGAGGGAATAAACAGCAAATCCCCTTTTAAATGAAGGCCTGGCAGAGGGATTAGGAGCAAAGGGGTGGCCTCTTCCCACCCCCCCCTAGGCTGGGGAATGCCTGTGCAGATATGTGGTGCAGGAGGAGGCCTTGTCTGTCCGTCTGGCCCGTCTGAAGTGGTCCTGTGTGATAGGGAGTGATTAGGATTAGACACATCCAGGATGAGAGTTTTTTCACCAGATAGAGATGATAATGGGACCCATGGGGAGGATTATGGTCCCCGTCGCTCCAAGAGAGCTGCCATCTGTGTCTCCTGACAGGTCTGCTCTCCCAATGCACCCAGCTGGACTCTCCCTTGCCTGTCCTGGGTCCCCAAACGTGTGGAAACAAGGGCTTGAGCCCATCCAGGGTGGGACATGGGCTGTTTTGGGATGTTGGGAGCGCAGCACCCCACATCTCTGCACATTGCTGGGGTGCTCAGACATCTCCCTGCATTGCTGAGGCATCCAGCACCCCTGGGAAACCCAACTTCTGTGCATCCCCAGGGCACCCAGCATTGCTGTATCCCTGGAGTATCGGCATCCCTGCACATCCCTAGGGCACCCAGCATCCTTCTGCACATCCCTGAGGCACCCAGCATCCCTGTATCCCTGGGGCATCCAGCATCCCTCTGCATCTCCAGAGCACCCAGCATCCCAAGGATGCTCAGCATC
This sequence comes from Streptopelia decaocto, assembly GCF_964273445.1. Taxonomy (NCBI): domain Eukaryota; kingdom Metazoa; phylum Chordata; class Aves; order Columbiformes; family Columbidae; genus Streptopelia; species Streptopelia decaocto. The sequence continues at coordinate 6,331,343 of NC_138666.1, read as the reverse complement.
CCTGCACATCCCTGGGGCACTCAGCATCCCTGGGAAAACCAGCATCTGTGCATCTCTGGGGCACTCAGCATCACTGCATCCCTGCACATCCATGGGCTGTTCAGCATCCCCCCCCATCATCCCCATCATATCTCCAAGGCATGCAGCATCCCTACGTGTCCCTGGGACACTCAGCATCCTGCTGCCATCAGGGCCACTCTGGGGCTGTGCTGTGGCCATCACCTCCCAGAGGAACAGGGAAAGGTTCCCAGCTCCTACCCTAAAAACCTCCTGGGGTTCTGAACACTGCAAATCAGAGCTGGTGGCACTGGTGGGTGGCTGGGGGAGCGACATCTTATAGCCTCCGGGCTGCAAAGGATGGTATGTGGGAAAGGGAGACTGCAAACTGGGAGAAAGACAGGGCAAAAACCCAGCCAGTGTTCTACCAGGTTAATAAAAAGAGAAAAAAAGGGTTTACGAACGTTGTGGTTTATTTGGATTTAAGGACTCCAGCCACACAGTCACTCTTTTCTTTCCTAAAATGAACATGACTCCTGTTCTTGCTTGAAGGTGTGAGGATGGGCATGGAGGCTGGAGGGGTCTCCTGCCTGACAAGCAGCAGCTGGCAGGGGCTGGGCTTGGGGACACCATTGCCATGGCTGTGACAGTGCCAGTGTCCTGGTGCTGGGCAGCGTGACAGGGGTTTGCTGCCCACAGCATCCTTCCAGGGACATCGAGGCAGGCTCAGGGCACTCAGCCAATGCTGCCACCTCCCTTGGGGTGGCTTTGGGGCTTTGGGATGCTGGCTGGGGGACAGGGTGACATAGTCCTGTGATAATGTGGCACGAGGCTCCCCAGCCCCAGCCTTTGCCATTGCCAGAGCCAGATGAGCATCCCCCAGCTACCGCAGAGGAGCTGGGGGCGAACTGGCCCGTTCCCATCACCCACAGCATATTTGCCTGCTGAAGTCAGAGCCACCCGGCCAAGCAGCAAATTGCACAAACATTTCCTATTTGGGATGTCCGCACCAGGCACTGTGTCCCCAGCCATGGTGCTGTCCCCAGGGCCACAGGGGCTGTGCACACGTGTGTGCATGGCCAGAGGAAACTGCTGAAGGCTGGAACTGCTGCGATCACTGTAATTATGGAGAGAGAGAGAGTGGCATTTTGAAGTTTGGATAAAACCTTAATTGAAGTCTTGGCTGCTGTTAATTATATTAGAGACAGAGTGAGCGATGGGCTTTTTATTAGTTAATGAGGATTTTCATTTTCCAGTGGAGGAGCCCTTTGATGTTTCCAGGACTAATGGCTATTAAATTCAACTTGTTTGCTTTGCTGCTGGTCGAGGGTGATGGGGGAGCAGAAGCTGCTCCGGCCATGGTGCCTGGGGCTGGCCAGGATCCACAGGCCACCACAGTGAGGGGACAAGGATGCCCACAGCACAAGCTGGAACTTGTCCTGCTACCTACATAGATTTTTACAGACTATCTTTAAAACCTGTGGCAGGCTGCAACCCTCCTCCTGCAATTAGCATTTATTATGATTATTTCACATTCGCTACCAGTGGAGCTGAGAGCCAGCGCTACCCACCTTTTGAAACCATTTACAAATGTCTTTGCATCGTTTTTCCCACTCGTGGAGGGGAAGGGCTCTACAAACAGTTTGCTGTGAATATTCAGAGCTCGGGACCGGGGAGGTGACGCCAGCCGTGCTGGTCCTGTGCCCCAGCCACGTGGCCCGGCGGCTGCTCCCCAGCTGGATGATTTGTAGAACTAATCAAGGCAGAGCGTACTTTGAATTTCAAATGCTGGCAGGGAAGAGCCAGGCAGGAATCTGGGCTTTGGGGAATATTCAGGAAGAAAATGGATTTATGATCAGCCTCCGCTGCAGCCCGAGCCATCCTGTGCGGGACTCCTAACCCATGGCACTTGAGTGGGCTCGTGGCACAGTCCCAGGAAACCCAGGAAACCCATTTAAACATTTTTTGGGGTGCTGGTGTGCCCGGTGTTGCTCTGCAATGTGGCTGGGGCTGTGCCAGTGGGACTGGATGGAGTTGGATAGGGTGGGATGGGGAGGGGATGGGAGGAGGATGGAATGGGGATAGAATGAGATGGGATGGGGAGGGGACCGGGTTGTGGGATGGGATGGGATGGGATGTGGGGGTCAGTCCTAGGTGCTCCAGGACATTGGTGGCAGTGGGGATGGGTCCCTCTGCAGCAGCACCGTGACAGCAGTGAGGGATGCTCATGAGGCTGGGGGACAGTGGGTTCTGGTGGGGGGATCGGCTGCTGAGCCATCCCTGAGCTCAGCCCCACAGCTGGGGACATGTAGGGCAGCACAGTTTGCCCCCCCCAGCTCCCCAAATCACAGCTCATCCCCTCGTGGGGGGCCACGCTGCGTGCGGCCGCCGCGGGGCAGGAGGGGAGGGCAGGGGGGCACTTCCCCTGTAATTACCCCTTGTCCTTCCCCGTCACGCTGCGTGGGGGGAGCCGAGGGGGGGCACAGCTTAAGCTATCAATGGTCCTGCCTTGATGGGAATAAAATATGCACTGAAAGACATGAAAATGGAGTAAATAAAAGAGATAAAAATGGAACGATCAAGCCAGCAACTTCTCCTCCTCTGATTAAAAAGAGGGAGCGGGGGGGAGGGGGGATGCGCTGAGCCCTTGAAGAGGCAGCTGCTGCCGCAGCCACAGCCCTGATAAAGGGGCTGAGGCAGCCTGTTTGGGAGAGATAAAGTGAAGTCCCAGCGTTTACTGTCCTCAATCCAAGCCTTACCATCAATATTAATACAGCCTGACAAACTGGCGTTTAAGATAGAATAAATATAGACTGGTTCTGCTATTACCTAGACCTTATTAATCTGCTTGGAGGCATTTAAATGCCGTTAAAAATATGGAGTTTACTCGCTGGGACTTCAATAGCTTTACAATCCATCAGAGTTTTGATTTCCATCCTCCTCCTCCTCTTCCCAAGGCGTTGTCTGGAGGTGCCCACTGACCCCCAGCACCCCACGCAGGAACCGGGGACCATGGTGAGGGCTACCAGGATGGAAACTTTGCTGCAGAGTGATGGTGATGGCCAGGAGATCACCCGGGGCCATCAGGCCATGGAGGCACAAATTCCTCAGAGCTGGTAAACGGAGCATCCCAGACATGGAGAGCCAGGACTCATTTCCCTGATGATGGAAAACTCATCTGTGTGCTCCTCATGAGGAGAAACTCAGGGCTCCCACCCTGAGTGATGCTGGTTTCTCAGCAGCATTTTCAGGCAAGGTATCCAGGGTGCTCAGCAGGTCCCCAGAACCTTCCCTGGGCCACCCTGTTCCCTCAGCATCCACAGGGCAGTAGGGACAGCCCAGCACAGGGCAGGATTGGTGGGTGCCAGGTGCACGGGACACCCTGCCATGGGGATGGACCTATGGGTGCCGAGCACACAGCAGGGTGCACCCTGGTCTGGGGCAGGACCCATGGGTGCCATGTGCATGGTTGGGTCACCTTGGTATGGAGTAAGACCCACAGGTGTCACGCATGTGGCAGGGTGCACCCTGGTAAGGAGCAGGACCCACGGGTGCCATGTGCATGGCAGGGGGACCTTGGTATGGGGAAGGAACCACAGGTGCCAAGTGCATGGCAGGGTGCACCCTCATCTGGAGCAGGACCCATGGGTGCCGGGCACATTGTAGGGTGCACCCCAGTATGGGACAGCACCCACAGGTGCCAGGCTCATGGTAGGGTGCACCCCAGTATGGGACAGCACCCCTGGGTGCCAGGCACGTGGCAAGGCCACCCCGGCGCGGGGCCCTGTGCAAGGCGTCGGGTGCAGATGGAGCGAGCGGGCGCGCGTGTGGGGCGGCACGGGAAGCGGGCGGGCGGCGGGGAGCGGCGCTCATTAGACGTGGATTATTCATCGGCAGCTTCTGTCGCCTGCCATCTGTTCCCGGCTGCGGGCGGCAGCAGCCCAACGGGGCTGCCACGGCCCCGCTCCTGCTGTCACATCTGGGTGCCACCAGAGCTGGCAGTGCACATGGGTGCGGGATGCCCCTGCTGCCCCACAGGACGATGCTCCATGGGGTGGGTGGGTGCCTCATGGTGTCCCATTGGGCATCCTGCAGGACAGGGTCCCCCATGGTGGCCAAAGCCCTGTTTCTGCTGACTCTGCTTCTCCACAGGCTGGTTCACTGATTGTTCTCACAGTGCTGGAGCAGGATTCGGTCCTTGCCTCCCCCCTAGAGCTCATGTACAGCCCCAAGGCACAAATCCCCCCTGCCTCAGCCCCAGGGACTGATCCTGCTTTGCTGCAAGCTGACTCGGAGCAGAGCCCCAGCAATGTAACTAATTTTATAGCTGTAACTAATTGCAGGAGCACGGAGCTGGTGGGGCTCAGCTCCGAACCCCCTGGGATGGGGAATGAGGCTCCCATCCGCACTGTGATGCTGGGCAGGTTGGGTGGCAGCAGCACCCGTGGCAGTTGGGGGGCGGGAAGAGGGAAGAGGGTTTGCACCCCCTTGATTGTGCCATGGGTGCCATGGTCAATGGCAACGTTTGGTGCTCAGCCCTTGGCAGGATAGGACCCCTCCCAATCATAGGGGCAGCTCCGAGCTATGGCCCGAACCCGGGGTTGGACTTTCCCTCCTCAGAGCGTAGCAGCTGAGCACACCTTCATCCTGCTGCCTTTTAATTAAATCTCTTGATGAACTATCTAATGAGAGCACAGGATCCCTGCAGGCTCTCCAGTGAGCTGCCTGGGCTGAAGGTGAGGTCCCAGCACGGGGGACATACATCATCTCGCTATCCCCTCCCCAGTGCCTCCTCTGCTTCTGCATCCCACAGCTCACACAGAGGGACCGGTGCGCTCACCAGGCCAGGAACTCGCTGCTCTAAATTGATAATTGTCAGGTTTTAATTGCTCTGCAGCCGAATGACCTTTTGCATCTTCCAGTGAGGCCGTGAAACTTCTCCCTGAGTGGGAGCAGACATGCAGTGGGGGACAGGAGGGGGATGCCACACCACTTGCTTCGCTCAGACCCGTTGGTGACAGGGACAAGGCCAGGGGATGGCACACTGAAGGCTGAGCATGGAGACCCTGGGTTTGCCCCCAGCTCTCCTGTCCTGTTGCAGGCAGGACATGAAGGAGCAGAGAAGAATTCGGACCCTGTTGCACAGCGTGGAGAAGTATGGTGGGAGCTGCCAGGATGGAAACAGGACCAAGGTATCCTGGGACAGGGGACCTTCCCTGGCCCTGGGGCGAGCAAGGTACCTCCAGCCATGGCTGGCCTTGCCCTGGGAGCGAGCATCCCTGGGCCAGAGCAAGTACCCTGAGCCCAGCACGGTGCAGAAACCAGCTGTGGCCCCGAGAGCTGCCTGCAATCCAGGCACGGTCCCTGCCTGCCTAGCGCTGCCTGCGCTTCACTCTGCATGCTCCTGCTTGCTGCCAGCCTTCGTTCCTCCCTCCCGCAGAAAGGAGCCCTTCTCCTGACGATAATTACTGAAAAGTTCAGTGCTGAGAGAGATGAGGGGGAGGGATGTATTAAAATGCATGTGCACAGCTTGGGCCTTGCAGCAGATGTTGGCATAATTAGAGAGGAAAAAATTATGAAATTAATTTGTGGTTCAATGTAAATTTTGGCACTGGGGGGAAAGCGCGGTCTCACTCGCCTCCCGTGTGCTGCTGCGGGCACACGCTCCCTTGCTCGTGCAGTGTCACACAGGGGCTGCCGCTGGGACCGTGCTGTGGGGGGATCAGGGGGCACTGGAGCATGGGGAGGGGGACGAGGTGATGGGTAACACTTAGTCTTAGAGGTGACAGTGTTTGAGAGCTCTGCCTCCTGGCTCCATGGCATCAGGGCTTGGAGACGTGGGCCAGCAGTCCCTGTAAATGAGGATGCAGAAAGAGAAGATCTGGGGAGTAATAGTAAAAACTAGAGTCCAGCAATGGCCATGTTTGGTATTTCTACTGGCTCGCACAAATATGCGTTTGTGTCACAATTGGCTTGGGGACACTTCCCTTCGTGGGGACAGAGTTGAGCTGTGGCAGCACCCTCCTCGTACACGACAGTGACATTCCCAGAGCTGTGCTAGAGCAGGGAACCATGAGCAGCCAGACCAAGCTCTGCTTTCCCCGCTCGGCTTTTCCCATCTCCTCTTCCTTTGGGAACAAGAGAAGAATTAATATCTGCCGCCTCCCCCCAGCCATCCCCAGCCCCTGGGGAGGGACGCAGGCACAGGTTAATGTGCCCATTGATCGGCAGCATCCCCGGTTATGGTTGCCCTGTGCCATGATGTGCCATTGCCCGTTTTGCCATCCCTGGTGGATGATGGATGGTCTGTCTCACATCAGGCATGATCTGTCACCGCTGCCTGGGACATTGGGGTCAGCCCCAGGCACTGCGGCTGTGCTGGGCTGGGTGGCGTGGGGAGACAGGGGGGCTCTGCCCTGGACCTTGCATCCCTTCCACTTGCAGTTTGCATTTATCTGCAGAAGTTGGGGAGCTTCTGAATTTGAGCTTCTGAGGGAGAGGGGGAGCTGCAGGAGATGCTCCCAAAGGTGGGGCTGAGCCAGCCCCAGGGCTTGGGGAAGCCCAAGAAGCCCCAAAAGCTCAATGTGTCCCAAAGCACACCCCCAGGCTGGAGCAAAGACCAAGAGCCAGCTCAGCCCCTAGCACAGCCCGGTGCCTGCACCCCCGTGTTCCCCCAGCTCCAGGGCGACAGTTCCCCTGAGTAGCCCAAAGCACCAGGACAAGAGACAGACACAGGTTGTGCCAGAGAATGGTCAGATTGGATATTAGGAAAAAATTCTTCCCAGAAAGGGCTATTGGGCACTGGAACAGGCTGCCCAGGGCAATGGTGGAGTCACCATCCCTGGAGGTGTTTAAAAGGCATATAGATGAGGAGATGAGGTTCTTAGGGACATGGGTTAGTGCTAGACTTAGGTTATGGTTGGACTTGATGATCTTGAGGGTCTCTTCCAACTGTAATGATTCTATGACCCCTGAGAGGGGCTGGGCAGCCCCCATGAGTGCTGGGCTCTGGCTGCGACTACCCTGTCCCTTCCGTCCTGTTCCCCAGCCACTTCCCCAGGACTGGCCCCACAGCCTGGGAGCTATTCCCGCATCCCAATTAATCAGTGAAACAAGTGGAGGGGCATCATTAGGACTTAACTGATCAGTTCTGCTGGTGTTGATAGGCTGGGCTGCTGGGGTGAGCGAAGTGGGGCTCTCTGTGGCCCCCACACTGGGAGCACTGGCCAGAGTGGGGTTGGTCTGGACATCAGTGCTGTGGAGCAACAGGGTGGGGGGAGCCCGGCAGCTACCCCCACACCCCCTTGGCCTCCTCCCGCAGCGTTGAGCCGAGCGGGAGCCACAGCCCTGTGTGGGCACCACGGGCACAGGCTCATCCTGCTGCCTGGGTGCTCCTTGTGTGACTCCAGCTGGTCCCATCTGCTCCCAACCGGGCTCGGCAGGACTGAATGTGGGTCGTGGAGAGCGAGGGTGACACACGGCGGGTGACACAGCGCGGTGCGGCTGGGGAGCAGCTGATCCCCCCGGGCTGCGCGGGACCGTGCCGCCGTCCGGGATTACCCAGCTGCTGCCAAGCTGGCACAGGGACCGTCTCCTCCAAAAGGTTCCCTTCCAGGGGATTACGGATAATGCATCTGGAGCAGCACTCGCTCATCCAGGTTGGTGATTTATCTGAAAATCAAATTCCAGTAATCTCGCCTGCCATCTGGCCCCCATGCACACGCAGTCGTCCCCAGCCCTGGGCAGAAGGGTCGGGGTGAAGGTCTCCATGTCCTCGCTGAGCATCATCCCTGAGCTGCCATGGGCAGGGCAGAGCAGGGTCCCTGGGCTGGCATGGAGCTCCCTGGGCTCGCATGGAGCACCCTGGGCAGAAGATGGCCCAGTGAGAAGTTTTGGGATGGTGACAGGTTCACATGTGCTGGGATGTGGGCAGGATGCAGAGAGCTCAGCCCCTCGCAGGGGTGCTCTGATGTCCCTGTGACCCCACACATCCGGGGATGACAGGGTGCAGTACCCGGAGAGCTCAGCCTTTTGCTGGGATGTGTCAGGAGGAGCTGGGGACTGCAGAGCTCTCCAGGTGGCAGCAGGGATGTCCCCATCACCAACAAGGAAGGCAGAAGGTGGCAGGATCCGTCCTTTCCCCTCATGGGGAGGCTGCAGGATGCAGAGCATCCCAGGGGGGCGGGGGCCCCGGTGCTCCCCATCCCACCCCTCTTTCTCAGCTCATTAAGGCTCTCCCATTATTCTGACATTTGTGCGCGTCACGTACCGGGAAGAAGTAATTTACTTAGAAGAAATTAAAAGTTCATTTTAATTGAGCGCACACTGCAGTATGCAAATGCGGGGCGCATTATGTACACTGATGCAGAGACAAAGGCTGTAATCAGCTGTTAACCCTCTGCGAGCCAGCCCCAGGCGCCGTGGCAGTGCCAGCATCGCTCCAGCCACACCGGAGACCCCAGAGCCACATGCGGGGTGTCCCCTGGTCGTGTGGCTCTGTGGCCTGGCAGCACGCACAGGCGCAGGATGAACCCCTCATACATCTGCCTGCTGGGATGCAGGAGCCAGACGGGGATGCCAGCGATGGAAGTTGTCCCCCAAATCACTGTGACGTGCTGGAATGGCTCCATGCCAGTGAGACGAGGTGGACGGTTGGGGCAGGGACTCTCTGGGGATGATTTCAGTCTTTTTGGGAAGTCCAGATGAGATGAGGATGGAGGTGCAAAGACCAAAATATGGCTCGTCATATCTGCAGTAGCTGGATTTGAGGGTGGTTGCAGATGCGATGAGCTCATGAGAGCTGGATTTGAGAGGTTTTTCTCCTTTCTAAAAATTTTTTTTTACTACCTATCAGACCTGCGATTTTTTTAATGGCAGCACAAATGGAACTGGTTCACAGATGCGAGATGACAGCCCGCTGCAGGAGACAGACAAATCACCTCCAACCTCAGCTCAAGACGCCCACAGCCTCCCAAACAAAGGGAGATGGCGATAGGGGGTTGTAGCGAGTTGTCGGTGCTCAGCGAGGCCACCCGCCCCGGCCTGTGGGTGTTGTGTGCGTGCATCGTGTCCACGGGCACAGCGATGCCATGAGCCACCCTATTGTAAAGGGCTGTGGGGGATGGCACATGTGAGCATCTGACATTCTTAATATTATGGGTGAGTGATGCTAAAAAGCAAGGGAGATGCGGGGGATGCTAAAAAGCAAGGGGGATGTCAGTGAGGGTGGCAGAGTAGACTTTGCATGGACCCAGGGGGAATGACGCTGTTGGGCATCCCTGGGCTGCACCTGGCACTGCACCAACTTCACTAAGGGTGACAGGGACAGACCCAGGATGGGACCCTGATACCCTGGGTAGGGGGTGACAATGGCACTTTGCACCCCAGGCTTGCACCTCCACCCTGGCCACCCTTCACCTTCCCTGTGTTCCTAGAGGCTGCAGCCCCAGTGCCCCCAGTTGGCTCCCAGTAGCACAGGCAGGGTGGTCTGGCCAGTCTTGGCACCACGGGAGGATTTAATTGCTGCCTCGTAACCTTTGTGTCCCGTCCCACGTGCCGCCCCAGCACCCGGATCTGCCACTCCAGATGGCACCCGGGAAAGAGTTAAGTCCGCTGTGATCAACAGCAAGAAGCAAGTGGTAAACAATTTTTCTCTCCCTCTGCTAAATTAATATGCAAATTCCCCCCCCCGCCCCCCTGCTCTTGCTTCGAAATTAGCGAGGTAGAATGCTTGGGCTAATTATGCATTCAAACGAGCAGGCTTCGTTAATGTGGCACTAAGAGGAGCCTGAAAATGATTGTGAGACGATGAAATTGAAATTGGAGCACGGCACTTCTAATGCATCTGGAGTCACTCTTGCGTGCCCCGGCAGATGTAACCTGGCAGTGACCGGCAGCCCCCGCCACCCTGCCTGGACACCCGCAGCACCCTCAGCACCCACAACATCCTCCTCCCGCTTCATCCCTCTTGCTCCAAAACCCACCGGGTCAGAAGGTTTTTCAGCCCGGGGATGGAGAAGTGGGATGGCCCCGTCCTGCAGAGATGAGCCCTGAGCACCCAGAGCTCCCAGTTTGAGCTGGGGATGGACCAGTGACCCTGGAGTATCCCCAGGGCATGGGGCAGTGGGGTGAGGAATGATGGTGTCCCAGGACAGCAGAGCAGGTCCCAGCGGTGGGTCTGTGCAAGTCCCGCTGGGCGATGCCACCATCAGCCTCCTGGGCTCCTGTGGTCTGGAGCGTGGCTGCAAACACGTTTCTCCTCCCCAGGCTGAATCCTGGCCCGCAAGGCAGACAGCAGGGCCTGAGCGTGTTTGGTAAAGCTCCACGTGTCCCGGTGTTCGGATGGATAAACCTCCAGATGGACAAACCTCCTCCTTTGCCTGGATGTGCTCCTGGTGATGCTGAAACCCAGAGGGGTTCCGTTCTCCATCACCATGTCCCAGTGTGTTTGGGGACCAGCAGTTCTTGGCACATCCCAGCAAGGACCAGATTGGTGGCACATCTGCATCCGCCACATCACGTGTCCCACAGCACAGCCAGCTGTGAGTGGCTGCCCCGGGACCATCCTGTGACAGGGCTTAGTGGCACGGTGGCATCTGAGGGCTGCCCTGTCCAGTGTGGCCTCATCCCTGGAGGAAGGTGACACCTGTGAGGATCTGCAGAGGCAAAAACAGGAGAAAAGGCTGAGGGTGACAGGACAAACAGGGAGATGTTTCACACCGGGAATGAACTGCTGGGGGTGAGCAGCTGCGGACTGCAATGGACACGTGGGATGATGAGGGGTCCACAGGAAAAGCAGCTTAGGATGTAGCCAGCCAGTCCCTGCTGGGTTAACTGCTCATGAGTGTCTACACAGGCGTGGGTTCAGCCACACAGGGGCTAAGCCCATTTTCTCGTGAGAACTGGCAGCACCAAAACCAGCTCTGCAGCTCTGACCAGTCAAACCGACCCCCACTGCTGGGCAGCAGAGATGGATGTCGGTGTTAAATATTCATCAGAGGCGTGGACGTTACTGGAACCATCCATTAAGAGGTAATGCACAATCTGCAGCGTGCTCCCGCTCGCCGGGACACGCTGTGGCAGGCGGCCGGCCGGAAGGCAGTGGGAAGGAAGATGAATGCTCTGGAGGAGGCTGTGGAGCCCAAGCCAGATGCATCGTTAGGAATCAATGAGGATCTCCAGACTTTAGACACTCAACCACCAGAAATAAACAGAAGAAATAAATAGACAAGGAGATAAATAACCCCCCAGAAAGGAGGGGAAGGAATGAGGAAGCAGCAGGGATGCAGACCCTGGAGGAGAGAGTCCCTTGGAGCGGGGTGGGATGTAATGGCATGGGTTGGTCCAGAGGATGTTGAGCATCCCAGAGGGATGCTGAGCACCCTGGAGCTGTGTTGAGCATCGCAGAGGGATGCTGAGCACCCTGGCACTGTGTTGAGCACCCCAGAGGTGTGCTGAGCACCCTGGAGGGATGCACCCTGGAGGGATCCAAGGAATGGTGGGCACTCCTGAGGACACACCTTCACAGAGGAGGCCACCAAGCTCAGAGCAAGCAGCCTCCCTTGCCATGTCCCTGGGCAGGGCACCCATGGGTGCTGGGACCCACCATGGCCGGCTTCGCTCCGCAGCATGCCACGGGGTCAGGGCTGGCACAAGGAAGGGGTTGTTTTTCCCTCTCTCTCCGGTAATTTTTCCCTCTGACTATGATGCATAGCGGTGCTAATTCGGCACGTTGCCATTAATTCCAGCACAGCTGCCGCTCTCTCCCTCAAGGCATTTCGCTAATACTCAGCTTCAGAGCCTCTCAGCAAATTAACATCATTTGTTCTGCGGAACATGTTTTATTTCTACACTACATGCATAGCTTATTACTCTGCTAGAAACTCGGGGTGTGCAGGGAGGCAGCGCCGGCGGGCACAGCCCTCCAGAGCCAGCCCTGCTCCCTGCCTCACCGTGCCTGTCCCCAAGTGGGTGCAGGGACAGTGTGACACTGTCCCCTGTACCACCTCATGTTGCCATGCCTGACCCAAGCTGGAGCTGCTGGTATTTCCTCCTTGCACTGGGATGCTCTGGTGTTGTCAGTGCAGGCCAGATGGGTGACACCGGGTCGGATGGTGGCAGCGTGCTGGCCCAGTCTCTGGGTGACGTCTCCTGCATCCCCCCAGCCTGACGCCTTGGTGCAGAGTGATGCTCCCATGTTTATGAACACATACAGGACTGTGGTGACAAGGGGCCCTGGGGGGCCAGAACTGGAGGGTAAGATGCTCAGCGCCTGGAGCAGGGAGCCCCAGAGGTGGCTGTGGCAAAGACGTGTCCCCCTGTCCCCAGCTGGCATAGCAAACCTGCACCCCAGCACTCTCCCACTGCTCCCCATGCCCACCCCACACCTGCCCTTCCCTCCTGGAGTTATTGCTCTGGGTGATTAATGCCTCTGGAGTTTCAGTTAATGATCTTCAGGCAAGGAAGCCCCCACGGACTTACTGAGTGAGTGGCTGTGAGCAAAGGAACCCTCATCAGTGCCCCCTCTAAGTCACAGGAGCAAGCTGGGGCTTGCAGGGCATGACACCGAAGGACACTGGGACCCCCTATGACAGCTCAGACCCTCTGGCAGCATTGGGCTTAGGCAAAGCATCTTCTACATGGTCCTTGGTGCTGAGCCCCTGGGACGTCCTGGGGTCATCAGGGGCATGTGTGAGCCAGGAAGGGTGTCAGGAGCTGGACAGGGTGTCAGGAGCTGGACAGGTTGTCACAAGCTGGGCTGAGTGTTCTGCCCACCACCTCACAAACTGCAGTCCCTGCTGGAGATGAAATCAGGTTTTTCACTTTGATTAAGGTTATTTAAGCCTTTTACCAAAACATAAAACCTGATTATTTGCATAAACAACCTAATTGGATTATAGTGCACAGCATCGCTAATGCTGGCGGGGAGCCGGTGACAGCACCAGAGCCATGCTGGCAAACAAGGCCTCTGGTTCTGCCACCCCTGGGGGTGGTTTTGGCAGGAGGTGGGTGAGACCCTTCTGTCCTGGGGTGTGCACCCACCTGCCAGCCCCCTAAGCCACGGATGAACCTGTCCTTGGGGTGGGTGACAGCCATGTGGCATCACCAGTGTCCCCAGCACATGGCCCTGGTTGTGCCCTGGATGATGCCTCGTCCCCCCTCCAGCACTGCCCGGAGGAGGAGGAGGAAGGAGGAGCTGTGTGAAGGTGCTGAGCGGGAAGCTGGGGGCCGGGAGCCGCGGGCGGCTTTGCAGGAATGCTGCCGGCGCGGCGTTGCCATGGCTGGGAGCTGCAGAAGGCTTCCGTGGCGAAAGGCGGAGAGGCTCCATGAATATTTCATTAGGAGAGCAATGTGGTGTGCTGCGGAGAACATCTGGCTGGGGTCCCAGGAGACCCCCGCCTTGTGCAGGAAGCAGGAACTGTGAAATATGGAGGAAAATGAGGAAGAGGGGGAGACGGGGGAAGCGTCCTGTGGCATGGGGAGCGTTCCTGCCCCCCCGGCCCTGTGATGGGAGGCATGGGGCAGGCGCGGGGCTTTGTCCTCCTGGGAAGGGCAGCCCTGGGAGGGTTGCATGATATGGGGGGGCTGTGGCAGTGCTGTCCAGCTGCTGGAGGGACGTTTTCTGATCCATCTCCATGGGACATTTTGGGGACACAGCTGCAGCCCATCACCAAGCAGGGCGCCGTGTTTAATCCCAATATCTGATGTGGGCAGAGCTGTTCCTCCAGCTCAGAGCTGCAATGCACGGGCTGGCTGTGGGGCAGGCAGGCATGGACCAGTGTGGCCAGCGATGATGGGGTGGGAGGGGACGGGATGGGATAGGGTGGGATGGGAGGGGATGGGATGGGAGGGGTTGGGGTGGGGTGGGATAGGGTGGGATGGGAGGGGACAGGGTGGGACAGGATGGCTCCTCTTTCCTCACCCCACATCCCTCCTAGGGAGATGCTGATGCCCTCAAAGCTAGATGCAGCAGTGTCTCTGGGTCTGAGCCCCTGTCCTGGCTCCTGCAAGCAATGGGTGCTGGGGGGCAGGGACCCTGAGGAAGGTTTGTCCTGGGGGTGTTGGTGCAGAGAAGACATCCCTGGCACAGCCTGGCTCCTTCAGGCGTGCAGAGCAGCAGGCAGGAGTCGGGGTGCTGCAGAGACTCTGCATCGTCAACATCTCTTTCCAATCAGGCGTGCCGTTTCCTTCCCCCGGTGCCCAGGTTTGGAGCCAGGAGGCCCAGCTGGAGCCCTTTGCCTTGGCGCGGGTGCTGGTGGAGCTGTGAAGTCACGGTGCACCTGACACACCAGCGTCCGCTGCCGGCTCCGACTCTGCTCCCGCACCACGGGGTGGGCAGCACTGTCACTGACCTGCGCCAGCACCGGTGCTGCTAGGCAGAGGCTCTGCCCTGCACCCTGCAGCCCTGTCCCCACGGCTCCTCACACCCACCTGCACCCCCAAACCCCTCAGCCAGCCCCAGGCTCTGTAGCCACCACCCCGTGGCCGTGACCCCTGTGAGGCCACAGGACTATGAGCTTCCCAGCAGCTCTCCCCAGCGCCCTTCAACCTTTCCCTCTTCCTCCTCCTCCTGCCCAGCATGGCAGTGGGTGCTGAGGTCTCCCTGCCCATGCTCCCCTTCTCCAGCCACCCAGCTCAGCTTGGCCATAGCCCCCATTTGGTAGCAGGGGACAGTTCCCGCATGCCAGCCCTGCCGCTGGCGGGACTTTGGTTCCCACCCTCCCGCGGCCACCCCACGCGGCTCCCGGCACTGCCGCTGGAGACAAAGCCCAACCAGACAAAGCCGCAGCCTCCCCGTGTGTGGCCAGGGTACGGCAAAGCCACCTTTGCAGCCACCGGCACCAAAGCTCTCGCCTGCCTGTGCAGGCAGCGGCTGCAGGCAGCGAAGGGTGGGCAGGCCGTGGGCAGGAGAGCGGCAGGATGGCCGGGGAGGCCATGGGCAGCCCCAGCAGTAGACACATGCACACACACAGCCTTTAAAACGACGGCAAATACCTCTCTCCTCTCCGGCTCCACCATCTGCTACCTGTCCCGCCTCAGCCGCGCTGTGCCTCTGCCGCGCTGCCTGTCCTCGATGCACCCGTGCCGGGATGGGCTCCCAGACCCTCCTCTCTGCTGCTGGCGGGTTTTGGCCCTGTGCTGCCTGCTGGTGTTTTGGCAGCCTCGCCGCTCCAGCGATGGCATGTGTCCATTATTTTTTTTTCCTCTGTCCCTTTCACAATCCGTCCTCCACAGCTTTCTCCGCCGGTGCCTCCGGAGCCGCCTGTGGTGCCAGCTCGCAGGGAAATTGGCAGCAAGCGCGGCAAAGGGATCCTCCCGCAGCTGCCGGAGCCCTGCCAGGCACAGGCAGCCCTTCTGCCAGCCACCAGCCTTGGCACGGGGGGCCGGGGACGGCGGGGGGCTGCCGACGCTTGGCAGCCCTTCCCCGGCACCGTGTGCCCCAGCCGCCACCACGGCTCCGCTGCCAAAAGCCAAATGGGGAGGAGGAAAATCGGAAAGCGGCAGAGACAGGAGCTGGCTTCGCCGTGCCCAGTGGTGGGGGATGCGCTGGGGGCCCCTTCCCTTCGCCACAGCCAGCTGGGTGACATCCTTGTCCCTTGGCAGAGCCTGGCCATGATGCCAGTGTCACATGGAGAGGTTCGGCCCCATCTGTCTCCGCTGGTGCCCCCAGCCCAGCCGGGAAAGCCCATCCCGGGGATGCCAAGCATGGACCAGCCCGGCTGGGCGATGCTGCGTGGCGAGCGCGGCTCCGGCAGACACACCTCTTACCCAGCATCCGTCTGCCACACAGGGGGGCTGGGGAAATTGGGAAGGGGAGAGTGGAGGAGGGACTTTTAGTGATGGGTGGGTGGTTTTGGGGTGCCCTCCATCCACGTGCCACCCTGCACAGCCACCTCAGCCTCGTGCAATGTGGCGTCCTCACCCCATGGCGGAATCCTGGCCCCGGCAGCGCCAGTGTGCCAGAGCTCCATCCCACCAGCCATCGGCGTCGTAGCCATCCAGCCTCTCTGGCTTTTCTTCCTCAAATTCCTGGTCTCGGTGTTTTTTCGAAGGCAAAAGCAGGAGTGTGGCTTGAGCACCCACTGTAGCCCAGGTTGCTCCAACGCGCCGGGAGGGTCCCTGAGGCCATCAGACATGGGTGGGGACAGCCAGGCAGGAGGCAGAGGACAGGCTGTCAGCTCAGAGCCACCCAATACTCTGCTCAGCTTCACCCCAAATAAGTCATTCATTGGGAGCTGCATTTACAGGGCTGCTCCTGCCCTGTCACCAGCCCCATGGCACAACCCAGTGGGGCAGAGCACCAGGAGAACTGGCCATGGCACAGACAGACCCTCCTGCTGTCACCGTTTCACAGGTTCACCCCCTAATCAGAGCTGCAGTTAATGGGGTTGGCAAGATACACCAAGAACCTTGCATGGGGCAGGATGGGGCCATGCAGCCCTCGGTGTCCCCACATGGTGGCACATCCCAGACAGGGCTGCAGCAGCTCCCAAGGTGACCATGATGGTCCATGCCATAGGAAGAGACCGGGGAGCCATCCCAGTGTGTCCCTCTGCCCATGCCCCCATCCCCTGGCCTGCCCTTGTCACACGTGCGCCTGCCATTTCTTCAAATAAGCAGCTAATCTCCATCAATCATAATTTTGTGCAATTATCATAATAGGGCCATTTTGCACTTATCCTCACCACGTGACACAGGAGGCACTTACGGCTCCACTTCACAACGAGCGTCTTCGAGCTGCTCCTGTCCCCAGGGAGTCCCGATGGCAGTCGCGTCCCCCGTGAGCCCCCAGGGACTGGCCTGTCCCCTGTTACCCTGGTGTGGGAAGCGGCTCCAGCAGTGGATGCTCGTGCTGGGTGAGATGCAGGCACAAGGGGACAGTAGCAGGACCCTATCCCCTGGTTCATGCTCTCCTGCCACTGCAGAGCAGCACAGGGGTTAAACCCCAAAATGGGGACAGTTAATCTGTTTTTTCCAACCATATGGCCGAGCCAGCCTGGCCACCTGCATGGCGGCAACCTCCCGGTTGTGCCGATGCAGTGCAGCACGTGGCTGCGGCAGCGGCCGGTGGCCGCGGTGCTGACCCTCCGCCAGCTGGTGGGGAGCAGATTAGGGGGGCTGGGAGGCAACAAAGCACAAGGGCCACGGATGGGAGATTAGGCGTCGGCATATGGAGGGAGAACAAATGTTTCATTCCACCTTGTTTACTACTCCCTCCTCGGTGGCAGTCGTGGACCTCGGCACAGGCTCTGGCTCTGTCCCCACTTAGGCTGGAACAGGAAAGAGCTGGAGACATGGCCACCTGTGTCCCAGTGAGGATGAACAGGCTCCTGCCTCACTATGCTCCATCCTCACTCCCAGCAGCACTGTGGGGGCAGCCCCTGGTGCCCCCATCCTACCCTATCCCATCCCATCCTATCCCGTCCCATCCCATCCCACCCCATCCCACCAGGCTGGAGCCACCAGCAGCCGTGGCACTCTCCCTGAACATTGCACTCATTGTAACCCAGTGGTGTTTGTGGTGTTTACACCACTGTGATAATTACTTTCCTTTTTTTTTTTTTAATAAATACGGATGTTGCCACAAGTAAACGCTAATGTAATAAAAGCTTTCTACTGGATCCATAATTAATCAGCGAGCTGGGTAAGGCAGGGTGGGGGGGAGCAAGTGGAAAACCTTCCTGTCGGCGCAGGCTGTGGGACTCACACCCATCTGGGAGAGGGTGAGGAACCGCGGTGACAGCCTGGGGACATCCCACTGCCAGGGGGGCCATGGAGGCAGCCCCGTCAGCCCAGGGCGAGGGGGTCCGTGAGCGGGCAGGGCTACAGTGCACTCCGGTCTCAGCTTTTGTAGGCACTGGGTGTTTTGCTCCCAGCTGTGATGGCACATCTGGACTGATCCCCTCCCTGACGGGGTGTCCCTGCCACCCCGACACACAGAACAGGGCTGGATACCACGTGTCCCCCCCATGCAGCCAAAGGGTGAGCTGACATTGCAGCTGCTATATAAGCTAAATAAACTAAATAAACCACAACCTGCTCCCCTAGTTCTGGCGACAGCACTGTCAGGGAGCAGCTTTGTCCCCCCAGCCTTGGGGAGCAGCATCTGGCCCTGCAGCCCCCGGGATGGCTGTTGGTGGCCGGGTGCTGCTCGTGGCCAGGGCTGAGCATCGTCTCCAGAGATGTGGCCGACTCCAGATGGCCGGTGGGCACTAGGTGCCGGGGGACGGGGCGGCAGAGGGTGGTTCGGGGCGGACATCTGCTGCACACACAGCCAGCTGGCCCAGCAGCTCGCTGCGGTATGGGGGGAGCACGATCCTGTCACCCTGCCAGGGTGGGTGTCCCTGCACAATCCAGAGGGGCCACACAGGAGCATCCTGCCTGATGCATGCATCCATGGCTGTCGTAGCCCGGTCCCCACCCCATGCATCCTGTCCCCATCAGCCCCTGGGGATGATGGCACCCCACTGTCACCAGAGACACCCTGTGGGCACACACCCCTGCTCCCCCCACCCAGGGGGGTTAATCCCTGCAGTCTGCGGGGAGTGGGAGAGGCTGGTGACAGATGGCAAGTGTAAAAAGGAGAACGAAAGCAGTGGTGGCAGGAGCAGGGCACATCTGCAGGGCAGCACAGCAACAGCCGTGCACCATGGAGCTGTGCACTGGGGAGTCAGGCAATGGGGAGCTGTGCAGTGGGGACCTGTGCAATAGGGAGTCGTGCAATGGGGAAGGTGTTGTACAACAGGGGACCAGCTGTGTAACAGGGAGCCATGCAACAGCTGTGCACTGGGGAGCTGCGCAACAGGGAGTTGTGCAACGGGGAGGGTGCTGCACAGGGAAAGAGCCATGCAATGAGGAACTGTGCAACGGGGAGCTGTGCAACAGAGAGAGAGCTGTGTAATGGTGACCCATGCAACAGGGAGCTGTACAATGGGGAGGGAGCCGTGCAACAGGGAGCTGTGCAACAGGGAGTTGCGCAACAGGGAGTTGCGCAATGGAGAGGGAGCTGTGCAGTGAGGAGATGTACAATGGGGAGGGAGCTGTGTAACAGGGAGCTGTGCAATGGGGAGGGAGCTGTGCAGTGAGGAGATGTGCAATGGGGAGGGAGCCGTGCAATCGGGAGCTGTGCAACAGGGAGCTGTGCAAAGGGGAGGGAGCTGTGCAGTGGGGAGCTGTGCTGCAAGGAGGAGTGCAACAGGGCGCCATGCAGCACGGTTGGCACAGGGCTGGTGCCTCCCCCCCTGCCATGGCCGGGCTCTGCCCGAGCTGGGCTCCTGTCCCCGTTTCCGCTCCCAGCCCCGCTGTGCCTGGCTGGGCTGCCGGTCCCGGCCCTGGTGGAAACGCACCTGAGGGAGGTGGGTGGAGGTCACCCCGGCTGCCCCACTTCATGCACCACTGCGCAACAGTGGAAAAACAGCGGAGGAGCGGGCTGCGGGGCCCGGGAGGGGACAGCACCAGGGCACGTGCCACCAGAGATAGGCTGACACATGGCGGCTTGCACAGCACAAGGGCCACATTCAACCACGCAAAGGCAGCCCCGCTGCCCATGCCACTGTTGGACCGGCAGCATCCTGGTACCAGGCTGGCAGTGCCATGTGGGGAGTCCTGCTCCATCCCACCATGGCTTCCCCACTGTGCCATCACCCATGGGTGTCACTGGCCACGTGTCAGGCCTTGCCAGGGGAAGTGTTGGCAGCCCCGTGTCCCTGGGTGCATCCCACACGTCTCCTATTGCTGCAGAGGTGAATGCAAATCTGCAGCGGGACCGGCTGAAAATACTAAACTGGGCTGGGTTTCTGCTTGGTGCCATGGGGCTGTGGCAGTGTCGGTGCCACCCAGATGTCCTGTGCCACGGCCCCCTGGTGTGGGGCTGTGCTCCAGCCAGGCCTGGCGAGTGGGATACGGCCAGGGCTGGAATGGGAGGGGAACGCAGTGCTGCCATGGCCAGAGAGCTTCAGCTCAGCTGCCATGTGGCAGTGTGGTGACCTCTATATGTGTCCCCTGGATGCCTGTGTGTCCCTGAGATGTCTGTGTGTCCCCAGGATATCTGTGTCCATGGGATGTCTATGCATCCCTGGGATGTCTGTGTGTCCCCTGGATGTCTATGTGTCCCTGGGATATCTGTGTGTCCCCAGCATGTCTGTGCATCCCTGGTATGTCTGTGTGTCCCTGGGATGTCTGCGTGTCCCCAGGATGCCTGTCCACGCCCAGGAGGGGCCCAGGCCATTCCTCAGCCCTGCCCAAATCCAGCTGTTTGGCACATGAGCCTGGCACCACCGGGCAGGGCTGCAGCTCCATGACGTCATTTACTGCCACGACATCAGAGCACACCGTGGTGACGCCACCGGGGGACGCAGTGACGTCACCGGCACGCTGAGCCACCGAGCCCCGCCCCCAGTGGGCGGTTTGGGGCCAAATCCCCATAAAACGGGTGCGGGGCGGGGGGAACGTTCGGCCGCGGTGCCGCGTTTCCGCCGGAGCCCGTTCGCGGCCGGACCGGTCCCCGGCGCGGTGTCGCCGCCAGGTGAGGCCCCGCCGAGGCGGTGGGTCGGGCCCGGCCCGGCCCGGCCTGGCCTGTCCCGTCAGCCGGGGCGAACCGAACCGTGTCCCGGTGCCCTCGGCCCGCTCTGCTCCCCGCTCGGACCCCGGGGTGGGGGGTGGGGGGTAGGAGGGTGCCCCCGCCCGGTGCCGCGATTAGTGGTGGCTTTAATTACAACGTAATAAACATCCCGTCCCGTGAGTCCGGGCCCGGCGGGGGCTCGCAGCGGGTGTGAGGGGCCTGGTGGGGCCGATCCTTGCCTGCTGTAGCTGGGAAATGAGGGGAAGATGGGTTTTCCTGCTGCTGCTCTGGGTTTGGCGTGCGGGGCAGGGAGCGGGGGCTGGAATCCCTGCCCGGGGTGCGAGAGCAATGAAACCTCGGGGAGATGGCGGGTCTGGGGTCCGCAGCGGCTCGGCCTTGTGGCTTCAGCTCCGCCGTGCTTGCGGTGGTTTGGTGGTGCCAGGAGCTGGTGTGAGCTCCCCAGCCACTTTAATTTCTTATTTTAGCCATAGGGGGTGAAGGTGGAGGCAGCAAACGCTCATCTGCTGTGCTGCTGCCACCACCCCAGGGCCCCCAGCGAAAAATGCGTGCTGTGCCGGGGGGTGTGTGTGTGTCCCAGTTACACCCGAGCAACAGGCAGGTAAAGAAAACGGCCCCTGCTGCTAATTCACCCTGTCCTGAGTGTCTGTGAGTCTGTACACACCCTGTCAACACTTGTTCTATGAAGTCCATAAACACCCAGGCCTGGCTGAAGGTGCTGCTGGTTATTGTTCCATTAAATCCAGACTGTTGCTGTAGTGAAAAGGGGATAATGTGATTTATTTTTTTTTTAATTTTTTTTTTTTGGAAGCAGCTGTTCTGAAGCAGCAGCTAACACCTGCTCCAGAGCAGCGCGAGGAACAGTGAGCATGCCAAGTGCACTTAACTGTGCTGGCCCGGAGCGTAGCGGGATCCTGGCAAAGGGTTGCTTCCAATTAATGCCCCTCTTAATGACTGGAGTGTTGACATCTCACCAGTGAGCTGACCTTGGGCACGGGTCAGAGTGAGGTGAGTTGGTTTATGTTACGGATGGTGTTCTCACTTTTTTTTATATTTTAGTCCCTACAGAGAAATGGAAATCTGTCATGTGAGCTTTGTCATGACCTGTTTTGTTTTTTTTCCATCCTGATGGTGTATGTCATGAGTGTACTTGGTTACCACGCTCTGGGTTTAAAGCCTCTCCCCCTACCAGATGTTTCCGCACTAAATCACAAGTTTGTTTTGCAGAAGCAGAAATTGAGGTCGATATGCAAAAGAAAATACGTGCAAAGCCAGTGTCTGGCTGGAGAAATGCTCTGAAGGTGGATGGGAGAGACTGCAGGGCTGTCAGCTACATCTGTGCAAAAATAACCCCTTGTCTGAGCAGCCTGAGCTGGGTTGAGCCATGTTCAGCTCATCCCTGAGCTGCCAGTTCTTGGGATCCTTTTTGTTTCAGCTCCTCCCCATGGTGGGAAGCTGAGCTGGGAGGATATTTGAGTTGAGGATATTAGCTCCACTAATAGGCACTGATTACAAAGTTGGGTTTTGTTTTGTTTGGTTTTTTTTTAAATCAAGTCATTATTGCCAGCATTGAGGAAATGTCACATACACTCTTACCAAGGGAGAAGTTGTCATCCTTTGGCTCTGTCCTCTTGTCACAGTATCTCTCCAGGGATGCCTCAGGGGGGACGTTTACTAGCAACCGTTAGCCAGGCTGTGCACTAAAGTCCTTTTTTCTTCTATCACAGCTCTGTTCTGTCTTCTCTGCTCCCCTGTTGGTGTCGGTGACGGTCTCTGTACAACAAGGGTGCTTGTTCTTGTTGAGCTTCCAGGCTCTGTCCAGAGGGGGATCAGGATTCTTTTGAGGCATATTTTCAGTTCTCTCAATGCGGTACCAGCGATCTCCCCTGCAGAGTGTTCCCGTGGTCCCCAGGGCTCCCATCTCCCGGTTATATTCTGGTGGGATTTGCTCTGTGCATTAACATTTTCCCAGATGCTTCTGTGAGATGCTTCACGTACTGTCTGATATTATGACACAAATCTTTCCCTTTCAAAGGGAGAGGGTGATGAAAAGGGGTGAAGAGCAAACTTCAGAGCTTCAGGGACTTCTTACCAGTCACCACAAGAGGCTTTTTGCTGACTTTTCCCATGAGTGAGCAGGTTGATGTCATCGTGCTGTCTAAGCACAAAGGCAGAATGCGGGATGTTTGTACCGGCCGCGATCTTCCTGTAAAACCTTTACTGGCGCTGATACATCTCCCTGTTCCCTTTTGGAGGTTTTTCTGTGGTGCGATGTCCCTGTGCATTGTGTCATTGCTCTGGCAGAGTGACTGGGGTGATGGTTAGACTGGGCTCAGATCAAGTGGAGCTGAGCTTGTCCCAATGCTCTGCTCAGCTGCCAGGTTGGTACTTTCAGAAGTACCAAACCCCCAGGTCAGGGTGTGCAGGACCGCACTTCCCTGCTGCTGTTTGCTGTGAATCGCTTGCTGTGTCACGTAAGAATGCGACTGAGCCGGAGCAGTGTTAGTGATGGATGATCCATCAGGTGGGAGGGTTTGGGCATGTTCCTGTACTCAGCTGTGCTGCTGCTCAAAGGAAAGCTCACGCAGGAAATAATCTTGACTGGACCAAACCTGAGGAGGCCTGGATTTCATGTCTAGCTCTGTGCTGCCTAACTCGAAGCACAGAGCAAGGTGGTGTTTCACCACAGTGGTGGAAACTGTGAATTGAGAGCTAGGGATTGTTGTCTTTAATTTCCTCAACTGCTGGTCACACTGAGTTTGAGTGGCACCTTAAGTAGCCACTACTTAGTGTCCTAATATTACTGATTGATGAAAACTGTTTCATAATTTAAGTTTTGGAGGACACAGAGGCCACATAGGGAAGGGTCTCTGTCTCCTGTTCCATCCGACCAGGGCTTAGTGCACTGGGGATGCAGCAGTCTGAAGCATAAACATTAATAATACAGTGGGCATTATTCAACTCAAGGCTGCCACTTCTCCTTTGTGGGAATAACCCCCTGGGTAATTGCTGCATGTACTTATCTGTTCCTATAATTGCTTTCTGCAGAATCGCTCCAAAACAAGAGGTGTTGGCAGGATGCTGGTCTCCCTGCTCTTCCCCCAAGCGAGCCGAGCCCTTCGATGCCTCGTCAGGGACTTGCACCGTGGCAGGTGGGGGCTGTGTGGGCGGCAGAGGGCCGGCTGTCCCCACAGGGCTCTGCAAACTGCTCGGGCAGCCCACAGTGGTGACATTACCCCCGTCTTCACTAGGGCTTTGGCTTTTGGTGATAAAATCGCCATCATTGACCAAAACGGTGAGCACACTTACAGGGACCTTCTCAGCCAGAGCCTGCGCTTGTCCCAGGAGATCTGTAGGACACTGGGGTGCTCCAGCAGGGACTTGAAGGAAGAGAGGATCTCATTTTTGTGTCCCAATGATGCCTCATATGTGGTGGCCCAGTGGGCTTCCTGGATGAGTGGGGGTATAGCAGTGCCCCTCTACAAGAAACACCCAGTGCAGGAGCTGGAATATGTGGTTGAGGACTCGCAGAGTGCTCTCGTCATCGCAGCAGAGGAATTCTTGGGGAAAATAACCCCCAGTGCTGAGAAGCTGGGAGTCCCGGTTTTGCCGCTTCTTAGGTCTCATAGCAATGGATCTGCAAGTGCTGCAGCAGTGGAGGAGGGTCCCTTGACAACCTGCTCCTCGTGGAAAGACAGAGGAGCCATGATAATCTACACTAGTGGGACGACGGGAAGACCTAAAGGCGTCCTCAGCACCCATGAGAACGTGCAAGCTGTGGTGAGTGCCGCTTCCTCTCTGCAGTGCTCCTGCCAGGTTACAGAGCTCTTGGTCTTTGGAGGTGTTTTGGGGTTACAAACACACACAACCAAATTCTGCCCAGAGCCACGGGGGTTGTATCTCAAAAGTCCTCAATGCTTTTAAGGTGAACTCACAGAAGGTGTATCTCTGGAGGGGTTTAAAAGGCACATAGATGAGGTTCTTAGTGACATAGTTTAGTGCTAGAGTTGCGTTATGGTTGGACTCAATCTTGAGGGTCTTGTCCAACCAGCATGATTCTGTGATTCTCTGAAGAGTGTTTGAGGCTCTAAACCTTGTCCTTTTGGACTCTTCTCTTTGCTTTCCTGGAAAGCAGAAGGGATGAGACCTGTTGTAAAGCGACTGCTTTCTTTGCAGTTTGCTTTTCTTCACTGTGACTAAGAAAGGATCTTTGCCCCTAATTGGAATATAATTTAGCCCAGCCCTATACAGTGCTGTGTGAAGTCTGTGCATTATTCAGCTATATGTCCCCAAGGCAAAAAATCCATTAGCTCTCTGAGCCAAAAGGAATTAAAAGTTTGTATGAGCCTGCTGACTCCCTCCCCAGTTGGTTATCGCTGCCTGCAACCGATAGATTCATGCCATTAGGGAAAAAGGGCAGGGAATATATCGTGCCTTACGGATGATTCCGAATGCTTGCGTTGTTCTGGGCACTCGGATGCTGCAGCAATGGGAGCGGTGCAGAGCGATGATGGGTAGAGCCAGGGCTGGGCTATATTGGGCAAAGAATCTCTTCCCTCACAAATATGCTGATCATTTGGGAGGCGGCCTGAGCAGGCACCATCTTTTGCGCTGTCTTCAGAAAGCCTAAAACCTGCTCCCTGCCCTGTGGAAAAGGGTCGGGAATGACATGACTGAATTCCGCTGTTATTATGGTGCCTTTTTTTTTTTTTTTTTTTATTTTTAGATGGCTGGAAATAAGCTTTCCAGTTGCTAATGTTGGGCTCTGAAGGGCATTGCTCACCCAGAAGCCTAGGGTCTAATGCTTGAGATAATTAGCTTTTAAAATACTCTGCTAGGAAGGGCTTAATATACTAATATTTTTTACTAACATGCGGCCTCCTTTCTGTTTATCAGACAGTGGCTTTTCTTCTCCTCCTGACTATCCCTTACAGGTGCTAAAAGCCCAATGTCAGTGTCCCAACTATGTCAACAGAGTTCTGGGAAAATTAGGCTTTTGATTCCTGTTTCTGCCAACTCTGCCTGTACAGCGGCAGGCTAATAATTTTGTAGGTCCTACTTAAAATCATTGCTGACTATTTCTTAGTAATGAGGAAGGACTTTGATCTATGTATGAAGACATACTGACAAGATGCAGGTGTTCCTCTTGTTTTCTGCTGTTGTGGTGGGAATTTTGTTACTTCTGACCCTAAAGGAAAGATTTTTATGCCCTAAAGGAAAGATTTTTGTGCCCAGGCATTGTTCAAGGTCTGTGATTTCTGCAGCCAGCTGTGCCCAGGGGATCTGGAGCCTGGAGACCTCAGGTTTTCTGAGCAGGGAGAGTCTTTTCCTCCTGTCCTAACACTGGGTTGTATGTTTTCTTCTACAGACCACAGGGCTGGTTGAGAAATGGGAGTGGAAGAAGGAGGATGTTATCCTGCATGTGCTGCCTTTGCATCATGTCCACGGGGTGATCAATAAGCTGCTCTGTCCTCTTTGGGTGGGAGCGACATGCATCATGTTACCCGAATTCAGCGCACAGATGGTAAGCCTGGAGGGATCACGCGTTGTCTTTGAAATTCAGCAGCGAGACCCCATGCATTGTAATTAGAGCAACTTTGGAAATAAGTTCATAAAGAATTCCAGCCTCTTTAGCCACTGGCTGCATGTGGTTCACAAAGTGTCTGTTAAAAAGAAAAAAAGCGTTTGTTTGGACACTCAGTCTGGGGTAAACATGCTCTTCTGGAAGCTACAGCTTATTTAAGTGTGACATACATAATGGTAACATTACACTGTCCCTCCTCATGATGTTGAGGGTCTGACTGGAGCTGGATCCTTCCACACACCCACTGAGAGCATCTGCACCCAGAATAAGGGTTGTTAATTCTCCAGTGCCAGGAAAAGTGGAAATACTGGATTTTTCTCTTGCATGTTAGCCATGTATTGCTTGATGTTATGCTACTTGTCAGAGATTTCATTTTTTGTAGCTTGCGTTTGCCCTTCCTATCCTATGCCCAGCATTTTTTGTTATGTTACATGACAAGGCACAAGCTCTAGAGTTTCTTGAAGTCCAGGTAAGAAATACTGGTACTCATCGCTTGCACAGAAACATTGCTCTTCCTCCATGGAGAAACAAGTGTGAACAGATCTCTCAGTTTAGACTCAGCGATATGAGAGCGAGCTTGCAAATAGAGAGCTTCTTGCAGTAAAGGTAGCAGGAGGGAAACCTGGAATGTGGTAAAGACGTGCTTATAACATTGCTTTCTAGCTGAGAGAGAAAATGCCAGTCCCAGTGCTCTGCTTCTTTTGTTCCTTGCTGCAGTAGAAGGCAGCTGACCTAAAGAGAGGAAGAAAAGGGACTAGAAACAGGACAACTGACAGCGAGGTGGAACAGTTTGTACAGTTACTGGTTCCTGGGATCCAGCACCATTCATGTACATCTCCCAATGTTGTGGGTGTGAGAGATGTTGTGGTCTGCAGTGTCTCTGCTGAGGGACAATTGGGTTTGCAGGTGCTGGTGCCACCTCGTAGCAGAAAGGAAATGTGTGCTGTTGGTACAGAACTCCCTGGGAAAGCAAAAAGAGCCTGTCAAGCCTGTTCTTTGTACCTAAACAGGCTGCTTTACACAGTCATATTTATTCGCGTGCTGGGCAGCTTTGTCACACTGAAAGGACAAAGTGCAAAGGTGCGGGATACACCCTGGTGACTTTGTGCTGCTGCTGGGTGAGGGTGAGCCTGGGCTCCCATCTGAGCAGCTGCAGCACTGTGCGATTCTTTGGTTCTTATAACTGCTTCTTGGAGAAGCAACCACAGAAATCACACACTTCCTTTCCTGTTTCAGCATGGCCCTGACACCTGAACCCCCAGTTACCGCGTGAGCACTGGTCCTTTATGGGGGCACAGCCCTCGAATCCCAGAGGGGCAGCTCTCTGGTTACGTTTCCCAGGTAAATAGGTAGGATGTTATGGTAAAAGGGGGCAGGAAGGTCGCCTGGCAGCTGTAGCCAGTGCTGTCTCCTCCATGATCACTGCCAAATTGTCTTCCCCCATGTTTGGGGTGTCACCCCAAAAGTTCAGGGTGCGGTGGGGATGTGTTTTCCACCAAAGCCGGGGCTCAGAGGGCTCCCAGCCCCGGTGACGCTGCTGAGGTGTCAGAAGATGGTGCTGGCAGCGAAGCTGAGCCCTCTGGAGGGCGCGTTTCTCCACGTCCTGTGCCACCCGTGATTGATTGTCCCTTCTAACCCATGTCTTTCTCTGCTCGCTCTCCCGACATCTGCAAATCAATGAGCTGAGGCTGAAGGATGGATTTGGGTGCGAGGGAGCGGGACACCCCACCTGCCTGCTCCCATCACAGCGGTCCCCTCCGTTTGACAACCAAGGGTGAGCAGGGACAGCGCTGGAGGCGTCCCCATGACCCTGAAGGTTGAACTTGGGGAGGGAGGGCGGTGTGGCGAGGGGTGTCCCTGGCGTGGCGAGTGTCCCTGCCATGGCACACACTGTGCCGAGGGCTCTCAGGTGCGCTCGGGCTCTGAAGGATGTAATTTTTTTTTTTTTTTTTTCTTTTGTATTATTCCCTTTATTTTTCCAAGAGCCTCCCCTGGGAGCTGGAAGTGGTTTGATCGACACTACAAAGGAAGCACATGAGGGTAAATAAGGCTTTCTTGTGGAGTTTAATGCAAGCTGCCTTTCAGTTCCAGTCTATTTTCACCAGCTGTTTACAAAATGCCCTTTGCTACTGAAATCAGCTTTCAGAAAAGCAGCAGAGTTTCAGTGGAGGATTTCGCAAAAGGAGCCTGAGTTTTGCTGTGTGTGGTTTGTTTTTTTTGTGTTGGTTTTTTTTTTCCTTTGCTGCACCTTGAGAAAGCAGCCAATTATAGTGTGATATAAAGAAACTCGAACGGCAGCTAAAACACTTGACAGGCTGATCAAAACAAGGCGAGGAACTTACTCTCAACCTGCTGCAGACATATTTAGCCTTGAGTGATACTGGCAAGGGTTCAAGAGAAACCGCAGCAGCATGCCCAATGTGTGTTTGGTTTCTAATCACTAACACTTCATTATACAAAATAAATACTTTATTATTACAGTGTTTATTAAATTACATAATTTGCGGCGTGCCTTATAGTCATGGATACAGATGCCAGTCTGGTTTTGGTGGTGGTAGTAATTCTCTCTTTTTTTTTTTTTTTCCCTCCTTAGTTAGAAGACATTTCAAGCCCCAGCCCAAGACTTGCTTGTCATTCCCTGCAGTGCAGTGTTAGGAGGTGACATCTTTCAGACCCTTCTGTCTGCTTTTGGTAGCTGTCCAAGGAAAGGTTAAAAACCGAGACTGGAGTAACCCCAGTGTCCTGACCAACATCCACTCTCTTACTAAAACAGCATCCGATGTCCGCGACTGCGTGCAAGCTATCGCTGAGGCCACGAGGGCTCATTAAAGTGTATTGAGATGCCTCAAGCGTGAAAGTTGCTGCATAAAAATCAGATTCTTTTTATTAAATGAGGACATCCATTACTTTGCACTAGCTACTGTACATGTTATAATTCACTTTATAGCACCATCTGTTAAGACTGTCTTGCTGAAGCTTTCTGTAGCATCTTTTTATTGTAAGTTATTAAAAAATATGGCTGCATCTATTAATCATTTATTAATAAAGGGTTTATAAATGGACCCTTAATTTCCCGCATTACAGTCCACTTGTACGTGATCTGCAAAGTACTCGGGCGCGTGTAGTCCCTGGGGTGCAGCATGCCTCCATGGGGAGCCCTTGGGACCAGCAGTGAGCCTGGAAGTGCCTTCCTCCCAACAGCTGTGTGTGCCAAGGGTGGCTCTGATGTCATTTTATTTTTCTTTTTTCAAGGGTGAGAACTGGGAGGGCAGGAACCTCCTCCGGAGCCAGAGCAAGTGGAGCCCAAGCAGCCCCATGTGATCCTCCCCTCATAACGTGCTTCTCTAGCTGCACTGGGCCTGTTTGCAGGCAGCCAGCATTTCTCAGCTGCTTCTCAACCTGTTTGAAATGCCCTTTTTTTTTTTTTTTTTTTCTTATGCAGGATTGGAAATTTTAAAGCTGCTGGATTTGTACTGTTTTTGTGCAAATTGGTGGCCAGAGGAGATGAACGCCTGCACTTAAGGCAGGAGTGTGAGGTGAGCCCTCTCCTTTCCAGGCAGCTGAGAAAGCCCACGACCAGGTGCTTTTTGAAGGGCTCTGGGAGCTTTGGGGTTTGCACTGAGCAGACACTGGAGCCTCCATTCCCCAGGGACTCCCTTTCTCCATCTCCCTTCCCCGCATTGATTTGGTGACAGCCACTACGGCTGAGCACACCCTGGGCTGTGACTGTTTGATGGAAATGTCAGGAATAAAGACAGGTCTGGGGATGCCAGGTGTCCTCTGTGTCTGTGCTCTTGTTGTGACAGTCACACGTTGTCCCCATCCTGGATTAGGACCTGGCACCCTGTGCACAGGAGCCTTTTGGAGCGAGTCAGGAGGTTGCTGGCTGTTTGGCAGGATCATCTGCTGGGGATTTCAGCTGCTATGGGTTCACTCTTGAGTCTGAATGATGGCACCTGCTTGTCTTTGCCTTGGACCACCTCTGATGTCACCTGAAGGGAAATACGTTCAGATAGCGAAGGCTCCCTGTGAGCTGTCTGTGTTGATAAACGTGAGATTGGATCCTGGGAGGCCTTTTAGCTTTAAGTGCAGGAGGGGAAATAAAAGTATTCAGAAACTTGAAGGAAAAAAAACTTGCTCTGGTGAGTGATGGGGGCAACTTATAGAAATCTGGGTTCCTTGTAACCTAGTTGTGGCATGCGCTGCCCACTTGGCTCTACCAGGCGGGTTTGGAGCTGTGCTGCCTGCAGAATGACAGCACTGTCTGTGCCCTGCAGCGGCTGCCGTGATAAATATGCCGAGATGCAGATTTACTGCCCTAAAGTTCCAAAAAGAGCCGTTGTTTTGGTGCCAGCATTCCTGCGTGTCTGACTTAAGGTGCCTCCAAGGATCAAGCCTTCTAAAAATCATACCCGGCTTTACAATGTCACACGCAAAGCCATCATAATTGTTAATTTTATTTGGACCTGTCTTTCTAGGCTTTTGTCCTGGTGGGAATGAATCCCTGGAGCCAGCATGCGATTTGAGACTAATTCCCTCAATGTGCCTTGAGTGTTTTGTCACCCGTGACAGTTTTTCCCATGTTGGGAGGGTGCCGTGACCTGATGCTCGTTGAGGTGACGTGTGGGGTGTTGCTCTGGGGTTGCTGGTGCCGTATGCTTACTCCCCTGCACTGAAGCCCAGCAGTTTGATCCGCGAGCAAGCGGTTTGTCCTTGTTGCTGCCGTTACCCGTGCAAGCCAGGCTGGGTGCTGATGCTTTGTGCCTTCCCCGGGCTGCGTGGAGAGATCCAGGGCTTGGCAGCCCTGGTTGCCCCCGGGAAGGAGAAGCGTGCACCGCAGTGAGCCTCTCCCCTGGGCCTGTCACTTCTGCAAACATCACTCTGCCCAGCTCTTTTAGCTTATTTTTAAAAGAAAAGCAAATCCAAGCCGGGGAGTCTGATCTCCAATAACCAAGTACTGCTAAGATGTGGCTTGGGGATTGCATTTCCTATCCGGTTTCAGCTGGAGAAAGGCAATTGTCTTTTCATCTGTTAATGGGAGGCTTCAGTGGAGCAATTTTATTTCAGACTCAAAGAGGAGTCGGTGGAGGGAGGAGCAGGTCACTAGTGAATGGATTATGTTTGATCACTTCTCGCAGACCTGGCTTTAAAAAGTTCGAGGTTTTTCTTCCCATCTCCCCAGATCTGCCGTCTGTCTTCAGCATCTGTTACGGAGTAATGTCTTTTGATGTGTGTGGGGAAATATAAAAAATGGAACTAGAGCCTGTCATATTTATTTATATTACCAGGTCCCAGGGAAAGCACTTGCTCCTTTCAGCATGCCTACAGCGTAGGAAGGGTTTAAAAGCTTCAGCCTGGAATGCGGAGGGGCCATCAAACTGTGCTGATGAATAAATGATTAAAACCAGAGTCATGCCGAGCGCAAACAGTTTGGGGTTATAACAAACATGAGATGAAGCCACCAAGGGCCCAATTTCCCTTTGAAGAGAAGAATGTTTCTCTCTCATATTGCTCGTGAAGCATCCGCGGCTCAGTCCTTGGGAGAGCAGAGCTCCCCTTGATGCTCTCACGTCGTGCCCGTCTGCCTTTGTTGGGGATAAACCGGTGTCAAACGTGTGTGTAGAGTTACCGGAGATTTCTGTGCTCGGCATTAGGTGCAGGGTCTCACCAAATGAGGATCAGGCTCTGAAAATTGCAGGCAGGCCTTTTTTCCTTGCCGGTGCTGCTCCCTGCATGGCAGCAATCGATGCGAAACACAAAACCATCTCCCCCATTAGAAGGGGAGTAAAGGGCTGATTTAACCTTGCATTAGGGGTATTGTTACCTCTGAAAAGGTTTAAAAAAATTCAATAGCAACTGAAAATGATACAATAATTTTATAGAAGAGAGGAGCTGTTGTATCTGTCGATAGAAGCAGCGGCATGGGCTGTCTGTTATCCCTTTGAGGTCTGATGGGAAAATCCATGCCAATATTTGCTTTCTTTTCAGCTTTTAGGGTTTTTTTGCCTGCATCATTTCTGGCTGCTTTTGGAAGTCCTGTATCAGGCAAAGTCTTGCAAGATTTAGCATGCAAGTGGTTGTTACCACCTTCTCTTCTGTTTTCGTTGCATTAGAAGATGCCCGGATGTTGGTAGAGTTGGTGTTTTCTGTCTAGTTTCTGGCACTGTGCATCCCCCACTGAAGGTGTGGCTTCTGGAAAGGAAAAAACTTATTGCCTTTTTCTCCTCTGTGCTTGCACCTCTTCCTTCAGGTGACCTGAAGGTTGGGAAGGTTGCTGGATGGAATGAGCAGCTCTCATGTTCCTCCGTCCTCCGTTGCCATCTGCATGCTGGAAGAAATACATGGGGAAAAACTTACAGCTATTTCTCACTTGAGTTGTTTTGTACTTGCTGGTTTAATTTTCTCCTTTTTTTTTTTTTTTTAATTTTTTATTTACTGGTAGCAAAATATCACTGGCCAGCCCATGGAATTGCCTGGATATGCTTTTGTGCAGGGGGAGGGAAAGAAAATCAGGAATGTTGGGCTGACAGGAAGGCTCTTGGGAACAGGAGGTCTCCTGGTTCTTTGCTGGCTCCAGCAGCCCTGGGCTTTTGCTGCTGTTATTGCTGATAGGAAGCTGTTCCCACTCTTGGTTTCTTGCAGTTAGAAGCTTTTTATTTCTAACCCTTGTTTATCCTAAAGGGAATCTTGGTCCATCCCTGAACACCTTCCATGGGAAGGCTGCTGCTTCCCTTGTGTCTGACACTGTGTTTACCTCCAGAATCCTTGTTTTTTTTAAAAGCACTTGGAGTCCTGAGGTGTCAGGTGAGCAGCATAAACTGAAATGACGTGCTGCCGATACTCTGTGCACACGTGATTGATGTGGTGACGGTGACACGTGGGCTGACAGAGGGCGAGATGGATTGTGCGGCTCTGAGCACGGCAGCGATGGAGGATGCCGGGCGCTGGAAGGGGAAGCCGGGCTCTTTCCACGAGCCTTACTAAGCCCCAGGATTGTTTTAATTAGTCCCAGGTAACGAGACTTTCCCAGATTCTTCTCTTAAACCCTGAAGTTATAGGTACAAACCAGAAATAGCTGTTACAGCTGGCTGGGTGGTGACAAACCCTCCGGACAGCTCGGGTGCTGCAGAGGGCTTGGGTTTGCCAGCTTTGTACCGCGGCTCGGTGCCGATAAAACACAGCGGTAGGATGGAGACTTGGCCGAGCAGGAGCAGAGCAGGTGGAGATGTTTGGCTATTCAGCAGGTCACCCTGGCAGCTGGTGGCACAAATCCAAAGGCAGCTGCTTATCCTCAGGAAAGGGGCTGTTGCTGGGGCAAGTTGGGCTGACACAAAAAAGCTGCTCCCGTGGCTGGTGTGGGGATAGGGAGGATTTTATCTGGGGCAGGAGCTGAGCAGGACTGCAGGGACAGGGCACTCTGGAGTACAAGAGAGATCTGCTATGTTTTGGAGCGATGGTTTTGTTGTTTTTCAAATCTAAATCCATGTGAAAATGACTCTGCTGTGTGGCCAGACTGGAAGTCTGCCTGTGCTCCCCACAGCTGCTCTGGACTTGTGAAGGGAAAAAGAATTTGAAAAAAAAAAATTAACAAAAAATCACACAGCAAGGATCCAGCAGCTCTGAGCATCTGCCTCCCTTCGTTTTTTTTCAGCATGGTCCTGATCCCCGCTGCCATCACATCTCACACTGGGCTGCCAGAGCAGGTCCATGCATCCAGCCCTGCCTTTGGAGAGGCCCTTCTCCATCCTGCGGCTCCAAGGGGGAAGATTTTGGGGGGACTGGAGAGCAAAAGAGCTTTGGGGGGAGCTGGGAGGAGCATGGTAGGGGGTAGATGCTCCTAAATGCAATTTTGCCTATTCCGCCTTGTTTTAGGGTATTGTGCTGGTAGATGGGGTTTCTGCAAGGGCAGCGTTCCCTCTCTGGGCATGTCACCCGTCAGTCCAGGCAAGTCATGTTCCTCCTCTGCTTTTCCTGATACCAAGGGGATCTTGCAGCTCCTGATGTGTCCAGGGGGTTTCCACCTCCTGCATTTGTCTCACCCCGTCGAGCACCATCTCTGGGCTGGGAAGCAGCGTGAGCTCACGTCTGTTCATTGGGATGGTGCCTTCGTCAGATGTGTCCTGCTCTATTAAGAATAACAATATGGTGGTGGTGGGTTTGTTTGTTGTGGTTTTGTTGTTTGTTTTTCATTTTATTTTATTTTTAGGAGCTGATTGTTCTGAAGCAGTGGAGTGAGAGGTGTGGGGGGAGGCGGCACCGGTGCAGCGAAGTAAAAAGTAATGAAATGGAGCCCAAGCAAATAGGACGGAGGGGAAGGGGCAGAGTGACAGCATGAAGGAGAATCACTTGTTCACCTGCCATCAATTCCTGCTTTTTCTCGCCGTCTCACGTGTCTGTGTGCAGCTGAGCGTGCGCGGGCAGGGAGGGGAGAGGCGGCACGCGGTGTCAGGAGCTGTTAGGAAATACATTTGTCAACACCGGGGCAGGGACCTGAGCGAATGGAAGAGGCGACCGTCACCGTAGCTTTTTTTTATTGATGGCTTTGGATTGTTCCTGTCTAGGGAAGAGTTTACCTAGAGGGAAGAGTGGCAAGGTGTAGGAGGAGTGGGCACAATCACAATATTTATGGCTTGTACCCTTTGCTAACTGCTCCCAAGGGGAGCTGCTCAGCCAGGGCAGCAGCAGGGGGTCACTTGGTCTTCATCCCCCCCCGCAGCAGAGCTGGTTCTCCTGGAATTTCCCCCCATTTGTGGTTCCCACAGGTTGGCAGGTGTTGCAACTGAAGAATGTCTGTCCTGCAGGGACCGTTCCTCTTGGGAAGAGTGCGGTTGGTGAACCTGCCCTCCTGTTTGGTTGTTTGGTTTTTTTAATCTGTGTTTTTACCTGCGGTTTCTGCTGGCTGATGTGAGCTCACTGGGGACACGTCTGCACCCACTCACCAGAAGATGATCATTTCCATTGTGGTAGAGTCTCACTCCCAGTTCAAGCATGTGATATCTCTCTTCCCAGCCCTGCCATCCAGCTTAAAAGCATTTCTCCCTCAAAGGCTGGAGTCTGTGGGCTCCTACCTGTGTATCTTTGGCTGTGGCTTAGTCTCTTTCAAAGAAGAGCTCCCATGCTTTGAAAAGCTGGAGGCTTTGTGTAGCCTCTGAAGAGCTGTACATGATAAGGGAATTAACTGATTCTGCCACAAGCTTATGTCTTCAGGAGCAAGTTATTTGCTGTAACATGACAGTACTAAAAATGCATTTTCCATCATCTTGTGCTCATTGAGAGTGAAAGCAGGTGGGTGATCCCCAGCTGGGATGAGCTGAATATTGCTCTTTGGGCAGTAAGGGGCATGATGAGGGTTGGGAGCTGGTGTTCTGGGTTTGAATGAGCTGCGCATAACGGGCTTCCAGTTTGTGTTTTCCAGGAACCTTCGGCAGCAGAGGCTGGGCTGTTCATGACGGGGATGGCTTTGCTTTGGGCCAGTCTGTTGCACTCCTGCCCCTCAGGTTCCCCTCACACCATTCGCAGGAGCAGCTGTGGGGGTCACTGCCCCAGGAAGCGTTTGCAGGGCCCTTGTTTGGGAACCTGTTTGTGAACCTGAGCGGTTGGTGTTGACAGCGCTGGGGATCGCTTCCCTCTATGCTTCACATTGAGGTGTATTTTTATACGTGTCTGTTCCTTTCCTTTCTAGGTTTGGAAGAAGCTCCTAAGCACCCAGGCTCCCCGTATCAGTGTCTTCATGGCAGTGCCCACCATCTATGCCAAGCTGATCGAGTATTACGACAAGCATTTCTCTCAGCCGCAAGTCCAGGATTTTGTGCGTGCCTTTTGCCAGGAAAACATCAGGTGGGTGAGTGATGTCCCTGTGGGCAGGGGCTGCTGGCAGCTGGCTGTCCCCACCATGGATCTACTGAGGTTTCTTTTCACCATCGCCTCTTGGTGGTTGTGCTTTAGCGTCTCTTTGACAGAACCAGGGTGACATTGTTTAATTATGAGCCAGTCTTACATGGTAAAGCCAGAAGGGGACTGCGTGCTTGTTATAGGTGTCACCCTATATAACACAAGGCTAAGGACATTGTCCTGCAACCTAAGCGTGTACTACAGGATCTCTTTTAGGAGGCTGTGCCATCTTAACTTAAACCGCAGTCACACAATCGTCTGTCTGTCACGAACATCCTTGGTATTGGTTAAAAAGCTTTTGGGGCTTCTGTCTTAAGGTTTTACATAGGAGCAGACTTTATGTAACCCTGTGTTAAACTGTGAATTACCTGGAGCGAAGGTGATCTTGTGTACTTTTTTATCTTGGGTTTCCTTGTGCAGGTTAATGGTGTCAGGCTCAGCAGCCCTGCCCGTGCCTGTCCTGGAGAAGTGGAAGAGCATCACAGGGCACACATTGCTGGAGAGGTATGGGATGACCGAGATTGGGATGGCGCTTTCTAACCCTTTGCATGGAGTCCGTGTCCCAGGTAGGAGTCTCTCAAGCGTGGACGCTGCTTGGATGCGTTTGGCTCTGAAGTATTCTGAATTTTTTTTTTCTCATCACAGAGAGTACACATCTAATCACCATTCTGTCCAGGAGGCAGAGTCTGTGTTGATGCTTTATTATGTCCAGAGTTTTAGTTCAAGCACGGTGATGGGGCTGCGTCTTCAGCTCCTGCTCTGTGAAGTTGTGTTTGTGTCTAGTGTTGGCACAGGATTCTTCACCCAGCAGTTCATGTCCAACCGATCTGTGCTGAATATTTAAAATAGGATGTCTGCTCACTTTTATTTTAGTGCAACTTTTTTGGCTCTTCAGGAATTAGAAATTGTCACACCTCGTTATACACTCTGTTTCTGTTCTCTCCTTGTTTTCCCTCACTTCTCTTAGCTACGCTTTGTAACTCCTCTCAGTATCTGTAGTTTATGTAACCTAGAAAGAAATTGATTTGAAACAGTAAAAATATAAATAAAATGCCCCCACCCTCCCTTTGGTTAAAAACATGGCCATCTGTCTGCGGAACAGCCCAGCCCACCACTGATCCACCCTCTCTTCTCCACGTGCATCTGCATGTGCTTGGCACCAGATGCATCATCTTGGTCTCCAGTGTTTCGGGGGGCTGATGTTACCGGGGGGGGGCTGTCCTGGGTGTCGTGGCTCCCCCCGGCACCCCAGTCCCACAGGTCACAGAAGCTGTGTCCCTACAGGGATCACACAGGGAGAGGAGGAGCCACAGCTTCCCTTGTACTGGCTCCTCCACCCAAGAACAGCTCAGGGGCAGCACAAAATACAAACCCTGGTTTAGTTTCTGCAGAGGAACTGTGGTTATCCCAGCTCAGCCTGTGTTCCCTTCCCCAGAAATCCTGTCCCAGGGAGCAGGAGAGGGAAAGCAGGGAAAGGCAGGGAAAAGAGATTCCCACCCACTCGAGCTCCCTGTGAGCCCCACACTGCAGGGTGACAGTGCCGTTTGAATGTCCCTGAGGCCTGGTTACATTTACTTTTCCTTCATTTTCAGGATGGGAAATGAGTGGAGGCTGTAGAAATTTCCCAGGAGCCAAAAGGACAAAGGACATAAAATAACGTGGCTGAGAGAGATGTTGGAGGAGGGAATATCCAGAGAAAAGATCTCGGATGGCACTGGTGTTACAGGAGCAGATGCCGGGCAGTGGTGGGCACAGACCTGCATGCTGGCCAAAGCAATAATTAGCTTTACTTTGAAAAAAGAAGCACTGCAAGCGTGGCACTTTGCCCCGTGGGTTAGTCCAGGGGTCCTCACACTTGCCAGGGGATTTCTCCTGGAATGGAAGCAGCTCATGTCCTTCTCCAGTCCTGGGCCTTCCCTTGCTTGGTGTCAAGTCCTCGGAGCCTGCCCATCCTGCCTGTGTCCCCACCGGTGTCCCTGGCAGCATGACGCTGTTCCCCGCCCGCAGCACGGGCCTGAAGGGACAGAGGGGCTTTAATTTCCAGAAGAAGAAAAGATGAAAGATTTGAAAGATAAATGTTTGCTTGTATATGGTTAAAACCCTGCTTAAAATGCCTCTGTTTTCACCAGCTCTCATTCTAATCCCCCCTGGTGCTGTTACTGTGAAGGGAGATGAATAATTCATGGACAGAGAATGCCTCACTGGGCCTAATCACCACTTTAATTGGAGGTTTAGATCAGAGGCAGCTAATAGCTCCTACAGCGGGAACTCCGTGTATTGTTGACAGTGAGATCGTTGAGTGCCTTATCGTTGGCCTGTTTCAATTCTCCCAGGACGCCACCGCACATAACAGCATCCAGGTCCCCAGATACCGAAGGACACAGACCACGGGGCCAATTAAATTTATCTAGGAAAGAGCTGACAACTTTTTTAAACAGAGGGGAACCAGTGAAAGAATAACAGTGTCACTCCTTCCTGGCTGATGCTGGCGGAGCTGACACCGCGGGCACGTCGCCAGCGCTTCTGAACATTCAGGAGTCTGCAAATTGGAGAGAACTGCGAGGGAGTGAGAGGGGAAGGAGCAGGGATTTCTCCCTGGTTTCCCTTTGGACAAAAGGAAACCAGTGCTGAGTGTCAGCCCCCTTCTGATCACCCTGATCGTGGTCTGGGTGAAGGACCTTGGCTGTCGTTCCTTTGGGAGCGGGCTCAACCTTCTGCTGACCTGTTGGACTCGGCACAGTGTGTGTCTTGACAGTGCAGATGGGCCTGAGAAGCTCTAGTTATTGTCTTTGCACAAATTGTATTAATACTATCAGGTTTGTGTAGCTCTAATCAGTGGTGTGAGCATTTCCAGCCTTTACAGATATTGATTTCTGAGTTTGTCATTTTTCCTAAAATACCAGAAAGCTTTTTTCACACCAAGTATAAGGAAACAGCTCTCCATGAGGGACTTACTTTATATTTTGGTTTTACTTTAGCCAAGTAGGAGATAAATTGATGGGACTGTGTTTGTAACTGTGACCTGGAGCACTATATGGGGGACACATTGCCTGCTCTGTGTGTTCAGATTTGTTTGGCAGTGCTGTGCTGATCTTTGGTATTTAATTCTCAAAGACTGAGAGTGGAAGTGGGCGCTAAGCATTTAGTCTCGCTGCCCGTGCATCAGTCCCTTAGATTTTTGCACTGTGGTCAGCAGCTTGCATAGAGGGGAGAAGCATCTTCTAGGAGGGCACCCAGCTGATGTGGGTTTGATTTGAGGGGCTCCAGCAATGGCAAATCTGTGAGAGGCTGTGGCAGCTCGTTGCTCTGGTCCCTTTTGCTCCATGAGCTTTGCCAGACTGACTGTGTGGTGTTTGCTCTGTCCCTCGCCCCGACTTGCAGGCACGAGGCATTTGTCATCCTGGAGAAAATGTTCCCAGAGAAGACGAGAAGGTGGCTTCAAGCAAGCTTGATGTGCTCAAAAAAACCTCAAAAAGCAAGTTGCAAGTCATGGAAAGCACACATTTGGCATGTTTTCCATGGCTTGTACTTGATTTTTGAGTTCCGGAGTCTACCATGGCAGGTACCAGGCTGTTTAAAATACAGAAATACCTTGACATGGCACTTCTGGTGACTTCTCCCTCCTCACCCTGCTGAGTCCTCTTCTCCAACTCCCACCAGTCATGAGATGAGATGCTTGTGGTAGAGAAGGACCTGGCTGTGTGTTGGCTGGCCGGAAAGCCGAAGGCAATTTCACGTTGAACAGACACACATCATGGAACCGCCACGTCACTTTCTGTTTGTTTCTTTCCAGATTTGCTAATTGTTCGGGTAGTTTTGCTGCAATAAAATCTCACTCCCTCATAGCCCATCTGCTCTCAGCGGATCCTGCGGGGATGCCATAAATCTGGGCTAGGACGACATATCGATTTCCATGGCAACTGACCAATGTAGCAAACAAAATCATGATGTCACAGATCTCAGATCTCCAGGGTTTGAACAGGAAAATGAGACCAGAAGAGGGGAAAATGCCACTTGAACCTTGAAAATGCCTGAAATACAGACAAGAGAAGGACAGCGTTGAGCTCCAGGTCCTGCACACCCTGCTCTGAGGACTTCCAGTGTTGAGCTGATCCTAGCAGAGCTCAAAAGCATCACCAGCCGGAGGCTCTTCAGGGGAAAAATGATCGTGTGTTAAATGAAGAGTCCGCTTACTGATGTAAGCTCAGACCTGTCCAGTCCTCCTGAGCCACAGGTTGCTCTGCGCTCACGTCCCTCTCAGGGGATGAACGTCACGGGCATCATCTTGTACCGAGAGGCGTTTCGTGCTGTTGAGATGCAGAGTGAAACCTGCTGAGCCAGCAGATGCCAACAGCTCCTGGTTGCTGCTGAGCCTGGAGCCCCCATCAGCCAGAGGCTGCAGGAACAAAGCACACAGCTGCCCTTTTGCTGGGCTCTCAGGTGCTCACCAAGAACATGCACTAAGCCAGTGTGTGGGGATGCTGCAGGTTGGGGAGTTCTGGGTCACAGAACCATCTTGGAGCTTAATAGCAGTTGTTGGTGACACTGTGTCAGGTTCCCTGGCTTTGAAAATTGAAACCTGTGGAAGAACCGTGTGGTTTTGATCTCTGCTTTTCTCCTGTGATGTTTTATATACAGCTTATTGATGTCTTATAAAACTGAGCTAATCCCTTGCAATTCTCGCAGTTAAGCCTTTGCCTTCTCTGTCAGGTCCAGGGTATAGAGGAGCAGTGAGCCACTGTAGTAATCATTGTGTTCTTTCTTTTCACATTGCTCTGTAGCTTTCACGGTGTTGTTAGTTTGGTTTTTTTTTTTTTTTAAATAAAAGACAGCTTCATTACTGAGCTACGAAGCTGTGCTGATGTCTTCAAAGACTGGCCAAGAGAGACTATTCAAGGCTGAAGACACATTTGTTTTCCGAGGCATTTCCAACATTGCCTGCTCAGCAAACGTGGCGCATTGCATTGCAATGACATTTGCATGCAGACATACGATGTGATCGAAGCCTTTCCGAAGGGTAACCCCCCTGCTAGGAAGTTCTTTAGTGCCAGCACAGTCTGTAGATGCTGTTGATAGATGAGCAGCTGCTCTTTCGCATCCTTGATGCTGGTGGTTCCCAGAAGGTCTGTCCACTTGTTCAGTGTTGTTTTCCTTTGCAGGTTCTGTGGG
Source organism: Streptopelia decaocto (assembly GCF_964273445.1). NCBI lineage: Eukaryota > Metazoa > Chordata > Aves > Columbiformes > Columbidae > Streptopelia > Streptopelia decaocto. The sequence continues at coordinate 6,290,124 of NC_138666.1, read as the reverse complement.
CACCCCGCTCCCAGGGGTGAAGGTGTGCATTGCTTCCGAGACCTTGAAGAATGGTGGTCGCTCCTACACCATCCACGCTCAGGGAGACGAAGACAACACACAGGTAGCGCTTAGCTGTGGTCACCTTGACCCATGAAAAGTTCCCTCCTCCCCAACCCTTTGAAACCCTAAGGGTTGATAACATAACTTGGAATAACTTGCTCTGCTGTTATTCCCAGGAACTCAGTGATTATATGTAGAGTTTTTCTTATATTCTTTATGGCCTGTACAAGTGTTGTCCCTTGCTGCATAGATGGGCAAAATCTGAGAGAGATCACCCCCCTACATGGGGGTGGGAGGTGAAGACTCTGGTAGGGCTGTAGGCTGTGCAATAAGATGATATTGTGTCTGCTGAGGCTTTTGATGCCCCAGAGGAAGGTGGTGGCTTAAGCAGCACCTGGCCTTTGAAAGCCAGGAGAAAAAGGTGAAGTTTACTGTGGGAGGTGAGAATGAGGCGTTGAAGGGAATTCAGATGGACCCTGATGTGGTCTAAAGAGTCACTGAGTAGCCGAAGAAAGAATGAGCATTGGAAAAATCTAGAAATGGGATCTGTAAATATTCCACTGGGTTTGATTAGGGATTTAGCAGTTAGAATTGGAACTCATGGAGGTTGCATTTATTTCGAAACGGTGCAGGGGGAGACCTATCAGGTTTCCATGGAAGTCCAGCTCCCAGCCGGTGTCTGCAGCAGCAGTTCTGCTCTTAGAAGTCCAATATCCTCGATGGTGAAGCGGTTGGGCCCCTTTCACCCTGAGCTGCCCTGTGTTGTGGTGCTGTGTGTTCCAGCCCAAGGTCCAGGCTGTCCCCTGCCTGAGTCCCTTTCTGTCCTTGCAGAAACAACTACCCAGGGTCTGCATTCCTGCCACGTCTCCTTCGCACCCTCATTGCGGTGCAGGTCACGTCACCAGCAGCAGATCGATAGCCAGTTGATGTACGGGCTCGGCTGAGCGGATAGATACTGTGTGTGAGGGAGAAATTGTGCGCCGGGGGCTGGGAGACAGGCAGGCGTGAGATCCAGCCTGAAATAGGTGGCTTCACTCGTTCCTCTGGGGAAACAGCTTCTCATCTTGCCATGTACATGCCAGGAGTTTGAAAGGAGCTTCCTGGGCTGTGGCAGGGAATCCTCAGAGGCACCGCTGGTGTAAGGACTGGTGAAAAGCTTGAAAAAGCTTTTTTTTTCCTCTAGATTATGTGTGGTGACAGTGGGCAAAGCAGGAGACCGAGGGTGGCCACTCAATGCATTGGAAGCCACATCCCGTTTTTATCACCTCACTTCACTGGATGAGTGTTATGTTTCACGGTTTTGTCCCATCATCCCAGAGTTAGATCTTGGCCTTTTTTTTCTGCCACTTGTGTGGAACTGAGACATGAAATATTATGTGTCCATTTTAATAATGATCCTACAATGCTTTTTTTTACCCTAAGGGATCCCTAGACGCTTTACAAATTAGATCTCAGACGCAGGAATCCCCAAAGTGCTGCTGCTTCCAGGATGAAATGTGGATGTTGTTTTTCTGAATTATGACAGAAAAAGAAACTTTTTTTTTTTTTTCTGCTCAATACTCTCTCCCCTTCCTTCTGGTGTATTGAGTGAGTAGAGATGAAGGGGAGCCCAGATGGCCTGTGTGTAGTGCTGGAATCCCACCAGCCCCAGGGCTTCAGAGAGCTGAGACTCACACAACTCTTCTCTTTTTCTCTGACTTCAGATTGCTTGAGTTTATATTTGAGGTAGAGGAATTGCCTTTTTATCCCAGCCATTTCTCACAAACACCCTTCATTCCCCAGCACAGGGGGTTTAGGTCCATTTTGATGTGTCATGGTGCTCCCAGGAGCTCTGGGACTGTCAGAAGGGCCGTGACAAGGGAAAAATGGCTCCTGCTCCTGTCGTGTCTTGGCACAGATGGACACGTGAAGATGCCAGGAGTTTGGTGTTTGTAAGGCCTGGGTAGGGAGTGTGACTTCACATGGCAGCAGGGCAGGCGGCAGCCGTGGTGGCACAGCTCTTGTAACGGTGTCATTTCACGGCTTCACCCCGGCGGGCACAGGCGGAAAACCTCACCTGCTCCTGCCCCGAGATGCTGCTGCTGGCGCGCTGTGCGCATCATGCTTGGTTAATAATATATGTCAGAAGGGCGTATGTCAGTGGAATTTATTTAAAACAAGGAGGATCTGACAGTCCGAATGCTTATCACGCTCCACCAGTCAAAGACGGGCCTGGCTTTGTTTAAAATCTGCTCCTCTGTGGTGGAGGGGCTGTCCCCGGGGTGAAAAGACCCCCCCAGTTGGTGTCACCCTCCATCCCTGTGCCACCAGACAACCCTGGCTTGACCTTTTCCTTACCTCTTATGAGAAGGGATAAACAAATGCTTCCTCGCCTCCCTCGCAGGAGGGCTCTGAGGCTTACAGCACAGTGGCCAAGGGCTGGGAGGTCGGTGGTGTGGTCCCGGTAAAGGCAGAGGGGTCCCAGTGCAGGGACAGTGGCAGTAGGGACTATGGCAGGAGGAACGCAGCGCCCGGTGTCCGCTCTGCCCAGGTTTGATACGAGCATCCCAGACCCCATCCCTGCTCCGGGCATTTCTGTCTGGTTTGGCATTGCCGCTATGAGAAATTATCAAATATCACATAATGGATTGCTGGAAATAAGCACCTCCTGGCAGCCAGGGAGCGCCTGCCGTCTGCTTCGGTTATGCGGCTTGCAGGGCAGGGACTTCTCTCCGTACATGGAAAACACTGTGCACATCTGTGCCACTGCACAGATAATAATGAAACTGCGGGTCGGAGCTGGTCCCAGCTGCGGTGGGGGGCACGGGGCCGTGCCATGGGGTGATGGTGCTGTGGGATGGCCGTGCCAAGCAGCACAGAGGGCTCAGGGCAAGCACATGGGGCAGATCTGGCAGGATGCTGAGCACCGCGGTCGATGTTGAGCTCTAGCTGTCTCTTCTCTGCAGCCTCTCGGCTCCTGCGAGCGGGTGATCCCCATGCTGGGGTTAGACGCGTTGTCAGGGCAATCTGCGAGGCGTTCACACCTCAGCTCCACCCTGCAGAAACCCTCTTGACGGCGAGCAGAAAGAGCGTCTGCCTTTGCCAAGGAAATTATTTGCTGAGATGTACCAAGCCTCGCAAGGTCACTGCCTTCCCCGCTCGTGTTGGGCTGGGGGTTCTGCCTTCTGCTGCCTCTCGCCAACAGAAGACAACAGACTTTCTCCAAGCTGTTTCTTCCTCGCTAACACAGTCTCTCCCAGTAGGTGCTGGGGGATCGCGCCATTTCCTTTCATGTTGTCACCTTTTGGGCGTATTTTTGCGTCCTGTCACAGCAAGATGCAAACAGGAGCTCAGTGGCATCGTGGCGGTGGCAGAGGAAGGCGTGTGGGTGGCAGGAGCGGGAGGTGGGGAGCATTTCTGCTCCGCCATCCGGTAACTGCCCGCGCTGGCGGCAGGGGACTGCCGTAATGTGCAAAGCTGGTTCCTGGCACACCCTGAAGATCAATAACCTACTTAGCTGAAAGTTTGCTGTTGCTCTGTTCCTCCCCTCATTTTCTCCCTTCCCTGATGAGAGTGCTGGATTCCTTTCCTGCACATGCTCTCATCTCCTTGAAGCTCTCATGAGCCTTGTGCTCCATTGCAGTTGGTTTGCTCAGGTTTTCCAGCTGGTTCTCATGCCACTTCCTTGCTAATTGTTGCTGCTGGGGCTGTGAGCTGGCTTCCGGAGCCGACACAGAGCCGTGCGGTCAGGCTGTTGTCCGTGTCCTGCTTTCTCCCTTGTCCTGTCCCTGCCCAGGCCTGGCTTTATGATTCCTCTTGGGTGACAGGTGGGAGGATGGGGCTGCACCATCGCTGCCAACACCAAAACAAGATTCTCCAGCCTGATGAGATCCCCTCACTGCACAGTCTGTTTCCAGCCAAGGATGCTCTACAACCTGATGTGGGACAGGGCCACCCGTGGTGGGGCAGGAGGTGTCCGTCTGCATCATAGTCACAGTGCTGGTACCTGGCAGTGTCCCCCAGCTTCTCCCTTCACATGCTTGGAGAAGTGCTGCTCCTGCCATACAGAGCAGAGCTGTGGAAGGGGACATCAGGGGACAGCAGCAGCTTTCCCTGCTTTCGGCCATCCCAGCCATCTCTCCTGGAGCTGCTCGCATCCAGAGCAGCTCCTGAACATCACTCTGCATCAATCAGCTGCCTGTTGGGCTCCTCTGGTTCTACAGGATCTGGCTTTTTACCAAGAGGAAGCTGCCAGTGCTCCTCCTGCTCCACAGCCCTGGATGCTTTTTCTCTTGGTCTTTTTTCCCCTTTTGGCAGCCCGGGGATCTCACTCTCCCTGTGCCTGGCTCCAGTGCACAGGAAAGGGTTACAGCTCTCCAGCACCGAACATTTCAGTTTGCTTTGTTTGGTGCGATGCATATTTCATATGCTCAGCTTCCCAGCTGGCAGAGGCCTGGAAACCCTGCGAGCTGTCGAGTATTGTCTCTCTCCTTCTTTATTTGTTTGTTTGTTGGTTGTTAGATTTTTTTGGGTTGTCATTTTTGTTGGATTTTTTTTTTTTTTTTTTTCCGTTTCCAAATTGCTTGTGCGTGTGAAAGCCAAACCCCGGTCCGTGACAATAGGGGTCTATCAATAGATAAATGGTTTCACAGCTGTATCTAATGCCGTGCTCTAGCCAGGGCTTTTATGGCGAGTAATTTGCTCGTGATGAGGCTGCGAAGAGAGCCGTGCGGGATGGATGGGATGCAGGAGCTGGCAGCAGGAGGATGCTGCAGCCATGGGCTTTTCTCCCCCCTCAAAGGTTGTAATTATCTTGTTGTTTATCCATATGCAAGCTGTCGTCCTGGATGGGAACCGGTTCGGCTGTGGCCATCCCTCCCAAAAGCCACCAGCCTCTCCTGGCCTCTCATGCCCACCCCCGCCCCGATGTCTCTGCCATCTGCCAGCACTTGCTGGTGGTGCCAGCACCTCCGCGGGTGTGGGGGCAGCTGCCTCCATAGAGTCACAGGATGGTTTGTGTTGAAGGAATCTTCCCAGCTCCCCCAGTGCCACCCCTGCCATGAGCAGGGACATCTTCACCAGCTCAGGTTGCTCAGAGCCCCGTCCAGCCTGGCCTGGGATGTCTCCAGGGATGGTTCATCCACCACCTCTCTGGGAACCTGGGCCAGGCTCTCACCACCCTCAGGGGCAACAATTTCTTCTCACCCCTTGTCCTATCACAACAGGCCCTGCTGAAAAGTCTGTCCTCATCTTTCTTATGGGCCTCTTTTAAGTCTGGAAAGGCTGCACTAAGGTCTCCCCAGAGCTTCTTTGCTCCAGCTGAACACCCCAACTCTCTCAGTCTGTCCTCCCAGCAGAGCTGGTTCTGCCTCCGATCATCCCTCTGATCATCCGTCACCCTTTGTTAAGGCTGGAGGTCTTGGCTGTTGATGTCCCTGTGGAGGGGACTAGGAATGGCTCCACCCCACTCACGTTCACCCCAGATCTCTGGAGAACCAGTGCGAAGGTGCTTCAGGTTTTCCAGCTGGTTCTCATGCCACTTCCTTGCTAATTGTTGCTGCTGGGGCTGTGAGCTGGCTTCCGGAGCCGACACAGAGCCGTGCGGTCAGGCTGTTGTCCGTGTCCTGCTTTCTCCCTTGTCCTGTCCCTGCCCAGGCCTGGCTTTATGATTCCTCTTGGGTGACAGGTGGGAGGATGGGGCTGCACCATCGCTGCCAACACCACTGAGCTGCCAAGATTGTCTTGGAGGCTTTTCTATCCCAACCAGCCCTCAGCCTAAACCAGTTTGTTCTTCATCCTTAGTGCTCCTACACTTCAGAACATCTCCCAGTGGTCCAATTTTCCTTGGTCTTGTCCTTGCTGCATCCCATTCTCATGCACTGGTACACCCCACAAGTCTCTGGATGGTGACCCCCACCTCCAGCATCCCAGTTCCATCTCCCATCAGCAGCTCACTCCGTATGTGCAGGACGTGCTGGATGGTGCTGAAGCCTCATAGGATGTTTTCACCGGGACAGAAAGTCACTGATTCAGGATCAGACTGTTACTTGGGGTAAAATTCAAGGTGAGTGATGGAGAGCTGAAGACTGGCTGGCTACCAGAGGCACTCATGGGATGCTTTGGGCTTCATCTCCTCTGCCTGGGTCTTCATCCACCTCACAGTTCTTGCCCTCAGCCCTGTGATCTCTCCCATCAGTAGCCACCTCCCAGGCAGGCAGCGTGGGGAATGTTTTGTACAAGGCAGCCTGGATTAGATCTGGAACATTAATCCTCAGGTTTTCTGGCACAATCCACCTTTGGAAAACTCACGCTGTGTTTTTTCCCATTTTTCATTTGCTGCTTCTTCCAAAAACTCCTTCCAAAGCCCTTGCAGCGTTGGACGCCGCAGTTGTGTATATTCCAGTTACAATTTCAGTTTCACCATGTTCCTCTCGTCTCCTCAGTGTCTTGTTTTGTGTCCTGCCCAAGTAATACAAGTTTCTCCATTTTGTTGCCCAGGCTGCTTTCATTACTTTGTAAACATTTTAGCTGCTTCTCATTGATCACATCCAGTTCCTCAGTCGGGCAGTAATTGCATTCTCATATGTATTTGTCTCCTTCCTTCTTTCTGTCTGTCCTCTGATTTTTATTTTTTTTTAATTTGTCGCCATAGCTGTATTTTATTTCTTCCCAGTACTAAAAGTGAAGGCAGAGATTGTTTGCATCATGTCCCCATGTTTCTCAGCAGAGAACTTTTCTTACCACAGGAACAGCCTTGATCCCAGAAGACTGTTTCCTTGCACACTCAAACTGAATCTATCTCTCAAGAAGAATCCTCTTTCCCGGAGTGTTTTCTTCAAGTGGACTTTTGCCACAGCACCCTCAATGTCCTCTATTAATCTCTTTATTATCATTTTGTGCCTTCATTGCCCCTTGTAGGAGGAGGAAGACTTGGGACACATGTCCTTGGTCCCCTTCTCCAGGCTGGCAGTCTTGGTTCTCCTAACACAGGGGACGTGGGGCGGGTGAATTCCTCTCTGTTCATGGCTGGTTTTGGTCTTCAGCCCTTCTCTGTCTCCTTACCTGTACCGGGAGAGCCTGGGACACCAGAGCGTTCGTGTTTGGTGCTGTGAGGTGTGGGATGGAAGCGGGGTTTCTCCCCACGCAGTCTCTGGTGCTTGTTTCTGCTCAATTTTTGCAACCTCACATCTGAGTAGTCCTGAGCTGGGGGTTCAGCCCACGCACTCAGAACCTGCCTCCTCCCGTGATCTTGGGGGGTCTCTTCCAACCAAAATGATTCCATGATTCTATGATGTGCTGCTTGGGCTTCCATCAGGTCCTGGAGGCTGTTGCTGCTGTAGCACATCTTGGAGATGTTTGCCAAAGAGCCCTGGATGTGGAGGGGGAGATGCAGAAGCAGAATCCAGAAGAAAAAGGGACAATCTCTGCCTCAGAGCATTTCCAGCCAGAGGGAGAAGACACTGGCTGCTGCAGCCTGGTTCAGCACGAGGAAGCAATTAGAGGTTCTCGGCAGCGCGATCGTCTGCAGTCAGAGCACATCCCAGCCTCCCTGACCTCGGCTTTTAAGCAAGGCTTATGAAAAGCGAACCGAAGGTGGGCCACTAATTGAATCCTTGCCTGGTCCTCTGCCTGCCCCCGAGCGCAAAACTGGGGCGGGCGCTGCGAGGGCATGTCAGGAGCTTTGCTCTAATGAGGAGAGCCGAGGGAGTGGGAAGATGTGCTGACATCTCACCTCGTTTATTATCTTCTGAAGCCTGCAAACAAGAGGGATGAGAACAACGGTGTGGAAGGCTGTTGGCGTTTCAGGACTAGTGTGACGTGTCTAATTTATGGTGCTAATATAGATCAAGAAGTTTGGGGTCCATGGAGCAACTGTGGGGAGGATTGACCTTTCCCAAACTTAGGTTGTTTTCTGTGGTTCTTTTGGGATCATCTGGAGGTAATCAGCCTGGTGACTTCTAAAAATCAGTATTGCCTAAAAATATGTATGCTCGCTTTTGTTTTCAGTGGAGCAACATTTGCTGTAAGTAGAGGGTTGGCTTTTTTGAAAGTAAATTTCAGTGTTCCAGCTCCACTGTGCACCAGCCTTGCTTTTAAATTTATAGCCTTCCAAAATGAAAAGTAAATTGATTGTGTTATTCCCAGCCCTTTTATCAAAGTTAACATTGCAAAAACAGATGTGAAATGTGGCCTTATAGATTACAGTCTGGGCTTGGGGTTTTCTGATCAAGGTTTGGTGGTTGTTTTTTTTTTTTTCCTTTCTCTGTGCTGTGTCCCTGAGGAGCAGAAATCTGCCTTTTTCTAGCAGGAGGAAAATTGTTCTGTGCCTAAATTGCCTCCTGCTTGCCTTCTGCAGGATGCTGCAGGACACGGAGCTCGGAGGAACGATAATGCTTTTACAGAAACACGCACCGTAGCAGGGAATTTTTAATTATGAATGTGCGTGAGAGTTCAGCTTGCCTGGGAATTGGGTGATGCTCTAGAAGCCTCGAACCTCTAGGACATCCATTCAAATACGGCACAGAGAGACAGTGATTAAAAGGCACTGCCAAGTGGATTATTGGGCTCCAGGCTCCTTTTAGGAGGCAGGTGAATGTGTCCTTGTCTCTCTTGTCACCCACCGTGCCAGGACGGGATGTAATGTGAGCCTTGGGCTGGAAAAGCAGATTCTGAGCTGTCAGATACCATGTTGGGGAAAGGCTTTGCTGTATCGTAGTGCTCTCTGGGCCCCCCGAAATCTTGCAGGGGTCAGTGGGTGGTTCTGTGAGGGGCAGGGAGCGTGTAGCTCAACCCCGGGGTGCTTGGAGGGAGCTGGGATGGCTCTTCAGGCTCGGTTATGTTGTTTTCCATGGTCTGGTATGCTTAAAAAACAAACAAAAAAAAACAACAGAAAAATGTAACTACTCTGCAAGAACTGCTAAAAGGGCTCCATCGCTTCCATAAACCTCACGCATATCAATTATTGCCTTCTATTAGTCACTTAAAAGGCTAGGTTGCTTAATTATTTTGATCACAGTAATCACTTATTTACAAGGTGGGGAAAAATGCCAAGTGCTTCCAAGCGGGGCAGCTCAGGAGGAGGCAGGGCTGCAGAACCCCCGCCTTCCTCCCCCAAATGAAATGGGTTTGCTGTTACTTGGTTGTGTCAGTGATGGTGCCCGGCCCGGGATGCTGGGAGCTGCCTGCGGGGAAACTGGTTTTTTATGGAGCAAGGACAGCAGAGGTTCAGATTATTATTTTTAGGGGGAAGGAGGGGTCCGGTAGAAGTTAAATGTGTCCCCCTGAAACCGACTGTTTGCAACCTGATTGTATTTGGACTTTTTTCCTAAAAGCTTATCTGCCTTCCTCCCAATCCTATAACAAGTTTATCACCTCCCCATACAAGCCTCGCCTTGCAGCTTTCACTCTGTGCCTTCCACATGTTTCTGCTTCAGAATCCACGGTCCCTCCTCTGCTTCCCAGCGAAGGATGGCTCTCCGCACCTCCTCTGTAAAAGCCCCTAATTCCATTAAAGTCCATTACGAGCTCCTCTCCCGCAGCTCCCGGAGGAGCGCGGGGCAGCGAATATCAGAGACCGCAAGAAAACAAATGGCCACTTTGAACAAATCGCAGGGCCGCTTGCCAAGCGGGGATTCCCAGCTCTTTACAAACCACCCTCGCTTCCTCCTAATAAAGAGGTAAAATGGAAGCAGGGAAAATATGCATTCTATAATCACCCAGATTTAGTCCTTCAAAGGATTTATTACAACCTTTTATTTTCAGGCGTGGAAAATGTAATCTTATCTAGTACGCCGGCTGGCCCAGCTCAACTCGCCGCGTCAGTTTTACAGCAGAAAGCTATCAAACAGCAACCTTCGGGGCCACGCTGCGCCAGGGTGTTAAAGTTGCTCGAATGCATTAAAGCAGTTGAAATGTGCATTAAAATATGGCACTAGGAGCAGAGGATGTCTGTGCAATTAGCAATCCGAAGCTTTCAGCAGCTGCTTGCAACGTTGATCTGCTATATCAACAATGGGTGCCACTGAGATTTGATGGAGAAAGGAAAAACACGGTAGCCACGCTGGTGCTGCAAAAAACAAACGCTTTCCAAGTGGGTTAGCAGCCAGCGAGCTTGGTGTACATGGGATTTCAGCAGGGATCAGATGCAAGAGGTTGTAGGAGATAAATGCCTTGAACCTTGAATTTTAATTTATGCTGTTTGCAAGCAGCAGAAGCTGCTGGCACTGGGGTGGTTTGTGTCCCCTCTGCTACACTGGGGAGCAGTGCCAGTGACACTTGGAGTTCAGCAAGCAAAATCCTATTAAGATAACGTCACGGCCTTTCTGTTTTACTGTTTGCAAGCCAGCCATAACATCATTAAATTACACAACAGGGAGGTGCCTGCTGCCAAGGAGCTCTGCTCGAGATAAGATGTGGGTTGAGCCGCTGCCAAAATTGGAGCTGATATGACAAGAAGTTTGGAGGCAGTTCAAGGCTGGGTTCGCACAAGGCGTCGCAGTGTGCAGGTGAATGCTGTGCAGGATGGATCCCTGGGCAGCTGCGCTGCTCCGCTCCGGGGCACGGCATGGGATTGTGCTGGTGGGACACGGTGTGACACGGTGCGACACCTGTGCAGGTCTCCATGGGGCAGGCTGGGGCTGAAGGCGTTTGGAGTGGCCCAATTTACACCCATTCTTGTGTTCACTGCCAAAAAGCATAAGACAAAATCTTGGCAGGAGGTGGAGATGAAGCTCAGGCAGCTGTTAGCGGGTTCTTGCTGGGCTTCCCTGAACCCCGAGTTTCTCTGTGCTTGTGGATAGTCTGGGCTTCAGGCTCCTTCTTGCAGATCCCCAGCACCATCCTCACCTTGTCCTTGTTCAGCTAAACTCCTGTTATCAGCTTTAAGGCTCTTTTTCTCCTGCAGCACCTTCCAGGGAGAGGGGATGATGCTTGGGCAGGGCTCTGGGGGCTCAGCCCAGCCTGGGACACAGTGAGGGATTTAGGTGATTCTGTAGAAAAGCCTGGGCTGTATGTGCACAGAGCACTGTGTCACCCCCACCCTCCAAGACAGGACATCAGGAAGAAATGACATCAAACAAAAATTGTGCCTTAAAAGCAGCTTTCTAAGCATTTCCTGTTAGAGGAGCTTTGTTTCCATCAAAGTCTGCCCTGCTCGGGGATTCTGCCGTTCCTGCTTTCCCTCGTGGCTGCGTTTCTGGCATTGCTGACTTTTGGGGTCCCAGGTGGATTTCGGCCGTGTTGCAGCGGCTCGGGTACAAAGCGGCTCGATGTTCCCGTTACTGGAATGTTCTCTGCGAAGGGATGGAGTGGTGTGTACAGGTGCATCTCACAGCAACCTTCCATCCCCACTGTGGCTTTGCACGTCTTCCCTGCAAAGAACTTGAGGTTAATGCTCTCCCACAAGCGGTGCCACATTCATGCCTCTCTAATGCCTCGTCTCTTAGCCAGCATCCTTATAATTATATATGTATAATTACAGAGTCACGTACGTGCAGGGGAGATGAGATATTGTGCCACATCAGGCACGTCTGTGACCTTCCCGCGATTCCCCAGTTTCCGTAACAGCAGGATATTTGTTTTGTTGCCATAGAAAACCTGCCCGTGCAGGTTTGCAAGATACCAACTTGTCACCACAACCGTCGCCTTCCCGTGAGCCTGAGAGGAGCCGCGTGTCCCTGAGAACAAATCAGATGGTGTTTCCTGCCACCTCCTTGGGGAGAAAAAAAAAATAAAGTGTTACGCTGACAGTTTTGGAAAGCAAAGGTTTCTATCTGTCAACAGAGCAGACAGCAGCATGGCACAGTCATGGAGGCGCATCATCCCCACCTCCCCCTGCCTTGCGGTGGGCAGGAGGACAGTCCCATCCCTGAGGACACATCTAGGATGAGCGGTAGTGGTGCCTTCAACATCAGAGCAGAACCTGATCTCCTGGCTGGTGTTAAACAGGGGTCTGCGTGTCCCTTCTCTGTGGAGGACAGAGCTTCACCCTTACCAGTCCAGCAATAGGTTCCCGCGAGTGCCAAGCATGGCAGCTGGTGGCTTCTGTCCCCTGCGGCTGTTTCCGTGGGTGAGCTACCCACTCACCCTTTCAGCTTACAACCGTTGCTGCAAGATATAGGGGCCTGGAGGGCAGCAGCACTCTGGGGACATACACGGGGATGAGGGGGGTCTTTGGGGATGCAGCCACTGTGACCATCCATCCCCCAAGAGCACTTACCGCAGGGAAGGGTGGTCTGGCCAAAGAGAGATGGGAGACGGGCACCCTGAGCAGGTGGGTGCCCCGATGGGGGTGCCTGGAGGTTGCAAAGGAAGCTCTGTGATGCCCCAGAGCATCCCACTGCTTGGACTGTGCCGAGGCACCGGGGGCAGCAAGTGGGGATGGGGGTTTCCCGAATGATTTCCGGAGGCTGGTGGGTGCTAGGGTGGAAGCAGGTGCAGAGAGCTCTTGTGAAGCTGGTCTGCATCAGGCCATCCCGGGCTCAGAGAAGACCATCCCTTTTCCAAGAATATTTACTGCATGATTGCATGCAAGAGCTCTCCTCTTCTCTGCCAGTGGCTGGGAGGTGTCAGCCCACCAGGACTGAGCAGGGTGTTGGGCTCTTCTCCCAAGGAACAAGCAATAGGATGAGATGAAATGGCCTCACATTGTGCCAGGGGAGGTTGAGGTTGGATCTTAGGAACAATTTCTTCCCCAAAGGGCTGTCAGGCATTGGAACAGGCTGCTCAGGGTGGAGTCACCATCCCTGGAGGGGTTGAACAGATGGAGATGAGGTTCTCAGGGACGTGGGGTAGTGCCAGGGTTGGGTTAATGGTTGGACTCGATGATCTTAAAGGTCATTTTCAACCAAAACAATTCTATGACTGTAGTTCCAGGATGACAGTTCTTGTTTTCATGTAACGTGGATGGATAGTTTCAGGGCTTTTAGATATAAAGGCACGGAGGTGAGCCCTTCCACCCAAGGAAGGAGGTGCTGCTGTGGGCAGGCTGGCAAAGGCTGGAGGGCACACACTTGGGTCCTGCTTGTCCCCACAGCTGTGGTGCTGGAGACAGATGGTGGAGACAATGTGGCTGCAGGGACAACTGCTTACATTCACCGTGTCACTGCTTGTCCTAGGTGACCCCGGGTCTCGAGGGGCAGGAGGGGGAGTTGCTGGTGAAGGGACCCTCAGTCTTCCGTGAGTACTGGAACCGCCCCAGAGAAACTGCGGACGCCTTCACGCCTGACGGCTGGTTCAGAACAGGTACTGCAGGGGAAGGGGGAAAGGGGAGCTGCTGTGGCTGAGACAGCAAGTTCTCGGAGGAGAACTCTTAAGTCTAATCCTGCCTACCATATGGGATAATAAATTGAAGGGGATACCAGGCTGAAGACTGTTCCTGAATGGAATAGATACGACAGGGCATGAATGTCCATGACATGGACCTGCTGGAGAGGGGACAGAGGAGCAACAGAAATGATTGGAGGCTGGACCAGCTCTGCTGTGGGACAGGCTGAGAGAGTTGGGGTGTTCAACTGGAGAAGAGAAGCTCCAGGGAGACCTTACTGTGGCCTTTCCGGACTTAAAAGGGGCCCATAAGAAAGATGGGGACAGACTTTTTAGCAGGGCCTGTTGTGATAGGACAAGGGGTGATGGTTTTAAACTAAAGGAGGGAGATTCAGGCCGGACATGAGGAAGAAATTGTTGCCCGAGGGCAATGAGAGCCTGGCCCAGGTTCCCAGAGAGGTGGTGGATGAACCATCCCTGGAGACATCCCAGGCCAGGCTGGACGGGGCTCTGAGCAACCTGAGCTGGTGAAGATGTCCCTGCTCATGGCAGGGGTGGCACTGGGGGAGCTGGGAAAGTCCCTTCAACCCAAACCATCCTGCGATTCTGTGATTCTGTTTTCCATTCCCCTCTTTTACTGTGTGTCAGCAGCACCATCGAGTCTGCAGTCAGGCTGGATTTCTGATACCTTCTGTGTAATCTTATTTATTTGTGGTTGTTGAAGAAGCTGTGATTTATTATTATTGTTATCCTGAAGCAGACGTAGCACTGCCCTGCTGGCAGTGTCACCACGGGTCCCCATCCCGGGTGGGTACCGCAGGCTGGGACTCGAGCATCATCAAGCAATGTGCGGGGTGCAGGGCAATCAGCTTTAAAGATTTTTTTTCGTCAACACTCCTGATGAATATTTCAGATGCAAAGGAATAGCATGCATTAATTATTGCAAAGAGATGTCTTTAGGAGAAAATGATTTTGAAATTCAGTTTAATTTCATTGTAATGCGCTGCAAACAGGAAGGGAGTATGTGTGTTTAATTGGCTCTCGGGGGTAAGGCCGGGAAGATGGCATGCCTTTGTCACAGGCCATTAGTGATACAGACTGCATAATGAGAGACTACAATCAGCTCACAGCTGCCGGCTCCTACGGGGAGAGAATGATATTAAATAGAAATCAGTATAAATTAAACTTAACCCTTTCGCTAGCTGAGCAAAGCTCAGAGCTGGAAATAAAGGGGGGGAGCGGAGGCAGGCGTGGGGGGCTCGGACTGCATTGGGGGGTGCCTGGCCGACCCCCCCAGCAGCAGAAACCTGGCCAGGCTGTGTCCGCGATGTCCCTGAGCTGCTGAGGGAGGAGAGAGAGCTTTTAACCACATTCCCCCACTCTGCCTTTCTTTCCTTTCGTTCCGCTCCTGACCGCTTGCTCTGTCTCTCGCGGATGTCGGGTTGATGGGGCTGTGTTTCTGTGTTTTTCCCAAGCCTCATTTAGCCAGCAGTGCCGTGAGCGAGCTCTGTCACCCCTCACTCACCCTGCATGTCCCCACCACGGTGACAGCCTTTCGAGATCACTCGGAGACAGCAAATGTCCCCGTGATGATCAAAAACCACTTCAGGGAGCCAGGGAGGCTGTGTCCCATCACAGCAACTGGGATCTGGAGGGTGAATTGCTGCCACTGAGCAGTGGTGGGTGACTTTGGAGTGGAAACCACACTGGCAGAATCCAAAAAAGGCAAATCCTGGATGCTGCCAGGTGATAATCCGTGGTATCAGCCCCTTGCAGGTCGTACAGGTCAGTGCTTAAAGGTGAGGCCGTGTGCGTATGGTGCTCCCAAAACCCTGGCAATGGTGTGTCTGCCTCTGTGCTAATGTTCCTCTGGACTCTCATGTGTCCCCACCAAGTGACCTAAGGTCACCTAAAACCGTGATGGTGTGACTGCAGGCGGTGGCCAGGTCCCCACATCCCCCAGGGACATGGGGAATGTGCACCAGCTGCGGCAGGGACAAGGTTTGGAGAGCATGAAGGTGGAGACAGTGCAAATGCCTCCTCAGCTCTCATAGTTAATGGCAATTCAGCAAATGAAAAATAATTACTGCAAGGGGAACCCTGGCATGTTGCTGGTGCTGCTCCTCGTCGGGGACGTGTCCCTGGCAGGTGACTGCTCGGGGGTGACAGGGCACACGGGGAGGGGTGTCCCGCGGTTGGCACTCGCCAAGCTGTGCAATGCAAAGCTCACCAAGGATTCTTTCGTTTTTAAGTCTTTTCTGACTGAGTGTGATTTATTTTCCCAGTACCTTCCTCAGGCCAGTTCTGTTTCTGGTTGCTGTTCCTGTAAATTGAGTTATCATGGGGTTTTTTCCAGAGAGTGTAGGAACCGAAAAAAAAAGAGGCAACACTTATATGGCAGTAGTCATTTTCCTTTCTGACTGACAACCCCTTTATTAAAATCTCCTTTTCTCCCATGAAACTATCTTCCCCAAGAAAACAACCTCATGTTGAGCATTGGGGAATGGTTGTTCCCTCCATGATAAGAGGAAAAAATAGCGATGCAGCCTCTGGCCACCCGCACTGTCTCACAGCACAGTCCGCCAGCTCCCTGCTCACTTTCTGGGGAAATCTTGGAAAAACCAGGAGCTTAGTGCAACAACTGCAAACCCATGTTTTCTCCCCCAGGACAAGAGGCAGGCACTGTGTGTGTTGTGCAGAAATCCCTCGGCAAATGTGCCCGGTTTGTACCTCCAGTTAGAGAAGGAACAAGTACGAGTGTATGTGTTATAGGAAAAAATAAGCAGACAAAAAGGCACAATGCTGTGGTGACTTTTTGATGGATTCAAGCTCATGTCTCTTTTGTGAAGCGTCTGAACTCATAGTGTTGTGTAAGTGATTTACTGTTACTCCCGTCCTCTTTATTCCCTCCGATTTGCACCATTGTCTGCTGATTTCCCCGTCTCTCTCATTTCCATCTGAGTGAATTTGATTATTTTTATTGTATTAACGCTGTTGACAGAGCTGCTTAGATCAAAGTCCCCTCCAGGCCTTTCCAGGGACACTGCTGGGTATCCACCTGCTGTCACACATCCAAGTGGCACCAAGCCCTGGGACGCCGAGACAACCCCAAAGGAAAAGCGCCCGCGGCCGCCTGTCCCCTGCTGTACCGCCCCAGCTGTCCTGAGCCCCGCGAGGTGACAGGCAACCCCCGAGCACACTCACGTGCTGCTGAGCAGGAAGGAGGGAAGGAAAACAATAAGGAAGGAAGGAATTTTTGGCGCTGAGGGTAGTGAGAGCCTGGCCCAGGTTCCCAGAGAGGTGGTGGATGAACCATCCCTGGAGACATCCCAGGCCAGGCTGGACAGGGCTCTGAGCCAGCTACACTGGTGAAGATGTCCCTGCTCATGGCAGGGGGTTGGACTTGACCTTGAAAGGTCCCTTCCAACCTAAACTATTCTATGATTCCCTGAACAATCACCAGGTAAACCCCAGGAGCTGGAGGAAGCAGCAGACAAACACCAGCTTCTCCGGCATCCCACTCCCTGAGCTGTATTCATCCATCCCAGGCATGCGATGCTGGTGTCACTCACGCTCTGCCACTGTTGCGTTGCGTTATCTCTGCCCAGAAGCGAGCAACCGAGCACCTTTGGAGGCATGAGGGAGGGGATGGAGAGTCTGGGAGGGTGACGGAGCTGCACGTGGGGCCAGGCCAGGGGCTTCTCTGGGGGAATGTGGCAATTCAGTGGTGTGCACGGGGCAGGGATACGATCAGAAGGCAGACTTCTCCCTGAGGGAAGGCCAGCTTCCATTCACATTTGCCCATACATCCAGAAAATTAGAATCTGGTGTATTCAGGGAGATTTATTTTCAATTACAGGTTAAGGCTGAGACATGAAATAGCACTGGGTTTGAAAGTAGTGCATAAATCCTGCAACAAATCCATGTATCTCAGCTCCATATAATAAGATTTTATTGATTGCTATATTGTATCTGTCAGAATAAAACTCTCTTAATGCACGCATCAGGATGGAGAAGATAGAAAGCTTGTTGGTAGTAGAATCTGATTCAAGAATCAATGCACTTTGATTAATATGTCGTTAAGAAAGTAAGAGTTATTTAACTTGTTTGATGCACATTTCAAAATGATGACTCATATCTTTTAAGTTTATTTCCTTAAGCTGCATTTTAAAAAACAGCCCTGTAGCTGTTTTTCACAATGCTAAGTCCTGGTTTATCACTGACTTTTTGTTAGATCCTTTTACTCAGGTCACAAACCCCCCAGACTCCCAGTAACAATAATTCCTGTGGCCCAAAAGACTTCCTATATGCTGTTGTTGAAGGCTTTAAAAGGAGACCGGAGTGGACCTTCTATCTCTTGATGTTCTGCAATGAAAGAGGAAGATCCAGGGTAAGAGAAAAAAATTGAATGGAATAAGACATCATGAGGAGAAATGAGAAGCAGCTGTCAGTTCTGGCAGGCTGTGGGATGCTGCCAGGCTCGGGTAGAGCATCCATCTGCGGTTGCTGAACGTGCCGCTCTCTCAGCTCAGGCTTTTCCACGGTGATCTATGAACTCAGGCACCAAGGACAAGCCATGGGAGCACCCTGGGCTGCTCCGAAACGGGACCAGCTCTTGCTGCAGCTGTGAATGCCCGGTCAGGGGAAGAAATGTTTGTAGGAAGCGTCTGGGCCAGGTCATCCTTGGCCAGACACAGCGCATTCCTGCTCTGGGGCTGGTCCCCAAGGAGAAGGGGCAGGAGAAGTGTCAAGTGACACGCAGCCCGTCCCTCCCTGGCACTTGTTTGTCCCCAGAGACAAGCAGGTGTTTCCCTGCCAGGGGAATTGCTTACATCCGTGGGTGTAGCACCGACACCTGAAACAGAAAGTACTTTAGTCTGATCAAGGCAGATTATAAATAGAAATGCATCTCATTAGCATCCTAATCTGCAGGTTTTCTGTTTGTTTGCAGTGTCTTTCCTAGTCACACATCCAGTTAATGCAAATTCTTTTTTTAAAAAAAATTATTCCTTCATTATAATGTATTGCAGATGATGTGACTTAGGGTTTGGTGAGCCCACAGGGTGAAGCGTTGGCTCCCTCCAAGGCTGGGCTGAGGAGCTGCTTTTTGAGTCTCTCCTAGTTTAAGCTCATGGGTTGGACAGGATGGCAGCACTCACCCACGTTCCTGCAAATTACATGGAGAGAGGCCAAAAAAAATGCCAAGCATGCTCCAAACACATCTCCACGTGCTGCTTTAGGAAGGATTTGATTTTCCTCTGGATCGCATGGGCCAGGACAGGGGCGGTGGCACAACCGCACAGCCTCTCTGGTGACACCAGCCCAGCCCTGTGCTGGGCTCACGTTTCCACCCAGCCCTCAGTTAAGAGATGTTTCTAGAAGTAAAAATGTGAAGATGGCGTGGTGCTTAGTGTATCAGCCGTGTGTAAAGATTTCTTTATAATCTCAAAATGTTCCTTATACACACATGCTTCTAACATGGTGGAGTGAGAATTCACTTTTTCTGCATCCTGCCTCAGTGTTTATTCTTTCTCCTTGAGCAATAAGGGGATAATATCAGGTTTGCTGCAGCTGGAAGTCTTAGGGTCATCAGGACACAGCAAAATGAAACCCATGTATTTCCTTGACTGCTCATGAGACGGATGTTTTCAGCAGTTTGGCGTGACGTGGGATTTTGGTAGCTGTAAATGAGCGCAGCTTTTGGCACAGAATTTGCTTCTTCTCTACAAAGCTCTGCTCTAGTATCAAACACCTTGGATGCCAACTCTTCACTTGTTCGAGAACCTCTGCTATGCAGAGTCCAGTTTTCAGAGGCGCAGAGCGATCGCAGCCCAGCTGCGGATCAGTGGGAACAGCAGCTGCCCATATCTCCAAAATCCAGGCCGTTCCCTCTCGGTCTGTATTTGCTTTGACTGTTGAGGCTGTTTTTCTGGCAGCACTGCTCCTGCAGCCTGGAGGGACAGGGGCTCCGACCGACTCTTCCCTTTTGATCCCAGGGGTTCATGCGGGGAGTTCCGTCCGCAGCTCCAGCTGGGTTGTGTTGTAGAGATGTCAAGCCGAGCTCTGCAGGACTCTCAGAAAATCTAGCGGGAGAATCACAAGCTGGCAAGTTAAGAGAAGAAGAGCAGTGCTGTGCTCAGGATGTGGTGAAGAAATGGGCTGGACAATCATGTTTCTCGTGGAGCTTGGCAGAGCCCGTTGGCTCATTGGAAAGACTTGCTTTTAAGTGTCTCTTTACTGCTATATAAGTAGCATGTTCCTTCCAGTGCAAAATTAAAAACGTGATAGGGCAAGGTCGTGTCAAATGAGCAGAGTGAGACCTCTGAGCAGTCGGGCGGGGGACGGGGCCGTGGTCCCAGTGCAGCCGCTGTCAGAGCACGTGTGGGCTTGAGTGTGGCTGGGTTGGGGCCCCAGGGATTGTCACTGCTCCATGCTAGAGGTTTGGGCGCTGTGAAGCTGAGTTTTTGGTGTGTCTTTACTGTCACTGTCCTGTGGCCACTGGACATTGGGAGGTCCCTTCAGCAGGAGAGATAAATGCAGTAGCGACTCGGGGGTGGATTTACTGTGCCCAAGCAGAGACCATCAGGGTGAGAAAGGTAACGATTGAATGTTGAAGTGATCACCCCAAATCCAAACAGCATTCAGCTTCTCAGATGCCAGACTGGCAACTCACTGCTCCAGACGAGAGCTGTGATCTGTGTACAGACGGTTTGTGCTTTGCTCCTGTTCCTTGCCAAGCCCAGCTGCTGCTGCCCAGCCTCATCCTGTTCAAACCACCAAGCCCAGCCCTTGGGATGGAGATTTCACTCCAGCAACAATCTGGCAGGAGCTAGACCTGCTGGTTTGCTTGCTCAGAGCTCTTGTAGGAGCTTCACCTTGCAGAGGCCGGGGGCAGCCGGGGCAGAGAGCTGGAGCCGCTCGGGGGGATGCTGAAGCCATTGTGCTGTGGGTTTTGAATTTAATGGTCCTGTGGGTCCATTTCCCAGCTGCTGCACACCCTCATCGTGTCCTGGTAGGCTTTTTGCCTGGTATCTCATACCAGGAGTTTCCCCTGAAGCAGCACAGGGTGGGAACGGGGCTTCACTGACCATGAGGATGCCTGTTCCACAAGCTCAGGTGGTGATGGGGAGTATCTTCGGTTCTGGCACTTGCCTGTTGCCAGAGCTGCCCAGCTCAAGAGGAAATCTGTTGAAAAATAGACCTTCCTTGCACCTTTAGCCACCTGTCATTTTTCTGCCTTATTTTGTGTCCTCAGCTTTCCCTTGCTCCTCGTTTGCTGGGTTTCCCGTTGCTCGAGGCACTCTGCTGGTGCCCACACAATCTGTTTCACTTGCTGAACAGTTTTTGGTGTTTGATTTACATAACCCAGTGCAGCCCTAAGTGGAGCAGGCTCGGGGGATTGCACAAATTGATTATGGCTCATAGGACAAGCTGGGGAACCGGTGGCCTGATTTCCGTCCTTCCTCAGCCCCGGAAAGCGAGGGGTCCCTTTTAGGAGGGGTGATCCAAGACTGGGTGCTGTTAAGTGTTGAAGCTTTTGTTGGGTGTTTTGTTGGGCTGGTGGCGGTGTTTGGAGAAGAGCAGAACACTTCTGGCTTCGGGAGGCTCTGGCACGCACCCTGCACTGGGACAGAGATGCCGAGATGCGATTGCTCCAGGCTCTTTGCTTCCAACAATTCTCATCCCTCTAGGTTTTGCTCGAGACAATTGAGAATATATTTACTTACGACTAATGGCATTATGCTGTAAGCAAAAGTATAGGCTTCTGTATATTTAAGCAAACAATTTCAAGCAGATAACTTTCCCCAGATCCCACCACTGCCTCTCTTAGTCAACAGCCTCGCATCATTATCTCTGCTTTATTTAATAATTTGTCTTGCCAGAGACTGCGACAAGTCATGGCTCGGAAAACAAGAGGTAGTGCTCTCTTTAGCTAAGGTGTAACTGATCCCTCAGCTGTTCTGCAGAGGGCAGAACCCAAAGCAGAGTGGTTTAGTCTCAGATTTTTATTATTGCAATAATTATTTTTAGCCATGCACGCCTGGTTACCGTGCTCTTCCAAGTTTCGGCAGCTGAGTGGCAGCCGCGTTCAGCTGGGCTGCCACACCTTGGAGCATTTACTTATTTATTAGTCTTTGCATTTGCTTTTTCATCTTGTTGTCTGCAGGGATTTCTATAAATATTTAAATGCTAATGTGAAAAAACAAACAAACAGACAACGTTTTTCATTTTTACTTACCCATTTTCTTTTCTGGCTTGTCCTCTGGGCAAACCCATCTGCAGTAATTCTGGCTGTACATTGCGGGGGCTCCCTCTGCCCAGCCTCCTTGTTTCATAGCAGTCATCCCGGAGTTCCTGCTGAGGATGGGTGACCCTACCAAGTCTTGTAGAAACCTTCAAAGCTTTATGTGAGGTTTATCTGCTCTTTCCTGTGAGCGGAGCGTGGCACCCTTGGGGCAGGGTGTGCTGCCTGGGGGGTTCAGCTGCTGCTTGTCCTTCAGGTCTGGGATGTGCTGAGGGGTTTGGGGTTCCTGGTCATGCTGAGCTATGTGGGCAGAGTGAACCCTGAAATGAGGGGCGGCAGCTCTGCCAGGGGCAGGGCGGAGCCAGGATGCTGCCAGAATCCACTGAGCTCCGATTTTCTGTTAATCTACTTGGTGTTGTCCTCTCCTGGCCGAAAGATGGTGCCCAGGACTTTGTCTGCTGGCGTATTGGGGGGCTCTGATGTAAGGGGGCTCTGACACCAACCCAAGGCCAGGCTGGAGCACTCTGTGAGGCCCTGAAACACTAGTACAGAGATGAGCTTTTGTATTTGCTGGCCAAAACCCACTGGCCGTTCGGGCACGCGGGGAAGCCTGTCTTTGGGGTTTGGAGGGGATGTGGTGGATGGTGCTTTCCAAGCTCCCCTGATGTGGCTGCAGATGAAGCTGAAGCTGCTGTCTCTGTTCATCTGAGGGTTTAGAGAGCTGCCAACCCCACCGCCAGCCTTAACCCAGCCCTTCAACTCACCTGGAGCCCCCTGGTCTGTGCAGGAATGTGAAGCCAAGGATGAGTGAGCTTCGCAGTTCACAAAGAAAGAAGCTGCCAGATGTGTGTATGTTGTGTGCACATCTGCAGACATCAGAGATCCTTCAGCCTTGACTTTGTGTGCAGAACCCCAAGCTCCAAACTTCGGTACACAGCCAAGAACCCAGCTGATACATCCACCACAACCTCACTGCTGCAGTCTCCTGGCTGGTTTTATAGCCTCTTGGACTAAAAATAACCTGCATCTTTCCTATCTTGTAGTTCCCTGTGCTTTTTACCCTTTGGAACATCAGTTCTTTGACACCAGCCTGCCTAGACGATGGCCCCTCGGGGTGAATTCTACTTGAAGAATGGTGCAGCAGGACTGAGCATCACAAGGGGTTAATCTGGCCCTGCCTAAATCCTGCCTGGCCTTCTCACCTGTGCAGAGCATTCTGATTGAGCAAGGTGAGAAAGGTGCTCTTGAGCAGAGCCGGGGCTGCATGGGGTCATGAGCCACTTGCTGCGGTCGGGTCGGGGTTGTGGAGCAGTGCACGGCCAGGGGGACTCACACCAAACAGGCTTCAGGAAGGTGAAGGACATGGGACGTGTGGGCGAGACATGTGAGCATCGTCCCGGCTTCTCACCTGAGGTTTAATAAACTCAAGGAACCTTGAAAAAATACAGCTGTGAGAGGAAGGTATCACAGATCTATCAGCCTACACAAGGGGTGGCTGCTCTCCTTGTCTGACCAGCTGCAGGTCCCCGAGTCCCCTTGTCCCCTGGCTGGAAGCAGAGTCAGGGAGAGCGCTGCTTGGAATTACTGGGTTGAAATCAGACTTGTCTTATCTGCAGCTTCCACCTCCCAGGTACTGGGAGATGCTGCCGACATTCCCGGCACCGCTCCGTCTCCCGCTCCGCTGGCGCAGCGCACGGCGTGAGCAGGAGTGCCTTATTAGCACAGCTCTTTGTGAGATGCCCTTGAGTGATGCTTTTTTTTTTTTCCAGGTGTAAATGCCAGGGGAGGCTGTACTGGTGCTTCACATTCTTTCATCTCGGCAGGGTTTTGCCCTTTCTCCCAGCGTGGCTCTGACAGCAGGCTCAGTGCTGCTGCCTGCAGAATACAAACAAACTTCTCTGCTGCAGAGCATGACGAGAATTCATTCCAGGCTGGGTTTTTATTTTTTTCTGCTTTTCTTTTTCCCTTGTGCTGACCGCTCCAGGGGTCTCTGGAGAAGTTTGGAGAGTGGGGAGTGGGTTGGTTAACCCCCTCCCTCATGGGAGCAGGCAGATCAGGGGGACCGCAAAGCAGCTTGAGGTTGCGATGCAATTGCCACCCTGACCAAGTCAGGGAGAGGAACCAACCCGTGGAGACGTCTGTGTCCCTCCAGCTCTTAGTCGCAGCCATCAGGGCAGTCGGAGGGCCTGTTCCCTGCCCGCTGAGCACGCAGCGCCTGCCATTAGTGCTAATGGGAGTCAGGCACGCGCAGGGAGCGCCGAGGATGCCCCTGAGCTGCAAATCTACTCGGCAATTTTATTATGTAAATAAATGGTGCTTGCACATACACCTGCTGCTGCTGCTGCTGCTGGTGATGTTTATGGCAAGATATGTAAACAAACAGCAATTCCATTCTAATAGATTTATTTCCTTTCTCGTGAGCCATTAAATTACCTCCAGATTTCATGCAGGTAGAAATCTCTAACAGCGCCGAAATCTTGCTCTGCCTCCGTGGACGGTGGCCCGCAAAGTGTGACAGACACCTATTACCCCCAGATATTGTTTTAAGGGGAAGGTAGGGGAGAAACCTGTATCATCCTCAGCATATCAGGGTCTTTGGACATCCTCTCTTCTCTCCGACAGCACCTGAGCAAACAGGAGCTCTGGAAGTTGCTGGAAAGGGAGAGATGGTTTCCACATGAATAATTGGTGCATTGTTAACGTGTGTGTTTTTTTCAAAGAAGTTTCAAACTCTTCCCCTCAGGAGCCTTTGGTGCATTATTAATGATCACGGCACACACCAAACCCTCAGTGCACCACAGCGGAGTGGTGCCCTGGGGCAGCCCCACACCCCTGCGGAAAATGCCCACTTAATTTTGGTCATTGTGTTTCATGAGCCCAGGGAAGGCATTTTGCTGGTCCAAGTGACCAGGTGAGGGCAGATGGACTTGAGGTGCCACAAAGAGCTGCTCCACTGCTATGACAGCATTGGTTAAAGGTTGGACTTGATGATCTTAAAGGCCTTTTCCAACCAGAATGATTCTCCAACCAAAATGGCCCCGGAGGCAGCAGCAAGCCGGTCCTTGGGAGCTCAGCAGGTCTCACCATCATGGTCTGCACAGGATGGAAAAGTAGTACGAAAGCACAAGTTCAAAATTTCAACTTCACACCCTGGATCAGGATTAACAGGAGCTTTGTCAGGTCCTGTTGTAACTCAAAATATGATCCAAGAGCCTGTGGAAGGGTCAGGACCAGGGCTTGGCCCTGGCTGACTTTGATGCTGGGGGGCTGCAGAGGAGCGCAGGGTTTTCCTGCTGTGTTTCCCTGCCAAAGCGGTCAGGGACGCCAGGAGCCGCAGGGAGCAGAGGAGGAGCAGAGCAAACCCCGGGAAAGCAGCCTGATAGCAGAGAACGCGGGTGCTGGAGTGCTGGGGTTGGATGGGGGCGAGGAGCCTTCGGCAGCCCAAGCAGTGACCTGTGAGCTGGGACACGCTGCTGCACAACCAACCTCTGCAAAGGAGCCAAACCCCAGAATTTCAGAGCTGCTAATTACTGTTAATTAGCTACAATTTGTGCTCATAACCTCTGTTCTTTGCCAAGATGGCTGACAGCAGTGACAAACATTATTCATTTCCATGCAATAAATCAAGCTAAAGTTGCTTCTGTATATTTAGCCTATCATTTAGCATTTCATTAAATAGATATGTGCATATACATCATCGTTGCTGGGGCTGTGTCAATCCCCCTCAGGAACTCAGCTGCCTTGATCAATCCCGGCAGAGCCATGGGGATGCTCCACATTCACCGTGTGCCAGGTTAGCATCTCACCGAGCATCCATCAGACATTGATAACTGAATGGCCAGTTACACACCCAATATTCAACCAGCAGGTTACTGACAGCAATGGTACAGTTGCTCCTACAGGGACATGTGGAGGGATGAGGTCTCAGGTTGGAGTCCAGGGTCCAGTTCTGGGCTCCCCACTTCAGGAAGGACAAGGAATTGCTGGGGAGAGTCCAGTGGAGGGACACAGAGATGCTCAGGGGTCCAGAGCATCTTTCCGATGAGGAGACACTGAGAGAGCTGGGGCTGTTCAGCTGGAAAAGAGAAGCTGAGGGGGATCTTATTGATGCTGATCAATATCTCAGGGTGGGTGTAAAGCGGATGGACCAGACTCTGTTCAGTGGTGCCCAACGACAGGATGAGGGGCAACGAGCATAGACTGAAACACGGGAGGTTCCATCTGAACATGAGTAGAAAATTCTTTACTTTGGGGGTGCCAGAGCCCTGGAACAGGCTGCCCAGAGCAAGTATGGAGTTCCCACTGTTTGCTGCTGGCTTCTGCTCAGCTGGAGTCCATGTTCGCTTCCACTGTAGGGAGAAGGAAAGGAAAAGATGTGGCATTAAAACCAGCCTGGAGCTACAAAGAGTAGAAGAATGCTGGCACCAGAGTAGGTATATTTCTTTCTTTAGTGCTGAGGAGCCTGTACACAGCACGTAACAGCAGCTGCTGCCGCCATGCAGCCCCGGCAGCGCCAGGCTTTGCTCTCTGTGCCGCTGAGCAGGGCAGAGCTGGGAGCTTTGTGCTGGAGCTTTGCTAATCCAGCCCTGTGGTCCAGCCCAGAGCTGGAGCTCCCTTTCCTTGCACAGGACCTGAACGGGGGTTCAGCGCAGGCACTGCTTTGCCGCAGCATCTCCTCACTTTGCTCTGTGCTCAGGGGAGGGCTCTGCCTCCTGCTGCTCCATCACTTTCTGGTTGGGCTGCCCGGACCAAGGGGCTGACCAGAGCAGCTCCCATTTGCCCAGTGGCACCTTGCGTTCGGTGCCCTCCCTCTCCCAGTGCTCCATAAGTAAATTCCCCTAGTCCATCCTAGCACACTGTATCAATCTTGTTTAATAGACTGGAAAGCTTATTGCATGGCGGCAGGTCGCAAGGAGTGTCGAGGTGATGGATTGCGCCTTCCCGGAGTCGAGCGTCGTTGATGTATAATGAAATATTTATGATTTATTCCAGCTAATAAACTGGAGTGAAGTGTGTGATGTATGTGAGCAGATGGGGGATCTATTGATGCAGTTTTCATTGTGTGGGGGGAGGGAAAGGTCTATGTCCGTAACGGAGACGTATCGCAGAGCTTCCCGTCCCTCTGCCCAGCACAGCGGGCACTTGGCCGCAGGGAGGACAGATTCGCTAATTCCTATAGACGACCTTTCACACTCACCTCTTCATAGTTTTTCCACCTCCAGCCTCCTGGCTCCACTGTGCCTGTGTTACCTACAAAAAAATAACTTCCCTGGATTTAGGAGACCAGTGAGACATTGAGCTGCCCTGAAAGGGGTAAAACCTGTGAAAAGAAGTGGTCCCACAGCTGCCTTTGGGCAGTCAGGGTGACCGTCACAAGCCTCAGCTGCGTCCCAATTCAGCTGTTCATGCTGGTAAATCCTGGCACAGGGACTGAGCCATAAAACCCTGTTCAGACAAAAGGGGTTCGAGTCTCCAGGTTTTTGCTCTGCTCTCTGAACTGGTGAGAGTATCAGGATGAGGCTCAGGGTCTTCACCACCTGCCAGACTGTTGGACCAATCCCACCTAGAAAAGAAATCATCATCTTCATCAGTGATGTGTGTCTCTTTGCCAGAGGGTGAGCTCTGCCTCAGCCTGCGATGGACCAAGAGCATCAAGTATCATTACAGGAAAGCGGGAGAGAGGCAGGAGTTAATCCCAGGGCCGAGCAGAGACGGATGCTCAACCTCCTGCCCGCTGCTCTGCGGTGCGAGCAGCCAGCGAGGCCACTTTGCATCCCACCAGCTGTTCCCGTTTCTGCCTAATTAAGCCTCTGGATCGGCGTGCTTTGAGATCCTCGGCTAAAAGGCATCAGAGAAGGGCAAAGACTGATCATTCCGACTGCCTCCCTGCGAGCTTCCCGGGGCTCTGCCAGCTGGGAGCCCCAACACGACGTACTCGTCTGGTGAGAGCAGCGATTCTCCAGGTAAAGGCAGAGTGGAGGAATGAGGGAGGGTGAGCACCTCGCCTCATTGAGATGAAATCTCTGGAAATGAGGGATTGTGGTGCCAGGAGAGCAGCTGACAGCAGGGGATTCCTCCTGGAGTTTGGGGAAAAAAAAAAAACACAAAAAACTTAAAGTCTCCTAAAAGAGCAGGTGTGAGCCCGGCAGGAGCGTCAGCAGCGTGGCAGCAGGGCCTGGTGCTCGCTGCTGCTGGTGGCACGGAGCTGGGGGCACCCGCTCCCCCCGCATCCCCTGACAGCCCGACACCAGCTGCCGGCACCGGGAACAGGGCTGGCTGGGAGTTGTTTTTCCACTCAGCGCAGCTGGAGCGGCCGGTGCTGATTTCTCATGGTGGTGATGAGGCTGGTCCAGCCCCTGAAACAGCAGAGCTGGTCCTGAGCTGGGCTGGGGACATGGCCATGGGACAAGGTCCGTGCTGCAGCAGGATGCTTCCTCATGGACCGTCCGGGGTCTCCGGGGCACATTATGGGATGTGAGGGAGGTCTGCTGGCCTCTGCAGATGGCCCTGCCATCCTGCCCCATCCTGGGGAACTGTCACCAGATGGGCAGCCACACAGGTCTCTTCTATGTCTCTGCAGGTCAGTGAGGTTCTTAGGAGCATATTTTAGTGCCAGCATTGGGTTAACGGTTGGACTTGATGAACTTGGGGTTCTCTTCCAACAAAAATGATTCTTTGATTCTATGTCTCCTGGAAAAGTGGCCGTGAGACATCTCCACTCTCCAGCCCAGCTCCCTGAGGAGCACTGGGCTTAGCACAAAGCATTTGAAAGCCAAGGCTTAAATTGCAAAATCTGGAATGATTCCTTGACAGCAACAGGCCTAATTATTATTAGAAAGTACTGGAACCACATTGTGCTGCAGGCAGGGAAGAGCCCACCAGCATCCTCCCTGCCAGCCCCGCAGACCCAACCTGCTTCCCTGCACTCCTCACCCGCGCCTTTATTCCACAGGCACTTCCCGAACCTGGAAAAGCTATTCCAGCAGCCAGGGAGCTATTAAACCGGCAGGTCCAGCCTGCTGGGCCCACAAGCACTTTGTAGTCACTCTGCTGGGATGGTGGGGTGGGTGACGACAGCACTGGACACCCAGCCTTGCCCCAGAGCAAGGGCTGTGCCCAGCGCAAGGGGATGCTCCGCAGCATCTGAGCAAGGCTCTGGAGCGCCCATGAGAGCATTACCTGCCACCGTGGCAGGAAGGTAAAAATAATCCAGTTTTCTCTCTTAACCAAACAGATTCCCTTTCAAAGGGATGTTTTGACACTTCTCATCATTTTCTGCTGTGCAGCAACTGGTGTGCAAAAGCATCAGGTAACTGTGGCCTCGAGTGGCAGGGACATTCGCAGCAGGGTGCTGAGACAGAGTCACCAGTGTCCCAACTCTCCTGCCTTCCAGGGGCCACGTCCTCAAGCCAGACCAGGTTTGATAACACACAAAACTTTCTCCTCCGACACCACAGACTCCCAGGCACCAACACCCCTTCCCTCCTGCTTTTCCCCACTGCTGCCCTGCCACATGTTACTGGTGCCAGATCTGCCCAGCTTCAACCCTGCCCAACAACACAGCCAGGGAGGTCCTGAGCGAATCTTCCATATCGCAGCTGCAAACAGCAAAATCGGCTGGCTCCGATGCTCTGGGGCCAGGATCTCTTCATGGTGTTGGTGAACTGCGTGGCTTCGGTTTGCAAACCCTGCAGCGCGTCCTCAGGTGCCTGTGCTGTCCTGCTTCCCATCTGCTTGGGAAACGCCTGCCACATTTCTTCTGGGGAGCATTAAGAGCAAAGGAATAGGTATATAAATAATGTGGGGATGGTGAAAAACCTCCCAGAAGCCAGGAAAGGCCAGGTGACAATTTGTGGGTCGGCGTGGTGCCACATTGCTCTCCTGTCATCTCGCTGTGCCAGTTTTCAGCTCACAGAGCCACAGCTGCAGCTCACACATTGCAACCAACACTGTCATTGTCACAAAGCTGGTGACACGTTACCAAACAATTGTTCATCTTGCTGTCCTTCTAGGCATTGAGTGACATCTGTCCCTGGCAAACAGGGTCATTGTGTCTGCAGACCCCTTATGAGGGCAACACTGTCACTGTTCGCTGGGTTTTTCCAGCAGACCCTAGGACAGTTCTAGCTCTGCATCTAGACTGGGCTTAAGTCATCATTCCTCATGATTTACCTCAAAATTCTCATTTTTCTCCCATGCACTTCTGCTATCTCAGAGCTTCTCCAGGCTGCTCAGCATTTCATTTGCCAGCCAAAGTGTTCTCTTGGTCAATATTTGGTTCAAATATTTGCTCATGACACCTTTGATGTAGAAGCGTTGCTGTGTTTGCCCGGAACAAGCTGACCCATGGGCGAGGGAGTTGGCTCATACCAGGGCAGGTTTGCTCCTGGAACTCTGCTCTTGGGCGCAAAGAGGCTCTTGTGGCGTAGTCCCTGGGAGATCTTCCCACCCTGTGAAGGACGGGCACAAACCAAGTGGCAGAATCACAAGGGCCTTTTACATCTTTGCAAGAAGTACTTTGCAACATGAAGAACCTTCTTGCAGAAAACTCTGGGGTTTGAGTTTGAAAATAGTTTGGAAATAGGGTTTCCATTGCCATGTGTCTGCTTCTTAAAGTTGGTTTGGGCAACCAAACTGCAATCCTACAGCCATTACCAAGTAGCTATCTATAGACAACCCTTACCTCTAAACAGTTCTTACCAAAAAGCCTCATTTTTTAAAATAAAAGTAACCTGGAAAAGGTCTTTTATACCTTTTACATAGTGCCTGATGGTTCATGGCATGATTCATGCCAGCTTGTGGTGTGGTACCCGCTGAGCTTGCAGGCTGATGGAGATGTCCACAGTTCACTTTGAGGTGTTGAATGAGCCATTCTGATGCCTGGTTTTATTTATATATATATATACACGTATATACACACACATATGTATGTATAACCAGCCAGGTTGGATGAGGCTTTGAGCAACCTGGTCTAGTAGAAGATGTCCCTGCCCATGGCAGGGAAGTTGGAACCAGATGATCCTTAAGTTCCGTTCCAACCCAAACCATTCTATTATTATTATTATATTTATTTATTTATTTATTTATCTCTATATAGATAATAGTCTGAAACTCCAGTGAAGTGCAGCCCACCCAGCACAGGAGCCTGTTCAGTATGCAGCTCAGCAGAGCCTTTAACATTTCACGGAACAGATGCCCACGAAGCATCTTGAAACCAATCCAAAGGTAGCGGTGACGGCTGCTGTCAGGGAAACAATAATCCCACGGCCTTGCCAGCATCAGCTGCGCCGCAGCCCCAGCACTGAGCCACGTGTGGTGGCGGTTTCTGCCACTGTCTGCTTTTTGTCTGATGAAAGGAGCCCAGTCGGAGGCGGCCGGGACACGCAGAGATGGGAATGTGGTGTCAGAGACACTCACCTTCTCATCGGACAAAATCTCCTTCCCTGCACATCTGCCTGCAAGGAAGGAAATACTGTTTTGTCTTCATGCTGGGGAAGCATCTGAGAGCGGGCACGACTGTCCTGACCTGCTGCTGTGTCCCCGTGCCACGGGATAGAAGGGCTTGGGAGTGAAGATGGAGAGGTGATGGGGTGCTGCTGGGGTTCACCATGCCAAAATGAGGTTGTCTCACTGGTGCGAGCTCACGTCAGTCCTCCTGAAACAACAGCATAGTGCCAGGCAGCTCCCGAGGCAGAATGGGGACAAGGCTGATATGGCAGGAGGACAAGATATCCTGCAGCCTGGGAGGCCTGCCCTGAGGAGTTTGCAGGGCCTGCTGATAGCTAGAGCAGTTGTTTCCATTTCAGACAAGAAGAGCTGGTGGTTCAGGAGCAGGATCACACATGTGCTGAAGCCACTGTTTGGTGAACTGCTTCTACCACATCCCTCCTGTCCCTGCGCTGCTCCCTGAGAGCCCACGGCACGGCTGCTGGAAAGGAGGAACAGCACGAAGGTGGCTTGGAAGGTGGTGTCATTTAACGGGGGAAAAGCCCTGTTCTCTGCTCAAAAATCCTCCCCATCACTTCTGTTCACCCACACAGGCACAGTGCTCCGAGGCTGCCGGGCAAAGAGCACCGTGGGCTGCAGCTCGCTGGAGGTGGCAGCTTTAATAATGGAGCAGAAAAAACGGGGAACAGAGCACGCTGCCAGCAGCAGGGCAGTCTGCAGGGCTGGGGAACTTGTGCACAGGGACCCGCGTCAGGTGCCCCAGGGAGTCGGGCACAACCTTCGGCCCAGGCCCTTGGTGCAGTGCCAGGTTTGGAAATGACACTCTTAGCACTGTTAAACAGCAGCATGTGGGGGAGAGTCATTAAGCAAATGACAGCATCCTTTTAACTAGTCTCGCTGGCCCAGGAAATCCCCAGGAAACCTTTGCTGCGCTGGATGTGCCGGCGCACACACTGTCTTGATGTGCCGGGCTGGTAGCAGATGGTGCGGGGCAGAGGGTAATGTGGCTGTCCTCGGCGGTGGCGGTTCCCCGGAGCGAGCTCCGGCCTGTCAGCGCGGGAACTGACAGCCAGAGCCTGATGCTCGGCTTCAGGGAGAGAGGAGACAGAAAGAAAGAGACGGGGGAAAATTACAGAGCTCGTCCCAGAAGCTCACAGTAATCACAATAATAATGCCAACCGCCCGCCATGCCACGCAGGGCTGGCTTGTTTCCTGGGAGCAGAGCCCGACCCCCCCCGGCTCCAAGCTCCTTTCAGGCAGTTCAGAGATCAGAAGGTCTCCCCGCAGCTCCTGTTCTCCAGGCTGAACCCCCCAGGTCCCTCAGCCGCTCCATCACACTTGTGCTCCAGCCCCTCACCAGCTCTGTTCCCTTCTCTCAACTCGCCCCAGCACCTCAAGGCCTTTCTCGGCATGAGGGGCCCAAAACTGAACCCAGGATTTAAGGTGTGTCCCCTTGGTGGCACATGGTGCCAGGACCTCCAGCTGCTGCCAGCTCAGTGGTTGGTTATGGTACAGCTGTTCCCCAAAATCCCACTGCCGATAGCAAATCCTAGAGAATTCCCTCACGGGAATGGGATCTGCTGGGGCTTGTGTGTCCCACTGTGCACGGGCGGACAGGAGTGGGGCAGAGACAAGACTCTGATGATGGGCTCTGCCCTGGCACTTTGCTTTTCAAACAGGCTCCAGAGGTGTGGTTGACACCTCCCAGCAGACCCAAGGGCACCCAGGGATGTGTATCTCCTGTCCCCACCCGGGACCTGTCCCTGGGACCATCCTCCCCATCGCAGCACCAGGGAAAATGCCAGTGTGGCAGCTTTCCTGTGCTTCAGTCCTACAGAGCAACAGGGGAACTGTGTATCACTGAACCAGGGCTGAATTCCCTCTCCTCTCCCTGTCTTCTCTGTGTCAATAAGCAGTTCCTGGTGTCCCTGCCAAAGCTCATGTCTCTCTGCTCCCCCAGTGCCACCTTTTAATTAATGTTCACTCTCCAGTCCTGTGTCAGTCACACCTGCCACAGCGGTACCAGGCGCACAAGGTAGTTTATCACAGCAGTCATGAATTCCTTTCAACCCTGAGCAGCCAAACACTCAGAGAGCTCTAGTTTAAAACTCCCCCCAAAACTTAAAAATATTCCACACAGCCTTCGATATCCGCAAGAGCGCCAAGAGGCAGGCAGGCAAATACGGGCACAATTAATCATTCCTGGGCTGAACTGAGCAGGATGAGCTGGTCGGGATTTTGGCATGTGCCAGCTGAGCTGGGACACAGCTCTTGGGGTGAGCAGCCCAAATTTCACAACTGATGCTGATATTTCATTGCTTTGACACCAGAAATCTCTGGGTATTTGCTGCCTTTGCACACACCACATACAAACTCCACAGCTGGAAAGAGTGTTTTGTAAAACTGGGGGACACCAGGGGGAAAAGGCAGCACTGGGAGGGCCGTAAGGAGCACTGGGAAGGAGGGGAGTGAGACAGAGGTGGAGTTCAGCGATTTGAGATTAGGGGAGATTCAGGCTGGAGATGAGGAACAATTTTTTTTACACTGAGGGTGGTGAGAGCCTGACCCAGGTTGGCCAGAGAGGTGGTGGATGAACCATCCCTGGAGAGATCCCAGGCCAGGCTGGACGGGGCTCTGAGCAACCTGAGCTGGTGAAGGTGTCCCTGCTCATGGCAGGGGTGGCACTGGGAGAGCTGGGAACGTCCCTTCAACCCAAACTGTTCTGTGAATTCTGTGAATGGTGGGGTGTCCTCATCTCTGCTGGGTGACACTGAGTCCCCTGGAGAAGTGGGGGCCTCATCTCTGTAGGAGAGAACCAGGGGCCACATGGTCCTTGGCACTGGGGACGCTTTTCTCTTGGCCACCCAATGGAGATCCCAGCTCTCAACCCATCCCGAGCCCACCTGCACAGCTTACCCCAAACCCGAGGCTGGGCAGGTCCTCCTGGGCTGTGGAACCCCAGGCTGTTCTCCTGCCCTGGATTTTCAATGCGTACCTGGAGATGGAGAAAGGCGAGCAAGCATGGGAACTCCAGCAAAGGTTCACCCCACTTTGTTGGAAGCTGCGTTTTTGCTCTGCCAATCTCAGTGTCATCTCCGCATTTGAGCCTTCCAGCCAGTGGTGAGATGAGGTCTGGGAGCGGAGCCGCAGCGGGGAGCGGGCCGGGTGTGCGGACACAACGGCAGCACCTGTCAATTAAGGAGAGGATGGAGACTGATGCTAAGGGCCCCCCCGGTGCTGCCATTAAGGCTCTGAAATGGAAATGAGAGGTCCCTAGCCCCCCCTTGCCCCCCCTTGGTTGGCAAAGGCTCTATTAGCAGGATGTGAGTAATCATCTTAAGCAGCTATCAAAGCGCACCAGCTTGTTAAGCATTTAGCCAGGTTGTGCTGACGTGACCTCGCTTCTCAATCTTCCCGGCCTTGGTGCCAGCAGCTAATTACTGTGTCACACCTGCCACACGACTTGTCCCCCCGCAGAAGGGACAGGTCGGAGTCAAGGTGTTGCTCAGGACAGTCTCGTCTTCCCAACATTGTCCTCCAGCTTTTGTTATTAGCAGTAGCCACACAGGAATCGGAGGGAAACCCCTCACTGCTGGGTATCCTCAGGGCAAAGGAGTGGCAGGGCTGGTCACTGCGGCCGGGACACACACATGGTGCTGGGAAACACCCGCCATGGCTTTCATAGGCAGCTGGAGGTGGGTGTCTCATTGCATGGGCCAGCGGGTGGGAGGAAGAGGATGTTGGGAACTATGTGATGGGGGCTGAGCAGCCCCAGCAGTGGCAGAGGCGGCAGAGGTCGAGGAGGAGTCACGTCCTCCCAGGATGGGAGAACTGAGGTCTTCGTGACAGATAAGACAAGGAAGGGGCTGAGCCGGAGCTGCTTGTCTTGCGGTCCATGTTGGGAGGTCACTGGGGACCACATCCACCTGCAGCGATGGCTCCTGCGTCCGTTGCTTCTGTATTAAAGGGCTTCTGGACGCACAGTCTTATTCTTCCCTGTCCCTCCACAGAAAAATAGTGGCTGTGTCATCTTGGCATGTCCCTGGGAGCAGGCTGACATCCCTGAGGTCCCTGCAGAGATGGTCATGGGTGTCACACTGAGCATGGCCATCCCCATGTGCCAGAACAGGGAGCTGGGACTGTCACATCCATGTGGCAGGAAAGGCAGAGGAGAAACAAGGGGATGGTCCCTGATCAGCCCACTTTGCCTTCCAGGGGACACGGCAGCATACAAAGACGGCGTTTACTGGATCAAGGGCCGCACCTCGGTAGACATCATCAAAAACGGGGGGTTCAAAATCAGCGCTCTGGAGGTGGAACGGCATCTGCTTGCACACCCACACATCACAGGTACGCTGCTCTTCCCTGGGTCCCGCGGCGGGGGGGACAGGGACGCGGCCCCAGCCCCAGCTCAGCCGGTGCAGACGCAGGGCTGCCCGAGGGCTCGTGCCTGGGGGCTGTTTCCCAGCCCCCCGTTAGCGAGGCTGGGGCCGAGCGAAGAGCAGGCTGCGTTTGAAGCTGCCGTTACTTGTCTCTCGGGGCCGAAGCCGCGAAGCCTGCGGCCAAGTGCCAAGTCAGCAGCAGCTCTCATCTGATTTTGGAAATGAGACTATAATTAAATCTATCCTGCCCTTGTGCGTGACCCTGTACGAGGGGGTGGAAGCGCTGCCCCCGGCTCCACACCACCCTGTACATCGTATTCCTCCCCCTGGACTCACTCAAACCATGGAGCTTCCTGCCTTTTCCTTGATGAAAAGCTCTTTTCTTGGAAAAGGTGTCAGCACAAAAATCCCATAGTTTTCCTATACCGACATCCCACAGCATCCTCCACATGCTGCCCTTCCCTGCCGCTGGCACCTACCAGTGCCGAGTTCTTCTTCTCCCCCAGCCCCAGGAATCCCTTGAGGTGCTCAGCCCTCGGTCCTCTGCTTTCTCTGCAGACGTGGCCGTGATCGGGCCCCCGGACATGGTGTGGGGCCAGCGGGTCAGCGCCGTCGTGCAGTTGCGCAAGGGCGAGATGCTTTCTGTGAAGGACCTGAAGGACTGGGCCAGGTACGACACCACGGGGTGAGCAGCACAGGGACAGCGCACTCCGAGCCTGCAGCGGCCCTGGTGGTGACACAGTGCCACGGGCTCTGGGGATAGAGAAAAAAACGCAGCTCCAACTTAGCTCCACTAAGATAATGGAAATAAATGGGCCTCTCACCCCAAAAGCGCCTTTGATAAATGACCAAGCAGCTCTTACCCCGCAGCCCTGCACTCAGCCACCAGCAAGTGCCAGTGCAGGGGAAGCTCCACATTTTCTCAGCAGTGAGAACATTTGCTCAGCTCTTCCCTGGGTTTTGCAATCACCCCTTGCTCACCTTCCCCCCTGCGCTGGACACCAGCCCAGGCCCCAGTTAATCCCAGACATCTCCTGTGGGGTCTGGAGAGCAGGGTGACACCAGAGCACACGAACCTCGCTCGGAGCCATTGCAGTACCCATGAGCACGGCACGGAGCAGCTGCCTGCATCCTGCAAGGTTTCAGCATCAAAACCTGCACCTTCTGCTTCAAATCGGTCAGAGAATGGCCAGCACTGAGGTTTCAGGCACGGGCCGTGGGGAGCATAAGCAGGCACGAGCCAGGAAGCAGAATCACCAGGTTTATCACTAATATTCCGTTAGCAAAATATTTAATAGCAAATTCTTTCTTTTCCTGGCGGCTCCCTCCTTCAGGCGGTGGATATTTTTGGCAAGGCTGGCGCTATTTTGCAAGCGGCAGGAGCACTTGTTTCATCAGGGGCCGCGCAGCAGCCAATTAAAGATTTCCCCTGGATTTGCAAAAATCACAGTTGGGGGACTGCGATTTAGCACATGCAAGGAAGACGCTCGCTGGCCGGCTGCTGCTCTGATTAAACCGTCACGTCGTGGGGGAAGAGAAGCAAACAAAGAAACCAAACCCACGGGGGTGGCTGCTGGGGCAAGGGGGCCAAGCCCCTGCTGGGATGTCCCACCCCCACTAGCACCTCTGTGCTGTGCACACCGAAACCCACTGGGACTCCTGCTCTTCCCCGGGCACCCACAGCCACCAGCAGCTTCTGTTCGGTTTGCTGATGTCCCCTTGCAAGTTGAGATGTCCCTTCCCAGCCTGGCTCAGCCTGTCCTGGTCCGTACGGGGTCTGGTGCTCTGGGATCCCCCACCCTGGAACCCCCCCCCGGCCTCAGCAGGAGCGATGGAGAGTGGGGAGGGGTATCGTCACCGTGCTGTGGGGTGGCTGCTCATCCCTAAGGGACACCGTGACCCCCGCAGATCCCTTCTTCCACCACTCACAGCTGTGCTTTGCGGGTCACTCACGTGTTGCTCTGGGTGTCCCTGTGCTCCCCCTCATCCCTGTGTGTCTGTCCCTATCGCCATCTCCAGCTCTCTAGGCAGACACGATGCTGTTCTGCCAGTGCTGAGCAAGGTCAGGAGCCCTTGAAACGAAACCCCCAGAGGGTTGGGGGTGTCCAGCCGCCCACCCAGGGCCCTCGGGGCTGCTGCTCCCTGCCCAGTGCCAGCTCCAGGCTCCCCCCCGCCTCTCCCTCTCACCCTGTCTCTCCCGTTTATTTTTTATGTCACTTACATTTGTTTGGCCCTTTTTCTCACACTCCCTGGCAGGAGACACATGTCCCTCTTCAGAGTGATTCATTTTGTGGCTTTCGCCTCCAATCGTGCTTCCCGGCGACAGGCGCCATCCCGAGTTAGTGGCATCCATATGGCGGGGGTGCTGGTGGCAGGCGGGGGGAGGAGGGCAGGCAATGGTCGAAGGGCTCAGCAGACTTGGCACCTCACATCAGAGTCAGTGCCAGGACGCTGCCGGAGCTGGGCATGGCCCCAGGTTGGTGACACACAGGCAGCAGAAGGCAGGAGAGCCCCCCTTCCGCGCTCAGCAAAGCGCACGGGGACAACGCTCAGCACTCAGGCTCCCTCCTGCAGCAGGGAGACCCCCCCGGGGGCTGGAGCACATGGCAAAACACAGGGAGGGGACCCACCTGCAGTATCTTCCTTGGGGACCAGCACCAGGAACACAGGGGGTCCGGCGGCCGTCACACTGCTGAGCTGTTTTCCCTCCCCATTGCTAACGAGGAGAATTGACAAATCTGCAGCAGGGTGGGTGTTTTGGGGTGCTGGTGGGGTGCATTGTGCTCACAGGTTGCTGCATGGCAGGGCTGGCAGCCCAGGGACCCTGCACAGGCAGCATCCCCACCAACGGGGCTGAATGTGGTAGCAGGGCCGGGTACTGGGGTCTGTGGGCAGCCCCAAACACAGTGAGCGATGAGCTGGGTCCAGGGTCTGGCCAGGCAGCACAGGCAGGAGCAAAATGGTGGCAGAGATGAGCTCATAGGATCATCAGTGGGCTCCTAGGGGCTGCTGGCGCTGTGGGTGCCCCCAGGACAGCTCATCCTGCAGAGGGACTGCTCTCCAGTCCCCCTGGTCTGCAGCACAGCGATGTGTGACCAGCGAACGCTGCGACAGCTCAGCCCTGCTGCACTCCTGGGGTCAGCGCTGAGCCTGGATGGAACCAGGGCATGGTCAGAGTTCCACCGAAGGTGCTGTCCCATGGTCCCACTGCCTGGAGAGCCAGGGCGATTTGGCTGGGCACTGCAATGCAGGGTCCTGGAGCAAATCCCTAGTGGGTCTGTCTTGGATCAGGCTCTGAGGATGAAGGGGCTGGAATCACAGATGGTTTGTGTTGAAGGGACGTTCCCAGCTCCCCCAGTGCCACCCCTGCCATGAGCAGGGACGTCTTCACCAGCTCAGGTTGCTCAGAGCCCCGTCCAGCCTGGCCTGGGATGTCTCCAGGGATGGTTCATCCACCACCTCTCTGGGAACCTGGGCCAGGCTCTCACCACCCTCAGTGTAAAAAAATTGTTCCTCAAGCGCTGCTCTGTCAGCCGTAACAGACTGTGCTTCTGCGTTGCAGGGACAGCATGGCGCCATACGCCATCCCCACCGAGCTGATCGTGGTGGAGGAGATCCCGCGCAATCAGATGGGAAAAGTCAACAAGAAGGAGCTTCTGCAGCGCTTTTACCCAGCCTAGCGCACAGCCCCAGGCCAGGATGGGGAGCCTGGGGGTTCCTCCATCGCACCCATCCTTACTCTGCAGCGGCACTGACGTGTCCCCAACAGTGATCAGCAGCAGTAGCTCTGGGCTCATTGCAGTCTGGTCCATGAATAAAGTGCAATAAAAGCAAGATTTGTCCTGTGTGGTCTCCTCCTTGGCTGAACTAAGCCCAATCTGTAGGGCCACCTTGCGCAGGAGCTGTTTGCAGGAGGCTCAGGGCAGCAGGGGATCAGTGCTGGGGGGCAGGACCCCACCTGTGCCAGTGCTGGCGACAGCAGCACATGCTGGCCAAAGTTGCTCTGTGTAGCCCCCGTGTAGGTGCTGGGAGGCAGGTGAAAAGGTGACACCACAAACACCTCTGCACCCTTATAGCTCTGCCTCAGGCCATGTGCAGCTCATCAGCAGATTAAATTACTCGCCAGCTGAAACTCCTGTTTGCAGCCAGCTGCCATGGTGCCTGGTAATTTTTCCTCCTCTTTGCCCTTTCCCACGGACTCAGCAACTCTCTCCATAGTCAGGTTTATAGAGAGGGAAAGCCCCAGAGTGCGAGTGTGTCCCCCCCACCCCTGGGCCCCTACTCTCCATGGGATACCCCATCACCTGCTACCTCCTGCCCTACCAATCCCCACCTCCTGTTTCCCAACAGCATGAAGAATAAATACCAAATCACAAATAAATAGCAGCTGTGCTTACCCACCCTGTGCCTCTCTGCACCCAGGTATTCCTGTGCCAGCTGTGTCGCCGCACAAAGCAATGGCAGGGGAGGGGTGCTGGCACCCCCGGGACAGACCCCCCTGGTGCTGGGGACCACTGTGACCCCCCCCCAACGGAGGGGGACAGACTAGGGGAGGAAGGGACATGGCCACGGCATGGCGAGGGGTGCAAGTCATGGGGGGCACACGGTCGGGTGAGGGGGGCCAAGCAGGGTGTCGGAGGCACCGGGGAGCAGATGCAGCGTGAATTACGGTCCCTATGTGCTCCTGTGTGTGTGCGCTGACACTGGCACCCGCATCTGAAGGTCATTGATTTCCTGGAGGACAGGCGGTGTCGATAAACGCCACCTTTATAAACAGATTTTTGTCCCTGTTTGACTTCAAGCGTGAGCTGCCGGCCACGCGGCAGCGAGCGATGGGGATCGATAACGCCAGGAGGGGACGGTGGCCGTGTCCTGGGGGTCCATCCCCCAGGTATCAGGAGGGGCTGGGTGGTGGCAGCGGGGCTGTGGGGTGTGGGGCTGGTGCTGAGGGGGTGACAGGGAGCCCCAGATTTCCCCGCCAGCTGATGGGACCCTGGAGGCACCAGAGTGGGCAAGAGGAATGGGGAGCACAAGCAATTAAATCAAATACCTTTGTTGTGGTCAGCGGAGCCCCAGACATCTGGGAGGACAATTCGTGACATGGAGGGGCCACCTGGCAGACACGAGGCACTGGGCAGAGGGAGCAGGGATGGGTTAGGGATGGGGACAGAGATGGGGACATGCTTCCTCCACTGCAGCCCCCCCATCCCATTCCCAGCCATGTACCCGCTTTGTCCATCCCTGCACCCTGCCCACAGCAGCATCTCCCAGGGCAGTGCCAGCACCTGGATTTTGGCACTTGAGGCTCAGAAGGCGTTGGGACGGAGCTCCCCAGGGACACCGGGGACACCCAGAGCTCCTGCAGCCACCCCTTGCTGTCCTGTGCCTGGTGGGCACAGTGGCTGCACCGGCACGACGCCTGGCTTGTCCCTGCACCACAGCACCAGCGGCTCTCACCAGTCTGCAGGAGGGACCGAGCAGCTCCTTTGTTAAAACATCAACGATGCAGTAAATTTTTTAACTTACCAAATAGATCAATATCAAATTATCATGTCTCACATTCATAACTCTTAAGCAAGCAACAATGGAGAGAGACAAGGTCACTGGAGAATAAATAGCAGCAAAAGCTCTTAATGATCTATCATTCTCGACAACCCCAGGCACCCAGCACCAGCCCGGTGACAAGATCATTAATAAAACTCTGCAGGAACGCTATCGATTGCTTTGATGGATGATCACAGGTAGCAAATACTGTAAAACACCTGGTTGTCACACACTCAAATGAGTAGTTTGACTCACACCCTGGTATGGGGACCTGGCTGTGGCTCTGCGGTGTTTTCTCCTTGGTGGTGGCTTTTGCAGGGAGGGTGGTCGGTGGTACAGCCTTGGGGTGCCAGTGGCCATGGCTGCAGCCCCCGCTTTGGGGTTGCTACCCATGCTGGCCCCCATGGCTCCCACCTCTGCTCCCCCACTGCTGTTCATCCCTGTAGATGGGATCTGTTAATTGAAACCTCATTAATGTACCTGGTTATGGTGCCCAGGTCCCAGGCTGGGAGCTGGGCTGGCCAGTTTTGGTGACCCAGTGCCACTGGATGAACCTGGAGATCTGCTCCATCCTGTCATCACTGGATGTGGCCCCAGGACACCAACACAGCCCAGACATCAGGGACACATGGGTGGTCCCCAAGGCCAAGGCTTTGCCGTCCTGTGCTCCATCCCTCTGGGGTGCATGGGGGTTGCACGTGTTCCCCGCGAAGCTCCAGGCACTTCGCTTGCAAGCCACGTCCCCATCGACGGCCTGATCATATGTACACAACCATTCAATTACCCCGTAATGGCTCCAGGCTATTAAGCCATCAATCTCCTTCATTAAGCCCTGCCAGGCCCGGCCCGCCATCGCACAATAAAACCATTAAAACAACAACAACAACAACCCAAAGTAGCATCTTTAATGCATCGGCCATAACACCAGCCCCACTGCTGCTGTGGGCCATCCCACAGTGTCCCCTTCCCCGCTGCAGTGTCCCCTTCCCTGCTGCAGTGTCCCCATGCCCCACCCTGGGGCACTTGGGGACCTGCTTACCCTCAGCCCACACCCCCATGTCCCCCCCAGCTGCCCCAGGCTCAACGGGCAGCTCGGAACACCAGGACCTGCTCTCGCGCTTTATAGCTGACATTATCTTTTATTGCCATATAAAAGCGGAAGCTCCAGTGGCTTTATGGCTGCTGTGCGGGCACTTGGCACCTTACTGCTTGGCTCTGTGCTCCCGGCTGTTCCCTCTCCTCACCGCTGGGCACGGTGGGGATGGGGCACTGCCCAGACTCCCCAGCCCCTGCACAACTCGTCCTGCTGTACCCACATTAGGAAGACGACTGGTCCCATCACCCACAGTGCGGGCACAACTGCTCCCAACATTCACAGCTCTTGTACTGGTCTGGGCAGATCAGAGGGTGACAACTGGGAAGGGAGGACCTGGCTCCCCCAAAACAGGGTCACCCCTTCTCTGACCTGGCGTGGCAAGGGGGGTTTTTAGACCTGGGCTGGTACTGTTTGTATCCAGCCTCTGTGGGACCCGGAATCCCTGCACCTCAGTGGGACCCCCAGTTTGCAGGGAGAGAGGGGCAGAGGGTTGTGGTGTGGGGATGAGGTTGGGATGGGGGGTCCTGCCACTGTGCCACAGCCAGGGTCACACCACAGGCACCAGGCAGCTCCCATGGCTGGCAGCACCGACACCACGACCTGGGACTGGCGCCTTGTCAGAGCCCGTCACGTCTGCCACCCTCGTGCTACAGTGCCGGTGGCAGGGAACATCTGCTCGGCCGCCCTGCTGCCACGGCGTGTTAGGGTCAGGGGCAGCTGCCAGGACCCCCAGCCAGTGCCACCGGGGCAGTTCCTCACAGTAACACTGATGCAGGGTGACAGGGCAAGCGGGGCGGACGGATGGGATTGGACAGACAGACGGGCAAGTGAGCGCCGCTGCCTGTGCCAGGGCCCAGCCACGCCACCGCTCACCGGTGCCTGATGCTCGCCCACTCGTGACACAGCTCTGTGTCCCCTCCTGCTGTCCCTGAGGACACCAACAGCCCCGCCACCACTGCTCAGCTTCTGGGGATGAACAGAGGACATCCTGCGTCCCATGTCCTGCATCCTGTGTCATTTTCCCGCTCCTGGTGCCCTACCTGTGTCAGTGCCCCATGCTGTCACCACACTCAAAACAATGTCCCGCACCAAGAGGGCACCAAGGGCACCTAATCCCAAGAAAGGAAGCAGTGCTGGCCGGGCAGGGGTCCCCGCTGCAGCCAAGCAGGGACATGGCGGTGCCACCAGTGTCACCAATCCACCACCTCACCTCTTCCCAGGCCCGGGCTTGGTTCCCCGGCAGGGCGAAGATCCTCCCCAGGCCCCTCCGCCCTGCCCGGGGGCGCGGCCCTCCAGCCCTGCTGCAGCCGTGACCCGGGTGCCGGGTCCGGCGGGCGGAGGGCGCTCCCCGCTGCGGCACCCCGGGGACCGCCGGTGTCGGGGCCAGTGGCCGGGACGATGCTGCCACCTGGTGCCGCGGCCTCGCGGAGCCGCCGGAACCGGCACCGGGAGTCGGGGGGCAGCACCGAGACTGGCACCGGGGGGTCGGTGAGCAGCGGGGCCGGGGGTTTTACAGGCGCTCCGGGAGCAGCCCACGGCCGCTCTGCCCCGTGGGAACCCACCGGGACCGGGACACCGCGGGACGCTGCTGTCTGTCTCCCGAGTCCCCACCGGCTTCGGCCCCACCGACAGCGCAGACGGCACCGGTCCTGGCCCCGGTCCCGGGAGCGGTCGGGGAGCCAGGGGCGGGCTCGCCTCGATGGGAGACGCGGCGGAGTG
The DNA here is from genome assembly GCF_964273445.1 of Streptopelia decaocto. NCBI lineage: Eukaryota > Metazoa > Chordata > Aves > Columbiformes > Columbidae > Streptopelia > Streptopelia decaocto. The sequence continues at coordinate 6,246,407 of NC_138666.1, read as the reverse complement.
GGGCGGGCAGAACCTGTCTCGGTGCCTGTCCCTGTCCCGGTTCCTGTCCCTGTCCTGCTCCCGCTCCCGGTGTCAGTCTCGGTCCCGGTGCTGGTCCCAGTCCCGATCCCGGTCCCGGCCCGGCGGTGGCGGGGGCAGCGGGCCCGGGTCTCTCGCCCACCCCGTCGCGGCATCCCCGGGGCGCGCCCCGCGACAGCTGCCGCGTTCCCGCCCGCCCTGCCCCGGGGGCCGTGCAGCCCCGACCCCGCGCCGGGCAGCGGGGACCTCCCCGCGCCCCTCCGCATCCCCCGGGCCCCCCCGCATTCCCCTGCCCCCTCCGCATCCCCCGGGCCCCTTAACATCCCCCGGCTACCCCGCCGCCCGCCCCGCTGGGCCCCGCCGGGCAGGGGCTGCAGGCTCCGGGCCGGGGGGGCGGCAGGGACAGCTGCCGGGCCGGGGGGGGGCCGGCCCGCTCGGCAGCACATGTGCTGTCACTCAGCCAGCCCGGCCGTTATTTTAGCTCGGGGCCGGCGAGCGGCTCAGGGCTGGCGGCCGGACTGCACCCCGCTCTGCCATGGGTCCCCCGCTCCTCCTCGCCTGCCTGCTCGCCCCGCTCTGTGCTCGGGTAAGGGGTGCGGGGAGATGGGGATGGGATGAGGATGAGGATGAGGATGAGGATGGGGATGGGGACCCCCCCAACTCTGTGCCCCAGAAAGGCCGGCCGGGTTGGGAAACCTGGACACGGTACTGGTGGGCAGCCGACCCCAGACCCCACAGAAACATGCACCTGGGGGTGTCGAGGATGAGGACAGGGGGTGACGGGGCTCAGTGCCCCTCTTGGGCCATTTCCCACCCCACAGATGGTAGCGGCGGGGGGCAGCCTGCAGCTCCAGCACACGGCCTGCATTTGTGAACCGGGAGATGGGATTTGGGGGTGGGTTATTTGCTCAGAAACACCCTGCTCCCCTGTTTCCCACCCCAGCTGTGCTCCCAGACCCCCCTGCACCCCCCTGTCCATGCATGTCCCCCCAGAGCCCCTCACTGTGGTTTCAGGCCTGAGCCATATGGGGCTGTTGAGGTTCTGGCCTGGGCTCCACAGCCGGGTGCTCAGGGCAGGGGAAGGAAAGGGCATCTGTGGGGCAGACTCCCCCAGCAGCAGAATGCCCCTTTCCCCCACCACCCTGCCCATCCACCCAGAGCTTCAGCAGCCCCTTGCAAAGGGGGGGGTCTCGCCTGGGGAGGGCAGAGGGACAGCTGGAAGACACAGGAGAGCTCTCATCACAGCCTGAAAACAAGATCCTTGTCCTGTCCATCCCATGGGACTGGCACGCAGCCCCCCCAGCCCCCGCACAGCCCCTCACCATCCCCAGGGACCTGCAGCACAGCCATCCCCGCTGCTCCGCTCCCCAGCCCTGGGCAGGGTCCCCATGCAGGGACCCGGGGTTCGCTGGCACCCAGCGGTGCAGCTGGGATGGGTGCAGATGTGGGGGTGGTGCAGATGTGGGTGCAGGGCCTGGCAGTGCCCAGATGTGCTCCTTCCCTGAGGACAGAGCCCTGACCAATGTGCTATGGCCATGGAGCTGGGGGGTCTTGGGCTGCATGCACACCTCCGTGCCCCACTCCCTATCCTCAGCTCCCAGCCACACGCCTGCTCCCCACAGCTCTGGACCCCCATGCCACACCCCCAAACACCTGACCCCCAGTCCAGTCCCTCACAGCCCCTAAACCCATCCTAACCCACATAGCTCCCTGGCCCCTCTTGCAGGCCCCCCAAGTCCTGCCTCCCCAGTCCCTGCTCCTAATCCCCCCCTTCAGTGTCCAGCTCCATCCCAGCCCCCCCCATCTTCTTATTCCCCCCCAGCACCCCAGCTCTGTGCCCCAGCCAGGCCACTCGTGCAGTCTAAACTGATCCCTGACCCTCCCACCCTTGCTGCCTCATCCATGTGATGACGGTGACATGGGCTGGGGCCACACCAGACCCTGCCCTTCTGGGGTAACCCCTTCACCCCCACCATAGGGGTCCCACAGGACACAGCCCAGCCATGTTATGGGGCTGTGCCGGGGGAATGACCGGGGTCATTTGTGGGGCACCCCTTCCCAGCCAGCCTGGCAGGACACCTGTCACGGTCACATCAGGATGTCAGGAGACTGACACGGACTCCCATGGGGGAGCTGGGTAGCCTCTCCGCTCTCCCAGACCCAACCCCACCAGGGTGTGCCAGCATCGTGCACCCCAGCATCGTGCACCCCAGACCGTGTATCCCAGCACTGTGTATCCCAGCACCGTGCACCATGGCACCGTGTACCCCAGACCGTGCACCTCAGCACTGTAACCCTTGCACTGTGCACCAGGATCCTGCCGCCTGCCCCGGCACTGCATGGCATTCTGGTGGTTTCGGAGTCAACAGCAGCACCATGTCCCCCTGACAGGGTGCCAGCCCAGCCCAGCCAGGTGCCACAGCCCTGGGCAGCCCCCGGGCCTGGTGGCAGCACGAGGGTCTGCGGCGGGTGAAGAGGGCCTGGGTGATCCCCCCCATCAGCATCTCGGAGAACCACAAGCGCATCCCCCACCTCCTGGTGCAGGTAGGCAGGGACCCCCCTCACCAGCTAGCAGAGTGTGGGGCACCCTGGTCAGGGGAGTTGCATGAGGGCACCCCAGGAGGGGGACATGGCACGGGGGGAGATTCGGTGCAGAGTGGGGACCCCAGGTTGGGGACAGACCCCAGCTTCGGGACCACCAGCCCTGCTTTTCCCGGGGCAGATTAAGTCGGACAAGCAACAGCCTGGGGGGGTGATCTACAGCATCAAGGGGCCGGGGGTGGATGAGGAGCCCCTGGGCATCTTCTCCATCGACAAGTTCAGCGGGAAGGTCTTCCTCAACGCCATGCTGGACCGGGAGGAGAATGACCGTTTTCGGGTAAGGATGCTGCCTGGCTGCCTCCACCCTCCCGCTGGGCCCCAACCCACCCACTTTGCACCCACAGCTGAAAGCCTTTGCACTGGACCTGGGCGGCATGACGCTGGAGGACCCCACCGACCTGGAGATCATCGTGGTGGACCAGAACGACAACCGGCCGCTCTTCCGGCAGGACGTCTTCACGGGGCACGTGGTGGAGGGGGCTGAGCCAGGTGGGTCCAGCCGGGGGGGCTGTGGCTGTGGGGACAAGCTAGCCCCTGTGCTGACACCCACCGGGATGCTCCTGTGGCTGCAGGGACTTGCGTGATGACAGCAGATGCCACTGATGCTGATGACCCCGACACGGACAACGCGGCGCTGCGGTACTCCATCCTGGAGCAGGGCACTGCCACCATGTTCAGCATCAACGCCACAACCGGCGAGATCTGCACCGCGCGGCCCGGCCTTGACCGTGAGGTAGCGGGCACGGGGGGGCATGGGCAGCACCGGGGCAGCACTGGGACTATAGACCCCCCAGCTGGTGAAACCACAGCTCCAGCCATGAGCAGCCACAGGTGTGGGGACAGGGTGGGTGACCATCAGCTGAGGGACCTCTGGCCTCCCAGGGGAGCTGGAGGGGCTCAGCACCAGCCCCTCATCTTTCCCCGTAGACTGTGGGGGTGTACAACCTGACGGTGCAGGCAGCCGACATGTCTGGGGATGGGCTCACCACCACCGCCACGGCCGTCATCTACCTGGAGGACATCAATGACAACCCCCCCGAGTTCACCAAGGAGGAGGTAGCAGCTGGGGCGGGGTGTGGGGACACGTGGGGGTCAGCGGGTGGGACCTGATCCCCCCCAGGGCAGCAGCATCCCAGGGGGCAGCTACCAGCCCCACACCGCTCCCCCCCAGTTCTCCATGGAGGTGGAGGAGCAGGCGGCTGGCGTGGACGTGGGCAAGGTCTTCGTGCACGACAAGGACCTGGCCGGCTCACCCAACTGGCTGGCCAAATTCACCATCTTGGAGGGCGACCCCGAAGGCGCCTTCATCATCCACACTGACCCCCACACCAACGACGGTGTGCTCTCTGTGGCCAAGGTGGGTCCGGAACAGCTGGGGGGCTCTGTAGGGAGGGGTCCCATGGCTCGGCTGACCCGTGGCCCCTCTTGGTAGCCGCTAGACCACGAGGTGCGGGACCGCTTTGAGCTGACAGTGTCAGTGCAGAATGAGCAGCCGCTGGAGCCCACGGCCCCCGCCAGCCCCCGGGCACTGGCCACCGTGCGGGTGAGGGTGCGGGACGTGAACGAGGCGCCCATCTTCCGCGAGAACCCACGGCGGGTTAGTGTGCTGGAGGGGGCCCCCCCGGGCACCCCTGTCACCACCTACACCGCCAGCGACCCCGACACCCGCCAGCTCCAGACCCTCACGTGAGTCCCAGACACAGCTTTTGTCACCCGCTCCCATCGCACTGCTTCCCAGTGCCCACTGTGTTCAGGCTCTTGTGTATGCAGCCCATGGTGGGTGTTTTGGGGGGGGGGGTGACAGTGTGCACCCCCCTGCACCCACAGCTATGCGCTGCTGTATGACCCAGCGGACTGGCTGCAGCTGGACCCCCATGCCGGCACCGTCCGCACCAAGCGGGAGCTGCTGCACCCCTCCGCCTACCTGCAGGGTGGCTGGTACATCGCCCTGGTCCTTGCCCGCGATGATGGTGAGCAGCCCCCCTCAACACGTCCGTCCCCGCCTCTGTCCCCTACTGAACCCCCTCTCTGTGCCCCCAGCTGAGCCCCCGCTCTCTGCCACCGGCACGCTCTCCATCGAGATCCTGGAGGTCAACGACCACGCGCCGCTGCTGCAGCCGCTGGCCGGGGTGCTCTGCGGACGGCCGGGCCGAGGGGGGAACTTGCTGCTGGGGGCCACAGACGACGACCGACCCCCCCACGGTGCCCCCTTCCACTTCCAGCTCAGCCCCCAGCACCCCCAGCTCGCCCGCAACTGGAGCATCACCCGCTTCAACGGTGAGGGCTGGCGGAGGCGGGGCTGCTGCATGGGGGGGACCCCGCTCACCCCTGTCCCCCCACAGTGACCCATGCAGTGTTGGCCGTGCTGGCGGAGCTGCCCCAGGGACTCTACTCGCTCCCGCTGCTGGTGCGGGACTCGGGGTCCCCCCCGCGGGAGCGGCAGCAGCTGCTGAACCTCTCGGTGTGTCACTGCGGCCGGGACGGCACCTGTCAGGACGGTGTCCTGGCTGCTGCCACTGCTGGGGCCGGTGTCACCCTCGGTGCCCTGATGATCATCCTCGGCAGCAGCATCCTCCTCCTCGGTGAGACCCCTGACCATCCTTTCCCAGCCCTCCATGCTGCCGCCCCGGCACCCCAGCCCTGTGCCAGTTCTGGCCGCCCGTGCCAACCGCCCCCCCAAGCACATGCTGTCACCTCATCCCCTGCACATCACCCATCCTGGTCCAGGACACCCCCTCCAGTCCCTACCCATGACCCCAACAGCCCACCCCAGCAACCCCTTCTCACCCCTACCAAGACCCGCCCAGACCATTTCCATCACCTCCCATCCCACCCCATCACCCCCCCGCCCAGCACCCCCACACCAAATCCCTCCCTGCATCCCCACCGACCTCATCCCAACCCAATCAGCACCCCCCACCACCCCGTGTCCCCCCTCTCCGCGCCCTGTGCCCGCCGTGCCCACCCTCGCTGTGCCCGCAGCGCTGGCGGGGCTGGGGGCTGCGGGGGTGCGTGGCCGCCGCCGGGCCCTGCGCAAGGGGCTGCTACAGCGCTCGCGGGACGACATGCGTGACAACATCCTCAACTACGACGAGCAGGGCGGGGGCGAGGAGGACCAGGTGAGCGGGACCCGGGGGAGGGTCCAAGGTGGGGAGGCTGTCCCTAACCCCTCGCATCCTGCAGGACGCTTACGACATCAACCAGCTCCGGCACCCCGAGCTCTTCTCGCCGCGGGCCAAGCCCCCGGTGCGCCGGGACGCCCCGCTCAGCTCCGCCACGCCCCCGGGCCCCCGCAAGTTGCCCAGCAGCCCCTCAGACATCGAGGACTTCATCAACGAGGTGAGGACAGGACCCGGCCCCCCCTTGCACCCGGCCCCCCGGCGGGGCTGACGGTGTCACCTTGTCCCCGCAGGGGCTGGAGGCGGCCGACAGTGACCCCAGCGTCCCCCCCTATGACACCGCCCTCATCTACGACTACGAGGGCTCGGGGTCCATCGCCAGCCCCCTCAGCTCCATCGTCTCCAGCCTGACAGATGAGGACCAGGACTACGACTACCTGAGCGAGTGGGGGCCGCGCTTCCGCCGCCTGGCAGACCTGTATGGGCAGTAGTGGGGATGGGGGACGGTGAGAGGGGGTTTGCACACACGTGGGCACGAGGTGCCCAGGTGCAGGGGCTTTGCACACACGTGTGCACCGAGCGAGGCCTCAGCGTGGGGGTTCGCACACCTGCACACACCTGCCCAGCAAACCGCAGGAAGGCAGAGCACCCCCAGAGGGGACACCCCGGGGAAAGACCCTGCAGAACCAGGGGGGTGAGGGGTCCCCTGCTTCCCCCCATAATAAACACCCCAGAAAAGGGGGCTGGTGGCAGGGGTGCCATGCGGGGCCCCCACCACACCAGGCACCTGTAGAAACAAGGCACTTTTATTGGCAGCCACAAGCACCTGCTGCAAACACCCTGGGGGGGCATCACCCCTGCCCCAGGACTCCCAGCACAGCTCCTCCCGGGGCAGGATCCAGCCCCAGTGTGGGGTGGGTACGCTGATCCCCAGCCATTGCACGTGTCACAGGTGCACCCCGCCGTCCCTATGAGCACCACAGGTGGGGGTCCCTGTTCTCCATGGGAGGGGTCCCAGCACCGTGCTCAGCCCCCCAGCAGCAGGAAGACCCTGGGAAGGCACAGCTACGTCTCACAGGGGGCTGCTGGGGGACTCAGCATCCTCTTGGTGGAGGCGGTGAGGCGGGAGTAGTCGTGGGGGATGCCGTGGGGGGCGAGCAGGGGCAGGTGGTCCTCCCGGGGGGGTCGGCGGAAGAGGGGGGGCCGGCGCTGGCTCTCGCCGTCCTGCAGGGACTGGGGCAGGCTGCGGCCCTGGCTCTCGGGCAGCAGCATGATGCTGAGGACGGCCAGGATGGCGAAGGAGGCGAACACCACGTGGTGCAGGAAGAAGCCCCGGCTGTTGGGGATGGCGGTGATGGGGGCGGCCGCTTTGCCCACGAAACTGGCCCCCATGATGAGGCCCAGCCCGGCACCCCTGCGGGAGAAACATGCTTAGAGGGGACCCAGGGCACCAAGCCTGGGTGCCCCCCACCCCAGAGTGGCATGGGGAGGGTGGCAGCTCCCCCCTTACCTGACCACGGTGGGGAGGACCTCGCTGGCAAAGAAGATGCTGAGCATGGTGACAGCGTGAGAGGCAGTGACACCCACCACGGACAGGGTCAGGACAATGAGGTCCAGCAGATCTGGGGGGAGGAAACACCATTAGAGCTCAAAGCCTGCACATCCACCCCCTAAAGCATCCTGTTCCCATTAAAGGGGGTTGGGGTCCCCTGTCCATCCCTCTGTCCTTACACTGGGTGAGGGCCAGCAGCAGGAGGGAGGAGATGCCGGTGAGGATAGTGCAGAGCAGGAGGACGGCACGGCGCCCGAAGCGCTCGGCCGTCAGGCAGATGAAGAGGCAAGCGGCCGCCTCAGTGCCCACCAGCACGAAGTAGGAGGAGAAGAAGTGGGGCAGGTGGGGGTTCAGGTTGCGGGTAAAGCAGTGGCGGATGCCGGAGCCGATGAACCTGTGGGAAGAGCAGGGTCAGGGGGCTGTGAACAGGACCCCCCCACAACCCCCCTCCACCTGCTCACGCTGTGAAGCCGAGGATGACGCTGTTCTTCCAGATGACCCTGGTGCCAAAGATCTCGCAGACGGCATGGTACCGGGGTTGTGGGGACCCCTCAGACAGGGACTCCAGCTCTGCCACGACAGGGGGACTCGCGTTAGAGCCGGCACTGTCCCACTGCCCCTGGCACCACTGGTTTGGGGAGGGGTCTGGCAGATGCATGGCCCCCACCACGCACCTGTGAGGAAGCTTTCCTGGTGGCAGGAGCCGTTGTTGGAACCGGGGCCGCTGCTTTCAGCCAGCGCCTGCAAGGTCTTCCTGGCCCTCTCCAGCTGCCCGGTGGCCAGCAGCCAGCGTGGCGACTCCAGCAGCAGCGCCGGGCACCTGGGGTACAAGCATTGGGGTCACGGGGCTCTCCAGGGGCCTGGCCCCCCTCCAGCGCTGATCTCCCCTTCCCGGCTTCAGAGCGACGCTGCCCAGAAACCCTCAACTTCAAACCTGAGCAAACATTTACTTGGGGTGGGGGGGTCCTTGTGCTCTGCCTGGAGAGCCCTGGCCAGCCTTTGATCCCCAGCGCGGCCCCGGGCAAGGTGTGCCAGACTGGGGTGCTGTCCCGGCGCTCCCCGGGAACGGTACCAGTTTGGCACCAGTCCCAGAGCTCAGCAGCCCCTCCCTGTGCACGCAGCCCCCCAGCCCAGAGGGGTCCTTACCACCAGCAGGCAGCCAGCAGAGCCAGGATCATGGTGACAGCGCCCTGCAGCACCCGCCAGTCCCGGCACAGCACCGCCAGCCCCGGCAGCAGCAGCTCCCCGGCGATCCAGAAGAACCCGGCCACCATGGTCACCCCCAGCCGGTGTGGGGGGTCGCACAGCTCCAGCCCTGTAGGGGGGGGCGAGGGGGCACCATGGGTGCCACGGCCGTGGGGCATCCTGAACCCTGGAGCATCCTCAGTCCCCACGCCACCGCCAAGCCCTGCCGGACACCTACGTGCCACATAGAGGGAGAGGAAGGCGCCTGCCAGTGCTGCCCCGAAGAGCAGCCGAGCGACCAGGACCATGACGAAGTTCACGGCCAGCGTCACACTGAGGCCCAGGGGCACCGCCAGCACCAGGGACACCACGAAGGTGGAACGGCGGCCAAACCTGTGGGGGACGGACAGTGAGCAGGGCTGGGGATGGTGCCCCCCTGCCTGGGGGGAGCTGCCCCAGGGACCCTCAGTTACCTGTCACAGGCCAGGCCGGCGGTGACGCTGCCCAGTGTCCAGCCCAGCAGGTGTGTGGTCTGCTCCAGGGGCACCTTCCAGCGTGATGTGCACACCAGGTCCCACTGTAGGCGAGGGGGGACACGGCGGAGACATGTCAGCAGTGGGGTCCTGGGAGACCCCCCCACAGGGCTGGGACAGACGAGGTCACTGACCCCATGAGTTGCCTGGGGGGCTTCTGGCCGGCCCCTATCCCACAAGCAGAAACGTGGGGCTCAGTGTGGAGGGACAGTTCTGAGAGCCCTCAGAGCTCTGTCCCCTGTGTCCCCAATACCACTTCCCCCAGGGCTCCCCCCAGACTCCCCTGAAGGCCCTCCACGGGTATCTCCCACCTTACCCACCCCGAACCTCTCTTCTTTCCCCAGGATCCCTGGTCCCCCCATGCAAAGTCCCTCTCCCCAACCCCTGCACTTTCCCACAGGACCCTTGCTGGTGTCCACAGCTTGCTCCCCCTCCAGGCTCCTCTTCCCCCTCCCCAGACATCCATCCCCAAAGCCTCTCCCCACAAACACAACCCCTTCTGTATCCAGGAGTCGCCCCCAGCCCTCTCCAAAAGCACAGACCACGCCGGCCCCAGGGGCTCCCCCCCGAGCCTGTGACCCCCCCAAACCTGGGTGACGAGATTGGAGCGGAGGCCGGCAGCGGGCAGGGCGTAGTGCCAGCCGCGGGTGCAGGGCCCGGTGCCGTTGGGCCGGGCGCTGCCGCTGCCCGCGGGGCGGTACCGGTAGAGCTGACACGGGCTCCAGCCGCCGCGGAGCCGCGGGACGGCGGCGCGGAGCAGCGCGGCCCCCGCCAGCCGCCGCAGCGGGGGGGGCAGCAGCGCCGCGTCGGGCCGGCAGCGGTGGGGGGGGGCGGCGCCCAGCGCCCACCCCAGCGCCCAGCCCAGCGCCAGCGCCGCGCACGGCAGCCACCCCCCCGCCGCCCGCCGGCCCCGCGGACGCGACCCCCCCGCCGCCGCCGCCGCCATCACCCGCTGCCGCCACCGAGGACCGCTCGGGCTCGGCGCCGGCAGGTGGGGGCGGAGCGGTCCCGCCCCGGCCCCGCCCGGCTTGGACTCCCCCCCCCCCGCCCCGGTTCTGCCCTCCTTAACCCCATCGGGTCAGCCCCCCAGCACCGGTTCGCACCTCCCAGCCCTGTTCACCGCGCCGCCTGGTTCTTTCTCCCCGGGCCCGGTTTGCCCCCCCCCAGCCCGGTGCAGCCCCCCAAGCCCGATCTGCCCCCCACAGGCCGGTTCACTCTTCTCACCCTGGTTTGCGTCCCCAGCCCAGTTCAGTCCCCCCGCCCCATTCACCCCCAGCCCAGTTCAGTCCCCTCAGCCCGGTTTGCCCCCCCCCCAGCCCGGTGCAGCCCCCAAGCCTGATCTGCCCCCCACAGGCCGGTTCACTCTTCTCACCCTGGTTCACATCCCCAGCCCAGTTCAGTCCCCCAGCCCAGTTCAGTCCCCTCAGCCCGGTTTGCCCCGCTCAGTCCTGGTTCAGGTCCCTCAGCCCCGTTCGTCCCCCCCAAACCGGTTCGGAACCCTTTCCCCTGTTAACTACTCCCCACCCCCGTTCACCCCCCTGCCCGGTTCCCCCCCCCAGACGTTCACTCCCCAAGCCCTGGTTTGTGCTCCCAGCCTGGTTAAGCCCCCAAAGCCCGATTTGCACAGATCCCCTCCCCCTCACCTCCCAGGCCTGTTCACCCCCCCCAGCCCGGTTCTGTTCCCCTCTCCCTGGGATTCCAGACAAGCACTGGGGGACCGGCAGGTCCAGTCGGTGCTGGGGGTCCCAGGGGTGCAGCCAGGGGTGCCAGGACCCCGCTGCAACCACCCACGAATGCACTCAGGTCCCCCTAAACGTCTAAGGAGGCTGGTGGGCTCTGCCCCCTCAGGAAGGGAACTGGTGAGAGCTGCTCGCACCCAGTGCCACGGTGAGCCCATGGGAAGAGCCAGTGAAGCAGCTGAGTTGCAAACACCCTTTTTTTTTCCTTCTTTCCAAAATTTATTTACGAACATTATCTCTGGGACAGCAGCATTGCTCTGGCACTCAGCTCGGTACACGCAACGGTAGAAAAACCACACCTGTGTTCGCTTTTTGCCTCCCTCCTGGGAAATTGTACAGTTGGCAGGACGAAGGGGCCACGGTGGCACAGGCCCCCGGTACCCAGAGCTGTGTCCAAAACCTCAGCATGGAAAAGTGACGTGGGTGCGTTACAGAGCAGGGAGCGTCATGTTGCCCTGGCCCGGGAGGTACCTGCACCCACCGACCCGGCAGCACCAGGAGGAAAACTCAACCTCTGGAGCCTCCCAGCACTGGGGTGAGAAGACAATACAGGACTTTCCTTGCTCTACATGGTTGATTAAAGGTATCTCTGTGCTTACAGAGATTATTTTACGGTGATTTAACAAAAGACAGAGCAGGGCTGGAGACAAGAAATAAATGTCACTTGTGGCTGCTTTCTTGTGCTCTGTTGGAACCCCTGGGCAACCAGCCCATGGTGCCAAGGCAGGAGAGGGGTCAGGGGAAGGCAGGACCCCCTGGCTCTTGCACTGGAGTGAAACCCTTGAGCTCCCCGGCCCAAGGACGGTGGAAAATTCCTCAACCAGCTGCAAAGCTGGTGGCTGAACAGGGGGGGCTGGGTGGGGGACTGGGTGCGGAGCCATCCCAGCACAGTGGGTCCTGCCAGGGACCTGCGTGTTGTCCCGATACTGGCAGCGCTGGCCTGTGCTGCCTGTGCCCTGGGGAGGGCTCGGTGCTCCCCGACCTCCCGCCGCAGGAGCGGGGCTGCCTGGGCTGAGCGAGAGCCTGCACTGCAGAAAGAGGCGAACGGGGCTGGAAAGTGGTTGAGAATTCGGTGTGTCCCCTCTGTCCCTCCAGCTGAGCACAGGATGAGGAGCCCAACCACATTTCTAACATTTCTGCTTCCAAAAGCAGCAACTGAGACATTCACCCAGCACGTGCATCCAGCAAAGCCCAACAGAGAAAGCAGGAGAACCAGGCACCGGCAGTGGGTGTTCAGGGGGCAGCCAGGGAGGGCTGAGCAGCAGGTGTGAGCAAGGCATAGAGTCTTGGAAAAGGTACTTGAATCTGTCTCCAGCCATGTTCTTGCAAGTTTGTGCTTGAGGGTCGACTTTGCCAATGGCATTAAGCCTGAGCTGGGTCATGGCTCTGTCGAGAGCCACACGTCCAGCACCATCTCCTGCAGAAGAGGCCGCGGTGCCGGCACACGGCAGCAGGATGGCCGCAGGAACAGATGGCACCCAACCCAGGAGCGAGTCGGGCAACGCCGAGCTGGTGGCTCCTTCCCACCATGGAGCAGCCCCAGCAGTGATCTGCAAACCCTGCAGTGTGTCCCTGTTCCAAACCCTGCAGTGTGTCCCTGTCCCAAACCCCACAGTGTGTCCCCTGCCCCAAACCCCACAGCGTGTCCCTGCCCCAAACCCTGCAGTGTGTCCCTGTCCCAAGCCCTGCAGCATGTCCCTGCCTTAAACCCCCTCAGTGTGTCCCCAGCCCCGCAAACCCATGCTGTGTGTCACCTGCCACAAACCTACACAACGTGTGTGCCCAGAACATTCCCAAGCCTCCCCTGTCCCTCCCAGGCTGCCGAGGACTGGGACACACTGGGGGCCAAGCACAGCACTGTGTGACTGCTCCTGCCAGACCCAGGCACACCTTTCTGTGGGATTACAGACTCCTCTGTCTCCACATGGCTGTAAACAATATTAAAAAGAAGGAAAGAAGAGCAACTGGCCTCTTGATCCAGAAAGCACTGAGCACCGGTGCCCCAGCACCACAACCTGCACCCCAGGCAACGCTGGGCTCCCCCGTCCTTCTCCAAGCTTTGCAGCCCCAAAACAGCAGCTCCTCAACTTGCAGCCGCTACGGCTACACAGGGTCCGTAAAACCCACCAGCCCAGCCCAAACGTCACCCGTCACATCACTCTGCACCCCCAGCTGGCGCGTGGTCCACCCCGCCACAACCAGCTGCACCGCCGCGCTTCTGGTACCACCCGACACAAAAGAGGAAAAAACCAACACGGCGTTAAAAATCAGGTCAGCATCCCCACACCATGGACCACAGCTGGACCCGCGCGTACCTGAGAGCATCAGACGGGCTTCCACGTGACACCGCACGCCGTCCCAGCACTTATTTTGTCCTTGATAGGGAAAGTGCTGCCTAGGGTGAACTATACATACAAAGATAATTTTAATTAATTTATTTATTTCTTTACACATAACTGAAAGTGATGTTACAGTACATAAGTTATTTACAACTGTGCAGTAATGTGTTGCAAAATAAATTATCTAGAAGGCAGCAAAAGTACATTGTTAATGTATATAAAAACTGTACAGCATTTATGGGATACAATTTTTCTTTATATGAGTATTGGCTCTGTAGTGTTTTCAAGTTATGTTCTCAGAAAGAGAAACGAAATGCCCAAGATTAAAGGAAAAAAAAATATATAAACCACATGGATTTTACTCCATTAAAAACACAGTTGGCAAAGTCCTTTCTCTGCGTCACCGTCTCCCCGCCGGCCGTGCCGCCCCGGCGCACGGTGCGCAGGCGGCTCCTCTGCTCCTCCCCACGGCGGCGAGCGGACCCGGAGCCGTCCGCCCCTTCAGAGCCGCCTCTGCCCAACTTGGACGCTGTCTTTTTGTTTCCAATTGTTTGTGTCTTTTTTTTTTTTTGATTTTTTTGTGTTTTTAGACATACCCAGGATGGAACAAGAAACTCAAACACCCCCCCTCCCCCCCATGGTTTCCTACTGCAGCTTCTCCAAGCGGAGATCCGCGACCGGTGGAAAACAGAGAGCTGGAAATCACGGTGTTCACAAGTACATGAATCGCGTGGTCGCTGGCCCCGCTCAGCAGCTTCTGCACCACGCAAAGGGTGTCCTTGGCCTCCTCCCTCCGCGCCCCCGCCAGTCTCGCCCGCTGGGCGCTCGCTGCCGCGCAGACCGGCTGCCTCCCTGCGCCGGGAGACGCGCCCCGGCCCGCTGCCCGGCGGAGCTGCCGTCAGTCCGGAAGCGAGGGACGCGTTGTGAAGAAAGTGCAATTATTTTTCTTATTGTTTTGTTTTTCTGCCGATAGCTGCTTCCTCCTCCTCTGACCAGGGATTCATCAGCAAGCGGTAAGGGTGAATGTGAGCTCGACCGCCCGACCTCGGAGGGCTCCCGTCCTTGCCAGTGTTCAGTGATGTCTCCTGGTTTGGAACTGTCATGCCGGCAAGAGCACAAAGTCATCGTTCACGTCGACCATTGGCACGTAGAAGGAGGGCACCTCGTTCACACAGAGGGATTTGTGCCCCGCGGGGTCCAGCTCCTGCACCTTCAGCTGCCACTCCATCCTTTGCACCGCGTTCAAGGCGGCAGCTTCGTGTTGCTGTCGCATGAGCAGGCACGTCTGGAGTGGGGACAAAAACCAGGAGGAGGTGAGGGGTGAGCGGGAGAGGGCTGGAACGGCTCCTGCTGCCCGTCCCAGCCGGCGCAGCCTGGGGACCCGCGGCCGTCGCGGTGGGCAGAGCAGCGAGCGGAGCGAGGGGTGGCACACGCATCCTCGCAGAAGGAAACCTGAACTTGGTACGTTTGCCAAGCCCAGTTCCAGCAGGAGCAGGGGCAAACCCGAAAGGGCCCGTGGGGCAGCTTTTAAAGGCTCGTAGGTGCTCCGAGCAGTGACAGTCCCTGGTGGCTGCCCAAAGCAGGGTCCTGATCCCTTTGCGGGAGCTGCCAACCCCCTCTGTGTCACCACCTGAAAGGACAATTGTCCCCACTTGCCTGCTCTGCCAGGGTTTGTCACCCAGAGCTCTGCAGAGCGCCCAGCGTGGGCTCCTGCCGTCTTGATGCTGGCCATAGGTTTGGAGCTCGCTGCAGCATGTGTCGCTGGCAAAGAGTGAGCCCCAAGGGTTCAGCTGACTGAGAAAGCTCCAGACCATATGGCGCGAAGCAGAGTGAACAGCCAGCCAGCCAACTCAGAGCAGAACCCGTCTCCCTTCCCCCTTTTGGGACCCAGCAGAGGCAGCTGCGCCCCCGCAGCCCCCACGGATGCTCCCCCCACCCCTCTCACCTTCATCCGATCGTACTTGTCATCCACGTCCTGCAACCAGGAGATGAACTGTCGCGCGTTGAAACGGTCTCTGACCGATTTGTTTTCGTCTCCCTAAGCGAAAGACAACAAAAGGGGATTAGGCGGTGATTTTTTTTTTCTTACTTTAAGCAGTCACAGGTCTAACAGGCCATACTCAAACTCCTCTTAGGGCACACAAGCATCAGAAACAAGAAAGGGGCCTAGGGGGAGGGAGAACAGAACACGCTGTTCCCAGTTGCTCTTGCAGCCCTTTGCCAGGGGCTCCAGCCCCAGAGACACACACACATGCACTCCCTGTTTTCACTTTGCAGAGAATCTGTCCGTGCCAGCCTGTCACAGCACCCACACCTCTCTGCCTCCTTCAGCTCACACCCTACATCATAACGTCGTCACTGGAGAAGCACCAGCAGTTGTTTGGGAAATGTCGAGGCTCCTGGATCAATACACCGGGTCACTAATGAGTTCAGGACCCTCCTGCCATGCAGGGTGGGTGGCAGCTGCGGGGTTGGGGCTGCAGACGGCGCTGGTTGGTTGGCTGGGGACCCCCACAGCTGCACGGCACTGGCTGCAGAAACCAGACATGATTCCTCCTTCTCCAGCACTGAACTATGTGAAACCAAAGGAAGAAACGACTACTTTTTGTGGGCTGTGCGACAGGCCAGCTCTTCCAAAGCCACTGTTAGGCACAAATCAATTTAATGGCTCTCTCCCCTTCCTTCAACAGGAAAAGACATCCCACAGTGTAGTAAAACAAACCTTTTGAGTGTGCAGATGAACCTGATGAAGGAAGAAGGGCAGAGGGTCCTGAGACTCACTAATAAACGTGAGTCAGCTCTGCTCCCAAAGAGACACAATGCTCCCTGTAGCCCCGTGTTCCCAGATGTATTTCACGCACATGGGGTATCCCAGAACATGCGACACCAGAAACTGAATTGGATTAGGCAACTTGGGCAGGTGCTGGGGAGGGTTCCCGTGGGATGTCCTGCACCTCTGAGCCATAATGGGTGACAGGCACCTGAGCAGGGAGAGCACCAGTAATTCCCTCTCTCCCTCCAGAAAAGCATTGTCTCCCTCGGGGTGTTGCACAGCACCTCTGAGACACCCCTTCTCCACCGGGACAGGCACTGACCTGATTTTCTAGAGGCATGTTGTAGACCTCGGAGTCCAGCAGCATGGTGCAGGCACTGAAGGGCACAGCCTGGTTGGCAATAGTCCTTGCTGCCCGACAATGAACTCGCAGAATCTCCTGCTCACAGGAGACGATGAGCTTCTCCTGGGGAAGAGCAAACGAAGTCGTTGAGCGTGGCAGCCTTGGTATCGCCAGCAGAGGAAATTCAGGGCCTCTTCCCCAGCAGGGATTTCCCCAGATCCCTCCTTACCCGCTCTATGCTGTGCTGGAGCCGCAATTTTCCCCGGACGGCCTCCTGCTGCTTGAACAGCTCCTTCAGCGGCTCTGCCAGCGACGGCGGCGGCGCAATCTGCAGCACAGGACAGCACGGTCAGTCAGGGCTGCCCGATCCTCGGCACAGCCACAACACTGGGTGCCAAGGGCTCGGTGGGGGCATTGGTGCCACCCCACCAGAGCTCACTGGCCATGTCCTCAGCAGGCTGGTAGCAAAGGACAACGTCCTGCCAGTGCTCAGACCACAGTGAGGGGCAAGACAACTGGGCAAGAGGTGTCCAGTGCCAAGAGATGAGCTCAGCCCGCAGAACCAGAGCCTAAATCACCCCACGCGCTGCAAGGGCAGCTTGTAAAGGGGCCTGAGCATGTCTGGGGAAGGGGATGATGCTGCTGGAGAAATACCGCCGGAGCAGTGTGGGAAGGGGCCTGTGTCCTGATCTGTGCTGCACTGTCCTGGGGAGCAAAGTGCTCCCCAAGCACAGCCCGAGGTGCAGAAGAGAGGAGCAGGTGGCTCCAGGTCAGTCTGGGAGGGAACAAGCAGATGAGAACGCAGGCTGCAAGCACCGTGGCGTGGGGACAAAGGCATGTAGTGATTCCTGCAAAAAGGAACACCTGCAAAAGGGAACTCCTGCGTGGAGCGCACTGCAACAGAAACACGCGCAGAGTGGAGCATTTCACCCGGGAACGAAGCCTGAGGTGGCCAGGGGACCGACCCTCCTCCTCCAGGCTGGATCCCGGATTTAGTGCCTGCAGCTTTACGTTTACGGATGCATTTGTACGAGCCAGTCTGCTCACGAGCACAGCAGGGAAACGCAGACCCTGCTGCCAAGGAACATCTGCTACCAGCACGGCAAATATCAGTGCTTGGGAAAACAGAAAAGGGGTTAAGAAACATTTTTTCCTACAGTCTTCTAGGTTCATTATCCAATTATTGTACCACTTGTAAAAGCATTTCTGCCTTCCAGCCTCAAATCCACTGGATTCATAGAAACTAGTTCTAAAGCCTGAACAAATTTCAGGTTCCTAAGCCCAGCCTAAGGTCTTCTCTGCAAAAACACAGCACCTCAGAAGATGCATTTATCATGCAGCCATCCACCTACTGAGGCTTAGATTTGTTGTCATACGCCTGATCTAAAAGCAGGCTAAAGCCATGGCTGAGGTGCCAGCGGCATTGCAAGGGTGCTCATGGTGCTTGTAGCAGCAAGGGAGGGGACAGTCCCCAATGCTGCGGTTTGAAGAGAGAAGGTGACTCACCACTGGGATATGGAGCTTGCTCAGGGGCTTCCCATCCAACAGGTAGGAGCCCGTGTAGGTGACATATTCGGCATAGCACTGTGGAGCTTGGGGAGTAATATAGCAGAGGATTTTCCGCTTCTCTTCAATCTTTTTCCTGATCTGGAGGTACTCAAAGTAGGGGTTGGACCTGTCACTGTGGTAAGGTTCAATGTCATCCAGTTTTATAGCGTCTACGATAGCTGCCAGGGTTTGCTGTATCATCTCCCTCGTCTGCTGGGTGGACGTGTTGATCTGCTGCTGCAGCTGCTGGTTGGAGCGCTGGAACCGGCGCTTGCGCGGGTGCTGAGCCTGGGAATCGTCCTCCTCCGAGATGCGGCCTTTGGCACGTGTGGCGGGCGCAGACACTGGAGGAAATTCCTTCTCCGCAGAGGCAGCGTTCTGCTTGTTTTGGTTGGCGAGCATCTGAGCCCGGTTCCTGGTTATCCGCTGAGGAATCTCTTCTATTTTGGGTGGTTTGGGAGCTTCTGCTACTGGTTTTTGTACCGGTTCAACGATTTCTGCTTGAGCGTTGCCCGCAGGTGCGTCTGCCTGGGAAGGGGGGACCTGGCTGGCGCTGCGGGCCGCAGCCCCCTCCTGTGACACGCTGCCCTCGGCCAGGGGACAGGCCTGGGGGCCGCTCTCTGCCACCCCGCCAGACGAGGACAGCTCTTCATGCGCGGCCTCCACCTCTTTGCCCTCCGCCTGAGCGGACTCAGACGGGGTCTGCTGGAAAATCTGCGTTTCTGAGTCCTCTGCTCCTTTTTCCTCAGCTCCGTTCAGTGCTTCCGAGGTGGCTTCTTGCGCAGCCGCTTCTGGTTTCTGCTCCTCTGCTTGCGGCTCCGTCTCCACGGGCAGGACAGCGGTCGCCTGGCCGGCCGGCGGCTCCTCCGGCTCTCCGGTCCCTATGATGGACGCGCTCGCTTTGATGATCCCAGCGCTCGTTTCTGAAGCTGCTGCTGAACTTTCTTCTACCGCTTCTGCCTCCGTCATCTCTGTCTCTGCAACGTCCTTGGGCTGGAGCGGCAGCTCTGGCAGCGAGAAGGGGCCAAGGTCCAAGTCATCTTCTGTATTGGTGAAGGGATCAGGCCACGTTACCGGCTCTTCTGTATTTGCAGGCGCAGCGTTATTGTTTTCCAAATAGTTGCTTTCTGGCACGCTGACAGCTTCTGCCTGAGGTTCTGCTGGCACACAGGGTGGCTCTGGAGGTATCTCAGGTGCTTCTTCTGGGAGAGGCTTGCAGTTATTGAAGAACGTGTCTAACCTAGTAGGGGACATGTACGGAGCTTGCTCCTCCGCATTCGCTATTTCTCCTGGAACTGCTTCCTCCGCATCCTCCTTGACTTCATCCAGCCCTGGTTCAGACACGGACAGAGGGTAAGAGATGGGAGAAACAGGGTAGGAAGAATCTGTGGGAATGAAGGCTACTGGTGGAGGGTGAATCGGCTCCAGGGAGCAGAGCGGAGGTTTAGGGGACTCGGAAAACCTCTGGGGAGATTTCATGAGGAGCTCCGAGCCCATGGACCAGCTGACAGGGTGCTCTGCTGGGTTCCCCATCAGGCTGGGAGGAATGGCGGGGTCAGGGTTCCTGGCAGAAGGGTTGTCCCAGTCTATATTGTTTTGTTCCGGCATCCCCGAACTAAAATGGTTTTCTTCAATTGGCGGTAAGTAGGTGGATTCTGGTGGCATAATGGAGGCCGTCGCTTGCTGCTCCTCCGTGGTGTCCAAGGGCATGCCAAGGTCAGGGGGCAGAGCACTTTCTACTGAAGGAGCCAGCAACTCATCCCTGTGCGAAGGGGAGGATTTTGCTTGTAAACCAGAAAAGACACTTTCAGGCGACTGAGCGACTGTGCTGACAGGTCCCGGCGCACAGTGCAGAGCTTCCACTTTGGGTGACGAAACCCCATAATCTGGGGAGTAATACCCAGGAGATAAACACTGGAACTTCTCCGTGGGAACAGAGGGAAGGGGAACTTTCTCCTCTATTAAATGCTGCACTGGAGAGTCATAATTTGATGTTGCCGGGACACTTTGTTGTCTGAAAAATTTATCTCCGACGCTGAATTCTTCTTCAGGTGCCCTTCTGATGTCAACTGAGATGGAACGGTAGAGGTTGGTGGAGGGTATGGTGCGAGTTGGGGTCTGGCTCGGGTTCTCGGGGAGCCCGCTGGAAACATTGGCATATCTGTCAAAGAAGGAGGGGGAACAGGCGTTCATGGACATGGTGGAGATGGGCAGCGCATGCTGCGAGTCCGCACACTCGAACATCAGGTCCGTGTAGTCCTCGTTGCTGCATGATGGCGTCCGGGGCGTCTGCATCACCTCCTCGTAGCTGGGGCAGGAGACAACGGACGCCGGGGTGGGGACGCCTGTGGGCCGGTTCTGGTCGGGCCGGGGGGACGCCGGGAGGATCTCCTTCAGCTGGGGACCCGCGATCCAGTCCTTGGAGTCTGGCCCAGCCGCGGGCTGAGCCTTGTTTTCTGGTGACAGTATAGGAGTCAGCGGACCCAGTTCTTTCAGTTTCTTGTCCTTGAGCTGAGTATCCAGCGTTAAGGGCTTCTTCGTCGCCAGATCCAGACTCCTCTTGCGCGCCTCTTCCGAGCTTTTAAGTTTGTCCTTTAATTTGGGGTCTCCGGACCGGTGCCTCATTTTCTCCATTTGCTTCATTCTCTCCTTGTGCCTTTTGTGGCGCTCCTCAATTTCCAGGTCTTTCTGGCTAAGCATCCTCTCAAAGCTGGTCATCATCAAATCACCGTCTCCCAGGAGCTTCTCCCTTGGCCTGGCATCTTTCTTGCCGCTGTCTTTGGAAAGTGTTATTTTTTCATTCCCGTTGCTTATTTTGATGGACTCTGATTTGTCTTTCTCTTGGTTCTCCTTGAGCTTCTCCTTCAGTTTAGTCTCACCGAATTTGAGGTTGTCCTCCTTTGATTTATCTTTGAAGGCAGTAACTTGAGGACTGTCCTTGTCTCTGAGCGTTGACTTTGGCTCGTCTTTGTGATGTTTAAAGAAACCATCTGCGTGTTTGTCTCGATGCTTTTCCTTTTCCTCCTTCCATTTTTCCTTGTGTTTATCTCGCTTCTTTTTCTCTTTAACTGTGCTGATGGCACTGGAACCATAAGCCTTTTCTTTTTCCGCCTTCTTTGACAGCTCTCTTTCAGAATCATTTTTGTCCTTCTTTTCAGAAAATAAGTAATCAATGCTTTTCTCTGGTTCCTCATCAGGCTCTGCCTTCATGTTGTAGGAAGAGCTAAAAGGCTCCCCATCCACAGAGAAATCTTTTTCGTAATGAGTGGAATCCTTCCTGCTGCTGGAGTCTTTGAATTCTTCTGTTTTTTCCTTTTTCTCTGTCTTCTCCTTCTTTGCTTTTTCCTTCTCGTGACTTTTCTTTGATGAAGATGAGGAATGCCTGTGCCTCTCCTTCTCCTTGAGTTTGTCCTGCAAGCAGGGTAAAGGGAGAGAGTCCTTAAACTTTTCTTCAGCATCATTAAGAGAGAGGTTAGAAGACTCAAAGAGGCTGGTGAGTCCTGGGTCTTGCCCTCGGTCTGTAAAGCTGTCAGAAGAGATCTCGCTGATCTTGTCGTTGGAGTCATCTCGATAGTCATTCAGAGCCTCCTCCTCCAGCTTCTCCAGCAGGCTCTTCTCCGACTCCCCGCCTTTCAAAGACTTTCTCTCTTTGGAATGCTCTTTATCCAGCTTCTCCTTATGCTTGCTTTTTACTTTGTCATCACTGGCGTGTTTCTTTTCAACCTTTTCTGGGAGCTTTTGCTTGTTTTTCTTCTCTTGAGTGGAGTCTATGGACGTTCTGTCTTTCCTGTCCTTGTACTTCTCGGTGGAGTCTTTATCTTTCTTCTCTTTGTGTTTTTCAAAGGAACCTTTGTCCTTCTTCTCTTTTCCCCCTTCCGATGTTCCTTTGTCCTTTTTCTTCTCCTTGGAGTCCTTATCTTTCTGCTTCTCCCCGGAATGCTGCCGCTCGGAGTACTTGCGGTGTTTGTCGGGGTACGACTCCTTCTCGGCGGCCGCGCCGTCGTCCTTGTCCTGCAGACTGTCCAGCCGGTGCATCTCGCTCCCGGCGGAGTCGCCGACTTTGAACCCGCTCAGGCTGTAATCGTCCCTCTCGTCTTCACTCTCATCCGTGAAGATGTCCGCGATGCTGTACCAGCTCTTCTCCTTGCCTTTCTTCTCATCCTTTTTCTCGGAGAAGTCCTCTCGATCCACCGAGAAGTTTTTCTCTTTCTTCTCTTTAACCTGGTCGAAAGAGCTCTTCCTTTCCTTGTCTTTGCTGTGCAAGTCTTTGTACTTCTCTTTAGTTTCTTTTTTCTCTTTGAAACTCTTGTCTAGTTCTTTGTCTTTCAGGATTTTCTCAGGAGCAACTTTTTCAGTTTTCTCCTTGTCACCTTCTTTGGATTTTTCCTTGTATTTTTCTGGCTTTACCTTTTCTTTTTTTTCTTTATCAGGAGCATCTTTCTTCTCCTTTTCCTTCCCAGAATGGTGCCTCTCCCAACTCTCCAGAGCTTTCCCACCGAACTCAGGGTCAGACTTATCCTTGAAGAATGTTTCGCAGCCGTATTCTTTAAAGTCATCTCGATAGGGCTCCTCCTGCTTCGTTTTGGTATCTTTTCGGTCTTTAGAGCCATCCGAGGAATCTTTTCTGTCTTTGATGGTTTCACCTGTATCTTTTTCTTTCCTCTCCTTGACACCCTCTGCAGAATCCTTCCTTTTCTTATCTTTTTCAGGCAAATAACTAGGAGGAACTTTGTGTCTGTCCGTTTGGTCCTTTTTCTTCTCGGAGCTTTTGTCCACATAGTCCCTCTCTTTCTTCTTTAAGAAAATGTCCTTTTCATTACGTTTCTCATTGTATTCCTTCTTCTCTTTTGTTTTATTTTCCTTTTTCTTGTCTTTAATTTCCTCTTTCACAGGTTCTATTATTAGTTTTGCCACGGTGTCATTTTTAATCTCCCTGAAATCTGTTACCGGAGAATCCCAGCTGTCCTCGCCTTTGAAATCGAAGGATGAATCAGAAGACAAGTCTGAAAACCACCTCTCTTGCTGATCATCCGAAAGGCTGAACTTTGTGTCCTCGCTTTCGGGAAATTGGGTTTTGTTATTGAACTCGTCAAACCCAGACTCATCCCTGTAAAGTTTTTCTTTTTTGCATTTTTCTTTCTCCTCCTTGAAGGATTTTTCTTTCTCTAGTTTAGAAACCTTCTCCTCCTTCAGCTCATTCTTCTTTTCAGATTTTGACTGCTTGTCCTTTGACTTCTTCTTCCTCTCCTCCTTGTGTATTCTCGGCTTCTCCTCTTTGGGAGATTTCTCCTTTACAGGTTTCTCTTTTTCTGATTTACTCAATCCTTCTCTGAAGGATTTGCTCATGTCTTTACTACCATCTTTGACTTTTCTTAATGATTTCTCCTCTTTCGAGGATTTTCCAGTCTCATCTTTAAACAACCATTCCTTCTCCTCCGCTTTACCTTTGGGGAGCTTTTCCTCCTTCTTGCTATGTTCTCGCTCATGCTTTAACACTTTCAATTTGTTTTCGACTGGATTTTCTGTCTCTACTATCAAGCCTTTCTCAGGCTTTTGTTTAGAGTCCTCAAACTCAAAAGAAAAGGTTTTGATTATTTTAATGTCTTGGCTGATGGGACACTGCCCCTTCTCCTTGTTTTTATGTTTGTGTTTTGTTTTATGCTTTTTAACCACCTTCCCCTCCTTGTCCAGCTTTGGAATTGCTCCATCCACATTGCTATGGAATGAATTCTTTTTCTCAGAAACAGTGTTGTGTGAGGTGTTTTTCTTTTTGTGCTCTGGTTTCTTCCTGACTGGCTTTAGCGACTCTAAGCTCGAGTCCTCGGACGAATAGTCTGACTCACTCGTCAGCCTCGTCCGGGTGGAGTCCGATAAGGAACTGACGTCTGACCAAGCTGGAGAAGAAATGGTTTTCCAATTGTCCGTCCTCCAGTGCTTGGAGTGCTGCTCTGTAAGACTGGGGTTATGTTTCTGGGATGCTAAGCTCCCATGAGAAGAGGTCGACGAGGCAGACAGAGAGTTAAACAAGGAGGATTCCTTTAGCACTAGCCTGGAGTCCTTTACACAGCTAGAGCTCTGCAGAGAGTCTCTATCATCCTCCTCACTCTCCACGTTTTCACTCTCTGATTCAGAGGAACAAAATTTGTCATTTTTTTTGCCAAACCGAACCTCTTTGCTTTTCGTCTCCTTCTTCCGCTTCTTTTTTACTTTGCTTTTCTCCTTCTGTGGCTTTGTGCTGGTGGGCTCCCGAATCTTGCTGCTGGGCAATATCGAGTGGGTCGAAAGCCGCAGCTTCTCCCCTGTCCCCACAGCCACACTGGTCTCCTCCTCGTCCGAGCTGTCCGACAGGATGCGGTGGGCAGCTTTCTTTGGTGTAATTGTGTTATTTTTACCATAAGTTTTCACTTCCATTTTGGGTATGGAAATGAAACTGTTTGCTTTAGTCTCTTTTCTGTAATCCTTTTTCAGCAAATGTTTGTCGTCGACTGGCGGGACCCGGTCCTGCTCATCGTCCTCATCAAATTCATACTCATCCTTCACCGGGGTGATGGTTTTGGGCGGCTCCTGAGCCTTGGGCTTGTGCTTCAAACCCTTCTCAAACTCTGAGTCTGTGTTATTGCCATCGACAGAGCTGGAGGGAGCGAAGGAAGGGGCGTCCTCCTCTTCTGAGGTCTCTGCAGAGAGAGGAGAACAACGTGTTAAGGGTTGCGAGGGGTTTTGAGGAGGAAATATCAGCAATCTGCTGCAGATGTGACCCCTGCCAAGGGCCCTCTCGCCCCTTTGCCCCCCAGCCCCTGCCACGTCTGCAGCTGAAAGCTCCAAGTGCCAGGCTGGGAGATCCAGACCCACACGGGGTGTTCCTCAAAACAACGTCCAGGGTTTTAACCAAGAGAAAAACACGTTAACAGGGTTACGACTGCAAACAGCGTAGGTCGAGATTCCCCATAAGACTGGAACTCCAATTAACACTAATTAGGACCTGCAGCGGTTCTGGCACAGCCACAGTGGTGGCACTGGTGGGGCAAACAAGGAAATAAGACCCACATTTCAAAGGTAAGACATCCATTTACCTGCGATTGGCTTCCAATCCTACATCTCCATTGCACCAGGGCAGTGATCTCAGCGTAGGCTGCCAGGGCAAGCAGCTAGAGCTCCCGGAGCTACGGCTGCCACTTATGTTCTCAGAATTTGGGTTACAGCTACGGACGGACTCCTGACCGTGGCAGCAGCGTGCGGATATTCTGACAAGGGTCTAACTTCACTGTCCTCTTAACGTCTCTGTATTAACAGACAGCTGCAGGCCACGAACATCACTCCCACGTTCACACAAAGGTCAATCTCACCTGTTGAGCTCTCTTCGCTAGAGGGGTACGTGGTCTTTCCCAGGAGCAGATTCACCATGGTGGGAGAATTAGCTACTTTTAAAGGTGTCTCACCCTTCCTGTTGCTTTGATGAGGGTTCCCTCCATAATGTAACAATAATTTCACCACCTGAGAACAGAAATTGAGACTTGATGCTCACGATGTTTCGATTCCAGGTTTTTTGTACAGCTTTCATAGATAACTTAAAGGGGGATGTCCTCAAGCAGCCTGTGCTCAGCACACACCTTACGGTACCAACAGTTGGCAATAAGAGTCAAAAACCAGCAACATGAACCAACTTGGGCAGGAAAGAAAGGAGGAAAAACAAGACACAAAGCCACACTCCCTCCCCCAGTTCAGAAGAAGAAAGAACTGTCCCCTAGGCAGGGGAACATCAAGTAAAGCTCTCAACAGCACTGGGGCAGGGAAATTCTCACTCGCTACACGGCTATCAGCAGCAAACCATAATAAAATAACTAGAATCTCTATGTTTGCGTAGTTGGCTGTTTGAGGCGCAAGTAAAAAAAAATATTAAAAACAAAGCCATGAAATCCAGCAAAAACCAACCTTGAAGTGCCCGTTATTGGCTGCGTCGTGCAGCGGGGTGTCATCATCCAAGCCCTTGGTGTTGACTTCAGCGCCCGCAGCGAGCAGCTGCTTCGCGACATCGTAGTAACCGCGGTTGCACGCCTCGTGCAGCGCCGTCCAGCCTGCGAGCACAGGGACACAGAGCAGGGACGTCACCCTCGGGGGTTACAGACGGTGAGAAGAGCCCTCCATCCACAGACCGGTGCTGGTACACCAAGGGGCTTGTGGCTCTGGTGGCCAAGAAGCTGGTCTTGTTTGCCCAGTTCACCCTGGCACACCAGGAGCCTGCAGCTCTGCCAACCACAGCGGCAGTTACATCAACCCCTTGTTTCTTTCTGGCCCACCAATGCATTACAAACAGATCATCTGCACAGCCCCGGGAAATGGAAAGGCAAAATTTTGCAGGGGAAATTAAGAGAATTGCTGATGCCGTGTGGAAGGCAGGTTTAAAATCCCTTCCCCTTCCAACTTCTGCTGCCCAGATCCGGACTGAGCTCCAAACTGCAGACACGGCTCTGGAACATCCCCCACACAGACCTCACAAGTATTTCTGTGCTCTCCAAACAAGCGGCCGCGCACTGCAAAACAGGCCCCGGCGCAGGGAGAAACCAAACAGCAGGTCTCCACAGTAACGGCAGCTCTGGTTCTCAAACAAACCTCTGAAGAACACAGAATGAAATATTTTATCATGTTCAAACAGACTATTTTTAAGCAGAGGCTGTTTTGAAGTTTCGCAGCGAATGTGCCTGGCTCCTTCGGTATTTTGCTGATAGCGTCGTGGGAGCTTGTTCCGTTACCTTCACTTGGAGCATTAAAAAGGGGCACCTGTGACCAGAATTAATCACAACAGATACTTTAGTCTAGTGCTGATATTAATCATACAGGCAGAGGAACACGCATAGCTATTTATAGCCCCAAAATTGTGTGAAGAGAACAGTGAAGAGCAAAGTCAGGCTCTCGGACGTGCTGGAAGAAAAGGTGCCCCATGCTGATCCATCCCGCTGCCGGTGCGGGTGTGCGAGCGGCACTGCTCACATCTCGCCCGGGACTCGTGTCCGTGCCCGTCCCAGGCGCCTTTCCCCGCTCCCAGCACTGGCAGTTTGGCAGCACCGATAGGGAGGAGGATGACGAGGAGCAAGTGTTACCATCATCTCCTCTAACTCAGCTGCCCGGCTGGCACAGCTGGAGCCTGACCTTGTCCTTGGCACCGCTCCCACCAGCGGCACCCCCACGTTCGGTGCTCAGAAACAGTGCCCAGAACGGGGCAGGCATCAGCCACTCAATGCTGGAGCGATGGCTTTACAAACCCACTCTTCTCAGTATTTTTGTGCACATAATTTCCCATATTTTAAGTAAAAAAAGGAGCTAAACCAGCCCATTTCCCCTTGCAAACCCCCCTCCAGACTTCCAAGACAGCACGCATGTGGAAGGGCAGGAGAAAAGGGACCAGAAGGTCACAGATAGAGAGTGCGGAGCCACGACAGCCCCCAGGACCACTACAGATCCAGCCCAGCATCACCGCCCAGCAGGAGCGTGGTCAGGGCAGACCGGGCAGCCTGGCAACTCAGCTGCCAAACTGCACCAAGGGAACCAATCCTGCTCAGGGATTTATTAGTTCAACAAATCTGCACTAGGGTATTTTTTTAAAGGATGGCAAGACTCCTCCAAAAGGGCTACATCCTTATTATTGGTTAATTCCCTTCTTTACAAATAGCAAACCTATGTTAAAAAGCAACTGCTTTCCCTGGCAGGAGCAATTCTTGGAATGTTCAAGTGGTTGGGAAAAGGCCCAGATGGGTGTGCTGCCCTGCGGGCTGCTTACCTGCAAAGTCCTTCACATTGACATCCGCACCCTCGATGATGAGCTCCTTGATGCGCCGGGCATCTCCTCGGATGGCAGCTCGGTGCAGCCGAGTCTCTCCCCGCTCGTTTCTCTTATTTACTTTATCTTTGGTTTTGGAGGCAGAGTTAGGAGTTCCCTTCTGACAAACTGTGGACTGAGAGGGATGCTTTGGTGTTGTGTCAACTGCAGGGAGGAGAGAAACAGAGTCAGAATTCCAAGCAAGGCTGAAGCCCTTAGAGGGAGCTCTTGCAACACGTTTCATGTCGCCTCTCCCCAGAACGCTCCCCGTAAGGCAACAGTGCAGACAGAGAACAGCCTGTGTGTGTCGAATGCAGATATTAATTGCAGGCTGCCAAAGCTCACCAGAGAGAGCTGCGGCCCTTGCAGGGGCTGCAGGCGATCCCATGATTTAGGGGCAAACAATGCAGCTCCCTACCCTAAAACCTCATTTCCTAAGGGAAGTGGCTTTTCCCAAGTCCATGTGAGGTCTGGCAGCCCTGGGATGAGGCTGGACATTTCCTGGGAGAGCAGCTCATCCCTCTGAGGACAACACAGCTTTTTGTCTTTTTTTTTCACTTTTTTTCCCCCAGTAACAGCAACATAAGCTGCTAGATTGGTGTCAAGAACAAACTATGTGGCTAAAAGCTGCAATGTTTGTGTGTAGGCTGCAGATGTGCACAGACAGACAGCACAGTGCCTCTAAAAACTCCGCGGGGTCATGTATGCAACAGATAAAAATTACTAAAACACAAAATCCGTGGTAAACACATTCCAGCTGCTCCGCATCTCAAGTTACAGCTGCACTGGTTACGGGTCCTATCCCTCTCCACAACAAGAAACATTAAAAAACCCACAGCGGATGGTATTTTAACTTTTTTTCACAATGCTCCTTCACTGAGTCAGGCTGAGAGGCCAGTGGAAACGCGGAGCTGTGCCGTGGAGGAGGCTCCCGCGGAACCAAAGCTCTGGTTAAGTGGCCAGGGCAGGCTCAGCGTGGCCCGGGGGACATCTCCTGCCACCACCGTGGTCTGGAGGAAGGAACGGCAGCCACGGCCTGTGCCCGGAGCCACGGCACAGCCCGGGGGTGCCCGTGTCCCCTCTCTAGCATCCCGCCCGCAGCACTGAGAGCGGGGAGACCCCACGGAGCAGCGTACAAGCAAAATCTCTGAGCAAACCCCCCTTGGGATCTCACCTGGGCTGTTTGCAGACTCTTCTGCTGTCATCTGCATAAGGAGAGCGACTTGCTGGCGCTCGGAGAGCGGGTAGCCTGCCCGGATCCCCGAAAGGCCCATTCCGAAGAGCAAGCCAGGCTTTCTGGTGGCGGGTTCCTTTTTAATTCTCTTCCGCTCGGGACCCTGCTTTTCTGTGGTGCGAGGAGACACAGAAACACAACCTGTGAATGCCGCTGTAACCGAAAAACCCACTCGTTTCTGAGCAAAGCGTTAACAGCTCTCCAGCTCTGCTTCTGCATCTCACAAGTACAATGGCCTGTGGTGATGGACACATCCCTGCACTGGGGGCACCTGTAGCAGCTGCATCCCTGCGCTGGGGGCACTGGTACTCATGGCAGCTGCTGTGGTTGCAGCCGGGACATGCACCGCACGGCCGGTTCTCCCCAAACCGTCACACAGCAGTGGGAGAGGGAGGGAGCGGGTCCTTTGCAGGGCTGCTGTCAGCATCATACCTTCCATCTTGCTCTTAGGAGCCTCCATCTCATGCCGATGGTGCTTCAAGGAGCAGACGCAGCCTTGCACCCCCACAGCATGGACTGGAGGCATCTAAAAGCACCAGCAATGAGTGCTAACAAGATACGGGCTGACAGATTGGAGACGTTGCCATCTCATGCTCTCATCATCACCAAACCAAGGGCTCTGCTGGCCTGGGGAGCACTGGGCTGGTCCTCTCCTCCCAAAGTGGGGATTCTAGCCCAGCAGAGAGCACCCGCCCGCAGTCAGGGTGATGACTATTCAGCCACATCCCCTCCTGCATCTGAAAAACCCCCAAAAAAACGAGAGGGGAGGAAGAAAGCCCTGTGCCTGGCTTGTCATCCCACTAATCCCAGCCTGACACTCGGTCCCCTCAATCATCCAGCTGGGATTAGCTGCTGCCAGGCCATGGGCACAGGGCCGGCCAAACCCCAGCCCTCCCTGCGCCGCCAGCTGTGCCCCCAGTGGCTCCCACAGCAGCCCTGCTTCCAGCTGCTGGGAACTGGTCCCTGCTGAGCACGGTGCAACTCGCTGCCTCCCTCCCTGCCCAGCTCAGCCCGGCTCACACACCGACCTCTGCCACAACCCTGACCCTACAGCTTTTCTTGAGCACTTTTCCAGTTTTCTTTATGCAAGTACTGATCCTTTTCGCACGCGAGGGGGGTCAGCAGGCCCTCCTCTGCGCTCCTGGTTTGCTTGCTTGTGCACGCTGCCCAGCGGGAGCACAAACCACGGGGCTGCAGAGCTGCGGTCCCACTGCAGGGATGTGCTGGTGAACAGAGTTTCGAGATGCCAGTTCAGGAAACAAAAATTAAGTTTCCTTTCGTGGAGAAGAGGCAGGATACGTATCTGCAGAGCAGCACAGCAATTCTTTGCCAGCAGCCAAGCTGCATCCCTCCTACCCAGCAACTGTCCTAAACCCACAAAGCAGCAGAAGGAAGATATGGTGCGTGTGAGTGGAAAATCCGTCTTCCCTCACATCTATTTCTAAGCACCGACACAGTTTGTTTATAACCAGACTAACTGCAGGGCTCCTGCTGTGTGGAGAGTGCTGCTGCCGATATTCTTAGCAGCCATCAAAGTTCCCAAAGGCAGGTGAGCGGCTCCTCGCTCTCATATCGCGCACCCCAACACCCATTTGAATCAAGGCCAGTCTGATGCTGCTTGAAGAACCCGAGCAGCAAAACACATTGCTGCATCCTTGATGTAACGAACACACCCGACAGCCAAGCTGTTCAAAACCTCCCGCATAAACAGCAGCTCTGTTCTCAAACTGACCGCGCTTGCTTTTCAAGAGAGCAAATCCTGCCCGTGACTTTGAAGCACAAAGTAAAAATCTTTTTAACGAAAAGGAGTTTTGACTCGTGCAGCCCCCCGGTCCTGCGGGCTCGGCCGCAGCAGGGGCTGGTTCTGGCCAGGACGCTGCCAGGAGCCATGGAGGGATCCAGGGGGTTATTTACCTATCACATCAAGGCCGCACGTTCATGCTCCCCCAACGAGAAGCGCTGCGACCTGGCCTGCTGCCCCTGCCCGTGCAGCACGGCAGCGCCTCCAGTGACGGAGCACAGGCAAGGGCACCCTTCTACACAAACATCTGACTCCAAACATGCTTATTATTTTGCTGAAGGTATTTTGAGAATCCCAGAAAGCGTTAAGAGGGATGATACAAGGAGGTTTGCAAACAGGTCAGTGTCTGCTAATGCTCTCCAAGAAGCACGGCTCAGGCTCCCAGCAGCCAGGGAGGGGAAACCCCCAAATTGTATCACCAGATCCCAGCTCTGAAACTGAGAGGCAAAAGTGTGTGTGGACATGTGGAGGTCCAAGAGGATTTGGAACAGAACACACAGATGCTTGATGGACTAGCGGCATCCAGTCGCTTCCCCACCACCCAGCCTGTGCCTGGGGAACAGCAAATCCTGCAGCCCGCCAGCTCTAACCCGCTCTGCTCACCCAGCCCTTCGCCGTTTTGTACAAGGCGACACAGGTCACCCCACGTGGCCACCAGCAGGACAGAACCTCCTTTGCCTCTGTGCAAAGTCCAGCAGCTCAGGCAAAACCACCAAGAGACGGGCTCAAACTCAACTGC
This sequence comes from Streptopelia decaocto, assembly GCF_964273445.1. Taxonomy (NCBI): domain Eukaryota; kingdom Metazoa; phylum Chordata; class Aves; order Columbiformes; family Columbidae; genus Streptopelia; species Streptopelia decaocto. Next base: position 6,215,072 of record NC_138666.1, on the reverse strand, counting down.
TGGACTTTGTGCTGAAGTGCGGATTTCCTCGTTCATTCACCAAACCACCAGCAGAGTGAAAGTCTCCGGCAGACGAGGGCAGCAGCGCGTGGGGACGTCTGCACCGCTCAGCTCCATTCGTGCTGCTCGCATCCCCTGCGCTCCCTCGGCTGCCGAGCGGGTGGCTCTGAAAACCTTGTCCCTGCACAAAGGTGCCACTGTCTGCTGCTCTCCCGCTGCAAACGTCTCACCCAGAGCAGAGGATTTCCATCGAACCCCTGCACCTGGGAGCCTGTACATTTAAAAAATAGCAACTCTGTGCCAGGGAATCTCTCCGACCAGACAGCACAGGCCACCCCTCTTCAAATACAAGCCTGGGAAACACATCTGTGCACTGAAGGAGAACCTCAGTCTAATTTTCCAAAGCCACATTTTGGTCGCCCTGGAAGCTGTAAGATTAAATCAGATCACAGGAAAGTGAAAGTTTTTTAATGGCTTAAAATAAAATTAAACTCAATGTGCTTACAGTAAGGAAACAAGCAGCCTGAGCAGTGCGTCCCACCGGGCACAGGGACAGCTGAGCCACAGAGGCTGCACCTTCCTACTCCTCGCTGGGCTCCTGAGCCGCCGCTCGAAGCAGGTTTGTTAAATCCCCGCTGGGGAAAGCCTGGCTTTGCCGTATGCCTCGGCTCTGCAGGCAGCTCCGTCGCCGTCCCGTGCTGCAAAGCCAGGGACAAAGATGCTCAAGGGGGTCACACACCCAGCAGCATCATGGAAGTACAAGTAATGCACAAGCGCTGTACGTGGTGGAGGGCTGCTCTGTGCATACAGAGCCACAATTAAACGGGAACACTTTCATTAATATTACTTGGCTGCAGCAGGTTGTCAGCATGAGCCTCTGTTTGCAAAAATTGATTACCAAGTTCAACTGAACCCCCCATAACTCCTATTAATCCTGCAGTTGCAGAAATCTCCTCCTCCACGGAACATTTAACATTAAAAAGCATGTGATCAACAAGATAAAAATAAATCGGAAAGCGACTGCTGCGTTCTCGCTCGCTGTGGTGAAGCAGCCAAGGACTCGGGCTCGTGTGTGTCCCAGGGCGAAGGCGGCATCGTCTCGTCCTCACCATCAGTAGAAGCGCCAGGCAGAGTCACGGAATCACAGATGGTTTGTGTTGAAGGGATGTTCCCAGCTCCCCCAGTGCCACCCCTGCCATGAGCAGGGACATCTTCACCAGCTCAGGTTGCTCAGAGCCCCGTCCAGCCTGGCCTGGGATGTCTCCAGGGATGGTTCATCCACCACCTCTCTGGCCAACCTGGGCCAGGCTCTCACCACCCTCAGGGGCAACGATTTCTTCCTCATGTCCAGCCTGAATCTCCCTCCTTTAGTTTAAAACCATCACCCCTTGTCCTGTCGCAACAGGCCCTGCTCAAGTCTGTCCCCATCCTTCTTACAGGCCCCTTTAAGTACAGAAAGGCCACAATAAGGTCTCCCTGGAACCCTCTGCTCGGCCTCACGTGAACAAAGCACCAGGAAGGCTCTGGGCTGGCTGGTCCCAGGCTAAGAGCTGCAAATGTGTTTTATTTCAACCTGGAAGACTTGACTCAGAATCTGATTTTCAGCAGATTTAAAAGGGGTAGCTGCACAAAGATCTCTGCTCAATGGCACTGAGTGTCACTGGCTCCCGCAGGCCACTCCTCTGATTAAAGGCTTTTCTGTAACACCTTGCAGCAACACAGGCAAATTAAGAGAAACACTCACAGTGGGTAAATAGCTCAGCAAACGAGAATCAAGGTTATTTTACACTAAAACCCCTTTAGCAGGGTTGTACGCATGGCAGTCCCTGCGTGGAAACGCAAAACCCGCGGTACAGGGGGTGCGGGGGGAAGGAGCCTCACGGCTGATGACCAGAGATGGTGGCTGGAGTGCACATGGATCCCAGCGGGAAGGAGACCCAGCGCCGCGCCCGGGGAAGAGCCACAGCTCTATTTAGCTATTTTTAAAGCAGCTCATGTGCTGCTTGCTTCAGCCTTGTGCAAACCTCCGGAGCAAAGCCTCAACCTGGCGCTGCTGCGGTTTAATTCAGGGATCCTGCTCGGCTCTTCCCTCGCGCTGACGCCAGCAGGAGCCGCCTGCACCAGCTTAAAGGGGAAAGAAGCAGGAGCCAAGCGGAGCTCGAACGCAGCCGGGGAACCACTTCTGCTCTCTTTAATTGCGCTAAAGCTGAGAGTCTCGCGAAAGGCAGAACAGGAGGAGGTTCCCAGGACAAAGGGGTTTGAGCATCAGTCCGCGGGTGGTTTCCTGCCTGAATTTGACTCCGGGTCACGCGATGCTCGTGCAGCTGCAATGGGGAGCACAGATCTGGGGCTGCTGGGAGCCCGTCAGCAGCTCCGTGGAGGTCCCAGCGCAGGTGCTGCTTCTCACAGCAGCCCTGGGTGCTGTGCTCCGTGTGCCCTCGCCGGAGCGGGACAGAGAAGAGAGGCGGGGAAGCAGCAAGAGAAGGGCAGCGACAGGAAATCTTCTGAGATTTCTCAAGCACACCCTGTGATGCTGGCAGGTTGTGGGGATGGGAGCTCCAACCCCGAGCGGCACAGCTCCTCGCTCCCCACAAACGCCTTGTGCCCTGTAATGCAAAAAGCATCTGTTTAAACTGCCCTGACATGATAACACATGCATAGAAGGTGGTACCCTCAGGAAAAATACCATTTCCAAATAAGCAGCTCACACTGAACATCGCAGCGCTGCACAGAGAAACTGGCTCGCCGATGAGTCGGGATTTTCAACAGTGTATTTGCCGAGCAAGCACACAAACAAAAGATCAATAAGAATAAATTAGACTGGCACAGACAGCAGTAGAGACTGCATTGCACCCCTGAGAGACCGACAAGCCTCTGCTTTCCCATCCACAGCCTAGCGTACGTAAGAGTGACTCATTTTTACTGCAGAATTGTAGGGCATAAACCATTTTGGAGCACGTCAGCTCAAGGCAGGGGAAGAGCAGGTTTAACCTGCGCGGGCAGCCCCGGCGTGCGGGCGCTCACACGCTCGCAGGGCTGCGGACGTGGGGCACCGCGTGCTGAGGGCTGAGGAGGAGCTGGAAGGTTTACAGCAGCACGGCTAAACACGACCCAGGGCTCCACGGACAGCCCGGGTTTGAGGAAGGCTCCGAGCGGGCGGTGATGCTGGGGTGCGGGGCGGACAGCGGCAGGGTAAGGGCAGCACCTGGCACGGGCAGATGCAGAAGAAGAGAGGGGAGCAGGGGAGAAGCCGGGTGAACGCGAAACGCAAAGAGCGCAGGGAGAAGGGCAGCCAGGGCTGGCATGGCTGCACGGAGCCACCGCAAAGCAGAGAAACTGGTATTTGGGCTGGGGGAGGATGCAGGAGGAGGTGACACTTCGCACCAGGAGTGCATGGACATGCCGTGGGGCCTGCGGTGCAAACAAACCAGGGGGCAGAGACAACAAAAGTAGGTGCCTAAAAGGAAACTGAGGAGGAAGATGAGAGGAAAAGCTGTAGTGGGGTGTGCTTTGGCAGAACAGCAAGGCATGTGCCCTGAGCCGGGCCCGTGCAGCAGTGATGCTCCTCATCTGACGGATGGAGACGGTCTGGAGCCAGAGACTCGCCCTGCACGGCTAAGCTGAAAGGATGGTGGTGACATCGGCTTTGACATGAGCCGAGAAGAGACGCTGGTGGGAGGAACAGGCCCACTGGTAACACGCCAGGTCACTGTGCGTGGGGCTGAGCCCACCGTCCTCACCACTCACCCCAGCTCCCCGGGGACAGAGTGTCCCCAGGCCCCAAACCCAGCAGCTGCAGGAATTTTCAGAAGCATAATTCAGCTAGAGAGGTTTAATGCTGTGCAACAGCCAGAGGGTTTGTTTGCTTTTTCCCTAGACTTGTAGGACAGACATCAGGGTTGTGCAGAAATGTGTACATGCATCTTCTTGCCAGCGTGGCCACTGGCTAACAAACTGCTGTAAGAGGAACCCAGAGGCTTATATCAGAAACAACCATCTCCATGTTAAGCACAAATAATTCAGAAAAAGACCAATTTTCAGGTCCAGACCTTTCATTTCCCATGAAAAAGAAAGAGGCAGAGGAGGGAGGATGGGGAGGAAGGCTCTGCACAGCCCAGCCAGCCCTCCCCTCCGGGAGCAGGACACTGCAGACAACGCTGATAAAAGCTCTTGTATTAAGGAAAAAGCCATCATTGATAGATTTTTGGTTCACAGAGACACAGCACACTGCAACCTCTCACTCTGCATGTTAAGGAGGTGATTGCAGGGGGAGGAGGGAGATTTATGGCAGCTCCCGTCATAAAACGACCTGCTTTTCCGCACAGCCCTTCCCAGATGGCTGGTGCACACGGGGAGTTTCTAAGGGTGATCTGAAGGCTGGTGTTTGCCAGTCTATCCACACTGTACCGGCATTATGGAGCCCGGTTAGAAACGGAGAAGCTCTGACATTCACTCTCTCCCCGGTTGCTAGGTGAGAACAGATTCTTGACTATTTTAGTAAAAGGACTGAAATTATCCAACCAAAGAAAGACCCAATGCAGCGCAGCCCATTCGAGTTCCCCAGCAGCACACATCAGAGCGAGCCAGCGACAGAAAACGAGCGCGGTTTGGTACGCAGATGCATTTTTTAATAAGCCAGCAATTTGCTTCTCACGGATTCCCTCGCCAGCCTCGCAACTTGTGACTAACGAGCCCGTTCCCATGCGATGCCGCTCCAAACACTCGCGGGCATTAGGCAACCCGAGAGCCGGCTCCAGGAGAGGAGGATGGTTTAGGTCATCTGATTCATCAAGCATTTGCTAACCTAGTAATTAGCGTCACATAACATACCCGCGGGATTAGCAAGAAGGAGGCTGCAAAGCAGCAGCAGTTTTAAGCTACTGCTGACCGGACTCACGCGAACCCTGGTCCAGCGGCAGCGTCTCCCCAGCCGGCTACGAGCCCCAGGGCTCCCGAGAGCCCTCCAGTGTGTGCCCGTCAGCTCCGAGGCCTGGCTGGGCTTTTGCTTCTCCCCTCTTCCCCAAAGAGCAAAACCCTCCTGTGCACCGGCAGAGCCATGGAGCGAGCACTCAGGTGCTCTGCAGAGGGATGGCAGCACCCGCGGCACCTTCAGCGGAAGCTGCTCCAGAGGTTCGGCTGTTCGCTGAATAAATATAGCACGGGGTCTAAATAAACTGTGGTGACTGCAACACAAAACCTCAGAAACCTGCGGCTGGGAGTGAGGAAGCTGCTGGACACCCCGAGGCAGAGAGGAGCTGATGGATGGATGGATGGATGGATGGATGGATGGATGGATGGATGGATGGATGGATGGATGGACAGACGGACGTTGCCCCAGCCCTGTGGTGGTGCCAGCGACAACTAGGGGGCACCAGCACCCCCTCCAAACACTGTGGAGCACAACAGACAGCTGGGAGTGGGGGGCAAGAGAAGGCAAGGGGCTGGGGACACCCGAGGGCTGGGGATATGGGGTAGTTTGGATGAGGCCTCACAAATGGCTGGAATTGCTGGAAAAAGCTGCTTTGCTGGTTCAGCGGCTGCCAGGCAGCACGTTGGCTCTCGGCACGGTCTGTGCATGTGGGGAGATGGGTCTGTGGATGGGGGGAGATGGGTCTGTGGATGTGGGGAGATGGGTCTGTGGATGTGGGGAGATGCCGCGGGAGCGAGAGGAGAGGGAGGAGAAGTCCCAGGCACAGAAGGAGGTTCACAGCTTTATGCATTTTTTTTTCCTACAGACTGTTTAGTTAACTCTGAGGAATCCAAGAGCCAGAATTGTTGCTCTAGAAACCATTTTGAAGGAGATAATTTTAAAAGATTTTTCACTGAACCTTTGTACCCAAACCACACACTTGAGAGCAGCGCCGGGCAGCAGCACCTCCCGCAGCCCACGCCAAACCCCCTCCCTGCGCCAACATACTGGGGTGGCACTAGGAGCACTGGGTTGGGCTCAGGGTGCAGGAAAAGCATGCTGTGCTGGGGGCGGGTGCTGCAAACAAAAATATCAAGAATAAAATCACGTGCTCGCTCGCTTTCTGAACACATCAGCACTCTGCCAGCAGCGCACACTGAGCCAATGCAAGGGGTGGGCTGCAAGGGCGGGGGAAAGGAAAGGCCGAGAGCAAAGCAGAGGGACAGACCCGTCCCCAAACACATCCCTCTCCTGGGGACATGGCGGTGCAACTGGAAAAGCCGTCCTGGTGACGGGTGGCACTGGTGCTCAGGATAAATCCTGTGGGTGAAGGTTTGCAGCCACGGGGGAGGCAAATGGGGCCATGAGGGAGGTGGGATCTCCCACACCAACAACCCTCCTGCTTTGCCCATTCCATGGCTGGCAAACACACCAGGGCTCCCACAGACACCCCTGGGAGGGCTTGGGGGCCTGTCATGGCAAGGGAAACCCAGCACAGAGCTCTCATGTGCCACACAGTGTGCACGGGTCACCGCTGAGCCAGGGCTACCGGGGAAAAAGGAACAGAGATGCTGTGCTAAGGAAGAGCAGTCACTGCAACAAATCAGGATGAAAGACTCACGCTATTGTTTAAACATTTAAAGAGGGGAAAAAATATCGCACTACAGGCAAAAAGAGAGCTCTCCTAGCTCCCACATCCTTATGGCTAAATTCCAAGTGGCTGTGGAACAACCAAGCAAAATGACCCTCAAACGCACACAACAGCCTGTGTGCAGCAGCCCAGGAAGCAGTGACCGCGTTACGTAAACCATCGAAGGTCAACTCTGCAACCGGCACAGTGAATATTGATGTTGCAATCCCACTTCTCACAGGAGCCGAAATCAAAGTTCAGGAACAGAAGGAGAAAAAGCAGCTTCCGCCTGGGAATGGGAGGGACTGGGGGCTGCAGCCCCTTCGGTGGGGACAGAAGCCCATCCTGCAGAGCCTGCTTGAGTGTGCGCTGCCAGACGGGTGTTGTTAGACCAGGGCCACTCTCATCACAATGCACAGGCTCAGGAGATCCCCTCCGTCCCCGTTTGACGCAGGGCAACTTCTGTGCACCCACAAATACAAATCCTATTAAAGGAAAGCCAGGCTGGAGCCCAAGCAAGCAACAGAAGGACCTGTAACGCCCCATGGTTGCAATGGGGTGGTGCAAGAGGGGAGCGAGGTGCCAGTTAAGGTTTCTCCCACCTCAAGCATCTGATTCCTGGAGTGAAAGATCTCAGAGAAGAGACAAAGTCTCCCCTGCTGCTCCCTCCTCCCCACCGAACAGGTCGCTACAGACTCGCCTCCACCTTTCCAGCATTTGTCCAGCCCAGGTCATCTTTAAATGTGTCTTTGAGTGCAAAGGCCCCTGCAGGGAGCATGGACGAGGAAGAGGAAGATGTGTCTGAGGATGGAGAGCGACACAACTGTTAAGGCAAGGGGTAACACGGGAGTGACTGCAGGGACATCTGGGGCTGCACCCTGTGGCCGCCCCAGCAGCACCTACCCCCACCCTGCTGTTCGCCCTGGAATTCGGCTCCTTCCCGCTGCCCCTGGCACCAACATTTCCAACACGTCCACTGCGGAGAGAGAGCAGAGCCCTGTGAGCAGCGGTAAGTGCTGCTGGGGGAGCCCTGCGTGGCATCTGAGCTGCCACAAGGGTCAGACAGCCCTGAAGCAAGTTTGGGTTTAAATTCTCAACCAAGTATTGAACGTGGCAGAAACACCCTTGACAAAAAGCAGCAGCTATGGGCTCTGGCTGATCAGCTCTGCCTTGCCCTGACCGCACTTTTCTCCCCTGAATTTATGCCAGTGCGGGATAACAGTGCTGAAGGCCTCTCCACCCCGCGTGTTTGGAGAGGGGCAGGATCACCCGTGTCTGTAACCCCGTCTGCTCCCCATGGCTGGGTCACCCCTTCTCCCACACCTGCAAACCCCCGTTTATTCACTCTGCGATGCACTTGTCCATCCACATGCCACAAATGCAAAACTGACCCCTCACCACTCAAACCGCCATCGGTGTGAGCTGTTTAATGAAATGAATTAGCGTTGTGATTTCTCTCCTGACAGGGAGTTCAACCATTGAGAAAAACACCACCCGGCGCATGGAAACTCCCAGAACTGCGGGGACAGCCTCAGGACGAGCCACCCTGAACAGCCCCACGGCGGCTGCGGGACACGGGCAGCACTCACAGCTCTGAAAATCCGCCCTCCCCAATTCTGAACCGGAGGAGAGCGGCGGCAGCTCATGTGGGCTGACACAACACGTCCGACTGTCCCAGAGCGGAGCAAACGCAGCATTTTGACCATTTCTAAGCACATTCCCAACCTGCAGCCCAGTTTATCTCTTTGCACCATTTGTGATCCTTACCAGAACTATTTCCAAGTGCAGATTTCCCAGAAATGTACAGAAAGAGCCTACGTCAGCCTCTGGATGTAAAGCCATAGCTAAGCCCCTCACAACCAAATACCATTATTTTCTCCACATCAGAGCTTTCCTGCAGCTCTCCCCAATTGTTTTACAAATCAAACAGCCCTTCGAACATCTCTGTAGCTATGTGGGGCCACGGTGGGCAAGACCCACGTGTACTGGCCACTCTTCTGCCACAAGAAGTGACTTGCCCAACCGCGACACGGCCGGGCTGGACACCCACAGCAGCACCGTGCTCCCCAAAACCAGGAGTGTATCGCGGCCGTGTTGCCAGTGCTGCTGCAACCGCCAAAGCAGCCTCAGCAGCCCCCAAAACCAGGGCCAAATGGTCACCTTAACATCCCCACGGTCCCGAGGACCACCCGCACGGGCCCCAAAACGCCGACCTGAACACCCCTTTGGGCCCAGGCGGCCACGTCACCGAACTCACAGTTCCAGCCATCGCTGGCACCTCCAGACAGGTTTGCGGGTGTTTGACATCACCCTGTGCACACATCAACTGGAATTAATTGTTCACCTTTAAGACAGTGAAGTACTAAAAGTTTAAAACCCCGAAACAACAAAGCATGGCTAGAGAGGTATACATAGATATATTTATATAGACATACATGTATGTATCAGGTTTACTTTAGGCAGATTCATGCAATATTTTTTTTCCTGCCCCCCCCTTTTTTTTTTCTTTTAAAAAGTTGTCAGTTTTATTCTCTCATTTTCCAAGTTCTTACTAGCAGGCCCAGCACTGCTTCTCGGCTTGTTCACGAACCAGACCAGTTAGAAACGGAGGAGAACAGATCACCAGCCAAAGGAAGGGCTGTCTCCTCGCAGAGCCATCTCTCTGCTAAATATTTTATTAAGAACATAAGGGCCTTAATGCACTGAGCTCCAGATGTGTTTGTGCATACTGCATTTAGTCATCCTCGTGTCCACACGCCTCTTCCTTCAATTAAAAAATACAGGAAATTCAATAGAACACTTCAGTATGGATCGCTTGTACATGGGACACCGGGTGCTCCCCAACACTCACATTTCGAGGGTGGAATATGTCATTTTATAGGCATAATATGTCATTTCTGTACCTGTATCCGAGTCTTTTTGATCTCCATTTGTTCCAACAGTGAAAGGCAACTTCCGTTTGGTCGCTCGCTCTTTCACCTCTTTGCCGCCATCGCTCCGGTCCAACTTCGGAGTCTTGGTTAGAGAAACTTTATCTTTATCCTAGAAAGAGAAGAGACCAGATTAACAAGCGCCTTCCCAGACCGTGTCCACCTAACCCCTTTCCCAAAGTCTCGTTTATTCGTGTGGCTTTGGATTTGAATGTGCACTGAGGTGCAGCAGGTGATGCTGGGGCTGCTCAGGATGAGCAGCTGGAAGAAATTATGAAGAAACACCCTGAGCGACACAACATCCCCAAGTATTGAGACAGCAACAGTGAGAGCTGGTACACAACTCAAACTTCAAGAATTCAGCATGCTGAGAATATATACAGACTGAAGTCACGCACTTGTGTTTCTGCTGTTGGAGACATAGAATTATTTTGAGCAAGAGCTGCTGGTTTGAAAACTGTGCCACTGCTCTGGAAACAAGGGCAGAACGAGCAGCTTTGTGACAGATCTGATTTCAATAACCCAGCAAAACCCAGAACTTAAGCTTTAAAGTTAGATTAAGTAAAAGAATCTCAATACATTAAATCATGCCAGACCACCTCTGGAAAATCAGACAAGCAAATGTGACTGAAATTCCCGTGTTTAGAGCGGCTGGGTCACGCTGTGTGCGCAGCCCCAGGTCCTGGGTGGCTCCAGTGCCAGCGGTCACAGGATCACGGTGTCACCGCACACGCTGCTCCTTCCCCTTCCCCAGCTTCTCTCTGGCGACCAGACTGTGCCCGTAGATTAAAGAGAAATGGTTCACTCAGACCAACAGGTTCTTCTCGCGCGTCCCTGGTGCAATGGGCAGTGTGACACCCCCGGCTGCGCCCCTGCTCGGCCCCCCTCACTCGCCCCAGTGAGCATGAAAAAATGGGCTGGGGAATCCCTTTTTTGGTAAAACAAGCTAAACAAACCTGTCTGACAGCGGCTCTCGTGGCCAAGGCATGTTTAGCTTCAGGCGCACAGAATTGTCTTTCGGAGCCCGATGAAGGGCAGCCCCGCTCGAGAGCCCATCCTGGCACGGGAGTCAGTGGAGCAACGGGACAAAGTCACAGCAGCCAAAATAAACACCCCGGCATTTCGTTTAAACGCTCCGGATTTAAATGCTGTTGTCTTTTTTTTTTTTCTGACGCGAACAAAACTCATTCAATTCCATCACCAGGTGCTGCTCGGAGCAGCTCGAGGAGTAACCGGTGCCAGGGACCACGGAGCATCACCCGGGACCCCCTGTTGCAAGCAGGTCACTTGGTCTGGCCTTTCCTTCCCCAGTTTAGTACAAGTTTAACGCTCAAATCCCACTAACTGCATCAGTGCTGAGCACCCCGAGGCTGTGTCGATGTGGGTAAAGCACCATCTTCCCAGGGTGTAACGACTGCAGGGACGTGGCCCCAGCATCCCCCTCAAAAACTTCAACTGCGCTTCAAGACAACCATCAGCCCAACAATTTTTACCCTTAAAAGTCAGGGTCTGGGACAAAGAACATAAAGCCAGAGAAGCCCATGTGCTCGTCTCTTCCTCTGCTGCCCACACCAAGGGCACCAGCACCACCTGAGCTGCTCCGCCGTCGTGAGCCGCGGCATCGGCCACAAAGCGCTGGTGAAACCCGGCAACGATTCCCACTCTGGAGGTGTGTTTGCACCTCTCACACCCGACCTGCGGCTCGGGATTGCCAGCACCACGCAGTGACAGCCCCGGGGGAGAGAGGCCCTTCTGCAAGACCCCGAGGTGGATCAGTCCCAGCCGACAGTTCACAAGTGACACGTCCCTGCCTCAGCCATGCTCGCTGTCTGGACAGGAATTTCCTCACCCTGACCCTTCGAGCAGGCTGTTCCACCCCTGTGTCAGTGGGGGTGATGGTTTTAAACTAAAGGAGGGAGATTCAGGCTGGACATGAGGAAGAAATTGTTGCCCCTGAGGGTGGTGAGAGCCTGGCCCAGGTTGGCCAGAGAGGTGGTGGATGACCCATCCCTGGAGACATCCCAGGCCAGGCTGGACGGGGCTCTGAGCAACCTGAGCTGGTGAAGATGTCCCTGCTCATGGCAGGGGTGGCACTGGGGGAGCTGGGAAGGTCCCTTCAACCCAAACCATCTGTGATTGACTCTGTGACACTCTGCCTGCTCTGGCAGCAGCGGGCAGGACATGGTTGAGCCCCAGCCCCCCAGTGGGGTTTCCTACACCACAGCATTTCTTCCACACACCAGTTTCACGTTGAGCACTCCAACAAGAGATCAACTGCGCTCAATGCAAAAAAATACATTTTTTTCATTGTCTGTTACTTTAAAACAGATTTCAGCAGGAGCAAACCCATCTCATCGTGTCCTCTGCTGCCCAGAACACCCTCTGTCTCATGCAGACCCAGCTGGGGCACCAGCCAGCAGCGCTGCTGCTCCTGTACCCCACTTAAAAGCAAACAACAACTGGGGACGGCTTGTTTACGACACAGCTTCTCTAAAACTCCCCTCATCTTTGAATCTGGCTGCTGTGGAGCCTTGAACCTGTGGGCACGGGTGGGCTGTGGAGCCCACAGCCAGATCGCTCATCTGCTGTGTCAATGCCATACGGGATCTCTGCACACCCAGGAACAGGATAAAGCGCAGTACAGGTAAAAATGCAACTTACTGTACAAAGTTATCGCAATGTTGTTCAAAGCTCCATGTTGGTGTCAAGACAAAGAAGACAGGAATCAGGCAAAAGCCATTCCCGGTCAGCCGGGGAGCCCCCCGTGGAAATGCCATGTGCACCCAGCTGCGAGCTGCCCGGCAAGCACCTCCAGCAAGATTAACACCAAGGAACGAAGGAAGTGGCGGCAGTCCCAGCGATGCTTTGAAGATTAATTTGTACAGTAGCAGAATGATAACCTTTTATACTAATGGGAGCCAAGAAGACCCAAACGTTGCTCCCCCTGGAAAGCAGCGACGTGCAGCTGTTGCAGTGAAACCACCACAGAGAAACTAAGGCAGCCTGGAGACCCATATTCCTGAAAACATAGTGCATTTTAATTTTCTTATTTTAAGTTTTACTTCTCTAGTCATTTCTGATTTTGTAATGAAGAATGTAGTATTTTTCTTGAGTAAAACCTGTCTTCACTTTTAGGTCATCTCCTGTTCGAAGTTAAGCTCAGACTCATCTGAAAGGCACAAGAATCAGGTTTCACAAAAAGAGTAAACCCAAATTTGTCAATGTTGGAGAGAAGCTTGTATGAACATCTGTGTGTAAGACAGGCCCGGGGCTCTTGAAGGCCGGGACAGGTTAAGTTTGGGGAACGGGGGTGCTGGGTAGCTCAGCAACAGAAACAAGTTCCCTCTGTCGGTGTTGACAAAAGCTGCTTTGGCAAAGGGCAGAGAGAAGACCACGACTTCAAGAAAACCTCTGCTGTCACATTATGTTATTTGTAAGATTTACTATAGGAATAACCAAACCCACCTTGAGTTGCACTTGCTGCAGGTAAAAGATGCATCAGAAGCCACTGTCAGGGTTTGGAGCATGAACCGATCAGGAACCGGCCCCAGCAGCTGCCCAAGCCGCGAGGCTCCAATGATGCTTAACTGTGTCTGTGCTGACTGCAACGATTGCTCATCAGCAAGAGAGACCTGATACCAACCTGCTCAGGTCACTAACGACACATTTGAATAAAAGCCACTTCAGCTTATTGTCCAAACATTGGTTTGCAAAGCAAAACCAAACACGCAGTTTCCTTTAGACGCAGATATCTGCCACATAGAAACACATGCAAAGAAACATGTGTTTCCAGCAGAGCAGCTGAGCTATGTGTGGCCGTTTTGCAGCTGCAGGCAGCAGGGCTGACCGGGGCTGTGCCGCCAGCGCCCACACAGACCTGCACCGCACAGACCTGCACCGCACAGACCTGAACCGCACAGACCTGAACCACACAGACCTGAACCGCACAGACCTGAACCACACAGACCTGAACCACACAGACCTGAACCACACAGACCTGAACCGCACAGACCTGAACCGCACAGATCTGAACCACACAGACCTGAACCGCAGAGATCAGCACCGCACAGATCTGAACCACACAGACCTGAACCACACAGACCTGAACCACACAGACCTGAACCACACAGATCAGCACTGCACAGACCTGAACCACACAGACCTGAACCGCACAGACCTGAACCGCACAGACCTGAACCGCAGAGATCAGCACCGCACAGATCTGAACCACACAGACCTGAACCACACAGACCTGCACCGCACAGACCTGCACCACACAGACCTGAACCACACAGACCTGCACCGCACAGACCTGCACCGCACAGACCTACACCGCACAGACCTGAACCGCACAGACCTGCACCGCACAGACCTGAACCACACAGACCTGCACCGCACAGACCTGCACCGCACAGACCTGCACCGCACAGACCTGAACCACACAGACCTGCACCGCACAGACCTGCACCGCACAGACCTACACCGCACAGACCTGAACCACACAGACCTGAACCACACAGACCTGAACCACACAGATCAGCACCGCACAGATCTGCACCGCACAGACCTGAACCACACAAACCTGAACCGCACAGACCTGAACCGCAGAGATCAGCACCGCACAGATCTGAACCACACAGACCTGAACCACACAGACCTGCACCGCACAGACCTGCACCACACAGACCTGAACCACACAGACCTGCACCGCACAGACCTGAACCACACAAACCTGCACCGCACAGACCTGAACCGCACAGACCTGAACCGCACAGACCTGCACTGCACAGACCTGAACCACACAGATCAGCACCGCACAGACCTGCACCGCACAGACCTGAACCACACAGACCTGAACCACACAGACCTGAACCACACAGACCTGAACCACACAGACCTGCACCGCACAGACCTGCACCGCAGCCCCGCTGGAGCCCGCGCTCACACCAACAAAACCTGACTCACAGCCCAGCCTCTTCTGCAAAGACTTGCATTACCAGCAATGGAAATCCCCACAGCCCTTTGTTCTCCAAAATGAAAGTATTTGAAGTTGCAGCGCTAGTAAAAAAATAAGCAGCAAGGAACCAAAGCGGCGCCGGTCGCCTGGGAGAAGCCCAGAAGGACCGAGGGCTCCAGCGCGGTGCCCCTGGGCGATGCCCGCGCCGACCTTACACACCAAACTGCTGCCTTGGGCAAAACAACCCATGCTGCAAAAAAACAAAACGCTGGGAGAGCAGGAGCTTCCCTGCACTAACGCAGACAGGAGTCAGTCGTGTCCTGAACAGGGCTCTGTCGTGGGGGGAGAAACTGGGCAGAACGGTTTGCACCCCGCGTTACAAACAGGGATGGACAGCATTTTTACCCAGAGTATGGAGCCACCTGGAACTGAAGCCCCGTTTCCACGTGCCTCCGGCTCCAGGTGTGTAAGAAATACCCTGCGATGCCCACGGGCTGCTGGTCTCCCCAGAACATCGCTCTGCGGTGTCTGTCACCCTGAGCTCCGGAGTGTCGCGCCTGGAGGGTGCTGCACACACAGCCTGGCACAGGGAACACCCGACAGCCCAAAGCGCTTCAAGAAGAAACGAGAAATAAAGACTATGTTCCCTTTTCTGGAATTGGGAGAAGAGGGAGGAGCAAAAGCAAAAACTTTTTTGAACGACAGGAAAAATAATGAAATGGGACCCAAATGTATTCATACAACTAAAATTATTAGGGATAAAAGGTGTAGTAGTTTTTCCCCTTCACTCCTGCGGAAGCAAACTGAGTTTGATCCAGAACGGGTACCAGTGAGGTACCGTGACCCCCAGCGAGGTACCGTGTCCCACAGTGAGGTACCATGACCCCCAATGAGGCTTCCTCACTGAGGACCCACCACCCATCATGGGGGCGCAGGGGACGGCAGCACCGTCAGCATTTCCCCAACACTGCCTGCCCGGTTTGCTCAGTTACTACGAGCACATCCAGAACTGAGGGCCAAGTGCTGTTCTGCTCGGTGTTCAACCGCTGCAGCAAAAATGCAATTTGGACTATGCAAGCGGGAGCGCTTTGCCATAGAGACAACTCCTCTGCTGCAGCCCCCGAGCAGCCAGTGTGACCGCACAGCCAGCGGTCCCGGCACATCAGGAAATGGTTTCGACGACTGATATCACTCTTGCTGCGATGCTCTGCTCAGCCTAAGTCATGAGTAATCTGCGTCTGGTACATCTGTGCATCTACACCAGAAAGAAGTATTATTCATATATGGCATACATATTTTTATAAACCCCTTCAGGCTGAACTCAAGCAGAAGGAGCCCCCGGGGCCGCCCAGCACCTGCCCTGGGCAGGCTGTGAGCAGCCTTATAAGGCTGGTAGAGCCCGACCAGCCACCCCGCCAACCCGGGCAGAAACAGCTCCTTGCTCAGCAGCAGCCACGCACATGAAGCATCTGACGCCGTCGGCCCTGGAGGGCAACACAGACACGGTCTTTAAACCACTCTGCGCTCGTGGCTGCGCCAGTGCAAACGACATCTCACTAGTTACCGCGTCCTTCACATGAGAGGGCAGGGAGCAGAGCTAGGAGTTCCCTCTTGTAATTAGCTCTAGAGCTGAAAGGCAGAAGCTCACATCCTCTCCCACAGAGCAGGAGCCCTCTGCAGCAAGGGCGGCCTCCCGGGGAGGCGGCTGCGACGTGTCCGAGCGCAGAACCCGCGTGTTTCCTGCAGCGCTCAGCCCGCCCGGACACCGGGACCACCGAGCATCCTGCGCCGTTCCGCGCCTCCGGAGCTGGGGCTTCACAGCCCCAACATAAAGCCTGTTTAATGTCAGCTGTTGACAGGAAGGTTGCGTTGAGAGGAAAACACTTAAGTGGCAATGCAGATATTGCTTTGCTCCGCTCGCCCCACGCGCCATGGCAGGCAGCCCCGGGGGTGCAGGTCCCTGCGCGTCCCTGCGTGCCGCTCAGGCTCTGCCCAAAATCAAAAGCAGTGGCTTGCTCGACAGGCAGGCAGAGCAGTCTGGAAGGAGTAGGTTGTTAGTCTGGAAGGTGGAGGTCTAACAACCGAGTGCTTTTACCCTGAGTCACCGCTCCAGCTCACGCTTCAGAGTTAACCAGAAACAGGGTGATTTGCTGTACACTGTGCTTTGGCCGCTTAGGCTGGATTTCAGCTCGGTCCCTGGAGGACAAGAGCCTTCAAGTTTTTTCTCTGTTGAGATGACCAGAATTAAGTGAGCAGAAAGGCTCTTCCCCATCCTCACTCGATACCACTCTCCGAGGATGACGCCTCTGAATGGGAAGCATAAAATTATTTGTGTCCTAGTTATTTAGCCAGCGGGAGATAACTCCAGCTCCCGGCATCCCTAGCGCTG
This sequence comes from Streptopelia decaocto, assembly GCF_964273445.1. Lineage (NCBI taxonomy): Eukaryota > Metazoa > Chordata > Aves > Columbiformes > Columbidae > Streptopelia > Streptopelia decaocto. The sequence goes on along the minus strand of NC_138666.1, from coordinate 6,198,257 downwards.
CTCAACAAACCTGCTCTGTAAATAACATGCAGCCTTTAAGCTGCCACGAGTGGATGAAATAAAAGGGGAACTGATTCATATTATAACTGATCCTCTCCCTCCCAAAGCACCTGTGCCAACAGTAAGCTTCTTACGCGGCGCAGACAAAACCCCGTATCTGCATACCCCGTGCTGCTGCACTCAGCCTCGTTTGCCGTGGCAAACGCTGGTGTGTCCCCGCTGCAGCAGCGCAGCTGGGTCACCAGTTGCTGTCCCCCCAGCAGAGCGTCCCTGCAGAAGCGATGCTGCTGCTCTCGGGGCGGCTCCCGCGCCCGACCCACACACTCGGCAATGCAGAAAAGGGAACGGGGCAGGTGCTCCCAGCACACACAATAACCAAATTTCCGCCTGGGATTTTCCTAATGGTTATTTGTCATTTTCCTTGTTTGGCAATAATATGACTTCAGTCATAAGAGGAGTTAGTGTCATCAATAGGGGAAGCGACAGAGTGAGCGACATGGCATCGCTGGTGCTCACAAAGCTCAGCCTGAGCTGGCGGGGCCTGGCAGGAGCTCCTGGGGGATGCTGAGGAACTGCGGCAAGGAGGTGACAGGAAAGCGGATGGTATTTTTTTCCATAGCAGAATGCAGTAGATGTAGGTTTTAATTTTTATTTAAAGGTATCCATACCCAGCTTTTGGCACAACTAGTTATGGGAAACTAAGGATGAAAAAAGCTGAACAAGAGGAGGCAGAGCTTGAGTCTGAAGCAAAACAAGAAATCTGGCAATGAAGGGGAGAAGTGTGAACTTATTTATTTTCAAACTCAGATTTCATCTGGATAACCTCACCTCAAACCCAGTCAAAACCTGAACACTTGCAATGAAGCCCCAGCAGCGGAGGTTCCAGCAGAGCAGCTCACACGCTGGGGCTGGTCAGGCCACACTCAGAGCCCAGACTCTGGGTGAGGCAAGAGCAGCCGAGTCTGACACAGACGCAGCATTTCCAGCCAGAGAGGGAGGAGGAGAAACTCCTCCCTGGCACAGCACGCGCCTGCGCCATCCTGCCTTACTCGGTCCTTCCCCAGTGTACTGCAGAAAGCCTTAAAAATGTGCAGTACTTGCAGGGGGAACCTACCAAAGCATCCCCCCGCGGCTCGGACTGGTCGGGTCTCCACAACACTTCCCAGGAATTGCAGCCACTGAGAAATGACGCAGAGCCCGGCGGTGGCAGTGCCAACACACAGACCTGGTTCTGCTGATGAAAACCCACGGCAACCTCTGGCCACAGGAAATACGGCCACAGCTTGAAGACATCAGGCATAAGGGGCAGCAGCCCTAAAAGAAGATGGCAAGTGAACCAAACACGGTACCTTTTTCCCCGTTTGTTTCTCCACCATGTCGTTGCTGAGAGAGAAATCTTCTGGCTGTGGTGTTTTAGAACACCCACCCTTGGGCATCGTTCTGCCTTCCTTACTTGATCTTCATTTATGCTGCCATCGCCTCATCATCAACCGTCTGTTTAGAGAGAGGAAAAGAGAAGTTAGACATCTCAAAATGATCTTCCCACTGGGGAAATAAGGCAAAATGCTTCCTGTGGGGATGGATCCCTACCGAGCTCTCCAATGGCCACCCCAGGATGGCAGAGCAGCTCCAAGTGCCGTGCACCACAGACCAGAGCGGGCAAACCCGCTGCTGGCTCCTGCACCTTCCGCACGGGGAGCAAGCCGGGACCTGCAGTTGCAAACACGGCTTGTTTCTTGTGCAAGGCAGGGCCTAAAACGGGTCGTGCCCTAACAGAGAGCAACATCCCTCCTGTTCTTCATCTACAGCATCACTGCAAAGCTGCATAGAGCTTCTTGTGGCTACAGCTCCATCTGGGGTGTGGGGATGGAGCCCCCGGGTGGGTGTCTGGGGCAGGGACACCCCGTCTGTCACCCCAAATTCCCAGACACTCGCAGCAACAACACATGCATCGCTAAATTACAAAACCTACTTATAAAACGCGCTTCTTGAACATGCTGCCATTATGAGAGGAGACCGGAAACAGGCAAAGGGGCCCAGCGTTGCGGACGCTTCGCCACGGACTCCTCACCCTGCACCGCAGACGTGGCCCAGGTGAGACAATTTGGGGAATAACAAAGCGCCGCCTGCTCCTGCCATGTGTTGCCTGGTTACAGGGCTGAAAAGACAACTGACATCCGAAATACAGCAAAGCATGAGCTACAACAGGGATCAGAAACACTGTCTGAAGCCAAGGCAGGCAAGGCCTTTTTAGGTGAATAAAAATATCTCCTCTCTGGAGACCAGAGGCTAAAAAGCATCAGTGCAACAGTATATCTCCGAGAAGTGACCCACATCAAGCCCTACAGCAAAGGTCTCGTACTTACGCTGAAACGGCATAAACAGGCACCATTTGAAAACTCTTTCCCCAGCTAATTGCCACCTGACAACACTACACATTGCACCCATTAACTTCTTATAATAGCGGCTGGGTTTCTGCAGAGCTACAATTGCAGGAAATTGTCCAGGAACAGAGTCATGCAGTGCTCCATCACAAGATGGGAATTCTGTGGGTGGGGAGAGGAGAGGAGAGGAGCCAAACCCTCTGGTGTGCTCAGGCCAAGGGACAAAGCTCTGGGGACTGTGACCCGTGTCGCAGCAGCACCAGCAGAGCCCAGCGCCTCTCACCGGGTGCCGGTCCCAGCACCGCAGCCGCAGCGGCAGGACGAGGTGACACAGGCTGGACGGACACTAGCATGGCTCTTTCATCGGCCTTGTATTTTACAAGTTCCCTGGAAATCCCTTCATAATTTAAGTGCTTGATTTACGCTTCAGAGGCTTTAGGGCCCTTTGGTTTGGTTTGTGGGTTTGTTTTTTTTTTTCAGTCATTCAGAAGCCCCATCCCAGCCCTGCAGCAGCACAAATTCCCAGACCAAAGCACCAGGCACAGACAGTGCTAAGACACCCGGCGCTGGCATTTTCAGCAGAGACTCTGCTTTCCAAGGCAGCTCATCCTCCGCCCTGACTCCTCTGCCTGCGCCACGGGAGGACAGATACCCGTGTTGAGGAACAGAGGCTTTTGGGGACTGAGGCCTCTTCATGTCCCCCTGCTCCCTGCGGGGACAAGCTGTCGTGCTGAGTTTTGGGACCCCAGCCCTTTCCTTCTGGATCCAAGAGCAGGAAAGGATCCAAACTGGCAAAGACACGAGCAGGCTGATCAGCCCTCTTCATCGCTGCAGCTGGGGAGAGTGCATAAAATTCAGTATACGCACCCGACACGTCCATAAACAGAAAACTTAAAAAGAAAAATCTTCTGTTAGAGCGAGGGAATGGCTGCAGAAATCCGCGCGTCCAAATTCCTGCTCTTCATCATCTGAAGGGCCCGCAGCCCAGCACCGCTGCCAGAGTTCAAGCACCACAAGGGCTGACTGAAAACAGCACCTTAAAAAGGCAGCCGGGCCGTGCTCGGGCACGCTCGGCCCGGTGGAGAGAGCCTGGAGCTCACAGAACCTGCAGCCAAGAGCCAGCAGCTCCAGCTGCGGGGTCCCCACACTCCCAGCCAGGGGCCCAGCGGCACCGAGGTGTCACCAGCTCCACTGAACGCCCTGGAGCTCGAGACGTCCCCTCCACGGTGCACATCGATGGTCCCAGGCGCTGCAATTGCTTCTTCTAGAAGTGGCTTCAGACGTTGACAGCCTTGAGAACTCGCTCTGTCAGCCATCACTAACCGATTTGTAAAGTTTAAGAATGTTTTTCCCCTCGGTCTCACCTCCTGGTGCTCATTAAGGTGCCGGAGCACGTGCCGGGGAGGAGGCAGGAGCCGGCAGGAGCACCAGGTCAGTGCGGAGGACACGGAGTCGCCCACCCGCACAGATTCACTTCAATATTCACTGCAAATCTAAGAAGTGGAAATTCAGATGACGTGCTAGGCAATGGAAATTTATTTGCACTTTGCAGAGGATATTGAAAACAAGCAGCTTCACTTGCGCTGGTCACGAGCACAGGGGCCAGCACAGCTGGACCAGGACACGCTCTGCTCCGGACCACGAACAGCCAAAAATTAAAACCACGTCATTTCCAGTGCCTCAGTAAAACTCCTCCATGGCCTGCACACTGTCAACTTATTCTCAAATAAATTCTCCCCACTCCCGACGTCTTTGCGGCTGTTTGTAACCAGGGTAGGTACCTATTCACGTGGAGCTTCCAAAACCTGTTTAACTGAGAAAAGGCCAGACGGATGCCAGATTAATTCTGCACCCCTTCTGTTCATCTCGCTGACTCATTACACTTGGAAAGCTGGCTGCCTCGCGTGTAAACAGAGCACTGGCCTGTTTAACAGCTTGGAGGGAGTATTACATTTGCACAACAATTACCAACAAGGCTCGCAGTCTTCATTTCATTTTTAAGCACGTTTAATAAGAGTCAGAGGGGAGCTACAAACTCCCAGGTTGGAAGAGCGATCCCCAGCTCGGTGGACTGACAGCCGAGCGCTTCAAAGTCACAAATCTAGGGCTGCACAATTACACTTTGGCTTCAATCCCTCCTTAATCTGGGAGCTGGAGGAGCCGCCCCCTTTCCACGACACCCCTCTGCATCTCACCCCCCCACCAGGAAACAATCAGCACCCTTCCTATTTGGGAAACAATTAACTAAGCCCCCTGAACTGGATTATTATATGTCTGCTGCACAATAAGAAGTGGGAGATGGAGTGAGTGCAACAGAATATACTCCCTCACATCTCTTTGGGAAAACAAAAGGAGATGTTTTCCCCAGTGAGCAGCCGGCCCAGCTATGGGGGCTGTGCTCACTGGCATGGAACCCCTTGAGCCATCAACACCCCTTCACCATCAGCACCCCTCGAACCATGAGACCCCCCTGAGCCACCAGCAGCCCTCGAACCACGGGACCGCTCGAGCCACGATCACCCCTTGCACACACCCCCCCCATCCTGTCCTCTGTCCTTGCTGGAGTGAGGAACCAGCAGAATTTTTTCTTTTCATTATTATTTTTTTTTATTTTGCCCAGGGCATGCCAAGCCAAAGCCACACACAGAGACCAAGCATTTCTGAGGAGGATGTCAAAAGGCAATGGTCCCAGAAGGGATGGGAAGAGAAAGGAGGGTGATGTGTCCCGTCGGGCTGGCTGGGAGGCTGTGGGGACCAGGCACATCCAGTAGCCGGGACTGGGCTGCCAGTAAAGGCGATGAACAAATCGGGACAGACCGAGACATACACGGCCGGACCCCACTCGCAGGAGAGATTCCTCGTTAACGAACCCAGCGGACTTGCTGTACATTAAGTCCCCCACCCCTACCCCTCCTGCCCTCACGGGCACAGCAAGCAGCATCCATATTTGACAGGAGAAAAAGCAAACAGCGCTGAAGTCCTCCAGTGCTTCCAGATTTATAGCCAAGGCAGAGCAACAGCTTTGCCCGGTCCTGCCCGTCCCGGCCCCCCTGCCCTCGCACCCCCGTGGGACCGGCCCCACAGGCTCCTGCCATCTCCAGCTGAAGACACAACAAATCAGCTCATGCCCGGGACCCGTGCGGTGCATCCTGCCCATACCCTGCCAGCTTGGAGCAAAAAAGAGCTTGTGCAGGCTTCTTGAAATGCCAGACAATAAGAAGAAAGCTGGCTGGAGGCTCTTGGCCATTACAAAAAACTCCAGTGCGAGGATGGCAGTTAGAGGCACAGACGTTATTTGCACAAATTCGACACATTTGTTTGGTCTGAAAAGGTTGGAATATGAACAAGGCCTGCTGAAACATGAGAATTTTAAAACCTCAGGCTCCTTTTGAGGGCCCCGTCCCAGAAAAACGGGTGCCCTTGAATCTTTGAAAATTGCCTTAAAATACCAATTCACATAGATCACATGCAAAACTTTATTCCCCTGCCCTTAGCACTAGAAAGCGTGGGGAGAAAAACAGTAAGTTGAGGTCTTTCAACATGCTGAACCGTGCCCTTCTCCATCACTGAGATATTTGTCCCCCAGCACAGCCCGTCCCTGAGCTGTGCCCAACAGTGGCACCTGCACTAAAGTCCCCGTGTCCGTCACTAACAGGCTGTGTGTTCAAAAAAGCCACGTCACATCCTCAGCCCAGCGCTGCCCACGCACACCCCATTCCGTGCTGTTCCCAGCACCAAAGCCCAGCTCCTCACCAGTTTTTCCTTTACCTGTCAGGCCTACACAGCTCAGGGTAAGTACCTAAACCTGGCTGTGAGCACCAGCAGGACGTGCAGTTTGGGGAACAAGGGACCATTGTTCGTTGTGCTCCAGCTCGGCTCCGGAAGAGCAAAGTCCATTTTCCCCAGCACAGTACACAGCGCGGGGCGGCGGGAGCCGGCACAGCAAACACGGCGTGTTCCAGGCACCGGCCCTACAACCGAGTAATCACAACCATTAGCTATTAATAAGATAGCGCAGCGCGAGGTGCTAATTCTTGCAGCTGTTACCAAAACAAGGGAGATGGAGGGATCTCTGTGTTTCCCTGCTCAAATGCAGCAGTTGAAAAGTGCACTTGCCTGCGGGGACATGGGGGGTCACTCCACTTTCACAGCTCTGTCACATCCTCACCTTCAACCCAACATCTTTCTTTCCCCTGGGGAACTTGCTATCTTTTTGCTCCTGTTTTTTAAAGGGGGATGTTGCTGCTCATCAGGAGTTCCTACAGATGAAACATCCTCCTTCAGCTCTTTGCACGGCTCCTTCTTTCCTGTTCTCAGAATCGACGCCTGGTCCCCACAACAGTCCTTTCTTCCACCTTTCTCAAATATTTATTTCGCCTTAACCCACAGTGCTTCCTGACCTCCTGACGCTGCGGGATGGGTTTGCGTGGGGCTCGGACCAGGCTTGCTTGCTTTCTCAAACACAAGCCAGCCAAGCAAATGAAGGCAGCTGTTAGTATTTCAATCATTTGTGAAACAGATGCACCTTCCCAGTGTTTATTAGGACCTGCAGAAAATAAAGCAACGGAGAAGCTCAGCCTGACGAGTGGTTTGCGCACATGGACGTGCACCCACGTCTCCAAGGACCACGGCCAAGATGATGCTCAAGACCTCACCAAGCACCGTCAAAGTCCATATCCTCAACGGGTGATGACTCGCTACACAAAACCATCCCTGTAAGGGGTGAAATTCAAACCACAATCCCTCCACATGTCACTCACAAGCGTCATTTCCCACCCCAGCATCTGAAGACCAGGCAATGGTCTCTAATTATGACAACTCTTAAGATTTTCTACTACACAAAGTGCTGCTATTTAACGAGATTATATTTGGAAATTTCTGCCCTGTGAGTCAGAATACTCCAGCTGGGACCGTTCTCAGGATACACGCAGTCCGAAACACAAGCGAGCCCTGACAGCACCCTGAACCCATGAGCAACCTCTCTGCCTGTGTGGTTTCTCCGGGAGCAGTTTTTCCCACAAACTCTTCCCTCAATTATCTATATGCAGCTGCCTCTTGATATTGCTCCACTTCTGGATGCTGCTGACTCTCTGGTTTCTGGCCAAGGTTAAAAATTGTTGTTTCAGTCGGTTCTCCAAGCAGCGGTCTGGGATCAGCTGCGATGAGGAAACCTGTGGAGTGGGCAGCGTGTGACAGGAAGGCTGGAGCGGAGCAGGGCGCTGCCACACCATCGCTCAGAGCGGAACTGCCATTACAGCACCGGTATCCTCGGCATGGTCCAGATCACCCGTTTGGCCTCCTTGTTTTGTCCATCTCCCCTCTGCTTTGCACAGAAACCCATCAGGCTTCAACCAGGGGAGAGCTGTAACCACGTCTGCCAATGCAACCATCTGCCGGACTTCTTGCACATCAACCTCCTTAAAACAGTGATAAACTCCACTCAGTTATTCGCACTGCTGCTGCATATGGGGGAAAAGTATTGCTCTAATTAGGCACATCCCAAGGAGCCATACAAAGCCAAGCCGTGCACCTACAGAGTGATTGGCAATGCTGACTTTCAGCAGACTGCGCAGTGTATCGCATGTCACATGCACTTAAGAGGAAAAAAGTCAGTTCAACCACGCTGCACACAGAAAAGAGGAGAGAAATGCAACCCTGATGTGCTGTGAGTGCGAAGCCTCGACTCACAGCTCACGGAGATGTGAGTGGGACGAGCCGCCCCGGCACGCACGGTCCAGCCCTGCTGCGAGCCTGCCCGGTCCCGGCAGTGGGACAGACGGGGATTCCCCAGGGCTGCTTTATTCTGGCAAAATTTACCAACCAACACGAATCTGCATGATCTGCCGCGTTCCCAGGCCGGTTTGGGAACTGGGGCATTTGGGTTCTGGGTCCCCCCGTGCCAGCAAGCGACTGTGGCTGTGGTTTGCTCTGCTGAAGCGCAGCTCAAGGGCTTTGTGAACATCAGCCAAGAACCAAAAACAAGCTGGGCCCGATTTGCAAGATGGAGAAACATGTTAGCACAGACAATTCCTGACCGTTGCTGTCCTTGATGCGATGCTGACTGGCTCTCAGGGAGGGCGAGGGCAGCGGACGGAGCGGCGGTGCCTGCGGGTGCTGGCAGTGAGCTGTGCCGGTGGCAGCGCGGGGACACGGGCGCCGGGGCTGGCAGGGTCTGCTGGCATGCTCAGCTCTGTCCCCACCTGCACATCTTCCACCCTCCCAGTCCTGGCACTGGTGCTGTGTCCCGAGGGGAGGCTGCGGGGCAAACGCCATCCCTACAGAAAGCTCCTGCAAGCCCCATCTGCCGCAGAAAGGGAAGGCTCGGGAAGGGAACAGAAAGCAGAATGAGCTTATTTTCATCCGCCTAAATTAGCAGAGGTGTCTCCGTTATGTGGCTAAATCACCAATAACTTTGTGCCGTGTTTGCCCTGGGAAGTCGGTGTCTGCGCTGCCGTGGCACAGCTGGGCCGGCATGCAGGGGCAGAATTCACCAGCAAACTGAGAGCTGGCCCTGCGAGTTCAGCTGCTTTAATTCAATAAGCGCTGCATATTCCTAGTGTGTTTCTCTGTGCATGCACACACATATGTGGACAAAGATATCCACATATACAATGTACATACACGCTGCAGTAAAATCCCAAACAAGACTCTTGCCCCAGTCCTGTCCAATTACATGCTTCATTCCGTTAAAGTCAAAGACAAAGACCAGCTTTGACTACAAAGAAACCTCCACGACTTAAACAAGCCCTTGAACCCAGAGGAGATGATGACCAAGCATGTTAATTACACGAGGAAGAAAGAAACCCCAAAAATCTTCTGCCAAAGGTGTCACGATCATTGCAATGGGACCTTTCCAGCCAGGACAAGACACCGTATACACCCCAACAAAAAGCCTCCTCCAGCCCTGGGGAACAAATCCTGCAGGATGTCCACGTTTAAACTCATGTTCAATCCATGGTGTTGCAACAGCCACATAATATCTTCTCCCAGCTGTGAGCATGAAAAGCCCAGGGTAATCTCAGCAAAACATTCATCTTCCTCCCCGCTCTTGCACAATTCCTGGCGGTTTCCCTCTCCCGCCGCAGCAGCCTCGTGCCCGCTGCAAACATGCAAAGCTTCCCCCAGGCCTGGGAACCTCAGCGTATTTTGGTGGATTTAGGAGCAAGTACCAGGCGACAGAAAAAAATCTCACACATTGCCACTTTTCAGGCAGAGGCCTTGAAGGCATCAAGCTTTGGGGAAACAGCAAACACAGAACTTCAGTGATTTACTCCTGTTTGGCACCTGCAAACCCAGGAGTTTCGCTCTGGCTCTCTGCCTCTTTCTCCTTTTCAACTGAGGCCAGTGCATTCTAGACGGAGGTTGTATCCATATACAAAACACTTTGCAGCAAAACTGGTATTTGTTTGCTATCCTACTGGCAGCTTTTAAATGACAGGGCAACAACTGAATAGAGATGGACGCTACAAAAAAACCAAAACCAAAACAAAACACAAATCCAGAAATAACCCTGAACCTTTAAATATCATTCCAGCAGAGAAGGGAAGACAGGGAAAGCTGGGATGCTCTGATTTTCCAGACCAGAAGATTTCAGTAACAGAGGGCACTATCAGAAGTGCCACATTAGCCTCCCAAAGCTTCTGTTAACACATTCCTCAAAGTTTTATTCACCCTCCAATACTGGAAAGGCACAGGAAGGATAATTTCCCCTGGGTGCTGGCAAGAACCTGCCTTGGAGCAGGTGACTCGGAGGCCATCACCAGCCGACAGCACCAGAACACCACACTGGCTTCAGAAAACCAGGCTCCTAAACCCCAAAACACCCTGGCAGGAGATCCGCACCTGAGAATATCCAAGGCACCTGAGCTGGCTTTTGCTCTGAAGGAGGTTCCTTCTCCAGTACCAAGCCCAGGACCATAGGCAGGCTGATCTCCCACCTCCAGCCCTTACGGGTATCACCCTCCGGCACGATGTGCAGCAGCCAAACCCCCCGCCAGCACCAAAACCCAGCGTGGGACAAGGCATCAAGGCTGCAAACCCACTGTACTCCCAGCAACATACCAAACTCATGTGATATTCTTCCTCCACAGAATCACAGAATCCCAGAATGTCAGGGATCGGAAGGGACCTTGAAAGCCCATCCCGTGCAATCCCCGCCGGAGCAGGAACACCCAGATGAGGTTACACAGGAAGGTGTCCAGGCGGGTTGGAATGTCTGCAGAGGAGACTCCACAACCCCCCTGGGCAGCCTGGGCCAGGCTCTGCCACCCTCACTGGGAAGAAGTTTCTTCTCATATTTAAGTGGAACCTCCTGTGTTCCAGTTTGAACCCATTACACCTTGTCCTACCATTGATTGTCACCGAGAAGAGCCTGGCTCCATCCTCCTGACACTCACCCTTTATATATCTGTAAACATTAATAAAGTCACCCCTCAGTCTCCTCTTCTCCAAGTTCAAGGGCCCCAGCTCCCTCAGCCTTTCCTCACACGGGAGATGCTCCATTCCATCATCTTTGTTGCCCTGCGCTGGACTCTCTCCAGCAGTTCCCTGTCCTTCTGGAACTGAGGGGCCCAGAACTGGACACAATGTTCCAGATATGGAAAAGATTGATTCATAGCTCCCATGAAACGGGGAAGTCTGTAAGTGTGGAAGGAACTTGGGGAATAAGTCTTGGCCATGTAAAGTTTGGGTTTTGTGTCAACGCAGCGCTCAGGCAGGGAAGCCTTTCCCTTTCTCACAACACACTGTGCATTGCGGAGCCAGCCCGGCCCGAAGCCAGCGCTGGGCAACAGCCGGGCTGGGCAAGGGAAAGGCTCCTAATGGTTCCCAGGTCTGTGCAGCGGTGCTGGCAGGGAGGGATGAGGAGTGATGCTGTGGAGGGGCTGCCGGGCAGATAATGGGGCTGCCGGGCAGATTTCGGGTCATCAGGCAGGTACTGGAGCTACCGGGCAGATTTTGGAGCTGCTGGGCAGATTTTGGGGCTCCCAGGCAGCCGCGCACACCGCTCTGCTCTTGGAGCTGCCCCCGCACAGTTTTTCTCTGTTAATTCTTCCTCCTGAGCACCGTTGCTCCCTGTCCTAGCAAAACTGTCACCACACTTTCCACACTACTCCCCGAGCCCCGCCATGCTGATAAGAACAGCGGATTTCACAGCTCATTTCAGCCGGAGCTGGAAGCGCAGCTCCGTCTGCAGCCGTGTCTGCTGCCCACAGCCACGGCCACGCCGCTGCTCAACATGCTGCACGACAGGATCAGAACTCGCTGTGGCTCCCGCCAGGCTCCGCGGAACAAATGTGAGTTTCTCCCAGCAAACCACACGCCTGTGCACAGGCTGCCAGGTGTACGGCAAGAAGCACCTTGCCCGTTAACTTCGTCAGTCCTGCTCGTTTTGTTTCAGAAGCCAAATTCCCCACCTGGTTTCCCCGTTCCCGGAGCAGCAGGGGCTGGCTCGGCTGTCCCTGGCTCTGCTCGCTGCCAGCGACCCCGGCCATGCGCACGTAAGAACCGAGTGTCCATCCCAGGGATGGCAGGAAAGGTTTGGGCACAATGAGAGTCCTGCTGCTGGTTTGCCAAGAATCAAATCAAGGTTAATTCTCCGCAAATCTGCAGCCCCCCTCTCTTCTTCCTCCATTTTCATCGCTCAAATGACAATGCTGTTGAAGGTGATCTACTGTATATAAAGACACAAGAATGCATTTACCAAAAAGGGTATATTCTTGTATAGGAGAAATTCAATTTTCTCTACAAAGCTATTGTTGAGTGGGTCATCAGAACAGGAGTGATGGAAAGCTGTAAAAATGTGCCTGCTTTAACAGATCGTTTCTGTAAGGACATGGGCCCCCACTCTTCAAAAAGAACTGAGAGCCTTTCCCAACTTTGAACATAATTCAGTTACACGTACAGGAGGCCTCTTGTAAGACAATTTGTTATAAAGCTACTGCTTAAACACTTGCTGAAAACGGAGCCAAGTTAAGAATATCTGGAGCGGCGTTTGGGCAGCTGAGCAGCCACGTGCCGCGCGGGAAGCGTGAGGCTCTGCAGATGTCCCTGTCCCACGGCACGTCCCCAGCGCCACTCGCCCAGGAGCCCCCGCAGCTTCCAAAAGGCAACGTTCAGACAAAACATACGTGTGGCAAGTTGAGGGAAAGAAAAAACCCAGATTCTTTGCCGCCTCGTCTTCCTTAAAAAAGCAAGGTCTGTCTCCCAGCGGCGTGCTGGATCCGCCTGCCTCCCCCGGGCTCAGGAGCCCAACGTGACAACGCGGTGCTCAGCAGCGAAATTTGGAGAAGAGAGGGATCTAAGCAAGGCTCGCTGACCCCGGGGGGATTCAACATAAGCCACAAGTGAAAGCCAGCCTGTGCCCTAAGAGCAGCCCACAGCCAGTCTGCAGATGGATCAAAATAACACACTAAGGGACACGCAGAGCCAAGCCCCGCAGCGTAAATCATCAGGATACAGGCAAGAACGGTACAACCGGAGCGGTGCTATTTATACCCGGTCCCGCAGGTCTGCGCAGGCTGACGTGGCTGGCACCCGGCACACAGTGCACGTGCTCTGAGCAGCGTTGCAGCCGGAAAAGGGACGGGTTTGGTCCTCGCGGTCCCGCCGCACCTGCGAGCTGCAGCCCCAAGCACAACCGGCTCTGCCTCGGGATCCGAGGGCTGAACCTTCTCACGAGCTGGGACACAACCCCGGCCCAGCACACGGCCACGCAGACAGGAGGGTGCCCGTGGGGACACCGGTGACGGGCTCGGCCCCGGGGTCTCCAGAGCAGGACAGGAGTGTCGGGGCTTGACAGTCTTGGTGCTTCGTGCTCCCCAGCAAAGCACAATGGCATGGGGGATGGAAAACAGTAGGAGCTGCAGGTCCCCCCGCACAGTGAAGTTCCGCCACGTCCCCAGGGCTCCCCATGGACACGCAGCCAGGTCCCAACCAAAACCACCACCCCGCACACCCCGCCAGCCCCGAGGATCATGCCCAGTGCTGCCAGGAAACACCGTGATCTGCACACCGTGAGCTGGAGGATACAGGACTCATTGCTCAAAGACAAGGGTATAACGTGACATCTGAATTCACCAGCAGGCCCCTGGGTGGTGGTAACATCAGCTCCGCAACCTGCAGGAGCAACGCTGGAATTTCAGGGCTTCGTTTGGCTGTTTACCTGTTCTGCTGATGGGCATCAGTGCACTGGGAAGGGGTTATACAGCACCCCCGTGTCCCTCCAAGCTGCCTCCCTCCCTCGCAGGCCAGCGTCCCGGCTGTGCAAACACCAGCCCTGGAGCCGCCGGCGCCCGCGCGGTGTCACGGCAACGTGGCCGCAGCCGGCTTTGCAAACTCACAAAGTGTGCAAATTAATTTCATTATCTGCTCTTGCACATCATGAGGAGGGAAAACAAATAACCTGCCTGAAAGTACATTCTAGTAATTATTAACACGGCGCAAGTGAACCCCAGGGGAGCGGAAGGAAAGACTGGCCGGAGAGGAGCGCCTGGCACCAGCGTGTTTGCTGGAGCACGCAGCACGTCAGGACTTTTTAAATATAAAACCCAGCCTTATGCTGCATTTTGTTCCCTTTTTAGCCCAAGGATTCTTCATTTGCTTGGCTGAACCCGCACATTTTCCCAAACGTTTACCAAGTAAAACTAACCATTCAAATATTTCCCCAGCAAAGCTCTTTGCTTCCATTTGCTCTTGCTTTGACGTGTCTCCCCCCGCGGCCCCCACCTCTTGAGCAGAGCTGTCAGGATTGCACATGAAACCTTCTTTGGCGATGACTAAAGCCCAGGTATGCGTTAAGCGTTCTGGTTGCTATTTTTCTTTAGATTAAAAACATCCTTCAGCTTAGCAGCGATGCTGGTCTGTACCAGTAATCCCCCTCCCACCCCCACCGCAGAGAAAACACTGAGATTTAATACCCTGCAGCACACAATAATTTAATCCAGCGCTGTATGTCTGGATTACACAACCCTATCCCCACACCGACAGGCACAAAACCCACGTCGTAGCAAAATACGTGTTCATGGAGCTGAAATTTTTGCTTGTGGAATTCAGGCAATTACTTTAATTTTTAGAAATCCCAGTAGCTCCTATGTCACCCTCAACAAAACTGCTACAGGTGATGAGGAACCCAGGGCTCCACCACAACACAAAGTGCTGCTGAACATCAGCCCATGCCCTGGGAAACACCTCCCGAGGTGGCCAGTTTGGGGGGATTTTTAGCTTCACCGTGGAAAACTGATGAGACCTCAGCTTGGAGGAGAGCACAGCAGATCACCACGAACCTGCAGCAGGGCTGTGGCACAGCTCCAGCAAATCTGAAAGCATTATTAGTAAGCCATTAAGAGGCACTGTCAAGACAGATAGGCTTTAAGATGACTTTACAAGGCAGTTGTCAGGGATTTCAGGATGCACCGGTTGCTGCAGCAGCTCAATTTTCACTTTACAAAGACTGTTGTATGAGCATTGTTTTATAAGAGACCTCGCAGCTCGTGGTGCCGCACGGACCCGGCTTGGACGCGGCTCCTGCAAAACCTGCTCAGCTCCCCACGCAGCCGGTGCCGTACAGATCCACACTGCGCGCCGAGCCGGGCTCTCCCGTCCCCGCACAGCCTCCTCGGTCCTCCGGAGACCCTTCCCAAAGCACCGCAGTCCATACGCGCCGGGCCTGCCTCCCCTTGCTTTATTTTTGGAAGGAAAGTGCAGGCTGCATATCTCTCGTACATGAAATGAACTCCCCAGCAGTTCCAAAAGCATTTTACTCGCCGTGTTTTTGAGAATATCAATATAAATAGATCCGGACAGAAATTCTTTCATGTTCTTCTAAAGGCTAAGGGCTTGGGGTGCTGCTCTGCGAGGCCGATGAGCCTGAGCAGCTTGGGCAGCCCAGCCCTGCTCCTCCTCCTGCCCCACTGCACACCCCGGTGGCCGGGGAAACCGCAGCTCTGCACGGGACCCGTACACTCCATTCGTATGGGACCTGCGTGCTCCGTTTGTATGGGGACCATGTGCACCGTTCATTTGGAATCTATACGCTCCATTCGTATCACACCACCATATCTCACTCCCATCTATACATGCAGAGGTCTCCAACTGACCAAATCCAAAGGTATTTTCATGTCCACCTCTACTCCCTACTCTACATGACCCACATGTTGCCACAACCTATTTTCACAACGTTAAGTAAAAGCACAAGGATTTGAAGTCAAGTCACCCATTCCTTCGGCATTAGCTTGTTGGGTCTGTGTTTTATTTTCTCCTGTGCCCCTCTCCTCTCAGACCTCCCAAACCAGATTTCCTGTTACTTTCGCCACAGCCGCACCGGACGGATGGGAATCGCGGCGTCTGGGCACTTCACCCGCTGCTTTTCTCTCTCCCATCCTTATTCCTTTGCATCTTTAGCCCATGACTCAAGCCTTAATCTGAGTTTCGTCCTCATTTTAGCGCAAGTTAAACACGCTGCTGCTGCCATCAGCCTAAGGGTGTGAGTCACAACCAAGCCTGCAAATGAAGCCATTTATTTAGAATTCAATGGAAAGCGCTGACGCCTCAGTGCTGTACGGGTAAAGTCTATCGTAGGGAATCGCTGTGGTTGGTGCACATGGAGCCATTGGAGACTGGGGAACAAACCCTGAAGCTCTTTGCTACTCTGAAATTCCCTGGTTCTGAGTTCCACAGGCTTCACATTTTTTTTCAGTGCTAAATTCTCTCATACAACAAGAGGAAAACAAAATTTTGCCATGCTTTCAATACCACTCACACGTGACTGCTACGCTGTAAATCTATGGCCATTAGGAAGCCTTAAAAACTTTAAAAAAATCATCTTGCTGCAGAGTCAGGTTTGCTGGTCATGGTGAGTGGGGCATTACACAAGAGCACAGGCTGCAAACAGTATCAGAACACCGAGGAAAGGTCACACCTATGTTATGTGTTTATTTGAGATGAGGACATCAGCCATCTCTCATTCATCTCCTTTAAACGGCATGTGGCTCCTCCAGCTTCGTGTTCTGATTCGAGTCTCTGCCGGGGACCTCACTGTGACACCCAATTCCTACAGCACCGCTGCAAGTTTTCAACACGTTTTTCAGCCTTCGTAACCACCTCCTATCCTAACTGCTTAACAACCGCCTACTGAAAAAGTGGTTTACACCATTTTTTGTGAAACATCTTTATGGCTTCTTTCCCCTTTCCATTGGCTGTTCCAATGTAACCACTCACTACCAAGTAAATGAAGGAATTTATCTGGCTTTAAAACACGTTCTGTCATTTTTTACATGCAGTTCTGCTCCCAGCCGGTTTCCCTCTGACGTGCTGCACACCGGGCAGTGAGGAGGGGCGGCCACCAGTGTCACAGCCAGAAAATCCACCGCTAAGTTCCCTAAACCGCGTCCCGAATTAACTCCAGATCAAGGGGCGTTTGGGTGACTGAAATCACCGCGCTGCCCATCTGACGGGCTCAGCCTCGCGAGGACTCGAGGCTCCACTCGCCCAGCGTCACTTTTGTCAACAGCCGCTGCCTGAAGCCACTTTTGCTCCCACTTTCCATCCCATTGCACCAAACACAATCACTTTCGGGGCTGTGCCCTGAATCGCAGAGCCTGCCGGGGTTGACCATCCCTCTGCCGAGGGAGTTCCTCTGAACTGCATCACCTCCCGGGCTTGTTGTTCTTGATGGCAGTCGCACTGAACAGGGAGAGGGAGGCGGGATGGCCATGGCAGGTGCCAGCAG
The DNA here is from genome assembly GCF_964273445.1 of Streptopelia decaocto. Lineage (NCBI taxonomy): Eukaryota > Metazoa > Chordata > Aves > Columbiformes > Columbidae > Streptopelia > Streptopelia decaocto. The sequence continues at coordinate 6,181,148 of NC_138666.1, read as the reverse complement.
CACCCGACAGTGCTGAGAACCCTCCTGCATCCTCATCCAGCGCCCGACACCGTCAGGTGCTGCTGCTGGCAAGAGCTGCAGCTCAGACAGGCAGCTCAGCACGGTGGGACTCGAGGGCAAGGTCTCCAACCCACACTGCCCAGCCAATTTGTCACTTGACAGAGGTCAAACAAACCTTCACAGAAAATGGCACAACTAATGAGACTCCTTACAGCCAGACATCAGCTACAACTGGCTTAAACACCACTCGCTGACAAACCCACTGGTGCCACCCCAGCGCCGGCTGCTGCGCCGCAGCCCCAACACCAGGAGCACGTGGAACCAGAACACGGCACATGGAGCAACCAGGGTCGAGCGTGCGTGCAACGAGTCCTCTTCTCCTTCCCCACACTGGCACTCGCTGGGCAACAGCAGTGAGTGGCAGGAGTGCGGGCAGGGCTGGGCATGGCGGTGACAGCACGAGGGTCCGGCACAGGGAGCCCCACGGACAGGGAGAGGTGGCACACGAGGAGCCTGCGCTGCTGTGGGATCTCCAGCAGGAAGGTGCCGAAGTTACGTGTCCAGAGGAGGACAAGGGTTTGTGAACAGTGCCCGACAGTGCCATGCTACTGAACAGAAAAAATATTTTCTAGTTTGCAGTTTGTGAACCAACCCATCTTTGCGTTTGTCCCTTTCCAAGGCGTGGATCGGACGCAGCATCGATCCCCGCTGCCCTGAACCAGAAGCCACCGGGGACGGAGCCCAGGAGCCTCCTGTCCCAGCCATGGGTCACGTCATGTTTTGGCCACCCCGGGTGGTCCAGCAGCCCCTGGCACCTGCTGGCATGTCTCATCACGCGGTGCAGCTGTTCCAGGGCTGTGTCGCTCGGCGGCCGCCTCCTGGTGCCCAGGGGAACTGGCCGGATTCATTTTGGTCCCTATAAACTCCTTCAGTTTAGAGCCTCGTGACTGAGATTGAGAGAGATTAAAAACGGCTTTTGCAACACAAAGCATAATTGGCTACTCAAGGTACAAACCAGAGGGTGTACGGACAAACCACACGTTTCCCCATCTCTGTATTTTCTTGAAGTGATGGTACACATCTCATCCACCTCTGGCACCTCTGGCTTCTCCCCCGACCCCCCCAGCAGATGCTCTGGGCACCACCAGCTCATTCCCACAACGTCCAGGCTTTTCTGGGCCCAAAGGTTCACTAACGCTGCCGGCTCTCCGTGCTCACATTATCCAGGCTGAGATTATCCGGCTGCTCCAGCACCGGTTCTGACACAGAAGCAGAAGAACCACAGCAAAACGTGGCTGCATTGGCCCACGGATCACAGAGAATTAAATGGGTCTCGTATCCTCCCCCAGATCGCAGGCTTGACCTTTGGAAGAACAAACCCGCTAGAGCCACGCAGGACACGCTCCCCCATTAGCCAGTTTTCCCTGTTTCTGCAAGGATTTATCTGAGTCTCTGTTCCCCACTTTGTGATGGATTAATTTACTCCAGCATTAGATCAAAAGGTGTTATCAAGTGAACAAATGGAGAACCGTACACTGCTTTCAGGAAGATACAGGTATTTCCCAGTGCATCAGAGCTTTGTTCCAGGCTCTTGGTGATGATACTTTGCATATGTTGCTATAAATTCTGGGATTTTACGCTTACTGCACGCACAGCCTCTACTTACGGCTCCTCTGACACAAACTTCAACAAATTCCTTTAACCTGCAACGCTGTCCTGCTACAGCAAGGCAGAAACACTGGTCAGAACATGGTCTCAAGGCCCGGCTGTTGCTGAACAGCAACGGTTTGTTACACGGGCAGGTTTGTGAGCGGGTTTGGTGCAACCAGAGCAGCACCACACTCAGCAAACAGCGGGAGCGCACACGATGGGGAAGCTGAAGGGCCTTAATACTTCTGCTTCTCCCCAACCCACCTGTCTGGACCATGGGGTGATTCCCTCTCCCCAGCACTCGCCAGATCCTCCCCCAGGTTTCCCCTGCTCAGGCTCAATTACTCTGTTGCTTATAGAATAGGAAAGCCAGCGTTTCAGCCTGCTGGGCCGGTACAGGGCAGGCCAAAGAAACACTGATTCTTTTTACATTTTACACAACACAACTCTACTACCAGAAAGTGCATTTAAAAGTCATTCTGAACTTCAGGCTGGGACAAAACAGAGATGCTGCTGCTGCTCCATCAAACACATAGTCTCATGTGGAGCTGCTCAGGTGCTTGTGATGGTCAGTAAGGAGGGACAACATGCACTAACTAAAAGAATACATGAAAGGCTGCAAAAATAATCTGCTCTGAGTTAATGTTTCCCTGCAGCTCTTGGGAAGATGAGCAGTATTGCACACAGAGGCACCGGGATAGTGCAGTGCCGGGTGCTGAGCCGGGCTTGTCCAGGGGTGCTGAGCCAGGCCTGTCTGGGGATGGTGAGCTGGGCTTGTCCGTCTGTGGGAGCTGAGCCAGGCTTGTCTGGGGGCGCTGAGCCGGGCTTGTCCCAGAGAGCCCCTTTTGCTGCCCCGTCAGCCGGCACCGCGCTGTCCCTCGGCTCCAGCAGCCCACACGGACACAGGGGACAAGGATCAACCATATCTGTAGTGGTTTTTATTGCAAAAATACCTTTGGACACGACACAGCGCTGGACTCCATCTACTGTGATTTTTGCAGATGCTCCACTTGTGCTACGATGCAAACTGGGAAATTTTTTCTTGCTCTGTACAAAGTGATCCAGGAACACGTTTATTTTAGTGCCGAAACGCGCAGGATGGTCTGGCTGTGCAGAACAGCTCAGCGCTTTGCAGGAGCCGTACGAGCCGTGCGCAGCCCAGACGGCCAGCACAACGCATTGATTAGGACGGGGCTCTGCATGCTAATTGCCATGATGAACGTTCCAGCCCATTGTATCAGGGCGGGTGAATGGCCGCATTGTCTCAGGCCCAGCATTCTCCATACCCAGCCCCTGCAAATGGGAGCCCTGGTGCTACGTAATAACAAAAACAAAATCTCAGCAGAAACCCATTAGCATCCAAAGGGCAGGAGCCTGAATGCATCAGAAGGATTCTTTGAAAAGTAAGAGTGAAACGAATGTAATAAAATGCTACTATTAAGTGATACTCATTGTCCAAATTAAACCATCAGAAGCAAAGACCTTGACTCCCAAAACGTATTCAGCGCAGCACATGCTGCAGAGCCCGGGAACAAGGCTATTAAGAATTTTAAGCCCTGGACTTGTCCCAAGTATGGATTACTTGATTTCTTTGTGAGCACTTGATCACATGGAGCTATATTTGGATTCCCAGAATGGGTGGCTCTGCACCCCCCGATCCCCTCGCACCCGCAGCACCAAGATGGGAGCTGCAGGAGCCAGAAAACGCCCCAACACTGGAGCAGGTGCAAGACGAGGACAGGAGGAAGCCCAGCACTCTTCAGAGAAGCTGGGCTGAAAGCAAGGCAGAAGACTTTTCTAGAAATGGTGAAATAAATGCAATGTTTCCCTCTCTCTGCAGATGTTGGGAACATGACTGGCCCAGCAGCGCTAACAAGGGCAGGTCTCTCTCCCAGGAACGTCATCACAGATTCCTGCACCGAGCAGAATACACAATGCCATTTTAGAGTTATGAGTTTGTTTGCTAGTTCATTTTTTTAAGGTACAATTCCTAAAATGTTTATATACTGAAATAAAACTTCAGCTATATCTTGTTTCTTTAGTTTTCCTGTGGTCCCTGCAGCATCCTGACCCTGCCCTACAGCTCCGTCCCCCCAGGGCCCCACGCTCCACAGAGCACAGGGACAGCACTGGTGGGGGTCACCGTCCCTGGAGGGTTGAACAGTGGTAGAGGTGAGGTTCTCAGGCACATGAGTTACAGGTGGACTTGCCAGGGTTGGGTTAATGGTTGGACTCAATGATCTTAAAGATCTTTTCCAACCAGAGCAACCCAATGATGGTTCTTTGACAGGGCTCTCCTGGCCCAGGCTCCTCGCTCCCCAAGCCAGCCCAACCCAGCCCATCAACTTTCCTTCTGCTTTAGAACGTTTTTTCTTCTGGAGAATTACGCGATGGGCTCCAGCTCCTGCAGCTCACACCAAATTTTGGTCTCAGAAGTGTTCTCCTGAAGTTCACCATCCACATGCTGCCATTCCTACCTGTCAACAAAGGCTTCACCTCTACGTTCTACACCATTATGGGACCAGCAAGTCATGAACAGACACATCCGAGCTGCTCAACACGGGCAGCCCCTGGGGAAGCCACCTGCCCCAAGGTGAGCCAGACCGGGGGACACTCTCAGGGTCTTGTGCTGCTCTCCAGAGGGGGCAAAGCACCAGCATCTCTTGTAAAAGACATCAGATAATGACCAAACCTCCCACTGCTTTTGTGCATGGCAGCCTGGCCCCAGGACAGAACAAAACTCACTCAAACATCAACTTTCACATTTTTTTAATGTCATTCTTGCAAAAGGAGAGCCTAGCAAGAAAAAAAAAAAATCCACTTGAAATGAACCCTATAAAATTAGAAGGTTGGGAAAGTGTGAACATTTTATATAAACAGTGCAATTTAGTCACAACGGCCTCCTGGAATTAGAGCTGTATTGGAAAATTGCTCCATCACTGCCGCGTTTCCCGTACCACGCTCCAGCACAGAATATTTCACTTAGTTTCTTTTCTACGTGGCTCCATGAACCCCACATGTGGACATGTGAACACAATGCGGCCGCGGCCCCCGACACGCAGATCTGCATATCAATGTCCACCGGCCCCTCCGGCTCCGTGCAGAGAGGCCGTAATCTGGGTTTTGTTCCCCGTGGAGCCCCATGGGGTTGTGCAACCTCTATTCACCCTGCCCGGGCCCTGGGAACAGCGTTGGAGCCCCGGACAGACAATCTGGGGGGGAGGAGGGCAGGGAAGGGGCCTGAGAAGGTTTGTGAGCCAGGCTGGGTGGAAGGACAATGCATCAACCTGTTTGCTCTTCTTCCTTGGAAACACGGCCCAGCGATGGGGACACCCAGGCCAGGTCCCCACCTGCACCTGCACTGAGCCCCCGACACAGAGAGCAGGGGAGGGAATGAGCAAAATCATCTTTTCAGTCCTGGTCTGTGCAAAACCACATGCTGCACAACTACTGACACTCAGCTGTTCGCTGGGCAGGGCTATTTTGGCACAGCCCATAGCACAAAAATATAGGCAGCTGCATTAGGCGAATGTTTGCGCTGTTTCACAGTGTGATGATGGGCAAACTAGGCCAAGCCTTAGCCAGTATCCTTTCAAAAATGGGCAAGAAAACAAAACAGTGGGAGAACAGTGAGAGCCCAGGGAAGAAAACGTTTGTTACCATTCAAGATACTTTGTGTGCACTGGATGACTGGGCGAAAAATACATGTACATATCCACATCTTTTCAAAGTTTAAATTGCAATTTTAAAAAATAGTTTAATTTTTTACGGACACCAAAGTACCCTGGACTGGAAAGTAGATATTTCATATACATTTCATGCACTGACTTAAACCCAGAAGCAGTTTTCATCTATAATGCTCTTAAAATGTAATCCGGCAGCCCTTTCTTGGTGCAGGCTGTGGGCAACTTTATTGTATTTCATGGTTTCTGGGCCATGAACAAAAGCTGTTCTTGTGCTGTACTGGCAGGAGCCTGGCAGGTAACGGGGTCCCAGCCCTGCTGGTACAGGCAACTCCATCCTGTTCTCTACAAGAGGAGAGGAAGGTAAATTTAATTTCTATTTGAGAGGACACACAACTATAGCCGGCAGTTCTGCCGGCAGAGGAGACCCCGAATGCACCAGCACTGCACAGGCTCTTGGGAATGGAGAACCTGGCAATTTTAAACATTTTCCCAGTGAACAATGTTCTCTGACTTGGTTAAACGCGGCACATAAAGGCTCTGTTCCTGTAACACCTGATGCATGATTATCAGTCAAGGCCAACGTATTCACCCTAAAATCAGGTAATATTGTTTTATGGTTCTTGATGGTTCAAACCGACAATGCACAGAGCTGAACAGACGCTGCCGAGCAGTTTCTCAGCCTTTCATCAGAACTGCGTAGGCGTTGAATTCTGGAGCTAATCACCTTAGCAACGGCTCTAAACATATGTGCAGTGACATCAGCTGATTTCTGAAAGCTGTAAATAGAGGATAATAGCACGAAAAAATTCTGGATTCGAGCCAAGACCTAAAAAACGTACTATTAAAACACCGCCTGTAATTCAATGTATGCAAACTTGTTTGCATCCCCGCTCCCCAAAACCTGTGTAATTACACACCTACAGCACCGCTGGCTGATTGTCCCACCGCAGGCTACTCTGGCTCAGAAATTTCCCAGAAACAAAGATTTAATAGAAATCCTTTCTCAAATTTGATTTTGAAAAGCCTGGAGAAAAATCTGCAGATAACCCCAGACAGCACGAAGGGTAAAGATCTGCTCCAACACCCAACCCTGCGCTTAGAGCCGTGAGGAATAACCTCAACTTAGGAGAATTATTTGTAAATAAGAAAATAAACAATGTGCTCATGGGCTTTATCACTGACTCACGCAGGAACTGATGCTGCCAGCCCCTGCCTGCGCTACAGAGCAGTTCAAACAGCATCGTGCAGGAATACGCTGAGGATCCCATCGCTGGAAGGCTGTGCCGGCGAGCAGACAGCGCGAAAGGGGCATATTCCGAATTACCTCATGTTTGGTACCTCATTAAGATCTCAAACTGTCCATTTACGGAGTCCCTCAATCTGCCATCAGCGTCCCACATCAGGACAATGTACTTTTTGTTTTCCTCATTTCATTGTGACCCATATTTCTGGGCTCTGCGGTGCAGGGGGTGACCCGGCCAACTACACAAACCTTTGCAGTGCCCCGCATGAAGCTGGGAGGGAGAGGGAGGAGAAGGGAGAAACAAGCTTAACGGGATTTGCAAATGTCAAAAAATATCTTTAGCAGGCCCATTTATGCAGAGTCTCAGCACTCGCTGAACTTGAAAGCAATATGTGCTGTGCAAAGAACGCGGGGTGCATGGCAAGCGGTGCTGAGGATGCTGCTCCGGCAGCACAGAGCCACCGGCTGCCACCCGCTGCCCCAGAGCAGGAACGGGACAGGACAGCAGGGCCAGGACAGTGCTGGGGGGTCGGTGTCGGCGCTCCCCATGTGTTTGCCGCGCGGTCCTGGGGGTGCAGCATGGGCAGAGCTTGGGCCCACCTCCCCGGGCACCGGCCCACAAAGGGATGGGCAAGGCAAGCCCGGCTTATTTGTGAAGCGCCTTGCATTAAAAATAAAAAATAACAAGGCTAGGGAAACGGAAAATGCAAACTTGACAGGTGCATCAGAAGAGGGAGGCAGCACGGAGCCAGAAGCAAGAAACTCCCCCTCCTTTCTTCTCTATAGGGTTGAGGTTTTTTTCCTCTGTCAATTAGTCGCAAGGAAATTCAGTGAATTGAGATCAGCAGTGTTAATCGTTATTGAGTTTGAATTTAATTAGCATTATTTTTTAACTACAGGTAATTTATAGTGCCTCACCTAAATGTGGAAGTCAGGTAGGGCCTTCTGTTCACCAGAAAACCACCATGCCACAGATAATCCTGCTATTTGCTTTATGCCTTTAATTTCTGTAATCCATGGTTACCAGACTGCCATGGTTACTCCCTGCTCCTTTTATCAAAGGCTGCTGTGTGCGTCTCGCTGGAGCGGCAGCACTTCTGCCGAGGCTAAGAATAGCACAGGCCCCTTCCCAAGCACGGGAAAGGGTGACGGTGCTAGGAAGGATGGATGAAGGTGCTGGGGAAGGACGGACGACGGTGCTGGGGAAGGATGGACGATGGTGCTGGGGAAGGACGGACGATGGTGCTGGGGACGGTGGGGGGGACACGGCTGATGGACGGTGCAGCAGCTCCCACCTCCTGCCCATCCCGCAGCACACCTCTGCGATGTCTGTTTGGCATCTTTCTCATCTATTTCATTTTTTTCTTTTGGAAGTCCCTCTCTGTACCTTGTATCACAGTTTGTGTGTCTCAGAGCTTTTGGAGTCAAAGCTTCAGTAAGAGCCTGAAATTCTGGATGACTCGTTCAGTGTGAGAACTGCACAGGCAGCACATCTGCAGGGCCGGGCTCCTGTCTGGGCACACCGTGACCTGTCACCATCACCCGAGAAAACAACCCGTTCAAACAGCCACGTCGTTATGGAGGAGACGCTCAACAGCATCTCGCATGGGCTGAGCTGCTTTCCCACACAAGCACCGCTTCTCCGACCAGCCAACTCTCCAAACTGGAGCTGGCCAAAAACCACAAGGATTTTGAGGGCGTTTGCCAAGCTGTACACGTGTGGGAGGTGAAGGATACGCTGATGAGCTGGGGGAAGGTAAGGCAGAAGTTCTTGGGATGGGAAGAAGCAAACCCGGCATCACTGAACCACTGGTCCTGGGGCCTCACAGCACCGATGCTCCGGACAGACGGACGGCAGAGCTGCAGGTGCCCAAATCACCCCAGAACCCGGCCATCTGGTAGGACCAATGGACGGTTTAAAATACCTTACACGTTAGTGCCCTATGAAAGCCTCCCGATGCCCAAAGCATTTGCAAATCCAGGTTGGTAACACCTCAAACCTCCGTGGGGACACACGCTTGGCAGCTGGAGGGAACAGGTGTCACCGTGCCCGCTGAAGCCTCACCTGGAACACACAAGTCCTGCCAGAAGCAGGCGCAATGCTCAGGTGCTGACGTGTAGGGCAAACCTGAGGTTTCTTAGCTATCCTTGAACGTCAGAAAACGACAAAAAGCACAGACATTCACCCACTTCTCATGGCCCTGCGCCTTTAAATGCAAATGCTCCAACATCCTACGGAAACTGGTGCACATGTGCCCGGAGATAAACAACATCACGGGACAGGTAAGCTAGTTACTCATGATTTATCACACCATCTCCCATCTAATTGCATAGCTAAACGGTCAGTCATTTTAATCCACTGTAAGCAGCTTACGCTTTCTTATGTAGCTCTGCGACATCACTCACTTCCTGATTCGGAAATAATAATTCTTTAAGTCTTGCCCTAGCAGGTGTGAAAACCGCTGTTTTCAGTGACACTGCATAGATTTTGAGACCCGTGAGAGGCACACACAGGACAGGCGTGTCCTGGGAGAGGGTCCCAAACATCTACTTCATCCTCAGTGTTGAGCACAGCACAGGATTTTTCGTGCAGGATCACAAAAGAAATCTTACACCTAGATGTAAGCCCTTGGTGCCAGTGTCCTGTAATGTCAAAACGTGTTTCTAATCTTACCTTGAATCACACCCTTAACCAAAATCTGTTCCTTATCTTCTTTCAAATAAGCCATCTCCTGTGACACCGTTCTGGCATTCTATTCCTCCTGCAGACAAGGCTGGTTGTCCCCAGATCACCGTGTCCGAGACCCGCCAGCTGGCACAGCTCCGGCAGCACCGTCCTGCTGCACCACGCTCAACACCTCTGTACTTTGTATTTCACAGATTCTAGTGTAGCAGTTATATGTTTTTTAAAAAAAAATCCCATTTTCAGAATCTTTGGAGACGCACACAAATGGGCATAAAAGCTGCAAAAGTCCATCAAAAAAAGTGTTTCCATGTGCGTGAGACCCCAATCCCTCCCCGTCCCAGAGCCTGGAACAGTCAAAGCGCATTTTAGCTTTTCCACACCCATATGTAGATAAGCAGAGGTTACAGGACTTTATGTAAAGACTTAGGCAGAAGAAATCAGGTTTGGGGTTACATCAAGCTTTTTTCACCGCTTAAAAACTTCAGCCGTTGGAAGCAAAAGCTCCTGTGGCTGGGGAGCTCGTGCACCCACTGGTGGAAACGGCCACAGCCCAGGGGATTTTTCTGACTTGCAACACCGGAGAACTTCACCCCTCAAACTACCCGTGAACTCAGGCCAGTGACCCCAAGCCAAGCTTCAAAATCATTCCAGACACGGAGCCAGATCAAAAGCCACTCGATGGAACCACCCGCCTTTGATACCCTAAACCCCCGTCACCGATATCAGGGGGGCTAAACTCCCCCTGCAAGATATTTCCTTTAGCTCGATACAAAATTTATCTTGCCATATGTAAAATTCATTTGTGTAGCTGCACACCCTAGTAGGCCTGAATGGGGCAAAGGAGTATTTCAACTCCCAGCGCGATTTATTATTTAAAAGCAGCGAAATTACGCCGGTGACGGGAGCGCCCGGGTGAGAGGCGGGTGATGCGCCGGGCGCTGCGGCCGCGGACCCGCTGTGCATTACCGAGCTGGCCAGGGGCCCTGCTCCCATCCATTATTTATAGTCCTCTGGCGCGCAGCCTGCAGAGGGTCACATCGCTGAAAGCCAACTTTATCTTCATTGTTCCCAGCCTCCTGCCCAGCTGTCACCCCGCTCGCTAATTTAATACACCCCGAGCTGTGTCAGGGGACGCGGGACTCGCAGTTGGTTTGTCCCTCCCCAGCTGCACCAGGACGGTGGGCGCTGGCTGCAAGCTGTGGGCTCCATAATTTGCATTAAGGTGCTTGCCTGGGCTGTTTAAAATCTGCATTAGAGACTCCATGGTCAGTGGGACGACCCAAACACGGAGTGTTTCAGGGCTCCAGGGTGGAATTGGGGACGTGGGTGATGCTGGGAGGTTCTCCGGGTCTGTCACCGTGCTGCGCAAAGGGCTGCACCACACGTTTTCCTACCTGTCACAGCAAGAGCTATTCAATAATGTATGGAAATAGGAGGGGGGAAGTAGAAAGCTCACTTCAGCATGCCAGGAAAGAAAAAATAAAAATTAAATATATATATATATATATATATAATATCTCCCACAGGTGTTTGTTTCAGGTACAAGCTGAGCATGCAGAGCCAAGCTCTGATTCACCCGTATTTCAACCCCACAATGGGAAAGAAGGGACAATGTCCTGCTGGCCCGGCCCAACATGGCTCCCAAGGCTTTGTCCCCACAACTCATCACCCACCTCTTTCAGTGCTTGCCCCAAAATTAAATTTACCACGACCACTTTTTGGACCCTTGCAAAGCGTTTTTAACCATGCGGTTGGTTTGGTCCAAGATCTAAATTGAAGCAATTTGATTTTAACTTGAGCCATTTCAGGGTCTCTGCAAGAGATGCTGCCCCAGCAAACTGCTCCAGCAAAACTGAGGTGCAGGGAGATGAGCTGCTGCTCCTGCAGCCCCTGCCCACCAGGATTCACATATCCTGAATGCTGCATTAAATACATACCCCACACCTCAAACAAACAAACGAGTCAAATCCACTGTAAATAAAAGCTTCAGTAGTAAGAAGCCAGGAAAACAATGTGAATTTTCCTGCAGTTAGGACTGGTTGTCTTATTTCAAGCAACGAGAACTACCCAGGTTTTAGACACACAAAACAATTCCAATAATCAAGGCTGAAAACAACGCGCAGCAATTTCATGAAAAACACAACATTTGCACAAAAAGGAAGCTGTTGAAAACACGGGCCCAGAGGAAGCAGGTTCGTTGTTCCGTGGCACAAACGGGGTCAGGAGAGGCTCCGGTGGCACCGGCAGCACCGGGAGCTGAGCGGGGGAAATTCCCTCTAATTCGGCACAGACCCCACAGAAACTCTGGCAAAGCAACAGCCAAAGCATTTCACATGAGCGGGATTCAGGCAAATGTGAGACAGAAAAGCACAATTAACCTTCAATCAGCGAAAAGCAGCAGTGAGTGGTTTGTGCAAGTGTTCTGCACCCTGAAAACCAGGAGGATTGTGCCCCAAGCTCCGAAGGGCCCGCGGAGCAGCCGACGGGCAGCAGGCGGGGAGCAGGACCGGACCTGCGCATCCTCCCAACCCGGGATTATTTCCATGGCAACCATCGGGAGAACTTATTCAGTAAAAAAAAAAAAAAAACACAACACAACAAAAAACCAAGAACAGTTTGAACACACAGAACCCACATTCGTAACGTACCAGCTGACTAAATCAGCAGCGCTAAGATTTTTAGTAATCAAAATAGATCATGTTCTAGCAACTCCATCTTCTCTCTGCCACAGCCAAAAAGAAAAAGCTGATAGTAATATCAGTGCAGGGGGAGAAGGGGGAATACAGGGTTTCTAAGACCACAGTCCTATGTCAAGCCAAGTCTTATCCCATCCTAGTGGTTCAAGAGACATGATTTTAACATCCGACAGTTCATGTACTGTTAAATAAGGCTGAATTTCCAAGAGACGATAAACTTAATAGCAAGGTACCTACTACAAAATCAAAAAGATTACTATCACATGACACCAGCAGTTATCTCATACAAAAATTCACTGAATTCAGAAGACACAGAACAGGCTGATCCCAAGCAGGGCGCAGAACCGAGCGGTGCTGGCCGGGAAAGCACCAGAGCTCACAGGCTCATCATCTTCCTCACTTCACTAACAGAAGAGGAAAAAAAACAGTGGTCCCTTATCATATTTAGCTTGAAAGATTCAGGAATTTGGAATACCTGCTCAGAGAAAGCACAGTCCACTTATTAAAGCTCATTTCAAACAAATTAAAAATTAGCAAAACCTGTTATTGCAACACTGAAAGGCTTCATCTTTCTTGATTTGATTATTCTGTAACTAAATTCCTGTTTCCGTCCAGGATCGGTGTGTAAAACAGCAGAGGCGGCAAAACAGAGCGCTTGGGAATGGTCACGAACAAAGGAACGTGTTCCTGCCCCCGGATGGCAAGAGGCCAGGGCGGGGGACAGGGACAGGCCAAGGGCTCCCCCAGGACCCACATGCAGGTCCGGGAGCAGAGGGACCTGGAGCATCATCCTCCGGTACCGAACGCGCCAGTACCGAACGCGCCAGTACCGGCGCCAGGCTCGGCACTGCCACCCTGACCGCGGCTCCTCCTCAGCACCGGGATGAGGAAATTACCAAAGTTTCAGCAGCGCTCAAAAACAGACGCTGCCCAAAACTTTCGTAACAGCAATTCGGAGTGAGAAATAAGTCTCAACAGGAATGATTTTGAAAGTGGTTTTTTTTTTAAAAAAAAAAAAAAGTGGTTAAATGAACTGTTGGCTCAGTCACTAAGTCCAGCCAGGGAGATTACGTGCATTATTGATTTACCTTAGAACAACCTGGGAACTCATTTCCAATGGTTTCTAATGGAACCTGGATTTTGCAGTCCTAATCTGCCTCGTGAGGTTGAGCTTCCTGCAAGGAAATACAACACCGAGCATTAAAATGGCAGCTGTCAGATGTACAACAGCCTCATTCATTTAATGTGGATAGTGCAGCGGCGAAAGGGGTTTTTAAGGGCTGCTCCAAAAGGCTCCTTTGCAATTAAACAGAGTGGGGAGAACGTGGTGGTGAGGATGGCCCTGTGAGTGCCCATGGATAATGGTGCGGACCTGCAAGTCTGAGGATTTACAGAAAACAAAGGGAGGTTATGAAAAGTTTATTTTTGTAATATCAGCTTGCACACGCTATCTATAGTCCTTTCAGAAGCAATGCTGATGAGGGGGTTGAGCAGAGAAGTGGCAGTTTGGAGCCTCAGCTCCGCTGCCGACTCAGCCGCAAACGTACAAAACACTCGGGCAAGTTGGTTTTCCAAGAGCCGCAGCTGTACAGGGCGCAGAGTGATGCTCTGGGTTCTATTCTTAGCCAGGCACGGGACCAAGACAGCAAAGCGTGTGTACAGCCAGTAAACAACCCTTCCGTGTGACCATCAAAGCCGTTTTAAAAGAGTAAATTCCCATCTGAGAGAATTCAGGTCTTTAGGAGGGTGCACGAGCATCAGTCCCTGTTTGCAGACGCAACGTGCTCGGAGCATCCGAGAAAAGGAATCTGGTTTGGGGCAACCTCGGCGCAGAAATGGGTGATTTTGTAAACTCGGGTGCCGCAGCTGCGCTCGTGCCGTGTCCCGAGCAGGACGGCCCCGTCTCAGCCCTGCACGGCCACAACACGCCCGTGCCCAAAACCGCCCGTGGGCGCTCCGGACGGAGCGGGAGCACACAGGGATTTCCAGCAGGACAACGCACCATCAACCCTCAACCTCTGCTTCAGCTGCAAAAGCTTCTCCACTTCGGGAAACGGGTATTGCTAAACAAAATGCACTGTAGCAGGCTCAGCATTCTGAAATGCTGTTAAAGAGTATTATCCCTTTACACACCTAAAGCAAAAAGATTTTTCTCAATCCTTACAGAAAAGACTCCTTTAATACAAAACCAAGCAGGGAGTACCACAGCCCAAAAGGAGGCTTCCAGAAAGGTGTGAGCACAGAAAACAGAAGCCCATAGCAGGAAGGAAACTGTAATATTAGCTACAGACTTTGAATACACACGCAGATCTGCATCACTGAACAAAAACAGCAAGCAAAATATTCAGTGCTGATGAACAAAACCCAGCATTTGATCCTCAGCTATTTTCCAAACTCATCTGCAAGCACATCCTGCCTTGAGACAAATGAAAACCGAGGCATGATGGATACGTGGCAATTAACTGCAACCATTATTTTTATTCTGCGTAGCGTCTTGCTAGAAAACAAGCAGTGCCCTTAGCCCCGAGACATCCTGTGGAAGCAGTCGGCCGCCTGCAAAAATCACCGAGCATTACATTCTGCCCCTTCTCCAGTTTCACGTCTTGCCCTGCAGCTCCAGCAGCTCCAGCCCGTCCTTCCCCTCCCTCCTGTCCTCCCCCGGCTCCTTCCAGCCCCGCTGGCGCTTCCCTCCCAGCAGCGGTGCCGGTGCTGTGCCAGATGTCAGCCTGACCCGCAGCCGCTGTTTCGGGTCAGTTATCAGGGTGACGGTGCATGGGGGAGCTGCGGTTCCCACCTCACCAGGCAGTGCCGGGACGGCTCCGCCGCGCTGGCCGTGGGGCCTGGGCACAGCTGGCACATTTATTTCCAGGCTTTTTTTCTTGCTAATGAAGTGCTGGCGGCAGAGCCGGCAGGAGTTTGAGAGGCTGTTCCCACACGCTGCAATGAAAGCCATGGGCACCCTGAGCTGGGTAAGGTGACCCTTGACTATGTTAAGCATCAGTCATTCATAGAAGCATCACTTTCTACGCGAGAGGAACGGATGACCTGAATGTCTCCTGCAAGAATAATTGCCTACAGAAGACAAGGGCTAAAGTTTCTGGAGAAGGGGTGCTGCTGTTTGCCCGGCCCTCCAAGAGGGACCATTCAAACAGCATCGGGCAAGGAGGGAGCAGAGTCAGCCGGTGGGGAACTCAAAATATATTTTAAATGAACCCAGACCCCATTCTTGACCAAACTATGCTCCTTGAAAGATGTGCCCCCAATGAAGGAACGGCTCCAAGGCAGCGGTATGCGGTTTGCTGGAAGGAAAGGGGAAAGCTTCAAGCCTGACATAAGCCAGGGCTCAGATTCCTCTATCGGCGCGAGGCTGCGCCGCAGATAAGGCTGCGTCAACTTTTCCATTTGAGCGCTCTCCACTCTAAAGTTTACAGTCCGAAGGAAAATGTTTTGGCCAGGTGGAAACTTAACGTACAGGCTCCCAAAGCAGGGAGCTGCCTGCGTATAGAAAACATGACAATGTCACCTGCCCAGACGTGGTTTCCCCCACTGGGAAAGTGAAAAGTCTCATCTTCCTCCCCATGAAATTCTTCACATTCCTTCGCAGCAGATAAGCTGTACCCAGTTGTAGGCGAGAGCTGAACAAAGTGCCCCATAACATCAAACAACCCAAGGTACTGAAACGCCAACAGGTTAAACGTTAACCCAGGAGCTAAGAGGAGGGCACAGAACCGCAGCCATCCTGCCCAGCTCCGGCACAGCCCTCCGCGGCGCCACCGGCCTCTCCGCCAGCAGGAGCCGCGGGGTCGGAGAAGAAGGGAGGTTCTGGGCAATGAGAGTGTTTCTCACCTCCAGAGTCCATCTGCTGCGGGAAGGGGGGTGAGGAGAGCCAGGTGGAGGCGGCAGCTGGGCCCCCATGGCCGTGCCCAACAGCGGGGTGCCCGGGGCAGGGCAGCGGGGTGCCCGCTGCCACAGGCTCCCCCAGACCCATCTCGCTGTTTTTTTCACCGTGGCAGGGCGAGCAGCAGCAAACCCAGCACGCAGGCTGCCAGCTCACCCGTTCGGCATCCTATTTTTGTGTGTGTCGAACTACGAAGATGCTCCATTTCCAAGGAAACGCTGGAGGAGCCCGGCTCCCTGTGTCCCCAGGCCAGGGGCTGTGGCACTGGTCCCTGCGCCCGCTTCAGGGGGCAGCACCAGCACCCACCCCGTGCACCATGGAAGTTTTGGGGCCTGCCGAGGTGCACAGGGATGGGGAGGTACTTCAGTACCAGCACAGCCCTGGCCCCCCACGCTTCACTGCAGTTATCCCTGAAAACAGAAAAAAATGTGCTTGTTTTTCTGCTGCTGCTGAGCAGCTACAAAACGCTGCTCATCACCAAGAGCCTGAATAAACCCCGGCTCCTGAAGCAGTATCTGAAATCAGCTGCTCTCCAATCTCCATCACAATTTCAAACCTTTAATTTACTGAGGCTTGAGTGAAAGCAACATTTGTGTTTGTTTACCAGCCACAGAGGAGCTCTGAGCACTCGCGGTTTATCACGTTTACCCAACAGATATATTCTGGGGAGCTTCTCAGACCAACTGTGACTTATCACAAATTACTGGTCACAAACTTTTCCACCCGTCCCCACAATATCCCAGGGACCCGTCCCTGAGAGCTGGACGAGCCACCCACGCACATGGTGCTCCCAGCACTCGACAACCGCCTGGGCTGCTGTATTTCCAAGTTCAAAAGAAAAGAAAAAAGGGAGAAAAAAAGCCTGATTTTGTTCTTCTTCCTCTGCTAAATCCTGCAAGACCAAGATGCGGCAGTTTTTACCCAGGGAAGGACCCTTGTGGGGGGACGCCACACAGGATCTGGAAAACTTTCCCCCATTACCTTCGGTGAATTTAAGACGCGCTGCTGTACATCAGTGAAGCAACTTTGTTCTTTCTGGAGGGAACGGACAGATTGCAGGAGAAAACTATACCCCAATTGCTGCCAAATTCCACAGATTTAGTTATTAGTAGGCAATTAGGAACCATTATTAACACTTCCTACTACGTTAAGCTCCATTTGCAGCGCATCTCTGCTCCAGGCTGGACCATTCCGGCATTCCGGCTCCACCGCGCACGTGGCATCACGTACCGAAAACTGCGCCTGCCCGCTCGCTGCCTCCTGGGCCCCTTCTCCGCACATATATTTAATGCAGTTGTCTTACAAAATAAAATTGCAAGTAAAAATACAGAGATTAAAAAGGTAGGGGCGGGGAGGGGGGGAGGTAAATAAAAGCATGGCTGCACAAAGGAAAAACAATTTTGCTCTTGTTTTTTAACTCACAATCAACATCTGAGCTATTCAGGAAACTGGTGCACTGCCCTCCAACCAACTTCAATTAGGGAATTCAAAAGCAGTCAGACAAAAGAATGCCTGGGAGTTACTGCACCGCGCAGAGATATTTTTAGCAAGAGCTGGGAGGCTGTTTGTGGGACGCTGCTTTGCTTCTACTGCATTTCAGCTTTTGTATTTACATTTGCAGGACAGAAAGATTTACTAGGTCAGAGGGGGGAAACAGAGGAGAAGCAGCGTAAATGATGCGGATCATTTTGCTTTCTGATACTCTCAGAAGGTATTTCAGCAGAAGCTGATGGAGACCAGGGTGAAGCTGAACAAGATTTGCCTCCATCTGCTTTGAAATTCATCTTTCAGCAGGAATCTCCTGTTGGTCCTTTGGAAACCATGTAAAGGGCACATGGAGCCCTGCAAGGGTCAGTGCAGGCAACGCTGCTGCGTCCCCGGCAAAGCCGCAGCACACCTGCCCCGGGTCACCAATGGGTTCGCAGCCAGCACCGCGCGGCTAATAGGCCTTGGCACACCAACACCCACCCCAAACCCTCCGCCACAACCACCATTCAGCCCTTCACCCTGGAGCCAAGTGCCCCACCGAGCCGCTCCTGTTTTTCAGAAGCCATTTCCCAAAAACGCCGGGAAGGTGCCGGCAGAGCTGGGAGCCCGAGGCCCGGCCGCGGCGCAGGGCCGTTGGGAGCTGCCGGCACGGCTCCCCTTCCGCCGCCTCCCACCACTGCGGCAGCGCAGATGGCAGCAGCGTGACCTCGCTGTTCCTGCCTCCTTGTTTTGATCCCGCAGTCTTGATTGTTCAGGCTAATCCCACACTCCCAGCCTTGGCTGCCAGCCAGGGCTGTTATTAATGGCACAAAAGCTTCTCATTCCAGCTACTTCTACATCCGCTAATGCTGTTGTTCCCTTCTCTCGCTCCCCCTCTCACCACATTACAAACTGGAGCTGGAATATATTTTACAAGGGGAAAAAAAAACCTCCTCTCTGATCATCCTTGCACGCCAAGGGCTCCACCAGAACCGTACAGGAAAGGCTCGTCAGCTCCGGCAATAATTACCAATGGTAAAGCAGTAAGACCACCCTGCTCCTCCAGCCATCAGCTCCAAAGCAATAAACAGCACACAGATGTGGGGAGTTTCCAGCAATCCCCGAAGGAAACCAGGATCCCAGGCACAAGTACACACAGCTCAGGGAAGGGCTCTGCTGCCGGGCTGGGCAGGGACACGACACCCATCTGCTCTGCGGGTGCCACCAGCGTTTGGCTGCCTGGCTCGGGAAACCGCCTGCTTTCCTGCTACTGGATTCAAATGGCTGTAAAGCTCTCAGTAAAAGCAGGCACTGAAAGGACGCTTCAAATCATTTGTAATTTAGCCCCTCGCATGCCCTTTTACAGCGTGCTCATCCCTCTGCAAGGCGCCCGGCAGTGTCCTGTGGCAGGGACGGCTGGGCGGCCGCTCCGAGCTGGGGCTGCTGACACCAGAGCGGGTGCAGGTCCCATGTCAGCTCAGACCTGGGGCCAGTTTGGGCTGGGAAGCGGTGAGGACATTAATCAGGGTCTTCTGATCCACCAGAGAGCCACCAGTCATGCCCACCACGCACAAATCCCCCAGCAGCTGCCACAAACGCTTGTCCAAAAAGTTTGGCCACAAGTCAGCAGAGCAGAGCAGGAGCTCAGCACCGCGCTCACCATCAGGCTGAAGGTTAGTGAGGTTTGGAGCTGCTCTGAACTGCAAGCCCAGCCTGAGGAAGGTGTCCCCGGGCCCCCCCGTGGGAGCAGAGTGGGCAGGGGCGTGGGTGCTGGGTCCATCACAGCGATGACGCACCTGGATAAATCCGCCCGGTTTTCAGCCCAAACTGTCACCCCGGTGAGATGATTCACCATTCTGCTCTCGCTACTTGTTGAAGTGCGGGAAAGGAGAAAAGCAGCTACAGGAACATTTCTTCTGATTAGGAAGGTCAGTACATTTTTAATAAAGGGCTCTTTTAAAGATAATCTCATTTCAGCATTTACACGTTAAAGAGGTTACAGAGATCAAGACGTAATGAAGTAAAGGAGGAGAGGACAATAAACGTGTGACTGGGATGTCACCATGAGTGATATCTCCAGCACGTTGGTCTGATGCAGCAAAGAAGGGGGCTCAGGCACCAGGAATAACAGGCTATTGCTCACTCACGAAAAACCAGTAGCTGATTTCTGAATGCAACTGGTGTCTCCAGCTTCTCCTTTTCGTCCAGCACAGCTCCCCACCCCGCTCCCCTGCGCAAGCCCTCGTGCCAACGCCACCTCCACCCGGCACAAGCACCTCACGCCGCGGCGGGCAGAGCCCTTGTTCACAGCACGCGGGGCTCATTTCAACTCCAGCCATCGCTGCAGCAACCCCAGCGATTCTTCCCACTGCAACACATGCTTTGCATCACAGCTTTACATCGGCTGAGGTTACATCTGACCCAAGTAAGAACCTGAAGATCTGCCAGCAGCTGCGGAGTTTCATGAAATCTCCGACAGCAGATCCGGCACAGCTTTTCATGTGCCATGGATTAACCCCCAGGAATGAAAAATTCTCCTGAAATGCTCAACTCCCACCCCACAGGGGTCTAAGGAAACCTGTTCTCATGCCCCTCTGCTTTATGTGCGTTGGGTTTCTTAACATTACGACGATTTGATGTGATGGTTTGGGGCCGGGGATCGCACGCTAGCTCTGCGTACACTGAACAAGGTCACCGGGAAGAGAAAGTTTACGTCAAGTTTGCAATAATTTCTCTACTGTGATAGAGAAAATTTTGGTGCCTGCTCAAAGCTACCGTGCTTTGTTGCAGAGGGTGCAAAAGACTAAAAATAATCTTTATTCAAAACTACTTAATAGTCGCAAGATCAAGCGGAACAAAAGGAAAAAATATATTCTGAGGGAAATGATACTTCTAGAGCTCAAACGGCATTTCAAGTCCCCATCAAATAACTTTGAACTGAGGTTGCACAGAAGCAGGAGGAAGCGGGGAAACCAGCACCGATGAGATTTTCAGATCACGGGGGGTAAAGCAAAGGTGTCCCAGAACTACAGGAATTTAGCACAGCTGCATTGCTAATGGGTATGCTGGAGTGCCCTTGTGAAGCAACTGGTTTTTCAGAAATAATTAGCGGAGCAGGCAAGAGAGTTACAGACATAAAGAAGTGAAGAAAGAACAGTAAAAATAAGCAAATAGTTCAAATTAATGAAATCCTTGGACTTGCTGCAGTTGTATCAGCGAACAGGAGCTTCCCTGAGTTAATTCTCCTTTCATTTCCTACAGACATGGACAACCACAGCAGATATTTTAAAACCAAGACAGTATTTAAAGGCAAGCCTAACACCCTCACGTTTAAGGGGTGTGAGGTCTGCTACAGCCACAAGATAAGCTGTTCTCACACCAGCAACCTTCCTAACAAATCTGGTGCTTTATTTTTCAGCTGATTTTCTTTAGCTTCAACATCCAATGGGCAGGGATTTCTCTATTTTTAAAGAACATCCCAGAAGCAAGCAAGCGGGACGGGTGTCAGGCAAGGTGGGCGCGCAGCCCGGGGGCAGCAGATGTTCCGGAGGTGGATGTACCCCCGGACCCTGCCCAGGCTCTGCCCCCAGGGACGGACGCGCTTCCCACCCATCACATCCTCTCAACCTTCTCCTCGCTGAGCTAAACAGCTTGTGTTTCCAACCCGAACACATGAAATGAGTCTTCTGAGTCCCATTCAACCAACCAGCTCCTTTTGTTTTTTAAGTGAATACGACGTTAATCTCATTAGCTATGGCATTGCAAAGCCAGTCTGTGAGCTGGTCCCACCTACTACCCAAATAATTGTCAGTGGCTCCCATAACACAGCGAGTGCTCCAACCCCAGGGGTGCTGAGGAACCAGAAATATTCCTAGTTTTAGGATAAACCCGACCTTAGGGTGCCAGGCCAAGGAAAGCAGCAGCAGCTGAGGGATGCAGAGGGTCTCTTGTGTCCCGTCCCAACTCTCCAATTGTGGTTTCCAGGTGAGAAGCCCTCGGCACTCGGCCTCGCCGGTTCCAGAACTCACATGCCGAGAACTTCCCTGCCCGCACCTACACCCACTCGCCAACAGCAGCCTTGGCCAGCCCAGCCCCACACCAGCCTGTCCGGCATGCAAACACCAGCAAATACCAGCCGGTGGTTGCTTTGCTGAGCTCTCCGTTTCTGTCAAATCACAGGGCTCAGATAACAAAATACTGAGGGTCTCCAGTGTGCTTGGACATCATTTGGAAGCCCTGACGCTTCCTTGTACCACAGGTATTTTGGACACCTTTTGGTGGGAACCCAAACCAGAAATCCCAACCAGCACAGCCTTTAGTTCAGCCCCATCTTATGTTCAGCTACAACAGAGAATAACAGAAACATGTTCTGTGACCCCAAACAAGTTCACATGGGAAAACATCGTGTTTAAAATGCTGAGAGTCACCTGATGGCAACGCACCTACACAAAGCGCTCAGGCCTGCACCCAGGCAGAGAATCTCATCACTCGTTTCTGCTTCCCCACAGGAGCCAAGGCACCGTGTCCAGAGCTCCGGGTCACCTCCTCCCCAGGGCTTCAGACCTGGCACATGAGGCTCTGGGGATGAAGAGAAGCTGTGGACAATGGTACCAATGCTGCACCAGGGACACGGGGACGGTGGCGCAGCCCTGTCCAAGGACAGGAGCACCCATGTCTGCCCGTAGAACAGCAGCACCGGGAGGTGCACAGCAGCAGGAAGGATGTCCCCACAGGGACACCCAGCCAGTGACAGTTTTCTGGGAGGTGTGAGGAGCCCAACAGCAAAGGTCTCGGTCCACCCAGGGTCCCCCTGGAGGATGGACCTTCACTGATGTCCCCAGTGGGTCCAGGGCAGGCCACAGATGTTGGAGCAGAGCACGGTGAGAGGGGAGCTGGGCCATTCGCTGACTGTTCTAGACTCGGTTTTAAAAAATCACCCTTGTCCAGATCACTGACGTTAATTCTTGTGAGCTTATTCGGTGGTTTAGAGCTGGGAAATCAGCCCGGGCGAGAACAGGGGAGATTTCTGCTTCCCAGTACGGACAATCGAAAGGCACAGACAGAGCAGAGGGAAAACCCGCACGCTGCCCTTCCCAGCAGCACTGCCCAGATGGGTCTTCAAGTGGGATTAAGAGGAAGACAGTTCCTCCTCACCCAGCCCTTTCCTCCCTACAGCCAAGTCTCCACAACGGCCTTTTGCTTTTACCCTCTTTGTTCTTGCAAGCCGCTTCCTCCCTGGCGTTTACCTTACGGACCTGCCATCTCCCTCCAGCTCACAATTCCCCTTTCTTTGGAAAGTCTTTGAGATGCACATTATACAAGATACACAAAAATAAATTGGTTTTAATCCTCCAGATTCTAGTGCTCCCAAACAAAGATCTTAAAGAGCTTTACAAACAATGGATTAAGCCTTAAGACTCCCTGTGAGGCAGGAAAGCGCCTCTCTCCCAGAGGCAGAGGAAGGTGAGCAAGGCTGAAGGCTGTTTCTACACACATAAACATCAGTGAGTCTATTGTGGATCCACCATCAGTCTAGCAAGACCTTTATCAATTCACTACAGACTCTGAAGCAGCTTCAAAACAACTGTCCACCTTCCAAACACTTTCTGTCCAACCTGGGAGCACCGGGATGGCTGCTCAAAGTGCTCGGCCCCACAACCCACCCCACGGACGGCAGCACCACTGGTCCTGGTGCTGCAGATGCAACGCTTTTCTTGGCCTGCTGTTCAGATTTCGTGATAACAATGAGCTTGCATTCACAAAGGAAGCTTCTCAGTGGGTATTTCGAGCAGCTTAGCAGACGCAACCCCACAGAGAAACGCGCCTTCTTGGTCTGCTCCTCAACGGTACGATGACTTCGGGTCACACACTCCACAGCCTCAGACTGCAACCTATATTAACATGATGTCAAATGTTCTTAGCACTTCCCAGTCTGTAAAGCCCTTATATTTCTTCCCAAATGTATTTTGCATACATCTTGTAAACAAGCTTTCCATCCTTTTGATCGGGGCTGCGGCAGAGCCCGGGGAGGAGGAGGGAAACTTCCTGCTCCGCCATCGCTCTCAGCAACGAGCAATGATGACATTTTCTATTTTGGTGGCTTTTTCTTCATATATTTGTAGCAAGCAGGCTGCGCTCCAGTCCAGCATTGCTGTTGATCTCAACTTTTTTTTTAATACATTTTAAAGTGGCAGAGCAATTTGTGGCAGCATCTCTTTTTCATGCCAAGATGGCCAAGTAAGAACCTGCTCACTAGCCAAACACTGTCACGCTACCTGGCTTCTGAGTTTCCTTGCCGGTTGTCTGAAAGCAGACACTTTTGCAAAAGAACTTGTTTAGAGTAAAACCAGCATGCAGTAAAGCACACCATCATGTTTTCTTGCTATTGCTTATCTGCTGAAGATAAATCTGCTTTCTGCACAGGCAAGGGGCCAAACGCTCACCAGCTGATACCTCCCGGTACAACCTCGCATGACCAAACCCTCCTGTCTCGGAGCGGAGCAGCCGCACCAGGGCACCCACACGCTCTCGGGGCTGCACAGACACCAGGTGAGGTCGGGATCTCCTCCCTTTGGCCAGAGCAAACAGGCCCCGGCTCAGCAGCCGCCGTGTCAATGGTTAAAGGCGAGCGGCCGTGCCCGTGACTCCAGCTCACCGCGCTCACCTTCCACGTCCCCCCCTCGCCAGCTCAAACGAGCTTATAAAATCAGCACAACGCTGGAGGCAGCCGAGCTGCAGCGCAGGAATGTTATGTAGTCGGTTACTAATACAGTGTTTTGCATATCAGGTTTCAAACACTACGTGCTTCTACATGTTCAACGTCAACAAGGGGAAAAAACCTGCCGGTCCAAAACGAAGTCTTCCTAATGTGAGTTATTAGCTTTACAGCAGGCTACCAGGTGCACCGCGAAGCCCCCGCAGGAGTATTCCTGCCATCATTTCAACCCTTTCCTTTTGAGAACAATCTCAATTCCTTTTCTAATTATTTTCCTGCAGCTGAGAGCTCAGTTCTGCCCACCGCAATCCGGCGCTGGCGTCCACGGCGTCTGCAACCAGGGCGGGTATCATTCGGACAGAAACGACTTACGTTGGTCTGTGAGATGAGCACTCAAGACCTGGCAGCTCTAGGACACTAAACAGGGAGGAAAAATAAACGCAGCAAAGATTCCTCTGGGTTAAACCACTTCCAAATTCAAGGGAAAGCATTTTTTTTCCAACAAATAGAACATGCTACATGAAACTGTGGGTGTGCTCCTCTTACAGATGCTCTATGCGAACCAAAATTTGCTGAAATCACAGAAACATTCCACCATCTCCCAAAATAAGCATCTTTGTGTATCTTTGCCTGGTTAAATTATGAAAAACCCTGCACAGTGGAGCAGAGTTTCCATTTCCTCGCATACTCCTACCAGGGCTGTGCTTGAAAGCAAACGCACCAACCTCTTCTCAAAGAAATCAGTGTTTGCTGCTCCTTATAAATTTGCAGAATTTTGGCTCGTTTCCATTTCACCCACTTCTGAATACAACGCTCCCCACCCCCACACCGCTGTTACTTGCTGAGGGCTGACAGGTTACCCCAAAAAACCCCAGGAGCCCAAGCTCCTGCTGCCTCCTGGGCCCGTCGCTCCGGCACAGACCGAGGAGCACCGGGAATTTCGGACCCAGCACTGCACCTCAGTCACTGCTCCCAGCTACTCACCTCCTATTACGACATTTTTCCAGTGCTCCCCTCACCCCAGATTTTCTATACAATGCTTTGTGGCATGTTTTAAATCTTTATTATTCCCCTATCGAAACTTGGACCTCAAGCCCCTTACAAAAGGCACGGCTGTCACCAAGAGGATCACCCCACAACCTTGCTCTGTTTTTCTGTCGCTGCTGATGTGGTACACAAAGAATGAGATTTTTCAATTTGTTTTGTCCATGAGCCAAAAATTCCTTTTAATGGGCTGAATATAGTGCCTGTGCGAGTCTCTCACCGCTCCAGCTCAACTCTCGCTTACAACAGTCGCTGCCTACAACGCGAAGCTGGCCTCCTTTTGCAGGAAAATAAGGCCAAACCAGCTTGAAAGCATGTTTGGAATCTGGAGATTAATTCCATGTAAACTAATGCATTCAGACCTCTTTGTAGGGCTTCAGAAAGGGCTGTCTGATGCAGAGAAGTAGGGCAGCACATACCCACACTGTGCCACAGGGAGGCCGGCGGAGCTGCCTCCATCTTGAAACTCGTTACTAAAGCTCAGAACTATTAATTAAGAAGCGTCGCACCCCGGCAAACCGGCCACGCCACCGCTCGGCCATCTGCCCGCGCCGTGGCACCCGCTGCCTGCGCAGGCAGAGAGGACACACTGGAATGGGGGACAGAGAGGTGCCGGAGTGGGGCAGTGGGTCCGGGGGATCCCACCAGAGCCTCTTCCCGGGACCCAGAGCTTTTGTTCGGCAAAAAAGCCAGAGAAACAAAGGTCTGCGGGGCCACGGGGCGGCCCCAGGGGTCCCGTCCCCAGCCCGTGCTGCGGCTCCTGCTGCAGCGCTCCCCGCGCTTCCCTTCACCAGCTCTCTCTCCGGGAGATCAATTATTCAGAATGAAACCATTTTAAACTCTGCTGGGATGCTGAGCAAAGCTAAGATGGGTGGTGCTGCAGAGGAAGCTGCCAGGGACACAACCAGAAAGCAGGTCTGCCTCACGCAGAGGCTACAAGTGCAATTACAGCCAAGTCTCCCTCAAACCCGATGCCACAAAACCCTCCGAGATGACCGGACACAAAGCTCTATGGGCACCACATCACACTCGGAGATGTGACATCAGCCACCCCACCAGCGATGTCTGAGCACCAAACACCCTTATTCTGTGTTTCCTCCTGCTGGCACAGGATGCAGCAGCAATAGGACAGCGGAGCAGAGCAGGTTTGCATGGTGACCCGGAGACTGAGCCACAGGAACACCATCAACAGGAAGGCAGCCCAGAAAAGAGGGGATTTTGGTGTTATTTTTAAATGAGGAGGCAAAATAATTAATTAAATGGCCTAGAAGCTATTCCACATTAGAAGTCACTACAACACTAAAAATCTAGCTCTGACAGTTGCGGGTGAAGCCCTTTAAAAGTTACCATGGTAGTTGATGCAGCTATTCGCCCACTCGTTCTTCAATAATGCTGGATTATTTTTTTTAATGCAATCCAACCACAAACAAGAAAATGCTGCTGAAGGGAAAAGTGCTTTCTCGCAGCATAAAAAAAAAATCCCCATCCTTTACCTCTGCCCCAAGCGCCCGGCTCAAGAGGAGACAGCAGGTAAGAGGGAGCCGAGCCAAACACGCACCGCTGAACTTCGCTCCCTCCCTCTCCAGGGACGCAGGAAATTTAAGCAGCAGATTCAGGATTTCAGCATCCATTTCACTCTCCCTGCCCCCTCCTGAACTCTCGCTCCCTGGGCCCCACACGGCTATTCAGATGCTACGTCAGCCCAACGCTGTGTTCCTTCCTCTCCCAAAGCCCAGCTCAGCAAGCCTCGCAGCACACTCCGTGTCAGATGAGAAAGCCAAGAATTTTTGGAACACATCTTTCTTCCTTTTAATTAAGCGCCCAGGTAGAGAGCAGCTCCCAGAGAAGCCTTTGCTCTGCAAAGCCGCATCCAGCCAGGCTGATGGGGCAAGTCAGAGCAGGACAAGCCCCAGACAAAGGAAAGCAAACACGGGCTGTGCAGGACGAGCAGGATACGACTGCACTGACCTGCCCAGCTATTATTTTTCGCAATCAAACCAAGGTCTAGAAACTCCTACGGCCAAAGCGAAGGCCTGGCCCAGCTGAGAACGGCTGGCAGCCACCTCCCCGGCCACAGCCCTCACAAACCTCGCAAAGCCTGGCTTGGTGGCAGTTCTCTGGTGGGGGCTGCCAGATGAACCCCCCTCTTTCCCCTCCCTGCACCCCGGGAGGAGGGGCTGCCATAGATGAGCCCCCACAAACATGCAGCTCCAAGGCAGACAGGCAGAGGGAATAAGCAGCTTCCAGCGCTAAACCAGGGAAGGCAAGACAGAGCCTGTGCCGCCGCGATGCCGGGGGCCACTCCACGGGCCGGCCTCCTCGGCCAGCGCTGGCCTGAGCAACACCTGCTGCTGGCGCTACAGAAATAATATTCCTCATTCTTAATCCAGTATAAATTATTTGTTACAATAAATACTTGTACTGAAAGCCTCGAGGCTTTACGAACAAAGCTGGGTTTGCACGCAGGCTGCCAGGTTTTGAGAGCGGGTTCAATCGGCTGGAGAAGCTGTTGCTGTGCTCAGGGAGCAGGTTCGGGCTTTGAAAGAGGCAATTTAAGCAAAAAGAGCCGCTGGCGGCAGCGTCTCCTCTTTCCCACAGTCCTCTTGACTCCAGCTCTCACCAACCAGAAACAACTCAAACTGGGAAACGTGTTGCCACGGTATAAACTAAGAGAAAATAACCATCGCCACAGCCCTTGGACGGATCCATCCCTCAGAGATTCGCTACTCGGCCAGGGCGCGAAGCGTGTTTGCAGCCAGTGACTTTCAAGATGAATTAAGGCCACGGCTTCCGTGCAGCGACGCTGGTGGAAGGCGGCTTTGTTAAACCGAAATGAAAGCTAAAAACGTGCTATGTTCACCCCATTGTTCCTTTGCCTTTTCTAATAGCTGTTTTCGCTCCTCCATCACTTGGAGCCTTCGCATGCTCAGCTGTGACTCTTTGTGCCTCCCTTTCGCTGCCTTCTGCTTCTGTTTGTCTTTTTGATCTCCAGTTCTCAGCTTGTGTTTGCTGCTGCTCCCCACCCCCCACGCCTGATTTCCACTTTTATTAGGGTGCGAGGCAGAAGGGCTCAAAGGATGAACAATGCACTTTAGCTGAAAAGGGCTTTGAAGCTGAATTGTGTTGTTTACCGATAGATTCCCCAATCTCCTACTGAAATAAAATAGTAGTTTTACCTCCACTAAAGCTCTTGCTGTTTATTTTCAGTTGGAAGCAATTATAAAAAGCTGGTGGCATGTTAAATGCATAAAAACAGGATGAGGAACGCAAGAGTATAGTCACTTTAAAAGAAAGAAAAAAAAAAAAAAAACCCAGACAGCTGCACCTCCCAACAGTCCAGTTTCCAGGAGAAATTATTCTGGAATCCAGCAGTGAAGCCTGTGCCGCTGCAAGGACGGGTCACAGCTCAGCAGCTCCCGAGAGCCCGGAGCCAGCACGCGGGGCCGTGGATCCTGCACAAGCCCCTTTCCTTCGAGCCTCAACAGGAACGTGGCCCAAAGAGCTGCCTTCCCACCCAGTCCCGGGGACTCCAAGGCGCTACTTCAATTCACACGGGAGCTTTCAATTTAAATGTTGAAACTCCTCAAGCTGGGAAGCCTACAGCAAGTGACAAAATGCAACCGTCTGGGCAGGACAGGCAGCCCCAAAGCCAGAGCTCTGCTCTGAGACTCCCCGGTGGCAGCATCTCACAGAGCCCATCCCTGCGCTGGGTAATACTCTCTATCAATTAAAAGGCAGGAAGGGATATAAAAAGCAAAATCCCATGTAGAGATAAGATTTGAGTTCTCTGTGCTGCTCAGTGCAGCGTTGCCCCCGGGATTACATGCAGCTGGATGCCAGAGCCCCCCGAGCCCCAGCTCTGCCCCTCACCACGGCAGAGACCAGCACAGGCCTGGGGTGAAGTGCCCACCTGGGCTGCAGATGGGAGACGCAAAACACCCCAAATCCGTCGCTGATTCACGAGCTGCTTTAGTCAGCAACCGCCTCCGTCAGCCGGGATGTTTAATGACTGACTGCCCAGAGAGGTGGTGGATGAACCATCCCTGGAGACATCCCAGGCCAGGCTGGACGGGGTCTGAGCAACCTGAGCTGGTGAAGATGTCCCTGCTCATGGCAGGGGGGGAACTGGGGGAGCTGGGAACGTCCCTTCAACACAAACATCCTGTGATTCTACCTGGGCAGGAGAACACGTTAAACCAGCAGAAAGGAAAAGGCCAAGAGAAGCCTGTAAGGTCTGCACATCAAAAAAGTCACAACCATCACAACCAGAGCGATCTCCAGGAGAGGGGCAGCACCTCAGGGCCCCCAAGAACCCCAGGAACCCAGTGACTACAAACAGGCGCCAAGAGAGCCGGGAGCTGCTCCCTGCCAGCTCCTGGGGACAGAACAGACTCCTGCATGCTTAACAGGGAATTAAAATAAATTAAACCTCAGCTCAGGCAAAACGTACAATTATTTTTTTTTCATCACAGACAGGTAAATTTTCAAGCTGACTGACCAAACAAAGAAAGCATAAAATAGTTGAGGCTAAATTATGCCACTCTGACTACACGCTATAATCTCTGTTATTCAAAATTCAAGATTTGCAGGCTATAGAGTAGGTTTGGGAGCTGTTAATCAATGACTGAAATGAAAGCTAATGCTTTACATGATGCACAGAGCTTCCTCAGAGGGAAGAGAGATTAACTCTGTACATCACAGCCCTCAACCACACGAGTTTATTTCCTTGCCATCACTACACCTTAAATAAAGGCAATACTAAACCAACAACAGAGCACAATTTTAAGCAGAGAACTTTTATTTTTATGGAATAAAATCTGCTTTAAAAATAAAATCGACCTGCAAACACTGCAGCTGGAGCCAGCCCACTGTAAAGAACATGGGCAGGGGGCAATGACAGTGTCTGGAGGCTCCCAGGGCAGAAGCCAGAACTGCCTGGCCTGGGCTTGGCTGCTTAGGCCTCGCTTAGTTAAGGGTAAGGGAGAAATTAAAGCAAAAAATCACATCATTTAAGTGCTTAAAAAAATCTCAGAGCCCAGCAAGAAATGACTCTGTAGATCAGGTATTTGCCAAGTTTCCTCAGTTAAGAAAAAGCAGCCTTAAAAACCTGCAACACATAATCGTCAGGCGGCTGCTTTTCATCCCCTGCCCTTGTCCCCAGGAGTTCGGAGCTGAAGGCCCAGATGACATCAGACTAATGACCAGTTTGGACTTTGCTCCCCTAATTCCAGTATTCGGTCTAAATTCTTAAAGAGGAGATGGAGACTGGTCCCATACTCATACTCCTCCTTCAGCCCATCTGCACCTCTGAAAACTCCCAAGTTGCACATTCACCAGACGATCTCACTTGTTCCCTGCTCAGTCAATACTTTAAACAGTTTTTCTGACAAAAATATAACGATGGCACTTGCATTAGAAACAAGAGAAACAACAGGCTAGCATTCCCAAATCAAAGCACAGGGACATGCACTGTGCATGTATGTGAAAAACACTACTTCCACAGAGCAGTAATTATACAAGATATGACCCTACTTGTTTTGAATTCCCAAAAAAAAAAAAGTTACACACTTCAATCTGAGTAATTTGAAAACAAAACTGTTGATAACTTGAAAATATTTTTCTAGTTACTACAACAAAAATGCTTCTGTGTATCTCGTACTTTAAACAGCAGCAAGGGGAATTCCCAGATTGCAGCAGTGCGCTTTGCTGCCAGGTTTCCAGGGCTGCTGGTGGCCCCGAACGCCTGTGCTGGCCCCAAACCCATGGAGCCGCACGTGGCTGTGGGGTGGTTTTGCTTCCCTCCTTCTAACACACGTACAAACCTCAACAGAATCACAGGATGGTTTGGGTTGAAGGGACCTTCCCAGTTCCCCCAGTGCCACCCCTGCCATGAGCAGGGACATCTTCACCAGCTCAGGTTGCTCAGAGCCCCGTCCAGCCTGGCCTGGGATGTCTCCAGGGATGGGGCATCCACCACCTCTCCGGGCTTAATTTTGGAAACAGGGTAGGTTTGTATCACCCTCTGCCTTTCCCAAACGCTTTCAGCTTAGAAGCAATGCCACTACTACTTCAGTGGCAAAATCCCACATATCTACTAAGCCAGTTCATAACTTCTAAAACTAAAAATTTCATCAACTCGAACGGCACACCGATGCAAACCAAGCCGGGGCTGTTGACCAAGGGCTCCATAGGGCTGGATCTGCTGTGGGGCCGGATGATGGATGTCTCCGGAGGTACTGCGCTCAGGAGGCGCCGGGACAGAGCGAGGAGCAGCTCACCAGGTCCTGCAGCTCCATTTGAGACGTTTCTCATAAGAAGGATTAGGAATTACAGGCTGCAAATGGAAAAGACATCTGGTGTGGCACAGGCAGCCCGGGCTCAGCAGCTCCAGTGGGTGAGCCAGCGCTCAGCACAGACTGACAGCACAAAACATCCACAGCAGTTTTGTGTGTCAATTCTTCTTCCTGGCACGTGTGAGCCAGTGGCGGGACCCCGGTTGGTGGCAGAGGCAGTTAGTCCGGGTTTAGGGCAGCAGCCCCGCTCAGGAATGGAGCTCGGTCCGCAGGGCACCCGCCTAGCTGGCTTATTTAACAGGTTTGCAACACTCTTTGGAGCCCAGTAATTAATTTTTTTTAAAGAATGTAGAACGTTCAGTGTCCACTCTCAGTCATCCAGGTGAGCAGATGCAGACGTTCCAATAAATTTGCAAGGCTGCTTCATTTTCTTTCTCTGTCTACAGAGCATTCCTGCCTCCATTAGGTATGCCCCTGTTTTCAGTAGCTTAAACGCTGAAAAAAAGCAAGACTAAAAAAAGAAATCACGACGCTGGAAGTGGCCGTGTTCATAAAAACTGTTTTTAAACACCTACTCAGCCCAAACTGCGCAATCAGGGAGCAAGACACGGTTTGCACACTTGTTCAGCTGTTCACCTTCTCCCTAAACACCCAAAAACCCCTGAGCAAAACCTCCAGCTGCAGGGTAGGGCCATCCCAGAGACGGCTTTGCTTTAACTCAGGGATTGTTTCCCATTTTATTAAGATGGGGCTACCAAGCAGCAGCGGTTCTGTTATTAAACCGTGGTTTGCAGGAAGCCACCAACACAAAGGCATTTCCTAAATGCACAGGCTGAAGCTGGCAGGGCTGTCACGACAGGGCTGCCACGACCATGCCGTGCAGAGGCAGCAGAGGAGAGGACGGCGCCGCAGCCGTAACCCACCACGTGTCCTCCGGCAGCCGGTACTGGAGCGGCTCACTCGGGGAAGCCAGATGCGAGCCTGGCGCTGACGGCAGCAGCAGAGTTATTTTTACCAACCAATGGGTTGCAGTGCTGGAGCAGGAGCTGCTTCTCCTCCCTGAGCAGATCTCACCGCACTGAGCCGCACCGGAGACCCGGCAGCTCTGGGGCCAGGGTGGGAGCCCAGCACCGCCTGGATCCAGGCACTGTCCGCAGAGCCCAGGGCTGCTCTGCCCACATAGACAAGCACCAACTCCAGAAGTGATTTTATTTTTTTTTTGGCAGGGAGGGATCCCCAGCAGAATCCACAGAAAAATCGATTAAATCGCACAGAACAGAGAAGCCCCCATAGCTGACCGTTCCTCCCAGCCACGACAACATCCACCCGCACCCCAAGGGCAGGTCCCCGCACCCCAAGGGCAGGTCCCCGCACCGGCAAACAGCACACACCAAACCCCGCTGGAAAAAATGTCAAGACAGTGAAAGTTTAACTCAAACATATTCAGATTATTTGCTGCACGTCACCAGTTTTCACCGGGCTTTCAGACGCTTCACAGTTTCTTGAAGCCACATGCCAGGAATACCTGCTGAAATTATCAGAGCAACGCCGGCTTCCTAGTGCTCTCTCCATTTTCTCAGGCTTCCTTCCTGGCTTCCTTCCAATATTCCCATCTCTTACAGAAGATCCTGTTTTCCTTCATCGTCTGGGTTGTCTCCTCCTCTTCCTTCTCCTTGCCACCCACTCATTTTTTCATCTTTCCCCATATTGTATTTGCTGCATCCTCTCCCCCCCGGTGCCGCCCAGCAAACCCCTGCAGCACCAGCCGGGTCTGAGCTCCGGGGCCAGGGCCGGGGCAGGAGACGTGCTCACCCGCACAAACATCTCGACACCCAGGTCCAAAGTGTCTTCCCAGCCCACACCCCAAACCCCAACCGCCCCCGAGCACACGGACATGCGGTTTCTCCCTTGAGCATCTCGATGTTTGAGAAGTTCTCCCTCAGCAGCCAGTCCTTACAGACCCTGCTCTGTCCGGGTGGCCAGAAAATTGCTGAGAAGAGTAAACGAGCAGTGAGCTGAGCCCTTGCTTGTTCCTCCTTCCCTTCCTCCAGCCACACACACCCCAGAGCTTCTGCGGCCCCGCTGAAAGCAGATCCACATCCCCAGCCTCCAAGTTTCAATATCAGGCACTGCATTCAGCACAATAATCCCAATTCTAAAAAGTACCAAATATATTACTAACAGAATAGTGATATAATCAGCCCCAAATGTCCTTTGACTCGGAGAGGCCGCCTGCCTGCCATGGCAGGGCCGAGGAGCTGCAGTTTGTGGTGTGGGTTCCCGGTTACAGCCCCGCGGCAGCACCAGCAGCTCTGGTGAGCTCACGGGGCGCGCTGGGGTTTGTGATCACCAGCCTGTGAACACTGTCACTTGAGAAACCACACAAAACTCGAGCCACCGTGGTCACCAGCAGCAGCGGTTCCACACCCTCCACTGTGCTACGAACTGAGCCAAAAACTAACAGGTAGAAAATGACCATTCTCACCTCTTCTGGGGAGGTGTTAAAGTTTTCTCCCCTTTTTGGCACTCAGACTATGGCCTCTGACACACAGCTGAGCCTGGCCTGCAGCCTCCGTCAGTGCTATTGCACACTCAGGCAGGCTGCAGAGCTGTTTTACCCCATGCAAAGAGATGATGCCCAAGACATCGGCCATCAGGGCGCTGGAACCAGCTCAGAGCCATCTCATCACCACCCACCCGCTCCCCGTATTCACTCGATACCATAAACGCTGCAGAGTCCCGTCAGCGTCAAAGCATCTCCAAGCTCGGAGAGGGACTCCGGGTGTTTGACAAGCACCGGGATTGTTTTTCACACATCCCCGTCTCGGTAGCATCACTCACAGCAGCATCCCAGCACTGGTCCCTCAGCTCTGAGCGGGGCACGCTGCTCCCCTCGCTATGGCCACAGGCAAAACCGCTGTCAAAACAACGCTCATCTAGAGGAGATCCCAAAGCAGCCTGAGCAATACACATTTTTCAGCCTTTCTGCAAGATATCCTGAATGGTTTGTGGTCAGCCATGTGCACAGTGTCACCTGTGTGTGCAGTGGAAAGCAGAGCCTCACCAGGTGCTCCCATCAAATACCTGCACCCCCTCTCCTTCACCCCAGATTCACACAGACTGTTGATTTGTCTCAGTACTTGGGTGGAATCTGCTGACTGATGTTTTGCCTAAAGCCTCAAGCCCACACTAAAGATGGGCGAGAAGACGTCTAGGCAGGAAAGCTGCTCTGGAACTGTAAAACTTTGGTAAAAGTAACCGAAGTCATAATGCGCTCGGGCAGCCTCGGGGGGAGCAGGGACGGGAACATGTCACAGCTCCCGATGGCTGAACCCAACAGGAGCCCTGCCAGACACAGACACCAGAGATGAGCTGCCAAACACTACAGCTCCTCTTCAAAAAGGACTACCCAATGAGCATTTTAACCTCTACCATTTTTCATTTAGATGAGGTTCTTAGGGACATGGTTTAGTGCTAGAGTGAGGTTATGGCTGGACTGAATGATCCTGAGGGTCTCTTCCAACCAAAATGATTCTATGATTCAAATCCCACCAAACCTACACAGCGGTGACAGACATCAGCGGGACCTCAACATCATCACCTGCCAGCAGGGACCACTACTCAAGGCCTTTGCTCAGCTCTCTTTACAGGTGGAATATATCAGTCAATGACAAACCAACCAGACATTCAGGACCTCTGCCCCAGAGATGGTGCTGCCTGGGACTCCTGTCACCACCCCCGCTTGTCCCCATGCGCCCAGCAGAGCTCTTATTGCAATAGAACAATTCATTTACTAGGTAACTTCCCTGGCTGAATACTCAGGTGGCCAAAATGTTGGGTTGTAACAAAACAGTCTGGAACTGCCCCATAGCCAACACTGTCAGAGGAGCAGAGATGGTGAGAAGGACGTGGCACTATGAGGAACAGGAGGTGACACTATAGGGAAAAGGAGGTGGCACTACAGTTTCCCTGGCCCCTCACACAATCACATCTGCAGCCAAGGTTGTCGTGTCTCTCTGCTACTCCAACCCACAGATGAGGGTTCGTTCAGCTTGGTGCAGGGCACGCTACTCAGACTCAATAACAGCTTTCTGGGCACATGTGGGAACAGGGAAAGGTAAAAAGGACACTCAGCAATCAGGTTGCACTATGGTTACCAGGTCCTTTTAGAGGCCCAGCGAACATGGTGCCAGGGGTGCTCAAGGGTTCGGAGCACGATGACCCTGTGCCGAGTGGCTACCGGACCCAAAACAGGAGACTTTGACCTGAGAATTCCTGCAAAGCACCACGGGAGCCCCTGGAACTACCACCCCCCTTACAGATCATCCACGCATAATGGCAAAATGTACAAGTTTGTGTTATATAATATAAAGCATTTTGGTTTATTGAGCTTTTAAACAGCTTATAAGCACACCTGTGCTTTGCAAAGGTACCGACAGGTGAGTCTGGGCTTTACCTTCTAGATTATCTCTACTCAACTTTAATTCTCATGTTTACTTAAAATCCTGAACTGTATTTCTATTTAATTGCCAAAAGACAGTTACTGTCACATTGCTGAGTCTTCTTTAAGATACACCTACCCAACATGGAAAAAATGCTGGATTCTCCTCCAGTCCAACATTTTCCAGGCACACACACATCACAAAGCTATTCTTACAAGACGAGTCACACGCAAGGTTTCATGATATTTACAGGCATGAGTCGTCCTTGTGAGAACAACACTACGCAGAAAGTTTCCCCAGAAAAGAAACCTTGAACAAGAACCAAGCTATTTCTGCAAATGTGACCAGAAAGTTCCCCGGCACTAACAGCAATCTCTGTGCATCGTCCGCCTTGGATCTCTCCAGGCCTGCATTTCAGTGCCATCAGAACCGCCAGCTGGTCTCTCCAGGACGCAGAACACCAACCGACCCTTCGGAGCTCTCAAAAAGCTCTTTTGTTTTTTTACCTGTGTTTTCTTCACCCACATTTATACCCTTTGATATTTAACCTAGATACGGAAAACGTAAATGACAACCAGGCAGCTCGAGCAGGATCGCTGCTCCCGCCTGCGAAACGACGGTCTGGAAGCAATTTGTTTTCCCATCTGATTTCACATGGGAAGCCCATCCGCCCGCCGAGCCGTGTCCCCCCCGCTGGCAGCCCGGCAGACAAGAGGACATTGTCCCGCCTGAATGACAAACAGTTTTGTGACGCCGAGGCTGTAAAGTGCATCAGACAGGTGCAAGGAAGCTTACCAAATTGGTGTGTACGCGTCTCCGCGATTCGGGGACAAGTTAATTCCTTGGGAGACTGTAGAGGGAAAGGGGACAATGGTCTGGGAGGAAGGGGGCAGGCGGGGGGGCCTGGGGGTGCTCCGTGCTCGGCTCCTCTCGCCCGGCTCTCCCACTGCACATGGGCTCCGGCTCCATCTTCCCATCAAACCCTGGCTGCACTGCTACCCCAGCTCGTCCGAGGAACCGCGAAACACGGGCACGCCGTCAGAACCTGCCGCTCAGCTCGAGAAACCTCATTGCCCAAATAGGACAACAGAATTTGAAAAGTATTCGTAGGGGGGAGGGGGGAAAAACCCTTTAAACTGAACGCAGAGATGTCTCGCGCTTGCCAGCAAGTTCACAATAAAACCGTTTGCTATTTCTGTCACTGCATCTCCAGAAGCTCAGGCTCAATTTGATTCATTTTCCCTATAAGGTATTTTTAAGTATAGAAGGAAAAAGCCCAAGTAATTGCCAGGACGTGTCCCAGCGGGTCCCGCGCAACCCACAGCAGCCGGCTCCCCACGGTCACCCCACAGCAGCACGGCGAGACCACCAGGCATCTCTGGTGCCTTCACACGCACCGACGTGTTCAAGCATCTTAAGGTTTTTAGCTTTAGTTTTAAATACGCACTGAGCGGATCATCCACCAGAAAGCACACAGCCAAGACCCAGGCAAACCGCAGCCGGCGTTTGGTAACAACGCCATCTTTACGACCCCTTTCAAACAACGTATAGGGTGCCAGCGTGTCCCAGCACACCCAAGGTTTCGCTCAAAAGCACCATGTCAAATTATTCCATCCTCTTCACTAACCTGCCATGCTTGCAAACCAGATCCAGGAACTTACTCAGCTGGAAAGAAACACAACCAGACAAAAAAGTTCCTTTTTTAAAAAAATAAAAATAAAATCTGCTATCTCTAATCCAATTCTGACGAGCCCACAAGCAGCTGTGCTGGCACAATTGATGAGAAGTATTGAAACCTGCTCTGTAGCAGGAAGAGCCCACGTGGAATATAATTTTTAATGGTTTTAGAAAAAACTAAGAGTAGAAACAGGAATTACAATATGTCCTCCATCCTAATAAATATATTTCTATACTTAACATTTAAGCAAGAGCCAGATCAAAAAACCAGATTAAAACCAGGCATTTTTTGTTAAAGCCATACGGCAACAGCACCGCATGATCGCTGCAGCGACCTGGAGAAAAGCACTGAAACGGCTGCTGCCCCGGCCTCGAAACGCGTTGGAGCAGCTGAAATGACTCAGAGCAGAGCAGGCACAGCGGGGGGGACGTGCCCGGGGAAGGATGGTGACCCCAGCAACCTGGCCCGCGCCGCAGCCAGGCCCCGGCACAGCACGCAGCCCGCCGGACCAAGAACGGAGTCGGGTCCTCTTCAGTTAAAATCACTGAAAAGCTGCTCTGCCTTTAAAAAAAAAAAAAAAGTCTGGCTATGGTCAAATGTGAAGAATTCCTCTGGTCTGGTTTCCTGGGGGGAGCGGGGGCAGTGGCCACTTCATCCCACGCCCGGGTCAGTCCCACTCCATGCGAGACGGGAATGTCTCGGACGTCAAAGCTTCAGCTTGGACATCAGCTCTGCCCAAGGAACCCAGCCAGGACAGCCCCGCCGCGCCCCAAACCGAACTTAAACGGCACCAAGAAAAGACCCGGGTGCCCCTGCACCCTGAGAAGAGCAGCGGCTCTCATCGTGCCCAGCGCGGCCGACGTGCTCCAGCACAGCGGCGGCTCCACTGGCAGCCTGCCCCGCTCATGTGCCTTTCTTGGAGCCTCTTCAGCTCCTCCACAGGGAGCTGGCCAGGACCGTGTCCCGCAGCGAGGAGACGCTCCGGCCAGGGCCGCGTCCCGCACCAAGAAGACGCCCCAGCCAGGACCGCGTCCTCCGGCGAGCAAAGCAGCCACCTGCTCTCCAGGGCTTCCTGCTCAAAGATGAGTCCTGAGCCGGGGGGTCTGAGCCCGTAACCCCCTCCCTCTACCCAGAGAGTGAAAAAAGGTGCTTCACGACGTGACCACACATACCAGCTCACACGAAACTGAGAAGTTAACTCAAATTGCATCCACACCCTGCAGAAGCTGTATCACAGAACTGCTCCGCTGTGTTTCGGTGCTCTAAACGTGCAGATACACGACTGTGCTCCCCAAGTAATTTTGCTACAATACATGATTATATTCCCCAAGCAATTCCGCTAAAATCCATAATTCTGTTCTCCAAGTAGTTCTTCTCCAACACCTCTGAAGCATCTAGTGACTATTATGGATTTCTAGACAATTTTCAGAACTCTAACCATCCAACATTTACAGGCAGCTCTTCAGAAACTTATCTTTAAAAGCTGTTTCCTTTTGAACCAGCGGTACCTTTCCCCTCCAACAGTCACATACTTTCAGTGCAGCTGAGAAACCAAGCCATTTGGGGAAATTTCTTTAATAGCTGCGTAAATTTGTACCCAGTTACTGAAAGCTACGGCAACCTGGAGCCACAGCAAAGGTGACGCCCACCAAGAACAGGTTCCGTCAACAAGAGAACAGCGCTTGGTGTTGGAACACACACCACATCAAGGCTGGAAGACAGCGCTGCTTTTAAAAATAATGAGAAGCCAAAGCCATAAGCTAATTTGGTGCCTTTTCATCTGCAACTCTGAAACGAAGTTTTGTATGAGGGCTTTGGGTTTTTTAACCAAATCTGTCCCTACAAACGCAGCTCTGCCCCTCAGCAGCTTGTGGGCAGCTCAGACAATCCTGGAACCCACCGCCCCTGCTTCCAGAGACCTGGAACCCACCGCCCCTGCTTCCAGAGACCTGGAACCCACCGCCCCTGCTTCCAGAGACCTGGAACCCACCGCCCCTGCTTCCAGAGACCTGGAACCCACCGCCCCTGCTTCCAGAGACCTGGAACCCACCGCCCCTGCTTCCAGAGACCCGGAACCCACCGCCCCTGCTTCCAGAGACCCGGAACCCACCGCCCCTGCTTCCAGAGACCTTCAGCTCCCCCCTTTCTAACAGAGAAGCTGCCACTTGGAATAGAAGTACTTGCTGTTAAACTGCAAGCACATAACCCTCCTCATCCCTAAGAAAATGGATGGTGGGTTTTTTTTCTGGCACTGGATCCAAAGACCAGACAGCTCAGAAACAAGCGGTCAGAAAAGTTAACTCTTTTTCGCTAAGAAATAGTGTGTTTACGAACAATTCTCCGAGCAGCTTTGAAGCCGGCCTTGCTGCTGCATTCAGAGTATCTCCTGGCTGAAAAGCAAGCTTTCATATGTAAAAGGTTAACCACATTTACACCTTAAATACCATCCTTAAAAGCATCTAGACCAACAAGCTCCTTAGCAATCCCTCCAAGGGAGGTGGGATGACAGAACTTGTTGAACTGGTTACTATATAAAGTCTCAACTATGCCTTTTCCTACATTTCCATTAAAGATTAAGTCAGCTGAGTTCTGCTGAGGCTTAGGAAAAATACTGAAAGTCATCAGCCTTCACGATTACTCAGTAGGAACCGAAAATCTTGTCTAGTATGGGACTAACATGCACAGAAATTCCCAGTCTGGCAAGTATTCCCATGGGACTCATGGAGGCATTTTGCACAGAGAACACAGCTCCAAGCTGCTTTTGCAGAGAAATCTGCCGTGCTGGTCATGTAATGACCCCATGTAACACTGGCTGCTTTACTGCAGAGACACCGCCTCCGAGAAGGAAGGAAATCACCCTCTTAATTACAAGAGATTTTTTATAACGTGCAGAAAACTTCTTGAAAAAAAAAAGGACGTAACTCTGGTGATTCTTTAGCAGTGGGAAGTGGCTACAGGAGGAGCAGGGAGCTCTCCCCAAGAGCATCAGGCCTGGGGATTTCTCTGCTGGGAGGGGGCCCCGATGAGACCAGTGCTCC
The DNA here is from genome assembly GCF_964273445.1 of Streptopelia decaocto. Taxonomy (NCBI): domain Eukaryota; kingdom Metazoa; phylum Chordata; class Aves; order Columbiformes; family Columbidae; genus Streptopelia; species Streptopelia decaocto. Next base: position 6,140,612 of record NC_138666.1, on the reverse strand, counting down.
CAGTCCTGCTGTGCAGGCTGGTCCAGCCACACAGACGGGCCCTGTGGCCAACAGCACTCTCATTCAGCCACAAGTTCTGAGGCATTTTTGACATCTCGCTTGCAAAACACCAGTGAGGATTTCCACAAAGGCTCCGAGGTTGTTCTGGTGATAAACACACGCTCCCACGGCCGTGGACACGTTCAGGAGACTAATAAATCCCGGCCCTGCCCTCCTCAAACACTTGAGCTGTTCTTTTTGTTTGTTTGTTTTTGAAATAAAACATAACTATGTTCCGTTCAATAAAGCCTCAGAGGGAAAAACAGTCAGGTTTGCAGCTACAGAACAGATTAAATTAATATTCTGCTCCCTCCTCACCACGAGGTCCTCGGAGCAGCTTTGAAGACAGACGCTGGTCTAACAAGAGCAGCCTCTGCTTCAGGGAAACTTGATGATGATGGCAAAAATATTTTCAATCTGCTTGCTGAATCAACTGCACATTGTATTTGTTTCCCCTGGGAATGTTTATTGCACCAATCAATAACAAAACTGGCATGTATTGACGTTGTTACTGATTTACCACTGAATTTGACCCATTTTGGTGACATCTGTGTTCCAGCACCGACACTCCTGACCCCCCCAGGCTGGGGGGCGGCATTTGAAGCAGTTTGTGTGAACGGGGTAACACGTGAAGCGGTTCCGTGGCACCCAGAGCGCTCACGGCAAGATGATCGTGTGCAAAAGCAGCTGACATTTGGAAAAGTTTAAATATCAAAATTTACTCCTCTGTAAAAACTGGAAATAATACATACTTAACACATGACATATCACTGGCATTTATACAGCTCGAATCAATCTCTAGTTAGGAGGCACCGTCTTCAAAACCCTCCGTAATTTAAAAACATGTGTCTAGGCTCCAAAAATTCGTGAAGTGCCCATGGCTTCAACATTCGAGTTGTATTAATACATTCTATGCTGAGATCTAAAGTCTGTCCTCCTTTCCAAATAATGCTAAGCTTAAATACATTTAATTTTAAATATATTATCCATACAATTTATACGTATCAGTTATGCCAGTTTTACCTCCTGTAGAAAACCACAGTGGTGCTCTATTCATAAACTAATTTCAGCATCAAACATTAAGGTTCTTTGATCAGACGAGGAGTTGAAGACCCTAAAGCAACATGGCCTATATGCTGTCTGGTCTTTCCACAGATTATAAATCTTAAACTAATTTATTTTTCTAATTCTGATTTAGGATATATACCATAGTAAATATCAAAAAAACAAACAAATACGGGATCTCCTTATGCCAGTGAAATCAAACATTTGCTTTTTGAAAGAACACCCATAAGTACAGTTGCTGTTTCACATGGTTGGAATTTTATTCTACTGTGCCACTGTGTCGCGTTCTAAATATGCATCTGCTAAGCAAGAAGCATTCTGTTTCTAATTACCAGAGCCCTTTTTAAAAAAGATTATTTTTTCAAGTTAAATATTTAATTTATTTGAAAAGAAACATTTCTAAAGGTGCCTCAAGTAAAAAATTGTTTAACATGTGTTTTACAGCCTTTCCAAACTCTTTTTATGGTCCTGGAACCTGTCCATATTTGTGGAAAAAATGTAATGTTTCAGCTTCAATTTGTCTATTATTTCAGCGTGATGTTTTAAAGCTCTTTAAGAGAACACATTCATATTTCAAGTCATTGTTTCAATTAATATTTAAAAGAAATCAATCCATTTAAACAGGGACTCTTAATAGCCGTGGAAGTCACCGTTCTTTGCACAAACCTCTGCACTGAGGTAAGCTCCCGCCTCAATGTGACCCCAGCGCAGGTTCCCGCAGCCCCAGCGGTGACACGCCAGGTGACACAGGACAAGGATGGGTGGCCCCAGGCAAGATCCGGCTTCCTGAGTGAGCACAACCACTTCAGGCTGGGTTTTTTTGTAAATAAAAAAAATTATACCTAAAGCCCAGGACTCTTCCCTGTCAGGTCACACTAAACAGCCGGAGGAGACAAAATAAAGTCTTAGAATAAAAATTTTGCCAGATGCGCTGGTGTTTCTGCCCACATGAAGGGCCTCACATCCCACCCACAGGTGGCCACTGCACACAGATCACAAAACTTGTGCCCAACAGCAGCACACCAGGAACACAAGGGCTACACTGCCCAATTTTGTTAAAATGGGATATTTTAAGACTATAAGTGTATGTAAATGTGATTGCCCAACACTAGACAGGCTCAAACCCCTTTACTTCATCCTGAGCATCCACAGGCACCAGAGTGGAGCACCAGGGATGAGGAGCAGGAGATGTTTCCCAAGTATGCTCCTCATCATCCTCATCCACCTCTGTGAGCGGGGCTGGACCCTCCGGCCTCACCAAACCCCCCCAGCGGTGAAAAGCTCCAAGTGTGAGCACCCACACGCAGCTTTGCTCCTACAGAATGGCCAGGTGGACATCAAACATGGGGCCCACAAAACCTGGCAGAGCCCAATGGCCCTCCAGCCCTCCACAGCCACAAGTCCTTTTCTATCTCTGATGCTCAGATCAAAGAATATTCTCATTACAAGATAAGCTCTTAATGGCCTCTATGTCCACTCTGACTCCAATTGCAGCTTTATTTTCACCAGAGAAAGCTCCAGTCAATACAGATGTTCTCTTATCATCAAAAAGGAAACCAAAATCAGGAGTAAGGATGTGGAGGGAGCTGTTTTTAAGAGACAGACTTGTTAACACCACATGTACAGTGAATGTAGAGAATGAGGAACAGCCAGCGAGTGCCCACATTGAACACAAGGCTTCAAGGATGTTCGTAACACAGGGACATGCGGAGCAGAGGCTGCTTGGGACACGCAACCATGTATAACCTTTTCCGTAGTGTTTCAAGTGTATTTTTAGCCCAGTTTCCTGAGGAAATGAGGCCCAGGGCCCCCCAGCACAGCCAGGTCTGGAGGAACATGGGGTTCGGGTAGCTGAGAGGACCCTTGTCCCATGGGGAGGTGACAGCCCGGCCACCCCCATCCTGCCAAACACAGGAGGCTTTTGGGAAAAGGGAAGAAGCGCTGCAAAGGGGGCTTGATTTTCCAGAACAAGGGCTGCTCTGAAACCAAACCACCTGAGCCACTACAGCAGCTGTCGGGAACACTCGAGCAGACACACAGTCCCTGTGCAGGGACCATCTCTCCAGCTCCTTGTGTCCCCCACCCAGAAAGTTCTACACGCTCACAACCTGCAGACGCTTGTACGAGCGCCGGGTGACCAACACCCACCCTGAGACCAGGTTTAACCAAGAACCAGGGCTCACCAGGCTCTTCTCATCCCCCCATTGATGGCACCGCAGCTGGAGGTGCCAACAAGTAATTCACTGCCACTTGAAAGCTTCCTGCAATCACAAGGCCAGGCCTCAAATGTGATAAGTCAATGTTTTATTTTTAATAACGGCGCATCGCTTCCTTGGGGAACTGTAAAAACTGAAGTGCTCTCTACACGAAACCCTAAAAGCGAGAAATCACAACACACAGCAAGATCTCTAATAACCTGTCAGTGCCTACCCTGTAAAACAGTGGACAGGAGAAAGCCAGAACAATTCAAGAAACAAAAATGGACAAAGAAATGCATCAGCATTGTCCCCAAGATAGAGACGTTCACTCACAGGGTCACTCACCTTCACCACAGCTCAGACACGTTATTTGAGATGAAACATTCTGTAATGTGGTTATGGTCAAAAGCAGCAAAACACAGGAGGGACAGGAGCACCCGCCCTGGCCAGCCCGCTGCTCACTGGCAACTACTAGTAAAAATTCCTCTGCCATAACTGAAAATAAGTCCTTCTGAAAAGGTTTTCTTACCTCCAGATTCATGTGTTGATTAAATAAGGACATGTGTGTTCAGTTAGTGGCAGGAAGGGAAAATCCTCACCCTTCTACAAGATACTCAAACCTGGGCCCTTCACTCTCAAAATTACTTACAAACAAGTATTTCGGTAATCAGAGAAACAGGCTGACATTTCCAGCTCTGGCTGGCCAGTCTTGTCAGATAAACTCCGTCTCAAACTGACTGTTAGAGTGAAACGTTCCATCTTCCTTCTTGGTTTCCCTTGTCTGCCCCACTGGGTGCCCAACAGACCCTCGCACATCACCTCCCGGGTTTCTGAGCACTGCAGAGCTGGTTTATAATCCCTGCTTCTGGCCCAAACTGACATATGAATGCGACTTCGACCACAAGCTGTGGTTCTCCTGCTACTGCAGCTCCTGAGAAACTTCAATGTAAAAAAAAAAAAAAAGACCTTTTTAAAATGCCAAATCAGATACAAAATTCAGTGGACAAAGAACAGAAACCAACCATCTCATACAGAAAACCCTGGAAAACCATTAGTATCAATACTGTACTTGCTAAAAAAAAATTCCTGAAGCTTCTGTGGGAAGAAGGAATCACTGTATCAGCCCAAGGAGAGATGAGAAACTTCTTGTCCCCAGCCTGGGTGGGTAAGGGGGACAGTATCTGAACATCATGACCTCCTGGTTGGGAACTGATAGAGACTCGGCCTTTGCTGAAGGGAACTCAGTTACCACGGAAGAGGGAAGGGCTGTTGAGCCTGTCCCAATGGGTCGCCAAATAAAAACACACTGTTGTTAACCCAGTATCAATCATTTGATGAACCCAAGTGCCGCTATCTGTCCTGCCAGCGCCCAACGGTCAGGCAGAGTTCTGGCTCCCCAAAGGGGGGGTTTTCTTTTAGCAGCTCAGAATACTTCGGAAGAGAATCCCCAATAAAAGGCAGAGCACACAGCCCGTTCTTCTGAAGCTATACAGTTTCTCAAGTGTTACAAAAATGATTCGCTAGCAAGTGAGTCAAATGTATTGGTAAGATAGAAGCAGCGTCTGGGCTGGAAAGAAGGTGTTTTTAGCGTGCTGGGGCCAATGAAAATTGAAGGTTTCCAAGCACACCACCACTCAAACCAACAGAAGGAAACTGAGTTTAGACACTTATTTAGTGCTTCATTTGCTAATTTGCAAAAACAAGGAGAAATCTTCCTCTGCTCTCCAGCTCCTCGTTGGGAAAGCTCGTGCCAACACGGGGGTGTTGCTGCCAACAGCTCAGCCCGGCGTGACCCCGAGTTCCCCCGGAGCTGCTGCGGAGGAGCGAGACACGGCCCATGTGAGCAGGGACAGCGAGAACGGGTCTGGTACCACCCCGGCACCGCGCCTGCTGCTTGAATCAACCCAGCAAAAAACCGGGATGCACTAAGCGATAAGCCAAGGTTAAATCAGTCTTAACTGACAAGCCCAGTATAGGCTCAGGTAACGGAAAAGTTACCCCGTGGTTTGAGTTTGAAAGAAACAATTTCACATGTGCTACAGAACTACGGCGGATGAGCTGCTTGAGAAGCGAGGTAGCCTAATTTCCTCCTTCCCCTCAACACAACTAAAAATGCTACTTTCAGATGACTGTTCTCAGTTTTAGCACTGAGGAGAGCTAGGTCAGAAGCCAGCCTTGGAAAGTTTTACTCAGCAGCAGCTTTAGAAACCATAAATTATCTTTAGGCTAAGTTTACACACTCCCGCTCCACAGTGTGACTGCCAGCTCCCTTCTGCAGGCTCTTTGGACACCACAGACATTCTCCAAAGCCGGCAGAACCTCACCCAGGCACGGCAGGGAATCGCAGGATTACTTTTGCTAAGACAAGCAGTAGACTAGGTCTGAACTCCAGACTGAGCTTTAGTACTCTGGGCACAAGGCAGAGCTCCCAGCCCGGCAGGACCCAACAATGAATCCCAAAGGGAGCACGAGCCTCAGGAGCTGCTTCGTTAGCAGCTTCACTGCATCACGATGGAAAAATCACACACAAACCAAGCAAGGCTGGGTCTCTCTGTAGGCTAAGCCTGGAAAGTTTTAAAAAAGGATGGCTGCTTTGAAAGCTTCGTTTTGAACTGTTTTTACAAATCTAAACCCCAAAAGGTAATAAATGTTCTGTTAGCTAAAGGGTTTCTCTCCCTACCTTTGGTCTATAGCAGAGACTTGGCAGAAGCTTCAGCTCATGAGAATTTAAGTTACAAAACCTGAGATTAAACCCAGCAGACTCATCCCCTGGCCTGTCCGCACTGGGGTGCATTTCTGGTACAAGGAGCCCCACCCAGGCCTACAGCTTCACATCCTTGTAGGCACAGGATGGACTCACGTGTTGGGCCAAAAGTTCAGCAACAGCAGAAATGCTGCACTTTAAAAGGTTAAACTTGGGATTCTTCCCTTTTTCCTCAATGTTTTTGTGCACTTACACAGAAGGAAGTGGGACAACACTTTGAGATGATCCTCACCAACACAACAGCAACTTTCCACGTACACAGGGACAAAGGCACCAAACCCAAACCCGCCTCCAGAGCGGGCAGATGTTTGACTCGGCAGCTGCCATTCACAGGCTCAAGGGACAATATCTGCCACTTTCAAGGCGAGCTACTCACATTAAGGTAACCCCGCATCTGAAACCAAATTTCTCAAATAATTTCTTCAGGGCCACAAGGGAATAATACTGACACAGTCACTGCAGAGGCGAGCGGCACAGGCCAGCGCTGTGGGAACTCTTACAGGTACTTAAACTGCCCCGATGTTTTAAGCCAGGGTCTGATAGGAAGGTCTGCGATGTCCTTCGAGGTGAACACAAACCCTCACACCATGTTGGGTCGTGGAGCAGATCAGAAATTAACGTAAGGTACAGCAAAACCTTCCAGATGGGGATTAGCAGAGAAACTCCTGCTGGGAATGAGAGCGAGTGCCAAATTGTGACAAGAGAGAGATTAATACTTTCAGAGGCATAACCACTACAAAACATCTGAAGAAATAACGTTTTTCTAGAGTTTTTCCTCCTTTGGAGTTAACGGTACTTATCTGTCACTTGCACGAGGAGGAAGATCGGACTGCATAGAGGAGCACTGAGGCTTTTGCCCGCATATCTTTAATACACATTTCAAAGGACAACAGATTTCTCCAATGCCATATATAATTGCTAGGCATAAGTTAAGATATCCCAGAGATAATTTTACAGGCATTTTTTGCAAGCACTCATTAAATGCAAGAAATTTCCAGAATGTTCCAGAACTTTCTCTAACTGGTCTTCTCCATGTGTTGGTAATGCCTTTAATGCAGAGGTACTGCTCCATTTACAAGCTCCAACAGATCCCCCTCAGGCAGGAGTTTCAAACAACACCAAGTAGGATCTGTAGACTTTATTATCACAGGAAAATTACTGAAAAAACCCTTAGAACATTATTTTGCCCGATATCAGAAAAGTCAAGCCCTCGGCCATATAGCCCATCTTCATTTTCTTGCACCCTCTTTCATATCTGGTTTTGGCACCACCCCTAAGAGGGCTTGGGCTTGGGATCTGTCCACACATTCCATCCATAAATGACACTAACTGGAGTCATTCTTTAAAACATCTGTCAAATATAATTCTTTCACTGTGTCGATTCTCACGGACTTGCCCCCACAGTGCTGGGATGAAGTCATAAATTATATGTTCTGCCACTCCATTTTCCCTGATTGTTTGGTAGAACCTCTCCACTAATAACCAGTGATCATCAGCCACCTCGTGGCTTAAGTGGTTTCCAATCATGAAAGATTTATCCACTGTGACTTCCAGTCAATCACCGAGACAGCGAAATGGCTCAAGACCGCGGGATGAGCAGACAGACCCCAGAGACGTGGGGAAGCGGAGCGAGTGCTGACTCCAAACACCCAAAAATCAGAGAAAAGCTGCAGCAGCGGCATCTAAAACCCATGTTTATCTCTATAAGGGAGCCAAAAGCCCAGGACCAGGGGACAAATTCAGCTCCGAAGAAACTCGCCAGTCACAGCGCGTGCAGGGACCGCTCCAGAAGATCAGGTCAGTTCGAGGAAGAACTGTGTGCTGGGATGAGATGTGGATAAGTGCATTCCCTAACCAAGGTGAGACGGCACATCCACGAGCCAGGGGATGAGAGGACACATTCCTCCCAAAGATCAGGCCACTGAAAGACAGGCTCTCACAGAAGGGTATTTCTCCTCCAAGAGAAGGAACTGACCTGTACAGTTAGCATGACATGGAAAATGAAGATGAGAAGAGAGAGACATTAGGTGCTAACTGCAAGGGTACTCAGATCCAAGCTGCAGATACACCCAGGACGGTGAGTTAAAACCAGCTGTGTTCTTGTCAGGCTCTTTCCTCCCCCAATCCAGCTGATGGCACCAAGAGCGCAACATGGAAATGCCCCAACTCCCAGACGTGCAGCCTCCAGCAGTGAACGTGGAGCATCACTGCTGACTGGCACGCTGACACACATCCTCTCACGGGAGAAAACTCAGACACACATCCCCTCACGGGGCAAAACTCAGGAAAAAAAAGGCTGTTTTAAAGAGAGAACTAATGTCTGCACTGTAGTCTGTCTCTTGCTCATCTCTATTAAACAGATGATAATTCACTAGAAGTAAGCAGCTGCTATTGTAAGCGTAGAAGATGACGGGGATGGAATGGATTGTCACCAGCAGATACCCAAAGCACGCTGGGCAGGTCAGGGCAGCTCTGTCACCCTCACTCAGCTCCTTGTGCAGCTTCCAAAAAGCAGCTTCACAGCCACACCGAGCGTGCCCAGAGCTCGGGACAGAGCTACCGGGAATCGACTGCTCCGCAACAAAAACTACAAGAGTAAGCACAATTTATTTTGCTACATTCTTAAAATGAAATAAGAAAACATTTAAATGCTACAGCTTATTTAGATAATACACACTGGAAGACATCTTTTACTGCTGGCAGCTTGAAAGAAAAGAACATAATTACAATTCCAAGCATGAAATGAGCTCTCTTCCACACATGCCTGAACCAAGTCTAACTGTTTCACCAGCTGTAGGGAATCAAAGCAGGCAGAATTCAACAGAAAGGACCTAGAAGCAGCAGCTCTCGGTGCCTTTAACCCAGTAATTGCACAGCACCTGGGTCCGGAAGGGCCAGGGAGGATTGAGCAGTTGCAGATGTGCAGCTGATGTGGTGCACGGAGCATTTGATCTCCCTGGAATGTGGGACCCCAACAACGCATCTGTGTGCTGCCCAGCACACCCTGCGCCCAGGGATGTGTGAAACTCACATTATACCGCCATTGAAAAGAAAAAAGCCACAGCATGAGTTTGACTGTTATTTAACTAAGAGAAAAACAATAGCAGCTTTGGTCTTAAGTATCTGCCAGAGTGACCAGTAGCCACTTCCAGATACATTCTTTCTTCAAGTACTTCAATACTAAGTTGCTTCATCACAAAGGTACAAAGGAGGCTCCTAGAGGTAAACCCACCATGACCTCTGCATCTCCAACTCGTCACAGAGATTGTTAAAACAGCTCTAAACCGGAGTCATCAACATTATGCCCCTACAGTGAAATCATGTAGTGAGTTTTCCCATTTTTGGATTTTAAGCGTGATGCAGGATTATCTGCCGCTCATCCGCGCTTCACGCAGGTTTCATACCTGCTTTCTTCAAAGTGCACAGGTCCTCACAACACACCATTGTGAAAGTGATCCCAGCTCAGACCTTGCTGCAAATCCCAGCCCAGCTTCACACGTGGAGCCAGGAAAGGCCCTGGACCCCAGTACCAAGGCCACTAACACCATACGGACACTGTACGGACACAGGGACACGGCTGTCCCTCCAGCCAAAGCATCTGCATCACCTGCACGGCATAACAAAGCTAAATAAATATAAATAAACTACGTAGGAGTTAGCATTGCTAGACTAAGAACAACTCTAAGCTTGATCCTGACTTTGGACAGAGATTTCTGCAAGAAGATGATGCTTTTGAGATGAACAGCTGGGGCAGCTGCTGCCCGCGTTCCTGCTGGCAAACCCAGCCTGAAGAGTTTGTTAATTTATTCTGAGCTCCAGTATTGCCAACGCAATAATCTTGCTGCTCTTAGAGAAGTATTCTTACTGTGTGCAGGAAAGGGAAGATGACAATCCTCTCAGCTGAAAGAAGCACACATTTCCCCTTTCAGTTTGTCTAGATATACACGTATATACTTCCATACGCTTGCTTGTTTTTGAGTCACAAGCAGAAGTCCCCGCACAGCCCCAGAGCAGCGGCACAAACATCTCAAGGGGCTGCATGACACAGAATGAACATCACTGTGTGCCCTGCATAAAATCACACAAACCTTCATTCAGATAGACGCATATTGACGCATATATTCTGCTTTAAATCATCTCTGCTACACCGATCTTTCCTTCCCCATTTTTCAACCCCAAAAGAATTACCACTTCTTTCCAGACAAGAACTTCTGCCAACATTCTGGAGGGCTCCAGTCCAAACCACACATAGTTCAACAACAGCGGAGTCGAACAAAAAGGAAAACTATAGCCTTTTTTTTTTTTTTTTTTAATTATACCTTGTGAAAGTAAAGCTGAGCAGGGGAAAAAAGAAGTCAAAGTCATTGATTAATTCCAGAGTAATGAAGATAGTTTATAGCCCACTGGAATAAATATTCTAAGCTTATCAGATTTATCACCATCCTTTAATGTCTAAACTCAAGGTGGCTCTACAGAAAAGTAAATTAATGCTTTACAGGCAAGGGTTTCATAACTAGGTCAAAGCAGGGGGGTGAAGTTTTAAATTCCTACTCACCCAGCAGAAAAAAAAAAAAACACAGGATCAACCTCCTTTCCCAGGGATCCCCAAGGTTTTAACAGGAAAAAAATCCAACTTTGCAAAACTGCAAAATACAGCCTCTCAACGCTGTTTCATTGAAGCCTCCCCAGGACCACGACTTGAATTATGACCCAACTTTCTCCTAAGCTACAGAGCACAGCTCTTTACTGCCATTATCAGAAATGCAAGGTTTTCAATAATGGGGGGGAAAAAAAAAAAAAAAAATCTAAATCTGTGTCAAGAGGTAAAGCTACACAAAATCACAGAGGCAAAGGAACTGGAAAAGTGCAAGTGGTAACTGGAACTATTCTGAGGTATCTGATGGACTTCACTGGTTTTTACCTTCAAATGTTAAAGCCATGAACACTTCCGGTTTTAACAAAAAATGTCTCACAGCTTTGCCCAGTACACTCTGTCCTCCTTGTTTGTATCCAAGAGTTGTTCCAAAGAAATTTAACAAGGACTAAGCAGAAAAATAGAGTCTAGTTTTGTCTTCATTCCTCTGAGGCACTGTAAATTAAATACGAATACAGAAACTTATTTCTGTGAGCAAAGGAAAGCTCTGCATGGGGAAGAGGTGTTTTTTTAAGCTGAATTTTCCCTAAACAAAGCACCCACTTCAGTGACACCCGACACAGCCACCACCTCCTCCTGGGACAGGAGCTTCTGGAAGCAGCAAGACCTGCTCAAATGTACACAAATCGTATGGGACAGAACACAGAAAAGCCCCACACTTGCAATCTGATTTGAATCCTTTATTTTTTTTTTTTCTTAATTTAGCATTACAAACCAGTAAGTCTAAGTCTACAGCAGCATCTTGGAGGAACCCACATCTCAGCCTCATGTATGAGGAAGACACCACCAGGTGATCAAACCGGCATTAATCGCCTCACTGACAACTATTCCGGCGTGTGCAAAACCATCAAAGTGGAGCTTTTTTGTTCACATAATTTGCTTACTAAATTTTGCTCCAGTGCCCAGCAGCGTTTGTGCGCACGGGGCTGGGAAGGGCCCGCGCCGAGCCAGGGTGCCAGCATCGCACACGGCTGTCGCGCACAGCTCCCGCTCCAGTTGTCTGCCTTGAACATCTAATTAATCCTCTTGCTCATCACCACCGAAGCTTACACAGGAGCATCTCAAAGCTTGGTGCTGTTCTGCAAGTATGACATAAAAAAGAACTAGATGAAGCAGCTGTGAGGACCGCGGTGGGAAGAGAGTGTGACCCCACGTTCTGCTCCCCCAGGTCCAGGCTCTGCGGCGGCTGGATGGAGGAAAACGTCTCCTTGGTGCCTCTCAGACCACGGGAATAACCCCCGATAACAGAGATTTCTACAGCAAATCTAACCTGCACTTTGCATATGACCTTGAAAGAGGGGACATTTAAAAATCCATATGCACGTACACATAGCACTGGCTGCATGTGTGCAGCTCTATGTGTATTTTTTTAAAAGCTTTCCTACCTTCAGCAAGATTGAGGTCAAGGGAATGAGGAAAGTCTCTGTATCTTTAACCAAACCTTTGAGTACATCATTCACATTCAGGTGCTCCTTACATTAAAGCACTAAAATAAGCAGGAGAAAGGAGAAGATGACAACAAATAGACCTACTATCAGTCTCCAAGCTTAGTTGCTCAAGAGAATTCAGGAGCACTACAGCTGGTTTATTCCTTTATTATTAACCAAGAGCACAGAAACCTTTCATTAAACCTCTCACAAGTTAAAGTTCCAAAGCAAAGCTCTCCAGCAAATGTTTTTCTACTAACTTAAAATACATTTCTGTGAATATTTCTTTCCTACATTATCTTCCACAAAAATGTGTATTTCTAATACAACACTTAATTCCAATTAAGAAAATGTTGAAAGGCTTCCTGTAAAAAACAAACACAGGATACTGGCAAGACTACAAGAATGAGGTAAAAACTACTGAAGACAAAAAAATAATTTTCTTCTGACTGCGTAACATGAAAAGGAAGTCTATTTCTTATATGACACCAGCAGTAAGTCTAGATCCCGCAAACAGCAATCAGAGCTATTCAACATTAACCTTTTCATCCTTAGACTGTTAGTTTAAACAGCTGAAAAGTCCTACAAAAGGATGAAAATGCACAAAATGAAAGAACTGCTCCTGCTGCACCTCCCCATGCCCACACTGACCAGCTCCTCTCCTTCTCCCAGCTCCTCCAGGTATTTTTCCCCGTGTTAGTTCGTGGTTAGCACTGGGCTGAGCACTTGAGCTCAGCTACGCCGGGCTGGGAGTCAGGCCTGGGCCAAGCTGGAGGTGACCGGGAGCACAAACACCCCCAGTCCTGCCTCCCACCAGCCTGGGGACAAACTGGGGTTCAGGACTGCCAGGGAAATTCTGAATTAATGTCAAATGTTATCACCTGAAGCCAAGGAAAGTCACAGATAATGGACTCTCAGAAACACCTGAGCTCTGCCTGGCAGAGTCCAAGCCTCCCTGTAAGATGCACAACAACTTTTAGGCTAATGACTTTTCCTAAAAACCACCAACGCCTGCAAGTATTAAAATTTTCTAAGGGTACACAAGGAACCGGCAGTGGAATGCCAGGTCCTTCTCTGTGGCTGCCAGGAACAACAGATGCGCTGTTCTGGGCTTCTCAGTCCTCAGAGACCCTCCTATGCTGCAAATCCTCCAAAATATTCATTACAGCCAGGCCTAAGTCCTTCAAGAGCTTCCCCATTTGTTCATCGTACCGGGGCTGTTCCCATCGCACACAGGACCTGCCGTGACACCGAGGGCACAGGACCCTGGTCCTGCTCCATCTCCAGCAAAGCCCATGCGGATACAACAGGCCCTGGGATGCACCCAACCCAAGGGCAGAGCTGCTCTGGTCATTGCAGCTTGTATATTATTGCAAAATAATACTGTATTTTTACATTATTGTATCATAGGATGAGTCTGGATACATGCAACACACAAACTCCCTCAACATCCTACAGTTGTTGTGTAGATCAGATAACCACCAGAATAAATGCTATGAAACCTGGACTCTGGTGATGGAAAGGGAGCAAAACCTTTGGAGAGTGCCCATCCTCAGGCTGCAAAGTCCTTCTGTAGTAAAAAATGTCACCGCTGTCCCCCCCGTGACAATGCTGGAGACAACCCAGTAACCAGCATCACGTGTCCCAAAACACCAACATCATTACTAGACATCAATCCATTTCCATTCTGCAATTTAAACATACAAGTGAAACTCCAGCCCTGGATAACCATCTGTCTGTCCTACCATCAATGCTGTTTCAGTGTTCCAGTGACTCCCACACCACAACCATCTCTCCCTCCGTGACCCTAATTACCAACAACTTCAAATCAGAACTACCAAAGCCAGCCCACCTGGATTATTAACTCACCTAGACAAAAATAACTAAATAAAGATTAAGAATCCACAACAAATCCACGAAAACCAAACAGAACATCTATTTCCTAAACCCCTCGTGCACACACACCATGTCCTTCTCCCCCAGGAGCGGTTCCGCGGGTGAAGTTACACGTTTCTGACGGGGAGACCCACGTGCCTGAAACAGCTACTGTGATCCCGAGTAACCTCTGATATTGGTAACCGTTTGAATTTAAATTTCAAATAAATTTAGATGAAAGATTAAAGATGTTGTTTTGCCTTTCCAGCACTGAGGAGATGCTTATCTTGTGTAACGAGGGAGCTCATAAAAATAACAAGGGAGAAGATTTACACCCAAGCTCCTAAAAAAAAAAAAATGAATTACTGATTTTTGCAGCTACTTAAGTGGTAGGAGCAGATGGTTACAGGCAATAGTATTGACAGCTTCACAAGCTGCCACCCCCAAAGGTGAGCTGCTAACTCTGTTCCAAATTCAAGAGTTAAAAGCATTACAGCTGAGACCACTCTTGGGGGAAACAGGGAGTTTCAGCCATTCCCCCAGTGCTGCAGAGATCGGCCTCACTGCTGCACCCAGCACAGCCCCTTCCAAAAACCCACACACGGAGCGGGGCCGGAGTCCTGAAAAACACCCCGAAATCCCTTCTTCTGGCTCCCGCCCATCCCCAGAAACGGGAAACAATCCACCTCATCCAGTCTCAATCCCAAATCAAAATACTAATTAAAACATTAACTTGTTAAAGACATTTCAGTGAAGTTCTCTCTGAATTTCTGCTGGAGAAGTCCAGCAAACTACTATAACACAGGGATAACACGGGGCGTCGTAAAATTTGTCAGAATACCTCAGTTCTCAAGCATCTAATTAAGTCAGTAATGAATGAGACTGAGCCTGCAAATCTCAGCCCTTGTTGCCTTGCTCTTCTAAAATTAAAGCTCTGCCAAGAATTTAACCAAGGGAACAGAAATAACAATAATGCCGAGTCCCCATCTTCAGACTCGACAGCCAAGACTGACTTCTCAGGAGCATTTCCTGTTTTTATCAGAAGTCCCCTTCCAAAGAATACCTATAAAGTCTATCCATCAATTTTGTTATTTTTGTAAGGAAATGCAATTTTCCCCTTTCACAGGTACATATTAAAGAAACAAGCAGCACCTGCCAGTCACAGTCAGACACTTCGGTGGTTCAGCCAAACGATTTTCTATGCAAGGTTTCCATGTAACTCACACTCAATTTTTCCTGCCGCTTTACACCACCCAGCACTGATCCCCATCTCGGGCTGTCGGGCAGGTGACCGGGACCTCTCGGACACCGACTGTTCCACCGGAGATGCCCGAGTCACCGATCCGCCTCCCTTGGTATCCGTACAACAGGAACACATTCTCCCAAACACCAAAAACTACTTTTCCCCCTTAAAGAACTCTGGGATTTGAGTGCCAAAATCATCAGGCTCACAATGCTCTATACTATTATTTAAAAGAGGAAAAGATAAAGGAATAGGAACATTCTACACTATTACTCATTCAAGGAGCACAACAGTGAGCCTGGTCTATCCGCAGCCCGTTGGTCTGCAGGCTCCTCGGGTAGAACAGATTGCACACCTCTTGCTGCCAAATGCATCAGCTGCACCGCATCACGGCACGATGGAGATCTCCGAAAACAAACCGCTCCAGCCATACTTGTGTCATCCCGCCCCTTCCCTCCAAAGCCCGTCAGCCCGCGGCCTCCGGCATAGACCACGACTGCAGCCTCTGTCAAGAACACAAAACACCCAGAAATCAGTAAAAACCCAAAGCCTGCCCCTCACCTCTGCGGGGCCGGTCCCTCCCGCAAGGGACACACGGGACCCGCCGGGCACCGCGTCACCCACAGAAGGTCGCACAACCACGGCAGCGGGAGCGGGTCGTTACGCACCAACCAACCTCCAACTCCCTCCTGAAATCGCCTCCATGTGTCACCCCGGCCACGTGCCTCACGGGAACCTTCTCCCATCAAATATTAATAACACTCTGCCAGTTACTGGAAACGATGATCCTGTGCACCATCTACATAACAAGCTTGTTTTAATGAACTTATTCCTAAACTCAGCTGTGATTTTTAAGTGTAGAATACATTAGGTGATACAAATCTGCAAAAATCTTAATTCAAAAGTATACTTTTTTAAATAGGATTTTTGTAGTCATAATGTAGTCCTTTCAGAGAATAAAATTATTCAAAAACAAGTCAAAAAAAATGAACCAAACAAAAATTATTTGGTAATTATTGCCATGGCTTTGTCTAGTTCTAAGCAGGACACGAGAGGAAGGAGGCCCAGTGTTCCATGAGGTTGTGAACTGCTCTTACCAAGAACTTCCTTTGGTGTCGTGCTGAACACGCAGAACTGAGCTACACCCAGAGAATAAGTCAAGCAAGACGTTTTTCAAAGAAGTTCCTGCTTAGCTCAGATCTGTTCATTAAGGGCACTGCATTGTGCACACGGACCGAGTTGGCTTATTAGCAGCAGAAAGGCTGGTGAAAGTGAATTAATGCGAGCGCTTTGCTCTCTAACATTTGACATGCGAGAAAGGAACCTCCCTCCCCACACTTCTCCTGAAAGGTGCCTTCAAATTGAGGGCACGTAGGTGGCATCTGCCAAAAGTGGCATGTGAATAACATTGGCAATTTAACAAATTCTGATAAAATACAGAGAACTGTAAAAGCAGCAATTCAAACACTCAAATCAGATGCTTACACTGAGATTACAGCTTTTTCATTGGGGTAGAGGGAAGGATTTGAAAGATCTTTTCTGCAGGTGTCAGAGGCGTTTGGTGTCCAAAAACGTGAGTTCCTTTGAGCAATGAAGACACCCGGGTTCACAATAAAGCCACCTCTGCCTGCGGTGAAGATGTGGCTTTAAAAATTAAATGTAGATTATCTAGAAAATGGACAGACAGAAAAGCTCCCGGCTCCCGAGGGCCGTGGAAACCCACCCGAGGTTCCCACAGGACAGCAGCCGAGCTGAGCCAAAGGCACAACCCACCTCTGGCACAAACCCAAATCGCCTCCTCTGAACACCCCAGGCAAACCTACACCGGGAAAACGACCCAGCTGCTCTAAAGCACCTCCAAAACCTGTTTTTTTCTGTGAGAAAGGGCTCCAGCATTGCAGGGGTGGGTGAGGCCCACAGCAGGACCGTTGAACCCAAGCCACACAGTTCCCTCTTCAATGCTACATGCGACTATTAAATCCACCTGCATGCAGCTCCAGGCCCTGCCTCACAACACCTCAGATGCTCGCCCCAAAGCCAACATTTCCTACTGTAGCACCCAGAGCCTCACCGCTCAGCTCAGCTGTGACCGACCTGCTAAAGAAAGAACACGCGCGGTGCTGCTGGTGTGTGATCCTCCAGCCCCTCTCGTTTGGAAGGGATAAGAATTGAAACGTGGAAAAAAAGGCTGGAAGCTCAGAAGAACACTTCTATGCAAAGAAGCGTCTTCCTTGTGGAATACTAAGCTCTATTTCCCCCAAAGCAGTAAAAATTGAAAACTGTTCATGAACACATTTAAGAACATTAATAGAAAAATAACAAGCAGTTAAGTAAAATCACGTTCCACCTAAACAACACGACCATTATTGCAGCATCTGACTTTCAGAGGACAATTCAATCCTGGCAGCATGTACTGTAATTGCTTTTCCACGACGGGCCTCAGCTTTACAATTGTCTCCTTCTCGGGAGGTCAGAACACGGCTTGGCTGCGGCTCTGAAAAGCAATTCTGTTCAGCAGCACTACCTTATTCATTCTTTTAATCTTACACCTACATATGCATGATGAACTCTGTAACATACCAGTGCCAAAGCCGTCATCAAAAGCCGCTGTAATCTCTGTGTGGATAAAGCCTTGACCCCCGTGCTGCCCAACGAAGCTGTTGGGAACCACGAATCCCACCAGCACTGGGTCCGGAGCTGCAAACCCGGCAAGTCCCGAGCGAGCCCAGGGCAGCGGCCGCTTCTCGCTGCCGACAAGGAAAAAGCAGCTACAGCAACAAACCTGCTGGTTTTGGGCAAACCTTTCAAAACAATTCAGTGAGAAAATACCTGTCCTACTCATGGTGCGAGAGCTGCCGTGTTGCAGCCACCCAGGCTACGTGAAGCTGCCATCTTACATAGTCAACTGGACTCCCTTTTTCCCCCACCCATTTGCATGGAACCTCTGCTGTTATTGCTACACAAACTGCAGGAAAAAAAAAAAAAAAAAAAACAAACAACAAAACATAAAAACCTCAAGTCTGTTGTAGAGAACTGAGGGTCACAATGTTTGCAACAACTCCCGTATTTCGCAATGAAGGAGCAATCTACCAAAATGGAGAAATCTCGGAGTTTCCCAACCCTTCCTGCACCGGCACAGCCTCCAGCACCCACTGCAGCGCCAGCTCAACCGGGCAGCGCGTCATACCGCAAACCAGCCGCTAAAACCTCTACATATTTCCATTTTATTTAAACACAGAATATCTCGGTGACCAGGCTAGCAGCACAGCATCACCAGCAGCGGGACGGGCACGTGAGATGGGAATAAACCACCTCCCAGGAACAGAAACACCCACACCAGGTCTGCAAGCGACGGGAATGGCGCAGTGCACACCCCTGAGTCCCTTCCCAGCACAAGACCCACAAAGCAAAATCACTCTTCTTTCCTTTTTTTTTTTTTTTTTTGTTTGTTTGTTTCACGAGTCAGGGAAACATCTGACTTGATACTAATTATTTCTTTCTACACAGCATGAATATTTTGTCACATCACACATCCTCAACCTTCATCTGTCAAGTTTTTCCATCCACGGTTTCAGCTAGAGCCATAATCAACATATACACAAAGTACAAAACATCCAGAGAGAAAAGGGCTAAAAAGATAGATAAAAAAAGCATATGTGGCAAACTTTGGAAAAGGGCAGCTGCCACAGCGATGTGGTACATAATATAAGCTCTCAGGAATAATCCTAGAAGATATTAGTGGCCAAAAGGCAAGTGATGCAGACAGAAGGCCCTGGAGAGACGCAGTCTGCCATAAAGCTCCATAATCTGTCAGGAAGCAAGTAATTTTGCCCAGTGGGCAAGTCTACTATGCAAATCTGTTTGAATGTTTAGTAAGTTTAAGTGAAAGGTACTGCAATTTATACTATCCTGGTTTAAAAGTACATCTTGCATTCAAAAATGCAAAACACCATTTACTTCAAAACTTGGAATAAAGAAAATCTTTGCACCGAGTCGTGAAATACAATAGGTGGTAAACAGCCTGTTTTCTAATTGACATCAGGATTCAGCTCGGTTTTTGCAGGGACTGCAGAGCAGTCTCAAGGCAGGAGTTACTGCACAGCCAGCAAAAGGGCTCCCGCTCCAGCCGCTCTCATCGCTCCGCTGCAGCAGGGGAGTCACCGATGCCTCGCCTGCTTTGCTTCACCTTTAAAGGCCTCTACTGCTATTAATATTCATCAAGGGAAATTGAAATAATGCCTTGTCTCCATCTGAATACCTTGGAATTATTACAGACAAACTAAACTGGAATTATTATGGACAAACTAAATGCAAAGATTGTGTGGGTTTGGTTTTTTTTTCTCAAAACCCAGGACAAAAGAAACCTACCGGCTTGCAAAGCCACCTGATAAAGCAGATCTACATTTCCACACAGAGTAACCCACAGCCTTTATCACAACGACCATTTCAACACATGATCCCACTGCAGCACGAGCCCAGGGGTCAGCCAAGCACCCAACGCTGCAGGTTCCCCATGGGAGACTCTCCATGGCATTTCTGGCAACACTGAGATGACCTTGAACTTCACGCCATGGCCACGACACACACGGCAACACTGAGCACGGCAAACAACGGCTTTTATTCAGCTCGAAAAAACACCAAACTGCCAGCAATGCACAGAAAACCAGCACGAACCAGCTCCCTCCTCCCGGCCACACCTGCAGCTGACAGCACCGCCCCGCTCATCTCACCCTCTCCAAAATGTCTGAGCAAAAATCTCTTCCTCCCACCCAAAATTCCACTCCAGGATAGCCTGTCATTCCTACATCTGATAATGCTACCGAAAAGCTGAATCCTAATGCTGCACCAAACTGCAGTCTCAGCATATTGGGAGGTTTCTCTGCCCAAAATGAAACACAGGTGCCATCTGTTTCAATTATACTAATCACAAGGAGATATTATATTGAGAAACTGACACTTTTTAATAGACTTTTTTTTTTTTTTGAAGTGAAGAGAAAAAAAGAAGCCCATGATACACTAGAGGATATTGAATACCCAGCACGCAACAGCCCCAACAAACTCCACAATCCAGTGGACAAAGCGGCGCTGGAACTGCCCCCACCACAAAGTTCACTGGGGCTCTCACTGAACTCAGGGAAAAGCCTGTTACATGGGAAATAACACAAAATTGAAAGGGCACCTTAGAACTAAAGACACGTCCTAAGGTATTACAGTTAGCACCTTTAAGTCATTCCACGGAACTTTGCAATTTTTACCTTCAAATCTCAGAAAATAAAGAAAACATCAAAAAAAATATCCACACACCAACAAAAACATTGCCATGGACACAAGCACTTGCTGGGTAATAAAAGATGTGGACAGAAACAAGGTAAATATTTACCGATTCCATAGTTGAAAGCTGTCTTTAGCAGGACATATATTAAAATCCAACAGAGGTGTGTCCCAAAAATGCTGTGTAATCTGAAAAACACAGGAATTATTTCATTAGAAAACTAAAACACACAATTTACTTTTATTCACGACAAGCATGCTATATTTGAGTATGCGAAGGCTACCAAATAAAACCCCTTGCCTAATCCAGAAATAAACCTTCTGATAAATAAACCTTCTGATAGCAAGTCTGTACAAACAGAGGAACAAAGAACTGTGGAAAGCTTAGCAGAGTATCAACCAAGTTCTGTAACTTTCTGACAGTAGACTAAACAAAAAAAAAAAAAAAAATGTACTTGTCTCAAGGTTTCAGTAACAATCTGTGTGCTTTTACAGGCATTTTTTTAATGAAAAAAGGTAAGTCATGTCCCCAGTGGTGAGACACTCGTGACCCGACAGAGCGCGTGGGGACGAGCGAAGTGCCCAGGCCGCCGTCCCGGGTGCCCCGTGCCGCTGATTCACCTTTTAAACACCTTCTGTGGAACTACCCGGGACATAAGCACTTTCTTTTCAAGCACACCTTGGATCCTTGCTCTGAAAAGCAGTTAATCTGTTACAAATCTCTACATTTCCGTTATTTTTTAAACAGCTCTTGCTCCACCTCTCACGGATATTTTTCCAGCTACAAATTCCCAAAGTGAAATTTCTGGTGCTGGGCAGGAACCAGCAGCTCTCAGCACACAAGGCAAAGCAGAATTACATTCAGGAACTGGTACATAGGAGGCTTGGCAGACGACTTCCAGCCCCAAACCCGGTTCCTGAGCCCTGTGCCCCTCTGGGGCCTGGGAAGGCTCGGGGGGACCATCCCCGCAGCCTCGGTGCTGCTGCTGGACCTGCTGCTCTCTGCCTGACCAGCACCTTCACTCCACAAGAAATTCATCTCCCAGCCAGAGCAAACTAGTCTGTTCCAGACGAGATCTCCACAAACGTCACTGTGGGTTTCCAGGTGATCCGGCCGGCTCCCTGGCTGCAGAGGGGACACGTCTGGGACTGCAGGGCTCGGCAGGAGCCACGCAAGTCACACCAGCAAGGGCGAGCCTGAACTGCTCATAAGCATGTTTGAGGGTTTGCAATGCGCAAGACCAGAGCGCTTGGGCAGAGCCATGTGTAAAACACTGTCTTATGACGGATTTTTTATGTCCACAAAGAATCAAACCACCTCCAGATACCTGCTCAGCATTAGCAGGTTCTCACTTGCAGCTGTAAGGGACCTGCACATATGGAAGGAGTCAGCATACGCTCTAAGCAAAACCGCAAAATTTATTCAAAACGTGCATTAGACACCCAACAGCAATACCTGAGCTCCGGTTGTACTTCCACAGCAAAGCAGCTCAATAAAGGATCTATTTAACCAGAAATGAGCTGTGCCGGGCAAGCAGCAGCGACGGCAGCGCAGGCCCTGGCCACAGGGTTCACTGGGGGCTCCACATCTGCTCCTGCCAAACTCCCCACCCAAAACCCCATGTCCCATCCGACCTCCAGACCATGTAAACCACACTGAGGGACACAGCAACCAACCCCTGTTCCAGCTGACAATGGAAAATCTGGATTTCTTCGAAATTAGCTTTTCTTCTAAAAGGAGAAATTCTAAAACCTGATTTTATACTCAAAAACGTACATATAGAAAGTCACAAGTGGGGAGCTACAAAGTACAAACTGTGTTCTTTTCAGAACATTTTACTCGCTTGCTCCATTTGCAGTTGCCCCTTAAAAACTGCTAAAGGTTCCGGAACTCACACCGACCAGCTCCATCCCAAGGACCTTCACACTCTGCTCCTCCTCCCACCTACCCCCTGCTGCTCGTGTTCTTTTCCCAACACCTCATACTGACGCTTTTACCATGGAAGTCCTTTGGGGCAGCCAACCGCCACTATTTAAACCTTGTTTTAACCTATTATCATTCTCCCAAATTCTGCCTGCACCACTTTAAGGCCCAGCCTGCTCATACCACACTGCTTTAAACAGCAACAGATTTAGTTTCCCATAACCATTTCACAACTTCGCAGTCAACAAGACTGGCCTATGCAGAGCTCGTGACACAGACTCCAATTTTATGCTCTATTGCTTACAAACCACTGCTGGATGTGCAACACTTGCCTTCCAGCGGGATGGGTTTGAAGAACCATCAAGGAGAGTCCCCAGGATGAACACACACAGAACCTGGGAGAGCCTCCTTTGTTTGGAAAAGTTTCTACTTCCTGATGAAAAGTCAAAGGGAAGATGTCGAGATGAGCAACACAGCTGCATCCAGGGCAGAGCTGCTACCAGTTGAGTCTGGGGAACCACAGTGAAAAGGAACAGGACAAAATAAACCCAAAAACCCAAAGGAACACGCAAGGGCATGTGGTCCTTGCTCAAAGGAAACCCTGCAGCACACAGACTTTTCCAGACAAGTAAAAGGGAAGCAAATGAAAGTTTTCTGACAGTTTTCTTTCAAGAGAGCAAAGGAGATGGAGACATACGGCTACCTCATGGATTTTTCCAAGGCGAGTTGCAAGGCCTTGAGGGATCCCCCCCAGATGAGATGTGATGGTGACACCTGCACCGCAGCTCTAACGCCATCACTGTCCTACTCCTCTTAACACTCTTCTCCTCCATAATAAGTCACAACTCTAATTAGAGATACCCACTTAAACAGAGACAAAAAATAAACTGGGGGAAAAGAAAAAAATCTGAACTTCCAACTACATTACTTGGAAAATCAGTAGTGCTACTTGCTGACAGTAGTGATCATGATCAATTCTGAACAAAACTATCCTAAAACTCTACAGGAATCCTGTCCCATGACATACTGATACACAATTTTGAGGATCTATTTATATCTGCTTCCTGGCCTACATACAGCAATTTTATTCATCACTTAGCTCACATATAAAATATACATCAGTGTTGTAACTTTGCAACAGTGATCAGCTCTGAGCCAAGTAACTTCCACAACAAATGCTACAGCATTTTTATGAAATGGTTGTCACATCATTTATGAAGTACAGCAAATACTTCAGCAGAAGATGCCGACCCGGAGATGATGGGCAGAACCTTACTGGCTACACGTGTTCTGGCCGCTCACACCATGTTGCTCTTCTGCAGAATCCAACACTTCAATTTAAAACCAACTTCACTTCCAAAACCTTAAATTATAATGAACAGACACATTTGTCCATCCAATTTTCTTAGCTCTAGTCTGATAAAAGGTATCACTGCACAAACTAACGTCATCGCCCTTGTTCTCCCTCCGGTGACCGGTGGCCAAGCTCAGTGCAGCTGCACGACCCGCTCCGCACCACAAACCGTTCATCCTCCCTGCGCGCTCAAATGGCAGGAAAAGGACCAAATAATTAAGCGTTCAAGGCGACCAGATTCAGGCTCAAGCTTTCAAGATCTGCGACGCTTTATTTTATATTAACATCAAGTAATTTGGAAACTATGCGTAAGCAGACAGTTCCATTAAAAAAAGTGTTTCAACCTCTAAGTTCTTGCACCAAACTTCTGCTCTTTAACACGTTGTCCTCAGCAGTTCCCACTGATTAGTTATTGATTCATGTTGCTGCACTCACAGACAGATCAGTGAACTTCAGATTTAGAGCACACGGTGCAACTTTTCCCAGCGCTCACCGAAAAAATTAGGAATTAAGTAAATCAAACTTCTTGAATAAAAGGGTATCTTGTAACTTTAGAGAAATCAGTATTTGTAGATGGAAAATGCTTTACACTCACAAAATGTGACCTAAAAAAAAAAAACAACAAACCACAAACAAACTATACTTGCATTAACTATAGACTATTTCCATCAAAGCATTTTGGGGCTGGCAGGGAAACACCAACTGGTCGCAGTAGCAAGGCAAGAGGCGGATTCATAGACCGATCTCAGCCATGAAAGAATAAAACTTGACCAGCTCCGTCTCTATGAAGAATGTGCTTGAGATTCAACGTTATATATCCAGCTATTTCTGAATGTGATCAATTGAATGCAACAAGGGTTCCACGTTCCAGGGAGCAGGAAAGAACCCATCTGCTGAAGTCAGATATGAAAGAATCAAGAGACCAACCTCTCCACAAGCAAGTACATTTTTTTTCTTATTAGTGCTTCTTTGAAGCAAAACGTACAAAGTTGTGTTTAGATTTAAAGAGAGACTTGCATCAGTTCAGATTTTACGGTGATCCAGAGCTAAGGAGTGTAACAGGATCCCAGCAGGAGCATAGATTCTGGTTTAGACCAACTTGGAACAGAAAAGGTCTCTAGGGAGCAGGACAGCATTTGCCACAGTGCTCAGCTGCCTCTCCCAAAATAATTTCAGCAAGAGACAACATTTCAATGAGGCATCTGAGGGCTCCAACACAAACACCCAGTGGAGAACACACAGCGCAGGGAGCTCAGGCTGCCGGATCAGCTCCAGCACCTGACACACACTCCAGCAGGTACAACACATGCGGAGGGAGGGAAACAGAGAAACGTTTCCAACGCTATCCATGGGCACGGGGGGTGTCTGCACAGCTTCACAGAGCACCCAGACCACCTTCCACCCTGCTGAAACCTCTGAAACCGGAAAAACACACTGCAATTCACCTGTCTGAGGAAACGGAGCTGGGGGGAGAATCCATGAGCAACCAGTACTACAGACTGCCATGTACTTGTTATCTTCCACAAATATCTGTAGGTACCTTCTGCAACAACAGGGATTGTTTTCCTGCCTGGTTATAGCACCAAAGTCTGGTAAAACCAAAATAACAAGTGCTGGAGTTTGGGGAAGAAATCAAAGTGCTTCATGTACAGAAATTACTGGCTCTGCTCCTTTCTGTAGGTTTTGCTTACACCCCTGAGATCCAACAGTCCTTTCCTCTGGCCCTCCAGGGGACGCACGGCAAATAAAAATCACCACACTTGAGGTAATTTCAGTGCAGAGCCTGGACAAGAACATCCAGAGCGCTCCACACAGCCGTCAGGAAGACAGGGGAACAGGAGAGGTGTTGCACTGGAGATCTGAATGGGGGAGAAGGGGCTGTTTCCAAGAAACACGCAGAAATTAGAGATAAATAACCTTCAACTGAAATGCCCTGCATCCTATCAGCAGGTTCCAGACCGAGCATCCCTGACACATCCATGCTGTGTTGGGGGGACCAGACCCAATCATGACCACTCTGGCGCTTCCAGAGGACACGGCCAGTACCAAAACGCCAAAGCACAGAGAGAATTCCACTAGTGCTTAAAATAAAAAGAAAAAAACCCTTTCAGTATGTTTGATTGTGACCACAATG
Source organism: Streptopelia decaocto (assembly GCF_964273445.1). Taxonomy (NCBI): domain Eukaryota; kingdom Metazoa; phylum Chordata; class Aves; order Columbiformes; family Columbidae; genus Streptopelia; species Streptopelia decaocto. The sequence continues at coordinate 6,114,664 of NC_138666.1, read as the reverse complement.
TAACATCAAGTAAAATTTAATTTGATAGCTTTCAGAAACTAAGCACGTAATGTATTCTTGGTCTCAAAGTTCCTTTATTTTGCCCTGCAGACAATATGTGTGCTGAGATCTACATTTTTTAAAGCTCCTGTCATCTTTGCCACTCGATAAAAATACAAAATAACCTGATACTGTCCTGAAAAACACAGATCAAGATACTTATACATGAGCTGAAGAGCCTAAGGCTCAATTTATCCCATCAAAACAAGCATGAAGGGAAAGATGTGGTTCCTGTGGAACCAAATTGTCCTTTAAGTGTTTTAATTGAAAGTCTAACACAGACAAAGGGCCACAAAAACTGCAGGTTGACAGTCCTCTAAATCCAGGAACAACCGGGCTGTTCAGAGACCTCCAGTAAACAAAAAGAATCCAGGGTCTGTGACATCCAACACCTGGTTTCAATGTCTTCCAAGTATTCCTCAAGATTTCTGCTTTTTTCAACCAATTAAATGACACTGATCACAATATTTACACACTGATCAGCTCCCACAATATTCCGGGCTGGCCCTGAGGAGCTGCTGACACCACTGCTGTCCACTCTACAACGGGGAATGGGAAACAGCACTTGTGGACGGTACCTTTCTATGTCTTGTTTTATAGAAATAAGACTTGAGAAGTTCAAATAAAAATTCTGCAGTTCATTTCAGTAGGTCAAAAGACAGCATAAAAGTGCTTAACTAACCCTAGCGTTTGAACTACATTAAATTAAAACCCTAATTATCAGCAGAAGCCCAACATTTCCCTGAGTTTAACCCTCACAAACACACAACAGGCAGTTGAGCACAACCCTGAAGTTACTGGATGTTCCAACTTCATTACTGGTTATCTGTTCACAACAGATATTTCAAGTTCTCTGTCCCTCGAGAATATGTCAAAATTGCCAACTCCTAAAATTACACAGAATTTCTCTCGGAAAGATCTGTGAAAGGGTAAAAAACCGGGGCTGTGGGAGCCCAAGCACAACCCAAGAGCCGCGATCCCTGCGGTAACTGGTTCTCTGGGTAACCGGTTCTCCCTTCGCGTGGGGTGGCAGAGGAGCCCAACAAGCCTCAACAGTTTCCACTGGAGCAGATTTTTCAATTCTGCGCAGACAATTAAGAGCTCTGGAAACACACAAGCATGTTCCCTCAGCTCTCCCCCTTCACCATTACCACCCTTCTGTGGCTTCTCTGATGAGTGGAAAGTATTAAGTCAAAATACAGTTTCTGCAATTTCCTTACCCAGCCTTGGAGCGAAGCTCAAGGCTGCAGCTCGTCCTTCTGTCCTGGCAAGCGGAGACAAGACTGGGGCTGGAGGACAAGCTGCTTTCCAGCCTATGATTTAGTCTGCGTAACTTAAAAAAAAACCCTCCCCTGGTTTTAAAAATGTTAAATACGTTAAAGATTATGCACTTCTATCAGCAAATGGATACAGAAGTCTTAAGTACATGAACAATGCTTGCCTTCTAATGGCATTCACTTAGAGCAAGTGGTTATGTTTGTCATGGATAGAAATAAAAAAATGGTTATGCACCCAAAAATAGTTGGTATCCACTGCCACTTCGGCAGCCTTGGGAGCTACAGCCATCCTTGTTTGTCAGCCCCAATGCTTCCAAATAATCCTCCAGACACTATTTTTCTTCTTTAGAGCTCCAATATGAAATGTAATTACCTAAGATTGCTGGGTCTTTCCAGCCTGGTTGAACCTCTTTCAAGAGACACATAAACAGGTTCATTTCTTCATTAAGTGAAGTGCACGTGCAAAGCAAAGACACTGTCTTGCCTGGGAAGAACACGTCAGTGTTCCTGGTACACAGCAAAACCCAACGTACGTGTTAAGCCCCTGAGAATGTGTTTCCAAGAAAACCATCAGCACAGAACAGCAGCACCGTATCTGCTCTCAAACCAGCAGAGCTGGTTGGCCATCCAGCCAGCAAACTCAGCATCAACGGGTACAGAACCCTCAAGCTGGTTATTGTCAGGTATGGTTAGCAGTTAATTCCTAAGCCATTTGGAAGAGACAGAGGATGCACAACAGTGTGAATACTCAAAGCAGAACAGTTCTGTGATTATTTTTAGTTCACATGAAAATGAGAAGAAATTGTAACCTCCATATCCCAAACATCTGCTGAGCCCCACCTGAAAAGTAATACATGTCCAACCCAATTATTCTATAGTCAGATAATACAACAACAGTATGAACAGCACTTTTTTTGAAAGCTTAAGTACAGCAGCATACATGTAGACATGTACAATGAAGGGCATAATGCAGCTGAAAACCAAATGTTTTAGGAAGCATGGTGCAGGAAAAGACTTTTGGGCCAACACAGAAACTAACACATAATAAGTTCAAGTAAAAGGTAGGAGGCAAAGACAACAAACGTTCTTCTCGAGCATACAAACAAGAAGTAATAAAGGAAAACCAGCACCGCTGAAGTCAACAGCACAAATGGTAACATCCCCAGATGGTGACCATTAGAAACACTTATGGGAAAACTGAAATTAATTAATCAAGTACTAGAAAACTTAGTTTATATTCAAAAGCTACAGAATTGAGGTTTTTAACAACAAACAGCCAGAATCACCACAGATTCATCTGGCAAACTGGGCTGCCAGGTTCTCCGGCTCAGGCAGTCACAGCTGCCCAAAAACCCACCACCTGCACTTGTAACACAAACAACCCCCAGGACCAGTGGAATGCCCACCACTGGGGATCGAAAAGATGCACGGTGAAGAACATGCTGATACGCCATCAAAAGGGACACTCAAAGGTGAATTTGAAGAGACAGAAGCACTGTCCATCTTTGAGAGCTCAGAACAACCCACTGTGCTGAACCAAATGGGGCCAAGCTGAAAAATCATGAAGCTCCAACTTGTCCTAATTCAGCTCCACGGTGCTGGCCTTCCACAACCCAACAGAAACAAACATGTTCTCTGGAATCAAACCAGTAATTTAAAGTTAGATCATCGCTGTTGTCATATCTCAGGCACCTTCTCCTTTTCATTCCTCCTAAATACAAGTCTGAAACAGGACACACTGCCCATCATTAGACCAAATACCTTCCCCGGAGCTTGACTAAGAGCCCTTTCCTCATCCGTTCCACTCCAATTCCCTTTGTAAGTTCTTCTCCGGGAAGGAAGGAGGGTTAACGATGCTACTCGCCTGGGAAGAGCATCGCTTTATTTAAAAATATGAGTCGGCAATTTCTTACTCCACACTCAATTTTAACACATTGAGAAAATACAGACCATTCTTGGGAAGAAAAAAAGAGCGACAGACACATTTGTCACCTTTACAGTCTCAGATATTTGCAACCATGCAATTCAGTGGCAAATTGGATATAGGTTACTATTAATAACTGAACTATTTCCTGTCCTCTCTGAAAGCTGATTTGTGAGAAGGATGCAGGCATCCCATTTAAAACACACTAATTAGCCAAGGAGGAGTCCAGGAAGTCACCGTTCAGCCTTTGAGAACATACACAGTGTCTCTCAGAGGAAAAAACCAGAGCAGGCGTACCCAAGGAGCGCACAACCACCCACTCCAAGCAGCGGTTTGCAGCCGCCTCGGCCAGGAAAATGCTGTGTAGCCACATGAATGTTCCAACTGGAGACTTCAGCAACTCAGATCCGGGTTTCTTCTCTCGTCAACATGCAGGTCTTGCTCCAGGGCTCACACCAGATACGTGCAGCCCCCTCAAGGACCAGACACCATCACCTGCCACCGCAGCAGACACAGCTTGATGGCCCAGGAGGTCCCCAGAAAGCAATGTGAAAAATGCCACTGTTAAAACGTGCTCACGTTTTCAGTTTCCAGAGTCAGGACAAGGGCTTTACAATCACCTCAAATTACATCGCAAGGAGAAACCATCACGGACGCGCTTCCGTGACTCACACATGGCATCTCCCCTCATTGTCTAGGTCCTGGCAAGTTAAGGTCAGAATAAAACGAAAATCTTTAAAAATATCACATAAATGGAAAGCACCTACAGCTTCCACTGATTATTTTTTCCCCTTCTATTATAAGCCCTGAACGGGTTTAAGCAGCAGTTGCCCTCATTAAAGAATTCGCTCCCCTCGCGTGTTCCATTCTCCTGAAAAACGAACCCTCTGGCAGCAGCGGGTCTGGGGAACGGCAGGAGGAGGGCACGAAGATCAAATAATAGAATAAGTCCAATGTGTGTCTGTGTGCGGCAGTGGTACCCGGCGCCTCAGGAGGGCTGGAGGTGACGTTCCCGGTGACACGGAGCGGGGAGATCTGCCCCGGATCCCCAGCCTCTCCCACCGCCATGTGGCCATAAATCAGCTTAACCCGCCAGCCCAGCAGAAAACCCGCTCATCTTCCTCTGCCCCCGGCCACCCAGCGCAGGAGGGGTGAACAGGACGCGGGGGCACACAGCGAACCCGCCGTGCGCGAAACCACACCCCAAGAAACCCTGCACACAGCGGCGAAAGGGCAGAGCCCTTCCTGCAAACAAACAGCGCAGGGGGTGGCAAGGAAAGCGCTCAGAGGACAAAAGGACAGGGAGTTCGGATTAAACCCGGTCCCTTGATCCCTGGCCAAATGGCCTACCCATAAGCCCACGCAACTTCCAGAGCCAATTTAAAACCCTGAGTGCGCTATACTTTAGGTTATAAAATCATATTTAGACACACATTTGAAGTGTTCTTTGCTCTGCTGGTGGCTAAAAACAATTCCTTTGTCATCAAATCTTGCTCCAGCAAGCTGACGTGACGTTTTTAACTCAGGAAATAAGATAATTATGGTTCAAGGTAAACAACTACAACTGTGCATCATAAACAGCTTCTAATTTTAAGCCCGAGTCCCTCTAATGCCATCCATATTCCACAGAAAGTTTCCTTACAAATGTTTTCTGTTGTCTGAGCCCTGTTGCCAACCAGCACCAGCAGCAGGTCCGAGAACCACGGCAGGTGCAGCCGGTGCAAGTCCAGTAGATAAGCTCCCGTATGCACATGAGTCCAGATCAGCCAAACACAGCAGGAGGAAGATACACTCTGAATCTCAAATATCTTGACAGGTAAAAACCATGTCTCATCTCTCTTAGAAACACAGAGAAAACAGCACAGAGACCAGAGCTACACACACGCAAGGTTTGGTGCAAGTCGTTCTCTCTCCCCGATCTCAGACGCCCATTGCGCTTCCCCAGGGAATGAGCAGCAGGATTGCAAGTTACAACTCGCCACGAGAACATCAGCTGCTGAGCTGTTCAATGAGAGGCAGGAAACTCACCTACGGCTATCGGCGCTGGGTCTAAACCAGCCCTTCTCCTGCCGCTACCAGAAAATATCCTCCAAAGTTACCTAGAAACGAAGCCTTACAATAAACAGAAGCTTCACCACTGAGACTCCGTAAGGCAGAAATGCCAAAGCACAATGTCTGAATTTGTCTGAACTCCAGGGAGGTGTGGAGGGCAGCGAGCTGTCTGCCCGCCGGATGGATCACTGCATGGAGGCGGCAACAACTCCAAACTCAGGGGTGTTCGCCTGGTAGGCTTTCATTCCTCCTCATCCAGGGAAAAAGTGCTGAATTACAACCAAATTAACGTGGCTGAATGAGATAATGCAGTAGAGCAAGGGAGACCCGCCGCAGACAAAGCATTCTCAAGCAGTTGTGCTCAGAAGAGATAGAAGTGGCCAAAACTATTCAAGCAGCCAGTTGCGAGAACGGCGCCGCTTCTGCCGGAGACTAAACAGCGACGGGAATCACGTGGAAGGCTGAGCAGCCCGGGAGAGCTCGCTCCTCCAAAACTTCTCATCATTAAACATTTGCAAACAGCCCCACCCCATTTCTGCTATTGTTGTCAGAGAGGGAATTCCAACCAGAACAATTATTCCCACCACATTTCTCTATTGAAAGAAGAAAAACGGTGATGCTGTGCAGCAAAAATATGATTTACCCCATAATTCAGCCAGTAACACAAGTCTCCTTCTTAAAGAAAAAAGGATTAACGTGCCTTGAGCCCGTTGTGCAGCAGCACAAATGTATTTTTAGGTACAAAGGCTGGCAGGCAGCAGTACGGTGTGGGTCTCCAGGTTGCAGTGAATGTGGGAGGTCAATCTCCCTGTGCCCCGAGAGGCTGGTTGGGAAGAGGCCACTCGGAGCACAGGGAAACAACTCACCCGCTCCTGCGGAAACCCCACACGCGGCAGCTCCTCTGAACTCGTCACTGCCCCACAGCTCAGCCCCATTCGCACTGTTTGTCTGTGTCAGAAACTGCCCTCCTTCCCACAGCCCCAACCAACCAACAGAGCCGCGTTCAGCACCATCCGCCAGGTACCGCATGGGAGAAAAGTGCCTCAAACGCAGCCTGGGTGGCCAAGAAAAGGAGGGAGCAGAATGACAGTTTAACTTTACAGTGTTTTATCTCTAAGTAACACTTTTTCATGACTTCTGATAAGGTATTAGCTGTCAGACCAAACCCAAGGGCAAATAAGAGAACCTTAAAACATTCTCAAAGCAAAGCTCCAGAATGAGTCAAATACGCTCTCTGCCACCAAAGCCACTCTGCTCTTGCAGTGCTAACGAATGTTTAACCCAATTATCAGGTGCAGGAGTCTAGTCAATGAGTCCACGGAAGGTCACTTAGTCACCACATAGTTTATACCTACAACTATGCTCACAATACAATTCATCAAGCAACCCTCAGGAAAACATACCTCAAAGCTTTGCTGAGACAGCTGCCTCAGACTGGGAAAAAGTCAAAAACCAAATGCTGTCCCCATGTTACCCGTCATCTGCACCCATTAACATACAGACCGCAGGGTCATGTGGGTTTTCCACTTGTTCTAAAAATGTTAAGCAGGCTGCCCAGCCATGTTCCATCGATATAATGACATCTCCTTGACCCAAACCACAGGCTAAACACCCATCGTGCACCTCCACCTTCAGTCCCACGTGAAGCTGTTCCTATGATACTGGAAATAGCAACTCAACACCAGCTCAAAAAAATGCTTCCTAGTATTTTCTTATGCTGTTACATAACACTAAATTCTCAAACAAAATACTTCCAAGTTACAAAGCACCTAGTATGGAACACTTGATTTTTTGGGTAGCTGAAGTCAAGCAAAAATGGAATAGAACTCAGATAAACCTATGAAGTACAGGGAGAAAGTGTTAGTTGTTCCATAAATTGTCCCATCTGATAGCTTAGAGATGCCAGCATTGTCAGAACACATTCCCTACCCTGTTTGAAGAGGCATATTTGAGTATCCCAAACATGTCGCTTAAGACCACAAATTAATGGTCAATTCTGCGCATTTATGTGACATTAAAAAAAGGGGAGGGATGCAAGGTGTCTACAGGAGACCCAAAACTCCTGACTACAGCCCAGCCACTTCTCAGACTTTTATTAAAATGAGATCAGCCTCGGACTACAACTCACATCGGCAAAAACGCACCAGCATGAGCCACGCAGTGATGGGCACAGGGCAGCAGCGCTGAGGAACAAAGTACACACACCACTGTGCATATACGCCTTAAAAAAAATAGCCAATTTATACCAGCGCACAGCTTTCACGGACGGCAAGCAAAACTCTACTAAAATATGGTGTGTAGGTATAAGAAAAATAAAGCTGGAGTCAGCCCTTCCCCCTCCAAATGCTTTAAATAGGATGTCATCAGCACTTGTTTATACGGCATTGCAGGAAAAAACGCCTGGTTTCTTAATGCAGCATTATAGAACCAAATGTTACTCAATTCCTTCTGTAAAGTACCGAGAAATAGCTGTGAGACCATATGTACCCAAACGCGTCCACGTGCCGGAGTCACCCGGGCTTGCGTAACCAACACTGGGCGTCTCACCCCGAAGAGCAGCAAAGGGCCAACACACACATTTCCTCTAAGACCTAAAACCAACCTAAAAATTCAGTTTGAGGATTCTGGGGAGGCAAGTGGAATTCAAGCCTCTAAGTTGCAATTTAAGGTTTCTGCCATGAAAGTACACAGACAAAAGAGAATCCCATGTGGTTGATTTTTCTCTCCTTTAGCTCAATCTATTAAGCAAAAATGAATCACTTGCTAATTGACAAGTTCAGCTTGAACCAATGCCACCACGACTCAGATCTCGGTAGCAGGTCCTTCCAAGGCTTCAACAAGCCATCCAGAGACCTTCTGTTTCCTCAGCGTACCCTAGAACATCAGGCATCCGAGCACGGGCAGCAGGAAATCCGAGGGAAACATGGGCACAGGTAAGAACAGCAGCCACAGCACAAGGTGGACACGGTGGCCAAAAAGGAGACGTGCAAAATAGACCCCAAATCCAGAGATGGGCAACAAATGGGACTAAAATCCATCTTCCCCCTGCTTCTACCTGCTCTTGGCCAAATGGAAATATTTGGCGTTTTGTTTTGGTTTTGAGTTTTTTCCTTCTAAGTGTGACTAAGTGCTCTGGTACCAGTGCTGGCCAAAGCTGCTCTCAGGTGCCACATTTGAGATCGAAAGGTGTTCACCCAGCTGCAACCACCCCCAGGAAGGCACAGACACATCATTAGGAAAAGCAACTCAACTTTTTATGCATAGAAAAGGACAAAAATGTTTCATCGCCGTGTTTCAGACATTTAATGTCTTAAGTCGAGCCACAGCAAAGAGCACTGCTAGTCAGGCTATTACAGCAAATTAATTGAAAATGAAGTCTAAGAGACATTAAATTTAAGTAAATATATATCAATTCCACAATCACCATAGACAGTTCCTAAAACTTCTGCAAAACAGAAAAGCACCCTTGATAACTGTGAATATTAAGCTGAGGTACCACAGGCATCTTACAAGTTTATATAAATAAAGTGCCTGCTGCAAATAATCCCAGTTCCTCGGGTGAGCAGGGCGGTGATTAACAGAGGTCCATTAGAGAGCAAAGCATCACCCAGCTCTGAGCAGCCGCCACATCGGACCGCGTTGCCAGGGCAACCGTGGAGGAAAATATAAAGCAAATTACAGTTAAATGAAAATTATTCTCCATGACAATATATGTTAATGCAGAAACATTTGCAAGGCCATTCTGGATAGAATGTTTACATTCACACATGTGTTTACAAAAATAAATAAAAGGCTGGAACAGCTAATGGATCAGCCAAAGATAAGGATCGTAGTCTTTTTTTATTTCTTCAAGTTTTAATGTATTCAGAATTCTCCAAGCTAACAGAATGGAAAACAAACCACCTTAACAAAGGTATTTGCACATTTAGATCTAGTATACATCCTTTAAGGAACAGTTTTTCAGAAGATCTAGCATGTACATTTTTGAATGTTGTGATCCTTTAATTTTCCTGGCTGCAAACAAAGAGCATATTTGTACCTCCTCATCCCAGGAGAAAATGTTTTAAACAAGAGACTAAGGCACTCAGAATATTTATAGAGATCTGACTGAAACTGGAATAGTGACTTATTTTAATCAGCTATAACTTATTTATTGAAAACTGGTTTATAGCTCAGAATTTGCAGCGTTGACTCTACAGCTCGGAGAGTCTTGTACCTCCCCAGGTTCAAAAGCAGCACAGGTCAATGAGAATCCTCCACCAGATACTTTTAGAAAAGCCCACAACTGAGGCTTTAAAAGGTTATCTTACTCTCCTACCACAAACACTTAGCCTCAGCAGTCCTTTTTTTAGGGAATAACTCAGTTTTTAAATGTCTTCTGAAGCAGGAATTCAGTAAATTGCAATGAGGTTCATTCAAGAGGTAGCCACTTATTTGTTTTTTTTTTTTAATTCATTTGGCTCGTACCCCAAAGAAAAGCCCAAAGAAAGAAAGTAGGTTATAAACTGACTATCAGTCTCTTTTCCCCTCTGAAACGCCACGTTTAAGAACGCTTTAAAATAGTGCATTGGAAAAAAGCCCCCTCTGAGCCACGGCTCACGTCCCCTGCCAAGTTCCTTTCCCATGGAAATGGGCTGTGTGTTCGCGGGTAACACAGGTGCAGCTTCTGAGGAAGACTCAGAAAGAGCACAAGGCGCTTTTTGAACCCATTTCAGCAAGCTGGGAACACAGAAGGCGCCATTGACTCCGCTGGCACATCTGAACTTGCTCCGTACGTGCTCCCCGACCTCTGCATCTGCCTCGTGCCTCCACCTACAGAACAATACTCGAATCATGAGGATCATAAGTTTTTATGACAGTGGGAAAACTGCAATATTCTCCACAAGTTCACTCCACCCTGCACATAAAACTGCTCATAGGTTCAGCCATAAAGCAAACTACCTTCTTTGAAGTTCGGCTTAAAGCCCTGCACACGTTATACAGCCAATCTGAAAAAAACGCGGCATATTAACATTTTACATAACCACGCTCGGGGAAAGCACCATTCGTTAATCACTTGCTGTGACTGTTGACACAAGCAAGTCAGGTCAGAAAGTAACAAAACTCCGCAGAGGTGAGCTCGGGTTCCCCACAAACACCCAACACACCCTGGCAGGTCCACCCCAGTCCCTGCGCCGCGCTCGCTGCAGAGCCCATGGCGGCACCACCAGCATTTCAGCTCATTTAGTCACTGATCTCAGCACAACCACGACTCCCTCCACCTTTCTACAGAGATACGCAGACTGTCTCCACACAACGCAAAGAAAACAGCTACAAACCTTAGGCTAAAAAAAAAACAAATCTGCAAATGGAACTACAGTAGCAGTTGCTAGGTTCCTTTTAAAACCTTCCCTAATTGCCAGGATTGGGTTTCTGCTGAAGCTCTTTGCTGCAGCAGTGGAGGGGCTGAATGTTGTTTTCACAAATGTGCTTCTAAAACCACAGGCTGCATGTCTGCAGCAGCAAGTATTTATATTCTGGGCACAAATGAGATCATGCCCGCAGCACCATCCTCACGCAGGTGGATCCCACCGGGTCAAGGCACCTTTTGGGATGCCAAGCTTGGGGGTCGGGTACCCTCAGCCTTTTGCAGAGAACCGGCTTACTGTGTCAAAAACACATCTGCATCGGAAAAGCCATTTTCTCTGTAAATGTAAGCAAACACATGCTAACGTGAAATACAGTTCCAGGGAAGCAACACAGGGCTTGCAGCTTTCGTGCCCCAGTACAGGGGATCGGGGACTGCCAGACCTGCCGTGCACCCGGCTCTATTGCAGCCTGCATGGAGTGAATTAGCATCAGACGGTCAAGGTAACAGCTCTGTGCATACACCATCAGAAGGATTCTTGCAGATTGCCATCCCCTTCACTGCTCCCTAAGAGTAAATTCTGCCTACAACTATCACTGGTAACATGGTGGAAAAGAGTCCTATTGTTTAAACACACGACAAATCCATATGACAAAGATTCAAAGAGCCGGTCTAACCACAGACAATAGGTGGTGACAGTGACAAGCCACACAACAGGCATACAACAACAGACCTGACACTGCCAGCACCCCAAAATCTCATCCCTGGCAGAAGTCTCCGCACCCCCAGATCCTTCACCTCCTGCAGCTTCACTCCATTCTCAAGCAGTTTCCTCCCACCATGCGAAAACAAGGCCCAGATCTGGAGAGGATGATTCAGAGAAAAGCAGAAAGGCAGGAACAGACGGGAGGGAACGTCAAAAGGCAGACAGGCTAAAATTAGAGACAAGAAGCCTGGATGAGGAGGACCAAGGCGAGAGCAGAGCCGAGCAGAACCTCTACCACAGGAGGGAAGGGACAGACTGAAGGGGGAAGAAACACGATGGTGGGTGAGGCAGAGGAAGTCAGCAGACCGAGCAGACTGCTGAAGGAAATTCAGCATTTTAAGACTACAACCTGTAGCTTTCTCATTAAGAAGCACTACTCAGCACACCAGGAAAAAGCCACAAAGTTGACTTCTCATCTGATCTCTTAGGGCTAACTCAAAGGCAATCCAGCTCTCCCCACAAAACAAGTTTAACATCCCAGTACCAGCGCTGATCACATGGGAAGGTGATTTAATTCGCCACAACAGAGCAGCTCTGAGTCATGCCGGGCACCTCAGACAAGGGTCACAAACCCAGGAGACTCCTAGGCTGTTGGCAAAGCCAGAGCGTCCCCAGCACGAGCGGGACGGCCACCACCTGCACCCTGTGGGGACAAGGGGCAGCTACAGCCAGGAAGGAACCCAGAGGAGATACTGCAGGTAGCAGCTCTCCTCATTTTCAAAATTTGCATACTCTCACATGTCCGTTCTGAGCTGGTAAGACAAAGAGTTGGAGTCAAAGGTCAATGTTCAAGGAGCGCAAATTTCCTCGTCAAACCCGGCTAGTGCATTCAACTCTGGGACTGCTCAGAAAGGTAGTTTTACACATGGAAACACACAGGCTTGCTTGTCGCAGACCCACGATCTCGTTGGGTAAGCGTGTCTGCCTGTGCCTCGCTGCAAGATGAAACCAAGGAGACAGCTCGCTGTGGGAAGCAGCCAAAGCCTGTAACTAGAGCACCAGCTCAGCCGGTGCTATTTAAACCACCAGCCATGGGCAGGATGTTTGTTTCCCCCACACACACCCCCCTTCCCCGCATCTACCTATATCTCTTCCCAGCATCGGCATGGCTAATCTTATCCAGCTATCTAAAGATATCACTGTAGCAGTGCGTTATAAATAGGCTTACATCTTCAGTCCATCCGAGGCGCGATGCCGCGGCAGAAGGACAGTCGGTGCAGCGAGCGGCCTGTGTCCTTACAACAATCTGCAACAGCCATCACGCCGTGCAATGTGGAAAACACCCAAAGTGTGAAGTCTACCCCAAAGATGATGGCTTTTCCCAGGGTCCCAGCACCACCACAGCCAGCACGACACCAGCTCTGTCACGGCTCTCAGGACACCATTCCCAATGAGAACTTGGTGGAACTTCAGCCTGGCTGCTCCCAGCCCCAACCGGCCTGCGGAAAATCCAGCTACTCACTAGTAATGTGGAGCTCCTGGTACAACTTGTTTACACAGAGCAGGTCATAGGATAGGCAGGAAGGTGTAAGCAGGATATAGTTTTTACGGCTCTGAACTCCTGCCCAGATAAGCTGATAACACTGTGCACAGGGGGAGGGGAGCACTTGCACGGCTGCTTTATTGAAAACTAAGATGCACCAGGAGCTGCAGTTACGAATTTTATACTTAATAATGAAGTCTCCATTCACCTTATTTTCCTTTAAAGCTATTTAATGTAATTTTTTTTAGGAGTTCCTAATTACACATACTTTTATTTCCTATCAAGATACTCAGCACAGCACAGTATTTATTTCCAGAATCTGGCCCAGGCTGCCTGTGGACCACGGTGCACGTTTTACAGGGTAACATCTCCCTTCTTTGCCATGCCTGTGATACAGTTTTAGCTGCATTATGCTGCTGTAAAGGTAAATTATTTTAGACCTCTTCTATACTGCAAAGCTGTCAGTCTCTTGAAAAAATACAGAGCTTAGACAAAGCTGCTTTTACACATGCTAAAAAGTTCTCTCCCATTTCCATTTTCAAAGCCTGTAAATGTTGTTGCCAAAGAAGAAACAGGCATGGACTTCACTCACATATGAACCCAGCACAAGCACTAACACTCTTGCACTGAACAGCAGAATTAATCTTTCAACGTTTCCACGCAATGTCGAATGTTGTAACCTTTGGTTTACTAATATAAACACAATATACAATCAATAGTTTGCACCTGCCACTGCAATGACTTACAGTGGAAGGTTTATTTTAAAAACACTAATGGGATAAGTTTGGTTTTCTTTGAGGCAGGAGAAGCAAGGCTGCCTATGGATTTTTAGAGGATAAATAATTCAATGCATGAATGCCAAGGGCAGCGCTGCACACATCCATATGGCAGGGACAATGCAGACAGTAATATATGCTCCACATCACCGCCCTGACAGCCCTTCAACCCTGACCTAGAAAAAGCAGCACTTTCTGCTGCTACAGCAGCTGCTTCACCCCGCTCCACCAGGACTGCCCAGGCTTCGCGATGATTTGGGGCAGCATCCCCAACTCCCTGGCCTTCACAAAACACAATTCCAGCCTCTGTTCACAACAAGCAGAACAACTTATTCACACCACGCACGGAAGAAAATGAAAATTAAGTGGAAGAGACACGGGTTTCGCAAGTCCTTTTGGGGAGCTCGTGTCCTTTCACTACCAAAAAGTGCGAGCGGCAGGAAGGGCCAGGATGGGTCCTCACAGCGCAGTCTGGCAGAGCCAGCGGTGCTGAGAGAGACGGGACCACCCTGCCCCACTGGCCTCTTTTGGTGGCGATTTGATCATTTTTCTACATCCTACAATTTGGGGGAAAACACTGAAGAATCAAGGGGAGGAATTTTGGAGCCCAAAACACCTGACAGAATTAACCGCACCTTCTAACAGGATTATTTCTTTTTCTGACCCCAATTACTCTTTCGGTTTATTAAACAGAACTCATATATGCAGAAATGTTAACACCCTAAAGAGTCACATAAACGGAAAAAAAAAAAGTCTGAGGGCACCATTATAAACAGAGTTAATGGAACTCAGTGATTGGAAATGGATCTTGAAAGCTGTCAGATCAAAGCAAGATCTTTCTCGTGTAAGGACCGCATTACCCTCGGAGCCACAGAGCTAATACCGTCTATAAAAATATTTTGCTCAAATAAGTTAAGAGCAACAGCGTTTCATCTGTCAAAAGGTGCGAGGCTTTTATGGGATTAGCCATTCCATATACAGCATAAAAATTAGAACTGATTTTTAAAAGCCCTCAGCTGACAGACTCCCCAGCCCAACGCCGCGCCCGCTTTCTACACACACACACTGCATGCTGAACAGATTTTTCACTATTAGCATTTAAGCTGCTTCTTATTTTTTTTATTTTTATATTCTTGTAAAGGATTACAAATTGGCATCACCTGTGACCGGCCACAGATGAAGCTGGCACCGCCACCCAGACTCCCATTAAGATCTTTAAATACCCAACAGCTGCATGAGAAAATACACCAGAAAACACCAGTTCTCACACAGGAAAGCTTGAAAATCCCAGGTACAGTGGAACCCACTCCAAGCCAGGCTGATGGTCCCTGTCCCTCCACAGTGTTTGCCCACCCACATCCCACAAGGCTCTGGCTGCACAAATCCGCACTGTTTAGGATGCTGGTGATTTCCAATAATTGACTACACAAGCTTCCCTTTAACATTTATGCGAGGATGTTTTATGACCGTGCGCCAGTGGCATACAAATGACCCGACACTTTGCTGAGAATCCCAGCGCTCTGCACCCTCCAACAGCAGCTCTGTGCCTCTCATCTCTCCTGCAGGAAAGAGAAAATATTTAAAAGCTGCATACAAATCATTCCTGTAAAGCATCGTGCAGACAGTTTTAAATTAGATGGGGTAAAAATATATATGAGTTTATCACGAAATACTAAAATCTTTGCTATGGAGACACCAGTTTCTCTCCACAGCCTTTTACAACCACAATACACACAGTTCGCACTCGCGATGGAGGCAGCAGACAAACCACCTTTACTAGAGCCTCATCAAGGAAATACGATTAGAATAACAACCACCATGTAAATATTTCCAAGTATTATTTGCTTTGCTGTACTGAAAAGCAGCCATACCTGCCACTACTTGCTAGGTATCTACCACCATTAAATCTTAATACCGAGGAAGAATTTCAATCCAGCAGGCAGACTGTTGAGCCTGAAATTCAGGTACTCGGCACAGAGGGAGGGAGAGGGGCCAACCTCCTCACTAAGTCATCACCGGGTAATTTTACCAAATGTAATTAACCAGCGCTGGTCCTGGGCATTTCCTTTCCTCCGAGAAGGATTTCTTCACTGAGTAATTAGACTGTCCCAGTTAAGACTCAGGTCACCACAGAACCTATTTTTCCCCAAACAAAGCCACACACAGGCTTAGAGAAGATTCAAGCACTTTTTTAAAAAAAAAAAAAAAAAAAACAACATACTGGCATTTCCTCACAGTAACTTGAAGCTCTTCCTAGTTTTTACCTTAGTCACTGCATGGATCCAGAACTAACCAAAAGCAACAAGCCACCGTGGGAGTCCCCTAAATCCTGGGTCTATTCCCACACTTGAGACACTTCATTATTACAGAGTATTGCCACCTTCTAATGTACAGAAAAACAGGAGTGGAAAAAAAAAATAAAAAACTTAGTACTTCAAACACATGTCCAAAAGCCACAACATAAAGACAAAGAGTACAGATTAAACGCTGTAAAGATATACTTGTCAGGAACCCTCCTTTGAAGTATCTGCAGGAAACACTGTCATCACGCAGCCATGTTACAATTACACAGTTAAAATAATCACCACCAGTTGTAGGTTCTGCATCTGGGTTACTGCAAAGGGAACGCTGCTGGTTCAGTATTGATTAACACGACGAGTCTTCGCTGACCCCAGAGAAATACATTTGTCTGCTCTGCTGAGCAGCACAGAACGCGGCACGACACCGCCATGCGCTCCGCTTTGCTTTGGAGCATTTTTGGAGACTTAGTCAATCTAAATATAAGTAGAAAATAAAATAATCTTAACAGGTTGGCTGCCACACACGAAGGAAGAAATGGAGCCCAGGGCTTCACTGGAGGTTTTTTTGTTTTGTTGGGGCTGTTGTGCTTTGTTGGGTTTTGGTTTTGGTTTTTTTTTTGAGTTTTCTTCCCCCATTCTAAAACAACATTCACCTCTACGTTTTCAGTCTGAGAAAACGGTATTACAACATTACAACAAAAAGCAGCATGTAAAAAAAGAATAACACTAATAATCAATTCACCCTGCGCAATGTTTTTGATGAAATGGAGATACGGACAAGAGTTCATTTTTAAAAGCAGAAGCAGAACTGAACGGTAAAAACAATTGTGAAACACTAAACGTAACATCTCCAGTTTCCAGCCTGTCAAAGCCGCTAACGCCTACATGACCAGGGCTCCTGGAACGGCTGTTTAGAGCAGAAATAAGCAATGAAAATAGCTGGGAACTGCTCAAGTTGGGGGGCAGAAACTCGTACGTGCTCCTGACTCCACCATACTACTCACTGCATGGGCAGCTCTGTCTGCTGTGGGGTTTGCAAGCAAACCCTCGGCTCTTACTCGGAGTCCGGAGGGGCCGCGAGTCCCAGCTCGCCCGCCACACAGCCCCAGACTCCCCGAGCCAGGGAGGACACACAGATGTGCCCCAGCACGTCTCACACCTTCCCGCACCACCTCCCGGAGCCACAGACACCTGGAGCGGCTCAGCACAAAGAAAAGCTGAGCTCTGCAAGGCGCAGGCACCGAGAGCAGACGCCAAGACGGACACAGGAGCGCAGGCAAGGCTTTGATTTGGGGACGGACGTGAGAAGGTGGCAGGACCGTGCACAGACCCACCCTCCTTCCTTGCAGCAAGATCTTCCACGGCCTCAGCGCTTCCCAGGGCGAGAAAACAGGTCAGGCAGCTGCAGGGAGACGCCTGACGGGCACAAGGGGCCGAGTTTCCCTGTGGAGACCCGAGGGGCCAGTGCAGCTCTGGCCCCACGCAGCACTTCAAACCCTCCCACCACAACCATCTCAAAGCGCTCCAATACGCGCCTTCAATCTGTCAGTAAATCCATTTTGTATAAACGCCAACTTTTTAAGTTAATCAAGTCAAATATTTAGTTCCTCGTAGCGCAAACACAAAAGAACGTACCAATGCCATTTGAAAACACACGACAGTTAATCTCCTTTTCCCTCTCCGTGACTCCATGAAGAGTTTTTTTTCTCCCAGAAAAAAGGAAATAATTAGAGTGATTATATAAAAATGTTCCATTTTATGAACAAACCAGAAAAAAGGGAAAAATTCATTCAACTCCAAGTTCCTTACATTTATACAAATTCCTGCATTTCAAGAAAGCATACAGCCACTACAAAGCATTACATCCGCATGATGTTTTCAGCTAAATGTCTTTGCCTACACAGGAAAGAAAGAAAAAAAAAAACACACAGGCAGTCTATACCCAATTTCAGAAGCCATCTCAGGAGGGAATTTTGCTTCAAGAGCTGCCTGGAATTTGTTCTCTGCCTATAGGGCCATGTCCCCAGCGGTAAGAGAGCACTTTGTGTACAAAACCAGGAGGGGGGAGGAACCCTTTCCTGCAACTGGATATCAAAACACATCCCTAAGCTTGGAGTAGAAGCCAACCCGTAAACACACCGGCTCTTGTGCCTCAATGAAGGGGCCGATTTTCCACCGCACGCACAGCCCCTCGCCGGACAGCTGCTCTCTCTGGGAAAGGGCAGAGGGCACGGAGGGCTCCTTTGGGGGAGAGCGGCGATTTGCCTTTCTAAACACGCCATCAATCCACTGGCCTGGGGGAGGTTCATTCTGGACTGCAGAAGTGCAGCTGTTTTGGGTTCAATCTTTTTTTTTTTGTCTCTTTGCTAAGGGGCAAAGGTGTCCAGCGGCCCCTCCCCACACACAAAGGCTTCTCCGAGGAGAAAAATACCGAGCAATTTAAAGATTAAACTGGAAAATAAATAAATAAGCGCGGCTGGGGCAGCTGGGTTCAGCTCCATCCTCTGCGCACTCCCAGCAGAGCTAACGCCTACCCAGGGATGATGAAATGGGAAACGGAAATTACCATTTCAGACAACTTTTGGTATTGTTCCTCCCCGCACAGCGCTCACCCCAAAATGCGCTTTCCCCCACGCCCCCCCCCGCGCTGCCATGTCCCCCCAGAAACACCGGCGGGGAGGAGGACGGGCACCCCCAGAGCCCCGTGGTCCCTCCACCCCCAACACACCCCACGGCTCCCACAGACACCCGCACCCCAGATATTTACCAGCCCCTGAGCTGTGAGCCCCCCAAACCCTCCCCACGGCACAGTCCCCCCCCCCCAGCCCTTTCTCGCCTTCAACAGCCCCGAATCTCCTCCGCCACCCCCAAAACGCTCCGTCCTCTTCCACCCTTCAACGCGTCGCTCTCCCGCGGCCCGGCCCCGGTGTCCGCCCCCCGCCCCGTGTGGCCCCCCCGGCCTCGCTGCTCTCACCCCCTCGGCACCCCCGGCCCCACCAAGGCCGCGCTCCCTCCCCCACCAGGCCGCCGCAGCCTCCTCCCCCGCCTGGGCCTCACCCCCCCGCCGCCCCTTACCGGCGCTGGGCGCTTAGTAGGCCGAGGGCAGCGTGGCGGGGGAGCGCGGCCTGCGGCTCCGCCGGCCCCGCCGCATAGAGGGGCGGCGGGGGGGTGAGTGGCGACGCTGCGCGGCGGGCGCGCGGGACTAGCGGCGGGCGCGCGGGCAGTGGCGGCGGCGCGTGCCTGCCGCGCGCTCCATGGCCCCGCCGCGCTCGGCCTCGGCTCGCAGCGCTGCCGCCCGATCGGACACCGCTGAGACGCCACCGCTGATTGGCCCGCCGCGTCGGCGCGCCCCATTGGTGGAAGGATGGATAGCGCCGCCGTGACGTCAGTGCAGGGTGGAGGGAACGGAGGCAGGTGAAACGCGGCGGCGCAGCCCCCCCCAACACCGCGCCGCGCGCGGGGGCCGACGGGAGCGGGGAGGCGGGGCAAGGCGGAGAGGGACGGGCCGCCATTGGCTGACGTGTCTTAACGGCGCGGCCGCCCATTGGCGGTTCTGCAGAGGTCATGAGCGTGACGGCGTTTCCGGGGCGGGGCGCGGGTCGGTCTCGCCGCTGCGCGGCCCCGCAGTACGTGCGGGGCGTGATGGGTCCGACCCGCCCCGGCTGCGCGGCGCCCGCGCGCCCAGCAGAGGCTCCGCACGGGACGGCGGCGGCGGGCGGTGCAGGGTCAGGCCCGCGTCCGTCTCGACCGGGCTCTCCCTAGAGCTCCGGGACCCCCGCCGGTTGTTCAAACCCACCCTTGTGCCCGCGGCCCCCGCGTAGCCGAGAAGTCCCGTCGCCTCACGGGTGTCCCCGCCGCGGCACCGGGCGCTGCCCCTTGTTTGTGCCAGGCACCGCGAACGGGCACTCCCCGTTTTTACGTGGCCGGTCCCGCGGTTGCCGCGTTTGCCACCGACGTGCCCTGGAACGGCGGGTGCCAGGCTGGGCGGGGAGAGGCCGCCGGTGGGCGCGGGGGCCGGTCGATCACACGTTCCGGTGCGGCGGGGCTGGCGGCACCGGCAACGACCGGCATCTCGGGCCCGCCTGCTGCCACGGACACCGCGCTGCGGGTCGCGGGCTAGGGGCTCCGGTCCTCGGTCATCAAATGTTCTTGATGCCAAATGTTTGCTTTGGCTTTTAAAAGGGGCCATATTGAGGTGAAACTCCTTGGAAGTTACTGATACAAACCGTCGTTTCTGTGTCGCTGCAGCAGCGCAGGGGTGGTGCAGCAGCGCAGGGTGCAGCCCTCATGCCGTCCCTTGGCACCAGCTGCCACGCTGGTCTCTCCGCCAGCCCCCCGGGTGGTGTCCGCCGAACACCGCGGGTGCGTCACAGCAGCTCTGCTCATTCTCGCCCTGGGACAGGTCACTTATTTCTGACCAGACAGTGTTTGTTGTGCCTGTTTTTTTTTCTCTGATCCTTTTCCTGTGGTTCCAAACACTGATTGCATAACACCAAGAGTCCTTTGTGCTGTTTTTATTTACAGGGTCTCTTCTAAACCACAAAACTCGTGGCTCTGCAGACAAGGATAGTTGCTTTTGCTGGATTAGGTGCCTGCCTTTGTCCAACTGGGCTCGTGGAAGTGGCAGAAGTAAGCGTGGTCATGCTTGCCAGTGCCATGCAGACCAGCAGACACATGACGCCGCAGTTCCTGCACCGGAGCAAATGCTGCCGGTGCCTGTCCTGTCCGGCTGCCGCTGGGCCTCGAGCCACAGCGAGGCCATCGTGTCTCCGGACAGCCACGCTGTTCCTGCAGGTTACGTTTGTGGTCTCCAGCACTACGGTAACTCCAGAAGTGCTGGGAGATCCTGATACTCAAACGCAGCTGCCCTGAGCTCAGGGTGACCCTTCTGCAGGACTGGAATGTTCATTGTGTATCTGCGTTTCATACCAAACACCTAGTGCCAGAGCCCCTTTATTTCCTCAGGGTAAAGCACGTTCTGTGCAATCCCCAGGGTCGAATCCTGTTTACAGAGCGGATTGTCACAGCGGGTACCAAATGGGGACACGTGCGCGGCTCCACACCCGGAGCGGGTGGCTGAGGTGCCCTGGTGTGGGTGGCAGCTGCCTGTGCAGCTGCGTCACTGGGGTTTGTTTTGGTTGCTGGGGATGGGGAACCCTTGGGGCAGCAGCTCTCAAACTATTTCTGCCAGTGACCTCATCAGTAATCATTCTGGGTTTTTAACTCCCCTTCTTCCAAGAGTGTGGCCCATAACTGCATTTGCAATTCCACGTCCAGTTGCACATTTGGCAGCCTTAAGGATTGTTCTCATGTGCTGAGGATGCCAAGAGTCCCCTGGGAAGAAAAATCTCTCTGCTGGGCTGGGCAGCGATGCAGGAGCAGCTCAGGAGCACGTGTCCGACTTTGCTGTTAAATAACAGCATGAGAGAGTTTTATTCTGAGCCTGTTAAGCTGGTCCTGTGTTCTACTTAGGCTTAGTCTTTATCTCTACTCATCTTCCTCCTCCATAAGACCTACTAAACCAGTCAAAAGTAAGGTTGTTGGGGTGGTTTTGTCCTTCCTTTCATTAGCCTTCTTGTCATACTTCGCTGAAAATAAGTGTTTGCCTCTCTGGTGCCTCTGAGCTAGTAGATGAGAGGGGAAACACGTTTTTTCATTTCCTAAATATAGTTAGCTGTAACGGCTTCATTGACAACCATGAATGTCATCCAGGTCAAAGATCCAGAGCTGAGGTGGAAGTTAGATGCTTGCTTTGTCATCCTGACCTTTTTTTTGTTTGAATGCAACAGCGTGGATTATCAACCTATTTCAGGGAGGGACATTAAAAGTACTTGGTGAAAGAAAGTGAACAGTGGGAGTAGGGGGGGATGATTTCAATTTGGGCTGTTCCGTGTTTTTTCTAGGTGAGAATTCTGTGATGAGAATGTTTAACCTGCTTGGTTTTGTTATCCTGGGATGGCTTTTGCTCCTTGCAACTTCATTGTAATACTTAAGAGGGGAAAAGAAAAAAAAAAAAAAAACAAACAACCTTAGAGTTGTTTGTTGAGCACCTTTATCCTTCACTAAAGGTTGTGAGCTCTCAAATCCTAAAATAAAACAAATATTCTGGTGCTGAGGAGGAAAGAGAACATTGTGTGAGGGCAGAGAAATTAGGCCACTTGGGGAATGTGCTTTCAGGCCTATTTCTGTCTGTCACAGCAAACTAGAAGGACACTAATGTTGGGCACAGAGCTCTGTGAGCTTTGGTCCTTGTTCTGTTACTCTTTTCCTTGTCTATCTCTGGCACTGGCACCTGTGTCAGGTGCTCATCGGCTTTTGCAGCCCATGGGTAACCATGTTCATATCTCACCACTTCAGCTGAGCTCCCGTCATTTCAATTATATGGGCAAAAATACGCCGTGTGTTACTGTGGGGGCCGTTCTCTGCCGCTTCGGCTCCTATCAGAACGTGAAGATGGGAAACTATTTTTAATAGATTAGACAATGTGTGATTTACGACAGCTGCGGTCAGATGTCAGGGTAAATCCTGTGTGACCACTCAGTGCCAACATCAGAGAGGCCAGGAGAATAAAACTTTAGAAGATCTTTATGAGAAGAACCTTTACTTGAAGCTTGGCTTATGTTTTAGGTAATGTCATTATGAACATTATGAAGAGAGATGGTTTTGGCAAACAAATCAGCCATTTGGAAAGCCAGCAAGGAGCAGAGCTGGTGCTCTGCATACTGCAGCAGAAACCTCCCTAACTCTGCACACTATCTCATTTTTCTTAAATAAAACTACTCTTAAGCCATCCTTGTATTTTTTTCTTGTTGTTAAAGGACAACTGCAACTTAAGACAAGCCCTCCTGCCTGTGATGCCATTAAGAAACAGAAGACAGGGCTTTCCCCTGCTTGATAATGAGGTGGTTGCTCACAGATCTAGGAGATGTGATTAAATAATAAGGCTGAACTAATGCAACAGCTCACTCGTATCAAAATCAGCATTCTTCTGAAGGTTTAACTCCTCAGTGCAGCTTGCAGTGTCATCAGCTGAGTCCAGTACCAGCCCAGGGAAGCACCAAGGCCTGATTTAACTCCCATGCTACACCACACGCTTGGCCTGCACAGCAGCAGCATTTTTGGGCCTCTCAAAGCTCTGAGCTGCTCCTGTAGATAGTAAATCTATTTATGTGGTTCCCAAAGGATGTTACGCCTGTGCGGACAGTAAGTCTGTGGAGGTTTAGGCCTTCTGCATCCCTGGAGGAGGATGCTTTCCGAGGGCAGTGGGCCCCTGCTGCTGGGTAAATGCCTTGTATTGATGTTCTAGGCGTGAACTCGTGACTGTCCTGCTCTAATTACTGTTTTTATGATTCCTAATGACAGGCTTTAGGTTTCTAGCCTGCTTCTGGATTTCAGGGGTGTGGAGCGACAGTTGCTCGGAGCTTACTGGTCTCCTCCAGTCTGCAGGGTTTGGAGATGACTTCAGCCTCCTCCCGCACACAGATGGGTTCCAGGGCTTCTCCCGAGCTCCACGCACGTCAGCAGCTCTCTGGGGAGTGCACTCCCGCGGAAAAATCTGCTCATTCGTGGCCTTTGAGTTTCCCTCCTCCTGCTCTGTCCCTGCAAGCTGAGCCAGGCAGTGCCCGTGTCGAGCGTTGCTCCTTCATGCCTGCATTTCCTTTGCTTTTCTAGTGACACATAAGCCGTGACTGGCAGGCAGTTCAGGCACTGGCTGAGTCCCTGGGATCCCCTACCTATCGCCATCTGTCACCTACCTGTCTGAAACTCTCTGGTCTTCAGAGATGACTCAAAGATAAGAGTTTGTACGCCGGCGCAGTGCCCCTTAGTTTGCCTCACCGTGGGGCTGGGGGCCCTCCCTGCCCCTCGGGAGGAGCCGTTTGGTTGCTGCGCTGCCCTGTGTGCGCCAAGGAGCAGGGAGGGAAGTGGCTCTGGCCACAGCAGTGGGAAGCTCTGGATCTTGCAGCAATCCCAAGCTGTTCCTGGAGGAACAGTGTGATGGTTTGGGGCTGGCTGGTACAAAAAGGCTCTCTGCTGAGCAGAGCTCGCCCTGCTGAGGAGTTTTGCTGTGCTGGAGGGACAGGCCTGTGGTCTTTTAAGCGTGTCCTTTGTTGCTGAGCCTAAGGCTTTCCTGGATACTTGGCCTTGCTGTGCTGAAGGGGAGCATCTTTCCCTTAACCTTGACTTGTCATCTGCAAAGAAGTAATCTAAAAAACCCATCTGGTACGTGACAGAGATGCATACTGCTGAGGGCTGCTGGAACACGCAGGGGCCTCCTGTCCAGCGCCGAGCTGTGCGGTTTTGTCCTGCCCAGAGGAGTCCTGGCCTGGTGGGTAACACAGCGAGCCTTCATCTGTTAAATAAAAGTCTGACTTTACCTCCTAGCAGCTTCAGCTCTACATTTAATCCTTTGATTCATTATTGATGTGAAGTCTGTGGATAGTGCAGTGGCCACCTGATTCCAGGTATCCATTCGCTCAGTTTGCACAGTGCTGGGTTGGAATGAGCCTGAGCTCAGCTGAGGGGCTGGTGGCATCTGCAAGGAGCTTCCTGTGACTCAGGGGGCAAGAGCAACAGGGGCAAGATTGTCTTACAGGGAGCACGAAAGCAGGATATAGGAGTTGGCTGTAGAAACTGATTTCTCTTGGCCTGAAAATTCCAGGGCTGGGGCTGCTAATGCTGCTGTCTGCTCCTGACCTGCTCAGCGATAAACCAGAGATTTCAGCCTCCAATCCCGCACCTTTCCCCTGTAGTAAATACACGTGGCATTACTGAGTGATGTCATGGCTGGAGCACAGCCCAGCGAGGCCAAGCCTGGATCAGGTTCTATCTGTTTTCTCAGCGTGCTGGCTGACTCCCAGAGGAGCACGTTGCCAGGCTGAGGGCAGCCACCGAAGCCACCTTTCCCAAGGTCACCTCTCGCTCACGCAGAGGGGACAGCGCTCACTTCCGCATACGCAGCGCAGCCCAAGCTGCCCACGCTGAAGTTGCAGCATGGCTGTGGCAGTCACTGGCTGCACACAGGGCAAAACCTCTTGATTCCTGGTGTCACTTTGTGCTGGCACCAGCGAGGACCCCCCAGCTCTCCTGCCTGGTGTTCCACCACCTGGTTGCCTCTGAGGCCCGTGTGAGAGGAGGAATCAGCTCCAGTGTGTCTGTAGATAACCAGTCCTCCCAGTTCAGGATGGTTTTGTCACATCAAGGGTTGCATCTGCTGGCTGGGAGTGTCACAGCAAAAGCCCAGCTGCCCTACAGACCTGAAACGCTGCTTTTGCAGTCAGTGAGCCCACCCGGACTCAGCTGGGTGGTCTGTGCTGGAGTTGGGACCTGTTCAGCTTTTGTTGCCCTCCATCATTAAATGGGTGCAGATTTGTCTTCACTGAAGCTGTAGTGAAGCTGAAAGGCAGGCATGGTTAAACCCGACTGGCTGGCTGGAGTCAGTGAAGTCCTGTCTGCACTGCATGCTTCACTTCTCATCGGCCTGTAATTCCATTTCAATGATGCAACTCTTTAAAAATAGATCACGCCTAATTAGCAACAGGTCTAATCACAAAATCGATGGATGTGTGACGTGCCTTGAGCGAAGGGGAGGTGGGATGCATGTGGCGTTGGTGTCCTGCAGCAGCTGGGGGCTCTGGGGGTCCCACAGCCCCTTGGTTCCCAACGCACTGTGCCGCGGTTGCTCCATCCCATGGTTCCGCACTGGAGATCCCATGCGTCTCAGCTCTGCCAATGCTGGAGGGAGCCTCCCCATCAGTCGGTATTTCCAAAGGAGCTGTTTCCTCCTCCAAACAGCTGGAGTGTCAATAACCCCCCACCATGGATCCCTCCTCAGGGTGGATGAAGATGTGACGCTCTGTGACAGCCACCTGCCTGAACAGGGCTGGCACAGAACAGAGGCTTGTGCTCTGCCCTTGCTAGTGCCGAGCCAGAGCTTTTTCTGCTGTCAGTCCCCACCACAGCTCTGCAGCACCTGTCTCACCTCTGCTTTTGTGTGTGCCCGGGTCAGACCAGGCTCCTCACATCCTCCAAGGGGACAAACGTGGGTTTCGCAGCCTCCAGCCTCGTGGCAGGAGAGCCACCGTGGGGCAGAGACGAGTGGCAATGCGGCCACACAGCATCTCCTGGGCAGCTCGGCCGCACCAGGCGGGATCTGCGGGGCAGATGAGCCACTGGTGTCTGCACAGCCACTGTCACCTCCCCACCGCGACACTGCCAGCTACGGCCAGCCAGTGTGGATTAATTGCAACCAGTTTAATTTTGTGTCTGTAAATTAAGCTGTTTGACGATTAAGCCAGTGATACAAAGAGACTTCCAGGAGTGAGGAGGACATTAACATGCTAATAGACCTTGCTGGGAGAAGGTTTACTGAGACACATCCCAGGGGGCAGATGACAATTAACATCCTAAGAGACTCTTCTAGAAAGAGGATGCTAATTCAGACCTGCTGGGAAGGGAGATAATTATTTATTATTATTTTATGTAGCCCTGCAACCTCCCATTCAAGAATGCCCAAGATACTTCAGGACAGGTGAGCTGGGAGAAGTACCAACAGTGATGGTACCTAAAGGTTGCCCTGGAGCCACCTGAGAGGAGACACGTGGGCAGGAAGGAGGGAGAAAAATCTGCACAAACCATCTGGGGCAGCAAGACAGGAGAAGAAAAAGAAACATGAATTTTTGAAGGCACATTGAAGGAATTGGGCAGGAAAGATCGGCCTTGCAGGCCTGGTGAATAGAATGTTCATTTCAGAAGAGCAAGAAGGCTGTAACTGTGGCAGGAGGGGGTGACGTTGGCTCTGAAATGCCTTCCTGCCCCAAAGAAACATTCAGCAGAGGACACAGAGCCCACCCACTCTGCTGTGCACAGCTAGTGCAAAACAGAAAGAGATTACACAAGATTTAGGATCAGAGACTTAAAATACAATGACCTTTGTGATATCTGTACGTAGGGAACTTAACACCACGCCTAACCTTGCCACGCTCTGCTGCAACGCTGGGGGGTTCCACCACTGCTACAACTGCGCCCCTGCACAACCAGAACGCTTGTAAATGCCCACGGCGTCAGTCGCATTGTTCCTTCGCTACTGGGAGTTGTCAAACACAATGTAACGGCTCTCCACATAAGATAGATCATGGGAGCCAGCTAACCTGCCCACCCAAGAGCAAACATGTAAACATATTTTTATTTGTTGACTCGTTTTACTTCCAAGCATACTTGTTAATCCATCATGCTCAGCTGCCGACACTAAATTCTGTTTTCTATCAGAGCTAATTCATACCTTAAGCTATCAGAACAGGAGTCTTCCTCAGCACTGGCTGCAAAGGGAAGGAGCTGGTCTCTGTTGAATCTGAGATTGCAGAGGTGTTTTCTTTCTTCTCCCAGCTGTTACAATCATGTGGGTCACACTAAAAGTGATAAAGCCAGGCTTTTTGTGTGCTTGGGACTGCTCTCCCTGCCAGCTGAGCTGTCACCCTGAAGGTGGGTGGTCGTGGGTGGCCGCGGCCTCTCTCCCGCACCTGCAGGAACCTGATTGCTCCTCCCAGCTGTTTGCTCTTCTCCTGCCTAAATCTCCTGGGAGAGGCCCGGCCAAGACCGGGCTGCAGGACCTGCCTGCACTAGGCCTGGCTGGGCTGTGGGAACCGCCTGCTCCAGGGAATTCAGCCAGGCAGAGCTTGGCCTGAGGCTCCTCTGTGGAGGACAGGCGGCCTTGTGGGGGCGGCCGGGCTGGGCTGTGGGGGCCCCTGCCAAGGCCAGGCCGCAGGATCCTGGGCCTGGGCCAAGGCAGAGCCGTGGGACGTGCCTGGCCGGGCCCGGGCTGTGCGGTGTTGGCGGCGCGGTGCAGGGCCGGGCCGGGCCCGGGCTGTGCGGTGTTGGCGGCGCGGTGCAGGGCCGGGCCGGGCCCGGGCTGTGCGGTGCTGGCGGCGCGGTGCAGGGCCGGGCCGGGCCGGGCCTGGGCTGTGCGGTGCTGGCAGGGCCTGGCCGGGCTGTGGCCCCTGGCTGGGCCGGGTCTCGGGGCCGCGGGTGCCGGGATTCCCCGTTGCCACGGTAACCGCGCGGCCGGCCCAGCAGCCCCCGCGCGGCCGTTGGCCCCGCCCCGCCCCCGACGGTTGCGCCCGCCATCTTGAGGCATGGCAGTCCCGCGGCTGCCGGCCCCTTTCCAAGATGGCCGCTCGCTCTTCACCGGACACTTCCGTCCTCGCTGAGGCCTCCAGCTCCCGGCGCGGCGGCGAACGCGGCGGCCCGTTGGCGCGGGCCCCTCCGCGGCCCCTCGGCGGTCGGTAGCTGTCGCCGCCCCTCAGAGGCCTCCAGGCGGAGCGGGTCATGGCGCTGCAGCAGCTGCTGCTGCTCCGGGGACGCTGCAGCTGCTGGCGGAGGCCCGGCCTGCGGCCAGTCCCGGCCTGGGCCCGCCCGTGGCCCGGCGGCGGTTCCCTCGGCGCAGGACGCGGCCTGCAGGTAACGGCTGCCGGGGCCTCTCCCCGGCCCCTCTGCAGCGTCCCCGAGCGGGCAGCGGGCCCCGGGAGCGCCCGCAGGAGACGGAGGGCGGGGGGGCGGGTCAGCGCTCAGAGCATCGCGATCGCCTGGGCTCTTGCTTCGAGAAGGGGAGAGAAACACATAGAAAACAGCGATTAAATTCCCTGACACAGCGTAATTTTAGCAGGGTGTGTTATAACAGGCCAACTAGTGACGGTTTTAAACTAGAAGAGGGGACATTCAGGCTGGACATGGGAAGGAAGAAATTGTTGCCCCTGAGGGTGGTGAGAGCCTGGCCCAGGTTCCCAGAGAGGTGGTGGATGAACCATCCCTGGAGACATCCCAGGCCAGGCTGGACGGGCTCTGAGCAACCTGAGCTGGTGAAGATGTCCCTGCTCATGGCAGGGGGGGCACTGGGGGAGCTGGGAACGTCCCTTCAACACAAACTGCCCTGTGGTTCTAAGGTGGCTCAGGTGAGACCAGCCCGCAGGTTGGTCACTTCAGTGCTGTGTGACAGCACTGAAGAGAATATGAAGAGAATGAAATATATATGAAGAGAAATATATGAAGAGAATAACTAGGCTGGCATAAGCCAGAAAACATTGATTAAAGGCTGGGTTTTTTTCTGCCTTGCCTGTGTTACATGCACCCACCATGGAGGTGTGCGCCAAGATGTTCTCATCTTGCTGTGCTGATGGTGTCGCAGGGCTCGCCAACATGCCCCTTTTGCAGAGTCATAGAATCATTGTGGTTGGAAAAGACCCTCAAGATCATCAAGTCCAGGCAACGCTTTGTTTAAACAAGGCCTCCAATATGGTTTAAGACTTTTTTTTGTATTTCTCTTCAGTGCAGTGTAAAAGCACTGGCCATCCAAGTAGGTGGAGGAGGAAGAACAATTATGAGGCTCATCTGTGAATTGTGCCAGGTTTTTCTGTGATCCATTTAAACCAGTCTGAGCTGTTCTGTTCTAGCAAGTCTTGATCCCAAGGGGTGACCCTGAGCCAGCCCCAGCAGTTGTGTTGCTGCTCTGCAAACCCAGAAGGAAGGGTGAGGGATTTCAGCCCTGACAGTGCCCGTCTGGTTTGCGGCACAGGGATTTGTAGAGGGTTGGCGAGTCAGAACCACGTGTTGGAGAATGGGCAAGACTTGCATTCAGTGAGAATATGAATTAGTAAGTAAATGTTGGTTCACGTGTTGTGAAGTTGCCTTTAAATGGGAATATCAGCTGCAGGATGACTCCCTGGGGAAAGAGCCCTGTTGTCCTTACTGCCCTGCAGCTGTTACAGAGCAGAAGTCCTGAAGATTTCCTTTTGTGGGAGGGTATCTGTACATTTTAAGCAGATTTGTAACATATCTTTATAATGAAGAACAGGGAGGGAAAAAAAAAAGATACCATTTTCAAGTGTTTTGAGAATATGTTTCTATTTATGCATGTGTTTTCTTTAAACTGGGTTATAAACAACATCTTCAAAGTCACATGGCAAGTCCACAGCACATCAAGGCGTAATATTCAGGTTTCCCAACTGCTGGTCCTTCAACTTACCCATAATGTTTTCACATTTAGAAATGTGAGTTTTTTGGCCTACAGAAAGGTTAAATAGTCACAGTATTTTTCCCATAGTTGTCATTTTTTTTTCTTTATTTTCTTCCTCAGAGCCTTCTGTCACAAACACTTTCCCCCACACGTCAGGGTCTCAGTGGAGTCCTGGTGAAACAACATGTAATTCGAGATCCACTCCGGCTTTGGAATCTCTTAGGTGAGTCCTGAAACACGCAGAGGAAAGGAAAAGGTCTTATGAAGAGTACTGATTCTTCCCTACCCTCACTGCCTGCGTTCCTCTAACTGAAATCAAGCTGTTCTGTTCTTGGCTTTGGAAGCTGTGTGCATTTTGCAGGGGTTCTAAGTTTTGGTTTGGTGACAGGGGTGAACAATGGCACCTTTCCACAAGGAGCTCAGCATGATTAAGTAAGCACATTAGCAAGTCATTAGACCTGCAAGCTAATTGAAAAACTGCAATTTGAAAGTGGAGAATCTTTCTCTGCCTCATTACCAAACCCTGAGATGAAAATGTTGTGCACCTTCGTGAGAAATCACACCATCTGACCTTGCTGAAAGCTTTGCGTTGGAGAAAGTTAAACGCGTGTGTTAGAGAATCTATTCTGAATTAGAGCAGAAGCACAGAAGGGTAAAACAAAGGCAATTATTCTTGTTGCTGCTGCCTTCAGATTGGGAAGATGAATTTGCCAATGTCTTTGAGGTTTGAACAAAACTGGTCATGGCTGTTCTGGCCAGTGTGGGCCTGGGGAGCTTGGGCTGCTTTACTTTTAAGAAGTTTCTTTTTTAAGTTAAAAATATATGCATAATCTTTCAAAAGGCAGCAAACGCTCTAGTAGAACTCGCAGTGGACAAGCAGCCCAGTTTCTGGGCTCACTCCTCTTTCTGGAGCCCCATGAAAGACCATGGGAGATGGAAGCTGCTGCTGTCAGGTCACTTGTTTTCTGAGCTTTCTGCATTTTCCTGGTGGAAAAAGCCTTTGCTTATTGTTTTGTAGCAGCAGCTATGAGTCTTGCTGGTTGTAGCCTTACTTTCTTGGTTCTTATTAGAGTATCCTAACAGCATTTACTGAGAAATCAGCATTTAACTCAGTACATATATTGCTTTTAATAAGCATTTACAGTTCCTGTTGGGAGGCTGCTCTTACCTGACCACACCAGTGTTAGCTATGGTTATGCCTTGGGAAACATGTATGTTTCAGCACTGAAGAAACTTCTCCAAATTATTTTATTTGCTCCATTAAAATAATCTCTGAAAAAAAGCCATATTTTGATTGGATTGTCAAAAAAATATTCTGGAAGGAGCCTGTCCCACCACTGCTCCCCCGGTGCTGTCCCGTTCCCTGGCACAGAACGACGCTGTGCTCAGGTGCCTGTGGAGCTTCGCTTGCTCTGCTGTGTAACCTCATCTAGGTGCTCCTGCTCTGACAGGGGGATTGGACTGGATGATCTTTCAAGGTCCCCTCCAATCCCTGACATTCTGTGATTTGGAGCTCCTGTGTGTTTTTGCCATCCTTACCATCGTCTGCTGGTAATAACTCTTGAACTCCGCTTACCTGCAGGTAGCACTTACTGGTTTAGTACTTCAGGTTCTTGGAGGAGTAACCAGAAGAATGGACGATCCAAAAGAAAATCTCCGCAAGAGGACGAGGGTATGTACGAGCCAAAAAGGTGTTTAATGAAACTGTCTGTGGGGGGTGAGGGTGTTCAGCCTGGAAGAGCCACCTTAATGCTTCTGTCTATGGTGGGTGTTGCAAACTTGTCCATGCACCTTCCCACCTCTGCGAGCCTGTGGCTGAGAACAAGTTGAAAGGGTTAGTTTTGGTTTAGATGATGGAATATTAAGGTTTAAGACAGATCATGAAGCTGATTCTCTTTCTGTGCCACTTTTCATCCTGTGCAAATAATTTTGTTGGTGTTTGCCTTAGTTTTGCAGCCTTACAAAGGGGAAAAGTATTAATTGAGTTTTGCTGTGGACGTTTTGTTGCAGACTGTTTTGACTCAGTAAACTTGTATTAAATAAATTCAGCTTAAGATGGATTCTGTTTTTTCCTTATATTTCATTTACCTTCACTCTGGATGTCTCTCTACTCCTAGAGATTTTCAGAACTTAAAGTTAAAAATAGAGTTCTTAGCTGTCTTACTAATGGCACTTGCTCAGAATTTTTCTGTTTTTAAGTCAGTCTCTCTAGCTTCTGTTTTTTACGTGTCTTGTACCACCTAAGCCCCAGGCATCCTGCTGTACAGGACATTCTGAAAATGAGTTTTCTCTCACTAAATGTGTTCTGGAACCAGGGATATGCGTGGTGTGCCACGTGATGTTGAGAAGTACCTTAAGCTTAACTGGGTTGGAAATTTAATGAAACTAATGGAGGGGGCTGCAGGGGAATAACTTCAGTGTATTAGACAAAACCCTTGTGCAACTTCTGCCAGGCAGTGTTCTGGTCCCTGTGGGAGGCACCATTATCTTCTACTGGTAGATTTTTCACCAAACATCTTTCAAATACGAGCAGATTTGTAGTCGGTCCTTGGTATTGTCATCAGCTTTCTGCTGTTTGTAGATTGACAACAGCTGCATTCCATTTAAAAATTGTAACTTGACTCTTCTGTGAAGAAAATCCCGTGCTTGTTTGTGAGTACATGCCTCCCAAGAACTGAAGTGCGTGCAAAGATCTGGGCTCTGGATAAGGCAGTTTTCAGACTCCGGTGTGGATTTTGAGCTGTGAGGTCCCAGAGTTGATGGCTTGGCCTGGATCTGCTGGCCTGGTGGAGCGAATTAAGAAAGGGTGTCAGAAATGGCCCAGGTGAGGGTCTCATTCTTGTGTCTTGGCAGTAGTGCTTGCAGAAGCGTAGCAGACCGGAGCGTTTTCTTCATTTTGTGACATTAGTTGGTGCTTGCAGGGACTGGTGATGCCTTGAGCGAGTTTGTGTCTGTCTGCTCTGCTGCTCGTTTCCTGGCCCTTTGAGTCAGGAATAAACCTGGGGATGAAGGGCTCCAGGCCTTGGGAAGCACTTAACATCATGCTTAAGTCACACAGGTTATGATATAATTTTATAAATTGCATGTTAAACTTCTACCTAGGTATCATCAAGTGATACAATAGCTTGGCTTTTCCTTTGCTGCGCTTAAACACAGTGGTTGAATCGTCTTGGACTGACTGACTTTGGAAGTAAAAGCTGTCAGCTGCCACTGACTTTTAGCCTGGCTCAAGTCATTGCAGTTATTTGAGGGAAGAGCTTGGCCGGTTTGATCCATTTAAATGGGTTGAAGTCGTCGTTGAATGTCCCCTTGTTAAATGGGATGCGAGTGCAGGTATCGTGGGGTCCTTGCTGAGGAGGTGGGAGCAGAGAGGTTGGGCTGTCGGCGTCCGCGAGGCCGCGCGGGGTGACGAGGCAGCGCCGCGGAGCAGCGGTGCAGCTGTTAAACCAGCCAGCAGCAACGCGCCGTGTGCGGCGGCCGCTGCTCTCCCGTGATTAATGGGCAGCTTGGCTTTGGGAGGTGGAACGCTACCCCCCATCTCCAGGGGAATCCTTGTCTCTGCAGTAATTATTAAAAAGAACTCTTCAAACTGTCACTGCAGCCCTTGCAAGGTTTTAATCAGAGAGTTCAGACGTGGGGTTAATGGCAAATCATTGCTTCACGGAGGCTTTTTGAGACGAAAAAGCTGGAAATGTTCCCACAGCTGTTGCCTGTGAGTGTCGCATCCAGTTACTGGTTCTAATTTACCAAATATTGTGGGGTAGCTTCTGGTGCAATGTGAATGTTACACTGTAAAGACAGTCATACTTTACATAAGCTTAGAAATAGATTGATTTTTTCCTTAATTAAATGCAGAGTAAAGTTTTGTGTTGCCTTCTAGAATTTTTCTATTTTTGCTGAAATTATTCAGCTGTAGGTTAAAGGTCCTAGGCAAATCTAATTCCTGGAAACTGGAGAGGCTGGTTGTGCCTGGATATCTAATGGCCAGTGCTTACCCTGCAGTGATCTTGTTGTGACCATATCCTCAGTTGTGTGCTGTAGAACATATTATATGCATCCTCACTTTGTCTGAAATTGAACACAGGAAAGTGCTTTAGCAAGAGTTGACTCTGATGTCTCCAAGGAACTTGTGTAGCGATAGATGGACTTTCTGTCAGTATTTGCTTTGCCAGAGTAGTTTATTTTCCCCACAGCATCTTTCTTTTACAACTTGTTCAGCTTTTCAGGATATTGCCCAGACTAAAGCCTCTATCATACTATATTCTAATTTTCTTTACTAAGACTATAGTGGGTGTCATCCTGCAACTTTGATGAATTGCTTTGTTCTAATGAAGCTGGATCTAGCAGATAACAGAAGTGAGGCGATGGCATCAATGGGCTGGACGCAGCGTCTGAGCTTGTCACTGTCCTTTGGAATTATGATCTTATCTGAAAAGCTGCATTGTTTCTATTTAGGAACAAGCCTTTCCTGTTAAATGTGGAGCAGAGTGAGGAAAGGAGTGACAAATGATGCTGTGTAGCTGAAGGACAGAGCACTTTTTTTAGCATCTGACTGGGTCATATGTTTGTCCCCTGGTTTTGTGGCAGTGTGCGTAGAGTCTAATTGATGGCCGGTGATAAATGCTGGTGTCAGAACATTTGTTAGGAATTTGCAAATAAATCTAATCTGGGCTGCAGGAAGCAGATGCGCCAGCAGTCCAGGGGCACAGAATTAATTTATTTCTGGGTGTAGAATAGTATTTATGTATGCCATGCCGCCATTGATGTTAAATTGTATATCAGGAACAAATGCTAAATTATATATCAAGAACATCCACATATGACTGGAAAGAGAAGGAGACATTTGTTGTCATCGTAACAACCAAAACTCTAGCGGTTGCCGTTGAACTGTGCTGTGACAGCCCTTTGCAGACCACAGAATTTTAAATTTGCCTGTGCAGTGCAAAAATGTTGGGAGTCTGGAAAGACAAAAAAGGTTTGGTACCAAATACTTGAAGTAAACCATCCCTTCTTCTCATGTCATCATTCCAGTATGTCAGCAAAGGCGGGGAAGGCACATCTGGCATGGAATCCCTCTTTGAGGCACATCCTTAATGTGGACAACTTAGCAAACCTTTGCAAACGGGAGGTTGGTTGTGTAGCATGGCAGAAAATCTGTGCAATTTTGTTGAGACAGTGGGATTGATTTGCAGTGTATTCATACGCATAGGTGAGTTGCAGATCTTGTCTCCTGTGCTGTTTCGGATTCACTGCAAATGCAGATGTTTTCTGAGGCAGCAGAAACGTTGTTGGCCTTGTGATCCCAGGGTGCCAGCGGGTCGGGAGCTCCCCAGGAAGCAATTCTCTCTCATAACACTGTGCTGTGCGATTTGCCAGTGACGCTCGGACTAGTTTTACTCATATTTTCCAGTGGGTGTGTCAGCAACAGCCTGAGGACTCAGCAGCGTAGAAGCATGTTATACACAAATGGGCTATAGTCAGTCTTGAATCCGATTTTTAACAACAAGGGTCCGATGGCTTTATTTGGTCTGTATCCATATTAGGCAAGTGAGATTCTCTTGTTTTAGCACAGAGTGACATTTGGTGGGATTGTGGTGGGTCTAGTGGACTGTGCACATCTGAAGTCTCCTGGACCAGGATTAAACTGCCTTAAAACAGGAACTACCGATCAGGGCTTTTCGAAATACGTCTGAGATCGCTGTCTGCCTTTGTATGCAATCAGTAACTCGTGGAAGCGAGGGGCTTTCTTGGGCCCGCTGGTGCTTCAATTCTTCTTTTTTACTGGTGCAGCAATTAGAGCGAAAGAGGTGACGATCCTGCATCGTCTTCTGTGTGCTCAGTGCCTCACCGCCTGGCTTTGGGGCACTGGGGAGCAGCTGCAAAGAGCCGCAGCTGTGTGATGCACGCCGGTTTTCTGTTGGCCAGCAGGATGCAAACAGTTGCCTGAAAGAAGGCAAATTTAAGGGTAGATCTGAGCGCTTGTACTTCCATAGCTGGACTTTGGGCCTGTTTGCCTGTACAGCTCAGGGCCTGTGGTCTGACAGCCTGGAAAGGTCTGGGAATCTCATGCGATGTAAAAAAACTGACTCGCTTGTGTAACCTTGGGCAAGTCCCACAACCTCCTTTGTGAGCCACACCAGAAAATTGCCCATGCAGCACAGGTTGGGCACCACGCCTGCACCTTCGAGAGTACCAAACATGCAACAAACAAACCCCCACAAACTTTAACAATTCTGTTATGTGTCTGTTTGTCATTAAATTGTCCCTTCTTTGGGTCAGAAAGCTCTGCAATTACATGTTCGTATCTTTTTTTTTTCCCCCCTCTATTTTTTTAAAGAGGAAGAGAAGCGCAGGAAAAGGGAAAATCAAATGCATCTTGAGCGCTTACGGGCTCTCCTCATCATCACCTTCATCGTGCTCATGTTTCGCTTCATGGTCGGTGAGAACAGAGAAGGGACCAACATTTCCTGGAACTACTTTGTGAACGAGATGCTGGCCAAGGGGGAGGTGCAGAGGATCGAAGTGGTGCCGGAGAGCGACATTGTGGAAATTTATCTGCACCCGGGGGGATCTCCACATGGACAAGTTGTGAGTGACTTTCTACGATTGCAGCAGATGATCTTAGATTATACTGTTGAGAGGAACTGAATTAACGAATATATATGTTTGGTAAAACTATAGCTGGTAAATTTGCTCTTCATTAATTTTTCTCTTTCTTGTATTTGAAGTTCTGGGGACTTCTGTTACTTGTATCAGTCTGTAAACTAAGACCTTTACTTTAAGTTGTAACAGTAATTAATAATGGCCTGGAAGAAAATCATATGTATGTCTAAAAAGCTGGAAAAACTCAGTAGTTTTTCCTGCCAGCTCAGTCTTGTATGTTGCATCTCCTTTTCTCTAAAGAGCTGAGACATAGTTTTTGGCTTTTCTGCTTTTGTAAGATGCTGAAAAGCCTGGGGGTGTCCCCAGGTTCCTTTGGAGCCCTAGTACCAGTTCCCTGTTCCTGAGTTCATGGGTGCAGCATCAAGGGGTGTAACGTAAAGCTAATTTTTATCTGATGTGTCCATGCTGTGCACTTGTTGCTGTATTCTCACACTACGGTACTTAAATGCTGCTTTTGATTTCATGTCCCCAGAACGTTACCCTGTTGTACACAATGCGGGTGGCAAACATTGACAAATTTGAAGAGAAGCTGAGAGCTGTGGAGGATGAGCTGAATATTGATGAGAGAGAGAGAATCCCTGTTTCCTACAAACATCCTGGCTTTTATGGAAAGTATGATAGAAATTTATGCTGATTGTTGATCTTATATCGGTGACAACATCCCTCACTTGGAAAGTCCATTTCAACTAGATGTTATTATAAATATAGAACAAAAAAGTGGTCTCGGTTTTGGAGCACTTACCCTATTTTTCAGAAATAGACATGCTCTAGATGTGCCTTAATGTTTGAAAAGTGAGGGTCCCAAGAAGGTATGTGGAACTGCAGCATGCAGCAGACTGAAGTGTTTTGGGTCAGTGTCAGCAAGTCTGAGGAAAATCTGCGTTCTTGCAGAACTGAGCACTTTTTGTCCTTATAATCAATTATTCAAGTGCAGAGTGGGGTAGAAACCCTGACTCAACAAGTGCTGCTCCAGCCGGGTGCTGCGTGAGCCTCACCCGTCAAAACGCTCTGAGGAAGGTCTGTGGTGCTGGTTCAGTCTGTAGAAATAAACACCTCGTCCTGGCCGTGTCTCCAGCCGCTGCGGATCAGAGGGCAGCCCGCGTGCTCCCACTGCGCCACATACCGACCCGAGCCGCTTTGATGCTCGTGTACAAAATCCCCGTGAGAGGAGTGCTTGTGTCAGACTTCCAGCCCTGTTCTGTTACCTGAAACCAAGATCGTTTGCTTAAAAAAAAAAAAAAAGCTCAGAGCTTTTAATTCCGAAATGAGTTATTATGAATGAGAAGAGGGAAGATCTGCCAAAAGACTGCAGATCACTGGCTGGGCTTTATTCTGTGCTTTCATGTGATGTACGAGTGTTCTGTGGTCATTTGCTGCTGAGGTGGCTTATTTGCCCTTTTGTTAAGACCAGCAGCTTGTTTCTGCAAAACAGGATTTATGGGCTCCACAGTACAAATGTTGGGATCTTTAAAATACTGAATAAGTTATCTTGAGTTGTATTTGCCAAGTTATGGCCAAGCATTTCAATTTGTACCTGTCTTGCTTTTGTCCTTTCAGTGACATCATTTCCCTGATAGTGACGCTTGTGGCTGTGTCCATGTTGTGGAGCATCTTCCGCCTCATCAGGGTTGCGAGCCGGGTGGGAGGATTCAACGCCTTTGTGAGTATCCTGGATCTTGAGGTTGTTTTGCAGCCTGTGGGTAGTCCTGTGTTCTGCTGGCCTCATCTCCTCCCTTTTCCCCAGCAAAATCAATGCAGAATGAGAACTAATTGGTGCCAAGGACTCTTCAGTCTTGACACATCTTGCATCTGTGGATTGTGCAGTACCCGGCCGTGGCGGAGGCTCCTGCTCTCCCCGGTGGCAGGAAGGGCTGAGCTGGGTGAATTTGCAGTCCTGTTTGCTCTGCTATTTTCAAAGCTTGCTAATGAGTTGCAGCTGCAGATGGTGTTTTTCACTGGCTCCTGCCACTATGCCTCCCATACAGCCAGAAGTAGGAATTGCTGCTTTCTGCAAAATGAGTTCTCAATTTATAAAATATGTTCAGATTCTGGATTTCATTATGTGTTGGCCTGTTCTGCTCATGCCACATGCCTCACTTGCAACATCAGTCAAATCTCCGCCTCCCCAATTCCACCCTTGCGTGGATCAGCTGATGGAACTCTGCAGAAATCAGCCCGGGGTGCGCTGCCATTGACCGCAGGGATTTGGGGATGAAAATACGGTGAATTCGGTCCCTTGTCAGATTTCCCATTCAGTCTCCTCTGTGATTCTCTTCTGGCCTTGGGATTCTCTTTACACAAAGGGATGCAGCTGCTCAGAGGAGAAAAATATTTTAAAGTGTTGAGTAATGAGGGCCTTGAGGACTCAATTCTGTCCTTGCGTAAGTGAGGACAGCCAGGCCCTGCATGTTTAACTCTTCAGTTGGATAAGCTGATGTTTCTGAGGCCTAAGTTACAAATTTTCTTCTCAAAGGACAAAAAAAATCCCAAGTAGCTTTTTGCAGCAGAACGTAATGAGGAGTTACAAGTAAGGCATTTAAATAAATTCTTGTTTGCACTGTCACTGTGGCTTAACACACACCAGGAGACCGAAATGTGGTGGCTGTTAAATTTGGGAACCTGTATTTCTGTCCTGGGTTGTGTTGCAGTAGAAACCAGTGGCAGCATCAGACAGTGGTGCAAAGTGTGTGTTTATGTGCGTTTACAAGACAATATTGGTAATTATTTACCACGGACAATTATTTACCATCCATACATATTCCTCAAAATTATACTTATTCCATGTGTTTTAAGAATCAGAGCATTTAAAAATTGGGGAGAAGATCCCAAATAAGGTTTGGGCCATTCTACACATTTTTAATAAATATCCCTGCCTGGTCCACATGGAGTGTGAGCTGGATTGTGTTGAGACTGTTGCTGCAGGTTTATTCCATCTCTTCCCAGCAACATGTGGATAAAGTTTTGAGTCAACGATCCAGCTGTGAAGTGTTTCCAAAGCAAAAGTTAGTAAAACACCAATGCATCAGTGGGCATTCCAGTGGTTTTCGTTAGGGGCAGCTTATACCTGTGCTGTGCTATCTCCCAAAGTAGAGCAAACAGCCTTTCCAGCCTGTCGCCTTGTCTGGAGTCAGAGCATGTCTTCAGTACTTGTGCTGTCTTCCACAGAACCAGCTGAAAATGGCTCGTTTCACCATCGTGGATGGGAAATCTGGCAAAGGGATCAGCTTCAAGGACGTAGCAGGAATGCATGAGGCGAAAATGGAAGTCAAAGAATTTGTGGACTATTTGAAGGTATTTAGAAGTCGAACAAAATAAGTGCTTGCTATCCATTTTCTGGGATAGGTGGCTGTTCTGGGGAGGAGGGTATGTTCTGTTCTTCATCCTTCATGATACTGAGCAGCCTCTGTTTAGATAAGCTGACAGTGATCAGTGTGACTCAATCTCTGTATTTCCAGTTCCTTAACTGGAATGCAGGTGTAGCTGCTGCCATTAGCAGCTCCGAGTTGCTCAGGCTACAAACAGTATTGGGAAGCTCTGGGAGGTCGTATTCTTGTGCAGATGCTTCATGTGAGCTGGGGATCTGACAGAGCATGGTGTTCTTGCAGAGCCCTGATCGCTACCTTCAGCTCGGGGCTAAAGTGCCCAAGGGTGCCTTGTTACTGGGACCGCCGGGCTGCGGAAAGACGTTGTTGGCGAAAGCCGTGGCTACAGAAGCACAAGTGCCGTTCTTGGCCATGGCAGGCTCAGAGTTTGTGGAGGTGATAGGAGGTAAGCGCAGGAGGAGTGTGGGGGTTACCTGGTGTGCTGTGGAGCTGGAGGGTGCTGGCCAGGCCCCTTGCAAAGCATAGAGTTTAAGCCTGTCTCTGTGTGGGAAGGATGAGTTGGTTCTTTCTAACAAAAATATAGAAGGTTTTCAGGGGTGGAGAGTACTTAATTCCGTGGTACCTAAAATGCATGCCCTCCAAGTTGATAGTTTCTTTCTGACAGCATGCAGCCATGGTGTTTCACCTCAAACCACTGTCTCTGACTTCCCTGTGCCTCTTGTGAAAGCCACTGCCTGAGGATTCCTTCCTTACATGAGAATGCTGCTGGATTTTCTACGAATCCCTGCTGATGGGGAAAGTATGGCTCCTTTGTGCCTTGGGATTTCCATCTTCCTCCCTTTCTTCCTTTCTCCTAGATCTCTTGAGACCCAACAAGGGTCATTGTGCAGGAAAATGCTGAGTATTTCGGCTTTCGACCTGTGGAAGGAGCAAGAGTTAGTGTTAGAAGCCGGGAGCCGAGCTCCTCTTTCAGCAGCTGGAGAAGTCCCTGCAGTTTTGGGAACCCAGTGCAAAGCCAGCACACCTAGGGACTAAATTAGGAGTTCTCTGGCAATTTCTTTGTGCCCCTTTGAGAGAGGGACTGTCACAAACTGAGGGTTTGCCTTGGTGTCCGGTGTCATGCTGGGGGCTGTTCTACACTGTACTGACAATTTTAGCTATGAGGCTTATTTAATCTTCTCTTCCCTACAGGTCTTGGAGCTGCCCGAGTGCGGAGCCTCTTCAGAGAAGCCCAGGCTCGCGCTCCCTGCATCGTGTACATCGACGAAATCGATGCTGTGGGCAAGAAGCGCTCAACCAATATATCTGGTTTTGCCAATGCTGAGGAGGAGCAGACCTTAAACCAGCTGCTGGTAGAAATGGATGGTCAGTATTTCTCTGCCTTTCAGCAGCTGGGCCCTTGTTGTCTTTGAGATCCAAGCTGTTATACATCTTTTTCCTGCTTGAACTCCCTGTGCCTCTTTAGTGTTCTATTCTTGCTGAAGTAATTACCATTGCATTGAAATTTAGATATTTAAATAGGCTTTTAAGGGTTTGGGGCTAAATCTAGTACATTTTAAAACCCTGGAGCCAACTGGTGTTGTTACTACTGAAGACCCTGAGTCAGAAGAGAGTGAATTTGCACCAACAGGCATGTGAGCATCCACCTGCTAATCAAATAAACAGAAAATGTGCATTAGAGATCGTGGCTGGCAGAGGGCAGCAACCCCAAAGACTCTTAGCGTAGTAAATGGCTTCAGTGCAGGAGTGTGTTTTCCCACTGGCAGTTGGAGAAGAATTATTTACTGTACTAAGGAAACAAAAGAAAATGAATTGGTGACGAGGGCACTGCTGTCGGTAGAGGGTAACCTTCAGATCTAGCTGGCTGTTAAATGTTGTTGGATATTTGCTGTATTACATCTAAGACAGGTAGTGGTTTTAAAGCCTGTTAAAGTTTAAAGTTTAGTTGTCCCAGAGGGACATAAGCAATGTGCTATATCAATGCTCCCATCCTTTGACTTACTCTCACACTCTGCCTGAGCACAGGATCCCTATCTAAACTGAGAGAGAGGAGCTTTGCAAACAGGCTGTTGTTTGATACCGCGTTCTGGATGGTTTCTGGCTGTGCTATACCTGGAATCAGCCTGTTTCTCAGACACTTTCACCCAAGTGCCAAAAAGAATCATCCTTTGGCTATTCTTAGTCATAACTCTGTCGGAGCCTGCAGCACTGACTCAACTTGCAATGTTTCTGTTGCTAAATCTTATTGCAGAGCAGGGGAAGGGAAAACTAACAACCTGCCTGCCAGGGAGTGTCTGTATCCGTCTGCTGTTCCATGGGACAGAGCTGCCTTTCCCCTTAGCTGTAACTGTGACACTTGTTGTCTCATCACACTCTTCATATGAAAAGTTAAAAGCTATCACGCGCTAAAAGCATCTCCCTTTCTCCTGCTCGTTTTTTTTACGGCATGTTTGCAGTGAAGCGAGGGCGCAGCCCCGCGGAAGCAGAGCACGGCCTGCAGCGCAGCAGCAAGGCTGCCTTCCGCACATTGCCTGGGGTCAGCCCTGCCTTTGCTGGGAGAGAAGCTGGGACTTGTAAAAATGTTTTCAGCAGCGGGTAGGTGTTCTTCCATGCTGCATGCAAGATGATCTGTGATTCTGGATCTCTGCCCTCATTGCAGAAGGAGGAGATGTTGTAAGCAGAACGACAGCACGGCACACACAGGGTGGAGTGGTCCTGCGATACAGGGACCCTCCAAATATCCCTCTGCTTCAGTGCAGGGGCCTAATGAGCTCTGGATCCTAAACAACCAGACAAAAATCTGCTTGAAACACACAACGCTGCGTGATACCAGAAATCACCTGAAATACATGCGTGCAGTTCCCTGGGAGTTTGCACATGCACTAACTCAGGCAACTTGGCCAAGCACATGAATACACTTGGAGTGAATATAACTATTTACAGCTGTATCTGTATAGTATTGTAGATGGTCTTGACAGAAAAGGCCAGTAGTAACACACAGAGCAGGGATCCTGGCTTGGTTGGGTTTTTTTTCCCCCTGACAGTTGTAGGATGAGCTGGCAACAAGTTAACACTGAATTAAATGGAGATCCATCTGTCTGTACAGGAGTGTGCAGTCAGTACAATCCACATCTCTATACTAAAAATGAAAATGTCTGTTTCTTCCAGTCTGTAGAAATTAGACATTGTTTTTAGAGTATATTCTTGGTATCAATTCAGAAAATAGGGTACAACTCTATCAAAAAGTGAGTTTAAAAGGTAAATATTATCCTCAATATGTACGTTAATAGTCCTTTGTTTACTGTGTGCTGCCTAGTTTATTTTTAAATCTATATAGTATAATTATTTATTCGCGTCTCATGCAGATCACGCACTTGGTCCTTCATTTTCCTATGTACTTCATCAAGCACACACTAAAAAAAATAGCCCAGGGAGTTTACAATGTCAGATGGGAGACAGGTGGCAAGGACGGGCAGGCGGGTCCAGGAAACATGGACTTGCTGTTGGCTTGGACTCAGGAGCAGTGATCTTGTGCATGTTACTGAAACGTTATCTAACTGAGTGTGTTACGAAACAAACACCGAAGTGTGATGTGCATCATGGCAAAATAGTTTTCAGGATGGTAGTGAAGAAGGTTTTTAGGAGTTTGACAGTTCTGCCCAAGCACAAGCGGAGGAGCAGTTTGTGTCTGTAACAAGGAGGCCTTGGAACAGAAGGTCGAGAGCTCGGTTTCAGCTCTCTTCAGCTTAAATTGATGGTTGAAGTTCTGCAAGGCAACGCCATAGAACTGAGTTAGCTATTAATTTGGAAAAAAAAAATCATGTGCAAAAGTAGATCTGTGAGTCATCAGCTTAGCAGTGATTGTTGAATTTGTGTGTTTGAATGAGATTACTCAGGGGTGAGGAAGAGGAAGAAAAGGATGGTCGGAGCTGTATGGAACCCACTCTGCGGGCTGGAGGAAGGATGAGGACACCAAGAAAAAAGCCATTATGTGAAGATGTATGGGATAAATGCGCAGTTTGATGCGAGGTAATTCTGGTAGGCAGATTTTAGAGTAATTGTGGTGCTCTTCCTGCAAGCAGCGTTTGGTTTCCTCCACCAACAGCTTTCTTTGTGTTCTGGAAGCACTAGGAGCCTGGTGGGAGCAGAGGAGGGACTGGGGGGAGCCTGTTATGTACAAAAGCTGTTTTTAAAAGCAGAGTGACACGTGTTACTGCAGTCTTTGTCAAAACAGGTGCCTGGTTTGAATAGTGAATCTTCCCTCACAAACTGCAAACAGGCAGAAGAGGAATGTGACCCAAATATCTCCTCT
Organism: Streptopelia decaocto; assembly: GCF_964273445.1. Taxonomy (NCBI): domain Eukaryota; kingdom Metazoa; phylum Chordata; class Aves; order Columbiformes; family Columbidae; genus Streptopelia; species Streptopelia decaocto. The sequence goes on along the minus strand of NC_138666.1, from coordinate 6,070,397 downwards.
GTTCTGAGTGCGTTTGAGAGGAGCTTGGCAGTCCCGCGCTGATGTGTGTTTTGTGAATGAAAACGCAGGACGGCTTCAGGGGCAGCTCTGCCCCAGAGTCCTCAGACGCGACCTCTCCCCTGATCTGAGCTGTGTACGAGGTTCTGACCCCAAGGCTTCCCTTACGAAGGTGGCACGGTTTCAGTGATGCTGTTCACACGTGATGTCCAAACAGCTTTTGAACAAGTGGCCAGAGAATTACACAGTGTAATAATGCAGATGAGATGCCCATGGGGAGCAGAGCACTTGCTGGTTCAATTGGACCCTTTTTTTCCTTTCCTTTCTGAAGTGGCTTCAGTTGTAAACATCATAGATATGAAGGCTCTCTCTGGACTGAATTTTCAGAGCTGCTTTTCATTTGTTGATGTGACTGAGGTGGTTGTTTTGTAGATTATTCCTTTGGCTGATCTTTGCCTGTGGAAGCCAAACCTGTGTGACATTCCAGGTGATGTTGCATGGGGAACAGTGATGTGAATCTGAGGCTGCAGTTGCAGATTTCTTGGAGCAGTGTTTTGTACTGCTGGGATACAGGCTTGAGAGCAAGTGGGGCAGAAGCTGATGTGAGGAGGATGCTCTCAGTGGTGTTTTTTTTTATATTTGTTCTAATAGTCAGACCTATTTTGAGAGAGTCTTCCCAGCTGCAAAGCAGATAACATACTGTCCCATCTAATCCTGCCGTGCAAGTTAAGCTTGCTATCCCCAAGTGCCTGCCAGTCTCTGCCGGTTTATCCCACCCCAGAGTGCAGTGTAACAGCTGCCTGAAGAATGGCGAGCTCCATCCTCTCCAGGAGCTTCAGGCAGCGTCCTGCGAGCAGGGAGAGCCGAGGTTTGCTGGACCCCACGCTGACAGAGCCAGGCCTCCAACTTACCTGTAACTGTGATCCCTCTGCTGAGCTCCTGACCACTGACACATTTGGCAGCTCTGCTGGAGGGAGCTGAAACTGGCCCGGCTGACGTGCGGAAAGCTGCCTCTCCACAGCGTGTGACTTGGCAGTGGAGGCAGCACATGGGACCAGCGCGTCCGTTCCCTGGGAAGGCTCCGGCGTGCCAGGGCTGCTGAATCTGCTGTAAGCAGGTGACTCATCCCCGGGGGCCTGCGGGCACCTGGCGGAACGCGATAAATAAGCAGTGTGGTTCGGTGATTCAACATGATCCCTGCTCCCACAGGCGCTGCCCCTCACTGCCCTCCAGCTGCCAGTGCTCTGCATCCCCTGGAAGCCCCGTCTGCCTTTGCTGCTCTGGCGAGGCCTGTAAAACCTGAGCTCCCTTCTTCTGTGAGACCCAGAGACAAAACGTTCTCTGAGTCTGGTTTGAGCTGGTCTGTGCTAATCATCACTGCAGAGCTGTTTGGTTGCATTTTGCATCTGCCTACGTGTCTGCGGTGTAAGTTCTGCAGGGTTGGTCTTTGCACTGCTCTGCAACATGCCTGGATGCCTTCTGAGTGCTACAGGATGAGTGAAGGCAAAGCTCAAATCGTGCTGTAACATGCCCCTTGCTGGTTGGCAAAGCTACATCTTTCTGCATTAAGCTGAGCCGGTCAGAAGAAAGCCTGTCCCTTCCCTGGTGATCCTGTGACTGAATGCTAAAAGAAATGAAACCTTAAAAGGCTATCCACAGAAATATTTGGGAGGGGAAGGCTGTTTGAGCTAGCAAATGTTGTACAACTGGAGCTAAAGGAGAAGGAACTGACTTCAGCCTGGGGGTGAGAAGGCATCTCCTAACTGATCAGAGCAGGGAGATTCTTTTCTGGTTTCTGGTTCAGCAATTTCCAAATGTAGCAAAAGGAAGGGTAAAAAAAAAAAAACAACAACAAAACTGTTAAGTGAAGGCTTGTTAAGTAAATGAAAAGGGAATTTTGGAGTATCTGTGGTGAGCAGAGACTGGCCTGAGTGACTTGGGAGGCTCTTTGCTGTCCTGTGCTCCCAGCTGCAGAGGACACTTGCTCAGCCTCAGCTGCCCCAGGGGATGTGGTGAACAAACACCCTCTGGCTTTGGGAAACAGCTGTGTGAGACGCTCTGTGTCCTGCCCTGCAGAGCAGCATGTGATGGTGAAAACCTTCATCTTTGGTTTTCTTTGTTTTTCTACAGGAATGGGAACCACCGATCATGTCATAGTGCTGGCTTCCACCAACCGTGCCGATGTCTTGGATAATGCCTTGATGAGACCTGGGAGGCTCGACAGGCACATCTTTATTGATCTTCCAACACTCCAGGTATATTCCACCTACTGCCCCGTCCTTACCTAATGCTAATGGCCAAGGTGTCTTGGTCCCTGCTGGTGATTCACTGGTCTGGGAAAGGCTGAGCTTGGAGCAGATAGAGCTGGTAAGCTTCTGTTTGCCTTTATTCTTATTTATGTGCCCTAAATCAAGGATTTGACATGCTAATGCAGTTGCTTGTTTCTCTGAAATGACAACTGGCTGTTTTTAAGTGTCTCTGCTCTGGTATGAGCTTTGGCAGCGAGTTATTCTGTGAGGTTCTCTTTGCCATGCAGATTCAGAACTGTTTGTGTCTTCTCTCCAGGAAATTGGGAATCACCTCATTGTCAAGCTGCCTTGTGTGGGAGCTTAAATTGCCATGTGCCTTAAGCACCATTTGTTCTTTAGGTTTATTGTCCTCACTATCCTTGTAAGGGTCCTCATTTTCCTTTAGGCAGCCTGTTAAGTAACTTTCTCCTTCTGAATGCTTTTTAAAGCCATTTACTAGGAGTCTTACATGTCTGCTGTGTTGACATTTGTAGCAGAGTTCTGGGAATAGGCTCAGCTGCAGTAAAGATCTGTCTGCTCTGCCAGCACAAGCTCTTCTCCTCCCATCTGTGCTTTGCTGGCGTGCACAGAGTTTTCAGTTAAAATACCTTAAATGCCTGATACAATCTGGCACCGGAAGCACGAACTGTGCAGCTGCCCTGACAGAGGAAGGGGGAAAACCCTGGCAAGGGAGCGCATTGTTTTAATCAGGATCTCCTGGACTGGTGGAATGAGTTACTCCTTGGTTCCTTGCCAGCGCTGGTCTCACCCCCACCTCCGTCTGGGAAGCCGTCAGGTCGTAGGCACAGTAGCTGGCAGGTAGGGGATTTGTGTGAGGGAGCAGGTAGAAGCAGCCGGAGCTCCTTCCTGCGAGTGCTTTTATGGTAAAAGGAAAGTTAAGACAGATCAGAGTGAAAGTTTAGGAGGGGAGAGTAGCCCTGCGAGAGAAAGCGGTGACTCACGGTGAGCCTCTGTGCATCTGTTCTGAGTTTGAGCGCTGAGTGTTTGTCAGGGCTCCTGTAGCACCGAGAGGCTGTAAGGACAGCCCTGCCCTCTGGTGGCAATGTCACTGTCCCCACTGCCACCCATCTGCTCCCCCTGTGCTTCCTGCCCTGTGTCCACACAGCTGTGAGCGCTGCCAGGCTCAGCTGTTCTGTCTTCTTTCCAGGAGAGAAGAGAGATCTTTGAACAGCACCTGAAGGGGCTCAAACTCATCCAAGATGCCAGCTTCTACTCACAGCGCCTCGCTGAACTGACTCCGGGCTTCAGTGGTACGACTGCTGCGTCCTCGGGGGCTGCTCTGCCCACTGCTGCACCAGTGCTGCCCTTCAACCCGCAGCTTCTTGGTTCTTTAGTTTTAACAGGGTATTTTGGTCTAAAGGGCTTTTTTTCTTCAAGCCTTTTCCATCTCTGTGGAAGTAGTGGGAACCAACCAGCTCCCTGGTGGATGGAGCTGTGATGAGCAATTGTTCATGGCTGTTTTGTATCTTTGGAAACTTCTGAGACTAGCAGAGTGTGGGGAAAATACACTTTTGTAATCCCTGGGTTTCTAATTCCTAAGGGAAGGAACCTCTGCTCATACTCCTGTCCAAGCTGTTGTTCTGGATGGGCTGTTGCACTTTAGTTGACTTTACGCTGAGACTCTTACGTTGATAAATGTTACCAGGAAAGCAAAAGGAGGAATGAATAGCAATTACTTTGTCTGTCAGAGTAGAAATTGGACAACTCTGGCTCCTGCATTGAGCCTGTTTCCAGGGTGGGTCCCTGGGAGTTCAAAACAGTGCTGAGCAAGGGGCTCCAGAGTTCCTGTTTATGTGGAGTTCCTGGAATATCCTTTCTGGGTTTCCCCTCTAACAGGCCCCAGCGCACTGCCTCTTCGTGACTTCTCTCAGCAGCCCCCCGCCACCATCACCCCCACACGCAAACTCGGAACAGATGTTGTTTCTCTTACGCGCAGAGGTTGTGCGGTCGCTGTGTGAGGAGCACGGTGGCCCGTGCCAACCCAGGCTGCTCACACCGCTCCCCGGCTGCCGAGAGCCAGCCTGGCTTTGGCCTGCGAATTGATCGCTGAACTCTGTCCTCTGTGTGGCAACGCAGCGTTTGTTGCCAAGGCAGTTGTATTGTTCATATCCAACGCAAACACCACGAACTGGGCTTGCTCCCTGTTCCCAAGGAATGAAAAAGTGCAGGCTGTTTGACTTCCTTAGGTCCTTCTCCAGACTTTTTCTTATAAAGAATGTCTTTGTCACGCAACAAATCCAATGTAATTCTTGTAAACTCTTGTCTACAGGAGCTGACATAGCAAATATATGTAATGAAGCTGCTCTTCATGCTGCTAGGGAAGGTCACAAATCCATCGATACTTCCAACTTCGAGTATGCTGTGGAAAGAGTCATTGCAGGTGAGTGACCCGTCCGTTTCTGTGGCTGTCTGACCAATCTGTACCACGCTGCTTGTGAGAATGTGCAAGTGAGCAGGTTCCACTCAAGGAAGACAGACAGGTCCTGACTGCTCCCTTCTGTAGTGCTGACCTGAAGGTCTTACATGCCATAGGCACAGAAAGTTCTCTGAGCAAGCCCCGAACGGATCTATCTTCCTGAATCTGCAGGCAGCCTGAACCCATAGTTCAGGGAAACTGGCCAGTTGCAAAGCAGTAAAGAGGGTGATTCAAATCTGTACGGCTTTTTTAGTTTAAGAAAAAAAAAAATATTGGAAGTGTCTCTGGGTTTTTCTTGCTGCTCTGGACACCTGCTACATAAACATGAAATAGGCTACACATCCTCAACAGCAAGAAATTGGAGATTTTTCTTTTTGGTCTCAAAGCCCAGGCTTTGAGTTGGCAGAGCAAACTGGAAGACAGTAGAGTACTGTTCTCCCTCTGAGAACATCCTGTCGGCCTTTCCCTGTCCCTCCTGCGATTGCCAGCAGAGGAACCTCTGGAGATTACCCTGTAGCTGTATATCGTAGGGAGGGGGTAGAAGAGTTCACAGAACTCTTTACTTCACTGAGGGATTTGAATGTGGTGGGTTTTGGTCTGAACTGCCCTGTAGCCAAGCCTTGGTTGTGGTAATCAGACACTGAACTGCTTCCAGGCTGTGGTGCTGTTCCCGAGGGTGAGCCTGGGCAAATGGGCTGGCACGCTGCGCTTTTCTCACTAGAGCGTGTGGAACAGGATGTTTGTACTGGGTCAGTTGTTTCCTGAGCCTGGAATTCAGTCTGGAGTGTTTGCTTTGTCAGAAAATGCCTTAACAATTCCTCATTTAAGAGAAGATATTTGCAACAGTTCCTGACCATTTCACCTGCCTCTTAAAAACAAAACCCTTGGAGTGTTTTGGGTGATTGTGGCCACACTTGCACAAAGCTCAGACAAGCTGCACTTGCAGCTCCCAGGAGTGGACAGGGAGGTGACTCTGGTTGTAACACTGAAGTCCTCATCATCCAGAGCAAACATGTGCTTTACTTTCCCATCTGCAGGAGAGAAAGCACCAAACTTGTAGGGATTCGCTTGGCTTTTCTTCCTGAATTCCACCCTCGCCTTAGTTCCCCAGACTTGGCAGACGAGGCAGAAAGCAAGTGAGGCCACACAGGGTGTGTAACCAGAGGGAAATCTGGGATTAATGCGGTGGGGCGTCGCGGGGCATGGACTTCAGAACTTTGCTGCTGACAAGCTGACTGGCTTCACTGGGGCTCTGTGGCGGGTAGGAGGCCATAAAGCCTTTCTGTTGCATGATCAGGTTCTTTCATGTTAGCAGGACCTGGCTATTTTTCTTTTAGATTAAGTCTAAAAGGCCCCAAACAACCCTCCAGACCCATCTATTAAATGTACCCTTGCCATGTAACAGGAACACTTCTGGGTTTCGCAATCCAGAGTGCATTTCAGTTGCTATAAAAGCTTTTATTGAAAGAAAGAAGATATTACTGTGCTTTCCATTATAAGCTTCTGGTTTTAATAAGAATGGTGTTGGAATCAAAAGAGAACTTTGTAAGTCCAGAGGCCCTGTCAGCCTTAAAGCTTTGTGTTGCTGCAAGGGAGGAGTAAGAACTGTGTGGTGTCCCCATTGTGTTTGGAGTTTGGGAACAGAAAGCAGTCAGTAAGTCAGGTCTCCAGGGAGCGAGGGAGGAAACCTGCTGAGCACACAGAGGCATTTTGGGGTCATCTGTAGAAGATGCAGCAGAGCCCGTTTTCTTGGTGGGGTTTGTGTATGCCGTGTAAAGCCAGCAAAGATGCACCTGAGCTGTTTACTGCGTTGTTTTTCTTGTAAATGGGATAAGTACAGGCCTCGAAGGAACTTTTCTGCCTGGAGATTATGTAGGAAAAGAATCTCTGTAGGCACAGTGTGTGCTGTTGGGAAGAGTGTGGTCCCTCCCTCCTTGGTGGGCTGACAAAGAAATGCTTCCAGAATTTAAGTGTATATGTGCGTGTATATATATATATATATATATATATATATAGTGTGTGTATATATATACACACACACACACGCATCTTTCTACAGAAAGAGACATACAGGCTCGTGTGCACGCACTGCTGAAGGCAGCGTGAGGGACTGACTGATGAAAATCCAGGCTGTTGCAATTAATCTGCTATTCCATCACCATCATGCCTTGCAGGGCACAGTGGTTTCCAGCGTCCCTGAGCTGTAATTTTACAAGATCTGCCACACTAATTTTGCTGTTTCCTTGTTCAATAAAGCTCTTGACTTTATTTAAAAATTAATGTTAATAGAATGTTGTTTTCCGAGACACGAAGCAAGCTTTGTGTAACGCTGCTCCTGCCCGCTCTCCCCCCTGCTGTCCTGGCACTGTGGAGACATCGCTTTAATGTACTGCTACCTTTTTGCATTCGGCATGCAGAGCTATAATGAGTGCCTGATATGCCGTGTATTCTGTAGTTAACTTATTTTCTGTGTCCTTGAAGTTTTACTCCCATTCAGCATATTTTTTTATTTTAATCTTAATTGGACTTACTGTGTGTTACAGACTACTGAGTTGGAAAATAGACGCTTTCAAAAATCACCTTTTTGGAAGAAGTCTTAAGAGTGAGCTATGGCTTAATTTGCTAGTTCTCATGAGCCTGGGAATAAGCTCATACAGAGCGTGCCATGTGTAATCAGAGACATTTGCAGGGTCTGGAGAAACATTTTTGTGTATGCTCTTGGTGTTTTGCTGATTTGAACCCTCCTAATGCACAAGAATCTCAACTGGGACCTCTCATATATAATGCAGCATCTTCTCTCCTGCCTAAGGGACTGAAAGGCCATACAGCAAAATCAGTGTAATATTCTAGCTAGACCCTGCTTTGGATTTTGTGTTTTTTCTGTTTTTTTTTTTTTTCCTCAAATGGTAGCCTGACTTGTCCCTGGGCAGAAATACAGCATAACGTGCCTTTGGTGGCGCTGTGAACAGAACAGAGCTTTGTGTTCTAGAGCTTTGATCTAATCAAGTGTTTAATTATTTGTGTAATTATTAAGTCTGTTGTAAGGAGGAGAGCGGGAGAAGTTTCTACCAGTGTTTCCAAGCAATCTGAGCATGGATTGCTTTCTGCTACAGGGACCGGGAGCATCTCTTCCGCAGCGTGTAATTGAAATGCTTTTTACTGCCTTTCCCTAGACAGTGCAGGATGGAGCTCGCTGGCTGTTCAGCCACAGGCTCTGCTCGCTTGTGCGCTTTGCCGTACAAGATTGTCCTCCTCGTTACACTGGTTGCCATCCACCTTACCGAATCCTTGTCTCTGTTCCTACAGGCACTGCCAAAAGAAGTCAGATCTTGTCACCAGAAGAGAGGAAGGTTGTGGCATTCCACGAGTCGGGTCACGCGTTGGTGGGCTGGCTGTTGGAGCACACCGAGGCCGTGATGAAGGTAATGCAGCCCAGTGCTGGGCGGGGGGAGTCCCTTGGGGTCCCCCATCCAGGGTGCACTGTTGGGTTTGCGGTACTAGTGTTGAGTTCTGCTGCGTTACCCTGGACTCCGGGAGCTGGGGACTGTGAATACTGCTGCAAGATAAATGGCAAGTAGAGAATCATAGAATCATTTTGGTTGGAAGGGACCTTTACAAGTCCAACTGTAAACCAAACATTGCCAAGTCCACCACTAAACCACGTCCCTAAAACATGGAGAAATCCATTATTAGGCCCCATTGATGAGGGTGATGGTGTAAAGCTGATTAACCAGCTCTAGGAGAAGCTGTGCAGTTAAAAGCTGACTGTAAAGCTGTTAGCAGCAACTGAGTCTCCTGATGCTCGGTTCCTGTGCAGAGCACTGCTTCATGTGTGCAGATATGATCTCTTTCTCTGCCACACTGCCTGCGTGCGGCAGCCAGCAAAGCTACATTGCAGGAACTGCCCTGGCACTGATGGAAGGAGATGTGTTTTTCAGATTGCTTGGGAGTTCATCTGTCTGAAGCCCTTTTGGGTAGGGAAATGCCCCTCTCTGCACCATGGGGTGTGTTCTCTTCCATACACACCTCCCCAAAAAGCCTTAACCCTGGGGGGAGGTGGGGAGGGAAAATGACAAGGGTGACAGCTCCTTGGCTGGTCACCAGCAGCAAATTCACTCTGAATGACCTATTGTATGAGCTGCTGTCTTGTTAATTACTCTCATTTAGAGGGTGAGGGAAGTAGCTCTTATTTTTCTGAAGGCATCCTGTCTTTCTCCAGGTACTCTCAGTGATTCTGGAACACAGTAAAGTGAACTCTGTTTGCATTATACCCTCCAAAGCAACTCCGAAATCTCAGGATTTCACTGACTTGCTGTTAAGGACAATTTCCTTTTCATTTCTTGAGCAGAAAGTGGGAGAAAGTGTATGTCTGTAGCTGTGAAGGCAGAGCCTTCAGTACAGGAATGGTGACACTGGCTGTGGCCAGAGTCTCTGTAGGTCAGCCTGCCCCATGGCGTTCAACAGATTTTACAGGGAACGCAAAGCCTCTCCCTGTCCTTCCCCTGCTGCTGGGAGCTCTTTTGTTCTCTGAGCTGAGGGAGCTGCTCTGTGTTGCAGGTTTCCATAGCCCCTCGAACAAATGCAGCTCTTGGATTCGCGCAGATCCTCCCAAGGGAGCAGCACCTCTTCACCAAGGAGCAGCTGCTGGAGAGGATGTGCATGGCGCTGGGGGGCAGAGTGGCCGAGTCCATCACCTTTAACAAAGTCACCACAGGTGAGGAGCCAGACCCCGGCACAGCCAGGTGGAGATTGTGCCAAGAGACCCTCAATTTCTGCACTTGCTCTGTCTGAGGGTGATCTGAGCAACAAAGGAAGAAGAAATGTCAAATTGCATGTTTTGATCTTGGGCTTGCACTTTTGAGCGTGGAGGTCTCTTACTGTTGGTCATCACTTCATTGTCTTAAACATGTCCCAAAGCCTGAGGCCACAGATGCAGTTACCCAGAGAGACTCTTGACTTGTGGGAGGGCCTAGAGCTTTCTGTGCTGTGTTTCCAACCAGTTACATCCAAATGGGGTGGCAGGTAAGCACTCCACGAGGTCTAGCTGCCAGCAGATGCACTCGCTGTCGTGTGTGTGTCCTGCAGAAAGGTCCATCAGCAGGTGGAGTGTACACCTCCGTGGCCTCCTGTGGTTCCTCTGCTCTCTCGGCTGGTGGAACGTGTGTTTGTGCAGGATGTGCTCCTCTCATGCCTCTGGCAAGCTTTGCATCTGTCTCTCTTGCGCAGGAGCCCAGGATGACCTGAAGAAGGTGACCAAGATCGCCTACTCCATGGTGAAGCAGTATGGGATGGTGCCCAGCATCGGGCAGGTCTCCTTCCCGGAGCTGGAGAGCGCAGCTGGTGTAGGTCGGCGCCCTTTCAGCCAGGGACTCCAGCAGATGATGGACCACGTAAGACCTCCCTTAGTTACGCCTTCTCATTTATTCTTTGCTTTCTGCAGTTCAGTGAAAAAATGCAAGTAACTTGCACCCAAACAATTTGCATTTTTCTGTCAGCCATTAAGTAATGAATTTCAACAACTGAGCACTTACGTTACTTACAATGATTCAGGCTGACTGAGAAACGTTAGCCTGTTTTAACAGGAAATTTGGCTTCATGGCTGCAAAAAGCATTGCCCGAGTTGAAAAGTCAAATAGCTAGAAACTAAAAGGCTCTGGTTCAGTGTTTCCCTGGGATTTGTGCTGAGATGCATCTTTTGCTGCTGGACAGCCTCTGTAATTAGGCTGCATCAGCTGGGATCTGCTGAAGAGTTGTGCTTGTGCAGGCGTTTACTGTTCCTTATCACGAGTACTCCTTTGGCTTTTTTCCAAATGATTTATCTGTATTTTCTCTTGATGGGAACCACTTTCTGCCTGGCTCAGTTTGCAGCTTCCCTCCCTTGGTGCTCTCCTTGTTTATCCACGTTGTGTTGCCACCTGTGCTCCAAATCTCTCTTCTTGTTCCTGTCTTCTAGGAAGCAAAAGTCCTGGTGGCTCAGGCTTACAGGCGCACAGAAAAACTCCTGTTGGAGAACCGGGACAAGCTGCAAACAGTAAGTTGGAGTTGTGAGGGGTTTTTTTATTCATTGGTTTTGGTTTTGTCTTATTTTAACCAGTGTTTTTGCCTTGCTGCTTTGTGTGCTCTGTAGCTCGGCCATTGCAGTGTCTCTAGAAAGTTTTGTAGTGGGAGTGCTGGGGCTCATGTTGTGAGCAAGTGACTGTTGACTGCTTATCCATCAGGTCAGGGGCAGGCACAGGAGGAGTGTGTGTTCTTTTCCAACAGGGACTAGTCTGCCTCCTGACACCAGCTGGTGTTTGCAGGGCGGAGGAGCAGGAGTGCTCTGTGGAAGCGATAGCGCTGGGATTTGTGTCCCTCACCTGCACTTCTCTGCCAGCCTCTTGGCAGCATAATTTCCCAGAAAGCAGAGAGTGACTGTTTTTGTGACACCTGCAGAGGCAGGAACAGCTCAGCTTTCGGGGTCCTGTAGACGTCCAGGACAGTTCTGGCTTTGGTGAGGGCATATGGGACCTGTCACCTTGGCTGCCTGCTGCTGGTTCATATCTTCTGGACACTCCAGGCAGTTTTCACCTGCCAGCTCCTTGATACCTGATATACCAAGGAGTCCTTGTTGCACGGTTGAGCTTTGCCTCCTCCTCTTTGTGTCCTGGCAGTCCCCAGCCAGTCCCCTAGTGTGTCCCCACTTCTGCCAGGAGCTCTGTGCCCATCACTCTGGGCTGAGCCACACTGGAGTTGCAGCACCCTCTGTATCTGCTTGAGCTTTCCTTCAGAAGTCGGTCCGTAATGTCCAAAATAACCAGGAGTCAACTTAGTGTTGCATGTTTTGCAAAGAAAACAATCCTCTTTCCTTAAATCTTATTTTTAAACCAATAAGGGCAACAACAAGACCCCCTTCAGCTACACAACCGCAGGCCTCCTGTGCACGGTAAGGTGGCTAGAGCTCTCTTGCTGGGACACGCTGCTGTTGGCCATGTCACAGCCTGTCCCCGGGACGGTGCCCTGGGATGCTCCGAAGGCCGGCGTTGCCGGGGGCTCTCCTCTCTGCAGGCCTCTTCTGTTTTCATGCTGTCATTTAACACCAGTCAGATGTTTGCTAGAGGCTCAGCACAAAGAAACTTTTAAGTGAAGCCAAAGTATCTCCAGAATCAATGTTTCGGTTTCCAGGCCAGCATGTCACATCTTGTCAGCAGAACTGGGCTGTTCTGTGGTTGACACCCATCTGCTGCTCAAGCGTGGTCCTTCTGCTGGTAGAGGGGCCAGAGAATTTGGCTTTTGTGGAGAGGAGCTTCTGCTGAGCTTCAGCCCCTGTGCGCAGGAGCAGCCAGTGCTGCCGCCTCTCACTGTGCAGGGAGGGCTCTGGCTCTGCTCTGGTTTGCTGTTGCTCTGACACCTGAGACGGGCAGGGCCGCAGGTGCGGTGGCAGTGGCAGAAAGGGCAGTGCTCTAGTTGCTCCTGCATATTCCCAGCCAAAAACACTCTTGTGAAAAGGCACCAGTAGCCCTGAGAGCTTTGTCCTGTCTCCAGCAGGCCTTGGGATCACCCCGCCGTGGTGTGACAGCCCTGGGTCTGCTCCTCAGCATGGGCTGTGGCCACATGTTGAGCTGAGCTGCAGGCAGGGATCAGATCAGCTCAGAGAGGCTGTTTTCAAACCCCTCTGCCTCATCATGCCTTGTTTTACTCTTTCTAGCTGTCTCATGCCCTCCTGGAGAAAGAAGTGATAAATTACGATGACATTGAAGCTTTGATTGGGCCTCCGCCCTACGGGCCAAAGAAAATGATAGCTCCTCAGAGCTGGCTTCAAGCAGAGAGGGACAAGCAAGACACAAGAGATGAAGAAATGCCCCAGCAGCCACCAAACCATGAGGAGGAGGAGGAACCACGCCTGAGACCAGTGTGAAGCCCACTCCTGATGTGGAATGGGGCGACTCCAGAGGCTTCTTCTGGACACCAACTCTTTACAGCTCCAAGAATCGAAGATACTGGGCAGGGAATCTTGTGCTGCTGTTAGCCAAAAATTAAGGGATGGCTACGTTGGGTCTTTTAACAATCTTTTCCCTGCAGGAAGGAGAGCTCCTTAGGATTTTTAAATTGTTTCTCGGCAGGGTGATAATGATTAGGAGCTGGGTAAGTCTGATCCACTGGAAAGATTTCTTGCACACAGGAGCAGTGTACGTGTTCTTAAGGGTGAGATACCCCACAGAGTCCTCACGAGCCGCCTCTCACCGTGGTGTGTGACGTGGCAGGAGCGCAGGGCTGTCCCCTCTGCCCGAATGGTCCGTGCAGTAAAACCCCTGGGAGGCTCCGAGCTGGCTGAGGTGCTGCAGTTCTTGTGTGACTCTGCTGTAGCCTTTGATCATCTCTGCTGCTGAACATAAAATAAAAACTGAAAACCAGACTTTACTAGAATAAACTGTCCATAACATGCTGCTGTGTTTGTAGAGTATGTCAAGATGCGGATCTGTGTTTTGGCATGTATAAAGCTTATTAGAGCTATGGAGTCATACAGGACAAGTGCTTTCTTCTCCTTGGCCAATAACTTATATTTGGGTTTTATAGCAAGTGTCTTGCCAGCTGAGGTTGAGGAAAACCTGTGTGCAGGGCCCAGTGTCACCCCACAGTGCAATGTCAGATACCAGTGCTGCGGAGAGTGGCTCCCAGTTACACGCTGGCAGATCAGCATTGCTGCTGCTTCAGAGGGAGCTGCTCCCAGGAGCTCAAGCAGAAGCAGGTGTGTCCATGGGGAAACCTCATAACAAAGCTGGTGGCTCCTCTATCTCTGTCTTGGGTCTTGCAGAGCAAGCTGTGATGGTGTAGTTGTCTGCCAGTCATTGGGGAAAGAATTAAAAGGATCCCTGGTGCTGCATGTGCTCTGGTTGGGTCCATCTTGTAGGAACAATTATTGTCTTGAGTTATTCCATAGGACTGTATGTGACCTGAAAGACCCAGCCCATGCTCCTGCTTGGTCAGGCGGGAGCCAAGAGCCTCTTGTGTCCCCTGTGGTGTCCCTGGCCTTTGTCATCCCCGGCGTGGGGGTGATTTCCTTGTCTTTTTTAGGGGCTGGAGTGGTTTTGTACATGTGGGATGCTACTGTGCCTGTTTGTTTCTTCACGTTTGTTCTCTGAATTCATTTTTTCAGCAGCAGGTGAAATTTTCAAGCATTTTCTCATTTTTTTTAAAGTTGTAGCTGTGTTCTAGGCTGCCCGAATAACCCTTTGGCAGGGGGATTCAGGGACGGCTGTGGGGTGTGATGTGGAGGGGAGCAGGGTCCCCCACAGCCTCGCAGGGCCCCCTGGGGACAGTGTGACCCCTGTCCCGGGGGTGAGTCCAGCCCGGGCTGGTGGCGCCGGGTGCAGGAGAGGCCACTGCAGCGGCTGTAGCTCTGCCAGCGTGCCCGGCAGCGCGGCCGAGCCTGGGTGCGGGCTCGGGGCTCCGCTGGCCCCTCGCATCCCTGCCGGGGCCTCGCGCGTGTGGCGTATGCGGGCCCTTTAAGCTGGCGCCATCTTTACTACGGGCGATGTGAAGCTGCCGCCGGGCGCTTCCGGCGTCGTCCTTCCCATTGGGCCGTTCTCGCGGTGCTGCCCATTGGCTGGCGCCGCCGTACTTCCGGCGTGCTCGGAGCCTCTGCTTCCTTTTCCGGTCGGCCATTAGCCTTGGCGGGAGGTGAGTTGGGGCGCTGCCGTGGCCGGGGGCTCCATCCGTCGCCATCCGCCCGCCGGGGACGTGCCGCCATCCGGGTCGGGCCCCGGGGCCGCTCGGAGCCCTGCGCGGGGGCTGCGGGCTGCGCGGATGGCGGGGCCCGGGCACCGAGGGGGCGCTGACGGGGCCCGGCCTGTGCGGGGCTGGGAGCAGTGGGCCCGGGGGCGGTCAGGACCTGGCCTGGGTGTCGCGGGCACCGGGTGTTCAGGCCGTTGGCGAATGCCCCGGTGCCGCGGAGGGTGCCTGTAGCCCTGTCCGTGTCCGCAGGCCGCAGCAGCCATGGCGCCCAGCCGCAATGGCATGATCCTGAAGCCCCATTTCCACAAGGACTGGCAGCGGCGAGTAGCCACATGGTTCAACCAGCCCGCCCGCAAGATCCGCAGGTGAGTGCCCGGGGCCGCTCCTGCTTTACCCCCTGTCCCCGGGGGAGGTTGTGTCTGGCATCGGGCTGCTTGGGGAGCTGAAGCACCACGGCTGTATTTCAAGCCTGCTGAACGCTGCAGCAGGCTCTGGGGTTGCAGCAGGTGCTGATTTGGTGCAGGGGCTCTGTTCAGGGTGCTGGTTTGGGGTGGGGGTTCTGCTCAGAGTGCTGGTTTAGGGTGGGGGCTCAGAGACTCTGCTGAGGGTGCTGGTTTGGGGTGGGGGCTCGGGGACTCTGCTCAGGGTGTCCGAGCTGCAGTCAAATGATGAGAATTCTCCGGAATCGCTGTACCACCTTGATGATTCCCTTGAACCCTTGTATCTCTGATGACTGCGGCTGTTGTGTAGGATCACACCTCAGCCTGAGCTGCCAGGCGGATGCTGGGTTTGTTCCTGAAAGATGTCCATGCGGCAGATGCTCCCATGCAGGGGAGGTCACCGGCCAGCGCCTGAGTGGCATGTTTGGCAGAAGTACTGTGTTCTGATGACTGTCCCCTTGGCTGTTCAGGAGGAAGGCCCGCCAGGCCAAGGCTCGCCGCATCGCTCCCCGGCCCGTAGCTGGGCCCATCCGGCCGATCGTGAGGTGTCCAACCATCCGATACCACAAAAAAGTCCGTGCTGGCAGAGGCTTTAGCCTAGAAGAGCTTAAGGTAAGTACAGAGCGCTAATCCCAGCCTGATAAAACTGAGTCTTGGATCTCTTGTCTTGTGCTGTTCTGCACATAGAAAACATGCTAGCGACTCACTAAGGTGCTGGTATATGCTGGTACTGGCTGAGCCAGGGAGACGTTGTCTGGTGTTGCTGGGAGTGTAGAAAAAACAGTTTTGCCTTTTCTGTGTAACGATGGGATGTGATGGAATAGTGTGCATCAGAGGGAAAGGTGGTGTTGAAAAGTAAATATCTGTTTGGTCAGACTGGCGGAAAAACAGAGTTCTATTAAAATCAGATTCTGGAAGAGTCTTAATTGAGTTTCTTCATAATCTTTTGTGGAAAAAGACTGATAGCTTCTCCATTCAGTTCTTTTGTTTCTTTATCACCCTCTACAACTGCCTGAAAGGAGCGGGGAGGGAGGGGGGGGTGGTTGGGCTCTGCTCCCCAGGAACAAGCGCCAGGACCAGAGGAAACTACCTCAAGTTGCACCAGGGGAGGTTGAGGTTGGATCTTGGGAACAATTTCTTTCCCAAAGGGCTGATGGGCACTGGAACAGGCTGCCCAGGGCAGTGGTAGAGGCACCATCCCTGGAGGGGTTGAACAGATGCAGAGATGAGGTTCTCAGGGACGTGGATTATGGTTGGACTTCGTGATCTTGAGGGTCTTTTCCAACTAAAATGCTTCTGCGATTCTTAGCGAACCACATTTCTGCTAACCTTAAAAGTTTTAGCCAATGTGGACTGAGTAAACCAAGCTCAGTTATTTCTAGCAGCGGGGCTGTTGTGCCAGGAAAGGAAACTGTTCAGCCTCAAGGAGCAGCTGTGGCTGTTCCTGAGCTGGTTTAGGGACACTCAGGGTCTGTGGAAAGTGTTCGGTGTTCCGTGCCCTCGTCCCGCTTTGGGAACCCGCTCGGTGACCTCCCCAGGCATGCTGAGCTGGGTCTGAGGCTCTGCAGAAACCTCCACAGTGGGAGGGAACAAACATCCGTGCTTGCTGGCAGCCGGCGTTCGCAGCCGCCTCTTGCGCGTTGTTTAGTATTAATTAAAACATCTATAACAGTGAAATTAGAGCATTGAAGCAGTAAAATTGTTCTTCTGGATGCCAAATGCTTCATTACTTCTGTTTTTCTTTAATTCTTGATAATGTTGGAGTACAAAATCATATGCAGATGTTTGTCTTTAAACAGAAAATGAGATTATTTCTTTTTGTACAATAATTGCAAAAAATGCTTCTTGATCAGAGCTTCCAGTATTCTGTGAACCAGAGTTATCGGTGTGCTGACTTCGTAAACTTCTATCTCCTCTGATCGGAGTTTAAATGTACCCTTCAGAATTACTCAGGGATAGCACTTTCCTCTCCTGAAGAAATCCATCTGTGAAAATTATGCACTGTACAGTCTTTGGAACGTTTTGAGTGTTAAAACAGACAGCAGCCCTTGCTTTGCGGCAGAGCTGGTTCTCTCTTGCCAGCTCCCAGCCGCGGTGCGATGGTGTCAGGCGCTGCGGGGTTGTCACAGAGGCACCCCAAAGTCAGTTTCAGGCAGACAACAAGTTCCAAACCAGACTTTATTCTGGCCAGAAAAGTGCAGCCAATAAACTGACCAGAACAGGGTTTATACAATTAGCACTCTGACAACATAAAATACAGGTTTGGATGTCAGTTGAGGAGATTATTGGGATGCAGCAAAATAAGAATAATGAGGATCCACAGCATGCATGCACACACTCACAAGAAACAAACCAGAGCCCTCTGACTCCAGGGTACTCACAAGAAATGATCACTCACCTGGGTTGGGCAAGGACTTATTCAAGGATATATCCAGTAAATTACCACTCACCCAAACGAGGAGGTGAGGCGCTCTCAATCCCGGGAAGTCTTCTTAGACAGCATCCCAGTCTAAGGGGAGGGCTCCAGTTCACAGACCCACTGCTCCAAGAAGACCACTTCAAAGGAGGCCCTTGGCGGGAGCCCTGTTTATAGTCTGGTCAGATCTGGCTGTGGGCATTACAACATAGTCCAGAAGCTTCTCAGCTACTCTGGGCACCTGGTCTGCTAACGACCCTGTCAGCTGACTCAGGGTCCCATCAAGGTGCTAAAAGAGCCATTAACTGCCCATCGTAGGCTCTAGATCTCAGGGGGAATGTGCACATGCCACATGGATGCTGAAGCTGTGTACTCTCTCCTCAGCTCGCCGGCATTAACAAGAAGTTTGCCCGAACTATTGGCATCTCTGTGGATCCCCGGCGCCGCAACAAGTCCACGGAGTCTCTGCAGGCCAATGTGCAGCGGCTGAAGGAGTACCGCTCCAAGCTCATCCTCTTCCCTAGGAAGCCGGCAATGCCCAAGAAGGGAGACAGCTCGGTAAGTGCTTGGCTGCTAGAAACGTTCCACAGGGTCTGTTTTGGCTGATGTTCTCAGAGGTTTGGTGCTGCGGTGCATGGGCAGGCAGTGCTCCTGCGTGCTTTTCGTGACGTAACTCCCCAGGGGGAGCAGGCAGCTCTGGGGGCACAGCCCGGCTCCCGCGCACACACAGGGGGTGGCTGAGCCCAGGGGTGACTTTTGTGGGAGGTCTCCTGGGTCACAGTCGTGTGTGGGACAGACTTTGGGCTCGGGCCTGCTGTGCTGCTGCAGCAGTGCTGCTCGGACCAGGGTTGGACTCTCGGTGGTCTGTTTACCGGAGCTTCGATCGCTACCTAAGCAGCTGAATTTTAGTTTGCGAAGCTGAATTGTCAAAGAGACTGAAACATCCGTCTGGAGTGTCTGTTGTTCGTGGAAGGGGTGAGGCAGGCGCAAAGTGAAAGCCATGCCTCAAGCAGTCTCGAGAAGGTTGTTGCTGTTGACATTAAAAAATGCTTTTAATTGAAATCTCACGGAGATCCTGAGTGTTGTTGGCTCTCCCTGACTCTGCCTGTGGCAGTAGCGAGGTGTGCGGGTGGCGAGGCGTGTGCTCAGCTGTGCTCGCTCTCCTGGAGAGTCTGTTTGCTCCGAGCTCTTGTGAAGCTGCCACCTGGGGGCTGCTTTTCAGGACAGGGCAGGGAGGTCTCGAGCTTCTGTTCCAGGGGGTGCAGATACTCAAGCGTGTCGTATTTGTTTACTTGAAATCAGCTATCTAAAATAAAACTGCATCACTTTTGTTTAATGCTGTACTCTTACAAGAAACTGGAATTAGCCCTAGAAGGAATTGCTGAGGAATGCACTGGGTATCAAACTAAAAATGGTGCAGTAGATGTCAACGCATTTCCAGCTGGCAGAACTCCTGACCGGCCGCTGCTCCTGTGGCCGCATCCGGGCTGATCGATGGGCAGAACGCGGGGTGTCGATGCAGCACGGCCGTGCCAAATAATCCTCAGCCGCAGGGCTGAAATGCTGAATTCATGTTAAAACTCCAGTCAGAATTCTTACCACTGTGTTTAATCTGGCTACCTGCATACAGGGCGTGTTTTTAACCGAGGTACTAGCCTCAGAAGTTCTAAATACTGTGGGGTTTTTTTAATCTATTTTCTGTTCTCTTGTCTCGCAGGCTGAGGAACTGAAGATGGCGACTCAGCTGACAGGACCAGTTATGCCGATCAAGAACGTAAGTGTGACTAAACCGTGTTCTCTGTGTGACGTACTTGAGACTTAAACTTCACAGAGAGGGTTCAGAGAAAAGCAGGAACGGGTCAAGCTTGTCCTTTTGCCAAGAGCACCATGATCTGACTGGTTCCTCAGTGTCGCAGAGCAAAGAACTAATTACTTGCAGCTCCGCTAAACTTTTTATCAGCTGAGGAAGTTCTTACACCACGGGCTGTGTTCCTGGCTCCAGAGGAGAGCTCTGGGGGTTGGAGTTGAGCGTGTTCGTTCACTTGTTCCACTGAGGGAGCTTGCCCCCCTGTGAAATTCGGGTCACCGAAGGTGCTGGTTGGGGTGCACGGAGTGCACTGGCAACACCACAGCCCAGCCACATTATGTGGTTACCGTTTATCCCAAAACCTTCCCTATTTCCAAACGGCATTGCTGGCAGCACACCACAAACCTGACGGCTTTCATCTTGCGCTTGTTTTTTTCCCTGGTACATTCTGGTTTTGCGCTGATGCGCCAGCAAATGAGGAACCGGCTGCACCGAGGTGCCTGGTGAGCGGTGATAAGGGCATGGCCCTGCAGATGGCACAAATGCTCCATCCCTCAGCATCCCCGAGCTGCTGGGAGAAATGTAACGAGATTAATTGTGTTAAGCCTTCAATGCAGCCTTCTCCGGGAGCCTCTGATGTGCAGTCTGACTGTCTGGCGCTCTCTCCCACCAGGTTTTCAAACGCGAGAAGGCTCGGGTTATTTCAGAAGATGAGAAGAAGTTCAAGGCCTTTGTCAGCCTGCGCATGGCCCGGGCCAACGCCCGGCTCTTTGGGATTCGTGCGAAACGTGCCAAAGAAGCAGCAGAGCAGGACGTGGAGAAGAAGAAATGAGCTCTTCTCCCTAGAACTGTCAATAAAAATATGTAGAAATAAGAGTGTGCCGTCTTTTTAGGGCAGGTGCTGGTGCGGATCGTGGGCTGCCGTGCGTGGAGGGATGTGGTCCAGGGGAGCTGCTGCTCGGACGTGGGAAACCTCATTTGCCGTGGTTAAGGACTGCAAAATTCCCTGAAAGCAAGTGAAATGAGACGTCAGCCTGGCGCAGCTCCCTCGGGGGCCTCATGCAGCCCGGGCTCCTGCGCCCCATCCCACTGTGGGAGGGGCGGCCAGAGCTGCTGGTCCAGGTGGTTTTGTGCTGCCCCTCCCTGATGAGCTTTGTCTGCTTCCCACCCTGTTCTTCTGGGCCAGTCTTTGAGATGTGATGATTTCCACCCGTTTGCCTGCGGTTCTGTGCGAGGCAGAGCAGGTGGCCGTGCTGCCGAAGGTGGAGTGTTGGTGGGTGTCACCCATGGGTGCTCGGTGTGGTTTGGGTCTCCAGTGGGGAAGTGACCTGCTCTCCCTGGCTGGGGTTCCAGCTCAGGTGTGGGGGTTTGGAGGGGAGTGAGGGGTGTCCCCAGCACCTGCCCTGTGGAGCAGAGTCCCACCCTGTCCCCAAGAGCTGCCCTTGGGGTCACCTGGCTTCGGTTTAGTCCCTGCTGCTGTTTTTTGGACCTTTCTACAGAGAAATAACTTGGTGGCCTCAGAGAGGAGCCCAACCCTGACCTGGGGAAAGGTGTGGGGGCTCTGGCCCATGCTCATGGCTGCTGGGGGGGCTCTGCCTGCCCCAGGGCAGGGGCTGCTGTGGCACCGGGTGCAATGGGTGACTGGGCAGTGCTGGCAGCTCTGTCCCACTCTGGGGAGCGCTCGGCTGAGCCCCTTCGCTGGCTCATCAGTTCTGGGGCCGTTCTGCAGCCCAGCCCTGCTGCGAATCACCAGTTCTGGGATAATTGCGTCGTTTGTATTCATTAGCAGGTGGGTGACAGAAACTTGGGGCTCAGATGCAACGAAGCTCTGGCCGTGGCACAGCTGGATGAACCTGGGGATGCTCAGAGTGGGAAGCGCTGCTGATGTGGGGCTGCCCACTTGTCCCTGCTGCCCAAACCAACTGCCAGACCCTGTGTCCCCCCGTGGATCCTTCCTGCTCCTGCAGCCCCGCACATGGGCAGGAGGGTGGCCTATTTCTGCGGCACAGGCTGGGGATTAGCTCCCAAAGCCCAGGGCATTGCAGTGCCCTCACGCTCATTAGCCCTATCTGCATTTTAATCCCTCCAAAGATGGGCTAATTACATCATCTTTCATAAAGCTGAGCTGACAGCACCGCAGGGCTGGGGTGAGGGCTGTGGGTGGGGGTGCCTGGGACTCCCCGTGTGTGGAGTGTGGGACTGGGTGCCCTGGTGTGAGGGGAGGGCACCTGGCAGCTTTGGGGCACCCTGTCCTTGTGCTGGGGTGTTGGCTGAAATCACGGGGGGTTGGGAGCAGGATGGGCCTCGGACCCCCCACAGGGAGCGGCTGGGGAGGGCAAGGGGCTGTGGGGGCTCACAGAAGCAGGGGCTGTACCATGGGGGGCTGGCAGGAACAGGGTCACCTGCCCTGGCACAGCCAGCAAGGCTGGGAACCCTGGGGGCCCCGCTGAGCGCCCCTGCCCGCGGGTGGGCTCTGCTCCGGTGCCGGCAGCGAGGCAGTTAACGGAGCTTCTCGTCTCCCTCTTAGGGCTCCGCTCCCGAACTGCAGCTTGAGTCAGTTGTGTGGAGGTGGCAGCGGCGGCAGCTCCGGCTGGCACACCGGTTCCGCGGGCACACCGGCACCCGTGGCACACCAACCCCAGCCCGTGGAGCCCCAGCCACCAGCACCCAGGTGAGGAGGGCAGCCAGGCAGGGTGGGAGCCGGTGTCCCCTCTGCTGGGGGATGCCAAGGGGTGCTGCCACCCCGGGGAGGGGGACGATGCCTGTCGGAGCTGAGGCACCAGAGCCATGTGCTGGGGAGGGCCCGGGCCCTGCGTGACTTTGCTGGGAAACTTTGGCCGGTGGCTGTGGCAGCTCCTGGCCGGGCTGGGCACGCTGGGCACGCCGGGTGCAGGTGGGCATGGGGGCTGCTCTGGCCCTGCCCAAGCTGGGGGGACAAGCCGTAGGATGTGTCTGGGGCAGACAGAGCTCCTCAATGACCCATCACTGCAGCATCGCCCATCTGAGTGTCACCAGTCTCTGGGTGGAGAGCGGCCACTGTCCCCAGCATGGGGGACATCCCCCCAGCACCCTGGGGTGCTTCCAGCCCTGCCCAGGGCAGCAGGACGTGACCAGCACTACCAGCATCACCTGGTGGCACGGACAAGGACCCAGCGTCCCCGCTGCCCTCGCCGGGGAGCCCTGCCCAGGCCGGGCTGCACTGCCTGCAGGGATGGGATGGGAGTCTCTGCTCCCCAGCACCAGGAAGGGCACCCCAGGGTGGGGGTCCCGCTCCTGCACTCAGTGCCCCGTCTCCCCAGACACATCCGGCCCCTGGGCACAACCTGTGGGACCCCAGGCTGTGCTGGGGGCTGGTGGGTGCACAGGGCACCGCATTGCCTGTGGGGCTGGCTGGCACTGGGGGGTACATGGGCAGTGCATGAAGGGTGACCCAGCTCCGGTTCACCCCGCTCTGCTTTGACACCTCGCAGGGCCCCGTGGAGCCATCGGGACTGGAACTGGCCGCCCCCCTCAGAGGGGTCCCCGTGTCCCCTCTGCCCGCCAGAGCATCCACCAGCACCCGCTGCCGCCAGGGACTCTCATCCGGGCTCCGTCCCCACACCTGGCACCGCGGGGCGACGTGCCCCGGGCATGACGGGCACCTGCCTGGCTCTCTGACGGCATTGCAGGCAGTGGCCGCCCCACTCCCCCCACATGCCCTTCGCCCACGGGGCCACCTGCCCCCCTTCGCGCCCAGCCACCATGGGCGAGGCACCCGAGCCGTCCCCACAGGCCCCACTGGCCGTCCTGTCCAAGGTGGAGCTGCGGGTGAGCTGTAAGCACCTCCTGGACCGCGACACCCTCAACAAGTCGGACCCCTGCGTCCTGCTGCTGATGCAGTCCCAGGGCCAGTGGATGGAGGTAGGGGGGGCTGGAGGGATGGGGGCGCTGGGTGCAGGGTTTGTGTCTCTGAGATGGGGACAGGAGCAGATACAGCCCCAGGGTGGCTGATCACACCCACAGGGCTGGAGACAGGACAGGAGATACTGCGCAGGGTGCAGGAGATGGTAAAGAGCAGGGTGCAAGGTGCAGGAGATGGTAGGGAGTAGGGTACAAGGTGCAGGAGACAATAGACAGCAGGGTTCAGCGTGCAGAAGGTGAAGGAGATGCTGGAGAGTGGGGTGCAGGGTACAAGGTGCAGGAGATGGTGCAGAACAGGGTGCAAGGTGCAGAGTACAGAGCAAGAGGCTCGCAGGGCAGGTGCCTGGGGACACTCAGCAGCATATAAGGACAGTGCAGATGCCTTGGTCGCCCAGGCTCCAGCAGTGCTGGGGAACAGGGTGCCCATGGTGTGGGGCTCCAACACGGCTCTGCTGCCCAGGGCCAAGGGACACCTTGGCCACCCTGGGGGTGGGTCAGGGCTTGCAGGCTGGGACAGCCGACTCAGAGTGGGGTCAGGGTTGGCACCCACCACTGCGCTGTGGGGCCCTGGTGTCCACATGAATCACAGCTGGGGCTGGCACTGGGGGTGGCACCGCTCCTTCCCATCGCTCCCCCTCGGCTGAGCTCTGGGCTGGCACCGGCAGCTCCGTGCTCGCTAATCGCTGCTGCTCAGCCGGCAGATTTAGCGCTAAATCCCTCTGCGTGTAATCGACTCTGCTCGCCAGAGCCAGGGCAGGCGGCGAGGGGCCCCGTGCCAGCTGTGGCTCCATGTCTGTGCTGCGCTGAGCCAGTTGTACCTTTCTGTGCCACGGTCTGTGTGCCATGGTGTGCTGTGCCACGCTCTGCGTACCATGCCTTGCCGTAACATGCTGTACTCTGCCGTGCTGTGCTGTGCTATGCCACGATGTGCTATGCCAGGGCCAGATCCTGCCAGGGCCAGATCCAAGAGGGGTCCTCCTGGGCCACCTTTCTGAGGGGATCCATGAGCTGTCCCCTCCCTGTCCCTGCCAGCACGTGTCCCCCAACTGAGACAGTGGCTGAACCCAGCTCAGCCGCTGCCTGCAGGGCTGCACCAAAACAGCCCCAGACATGCTGTCGGGGGCTGACACCGAAGGGGCTGAGGCAAGCGGGACCCTGAGCCCTGTGCCGGGGCCGTGGGGCTGGCAGTGCCCGCAGGAGGCACAGTGCTGCTGGGTGGCCCTGCCAGCACCGCAGCCATGTGGGCTCGGCAGCTGCTGCGGTCCAGGCGGGTGGTGGGCAGGGGCCGGGCTGGCAGGGTGCCCTGGCCAGGATGTCTCCTGTTGAGTCAACACTGGCAGGGACGGGGTGCGGGGGAGGCTCCTGAAAGCTGCTCAGCACCCGCTGCCAGCGCGACCGGAAACGCTGAGCACCCACCCGCTGGCGAGGGCCACCATGGCCAGTGGTCCCTGCCCTCAGCCAGCCTGGGTGGGAGGACAGAGACTCATCCCTTTGCTCCTGCTGAGCAGAGCTGCAGCAAACCATTCTCCAGAGCATCCCCTCAAAGTGCCTGTGGGGTTTGCCCCAAGCCCCAGGGGAGCAGTGACCCTGGGACATGGGGCCAGCAGGGCTGAGCCCTCAGGGACACATGTCCCTGCCTGTGACGGGGCTGCCTCTGAATGCCCTTTGCTTTGGAACCGGCACAGGCAGGTAAATGGTTGGGTGGGGACAGTCCTGGCAGCTGCCTAGCATTCCCCCGTCCCTGCATCCCCCATCCCTGCATCCCCCGTCCCTGCATCCTCCATCCCCGCATCCCCCATTCCCCCATCCCCGCATCTCCCATCCCCGCATCCCGCATCCCAGCATCACCCATCCCCCTGGGTTCTTGCATCCCCATGCCCAGCTGTGGGCAAGCTGTGGCACCCCGAGGCCCTGGGCAGCTCCACTGGCCCTGGCTGCAGCCCCAGCCTGGGCTCTGCCCCCACCGCCCCCCAGCCGCACTCCCCCCATGCAGGTGGACCGCAGCGAGGTCATCAAGAGCAACCTCAACCCTGTCTTCGCCAAGATCTTCACGGTGGATTACTACTTCGAGGAGGTGCAGAAGCTGCGGTTTGAGGTGTACGACAGCCACGGGCATGCTGGCGTGGGCACGCATGACGACGACTTCCTGGGGGGCATGGAGTGCACTGTGGGGCAGGTGAGCCTGTGCCCCCCACCCCGGGGACACCTGCTGGTGGCAGCTCCTCCCCAACCCCTCGGCTTTTGCAGATCGTGGCACAGAAGCGAGTGACAAAGCCATTGTTCCTCAAGTATGGCAAGTTCGCGGGCAAGTCCACCATCACAGTGAGTGGCCGAACCTGTGCCAGGAGCGGCACTGGGCTGGGGGCACAGGTGGCACCAGGTCGGGACACTGGGGTGGCACTGAGCTGGGGCACACCTGGCTGAGCTGGTGCGGTGGCGGTGAGTGTGGCATGTGGGTGACACCAGCCTGGGGCATATGGGTGGCGCTGGGCTGGGGTGCTGGGATGGCACTGAGCTGGGACATATGGGTGGCACTGAGCTGGGTGAGTGGGGTGGCACTGATCTGGGGCATATGCAGGGTCCCCAGTGATCCTCCTCCTGTCCTCACTGTCACCTAGCCCTGCAGCCCCCAGGCTCTGTGTGTGGGGTGGTCTCAGGGTCCCCATGTCTGCTGGCCACCCCGGAGGGTCCCCCCCGTTCCCTGCTGTGCAGGCAGGGAGGGCAGGGGGACAAAGCCGTGCCGGGCCCTGAGCGCTTCTCCCGGCAGGTCATCTCGGAGGAGATCTCAGGGAACAATGGGTATGTGGAGCTTGCCTTCCGCGCCAAGAAGCTGGATGACAAGGTGAGGCAGGTCCCATGGGCAGGGGAGCCGGGGGGGCGTGGGCAGGGTGGGCGATGCTCTGTCTGTCCTACATCCTCCAGGACCTCTTCAGCAAGTCAGACCCCTTCCTGGAGATCTACCGCATCGATGACGACCGCAGCGAGCAGCTGGTGTACCGCACCGAGGTGAGCCTGGCAGGACCCGGCCTGCGGACCCGCCAGTGCCACCCGGCCCCGCTCAGCCCCTTGTCCTGCAGGTGGTGAAGAACAACCTGAGCCCCATCTGGGAGCCCTTCAAGGTGTCCCTCAACTCGCTCTGCAGCTGCGAGGAGAAGAGGAGGCTGAGGGTGAGGAAGGGCAATGGACGACCCTTATCCGTGACCAATGGGATCCCCTATCCCTGACCCTTGGGGACCCCAAGCCACCAGGGACGGTGGCGGGGCTGACCTGTGTCCCACCACAGTGCGTGGTGTGGGACTACGACTCGCGGGGCAAACACGACTTCATCGGGGAGTTCTTCACCACCTTTGAGGAGATGCAGAAGGCAATGGGGGAGAACAAGGTCGGCATGGGGACGTGGGGACAGCCTTTGGGGTCACCCCACCGTGCTGCCAGCAGAGCCCATTCCGGGAGGCACCTCCCTGCTCCTCCTCTGGTTTTGGGGCGATTTTGCCCCTTTGGGGAAGGGATGGTGTGTCTGGGCTCCTCTGGGGAAATCAGCCCCAATTGAGGGGCTGGGAATAGGGCAAGGGGGCTACAGAGATGTGGGGCTGAAGGATTATGAGGCTGTGGGGTTGTGGGGCTGAGGGGTCCTGGGGCCATAGGACTGGAGCATTATGGGGCTGTGGGGCTGCAGGGACAGAGTTATGGGGCTGTGGGGTTGGGGTGCTGCAGGGTCATGGTGGGGGGTGCTGGCACGTGGGGCTGTGTCCCCGGGGCGGGGGGACAGTGCGGGTGCCACGTGCCACAGGTGCAGTGGGACTGCATGAACCCCAAGTACAAACTCAAGAAGCGCAACTACAAGAACTCGGGGGTCGTGGTGCTGCTGGACCTGAAGGTGAGCGCTGCCATGCCAAGCCGTGCCGAGCCTGGCTGCCGTGGGGCAGCGTGGGGCAGGACGGGCTGACGTGGGTCCCTCTGGAAGATCCACAGGGTTTACTCCTTCCTGGACTACATCATGGGCGGCTGCCAGATCCACTTCACGGTGAGCAGTGTCTCCGGCCCCAAAGCACCAGGGGCTCTGGCACTGGGCCACTTGACCCCTGTGGGGACACACCGGTGGCCCCGCACGCCCTGAGGAACCCTCACGGCCAACTACCCCTTGCCAGGTGGCCATTGACTTCACGGCCTCCAACGGGGACCCGCGGAACAGCTGCTCCCTGCACTACATCAACCCCTACCAGCCCAACGAGTACCTCAAGGCACTGGTTGCAGTGGGCGAGATCTGCCAGGATTACGACAGGTCAGTTGGTCCGGTGGGTCCCCAGGGCCAGGACACCCCAGTGATGGCCACTCTGGGGCCAGGATGCTCAGTGATGGCCACACCAGTGACAACCCCGCGCGTGCTGGCTCTGCTGGGGCTCCTCACACCCTTTTCTTGCAGCGACAAGAAATTCTCAGCTCTGGGCTTTGGTGCGAGGATCCCCCCCAAGTATGAGGTAAGGGGGTGGCCGGGGTATCGGGGGCTCCGTGGGACCCCAGGGACGTGCTCGTCCCTCTGGGCACCCTTGGCCATGGCTCCAGTGGGGCTCGGCAGACGCTGGGGGTCGTGGTGGGGGGT
Source organism: Streptopelia decaocto (assembly GCF_964273445.1). Classification (NCBI taxonomy): domain Eukaryota; kingdom Metazoa; phylum Chordata; class Aves; order Columbiformes; family Columbidae; genus Streptopelia; species Streptopelia decaocto. Next base: position 6,042,801 of record NC_138666.1, on the reverse strand, counting down.
GGCACCAGCCCCCCCCTCCCTTCTTGCCCTCCAGGTCTCCCACGATTTCGCCATCAACTTCAACCCCGATAATGATGAGTGTGAGGGTGAGTCCAGCTTCAGGGGGGCCAGTCCCGTGGCCTCCCCATGCCAGACCTTGGTGCTGCCAGGACAGCCCCCCACCCCTCACATCCCCCTACAGGCATCCAGGGCGTCGTGGAGTCCTACCAGAGCTGCCTGCCCAAAATCCAGCTCTACGGCCCCACCAATGTGGCCCCCATCATCTCCAAGGTGGCTCGTGTGGCAGCCGATGAGGAGCGGACAAAGGAGGCGTCGGTAGGTATCCGCTGCCCCCGGCTGAGACCCAGGACACTCGTGCCACCTGTGGCTGCTCCCGCGTTGGGGCTGAGCCCAGACCCCGCCATGGGGCTGGCGGTGCGGCCAGGCAGCCTCCAGAGCATCCCTCCCCCTCCAGCAATACTTCATCCTGCTGATCCTGACGGACGGGGTGGTGACGGACATGGCGGACACGCGGGAGGCCATCGTCCGCGCCTCCTACCTGCCCATGTCCATCATCATCGTGGGCGTGGGCAACGCCGACTTCACCGACATGCAGATCCTGGATGGGGACGACGGCGTCCTGCGCTCCCCCAAGGGCGAGCCCGTCCTGCGCGACATCGTCCAGTTTGTCCCCTTCCGGGAGTTCAAGAACGTGAGTGAGGCATTGGTGGTTCTCCTGTCCCCTCCTGTCCCCATGGCAGGACTGAGCACTGTGGCACAAGCTGGTGCCTGCACATGGGGGTGGGTGGGTGCCGCATGCCCTGACTCACCTGTCCCCCACCGTGTCCCCTGTCCCACAGGCATCACCGACAGCCCTGGCCAAGTGCGTGCTGGCAGAGGTGCCCAAGCAGGTGGTGGAGTACTACAGCTACAAGGCCTTCCCCCCCCGCTGCCCCCAGCCCGACACCCCCGACTCCAACCTCAGCTCGCCCCAGTGAGAGACCCCCCACTCCCTCCACTGTGACACAGGGTCAGGGGGTCCCTGCTTGGTCCCAGTCCTGCTGCAAACCCCTCCTCGCTGGGCAGGGTGGCACCGGGAGCCGGCACTGTGTCCCCACTGGCACTCGCCTGGTGACGCAGGGACAATCCTGGTGCCCCAGTGCAGGAGAACCCCCCTGCGCTGCCCGGGGAGGGGCGGGGGTTCCGGTGGACACTGCCTGGTCCCACTGGTCCGTGCCCCATGGCCTGTCCCCATTCCATCCCTGCTGTCCCTGTGGTCCCCTCGGTTCCTGCTTGTCTGTCACTGTGACATTGTTTGGAGGCTGCATGACGACCCCCCACAGCGTACGGGGCCCTCCCAATAAAGAAACCAGCCCTGTGCCCATGCCCTGTGCTGTCTGGGCGCTGACACCAAACCTCCCTGCTGGGAGTGGGCGGAGGGACAGACAGAGGGACCAGCAGCCCCTGTGGAGCTGCCTGTCCCTCCTTGTGCCCCCAACTGTGCCACTGCGCCGCCCAGCCCTGGCCAGCGACCAGAGCCGAACATGGCCCAGCCCCGGCTGTCTGTACGGGCAGGGTGCTGCCGCCAGTTGCTCTGCCTGCCCCTCCAATCTGGGGGATTCGTGCCTGGCAGCGTGCAGGGCAGCGCTGGTGCGCTGCAGCTGTGCTATTTTGGAGCAGCCGCTGCTTCCAAGTTGTGCAGGAGCAGCCGGTCACCCGCTGTGCCGCTGCCCTGAAATCCAGGCCACGGCAGCGGGAGGGAAGTAGTGCCGGCACCGTCCCCTGCCCAGCGCTCTGCCGCGTGCCGTCTGATGTGTGCCACGTGCCATGTTCCGTGTGCCACGTGCCATGTGCTGTGCTATGTGCTGCACTATGTGCTGTGTGTTGCGTACCATGCACTGCGTGCCGTGTGCTGTGCGCTATGAGCCATGTGCTATGTGCTGTGCCATGTGCTGTTTACCCTGTGCCATGCACCACATGCCACATGCTGTGTGCCATGTGCTGTGCTATGTGCTGCGTGTCACACACCATGCACTGCGTGCCATGTACTGTGTGCCACATGCCATGTGCTATGTGCTGTGCCATGTGCTGTTTACCCTGTGCCATGCACCACATGCCACATGCTGTGTGCCATGTGCTGTATGTTGCATGCCATGCACTGTGCCATGTACCACATGCCATGTTCCATGTGCCGCCCGATGCGTGCTCCATGGTACGGGCTCCGTGTTGCGCCATGTGCCCTGTACAGTGTTTCGTGTGCCATGTGCATTGCCACGTACCATGTGCTGTGTGCCATGTGTCACACATGTTGCTATGTGCCACCTGCTCTGTGCTGTATGTCATGTGCCATGTTCTGGATCATGGGCTGTCCCCCACATGTGCTGTATGCCACACTGTGCCATTTGTCATGTGTCCTTCACCCTGTGCCATGCGCTGTGTGTCACTGTCCCAGTGCCGGCTGTTATGGTACCAGGCAGATGCTCCTGGGGAGGTGACATCCACTGAGGTGGGGTGTGACCCAAGGCCACCACAGGGACTGACACTGTGTCCCCAGGCAGTCAGCATGGGGCAGGAGCCACCCAAGATCTCCAGCGTGCTGCTGTCACAGGGTGCCAGCCTGTCCCTGTCCAGACAGCTGTGCCACGGGCAGCCGCTCACCCGTCACCGCATGGCCATGCCCAGCGGCCGTGCCCCTGGGCGCTGCTGGCACGCCCACCCGCGCCGCCCCGATCCCCCGCGTATTTATAGCGCCTGATTCATCGCCTGTACAGCAGGATAATAGACGTCGCCATAGAAACCCGGCGCCTGACGAGCCTGCGGCACCGCTGGCCCTGGGTATGGGCAGGGCTGCCCTGGCACCCCCATTTGGGACAGGGGACCCTGCGGGGCTGGGGGTGCCTGATGTCACCAGGCTGCCCCCACCGGCCATGCCGCTGGACTTGGGAGCACGGGCAGGGTGGGCTCCGTGCCACAGGCTCCACGGCAAACCCTGGCACTTGTGCAGCTGTGCCATGACCTGTCACCGGGCCTGGCAGCCTGGTCTTTGTCCCCCAGCACAGATAATGTCCCTGGGGATGGGTCCCCACCCCTGATAACGCCGGGTGCTTCCCGCCGCCAGCACCGCTTCCCGCCCCACATCCGTGGGAATGTGCTGCCTGGCTGGAAATGGCAATAAATATTTATTTCTGCGGAATGGGTTGGGCGGAAAGAGGGGTCATGGCCATGCAAAGGCCACTGGGATGGTCACAATGTGTAGTCGGAAAAGTCCCCTATCCCGGGGAGTGTCGTGCAGCCCGTCCCCCATGCATCAGACCCCCAGCTTCACTGCAGCCCTGGCCCCTGAGGCACTGCACAGGGGTGTATAAGTTATGGAGGTGCTGGGGGGCTCCCCATGCAGTGTGTCCCCCCCACAATGTGACTCAGCAGGTGGGGGGGGGGCAGTCATGTTGTGCAGCAGCAGAATGGAGTGTCACCGGCTCCCCTGGCGCCCCGGCCCCTCAGGCTATGGGCCAGGGCATGGGCAGCTCCACATCCCCCATCTGCTCCTGGTAGACGCGGTTGAAGCAGGCATTCTGCTGGGGGGTGAAGTGCCTGTGCCAGTCCCCCACCTCACCTGCAGGACAAGGGGACAGGGGACAGTGAGGCTGCATCTGCAGCCAGTGCCCCCCGTGTCCCCCCTGTGTCCCCTCACCCCCTCACCTTTCCGCATGAAGCGTCCCTGGCTGTGGTCCATGATCTCGGGGGGGATGAGGGTGTAGTTGGCCATGGTGTTGTCGCGCATGCTGGCAAAGCTGCAGTGCTGCTCCAGTGCTCCCAGTGTCTCCGGCGCCAGCGCGCAGCCCAGGAAGGCGCTGAGTCGCTGTGCCGTGCCACGTAGGTCCTGCGCCGGGGTCACCGTCAGCCCCGGGCAGCCGGTGGGGACAGGGACGGGGACATGCAGGGGCTCACCTGGTGCAGCTCCTCGTAGGTGACATATAAGATGTCCAGGAGGTGCCGCTGACCCAGCCAGCCCTTGATGTGGTCAAACCAGGAGCCGTAGTGCACTGGGGGGAGATGAGAATGATGGGGGGACCCTGTGGCCAAGTCCTGGGACCCTGGGGACCCGCTGGTCCTTACCTGTGCCCTCCAGGAACTGCGTGAGGAAGGTGTCGAAGGAGCCGGGGTCGGGCAGGAATTTTGCCAGGCGGTGGAAGTGGTAGAAGGAGACGGCGACATCCTTGGGGTTCCTAGCCACGTAAATCACCTGGGGAGGGACAGCATCAGCCCCACAGCCGGGGGGATTCCACTCAGAAAGCCCCCGGCAATCACACCGGCTGCGGGAATCTCTGTGGCCAGGGGATTCCCCCATAGGGACCCCCCAGCCCGTCCCAGCCCCCCTCACCTTGGTCTTGCTCCTCTGCAGCGCGGGGGCCAGGACGTGGGCGGGCAGGTGGGTGGTGATGAGCCGGGGGGCGGCTGTGTCCCGCAGCGCGTCCCTGAAGTAGATCTGCTCCAGCCAGGGCGCCCGCTCCCAGTTGGGGATGGTCTTGGCGGGGAGGACATCACCGCGGCTGAACAGCAGCGTCAGGATCTCCTGCATCCAGGTGGTGCCTGGGGAGGCAGCCATCAGGCACCGCACGGCACAGCAGGGCAGAACATGGCACAGCACAGAGTGGCACAGCGTGCCGTGGCACAGCATGGCATGCCATCATAGGGCACAGCCAGGCGTGGCACAGGCTGGCACAGCGCGGCATGGAATAACTCAGCATGGCACAAAATGGCAGGGGGCTGGCAGTGCCGTGTGGGACCCCCAGAGCCCTCACCAGCCACATCAGTCTGGGGTTGGGGACATAGCAGGGCTGGGTAGGGGCAGGAGTTTTGGGGGGCTGCCAGACAATGGCTGTGGGTCCTCTGTGCTGTGCCTGGAGAGACCAGTGGGCACTAGGCTGTGGGGGCCGGGGGGTCCTGCCCAGGGAGGGGCTGTCCCCAATCCCAGCCACCTCCTGGCCATGCAAGCAGCTCCGGGTCCTGCTGGCAAGCTGGGGGCTGTGCGGCACAGCCTGCCCACGCCCCCCCGCCAGCCTGTGGGTCCTCATCCCTGCCCACTGACCCCTCACACCCCTGGGACCCTCCCTGCCCCCATCCCTCCGGGACCCTTCTCACCCCCTGGTCCCTCACCCGATTTGGGGTAGGTGGCGATGAGCACGTCGCTGGGGCGGAAGGGGAAGGTGGTGGCAAAGCCGAGGGACTCCTGGGTGTGGAGGTGGCCGGGAAGGGAGATGCCGGCAAAGGTCTCGGTCACCTCCAGCCGCTCCATGGCCCAGCCGCTGCGGGGCCGTGCTGGCAGCCGGCCTTAAATAGCTGCAAAAGAGGAAATGTCGCGGGGGGCCGGGCCCCCCCGGCACATTCCTGACGGGGAATCAGGGATCCGGCCACGGCCACGCTGGGGCCAGCGCCGGGAGAGCGATGCCGGCGGGGCCAGGGGCTGCGGGACGGCCCGGGGCTGGGGGCACCCATAGGGTGGGATGGGGGTCCTGCACGGCCAGACCCACCGCTGCAGCGGGACAGCCAGGGCGCGGGGGCACCCTGCTCACCTGGGCATGCAATGGGTGCCAGGGAGCCGAACCAGCCGTGCCAGCCCGTGGTGATCCCGGGGGTGCCAACCCCACACTGTGCCCCACAGCCGGGCTCCCCACGGCTGGCACCGTGCCAGAGGAAGGGATCCCCGTCCTGGTGCACCCGGGATGGGGAGCAGGGACGGCCATTGCCACGTGGCTCCGCACAGCTCCCAGCAGCCCCCAGCACCTCCTGCCACACATGGCACCACAGCCACTGCTGGCACCGCACCAAAACCAGCCGGGGTGCCCCCGCCTCGGGAACTGGGTTGCAGGACCAATGGCTGCCTCAGTTTCCCCCTGCACAGCACTACAGTGGGACCATGGGGCAGGGGACTCCAGCACACATTGGACACTGTTGACAGCCCCAGGCCAGGGCTGTGCCACCCCAGCTGCTGTCCCCCATCTCCTCTGCAGCGGGACGGCCCTGCCACACAACCGCAGGGTACGGCGGCACTCAGCCGCGCCCAACGCCATGGTGGGGGGCGGCTCTGGGGTGGCCGGAGCCTGTCCCAGTGCCGTCGCCGGCACGCAACTGGAAAACATCTTCCAGAGCCGTCGCAGACAGCAGTTGCCAGAGTGTCGCGGGGACAGGGTGAGCCGGGGACAGGGGTGCTGGCAGCGGGGCTGCTGGTGGGTACTGGTGCTCAGCCAGGGGTGCCAGCACCAGGCTGGGGGTGCCAGGGGATGCCGGTGCTGGGGAGACCAAGGCAGGGGTGAGACTGGCTCTTTTCCCAGCAAAAAAAATCTGGGCTGCATTAGAGGGGCAGGGGAGCGTGACTGCAGCTCCGCAGAGAGTCCCGGCACAGCCCTGCACCCGGGGCCAGGCTGGGGGTGGCTGTCACCGCTGTGCCATCCCGGTGTCCCCTCACCGGGCGCTGCCAGGGCTGGGCACAGGGCACTCAGGGAGGGGTTACGGCTGTGGATCCTGGTTATTTATTTACGGCAGGAGGGGGACAGCCGGTGAAGCGGGGCAGCCGTCCGGGTGTGTGCGCTCAGCGGTGGCCGGTCACCCCAGCTCATCCCCAGTGGCACCAAGCGGGCGAAGATGCCGGGAGGGAACATGCTGGCGCTGGCGCTGGCACTGCAGCTGCTCCTGCCCTGCACCGGGCAGCATCATCAGGAGGAGGCTGAGCGCATCATGGCGACCACGCCGGTCATCGACGGGTGAGCAAAGGTCGCCCGCTGCCGCGGTGTGCTTGCATCTTGGTGCCCTGAGGAAAACCCGGCCAGAAACCCCCCTCAGGGACAGCTCTCCTGGGGGATCCCCGTGCCGGGCAGCTGAGGGGATCCCCGGCGGGGCAGCCCCGGGGGAGCGGGCAGGGTGCCGGGAAGCGGGGACAGGCTGCCCTGGGGGAAGTCCCTGCTGGGGCCAAGCAGGTTCTCCGGGGTTGTGTCCTTAGGGATGTCCCCGGTTTCATGCTGGTGCCCCCGTTCCCAACAGCACTGGGTGGCTCTTGTCCCCCTCAGGGTCCCCGTGGCCCTGCAGGCGCCAGCCCGGTGCCAAGCCAGAGGATGTGGGGATGGTGACGCTGGAGGGGAGAAGCGGGAGCCAGCCCATGCGTGCAGCCCCCAGCACTTCCCCAGCGATCCTGTGGGGTGCGGGACACCGCGCGATGGTGACATCCCTGCGGTGGTAATGGTGACATCCCCGCAGTGGTGCTGGTGACATCCCCGTGGTGGTGACAGTGACGTCCCTGGTGGAGGGATGCCGGGCTGGCTCTGAGGGCTGCGTGGGGATGGGGGTGCAGGGGTGCGTGTGGGGGGGATTCCCAACCTCCCCTGGCTCCCTGGTGTCTGGGAAAGGGGGTCCCACATGGGGAACAGGTGGGTGGGCAGATGGACCGGGGGGTGAATGGATTCATTTATTGATTGATTGATGATGGATGGACAGACGGATGAATGGGTGGACACATAGACAGGCAGATAGATAGTCAGATGTTTGGATGGATGGGTGGGTGCACAGAAGGATGGATGATGGATGGACAGAGGTGGATAGATAGATAGATGAATGAACAGACGGATGGATAGATGGTTGGATGGATGGAAGGAAAGAAGGAAGTATCACAGAATCACAGATTGTCAGGGATTGGAAGGGACCTCAAAAGCTCATCTAGTCCAATCCCCCCGCCAGAGCAGGAACACCCAGATGAGGTTACACAGGAAGGTGTCCAGGTGGGTTTGAATGTCTCCAGGATGAGTGGATGGAAGATAGATGTTTGGATGCAAGGCTGGCCAGATAAGTGGGGACAAATGAACAGCCAGACAGGGCAATGGGCAGACAGGGGGCTGGGTGGACAGACGGGCAGGCAGGCAGACAGACAGACAGCCCCTCACTCCCTCTCTCTCCCTGCTCAGGCACAATGACCTGCCCTGGCAGCTCCTCAAGAGGTTCAACAACCAGCTGAAGGTGCCAGAGGCCAACCTAACACTGCTGGAGGGCACCCACACCAACATCCCCAAGCTGCGCAGCGGGCACGTGGGCGGGCAGGTGGGACAGCGGGGGATACACACCGGGTGGGCATCAGGGAGGGCAGGGGCACCGGGGCGGGTGGCAGCGGGCACAAGGCCGAGCTCCTGGTGCTGACGAGTGCCACCGTGGGCAGTTCTGGTCGGCGTACGTGCCCTGCGACACGCAGAACAAGGACGCGGTGAAGCGCACGCTGGAGCAGATCGACGTGGTGCACCGCATGTGCGAGCTCTACCCCGAGACCTTCGCCTGTGTCGTGGACAGCGACGGTGAGCAGGGCTGCGATGTGGTTGCCCTGGGGATGTGGGTGCTCCGGTGCGCCCCTGCTGATGCCCCTCTCCCCACAGGCATCCAGCAGGCTTTCCAGAAAAACAAGGTGGCCAGTCTCATCGGGGTGGAGGGCGGACACTCCATTGACAGCAGCCTGGGCGTCCTGCGCACCTTCTACCACCTGGGCGTCCGCTACATGACCCTCACCCACAGCTGCAACACCCCTTGGTAGCAGCCCTTGGGGACGAGGTGACAGGGACAGCCAAGCAGGAACACATGGACAGGGGTCCGTCCTGACGCTGTACCCCCTCCACAGGGCTGACAACTGGCTGGTGGACACTGGGGACGACCCACTTGTGCACCACGGCCTCTCACCCTTTGGCAAGGTGAGTGGGGACAGGGTTGGTGGTGGCACCTGGGAGCAATGACCGGGGTGAGGAGATGTAGTACTGGCACCCACCACCCCACGCTGGGTGGTTAAGCAGAGCAGAGGGTGCCCTGGGTGCAAAATGTCCCCCCAGCGTGAGGCCACCATGGCCCCTTGCGCACCCTTCTCCATCCCCATCCCCACAGATGGTGCTGGAGGAGATGAACCGCCTGGGCATGATCGTGGACCTGGCCCATGTCTCAGTGGACACCATGAAGTTGGTGCTGAACATCTCCAAAGCCCCCATCATCTTCAGCCACTCGTCCGCCTACAGCCTCTGCCGACACCGCCGCAACGTGCCCGACGACGTGCTGAGGATGGTGGTGAGTGCCGGGGCCGGGCGCTCACAGAGAGCTCGGGGGGGCCGTGTGGCTCAGGGCTGCCTCTCCCCCAGGCCTCCACAGGCAGCCTGGTGATGGTCAACTTCTACAACGCGTACGTCACGTGCGGGGACACGGCCACGCTGTACGATGTCGCAGGTGAGGCAGGTGCCCGAGTGGGCAATGGGGGTGGCAGCGTGTTCCCCCTGCCCTGCTCACTCCGTCCCCTCCGTGCCCGCAGACCACATGGACTACGTGAAGAATGTGGCCGGTGCCCAGTCCGTTGGCTTTGGCGGGGACTACGATGGGGTGCCAGGGTAAAGTGGGTGACGGGAGCGGGATGGGCTGCACTGATGGGATGGGGCAGCATGTCCCTGGCTGTGTGGACTTGCGGGGAGATACGGGGGGGGTTCCTGGCCCCATCACGGCACAGCTGTGAGCAGCAGGCTGCCACAGGGTCCCCACCGGCCTGGAGGACGTCTCCAAGTACCCGGCACTGGTGGCCGAGCTGCTGGCGAGGAACTGGACAGAAGCCGAGGTGAGAGGAGCCCTGGCCGAAAACCTGATCCGCGTCTTCAGGAAGGTGGAGGAGGTGAGCAGGACATGGGGACACATGGGGCTTGGGAACACGTGGGGCACAGGGAGCACCAGGCATGGGGACACATGGGACAGAAGAGACCCGTAGGACCTCGGGACATATGGGGGCATGGGGTGGCACAGGGACACATGGGGCAGGTGGATGAACAGGGCACGGGGACTGTCCCCATGCAGGTGAAGGTGGCCCTGCAGGGCACCGCTCCCCTTGAGACACCCATCGCCGCCGAGGAGCTGGAGGGGACGTGCAGGACCCGCTATGGCTACAGCAGCACCAGTGGTGCCAGCACAGGGCAGCTCGCCCCGGCAGCCCTGGCACTAGTACTGCTCTGCTCCCTGTTCCCGTAGCGCCCGGCCCCAGCACCATGCCCAGCGCAGCGGTGGCAGCTGGCCCGGTGGCTGCCAGGATGGGCCTGATCGCGCTGCCTCTTCGCACCGTGAGTGAAATAAAGCTGTGTTTCCAGCACCACCTGCAGCCGCGTCCGCACTGGGACCCCACAGGGACAACCAGCCCCATGGCCGGCTCTTGGCTGGAGGCGATGAGCCACCTCAGCACATCACTGGCCACCTCAACATGTCACTGGCCATGCCAGCCACCCCAGCTCCATGTCCCCGGTGGGACAGATGCACAGGGGCCCAGTGGGCACCCAGCCCAGCGCACCAGGAAACTGTCACCGCGCGGGGAGTGACACATTGCTGTAACACATGGCTGGGGTGGCTGTAGGGCTGCCTCCACAGGATGCTTCCATTAATCATTAGCTAATTAATTGGCTACTCAATTATCTTCTTAGCAATTTCCTCTCACATTTGGGAACAGCCTGTCTTTGGAGCGGAGGCGGTTTTGGGCACCGGGAAAACAGGCAGGAGAAGGAGAAACATCTTCCTGTGGCATTCGCAAATTGGCTGAGGGAAAGGGACCAGGCTGCCAGTCCCCCGGAGGAGACAGGGACAAGATGGGCAAAGGGAGGGGACAAGGAAGCGACAGGCATGGGGAAGGGACTGCAGTGGGAAGGGACAGGGATGGGACGGGCTGCACGCGGTCCCCTGCCAGGACAGTGACCACAGCCACCATCCCCAGTGACAAAGCTGCTGCCGTGGGTGCCAACGGCGGGACTGGGGCTCCTTGCCTGGGGACATCCCCCTTGGAAAAGAAAGATGTGAAGGGCACAGGGAGCTGGGGACCCCAAAACTGCACTGGGGAAAGGAGCTTGGCTGGAGCCCATGTTGGATGCACCGGGGCCACAGTAGCTCCTGCTCACACAGGTTCCCCAGCTTGGCTGGGGAACTGGTCCTGGTGTGGGGGGACACATAAGGGGTCCTGTCCAGCACCCCCAGTGGCAGTGACCCCTGGGTGAGAGCAGGATCGGGCCCTTCCTCCTCCCTGCTCTGCCCCACGGTCCCAGGTCTTGGTGCCAGGCAGGGGACAGGGCGCAGCCACCACGCTGTGCCGCCAGCAGAGGGGACCGTGAAGCGCCCTCCTCTTGTCTGAACCCCTGGACACAGCAGGATGGATGTTCAGGGATTGTTTATTGAAAATGGCAGAATGTAAACCAACAGAAGAAAAAGGCAAATGAGAAAAGCTTTAAAAACAAGAAACACAAATGAAACGACAGAAAACACCACACGAAGAGGAAGCATCTCCAGGGGTGGGGGCTCCCCAGGCCACAGGGCACGTCCCGGCCCCACAGGCCTTACCGAACAAGACACCAGGACACCCTGGCTCCGCGGTGGCCCCAGCCGCTGTCCCACTCCACAGTGCAGGCACAAATCGCTGGGGGTCCTGTTTTCTGCCCAGCCCATGGGGAGGGGGCACAAGATCCAACGCTCGACCACGCACAAGTGACTTCACAGCCCAAAGCCACCTCCTCGTCCCTCTGGTCACCACCCCGCAGCAGGTGTCGGGGGAGAAGGCTCTGGGGTCACCGGCCACTTGTTGCAAAGGCCACTGAACTCAGAAAAAATAAAATAGCAAAAAGTGTTTGTGTTGCAAGTGCGGGGGGGGTGACCCCAGCCTGCAGCGAGTCCTGCCCTAGGGTGGGAGGGAGCTGCCCTCCCGTCACCCCTCCACCCAAAACAGCCTTAAAATTCCCTGTAAAATGATGAATCAGAGCTGCCGGCAGCTGCATGGCACAGCCAAGGCCTGTGGTGAGAAGGGTGAAGTTCCTCCTCGTGACAGCCAGAGGGAACTTCAATCCCTTCCCAGCAAGTTTCCCACCCATCCCACACCCCAGGAAAGGCTCCGGGTGACGAGGGGACACGTTTCCCCATGAGCAGTGAGAGGGGACACGGGAAGCTGCCCCTCACACGGAGCCAGGTGACACAGGGCAGAAGCAGCAAGGGGGTGCAGCAGAGGGAAGTAGCAGCAGAAATCCAGGGCGCAAGCTGCAGCCAGCGCAGGATGGTTTAGTGTTTAATGTCACAGCCATCCCACCTTTGGGGACAAGGCTGCTTCCACCAGCTCCACAGGGAGGTCAGGGCTGGATTAATCATTTCCAGGTGGCAGCGGAACGTGGGGATTCACAGACACAGGGTGGGACGAGCGTCTCGAAGGCCACTTTGCGGTACGGAGCTCCAGGGAGGTTTGGTCCGGCAGGACACAGAGGTGAAGTTGGCAAACAGGACACAGGGGGCTGGGGAAGGTCCCGGCGAGGGCAGTGATAGCACAATGTCACCTCCCCTTCCCACAAGGCACCGACCTTCCCAGAAACACCGCAGCCGGGAAAACAACCCTGTCCTGACCAGCTGCCAGAGGAAGGCCCAGGGGGATCTCCCTGCGCCACATAAATAGCTCCTTTTCCCAAGAAAAACACAACCCGCAGCTCAGAGACCCGGCTGAAACCAGAGAGCAGGCGTGCACTGCGCACGGAGGAGTCACCGCAACCTGCCCCAGGAGGATCTGGTTAGGGTTACATCAGGAGCTGCACCACGGGACACTGCCGGGAACTGGCAACAACCCTCAAATAAACAAACACCCTGAAATCAGACGCAGCAAAATGTTCCTCCAGCCCAGAGAGGCCGCCGCTGCACAGAAACCCCCTGCCAGGATCGCTGGGAAACATCATCGCCGTCACACCCCAAAAGAAGAGTCTGAAGGCAGGCAGGGCTGGAGACGTGCGGCTGGAGGAGGGGATGGCCAGTGCCGCTGGGGCAGAGGGAGGACGTGACAGACGTGGGGGGGACCCCGCGCTCCTCCGCCCCACACGCCGGACCCCGTGCGGGGCAGCTGTCCGCAGGGCTGAGAGGACAGCTCAGTTCCGCAGTGCGGCCAACCTGGAGGGGACAGGATGAGAGGGACAGGGTGAGAGCAGCAGGACATGGCCACCACCCCACAGGACACGACCACCACCCCGCAGGGCCCTGCAGCCAGTGCATGCCACCGCAGCCCCTGTCCCTCTCCCTGTGCCATCCCCATCTCCCCACGCCACAGCCTAGGGGCTGTCCCCTGTCCCCGGTCCCCAGCCGCGGCTGCGCAGGGAGAGGAAGCTCCTCAGCGTCTCCTGGGGCAGTTCCAGTGAGACAGTCTGTTCCGGAGCTGTTTGACGGTCAGTGCCAAGTGTTCCCGGAGCGGCAGCAGCTGCGTGAGGGTAAGCACAGAGCAAGGGGGACTGTTCTGCACCTCCTGTATAAGAGCCCGCTGCCTACTGCCAAAACCACCCCCGTCCCCAGGCCCGCAGCGTCCCCACAGCCCCAAACGGCCACCGCGCAGGTGCCATGGGGACTGCTGGGCTCCGGCCTGCCCGAGAGCGAGAGAGGGGGCTCAGCACCCCCTCAGCTGGCCCCGATAGGCTGACTGCTTCCCTGCACACCCTTGAGGGATCCCCGGAAAGGACTCAAACTGCCTGGACACGAGGTGAAAGACCCAGGAGGGAACAAACCTCCGCGAGAGCTGGTCCTCCTGGGAGCGCAGGGAGCTCTCCCCCACAGCCGAGGCGCCCTCGGGGAGCTGGCTCAGCTGATCCATGATTTCCAGCCCGTTCTCCTCTGCGATCTGCACGATCAAGCTGTCCACCTGCTCTTGCGGCGTGGTCAGCGTGGTGGCGGAGCTCATGGAGTCCTCCATGACCTGCAGCAGAACCAGATGTCACCCCATCCCCCAGGAAAAGCCCAGCCCAACGAACCAGCTGCAGAATCCACATGGCCACCAGCACCTTTGTGACAACGGCCCCAAGCCTGACAGCACCGTTACTGCAGAGGGGAACCTGCGTGACAGTTTGCTGTGACACAGGGACAGCCACCTCCTCTTTTCTCCTCATCTGCTGCATTCATCTCTTTGCACAGCAAACTCCTTCCCCACCAGGCAGTGGACTCGTCTCCTTCCCAGCATCTCCCACACCCTCCAAATGCAGCAAGCGGAACTGCGGGAGCAGCCTGGGGGGTTTCCCGAGGGGAACAGGGCGCTGCTGCAGAATCCTGGGACCCAGCGCGTTACAGTTCACAGGGACCAACCGCCCTCCCCAACCCACCCTCCCAGACCCCTCTGAGCACCCCAGCACTTACTGACGTGTGAACATCCAAATTCTGAACCTGCTGCTCAAATTTATCCATCACTGCAGACACCTTCTGCAGGTCCATGGAGCTCAGAGCCTTGTCCAAGGCCTTGGTCACCTGGGCCATATTTTTCGTCACCTGCAAGAGGAGATTCCTTCAGAGATGCTCCTCAAACACAAGGTACATCCCTCTAAGAGAAAAAAACAGGCCAGTGAAGAAGAAACTGGTGTTACTGACGCGGGATCCTTCCCGGGGAAAGGGAGCCCAAGGAGGTTCAAGGCAGCGAGAGGGAAGAGCTGATGTTCGCTCTCCATGGGGCACAGACCATCTGGAAGCCCCACGCAGAGGCTCTTACCCCCTTCATCGTCACGGCCGTCTGCACCTTGGAGGCCACCGCGTCCACCCGGGACGACATGCGGAGCCAATTGAGCCCCTCGTTCTTCTTGCGGATGGCGTTCTCCGCGTAGACGCGCGCGCACTCCACATTCTTCTGCTGCAGTGCCTGGAAGGGCAAAGGGCAACCGCTGGCACAGGGAACCCACCACAGGTTTATAAACAAGGCGCTCCGGTTCTGCCGGGCGTGTTTCCAGCAGGAAACGGCTCCCCCGTGACCCACCCACCTTTTTGATCTTGGCTTGCTCGGCCTTGGAGTCTTTCTCAGCTTTTTTGGCGAGTTTCTCCAGCTGCTTCGCTGTGAACTGTGGAGAAATCACCGGGTCGGTGCCGGAACTCGGCAGCACAGGACCAGGGACCGGGGGGAGCAGAGCCCCGCCCCACCCCGCCCAGCATCGGCCGCCCCGGGGAGCCGCTGAGCCGGGTCCCCCGTGGAGGCTCCCAGAGCAAACCGGGGAGAACGCCCGTCCCGCTGCCGGGAACGCGCCGGGAACGGCGGCCCCGGGGGACAAACCCGGCCGGCGGGCTCCCAGACAGCCCGGGAAGGCGGGGCTCCGCAGGCCGGGGCCCGACTCAGCCACCGGGCCGCAGCAGCAGCCCCGACGCGGCGGAATCAGCGGGCGGATGGTCCCGGGGGTGGACACGGCTGCCGGCGCTTCGGGACCGACCGTCCGTGAGGCGAAGGGCCCGCCGGCGGCCTCACCTTCAGCTGGAACAGCGTGTCTGGAAGGGAAGGAGAACGCGGCTCAGGGCCGGCGCACCGGGGGCCAGGCCGGGACCGGAGACCGGAGACCGGGGCTGGGCCTGGGCCCCGGCGTGCCCCGCCCCCGGCGTGCCCCGCCCCCCGTGCGCCCCCGGCCCGGCCCCGCCCACCAGGAGAAGCTCCAGCCCCGCACACCGGGGCCGGCCCGGCGGAGCCCCCGTCACCGCCCGCCCTCACCGTCCATCCTGCCCGCCGCCGCTTCCGGGTTCCGCGGCCGCCGCTTCCGGGGTGCGCGCGCCCGACTCTCGCGAGAGTGCCGCCTGGCCGGGAGGTCACGTGGGTGTGCCGGGTGCGACGCTCGAGGGGGCGGGGTCACACGCACTGGGGGCGGGGTCACGCCGGGATAGTCTCACAGCCACGACGGGCGGGGCCATAAGGGGGCGGAGCTACACGGGTGCGAGGCTGCCCGCCGCCTGGGCCCCAGCCGCGCCTAGCAACCGTCGTCAGGCGGCAGCGCGGGGGGCGTGGTCTGCGCGGAGGCGGTGCGGCGCATGCGTTAGGGGGCGTGGCTGGCGGCGCGCGGCCAGCATGGCGGAGAGCGGCCCGGCGGAGGAGCTGCAGCCGCTGCGGCTGCGGCGCCTGCGGGGAGACGGGTTCTGCGAGGTGCCGGCAGCCGACAGGGTGAGCGGGGCCCCGGGGGAGCTGGAAGGGGGTCGCAGGGGCCTCAGGGCCCGGGCTAGGAGTGGCCCAGGGCCCGATGAGAGGGCGGCTGCCCCGGGCAGCGTGCGGTGCCTGCGGGGCCGGGGGCAACCGGGACAGGGGGCTCCTCGGGGAGCCCGGCCCAGGGCTGGAGGAGCCGCCTCTGTCCCAGACGCTGCTCCGGGCGGTGCTTCCAGAACGCCCGTTTGGTCCGTAAGCGCCGGGTCTGCCCGGTGAGGCGGGTGGGCTCCGGTCACCCGCGGAGGTGGCGTGTCCCGGTGACAGAGCGCCCAGGGCTGTCCCGGAGCCGCCTCTGACCCGGCCGTTCGGTTCCAGCTGGGACGATGCCGGAGCGTGAAGGAGTTCGAGAAGCTGAACCGGATCGGAGAGGGAACCTACGGAATCGTGTGTAAGGGCAGCCGTGTGGCTCTCGGGCGGGGGCGAGAGGGGTCCGCAGCCCAGCTACCCACATCTGGACACGGGGAGCGTGTGGGGCTGGGGGACACTGGGCTGAGAGGAGGGGTCACAATAAAAACAGCGTTTGTTCTCTGGTCCTGTGCTGCTCTTCCAGACCGGGCCCGGGATACCCTGACAGATGAGACCGTGGCGTTGAAGAAGGTGCGGATGGACAACGAGAAAGATGGTAATGGAGGAGCGGGGGCGGCTCGTGGGGCGGGCGGGAGTGTCCCGGCCCCTGCTCGAGGCAGCGGCAGTTGCTCCCCGCAGGAATGCCCGTCAGCAGCCTGCGGGAGATCACCCTGCTCCTGCAGCTCCAGCACCCCAACATCGTGGAGCTGAAGGAGGTGGTTGTGGGGAACCACCTGGAGAGGTGAGGGTCTCCCCCGTGCCCTCCGCACTCCCGTATCTGCTGTTCAGCCCCTTCTTGGTCCCCTGAGCCACCTCTCGTGGCACAGACCTGCATGGGGACACCTCCTGGGGGAGGCCCCTGACTGCATCTTGTTTGTGACAGCATTTTTCTGGTGATGGGCTACTGCGAGCAGGACCTTGCCAGCCTTCTCGAGAACATGCAGACGCCTTTTTCAGAGGCTCAGGTAAAAGTTGGGCTGAGCTTTGGGTACGTAACCCCTCAGACGGTGTCACTGCTCCAGACAAAACACAGTGGCCACCAGCACAGAATCCCCAGACTTTGTGATCCGTGGGCTTTGGGCAGGGCTGGGGTGAGCTGGGATTCCTGGAGAGCATGGGCTGAGCTCACAGAATGCAGCGGGGACTTTCCAGGCTGGGTTTTGGGCTGGAACAAACAGGCAGGGAAACAATGCATGGACAAAACGTGCCCCAGCCAACTCATGAGCACCTCTTGGGGGGACACGGGTGCTGAAAGGCTGTGGAGCAGTGACAGACGCAGCCCCAAAGCAGCTGTAGGGGTTTAACCTCTGGGGTTTGCTTGGCTAGTGCTGCACTCGCAGAGGTGAGAGCTCCTGTTCTCTGTCTGCAGGTCAAGTGCATCACCCTGCAAGTCCTCAAGGGGCTGCAGTACCTGCACGAGAACTACATCATCCACAGGTGGGGCAGCAGGACAAACGTAGTGGAAAAGGGGGAGATGGGGCTGATGGAGGGGAACCTGCCAAGCCCCGAACCGTGGGGGGATTCTTCACCTCCCGTGTCCTGGCACAGGCAGCACTGCAGGGAGAAGCTCTGGGGGGGTTTGCTGTGAATCGGCAGCTCCGTGCGGGAGCTGGTGGGGCAGGGAGGCCACTGAGTGATGAGATGAGATTCTCCTCATGCTGGCTCAGCTCCGGGGCTCTGCAGCTGCCCGGGGCCGCGCCGGGAGGACAGTGCTGACCAGCCACTCCGTTCCCCGGCAGGGATCTGAAGGTGTCCAACCTGCTCATGACTGACAAAGGCTGTGTGAAGATTGGTGAGTCCCCAGTAGCTGTGGTGGCTGTGCCCGCAGCACTCGCTGCGCCCCGTGACACAGCTGGGGCTCACAGCTCACCTGACCTCGAGTCTCTGTTGCAGCCGATTTTGGCCTGGCACGCACCTACGGGATGCCGCCAAAGCCCATGACCCCCAAAGTTGTCACACTCTGGTGAGTGGCCAGTTTGGGGGGGCTGCATTGGCTCAGAGGGATGCGGGCAAGTCCTTGCAGCACAGTGGGGGCTTCCTTGGTGCCACCGTCCCCCTGAGCCACTGCTGTCCCCTGTGCAGGTACCGAGCGCCCGAGCTGCTGCTGGGGATGACGACCCAGACCACCAGCATCGACATGTGGTAAGGGGAGGGCAGGGGGGCCCCAGGGGACTACAAACCCACAGGGGGGCCGATGGAGGGGCTTCTCCTGCCCCCCCGAATCCTGCAGGGCTGTGGGCTGCATCCTCGCCGAGCTGCTGGCCCACAAGCCGCTGCTGCCGGGCACCTCCGAGATCCACCAGATTGACCTGATTGTGCAGCTCCTGGGGACGCCCAATGAGAACATCTGGCCGGTGAGAATGGGTGCCAGCCCCCTGTTCCCCCCGGCCCCCTGCTCCATGTTCCCTGCCCACTCTGACACTCTGTCCCTCAGGGTTTCTCCCGGCTGCCGCTGGTGAACCAGTACACGCTGCGCAAACAGCCCTACAACAACCTCAAGCACAAGTTCCCCTGGCTCTCGGAGGCCGGGCTGCGGCTGCTCCACTTCCTCTTCATGTATGACCCCAAGAAGCGGTAAGAGCCGGCATGGGCAGGGCTGCTTGTGTCACCCCGTGGCGGGGCTGCCCCCAGGGGCCTTTGGGGTGGGGGTTCCTGCTATGTCCCCTTGTCCCCGCAGAGCAACAGCAAAGGACAGCCTGGAGAGCTCCTACTTCAAGGAGAAGCCTCTGCGTAAGTCGCCCCTCGCTGGGGCAGGGGGGCTGTGGGTCTCGCTGACCCCCCTTCCTGCCCCACTGACCCCGTCCCTGCCCCACAGCCTGCGAGCCAGAGCTCATGCCCACCTTTCCCCACCACCGCAACAAGCGGGCAGCCGCTACCAGTGCGGGGACAGAGAGCCAGGCGAAGCGCGCCAAGCCCTGAGCCCTGGCCCGTGGCGGGCACAGTGTGTGCCGGCCGGGATGGCGTTCTGCTGCAGAACAGCACCGGCCCTGCCAGCTCCGCCTCCCCTGGGATGGATCCTGAAGTCAATTCCCCAGGCTGGCTGGGGAAGCATTGGGATCCCATGTCCTCCAGCACGGGACCAGGCGCAGGAGGGAGGAGAGACGGGGCTGGGGCCCCCCTGGGTGCTGGCGAGGCCAGCCCTGTCCCACGTGGACCCTGTGCTGGCTGCATGGTGTTACCCCGACTTTGCCATCAATAAAAGTATGTGCAGCAGTGAGTGGCCTCGTCCCTTGTCTCCAGCTGTGACCCTGCTCTGCTTCTCCTGGGTCACATGTCCCACCCCAGGGACAACAACACCCCTGGGCCCTGCCTCCAAAACTGGCCTTGAGCAGAGTCTGGCCCTGCTCTCCTGGCCACGTGGCAGTGGGTGGTCCCACAGGCTGTGTCCGTTCCCCAGGACCCACCACAGTCCAGCCCCTGCTCCCCACTTCCTCCCCCCAGGACAGGACACACCAAACGGCGAGGCAGCCGTGCTTTACTGGGGGTACTGAGCACTTACAGGGGAGAACGCTGGGGCCCGTCCTCCCAGAGCCCGGCACAATCCTGCTGTCCCGGGGGCCAAACAGGGTGAGTTTGGTGTCCCTCAGGCAGAGCAGTGGCTGTCCCCCTCCCTCCCTGTCCCTCCCTGTTGCGGGGGCTGGGCACAGCCAGTGGTAGCCCCCAGGGGGTCAGGCCCAGGGGCCAGTGGTGTTGGCTAGCAGCATGTCCACCTCCGTCCGCTGCAGCCAGAGCCGCTGCTGCCGCTCGCCACGCAGCTCCTGCCCACGGTGCCGGCTCTGGCAGAGCTGCCCGGCTGCACAGGCACCGGTGTGGAGCTGCTGGCAGGTGCTGCAGCAGTAGGAGGGCAGCACACCCGGGCGCAGGCAGGAGTGCAGCTGGTAGCAGGGGAGTGCGGGGGCTTCCTGGGGGATGGTGAGGGGCAAATCCTCAGCTCTACCAAGCTCCTGCTCCGGGAAAAGGTGAGAGGAGGAGGTGTTCAGTTCGGGGTTGCCTGTGGAAGGCAGCAGCTCCTGCCCACACTCGCCATCTCTGCAGTGGTCCCAGCCCCTCCCGGGCATGTCCCATGGGCTGCCAGGGTCCTTCCACAGTGCTGGGGAGGCTGCGTCCTCTCCCCCAGTGTCCTCAGGGCTGGCCGGTGTCTCCAGGTAGAGGTCCACATCATCGCCGCAGTCGGCGTCCACCCAGCGCTCCATCCCCAGCCGCTGCAGCATCTCTACACAGGCGTCCGCGGCCCCGGCCACCCGCCGCGCCTCCAGCAGCTCCTCGGGGCGCAGCTGGCGCGGCCGCAGCCGCTGCGCCACCTCCACCAGGATCTCGCACTCCAGCTGGCAGGCGAAGAAGCCACAGGCAGCGGCGACCAGGTTGGGCGCGGGGGGCAGCTGGGAGATGGTCAGACGGTGCCTGTCACGCTGTTCGTAGCCCAGCTGGCTGAAGCTCTGCATCAAGTCGGCTTCGGGGAGTGCTGGGCGCAGCAAGTGCACGTAGGCACCGGAGAAGGTCTGCAATGAGACAGGGGCACAGCTGGGGACACCGGGCACCCCTCCCCACTGCACCCCCAGCCCACTGCCCTCCCCAGCGTGTCCCCCGCTGTCCCTGGGCCCCACCTGCACGGTGCGGAACTCCCTGCGCCAGGGGCAGAGGTAGAGGTTGGTGGCCGCCAGCTCCAGCAGCCGGAAGGCGCAGGCCAGGCCCCGCAGCGCCGGTACCGGGTCGGGGCAGCCCCGCAGCCCCCGGGCCAGCAGGGCCGGGCCGTCCTCCTGCAGGGCCCCCAGCAGCGCCGGCTCCCGCCGCAGCCGCTGCCGCAGCCGCTGCCCGAAGGCGGGGTCGGAGCAGGGGCCGGGGCGGCCCCGGCGGAGCTCCCGCTCCAGGCAGCGCCGGTATTCCTGCCGGTACTGCTGCGGGTGCTCCTGCCCGTAGTGCTGCCGCAGCGCCGAGCCCGCGCACATCCTGGGGGTGCCGCAGCCTCAGCCCCGGTCCCAGTCCCGGCTCCTGCCCCCCGGGTCCGGTTCCCCGGGCCCCGCGCTCCGCACGGGCGGTCCTTCCGCTTCCCGCGCCACGCCCACCGCGGAGTGACGTCACCGTGATGGGCGGTGCCCGCCAGAGGCTTCGCCCCAAGGGGCGGGGCTGACTGCGCCGACAGCGCCCCCCGGAGGCTGGGGGGGAGCAGCGGCGCCGGCGGTGTCGCCCCACAGGGAACCCCCGGTGGGGATCGAGACCTGCCTGTGCCCCGGAGGGCGGAGAGGATCCCCCGGTGCCGCCTCCTCACTGCAGGGATTCCAGGTAGGACAGGGCGCTCTGCAGGGACGTCAGGCAGTACCCCTCCTCCCCGATCAGGTACCTGCGCCACACCGCACCACGCTGTCATGGCCGGGACACCGCCACGGCCACCACACCACCAGAGCCACCATGCTGTCACGGCCAGGATGCTGCCATGGCCACCACACCATCACAGCCTCACTGTCATAGCCAGAGCATTGCTATGGCCAAGACACCACCACACTTACCACACCACCATGGCCACCACACCGCAGCCCTGCACCCACAGAAGCTGCAGCTCCCACCCCACTCCCCTCCCCATCCCCACCCCTGGACCGGGTGCCCGGGGCTGACAGTGCCCCCACACCTACCCCTCGTGGATGAACTCCTCCATGGCGGCGCACTCGGAGAGCAGCTGGGGCAGCCCCGTCCGCAGCACCACGTAGGACAGGATGGGCAAGAGGTCATCAGCCCCGCTGCCACCAACAGGACCGTCAGCCACCCCAGCAATGGTGACACTGGCCCCAACGCCACCCACCAGCAACAGGAACCCCTTGCCCCACAGCTGCACACCCAGCACCCCACTGCCTGGCACTGCTGTGGCTCTGCACTGCCTGGCCGTGGGGCTGGCTGTCCCCCATGTCCCCTGTACCCCGCCATGTCCCTCTTGTCCCCCATGTCCCTCATGTCCCCTGCACCCCCCATGTCCCCTGTATGCCCTGTGTCCCCCTGTCCCCTGCACGCAGTGTCCCCGCACTCACATGGCAGCCGATGTGGGGCCCTGGCCATCCCCAGCCCCGCAGTACTCCTCGGCGCACTCGCAGATGCTGCGCAGGGCTCGCACTACGGCACAGAGCGGGTGCTGAGGGTCACCCCACTGTCCCCCAAGGTCCCCCTGCCAGCCCAGCCCCCCGGCCCTGCACCGATGCACTCCAGCTTCCTGCGGGGACACGTCTCCAGCGGGATGAGGCGCAGGTCCTCGATGGCGGAGCCATATGCGGGGCAGCCGGGAGCCGTGGGGAAGAGCCGGGAGGACAGTCCCATGTCGGTAGGGCCGGCGTGCCGGTGCTGCTCCATGCTGCGGGCCAGGGCTGCCTCGCGGGGCCGGTGCACGTTCCTGCGGGCACAGAGGTGAGGGGCTGGCGGGGAGGGGGCCAGGGAGCCACGGGGGTCCAGCCCCGGGGCTGTGGTACCTGTATAGGGCCAGCAGTGGGGCCCAGAGCGGGGGGAAGAACGCCTCCTCCAGGCACGCCAGGCTCTGGTCCTTGCCGGCGGCCGTGTTGAGCCCCTCGAAGGCCAGCAGTGTCAGGGACAGCAGCCTGTCTGGGAAGGGACGAGTTACGCAGCACGTTCAGCAAGTGCCCACAAGACCCACTGGCCCCCTTACCCTGCACCCCGAGTCCACCCCGGCTAAAACAACAGGGTGCCAGGAGCCCCTCCTCCCCCTGAGAGCCCATGGCTGGGGAGAGCCCCTGACCCCGACCCTCACCAATGGCATTGTGGATGTCCCGCACGATGCCCTTCAGCTGCTCGGGCAACGCTGGCTCCTTCCCAAGGGGCTCCGCAGGGGTCCAGCCCTCCGGCGACGCCAGGAACCGCTCCAAGTCCTCAAAGGAGCTCTCCCGGGGGGCCACGGGGGGCTGGGGGGCTGCTGCTGGCCCTGGACACCCACCCTCCACCCGTGGGGTGCCGGGACCACCGTCAGCAACAGGGGTGCTGGACAGACTGTGCCGCAGGCCGGCTGCGCCATGCTCGGGCACCGAGAACATGCAGTGGAGGCTGCGGGAGGCCCGGAGCCGGCGGCCCCCCAGTTCGGCGGGTAACGAGCCCCCGGCGTCCAGCGAGAGGAAGGGGAGGCCGGTGGGGGAGGCGGGGGGGTCGGCGGTGCTGTGGCTGACAGCCGGATACAGGCGGGCGTACACCGCACACTGCAGCTGCCGCAGGAGCCGCGCGATGGGGTGATCGGGGAAGCTGGACACAGAGGGAGGGGTGGGCAGGGGGCTCCAGCACGTGGCTGTGGCCCCCGCTCTGAGCAGAACCCCCCAGCCCTGCACTACCTGAGGAGGCAGGAGAAGAGCCCCGAGACCAGGGAGAGATCGGACGGGCTGCGCTTCAGCCGGGCCTTCCACTGCCGCGGCCAGTCCTGGGGGACGGCACAGAGTCCTGCCCACGGCACCCTGCCCCACAGCACAGTGTCCTGCCCCCATGGTGCCTGGGGACAGCACAGCACCCTGCCCCAGCAGCACCCAGGGGTGTCAAGGCCTCTTGCCACACAGCACCCAAGGACAGCACACACCATGCCCCACGGCACTGGCCTGTCCCCACGGCACCCACGGCAGACAGTGCGCACTCACGTGGTCCTGCTCATACTCGAGGATGGCAGCATACAGGGCTCTCTGCTCCTGCTCCTCGGGGGTGAGTGCCACGCTGCTGGAGAACCTCCTGTGGGTGCAATGGCCCTGGGTGACAGCTCCTGCCAGCGTGGCCCCCGGGGTCCCTGCTGTGACATCCCCCCTCACCTGTTGGCAGCCTCCTGCAGCCGCAGCCGCCGCTCCTCCATCTTCCGCTGCAGCTGGGCCACAGCAGCGTTAAGGCTCTGCAGCCCCCACATTGCCACAGCACCCGCCCGGCACCACTCACCCACCGCCCTGGCACAACCGCTGCCCTGGCACCACCACGGCAGCCTGGGGCCAGGATCAGCCCCTCTCCCACCTCCATCCCCCGATCAGCGGGTAGCAGGACAGGACTGGGCACCCAACAGCCTGTGTGGGGTGGGTGCAGCCCAGGGACAGGGCACAGGGGCTGCTGCAGCATGCAGGGCTGCAGACATGGGGCACAGCGCAGGCTCTGCCACAGCCCGGTGCGGCCGTGGGGCCCCCCAGAGCTCGCTCCCCCGGGAAGGATACCGTCTCCTCCCGGGCCTTGGCGATCAACAGGTTCTCCATCATCTGCCGCTGCAGGGACAGCGTCTGTGAAGCAGGTGGTGTGTTGGGGATGCCTGACCAAAGCTATGGCCCCCAACATGGAGCAGGGGCCCCCCAGGACCCTCTCCCCTCCCTCCCTGGGGCTCCCCACTTGCCAGCGAGGTCTTCTGCAGTGCCTGGCTGGGGTTCAGCCGTGCCACCCGCGCCTCGTAGGCAGCCTTCAGCTTCTGGTTCTGCAGAGACGCCTCCTCCAGCGGTGTCAGCTCCCTGCCGGGACCCAGCACTCAGCACCCACCACAGGGCTCAGTGACATGACCTGGGATCCCTGCCCTCCTGTCCCACCAACCTGGGACCCTGGCAGATGGGGGCAGACGCCAGCCCCCCATGTCCCACGTACTTGCGTGTGCTCTGCGCCTCGGCGATCTGCAGCTTCTGGAAGATCTCAGGCGGCAGGAAGGGGGAGAGCTTCCCTCCCTCGTCCGAAAAGACCCGGCGGTGCCTGGGGAGGGGAGCGGGGCCCCCGCTTCGCTCCTGCGCAGCCGGTTTGGCCTGGTCTTTCCCTGGGGAGGGAGAGACAGGGCAGATGTCCCCTGCCACCAGCCTGGCCCCCTGGGGGGCTCCACTCCCCAAAGCAGGACCCTAGCTCCCCAAAATCACAGAATCATTTTGGTTGGGAGAGACCCTCAAGCTCATTGAGTCCAACCATTCCCCCACTCCTGGCACTGCCCCATGGCGCTGAGAACCTCATCTCCATCTGTTCAACCCTCCAGGGATGGTGACTCCACCACTGCCCTGGGCAGCCTGTTCCGATGCCCCACAGCCCTTGGGGGAAGAAATTGTTCCCCAGATCCAATCTGAAATGGGACCCCCAAGCCCTCGCTCACCCAGCGCCGCCACGATGGACTTGACCCTCTCCAGACACTGCTCTGCCAGCTTCAGCATCTTCGGGGTGTCGGGGGTGACCACCTCGCTGCCGTCTGGGGGGGAGCACGGGGTGTTGGGGTCACTGGAGCGGACACAGGGTCTGTGGGGGCTCAGCCGGGGGTGCCGTCCTACCTGTCCCTGTCACCTCGTCCTGCAGGGCCCGGGCGATGAGGGCGATGCTCCGCAGGTACTCCACGTATGCCTCCTGCCAGAGAGGGGGGTGAGCACCGGGTGCCGGGGGGTCTCAGCTCCCGTGGGGCCCCCGCCACCCGCGGGCCCTGCAGGGGGCAGGATCGGGCCCTTCGCGGGGGTGTCGGGTCTCCAGGCGGGGCGGCCCGGGGACCCCGCAGCTGTTCGGGGTGTCTCCCACGGCCTCAGTGGGACCCCGGCCCTCCCGGTGTCCCCAGGGCCGGCCAGGTCCGGGGGTGCGGCCCGGGGCTCTGGTTTCCCCAGGCGCTCACCCGCGCCCGCCCGGCGCTGTCCATCTCCAGGGCGCCGCTCGCCGCCTTCATGGCGGTTTGCAGGGCCCGGCCCGCCCCGGGCCCCCCGGGCCCGTCGCCGCCCGCCGCGGCCATGGCGGCCGCCGCCCGGAACGGCGCGATCGGGCCGCGGCGCCCGGGGGGAGCGCGGCGGGACCGGACCGGCGGCGGGGTCCTCCGGCTGGCAGGGGGCGCTGCGCCGGGCGGGGCGGGGCGGGCCGGGCCGGGCCCGCGGCGGCGGCGGCGATGAAGCGCGATCGGCGCGGCCGGTTCCTGGCGGCCGCGGGCGGCCCCGGCGCGGCGGCCCCCGAGCCCCGACGGCGGCCCGGCACGGCAGCCCGCGGCACCGAGGCGGCGGAGGAGCCCCCCGAGCCCCCCGCCGGGTGGGCCCCGGCGGCCGCCGCCTGGACACGGCCCGGCGCCCTCGGCGAGGCCCCGGAGGCAGGTGAGGCCCGGGCGGGAGGGAGCGCGGCCGCGGGCGGCCCCGGGCACGGCACCGGCACCGGGCGGTTCCCGGCGGGCAGGAGGCGCCGCTGCCGCCCCTCCCCGGGAGCCGCCCCCGTTCCCGGGGCTCCGCGCCCCCGGCAGCCGCTCGGGCGGCGGGTCTGCCTGCGCTGGGCCGGGTTTGCCCGTTTGCTCGGCGGAGCTGCGGCTCCCGCTGTCGGTAAATACCCCGGTGAGGAGCGGGTGCGGCGGCAGAACGGGCGCGGACGCTCCCCGGTGCTGTTGTCCGGCCCGGTTTGGAGGCGGCCGAACCTCCCGGTGCCTGCGGGAGATGAGCGCGATCGCCGAACGGTCCCGAGCGGGTGTCTGGGGACAAACCACCGGTGGTGACAACGGCTGAGCCCCCCCGGGCCGGGCACACACCGACCCCCGGCCCGTCCCCGCCGCTGTCCCCACCCTGGGGCTCTGCGGGTGTCCCCACCACGGGCTCCGCGGGCTGTTTGCGGGGTCCCCGCCACGGCCGGGGCTGCAGGCGGGACCCGCCCCCTCCCTGTCCCCGTCCCGGGCAGGTGGAGGGTTCAAGGCCCGGCTGTGTCCCCCAGGACCCGGAGAGGCTCCGCGGGAGTTTGGCCGGGGCGCAGCGGCGGCTGGAGCCGGAGCTGCGCTCCGCCGGGCGGGGACACTGCGGGACGGGACGGGGCGGTGAACCGGGAGCGGGAGAGGCGCTTTGTGCCCTGCCCCGCTGCTCCGGGTCAGCAGATCCCGGCTCCCTGCCCTACTCCGGACCACGGTCAGGGGGTCTATAACGGGCTGCGAGTGCTGGGGGTTCTCAGGCTCGCAGGGGCTGAGGGATGCGACCGCTGCCTATAAATACTTTAAAGATAAAGGCTGGGGAGGGTGAAGAACTGCTTAATCTGGGGATGGTGTTTGCAAAAGCACAAATGTGCAAGTGAGCCTCGGGAATGCCGCAGCCAGGAGAAGGTTCCCCCGCTGGGGCAGTTGGGGCTGAAAGGCTGATTTTGGGGTGAACGGAGTGTGGTGCGGCACCCTGGTCTGCACGGGGGGCGGTTACGGGGAAGGGCTCGCTCCTCTTGCCCAGCTTTGTTGTGCTCACGCTGAAGCCAGAGGCGGCCGGGCAAGGGGAGCAGCTCACAGCGTGCCGGTGCCTTCGGATGCAGCCACCTGCTCTGCTCTCAGTTCAGTCCTTCCCCGGCAGGAATCGGCAGAGCCCTGAGCACCGGGTACTGTCGCCTCTGCCACGGGAAGTTCTCATCCAGGAGCCTGCGCAATGCGTTCGGGAAGGTGCCGGTGATGGGGGAGAACTCGGAGAAGCAGCGCCGCGTGGACCAGGTCTTCTTCAGCGACTTCCAGCGGCTGGTTGGCGTGGCGGTGCGGCAGGACCCCGCACTTCCCCAGTTCGTCTGCAAGAAATGCCACGCGCAGTTCTACAAATGTCGCAGCGTACTCAGGACGTTTATCCAGAGGGTGAACGCATCTCCCACGGGCCACATGAAGTCGAAAGGAAAGTACGTGGCAGTTCTTCCTTCCCGGGAGCAGTAACTTGCTGTGTGTTGGCGCGTGGTCCCTCCGTAACCCCCGAGACCCCACTGTGCTGTTCTGGTTTTTGCAGAAGTAGCACGGGCCAGGCCCAGCCAGGCGCGGAAGGAGGTGCCTCCTGTCTGGGTGAGTCTCTGCTCCCAGAGCTCTTTTCTTTTTGTGATACCATTAACAGAAAGGCTGGGGCTTACATGTGCTGGGGAATGACCCGTGGCAGGGCTGTTCCTGCGCCCCTCGGCACTGCCATGCCCACTCTGGCTGGTTCTCACTGCCACGGGCTCTCCCTGGGACGGTCCTCACTGGCACCGGCCGCCCTGAGCTGAGCTCACGGGGCACAGGCCATGGCAGAGTTGTGAGAGGCAGGCAGAGCAGGTTTGGGGGTAATCGGGCACTGAGGGGCAATCAGAAATACATTTTCAGCTGTAAAATGCACTTCCAGCTGTAAAATCAATGACCTTGGCAGCCAGTGGGACCATCCATATCCCAGTGCCTGCAGCTGCAGCACCTTCAGGGTGTCTCCCACCTGCCTTCAGATGCACAAGCCCAGCGCAGCCGTGGTCCCCAGCCCTGTCCCCTCCCCAGGGGGGTGGCGGGTCTCTCCCTGTGGGTGGCCATGCCCTTTGCTGGCCCAGGGGACTGACTGTGCCTGTGCTGCCTGTCCCCCCTGCCAGTGGACCTGATCACATCCAGCCCGCAGTGCCTGCACAGCCTGGTGTCGTGGGCGCACACGCATGCTGGGAGCTGCCCTGCGGTGCCCAGCCTGCGCAGCGTCCTCTCCTCCGAGTACTGCGGCATCATCCGCGCTGTCTGGGGCTGCGGCGACGGCCATGACTACGTCATGGATACGGATTCGGACTGTAGCACGGTGCTCATCGACAACGCCTTGTCCGTCAAACGGGAGTGGAACAAGAGCGTGGCGCAGCGCTTGACTGACAACGGGGCAGACAATGCTGAGGCTGTTTCTACTCCCAAAGCCCAGCACGCTCCAGTAAGGACAACCCCTTGCCAGCAGCCTGCAAACAAAGGGACCACATCGGAACCACTGAACGTGGAGAACGAGCTACCACAGAACAGGGATTCATCTCACTCGCAACTGGACAGCGCGGCCTCCGTACAGGAGCAAGCCCTGCCGCAGCCCATGTCACCGCTGAGCGGTGCCACAGGTAAGGGATTCACCGTCTGATTCCCTCTGGGGAGGGACAGAGAGCCGGCGCAGGGAGCAGTGGTGGGGCTGGGCCCCTCCTCGGGGACTCCAGCTGCCCAGGGAGGACGCTGACCTTGGGGGGAGCGCAGGTTGCCCAGAGAGTCACCTCTGATGGGGGACACTGAGGTGCAAGGGAACACGGGTTCAGCCAACCACGTTGCACAAAACGAGCCGGTCTCCTCACCCCAGGTGCTGTTTCCCCCGATCAAGAGGGTGAGACCCTGCTGCCCTGCTCTGCCAGGGACGTGTGCCTGTCAAGCAGTGTGGAACAGTTGCTGGTTCTCTAGAACCATGTTTGTCAGAGGTTTCTTTCTGCTCAATCCAAACCCTGTCCATATTCCAGCAAGGAGGGGTTGGGTGATGCCCAACAGCAGGAGCCGGGTGGGCTGGCCCGTGAGCCGAGTTAACGTGGGTTTACTGCTGAAATCCCCAAATGCCACTTCCAGAAGAGGGGAATTAACAGCGATTTTGAGTTGCAGAAGCTGGGCCGTTTTTGGCTCTGACAGCCACAAGAGGTGGAAAGAGAAACAGCAGCTGGGACCCACTTGGGGATGAGTCTTTGGGTTATGGAGTGGGTGTCATGGGGGAAACCACAAGATGCTGGTGGGACCTCCAGAGTCAAGACTCTCCCTGTCCCTGGGGCGCAGGGCAAGCAGTCTCCGAGCACTCGAGATGCAGAATTTGGTTTAGATAATCGTGAACTTGTGAGGGAGCACGTGTATTCATGCAGTATGAGCCGCCATGAGTGAACCCAGAGCGGTCGGCTCCTTCTCCGCAGCCATATCCGCTGGCCGTTTTTTGCTGCTTTTCCTCGTAACGCGCCGTGTTCTCTCTCCTTCACTCCCCAGGACAGTTGAGTGGGAAGCAGGTTCTGGCTGCAACGTCGGATGAGCGGGTAAAAGACGAGTTCAGTGACCTTTCTGAGGGGTGAGAGAAGAGTGGGTTTCAAATAGCCTAAATGTCTTCTTTGCCAGTATGACTGACCCGCCTCGGAGAGCTCTTTCTCCACCGGTGACCTGGTCCCCGAGGCCACCAGCGGTGTGGGGCAGTGGCTCCGCCGTGGCTGTGCTGGAGCTCACACCACCAAAGTGCTGACCCCCCCCTCCTCAATCCCTCTGCGGGGGGGTTTGCACAGCGGTGTGCGTGTGTTTGCACACGTGTGCCTCTGGTGGCTGATTCCAGCAAACCTGCTCCCATTTCAGTCCCTTCCATGCTCTGGGGAAGGGGCTGTGCAGGGGGTGTCAGGGTTTGCTCGGTCACGGGGTTGGGGCTGCGGGAGAGCGACGGGCGGCACTCAGAGAAATCGCCCCGTTGGCTCCCGGGGAGAGCGATCAATGGGGAGCAGGATGGACTCTGCAGTGCAGCAGTCTTATGACCAAACATTTGGCTAAATCCTTCCATTGTAGGAGTTTAACGTGAGGCTCATCAATAACCGATAATTGAATCCAATCATTCTCAGTCTATGAAGTGGCTGAGCACAGACCTATTTTGGTGCATCAGCTAAATCTGGCAGCTGTCACAGTAAAAGTGCCCCAATAGTTTATTGCCTATTTCCTGTTTTCAGAATCAATCATTTCTTGTGTGGCTTAGGGCTTAAAAGGAGGAGAAAGGAAAACTCAAACCTCTGTGGCTGCTGTGTATGAGGAAACACAGAATGACCTGCAGCTTAATTAACCTGCGCCAGACAATTACATTGCATTCTTGCTTTACAAATTGCTTGTCCCAATACAGGAAGCGGTGGCAACGTCCCTCAACCGTAAATAGATCTTTTCAGTAACAGCTGGTTTTTGTTCTCCTGACAGTGGCTCAATTATCCTCGCAGAGATCTGGTGGTAAAAGGGCTGAATTTTGCTCTTTGCTGCGTTCACCGTGCTGTTTGCTCGGGGAGGTTATGGGGGAGAACATGTGGAGCCTCGGCTGCTGCACACGGGGGACGGATGCACCGGGAATACAGAACACGTATCACGGCTGCTGCCGGTGCAGTGTTGGTAACGGCATCTTCTCTCTCTCAGGGACTTCTTGAGCGATGATGAAAATGAGAAGCGGAACATGGCATCTTCAGACGACTCCTTCGAGCCATACCCTGAAAAGAAGTAAGTTGCTTCCTGCAGGGTTAACAGAGCTCTGCCCACTCTGCTGAGCTGGGCTCAACTGGGCCAGCATCATCACGTTCCCGGTGGCCTCGGTCCCCTCCCTGTCCCTGCCAGGGGGTCCCCACGCTGCCACAGCACCCGTGTCCCTGTCGGGTTAGAGTGTGGCCACGTCCCTCATCCCTGGCACTAAGTTGGGCAGCTCAGCTCATGCGGGCCCCTGCATTGCCAGGTCATGTGTCAGGCTGAGCCGTCAGACCAGGCTTAACACTTGGGGATGATCAGGTGGGAGGACTAAAACCAAGATCAATATTAAACCACTCTCCTTCTTCCCTTCTTGCAGGGTTTCTAGCAAGAAAAGTGACAGCAAAGAAGCCAAGAAGGCAGAAGAGCCCAAAATAAGGAAGAAGCCGGGGCCTAAGCCGGGCTGGAAAAAAAAAATCAAATGTGAAAGGTACCGCAGAGCAGGGGTGGGGGGCAGCACCCCCATGTGTGCACATGGCTGACGGCGGGTTCTGCTTCGCAGGGAGGAGCTGCCCACCATCTACAAGTGTCCTTACCAGGGCTGCACTGCGGTCTACAGAGGGGCGGACGGCATGAAGGTGCGTTCGGGGTTCGCTCCCATCTCCAGCCCACAGCTCTGAGCATTACGGAGCAGTGTCCATGTGAAGAGAGGGTCTCTGATGGATTTAATTCACTGCCTCGCTCTGTGGGAGGCAACGAGCTGCTAAGCAAAGTCCTGCTGCGAGTCTGAGTTCTTTTGTGTGCTCCCAAATGCACTGGGCGCTGCTCCGGCTCCGTGCACTGCTCTGGCCACCAGCCGCTGGCTTGGCAGTGGCTCCAGGAGTGAGCCATACTGTGTCCTGGTAAAGCCCCCGCTGCTGCGGATAGATTTGGGTGCAAATCTCTGTGTTTTCACAGTGAAGCAGTGCTGACGTGTGAGCCTACCAAGATGCGCGTCTCATTTATTGGGGCGTTCAAGTTTGTCACTGGGGAAAATGCAACTCAGGGGTTGGGAAACTCTGTCCTTTCTTTGCAGAAACACATCAAAGAGCATCATGAAGAGGTTCGGGAGAGGCCCTGTCCTCACCCTGGCTGCAACAAGGTGTTTATGATTGACCGGTACCTGCAGCGTCATGTGAAACTCATCCATACAGGTGTGTCCCAGCCGGCAACAGGCATTACAGACATCCAGCGAGTGGCTACACGAGGCTTGTGCAAGACTCTGGGGGGGTGTAGAACCATCCGTCTCACCTGTAACCCTGTAATGAGCCATCACCGGGGAATGTGAGGCAGAGGCAGGAATTCTGACTCCACCAGTCGGGATGGGCAGCTGTGCATGAGCGTTTCATGCAGGAGAACTCAGTGGAATCACTGACACTCTCCCTTTTTCCCTTGCAGAGGTACGCAATTATATCTGTGATGAATGTGGACAGACCTTCAAGCAACGCAAACACCTCTCGGTCCATCAGATGCGGCACTCGGGAGCAAAGCCCCTCCAGTAAGTGCAAACCAACCCTCCGTTCGTAGCTAGGGAAAGGGAGAGCAGGAGCAAGGACGTTCTGCCGAGCTCTCCTGGTCACTGCCCTTAGCACAGGGTAATTCTGTGATGTGAACCCTGCTGGAGCAGGAGGGTCCTGGCTCAATCGCTTTAAGTGTCCCCCCACAACACCTGCCCCAGCTCCAGAGCTTATAACAGAACAGTTTGTGTTGAAGGAACCTTCCCAGCTCCCCCCGTGCCCCCCCTGCCATGAGCAGGGACATCTTCACCAGCTCAGGTTGCTCAGAGCCCGTCCAGCCTGGCCTGGGATGTCTCCAGGGATGGTTCATCCACCACCTCTCTGGGAACCTGGGCCAGGCTCTCACCACCCTCAGGGCCAACAATTCTTTCCTCCTTGTGGGCTCATTCCGCATGACAAGGAGTGGAGGCCACAGCTGCGGCTCCAGGATCGGCGTTTCCTTGCAGGTGCGAGATCTGCGGTTTCCAGTGCCGGCAGCGCGCGTCGCTCAAGTACCACATGACCAAACACAAAGCGGAGACGGAGCTGGAGTTCGCCTGCGACCAGTGCGGGAAGCGCTTTGAGAAGGCACATAACCTGAACGTCCACATGTCCATGGTGCATCCTCTGACCCAGACTCAGGACAAGGCCAAGTCCCTGGAGCCAGAGCCCCTTCTCCTCAGCACGTCAGGGACTTCAGAGAGCCAGGCAATAAAGCCAGAAGTGACTGTGCAGCAGGAGCCCACCTGAGGGGGATAGGGACGCTTTCCCTGTCCAGTCCTTTAGAAACTTTATGGCAGAGTGGAGATTTTTAATCTACGTTTTAGCCTCCCAAAGAACTCAGTGGAATTAGCTTCAGCTTGCTCAGAAAAAGCTTGTTATCATGCTGTGGTTCTCCATGCTCACGTCCGATTCAGCAGTGTTGTACTAAGAGTCTCTTGACCCTGGGGAGGGGATGGTGGCAGCATCCCTTGGTGTCCCCTTCTCCCCACGCACACAGTTGTAAAACCAGAACTGGCCAAAACTGTTCCTGCCTGTGCAAGCTGCTGCCTGTACAGAAGTGCCCTGTGGTGGCTGTCAGGGTACAGGAGCAGCGCAGTGACTAAAAGCAACTGTTTTGGAAAAAAAAAAAATTATGATTCCCAAAGCAAGTCTAAACTGAAATTTGTAACCTACTTTTTATTGTAACAAAAGCTTCATGGTTATGCTTATAATAAATTATTTACAAAGTTAATTTGAAAGAAACAGTGCTCGTAGAAAGGTGGCACCTTGTCTGACCCTTCCTGCAGAGTTGGGGTGTCCTGCGCATCCCTCAGAAGAGCAGCAGCTCTTCCTCCAGCTCCATAGCTGCCTTGGGCCTCGAGAAGTGCAGGAGAGTGACTCCCAGCTCGGGGTCAAGTTCTTCACACACAGACACGAGCTGGGGAGAGGGCAAACACCCAGTGTTTGATCCACTCGTGC
Source organism: Streptopelia decaocto (assembly GCF_964273445.1). Lineage (NCBI taxonomy): Eukaryota > Metazoa > Chordata > Aves > Columbiformes > Columbidae > Streptopelia > Streptopelia decaocto. The sequence continues at coordinate 6,008,939 of NC_138666.1, read as the reverse complement.
TGCCTCAGAGTGAGTTATAGCAGCACCCAAGCATTTTGCAGAGGGAGAGGAGGGCGAAGCTGTTGCCAATTTGCACAGAAATAAGATGGGCTCCTGGCTGGTGGGAAACATCAGCTCCTGCCACTTGGCCATGCTTGATATTTCCCCCAAGACCAGGCATTAAACAAACAGAGGGAATGAGACAGCGGGAGGGCTGTGTTTAACGTTGCTGAGAAAGCCAGAGGCTGCAGCCCTGCTCCCAAACGTGTCACGGAAATGCTGCGTGTCAGGGGCTCAGCAGGCAGCACCCGCACAGGATCTGTGCCCAGGAAAGGCAGGAGCAGCAATCACACACTGAGAGAGGAGGAAAAAAATTCAACGTACCGATTGGATGTTCCCAAAGCTTCGGGCAGGGCATCGCGGGATGGCACCAAGCAGGAACCGCCGGGCTGTGGCGATGAGCTCCACCGGATCCCCCTGGAGAACACGGAGAAGAGACACGGGCAGTCGAGGCCGAGCACAACATCACTGTGGGCTCTCAGTCCCTGCCGCCAAAAGTGACATGGGAACCACCACACTGCACCCACAGGCTGTTCACAAGTCACACGATCACTTGAGCCGTGACCGCAGTCACCCCGAGGTCCCGCACAGGACAGATAGCGGCCAGACAGCCCAGATTTTGGGCAGCAGCACCGGCAGCTTCTGTCAGCCCCAAGGTGCAAACAGCTGCTGCATCTGCTTCTACAGGAAGGTGGGAACAAGAGGGATGCTGCAAGGGGAAGGGATGAGGAACAGGATTCAGAGTTACAAGAGGGGAAAAAAAAAAAAGGAGACGGAGCTTTACTCACACACTCTGCGAGGTCTGGGACCTCCCCGACTTGATCAGACTGCGGCAAGTCCTTCCCTTCCACAAAGAGCCGGAGCAGCTGGACATACAGATCGAGCGCCACAAGGAGGAAGGTCGGCTCTCGGGTGAGCAGCTCGGGGCGGAAGGCAGGGGTGAGGCTGGAGGTGACACACCATGTCTGATCAGCGGCCCCGCACAGGATGACAGGAGTCCAGCACAGCAGCTGCTCGTGCTGCTGTCCATGTTACAAATCCCATTGTGTGTGGGGTCACCCCACTGCGAGGAGTGGGGGGGCAGCCGGGGACACCCCTGTTTGAGCATGAAGCTGAAAGGAAACTTCCAGCAAAAGAACTGAGGCTCCTTAAACAAAATTCCTGCTGTGATCAAGTGTTCCCTCCTGCACAGCCAAGGGAAGGGCTCGGCTCACAGCCCAGCAGAACAGTTACCCCACAAACCACCCACCATGTCCTCCCTCGTGACACCTTTCTCCCCAGAAGGACCTTCTGTACCTGTAGAAGGCGAGAGGCAGGAGCTGGATGTGACGGTCCGAGGCTGCGCTGTGCAAGACATGGTATTTTCCAGGGTCTGCGACAGAGAGAAACATTAAGATCCCTGGTGGTTCCTCATGCCACCCTGCAGACCAGTACAGCAGCTGCAGTTTCCTTCCAGCCCACAATTAACACCAGTGCTGGGGTGTGGGGACATCACCAGAAGCCAGCTGTCCCCCCAGGGGATTTCTCTACTAGAGGGAACAAAATTGAGTGTCAGTTGTCCCCAGTCATCAGCTGGGTCACCACACTGCAGAGTGGCAGCCAGGTGCTCTCAGCTTTTACCCAAAGCAGCATTTTTCATGCTCTTACAAAGGCCCATCGGTTCCTTCTCACAGGTACATGTGTTAAAGCACTGGGTCGTGCCGGTCCAGCGCCTAATCGAATGTCTGCACCCCTCAGGGATGAGACATGCTCACCATTCTCTGCCGAAGGGAAGAGCAGCGGCCAGGACGTGCCCCTCTCCTCCAGGCACTGCAAGATCTCCAGCGACCATTCCAGAGACGGCTGAAAATCCACTCCCTCCTGGGTGTCAGAAAGACAGGTCACGTTTGTCTTAGGCTTTAGTTACATCAACCCCAAGAGACTGTGCACATTAAGTGCTCTGTTAAAGGACCATTCTGAATGCAGACCAAGTCTTCCCCTCGCCCAGCAGCCTGGATTCCCCGGGCAGTCAGGCACTGGAGTCAGGCAGTGCCTTCATCCCCCAGCCAGACCAGGGCTTAGCTGAGAATCAGAATCATTTTGATTGGAAAAGATGTTTAAGATCATCAAGTCCAACCGTTCCCCCACCCCTGGCACTGCCCCATGTCCTGAGAACCCCATCTCCATCTGTTCAACCCTCCAGGGATGGTGACTCCATCCATGGTGACTGCCCTGGGCAGCCTGTTCCGATGCCCCACAGCCCTTTGGGGCTAAGATCCAACCTCAACCTCCCCTGGTGCAACTTGAGGCCCTTGAACCCACCTATCAACAGCATCTCTTGGGGCTGTTTTTTTTCTCTTTGCATTACTCATTTTACTTGGAAGAAGCTCCCAGATCTGTTTGCTCAAGGTGTTTATCTCCCCAATGACTCTTCCTCCAGACTCCCCCAAAGACAGACAATGAGGCCAAATGATGATTTTTAACTTAAATCTGCTCCCCAACCCAATCCGTTAGGTGACTACACAAGCAGCTGCACGTCCAAGCCGAGAAAACAGCAAAAAGCATTCCAAGGCAGGAGGGTGCTTGGGGCCAACAGCTGCTGGAAGAACCTTGTCATCTTTGCTCCTTCATTTAATAATGTTAAATCATTTGGAAACCAATGTTCCTCCTTGCTGGGCTGCCCTTCTCCTTTGAAATACCACGTATGTTTCCAGCCTGAGGAAAAACGTCATCTAACAAATGTGAAATGCAACACAAAAGCTGAGAGATGAGGTTCCTGCGCTACCTGGGAGGTGTAAAGCCTGAACAAGAAACTGAAAATAGTAAGTCATTCAGGAAGAGAAATAAAAGCTGCCGTAGCAAAAGGGGAGATGTGTTCGTTAGAGCAAAATCCAGGTTTAATCTGATAGGAACAGACAGGCTTTCAGCAGGCTCTGTCTGGGGTTACTGATCCCTTCCTTCTGGCAGAACAAGCCACCAGCCTTCGCAGTGCCACTATGAAGCATTTTCAGGCAGCAAACCAAGCGGATCAGACATATTTAGTGTCACAAGAATTCTCTCAGGGCTGAACTCACCTTTGGTGCTATTTTTGCCGAGATGAGATCCATGAGCGAGAAGAACAGCAGAGAAATAAGCAGCTACAAGGCAAAGAGATCACTGTTAGTTGTATCCGCGGTGGCTCAGAACTTGTGCTTTCCCATCGGGAAAGAACATTTCATGAAGTGCACTCCCAGGACGGACCTGGATGAACCACAAGTGCTGCCGTTCCTCCCAGGGTAAGGCAACATGTTTGAAGCAGAGAGACTGCAGCCTGGCATCCTTCATTGCTTCTAAGGGGAAATTCCACCCTCAATTCTCTGTCCACAGCCTGCCCTGACTTACGCTTGTTACTGCTTTTCTGATCCCTCCCGCATCCCTTCCTGGCATCCTCCTGTCTCAAGGAGGATTTTTGAGGTGAAAGCTGCTGTTTTTCTGCATGTACCACATGCCCGTATCAACTCGGTGACACCAGTTTCTGACTCACAGCTTTTGGCTCCAGACCAGTGTAAATAGTGAGAGGAGCTGCTACCGTAACTGCTGCCCGGAGTGATAAAACTGAGGCGTGAATAGTCAGGCACAGGTTCCGCTTCAACACCATCTACCTGCGAGTGTCTCCGCACAGGGGACACTGAGCTCTGCTCCCAGCTGTCCCCTGAAAGATCCAGTGACAGAGCTGGGGGCAGCAGCTCAGCTCCCTCCTCAGCAGAGCACTCAGAGAATTCCTCTGCACGAGGGCACCGAGCACGGTCAAGTGGGCACGAATTTCCCAGAACAGACTTGGGAAAACCCTCAGGAGGTCTGGTCCTGGGATTCTCAGCACATCTTCCCCCTGAAAATGCCTCCACTTCTGTCTCACAATTTTTTTGTGTCTCCTTTACCTCCCAGCCAAACTGCCCAAGCTAAAATCCACAAGGATTGCTCAGAGGGAGAGGTGATCCTGGCACGCCTGGACTGGGCTCTCAACCCCCACAGCGCTCTCTGCAGCTTCAGTTTTTAAAGCAGCTGTTTAATTGTCCTCCCTGACTTCACAGAGGAGCCAGTATCTGAGTTAAAAGTTCAAGTTTGGAACAACTTTGCCTCTAGGATAAGTATTTAGCTCCAGGTAATTTACAGTTTATCAATTAGCCACCTACAAGATTTCACAAACAGGATATGAGATTTAACCTCAAGGATATGTCTGTGTCTCAGGACAATAATTTCTCAGTTAAAGACGTTCCAGTCTTCAAGCATAGGGAAGAGCAGACATGTGAAATGCGTTGCCTTGCCTGCTCTGCGTCAGTCCCCAGCCTCTTCAGCGCGTCTCTCTCTCGTCCACACGGCAACTGCTGCTGAACCACGCAGTGGAGGAAGGCGGCCGACGTCCAGGGAGGGCTGGATGGTTGGAAAACCGCTCCTGAGGAAAGGAAGCTAGGAAACAAAAATCAGCATATCAATAAAATAAAATAAAATAAAATACATCACAGCTGTGAATGAGGAGGAAATCAGGGGCTTGGGCAACAGGTATAAGTCTGTGATTGGGACAAAATAAATTATCTCCTTTTTTCTTTCCTGCAGTTGGATGCTACATGGAGACAGGTTAAAAAATGAAAGTCTAGAAGACAGCAGCATTCCCAAATGTCTTTTGTCAGCCATCAGACAGGTAGTTAAGTGTATACACTGTTACACCTGATGTCATTATTACATTTCTATAGCCCGCAAGGAGATTCTTACGCTAAGTTCCCAGGTTTTGGAGAACAGGTGCAGGCTGAACAGCAGCGTGCAGCAGAGGAGCAGTCAGCAGCTCCAGGAAACCAGAGATTCAGCCAGCCCAGGGAGCAAAGGGTGCGGCAGCTCCAGGGAATGACTCAACACTGTGCTAAAGGGATTTCCAGTGTCTGTCCCACAACGACTCTGCCTTCCAGTCTCCTCTGAAAAGATTCTCTTTCCTTATGGTGGAACACTCTGACCCATATCACACGCAAGGTCAGACTAAATAATTATAATGACCTGTTTTGAGGTTAAACTCTACAAAGGGATCTGTGCAGAGCTGTCCTACACGCCTCGGTCCCCATCAGCATTCTGTTCAGCCTGCAGAACCCCCGCCTGCCCCGCGGAACGGCTGTGCCAGGCACTGAACCCGCAGAGAGCCAATTCTCCTGCCCGCAGCCCCGTGCATTCCTCACACACACCGGGCAGCCATGGACTGCCCTGCCCTCAGCTGCTCCAGTCCTTCTGCAAGCGGAGCCTGGAAGAGCCTCCTCCACTGCGAGCAAAGCACCGGCTCCAGCCTGGGCCACCAAAGCTGGGAAGAGAAGCAGAAACCAGCAGCATTAGTGGTGGTGAACTTCGGAGTTGTGTGCATGCTACCTCAGACAGGTACTTGGCGAACAGGTTTTTTTTTTTTCCCCCCTCCATAATGAAAAAGTCCAAATTGTACATGGAAACATAAGAAACGTGAGGAGTTTCACATCCCAGAAATGCAGAGAGGGTCATTTGTGACCGTGTTCATACCATGGTACCCTCAAACTCCTCTAGCAGGACCAGTCATCACAAAAGAACTGTTCGGCAAAAGGTGATGTACACACTTACCACATGCAACAAAAACATGTATCCCCGTGTAAAACAGCGCATGAGCAGTTACACACACAAGAGAGAAAAACATCTGTGCTTTATGGACTTTCTGGTTGTTTGGCACATAACAACCGGTCCCTCCACAGTGAATCCAAAACCAAGTCAAGTCTCCCAGCTTCTCACTCTTGAACAGCCCCTGTCCCACTTCTGCAGTGACACCCCCAAACCAAGGCAGGTTCCATCCCAGCGCCGGGATCAGCAGCACCAGGGGTACTAAAACTCTGCAGTTATCCAAAGGCATTAAGAATTACAACCCCCACACTTCACAGCTTACATTAAGTGAAGTTTGAAATGAATGCTCTGAACCAATGCTGAATTTTCATGTAGCACTCTTAAAATGAAATGTGAGCAGTTACCGCTGCAGAGAAGAGCAAAACAGGACACTTGGTTTGACACACTGCGAGAACATTGTTGACCGCTTCTGCTGGTTCCTCACAGCCCACACTGGCGTTCAGCAGGCCCTGCAAGAGGATAAATTACCAGATGACTACACACACATGTGCTTTGAAGTATTAATAACTCCCCAAGCCTCCTGTAAACTAATCAGAGGTAACTGTAGGGGTCAGCATGGCCCAGCAAAAGAACTGTGTGCTTCTGCTTCCCCCACCTGTATATATTGTATTACAATTAACCTCTGCCACTACCTTCCTCCAGCTCCTTCTCTTCACTTTCCTGGATTGCTGCTCTTTTTGGAATTTTCACCAACAACTCTCAAAACAAGGGTACAAATAGCATATCTCATTGCTAAGAACAGCATCTAGTCAGGTATCCTGGTAAAGAAACATCTACTCTGGCCAGGACAGACAACAGAGCAGTAACAAAAGCAGCGTTACCCTGAAGAAGTGGGCGGTGATGTCGTAGGAGAGCGCATACCCCCTGGAACAGACGTTCTTCTGCGAGAAGAGAAGGAGGAAAACACAAAATCATTCCTTCTCTTTTGAATTATGATTTTCTTAAAACACTTTGGGTGTCTCGCACAGCACAAAAGCTCCCTGTGAGATCCTGAGTTATCAGCTCAGAACACAGAAATTTCGTTTCTATGTGAAGCACCAGGTAGAGCTTTGCAGTCTCAGCACTAGGAAGCAAACCGGAGGGCCCAGTGTATCACTGGTTGGTGGCAGCGGCATTTTGATTAACAGTCTTGGAATGAATGAAGGTTTCTGGCTGTGCCTAATGACAGTGCAGGAGCCTTGAAAAGGCCGTTGGAACACAAACCAGTGCTCTAGGGACATGCAAGTCAACTGATCTGCCCCCAGGAAACTGCACAGATGCTTCTGAATGTTTCTCTTGTGTATGTAACACAGGAGGATGAGCAGGATCTCACTCTACACCCAGTAAATTAAATTAACGCCTTGGCATGATGGAGGAATTGGAGAAGAGCTCAGGCCCTTGCTCCTCAGCCTCCACAGGAACACTGTGGGTTCCCCTCTAACCTGCTATGAAAAAACAAAGAGCAGGTGGCACAGACGGACAATGCATCCACACGGGAGAACGTCCCCAAGGCTGCTGCACGTGTGCATGCACCAGAGACACACATTGTTGCAAACAACGCTACTGGAAAAACTCTCAAGAACTGCCCAAGCCATGGCCAGGCTGCTCTGCGATCACCCAACGGTGATTTTTTCCCCTGGACCATGGATCTGCATACACCATTTCCCAAGGATTCTCTCTCAACAGTGTAAAATGCCACCGCAATTCCAAATGGATGAGCCCAAAAGTCATCCCGCAGCAGACAGTGCCGAGGGCACCTCCGCAGAGCTGGAAAGTCTCAAGCATAATGAGCTGAACCTCCCTACGCTCTGATATAAGACAAGCTTGTTTCAAGTTTGGCTGCATTTTAACTCCTGTCCTAACCCAAGTTAAAGTTCTTTCTTTAGAGCATTCGCCAACAAGAAACTGTCATTTGGCTAATGACACATACCAGCTCCGAGTTTACAAAATGAAAAAAGTTTTCACAGTCCAGCATTGTTTTCTTTCCTTTTTGACAAGTCACGATCAGGGCGGACGCAGGGAGCCCCACCAGAATCCTTAGGCAAGGAAGAATAAAAACAAAACTGAGGTTACTGGCAAGAAGAGAATCAGACTCCACACTCTCAGTGCTCATGCCTTTGGCATTCAGAGGAGTTTCAGAGTACGTCAAACGTGAGAGATCTCAAACACTGTGACAGAAACTGCACAAGGAATTTTTCCAAATGCCCAGAAAAGAACCTGCATTTCAATGAGATCACAGAATAGGTATACACACCATTCTCATAGATACTGTCAATGGCTCAAAAATGGAAACACAAACCTAGATTACAGCAGCAAGTAGAGCAATTTAACCATGTTTATTGCAAGTGGTGGCATTACGAGTGTTGCTGGCTGTAAACAAAGTCAATGAAGATGTGTGGTCCTTCAAATCCAGGCTACTGGCTGGGAGGACTTGTAGCCCAGGATGGCGAACTGGAGCGCAGCTAATTCACGTGGTTACCCGGGAATAAATGTCCCTGGCACAACTGTTACTAACATGTAGTGTCATTTTTCACTTGCTGTGGAATCAGAGAGGTCACTCCACAGCACAAGTACGTATGGTAACTGCTTTGAGCAGCAGTTCTGCTCATGGTGTTCCCGGCTGTCTCGATCCGCGTTTACCTCCTGTGCAGCAGCAGCTCCTGCCGCCTCCACAACTGCTCGCTCAAAGCTGAGCTGTGTTTTCTGTCTTTCAGTCTTTCCTGGAGAATCTCAAACAAGAAGTGTCTCCGGAGATCCGAGCAGCCAGAAAGTGACTTCGGCCTACACCCCAGCTCCAGCACCATCTCCTACACAGGGAGGGCGTCAGGAGGGAAACGAGTTTCATGAGGGCTACACGCGAGTTTGCATTCAAACCCCGATTGTTTCCCTCAAGTAAGACAAAGATCACTAAGAAAAATATCCCTCTCAGTCTCCATGCCACTGCTCACATCTGAGAACTAAATGTCAGCGTCGCATACACTCAGGTATTAAGAAATACTTTATCTGGTCAAATTGAAGGATTGAATGTACAGATACGGATCAAAGTCTGGAATCACCTGCAGCCTGCAGAGAACATCAGGCCTGATCGACATCTTCGATGTGCCACAGCCACCCAGGTCCAACCTGAAATCAAGAGACAGGTAATTCACCCTGTCAGCCCAGGAACACAATTCAAATAGAGTCAAATGACTTCAGATGAACACAAAGCTCTGACATTAATGTTCCTTAAATAAGCTGTAGGTGGGACAGCAATTCTCCTCTGAACCTCCCTCCTTATTTTCCAGCTTCAGCCACTTTTTCAGGGGTACTGATGCTTGTCTGGCCAAATAAACCTGAATACAAATTCAACTTACACAGACAGACTAGGGACTATCTGTAACTTCAACCCCAGACCTCTGTCACCTAGAGCAAGATTCTTATGCAGAGACTGGTGAGTCACACAGAGCTACCTCCCGGCTTTCCCTGCCAGAAAGGAACTGCTTCCACTCCAGAAATCACAGCCCCGTGTAAGGCACAAGCTCATGGCTCCTGGCTTGCAAGATCATTAGAACCATTGCTTCTGCAGAAATGCACGTCCTGGCACAAAATACCTTTGTGAGGAATCCAGGACAGTGTTGATAATAACACCACAGGCCTTCTCCAGGTCTCCATCACAGCCACCAGAAGCAGAAGGTGCTGGAAGATACCGTTGATAGATGGCCCAGTGATGGAAATCCTGTCTGCAAGAGCGAAAAGGAGAAGATAGGAAGCCTATCATGGCCTTTTAATGGTGCCCATCCTTTCGTGTATAATAAAAGGAAGTTCACACATCAAGTGGAGTAGGATGACAGACACAGAAGAGCCACCCACCAGCCGCCTGTTACTTATGTGAAAAGTTATTTGGAAGGACTGCGCATGCAGGGCAGAGGCTGTCTTGTGAAACATCTTATGCTAAAACACACATATCGCTCTAGCATTGCTTGCACTCCGGACAAACTAATAGTCAACAGGCATTTGTGTCCTGCAGCAGCTTGTTCATTTACTTCAGTTGTTAAGTTCCTGATCCTCAGTGCTTTTTCCTAATTTGAGTGGGAAAGACTCTTGAACAATTCCCTTTTCCACAGAGCCTCTCTGCACTCACCTTTCCGAAGCAGACAGAATATCCTTTTCAGGGTACACCTCCAGCTCCAGCAGCAACCACTCTCTGAAAGACAACTGGGAAAAGCAGCAGTTTTGGGTAAGAGGGCAGACGTGCACAGCAAGTAACTTGTACAGAACAGCCACCTTCTTCCCACCATAAAACCCACCTACACCCCCGCCCAGACACAACCCCATGCAGATGCCGAGATACGAAACAGGAGACGTCAACCCAAGGACGTTCCTGGACTGTTTCCCTTGCAAGAAACTTTAATTAAATCCCACTGGCATTCAAAAATTTACTAACAGTGAGATGATAAAGCATCTCTCGCACACACCCACCCCTTTGACATTTCCAAACATGCTCATCTTCTTAAAGTCCAGATACCAGAATGAACACATTATTAGAAATAAATGCTAAAATGAACAAAGCACCATAGTCAGACAGACTGGGATAAGCATCAAAGAAAGGTTATAATGCGAAGGTGTTTTAGCCTTGTACATCAAGCTAACCAAGCACAAGGAGTCATTCTAGTAACACGACAAACTCCTCTGCACAAAGACAAACTGGTTTTATATGAACTAGGTTAAAAAAAGAAATCCTGACAAATCAGATACATTTCAAGGCTGGTATAAAGAGAATAGCTGAGACGTTAACCTGCTTCACAGCGAGACGGAGCCAAACAACCCAGATACACGGGTGGTTGAGGAGAATGCTGACATTTAGATGAAGCTCCAAAAAGCGCAAGCAAGCATTTTCAGTTACGTGACTTGCTATCGCTTCACAGACACTACACAGGAGGAAGCCAAGGTTACAGACAGGCCTTTTCTCTACAGTTCTGGAGCATTTTCTTACTGGTATGGTATATCTTGTCAAGCTTTCTGCTTTTGCAATGAATAGGACACAAAAGCTTTACCTCTGGTTTTGTATTTCTACCTTATCGCCATAAAAATATCTACAAATAACATTGAGCACATAACCTAGTGCACACATCTTCCAACTGTCAGACCAACATTCCACACATTAAATTTTTTACGAGAAGCTTTTTATCACCAATAAGGAAACTGCAGAGAGCAGATCTGAAAAATAAGAATTACGGCGTGAACTTGAGTCATGGATAAGATTTATACCTGGAACGCTTCTTCCTTCAAGAGCTCCTGAAAGCGTGCTTGCTTCCATAAACACAGGCTGGCTCTCCTGTAGTTCAGCGAGGGCTGTGACAGGGAACTCCAGACGGGGTCCGTTTTAGGCTCCTCGCACAGGATTCCACGAGCTTCCAAGCTCAGCCGTGGCACGAGGTATTGCAGCTAAAACAAAAGCACAAAAACAACCTCTGCACGTTTCCACCACAAGAAAAAGCCCAGTGCAACCTCTGATTGTGTGAAACTGCCAAACAAGCAAATACACAAGATGGTAAGATGGGAGGGTGCAAAGATGCATTTTTATATCACTTTCTTTGTACAAGTGGTAGTTGCACAGGGGTCTGCAGTGGGAGATTGAACCAAGACTGATCTTTCTTGTAATAGCAAAACTTTTTTATTTTTACCTTTTTAACAAGGTCAGGAGGAAACAAGGCACACAAATCTTCATGAGAACAGGATGAAAACTTGCACATGAGATAAGATGCTGCTGCAGTGCAAAACCTGAAACAGAAAAAGAAAGAATTCCATTATCTGGTTGGCTCAATCATATATCTTCCCACTGATGAAAGTCCAAAGTCAAAACCAAAGAGGACATGGTGGGTGCATGATCTCACCTCAGGCAGAAGGCAAACGACTCTTCCGTCCTGCACACTAGCAAGGAGTTCCAGTACTCGGAAACGGAAAGGACCTTTCCAGGAACAGGCTGGGAAATCCCAAAACTGACTTCCACTTCAGGAATTAAAGCTCTGGATTCACTTAAGTGGATCACAAAAGCTGCTAGTCCTAAAATGTGAGCGTCATCCAGAGAAGGACCCTGCGAGCCAACAGAAGTAAAGAACTGAAGAAGGACATTTCATTTTTAACAAAACAACCTTTCTCAGAAAAACCTCAGGATTAATCAAGTAGCAGAACATTGCGTCTTTCCATTGACTAATTAGTGCAGTGATATCAATTTAGCAGATGAGAGACATCAGTTACATCAAACATGTTCTCCCTTCTTTGAAATTGTGCAGCTCCCTTTGGCCAACCTGCAGCAAAATGTGGTTGTTTCTATAACGCAGTGACGTGAAGCAACTACCTGTGTATTCAGCCCAGCAGAATTTGAGACTCTCAAGGCTTTTTAGCTTCCATGACAGCTAACCTAGTCTATCAGCCTTTTAATTCACGCTTGCAATATCATGGGGTAAAGGAAATAAAACCAACAGTTCTCTAAAGGAAAACCATGCACTGCTGCACTCCAAATTTGGGAGTCTTACATCAATTTTTAAAAGAGGCGTACAACTGAAATATTCAATGTGGAAGCTTGGAAACTAAGCATTTGACTATCTTCTCTTTGCTATGTTCATAAACTTGCTTTTCTGTTATAATGTATCTCCGAATGCATTAACCTACTACCGTAGCAGTTCTCTAGGATAGGAACACATACAGCTCACGTTCTTGAGTGCAAGCCCACACTACTTGTCTGAAATTAGATTTTGTTTGGAAGCCTGAGAGCTAGGGAAGCCCCTCGGCAGTGCAATCCAGACAAGTATGTGCCCCACGGCTCAGGAAGTGAAGCTAGGACAGTCTTTAGCACACTATAACCACACAATTCATGGTTGGAAAACTAACCTGGTGATAAATAAGCTGGCAGAGCCTGCCCAGAAGGGCAGGTAAGAGATTCCTGTGTCCACACATCATCTTCACCAACAAGGAGAGACACGGTCCCTGCCTGCAGAGGGGAAAAACCACATGCTTGCTTCACTGCTGCTTTGTATCCCCAGTACAGGAAGGGGTATTTAAAAATACTTAAACACAGTGAACATGAGCCTGTCTGTAAATACAGGGCAATTATCATTCCATTTACAGGCTCAGACAAAGTGCCATTTTTGGAGTATCTGAGTAGAGGACCCCTACAAAGACATGAACTCCACCAGTGCCTTGCCTCAAATACTTAATAATATTCATATATCGTCAAAGAGGTGACAACAGGGAGAGGAGGAAGCTGCCTGGGGCACCAACAGCTTTTTTCAGACAGAGAGCACAAGGTAAACAGAGTCTGAGCAATAAATGGGATCAAAAAAATGCAAGAGTGAAAAGGAATTAATATAACCAGATCCTGTTGCAAAATAGAGGAAGGGAAGGACAGAGGGACTTTCCCACTCAGGTGACAGAAAAAAAACATCCTCAGAGCAGATCAGATGGGGAGTTGGGTTTATGAACAATGTCCAACACAGGTTTTCAATACAGATTCATCAGCTCCAGGGCAAAACCGTGTAAAAGGGAAGGAAAGACGCACTGGTTGCCAAAGCGCACTGCACCCTGGAGAGGCAGACACCTCCCCCAGCTACCGCAATCGTGGGCAGCGCGTCAGTACATTGTTTTTTCCAACAAAGCGATTTTACACTGAAATGTTGACCATGGTGTTCACAACCTCTGTTACATCATGAAGGAGATGGCTATAAGAGCCAGCAAGTAATTCCCAGATAAAAATAATTCGTTTCATTCCCCACCACTGAGCTGAAAACGGCAACCTGAGCACATGGTATTTGTGGAAAGGTTTTATAGGTTGTCACAAAGCAGAAAGCAGAGCCAAATGCCACCTTTTTCTGAAGGGATCAGTAATGACAAAGCAGAAATGTTTTTTTTTTTTAACACATTTACATCAAAGTGCATTAGTTCTTAGATTACAGAAACTCAGACTAGAGCAGTCTGTGAGTGCTAGCCTGGCACAGTGGGTACGAACAAGTCCCTCCTCACTTCTAGACAAGTGCTGGAATTCTAGCATATTAACAAGTTATTTCAGTTATTTCCCTACAGTGTTACTTGCATCTTACCTGTCTGGGGGGTTAAAATAGGAAGCAGCTATTAGGTTTTGGCAGAATGATGTCAGCAGAAGATCAACAACCTGGAATAAGAGACACACTGCTAATTCCTACTTGTGAGGCTGGATGCCTGGATCTAGTTTTGTATTGCCCATATATTATGTTTCCCAACATTAAAACAAGGAGAAAAATTGTTGGTGATGTTCACGAGTTGTACAGATCCACCAGCACTAAGAAAAGATGGAAAGACTATAACAGCCCAGGAATGATCCCAGCACAGAAGTATCTAGACAAGGCTGGTGAAGAAAGCCTCGCTCATCACTGGATCATTCCATAGAAGATATCTCAAGATCTCGCCATCAGACACCCAACAACTTCCAGGAGGTTAAAACATCTGAATAGTCTGTGCAGGGCACAAGGTAGACAAAAGGAGAATGTTTTTCCTGTTCTCCACAGACAAAGCAACCTTTCACATGTCCTATCTGGATGCATTTTCCCCTGCCCAGCCCCAGCTGGTACTCACACCCTGATGGCCGCGTTCCAGCCTGGGGGAGGAAACGTCAACTTGGATGGGAGAATTCAAAGTAGCAGCTTCATTTTCATCACTGCTGTGACCCAAGACGCTCGCGAGTCTGTCAGAAATCACTGCAATCTGTGCTGGCACATCTGCGGGAAGGTAACGGGAGAACCAGGGCAGAATGTGTGACAGATTCACAACTCCACACAGCAGGAAGAACAAGTGAAATATATACTCTAATTGATCAGAGCCTGAAGTATGTTATAAAAAGCTTTAATGAGCAAAAAATTTTATCTGGAACACAGTGATTGTCTTCATTTTAGAAGACAGCTTTATTTTTCCTCTAGCGCTATTCCCAACACACACCAAGAACAGGTTTTCACACCAGAAAGGAAACAGCCTTCAACTGGGGCAAAGATGCGTGCGGTCGATCGTCACAAAGACACAGACCTGAACTTCCAAACTCAAGCATGGGAAATGTGTCAGACATTAAAATGTTTATGTACTCATAGCTGGAAGGATTACACAGATCTGAAAGTACTACATCTTCAGGTACCAGTGGCAAGTAACTGCTGCTGCTTTGGCTAGCATTAGCCACATTTTATTAACGTAGCTTTTGTAACAGTCAATTAGGGGCAGCTACAACCTGCCTTCCTGCATACCTTCATATTTAGCCTCGTCCACAGTCAGCATCCTTAGTTCAGCCAGCTCAGCCTCCAGCTGCTCAACAGGCTCTTTGCAGGGGCTGGTCTCTGCTTTCGATTCATCTAGACAAGTAAGAGAGAAATGCGACACGTTCTCCTCACCTTTGTGCACTACATCAGTTCATAAAATGCTTTCAGCTATCACTGCTGACATTTTCTGTAAAAGCAGTGTTTACTCTTCTATAAACTATAACATCCCCAAATTGTCAATCTGCCACATACACAGCTTTGTTTTTACATTCAAAATGTGCTATTTGATTAATCATGTATGAGTTTGTGCCTAGCTGCAGAAAGGAATTCAGTTTTTAAAGCAGAGACAAAGGAGTTCTCCTTTCAGAGCTGCCTTCCTCTTGCTTTAGCTCTCTGCCCCTCACAGAAACATCTGCTGTCCCCAGGAGACTGGAACCGGTCTCAAAATACAGAGACAGACATTACAGCGTCAATACTACATCATCAGCTCCTCCTCACACCCAATGCCACACAACATCTCCAGATGTTACGTGTTACTCTATTCTGGTTTTGTTTAAAAGAAGAAATAAAAGGAAATTTCTTTTACCACTAGAAAGAGAGTGCCAGCAGCAACAAGCTGCCAGCGCACAGCCCCAGACACCAACCACCACCCGTACGCTCGGTTAGACAGGAACAGCCTCTCGTACATGAGCCAGAAATAACTCAACCATGAACAAGAGAAGTAAATAAGGTTCAAATTAATACTTGGTATAAACACACTGTAAAACAACAAGGTGTTAGGAGACTGCTGAGTCATCAAGAGTGAGCACTAAGGAACAGGGCAGGCTTAGAGCTGGCCCATTCTCAGTCCTGTCCTACATCCAGTCTCTGTGCAAGAGCCGCAGGGATGGATTAGGTTGCAGGGGATGGATTAAGGATGCGGGGGACAGGATCAGAATGCAGACCAGGCTGGTCAGGATGCAGGGGACACAGCTCAGGCTGTACCAGCAGAGGTCCCTGGTAATTCAAGGACTCTTACAGAGCTCTGGCTGCCCATTGGGATCCTGAGGATCCCAGCAACCTCAGGGGATCCCTCATCACTGCCGGTTGCCAGGACAACCTTGGCAGCCAGCCTGCTGCACATCTGCAGTTCCCAGGACTGCTTTGTCATGCCTCTCACGCTACAGCATCTCCAGAAAGCTTCAAATGCCCAAAGTGCCCCGAGCAGGAGCCAGTTCCAGATTCCTCCCCACAGAGAGTACACGGTCTCCCCCAGACGCTGGGAACAATCTCTGCTCCCCAGCCTGACCTTCTCATTTCATGTAAAACCGTGGGGAGGACGCTGTCCATTTTAAGATGCGTTTGAAACACCCACTTGCTGCAAAAGATAGGAGAGCTCATTAAATACCCATCACACCGACACACACTGCACCAGTAACACGACTGCAGTGACAGGACCTGAAACTGGGGGGTCCCTTCCACCCCAATGCAAGTGAACTGTGCACTGCAGTCCCTTTGCTCTGCTCTGCTCCCAGCCCCTCCTGCTGTCCCCTCCTGTCACCACCCATTAATCCAGGCTTCAAACGGTGAGTTGGTACAGCAGCAGTGCCGTGGCACGAGCGGTCAGCACAGTGGGGTCGCGGGCCAGCCAGGACCGCTCGAGCTGCAAATGCTGATTCATGCGGATGTTTCTGAGCTGGGTTTAGATCAGCCAGCACAGACTGCGCTTGCAGCCTCAGCACAGAGCTCTGCAGAAATCCCACCCCAGCAGGACAGGCAGAGAAAGTCATTACAAGAGTAACTATTTGATACCTCAACAAGACTTAAAGAACATACACATATTTACATACAGATTAAAGAACTAATTGGCTGTAACTTTTCAAAAACTTTCAATTAAGAAGGGCATCAATGGAAATATTAACTTCTCTTCAAGCTGATCCATAAGTAAATGTTGTATTTTTTTACCTTGTAACATTTTCTCTTTCATGGCACGACAGGCTTGCATGTACGTGGAGTACAAGTTTGAGGGTATTTTATCAGCTCTGTAATAATAAAAAATGACATTTGTTATACCACATAACCACATTCAAACTTCAGCTTTATTAAATATAAGCATAAGCAACAGCTACACTTCAAAATGTAATTAGAGAGGCTCCAAAGCATACAGAGCATCTGAAGCATTTTTTTAATTGTCATCTGACATGAGGGCCAGAAATTTACAGCCAAGGTTTTCATCGCAAGTATTATGCATGTGTAACACACAACACAAAATCAACACTATATACATATTATAGGTGTGTATTAATACCTATTTCATATAAAGTAGGTGGCTAAGATCACATAAGAGTGTGAGTTATGTGACATGCAGCATTCACACATCTAAAATGACATCAAAGTTTGACCTCCAACGCTTGCTGGGCAGGTGCTTAATACTAAAAATGTATTAAATGGGGCTCCCCTAGAACTCAGCTGCTTCTCTTACAACTTTAATTAAAAACAAAAAAATGATCCAGGCTTTCTTAGAGTCAGACTAGAATGACAGGCCAGGACCAAACGCCTCATCTGTAGGCAACATTGCCAACATTTTTTTCTTCATTATAGGTTACAGAGGAATTAATGGATTTAAAATAAAGCTGTTTCTGCAATGCAGAAAAGCACTTTTAAACATGTGTACAGGACAAGCTTGAGTTCCAAGAGGTGCTGTGTTCTCCTGGGACGTTATCTTGGTATCCCTTAAGATCAGTTCATTAAGCACTAACACACATTTAATTTTCATCTTGCCTTTTCCCACACTCTCTCCCAAAGAGAGGAGCTTTTCATGCTCAGTGTTTCATAAACGAGGTGTCAAAACCTCAGATAATCTGACGTGAAGTCACATGTTCTGAAGAGAAAGTCCAAAAGCACAGAAAATAACAGTGGGAAGTCTCAATACCTCTTTAAAGAATCTATAAAGGCCATGCGTGCATCTGGGGTTCTAGGGAGCTGTAACAGAAAAACAGGCAGGTTAGGTGCAAATTACCAGGCTACAAACACACAGCTAAATGGGAGGATCAAAAACAAAATCCAAAACCAAATACTAACCACACGTGGCCTGAGCAAAGCAGGAAGAAACCAGGAAGTATAATATGGTCGCCTGAAAATACTGAGACAGAAAATAAATATAGCAAAATATTAACAAGACCAAAGCTGCAAAGTGCCATTTCATTACCTCAAGAATTAATTTGGCTCCTACAGATAAGAAATATTCATGGTAACATGAATAACCACAGACAAATCTAGCCCAGATTAGCCAATAGTTATTCATTTCTTTAATTTTGCTTTTTATTTATTCTAACAATTGTGAACTTCACTTGCAGGTGTGCATATGGCTTTTTACTCTGCACAAACAGCTTCTCTTTGATGGCTACTGAGGAAGTGGATGACGTGGGAAGAACTTCCCAAAACCTCCTTTGCTCACATCCTCCGTTTTTCCTTTTTTGTTGTTTTGATTTGGACTTGGATTTATTACTATTAGTATAGCTAAAACCAAGAAGAGTTGAGAAGCACACAGTACCTGGCTTCTATCACAGATGTTGGGATCTTCCTGGTGTTTTCAAATATCTGAAGGGCCTTTTCAACATCCCGAAGCGCCTGGCCCTGGGGCTTGATCACACAAGTAACAACGAGAGGAAGATGTTGTGAGAAATCAAGGGTGACGATAATTTTCCCTGTTTGTTCTTTCAGGGTTAGTATAATAACGGTTGTCTGTGTTGCGAAGGGAAGTGACTGAACAAATGCAATTGCAAGAACTACCTGATATGCAGAATAAAACTGCAGGATGGAGAACCCAGGTTTGAACCATCAGCTGTGAGAAACATATATAAATAACAGCTATTCTGGCTCAGCCCAAAGGTCCACATAGTTCTGTACACACCTCCTGCAGCAGATAGTCCTGCTGAATGTCATGTTCTTTATTCAGTTGTCCCCCACAGGGACAGTATCTTTGCTGTTCTGAATTTGCTTTATTGTTATTCTATTTTACTTCATGCACTTGGAATTAAGAACCATAATCTTCAGTTCCAGTCTGTGCTGCTACACTCCAGGCAGAGGAACTGCTGCCCCGGGATCCTCTTGTTTGAGCCAAGAGACATCTTAAAACTGCAAGAACCTGGGCCAGTTTCTCAACAGATCAGACTTGGCAATGAAACAAAATCGTCACTTGTGACTTTCAGTTCATCACAGGACTAAATTTCATTGCAGTATGTTTAACCAGCCTGTATTTCATGTACTCCACTTGACTAAGTGCAGCCCCCTAATCTGCCATACTGGTGATCAAAATGTAGAATAGGAAGAAACAATAAAGCCAAATGCTTCCTTAGCAATTATTGTTGTTATCCAAAATTTATTATGGACCAGAGTGAACCTGCAGACTGCAAATTCCCTCCCCAAATCTCCTGCAAATGTGACCGCTTTGAGTACAACACCAAATAGATGACATGTTGTACTGAAAAGAATCAAGATATACATATAAACTGCTTTCCCATGTGCTCAAATCATTGGGGGCAAATCCACAGAGGACGTGTCACCATTGTCATAAGCTGGTCAATGTGCAGAGCTAACACAGCCCCAGCTGCGGGCTAACACAGGTGCTGCTTGGCCAGTAGCTGGATGGCTAATTGCCGAGTTCGCCTGCAAGTCCACCTCTGGGAATACTTGTCACTGCCTGTTTGCCCTCTACACAGGTCTGGCTTTCATGAAATCCAGGGAATGTTTCCATTCTTACGACTGCTGTGTCCTTAAAGTTGGAGAAGATTTGGTTCAAACCTGGCAGGAATGGCAGAGAGGTCGATAACCTGAGCTCTTTGCCAGAGGAAAAGGGGCACGACTGATGAGAAAATGGTTAAACAGCCCAGCAGTACCTGCACTGTTTCATCTGTGGAAGACAAGTCTTCATAGAGCCCCATGTCCTCTATAGCAACCTGTGGGAGTTACGGAGACGCACATGGTCACGACACAGCTCATATTTTGACAGATCCAGAAAGGACTCTTTGAAAAGAGACAATTCTCACTAACCTTGAGGTCGGCGAGCCTGGTTTTAGCCAGAGTGATGTACTCCAAGAGAATAGACCGATGTTTTGTTGGCACAAAAGGGGGGTACATTATATGGACCTGAAACATGCAATTCACATCAAGATTTGCCATTTTTACAGGAAATCAGTGTAAAATTCTGGTTAGTGTTTACAGTCATCTACCTCAAATATTCCCCAAAGAAGATGTGATTGCTTGTTTTAAAATAAGCCATTTTCATGGCAACCAATGTGCAATTTTTCCCAACAACAAATAAAAATCACCAAAATGCTCAAATTTAACTCCATGAAAGAAATCCTCCTTCTTGTCCAGTAAATAAAAGAATCTTGTATTTCCTTATTTCAGGAAGAACGTGTTTTGAATAATGTATCAGAACTAATGCAATTACTATATTAACAATAAAAATGAGCTGAGCCTAGTCAAAGGCACAAATAAGTTGACTTTGGAGCAATTCTGTATCAGTCTTTAGAAAACCATCTCTACGAGCATTTTCTCACCTTCAGGTACAACGCAGCCTCAAAGGGCACCAGCTCTGACAAGAACTCGAAGAGGAAGACCAGCGCTTTCTTACTGCTCCCCTGGTGACCACCAGCGTTCCCAAAGGATGCCTGGAACAGGGAAACAACACTGCAGCCTTTGAGCGAGGAGAAAATCCCCGTCCCAGCAGGGTCGTAACCCGGCACACAAATCCCAGACATCCCTTATGGGTATCTGCTTTCTGCCAAGAGAATCTTGCTGGAGAAAAGCCTCCAGAAAAAGTTTATGGAAGTCTCCAGAGAAGTTTTCTTTGAGTATCTTGGTCCAGTTTCCAGAAAGCCCACCCTGTCATCCTCAAATTCATTCTGATGTGCTGCTATAAGAACACTCAGAGGAGCTGAACAACGCAACACCAAAATGCACCAAAGAATTGAAATTCATTGAGGTTTCTGCATAGCTTTATCTGGGCATTAAAAGGAAAATAAGCCAGTCTGAGAGTATACAGAACAGAGCCAGTTTACCTTTTGATACAGCCTAAACACTCTATCAGCAAAGGCTGAGCTTAGATTTGCAAATTGTACAAAGGAATTTACAGCTTTAAATGATGTGGAGATTTGCATACCTAAAATACCTTCATGTTTACAACTAAAAGCTAACGACTAATTACCTGTAAGGTCAAACACAGCAATTAGAGCTGCATGCAAACATCCAGGAAACAGGAATGCTTCATCTGCAGCAACCCACAACTTATGCAATAACAACAGTGTTGGTTATCAGGATACTGAAATACATCCAAGATGATGATTACAGCAGGAATTACATGTCTGCATTCCTGACAAATAACTACAGAAGTTAAGAGGGACTTAAAAGATGAAAGTAGGGAAGACTGGAGAAAGCCAAATAAATACATTCTTTGGAGACACAAAGGCTGTAATAAATATTAAATCAGTCCTAATATCAGTATAATCACTTGTTACTCTCTTTTTCTCCCCCTCTCTCCAATTCCTGGCTATCTGGTCTGAAACCAGGCTTTTGCTGGGCAGCAGAACATGCTTTGTGCACAGGTTTCTCACTTACTTCAAACAAAGATTACCAGTCAGGCCTCATTCAGCCTTACCTTAAACCATTCAGAGTAAGGCATGAACACAGCAGGGCCCTCGAGAGCAGCCTGACGAGCTATCAGGAATGCGGTGATCATGTTTTCCATATCATAATTCTCAAAGGCCTTTATCAGGAGGCGGCTCAATAGATCTAGAAACATAAAACAATCACCTCAGACTTTGCTCTTCACAACTGTGCTGTAATTTTCTATGGTAAACAGCTTGGGGAACCTTTGGGACTTGCTTATATTTTTTTTGTGCACTTTCAATAGTCAAATACTCCAGGATTTCAGCCCGGAAGAACTGCAGGAAATGCAGCAATGAGATAATCGGTAAGAAACTCTAACAAACAAGATCTGCTAGCAAAGGTGAGAGAAGAACTAAGAAGAGCTAAGCTTCAGTAATCACTGCTCCAATTAATAATTAAGGTAATTATCAAACAACCCTATTAGCTGTACACTAAGTTTGAGGAGCGCCAGGCACAAGGCCTGGAATCACGTCACTGCTGACATGGAATGTCTGAACAGAAAAGCAGATTTTCTGCTGTTCTTTTCCACGTGTGAGTCTCAAAACAGTGACTCTCGATGCCTGCGCTGTTCACCAGCCGGCACGGTTTCCTCTTCAGCACCAGAGAAGCAACAAGCACGCAAGCTTGCAGGCCCACCAGCACCTCCTCACCTCTGAAGAGCTGCTCAGCCTCGGCCTGGCACACGACCAGTGTGGACACACATGACAGGACGTGCTGCCAGTTCACCTCGTGGGTCTCCAGGACTTGTTGCAGCTGCAAGATCGACTCCTTCGCGCTGAACGCCACGAACAGCTGCAAGAGTGAGAGCAATTTGGTTTAGCTATGACATACAGGTACCTGTAAGAGCGAAATACACTGTCAAGATTAACACGTAGATGTCTCTTATATGGCTTTTTACAAAGCTATCCTGCGTGAATCTCTGTGTGAGCTTTCCAGGGCCAGACATCGTTCTGGCCTGGAACCAGCATTGGCCAAAATACACAGTAATATTCCAGTTCTTTCAGAAGTCATGTCATATTCTTAACAGTAAAAACTCACATCTTCAATTACTATCTCTATCCTCATTAACAGCTTTGCACAAAAGTTCCTTTTTCTTCAAAAGTCCCATTTGCACAAAAGCAATACTTTTTCTTCATGCTTCACACTGCCAGGATTCCTGGCAGCTGGTTCAGATTCTGTGACTATTTTTAAATAACCTCATTTCAGATATTTCAAAGAATAGAACCCCAACATAGTAAAGCTCTCTCTGCAAAACCAGGAAGACGTACTTTGCGATACAAGGTAGTGAGTAGTGAACAAGTTCTTGTAAAGCTCCACTCCTTCTGCATATGGATAGCATCAGACACTGAAGACACAAAGAAAATAGTTTACGCTTCAGAAAGAATTTTAAACTCACCCAAACCATGTAACTCAACCACACAAGATTTCCCTTTGGCTCTGACAGCTAGACACATTAAAAATTGCTGAAATCCTCTCTCTCCCTTTTGTCTTTGGGACATGCACTGTGGCAATGAGGACGGTGCCATTTCCCTACAGCACTGTCACCTCAAGGCTGCTCACACATCTACAGGCAACCATGGTGTGTGCACAGAGAACCAGCCAGAAATCGCTTTTTCTTCAATAATCTCTTCCAGCTGGAAGCCAACAATGACACAGCTCTCCCACACAACCCATACACGGCTCTAGATCATAGCCCAGAGTGAATTTACCAGAGATTTTGTAGCCCAAACATATTTCTTCCTAAAAACATCAAGCTTCGCAATTATCAGTCATGGATTAGAAGCCTTCCTGCCTTTAATCTACCAAAAGAAACACCTAGTGAGCAGAGCAAGGCCACGTTTTGGGCCTCAACCCAAACACATAGGGCCAGCCTGTGTCAGCCCCAGCACTCTCCGCAGCATCATCTCTCCCACCCAGTTTGTCCTTTTGTCCAGAACTACTCCCAGAGGCCAGAGCTCTCCCAGACCGTTACGCTTACTCCAAATATCTGTTCAGAAGTCATTGGCAGAAGCTCTGTTTGAAGGCACTGATTTTCCACTCCAAGTTTTCTCCTGAACTACAGCCCTCTCAAGCCCAGATTTGGTTTTTTTTTTTTTTTTCATCTGATCTAGCACCATGTCTATATATCCCCCAGGGAAAGAGCTGGGGAGTCGGGCAGCTGCTCTGGCTCTGAGTCCTCCAGGCTGGACTCCATTAAGCCAGGCCTGGGTAGGCTGGAGCTCCTGACACACACTAACACACCACGGAGACACTCACTTCTCCCTGCCTGTTCCTACCTTTCAACAATGGGTTGTAGGTAAGAACTTCGGTCAGGGTGTGTCTAAAAAACTGCTGCAAGGAATCCGGATCAACCACGCTTTTATAAAGTGACACATTGAACACGTTCAGCCTACAAACGACAAGGAAATGTTCAGAAACAATGCACAGGAAGTATGATCAACCAGGTACTGATCAGGGTGAAAGACTTTTTTTTTTCCCTTATCTCTCTTATCAAATTACCAGAGATATATACCTTCTTGTATGTATTTTTAAAATCTATTGGTTACTCAACATTACATAGCTATCAGATTTACAAACTTAAGTCAATATATACTCCTGCACAGGATGGGTCTGGCTTGACATGTACAAAGTTGTTAGATGAAGTGTGTTTGGAAGCAGGAATTAGAGAAGATGATGGCACCTTCCAGCTGCTTCTGCTCAGAAGCAGAGTGAGAAAACTCGATGGGGGAAACTTGCCACATGCCAAGAAGATGCTCCAAGATTGGTTCCAGCCCTGCCAGAACACCATTTCCTACCTGACACTTATTTTTTAACATGCATTTTCACTTGCACATATTTTATTAGAGAGAATACCAAACATAAGTAGCACGGCATGTGGAACATTCACACTATTTCAGTAACAAGTGTTAACAGTGGATAAAAAACTCCTGACATTACCCAGGTGAGCAGCGTTTCTTACCAGAATCTCACAGCTTGTGACGTGGAAACATCTTCCTGCTTCTCTTTACCAACAGCATCAAGCACCCCTGTACCCCAAAGCAGAAACACAAAAATGCAATGAGAGAAATGGAAATGGAAGGAACTGTGACACTAAACAACACAGGAACTAACCATGCACCATTAAGAAGGTGGCCCCATTGGGGAAATGTGCAGAAGCCATTCAGCAGCGTTACATTCCTATGAATTTTTTTCAAAAGTGACACAGAGACTCAAAAACTATTAATACTAACCTTGAACCAATTTAAAAGCATTCCCAAGAATGTGCTAATAATTAAGCCATCTAAAAATGCACATGCATTAGTAGTTAATTTCCAAACACAACCCTAATTGTGCAGCAGATCTGCAAGTGTGAACCCTGCAAAGCTGCAGGAGAGAAGCGTCCGTCTCGGGCAGGGATTTGCACAAGCAGGCCCTGAATTAACCCCTGGAGACAACAGTCTCAACCACCCTCACCAAACAAAGAGCAGCTGCTGCCACTGGGACTTCATGTTACGTTTGCTTAGAACTTTCTTCTAGAACTAGATCTGCCTCAAAGCGACGGCTGGAGCTCAAACAGCTTGGCAGCTCGCACAGTACACGGCCAGGACCATCAGCCCATGCCAAAGACCACGTACTGAGAGACCCTGTGCTTTACAGCCCGCTGCAACAGCAAATTTTCCTGTTTCTTGTCCCGTCCTACCTTCAAAAGCCTCCTGTTTTAACAGTTAAGAGTTTGCTTTGTTCATAAGGATCATTCAGGAAATATCCTGAAAAGGAAATGTATTGAGCTGGGGCAGCAAAACCGTGTCCTTGCATGAGGCAGCCCACGGGGTTAGTTGTAAAGCTCTCCTCCCCTGCAGAGGAATACTGTCAGGCTAAGTAGGGGAGAATAGAGAAAAGGAGATAAACTCTGCTTATCCTCAGGCACAGGAGTTCAACAGAGCAAGATCATCACTGTGCAGCATGGTGCTCCCATGCTTCTCCCAGCCCATCCTTCTCCCCCTGTGAAGGTCTTCACTAATAGTGAATTATTTTACACAAAGAATTCTAATGTTCTTCAAAGCAGCTGATGCATGGAGTGAAACCCCTCGAAGGTGACCCAAAAGTACAGACTAACAAAAATACCTTGTATAAAACTCGTTTAAGATATTTTCAGGTGCACAGACTGCACATCAGTCAGCAGCAGCACAGGCTGCGGGAACGTGAAGGTCAGATGAAGAGCAGGGCAGCACGGGCGCCTGTGTGGCTGCTGGCAGCTTGCTTCTTTTCCTCCAAAATCCCCTCGTCCTGTGCTTATTAGAGTTATTTTTCAAATACTGATGCTACTAAAGGGCCATCTGAGATAGGACTCATACGTACTAAAAAGTCAAGCACTTCTCTTACAGCTTTTCCATTTTAGAACCACTTTGCAAGGTGTGTAAGGTCTTTCTGTCCGCAGACAACGTTCCCTCTGGGACAGGTACAGGATGGGGCTGGCAGCGCCGCAGGGAGAGGGAGCAGCCCTGGCGTGTGTCCTGCTCTGCAGGCATCCTACAGCAGAGGAGAAGCTCCAGCCTCTGCAGCAGCACTGAGCACGTTGCTGAAGCTGAAATGTGCCAGCAAAAGTGGTAAAGTGCTGTCACTAAGGAGACGGGAAAGGAACAGCAGCCACACAGCCAGATTGTATTAATATCCCAGGGTAGGGCACGTGAGGAGGTGTGAGCGAGAGTGAAGAGGCATGAGTGAGCGTGAGGGGGTGTGAGCAAACACTTCCTCCACTGTACAGCACATACAGCAACTTACCATGAAGATCATCTGTGACATAAGACAAAAATAACCCCGATGCGTGTTTGGTCTTTCTGAGTCAGGATTTGCAATGCAAAGCAGGGACTACAACGCTTGAGCCCCCAGCAGCAGCAGCAGGACTGCCTGGGCCAAAACAGGCACCTTGGCCATGTGACACTTCTTGAAGGTCTTTTAAGGACTACACATGTACATTAGATGTCTTTGCTCAGCATTTAAAAAAAAATAGGTTTCACAAAACGCTAGTCTGCAAATTCAAACCATGAACCAGGAAAATAGCTTACTTGCACATAACTTTGTAAATTCAAAGCAGAAAAAAAAAATCTCCCAGTTTAACCTCTGGAAGCAAACCAGTCTGTTATAGCACAGTTCTTAAAAATCAGCTCAGATATCAACCTGATGTTGCAGGTGGGAACATCAAAACAAACTGGCATAACAAGGCAAGAAATTATCTGCAGCGTTGGAAGACACTCACTTTACAAGAGCAAAAGGGAAAACAGGGGCACACAAAATCAGTGACATTAATAATATGCACAGCAGAGGAAAAGCAGTCCAGGCAAAGGATTTCTCCTTGTAGATTTAGTAATGAACAAGGAACTCAAGTCGAGTAAACAGCAGCAATGCACAAAGCCAGGAATCACAAACATACTTACATGTCAACATTCTTCGTAGGACAGCATGACAGATCTGTTCAAAATGGACATATTAAGACCATTTAGAGTTTAAAAGAGCTACAGTAATATGCAGAAAAATTAAATTGACTCAAAGAAAGTTCTGTCCCTCTTAATTTAAAGCTTAACCTTCAGCTCAGGCTTTATGGTAGAGCAGATACAATAGACAGAAGGGGAAGCATTTCCCGTGCTCACCAGCACTCCACACCTCACATTCCTAGGAAGCCAATCAAGGTGAAACCGAGGAAACTTACAAAACCCCGGACACCTCACCTTGGAAAATATATCTCTAAAAAAAATGTCTGTGTTCTGGTTTCAGCATTTCTTCATCACCTACTCCAGCCTGGACCCACCACCCTTTTTTTGTTGCTCTAAACTCACATTTATTTACATTCAGCAAGGCCCAGAGGTATAGAAAGGAACCACTCTTTAAACAAACATTTGTAAATAGTCTCATTTCATTCTTACATTGGGGACCTTCTTGAATTCCAACTTCCTTCCCAGCTCTGAAGTTTGCTGAAAGCCATTCTGAAGAAACACAATCGCAAAGTCTGCAAATTGAGAAGGAATTAGTGTTTCAGCATGAAAATAAAGACCTCTCACTCTTTTGACTCCCCATCTCCCAACAGCAGCAGCGGCTGAAAAGCCTTGTTCACTACACAGCAACCAGCAGGAATCTTTTATTGTCTTGGAGTAAAATTACTTCCCCACAAAAGGATCTAGAACAACGGATGGCAGGGAGCACAGAAACTTCAAGGATTGTACAGACAAAAGCATTTACAGGTCTTATTACTGCTGCAGAACTCGTGTGGGTTGTACCTGACTGGTACTGGCCCAGCCTGACTGCAACTCGTCAATCAAATCACGTAGTGACTTTTTCTAAACAAAACTATAAAATAAATAACAGAAAAGGGCAAGGGGAAAATGGAACTGTTAAATACTGTAGAATCCCAGGTTGAAAGGACCTCAAGGATCAACTGGTCCAACCTTTCTTGGCACAAGCCCAGTCTAGCCAAGCTGGCCCAGCACCCTGTCCAGCTGGATCTGAAAACTGTCCAGTGTTGGGGAATCCACCACTTCCCAGGGAGATTATTCCAATGGCTGATTGTTCTAATTAGGAAAAATTTCCCTCTCGTGTCCATCGGAATCTTCCCAGAGGTAACTTGTACCCATTGTCTTTTCCATGAGACTCCTTGTAAAAAGAAGATATTTCGAGATATTCTGGTCCAGAATATCACAGTTTGCAGGAGTATCACACTCTCAAGATATCATCCCTGGCTCCATACTTCCTGCAATTACACTGTCTTGTGATACTACAACTCAAATAGATTCAGAAATGCAAACCAATTCTCTTTTAAGGGAAAAAAAAAATGGTGAATTTGCTAAATATAAAAATACATTCCCCTCACTGAGACGAGGTAAGAAAACGCAAAGCAAGGCCTCTGTCTTACACCTCCCAGCCTTTGACCTGCTCAGCCCCCTCCTGCAGCGCCTGCTTGGGTGTCTTGCCTGAGAGGACATGTCCCGCCACCTCCTCGTCTCCGTGGGTCCCCTCCGCCTGCTCGCAGAGGCCAGTGAGGCCACCGCGCAGCCACTCCACCGCAGCAGGGACGGATGGGCTGCTGAGAACAAAGAGAAGCACATTCAATTCAATCCCTCCTGCTCTTTGTAAGGCTGGTTTTATTTCCTCCACCATCCCCTTGGACTCAGGAAAGAACCATCTGTGCAGGACTCTGCCTTGTATGTGGCTTTTCATTTATTTAATTTGGACCAGCAAGAGCTTTATTTGCTTTGTAAAAAGATTCCACAACAAACACATCCAAAGGGAAAAAATATGTGTGAAATTGTGTGTTCAAGTATTTCCTCATCTCTGTCTATTCCCATTTAGAAAGTACTGCCAGAAGACTTCAGTTCCAATTTCTAAGATACTTAGATAAAAATGGTTAACAAAAAAAAAAAAAAAAAAATCAAGCTCTTAATCTGTCCATTTGGTTTGCTTGAATTTGAAGTACAGTGGACACTGAAGGCTTTTTTCCTATTCCATTAACAGACAAGTAAACCAACACCGAAGGCATAGAAGATTGCTGTAACATTCCTTTGACACCATAAGAAAACACCCTGAACTTCCCACAGGATTAACTGGTTTTACTTGTTGGTTTAAAAATAAATCAGTTCCTAGAAGAACTGTTCTCTGGAGATGAACTCCACCAAACCTTACTGAAATGCTGGGATTGTGAAGACAGCAGCTCACAGCTGCTGCAAAGCGATGTTTCTCCTCGAGACCAGCACTCATTTTGGGGGACTAAATGAGTTTCCAAGGCAGAAACAAAGCGGCAAAACAAAGCCGTGGGGAAAGCGTCACCTGGGGAAAGCGTCACCAGGACAGCTGCAGCAGTGGGTCCCACCGAGCCATTGTGCTCCACACTGCGGCTGATTCGGCAGCCACCAGACAACGGGCCACTTAACCTGTGCTAATTAACCCAGAGTAACCTCTCAAACCCAGGGTAACTTCTTAAATCTAATCTGATCGCTTGCCAGCACCTGACTGTATTCTTAGTCCAGAATACTCATGACTAATCCCTGATTATATTTCAATAGGCTTTACAAGATTAAATACATCTGCAAACCTCCAAACCTCTGCTCACCTCTCCAGCAGCTCTCCCAGCCCAATGACGTCTCCTCTGTGCAAGTGCCACACAGCTTCCAGCACCGGAGGGGCCTAACAAGGTGTCACAATCAGGTCACGGTCTGCATTTGGCAGTTAACATTAACATTTGGCTAATGAAAGCTATACATAAAAGAATAAAACTAAGTTCTGTTTATTCAAACTATCCAGAACTTATTAAAACTTAAAAACAATAACATAAGAAATAACAAATGAGGAAAGATTATATCTGATCTTTTCTTCCTACAAATTTTGAATGGTTTAGGGTTGTAGATGCACCATCATTTTAAATTTTCATGGTCAAGTAATAAATATCTCCATTTTTGTCCCGCTGGAATAATGCTGATGCTGCATATTCAAGGGAGCAGGGGATATTCCAGAAAACAGCTTCACATCTTGTTATAATAATTCAGCTCTGGAAACAGATTAGAGAATTATCACTTAGCCTGTTAACTGTTTATTAGTCTCTGTGAAGTGAGTTTGCTGCTCTCAAACCCATTTCCCAATAGGAGATGACAGAAAAATGCGGCAACTGTACGGGCAGAGAGGCCGATGGATGCAGAGGAAAAGCCAATGCTACTTGGACAGTCCAGCTCCTGAACACCAGGCTTATCATTGGCAAAATCAGCACCAAGCATCATGTCCATGAGGACAAAACAGAAAGAGGAGATACCTGGGAGTTCTGGGCAGACAGGCCATGAAGGAGAAAAGCCCCACGAGCTTTCTGCAGCAACCAGCAGCTGCCTCATAGAGTGACCCTGGACTTGCCCACATACTTTGTCTTGGACAACCTAATTCTTTCCTGTAACAATCTCAGTGACACAGCAGCACTTGATCTCCATGTCTGCCCGAGAACTAGGAGATCTTAATCAGCCTACAAAACACACGGGATTCTATTTTCAGCCCAGGATCGGATATTTGAGACTAGAGCGTGGCTCTTTATCCTGACAGATCAGCCTCTGCCTTCTTTCCCACCGGAGCAACCAGAACTGCTCCCCTCACAAAAAGTCCTTACCCGCACTTAGACTATCACTTATCTTAAGAAAACAAATGGCCCAAATGAAATCAAGACAACAGTTTTGTGAAGCAACGCAACCTGGTATCTGCTATCGCATTTCTCTCAAGCCATTTTCTGCGTGAACTCACTCAGGGTTATCATCACTTCCAGATAAACAAAGCGGAGAACCAGAACGCCAAAGACTCATTGAATATTGCTGACAAAGCACATAACGGACTTCTGGGATCATGTGGCAGTTTTTAGCAGAAACTGCCACACAACTTTAATAATTCACCTACTTCCAAAGTTCTACTAAATCCTCCTCAAAAAATACAACCTGCTAGAGGCAAGGAAGGTCCCAGTCAACTTGCTTTAAAATAAACAAAAAACCAACCCCACCATTTATAATTCAGTTCATGTTTTTGAAAGGTCAGAGAGACTACTGTGACTGTCAGGAGTTGAAGACTACAGGGATGAGCAGTGGCAAGGTTGTTCTCAGTCACCATAAAAACCACCAAGGGAAACTGCAGGGAAATCCCAGCACTTTGCCAGTCCATGTTCCTGTTATCTCTGCTTTCGCGGGAAAGCGGGGCCGAAAACATGCGACCACGTCCCTCAGGTGAAGTCAAACTGGCCTGTA
Organism: Streptopelia decaocto; assembly: GCF_964273445.1. Lineage (NCBI taxonomy): Eukaryota > Metazoa > Chordata > Aves > Columbiformes > Columbidae > Streptopelia > Streptopelia decaocto. The sequence continues at coordinate 5,977,642 of NC_138666.1, read as the reverse complement.
TCATGGCAGCTATTCTCCATGAGTTCTTACCTTCATTTTCCACATCTCTTGACAGAACACTGAGCGACAGAACACATTGTTCGCCAGCAAATCCTTCATGGTCCGAAGCAAGCCAGACAACCTCTTCTGGAATCACCCCAGAAATGAAGCAGAGATAATTTTCTTTGTAAATAACCAGAGATTATAACACTGGATCTGCTTAGAGAGACCCCTGTAATGCTGCACTTTGGCAACAGATAAAAAACTTCAGTTCTAAGCTGCCAAAAACAGACACTTCCCTGTATAGAAGAACTCCCTACTTCTGTGTGCATATCGGACACATAAAAGAATAATCGCTGCTCAGGTGCTATGTGTTTGGGTGACTTTATCAGAACAGATAAACTGAGTTTAAAGTCAAACCTAACAATACAACGTTCTTGATAAAGTAAATATAAACCTTTTCCCTTACTCTCTGGTCCAAGTTCAGTAATGGGGCTTCTGAGGGGCTGGCAGAATCCTGACAGATCCGCTCAATGTTGGTAACAGCATTTTTGGCTGCCAAGATTGCTGCGGGCACACCCAATCTCAAGGCCTGTTCCTGCAGAACAGAGACTAAACAAAAAAACAATAAAGCAGAAAGCTGTCAGCGTGGAAGAAAAGAGGGTTTGAACACGACTATGAAAACAGAAGTCTCAAGTCTTAAACCCCTTCCAGCACAGATGTCGTTTGTTGTGCTGGGCAAATAATTTTCATTTCCATGTTTCATTCCTTTTCTGTATGTAAAATGGGGGCAGAACAACCACAGAGGTAGAGTACCCTTGTTAAGCAGATCCTTGTATTTTAGTCTTGTGGGGCTCACAGTAACACTGCCCAAACAATCAAAGTATTTAACGATCAGACCTTGCCAGGGTTGTCATCACCGGACAAGTAAGAAATGAGCAGCCAAGTGGGAGACCAGAACAATTAAAAGAAAGCAAAACTGGGGTTGCACTGAACAGGTAGAAATTCAATACATAAAGAAAAGTTCTTTGCCGTGTCTGTCTCCAATAGATAGTCACCTGTAAATGATTCTGAGGATACTTCCTGGTTCTTTACACTCTCCTGTCCACCTGGTTTGGCTGCATCTTCCACCTGGAAGCCAAACAACAACATAACACTCTGAGATCTCTGTTACACATATTTACAAACCTGTTTCCTCTAAAACACTAAGAGCAGCTCTGGCATCCTTGGGAGCTGGAGCAACTGAAGTGACATTAACACCGAGCTCCCACATAGTTGTGGCAAACCAGAGATTTCAGAGCACTTTGCAAGAGACATAAGTACAGTTATCTCCATTTTATGCAGAGAAAATGAGATAAAGGTCAAAGCTGCTTGTCCCCAGTCACCCAACAGATCAGCAACAGCACCAAGAACAGAATATCTTTCAAGTCCTTTCTGTGAAGCCACGCTGTCATAAATATTTGATGAAACATGTCAAAATGTTGAAAATGTGGATCCTTTTCTAGTTAAATCCCCTTTTTTTTCTTTTTATAAAGACAAACATTCTGTACAGAAAGGAACATCCTTATGGTTGAACTGTGTGAAGTATCTGAATTGTCTATTCAAGTTATGAAAATCAAGAGTTCTCTCCCGTACATGAGGAGGAAGTAGAACGTGGCCAAGTCAGAATCTTAGCTCGAGCATCTATGCAGACAAACGACATGGGTTTTCTGAACAGCCACATTAGTCAGAAACGGTTTGTAATTCAGAGAAAACCCAATAATAGTCTCCCCTGATTTTTTTTCCTGTCTTCACAAGAAGCCAGTTCGGACCCCAAGAAAAAGGTGCTGAGTTTCCTTTTGTCCAAAACCAAACCATGCTTAACCATCTTAAGCCTGTAACATTAAAACACAGACGAATAAAGGAAAAACAAATCTCATTTCTGCAACATAAACCTCTAAACTTTGTTTTCCTCCTACGGTGCTGTTTTTTCTTTTCAGTTGTCATAAAATCTGTGTTCCTTGGACATTCGTTCTGCAGTTGCCCCAGTAAGGACCCTGCTGGAACCCACCTCCAGCTGGACCTCCGGCGGTCCCCAGCCTGACCCCTGCCCCAACCGCCCACTCATACCTCCAGGAGGAGGTCATTCAGGTTCTGATGGCGATCCAGCACACGCAGAGCCGCTTCCTGGAGCTCTGCTCCGCTCCCAAAGGCGCTTTTTCGTTTCCTGGCTCTCCCTGCTGAGAAGTTTGGATTTCTTTAATAACCACAGTGTGTTCCAACAGCCCCTTGAGGACACCCCCTTGCTCTGCTTCTTTAGCTCTGACGGGGCAAAGGCAGCCCCCATCAGACCGTGGTGAGCTGGCAGCATGACAGGAGCTGTGCAGGGTGTTCTGTTTGGTTTGCTCCAGGCAGCTCTGCACGGTTTGCTCTTTGGTGGCCCAGCGCAGCCCAAGCTCCGTCAGGCACTGTCAGCCATCGGCCTGCAAAGGCCCTCGGCCCAGAGCAGCCAAAGTGCCACCCTGACACCCCCACCACAGGACAGGAGCCACGGCAGGGCCACAGGAAAGCACCAGCCTTGAAGAGGGGGGTCCTGGGAGAGGTAGGGCTGAGGGGGACTGTGGTGGAGGGCTGAGGAGAGGGGCTGAGGAGAGGGGCTGAGGAGAGGGGCTGAGGAGAGGCGCTGAGGAGAGGCGCTGAGGAGAGGCGCTGAGGAGAGGCGCTGAGGAGAGGCGCTGAGGAGAGGCGCTGCCAGGAGCCCAGAGCACCACACAGACCGGAGGATTGGGGGGTGCATGAGGGCAGAGAGGGGACAGTCACCCTCCCTTCCACTGTCCCTGCAGGAAGCTCCAGGCCAAAAGCTCCCTCAGAGTAGCCCCGGCGCTGCCCCGGCCCGGACCTACCCAACAGATCCCGCCACGTCCTGCCACCCGGGCCCGCCATGACGGCGGCCCCGGCAACCAAATCCGCCCGCCCCGCGCCGCCATTGGCTCCCCGCCGCCTCCGCTGATTGGCTGGGAGCACGGCGTGGTCCCGCACGCCTTTCCGCCATCTTGGTAGTGGCGGAGGCGGGGAGCTGCCATGCTGGGGAGGGCGGGCGGTGCCCATCGGGGGCCGGTAGGGGCTGTACAAGGCGGTGAGGAGGGATATGGCGGTACACGGGGGACATGGAGGACACGCTGGGGTAGGAGACGGAAAGAGGAGAATGCCCTCTACAAAGGCAGCATGTGTGGGATGCAGTGGGTGGCCCTCAAGACGTGTCCCAGGAAAGCGGGGGCTCAGGACCACCGCAATGTCCCCTGTCCCACCACGATGTCCCCTGTCCCATCCTCCTCGAGCATCCCTGCAGACAAGCTGATACCCGTGTCCCATGTGTCACAGAGCCCTGTGTCTGCCTGTCTGTCCCAGGCTGCAGCCAGGAGTGCCATCGCCCGTGGGTAGCAGTGGAACAGCAAATGTCCCTGTCACCGGTGATCGCTGGCAGGTCCCCGCGGCCACACTGGCTCACCAGCCTGTGAGGAGCTGTGATCACTGTGTTTAATTCTTCAACATTTGTGCATTTTGGGGTTGTCCTGTTCAGGGATAGGAGTTCAATGACTCTTGTGGGTCCCTTCCAACTCTACATTCTACGATTCCAAAGGGATCACCCAGTGTGGCCATCTCACCTGGAGCTCCAGGTCCTGGGATGCCCCAGAGTTTGCTCATGCGGAGAGGAGCCCGGGGACCCTTTCAGCAGCCTCCGTTGCGTGACAGTTGTGAGGCTGCAGACCCGCTCCTGCCCCAGAGCGGGGTGCAGGGCAGCAGTGGCAAGCGCAACAGGACAGGGCTTGGTGTCCCTCCCGAGGGGACCAAGGTGCCAGTCTCAGGGTGGGGGACCCACTGACAGGGTGGCAGGGGTGTTTTGGGGAACCAGAAAGTCTGGGAGCAGCGAGTGCTCCGTGACACCAGGCACAGTCAGGGACTCACCTCTGCTTTGACCAAAGAAATAAAAACAGGGGGGAAGCCATCACCGCGATGGCCAAAACAACAAGAAACCCACCCGGAGGTGCAGCCGAGAGCTCAGCATTGCTGCCCGGAGCAAGGGCTACGTTCCACGCAGCAACGCCAGGATGTTCGTCAGACTCCGGACACGTCTGAGGCCAGCGCACACCACACAGCAAAAGCGAGCTGCTGTGTGAAACGCTCCCTCCTTTCATGGTCCCCAGTTTCTTGCAGCAGCTCAGGAAAATGGTGCATCCAGCCCCCTGGGCGCTCTGTGCACTCATCTCAGGTTCCTGTGGCTTGTTAAGGAAATTCTTTGCATTTGGCAGAGCAAACCCATGTGAACATATTACCCGCAAACAGCACCCAGCCCCACTGCAGGCTGCTGGGGAAGGGCTCTGCCCCCAGCCCAGCTCCGCAGCCGTCTCGCCAGGGCACGTCCCGCTTCACTGCCGAGGTGAAACGCAACACTCCCGTAGGGCTCTGTAACCATTTCCCAACCTGTCCATTTATTTTTCCCTATTTCTTTCATTTTTAATTATATTTTCCCTATGCACATACACACTAGGCTTTTGTTTGATTTTTTTCCAAGACAGTAGCTTTTAATTACATCTTGATTTCATATTAATCACAGTTTTACCCAAAGCAAATGGCCTTGTGCTTCATACTTCAAATGCATTCCCATTAATCCTGCAGGTCGGGTTATCGCCGCCTTCAAACACTGCACGTCCTCCCCGCTCCGGTCCCTGGCGGTGCCGCCCTGGCTGTGTCCGTGGGTGCTGGCAGGTGTGTGTGGCACAGGAACGCCGGCAGCCAGCTGAGCACAACGCAGACACGCTGCAGTGGGCAGCACACACGGCTTTCCTCCCTCTAAAGTTGCTCCCCAAGCAGGCTCCAAAGGCGTCTGATTACAGGGTGAATGTTGCATTCGAATCTCACTTGTTGGTGCAGAAAGCCAGACCCAGACATCACCGTCGCAGCCAAGAGCTGCTCCAGGGGGCCCGACGATGGGGTGTTTGAGTAACTCAGGGATGCACAGATATTTTGGATTGTCTGCATCCAGCCTTCCCCTTCTCAGACCCCAGGGCACCGTGTGGGGTTGCATTTCCCAGCTGTCCAACCCTGTTCTCCCATCTCCCTCTCCAGCGATGGAGCTGACGCTGCTCACAGTCTCCAAGATGGGCACAGGAGGGCATTGCTCTCCCCAGACTCTTTGCCATGGGTCTCTGGCCCCAGGACAGTTCTTTGGCCATGTGAGATGGACGAGCGCTCAGGTGCCGGCTCTGTCCCTCTTCCAGCCCCACCAGCACAGCTCCAGGATCAACCCCAGTTTATGCTCTTATGTTAATGGAGCTGAGATGGGGTTTTATGCTCTTTCCATCATGGAAATGGGAAGCTCATAATGACAAGAGCTTTAATGTGCTCTAGCTGACCTTTCACGGCAGGCTGGCTGTCCTTCCTGCTCTGTCAGGACATCCTGCCCACCCCATGGGTCCAAAAGGACCTGCTGGTGCTGGGGCATGAGCCACCTATGAGTCCTGTGCCACAACAGCCCTCCCTGTCTGCAGGACATCATCCCACCAGCCATGTTCCAGTGGGACATCGCGTCCTTAGAGACTCCAGCTCCTCATCTTTCAGCTGTCTCTTGCTGCTCCTGGCCATGCGCAAACTGGTCTGCAGCATCCTGAGCTCTTGTCCTTCCCTCCAAGGGGTGTCATTGTCCCTGCCTGGCCCTTTTCCTCCACTGGCTCCCCAGAGCCGCTGAGCCAAGCAGAGCTGGCATGTGGGAACTCATGGCTGTGTTTCCCCTGATGTCCTCCTGGCCCTGACGCCATCGTGTCCCTACATCTGCCCGCCCCACACACGGCACGTGTGTTCTGTGGGATGGACACCTGGGAGCCAGGTGCTTCACCCCTCTGGGGAGCCATAACCACGTCTCTTGCGGGGGGGGGTGTCCCCCAGCAGTGCCCCACACCCAGCCCCCAGCACTCACCCTGGGCACTGCATGCTGCACCCCATCACACGCCCTGTACCCCTCACCCTGGGGGCACCCACACCCTGCACTCAGCCACATGCTCTGTGCCCTGCAGCAACTCCTGCCCCTGGCAGCCTTCACCCTGCTCCCCGCATGCACTGCTGCACCCTGTCTTGTGCCCTGCACCCCACAAGCTGCACCCTGCTGCATGTCCTGCACCTGCACCCTGCAGCCAGTTACGCTCCTGGCACACAGTCCTGCATCCTGATCCTGCATCCTGACAGCCTGGGTGGGCCTGGCCGTGCCGAGTTGTGCTGTGCCATGCCCTGCCATGCCGAGCCGTGCCATACCGTGGCACGCTGTGCTGTGCCAAGTCATGCCCTGCCGTGCTGTACTGAGCCGTGCCGTGCCGAGCTGTGCAGTACCGAACCCTGCTAAGCCGTACCTTGCCATGCCGAGCCGCACCATACCGTGCAGTACCGTGCCGAGCCGTACCGTACGGTACCAAGCCGCGCCGCGCCCCTTAGCTCCGCCGCGTCCCTCGCGTCCACTCCCGGTGGGCGCCCCCGGTGGCGGCGGGCGGTGGCGCGGGCGGGGCTGAGCCGCGGAGGCGGGGCCGGTCCGATCCTCCGCCAGCCGCTCCGCTCCGCCGCTCCCCCCGCTCCTGCCCGCCCCTCCCGGGGCCCCGCCCGCCCGAACGGCGGCGGCGGCGGCGGCGGGCGCGGGATGGGGCGATGGCGCGGGCGGGCGGCGGGGCCCCGCGGGAGCTGTCCCTCGAGGAGGTGCTGAAGTGCTACGAGCAGCCGCTGAACGAGGAGCAGGCCTGGGCGCTCTGCTTCCAGAGCTGCCGCGCCGCCCCCGCCGGCCCCGCCGCACCGCTCCGCACGGCAGACATCCGCCTCCGCGGCGACGGCAGCGTCGTCCTGCCCGCACCACCACCCGGTGAGCGAGCACCGCGGCGTGGGGTGGAGCCGGCAGCGCGGGGTGGGGGCGCTGGGACTTACCGGCACTTACCGGCACCACCGGGACCTACCGGTACCGGCAGGGGGCGCTGCACTGCGTGTCGAGGGCGCTGGAGGGCTGGGGGTATCGGCCCCGGCGGGAGGACCGGGACTGGTGGAGAAGAACCGGTACCGGCAGCGGGGCATGGGCAGGAGGAGCAGCAAGGGGAGGTGGGGCGGGCACCAGCATTACAGGCACCAACGGCAGGGAACCGGTGCGGCACCGGCTGCGGGGGTGCAGCACCAGAGAGACTGTGAGGATGGGGGAGATGGCTGGCACCGGCACCCGCAGGGATGGGGACGAACCCCAAGCCCTGGCAAGGTGAACCGGCATTGGCACCGGGTCAGTCGGGACCATTGCTTGCACTGATTGTACCAATGGTGGGCCAGTGTCTTGGGTCTCCAGGGCTGGGGTGACACTGGAACTGGCACCAGCAGGGCCCAGCCGGGTGATTCAGTGAGGCTGGGCCAAGGCTGCGGGGCTGTGCAGGGTGCCCACGGGTGCAGGTGTCACCAGGCCAGGACCCACTGTGGGGCTGCAGGACACTGAGCTTATCCGGGTGAGCAGAACACACAGCAAGGACAGACAGACACAGGAACACACACCTGCACATACACAGGCATACTCACCACACACACCTGAACACTTGGACCCCACAGGAGACCCTGTCCCAAGGTCAATGTGTTCCTGCTGGGCCCTGGTCCCACCCTCACCGCACCCCAGCCCACTGGGAGCAGTGTTTTGGGGCAGCACCATCCCTGACCTTTGGACTTGCGGCTGTACCCTCTCTGCGGGTGGTTGGCGCTGCCAGGCAGGGCCATGGTGTTTACGGGCTGTAATTAGGCTTGGCTGGCTGCCAGCAGCAATGCTGGGTGGCTCAGCACGGCAAGGAGCACCCCTGCACCTAACAACAGAGCGCGGCAAACGGCGTCACCCGCCTCACCCCGCAGGGAGGCCATTGCGCCTGGGGACAGCACCCGGTGCTCAGCACTGCCAGGGGGCAGCCCACGGGGGCCAGGGCACGTGGGGCAGCTCTGTGCCCAGGGCAGGGCCACGCACAGGCATGGCATGTGCCCACAGTAGCTGGTCATGGCGTGGTCACACCAGCTCTGCCGGTCGCACACAGGAATGGCCCCACACCCTTCCCTGAGCCTCCACTGCCACTGTGCCAGACCTGGTGCCACCATGACACCTCTTGCTCCTAAGTCCCTCCCATGCCAGCCTGAACCATCTCCTCAGGGACAAATCTGGGTTCTTTGCTGCTGAAGCCCAAAGCTAGAAGGGCTCTGGTTGCCTCCCAGCACCACTGCAGGTGATGGCACCGGCCTGGCACACGGCTCTGCAGCTCCGCCCACGCATGGGGCTGGATCTGGGTGAGTGAGCCGGCACCCCTTGCCTGAGCTGCTCCAATTCCTTGTCCCATGGGAACTCACTCCTTGGCCATGTCCCAATGCCTCGAGGGAGCTGCTGGGACCAGCCAGGCTCAGCCCACCAGCCTGGCTCCCACCATGGCCATGGTGTTCGTGACAGGGTCCCGGGGACGTGCTAGTGTGTCCTCTCCAAGCCAGGACACAGCATTCCAGGGCTGGTACTGCAGTGGATGCCAGGCATGGCCTGGGACATGGGGCTGATGTTGTCCTTGTGCGTGGCACCATGGCAGGGCCAGACCTTGCGTCTCTGATGCTTGTGCCACCCATCCCATGTGGATATCCTCAATGGTCCATGTGGCCGTGGCCAGGATGTGGCTGGCACACAGCCGGCACACGACTGGCACACAGCTGGCACATCCCTGTGGCTGCTGCATTGATCAGCTAAACACAGAGCTAATGACCAGTGCTGCCCTGGGCCAGGGAAGTGGCTCTGCAGCCACTATCAGGAAAGTAGAGCTGGGCACCCTGGGCACTGCCCTTGGGGACACAGTAAAAGCCACTCCTGCTCCTTGTCCCATGGCCATCCAGCTCCTGGGAGGCTCTGAGCTGCCCATGAGTGTGTCCTGGGCCTGTGTGTGTGTGTGATGTTCCAGCTGTGCCGCCTCTGCGGTGGGAAGCACCATCATTTGCTGGGCACAACTGTCACCGCAGCCCACGCCATGTCCTGTGGGTGACCTGCTGGTCCTCGCTGGGAATAAGTCAGGAAGGGACCAGTTGAGGATGTGGGTCTCAGCTTGGGGCAGGAGCTGCTGGGGACGGGAGGGGACCCTGCTGGGTGCCCCCCAGCTGGGGCTGGGGGTGCAGCATCCCTGGGGTGTGGGACAGGAGCTGACATGGAGGGGGATGCCCAGCATGGGGCCGTGGGTGCCAGAGTTGACTCTTCCCTCCTTCCCCCAGGGCTGCCCCTGCTGCTGACACCCTCCGCCGAAGCCCAGGTAGGTGGGGGCCAGACACCCACCCGGCCCTGCTGCAGCTTCCTGGTGACATGGCTCATCTGCCATCACACCCCTGGGTGGCACTGCCACCTGCCCCCTCACCCTGTGGTCATGGGGTCCTGGGGTGCAGCGGGGGGATAAGACTGAACCCCAAGGGCTGGGGGGTGCAGGGGGGCAGCTGGTGCTGGCTGTGTGTGCCGAGGGCCTCCCATGGCACAGCCAGCGCTGGGGTCTGGCCGGGGCCCAGCCGGTGCCATCTCCCCACAGATGGTGCAGTCATTGGGCTTCGCCATCTACCGGGCACTGGACTGGGGGCTGGACGAGAATGAGGAGCGGGAGCTGAGCCCACGGCTGGAGCAGCTCATCGACCTGATGACCAACAGTGATTCAGAGGACAGCGGCTGTGCCACAGCCGATGAGGGCTACGGGGGTCAGGAGGAGGAGGAGGAGGGGGGCGAGGGGCCGCCGCGCACAGTGCGCACCTTTGGGCAGGCCATGCGGTGCTGTGCCGCACGCCTGGCCGATCCCACGGAGGCGCAGGCGCACTACCAGGCTGTCTGCCGGGCGCTCTTCGCTGAGACCGTGGAACTGAAAGCCTTCCTCGCCAAGATCCGCGATGCCAAGGAGGTGAGTGCGGGTGCCCAGCAGCATGGCCAGCACCAATGCACACAGAACCACAGAATCACAGAATGTCAGGGGTTGGAAGGGACCTCAAAAGTTCATCCAGTCCAATCCCCTCGCTGGAGCAGGAACACTCAGATGAGGTTACACAGGAAGGTGTCCACAGGAAGGTGTTGAATGTCTCCAGAGTAGGAGACTCCACAACCCCCCTGGGCAGCCTGTTCCAGTGCTCTGTTACCCTTAATGAGAAGAAGATTCCTCTCAAATTTAAGTGGAACCTCTTGTGTTCCAGTTTGAACCCATGCCTGGCAGGGGATCCACTTGCAGGCTCAAAACGCTGGGGTGAGCGTGGTGCCCCCTATGCCAGCCCTGCTCAGGGCTGCTGGCACCAGTGTTTGGCTGTACACCCTCTCCCGCATGCTGTGCCATGGCACTGCTGGCTCCTGTCTACCCCGGGCTGCTGCGAAAGTGGTGGCGCATGGCGGGGATGGGGGTGCTTTCGGGGTGCACATCACCACTGCAGCCCCACAGCACAGTCCTGGCCGGACCCCAGTGCTGTCGAGCACTGGGACAGGGTGGCAACGTCTCATACCATGGCAGATGCTGCAGAAGCTGAAGGAGGATGAGGAGGCAGAGGAGCGGCCAGCGGCAGAGCTGGGCAGCCTGCGCAACACTGACTGGGTACGGCGGCACCGCTGGGCATGGGGGCTGTGCCAGGGCCACACGGGGGCTGATGCTGTGTCCCCCCCAGGCCCGGCTGTGGGTGCAGCTGATGCGGGAGCTGCGGCACGGTGTGAAGCTGAAGAAGGTGCAGGAGAAGCAGTTCAACCCCCTGCCCACTGAGTACCAGCTCACCCCCTTTGAGATGCTAATGCAGGACATCCGCGCCCGCAACTACAAACTCCGCAAGGTCATGGTGAGTGTGGCTGGGTTGCCCCCATACCAGCGCCCCCACGGTGCTGGGCTGCCCGCTGGCCTTGGCACTGCCTGTGGCCCCTCTGCCCTCTCCCAGGTGGACGGGGACATTCCCCCCCGGGTGAAAAAGGACGCCCACGAGCTCATCCTCGACTTCATCCGCTCCCGGCCCCCACTGAAGCAGGTGGGTGCCAGCATTGGGACACCCCCATGGCGTTGCAGTGCCGGGCAGGGCTCAGCGGGTCCCATGGGTGCCACCCCTGCCTGGCTGGGCACCTGAGGGTGACCAGCCCCAAGCTGCGGCCACCGCCTGAGGTCCCATCCCTGCATCCCGCAGGTGTCAGAGCGGCGGCTGCGGCCCCTGCCCCAGAAGCAGAGGACGCTCCACGAGAAGATCCTGGAGGAGATCAGGCAGGAGAGGAAACTTCGGCCAGTGGAAATGCCATACCATGGCCAGAAAGGTGCCACCATCCCCTCCCCGCCGCGCCAGGCTGCTGGTGGCATGCCCGGCACTACAGCAGGTCCCTGTGAAACCAGGACTCAGCCCCATGTCCCTCTGCAGGGTACAGCTCCCTGCCCTGCATCCCGCAGGCCTGCGCCGGCCGCCTGGCCTCCAGCTCCTGCCTCGAGCTCTCCCGCTGCCCAGGCAGCACCGCACCAGCGCGACCGCGGCCACGTGTCCTGCTCAAGGCGCCCACGCTGGCCGAGATGGAGGAGATGAACGTCTCTGAGGCGAGAGAGGGGGCGCGGCGGGGCAGGAGGGTGGAGTGGGGGGACACGGGAGGTGCTGGGGGGACAAGGGGGTGACGTGGTGGCCATGGCATTGCAGGAGGAGGACTCTCCGGGTGCAGAGGTGCCTCTGAAGCGGGACCGCTCCTTCTCAGAGCAAGACCTGGCACAGCTGCAGAGCCAGCTGGGGGGTGGCCAGGCTGCCCCACCAGAGCCAGAGCCACTGCAGCCCGAGCCCCGGCCCCGCTCAGGTACCGCTGGGGTCCCCAGCCCTGTGCCACCCGCGTCCCCCTGTCCCCAGGATGGTTGTGCTGTGCCCTGCAGCACAGGTGGCCCTGGGCAATGTGGCTTTGCCACAGCCACCCTGTCCCTCCCCACAGGCTCCGTCCCCGCCAGGTGCCACCCGCTGCCAGTCAGCTCAGCACCACCCCGGGCTGCCCTCAGCGCCGTGGAGGAGAGGCCGGAGGAAGGATCTGGCACTGCCCCCAGCACCAGCTCCAAGCACCTCTGGCTGGTGAGTGCTGGTGGTGGGACTGGGGATACCGGGGTTGGGGACATTGTGTGAACATGGCCACTGGCATATGGCACCTGGCATGAGGGCACAAGGTGGCCCTCCCTGATCCCTCTGCACAGGATTTGGGGCTTGAGGCACACTGTGCTGTGTGCCCTGCGCTGGGGTGGCCTGCCCATGTCATCCCTCAGGAGGGAACGGAGCTGGAGAAGGGGCTGGAGCACAAGTGTCATGGGAAGCGGCTGAGGGACCTGGGGGGTTCAGCTGGAGAACAGGAGCTGAGGAGAGACCTTCTGATCTCTGAACTGCCTGAAAGGAGGTTGGAACCAGGGGGGTCAGGCTCTGTTCCCAAGGAACAAGCGCCAGGACCAGAGGAAACAGCCTCAAGTTGCGCCAGGGGAGGTTGAGGTTGGATCTGGGGAACAATTTCTTTCTGGAAAGGGCTGTCAGGCATTGGAACAGGCTGCCCAAGGCAGTGCTGGAGGGGTTGAACAGACACAGAGATGAGGTTCTCAGGGACGTGGGTTAGTGCCAGGCTTGGGTTATGATTGGACTCTAGGATCTTGAGGGTCTCTTCCAACCAAAATGATTCCAAGATTCTATGATTCTATGTCCGGATGCTCTTCTGATGCTGGAAGGTTCTGCCCACAGCACAGGGATGCTCTGAGCCATGCTCTGTGCTGCAGCCCTGTGGCAAACCAGGCTGACGTCCCCCCTCGCCCACAGGAGTTCAGCCACCCCGTGGAGAGCCTGGCCCTCACTGTGGAGGAGATGATCAACGTGCGGAAGGTGCTGGTGAAGGCTGAGATGGAGAAGTTCCTGCAGAGCAAGGAGCTGTACAGCAGCCTGCGGAAGGGGAAGGTGGGAGCTGGGCCCAGAGGGGCTGAGTGCCACCCGCCCGGCCCTGCTCTCACCCCCCTTGTGCCCACAGGTCTGCTGCTGCTGCAGGGCCAAGTTCCCCCTCTTCTCCTGGCCTGCAGCTTGTCTCTTCTGCAAGCGGTGAGCACTGTGCTGTGCCACGGGGCTGGGAGGGTGACGGGAGGGTGACGGGACAGTGCCTGCCATGGCCCTGTTCACCAGCCTCTCTCTCTGTCTGCAGGTCTGTCTGCAGCTCCTGCAGCCTGAAGGTAAGGGACTGGCTCTGGCTAGTGCCACTGTGTCCCTGTCTCTGTCCTATCCCTATACCTGTCCTTGTCCCCATCCCTGTCCCATCCTTGTCCCCATCCTGCCCTGACGCCCGCACACCCAGCAGATGAAGATGCCTTCCAAGAAGCTGGCTCACATCCCCGTCTACGCGCTGGGCTTTGAGAGCCTCCCAGGCTCACTGCTGGCCAAAGCCCTGCCACTGCGGAGGAGAGAGACCTTCCAGTGAGTCCCGCGATCCTGAGCCTTCCTCCCCCTGCTCCCCCTCCTCAGGCCGGGGCTGACCGTATGCCCTGTGCCACAGCTCGCTCTCAGGCACATGCTGGCGCCGGGTGGAAGAGGAGTTCCCTCACATCTATGCCCAGGGCTCCGTCCTGCGTGACGTCTGCAGTGACTGTGCCGGCTTCGTCACCGACGTCATCTGCTCCAGCCGCCGCAGCGTGGCTGTCCTCAACGCCACGCCACGCCGTGCCAAGGCCCGCTCCCTCTACGGTGACTCCTGGCACAAGTGAGGGGCCTGGCACGGGGGTGCAGACCCCCTTGGTGGCCACCTGGATGTACATATATACATAGGATGTATACATACAGCCTCTATATTTATATACCTTATGGACCAGGGGGTAGCAAGGACCAGTGGCACAGTGGGGTGCCTGCTCTTCCTGCTTGGACACTGACATGGCCCCTGGGGGGACATATCCTACTGTGGGGCACCCACAGCCGCCAGCCTTCGCTGCCCCCAGCCCCACTTTTGTGCCAAGCCCTGGCTGCGCCGGGTCAGTGATGGCCATGCCGGGGTGCCCAGCACCACGGGCTGGCACAGCTGCTCTGTACATCCCCCCCTGGCTAATAAACCCGCTGGGCTGCCCCGGGGCTGTATGGCTGTTCCTGAGTGGGAGGGAAGGGGGAGCTGGGGCAGAGGGTGCTGGGGGGCACGGGCAGCCCCTGGGGTTGGGGCTGGGTGTTCCACCACCCCCTTCACTCCCCCGTGGTCCCCTTGATCGTGTGCTTCGGCTCCCGGCCATCCCCCGTGTCCCCCCTGGCTGTGCCTCCCCCGTGACCCTGCACAGGGCCCGTGGGAAAATCCCACCCCTTGTTCCCACGCACCCCTAAACCGCCCCCTGCCCCGCCGTGCGTCGCCGTGCGTCCCCGTACCCACCCCAGGCTGTTCCCCTGGGCTGTCCCCCAGAGCCCCCGTCTCCGTGGGCCGTTCCCCACCGTAACCCCCGCGCAGGGACCGTGGGAAAGCGCCGGTGCCGCGCTCCCACCCCGAGACATATTTCACGCGGTGACCGCGCCGGGCGCGAAGCGAGTCCCGGATTCTGCTCAACGCACCTGCGCAATAGGGCGGGGGAAGGGGGCGCACGGAAGCGGGGCCCGCGCAGGCGCAGTGCATGGGGCGGGGCGCGGAGCGGCGCAGGAGCGTCAGCCAGCTGCGCGCAGGCGCAGGGGGCGGGGCGGCGCATGCGCAGGTTGGAGGAGGCTCCATGTCGCGACGGGCCCTGCGGCGGCTGCGGGGCGAGCAGCGGGGCCAGGAGCTGCTGGGCCTGGGCCACCTGGGCCTGGAGCCTGGCCCGGAGGGGCCGCCGCCATCCGCTGCCACCGGGAGGGGACGCCGCGGGCCGGCTCGCACCGGTGTCAGCAACCGCTTCGAGCTGGTGAGGGGGTGACAGCGCTGAGGCCGGGGGTGGACTCGGCGTGACAGCGGCTGAGAGGGGGAACTGGGGTGGCAGTGGGTGGGGAGACAGCCAAGTTGACAGTGGAAGGGGACAGCTGGGGTGGCAGTGGCTGCTGGCGGCAGCTGAGTTGGCAGTTATTGGGAGGGTGGGTGACTGACTGTGAGGGGGTGACTTTGGGGACAGTGGCTGGGGGGGCTCGGGGGTGGCTGGAGGGAACAGGGGCGCTGGGTGGCTGTGACTGAGGGGGGTGACAATGACGCGGGGTGGTGGCCGTGTGCGGTGATCGAGGTGATAGTTTGAGGCAGTGACTGGCGTGGGACTGAGGGGTTTGGGATGGTGGGTGACCATGGCGGGGTGAGCTGGGGGTAGGGAAGGGGGGGAGCTGGGGTGACATGGGGGTGCAGGGAGGGCTTGAGGGGGCAGTAACTGGGACTGAACTGGGAGGGAGTTGGAGGGAGACCTGGGAAGGACTGGGTGGTCTGGGTCTGAATATCAGGGTGGTCAAACAATGGGTGAAGACAGTTTCAGGAACATTCCTGCCACCTTCCCAGCCCTTCAAGATCCCAGTGCTGGAGGTTGGGGGTTGGATGGACGCTGGTGGCACAAATAGTCCTGGGGTGACAGAACCTGGTCCTTCCTCCCCTGGCACCTTGACTAGTCCCAGCAGTTCCCTCACCTTCCCCAGCCTTGGAGGCTTCTCCCAAGGAAGAGCAGAGTCCAGATAGGGCCATGCCGTGTGGGGGACGTGTCCTCATGGCGCTGTGCTCCCCTCTGGCAATTCGGTGGGTGTGGGGCTGTTCCAGGCACCCACTGGGTGACACATTTTATATAAGGGGTCATCCCCTTGTCCCTGGCCATCTGCTGGAGAAGCCATTTGGGCAGCTGAGCCCTGCACTGCTTCTGCGATATTTTTCTCTTCCACTTTCAGGTGGGAATGGAGCAGATCAAATCCCTGGGGATTTCTGTCCCTTGGGTGCAAGAGAGGGCGGAGTGCAGGCCCAGCCACCTGTTTCTGCAGTTTGTCTGTCTGTTTGCACAGATCCCTGCGGAGGAGTCGGAGGATGAGCCGCCATCCAGCGAGGAGCGAGCGGACGCTTGGCTCCGCGAACGGGATGCGACAGAAGGGAACAGCGAGGTGGCTGTTGCTGAAGAGACTGAAGGCGACGGGCACAGAGATGGGGAGGAGGCAGAGCAGCCGGACCAAATGGTAACTGAGCTACAGAGAGAAGATTTTCTATCTGCCTGGCTCTGCATGCGCTGAGGAGCTTTGTGGTGACAGCGCAGTGTGTTTCTTGTGCTGGGGTGTTGTTGGAGGCTGAGGCTGTGAGCCTCAGGGGAGGGACACGTGCAGGGAGCTTAAACCCAGGTACTCGGAGCACCAGATGTGGAGGAATGAGCAGCTTGGTGCTGAGAGTTGGGTTTGTGCTCAGGATCTGGGGAGATTTTCTAGCCACAGAGGGGAGATTCCTGGGGAAGACCTTGGGCTAAGCCTTGTGAGCGCTGAGGGCAGGCGAGGAGTGTGGGGCAAGCACCCCTGGGCTTCTGCAGCGGTGATTGCTGCTCTGCTCCTTCCCTGTGTGATTAATTGCGCTCTGCGCCATACAGGGCGCTAGGCTGGTGGGTGAATACTCTGTGAAGCGTTTGTTTTGGGGTAGATGATGTGAAGTCTCCACACAATGTAAACCAGACACTGAACTTCTTCCCTGTAGAGTTTTGTTGTTGTTTTGTGTTCAGGTTCCCTCCTGTGGTCTGTGTCAGCCCAGAAGTGCCTCCTTGCAAAAGCATGTAAGGAAAGGGCCACTTTAACAGTTTGTCGTTACAAGTCTGGCCCGTGTCTCACTGGAAATGAGGGGTGTTGGGTCCCTGGCCTCACCCTTGGGGCTCAACGTTTGGCGGTTTCCCCTTGGGTTTGGTGCCAGGCACTGTGGCCAGAGTAGCCAAAACCCTTGTCTGTGTGTGATCAGCTGTGCCGGTGGCCTCAGCCAGCCCAGGGCTTGAGAACGCTCTGGATGTGCGGTGCAGGCTTTGCTCGCTTGGTCCCCGCACGAGTGGTGGCTCCAGCGGGCCCCGTCTCAGTGAGTTTCCTGCGTGGGCACCACAGAGTTCACCTGCTGCTCCTCCCACAGCCTCCCAGGCAGAAATCGGGGAGCCCTTGGCAGGTGTCTCCCTGCGTTTGATAGAGCCAGATCGGGGCTGAGCCTTGCCTTGGATCTGAAATCAGCCCAGGAGCTGTGAGGTTGTTCTGGGAGCACTGTTATTCGCTGTATTACCTGTGTCAATCCTGGAAATGTGTTTTTTCCCTCTCTGTGCCCTGGGAAGAGCCGACGTGGGCACCAGTGTGCCTGTTGGGTCGGGAAATGCTGTGCAGCACCGTGAGCTGCAGCAGCTGCGTCGGCGGCGAGAGGAGCCCGTGTCCTGCAGTGCTCTCGGCAGGTGTTGGTTTCTGTGGCAGTCAGAGGGACTGATGAAACTGTCAGTGCTCACTAGAAAGACAGAAATAAAGTGTGTTCTAGAGAGGGAAGGAGGGCTGAAACATTTCTTCTACACCTGGTGTATCTAAACTGTTTGCTGCTTGATTCTGTAATCTCAGACATTGATAAGAAATTCAGGAGAGATTTAACCCTTACATTTGCAAACCTTTGGTGCTCTCCTCCATTTTCTTCTTGTGTCTTAATTTCCACTCACTGACAAACTTGAAAGGATGAATATTGGTTTCATTTAAGGGCCCTCCTGGCCTGCTGATCCATACAGGAAATGCTCTTCTCCCCCATGGAGCTTCATCCCTGTGGTCCCTGGGTCTGCTCTGATGGCTTTTCCTTTTCTTTTTGCAGCCTTCGTTGAGTAACAAGCCACGAAAGAAAAAAAAGAAAAGGAAAACCAAGAAAACTTCAGCAGAGGAGACTCTGGTATGTCTGCGTTTGCTCCCAGTTAGTGGTTCTGCTAATTTCTCCTTTGGACTGACAAAGTGGCTACTCTGAGCTAGCTGCAGAAAATATTTTGAGGCAGAAATGCTTCTTTGTGCACTGTACTCCTTTAAAATTACAAAATTACACTAACAGCTTTTTGACCGTGGTCCTTCAGGCAGCAGGGACAGGCGCAGCTGCACTGCAGATGCTTAGAGCAAAAATCCTCCCAGCGACATCTTCTTTCATCTCTGCTTTGAGGCTTTGCATGGGAGGGTGTACTGTGTGAGGGATTTTGCATTTTCATTATATTTTCCTTGCCCTATTTAGGTAGCTGCCGTGGTTTAACCCGCGCCGACAACTAAGCACCACGCAGCCACTCGCTTACTTCCCCCACGTGGGATGGGGCAGAGAATTGGAAGGGTAAAAGTGACAAAACTCATGGGTTGAGATAAAGACAGTTTAATAGGCAAACCAAAAGCTGTGTGCCCAAGCAAAGCAAAACAAGGAATTAATTCACTGCTTCCCATCAGCAGGCAGTTGTTTAACTTCCAGGAAAGGTGGACTCCATCCCTCAGCAGTGCAGGCAAGGCGGGGAGGGCCATTCTCTCTGAATAAGCTGTCCCCCCGCAAGCAGGCATGCTTGGAGTGAGCAGTTTGTCCAGAGTCTGTGTTTGTTGTGGATAAAACTGTGAGAGACAAATGTGTGTGCCCAAATATGCTTTATTTAGGTGAGCTAGACTGGGAGACCAAACGGATCGCAGTCTTTGGTCTTTTCATAGAAATAAAGTCCAAGTGGGAGATAGTTTTCTGCCAAGGTTTAAGAGTCAGAACTGTTCACTTGGTAAGATCCTTTGCTGAAAATCCTGAGGCACACAGGTGAGCCGTGATCCCAGTGTAGGTGCCGCCTCACTGGAAGTTCAGCAGGGTGAGTTCAGAGTGAGTTACCGAGGCAGAAAACCCATCGAAAGAGCCTCCTGCCCAAGAGTAATGAGCAGTAGGGTGAATTCTGACAGCTGTAGGGAGACGCCATGCCCACAACCAGGCAGTTAGATGTGCTGGGTGGAGATAATACCACCTTTGTTCAAACGCTTGAATGCGAAGCACACTCTGTGCTCAGCATGGATCCACTCTGCACAGAGCGGCTATATTTAGCTGGAAAAGCGCTGTTCGCGTGTCGTGAATGGAATTCCAAGTTCCACCCACGTACATCGTGAGGAGGATGTGAAAGGGCTGCGTAAGAAATGCGTCACTTGCTATTTATGAGGAAAAATAGAGGAAAATCAGGATAAAAGTGTTACACAACTGTTGAATGTGTGCTGGGCGACAGATTGTTTGGGTTGTTTGAAGATGTGGAAGGTGAGAGTGCGATGCATTCAAGTTGGGTTAAAATCATGTGTATTTGATGCCTTATTACAAGGGTCGCAGCCTTAGCTTAGTGTTTCTGTGGAAAGCAGGCAATGAAGGCTGATTATTGAAATATTTATGATTAAAATCAGCACCCCAACATTTCATGCTATTATAGGGGTTGTGACATAAATAAACCAGAGCCAGGAGAGTGCGGGCCGGGTGGGCAGGGACAGACCAAAGCCCAGCCGGCTCTTGCCTACACCAGATCTATTCAGCTGGAGCATTTGGACTTGCAATGGTGTGAAGAGCATCAGCTCAACAGTGCCTTGAATGTGCAGGGAAGAGCAGCCTGCCCTTTTTGGGGCTGGTTGGGCAGGGAAGGCTGGCTCTGGGTGGGATTCCAGAGGGAACGAAGGGTGCTGGGTGCAGAGCAAGAGGCCTTGGTAGGAGATGGTATGTGAGCACCCCGGGTGCGTGATGGGCGCTGCACTGATATCACACAGAGGCCAGAACGAGCCAAAGGGCATGAGTGTGATCTCTGCGTGCCATAGTGACTCGCTCTGCAATAACTGCCCTGTCTGTGCCTATCTCAAGGAAGACAATGACCTGGAAGACATCGATGGGCTGCTGGAGAAGCCTGAAGACACCAACGGGCTGTCACAGAACAGCCAGAGCGGGGTGATTTCCGACAGCAGGCCTCTGCTCTACGTGGAGCACAGGTAGTACTCGCTTCCTTCCCAGTTTTGGCCTTGGGTGTGACAGGGATGTCTGTTCCCACAAGGAAGGGAGCTGGGAGCCTGCCATCCTCATCTGTCCATGAATTCAGGAGCTGGCTTGGCCGGGGTTGTGGTGATGGTTGTGCACAGCCCCGTTTCTAACCATTGCTCTTAGAGCTGTGTCGGCTTTTGAGCGGTGGCTGCTGTTCTCTGCTGTCACACCTGGTTTGAGTGGGTGTCTGGACCAGCTTCACCTCCAGAGATGCCTTCCAGCCTCAACCACCTCATGACGCTGCAGAAGAATCTCTGCCCAGAGCTCTGATACATAAAGCTTTGCCATGGAACTGGCCCGGCCGGGTGATGGCCTGTGGACTGGCCTCAGGACAGCGTGTGCTGTCCCTCGAGGAGGCCAAGCGGTGCCAGGAACTAATGTCACCAGAAAAGCTGGTTAGACTTGTCTGACCTTCCCCACATGTCACCATCGACAAAGGGGACTAAGCGCCAAGTGTGTCCAAGAGCCAGAGGACGAATTTTCCTGATACTTGAGCCATGTAATGTCTGGGTCTGTTGGGAGAAGGCCGGCTGGGGGGTCCAGCATGTTTTGGAGCCCTGGTCTGGTGCAGATGCTAGCAGCTCTTTTCTGTTCCTGAAGAAAACATTTGAAGTTGCAGCTGTGACAACTTAATGTGTCCGGGTTTTGAAACATCAAAGCTGAGTCTAGGCTGGTGGGTGCTTGACACTAGCACAGCCTGTTCAGGGACTCTTTGGTAAAGGCAGGAATGATTTTTTTGTCTAGAGGTGGTTTTAAACCTCACTGACATTTCTGGTGAAGGAAACATTATTCAGAAACCTTTGAGAGGTGGAGAATCTCCAGGTGGGTGAGGACTGGCAGTGCTGGAGCTCAGCCTTCTCACTCTCCCAGCCCTGCTCGCTGGCTGGCAGCGAGAAACCCCTCTCAAATACACCTCCCTTCTCTGGGCCAAGCAGCAAGAAAAACCATAGGTGTTGTCATGACTCAGTACAAGATCTTTGTATCCATGCCGACCTCCACACAGGGATTAGGGTGCTGGCCCCAAACCACAGGCTGCCACTGCCAGACTGGGCAGCATGTACCTAGTGTTCTCCAGGCACATGAACCCGATTCGTGTCCTCCTGACCCCCGGCTCATGCCCTCCAGAGCAGCTCCTGCCCCGGCTGAGGCCCCGGCTGCCTGGAGAGGGCAGCAGCAGTATTCCTGTGTTCCCCAGCTCCGCGATGTTTGGTGCAGCGCACAGAGGGAGCACACATCTGACTGATCAAGGTTTTCCATGTTCTGACCGTTTTTAGGCTCCTTTCAGTGTGTTGTGTCAGGTCAGTGGGGTATGTGACAGCTCTGGGGGTTGGCCAGGGGCACCTGGAGGTACAGAGCACTGATGGAGAAGACGTGAGTGTGACACTTTTGGCTGTGTTTAACTGACAGTAGCTTTTCTTTCTTGTTTCAACCTCTCAGAAACTTGAATCCAGAGAATGAGTTGAAGAGATACTTTGGGGCTCGCGCTGTTCTTGGTGATCAGAGGTTAGTTCAGAATTTAATATTAAACCCTTTCAAGGTCTGTCCCTCCTTGGTGGGGCTTACTGAGCCCCTGGTGCCACACCTGGGCAGGGGACCTGGAACAGCCTGATGTAGTCAGGGTGTGCTACTTGTGTAGGAGTCACTTTTTGGGACAGAAGAATATTTTTTGTGATGCATGTACAGGAGGTGTAAGACTTCTCCTGGCTTTTGCTAGCATTTGCTTTTTCTGCAGATTTCCCCATTCATTTACTGTCAAATGCCCTTCTAAAGCCCTTTCACTCAAATTTGTAGGATATAGGCTCTTCCATTTTATTTCTTTCTCCAGCATTTGTCATGTTTTGCTGTTCCAAAGTTGCTGATATCTTACAGAGTGGACCCTGAATACTTCCCAGGGGGTCTCCAGCACTTGCCCAGGAAACCTCCTGCGCCTTGGGTGTGAGGTCTCTGTGCAGTCACCCATTGCTATGTGGTCAGTGTTCTCCAGAAATCCCCGTTTCCACGAGCTGGTTGAAAAATGTACGTGTCAGAAGGGTATAAGCTCAGAGCAGTGATGGTGGAAGCGGAAACCTTCTCTGAGAGAGACTGTGGGAGAATATTTAGTGCTCGAGAAAGAAGCAGCAGCCCCTTACTGTGGAGACATGACTTTCATAGAATGGCCTTAATTTCTGAATTCCTCCTGCCCCGAACCAATACATCGGTTGCATTTGTTAGTACGGCTTAAGCTCCATCTGTTGGCTTTCGAGGGCCCTGCTGGGCAGAGGGGTGAGTCACAGTGATGTGGGGCTTGCTTAATTGGACCTGGGAAGCTACTTGAAGCAAAGAGGCAGCTGAGAACTTGGCAGGGGTAAAAACAAAGGAGCGAAGCCATTGAACTGGAAATGCTGGAGGCACTGGCTGGCTCAAAGAGGAACAGCTGAAGTAGGGCAGAACCTGAGCCGAGCTATGTTGTGTCTTGAAGGCAAGCACATTAAAGCTCTGAGCACAAGCTCCCTGTGGCAGGGCTGCAGCTGGGGAAGAAGTTGGATCTCTTTTTATTTTCTCCCCACCCCGTCCCAAATCATCCTTTTTCTGGCTTGTTGTAGCCCTCCTCACCCTGTTCAGTTCAGAGGAACCGTGACCTGTTGTGTTTATTTCCCCAGGCCAAGGCAGCGGCAGCACCAGCACGTCCGCAGCACGTGGCTGACGACTCCCAAGAACACCTGGCCACGCTACAGTAGGACAGGTGAGGCTTTTGGTGCCACTGAAGCACTGTGCAGCCCACGGGGGACATGTCAGTCCCATGCCCACATTGACACAGGTGGCTGCTCCTGCCAGAGCCTTGGAAATCCGAGCTGCATTTATCTGCTCCCAGGCCCAGGCTTCACACTGGCTGTTGAGGAAGGGAATTGCTCATCAGCTGGTGGAAATACCTCTGTTCTCAGGAGGGAGAGCTGTGTTGTATTGTGCCTGAGCTTTTCTTTGCACTTCTTGGAGATAGCAGGTGATGAGTACCTCCCTTCTTAACAGCAGTAGTGCTGGATAATGTGAAATATCCATGGGGAGAACAAGCTGCCTGGGGTCCTCGTGTAGATTTTGGATTTTGACTCACAAAAGGAGTTAAATTCTCTGGGAGTTTTTGCAAACACACGTGGCTTTGGAGCCAATGATGTGAATGACTTAAGAAACGGAAGAGCTTCCTCGTGGCTGCAATACCTGTGTCTGTCCCCTCTCCAGGTATGTCCATGGAGCTGCTGGAGACAAGGCGGGGAGTGCAATACTTTGCCTTCAAGCACCATCACAAGTACCAGCAACTGCAGTTCAAGTTCCTGGAGGCTGTTGAGTCCATGAACCTCAACAACATCGTGGTATGTTGGGAAGTGGTTTTTCCCTTCCTGCGTTCCTGCAGCCCCCTTCCTCAGGGGAGGAGGTGGGCTGGTGCATCCCAGGGCCTATTTTTTCTCGCTCTCATTTTGAGCAGCAAAACCCCACGCCCTCTCTGTGTGGGGCAAGGCAGCAGTGCGTGCTGAGCTCTGTTGTCACTGTATTCATAAAATAAGTGACCACCTTGGTGCAAATTGGTGGCCAAGCCTTGGTGGCTCTGCCCGAGCGCATCCCAGTAGCCGTCTGGAGAGGCGCCAGCAGGAGCTGAGCGTTTGGCTGGAGAGGAAGGAATAAAGCTCCCTTGTCTCAGCTCTTCAGCTGGGAAAGGAAAAATATTGTATAAACCCATCTTTAAATGAGAAGCTAAACCAACAGCTGGTCTATTTATAAACTCTTGCATGAATGAAAAATGTGTCTTTTCCTGGTATTTCAGCAGAACAATCTTTGTGTTAAAAGTTCTTCATGCGTGTCCAAGCTCATTAAACTGTATGGTAACATTTATAGTTTGAAGTGATAAGCAACAGGAAAATTGCTCTGCACCATACTGAACTATAATTGAGATATTTTTGCTCTGAAAACTCTGGCCACATGAGCTTGAGTATATGCCCCGGGCAAGTTTCTTAAAGAGGTCATTGTCTGCTAAATAGTTTACTTCCTTCTGCTTTCCCACCCTCTGCTCACGGCTGCTGCTCCCTCCAGCTCCTCAGTTCTGCCGCAGATGCAGCTGAGGGATTCGCAGTAAATGATGCCAAGTAATTCCCATGCAGCAGCGATCACCCTTGGACACGGTCTCACCAGGCTGGGCTGAGCGGGATGGGTTTTCTGCAGTACATTTTAGTCTTTATGCTCTGTCTTTGTTAAGTGTGCCTGGCTACATTTGAAGATATTCCTACAGCTTTATTCTTTGGGTTTTTTGTTAAAAGTAAAATCTAACAGGTTTTGCTGATGCCAGAAGTATTTCAAACCCCCAACCAGCTGATCTGTGACACCCCAGTTTCACGTAGCTGGATGCCTGATCAGCCTGGCTGCTGTGGTTCCAGTGTGCAAAACAGGAGTTTTTTGGGGGGTCCTGCCCAGTGAGTGTTTTTCTGCTCTTGCCAGTGGGTTAAAAGGGTTTTGTGGTGAAGTTGTAAGTGTAAGTTTTGTACTGTAGGTGGGCACGCTGGCTGCTCCCTGCAGATGTGCAGCTTCTGGAGCTTGTGAAGCGTGTTTTTTCAGTTTGGGGGGCAAAAAAAAAAAAAAAAAAAAATCCCAAAATTAAACTCTGAGGAGATTTGAAGTACTTGCAGTATTTTCATATGGAAATGGAATTTTAGGTACTTGGAAAAAGTAGCTCATTTATAATATAGTGAATGCAGAGGTTCTTGAGGTGCAGCTAAACTTCTATTCTGAAGCCTGGAAAAACATCTTTTTAATCCATTCCCATTCAGGAGCTGGATTCTGGAACAATAATGGATATGTCCTCAGTACCCAGAGGAAGCAAAAGCCCAATTGAGTGGTCAGAATTGTTAAGAGATACAGAATAAAACAAAAAATGTAATCATGCCTCCTGCCTGCACCTTGACTATTGTGTGCAGAGCTGGGCCCTCACCCTGAGCAGGATGTGGTGGAGCCAGGGAGGTTCAGAGGAGGACAGGAGGGATGATCAAAGGCCCAGCACGGGCTCTGTGCTAGAAAAGTTGGGTCAGCTGGGAGAGAGGAGCCTGGGAGAGGCTGCAATCGAGGGCTCGGATCCTGCCTGGGATGGGGGAGATCTCCCTGTGTCCCTCCCAACACGGGGGTGAAGCTGGTGGGTTGGGTTAAATCACGTTCTTTTCAGCGGTGGGTTTCTGTATCGCAGAGCTGGGCTGCTGGAAAGGTGCCTGGGTCAGCAAGTGAACAAATTCCTGGGAGGAGACACCATTGACAGCAGCTTTGGCAGTGGGGTCCCCAAACCCCTGAAGTTTGGCAGCTCGGAGTGAGCTGGGAGCCATCCCACTTGCCTGGCTTTGTGCTGCCTTCCCCAGGCATCTCCTTTTGCAGACAGGGTATGATGGAGCTCTGCTTAGACCCAGTGTGGCTGGTTTTGGGTTCTTTAGTCCATAGTTTGAGCCTTTCACGTGCGAATGTGTCCCCAGCCTGGGCACCGTCCTTCTGACAGTGTGGAAAAGGATTTGTCACCCTCAGACAGCCCCTCTTGGGGTATTTGCCTCCCCGCCACACTGGCTGGGTTTGCCTCGTGGGCAGAGTGAGTGCAGGAGGAACCTGTGATTTGTGCCGTCGTGTAACGAAGCTCCTGCTCCCCTGCAGATGCTGCTCGAGGCGCTGGACCCGTACCACGTAGACTCGCTCCTGCAGCTCAGCGACGTGTGCCGCATGCGGGAGGACCACGAAATGGCCCGGGATTTCATAGGTAAGAGCTGAAGGGAGCAAATGTCCTGGTGTGAATTAGTAACCAAGGGCTTTTGGTTCCGTTTGGTTTTGTTTCAGTGGAGAAGCGGCAAACCAGAAGGGTTGGTTTGGCTCCTGGTCTGCAGCTCTGGGCCGCAAGCACTCGACGTTATGCAGTCCTACAGACCAGCAGCTTTTGCTGGTGGCTTTTAAATAGAGCCAGACCTGCTTGTCTGAGGCAAAGCACATCAGCATTCACCCTCAAAATGAACAGAAAGATTGTCTACATACGGAAGTCTCACCTGCAGACGTCCCTTGCAGGATGAGGGGCTGATTGAGCAGCTCGCAGGCCATGCAGTGCAGGGGGGCTGCTGCAGGCAGCCTGTGGTTCCGCCAGGAGCTGCACCCCCAGGCCAGCCCGCGCTCCCCCGGGAAGGTGGCTGCAGTCCTGGGTGTCTGAGCCGCGCTGTTGCGGAACAAGGGCACATGCTCTCTAGCATGACAGGAGGGGCCAGAGGTGAAGTCAAGACAGGATCTCTGGCTTCCCCATGTGAAGGTAGTTGTGGCTGTCGCAGCCTCAGTCCCAGAGCTCCTCCAGAAGTTATTTTTACAGTGCGGGCGGAAGGGAACCAGGCTTGCTTCCCTGGATGTCTGCTGGGACCATGTCCTCTGAAGTAGCTTTGTGCCTCGCTAGACTGTGAACAAGCGTGTTTGGTGGTCTATGGGCACCAGAACTCTCAATTTTTGTCTTCTGGGCTAAGTCAGCTGCCATTTTGTGAGCAGTGGGGCAGCACAGCAAGCTGGGGTGGTGGCTGTCCTGACGCTGTCCTTGCTGTCTGCAGAGCAGGCGCTCTACAGCATGGAGTGCACCTTCCACCCCGTCTTCAGCCTCACCAGCGGGACCTGCAGGCTGGATTACCGCCGGCCGGAGAACAGGTAGGCAGCACTGGCCTACTTGAGACACCAAGACCCAGATTTACAGTGTCTGCTGCATCATGACTGGTGGCACAGGGACCTTGAAATGTCCCTCTCTGTGGAAACAGGCTTGGCAGCTGGTGGCCATGTCCCTCAGCGAGCCAGCAGTGGGGCTCCTCAGATGGGTGCTGGGGTACAGGCAGCTCTTGCACTGAGGTTTCTTTGCAAAACATCCTCTTTCCTGAGAGCTTCCTTATCAGAGCATTAACTGTTTCTCCCCATCACATCCTTCTCCTGCAATTAGTATCCCTTAGCCCAAAGTGGCCCTTATTTTTGTCACAATACTCACTTTGTGTTTACGGCTGTGCTTGGTCGCTTGTGTGCTGCCTGCCCAGCCTTCATCCCCAGTGCTCACTCTGCTCCTGGCCCAGCTCTTTATGTAACGACAGCTCTGCAGCTGCGAGGAAAGGTGACTTTATTCTGGGAATTTTCCACTCAGCTGACCCGAGTCATCCCTCCCAAACTGCTGTACCTGGAGCTTGCTCACATTTCCAGTCCTTGCTCACTGCCAAGCTTCATGCCATCTGAGACCTGAGCACTGTAATCTGTATCTCACCCGGTTTGGCTGTTAGTCCTCCCCTCACCGCACACATCGTGCACGTGCTGTGTCACTGTCCCTGCGAGGCTGGGACAAGGCAGGATGCAAACCCTGGGGATTTACTCATTTCTCCTGAGTTGGCTGCTCTGTGAGAGCATAAGGCTGTGGGGCCCTGGGCAGCAGGGTTGGAGCAGACTGAGGGTTTGCTGTCCCTGTACTTGCACAAAGAGATTAAATAAAACAAGCGATGGGGAGGTGTGGGGTCTGTGCCCCCCTGTACTGCACTGGGCTGGGTTCCCTGCACCCCACGGGCTGCACAGCAGCGCTGGTGCTTGAGGAACTGGGGCTGACCATGGGTCGCCATTGGCATGAGGTGCTTCTCTCCAAATCTGGCTTCTAACGCGTGCTGCTGTTCCCCATGCAGGTCCTTCTTCCTGGCTCTCTTCAAGCACCTGATGTTCCTGGAGAAGAGAGGTTGTCCCCGGACAGCCCTGGAGTTCTGCAAGCTGATCCTGAGGTCGGTGTCCCTGCTGAGCGCTGTGCTGTGGGATGGGGCATCTCAGGCTTGGTGGAATGGGCTTTGAACAGTGCACCCAGCCTAACCCGGGGGACAGAAGCCCCCCAGGTGTCCTGCTGCTCTGAGTCTCAGCGCGGGATTGTTTCCACTCCTTACAGACACAGTGTCACAGGGCAGTTGTGAGCACATGCTCGTGTCTGTGGTGCTGCTCTGGAGAGAGGTGACTGTTGAGGAGGAGGCTGAACCAGCTGGGACCAGGGTGGCCCTGGCTCTCGCTGCTGAGCCATGGGCCCGGCAGGTCCGCAGAGCCCAGAGTCTCTGCAGAGCAAACATCCGATGGTGGCTTCAGCCTGCTTGGTTTGTGGCCACTGATCCTCCTCCCGGGTGGTGACACGGGGACTGTCACCCCTCTGCAGGGACACAGACCAGGCAGCGTGTGTCACCATCATCCTGGCCTTGCAGGAACAATCATGTTCCCATTACCTGTGCTGATTAAGTCACAGGAGCTCTTGGGGTGCTGGTGGGACCATCTCGTTTGACTTATAAATGAGAGCAGGTACTTCTTCAGCTTTTGTGAGACTGACTTTCTTTCCTTTCCCTCTGAAGCCTTGATCCAGACAACGACCCGCTGTGTATGCTGCTGATGATCGATTTTCTGTCCCTCCGAGCCAGAGAATACACCTTCCTGACCCGCATGTTCCAGGAGTGGGAGGTGAGTTTGCAACAGGCATCCCCAGTGAGAGCTGGTTCCTGGGGCTCCCCCTTGGGCTGGGCTGGAGGGGGCTGCTGGGCCAGGGAACAGGAGGTTTTCGTAGCCAGCGTGGCCCTTTGGGGGCTGTCTCATGGCCAGGCTGGCATCCCAAAATCATTGGAATGACCTGTAAAGGCTCAGGGTGTTTGTTCTTGTAATCCTGGTACCCTGCAAACAGTTGTACAACTCAAAAGCGCTTACTCAGCAGTGGGGGCACCAAGCCAACAGCTGGCAAGTACTTAAATCCAGGAAGAAACCTCCCCCTGTGTGCAGCCCAGCCACATCGAGATCATTCTGCACAGCATCATTTCTGGGTAAATCTATCTCTCTGATCCTGCAGAGTCACCGGAATTTGTCCCAGCTGCCCAATTTTGCCTTCTCGGTGCCACTGGCCTATTTCTTCCTGAGCCAACAGGAGGAGCGCTCGGAGCTGGAGCTCAGCCAGGCCCAGGAGAGAGCCGCCCAGCTCATCCAGCTAGCCTTGATCATGTTCCCAAGCGGTAAGTCTGTCCCCACCGGTACGTCCGTCCCTGCAGGCTTTGTGCCCGTCTGCATCGGTGAGAGCACAGGCTGGTTCCAGTCAGGTTCATGCAGAGGCATCGCTTTTGCAAATGGTGTTTGCCTCCGTCCGCGGGAGCCCTGACTCAGAGGGTGAGGCAGGTGGGCAGGTGCTGCTGTCTGTGTGTCTGTGGGGTGGTTCTGGGGCAGTTCAGCCGTCCCGCACCACGGCAGGGCTGGCGAGGGAGCGGCGGAACCAGGCAGGGTCTCCGCAGCCATGAGCCCTCCACATAGAATCATACAATGTCCCGATTTGGAAGAGCCCCACAAGGATCATCAAGTCAAACTCCTGTCCATTCACAGACAACCCCAAAATTCACACCATCTGTCTGAGGGTGTTGGCCAGTTGCTTCTTGAACAGTGTCAGGCTTGGGGCTGTGACACCTCCCTGGGGAGCCTGTTCCAGTGTCCAGCACCCTCTGGGTGAAGAACCTTTTCTTCATGGCCAAGCTTAAACCTCCCCTGGCACACCAGGCTGAGTTCAGCTCTGCTCTCCTGCTGCATGCCACCCTCAGAGCCCTACATTGGGAACGGTCATGGAAGTTCAAGGAGGGTGAGAACCAGAGCCTTGGAACAGGACAACGTTTCTCCCCTGAGTTTCCCAGCCCACATACAGCAAGTCTCCCTCGGCTTTCCCTCTGAGGCCCCGCTCTGCCTCCGCTCTGCTTCTTCTGGGCACCCAGTGCTCCTGCTTTCATCCCGCGGTGCTGACAGCTGTGAAAGCAGATCCACGGCCCCGCCGGGCCTGTGGCGGGCCCGTCCTCACAGGCAGGAATAACCAGCTCTCCAACAGAGCTTTAGTTTGTGTTGGCTGAAACCATCCTTGCTGCTGCTTCTCGTGGTGACTGAAGTAAACCCCTTGTTCAAGTTCAAAGGCCAGCAGCACTGAGTGCAGTAAATTGCACTTTGTTTCACTGGGCGGGGGGGGGGAGGGGGCGGGGAAAATGTTGTTGTTTGGTTTTATTTGCTCTGGATCTGTTTCCACCATCCATGTGGAGATCAAAATGCAGCACAACCCCCAGCAGCACACTCGCACCCTCCTGGTGTGGGTTTGGCACCCGGTGGGGTGCTGGCCCTGGGACGAGGCTGTCTCTCGGTTGTTCCACGATTCTCCTCACAAGTGAGCTCTCTGGCTTTCTCCTGCAGTTCTGATGCCGTTGCTGGATCACTGTGGCGTGCAGCCTGACAGCAGGGTCACGTCCCATTCCTTTTTTGGGCTGAATGCTCAGATAAGGTAAGCCCTGGAGATGTTCCCAGTAAAGAGAAGAAATTGATATTGCCGGTAGCGGGGCTTTTACTTGCTCAGGCTACTAATGGAGTGACAAAGCTGTGGAGGAGACTATTTGGTTTTCCTGAGTAGGCTGTTAGATGTTTTGATAATAGATTCCCATAATGGCCACCAGAAAAAGCTAATGCAGCCGCCTCACCTTAATGCAGATGGGTCAGAAGTTCATACTGGAGCTGTCGGTACATGTAGTTGGAGAATGATGTGTGCGTGCTCTCAGGGCATGCTGTCTCCTGCCAGTCTGCGTTTCCCCAGCACGTGGTCATCAAGCACGCGAACTGTCTCCGCCTCGGGTCAAGTCAGCGTTGACTTTCATCTCATGGCTATGCTTATCCCAAAATAGGTGGAGACAGAAAAACTAGTGAAGATAGATGGAAATAGCAAAGTGGGGAGCCCGTGATTCTGCTCTCCGTGTTCTCACGCCAAAGCGCAGTACAGAAGGGCCTGTGGGCGAAAGGGGCAAGAGCATCCTGAGTAACAACTGTCCCCCGCAGCCAGCTCCCGGCGCTGACCCAGCTGACATCCCTCTATGTGGAACGGACCCACTCACTGTGGAAGGACCCAGCTGTCATGGCGTGGCTGGAGACCCACGTCCACGAGGTGCTGCGCAAGGTGGACGCCCAGGACCCGCTGGTGCAGGAGGCAGAGCACAAGTGAGCGTGGCAGTGGGGGCGAGCGGCTCTTGTGCCGGGCCTGGGGGCTGAAACACAGGGGCAGAGTGGGGGAGGGTTCTGCGGACTGGGGCTGGGCTGGGGCTGGTGCAGAGCCCCCCGCTGCTGATCTGGTGGGGCTGGTGACACCAATGGCACGCTGCAGGGCCAGGAAGGCAGAGGTTCTTCTTGCCAACTTTGCACCAGTGTGGGTGAAGAGCTCCAACGTTTGCTCTCTGGGCAGGGAGTGTGTGCTGTACTGGCATCCCCCAGCCCTGGAAATTGCCCGGGAGGGTGGAGGGGCTGCTGAAACACCTCCCAGGCCTGAGGGGCAGGAGGGAGAGGAGTTAGGTGAGATCATAAAACAGAGTTAGTCTGCTCTGCTGGCCTGCAGAGGAACAGGGCCGATGAGAGATCTGTGCCATGTCCCTGGGCTGTTCTGCTCTTCCCTCTGGGCTCAGCAGCTGCCAGGTGACTTTGACTTCACTGCGGGCCAGCTCTGTCCGATCTGGCATGTCCCAGAGCCAGGGCTGGAGCTGATGCAGCTGGAGAAGCAGAACTGTGCAGCTGGCCATGCTGAGCCATGCTAGGTGCCATCTGCTGTCCCCTCCCTGCTCTAGGAGGAAGACGCGGTACCAGAGCGCACCCAGGAACATCTACCGACACATCGTCCTGTCGGAGGTGAAGGAGGCCATGGCAGCGCTGCCGCTGGTGAGGGGCCCTGACGAGGCACAGGCAGTGGTGGCACTCGCATTCCTGCTGTACATGTGACACTGGGCACGTCTTAAACTGCAGCCACCAGCAAAATCATCCACCTGAGCTGGACGTGTCCTCCCTGCGTGCACGGCTTCCCAGGGCGGCACACGGGCAGGCGGGCTCAGCTGCTGCCCAACTCTGTTGCACTCCCTGAGACTAAGGGCTGTCCTGCTGCTCTGACTGTCACTGTGCCCTGTGTCTGCTGCTGCTGGCGCCACCT
Organism: Streptopelia decaocto; assembly: GCF_964273445.1. NCBI lineage: Eukaryota > Metazoa > Chordata > Aves > Columbiformes > Columbidae > Streptopelia > Streptopelia decaocto. The sequence continues at coordinate 5,945,765 of NC_138666.1, read as the reverse complement.
TCAACCCTGTCTTCTCCCCACCCGCAGGAGGTGACCTCGCAGCCAGTGATGGGACATGACCCCCTGCCCCCTCTGGACTCCATCATCTCCTACACCAGACCAGAAAGGTACCTTCTCCGCCCCTTGTTTCTGTGCCAGCGTGTTCCCAACGCGCCCTCAGCCCCCGCCAGCGTGCCCCTGGGTGCTGGGAGCTGCATCCTCCTCCTCCTCATGGAGGAAGAGCCGTCTGACCCGTGGTGCTCGCCAACGGGCAGAGCATGCAGACAGGACTGGTCCTGCCACTCTGCCTTGGTGGCCACTGGCAAAGACGACAGCTGCTCACAGCCATTGAGGCAGAGGCCACTGAAAAATGTTGGCTTTCCTTAACTGAGCTGGTTTGGGGTCAGTACAGGTTTAAGCGCAGCCAGCCGTGGTGCACGCAGACCACGCGGGTGGAGCCCATATGGGGTTTGTGCGCTGACCCAGCTCAGAGCAAACATGGCAGGGCTTTTGGTGAGCGCTGTGCTCTGCGACTGGCAGCTGCTGCCTGCCCAGGTGATAAATCCCTGCGAATCCACCAGTGTCTGCTGCAGGGTGGCTTGAACATGTGGGTCCATGCAGCCTGGGTCCCTCTGGCATCTCTGCGCTGTCCCAGCCCTGGCGAGAGGTCGAGTCCCGAGCTGTCCCCGTAACCCTGCTGTGACTTGTGTCTTTCAGAACGAATCCGCCATCCAGTGAAAACACTTTATCTCTCTTCTTCCGATCGCTGTTGCCAAATTTTAACATGCAGGTATGTGCCGTCGGCTGCCGCAGGCAGATTGGAGCACACGCTGCTGTCGGTGCACTGTTTTTCCCGCAAAGGGAGCGGCTCTTGGCGTGTGCAGCGTGGCAACGTCAGGTTGCAGAGCAGGCTGCTGCTTTTTGGTGAGCGGCGTTGTCCCTCCCTGCGGTGCAGGCAGCTGCCCGCCCGCCCCAGCGCTGCTGTCTTGCAGGAGGACATCAGGCACGACGGGGAAGAGGAGGCTGGAGCGGGGCAGGACCTCAACCAGGGGGTGAACAGGCTCATGGCAGCCATGCGGGACATGCTGGTGAACATCCAGTTCCAGGAGCCCCCCCGAGACGACAATCCTGAAGGCGACGGGGACTGGGACTGAGCCAAGAGCATGTGTCTTCCCCCCACCCTCCCCATACCCTCTGTAATCACCCCCTGACTTGTGTCACCCTCCAATAAAGTCACACAAACCTCAGGCACCTGCTCTCGCTGCGGGGAACGGGCTCTGGTGGGGGGGGCTGCCACCACAGGCACCTTCCGTGGCTCTCGGTGGGGGGCGAGGACCGTCTGAGCATGGCAGAGCTAATCTACAGCAGCTGTCCCTTGGCCCCAGCCCGGCTTAGTCCTCCCCAGGCCCCCGCCTGCTCATCTCCTGCCTCTTGTGTTTAATGTCTGGGGTGTGTTTTCGCCCTCTCCTGCAGCTGAAACCCCCTTCCCTCCACAAAATACCCCGAGCCCTGACAGCGCTGAACCTTCCAGCTTGCTGATGGAGGGTTTGGGGTGCAGTGCTGTCCCTGGGGGTGCAGGGGGTCCCTATGGGTGCAGTGCTGTCCCTGGGGGTGCAGTGGGTCCCTGTGGGTGCACAGGACCACACTGTGCTCTGGCTGGGGCTTCCCAGGAGGTGCAGCTCTCCCTGCACTAGCAGAGGGGTGCAGGGAGCGGCTCTTCTTATGCTGCAGCGGTTTGATGGTGCTGGGAGCACAAAGGATCCCCCCTCATTGTTTTTTTCCCCCTCTTTGTTTTCCCCCCCCTCCCCGCCCCCCCCCCTCTTTCCCCACCTTCACACAGGGCCACAGCAATGCAAAGCCAAGAATAAGGTCAACTGCACTCAAACCCGCAAAGGTTTTTCCCTTTTTTGCTGTGTAACGGTGTCGATATGGCTCTCAATGCTGAGCCAGGCTGCGCTGCCCGGAATAAGTCCTCCCCCTTTTTGCAAATCCTGCTGCGTCCTCTCCCCTGGGTGATGGTGAGATGGGGCCAGGGGGGCTGGGCTCAGGCCCAGCCTGGGAACCCCGTTCCTTGTGCTCACATCGATTGGATTTGCAGACTCGGCGTTTTCTAGCTCCGCTTTCAAAGCTTCTGTTGATAAAGCTAAAAATTCACGGCACGTCCCAGCGGGAGCAGCAGCCGGGAAGTGGGGGGAGCCGGTAGCTGTTGGTCCAGACTCCCCCCCCAGCCTGCGTTTCCCTGGGGGTGAGTGGTGTTCTGCCATTCCGCGTGGGCACGGGGCTGTGTGTGCACCGGCTGGACGTGCAGCACACGTGAGCCGCAGCTCCCCGAACCCCCACTCCCAGCTGAGCCGACTGCAGCCATGCTGAGCCGTGGGGTGCTCTGTGCCGCGGGGAAGGGCTGTCCCAGCAAGGAGCGGAAGCAGCCAGTGGGAGCAACTGCAGGATTGGCCTTTTCATGCGGCTGTGAATGGCTCTTTGGCAGCTGAGCAGCTCCAGGCATCAACACCAACTGAAGGCACATGACAGTCAGATGGGTCCTGTGTCCCCCCAGCCTGCCCGGGCTCCCTCCAGCACTGGACTGTGCTGGGGCACGGGCACAGCATTGTGTTTAATCCTGTCTTTGTCAACCCTCATCAGACCCATCGACCTCCTTGCGGTAAAACGCTGTCCCTGGAGCTGGGCCAGGCAAGGCCAATGGTGCTATCAGGGGGACAGGGCTCTTGGCCCATGCATGGGGCTGGGAGGGGAAGTAGCTCCTGCAGTGGGGAGGGTCCCACTGCGGTGCCCAAGGTGCATGGAGCCCCCAGGGCACACAGGCCTGCGGGGCACATGGGATACACCAAGACACACAGTGCCCCAGGGTGCAGGGCTCCCCCCAGGGCACATGGGGACCCCAGGATGCTCAGGCAGCCCAAGGCACATGAACCCCTGGGGCACACAGCCCCCCAAGCAGCCTGGCTCTGGGGTGCGTGCATCCACCCAAGGCTCATGGGACCCATAGGCACATGGTGGCCCCAAGCGCGGGGGCTCCCCATGGCCATGCTGGAGGTCCGGCAGCCCCAGCCTGCGCAGCAGCCCCCCTCACTGCCAGGGTGTCACCATCATGTGGGTGCCCACCCTCCTCGGGAGGAGGAGCTGCAGGAGCTGCCTTTAAAGCGGGACAGAGAAAGGGCCCTTTCTTCCCCACCACCCTGGGCCAGCAGGCGCACGGCTGCAGGGACACCAGGCAGGGCTGGTGAGGAGGACGGCGCGACACCGGGGATTCAGGCTGGCACACGGCGCTCCCAGCACATCCCCGGGCAGTGGGACCCCCTGTCCCCAATTCCTCTGCATCCCCTCAGCCTTGACACTACGTGCTGTGGTTGCACTGCTGGGGTGGGCCCGAGGCTTGGGGTCTGCGTGTGCTGCAGGGTGCACCGGGGGCACAGCCCCCAGCTGGGGGTGCCCTGGAGCTGAGGTGGGGGCCATGTCGACGCTGGCCCCCCTGCGCCTGCTGCGCGAGCCCTGGAACACCAGCAAGGGCAACCAGAGCAACGTCACCACCGTGGGCAGCAGCACCTGGTGCCAGGGGCTCGACATCCCCAACGAGTTCTTCCTCACGCTGGGGCTGGTGAGCCTGGTGGAGAACCTGCTGGTGGTGGCCGCCATCCTGAAGAACAGGAACCTGCACTCGCCCATGTACTACTTCATCTGCTGCCTAGCCATCTCCGACATGCTGGTGAGCGTCAGCAACCTGGTGGAGACGCTCTTCATGCTGCTGATGGAGCACGGCATGCTGGTGATCCGCGCCAGCATCGTCCGCCACATGGACAATGTCATCGACATGCTCACCTGCAGCTCTGTTGTGTCCTCCCTCTCCTTCCTGGGGGTCATCGCCGTGGACCGCTACATCACCATCTTCTACGCCCTGCGCTACCACAGCATCATGACGCTGCAACGGGCTGTGGTGACCATGGCCAGCGTCTGGCTGGCCAGCACCATCTCCAGCACCGTCTTCATCATCTACTATCGCAACAATGCCATCCTCCTCTGCCTCATCAGCTTCTTCCTCTTCATGCTGGTCCTCATGCTGGTGCTCTACATCCACATGTTCGCCCTGGCCCGCCACCACCTCCGCACCATGTCCAGCCAGCAGAAGCAGCCCGTCTACCGCAGCAGCAGCCTGAAGGGAGCTGTCACACTCACCATCCTCCTGGGTGTCTTCTTCATTTGCTGGGGACCCTTCTTCTTCCACCTCATCCTCATCGTCACCTGCCCCACCAACCCCTTCTGCACCTGCTTCTTCAGCTACTTCAATCTCTTCCTTATCCTCATCATCTGCAACTCAGTGGTTGACCCCCTCATCTACGCCTTCCGGAGCCAGGAGCTCCGGCGGACGCTGTGGGAGGTGGTGCTGTGCTCCTGGTAGGCAGTGGGACAGCAATAACGGCATGGCCGCTCCCGCCACGGGATGGACAGATGGACGGATGGACAGATGGATGGATGGATGGATGGATGGACGGGATGCCCTGCGGGGTGTCCCCCAATCCAGGCTGATGGGCTTGCGGTACCCAATAAAGGCTCTTTGCAATGATGCTGTGGCTGGTACCGCCGTGCAGCCCCTGGGGGTCTCGGCCCTTCCCCGCCCCACCGTTTATTCGAAGCTCAATTGTTCCCGGTTGCCGCTGTCAGGCTGCAGCCGCCTGCACCGGTCCCGGGACCGGAGGTGACCAGCAGGGACTGGGAGGGACCGGCGGGATGTGGGAGCAGCCCCGGGCGCGGGGCGACGGGAGCCCGGTCCCCGCGGGGGGCGCGCAGTCACGGCCGCCCCCGGACAAAGGGTCCCTTCGCCGCCGCCGCCGCCGCCTTTGTTCTCGGGCCGCGCCCGCCGTCGCCCGCCCCGGCCCCGCGGGGGCTCCTGGTGCCCGGGACCCCCGGGACAGCCCCCGTGCCCTGTCCCTGCAGACCCCCGTGAGGGGACGGGGATTGGGGTGTATCCCCCCCCCGCCGCCTCGGGATGCTCCCGCCGTACCGGGAGGTCCCTGCCCTCACGCGCGGGTCCTGGGGTCCCCCCGCGTGCCGGGGCGGATCCCCTCCCCTCCCCACCATGGGTGCAGGGGTCCCCTCCGCCGCCCGCGCCCCCCGCGGGTGCCAGGGGTCCCCGAACCGGCGGGGCCGGGGCAGGGCGGGGCGGGCGGCGGCGCCGGTGCCGCAGGGGCTGTTGCAGCGCTGCGGCGGCGGACGCTGATTGGCTGCGGAGGGGCGGTGACGTCAGCGCCCGGCCCGGTGCGGCGCGAGGCGCCTATAAAGGAGGAGGCGGCGGCGGGGCCGCCCCCCGCGCTCCCGGTGCCGCTCCGCTCCGCTCCTGCTCCCGCGCCCGTCCCGCTCCGGCCCGGCAGCACCATGAGGGAGATCGTCCACATCCAGGCGGGGCAATGCGGCAACCAGATCGGCGCCAAGGTAACGGCGGCACCGCTCCGCCGCGGCGGAGCGGCGGACAAAGACATCCCCCCCCTCGGTCCCCTCCCCCGCGCCGCCGCACCCCCTCCCTCCCCGCCGCACCGGGCGGACAAAGGGCCCCGCCCCCTCGGCCCCCTCCTCGCGCCTTTGTCCGGCCGCCGCCCTTCAGCACCGCGGACAGCGCCCCGCCCCGCCCCGCCGCCAGGGGGCGCCCGCCCGGCCCTGCCCGGGGCGTCCCGGGGTGGGGGGGGGCGGTGTGTTTGTGTCCCGACACGGAGCCCTGTGCCCCCAGTTCTGGGAGGTGATCAGCGACGAGCACGGCATCGACCCCAGCGGCAACTACGTGGGTGACTCCGACCTGCAGCTGGAGCGCATCAGCGTCTACTACAATGAGGCCTCTTGTAAGCCACCCCCGCCTCCCCCGAACCCCCCGGGCAGGGCAGCCCAGCACCCCCACCCCGGGCGTGGGGAGGCTCTGTGCCTTCCCCACCTGGTGCTGGCAGGTCCTGGGTCTGCTGGGGCAGAGGGAGGCAGATGCAGATACACACGCCCACCCCCTGAGGCTCTCGGGGGGGCAGACATGTGCACCCATCCTGTGGGACCCTGTGATTTTGGGAAGGCAGATATATGCATCAGCTCCATGGGGCCCTGGGGGTGGGGGGTGCAGGCATGCATTCACCCTGTGAGACCTTGTGATTTGGGGGGGCGCAGATACATGCACTCAGCTCCGTGAGCCCCTGCAGTGCTGTGGGGGACCCACTCTTGCACCCAGCCCCACAGCGACCCTGTTGTCTGGGGGGGTACATGACATGTGCACCCCACCCCATGGGACCTTGTACTTGGCAGGGGCAGGGGGGAGGGGCAGGGTGACACAACACATGCTCACAGCCCCTTGGGGACACTGTGGTTGGGGGGGGTGCACCCAGCCTTGTGGGGCTTTGTCCTCTGGGGTGGGGGGGACACAACACACACACACAGCTCCATGGTACCATATGATTTGGCAAATGTGACACACAACAAGTACACCCAGCCCCACAGGGACCCTATGTTTGGGGGGATGGACACACACACACACCAGCCCCATGGGACCCTGTACAGTTGGGGGGTCACCCAGGAGGGGGCACAGCAGATCCCCTCCTGGCATGGGGTCTCTTGCAGCTCACAAGTACGTGCCTCGCGCCATCCTGGTGGACCTGGAGCCGGGAACAATGGACAGTGTGCGCTCGGGAGCCTTTGGCCACCTCTTCCGCCCTGACAACTTCATCTTCGGTAGGTCCTGGGGCGGGGGACACCATCACCTGGGTCCCCATACCCCTCCCGGGCCGTCACCATCCCCAGGGCACTTGGCGGGTGAGTCCCCACCTGCGCCACAGGGCCCGGCACCACCGGCACACCGCCAAACCTTTGTGGTTTCCGCTTCCCACCCCACCCTGGCTTCAGATCTCACTGATGCCGCCGCCGGCAGCACCCGTCCCCTCCCTGGTGTGGGCGTGGGGGTGCCGGTCGCCATCGGGTGCCTCTTGTCCCCCAACAGGGCAGAGCGGTGCTGGGAACAACTGGGCCAAAGGCCACTACACGGAGGGGGCCGAGCTGGTGGACTCGGTGCTGGACGTGGTGCGGAAGGAGTGTGAGAACTGCGACTGCCTGCAGGGCTTCCAGCTCACCCACTCGCTGGGCGGCGGCACCGGCTCCGGCATGGGCACCCTGCTCATCAGCAAGGTGCGGGAGGAGTATCCCGACCGCATCATGAACACTTTCAGCGTGGTGCCGTCCCCCAAGGTGTCAGACACGGTTGTGGAGCCCTACAACGCCACGCTGTCCATCCACCAGCTGGTGGAGAACACGGATGAGACCTACTGCATTGACAATGAAGCTCTCTACGACATCTGCTTCCGCACCCTCAAGCTGGCCACCCCCACCTATGGCGACCTCAACCACCTCGTGTCGGCCACCATGAGCGGTGTCACCACCTCCCTCCGCTTCCCCGGCCAGCTCAACGCCGATCTCCGTAAGCTGGCCGTCAACATGGTGCCCTTCCCACGTCTCCACTTCTTCATGCCGGGCTTTGCCCCGCTGACGGCCCGTGGCAGCCAGCAGTACCGTGCCCTCACTGTCCCTGAGCTCACCCAGCAGATGTTTGACGCCAAGAACATGATGGCTGCCTGTGACCCCCGCCACGGCCGCTACCTTACCGTGGCCACCGTCTTCCGTGGCCGCATGTCCATGAAGGAGGTGGATGAGCAGATGTTGGCCATCCAGAGCAAGAACAGCTCCTACTTCGTGGAGTGGATCCCCAACAACGTCAAGGTGGCCGTCTGTGACATCCCTCCCCGGGGGCTGAAGATGTCCTCCACTTTCATCGGCAACAGCACGGCCATCCAGGAGCTCTTCAAGCGGATCTCAGAGCAGTTCACAGCCATGTTCCGCCGCAAGGCCTTCCTCCACTGGTACACAGGCGAGGGGATGGACGAGATGGAGTTCACTGAGGCCGAGAGCAACATGAATGACCTGGTGTCCGAGTACCAGCAGTACCAGGACGCCACGGCCGAGGAGGAGGGCGAGATGTACGAGGATGACGAGGAGGAGTCGGAGGCGCAGGGCGCCAAGTGATGCCCGCTGCCCCCCTGCTACCCGCAGCCCCCCCGGCTTCGTGCTGCTGCCCCCCAGCCGGGCTGTCCCTGCGTGTCCCTTTGGTGTCTCCTGACCCTGTCCCTCCCTGAGCCGGCTCGGCCCCCCCACCCCTCCTCCTGCCTCCCCCTTTTTCTTTTTTTACTGGTTCGTGTCTATTATTTTTTTTGAATACTTAATAAATTTATTGCTGTCCAGGTACCACCTGTCTGCAGATTCTGGGGAGGGATGGGGGGGGGCGGGGGCAATGGACACTCTGCTGGGGGCAACTTGGGGGCTCAACCCCATTCATGGGGGGACTTGGGGACCCCCTTTCCTCAGGGTGGCTGTGCTGCTCCTCTCCCAGTGTCTGTTCCCAGTGTGTCCCCTTGTCCCATGATGCTGTGCCTCACACTGTCCTGCCTCCCAGGGAACGGGGCACAGGTGTCATTTCACTCAGCTGCAGTGCCTGGGAGGGCGTCTTTCCCTTTGTCTCCTCTGTCACCCTTCTCCATGCTGGGGTGGGGGGTGGTGGCTGCCTCATCCCTGTGCCAGGACAGTGATGGGCCTTTGTCCCTCCAGATGAGGTGGGGACCTGGACCCCAGGGTGCTCCCCCAGGGCTGGGCATGTGCCTGGCTTTGGGGGATCCGGGGCACCCCCAGCCCAAACAACCTTGAGCCCCCTGACGCTGGTGACCTCCAGCTCCAGCCTGTGTGCTGGGCTGACCCTGGCTGGGGGTCAGGCTGTGGTGCTGCAGTCCCCTGGGGCCGCTGCTACCTCCTGGGGGTCCCTGTGGGGAGGGGCAGTGTGCCGTGGGGACAAGGGAAGGGGATGGGGGGGGACTATGGGGCTGAGGGCTCTGGGACCAATAAGCTGTGGAGCTGGGGACTTTGGGGACCAGGAGATACGGGGGCTGGGGACTATGGGGACCAGGAGCTGTGGGTGCTGGGGCTATGGGAATGGGGAGCTATGGGGCTGGGGGCTTTGGGGACCGGGAGCTGTGGGGCTGGGGGCTATGCAGATAAGGGGTCTGCGGTCTCTGGCGCAGGGGCGGTGAGCAGGGGGAGCCGCGGGGCCGCGCAGGTCGGTCCAGCCCCTGTGCCCGTGGGTCCGGACGCCGCGTCCCCGTTGTCTCCCGGCGCGGCCCCGCCCGGGTGCGGTGCGGTGCGGTGCGGTCCGCCGGCCGGCGGGGGGCGGCAGCGCGGCCAGGCGGAGGGGGCGGGGCCGCCGGGCGGGGCGGGGCGCGGCGCTGGAGAGCGGGGGCGGCGGGCGGTGCTGCGGTGAGCGGGGTGGGGGCGCTGCCCCCTGGTGGGCGGGGGTCGGGGGCTGTGCTGGGGCCGGGCGGTGTGCGCGGAGGGGGGGGCTGTGCCCTGCGGGGTGGGGCGCTGTGCGGTGGGGCAGGGCGGGGAGAAAGCGGGGTACGGGGCAATAGGGGGTGCATGGGGCGGTTCTGCAACGGGGGATGCGGGAGGGCTGGGAAATGGGCAGCTGTGCCCTGCAGGGTGCGGGGGGACTGTGCAATCAGGGGTGCGGGGAGCAGCGCGTGCAGGGAAGGGGTGCGGGGGGGCTGGGCTGTGTGGAGTGCACGGGGGGCTGTGCAATGTGGGGGTGCGGCGGGGCTGTGCAATAAGGAGGTGCACGGGGGGCTGTGCGATGTGGGGGTGCCGGGGGGACGCTGCCCTCCAGGCCCATGCAAGGGGGTCGGGGCTGCGGGGACCCCACGACGGAGCGACCTGCAGCGGGGGCTGCACCGGGGGCTGTGCCAGGGGGGCCGGACGGTGCCGGGATGGGGTGACCGGGGCTGAGCCGGGCGGTGGCAGCCGGGCAGGGCGGGGACCACGGGCGTGGGAGGCCGAGGGACGGGTTTGTCCATGGGGGACGGCGCCAGCGCCGGGGTGACGGTGACAGTGCCGGTGACAGCGCTGGTGACAGCGCCGGTGCCAGTGGCGGTGGGTGGCTGAGGCGTCATCCCGCAGGGTGGGTGACGATGGCATACGACGAGCGGCTGGCCCGCTTCCGCCAGGCCCACCTCAACCCCTTCAACAAGGGCCCCGAGCAGCAGGAGCACCCCGACGGGGAGGCCCCCGCCCCAGGTGGGTGCTGACCCCCATGCCCTGCCCCATAGCCGGGAGGGTGGGTGGTCCCAGCCCCCCCGTGGCACTTGTCCCCCTGCAGCCCCACAGCCGGATCCGTCCCCAGGGGACCCTGAGGGCACGCTGGACCTGGGTCTGGCCGAGGACCACTTCTCCCGCCCCGAGGTGAGTGGGGCCGGGGGGAAGCGGGGCCGGGGGGCCAGGGGGAGGGCTGCTGACCCCCCCTCCTCCTGCTCCCCCTGCTGCCGCAGGGCCTGATCCTGGCACCAGATGTGCAGCAGCTGCGCCAGGCCATTGAGGAGTGCAAGCAGGCGATCCTGGCGCTGCCCGAGCACTCGGAGCGGCAGAAGGACGCGGTGGTGCGGCTCATCCACCTCCGCCTCAAGCTGCAGGAGCTGAAGGTGGGGCCGGGGTGGAGGCGCGGGGGCGTCTCCATGGGTTGGGGGCTGCCTCACTGACCAAGCCCCCACCTCCGCAGGACCCTGGCGAGGATGAGCCCAACATCCGGGTGGTCCTGGAGCATCGCTTCTACAAGGAGAAGAGCAAGAGCGTGAAGCAGATGTGCGACAAGTGCAGTACCATCATATGGGGCCTCATCCAGACCTGGTACACCTGCACAGGTGGGGCTGGGACCCCCCATACCTCAGGCCCTCATCCCTCCCATCCCTGCGCTGACGGCTGCCTGTGCCCCCCCACCCAGGCTGCTACTATCGGTGTCACAGCAAGTGCCTGCCACTGGTGAGCAAGCCCTGCGTGCGTGCCAAGGTCAGCCACCAGGCTGAGTACCAGCTCAGCATCTGCCCCGAGAGCGGGCTGGACAGCCAGGACTACCGCTGTGCCGAGTGCCGCGCACCCATCTCTCTCCGTGAGGCTGCACTGCTGCGTGGGGCTGGGGTGTGCGTGGGGCTGGAGGGATCTAGGGGCTGCTGGGGACCTGCGAGGAGCTGAGGGCTGCATGGGGCTGGGGGCTGGATGGGGCTGTGTGGGGCTGGAGGGAGCTGTGGGACTGGGAGGTGTGTGGAGCTGGGGGCAGCTGTGTGCCAGGGCTGCCTAGGGCTGGGGGATGTGTGGGGCTGGGGGATATGTGGGGCTGGGGATGTGTGGGGCTGAGGTCCTTTGGGGGCTTCATGGGGTTGTGGAGCTGTGGGATGGGGGATATATGGGTCTGGGGGGAGCTGGGGGTTGGGGCTCTGGGGGCTGCCTGGGGCTGGGAGCTGTGGAGAGCTGGGGGTCAGGGCTGTTTGGGGCTGGGGGGACACAGCACATGGGAAGGTGACGCTGGGACCCCACTGTGTCCCCGGGTGCTGCCGCAGGTCCCACCGGGGTCTGTGGCATGGGGCCAGCAGGGTGTGGGGTGCCGGCACGTGTGCCAACGCATGTGCTGGGGCGTGTGCCGTCGCAGGGGGGGTGCCCAGCGAGGCCCGGCAGTGCGACTACACCGGCCTCTACTACTGCAGCAGCTGCCACTGGAATGACCTGGCTGTCGTGCCCGCCCGCGCCATCCACAACTGGGACTTCGAGCCCCGCAAGGTGCCCCTGGCATGGGGCGGGGGCTCAGGGGTGCCCAGGATCTGGGAGGTCACCTGGGGGGGCTGTTTCCCTGGTTGGGGGTCACTTAGGGGGCTTTGTCCCAGTGTAAATGTCACTTGAGGGACCATATCACCAGGCAGGGGTCCCTGGGGGCTGTGTCCCTGGTTGGAGGTCACTTAGAGGTCCGTGTCCCTGGGCATGAGTGTCCCTGGGTCTGCATCCCTGGGCAGAGGTCACTTGTGGGGGTGTCCCCAGAGTTGTGTCCCTGGCAGTGGAGCTCCTGGGCAGCAGTGCTGAGGGTCCCCAGGGCCGTGGTGGTGGGGACATCCCGGTGCCCGCAGGGTGACAGTGGCCCCGGGCATGGGCCTGGCAGGTGTCGCGCTGCAGCATGCGGTACCTGGCGCTGATGGTGTCGCGGCCCGTGCTGAAGCTGCGAGAGATCAACCCGCTGCTCTTCAACTACGTGGAGGAGCTAGTGGAGATCCGGGTGAGCAGGGGAGGGTCTGTGTGGGGGGACCCTCACCTGGCAGGGCAGGGATGGGGGTCAGGATGGGGGATGCCCAAACTGCTACAGGACTGAACTTGACCCAGACTGACCTTGTCCCTGTCACATGTCTCCATCCTGTCCTCATCCCATTCCTATCCTTGTCCCCATCCTCATCTCATTCCCACACCATCCTCATCTCGTTCCCATCCCTGTCCCCATCCTGCACCTGCCATTTTCCCTGTCTTGGTCCCATCTCTGTCCACATTCTTGTCCCATCATGTCCCGCCGCAGAAGCTGCGCCAGGACATCCTGCTCATGAAGCCCTACTTCATCACCTGCAAGGAGGCGATGGAGGCGCGGCTGCTGCTGCAGGTCAGCTGTGGGGCTGTGGGCAGCTGGGCCGGGGGGACCGCGGGACTGTGGGACACCAGGCACAGCGGTGGTGGGCATGGCGATGACAGGCACAGAGGTGACAGGCACGGTGGTGACGGGCTGTCTGCCTGCAGCTGCAGGACCGGCAGCACTTTGTGGAGAACGACGAGATGTACTCGCTGCAGGACCTGATCGACATCGAAGCCGGGCGCCTGAGCTGCTCCCTGACGGAGATCCACACCCTCTTCGCCAAACACATCAAGCTGGACTGCGAGGTGAGCCAGTGCCGTGGGGCAGCCTCGGCCGCAATCCCCGGTGTGGCTCCGGTGGGGCCAGCGCCATGTTGGGGTGCAGGGGTCCCTGCCAGGCACTGTTGGGACCCTCTGCCCTCTCCCCACCAGCGCTGCCAGGCAAAAGGCTTCGTCTGCGAGCTCTGTAAGGAGGGCGACGTGCTCTTCCCCTTCGACAGCCACACCTCTGTCTGCACTGACTGCTCTGCCGTCTTCCACAGGTACTGCATGCCGCACCAGGGATGCACTGCGGGCAGCTGGGCCCGCCGGTGTGCCATGATGAGGGTGGGGAAAGGGGTAGCACTGGGCCAGTGCCATGGGGTGACCCATTGCTATCCCTTCCCCGCAGGGACTGCTACTACGACAACTCCACCACCTGCCCCAAGTGCGCCCGGCTCAGCCTGCGCAAGCAGTCCCTCTTCCAGGACTCCGGCACCGAGGCGGAGCCCTGAGGGGGGCCCGGCCCCACAGGACCCCAACCTGCCACGGGGCCCTGGAACGGATGGGCAGCCGCTGGCTCTGAGGAACTGGGACCCTCTGCCTGCAGGGACAGCAGCCTGGGGAGTACCCTGGGCATGGACATTGTGGGGGGGTCACTGCCAGACCCCAGCTACTCCCCAGGGCCAGGTGAGCCCCACGGGAGGTGTTGGGAGCTGGTTAACAACCCGCAGCAGCTCCCGCCACCCCTGTGCTGAGCCTGGCGCAGGCAGAGGTGCAGGCAGGGGCGCAGGCAAGTGCTCCGCCACCTGCAGCCATGCGCTGTGAGTGATCGTGCCGGTCGAGCTGGAGCAACAGGCGCTGCTGGAGAGGGCGAGCACATCGGGACTTGGCAGAGGAGCCCCCTGTGAGGGCTCTTGCCATCTCTGGGTGCTGAAGGCCTGGGCAGGGCATGGTGGGGGACGGGAAGCAGGAGACGGGTGGCCCTGCCACCCACACACACATACTACTGGGATGACGCTGCTGATTTGGGGGGAAAGCTCCCGATTCCGCTCCCCGCACCCATTCCCGGGGCTGCGAGGGGGGCTGGAGCTGGGCAGGGCGCTGTGCGGGGCCGCTCCCCCCGCACCCCGCGGGCCCGCCCGGGTTTCCTGTAGCATTAACGAGGCCTCTTTGCGCAACCCGGCACTCGTGTCCCTGCTTTGGCGTGGCGGTGGCGGGGTCTGGGCTGGGCGCTCCCGTTGGGGCTGCAGCTGCAGCAGGGGGGTTCGCCCTACAGGAGAAACACCGGGGCTGCCCCAACCCCCCACCCTGGGCTTTCCTCGTGGGCCTGTCCCACCCTGGTGCCGTGTCGCATGACGTCGTCGGTGTGACGTAAGGAGTGGCGACCATCCCCCGTCTCCAGCCCATCAGGAGGGGCAGCGGTCAGTGTTGTCCCGGTACTGGCCGGCCTCCCTCCGTCCTGTCCGGGGCATCCCCGGTGTCTGCCCGCCGCGCCTCCCGGGCCCGACGGGACCCCCGTGTCCCGCCCGGGGGCCCCTCCTCTGACCCCCACCCCCTTTCCCTCCCTGCGGCGACGGAGAAGGGCAGAGCTGCGGCGGTGGTGGGTCGGTCGGTTTTACCGGAACTCAGCGCTGCTACATGAGTGTGGGGCGGGCACCGGTACCGGCCACGCTCCGCTGGGCCCGGGCCGCCGCTCCCGGGAGCCACGGCCGTGCCAGCCCCGGGCCACTGGCTCTGGCTGGCTCCATGCCGCCCTCCGCGGAGCTGAGGTCCGCCTGGTCCTGGGTCCGGTCCCTGGTGCCTCTGCGCCCCCGTCCCGCCACATTGGTCCTGCGCCCCGGACCCCTGGGCAGGGCGGCGGGTTTGAGCTCCAGCGCTGCCGGGGAGCGGCCGGCATTGGCGTGTCACCGTGTCCGTGTGTCCCCCGGCGTGTCCCCGCCGCCCCCCGGGGCTGGGGCAGCCCTTAGGGCTCTCGGGGCCGCTCGGCGGGCAGGAAGGCGTCCGGGGGTCCCGGCGGCAGCTCCGGGTCGCTGAGGTGCTTCTTGTCCCGTCCCTGCTCCCGTGCTCGGGTCCAGGAGGGCGAGCGCAGGTACCCGGCCCGCGGCACCGCCGGCGGCTGCAGCCCTGCGGGGACACACGGCTCAGGCATGGATGGACGGACGGACGGACAGGCCGAGGACGGTCCTGCTCGCTCACCGCTGGGTGACTCTCCGGCCGCGTTCTCCTCGTCGGAGTCGGCGAAGACCTCGGCCAGCTCCTGGTCCGACATGTCGGTCAGCTCGGTCAGGTCCAGTAGGTCGAAATGAACCTCCAGCGACGAGACGCTGCTCAGGGGCTCTGCAGGCAGTGGCTGCGCTGGAGACCCACCACAAGGCCCCGGGGACAGGCTGGGGACAGCAGGAGTGGGCACCCAGAGTGGGAGCTTGGGGAGCTGACAGGGGGCTCGGCAGGGACAATGACCAGCTGGAAGGCAGGCAGGAGACCCTGGGACAGGCAGGAGATCCTGGGACAGGCAGGGAACTTGGGCAAAGGCAGGGGATGCCAGGGACAGGTAAGGACCCCAGGGACAGGCAGGGACCCTGGGGGCAGGCAGGAGATGCTATGGGCAGGCAGGAGTTGCTATGGGCAGGCAGGAGATCTTGAGGACACGCAGGGGATGCCAAGGGACAGGTAGGGACTCAGGGGTTGGCAGGGGATCCTGGGGACAGGCTGGGGATGCCAGGGGACAGGCAGGCTGCCCATGCAGGGTGGCACTCACGTCTGCGCTCGGTGACCTGCAGCAGGCCGGCGCTGGGGATGGGGATGCCGCCCTGCTCCTCTGCAGGGGCTCCGGGGGGCTCTGGGGCTGGCCCATGGGTGGGGGTCCCTGCTGAGCGTTCTGGGGCCAGTGCCTCCTTGCCGAGCTCTGTGACACCGGCATCTGCTGCGTCAGTGATAACAGCTCCCTCCCAGGGCCCTGCCACCCTCCTCGAGGTGTCTCAGCTGAGGGGGATGAGGGCAGCAGGACCCCCAGGAGGATGGGCAGAGCTGCCCAGGTCCTGGTAGCCCCGGTGCTGGCAGCTGGCAGCCCCCCACCCCCCGCCCCTCACAGCCCCTTTGTGTCGGCGAGACAAAAGCGCGGCCTGCGCCGGAGCCCAGACAAGGGATGGTTTGTCTCCCGGCAAGAGCCGGCGAGACCGAGGCAGCCACAGTGGTGGCACAGCCTGTGACCATGGCACAGCCGTGCCTGGACACCTCTCCGGGGTTGAGGGCAGCAAGGGTGGGCAGGAGACCCTGTGTGCCAGGAGCAGCACCAGGCACCACCACTCGTGGGGCCCCAGCCCACCCGAGGTCGGTGCTGGAGCAGGATGGACCCAGCTGTGCCCTGGCACCACATGCCACCGGGTCCTGCCATCAGCACTGCCGGGTGAGGTGGCATGGGGATGGGCTCACCCCGCGCTGGGCATCTCCTCCTTCCCTCCAGGATGGTGACAGTGGGGCAGGGGACAGAAATCCCCTGAACCAAAAGGAGGCAGGACAGGGAAAGGAACATTATGGGGGTGTTTGGTTCCTGGTGCACGGAGCCACAGGACACTAGTGCCCCTGCTCCAGCACCAGCTCTGCTGTGTCCTGACCCTGCAAGGCAGGACCAGGCACCCCACCCTACTGGCACCTTCTTTCTGGCTGGGAAACGGGGTCCCCACCCTGCTCCAATGCTGGGAAGTGTTCCCTGGGGGGCACATGGGGGCTGCCTGCTCCTGCCCACTCCTGCCACCCCACTACTGCACTGCCCAGCCCTGCGGGGTGACACGGTGGTGTCACTACCTGGAGCACGTCCTCCCCTGCCACCAGCAACCTCCCAGCCCCACTCCCCCTCCCCAAACTCCCACCCACCAGGGCGCTGGTCCCTGACGCAGAAATCCCCTCTGGCCTCCGCCTGCATGGTCACGCCACGCCAGCCACGCCACCGGCCACGCTGCCCCGCTCTGGCCTGGGCTCACCGGCTGCCTGGCGGGGAGCGGGGCTGCCATCAGGGCTCCCTCCCCGCACACCGCTCTGCTGACTCACGTCAATCCGCAGAGCCCGGCAGCAGCTGGCTCCAGCCACCCCACCGGTGTTAGCCCCACTCGCGGCCGGTGCCCAGCCTCGTGGCACTGTCCTCCATGGACTCTGGAGGGCCCAGTGCCACAGGAGGGTACAGCCGAGGCTGCTGCCGCGACAGGGGCTGTGGCACAGCCATGTGCGGGGCACATACAGGAGGGATGGGTGTGCACAGGAGCCCCAGCACCACCCGTGTCACCATGCAGGACCCCACTGCAACCCCCCCTAACACTGGCGCCCCCCCAGCTCCACCGGCACGGCCACCACCCTGTCCCCAAGCGTCCCAGCCCTCCATGCTCCTCCACCAGCACCGGCACCCTACCTGCCTGCCCAGCACCGCCCCTGCACCTCACCCTGCCCCGGGCACCTCGTACCCTGGCCTGACACCCCACTGCACACCCACACCCCCCGAGCACCCCACTGTACCCCCATGTCTCGTGGGCACCCCCCGTGCACACCCACAGTCCCATCCCAGATTCTCCCTGCACACACCCCCCTGCGCAGATACCCCCCCTGCCTGCGCTCTCACCCTCCGTCCCAGCCTCCACCCCCTGCATCCTACAGCCCCGCACCCCTGCAGCCGGGCACCCCCAGCACGGCCCCCATGTCCCTGGGCGCACACACACTCCCCCTTGCACATCTGCACCCCGCCTTGCACCGTCCTGCACAAACAGCCCCCCGCACCCCAGGCACCCCCTGCATCCCCGCACACACCCCCCGCACACCCCGCCCTACATCCCCCTGCGCACCCCCGCCCCCCGCGGGGCCCGGCCCGGTTCCGCCCGCTGCGAGTCCCGCCTGGCCGAGCCGCCCGGCCCGGGGCCGCGGTGACCGGCGCACCGGCCGTTCCCCCGCCCCGCCCTCACCTCCGGTGCCGGCCGCTCCCGGAGCCTCCATGAGCCGGGCCGGGCCGGTGCCGGTGCTGGGCGGGGCGGGCCCGGTGCCAGCCCGCAGCCCGCACGCTCCTGCCCGCCGCGGCGGGGGCGGTGCTGGGGGCGGTGCGGGGGCGGGGGGGACCGGGACCGGCTCCGCCTGCCCCGGGGGAACCGGGGCGTGCGGAGAAGCACCCGAGACCGCGGGTCCGTGGGGCGGGAGGCACGGCGGGGACCCGGGAGGCTGCGGGGTGCGGAGGGGACCCGGGAGACAGATCCGGGATGCAGAGGGGACCCGGGGGACGGGGGACACACGGGAACCGGCGCGCAGAGGGGACCCCGGGCGTGCGGCGGCGACTCGGGTCGCGGAGGGGCGCTGCGGACCCCCGGGTGGGGATGCCGGGGCCCGGGGCGCAGCGCTGAGCCCGAGGGTGCGGGGGGGGGAACCGAGCACAGAGGAGCCCCCCCGCGCCGGGATCGGGCCCCGCCGCCGTCGGCAGGGCGGGGCCCCGCGTTGCTAGGGGGCGTGTCCTGCTGCGCGGGCCTCTCGCGAGAGCCGCGCGCCCGTTGCCTGGAGACGGCGGCGTCGTGGCCAGCCGCCATGGTGAGAGCGGGGCCTGGGCGGGGGAAGCGGAACTGGGACCGGGGCTGGGGAGAGAGTCCGGGGAGGCTGGGGGTCCTGGGCCTGTTGCTGAAGGGGCCCTGGAGCCGGGGGTGCGAACGGAGGGGGCGGTGTGGCCCCGCCCGGCCGGTTCCTGGAGAGGGAGGCCCGCGGGCTGCGGGGTCCCAGCCTGTCCCTCTCTCGGGGAGCCCCTTGTCGCCGTGCCCAGCGCTGCGGGAGCCCCGTGAGGCAGGACTTGCGCTACGCGCTGGAGGCTTCACCGCGGAGCTGAGCCGGCAGCGGCTGGACACGAGCTATGGGTGTGCGGGGACCTCAGAGGGTTCCCGGCTGCTCCGTGGGGACCCCGGCTCCCCGTCCCCCTGCTCGAGTCCCTGCCGGGAGAGCAGGTCGGTGGTCTGGGCTGGTGCGGGAGCTCTGCGTGCCACAGCTTCCTCCTGGCACCGGAGCCACATGCACAGCTCGTGCATTTTGTTTTCCTTCCTTAGGCACCCAAAAAGAAAGCGGGAAAAAAAGGGAAAGGGAGCAAAGCTTCAGCAGTGCCTGATGTCTTGTCCCCAGAGGAGATGAGCAAGGAGCAGGTGAGAGACCCCCTGTCTGCCAGCCCACCCCTGGGAGAATGTTGCTGCTTGCAAGGGCGGTGCTGAGGGACCCCTGCTCAGTGCCTGGCTCTGGGGACAACAGGTGGCCGAAGGTGACAGAGACAAGCGACTGTGGTTCATTTCACTGCCTGACACCTGTCTGGGCTGTGTGTGGGGTTCTCACTGTTCCTGGAAGGAGCAACCCCCTCATCCCACCCTCACTTCCATTGATCCAGTGTGCCCTGCTTGCCAGCCCTGTGTCCTTGCTGTCTTCTCCCTGACGCCAGCACCCAGCTCAGCTGGGTGATGGCTCAGCCTGGAGCTCTGTAGCTGCAGCTGCTGTGCTCTCGGTCACATTGCTGCAGGGGCAGGAGACTCCCATAGGCACAGGGAGGGCAGGCAGAGGTGGAAGGTGCAGCCGCTGCCCCTCGGTTGCCCCAAGTCCTGCTTGTTTTGCTGGGTGTACTACAAACAGAGGAGAGATGGTTCTTGCCTGGGGACCTCAGTTCTGGGATAAGATCTTGTGCATCTCAGTGCCAGCAGCGTGCCCAGGTGGCCAAAAAGGCCAATGGCATCCTGGCTTCTACCAGCACTGGTGTGGCCAGCAGGCCAAGGGCAGTGACTGTCCCTGTGCTGGGCACTGGGGAGGAAAAACCTCGAATCCTGGGTTTAGTTTTGGGCCCCTCACAAGAAAGCCCTTGAGGTGCTGGAGCAAGTTGAGAGAAGGGAACAGAGCTGGAGAAGGGGCTGGAGCACAAGTGTGATGGGAGTGGCTGAGGGACCTGGGGGGTTCAGCTGGAGAACAGGAGCTGAGGGGAGACCTTCTGATCTCTGAACTGCCTGAAAGGAGCTTCGAGCCAGGGGGGGTCGGGCTCTGTTCTCAAGGAACAAGTGACAGGACCAGTGGAAACGGCCTCAAATTGCGTCAGGGGAGGTTGAGGTTGGATCTGGGGAACAATTTCTTCCTGGAAAGGGCTGTCGGGCATTGGAACAGGCTGCCCAGGGCAGTTGGTGGAGTCACCATCCCTGGAGGGGATGGAGAACAGATGGAGATGAGGTTCTCAGGGACACAGTTTGATGGTGGTCTTGGCATTTTTGGGTTAATTGTTGGACTTGGTGATCTTAAAGGTCTCTCCCTCCTCCCTGGCTCTTCCCCTTGGCTTTGCAGCTGGAGGCACATGTTGTGCGTCTCCGGGAGGAGCTGGACCGAGAACGGGAAGAGCGTAACTATTTCCAACTGGAGCGTGACAGGACTCATGCCTGTTGGGAGATCACCCGCCGGCAGCTGGAGGAGAAGAAAGCAGAGCTGCGGAACAAGGACCGGGAGATGGAGGAGGCGGAGGAGCGGCATCAAGTGGAGATCAAGGTGGGAGAGGAGAAGGCTTAAGGTGTTGTGAGTGCCCCAAGCTCCAGGTGAGCCTCGAGCAGCTCTGAGGAGGAGAGGGAAGGGAAGAGGAGAAAGAGCTGGGCAAGATGCAAACCAGGAGCGTCTCAGCCAATATCCCAGCTCCGGACGTCTTGTGCTGGAGCCCCTCACCTAATCTGTGGCTTGTTTTTAGGTTTACAAGCAGAAGGTGAAGCACTTGCTATATGAACACCAGGAAAACCTCAGCGACCTGAAGGTGGAGGGCACCGTGTCCATGAAGCGGGCCCAGCAGGATCACTGGGCCCAGGAGATGGAGCTGCGCAAGGACATGCGCTCCTTGAAAGTGGAGCTGAAGGAGCAGGAGCTGGCCAACGAGGTGGTGGTGAAAAACATGCGCCTGGTATGTCCCCGGCTGGGCTGGAGCTGTGGACAAGGTGCCTCTGTTGTAGAGGGCGGTGGTGGGGCTGCAGGCTGTGCCCTCCCAGCCCCGGTGTGCAGCAGGAGTGGGGACAAGGGCTTCCTGGGGCAGGTCCTGTGAACCCCTCCCGCAGCAGGGAGCTGCGAGAGCAGCTGGAGGGCCTATGAGCTGCCGTTTGCATGGGTGATGTGGGGTTGGTGCCACGGTGGCACCCACGGAGCAGGAAGGACTCCCCTGGAATGCGGCTGGCACCGGATTCGGTTGTCTGCATCTAACGCATAGCTTCTCTCTGACAGAAACAAGAGGAGGAGATCACCCAGCTGTGCAGTGACTTCGAGAGACAAGTGAAAGGTCAGGACGTGTGCATAACTCCTGCACGAGCTCCTTTTGTCAGTGCGCTGGGGAAGGCTCCGCCAAGCTCTGCTGTGCTGCCAGGCTCCCTAGCAGAGCCTCGAGCAGAAAGGGGGCCAGTTTTTCCCCAGTTCTGGCTGGTTTTCCCCAGTTCTTGCTCTTGCATGCTCTGGGGCTGCGAGACCTCCAGCACTGTGTGAATGGACGAAGGCCGGGTGCGCGGGGTGCGGGCAGGGTGCTGTCGCTGCTGCAGGCTGTCCTGCTGAGCGTGGCGGAGCCCTTGCAGAGCCCTCGCTCCCATCTCCTCCTTGGGGGACATCTCAGGTTCTCCTGGGCTGACTGGGAATGTTTAGCATCTCCGTGCCCTCTTTCCAAGGATGCTATTTCTGGGCTCTGCTCTCCAGGGTCACAGTGTAGCTGCTCTGCACGCTGGTGGCAGCTGCAGTGATGCTGCTAATGAGCGTCTTGTCCTTGAGTAACGCAGCGGTGGCACACACGGGGTGGCGCTGGCTCAGGAAGCTGCAGGGGGTTGTGCGGGGTCTCCCCGAGGTCGTCACAGCCCCTGTGCCCTCCCCAGAGATCGAGGCCAAGTACAACAAGAAGATGCAAGTTCTGCGGGATGAGCTTGACTTGCGGAGGAAGACGGAAATCCACGAGGTGGAGGAGAGGAAGAACAGCCAGATCAGTGAGCTAATGAGGAACCACGAGAAGGCCTTCAGTGACATCAAGAACTACTACAACGACATCACCCTCAAAAACCTGGCACTTATCACCTTGCTGAAGGTATTGCCTGTCCCCCTGCCTGGCCTGCAGTGTCACCCTGCCTCCAAGGGACTGATCCTGTGAGGATTTCACCCAGATCTGGCCATTTCCCGGGTGGCTGTTGCTGCTCCTGAGTGCAAGGAGGTGCATCTTGCTGGGCCAGCAGTGGAAGGGTGTCTGGGTGGCGTGGGATGCTCTGAGGAGCTGGGCAGCCCCCAGGAGTTGACACTCGTGTTCCCAAGCGCAGGAGCAGATGGAGGAGATGAAGAAAAGGGAGACTAAACTGGAAAAGGAGAAGGCAGATGCGCTGCTCCAGAACAAGCAGCTGAAGGAGTCCCTGCAGCAGACCCAGGAGCATGTGTTCGAGCTGCAGAAGAAGCTGGCCCACTACGACATGGACAAGGAGGCCCTGAAGGTGAGTGGCCAGCCCTGGCCTTTCCCAAGTCGCCCTGGATTTTTCCTGGAGGGAGTCGCTTGGCAATGACCTCTGCTGTTCAGCGAAGTCCTCCAGTCCTTTCCAGCTCAGCCGGGTGTTTGTGAGGTCTCGGTGGGACTCCCAGGACTCTGGCAGTGGGGAACCAGAGCAGCCCCCACTGCAGAGGGGGAGGGAGCTGCTGTGGGTGCTGCCTGGCCTGGCGTTTCTCACCCATATATCCTTGCTGGTCACTCTCCTCCCTTGCCAAAACATGTTCCCTGCCCCTCCCAGAGAAACCCCTGCTCTTTAACTGTCCCCTCCCTCTTGCAGCATGCAAAAGGCCATCTTAAAGTCAGCCAGAAGGAGCTGAAGGATCTTCGGTGGGAACATGAAGTGCTGGAGCAGAGGTTCAGTAAGGTGAGAGCGGCGGGTGGCTCTGGGTGCCCCCCAGACCCTGTTCCCCCCACAGAGCATGGGACGCAGCAGAGGCTGTGCTTAGCCAAGGGTTTTCCACAGCTCTAATCCCGAGTTGTGTGATAACTGCTGCTTCCCACAAAGCTTCTCCCAGCGTTGGCCTCTCCCACGGTCAGCAGACAGGCCTGGCCTTGTACTTTGCTAAGCAATCGTGCACGCTCCAGCGGTCCCCTCCCAGCCTGCCAAGGCCTGGCCACAGCAGCGGCTCAGGGACAGAGAGATTGTCACGGGACACCACCCCAGTGTGGAGCTCCCTCCCTCCTTCTGCCAGCGTTTGGGGGCCGCTCCCCCCACATGCCGTGCGGGGATGAGCCCTGTCGAGTGAGTTCTCCCCGACTCAGCCTCTCCCCCCACCAGCTAACCCAGATAAATCTACTGAGGCAAGAAGAGAGCTCATTTGCAATTCGTAGAAATCCCCAGAAATATGAACATTGATCTGAGGCCTTGTTAACAATCCATCATTAAGGCAGCAACATATTCAGTGCATTCAGAAATAGGCTATGGAGAAGAAAATGTGTCCTAATTAGGACACTTATTAACTAGCTGTGAGCCGGGGACTCCTGCCAGCTGCCAGGAGGAGAGCAGAGACCCCGTGTGCCGTGGGGCCCTCTCCGAGGTCTCAATTAGTGCTGCAGCAAGCTCGTCAGCCTGTTCTGCTGTCAGGGGTGTCCTGGGGAGCAGGAAGCAGAAGTGCAGGTGCTGAGAAGGTGCCAGCCATGGCAGGAGGGAGGGAAGTTCTTCTCTGGCTTCTGCCTTTCCCGCAGGCTGCGGGAGCTGCTGGGAGCAGCCGGGCTGTGGCCGGAGCTGCCGGACCCGTTTGCCATCAGCCTCAGGTGGCCGTGGGCCCCGGGTGTCCCATGGGCAGTGTGGGGACATTCTGTCTTTGGGAGCAGGTGCAGGCAGAGCGAGATGAGCTCTACCAGAAGTTCACCAAAGCCATTAATGAGGTGCAGCAGAAAACAGGCTTTAAGAACCTGCTCCTGGAGCGCAAGTTGAAAGGACTCCTCAGTGTCCTGGAGAAGAAGGAGGTGGAGCTCAGTGAGGCCTTCGCAGCCTCCAACCTCGACCCGGGCGCCCTCTCCTTGGTCTCGAACAAGCTGGAGGTACTGTGCGCTGCTGTGGGCCCTGCAAAGGCTGGTTTTGGGAGACAGAGGTTGCTCTGGGGGGAACACAGACCTCGGAGCCTGTGAGTCCCCATCTCACATGGCTGTAGCTGCCACGTCACTCATTCTAGGCACTCCCAGGGCCACGTGCGGTGCCGCAGGGCATGCTGGCTCTCCCTCGAGAGCAGAGCGCGTGGGTGGCAGCTTGGCACAGATCCGTCCCTCAGGTGGGACGTGCTTCGAGGAGGATGGCCCCAGGCTGAGCAGCGCTCACCAACTCTGTGCTGCGAGCAGCCGGTTGCGTGCGGGGACCCTCGGTGACCTGGGGTGCTCTGTGCATGGGGAGTCACAGCCGTGGAGCCTCGCCAAACCTCGCCTGGCCTCCCCAGCTTCAGAGACAGCACGGGCGGCTTCCCCGAGGCTCTGCAGTGTCTGCTGTGCTAAAAATATGTATGCAGAAAGCCCTGGTGTGGTGTCTCACAGACCCACATTCCTGGAGCCTGCTGCAGCCGTAACCAGAGAAGCAGCACTTGCTCCGGGTTAGGTTGACACACGGGAGACATTGGTTCCATGCTCAGTGAGGCCACCACCCCAGTGCCCTCCTGCTCCTCCTGCACATGCCTGTCTCAGTGGCAGTGGAGCCTGCAGACACCCCCTTGCCAGGGTGTCTTGGGGACGTGCACGGCAGTGGCTGTAGGATGGGTCAGCGGATGTGTCACCCACTAGCAGGTGCCACTGCAGCAGGAAGGAAAACACATTCCTGGGAAGGCGTCGCGGCGTCAAGCTTTCCCGCAGCTGCTGGGATCCCAAAATTCCTCTGCCCGGCTGCCTCCAGCATCTTCCTGGGACTCTCTCCCTTTAATTTCCCCAGTGCCGCCGTGACAGGCTGGTGCTGGCGGAGCAGGTGCTGCCGTCACCCGCCTTTGCAGTGGGGCTGACGGTGGTGGCTGGCCCTTGTGGTGTTGGTCTAGGAGGTCCCTGGCGCTGGCCCGTGCCTGGGGGTGGCTGTCCCCAGCACTGCTGGCTGAAGGGGACAGGTCGGGGGTGGCTGCTGTCCAGGCCGTGCTGCCAGCTGCTCCACGGGAGCCAGGCCATGGTGCAGCTCCTCCGTGCAGGTGGGAGCGGCGCGGCAGAGCACGGCACAACCACCGTGCTGCCAGGACTGGGCAGCGGCTGCCTGACGCGCCATGTCCCTTTGCAGGATGTGCTCAGTTCCAAGAACGCCACCATCAAGGACCTGCAGCTCCAGCTGGCCCGGGTCTGCAAGGTGAGGGACGGCGCTGCGGGGGTTCTTGGGTGGTGGCTGCGGCTTGAGGGGTGCAAACAGGACCTTCTGCCCTTGTCTTGCAGGCACACAATGACATGCTGCAGACGTTCCAGGCAAAGCTGACAGACTTTGGGATCCCCCTGGACAACCTGGGCTTCAAGCCGCTGGCCAGCCCGGTGCTGGGGCAGGCGCTGGGACAGGGCCCCGCTGGGCTGGTGGCAGTACCCACCTGAGCAGAGACCCGCGGGAAACGGGGCTGTGCCCCCTGCCTGCTCCATGCCATTAAACAGCCCCCCCCAAGCTTTCTGGAGTATGTGAAGGACCCTCTCTCTCCTCCCTGAGGGGCTTTCTTCTGGGGCAGCCCCCCGCTCCTGCTGCAGGGGATGTTGGCCGCAGGCAGCTGCCAGCTGGGTCAGCTGTGACCAAGCAGTGTCCAGCACGGCACAGGACTACGGCGCAGCCAGAGAGCTCCCGGCATCCCACCCGCTGGCCCCAGCTGGAGCGGGACCCCCCTGAGCCCCCTGCCTGTGCTGCCCCCAGGGTTCCCCTCCTTTCCCCCTCCAGAAGCCGTGTGTGCGTTGACCCCAGGAAGGTGATTGTTTTGAGACAAACGGTGCTGTTTGAAGCCTTTAATGGTGTCGGTGCCGTAGTTCCCCCTGGTGCCCTGTGTCCCTGGGGGGAGGACACGCCTGTCCCCTAACTGCCCCGGTACGTGGTGTAGGAGTAGGGGCTGATCAGCAGTGGGACGTGCAGCTTCTGTACCGGGTCCGTGATGGTGAAGACAACCTGGGGAAGAGCGAGGGGCAGCAGCTGGGGTTCAGTGAGCTGCGGCTGGGCTGGGGGTGCTCAGAGGAGCACCGGCAGGACCGCAGGAGGGAGCAGGCAGCTCCCCCAAGCCTGTCCATAGCACCCGGACTCCTGCTCTGGTCCTGCTGTGGCTTTTGCCACAGCCAGCTCCCGTTTCACCCGTCCCCTGCTCCCCGCACTCCGTACCTCCACAAAGGGGTAGAAGCTGGTGTGCCCCAGGCCCTGCCAGTACGCCGCTGTCTCAAAGCGCAGCTTGTAGGTGCCGGCCCTGGCCTCTCCCGCAGCCAGGAGGGGCTGGCAGCGCCCGTCCTCGTTGGTCCACCTGCAAGCAGGAGAGAGTTCTGCCGTGGTGGCTGTCCCAGCCCCGCAGTGCTGGCTGTCCCCAGGGCGCAGGCTGGGCAGCCTCTCCCGGCTGCCCCCTGGCTCTGGGGGGACAGGCAGCAGCATCCTCTGTCCAGTGGCTCCCCCCGGCTCTCCTACCTCTGCACCACCTCTGTCCACTGCCCCCGCTCCTGCAGCTGGGCCAGGTGGATGGCGAGGCCGGCTGCCGGCAGCCCCGTGGCTGTGTTCAGCACGTGGGTGGTCAAGGAGCCTTTCACTGTCCCAGACATGCTGCTTGCCTGAGATGGAGGAGTAAGTGAGGCTGGGACGCGTGCTGCTGGGCTCCCCGCTCGTCCTGGTGGGCCACAGCACTGCGGCACTGGCTAGCCCAGACCCAGGGAGGAAGCAGCTCCATATCTTTTTCCCTTCCCTGCCCGTGGTGTCACGTGTGGGCAGACGTTAACCCTGCAAGTGCTCCAGAGCTGCCCAGGGCCAAGGGCCACTAACCATCGCTGGGTGGGAGCACAGCCCGGGGCTGGTCCTGCGGCTCTGGGGCTGCTGCCAGATGGGCAGGGCTGGGCTGCCTGCCCGGAGCGGGACCAGCTCCTGCTGCTGTCCTGGCACCAGCTCTGGGCCTCGACTACTGGCTGAAGCGGGGACACCAGAGAGGCACAACAACAGCAAGGGTGCCCGGCTGCTTACCTGGCTCTCCTCTGCCCCACTCTGGCAGGGCAACACCGCGCAAAATGCCATCCCCTCACCTGGCAGCCCGTCCTGGCACCGCAGCCTTTCCCCACGGAGCTGGCAAGGCTGGATGCCGCTATCCCGGTGTGGGGCTGCGGCAGCACCAGGCGCTCCTCCCCAGCTGGGCTGAGCCAATGCGGGTGGCTTCCCCCTGGGAAGTGCGCCCGGGAGCCCTGCCGGCACCCAGGCTCTGGCAGCACCGCAGCCCTGGGGCTGGTGGACTAGAGCCCGGCGGGGCTTTGGGGAGCCAGGCCAGGAGGAGCTGCAGCGGAGCTGCCATCCCAGCCTGGAAAGCGCCTGGAGCGCGTCAGTGCCGCGGCAGCTGGGCAGATGGTGGGGGCTGCCAAGAGCAGACAACGGCTTCGCTGCAGCCTCACCTGCCCGTCTGCTGCCGGGGCGTGTGGGGGTGGGCTCAGCGCCTCACCTGCACTTTGATGTGGGCAGTGGCAGTGGCCCGCAGCCCGGAACCTTCCGCGTTGACGGCCTGGATCTCCAGGGTGTATTCGGGGACAGCCTGCAGTGAGAGACAGTGTCACCCCCAAATGGGGGGCGAGAGCCAGACTGGGCATGCGGGTGGGTGACGTGCCGTGCCCAAGGCTCACCTGTGCCACCAGCCCTGCCACTGCCACGGAGATCACCCCGGTGCTGCCGTTGATGGCAAACATGTGGGGCTGGGGCTGGTCTGGTGTCTGGCGCAGGATGGAGTAGACCACAACCCCATTGCTGGAGCTCACAGTGCCATCGGCGTCCATGGCCACCACCTGCAGCACGGGGGTGCCTGGGGTGGATGGTTACTGGTGACACCTCCCCCATCTCCCCACCACCACCCTGGTTCTGCCTCCTGCTCGGCAGCATCAGTCTCACCCGGCTCAGCCCCCTCCATCACGGTGCTGCGGAAAACCGACTGGGTGAAGACAGGCCGGTTGTCATTCTGGTCCGTCACGGTGATGATGATCTCCATTGGGTCCTCCACGGGCTGCCCGTTGGCCGATGTGGCGTGGAGGAAGAGCTGCCAGAGGCACCATCAGCCCATGTGTCCCCAGGGACTGTCCCCTCCCCACCCCAGCCCCCCACTTACAACATATTTATCAATCTGCTTTCGGTCCAGCGGCTTCGTCACCTCCAGCCACCCCGTCTCACGCTCAATGGTGAAGACGCCCACAGGGGGAGTGTCTGCCCCCTGCCCCGTGACGCTGTAGTAAACCTTGGTCTCCTTGTCCTTGTTGGATTTGATCTGGGCATGGGGCACAGGGGGTTTAGAGGGGTCGCAGTGCCCCAGGGACCCACCTGCCCTGCGCCCCATCCCCGCAGGGCCACATACCTGCACCAGCTTCTTGGGGAAGGGCCCCTGCTCGTTCTCAGGCCAGTGGATGGGGGGGATGACCCAGTCCCTCTTCTGCCGCCGGAGCCCATGGCTGCACTCGGCAAAGGTCAGCACCCCCTGTAGGACAGCGAGCGGGGCTGAGGGGCCATGGAGCTTTGCCCAGGGGCTGGAGGGGCTGTCCCACTGCCCCCCCACACCGCAGACAGGCATCGGGATGATCCTACCGGCAGGAGGAGGAAGAAGAGGAAGGTGAAGCTGGAGGGTGACATGGCTCTGGCTGGGACCTTCCCTACAGCTGCCGTGACCTTGGCCAAGACCTGCTAGGACAGCTGAGTGCCAGCCCACAGGTGCCAGGACATGCACGGGGGGGCCAGCTGCCGCCGCCAGCCTGGGGGGACCGGCATGGGGCCAGCAGACAACATGCTGCTCCAGGCTGGGTCGTGACGGACCTCAGGAGCCCCAGAGGGGCCACAGGACACCCTACTGCAGCTGGGTTGGGGTGCACACGTGGCCCCACCCCAGGGTCCCTCTTCACTCTAGGGATTCCATGCACCCAAACTCCAGGCTCCAGGCCCACCAGGCATCCCTCACCAGCACCCCGATGCACTGTGGGGTGCTGAGAACGCCCCGAGGAGCTGAGCCCCTTACGTTGTACCCTCATAGCCCCCACTGCCAGTGGGGTGCCACCGCCAGGTGATGCTCGGGACCGGCTGGGCCCTCCCAGGTGCTGGGCAGGGAGTAGCATTGCGGCTGGTGCCCGATGGGACCCCCTAGGGTGGAGAGCACCCCGAACCTCCCGTCAGAGTGGGCCCAGGGGTGCTGGGGGAGCCCTCGCTGCAGGATGCCAGGTCGCCGGGTGTGGGAGGTCCCCGGGGGTCCCCAAGAGCTGCAACCCGGTACTGGGTGGGGGTACAGGTCGCACTGGGTGGGGCTCAGCCCCGGTATGGGGCCGGTACCGGGGCCGGGGAGCCCGCGGGGCAGCGGAACGTGGGGTTATCGCGGAGGTACCGGGGTGCCCGGGAGCGTCCGGAGGTACCGGAGGCACAAGGGAAGACACACGGCGATATCGGGAAGACGCCCGGAGATCCCGGGATGTCCGGGCGGTGTCTCGGGGGCTGCGCGGAGTTACCGGAGGAGCAGCGGCGGGGGCTGGAGGCACCGGGGCCGCAGCAGGGAAGAACGGAGGGTTCTGGGGGGGTAACTGAGGGACCAGGGCTGCTCTCCGGGGCGGGGCGGGGCGGTACCTGCGCGGCTGCCGCCTCACCTGGAGCGGCGCGTTTCAGCGGGGCGGGGCGCGGCGGGCGGCGACCGGAGCGGCGGCAGCGGCAGCGGCAGCGGACGGGCCATGCGGGAGCTGCGCTCCGGGCTCTGCCCGCTCTTCATCCTCCTCCTCCTCCCGCTCCTGCCGGCGGCCGCCGCGTTCGCCGCTCCCCCGGCCCGGCCGTGCGTCCCCTCGGGGTTGCGCCGCGGGCCGCTCCCAGCACCAGGTAACCGGCGCCGTCGGGGCGCGGCTCCTCCCGGCCCCCCGGGACCCCTGCGATGCGCGGTGGGGGCACCGGCCGTGCGGGGCCCGGGGTTGCAATCGGAACCGCGATCGGGAGCGGGATCGGGATTGCAATCGGGGTCGGGTCCGGGGCGCCGGTGGGGCGGGCAGGCCGTGCCCCCGGGTGCGGGGCGGTGCGGGGGGTCCCACCTCGCTGCGGTGCTCGGCCCCACACTGTCCCCCGGCTTGTGGGACTGGATCTGGGGTCGGCTGTGCTCGCCGGGCCGTGGGGCTGGGTCCTGGGGAGGGACGTAGGGCCGGCTGTACGCCCCCGGGCCGGGATCTGTTCTTTTCGTGAGGAGCTGGTACTGCCCCGGGTGTGGGGCTGGCAGGGATTTGGGGCATGGGGCAAGCCCTTCACTGGCTGTGGGGATGAGCTGTGGGGCTGGCCAGGGTCCTGTGTTATAGGGCTGTGGGCTGGGCTATGGGGCTGCCCCTTCCTAAGACTGGGCCGTGGGGCTGGTGGTGCTCCCACAGCAGCGGGTCTGGGCCGTGGGACTGATAGTGCCCCAAGCAGCAGGGCTGGCAATGCCCAACCTGCCTGTCTGGCCCCGCTGGGAATGGTGGTGGCTGATGCTGGCGCCTGTGGTTCAGCCGTGGGGCACCCATTGGGGTAGGGCTGGATCCCCATAGGGTGGGTGCCCAGCGCTGGGCTGGCGATAGGGCTGGGTGCCCCGGGGCCACCTTCTGCAGCCATGGGCAGGAGCGGGTGCCGTGGGCTGCAGAGTCCAGCTGGCCTGGCCCCAGGCCAGGCAGGGGCTCGGTGCCGGTGATGCCCTGAGGCTGGGGCAGCGCATGTTGCCTGGGCCTGTTTGCCCCATTTGCTCGGCAACGTCCTGGGGGAGTGGAGCTGCTCGGGAACGGCAGCCAGAGCCAGCGATCGCCTAATGGCTGCAGAGCACTAAAAGCTCTTCCTGGCCCTAAGTGCTCTCACCGTGCCAGGAGAGGCCCTGACCTTCGGGTGCCACATTCCGCTGCTTTGACCGAGCCCACCGGGAGCTCCTGCCAGGCCACGAGCCAGAGCTGGGCTCTGCCGGGAGCCCGCGGGGGCAGGGGCTCGGGTCTGGCCACGCCACTACAAAACCCTCAAAACCCCCCTCGGTGGGCAGCACGTGGCCCTGACACCAGCCGTGCAGCTCCACCGGACACAGTGCCACAGGGGCTCTGCCTGGGGGGACCCTCAGGGCACAGCGGGGTTTGGCCCCCTGAGGGGGCTGGAGCGAGGCTGCGGACCCGGGCCCTCCTGTGCCACCCAGCCTTTGGTGGGGTCCCCATGGCGGGTGCCAGGGGCTCCCTGTGGTGGGTGTTTGGGGCTCCCCTGGGCT
This sequence comes from Streptopelia decaocto, assembly GCF_964273445.1. Taxonomy (NCBI): domain Eukaryota; kingdom Metazoa; phylum Chordata; class Aves; order Columbiformes; family Columbidae; genus Streptopelia; species Streptopelia decaocto. The sequence goes on along the minus strand of NC_138666.1, from coordinate 5,914,652 downwards.
CCTCGTGCCCCAGCCCCACTTGCCGGCGTGGCTGGGTCCCTTCCAGCCCTGCTGATGTCCCTTATCAAAGCCATCGCGGCTGGGAGGGGCCCTCAGTGCTGCCCTCCAGGCACGACTGCTGCGCCCAGCATGGAACAAGGCACCCCACCATCGCCCTGGGGCTCACTCCCCGTCGCAATATGGGGCAGCCGTGGGGCACAGCTCCCCGTAGCTCGATCCACATTTCCCCTGCTCCCGCAGCCCCCCAGCCCCACTCCCTGTCCCCTCCCAGCTCTCATGGCCTCTTGCTGCCAGCAGAGCTGGTTTAGCTCCACTAATCCCCTAATCCTGTGCCCGGCTGGGGGTGCAGGGAGCTGGGCTGTGTCCAGCATGGGGGATGCAGCGCGGTCCTGGCGGGGGGCCCGTGCTGTGCCCCATGTCCAGGCCATGGGGGGCTGGGAGCCTGTTGCAGGGTGACATGCTGGATGGGGGCGCTGGGAGCCCCGAGGGGGGTGACACACCAGGTGGGAGGCTGGAGCAGGGCCCTGCCTGCCCAGGAATTTCCCGTCATCAATGAAACAAAAGCCGAAACCTCCGCGCTCCTGTGCTGCTCCCGGCATCCCCTGCCTGACCTGATCTGCCTCGGGAAGCTAGGGGGGGGTCGCAGGGTGAGGGGCTGGGGGACAGGTCCCCCCGTGCACCCTGACCCTGTGCCCTCCCACAGCGAGCTCCGGAGCCTGCATGGGGCTGTACGGGACCGAGGAGCCCCATGTTAGGGTGCCGGAGGACAGGGGACCTGTGCAGCTGCTGGGGGCAGGCAGGGCGCTTGCTGTCCCCCGCCGGGATGCCACCGGTCAGCCAGACCCTGCCCCTGTCCCCGTGCGGAGCAGGCGCTCCCCCCAGGTAACGCTGCCCATCTGCCCCCTCCCCATCCCCTGACCCCCTGCTGGCTGCACCCTCACACGCCCCTGTCCCGCAGGAGCTACCCAGGGCTCATGCTGCTCCCAGGAGGCGGAAGAGGGATTGGGTGATCCCCCCCATCAAGGTTCCTGAAAATGAGAGGGGCCCCTTCCCCAAAAAGCTGGTTCAGGTATGGGGGGTCAGTCTGGGTGGGGGCTAGGCATGGCTGTGCACGTCGAGGTTGGGAGAGATGCTGGTGGTGGCCATTCCCCTGCATCGGGGCTGGGGGTGCAGGGGGACTGAACCCCCCATGTCTCCTCCCAGATCAAATCCAACCGGGACAAAGACACCAAGATCTTCTACAGCATCACAGGGCAGGGGGCAGACACCCCCCCCGAGGGTGTCTTCACCATTGAGAAAGAGTCGGGCTGGATGAAGGTGACGCAGCCGCTGGACAGGGAGCGCATTGACAAGTACCATGTAGGTCCCTGCCACCATGTGCCATAGTGTGCCAGTGTGCCATGCTGCCCCCTCAGCTCACCCCTCCGCCCTCCAGCTCTTGTCCCATGCTGTGTCTGAGAGTGGCAAACCGGTGGAGGAGCCCATGGAGATCATAGTGACAGTGACAGACCAGAATGACAACAAGCCCCAGTTTACGCAGGAGATCTTCAGGGGCTCCGTGCCCGAGGGCGCTTTGCCAGGTAGGATCCTGTGCTGCATCCCTTGTGGAGAACCCTGGGACCATCCCTGTGGGGGACCTGGGTGCCCGTCCCCCCACTCACTGCAACGTCCTGTTCCCAGGCACCTCCGTGATGCAGGTGATGGCCACGGATGCAGACGATGCGGTGGAGACCTACAACGGTGTAATCGCATACTCCATCCTCAGCCAGGAGCCACGGGAGCCCCATCCTCACATGTTCACCATCAACAAGGCCACCGGCACCCTCAGCGTCATTGCCAGTGGCCTCGACCGGGAGGTGGGCTCTGCGGCACTGGGGGGGGGTCAGCCCCAGGCCTGGGTGGGACTGACACTGTGTCTGTCTGTCTGTCTACCGCAGCGCGTGCAGGAGTACACGCTGACTGTGCAGGCGGCTGACCTGGATGGCGAGGGGCTGACCACGACAGCGCTGGCCGTGATCGAGATTGCGGACGTCAATGACAACGCCCCCGAGTTTGACCCCAAAACGGTAATGTGGGGCAACCCCAGTGGGACCATCTCCCCGTGGGACGGGGCTAGGCTAGTGCCCGCCGGGCTGCAGCACTGACGGTGCCGCACACCCGCAGTATGAGGCGGCCGTGCCGGAGAATGCGGCCGGGCGGGAGGTGGCCCGGCTGGCTGTCACTGACCTGGACGAGCTGAACACGCCAGCGTGGCGAGCTGTGTACTCCATCCTGCGCGGCAATGAGGGGGGAGTCTTCGCCATCGTCACCGACCCCGCCAGCAATGAGGCCGTCCTCCGCACCGCCAAGGTGGGTGTCCCCTCCATGTCCCCGCCTTGCTGCCCACAGCAGGGTGCTGCCCGTCCCCTCCGCTCTCCCAGGGTCTGGACTATGAGTCCAAGAAGCAGTTTGTGCTCCACGTGGCCGTGACCAACGAGGCCCCCTTCGCCGTGAAGCTGCCCACGGCCACCGCCACGGTGACGGTCAATGTGGAGGACGTCAACGAGGCGCCCGTGTTTGAGCCGCCGGTGCAGCTGGCCCGAGTGCCGGAGGACGTGCCACCGGGGCAGACCCTCGCCTCCTGCACTGCGCGGGACCCCGACACGGCCCAGGGGCAGAGGATCAAGTGAGTGGAGATGAGGTTGAGGTCTAGGTCGGGGGGGGGGTTTCCTGTCAACCCCGCCGCATCACCAGCTCCCCTCTGCCCCCAGATACCTGATGGGGCACGACCCGGCGGGCTGGCTGGCTGTGCACCCCGAGAACGGCCTCGTGACGGCACGGGACCACCTGGACCGCGAGTCGCCCTTTGCCAAGAATAGCACCTACGCTGCCATGCTGCTGGCGGTGGACGATGGTGAGGGCCATGAAAGGGGCCCTTGTTCCTGCCGTCCCGCGTGAGGGACACGTGCTGCCAGCACCAGGAACCACATCCCGGCTCCGGCACGGAGCGGTGATGGGGCTGCCTGTCCCCTGCTTGGGCATCCCTGTCCCCATGAGGGTGTTGGTTTTGGGGATCCCCCCTCCAGCATCACTCCCCCCTGCAGGCTCGCCGCCCGCCACAGGCACTGGCACTCTCCTCCTCACCCTGCTTGACGTGAACGACCATGGCCCTGAGGCTGAGCCCCGGGACATCACCATTTGCAACCGCAGCCCCCAGCCCCAGGTCCTCACCATCACTGACAGGGACCTGCCCCCCAACACCGGCCCCTTCCGCGCTGAGCTCAGCCACGGCTCGGGCGACAGCTGGGCTGTGGAGGTCGGTGACAAAGGTAATGCCGGGGGAATGCTCAGTGCGACATGGGCTGCGCTGTGGTGGCATTACTGGTGCACATCAACATGGGTCACCCACGGTGCTGGCCTTGTGCAGATGACACCGTCACCCTGCGGCTGGTGGCACCACTGGAGCCAGAACTCTACACCGTCTACCTGCGGCTCTTCGACCGGCCGGGCAAAGCCCAGCTCACCACCATCACTGCACGGGTCTGCGACTGCGAGGGGCTGGTGCAGAGCTGTGCCCAGAGATCCCAGCCCGCCACCGGCTTGCCCATCGTCCTCGCCGCCCTCGGTGCCCTCCTGGCTTTGCTGCGTGAGTGGGGGGTCCTGTGGTTCCGGTGCTAAGGGGCTACACCCCACATGGGGCAGAGAGGGGTGACATGTCCCCACTGATGCTGTTGCTCCCCACAGTCATCCTGCTGCTGCTGCTGCTCTTTGTGAGGAGGAGGAAGGTGACGAAGGAGCCGCTGCTGCTGCCCGAGGACGACACGCGGGACAACATCTTTTACTATGGGGAGGAGGGCGGTGGGGAGGAGGACCAGGTGTGTGTGCTGGAGGGCTGGGGGGGTTGGTGCCAGCACAGGCAGCCTGACCCTGCCCTTCTCCATCATGTCCCCCCCAGGACTACGACCTGCGGCAGCTGCACCGGGGCCTGGACGCCCGCCCTGACGTGCTGCTCCGCAATGACGTGATCCCCACCCTCCTGCCAGCCCCCCAGTACCAGCCCCGTCCCGCCAACCCCGACGACATCGGCACCTTCATCGAGGAGGTGAGACCTGACCCCGGCCATGCAGGTACCATTGGGGTGTCCCCAGCATGGGGGGGACAGGCACTGACTCCTCTGCTCCCCCAGAACCTGAAAGCGGCCGACACAGACCCCACGGCTCCCCCCTACGACTCGCTGCTAGTGTTCGACTACGAGGGCAGCGGCTCGGAAGCCGCCTCGCTCAGCTCCCTCAACTCCTCCGACTCTGACCGCGACCAGGACTACGACTACCTCAGCGACTGGGGCAGCCGCTTCAAGAAGCTGGCGGAGCTCTACGGCGGGGGGGAGGAGGATGATTAGGACCCCCCAGCCCCGCTGCCCCTCTGCCCCATGCCTTACCTCTGCCCGTGCCTTGGGGCTGCCCCCTCCCACCATGCTCCCTGCCTTGGCGGCAGCCCCCTCACCTTCCTCTCCTGTATTTTTTTCTGGTTTGTTTTTTTTTTTTAATGTATGAAATAAAGTAGTGTGATGCTACGGATCAGGTGAGCGGGTGCTGGTGTAAGTTTTAATAAAGAATGTGGGTTTTTTAGATGCTCCAGCCTTTGTGTGGCTTTGTGCCCTGGGAGGGATCGCTGGGGAGCTGCTTCCCTCCCCAGGGGTTGGTGCTGACCCCAGGCCCACTGTGACTCCTCTCAGCCCCACTGTGACTCCCCCAGCCTGGTCCCCCTTGCCTGCAGCAGCCCCCATCTGTTCCCTGCCTGGTGCCCACAGGCTCGGCTGCACCACTGCACCCATGGCCCCACAGCAGTGGGGGCTCCCGCAGGGTGCCCCTGTCCCCACGGGGTGCAGGGCTAGTGCAGGGGAGCACGGGCAGGGCGCTGACCCCGTGCTCTGTGCCTGCTGCCCCGGGCTGGGGGCTCAGCGCCGGCACATTCCCAGCCCCGGAAGCTCCCGCTGGCTCCGTGCCCCGTGCCGGCTGTGCTCTATCCCCCCCGCAGCCTCGGACGGGCACCCACGGAGCTCCCGCGGCCCGGGGGCTGCACGGCGGGGACCGGGACACCGTGGGGAGCGGGGAGCGGGGCCGGGCGGCGCGGCACCGCCTCCCGGCGGGGCGGGTCCCCCGGGGTGGGGCCGGCACCTGCGGGGCGGGACTGGCACCGGGACCGGACTCACCTGCGGATCCGCGGCGGCGGCGCCTTGATCCCTCCGGCACCGCAGTGGCACCGGCAGCCATGGGGCGGCGGGGGTTCTGTCCGGCCCCGCTCTGCCTCCTACTCCTCCTGCTCCAGGTGAGGGACGGGACTCGACCCTGGGACCCTGCCCGGGGCGGTGGGACCCTTCCTGGGACCCTTCCTGGGACGGTGGGACCCTGCCCGGTGCTAACCCCTCTCTCTGGGCAGGCCAGCCCCCGGCTGTGCGAGCGGGCAGCTCCATGCCAGCCCAGCTTCACCACAGAGACCTTCGCCCTCACCGTGCCGCAGGACAGCGTGGCGGCAGGACAGAAGCTGGGACAAGGTGAGGTGGGGACCATGGGGACAGGCTGGGTGTGTGGCACCAGGGTGGCTGTGGGGATGGGCCGGGTGCTTGGGGTTGGAGTGGCCATGGGGACAGAGCCAAGGCCATGGGGATGGGGTGGCCATGGGGACTGGCTGTGTGTAGGGATAGGTTGGCCATGGGGACAGAGCCAAAGCTACAGGAACAGGCAGGCTGCATGGCACTGGAGTCATCAACGGGGGACGAAGCCCTGGCTCTGTGTCCATATGGTGCTGGGGTGGCAATAGGGACAGTCTCTGCCTGACTCTGGGTGGCTGTGGGGACAGGGCCGTGGTGACAGGCTTGGTGCACACCGCTGCAGGCGGCACTGGGGTCGGAGCCGCAGCTGTGTCCACGCAGGGCGGTGGGGCCGGGGCAGCGCGGGTGCTCCAGCGCGGCAGGCCGGTGTCGAGGTGCGGGGGCAGCGGGTGCCTCTCCCTGGGGTGCGCCGGCGCGGGCGGCGCTGACTCAGGCGGCGCAGACCTGTCGGGACTGGCAGCCGGGGCGTGGGGCTGCGCAGGCGCCTGTCCTTCCCCGCGCCTCGCCTGCCTTGGGGTCCCAGCACCTTCCACAGCCATGGAGCTGAGCTCCCAGTACAGCCATCCCAGGGCTTGGTGGCATGTCACCGTGCCAGCAGGAGATCCACATCCTGGCATGGCAGGTGTTGGTGCTGAGGCCTGCCTGTGTGGCTCTGGTGGCTTTGGGGCATGGGGGAGGCACTGGGGGCAGGTGTGCCTGAGGAAGTGGGTGCTGGGGACCCATTGCTGCTTTGGGGTGCCCTGCACATCCCCACCCTGTGATCTGTGGGTGCTGAGGCTGCGTGGTAGCTGGCTACAGCCTTGGGCTGTTGCCATCTGCGCTGGTTAATGGTTGATGTGGGGCTGGCATCAGTCTGCTGGGGGCGGTTGGAGCCGCAGAGCACCATGCGGGGGCTCCCAAACCCCCCCAGCTCTGGAAGTTGCCTGGGCTCTGCGTTTCAAGCTGCACCCTGCCCCACACCTCAGGAATTGCCTGTTCGCTAGCTTTCTGGTTGATCATTAACGAAGCTGCCTGCTGCAGCAGCCTGTGCCACTAGAGCCGTGCCCGATACCAGGGTGATGGGTGGTCACGTGTCCCCGGTGTCTCCCAGCCACACAGGGCTGAGCCAGGACCTGCTGGAAATCTCCCATCCCAGCACCAAAACTTCCAGTTTCGGGTCCCAGATGGAGATGGGGCGTGGGAGGAGGGAAGGGGATGGGCATCAGTCTCTGGGCCTTGTGCCAACACAGTGATGCCTGGCTGTGCCACGGTGATGCCCAGACATGGGGGGGACATGCACAGAGGGTGCTCAGCCACACTGCCACCCCATGCCACACAGCACATCAAAGCTGGCGGTGAGGCCGGGCTGACAAGCCAGCCTGTAATTAGGCTGATGAGCTGAGCGCGGTGTTTTCCCTCCGACAGGTCTGGACAGGCCAGGGAGGCAAACGGCTGCGCGGGGGCCACGGTGTCCCCGGGGCCAGGCTGGGACCCTGCAGCTCTGCCTGGCCTCGTGTCCTCCTCTGCAGGTGGGGGGTCTCTGGGTTGGGGTGAGCAGCCTCCCTGGCCCATGGGACATGACGCAGGCTGGGACGCTCCCCAGTCAGCCTTGGGTGGGGAAACCTGGAGAGTCTGGTGTCACGGTGAAACCGGGGTGACGTCAGCGGGTGTGTCAGCGGGACGTGCCACTCATGGTGCCTTTGCCCTGGTTGCCCACGGGGTGACGTGACCCCCCCACTTCCCCACCACTGTCTCCTGTCCCAGCTCAGCTGTGCTTGCACAACCCAGGCAGAGTGGGCACTGCCGGGATGGTGACACTCGGCTCTGCCCTTGACTCAGCCTGTCCCCAGCCCCGGTGACACACCATGGGACGTAGGGTGACTCGGGGGGCTGCCCTGGTCCCCATCCAGGTGCGAGTCTCATCTCCCTGCCACAGCTGTGACGCAGGCAGCCTGGCGGTCCCAGCACCTGTGGGTGGTGGTGAGGGTTGGGAAGGGGGGATCCCCCCAAAGGACCCCCACAGCTCCCCTCACCTCCCGCCCCACTGCTCCTGCAGAGGAGAGGGGCCCGGTGCTGGGGGCGTGATGGGAGGGATGGATGGGAAGGCTGGCTGCAACCAGCCCAGGAGCTGGAAAAACAGGTTGTGCATGGCCAGGGGGGGAAGAGGGAGAGCAAGCACTCAGCACCAAGTGTTCATTGCAACCACCCAGTGTGTGGCTGAGAACCCAGCACTCATTGCACCCATCTGGTGTAAGGCTGAGCACCCAGTGCTCATTGCACCCATCCAGCATGGGGTGGAGCACCCATTGCACCCACCTGATGTGGGGCTGAGTAGCCAGCATCCATTGCACCCAGCGTGGGGCTGGGGTCTGAGCGTTGCCCCCTCGCTGCACCCATCCGGCACGGTGCCAGGACCCAAGTGCCAGTCTCCGCGCCTGCACCTGTGGGTGCTAGGTGCCTTTCCCTACCGCCAGCCCCCGCTGTGGCAGCACCTGGCCGGTCTCAGCATGTTCCTGCCCAGCCAGCCCCACCGGCTGCCCTGGCCTGTGCCGGGGGCTGCGCCGCGGGGCCAGGCTGGGCTGGCATTGTGCCGGTGGGTCCTCCTTGGCTGCCCAGGCTGGATTGGGGGCACCGTGGTGGGCAGGGGGCAGCCCAGAGCTCGACTATCGCTCCCCGCCTGCCACCATCCTGCTGCCGCCACCAAATTCCTGGGTTGCTTGTGGGCTGATGTAGCCCCCCGGGCCATGGTACTGGCCCCGGCAATAGTGGCACCAGCCCTGGCAATGGCCTCGTGTCCAGCATCAGGCCGTACCTCACTGTTTCCACCCTGGAATGTTGCTTTCCCGCTCTGCGCGGGTCACACTGGGGCCGGTCATGGCCGTGCTGGTGGGGCCCTCAGCCTCGGTGCCACGGGCACAAACAAACCATTGCCCAGACAAAGGGTGTTTGTTCAGTGGCCCCGGCAGCGCGGCCCCAGCTCATGTGATGCCTGTGACGCTGCGGTGCTATCTCAGAGCTCACCACGGCTTCCGCGGCCGATCCCAGCTCATTCCACGCCCCAGCAGGCTGCCAGGCTGGTGCCACCAGGACACTGTTTGCCCCCACTGTCCCCAGGGACCGTGCAGCAGAGGTGTTGGTGGTGCCGGGGCGGGCTGGGTGTCCCAGCTGCTGACCTGTGCAGCAGGGCCAGCACAGGCTGGTGTCCCCTTCCCACAGCCTGGGCTGTGCCTGCTGCAGATGTGTGGCCGTGGTCCCTGGCCACGCAAGGGTTTGGGGACCCCCCTCAGGTCCCAAGGCCCTGGGGCACCCACTGGCCTGCAGTGCCCTGTGGATCAGCCCCCAGGGCCCAGGCTGGGTGCCCACGCAGGTGAGCGGGTGCTGCCCTTGTTTTTGTTTGGAAAGTGGTGGGAGCAGTAGCACCCTCTGCCCGCTGCCACAGGCACGGCAGTGGTGACGTGCCATGCATAGGGACGTGCAGTGCCACAGGGATGCGCCACACGGCAGGGATGTGCCATATGCAGTACTATAGATTGCGATGCACCTGTGACCCCACCGTCCGCCCGGGCCTCTGAGCCACGGAAGTGCCGCATACACATGTATCACATTGTCCTGCTGCCTGCCTGGACCATGGTGCCTGGGCCCCAACCCTGCCCTCACCAGCTCTCCCTGGGGTAGCACCAAGACCCCCTGCCCACTCGCTGTCCCTGTCCCCAGTGAGTTTTAGGGACTGTGACAAGCAGCAATCTGCCGTGATCCTCTCGGACGACACGCGGTTCAACGTGAGCAGGGATGGTGTGATCTCTGCCACCCGACCTCTGCAGCTCCAGTGGAGGGAAATCAGCTTCTCCGTCCACACCTGGGACACTGCGGGCAAGAGGCACTCGGCCAGGGTGACCCTGCGCAGGCGGTGGCAGCAGCAGCAGCAGGTAAAGCGCAGCTCCTCTCCCCGGGGTCACCACCGCTGGGACAGAGCATGTGCGGGGCTCAGCGAGGTGCTGGCACCGATCTGAGCCCCCATCACTGTAGGACACGGCACCTGATGTCCTGACCTTCCCTGAGCATGGTCATGGACTCCAGCGGCAGAAGAGGGACTGGGTCATCCCCCCTATCAACTGCCCTGAGAATGAGCGGGGGCCCTTCCCCAAGAAGCTGGTGCAGGTACGTAGCCCCGCGGGGATGGGACGCAGGTCAGGGGGTCCCCAGAGCATTGTGACCCCTCTAACCCTCTGTGCCCCATGCCCAGATCAAATCCAACAAGGACAAGGAGACCAAGGTTTACTACAGCATCACGGGGCAGGGGGCGGACACTCCCCCTGTGGGCGTCTTCACCATTGAGCGTGAGACGGGGTGGCTGGAGGTAACGAAGCCGCTGGACCGGGAGCAGATCGATAAATACGTGGTGAGTGGGGAACCAGGGTGGTGAGTGGGGAACCAGGGTGGGGAGGGGATGTTCCCCAGGGACACATGTGCTGATGGTGCCTCTGGCAGCTCTTCTCCCACGCCGTGTCAGCCAATGGGCAGCCCGTGGAGGACCCGATGGAGATCATCATCACCGTGACGGACCAGAATGACAACCGGCCCGTCTTCACCAAGCAAGTCTTTGTCGGCTACATCGAGGAGAACGCGAAACCGGGTGCGTGGGGGACCAGCAAGTGGGGACCTCACAGCTGGGACCACACAGAGCCCTGGGCAGAGCTGTGCCAGGGTGGCCAGTGGGTTTTGTTCCATGAGTAAAACCTCCCCTTCTTGTCCCTGTGCCCAGGCACATCCGTGATGACCGTGAACGCCACGGATGCAGACGATGGGATCACTGTGAACAATGGCATCATCGGCTACTCCATCCTCAGCGAGGAGCCCAGGAGCGTGCAGCAGATGTTCACCATCGACCCAGAGAAAGGTGTCATCAGTGTCATCGGCACGGGGCTGGACCGGGAGGTTGGTGCCCTTGCTGTGTCCTGCTGTGCTGCACGGCAGCTCTGCTGCAGGACTGGCCACAGGACCTGGGGGTGTCGGAGCCCTGGGGTTTGGACAGTTTGGGGATTTGCCATCCCTGGGTCACCATCCCCTGCTCTGGGGGTGCCACAGCCCTGAGTCTGTCAGGGATCTGTGCTGGAGATGTCACAGGGCCCCCAGCCCTGCTGAGCCCCAGAGCAGGTGGGCAGTGGGGATGTTGGCAAGTGTCTGTGTCGGCAGTGAACACCGTGGCTGGAAGAGGGTGGAGGAGAAGGCAGGCGCTGTCCCGGAGGAGAGGGATGTGCTGGACCCCACGCCTGCCCTAACCAGAGTGATTTTGGCTTGCAGACTACCCCCAACTACACGCTGATCATCCAGGCTGCGGACCAGGAGGGCACTGGCCTGGCTACCACTGCCACCGCCATTGTGGAAGTCACTGACGCCAATGACAACCCTCCCATCTTCGACCCCACCAGGGTACCCGAGCCGGCTCCCGCCAACCGCTGCCCTCCCCCCGTCACCACAACACGAGTCCCCCTACCACGGGGTGCCTGGGACCACATGGGTGACCATCCCTGTCCCCTCTCTTGCAGTATGAGGGGACGGTGAAGGAGAATGAGGTGGGAGTGGTGGTGACCCGGCTGCACGTGACGGATGGGGACATGCAGGGCTCCCCTGCTTGGCAAGCCGTCTACCATATCAAGAGCGGGGACCAGGACGGCAGCTTCGTGATCACCACTGACCCCAAAACCAATGACGGCATCCTGAAAACCGCCAAGGTGGGCTCTGCTGCCGCGCAGCTGCCCCGGCACTGGTGACCTCCCCATGGGTGCGACTGTGGCTCTTCTCTCCCAGGGTCTGGATTATGAGAGCAGGAGCCAGTACAACCTTCTGGTGACAGTGGAGAATGCCGTCCCCTTCGCCGTGCCGCTGCCGCTCTCCTCTGCCAGTGTCCAGGTGATGGTGGGGGATGTGAACGAAGCCCCTGTCTTCATGCCGCCAGTCAAGAAGGTGGATGTGATGGAGGACCTGCCGCTGGGCCACCAGGTCACCTCCTACACGGCCCAGGACCCCGACAAGGACCAGAGGCAGAAAATCACGTGAGTGGGGGGGTTGTGCCGTCTGCCCCTTGCCACCCTGCAGAGCATCCTCCTGCTGACCCCCACTCTTCCCAGGTACCGCATGGGCAGTGACCCCGCGGGCTGGCTGGCCATCAACCCTGAGACCGGCATTGTCACAGCGGCCCAGCCGCTAGACCGTGAGTCGGTGCATGCCATCAACAGTACCTACAAGGCCATTGTCCTGGCCGTGGATAGCGGTGAGCAGCGTCCTGCCACACCCCTGGGGACGGGGCTGCCACCTGCCTGTGTCCCACCGGAACTCCCGGGGCAGGGACCCCTTCCCTGGGCACCGCACTGACCCCCGGCTCCGCAGGGGCGCCGGATGCCACCGGCACGGGGACGCTGCTCCTCCTCCTCCAGGATGTCAATGACAACGGGCCCATGCCAGAGCCCCGGAACTTTGACATCTGCAACCAGCAGCCCGAGAAGCAGACGCTGACCATTGTGGACAAGGACCTGCCCCCCAACACCTACCCCTTCAAGGCAGTGCTGGAGCATGGCTCCGGTAGCAACTGGACCGTTGAGGTGACTGGTCGAGGTAGGCGTTAGTGGGTCTGGTTGAGCCACACACCCTTGGTGTGAGGGGCAGTGAGGAGACACTGAGCAAGGTCCCCCTGTTCTGGGCACTGGGGAGGAAAAACCTCAAATCCTGGGGTCAGTTTTGGGTCCCCCATGACAATAAAGCCCTTGAGGTGCTGGAGCGAGTTGAGAGAGGGGAATGGAGCTGGAGAAGGGGCTGGAGCACAAGTGTGATGGAAGCGGCTGAGGGACCTGGGGGGTTCAGCTGGAGAACAGGAGCTGAGGGGAGACCTTCTGATCTCTGAACTGCCTGAAAGGAGCTTCGAGCCAGGGGGGGTCGGGCTCTGCTCCCAAGGAACAAGTGACAGGACCAGAGGAAACGGCCTCAAGTTGCACCAGGGGAGGTTGAGGTTGGATCTGGGGAACAATTTCTTCCCCAAAGGGCTGTCAGGCATTGGAACAGGCTGCCCAGGGCAGTGGTGGAGTCACCATCCCTGGAGGGGTTGATGAGGTTGAGGTTCTCAGGGACATGGGTTAGTGCCAGGGACGGGTTCACGGTTGGACCCCCTCAATTACCTTGAGGGTCTTTTCCAACAAAAATTATTTGATGATTCTAAGGTCCAGATCTCAGGTCCCCTCATCTCTCTGTGCTTCCTGAGAGCAGCCAGTGCAGGTCCCTGCGATGGGCAGTGGGCTGGGGTTGTGCAGAGCCCCACACTGGTGACAAAGGTGTCCCCAAGGTGAGGACACATTTCTGAGCCCAACTCCTCTCTCTGCTGGCAGACCTGGTGGTGCTGACGCTGAACAAGGTGCTGGAGCCGGGCGAGTACAACCTGTTCCTGAAGCTGACGGACGGGCAGGGGAAGGTGCAGATGACACCAGTCAAGGCCCAGGTGTGCGACTGTGAAGGGCCAGCAAAGAACTGCGAGCGGCGAGCATACATCGCTGGCGGACTAGGCGTCCCCGCCATCCTGGGCATCCTGGGGGGCATCCTGGCTCTGCTGAGTGAGTACCGGGGGATGGGGACATGGACACCCCCATCCCACCACCCTGACACCGATTATCCCCTTTGCAGTCCTGCTGCTGCTGCTGCTGCTCTTCGCCAGGCGAAGGAAGGTGGTGAAGGAGCCACTGCTCCCGCCTGAGGATGACATGCGGGACAACGTGTACCACTACGATGAGGAAGGTGGTGGCGAGGAGGACCAGGTGGGACCCTGCGCCAGTCCCTGCGGGGTGGCCTTGGTCACTGAGATAGACGGATGAGGTTCTTGGGGACATGGTTTAGTGACAGTTCTGGGTTAACAGCCAGACTTCATAATCTTGAAGGTCTCTTCCAACCAAAACGATTCAATGATTCTGTGACATCTGGGGTGCATGAGGCTATGGTGGACCTGCTTGTCCCCACTGTGGTCACTGGTGCCCGTGGTCCTCCCAGCACAGCAGTGCCCGTGGCCACCCTTCAAACATCATCAAGAAGCTGGGCTCGATGATCCTTATGGGTCCCTCCCAACTTGGGACATTCTGTGATTCTGTGATCCCCTCATGTCCTTATCCCCCCCTCCCCAGGACTACGACCTGAGCCAGCTGCACCGGGGCCTGGACGCCCGCCCCGAGGTGATCCGTAATGACGTGGCCCCCCCGCTGATGGCCGCCCCCCAGTACCGGCCCCGTCCCGCCAACCCTGATGAGATTGGGAACTTCATTGATGAGGTGAGCCCTGACCCCGCACCGTGCTTTGGGGGTGTGAGTTTCATGCAGGGACCATTGGGGTGTTCCCAGCACAGGGGGACAGGCACTGACCCCTCTGCTTCCCCAGAACCTGAAAGCAGCCGACACAGACCCCACGGCTCCCCCCTACGACTCGCTGCTGGTGTTCGACTACGAGGGCAGCGGCTCGGAGGCCGCCTCGCTCAGCTCCCTCAACTCCTCCGACTCTGACCGCGACCAGGACTACGACTACCTCAGCGACTGGGGCAGCCGCTTCAAGAAGCTGGCGGAGCTCTACGGCGGGGGGGAGGAGGACGATTAGGATCCCCAGGTCCCCCCCGGCCAGCAGCCGCCCCGTGCAGGCGGCTCAACTCATTTCACCCACCGGACTCGTGTTGGATTTCACCCAGGGGGGTGAACCCTCTCCACCCCCCCTCAGCCTGGTGTCCACATCCCCTGTATTCAGTGCAGGGGAAACTTGGGGTCACCAGGGCTGGGGTGTTTGGTTTTCTAGGGAGCCTGTGTGTTTCCTCCCCCATCAGCTCTGGGCATCACGGCGCCGTTCAATCCATTCCGCGTCCCGGAGCTGAGGTGCTCCCGGCCACGTGGGGCAGGGTCAGCTCCTCGTCCCTGGAGGGGACAGACACCAACAGCTCCAGGCGTTCACTGTGGGGGAAAAGATATTTTCTGGCGCTTTCCAAAATACCTCATGTTCGCGAACCCAGTGCCGGAGGAGCAATGCGGCCCCGGCACCGCAGCTCTGTGAGGCGAGGTCCACGATAAACGCAGACCAAAGATGTGCCATCGCGTGCTGCACATGAGGGAATTGTATTTGATAAAATACTCACAGGCAGATTTCTATTTTTCTGTACCCCAGATTACGGTATGATTTCCTTCTGTGTCGTGCCAGGTGTAATTATTGTGCAGTCAATGAAAGGCGCTTTTGGAAATCAAAGGGCTTTACTGAAATTCTGAATTCTGTGTTTAGCTGTTGTCGTGGTTTGTATTTTTTTTATCATGGGAAAAGGGTTTGATGCAGGCTGGGAAGCCAGCAATGGTCTAGTATTAATTGATTGTATGGTTTTTATATAAAATTGAAATAATAAATTGTTTTAAGAAAACCAAAAGTCCTTTTCTCTGTGTTTCTCCACTGGTTTGCTGCCTGTGCCCGTGCTCAGAGCTGTTCCTCGGCACGGCCACGGCCGCTGTCTCCACTTCCCCCGCGCAGGGACGGGCCCGTGTCCGAGCAGCCGCTGTCCCATCGGTCGGGCTGGCGCTGACTCCGTGCCCTGGAGAAGGGGGAGCAGGACATGGTGTTGATACCTGTATTTCTAATTACTAGACCGTATTTTAAGGAATTCTAGAACTCATAGTTTAGGAGAACATTAAGTCAGCAACCTTTAAAAATTAACCAACCTTGTAACCATAGAATCTTTGTACTTAGTAATCATATCCTGTTCTTGAAATTGACAGAGATTTATAACATATTCCTTTAAAACAGGTAACTGAGAAGCATGCGAATGTTGCTTAGCATTGCTTAAACAGATAGCTTGTGTTAGAATAGGCGTGGAATATGTTAACGGTTGTCAAGAATTGTAATGAATATGTAATTTTTCTGTCAATATAAGCTACATATAACCAAATGGCCGGTGGCGGACCTAGGGAGGGACAGCCGCCGTGCTGAATAAGAAATGCCACTTTTAAAACCTTAAACCATGGTTTTAGGAGTCTGTTACTATGCCGATTGTACGGTATTGGTGTGAACACCCGGTTCGTGGGCAGCACCGGAGATCCGGGGTTTGTCCCATTGCTCTGAGCGCCCGCGAGGGACACGGGACAACCAGGGGCCGCGGGTTGTTGTCACACACATGGGGCTCAGGACCTGGCACAGGGTTTGCACCACCGGCCTCACAGCCCTGGGCAGGAGGGATGATAAAGTCTGTGCTTTGCAACTGCTGCTTTCTCTCTGGGAGCTGCGAACTGTCACTGTCCTGGGCCGGGGGCGAGCGCTGGTGCAGCAGCGCTCCCGAAACGCGACTGCCCAGGGCGGGTGCTGTTCACACCGCCAAGACCAGCGGCTGCACCGGGCGGGGACAGCTGTGCGCGCCCTCTTGGGAAGAACACGAGCCCTGAGCTGCCGTGACGGAGCCGCAGCACCGGTCCGGCCGCAACATGGCGGCAACGGGCGGCGTCACTCCTGCTCCGTGCCCGACCTCCCCAAGATGGCGGCAGCGAGCCACGCACCGCCCGCTCACGCGCCCTTCCCAAGATGGCGACAAGTGACGCGCCGCCCGCCCAGGGCGGCTCCAAGATGGCGGGCGGCGCGGAGCCCGAGCCGGGCCCGGAGCTGGAGCGGGTGGTGGAGGCGCTGGAGCTGTTCCTGCGGCCGCCCAGCGGGCCCGGGGAGCGGGATGGCGAAGCCGGGCCTGGCCTGGAGAGCGCTCTACGACTGGAGACGCTGCGCAGCAACGCGGCGGAGCTGGAGGAGCGGCTGCGGCGGGCGGCGGGCTGGGCGGCGCTGCGCGGCCTGCGCGACGCTGTGCTGGCCCGGGCCCCCGCGCTGGCCGCCGGGGCGGCGGGGCAGGCGGACCCGAGCTGGACCACGGCCTGCGAGCTGCTGGCGCTGCTGCTGTGCCTGAAGGAGCGGCTGGCCGCGCTCGCCGCCGCCCCCGCCGCCCGCGGGGCCGGGTCTGGGGCCGCGCCGCCGCCCAGCGCCGACACGCTGAGCGTGGCGCAGGGCCGGGCGGTGGGGCGGGCGCTGCGGGCCGCCGTGGGGCTGGGGCTGCTGCCCTACCTGCCGCCGGGCGTGGGGCAGCGCCCGGGGCCGCCCGCGCCGCCCCCGGGGCCGCCCGCCGCCCGCGGGGCCCGGCTCCACGCCGCCGCTGCCGCCCTGGCCGAGCTGGCCCAGCACCCCGCGCTGGGCGGGCCCCTCCTCGCCCGCCACCTCGGCCTCCTGCTCGCCGGGCTCTGCGTGCTGGGCCACGGTCCCCCTGCACTTTGTGAGGTCCGTGCCCCCCGGTGCCAGTGTCAGCCCCCGGCCCTGCCACAAACGTGCTGGTCACCAGCCTCACCAGAGCCTCTCGCCACCCTCCATGGCTGAGCCCATGGGCTCCTGCTCACCAAGCCGTGGCAGCTCCCAAACCCTGCACATTAATCTCCGTGTGAGAGAAGGGACGGGAGCCTGGCTAGGGGCTGGAGGGGCACTGGCACCCGGCCGAGCCGTCCTCACCACCCGGGGGTTGTTTTTCCACAGGGTGTTTCGGAAGCAGAGCGAGCGCGGTGCCGGGAAACCCTGCGGCACGTCCTGGACCGCGTGTACCCACCGCTAGCGGTGCGAGAGCTGCTGATGCTGCAGGGCCGGCACAAGCAGGTACCCGGCGCAGGGCACTCGGGCGCTGCCGCCCGCAGGGCTGGGCTGCATGTTCCCACACTCCTGAGGGTGCATTTGCTGCTCTCCTGGAAACGTTCTTATGTGTTAAAACCCAGTTTGATGCAGCACCCCAACCCCAAGCGCCGCGTGAGCGCACGGGTGAAGCTGCTGGGCGTGCATTGCTCACGCAACAGCGGCAACCCTGCCATTCAGGGCACGTGAGCTTGGGGACTCATCACAGCACGTGCCGTCTTGGCAGCTAAATCCACTGTGCCCAGCCAAGCAAAGCATCTCCTGTTCCAGAACCTGCCCCTTTCCACTCCAGGGCATGAGGAGGTGCTGCCTCGGCACCGGCTGCTGCTCGTGGCTGTTTCACAGGCCACCTGCTGGCACCGGGGAGGAGGAGATGAGAAATCTCCTTAGCACGATGTGTGTAGAGTCCCCGGGGAAGGGACCACATCCCAGCTCCAAGCGAGTGCTGTGGGTGGGTGTGTGCCCACCTGCTGTGTCACCATTCAGGGTCAGGACACGAGGAGCTGCTGGTGTGTACACAGGGTAGTGCAGGGCTGTGCTCTGACTGGGATCACACGTGATTCCCCAGCAGGCAGAGGCTGCTGTCCCAGAGGCTGTGGCTGTTACACAGAAAAGCGGGGTCTCTCAGTTAAGCGAAAGCTGAGCTGATTTCCCCCAGCCTTGCTCCCCCATTCCAGCTCTCGCTTTGTGGTTCTGCAGCCCCCTGAGCTGTCTGTGCTGTCCTGGGGCAATTGCTTTGCTCGCCTGACTCTGTGCCAGGCCCTGGCAGGGGTCACTGGTGCAGACCCCTTACCTGCATGGAGCCCAAATTGTCTCCTGAGCCCCTGTGCACCATTTTGGTAACGAAGGCAAAGCTGCTGCCTGGCCCTGAGGGACTTTAATTAGTGGAGGGAAGCTTTGCATGAGGGGATGCTCTGGGGAAGGCTAGCCTTGCTCATTAAGCCCTAATTTGCTTTGTGCCACTGGATGAAGAAGTGATTTATTTAAAGGTTTCGCTGTCGTGTGCTCCTGTTAAAGTCCTGCAGGGCAGGGTGCGGATGGTTTGTTGTCAGGAGGGTTTGCACAGGACTGTGCAGATGTGCTCCTTAGCTTGTTCCTTTGTTTCCTTTCAGAGTCCTCCCGCTCCCGGGGAAGGGACAAAGCTGGCACGGGCCCCGGCGTGGCTGCGGCGGCTCTGCGGGCAGCTGCTCTCCGAGAGGCTCCTGCGACCCAGCGGGGTCCAGGCTGTGGTTCGGGGCATCATGGAGGGAACGGGCGGTGAGTGGGTGTTCTGACGCTGCTCCTGGCTTCCTGGCCGGCCAATTTAAAGAGCCTGTGGTGATGTGTCTGGGATGTTTCATCCCAGGAGAGGCTCGGGAGAAACAGTGCCCCCAGAGCCTGGAAATGGGAAACAGATTTTGTCAGGCCAGGCTGGCTCTGTGACACACAGATTTTTGTCTCTGTGCTCATCCCCCAAACTGAATGCTTTCCCACTGTACAAGCTGTAAGTTCAGGGTACAGCGTCATGTTTGAGGTCCAGACTGAAAGCCCCTGAGCTAGTTTAATCTGTTTGTGCCTCTGTGGAACTGCACGTCCTGTGTGCACAAGGGGGTCGGTTCCGAGGAGCTGCGCTGGCGCGGGGCTGTGGGCTGTGCAGGTGCCGTCAGACCCATCCTGCCCCAGGGCTCAGCAGCGTTGCTCCCCTGCCCTCCATTTCCTGCCAGGGAGGGAAATAGTTGCTCTTTAAAAGCTGAAATCCATTATTTTTCGTGCAAAAGCCTCCTCTGGCCAATACCAACCTGATGACACCACCCAAGCATGACCTCCCTCCCTCCACCTCTTGGGTAGAGGTTGTTTTCTAGTATCAAATGTCTCAGACAATAATATTTCTCCTTTTGTCTTTAAATACAGTTATGTCCTGAAAGATGTTTGCTCTAAAGAGAGTAACAGAAGCTAGAAATCCAATTTTTGGCCAGAAACATCAGGCTTCAGCCAAAGCTGGCCTTGCTATTCTGCTGAGCTGATCTGGGCTCTCTGCTGCTGTGACAGGTGGTGCTGGCGCTGAAGCCGCAGCCGTGGACTGGAGAAAATGCGATGTGGTTGCGAAGATTCTGGCTGCCTGTCCGCAGCAGTGCCTGTCTCTCGAGGAGTACTACAGGCTGGTGTGTCCCCAGGTGGGTCCTGTGCTCCCTGCAGCACGTCAGGGAATTTGGAACCAGCTTCTGGCTTGGGGAGCATCGGTACTGTCGCTTCTGCTTGAGCATGGCCTCCTTGAGCCAGGACGATGTGTTTTTTAATGCTGCTCTGGCAGTGGGACATGTTTCCACCCTACTCTTGAATTTCCCATATTTGATTGAAATGCTGGAAAGTGTTGCCTGGTCGCACAAGCTGTGCAGCACAAGGAGCTCTCTGCCACAGAGCTCTTGCTTCCAGCCTTTGGCGATGGGAATGGTGCAGGCTTTTGGTTTGAGCCCAGAAATGCATCCTACATTCACGTGTGTGGAGGAGAGCAGCTTTTTTGTATGTGGAATATTGTGCCAAAATGTCCTGCAAAGCAGAAGGCAAGAGGCTGCTCCGTCTCCACCAATGGCTGCGAGGAGGTGGCCTGCCCCACTTCCGAGGGGCTGCTGATCTTTCTTCCTTTATCCTGGATTTTCCCCCAGATTCTGGACCTGCTGCACATCCAGGACAAGCTGACGGCGCGGCAGTTCCAGCGAGTGGCCACCAGCACGCTGCTCACCATGGCGAGAGAGCACCCTCAGCTGGCGGAGACGCACCTGCTGCGGCCACTCCTGGCGCCGCTACTGCGCTGTGCAGGGACAGCAGGTATGGCTGGGATCAGGTGTGCGGGTTCAGCAGGTGTGGCTGGGCTCAGGTGTGTGGGACAGCAGGTACCCCAAGCTCCCCATCTGAGAAGGGGCTGGTTTCTCTTCTTGCTGATCTCTGTCTTTCCATCAGGATTTTCCCAGGCTGGTGGCTGGGCTGTGGAGCGTGCCAGCCCAGCGCTGTCAGTTGTGAACACGTCTGCATGCACCGTATTTATTAGCGCTTGGGTCAAATTACTGTAGTGTAACAGCCAAGTAGTGGGGCTTCTGCCATTTGATTTTTGGGAAACTCTCCCAGTCTGACAGTCTCGTTTTGGGCTTCCAGGCGGAAGCCATCGGTTCCCCATACTGACCGAGCAGCTCTCTGGGGAATAATCCAGCCAGAAGTTGTGGTCTGCTTTGATTTGCCTGTAACCTTGCGGGGTTTACACCACCACAGTGACATTTAGCACTGCTAATGAGGGCTCATCGTTCCCATGCAGTGCTGGTGGAGGGCAGGAAGGCAAGAGACCCATCAAAGTTCTTTCTGGCACTGCGCACTATGGGGTTGTTGTTCTGCTGTAGACCCCTCGGCATGTGGCGGTGCTGATATTTGTGCCCTTTGTTTTCAGAGTTGTCAGTGGAAGATTTACCAGCAGGGACCGTGCTGGTGACAGAGGCCGAGCTCAGCACATGTGTGGAGGATGTGCTCAAGGTATCGTGTCTGATTTAGGCGTGAGGGTAGGCAAGGGAACTATGAATGAGCTGGTTTGGGACTTTCTGAGCGGTTCAGTGTGTGTGTTGGACCGTGACACAGACCAGTGTCTCCTGCAGTTGCGATACTGCGGTGAAGCCGAGAGCTGCACAGAATAACCTTGTATGCAGCGCTGCACTGGTGGGACTGCAGCTTTATGCTGGTTACCAGAGGCACTGCTGGAATCCTTTCAGGAATTCTCACCCCAAAACATTCTGTGAGATGTCAGTGAGCTCTTGCTTCTATTTTTTTCCAGTTTCTTTTTGGTGTGTCAGAGCAGGAAGGGTCTGAGCAGCCCTGTCAGCCAGCGGTCTCCACGGTGCTCTCATATCCTCTTTTTCCATGAGCTGCAGCAAGACTTGGAGCATTGCTAAACTGTGCAGCTTCGACAGGACTGTTGTGTCTGGGTGAACTGTCAGAGCAATTGGGGAAGGGAGGGTGGGCAGTGCCTCAGCTGTAGAGAGGACACTGTTGGTGGCTGTGTCCTCCTGTCAGGTGTCCCAGGAATATTGGGGACACTGCAGCTGGCCCCCATGGGGTGTCCCCAGCTGTTCATCTTCCCCTGCCAATATCAGTCAGGGGGCTCAAGGCATCACAGTCTGTCTAGTCCCATTGGGCAAATGAGGTAAATTAATAAGTAAGGAAAAATCAGCAGCCTGTTTTGCAGAGATCACTTTGAACTGAACCCCATGACACATGGGCTTCTGTGTGCATGAAGTTAATTTTAAGGCTGTGGGTGGATAATCCTCCAGCTGCTCGGGGTGCAGGACGGTGCCTGGAGGTGGTGGTGGGACCCAGAGCTGGTTGGTGTGTCCGGTGACCAAAGCAAGAGGGGCTGCTGGGGTGCAGGATAGTTTGCTGAAGGGCAGGAGAGATGGGAAGGGTTCAGGAAAATGGAAGGAAACTCGGGCCTCTTTGGATAAATGCTCTGGCTTTGCCAATAACAGACCATCTTCTGTGATAGAGGAGATATCCTGTGGGCAGGGGGGTGCAGGTTTAGCACCTTCTGTGCAGACCCATCGCACAAGGTTTCCCTCACAGCGACACGCAGGTGTTCAGCAGGACAGACCTTGGCTCTGGCATTCGGGGGACAGGAGGGATCCCTGGTTTTGGGTAATTCTGTGCAAGCAGCTCTTCTGAAAGCTCCCCTCACAGCTCCTTTTACCTGCCGTTCCCACCAGTATCACCAGTGCCACGCTGCCGGCTTCACTGCCTGCCCGGACAGCTGCCCAGCTCTCAGCTGCACGTTCCAGCCCAGAAGGACATCTCCAGCCCAGGAATTCCATTTTCAGAAGCCGGTGACTTGCTTACTGGCATGCCCCTAGGCAGGCTAAGCTCTTAAATGCTGGGATTGTAGTATTTTGCGTCGGAATGAGCTGTTGTAACCAGCTGGCAGGCAGAGACTGGTCTGCAGGGCTGCTCTGTGGTTCACAGTGCAGTGCTGGGGGGTTTGGGGCGGATCCCTCCTTAACGGTGTAATTCTGGAGGCCTGGGAGCAGCCAGGGTTTCTTGCCTGGCAAGTGTCATTTGATGCCGAGCAGGAAACCGTCCTTGGGGCTTCATCAGGGAGGCTTTGTGTACAAAAGGTTCTGGTTAGGAAGAATGGCTCCACAGGGATTAGCACAGGAAAAAAGGTCTGTTTGCATCAATACAGTGGGGCAGAATGTTATCAGGAGAATCTCCCTCCTACCTGGGTTGTCACACTGCCTGCAACAGGTGAGAAAAGCTCCTTGGTCTGTCCCCAGGACACTTCCAGCCACGGTGCATCTGGGAGGTGTAGGGTGAAGGGACAAGGGACGGCATCTTCGGAGCAGATGCTGCTGGAAGTCCCTTGGAGAACTTGTGAAAAGACTTTATTTCCCCCCTTTTTAAAAAAAGTTGCGAGGTGAGATGGAGCCTGCTCGAGTGAGGACCTGGGCACAACAACCCCAAGTAAACCCTGAGTCCAGCTGGGCGAGGCTTGGTGTTAAACCATTCTCAAAACCGAGTTTTCCCAGCGTTACGGCTTTGACTGAAAGCATCTCACCTGGCTTTTAGTTTGGACAATTCAATTCAAAGGATTGAAAAGAAAACACGGTGTTATAAAGCTCTGTGTTTGTCAGCGAGGTGGGACCCATGTGCACTGAGCTGGTTGCAGTGGTTTGCGTGGGGAGGGCAGGGACAGCCATTCGGGAGGGTGGGATGGAGGAGAGGAGCGTGGCCCCACAGCCTCCTTGGAGCCCCCACAGCCTCCTTGGAGCCCCCACAGCCTCCTTGGAGCCCCCACAGCCTCCTTGGAGCCCCCACAGCCTCCTTGGAGCCCCCACAACCCATCAGCCCCACTGTCCTGTGTGGGACTGATCTCTGTGTTTGAGATTTGGTTCTAGGTGCGGTATTTCCATAAAGATTTCCTGGTTCAGAGGCGCCTGTTGCACCTCTCTGTAACACAAGCCCTCACCCCTGAGCAGCAGAGTTCCCAAATCGCCAACTGAGCTATTCCTGTTCCTTGGAGCCAAGCTGCGGTTACACAAATGCTTGGAGAAAGATGCTGCTGAAGGCTGGTTTTAATACAGGACAAGGCATAATCAGGGAAAACAGGCTCCAGACTGAAGGAACAGAGGCTGCAAACCCTCTGCAAGCTGTGCTGCGCAGAGACGTGGTTTCTGTCCTTCCCTCAGCTCCACGCAGGTGTTTGACTCTCCTCCCCGTGCTCTTCTCTCTGTAGGTGTATGTGGTTGGGAATGACAGCTCGAGCCTGCTGCTGGGATCCTTACAGTCAGTCCTGGGAGTGGTTTTTTCCCTCTATTCTTTCGCCAAGCAGAATGTGTCATACTTACGGTAAGGAAGGATTGTGCACGACTTCTTCTGGGGTTTCATCCTCCCCGCTCTGCCCTCTGCCACAGGATGTGCTCTCCATGGAAATGTACAGAAGCTGAGACCAGTTTTCTCACCCTGGAGAGCTCTCGTTCAAAGCAGGCAGTAACCGCAGGCACAGGCACGGTGCGTGACCTTCCTGGCAGGCCTGTGCCTGGGGAAGCAGTTTTCGCAGTAGTTTTTGGCTTCCCTGAAGCCAAAATGTTGGGTGCAGAGGCAGATGTGACTTGCGGGCACCTTGGGAGCACAGGTTAACTCTTAGTCCCCACCAAGGAGTGGGAACTGTGGTTGTGGGTGGAGACAGTGATGCTGGGACCTGGCTGGGTGTTGGAACGATCTGTGTATCCAGGATTTAGATTAAAAAAAATGGATAAAACAGCTTGACTGCTGACTTTTGGAAATACCAGAGCATTCTTCTTGCTCCCCCGTGACTGATGTACCATGGTGAGCACCACATGTGTCACTCACAGTGACAGGGACAGTGGTGACCAGGTGCTGGCTGTCTCCCTTTTCCCCTCTCCCTCCTCCCCTCTCTCCTCTGTCTCTGCTCCCAGGCTTTCCCTGGGCTGCACTGGGTTTGGGCCAACCTAGTAAATACACTCCTGGTGGGTTTACACTTTGGTGACTCTGGCATGTGGGTGCTGGAGGCTTTCCCTGAATGGTCTGTGCAGACACGGCCTCTGCTGTTATTAAAGACGTCATTAATCACTTCAAAGAGCAGAGAGCACTGTGGCAAGTTCATCAAACAAGCCAAGTTAATGCTGCTGCTGCATGAACAGCGCTGCTGCTCGCCTCTCTCTTTGCAGAGGAATTTGGCAGGGGTAGCTAAAACTGCAGCTGCCTGGAAGCATTCGGATTTTCAGACCCCTGGCACAGTGCTGCTGCTGCACCTCATTAACCTGCATCTTTCCCTGGCAGGAGTTTCCATGCCATCTTCCAGGGCTCCCCCTCTCCTTCCTCCTCCTCCCTGGCCCAGCTGACAGCTCTGTGCTTTGTCATGTTGGCCCGAAGTGCCGGGCAGTGCGTGCAGAGCCTGTCCGTGTACAGACACGCTGTTCTGACAGCACTCCCCTCCTCACCAGCCTGAAATCCTGAAGGACCCAGATCTTCCATCTGGGAACACCAGAAGGACAGGATGTGCTGCTGGTCCCATTGTAAAATTACAGAAATGCTGGAGCTGTCATAGAATCTCAGGATGGCTTGGGTTGAAGGGACCTCTGAAACTCATCCAGTGCCACCCCTGCCATGAGCAGGGACATCTTCACCAGCTCAGGTTGCTCAGAGCCCGTCCAGCCTGGCCTGGGATGTCTCCAGGGATGGTTCATCCACCACCTCTCTGGCCAACCTGGGCCAGGCTCTCACCACCCTCAGGGGCAACATTTCTTCCTCATGTCCAGCCTGAATCTCCCTCCTTTAGTTTAAAACCATCACCCCTTGTCCTATCACAACAGGCCCTGCTGAAAAGTCTGTCCCCATCTTCCTTATCGGCTCCTGTTAAGAATGGAAAGGCAGCAGTAAGGTCTTCCTGGAGCTTCTCTTCTCCAGCTGAACACCCCAATTCTCCCAGTCTCTCTCTTGGCCCAAGGAGCATCCGTGTTCACTCCAGATCCCTCTTGTCTTTCCTGTGGTGCTGCTGGGGTGTGGGGGGGCTGCAGTGGGCACAGCAATGTCACCACTGTGTCTTCTCCAGCTCCCCGTGCCAGGAGATCCTGCTGTGGTTCCTGGAGAAGTCGGAGCGGGAGGCGTCGCTGGCCGTACTGGAAGGCTTCGCCGGGCTGAGCAGCAGCGTGTGCGCCCTGCACCCGCAGTGCCAGTTCCGTGCGGGCAGCGAGGGCGGTGCTGTCATCGTGGTGGAGGAGCCCATCAGGTGAGTGCTGCTGGGCAGTGCTGGGTGTGGGGGTGTCCCCAGGCATCATCCAGCAAGCAGGGGTTTTCACGGAATGCCTGGCAGAGAGAGCCTCTGTGAGCACGGGCTGCGGGTGCTGTCCCACCACGGTCTCGTCCCCCCGGGTAGTTGTCCGTCTGTGCCAAGCTCGGGCAGGAGACACTTCCACACAGCTCCAGTTCCCTGTACATGGTGCAGAGCTCTGACTTTCACTCCTGAGAAGCAGCACGCTCTGAGCATTAGCCTCTACTTTGTGTGCTTGTCCCAGGTCCCATCTATGTGGTGTCTGGGAAAGGGACATGCTCCGTCATCTTCCGTGCTTCAGCCTGTCCCGTGGTGGATTGTGGCTGCATGGAGTGAGTGGGATCCCTCTGGCACAGGTGGCACCGTCACAGCGAGGCCTCGCGGCAATGCCAGCAACCGAGCTCCCTTCCCGCTCTCACAGATGGTCTCTACAAGCAGTGGCAGAGCTTGGCCCTGTGGGGAATAAACGGCAGCCATTAGCCTCCAGCTGTGAAAACGGACCTATTCCACAGCCTGACTTTGGTTTAATGAGGGGCGGCTGTTAATTGGAGCCCAAGGCAGTGCCCAGGAGCTGTGTGCCCCCACAACAAACCCCCTACAAACACGCTTGTTTCGGTTTCATTTCAATCTGTTCCTGAGCTGAATTAGAAGGAGGTCTGCCCTGAGGTCTGCACTGGTTAAACTGGGTGTGCTTTGAAATTAGCACTTAACGGCCCATGGCTCTGTGCTTGTCTGTCCTGCTCCTCTGGCCATGACCACTGAATGAATTAGCCAGTGCTGATCCCATTAGAACAGCTGGATTAAACCCGTGTTTTGCGCTCATGGCTTCTATTAATGTTATTCCTTTAATTAATGCAGGTTAATTAATAAACTGAGTGCGTGGTCACGTAGACTAAACGAAAGGAGCAGTAGTTTGCCTCCACTGCCTCCAGGCTCCCTCTTTCTGGTAGCACTGTGGAGGGAGGTTTTCACGAGAAGGCAGAAGCAGGATCTCACCTCACCAGGAGTGGCTTAGAGCTGGCCCTGGGGTGTCTGGGTACATTGTTGGTGGCACGGTGACCTGTTTCAGTGATGAAGATGAGGCCCTGTACCAGAAGGTTTCCTCGGAGCAGTGCCATGTGGAGAACTTGGTGGAGCTTGTGTCTCACTGCCAGAAGAGCGGGCTGGCTGGGGACTTCTTCATCTGCTGCCTGAAGGTGAGGGCAGGCACATCTCTGGTTGGGCACATATTGTGGTTTGGGTTGGAAGGGACCTTTCCAACCCCCTGCCATGAGCAGGGACATCTTCACCCAGGTCAGGTTGCTCAGAGCCCCGTCCAGCTGAGGGACCTGGGGGGTTCAGTCTGGAGAACAGGAGCTGAGGGAGACCTTCTGATCTCTGAACTGCCTGAAAGGAGCTTGGAGCCAGGGGGGGTCAGGCTCTGCTCCCCAGGAACAAGCATCAGGACCAGAGGAAATGGCCTCAAGTTGCGCCAGGGGAGGTTGAGGTTGGATCTTGGGAACAATTTCTTCCTGGAAAGGGCTGTGGGGCATTGGAACAGGCTGCCCAGGGCAGTGGTGGAGTCACCATCCCTGGAGGGGTTGAACAGGCTGGAGATGAGGTTCTCAGGGACACGGGGTAGTGCCGGGGTTGGGTTATGGTTGGACTCAATGATTTTGAGGGTCTCTTCCAACCACAATGACTCTATGATTCTATGTAACCGTGGCCTCTCCCTGCGCTTCCTTCCCGGCAGGCGCTGACTCGTGTGGCTGCGGAGGACGAGGCGGGTTTGAGCTCAGCTGCGGTGCCTGGGGGGAGTTTGCTGGAGCTGGAGCAGCTCCGCGCTGCACAGGGCAGGAACCTGCTGGTCCTGCAGCTCGTGGCCACGCTGTGCGAGAGCGTCTCAGACACCGTGTTCACAAATATTGCTCAGGTTGGTGATGGGGGATCAGCAGCCAGAGCGTGGCGAAAACTGAGCTCTGGGCTGTAGGGAAATGGTGGCTGAGAAACAGCTGGAGAAAGCTGGAGCATCGCCAGGGAAAGTGATTGATTTGGTCACAAGTGTCCCGGTGCCAGCAGGAGGGACAGAGTCAGCTACAGGGGTAGGAGGGAGCAGCCCAGGGACATCTTTGCATTTCTGTCCGTGGTATTGTGTTAAAAGCCAAGAGAGTGGTCAGGGTGTTAATCCCAACTCCGACTTGCCAGCTTCTCATCTTTATTTTAAGCAAAATTTAATCCCAAGTTTAAAGACATCCATACCTGACAGACCTCTCCAGCCAGCACTTGCTGCCTGTCCATGGTGTCGGTACCTGGTTTTTCTGACACGTCTCAGCAACCGCCTCCAGGAGCTCTGGTAGCCGAGCTGCCAGCCAGACAAACAGCACTGCCGTGTCCTGCTGGCCCCTTGTCCCCAAATAGGCAGTTTGTAGCTTTTCCCTTTTTTTTTTTTTTGCTGCTGGGACACCCTCACCAGGTGGTGTGCGCAGTCATCGGGGTTGTGTAACTGCTGATACGGCTGGCGCTTGTGAATGGGCAGCTGCAAAATTTATTAAATGTTGTAATTGGAATGGCCAGCTGGGGCTCCCTGAACCTGGTACCAAACAGGGTTGTTAAAATACAGGATCTCTGCCCACCTGAGCCCACGCTGCTGCAGCGCTTGGCTGTCCCACACCGTGCTGGCTGCTGGGCGCCGCGGTGTCCCCCAGCCAGTCCGTGGTGTGACTTCCTCATCCTAGTTGTGTTTCTACCTCCGTGACCTGGTTGTGCCAGTTAACCATGACTGGCTTGAGCAGAGGCGGTCGCTGCTCACACAGGTTTCCTCAATTTTCTCTCGAGGACAAAGGAGCCGTTGTGCGCTCTGCAGTGACGGGGGGGATGCAGCCGCTGTCCCCACAGCAGCTTCATCCTCACCCACCTGCGCAGAACTGGCCCTGCATCAGAAATTCGGGTGGGGAAAGGGGAAGGATTTTCCCAGGTCTGGGTCCAGCTGTGAGCCCGGGCTAAAAAGCAACAGCCACCAAAAAAGAAATGCAGGCAAAAAAGCCATTGTGCCTCCTCTGGGCTGGGTTTTGGGGAGCACTCCTGTGCTGGGCCGGCAGCAACAGAGCTGCGTTGGAGCAGGTTCTGCAGCACAGGGCTCCCCCGGGGAGGTTTTCTTGCTCTGCGCACTCTGGAGCATGGATTTGTGCATAACGGGGTTGGAGCGAGCGGGATCGCTCTCCAAAACCAGACCCTGGGGGTGGCAGCAGCTGTGGACCCCTCAATTGCACAGTGGATTTCATTTACCTTTTCCACCCCTTGCCAACTGAGTTTCATGAGAATTGCTTGATTCTCCTCCCGCGTGGGACAGAAACATGCTCCAGTGTTTTATTTTTCAGGCATTTTTTCCCTTCTAGATTAGGATGTTTTTTCTTTCCTTCTTGATTAGGGTGTTTTTTTAGCTTTGTGTTTTTTCTCAGTCACTGTCTACTGGTAGATTATTTATGCATGGTGTTCCTATTTTTTTTGCATTAAATAGAATTTCAACCCGTTCAGCTTGCATTTCACTGTTTTGTGAGAGCAGATGTTCTGACACTTGTTTTTACTCCCTCTTCTTGCTGTTTGACGGCATTTCATTTTAGGACTAACCATCCCAGAAGATCCCGAAGCCTTTTCCGCAGCCCCCCCAGCTGCAGCAGGGATGTGTCTAAGGAAGCTGGCAGCAATCAGCTCCTCTGCTGATGAGGAAATGCTTTGCACCCAGTGCCCATGCCCTGGAGGCTGGAAATGTGGAGTTTCATGCAATAGTACCTTGTTGCCCTTGTGCTTTCTTTTCCGACATAGGAGCAAAATAGTTCCTCTTATTTTGCAGCGTGCTGGTTACGTAGGAGCAACCCTGATCCAGCACCTTCCCAGCTGGCAAAGGCACAGGAGAAAATAAACTCCCTAATTTCAAGCTCCGTTAGAAGCCTGAGAATCCCAGGGTCTGGTGCCAAGTGTCGAGGAGGCTGATGCCTGGCAGGGTTCTTATGGGCTTGAGGGGAAAAAACAAGTATTGTGAGAAAATCACAAAATAAGTGACGTGTCAGTGGGAGCTTGTCCAGGTCGAGGGGTGACCACAGGGAAACAGGAAGAATTTGTGCTGGAGAAAGGCTTTTGGGCTGGAAAAATTCAAATAGCTGCAAAACCAGGGAGAGCTGAAGGCAGCGGCTGTCTCCAGGGACCCCCCAATGTCCCCCTGCTAACCGCTGTCCCCCGCTGTCCCTACAGGTGCAGGAGTTCGTGGGGGCCATGCTGCAGCGTGCCTGTGCCAGCCCAGCGCGGGGCCCTGGCGCAGCGGCCGAGGCGCAGACCCTGGCCATGGCCATGGGGCTGGTGGCTGCCATGCTCGGTGGGGCCGTGCAGGTGAGGGGGGACACATGGGGGTGCATGGAGGGGGGACCAGCACAGTCCTGCTGCTCCTGGTGCTTCGGGCTCTGGTGCTTCCCTGGGTTGGGTCCCCGTTTAACTCCAGAGAATTTCCTCAGAGCAGTGCCAGGGTGCTGGCTGAGGGTTCCTGGCAGAGCACCCCTGAGAGCCCATTTATTTAATTTATAATCCAAAAATCCACTGCTGAGAGGGCACTGACAGAGCAGCGCAATCACATAGAGCATCTTTAAATGCCAGTAGTCCATCCTCTGCATTCCGACTCCATCTCTGGAGCGCAGTAAACTTCATGGTGTTTCAAGGACTGACCATTCTTGAAAATCCTCTATATAAATGGTACCTTGCTCCGTTACCCTGTCACACAGTGAGTGATCCCATGTGTCTTAGGGCTCTGCAATCATGCCAGTTCACATCATGGAGCTGCTGGGGTTGCTTCATCCCCAGACTTGCCCAAAGGAAAATCCAACTCTTAATGGAAAAAGATAATTTATCGTGTCTTATTGCTAAATTCCTAACATTGGGAAAAGAACGTTATTCAGTTGGAGAAAAAATAAAACCAGAGTTTCACAGCCCTAACAGGCCCCCTCCCAGGCGAGCTCCAGTGTTAGCGGGAGCAGGTTATCTTGGCAAATTGAACACACAAGGTTTTGGAGGCGGCTCCAAAGCTGTTCGGGTTCCAGTGGCCAAGGGTTTTTTACACAATCACCCAAAATCTCCCCTGAAATCTCCCCTAAAGCATCACTCTTCAGATCTTATGGCCGCAATTTTGCTGCAGCAGTTAAACCCAGGCTGGAGCAGGTGCTTCTCCCCATCGGGCACTGCAGCCTGGGAGCAGATTGCAACTGCCTTGCCAGGAGCACCCTGGGGAGTGAACCCCCATTGCGGTTGTGCCAGCACTGCTTCTCTTCCCCCCACAGCTGC
Organism: Streptopelia decaocto; assembly: GCF_964273445.1. Lineage (NCBI taxonomy): Eukaryota > Metazoa > Chordata > Aves > Columbiformes > Columbidae > Streptopelia > Streptopelia decaocto. Next base: position 5,883,777 of record NC_138666.1, on the reverse strand, counting down.
AATCCGGCGACTTTGCAGTGCTGCAGCGGCTGGTGCCACTGCTGGAGGAGCTGTCCCGCACCTACCCTGAGCCCCTCACCCAGGAGCTGGCCGCCGACCTGCGCATCGCCATCTGCACCCACGGTGCCTGCTCCCCCACGACAGTGGGTGCTGCTGCCGGCAGTGTGCTGGGGAAGAAGCCAGGGATGGGAGCGCAGACTCCTGCTGGTGTCCCTGGCATAGCTCCGAGCCTGGGGGGTGGCCACAGCGGCCCCCCGGCTCCTGGGAAGAGCAGCGACGAGCAGAACATGAGCCGGGAGCCCAGCACCACGAGTCCTGCTCCAGCCCCATGCGCCACCAGCCCAGCCCCAGGGGGGCTACAGGAGCTGCTGGTATCAGCGTACGACCCACAGCCCCCTGGCCGGGCGGCTGCCCTGCGCCATCTCACCAGCCTGATCACGCAGAGGGATCCAGAGGCGTTGCGGCTGCAGGAGAAACTGCTCCAGGTACCAGCTCCCACCATGGTCCCGTCCTGCACCAGCACTGCAGCTGAGTGTCTGGTGGGCTGGACTGGGGATGGTCTGTGTTATCAGAGCCCCCAACCTCGCTGGCACTGGAGCAGGGCTGCCTGTGTGATGCCGCCTGGCACGGGGCCAGGGCTGACAGTGTTCCCCTCCTTGCAGGTGTTCCTGGAGAACCTGCAGCATGAGGACGCCTTCGTCTACCTGTCGGCCATCCAAGGTGAGCGATGCCCAGCCGGGGCAAGTGCTGGTGCTTCTCAGGAGAGGGTTTTGTGCCAGGGGGGTTTGGGCAGTGAGGGCAGAGAGCAGCAGAGCTGTGGCCGGGCTGGGGGTGGGTGTCCTGTGTGTTGGCTGTGCCAGCAGGTCACGAGGTGCCGTTCCCACGACCCTAAGCGATGCCGGCGCTGCCGGTAGCCACAGCTGCCATTGGGTCAGTAACCGTCAGCGGGAAAAGGAGCTTATCGATGTGCTTCCCTCTGCCTGTACGGTCTTGAGTGGGACGGGTTTGTCCTTGCCCTGCAGGTGAGACACAAATGCTTCAACCGTCCCCGGGTGATTAATACACCGGCTGCAGCTGCCTCTGTGTTTCGCAGCCTGGCTGCGGGTGTGATTAACCCTGACGCGGTTCCTTGTGGTGGTGACTCACCTGGCCCGCACTGCGCTGGCGGTGGCACTGCGGTGTGCTATGTGCGGTGCCAGTGGCAGTGCCAGGTGGGCTTCCCGCCGCAGCAGCCGTGCCAGGGCTGGGACCAGTGCCGGCTATCGCGGCACCGTGGAGGATCACTGAGCTGGGCTCTGGTGTGGAGATGCTGGAGGAGAGGTCGCTGCCCTGCTGGACATGCCTGGGTTTGCAGAGGGTAACCCATGCCAGGCATCCTCCGATAACTGGGGAATGAGGTTGGAGGTGAAGGCGGCAGCTCCTGGAGGGCAGGGGAGCCGGGGCTCGGCCTGACTCAGCGCCGGGCACTGCCGGGGCAGCCGCTGCTGCTCTTTCCCAGAGAGCAGCTGCCGTTCCATATCAGAGAGGTGCCAACCACCTGGGAAGACCAGCACTCCCTCCCAGCCCGCATTTCTAAAGGGCTGGTGGAGCCCCACAGCACAGCCTGGCACATGTCCCGTGCCAGGGCCTGAGCCCTCCCTGTCCCTGGGGAGACATGGCCTGCTCAGGGTACACTGGGGCTCTGGCTCCCAGCCTGGGCTGGGCAAAGCCAGGAGATTTCTGGAGCCCTGGCAAGGACGAGGATGCCCCAGCGGTGTGTGCCCGGTGGCAGGGAGCTGGGGGCTGCACCCGAGCATCGCTGGCGGTACCAGCTGCCCTGACACTGGGCCAGCCCACAGGCGAGCCCGGCAGCGTTTGATGGCCAGCGTGCCGAGTCAGCACTCCCTCGAGGAACGTTAACCAGCAGCAATTAGTGGGCACCTGCTGCCAGCTGCTAAGTTATTTATTTCTCAGCTTGGCACCCAAACGGACCTGGTGCTGCGGCTCTGTGTGCAGGGGTTGCACCGTGGGGCCGAGGTGCTGCAGGGGTCCTGCGGGTGACAGCTGCACTGGGGTGACAGGTGCCATCCTTGCGTCTGGCCCTGACCCACTCTCTCCCTCGCTCTCCCAGGTGTGTCCTTGCTCTCTAGCGAGTACCCAGAGCGGATCCTGCCCATCCTGCTGGCACAGTACGGCGTCCCGGCGCAGGGCACCGAGGACACTGCGGCCACTGTCACCCGGATGAAGCTGGGCGAGGTGCTGATGCGCGTCACCCGGGCGCTGGGTGAGTCCGCAGGCACGGCCGTGGCAGTGCTGGCGATGCCGGCAGCCATGGCACCGCTCGCCCCCTCGCTGCTCTCTGCCACGCCACCAGGTCTGGGAGGTGATGTTATTGGGGGCTCTTGATGTCTGGAGGCAAGAACCAGCTCCCAGGACCGCACCGTGGGGACTGGCGGCTGAAGGTGGCTGGCCAGGGGTTGCTGGTGGGCAGGAGCGGGGCAGTGGGTCCTGCCAGCAGCCCACCAATCCTTGGCTGCAGCGCTGGGCTCAGAGGCTGCTGGGAAGCGCCCAGACATGCAGAGCTGAGGGGTAGAAGCTGGATGAGGCCTTTCCAGCAGCCACCGTTGGGACACGAGTCAAACACCTGTCTGATTTCCCAGTAGAGAAGAGGCCAGTGGGAGCAGCCTGGGCAGGGGTCGGTTCCCGGTCACTGTCCAGGCGCTTTGTTTCCCAGGTTGGCCAAGGCAAAGCCAACTTCCTTGGCTGCTGGGCCTGCCGGAGCAGGGCACAGCCACTGCAGCTCCATCCCCAAGCTCTACCGGCATCCTACCAGGGCTGGTGCTCGTCACACCAGGCTGTGCCACAGCCCTGCCCTGCTGCTGGGATGGAGATGGGGCATCCTACGGGCCACAGCCCCATCACCTCCCCGCAGAGCCCGTGTGAGCAGCAGTGGAGCTTCGTGGTCTCTGCAGCCCCCAGGCGATGTCCGTGTGTCCAGCCCTCACCATGCCCAGCTCTGCAGCTGGGTTTCCCTGGCAGCTGCCGGCGGCACAGCTGGCAGCGGGACGGCCGGCACGGCCTCCACCGCAGCTCTCCCCCACGCTGCGGTGCCTCTGCCGCGGGCAGCAGCTCCGGCACGTCCTGGCTCGCCTGCATATTTATAGAACAGATCGCATGAAGTTGTTTTTGTTGCAAAGTTTCAGGATTCGAGAGCAAGGGTTTATCTAGTGCTTCTAGAAACACTCTGCACTGTGCAGCAGCGCTGCTGCCTTTCGGAGCTCTCCTGCCACTGCCTGGGGACCAATGTGTGTCCCTCCTGCCCTGTCTCCGTCCCCAGTCCTGCCTGCCATCCCACTGGAGCAGCTTTTTTCCCATTTTGCAGCAGCACCTATTGCCCAGCAGTGAGCTGGCGTGGGCAGCGTGGTGGGATGTGCGTGGCAGCCCTGTCCTGAGCTGCTCCCCCAGCTGCAGCCCCGCGGGGCTCTCGCAGACCCCGCACACACCCAACTCGCTTCTGCTGCAAACCCGTTAACTGCTCAGGCTGCGCCTCCTGCGCTGGGCGATCCTGCATGTCAGTCACAGGCTCTGCGCACCGGCCTCTAATTAGGCAGCTCACACCTCCCCACGCTAATTGGGTGGGGGTTTGTGCGGCTGAATTAGGTGAGAACTTGGGCTTCGCACATTGTTTCTGTACAGGATCTGTGGCCATTCTGAGCGGGAGGGGCGGTGGGTCGTGGGACTCACCGAGTGGCCCCAGACAAAGATCTTTGCGGGAGTGTGTGCTGAAGGGGTTTGCCAGTGCCCCGGGGGCTGCACCACAGTGTCCTCCCTGGCGTCACAGCGGGTCCCATGCTGGGCACAAGCCACACTCCAGATGTTGCACCCAGCTGTTGGCCGGTGCTGCAGTCTGGCTGCTCCCGCTGGAGCGGGGGCTCAGGCAGGACGGGGCTGGGGTTGTCCCTTGCCCGTGACGTGCTGCTCCGCTCTCTCCTGCAGGGGACATGGTGTTCCGGCACCGGGAGCCGCTGATCCAGGCCTTCCTGCGCGGGGCGCGGGCCCCTGAGGGTGCACTGCGGGCCAGCAGCCTCTCCAACCTGGGCGAGCTCTGCCAGCGCCTGGGCTTCCAGCTGGGCCCCATCGTCCAGGAGGTACTGCTCGGTCCCTGGGGGCCACAGGGCCATCGCTCCTTAACGAAGGGCAGTTTGTTAGTGGATGGCAGGGTTGCTGAGGGCTCGCTGCTGGGGATACAGCAGCCTGGGGTTTCCATAAAGGACGTGGGGGATATTTACTGAAATCAGAGAGTAGAAAAGTTGTTGGACCTGAAGCAAACTCTCAGGAGATTCTCACCATGATTTTTAGGGCTGAAAGTTGTCTCTTGTGCAGAGAAGCGATAGCCCAAGGCCAGGCGGTGCAATGGCTCTGCAGGAGGAGACCTGGGGGCACAGTTAGCACCTGCCCGGGGCACCTCCTCCTGCTTAATGAGTTAATGAGACCTCGTTACCATTCCTATTATCACCAGGCAGCTGATATCTGGGGGGTGCCCGGGGCTGCTGGAGTTGTGGTCCTGGCTCCTGGGGCTCTTCTTTCTGGAGGGTGGGGTGTCTCACTGGGAGCCGCTGGTGTCATAGTCTGGCAGTCCTGGAGCTGGCGGATCTGTGTCCCCCCTGCAGCTGGAGCTTTGCTCTCTGTATCTCCCGGTGCAGGAGGGAGGGCGGGAGACGTCGGGGATGCGGCACTTGTGTTTCTCCGCGGGTCCCCGCTCGACACCAGCGGGTACCGGCAGCATTTGGCGTGATGCCAACACACCACACGCAGCTATTTCAGGCAGGCGCTGGCTCTGCTAATTCTCCCGGCTGTCACTGCCAGGGGTCGAATTAGCTTCCTTCGACGTTGCCTGCTTTTTATAAAGCGTTCCAAGGTGTCTGTGTGTCGCTCAGCCCCTGCGAGAGGGCGGGCTGCTCCGTGACCCACAGAAAGCCAATCTGGGGGGCTAGGGGCAGGCAGGGGGGCGCGCAGCTGCCCTGGGTGGGGTGTGGGGGTCCTGTCCTCATCTTTCCACTGTGGACAGCTGCTCTGGGGGATCCCCTCGTGCCCCCTGCTGACAATGCCATCCCTGCAGGTCACCTCCTGCCTGACGGCCATAGCCAAGATGGATCCCGAGGCTGAGGTGCGAAGAGCCGCCGTGCACGTGGTGGTGCTGCTGCTGCGGGGGCTCAGCGACAAGGCCACCGAGGTGGGTCCTGTCCCCAGGGCTGGGACAGCCTCTGCCAGGCTCCTGGGTGTACCCGGGCAGGGCATGGTGTTCTCGGGGACAGCCCCGGGGGCTCCTTCCCAGGCAGCTTCCAGGGAATGTTGATGGGATCAGGATCTCCGGCTTGTGCCGCCCGCACCCAGGGGCCCTGCCAGCGGCTAAAGGGACTTTGCAGGGACATCCCCTTGCGCTGCTTGGCCGTGCCAGCTCCTGGGAGCCGTGGGAGGTGTTTGTCACTCATTTGCCTTGGAAATGCCCATTTTTTCCGTGGGCCGTGGCCTCCCTGCCCACTTCCCAGGAACGAGCGTGTTGGGACTCAGCTCCTGGAGAGGAAAGAGCTGATCCCCGTGGGAATCCCCACAGTTGGAATCCCAGCTGCCACTCGTGCCTCTGTGCCGGGGGGACGCTGCTGTGCCGCTGGTGCATGGAGAAGCTGAGTCACAGGAGGGTCAGGGCTCGTGCCGGGGGCAGCGCAGTGGTGGTGGTGCCGCCATGTCCTGGCACTGGCAGCATCAGTGAAAGAGGCAGCGCCGAATCTGACAGGGCACACCGGGGGCTGTGTTTTGGGTTGTTGCGGGTGTGGGTGAGATGCCAGCAGGTGCTGATGGTTTGGCCCACTCTGCCCAGGTGCTGCGGGACGTCCTGCGGGACCTGTACCGCCTGCTGAAGCACGTAGTGACGACAGAACCTGACAGCGCGACGGTGCTGCACGCCCAGCTGGCGCTGGAGGAGCTGGACACGGTGATGAGGAGGGTCCTGTTCCCCCCCCAGACACTGGAGAAGAAGATCGTGGTGCTGCCGTAGCATGTGCCAGGACTGCAGAAATGAACTCTTCCTGCTCCGGCATCAGGGCTAAGCGGCTTCCTGAGAGGACGGGTTCACTGTGTCCCCAGGACGCCACCGGCGGGTGCCAGTGGGGAGGAAGCCACAGCCTGGAGAGGGTGGGCTTGCTGGGTCGAGGTGGGAGATTAAACGGAGACTTGCTCAGTCCTGTGCCTGTGATGTCTCATGGAGCTACATGAAGTCCCTGGGTGCCATCCTGGCCATGTTCCATCCTGCGTCTGTGTCATGCTCGCCCTCCCATTTTTGGGGTGGTGGCAGCAGCGCAGGCCCCAGCAAGGGGGGCTCTGCTGTCTGCACCCCCAGCGCAGGCAGCTGTGCACCCCGGGGTCTGGCAGCAGCCATTGCTGTCCCACGGCCCTGCCTGGGCACCACGCTCGTACCGAGGGGCTGCTGTGGCTGCTGGGGGACGCTGGGACTGCCAGTCTGGCATCTTGCACGCTCACACGCTTGCTGGTGGGTGCCCACGGAGGGACCATCTCTGGGTGAGGGATGGGGACTGTCCATGGAGGCTGGAAGCCTCACCCCTCTGCCTCTGGCCAGGGCAGCCCCGTGGGTGCTGCAGCGCCGTGAGCCCCGCTCCTGCTCTGGGAGCTGCCGTGCACCCACCGGGTGGGGGAACCAACGCTGGGACAGGGTGCTGAGGGATCACACCAGAGCTCCCTTGCTGAGCAGCCCCACTGTACACAGCCCCGGGTACTGGGTGGTATGAGGGACCCAGCACGCCCTTTCCTGCCAGGCTGGGGGTGCCCGGCTGTGTCTCCATGCCCAGCGGAGCCACTTGCGCCGGGCCCACACCTCACCGTGCTGTGCCATACTGTGCGGTGCCGCTGGGCCGGGTGTGCTAGGGCAGCAGGAGCACGTTGTCCTCGCAGGCGAGCAGCAGCGGCCTAGCGCTCCTCCCTGCTCCTGCTGCCGCCAGCCCACGCCGGTGCCACGGGCACGTGCCAGGATGCTGCTGTACCAGCGGTGCCTCCCCAGGGCCTGCTGCGAGTGGCAGAAGACCGTTCTTGAATGAAAAGTCTCTTTTAATGCTGCTGGCCATCCCTCTTGCCATGGGGAGCAAGGAGACGGCCGTACTGGAGGAGGGAGGTTGGTTTCCACCTTGGGCAGCACTCCCGTGGCCGGCAGCGAGTTCCACCTTGGGCAGCACTCCCGTGGCCGGCAGCGAGGACAGGTGCCTGGTAGCTGCCAGCACAACGAGAGGTAAGGGGCCATGGGGCAGCCCTTGGGTTTGGCCCCTGCTGGGGGACACTGGGGAGGGCTGTGGAGCGGGGACACGCTGCCCCTGTCCCACTCATTCCCACAGACGGGTCCCTGCAGCCACAGGGGCACCGCATGCGCCCAGCAGCACTGCAGCAGCAGCACTGGCACAACCACGCCAGGTCTTACCTCACCATGCCAGGTTTCGCAGCTCCACACCCCACCGCTGCCATGTGGGAGCCCCGCCAGTGGTGCTGAGGGTCCTGGTGTCCCTGTCCCATGCCCACCATCCACGGGCTCACAAGTTTCTGAGCACCATCGCTGAGTGCGGTTCCGTCACCTGCGGTGGGGAGTTGCCAGTGGCGTCACCGCAGTGCTGGTGGGGGGACCTGCCTGGCTGGGGGGTCCTGCTGAAGAGATTCCCCCCTCCCCAGCTCCTGGAACTGGGGGTCCAGGCCTAATCCCAGCATCACTCTTCTCCCAGCCCAGCAAGAGTGAGGAACCCAAAAGTGCTGGATTTGAGCCCAAAGCCGAGGCTGCACCTCCTCTGGACTCAGCGTGGTCCCTCCCAGAGCTGGTTGTCCCCTGTCATCAGCCCAGCACAGGGACATTTTGTGTGACCAGCACAGGGTTGCTGTCCCCAGGGTGGCCCTGGTGCTGCCCTGGGACCCAGAAGCCATGGGCACAGAGTGACACAGCGGGGGGACACCGGGCATCCCCAGGTGGCTCACAGCCGTGGAGGGGACACGGTGGCACCCAGAGGTGACATGTAGGTTACACATGACTGTCATGAGAGAAGCCTCGGGAGTGGGGCAGGGGGATAGGAGAGACAGAGTGTCCCCGGGGGTGTCCCCGGGGACCCTGAGGTGGCCCTGGGTGGCCCAGCGCTGCCCCGGCCGATGAGCTGCGGCGGGTCCCCGGGGCGGTGCCGGTGGCGCCCACTGCCGCGCGGGAGGATGCCGGTGCCGGGGGATGGGGATGCCGGGGCCGCCGGGGCCGATCATCGCTCCCGCAGTGCGGGGCTGGGGCCAGTGCAAGGTGTTGCCGGTGCCGGGGCTGGTGGCGGTGCCGGCGGTGCCGGTGCCGGGCGGGGCCCCCGCGGGCTGCGGGCGGTGCCGGCCCCGCCGCCGTATAAAGGGGCCGCGCGGGCCGGGCCGGGCGCACAGCGGCGGCGGCGGCGGCGGCCGGGGCGAGCGGCGACACCGGCACCACCACGGTGAGTCCCGCTCCAGGTCCCTCCTTCTCCCTCCCGGCCCCGCGGTACCGGCTCGGAGCGCCCCCGCCCTCGCGGAACCGGCCGCGGCCGCACCGGGAGCGCGGAACCGGCACCGGGGGCTGCGGGGCCCGGGGAGGGGCAGGGGCTGCCCGGGGGGCGCTGCCGGTGCCGCGGGGGTCCCTGGGCTGGTGGGTGCTGCCCGTGACTCTGCGCCCTGCCCGCACCCCTCACGTGTTCGTGCCGCCCCCCCGCCTGCACCCCCTCACCTGCCCGCACCCCTGCCCGCAGCGCCCTGTCCGCCCCCGGCCGTGCCCGCTGTGCAGCTCTGCAGTCCCCGCTGCCCGCGCTGCCCGTCCTCGGTCTCCGTCCTGCAGTGGGGTCGGGGACCGGGGTCCTGCCGCAGGCACTGGGGCGGCCGTGCCCAGACAGGTTCTCTGCCCTGGGGACACCCCGGGTCAGGGTCCCCAGTGTCCCTTTGCCCTTCCCTGTCCTCCAGCCCCGCAGCCCGGCTGTCACCGGGGACCCGGGACTGGCCATGTCCCCGCTCGGCTGGACGGGGCTGTGGGTGCTTAGTGGGATGCTCGGGACCCCCACACCTCTCCTGCCCCCATGGAGGCACCGGGAATGTCTGACCCCAAAAGTGGTGCCTGCTGAGGGATAAGGCAGCCACGGGGCAGCAGCCAAGTGGTGTCCCCCTGCCCTCCCCTCCTGGGGATCCAGGCAGTGGGTGGTGCCATGGGCTGTCCCCTCGGCTCTGCCCTGACGCTGCCCACTCTCCCAGATGCCAGGGAGCCTCTCCACGGCCCTGCGCATCATCGGGACCAGCCTCTTCGCCTTGGCGGTGCTGGGGGGCATCCTCACCGCTTACGTCACGGGCTACCAGTTCATCCACACGGAGAAGCACTACCTCTCCTTTGGGCTCTACGGGGCCATCCTGGGGCTGCACCTCTTCATCCAGAGCCTCTTCGCCTTCCTGGAGCACCGGCGCATGCGGGGCGAGGGGCAGCCAGTGCGGCCGGGGCGCTCAGTGGCCCTCTGCATCGCCGCCTACCAGGAGGATCCCGACTACCTGAAGAAGTGCCTGCGCTCCGTCAAGCGCATCGCCTTCCCTGACCTCAAAGTGGTGATGGTGGTGGACGGGAATGGCCCTGACGACACCTACATGCTGGACATCTTCCACGATGTGATGGGCTCCGAGCACTCGGGCAGCTACGTCTGGAAGAGTAACTTCCACACGTGGGGCGAGGGGGAGACGGAGGCCGGGCTGCAGGAAGGGCTGGCCCGCGTCCAGGCGCTGGTGCGCGGCAACACCTACTCCTGCATCCTCCAGAAGTGGGGCGGGAAGCGGGAGGTGATGTACACGGCCTTCCGGGCACTTGGAGACTCCGTGGACTACATCCAGGTGGCTGCATGGACCAGGCGGGCAGGGGGATGTGGGCAGGGGGTGCACAGCTGGGCGGGGGGTGTGCAGCCAGGCAGGGGGGCTGCGGGAGGGGCAGGAGCAGCTGCTGGTGCTGGATTTGGCCTGTGCACTGGCTGCAGAACCACCAGCACTGGGCTGACGAAGTGTCACCAGGGTGGCCAGAGGGGTCAGCCCTGCCTGCACTGCTGCCTGCAAGGGTTCCACATCGCCTCCTCAGAGCATCCCCTGCGGTGCAGGCAGGACGTGCCCCAGGCTCATGTCACCCGTGTGGCACCACACAGGGTGCCGGGTTCCCGCGTGTGGGTGCGGGGTGGTGGCCGGGGCAGGACCCATGGCGCTGCCAGCGGGTGGCTGGCCCGGGGCAGCAGTGACCGGGTACCGCGGGTGCTCCGCTCTCTGCCACCGCCTGCCGGGCTCCGGGCTCTGCCTGGTCTCGCCAGCCATGGCTCAGGCTTGCCCAGCTGTGGGCTGGGCTGTCTGCTGGGCGCGCGTGGGCGGCGGGAGTGGGGCTTGACGTTCCCTCTGCCCCTCAGGTGTGTGACTCAGACACGGTGCTGGACCCCGCCTGTACCGCCGAGATGCTCCGCATCCTGGAGGCAGACCCCCGCGTTGGTGGCGTTGGTGGCGACGTCCAGGTATTGCAGTCATGAGGGTGGGTGCCGGGGGGACGCGGCAGTGCTGGGGGGGTTGCAGCGGCACCGGGGCTCACGTCTGTGCCCTCCCCAGATCCTGAACAAATACGACTCGTGGCTGTCGTTCCTGAGCAGCGTGCGGTACTGGATGGCCTTCAACGTGGAGCGCGCCTGCCAGTCGTACTTTGGGTGCGTGCAGTGCATCAGCGGGCCCCTGGGCATGTACCGCAACGCACTGCTGCAGCACTTCCTCGAGGACTGGTACCACCAGACCTTCCTGGGCAGCAAGTGCAGCTTCGGGGACGATCGGCACCTCACCAACCGCGTGCTCAGCCTGGGCTACCAGACCAAGTACACGGCTCGTTCCAAGTGCCTGACGGAGACGCCCACCCGCTACCTGCGCTGGCTCAACCAGCAGACCCGCTGGAGCAAGTCCTATTTCCGCGAGTGGCTCTACAACGCGCTGTGGTTCCACAAGCATCACCTCTGGATGACCTACGAGTCGGTGGTGACCGGCTTCTTCCCCTTCTTCCTCATCGCCACCGTCATCCAGCTCTTCTACCGTGGCCGCGTCTGGAACATCCTCCTGTTCCTGCTGACAGTGCAGCTGGTGGGCGTCATCAAGGCCACCTATGCCTGCTTCCTGCGCGGCAACGCCGAGATGATCTTCATGTCCCTCTACGCCCTCCTCTACATGTCCAGCCTCCTGCCCGCCAAGATCTTCGCCATCGCCACCATCAACAAGTCGGGCTGGGGCACCTCGGGGCGCCGGACGCTGGTGGTGAACGCGGTGGGGCTGCTGCCGGTGTCCGTGTGGGTGGCCGTGCTGCTGGGTGGCCTGGCCTACACCGCCTGCAGCCAGGACCTGTTCAGCGAGACCGAGGTGGCCTTCCTGGTGGCAGGTGCCATCCTCTATGCCTGCTACTGGGTGGCCCTGCTTGCCCTTTACCTGGCCATAGTGGCCCGGCGCTGCGGCAAGCGCCAGGAGCAGTGCGGGCTGGCCTTCGCCGAGGTGTGACCATGGGCAGCGCTGGGGTGGCCACAGGGGTGGGAACAGGGTGACCACCACCTGTCACCTCCTGCCACCAGCCCTGGCACAGCCGGCACTGAGCCATCCGGTGCTGGGCAGCGCTGAGCGCACCTGCATTTTTCATTGTCTCACTTTTTTATTCTGTTTTCCGTTGTTTTTTTTATTATTATTATTTTCGTTTTTCTGTACAAAGCCGGGGTGAGGCTGAGCCGGGGCTGCCCGTCACCAGCCTGGGCACAGCCCCAGTGCTGGGGGGGGTGACAGCAGTGTCCCCCCGGTGCTGAACCGAGCATCCTGGTGTGCGGAGCGCTGCTGGCCGGGCTCCCCCCACCCCTCTGCCGCAGCTCCGTCCTCCACCCTTTGGTGCTTTCTCGGGGACCTCGTGTTCCCCATTCCCACGGTGCTATGGCAAAACAGCCCCACATGGTGCCGGCACCGCTGGCTGGTGCCGCCTCTGCCCCACGGCTGCTGTATGTGCGGGCACGTACCCACAGGGACGCTCAAGGATCCCCCAGCCCCTTCCAGGGGGGTCCAGCTGCCCGGGAGGGCAGAACCTCCCTTCAGCTTTGCCAAAGACCCCGGCACGCAGAAACGAGGGACACCGGGGCCGTGAGTTGGCCGGAGGGTCACCAAGGCCCCGAAGGGGTCACAGTGACCCTCTGGCCAACCCACAGCCCCCCCTTGTCCCTTTCCCTTCCCCTGTGCCCTCTTTTTTCAGGGCTTATAAAAGAAAAACCTTTCTACAACTGAGCATTTAGATGGCTTTTTTGTTTAATTTAATACAAGGTTTTTTAGAAAGACTTTTGTAGCTCTTTGGTATTCATACTGATCGCAAATTGTTTGTAAATCTATTTATTTTTTAATCTGCGGGGTGGTTTTTTTTTTCATGCGTTGGAAAAGTCTGTTTTTTATATCCTGATGGATTTGTCAAAATAAACACTTGCACAGAGAAAGGGTGGAGTGTGGGGACAGGGTAGGACTTGGAGGAGGCTCCTGCCCCTCAGGATCCATCTCGCCTAGGACAGCAGCTGAGTTTGCACCCTGGAGGTCAGCTGTTCTGAGACATAGAGTCATTAAGGGGGGGACAAGTGATCTAGGAAGGGCCCTGGGAGCCCAGATGTGGGATCTCACACTTTCTTGGGCACATTGGTGATGATGGGCTTGGGGCGGGTTTTGAAGAGGAGCTTGGTTTTGATGAGGGCGGTGACGGTGTAGCGGGCGTGCGGCCCTGCGGGCTGGGACTCGCCGGCTCCCTGCTTCACCAGGACGGCAAACGGCTTCTCCAGCTGCACCACCTTCCCGTAGAGGATGTGGTGGCCCACGATGAGCACGGGAATGCCCTGGGGACAAAAAGCAGAGATGGAGGGTGAGGACAAAGGGTGATGGCAAAGGGCGAGGGCTGCCGGGCTGTCGCGGCACACCCGGCAGGGGCTGCCTGACCTGGTGGGTGTAGTGCAGGTCTCCCAGGACGCTCCCTGCCAGCCCCCCGCTCTGCCGGGGCTCCACCTCGCCCTGCAGCTCCAGCAGCACCCACTGTGCCAGCCCGCCCGCACCGCCGCTGCGGGGAGAGAGGCGGCTGCACCAGCGGCTCCAGCGTCCCCGGGCAGGGATCAGCCCTCCCCCGGGGCCGAGATCAGCGCCCCGGGCAGGGATCAGCCCTCCCCCGGGGCTGCATGGCCCGCGGTGGCCTCACCTGGAGATGACGATCTGCACCATGCTCCGGGCCTGCAAAGCAGTGGCACAGACACAGTCAGCGCGGGGGGCACAGGGGAGGCGCTGCTGCGGGGGGATCTCCCGGGGCCGTCTCCGGCACCAGCGGGCTCCCTGTAACCAGCTGCCCGTCCCGGCCCCGCAGCGCCCCCATGCCCAGGCCCCCATACCCAGACTCCCTGACCCCGGGACCTACAGTCCCCCCATACCCAGACGCCGCCCAGCCCTGCAATCCCCCCTATGCCCGGGATCCCCCCCGGCCCCGTAGCCCTCCCCGGGCCGCCGCAGCGGAGCCGCGGGCGCTGGTGCCCTCCAGCGGCCTCGGGGGTGCGGGGCCGGGCCGGGACAGCCGAGTCACTCCGCGTGCCGGGCCCCTCCCGCCTCCCAGCGCCGGCCGCTCCCCGAGCCCCGGCCCGGCCCCGCGTTCCGCTCCCGCACCCGCGCCCGGGCCGGAGCCGCCGCCCAGCAGCGCCCGAATCTCCCGCCGCGCCGCTACTTCCGCTTCCGGCCGCGCCCCCTCCTCCCCCGCGCGCGGACCTCCGGTTCCGGGAGCGCCGCGCGCACGTGGGGGCAGCGCGGGGCGGGACCGGGACCAGGAGCGGGACCCGGACCGGAATGGGGGAGTTCGAGGTGCACCGGGTGCGTTTCTTCGGGCTGGTGCCGGCCGGGGTGCGCTGCCTGGCCTGGCAGCCCCGCTCCGCCCGCCTGGCCCTGGCCCGCACCGACGGCACCGTCGAGATCTACAACTTCACTGCCAACTATTTCCAGGAGAAGGTGAGGGGGCCGGACCGGGTTGGACCGGGCCGTACGGAGCTCTGCGGAGCCGTACCGGAGCGTACCGAGCCATACGGAACCGTACTGAGCAGTACCGGGTCACACCGTGCCGTACTAGGCTGTATCGGGTTGTACCGGGCTGTACGGAGCTGTACCGAGCCGTACCGGGTTGCACCGGGCCGGGCGGTGGGTAATGGGCATCTCTCCCTCGGCAGGTGATCCCCGGGCACGATGCCCGGTCGGTGGAAGCGCTGTGCTGGGCGGGGGCCGACCGGCTGTTCGGGGCTGGGCTCGGTGGGGCTGTCACCGAGTATGACCTGGCGCGGCTGAGCACGTCCTGCTCGGTGGACGGCGGCGGAGGGCCCATCTGGAGCATGGCGGCCAATGGCAGCGGCACCCGGCTGGTGGTGAGTCACCGGGACCGGGGGCTCTCCCAGCTCTGAGCTGGGGCAGCGGGGGGAGAGGGACCCCCGCCTCCCCGGGGCTGACCCCCGCCCTCCGGCAGATCGGCTGTGAGGATGGTTCCATTAAACTCTTCCAAGTCGTGCCTGGGGGCATCCAGTTTGAGCGGAACCTGGACAGGCGGAAAGGTGAGTCCGGGAGGGCTCGGTGCTGTGGTGGCAGCGTCCCTCTGTCCTTCTGGTCCATCCCTGCTGCCTGTCCTGCTGAATGGGCACATCTGGAGTGTCCCTCCCCGCAGGCCGCATCCTCTGTCTCTCCTGGCACCCGTCAGACTCTCATATAGCAGCTGGCTCCATCGACGTCCTCCGTGTGCTCGACGTCTGTTCAGGTACCTCGCACCCCAAGGGGTGTGCCTGGCCTGTCCCCTGCCCTGGGGACCCTCAGCATCGGCTGACCCTGTGCCTTGGGGGGTCCCCTTGCCACCCACAACCATGCTTCCCCCATCTCAGGCCAAACGGTGCAGCGGATCATGGTGAACTACCACGTGCAGAAGGTGCAGCACGAGTGCGTCGTCTGGAGCGTCGTCTTCCTCGCCAGCAGCACTATTGTCACCTCTGACTCCTTTGGGAGGGTGCAGTTCTGGGACTGGCAGCGGGGGACGCTGGTGGAGTCCCACACTGTCAGCACCTCCTCTGCCCTCTCGCTGGCTGTGTCAGAGGTAAGTAAGTCCCCTGAGCCCCCCAGCCCACCCAGGCAGCTGGGGGCCCATCTGGGCTGCTGTGTGCAGGGCCAGAGGCACTCGGGCAGGAGCAGGGCTGGGAGCGCGGCTGATGGTCTATCCTGCCTCCCAGTGCTGCCCCTTCCATCTTCCTACTCAGTGCCCACAAACCCCGTCCCCATTTCTGTCACCAGAAGGAGGACAGCATCATTGTGGGCACCTCCACCGGGGCCACTTACCAGCTCCAGCTGCTGCCGGTGCGGGTGGGCAGCCTGGAGAAGCGCTGGGTGCGGACGAAGCCCTTCCAGCATCACACCCACGACGTGCGAGCCGTGGTGCACAGCGGGACTGCTCTCATCTCTGGGGGTAGGGCCGGCCGCGGGCACGGGAAGGGCACAGGGTTCCCCCTGGTACCAGTTTGGCTGAGCTCTGCTTGGCTCCAGGCCTGGATGCGCAGCTGGTGATCCGCTCGCTGATGGAGAAGGTGCAGAAGAAGGGCTACGAGGCAGCGCTCCGCAAATTCACCTTCCCCCATGTGAGTGCCGCTCTGGGGGGCTCGTGCCTGGCGAGGCAGGCTGGCAGGGCTGGCTCGTCCTGTGAGAGAAGACTGGCCCTCCCTGCCCTGCCGGGTCCCCTCCCTGGCCCTGGCATGTCTGGAGACTCCTGCTGTGGAGCAGGCGAGGGGTGGGAAGTTGGCAGGCTCGTCTCACTGGTCCTGCTGGGTCTCCATCTCCAGGCTCCCATCCCATAGTACCCAAGTCCTTCTTTTCCCCACCCGGGAGCCTCTGGCACCCCAGGGCATTTTGGTTTGGGCCCAGCCCTGTCTCGTGGGCTGTGGGTTCACAACGGTTCTGCCCATTTCTGTATGCAGCGACGCCTCGTCTCCTGCGCCAGGAAAGCGCGGCTGCTCCTCTTCCAGTTCACCCAGCACCTGGAGCTCTGGAGACTTGGCTCCACCGACAAGACCGGTGAGTCTCACAGCCTGACCCGCACTGCCTGCAGGATTTCGGGCACAACCTGTCCTGCTGCAGGGCAGTGTGGGGTGGGTTCACCCTGGCCCCATCCTCCCCACAGCCACGCGTTTCCCAGCGCAGTGTGTGCCCAGGCAGCAGCTGCACGGCCAACGTGTGGCTGAGCCCATGGTTCAGTGGAGCTGGGCCAGGCCTGGGTCATTCAGCCTTGGGGAGGTTGGGGAATGGTCTGTGCTGCTCCTTGGGAATCCCAGCTGCTTGACGGGACCCATGAGGTTTCCCCACTGCCACTGATGAGCCGCATGGTTTTTGTCACTCCAGGAAAGGATGGTGAGGTCCTTCCCTTGCGCAGCATGCCTGAGCACCTCGTGCAGCTCAAGAGTAAGGTAGGGTTGAGCCGGGCTGAGGGCTGTCCCGGAGGGGTCAGGGCAGCCCCCACTCTCCCTCCGATGACTGAGCTGTGTGTGCTGCACTACCGGGAGGTCTCACAGCCCCACTCAGCCACTCTGTGTTCCAGGGGCCAGAGCACATCTACTGCAGCTGTGTCTCACCATGCGGCAGCTGGATCGCCTACTCCACTGCCTCCCGCTTCCACCTCTACCGCCTGCGGTACGACGGTGACAGCGTCAGTATTGCGAAGGTGAGGAGGGTGAGGGGCCGCCCCATGGCTGGGAGGGCTGGTGGGTGGCTGTGAGGGGCTGGCATGACCAGCATTGCTCGCAGGGAGCGATTGTGGCAGCAGTAGGTGGCTGCCAGCGCTGCTTCTCCCCCTCAAGGTCCCCAAAGTCCCCAAACTGCTCCTCCCAGCCTACCAGCTCCAGTTCGCCGCTGACTCGGGCAGCCTCTTCGTCGCCTCTGCTCAAGGCTCCATCCACATCCTCCAGTTGCTGGAGCCAGGGGGCTGCAAACACCTGCACACGCTGCGCCCGCCATCAGGTTCAAGCTGGGAGGTGCTGGGGGTCCCTGAGCTCTGAGTCCTGTCCCCCCTGCAGGTGCAGGGGGTGTGCAGGGCTGAGCCTGTCCCCCCCATCCTGCCCCGGGGCATGTGGGTCCTGCCCCTTGGCAGCCCCAACCCCATGTCTGTGCCACCCTTGTGGACTGGCACATGTGGAGGAGCCGGGGCACCTCAATCAGTGGGGGGACCTGGTCTGGATGTTCCTGGGGGATCTGGGGCTCGTGGCAGGCCTGAGCAGCCATTACAGCTGGTGGATGTTCCGCAGAGACCCCCGAGGCCGTTTACCTACTGGCAGTGAGTGCGGATGGGCGCTGGGTGGCTGCGGTGGGCGGGGACTGGGTGATCCACATCTACAGCCTGAAGTGCTTCAAGGTAGGGGTGGGGGCTGAGGGAGCAACCCCTCTGCCCTCCTGCCACAGGGCTGGGGAGGGTGGGCTCGGCGCCTCGGACCCCTCTCTGGGGCATTGCTGCGATCCCAGAGCAGGGCTGGGGGGTGTGAGGGAAGGGGGATTGGAGGTGGTACTGGTTGCTCCTGTCACAGTTCTATCCCCTCCTGCCCTTCAGCATCACTGCACAGTGCCCACCTACAGCTGTGCGGTGACAGCCCTTGCCATCCACCCTGTCACCAACAACCTTGTCATTGCCTACGCGGACCAGCAGGTAGGAGCAATCCCGGTTGAAGCCCCTGTGGTCCCAGTCCCTTCCCCACGGCTCTCCCTGGCCTCGGGGCTCCCCGGCCACATTGCCTGGCTTGTAATGATGCTGGGGAGGACTAAATCTCATCAGCCACCCCCTCTCCGACCTCTGCAGCTGTTTGAGTTCAGCATCCCTGAGCAGCAGTACACGGCCTGGAGCCGCATGGTGCAGAACTGCGGGCTGCACAGGCTCTGGCTGGAGAGGGACACACACATCACCCACATCACCTTCAACCCCAAGAACCCCTCGCACATCCTGCTCCACGACGTCTACATGTTTTGTGTCCTCGACAAGTCCCTGGTGAGTCTGTGTGCCTTGTTGGGAGGGCTGGGTTTGTGCCCAGGGTGTGTCCCCTGCCCATTCTAGCTGTTCCTGTCCCTGTGGCACTGAGCTGGCAGTGGTCCAGGTGGCACTGACATGTTCTGTGTGCTCTCCTGGCAGCCCTTGCCAGACAACAGTGCCCTTCTGCTGAACCAGAGCACCCTGAAGCAGCTCCCGGAGACGGCCCGGCAGCGGCAGCTCCACGCCTTCAAGATCTGCAAGAAGTTCCAGGTGGGTGATGGTGTCTCTGGGCACATGCCGTGGTGAGGAACAGGGTCTGGGGGGAGCCCTGCAGCCCCACGTGCTCCTGTGCCCAGTTGCTCCCAGTGCCAGGCACCTGAGCAGCAGAGCTGTCCCACACTGTCACAGTGCAGCCGTTGGCTGCGATCTTGTGGGCTCTGGTTACAGCTAAGCCAGAGCTGGCTGCTGGGTGGAGGGGGCCAGCGCCGCATGCTCATCTCCTGCCCTCCCTGCCCGCAGCCCCTGCTCTTTGCGGATCTGCTGGATGAGAACTGCCTGGTGGTGGTGGAGCGGCCCGTCATGGACATCAAGACCCAGCTGCCCCTGCCCGTCCAACAGAAGAAATTCGGCACCTGAGAGCAGAACCAGCTACTCTGGCTGCAGAAGCTGTGTGTGTAGGTTTCGGAAGGTGCTGTAGGAATAAACCCCGCTGTTCTGTACGGCTGCAGGCTCAGGGCTCATCCTTGTGCTGTGGGCCTCCCTGGTATTAGACAGCAGGTCAGGTTGCCACTGGCCTATACCCGAGGATGTGGCGTCTCGTAGGGTTCCCCATCCCGGGGCTGCGGGAACAAGGTGACACCCTGGATCTCCTGCTTGCTGACTGTTTTGCTGGGCAGCGTCAGGTCCTGCTTTGGGCTTCTCCAGCAGCTGGGGTGGTCGGTGAGCACCAGGGCTCTCTGTTGGGCAGGGGACTCCCATGACTCCCATCCCGGAGGGAGCTGGGCTCTGGACAGACAGACTGAGTGTCGTGGGGTTCCCCCGCCAAACCGCCTCTCTCAACACGTACAGCTCTGCAGCAGCACCTTCTCCTCCAGCCCTTCCAGTAACACCAGTACCCCATTTCCAGTTTGTGCTTGTGGGCTTCCTGGCGGGACTGGGGGACCCCTGTGCCTTGAGAGAGCAGAATTTGGGGGTTCCCCGTGTTTTCCTTCCCTCCGCACCCCAAAGGAGGGGGAAGGGGAAAATCCGGGGTCTAGTCCCCTAGAAATAAGGCGAGGAGCGCAGCTTTACCAAACGGAACTTTAGGCAGAGCCCGGGAAATGGAGAGCGGGGCGGGAAACAACGCGTGGGGCGGGGCTTCATGGCCCCTCCCTCCGGCGCGACCAATCGCAGCAGCGGCGGCGGACGGCCGCCGCTGCTGCGATTGGTCGCGCCGGAGGGAGGGGCGGAGTGTCCCAGCCCCCGCCTCATTCACAACGCGGAGCCTACCGCAGCGCGCCATGCGGGCGGGGGCGTGGCCATAGGGGCCACGCCCTCTCCCTCCCAGGCCCCGCCCCTTCTCCCGGTACGCGGCGGCGGCGGCAGCGGCATGGCCGTGTGGACTCGGGCGTGCAAAACGGGGCTGTTAGAGCTGCTGCTCCGGGAGCGCTGGGTGCGGGTGGCGGCGGAGTTGAGCGGCGAAGCGCTGAGCCTGACGGCGGAACCGGGAGGAGGAGGCGGAGGAGGAGGCGGCGGCGAAGCGGCGGCGGTGAACGGCGTGGTGAACGGCAACGCGGAGGCGGCGCCCGGTTGCGTGCGGAGAGTGCGGGTGGTGAAGGCGGAGGCGGGAGGGCTCGGTATAAGCATCAAGGGAGGTCGGGAGAACCGTATGCCGGTGCTCATCTCGCGTATCTTCCCGGGGCTGGCGGCGGAACGGAGCGGGGCGCTCCGGTTGGGCGACGCCATCCTTGCCGTTAACGGCGTCGATCTCCGGGATGCCACCCACGATCAAGCCGTCCAGGCGCTGAAGCGAGCCGGGAAGGAGGTCATCCTCGAAGGTACCGACTAACCCCACCCCCGGAGCCCCGGTGCTCCCTCTATCCTCTCCGGGTGTCCCCCAGCCCTACTACCGGCTCCCGCGACACCCCCCTGCCGCTGTCACCGGGCTCCCGGACCCCTTCTTGGTCCCCTTTTCCGGTTGCAGGACCCCACTCTCCCCATCCCGGACACAGTATGTGTGTGTTTATTCCCCCAAAACCCCCGATCCCAGTGCTGGATCTCGGTGTGCCCTCACCTGGCACAGGGACAGCAGTGTCCCCTCCCTGGCCAGGGTGCTCCTGCTTGTAGTGGGACAGGGACCCCTTCCAGCTGGGGACCAGGATAGGCCATATCTGCGGACTGTGTCCCCTGGGACAGAGAGGGAGTCCCCTGGCTATGGTGTCCCACATCTTTGGGGACAGAGCCCTGAGTGTGGCTGCTTTTGCCCCCTCCATGTCCTCAGGGAAGGCAGTGGCTCTCTGGGGGGTGGGTTTGGGATCTGCCCATGTCCCCGTGGGTTCTATGCCCGTGGTGCAGCTGGCTTGAGGCTGGCCCAGCGAAGCCACCGGCTCCTGCCCAACCTGTTCCCAGCTGCCTGACAAGCTCAGGCAGGACCTGCCATGCCCTGCGGCACGGGGCACGGGGCTGGTGCTGTGGGGCGCTGCGCCTTGGGCAGCCAGGAGGACATGAGTCCCCCGTGCTGAGAGTCAGGGTGGCCCACGCATGTCCATGGTACCACACACACTGTCCTTCTGTCCCAGTGAGGCTGCCTGTCTTCTGGTGTGTGGGGCTGCTCCACGGATGCAGCTGTGCCTGGCTAGACTGGGCTGGAGCCGGTGATGGGCGCTCCCACTCACCCACCTGCTCCTGGCACAAGGGTGCTGAGCTGACTCTTGCACAGCCATACTCAGCACAGGGTAGCTCTGTGCAGCTTGGCCATGGCTGGGGACTGCAGGGAACGAGGTGGAGTTATGGCATTGGGTTTGGTGTTTAAACACCCAGTGGGTCAGGGCCACCATCGCAGGCAGCGAGAGTCCTGGCAGGACTCTGTGCCGGATTCACCATCTTCTCCCGTGTCCTTCCTCCATCCTGCCTTGCACTGTTCGGCCGTTTGATCCTGTCCCACAGGAGCTCCAGCCCCGCAGCATTTGTCCCTTGCTTCCGTCACAGGCACGGGCACCGCAGCTGCCGCCCCTTCCCGTCCCATCCTGCTGGGGCTGTGGCTGTGGCAGGATCGGCTGGCTGGCATCCGTGGGCCCTGGAGATGAGCTGGGAGAGCTCAGCCCCATGTCCTGCCCTGTTTCTCTTTGCCAGCCCCTGGAGGTGCAACCATCTGAACTCCTGGGCAGATTCCGGGGCTTTGCTGGGGCCCTGGGCTGACCATGGTGCATGGGAGCCCCAGCCCTCCACCCATGGGGCTGACAGCCCCTGTGCTGGGCGCTGTGTTTGGCTGCAGGGACCTGCACCGGGCACCTTCCTCCCGGTGTGCCCAGAGACATCCGTTGAGCCCTGACAGGCAGGGGGAAGGGAGCCCTTCCGCATCTGTGGGGAGGCTGCGGGCAGAACCTCTGGCCGGCAGCACACAGGCTGGTGAGCGCTGGCGATGGGGAAGCATGACAGCAAGAACCGACCCATGTGCAACTGTGGGGAAACCTCTTGGTGTTTTCTTCCGTGTTTCTCTCCGGGTGCCGGTGGCAGGAGGGGGCTCTAGCCCTGATGACGGAGCAGTGCTGCCCGGGCGGAGCACAGTGGCTCAGTCCAGCGAGGCCGGCGCTGACCCGGCGTTGCTGTACAGGCAGAGCAGCCGTCCTGCGGCAGGCCAGGCAGGGGTGCAGGCAGCGGCTGGGCTTCCTTTGTGGTGAACACGTAGGCGGGCGAGAGCAGCTGTGCTGGGATGGTGTGTGCTGGGATGGTGTGTGCCGGGGTGGTGTGTGCTGGCCACTGTCTCACCAGCAGCAGCAGAGGTGGGTGCAGGTGCTGCCGTCCCGGTGCCAGTTTTGTGCCCGCTAGCACAGAGGGCTCCACAGTCCCACATGTGCTGCAGCTGTGTCCCCCCACAAGCAGGGAGCTGGCTGTGCTGCCATCCCCGCATCTGCTCGTGCTGGGTCCCTCCCTGTGGTGGCCGAGCTGGTGCAGCCAGCAGCAGTTGCCTCCAGGTCCCAGCCGCTGCTGAGAACCACCAGCCCTGCCAAGCCCACGCTCCTCTGGCAGCTCCTGGCACAGGGCTCGGGCTCCCACACCATCAGCTGCCTCCTCAACCTCTTGCCCTCCCGGCAAGCTCAGCCCTTGAGGAGGTGGTGGCCGTGCCCTGGCAGAGGTTGGCACTGGCATCGGAGGGTCACAGCACCGTGTGCTGGAGCCCTGCCAGGGGCTGGCTGGAGGGTACTGGGCTCCCAGCTGGTGCCGGAGGCAGCTGCCCACATCTGGCAGACAGCTGCCGAGTGGCCCCACGGCGGGAGCTGCCGCCCCTGCCAGCAGCACTGTCTGCCCTGCCTGGCCCGGCTGCAGGATTAGGGGTGCGCGGGGATGGCGGTAATCCTGGGATCAGCACGACGGGAGGCTAATATTAACTCGTTTGCTGCCCACAGCAAGGACAAGCGCCTCGTGGCAGCACGTCCCCGGTGCGCTGCTCGGCTCAGCAGATCAGGCGGGGGCTGGTCTGCCTGCCCACTGCCCGTCCTGCCCACTCCCCAGCCCTGCTCACATCTCCTGCCTGAACAGAGGTGCCTGCCCGCAGGGCTGGGGTGTCGGGCAGCAGAACGACCATCCGAGAACCAGACCTGGTCCCTGTCGCCACTGTCATTCCCCCTCTGGCAAAGCTCTGGCCGGTTGGCCGGCTTGGTCTGCTCCCATGGCGTGTGTGCCGGCCAGGGAGCTGGGGCGGGCAGGGGCCCTGGCTACCATCAGTGCTGGCAGCTCCCCTGGCCTCGTCCCCGCTCCAGCCGGCGGCTCGGTGGGTGCTCCCTGACATGGTGACAGCTGTGGTGTTCCCTGAGCATGGCAGCTGGCACTGGTGTGGCCGTGGTGGCATGTGGGCCGGCTGAGCCAGGCTCTGAGCGTCCTGCTCAGAGCTGGGGGGCTGCAGGGTGCCGGCGCCTCGCTGGGGCTGCACTGGGTGGTGCCGGGGGAGCTGCAGTCCGGGGGGAGTGGGAGCCGGTGGCTCCTTCCTTCCTGCCCAGCCTGGAGAGGAGCGTGGAGCCGGGATGTCCTGGCTGCAAACCCTCCTCCTCCTGCCGAGGCTGCTGGCAGGCGCGAGCGGCAGCCCGGGGTCATCGCACCGGCGGCGCCCACGGCGCTGGAAACTTGGCGTGTGCCGTGCTGGCAGCGCGGGGCTGGGGCGGGTCAGGATGGGCTGTGGGGTGACCTCCTGCCCGGCCCATTGTCCTGCGCCGTGTCACCTTCCTATGCCTGCGCCGGTGCTGGGGACGAGCCGCCAGTGCCTGTCCTTGGGACATCTCCGTCTCAGGGCAGGGTGGGACCCTCCGGGCCCTGTCCCCTCCCCATGGCAGTGGCACCCCTGTGGGGGATGGCAGGGTGTCCCCTGTCCCCTCTCTGTCCTCTGCCTGCAGCATGGGCTGGGGGCTGAGTTCAGTTCACGGGCTGTGCTGGTGGTGCTGGGGGGGTCTCATAACTCCCCAGGGCTGGACAAGACCCTGTGCCGGTGCATGCTGCGGGAGGACAAGACACCCCAGTGGTCTGAGCATCCTCATGGTGCGGGACTGTGGTTTGGGGGTGCAGAAGCCCTGCCCAGCCCTAACCTGCCCCCCTGCTCCCCACAGTGAAGTTCATGCGGGAGGTGACCCCCTACATCAAGAAGCCCTCGCTGGTGTCAGACCTGCCGTGGGAGGGGGCCCCCCCACAGTCACCCAGCCTGAGCAGCAGCGAGGACTCGGGCTCCCCCCAGCACCAGGGCCCCCGTGACCGCAAGGTGATCCCACTCAAGATGTGCTTCGCTGCCAGGAACCTCAGCATGCCCGACCTGGAGAACAGGTGAGTGACCCCCGCACCCCCAGCCCGCTAGTTGCTGCTGAGGGGGGACTCCGTGGAGCCCCCAGGTGGGGGCTGCCTCTCACCACGGCTGTCACCTCCTGTTTTCCTCCCTGAGCTGGGAAAGGAAAGTCCGTGGAGTTTGGCCAGGGCCAGGACTGTGCCTCCCCCATGGGGCTGGCAGCATCCCCAGCCTACAGCAAGGAGGGCCCTGCAAATCCCCCACCTTTGCCTGCTGGCACTGGGCTGCACCAGCAGCTCCCCAGCACGTCTGGAGCCCCAAACCAGCGCATCCAGTTTGCCAGGCTGGGCACGGGCACCACTGCCCTGGCCCCACCAGCGCCACGTCCCCTGGCAGGCTGATCGAGCTGCACTCGCCAGACAGCAGGAACACGCTGATCCTGCGCTGCAAGGACACGGCCACGGCCCACTCCTGGTTCACCGCGCTGCACGCCAACATCACCGCGCTGCTGCCTCAGGTCCTGGCCGAGCTCAACGCCATGCTGGGTGCCGGCGGGGCCGCGGCCGGCAGCCGGGAGGTGAAGCACATCGCCTGGCTGGCCGAGCAGGTACACGTTGCTGGGGATGTCGTGGTGCCTGGGATGTGACAAAAATGCTGTTCTGGGAACGGGCGCTGCCTGGTGTCATCCCCAGGGACAGTGCTGGTGGGGCTGCGGTTGCTGCTGGGGAGCCCTGACACTGACCGGGGCACCATGCTCAGCCGCCATCCCCTGCCCCAGCCAGCTGTGCCCTGGCAAAGGCGACGCTGCTGTGTCCTCGGCCCCCTCTCTTGTTGGGATTTCCCAGCCGGAGATGCTCATCACCCACTTGCTTTTCTGCCAATTCACTGCCCAACAGCCACAGCCTGCCTGGGCACCACCGTGAGCTCGGCTCCAGGGGCTGCCCATGGTCCGGCTTTCTAGGCTGGCTGCTCTTGGTAGCGCCGTGTGTGGCTTTACATGGTCACTGCCACAAGCCCGGCAATGTGAAGTCACTGGTGTGGGGCCACCCTGGCTGTGGGCGCAGGAGTGAGGTGCTGGGCAGCAGCGAGTGCCAGCACCCCCGGTGCCCCTCACCATCTCTCTACCACCCCTGGTGCCCCGCACCGTCTCTTCAAGGCACGTCTGGACGGCGGGCGGCAGCAGTGGCGGCCGGTGCTGATGGCAGTGACAGAGAAGGACCTGCTGCTGTATGATGCCGTGCCCTGGACCCGGGACGCCTGGGCCTCCCCCTGCCACAGCTACCCGCTGGTGGCAACCAGGTGGGCTGGGGGGCTGGATCTGTCCCTGTGTCCCTGGGGACAGGCCCCCCTTGGCCACATCCAGCCCTTCTACTGGTGCATTGGCTCTTGCCGGAGCCAGGGGTAGACCCCAAAATACTGATGGGCAAGGGATGGGGTAGTGCTGCTGCTGCACTCCTGACCTCCCCCTTCTTCTGTTTCGCCCCCAGGCTCGTCCACTCAGGCTCGGGCCACCGCTCGCCCACCCTGGGCTCGGAGCTGACCTTCGCCACGCGGACAGGCTCTCGCCAGGGCGTGGAGATGCACGTGTTTCGTGTGGAGACCCACCGGGACCTCTCCTGCTGGACACGAGTCCTCGTCCAGGGCTGCCACGCTGCCGCCGAGCTCATCAAGGAGGTGACAGTGGGTGAGTGCGGCGGAGGGGACCCTGGGGCTCCCCCTTTCACCCCAGGGCTCTGGGTGCAACAGGACCCGGGCAGCTCAGGGGGACCTCTGCCTTGGGGGTGTCAGGGGCAGGGGGCGGGCAGGGGGCTGCAGCTGCCGGTGCCAGGGGCTGAGGGTGCTGGTGCCGCAGGCTGCACGCTAGCGGGGCAGGGGGTGCAGCTCTGCCTCCACTACGAGGGCGGCTTCACCATCAGCCGGGAGGAGCCAGGCGGCAGTGCCATCCTCTTCCGCTACCCCTACGAGAGGCTGAAGATGTCGGCGGATGACGGCATCAGGACCCTCTACCTGGACTTCGGGGGCCCCGAGGGGGAGCTGGTGAGGAGGGGGCAGCCGGGCTCACCTCCTGACTCGGGGGGGCTTCCTCCAGGGCTGGCTCCTGCTTCCCCCATCCCTGCAGCATCCCGGCTGCCTTGATCCCCTACCCACCGGGTACCGCTGGTGGGAGCTCCCAGTCTCAGCTGTGAGTGCCCCCCATGGGGTCTGGTGTGCCGGTGGGGGGCTGACACCACTCTCCATTTCCCCCCAGGCACTGGACCTGCACTCCTGCCCCAAGCCCATCGTCTTTGTCCTGCACACCTTCCTCTCAGCCAAAGTCACTCGCATGGGGCTGCTGGCATAGGTGGTCCCTGCCTGCCCCCCCCGTCACAAACCAGCCAGTGAAAGTGGAGGGACCCCCAGCCCTCCTGCCCCACCAGTGCCTTGCTGGGGCCGGGACTCGCCGCCCCGAGAGCCACCAGGGCTGTGGCAGGACGACTGACTGGGGGGAGCCCCTCCAGCTACATGGCAGCACTCCCAGCCCCCCAGTGCCCCCCGGGCACAGACACCAGCTTTAATCCCCCCGGGCCTGAAGCCATTGCTGATCTCACCACTTGTGCCTTGGAGTGGGGCCAGCCCACCGCCCCCACCCCCCCCTGCCTGGGGGACTCCCCGGTGCTCCCTGCACTGTTCTGGGGGAGCCTCCCCTGCCTTGGGGCTCCCCCTGAGGGGTCACATTGTCCCTGCATGGGCTGGAGCCCCCATTGCTGCAGCACGGGGTCCTCTTGCCCCACTTAGGCTGGGGCACACACACTTGTCTTACTGGGGACACTCAGGGGTACAAAAGGGGTTGATCCCCCCCTCACTGCCAGCAGGGCAGGGTGTGGCAGTGACCCCCAAACCTCCCAAAGCCAGAAAACTGAAGCTGAGTCTCTGCTATGCTGGGCAGAGGGGCTGGGGCTGCCTGGGCCCAACCGGGGGGCCCCCCCCAAAGCTGTGCTGACCCCATGGCCCCCCCACACCCTGCAGCCTGGGCCCCCCTGTCCGGGAGCTGCTGTGCAGGTCCAGCCCCCGCTGCCGGGGGTCGCAGGCCCCTGCAGGTTTGGGGCAGGATGTGTAGACTGATGCACTTTCGCTTTTTGTACTTTTCGTCTCCCTGGGGCGGCAGCTCCCTCACCCCGGGGTGCTGGGGGAGCCCTGGGTGTGGTGCAAGCAGGACCCCCAGGGCCCCCCTCCCGGCTGAGACTCCGTTACCCTCAGCCAACTTCTGCTGCACGTCTTTCTGCTTCTCAGGGGCTGTGCTGGCCCGGGGCCATGGGGTGCTGGGGGTGCCAGCCCCCAGCCTGGGGTTGGGACTTGCACACAAGCACTACAGGTCCCGGCCCCCCCGCCGCGGGCACCGCACGCTCCTTCTATTTTTGTATTCTTTGTAAATCGCTATTTATATCAGATTGCCTTTTCTGGGGGCTCCGAGTCTCACTCTGGGGGTGCTGGGGTTGCAGCAGCGGGTGCCTGGGCGGGCTGCAGGTGTCAGAGTGTGGGTGTCGCAGTGCAGGTGTCACAGTGTGGGTGCCGCAGGCTGTGTGCTTGACTGGGGGGGGGGGACAGTTAATTCCCAGTACAGCACATGTAGGGGGTGAGCAGTGCTGGGCTGTCCGGTACCGGAAACTGGGCTGTACTGGGCAGAGCCTGGAATGGAGCTGCTGGGGGGGACTGGGGTGCCTCTGGTGGGCGTGGCTGGGGCAGGGGGGCCGGTGCAGCGGCGGGTGGGGGATGTCTCCGGTGTCACAGACACCCGCGGGTGCTGGGAGGGCAGTGGGATGGGCTCAGCACAGGGCGGGGGGGGATGGAGGGGGGTGTGTGTGAACAGCCTCCGTGTCCGCACGCGTGTGCTGGGTGTGCCCGAGGGGCGGGGCACAACTCCGAAGGGGCGGGGCGCGGGTGGTCTGGCCGCACGGCTGTGTGCGCATGCGCGGCTCAGAAAGAGGCGGGGCATGGGCGGAGGGGGCGTGGCGCGGGATGACCCCGTCCCGCGGCCGGGTGCGCAGCCGCAGTCGCGGCCGGTCCCGCGGGCCCCGCAGCCGCCACCGGGCTGGGCCGCGCCAGGAGCGGCGACACCGGGCGATGAGATGACAGCGCCCACCCTGCAGGTACGGACCGGGGCGGGGGGACTGTCGGAGCCGGGCCTCCTCCCGCTGCGCTGGGACGCCGCGCCGGAAAAAGGCCTCAGCCGGTCCCGGGGCGGTGTGGTGCGGTGCCGGCCGGGGAAAGGCCTCACCCGGTGCCAGTGCCGATCCAGGACAGGTCTCCCTGCGCCGCTGCCGGGCCCCGTGGGGGCGGCCTCACCCAGCCCCGGGCCCTGGCGGGGGGACGGAGGCCTCCTCCTGCCGGGCGCTGCAGACGGGGCCCCGCCGGCCGCCCCGGTGCGAGCGGGCCCGGCCCCTCGCGGGGGCGGTGGGAGAGAGCCTCAGCTGGCCCTCGGGGCCGCTCCCCGGCTCACGGCGCTGCCTCCTCCCCCGCCAGAAAGCCATCGACCTGGTCACCAAAGCCACCGAGGAGGACAAGGCCAAGAACTACGAGGAGGCGCTGCGGCTGTACCAGCACGCCGTGGAGTATTTCCTGCACGCCATCAAATGTGAGCCGGGGCTCCGGGGGTGCTGGGGCTGCGGCGCGGGGCCCCTGGTGATGCCTGGGGGGTTCTGTGCAGATGAGGCTCACAGCGAAAAGGCGAAGGAGAGCATCCGAGCCAAGTGCATGCAGTACCTGGACCGGGCGGAGAAGCTGAAGGAATATCTGCGCAGCAAGGACAAACACGGCAAGAAGCCAGTCAAGGAGTCCCAGAATGATAACAAGGGGTGCGTGGGGGTGTGGGGCCCCTCCCTGCCCAATGGTGATGCTGGCGGGACCCTGCTGCCACACCAGGGCTTGTCTTGCTCCTGACCCAAGTCCACTCTCCCTAGGAGCGACAGTGACAGTGAGGGCGAGAACCCCGAGAAGAAGAAGCTGCAGGAGCAGCTAATGGGTGAGGGGCTGTGGTGGCCATGGGGTCAGCGGGCGGATTCCTGAACAGCTGCAGCAAGGAGTGGCTGCAGGATGAGGGACAGGCTGTGGGATGGGGGCCCCGGGTTGTGTTGCTGGGGCCTGGTAGCCCCCAGACCTGCCTCTGTGCCAAGAGGCAGGAGTTGGTGTGCGTGGAGGGTTTGGTGGGGAGGGACAGGGGCTCTGGCTGTCGCAGCACTCGGCAGACGTTGGGAGCGCGGTGCCCATGCAAGCAGAGCTGCCCCCTCACAGGTGCCATCATGATGGAGAAGCCCAATGTGCGGTGGAGTGACGTGGCTGGCCTGGAGGGAGCCAAGGAGGCACTGAAGGAAGCTGTGATCCTGCCCATCAAGTTCCCGCACCTGTTCACTGGTGAGGGTCGCGGCAGCACTGTGGCTGCCACCTGCCCACGGACGAGGTGCTGTGGGGCAGCAGCTGGGGCGAGTGTGTGCAGGGAGGTGACCTGGAGCAGGGGGGATGCATGTCCCTGCGGGCCCATGCAGATCCACCCTGCGCAAAGTTGTCAGAGCCATGACAGTGGCCTCTGTCGCAGGGAAGCGCACGCCCTGGCGCGGGATCCTGCTCTTTGGACCCCCTGGCACCGGCAAGTCCTACTTGGCCAAGGCTGTGGCCACCGAGGCAAACAACTCCACCTTCTTCTCTGTGTCGTCCTCAGACCTGATGTCAAAGTGGCTGGGAGAGAGTGAGAAGTAAGCGGGCATGGGGACACACGGTGGCTGCAGGCTGGCTCCTGGCATCCCCACAGCTGGGCTGGCAGTGCCGGAGTTGCTGCCAGCATCAGTGAACCCTGTTAACACAGATAATGGGTGGCAGGGGCAACCAACTGCCAGCACAGGGTTCCCAAGGCTGTCACGGGCTCTGGGTGCCACTGGGGCTGCAGAGGGTCCCTGAATGGGGACCCCGTCCCCTGCCTTGTTCCCAGGCTGGTGAGGAACCTCTTTGAGCTGGCACGGCAGCACAAACCCTCCATCATCTTCATCGATGAAGTGGACTCGCTGTGCAGCTCCCGCAACGAGAATGAGAGTGAGGCGGCGCGGCGCATAAAGACGGAGTTCCTGGTGAACATGCAGGGTGCGGGGGGGGTCCCAGGCGGGAGGGGGGTGGGAGGAGCTGCTGGATGTCTTTATCCCGCAGTTCCCTGTGAATCGCGCTGAGCTGTCCCTGGCCATGTCCCTGGGCAGGTGTGGGGAACAGCAGTGACGGGATCCTGGTGCTGGGTGCCACCAACATCCCCTGGGTGCTGGACTCGGCCATCAGGAGAAGGTGAGCAGGCCACAAGCCACCCCTGCTCCTGGCAGGGTCTGGCAGCGTGGGGGGGGCTCACCCTGCCTCCCACCTGCCCTGCCCACAGGTTTGAGAAGCGGATCTACATCCCGCTGCCCGAGGAGGCAGCACGGGCACAGATGTTCAAGCTGCACCTGGGCAACACCCCGCACAGCCTGACAGACGCCAACGTGCAGGAGCTGGCGCGCAAGACTGAGGGCTACTCGGGGGCCGACATCAGCATCATCGTGCGGGACGCGCTCATGCAGCCCGTGCGCAAGGTGCAGTCGGCCACGCACTTCAAGAAGGTGAGTGGGGCTGTTCCGGGACGGGTCTATCCCAGGGGGCTCCTTGGCCACAGTTGGTGCCGTGGTCCCGTCCCACCTGCCAGCGCCATGCTGTGCCGTAGGTGCGTGGTCCCTCCCGCACCACCCCCGGTGTCATCGTGGATGATCTCCTGACGCCGTGCTCGCCAGGTGACCCCGGTGCCACCGAGATGACCTGGATGGAGGTGCCCAGTGACAAACTGATGGAGCCCATTGTCTCCATGGTGAGTGTGGTGGTTACACAGCACAGCATGGGGGTGGGCACCTATCTGGCCATGTTCTTGTCCCTCAGCACAGCTGCCTGTCCCTAGGCGAAGGCTATGGCTCCTGGGGGAGGATATGGCTCCTCAGTCCCTCTGACCTGTCCCCCCGCCACGGTGCTGAGCCCCCAGGGCAGGGCTGGGTGCTGGGGAAGGCCCTGGTCTCCCCTTGGCCGCTCCCACCCTGGTGTCTGGGCTCAGCCCCCCTATCCCTGCATTGCAGTCAGACATGCTGCGCTCGCTGGCCACCACCCGCCCCACCGTGAATGCTGAGGATCTCCTGAAAGTGAAGAAATTCACGGAGGACTTTGGGCAGGAAGGCTAAAGGAAGGGGGAGGAGGGGGTGTGGGGCTGGGGTGGCTGTGCTGGCCCCTCCCTCCCACCCTGGCTGTGCCAAACAGGTTCGTCTTCCCCTCACGACTACCCCCTCAGACTGCAGCACCTGGCAGGGTGCAGGGAGCACAGCTGGGGAGGCTGACACTACTTTTGGGGGGGGGGCCAATCATGGCCTGGGTGGCTGGATGCTCCCCTTGGCTGTGCCCCACCCCATTCTTCTTCCTGCTCTTTTTTATTTTTTAAATTAATGCTGCTTTGGGTTCTGTCGTGTTTATATGAAAATAAAAACAATCCAAAAGCTTCAGTCCACACCCAGCCCCTCCCTGAGGCTCTGACTGCATTGGGGGCCACCCACCCCACCACCGACAGGCAGGAGACTACAGGGGCTGCTGTCTGTCCCCGGGGGTTGCAAGGCTCCCCCCCCCCCACCCAGGGGCCTGTGCCTGCGCAGGGCACTGTGAGACTGCCCACACCATGACACTGGGCCCCAAAGGCACCCCGGAGCGGGGCTTCTTCCTAGACCCATGAAATAATTTTTGGTGCCAAAATGCAGCCAGAGTCAGGCTCCTGGTGGCCACACCAGCCGCCCCCCCCCCCCCCACCTTGCCTACCCAGAGAAAAGCCAGGGAGGGGGCAGGAATGGGCAGGAGCTGCCCTAAGTCCTCATGGGCTGTATTGGCTGCAGTAAAGCCCTGTGGAACTCCCTGGGCCGCAGGTCTGTGCTGCTTTCACTGGAGAGCTGAGGCACCAGCACAGCTGGTGTCCAGGCACCCACTTGCAGGAGGTCAGTCCATCAGCTCCATCCAGCTGACGTTGGTGAAGGTGCGGGGGTCCATGCGATCAATGTACAGGATCCCGTCCAGATGGTCCATCTCGTGCTGCACGATGCGGGCGGCCCAGCCCGTTGCCTCCCAGCTCACTGGTTTCCCGCACTCGTCCACCCCTGTGGCCCAGAGAAGGGAGGTAACAGGGGAGGAAGGTGAGGGGAGTGTCCCACCTGGGGCAGGATGGTGCGGTGCAGCGGGTTCGGTACCAGAGACGTGCACAGCCCAGTGCCGCGGGACGTAGGCAGAGAAGCCGTGGAGGCTGGCGCAGCCCTCAGGGCCGGTAACGAGGCGGGAGTCCAGGACACGGAGCACCGGGTTGACGAGGAGCCGCAGCGGGAAGGGCTCGATGCAGTGTGCGCGGCGCAGCGGTGGCGGGTACTGCTCGCACCGCGCCAGGGTCAGCTCGGCGGCGAACACCCGCAGCGGGACCCCCAGCTGCGGGGCGCTCAGCCCCAGGCACGGCCCCCGCCGCAGCCCGGCCGCCAGCGCCGCCGCCAGCTCCCGCAGCTCGGGGCCGCCCAGGCGCTCCGGGCCCACGGTAGCGGCGGTTGCGCGGAGCACCGGGGCTCCCACCTGGCACGGGGTGGCGAACGGCGGGACGGGCGGGCCCAGCACCCGCCGCCGCAGCGCCCGCCAGTACGAGCGCTCCCGTTGGCCCCAGCCCGCCGCGTCCCCGCACCCGCGGCCCGGGGGCCGGTACCGAACCCGCTCCAGCAGCCGCAGCGCCGCCGCCATAGAGCCACCTGCGCGCGCAGCCGCGGCGGCCGGGACAGCGCCGCCTGGCGGCGCGGAGGCCGCTGAGTGAAGGCAGGGGAAAAGGGTGGGCGCTGCCCGGCGCTGGCGGAGGGGAGGTTTTAGGGGCAGGGGGCGGCCATTTATTCTTCCTCTTCTCCCTCCGGGTGTAGGGCGCTGCTCTCCGGCGCCGGTTCCTCTTCCTCATCGCCCGGTGGCGGCAGGAGAAAAGCCAGTGGCTCCCGGAGGGCGGCCACGTCGATGCAACCCAGGCGGCCAAAGCGCTGCAGCTGGGTGGGGGGGACACCTGGTAAAGAGCAAGAGGGGGCTTGGCTGGGAGCCCATAGGCAACAGGAACCCCCACAGCAATACACAACCCACTATTCCTCGTGGCGGGGGTGTCACGAAATGCCAACCCCAGGGTCTCACCCAGCGCCTGAGCGATCTGTGCCGGGGGAAAGAGGACCTGGAGGCAGCGGTTGAGGTAGGGCAGCAAATCTTCCAGAAAGGCTGTGCAGAACTGGACGAAGAGCTCCTGCTCCCGCCCGCTGAATGCCGCCTCCTCCGCGCGGTGAAAGGCCAGGATGGTTTTGGTCACCTGGAGCGAAAGGAAAAGTCTTTAGTTTCTGAAAAAGTTGTTAATTCTCCCCGTAGGTGGGAGGAAAGGAGGTTGGAGCCATGGGGCGTCAGGGCTCTGCTCCCACGAAACAAGTGCCAAGACCAGAGGAAACAGCCTCAGGTTGCACCAGGGGAGGTTGAGGTTGGATCTTGGGAACAATTTCTTCCCCAAAGGGCTGTCGGGCATTGGAACAGGCTGCCCAGGGCAGTGGTGGAGTCACCATCCCTGGAGGGGTTGAACAGGCTGGAGATGAGGTTCTCAGGGACATGGGTTAGTGCAAGGGCTGGGGAAATGGTTGGACTCAATGATCTTGAGGGCCTCTTCCAACCAAAATGATTCCATAATTCTATTCTATGAACACTTGGGGCAGGGAGAACTCATCCCTGTGCTCCCCCACGACACAGCCCAGCCCTGTTCCCCAGTGCCTCACCTCCCTGAGTGCATC
Organism: Streptopelia decaocto; assembly: GCF_964273445.1. NCBI lineage: Eukaryota > Metazoa > Chordata > Aves > Columbiformes > Columbidae > Streptopelia > Streptopelia decaocto. Next base: position 5,849,885 of record NC_138666.1, on the reverse strand, counting down.
CTCCAGGCAGGCAGTGACGTCCTGGGCCAGGGCGACGGGGCAGCAGAGCCGCAGGTCATTGAAGGCGACGAGGAGGCCGTTGAGGAAGCAGGCAAGGGGCGGGAAGTTCAGCAGCACCATGGGTGGCTGCAGCGTCCCTGGCTGGGCCACGGGCACTGGCACCGCTGCGCTGCTCCCCAGGACAGCCGGGGCAGTGATGAGCGTGTAGGAATTCATCTCCTCCCGAAATTTCTCCACCGTCTCCTCCACTGCCTTTGCAAAAGCAGCAGCGGCCACGCGCTGGAAGAGCGGGGCCAGCTGCCCGCGGAAATCGGCCCCCACTCTGCTGAAGGAGAGGCCAAAGTACATGCACTGCCCCAGCAGCGAGTCCAGGCGGGCACCCACCCCGCGCTGGAGATCGCGCTCCAGCGCCCGCAGGAACTCGGAGACCTTCTGCAGCACCCAGCCGTGGAAGATGGCTCCCTCATTGACGGCCTGCCCCTCGGCGGGCACCAGTGGCTCCTCATCGGAGAAGATGGCGCGGTACTGGGTGACAATGTCGAAGAGGTGGACGCGACAGGCCTCGATGGTCTTGGTGATGTGGAAGTAGGGGTCGTCGTCGGGGATGGCAGCCTGGATAGAGCGCAACCAGGCGTCCCGCGCCTGCAGGAACTTGATGCGCAGCTCGGCCTCTGTGAAGACGTCCATGCGGCGCAGGTAGCTGATGATCCGCAGGCAGGCCGGCAGCTGCACGTTGGTGCGGAGCTGCTGAACAAGCTGGTTCAGCATCAGCTGGGCGGACTGGCGCACCTCGTCCACTATGCTCTGGGAGGGAAAGACAGGCCTCAGTGGCGGGGCCGTGCGTGGAGCATGCGCGGGGCAGGGCCGGTGCGGGACCCACCTGGATGACGGGGATGCTGCTGTGCTTCTTCTCCAGCCGGCGCACGTAGGCAGCGAGCTCCAGCGCCTCCTCATAGTAACCATTGCGGACACAGGTGTCCATGAGCTGCGGGATCTCCAGGATCTCCAGGATCTCCGTGTGCCGGTTCAGTGTCAGGCTGTTCATCCGCCGGCTGCAGGCAATCTCCTCAGCGTCACGCATGAAGTTCCTGTGGGACCGGGATGGGATCAGCACCAGGGTCCCCCCTGTGCAGCGGGTGGGCCCTGGGACCACCCACCCATCCCGGCCTCTCCCCAGCGTCACCCAGGGCCCCTCCCAGCGCTGCCTCTGTTGTCCCAGCACCAGGGTTCCTTACCCAGTGTGCAGACAAATGAGCCAAACTCAGCACAGACTGGTCATTAGAGGGCTGCACATGTCCGGATGCTGGAATAAAGCCAGCATGCCAGCAAGAAAAGTAGCAGCTGTTATATACAAAATCTTATCACGCTCAAAGCAGCCCTAAAGAGCCAAATGGTGACACATCTGCACATTGCATTACGTGATCCTTTGAGCTTGTAACGAGCAACACTCAGCTAAAAGACACTCTATCCAACAGCCTCCAGATCTGTGTTAGAACAAGACTCATCTAATCATGCAGGTTCAAAATGTCTCAAGCCGCCAGGTCAGTCTGTCTGATCAGGTGTTTTACAAGTCACCCTTGTCTTTGTCAGACTGACCCAAAACTGGAAGGATTTACGTACCTTTAGGGCAGCAATTGCTAAGAAGATTCACTTTTAAGCGGTATTGACAACACCTCCAGCCCAGTCGCAGCTGCCCCGCCCTCACTGGGTCCAGCACCAGGAGCCCTCTCGCTGCCCCCGGCCCCCTCAGCCCCGTCCCAGCGCGCCCGGTCCCGCCCCGCTCCCCCCGAGGGCCCCGGCCCCGCACCGGCAGGCGTCCTGCAGCGCGGGCAGGCGCTCCAGCAGGCTGCCCAGGCGGCTCTCGATGCCGCCGAAGCCGCGGCCGGCGCTGCCGGTGCACTCGGCGGAGCGGATGAACGCCCGGTAGTGCTCGAAGGCCAAGCGCCGCGTCTCCGCGCCCACCCGCGCCCGCTCCGCCGCCAGCCGCGCCGGCTCTCGGCCCAGCTCCGCCAGCCCCAGCGCCGCCAGCTCGGCCACGTATGCGGAGAGCTCGGGGCCGCCGGGCCCGGCCGGGCCGTGCAGCCAGGCCAGCAGCCGCGCCTCCTCCGCCGCCATCGCGCCCGGGGCGGCCGCCGCGTCACTTCCGGCTGCTCCGGTTCCGGTTCCGGCGCGGCCACACGTGCGCGGTGCGGGGCGATGCGGCCGCTGACGGAGGCGGAGACGCGGGCGGTGTTCGAGAAGCTGCAGCGATAGTGAGCGACCGGGCACCGGGAGGGACCGGGCACGGGGGTTCGGAGGGGCCGGAGACCGGCAGGGTCCGGGGATCGGGAGAGACTGGGCACGGGGGCGGCGTGGGGACGGAGACCGGGGGGAGCCGGGCACGGGGAGGGACCGGGAGCGCGGGGCGGAGGGACCCGCGGGGCCGGGCTCACGGGGTCTCTCCCCGCAGCATCGGTGAGAACATCCAGCTGCTGGTGGACCGGCCCGATGGCACCTACTGCTTCCGCCTGCACCGAGACCGCGTCTTCTACCTGAGGTGAGCGGGTGGGGGACACGGGAGGGCTGGGACAGCGGCGGGTCCGGGCGGGGCGTACGGGGGCTCCGGTACCCGCCCCAGCTCTGCCCCGCTCCCCACAGCGAGAAGCTGCTGAAGGTGGCCGCCAGCGTCCCCCGGGACAACCTGGTGTCACCCGGCACCTGCTTCGGGAAGTTCACCAAGACGCAGAAGTTCCGGCTCAGTGTCACAGCCCTGGATTTCCTGGCGCCCTACGCCAAGGTGGGACACGGGCCCCCCGGCCACCCTGCCCTGCGTTACCCCCTGCCCCGGGTCACCGCCAGCCCCACGTCACCTCCCAGTCTTGTGTCACCTCCCAGCCCCACATCACCCCCCTGCCCCGTGTCACCTCCCAGCCCTGTGTCACCCCAGCCCCTCACAGCCCTGTGTCCCCGCAGTTCAAGGTGTGGGTGAAGCCCGGCTCGGAGCAGTCCTTCCTCTACGGCAACCACGTCCTGAAGTCGGGGCTAGGCCGCATCACGGAGAACACGGCGCAGTACCAGGGCGTGGTGGTTTACTCCATGGCCGACGTCCCACTGGTGAGCGCCCGGCACAGCCCCTGTGCTGCCCAGGGCTGGGCTGTGGGGAAAACCCACTCTCACCTCCCCGTCACCCCCCCAGGGCTTCGGGGTGGCCGCCAAGTCCACACAGGAGTGCCGGAAGGTGGATCCCATGGCCATCGTGGTGTTCCACCAGGCTGACGTCGGGGAGTACGTGCGGAGCGAGGACACGCTGACCTAAGGGACATCAAGTGCTTCTGTGCTGAACAGACCTTGTCCTGCACCGTCGGTGCAGCCGTGGCGCACGGAGCCACACGGAGCCCCCCGAGCGAGGCTGGGAGCTGCCAGCACGTGGCCCCACACCCCCAGGGGTGCTGCCAAGGCAGGAGGAGCTGTCCCTGTGCCAGCCCTGTCCCTGCTGCAGATAAAGCCAGTTCCTTCTCCGCGAGTGCCTGTGTCTGGTGTGGGGCTGGGGGGCTCAGCCCTCCCCCTGCTGCGAGTGCTTCTGCCCTGGGGCAGCGCGATGCTCCCGGTGCGTCTCCAGAGGGGAGAAATGCTGCCTTCAGTTTGGAAAGTGACGCCGGTGTAGGCTTACAGCCCCGGGGGGGCTCACAGCCCTGGGGGAGCCGTCAGGGAGGGAGGGATGGGGCAGGACTTGCTTCGTCCGGGCTGGCAGAGCAGGGATGGCAGCAGTGGGTGGTGATGCTCCCCAGAGCGTGTGCCGGGGACTCCTTTATTGGGGTTCTGGCAGAAAAAACACATTGGGACACAGAGAGGCAGGGACTCAATGAACCGACCCAGCACACAGAGTTCAGGCGATCGCTTCACACTTTTCTGTCGGGGTCATTTCAGCAGAGGCAGGGCCAGAGCTGGAGGCAGGAGCAGTGACAACGCTCCCTCCTGGCAGCAGGATCCAGCCCGTCCCGCTTTGCAGCGGGCAGCTCGCTGACGGAGCGCTGTGGGCAGCAGCAGCGGGGGCTGGTCCTGCCGCGGCTCCGGGCGCTGCTTTAGCACTGCCGCCTGCCCGAGGGCTGCGCGTTGAGCAGGCGCTTCAAGCAGTGGAGCTGCAGGAGCCCGGAGAGGATGATGACGCAGCTCTGAGCCATCGACCACCAGTTGATGTAGCTCTGGTTGGACTCCAGGAGGAAGGAGTCGGCCCCTTTCCGCATCCGGGCGAAATTGTAGAACCGCCACATGTGGAAGATGTGACGCTGCAGCTTCTGGGTGCTGAACTGCGGGAGGGGGACACACGGCCATGGCCAAGCCCGGCGCTGGCCGAGCCGTGCCTAGAGCTATCTGCCCGGCTCAGCCTTAAGCTCAGCTGCAGCTTAACACCTGTCTGGGTTCCCTTGGGAGGACGTGCCCATCCCCGTTGCATGAGAGCACCCTGCAGTCACCCTGACACTCACCTCAATTGCCTCCAGGGTGTCGTTCAGCTCTTTCCTCTCTCCCAGCTGCTTGTTTTCCACAGTGAAGCCTTCGTAGTAGACACCAAAGCTCAGATACACCTGCATGAAGCCAAAGTGGTTTTGCCGGTTGTCCAGGCACAGCTGGTAAAACCCTGGGGGGAGAAATGAGGCTGTTGTTCGCTGGTAGAAGAGCTGGGACTGGGCAGAGCTGTCCCCAGCGCTCGATGCTCGTCCTTCCCTCTGGGGAGGGAGCTGCGATCGGAGCAATCGGTTGTCTGGGCAGGCTGGAGCTGCTGCTCTGCCCACAGGTGGGACGGGACCAGGGACCTGTCTCCTTGGTGGGGAAGCTGATCTGTCCCCGCACGTGCTGGGACGCGCCGAGCTGGAAACCGCTGGGGTCAATCGCCGTGGCCCGGACGTTCCTGTCGTTGCCGATCCCCGTCGCCCGCTGGACCTGGAGGCAGAAACACCCATGGGGCATTTGTGGGTCTGACTGCACCCAGGAAACACAGCCGGGAGACCACAGGAGCCCCTGCACACAGGGCAGGGACCCAGCAGGGGCTCTGCTGGGGGTGCTTTTGGGGTCCTGTGGGGAGCTGCCTCCTTCATCGCTGTGAGCCAAGGCTGGAATGGCCTCCAGCGAGCTGCCAGCTACAGGTAAGAGAAAAAAACCCAACCTGCAGCCCTGGGTGAGGAACCCTGCGGTTCCCAGCGCTGCTCATGGGGCTACAGGTGCTTGCACAGACCCCACGACCCCCATCTGGCTCCCCAGCGCCTGGATCGAGTGCTGCTGGCACTACCACAGCTGCCAGACAGTTGGGTAAATGGAACTGTGCCGAGCCCAGGACTGAGCCCCAGGGCTGTGCCAAGCCCAGGACTGAGCCCTGTCCCTGTGGCGTGGATCTGCCGAGTGCAGAGCTGAGGGAAGCTGCCAGCACTGGCACAGCCATGCCCAGCTCTCTTTCAACCAGCCTCCCGTGAACAGGAGATTAAAGGGCTGCAGGTCACCCTGTGGGAAGGGGACAGGTACAGGGACAGGCAGATGGGGCTGTGCTGCAGCTCGGGCAGAGCTGAGGGCTGTGCCGCGGCCTCCAGCCAGCCCGACGAGGGGCAGAGCCCAGCGGTGCTGGGACACCCCACAGCTCCCTGCCAGTGAGCTCTGACCATATCCAGAGCTCTCAGCACTGCTTTATGGTTTTAGAACAGGTATTTAGAAAATCAAATGGGATGGATGATGCCTAAAAAGCACGATCCCTAGGATGAAGCAAAGTGACTGCAGCCGCAACCAAGGGCTGTTGTGTTGAAAGACAAAACCTCCACCCTGGGGGCAGCAGGTCTGGAGTTCAACCAGCAGTGCATGGGCTTCATCCCGCGGGGTCGCCTTCCACCCAAGAGCCTGGCTGCAGGACAAGGTGAGGAGGATTGCCCAGCGCAGACCTGCCGGGTCCCCAGGGGAGGCAGCCAGCGCCGGCCACGGAGCTGCTGCCACGTGGGGCTGATCCGGCACAGCCATTCCCAGTCCCTATCAGCAGCTGCTCAGCACCAGCAGCGTCCTGGGACGTGTCCCTTGCCACTCACCTCGTAGCTGAAGAAGAAGCTGCCACTCTGGCGTGCGAATTGCCAGAAGCACTCCATGGAGCCAGCAGGGATGACAATGGCAAAATCGTAGCGATCCGCCCCCTGGAAGGGGGAGTCCTGGGCAGACCCGCTCGGGGGCTCGGTCCCGGGGCAGCCAGCAGGGCCCAGCAGTGCCACGAGCACCAGCAGCAGCATCCTGCCTCCCAGTGTCATCCTGCGCCCCAGTATCCTGTGTCCCACCCCAGCGCACTCTCTGCCAGGCAGGGCAGCAGCAGGACCAGGGCAGGGATAATCATTAACTGATCATTAACTGCCCCACAGCAGTTGCTGGCAGTGCAAGGGCTGGTGTCAGAGGACCATGTTCTGATCCTTAGGGTGATCCCGGTGCAGAGCAGGAGCTGGTCCGGCTCCTCCGTGTTGGACCCAACCCAGCCTAGCCCCTGGCAGAGCTCGAGGCTGCGGTGAAGCAGCATCCAGTCCCCAGCAGCACCGAACTGTCCCCAGTGGCACAAAGCTGTCCCCAGCCAGCCCCGCTCCTTTGCAGACCAACACTCTGCCAATCTGTGTCCTCTGAACAAGCAAATTGAGCAGGAAAAGTGTTTTTACCTCAAGAAACTCACCCAGGCTCTCCCTGGGCTGCCTGAACAGGGTGCGCAGTGTCCCCCACACACCAGCCATTTGCTATGACACTGTCCCTGTGTGGTGTGAACACGTCTCCTTCCCATGGGGCACAACCAGACACTTACTGGCCCAGTTCGTGGCTCACATCAAGCTCCTCAGCCCCAGTTTGCTCAGAGCCCAGGGAAAGGGTTTGACAAGCCCAAGGGGAGGGAAAGGCCCAGCCAGAGCCAGGTGACGAGGGACATGCGGTCCCACAGCTGCAGCTGAAGGACAGAGGGGACGCAGGTGTTCCCAAACAGACTCATACCCAGCACTGGCTCTACAGGGACAGAGCCGGGAGGTGAAATGGTCCCTGCATCCCCCGAACTTTTAACTCATCAGAAATCCCATCGAGAAGCTGCTGCTCTGCACCTCTGCTGCTGCGGCAGCAGTGGTACCTCCGGGGCATCGCGGTGGGACCCAAACCGCTGCTGACACCCAAACCACTGCTGACCCGACACCCCCAGCCCAGCCGGCTCGGGGGGAACAGGGATCCCCCCTTTCCCAGGGTGGGCAGGGACCACCCCCCAAACTGCCACGTTCCCACCCAAGGTACAAATTCACACTTATTACAACTCTCAATATCCAACAAGAAAGGAACTTTATTTTATAGACGGGCAGTGGAACATAGGCTCCAGCTTTGGCACCTGCAGGTAAGAAACAGGGTCCTGGGGCTCGTGTGCTCAGGGACTGTGTGGGAGAAGTGTCAGTACAACAGGACCAAAATCAGTAAGTTCTACAACTTCTAACATGGGAACAACCAACATTGAAGTACTGAAACAAAATAATGTTTTTGAAGCCTCAAAGCTGGGAGGTCATCTACAAAGCAGAAAGAAATGTGAAAGAAGGAAAAAAAACCACCACAAAGCCAATGACCTGACCTGAATGTCCTGCAGCCCAGCAGCTCTGGGACTCAGTGCTGTCCCACAGCACACTGGCCGCAAACAGATGAAACAAGCAATTCACAGTTTAGACAGTTAAAACACAACAACAGCCACTGATGGGATTATCCTGCACTGAGCAGAGAAAAACATAATTTCCACAGCCTCTGGGCTTGGATTTGTTCTGCAAAGGCTGCAGGTGGCAGGAAGGGTCCCAGTCCCAGGTGTTTCTGTGCAACCAGGCTGCGCAGCTTCTGCCGCTGCAGGAGACCCAAACTCACAGCTACACCGGAGAGACAAGGCTCCTTGGTTCTGGTCAGATGCAGTTTCCAGCTGTTGCAGCAGTTCCGGGTACCGTGAGCTGGAGGGGTCACCACGCCAGCCCAACACCCCCGGGGACGAGCGCAGCAGCCTCCTCACTGCTGCTGCTCCAGTCCATCTTTCAAAAGAAAAAAAAATCAGAAAGTTTTTGCACCAAAGGTCCCATGGCTCCCGACTTTAGAGGATTCCCAGCTTTTTCATGGTCCGCCAGCGATCCTTGATCATCACCGGGGTACGGTTCTGGAAGGGGTATTTCTCGCAAATGGCTTTCCACCTCCCTTCGCCAAACTTCTTCACACCGTCCTTGATCCACTCGCTCTCCTGGCTGGTCCATTTCTACAAGAGAGCAGGGAAGCAGCGCAGGGTGAGCAGAGGAGAAGCTGCAAGGGGCAGAGAACCGCACTAACTCCTTCCCAGCACATCGGCTCCCCCTTGTCACCTGTGCCAGGCCCAAAGGAAAGGCAGAGAGGTGTCCTGTCCACTGCACACACCGCTCAATAGTCAAGTCTCTGTAGACGTGCTCTCTAACTCTTACAAATAGGAGTACTGCTCAGCTGCAGCACCAGCTCAGGAGAAGTTCTGCCTCCCGAAGCACAACACTGAACACGTACAAGTGGAGTCACCTTTTGATGCAACAGCACTGCAGACAGAGTGCTCACTGCCTACACCCCACGGAACAGGGCCCAAGTACAGCATGAAAATAATTAATCTGCAAGTTCAGGTCTGCAGGTCCCCTGAATTTTTGTATTGGAAGCAAAATGCAAAGTAACTGAAGAAAGCAGTTGTAAGAACAAAGTGCTACATGGTGTGCAGCGGCACAGGAACCCGCAGCAATCCTGCCCGCATGGGTGAGCATGCTGAGCAGCACTGAAGTCGGGGCCTCTCCCCAGGTAACAGCTGCTGGGCGCTGGTCCCTCACCCAAATGAGATGCTGAACCTCTCCCGCGTGCGGGGAACCCAGCAAACCCAGCTCTGAGCACAGAAAGGGACATCAAGCACAGAGCCCACCGGCTGCTGGGGACGCGCTCTGAGCTGCAGCAGCGTCACCTACACACAGAAAACTGCCCGACAGTTTGCTCTTCTGTACGGACACATCCCCATCTCAGGCCTTAATGAAAGGACTTATGGGCTCTACGTTACCTGTTTCTTAGAACCAAAGACAGTAGCATTGTGGCCATTTGTCTCAAGTGACGCTGAAAAACAAGGCGAGAGGATTATGAGTCACTCTAACACGGGAGGGTACAGACCTGAGATGCTGCCGGGGGCTGAACTGCTGCACTGAGCAGGCAGCCTATGAGGAGAGCATCCCATGGCAGACAATAAACCCTAATTCTGTTATCTCTCCCCCTTCTGCAGCTGTAGCATGTGCAGCCTTTCTGCTCCAAGCCCCAGTTGCTCTGTGTGAAGCTTGCCAGCAAGATTCGGCAAGAACAGAGGCACACAGCCAGGACATGGCTACACTGTGTGTTGAAGTTGGAACAAGATGCCCGTTTTCCGCTCTTTTTCAGCAGTGGAGTTGTATCCAGCTGCAAAGGGAACTGGACTGGAAAACCGATCAGCTGAAGAGGTAAACTCAGTCATTATGTCATGACACTAGAGTGGGAACAGGGAAAGAGTTGTACTTCCAATATTTATATCCTCTAAGCTAAGCGTGATTAGTCTGAACCCCAAACAGGAGTTTCTGGCCTGCATGTCAAGCCAGAAGGACAAAGAACAAATACCTCCAAGCTGGACAGCTACCTATTTTTTTGGGCTTTCAGGATTTCTGGTTTCAAAATCCAGTTATGCAAAAGGCAGCAAGACGCCCATGAATGAACCCCAGAGTCAGGATTATCAGCAGTTAACTGCTGCAACAGCAGCTCTGTCCTTACCAGCATCCGAGAAGAGCTCATCCTCCTCCGTCCAGCTGTCCTTCTCCTCATTGCCATACGAGCTGTTCCACCGCCCGCGGAGGGACCTGAAAGCAGGCAAGTGTTTGATGTGGCCACTGGCTGGGGAGAATGTTTTCAGGGGAGAAGGTGTAGGGCACCTGGAGCAAGTCTGTGATGAGCACACAGTACAGAGAAATGCACCCATAAAGCAATATATAAACACAGCACCACCTCCTGCACCCCCCTCTGTGTGGACAGAATCCTCAGGAGCCCGTATCGCACAGTATGGTGTGCAGTATAGAGTCAAATACAACTAAATATTGTATTTTGCAGCCTGTGTTTGCAGAAGCAAGTGACTGGGTACTAGAAAATTAAGCACTCACAGCACACACAGCTGGACAGCCCAGGCCTTTGGTACAGCACAGACTTGCCAACAGCTCAGCAGAGAAGCCCTTAAACCTTCCCAAGAAGCATTTAATTCTTACTGTTTCACTGCTGACAGTGCTGAGGTCAGCCAAGCCACAGAGGCCTCTCCGTGAGATCAAGCACCTCAATGCCATCAGCTGCTTCCGACCCTCAAGCACAAACTCATGAGACTGAGTCTCTTAAAAAAACAGCTTCACAAGGTTCACCCAAGGCTATCGCATCCAGGCATTTGTGACCACAGGAAAACAACCGCTCTCAGTCCTGACTTGAGGTTGTGCTGCTGGGCACCTCTTGCACATCAACATCTGAGAACCAGCTACCGGCAGAGACGCACATGATTCCATTTCCAAACAGACATCATTAGCACCACTGCTACGAGTACCGACACTCTGAGGCTTCGAGACAAGACTCCCACACCAGCAGCCCAGACAATAAATCACTTCCTAGATTAACTGGAAACCAGTTTGCACAGCGGCAGGGCTGAAGCTCAAGAACCACCCGAGCCAGCAGCAGCAGCCGTGCTCTGGGCACCCGGCACAGGATGGGATCGCACCTCAGTCACCAGGTCTGGCCCCTTCCCGGTGCAGTCAGCACCACACTCTGCTCTGGAAGTGTTCACAAAACATCATCCCATCCCCACAGCGTTCCCCAGCACCCTCCAAATTAACTCCAGACATTTCCTCACTGAATAGAAAGCAGAAGAGACTTGCAAGTCCTTGAAAAAGTAGGAAGTCTATTAGGTAAAATTCCTAGTGACTCGAGGAAGTGCAATCCCTTCTCACCATCACATCTGAGAATTCTGAGCAAGACACACAGAGAGGTGTCTGAGAGACTTCACCGTGTTTGCATCAACGCCAGCAGCACCACAGCACATCTCCGCCTGCAGCCGCTCTCCTGCGCTTCACAAACACAATCCCAACACATCTCCAGGGCAGCCGAGCTGCACAGAGCACTGTGACCCTTCCAAACCAAACCTCAGGCTTCTCAGCATTCCAAAGTCAGGAAACAAAGGGAAACTGTTCTACTTATCTTTTCAAACACATTGAGCATTCCTCAATCCTCCCAGTCTCACTCCAAACCACCATTGCTGGTTGCTGTGCAGCCTTACCAAACAACAGGAGAGCAACTCGGACATCTGAGCAGGAACCCTCGTCACACCCTTGTCACAGTCTGCAGGAGACACTCGTGAGCCTCAAGAGTCTCGTACCAGCGTTAATTTGAGACTTCAGCCAGTAAGCTGCTTTGGGGAAATCCTTACAAAAAGGAAAAAACCCTAATGTGCCCCTGCCTCCTTTACTGCTGTCATTTCAGCTGAAAGGTGGTTTAACTCACACTCAGGAAAGTCAGAAAGTTACAGCCAGGAGTTTCTGAGCTAGCACAGCTTTGGGGAGAAAAGAGCTTATGCAGGGTCAGTGCTGTATCACTCAAGAGGTGGAAAAGAAAGTCTGGTCTGTTCCACAAGATGCACCTACGAACTTTTACCAAACTGCACAACCTCGGACTCCCCGCCAGATCATTTTCCCTCTCCATTAACCAAACATCAACTGTAAGGACAGAGGGTTTACTTTGCCCAGTTATGCACACACCAGCAGACAAGACAGTCAATATACTCATCCTGAATCAAGATTTTTGTTGTTCATGCCACCAAAATCAGCTGCAAGTTAAAGGATTGGGTGCAGGTTACAATATACCACAAGAGACGGGCTTCATACTTGGCACTTTGAGAAGATATAGGCTGGTCAAGCAATTTCTGAACAGGTCTGGAAGCAGAAGATACAACTGGCTCCTGGGAAGAGTCAGGGCTCTCACTCGACTCGCTGCACAGGCTGCCTTGCTCCATGACCAGTTCGCTTATGGTCAACAAGCGTTTGCCCTTATGGGATATTTTAGGAGAGTCTGAGATGTCATAATCTTGATACTCCTCTTCATTTCGTCTCTTCGTTCTGTGGGATACAGAAGGAGACAATTGCTTGGGGAAAGAAAAGTCTGTTTCATCCAGTTTGGTGAAGAGTGCGTCAGAATCCTGGGAGTCCGACAGGATCTTGAAAGCTTCTCTCAGAACAGACATCCCATAGGTGGTTACAGCTCCAGGGGGCTGCCTACAAAACAAACACAACTGAGCAGCTTGTAAAGGTTTCCCCAACGTGGCTCCACTTCACTGAAATTGGGCTTTTCCCCTCTGGTGTGACCCCTAACCGTTCACTATGGCCCTGGGTACAAACAAAATCTATCCAAATGGGCACTGCCAAACCTGCAGCCTCCTCAACAGTGCGGAAGAAGCAGGTCTGGAGAGAACAGGACCAGACTCCCAGACAGAGACAGCCCAGGAGCTCTCCTGCTAATCCTGACCACTGGCTGAGCCCCACAGACCCCACATGCTGCTCCCCAAGAGCAAACCTCACACAGCCACTGCCCTCCCACCCTCACTTACTGACGTGCTATGTATCCTCAGAAATAAAACCCAAACACCTTCACGTTTTTACTTTACAGAAGTCCTATACCAATGGCCTCTGGGGCCGGCCTGGGTAGACCCACTTGGGGAATTTAGAGCTGCCTGGACAGAGCAAACTCCCCCTGGGAGCAGAACTGCCGCCAAACTTCATCCACAGCGTAGGGCCAGACTGCTCTTCCCACCTGTCGGAGTCCCCGAAGGACACTCCTGGAAGTTCTGGAGCTGCTGCTGCTGGTTCTTTAGGTATATCCATAGGCTCTGAAGCATCTTCTAAGACATTAACCACTGCTGTGATGTGTTCGGGAGTTGCTGCTGAGTCATTATCTCCTTCCATGGCCTCGGGAGCTGCTGCAGAGTCACCAACTCCTTCCATGGGCTCAGGAGCGGCCGCAGGGTCCTCTGTCCTTCCCACAGGGCTGGGAGCTCTGTCCAGCTCCGCTGCTGTCTCCGCAGGCTCTGCAGCTCCTGCCGAACCCTTTGCCCTGCCTGAGGGCTGTGGAGCCGCCGCCTGGTCCTTCAGCCTGTTTGCAGACCCAGGAGTCGCTGATGTGCATTTTGGCCCTTCAGCACGTTCTGAATTCAAAGTCTTCTTCATTATCTTGGACAAAGCACAGAACCATTATAAAAGTGATTCCTCATGCGACAGCCCAATTTCATCCCCTCCCAAAGGCATTTTAAGCTGCTACTGGTAGGTCAATCGGCACCACATACGGAGCTCACATCTATCAATCAAAACCTGTTAGACAGGCTAAAAAATATGCTCAACTGTATAAACCTTCTAGGAATGGACAAAATTCAAAGTATTTTGGATTTAACCCACTGCTAATTAGGTGCCTAAACTCTCACTCATTACTTGCACAGAAGGCACGTAGCAGCCAAATGACTGTATTTCATTGCCTCATGTCAGTGTCAGCTCTCCCCAGATTTGCAGCTCGCACTGTTTTCCTGCAGCAGGACAGGAGGGCAGCTGAGTGGGGCAGACACGCACCGTCAGCAGCAGCGGCTCCGAATCGTCCATGTAGCTCTTCACGAACTGAAACACGCTCTGCTGGAAGTTCTTGTAAGAGAAGTTTTTGACGATGGGATGAGTGACATCCTTCTCGCGAATGGCAGCCAGCAACTCGTTCTGCTTTCTCTAGAGGAAAGGTGAGAAAGCTCTGAGCAGGCAAAGGGCACAGGTGACAAGGGCAGCAGCCAGGCGCTGGGCAAGGACTGGGCCTTTCCTACTCGACATTCTCCAGGAACAACCAGCTGCCACTGCCACAAGGTTGGGGAAAGGCCGGAGGAATGGGAGAACCACCTTGTTTCAGCAGTTCTGCCTTCCTGCTCTTGGTGCCCAAGACACGGCACCGCTGACAGAAAACAGGGTCGGGGACTCTGCCCTCAGAACCAGCCCTGCTGATGCACTCGCTCGAGTTCACCTCGAGACACAGGATGAGTGTTGATGCTTGGGAGGCTCACGAAGGTCCCCGAGAGAACGTGATGGAGAGAGCTCCAAAGCAACGAGCTTTAAAAACATGTCACACCAAGGGCCTGTCACTCAGAGAGGGCCCTTTCCCTTTCATCACTTGCTCCCTTTTTTCTTGCCCAGGTTTCCTAGAGACGCTTGTGATGAAAGGGAAACCTCTTATGTCAGTGACACAGGTCACAGTGCCCCTTCCCTCCACCCCAAACACCCCACGAGACACATCGCACACTCCCCCAACACTCACGTGGCTCTTGGGCTCCTTCCCCATGTGTCTCTTGACAATTTTCAAAGCTTTCTCAAACTCCCCGTTTTTGATGCAGACGATAACAGCCTACAGAAGAAAAATGCCAGTTTCTCTGTTGACATCAAACCGACCATACACTCAACATCAGCCTGGGAAACGCATGTATAATAATCGAGAACAGCACACAGGTACCACTTTAGCGCCAGCTCACACAGAGCAACAACATGTACGCTAACTGCCGTGAACGTACATACACCACGTTTGCGGCCAAGTCGGTTCTAACTAAAATATTCTACACAAGAATTCTATAGCTCTCACCGCCTTTTAGCTAGACCTTTCTAAAACCAAAGGTGAACACAGCATTTATTGAAAAAGAAAATGGTCTTACAGCCTCTTTCACCATCTTCTGAACAGTTTCCATTGTCTTCTCAGCCACAGAGAATTCTCTCTGAAAGAGCTCCAGGACACCGATGGCCGATTCGAGGGGCGTGAGCTCCAGCTCTCTCTCGAAGGTACAATCTACAAGAATTCACAGCCGTTGGTTTGCGAGACATTCACTGTGCTGCCTTACAGAGAGCCAGTAACTTATTTGCTCAGTTTGACCGCATGTTCTAGAGCTACAGAGGATGAAGGTGAACGGCAGGCTGACTGCCAAGGGTCCAAGCTGCAAGGTTCATCCCCCAGGCACCAAGAGCTACAGAAGCAGCACCTGACTGCAGAGAACTGACCCAGCGGAGCATTTCAGAATCCCTGAGACTGAGCAGAAGTCACAAGGCCAGTATGTTTGGCCAGCAGGAGAGCCCAGGGTGCAGGTTTGAGCACACCGCTCCTGGCTGAGGCAGCATGGTGCAGACGCAAGTGGCCATGCTCTCTTACCCTTCACCGTCCAGGGAAACTTCTCCAGGTTAAGAGCTGCAGCACAGGGCTCTGCTCTGGGCAGAAACAGCTCCCGGGAGCTGCAGACACAGCCAAGGAACAGGGAGGCTCCAGCTGGGGCTGGGCTGCCAGGCAAGACTCCCCCATGGCCTTGCTGGGAGCTCGGGGACCCACCGAGGTTTTCGCCTTCCTCGATCCGCGACAGGAGTTGCATTATCCGCAGCATCTGGACCACCATGGGCTCCTTCTCCAGCGGCCGCACCAGCAGCGCTGCGGGACAGGGGGCAGGTCAGCGCGGCCCGGCCCGGCCCCACCCCCGCTCCCCCGCGCCCGCCGCCCGCTCCCGTCCCGCCGGCCCGGCCCACCCTGCATGACGTCGCGGAGCTGGCGGAAGTCGCGGTTCCGCCCGGCGCGGTAGGCCGCCATGGCCTGGTGGAAGTAGAAGTGCAGGACGTGGCCGTTCACCGCGTCCTCGGGGACCCCGCCCGGGACCGCCATCGCCCTCCGCCGGGCCACCCGCGCCCGCCTCCCCACCATCCCGCCAGGAACTGACGTCAGGCCCCGCCGGAAGTGACGGTCACACCAAGCCGTTGCCCCGCCCCGGCGCAGTAAATCGTAATACGGAGCAGGCGCCTGCCGCGACCGGTATGCACCGCGCCGGCCCCGCCTACAGCTCCCGGCGTGCACCGCGCCAGACTCGCCGCGCCTGCAGCTCCCGGCGTGGCTGGCGCCCTCTGGCGGACGGGCGGGGCCCTGCAGCGCCGGTCCCGGGCACATCCGGCTGTTTTATCTGTTCAGTCTGCTGAACAGCCAGGACATTTTCACACACTTTACACCCGCTCCTTGTACTGCAGACACTTGCAAATCCCTTCCCCTGAACCCGCAACAACACCACAAGGTTCCTGTTTCAGCGTCTCGGGGCAGAGATTTCCCCAGAGTTATTCAGACTTCGCGCAACCTGAAGCACTGGTTCCCAGTGAGCCCAGCGCGAGGGCCAGGACGAACTGGTGGCCTGAGGAGGCCAAGCAGATCCTCCCGGCTACAGGCTGGTCCTCTGCCACTGCGGGATGTCCCTTGCTCGGACACGGTGTGGCTTTGGCCCAGGGAACATGACTGACACCATTCCAGACTATCGCACCTGAGGTGGAAACGCACGTGGAAATTCCTCTGGAATGAGGTTGTCCTGGACCCTCCCTTCCCGCCGGCCCAGCCAGGGGAGAAGGAAACACACACGAAAAAAATCCCTGCGAAAATGGAAAACAGTAAAATTGTGAGGGAATTTTTCATTGGCAAACAAAGGGAGATAAAAATAATCTGTGCAGGAAAGAGGGGTGGCTGGTCACCTGGGGCAGCGGGACTGCCCCAGGGACAGCGAGGGGTGCGGCACAACCCTGTCACACGGCTGTGGGACGGTAGGGAGGATGCACAGATACCAACAGGCGGTTCCGGGGCTGAGAGGAGATGATGGAGCGAGGAGAGGGTGTGTGACAAGGACACAGCCCTGGCAACCTAGCCGGGGCTGCCCTCCCCCCATTTCACAGTCTGCAGGGCCCGCTGTGTGTTCACAGCATCCAGTGCTGGGGAACCCGCCTGGAACTGGGATTGCCAGAGATAATACAGAAACACAAACCACTGTCCAAGAACGTCCGGCGATGAATGAGGAGGACACAGGGACGACAGCAGTGGAGCGGGAAAGCACGTGGCCTTGCTGTCCAGTTGCAGCCAGTCCTTGCCTGGTGTCATCAGCAATATTTCGGGAAAAGGTTTGGTGTTTTGCATGCCAAAAGAAACACCACGCAGGAAGGCACAAATTACAGTCGTGTTTGTGCTTTTTAGTCTTAACTAGGTGATTTGTGGATTTTGATGAAGTGATTGCAGATGAAAGAAAACATCCCAGGGAACAAGATCTGCATGTTGCTTTGGTCTCGTGTCTTTCCATATGAGTTACAGTGGAAAAGAAAACAGGAAAATCAGCGGTGCAGCTGGTCACAATGTGCAGTGCCGCACCAGGCAGACGACCTGCGCTGAAGGGCTTGCTCTCTTGACACACACCACAGATTTCTGACTTCTGTTTGGGCTTGATAATGGTAAGGAAGAGCAGCAATTGAATTCTGTTGCTCAATAAATAAATATAGAACTCATTTGTTACCAGGCTCATTATTTGTGTCGCTAATGTGCCTGGAGAGTCACGGACCAGGATCCACTGTGTTACACACCAGCACAAAACAGATCCTGCGCCAAGTAGTCTTAGAAAGGCAGTGATCATCTATGGAAAAACAGGCAGCAGTGAAACATTGTCACTGGAAAAGGGAAATCTTGATGAGGGTGATGAAATTGCTCTGCAGAATATATGGAGAAACCCTCCAAGCACAAGAGCTGCGGAGAAGGAAGCACAAAAGCAAAGCACTCGTTTGGAAATGCATCGAGCAAGCTGCAGAAAGCGATGCTGTGAACCAATGTGCGGCAAAGGCGGGTCCTTCACCCTTACACCGAGACAGGCAGGAATGTGCTGGGCAGGGTCTAGAAAGAGGGACATGGTTTGTGATGCAACCAAGGGATGGGGCTGGCAGAAATGACTTGAAAAAGATATACAGAAAGGATGAAAAGAAGAGGAATAAGCTCAATATTTAAGCTATGTTGAGAGTGAGCTATCAATTAGGTAACTGTGAAGAAGTTTCAGAACAACAGGCTAAGACTTGCATTAATATCAGATTAAGTAAATTTACGGGCTTGCCCAAACAGAAGATTTTGCGTTTACAGGTGAAGTATCTGTATTACTGTGAAATCGCTGGAGAGGAGGCTGGGAGCTCGGCGCCCTCCAGCCTGCAGCAGAGCTTGGGAGGAGAAGGAGGCCAAGGATTTCCAGAGCAGCGCGACCTTGGCGGCAGCTTCGCACAGCCCAGGCATGCACAGACAGTACTGGCTCTGGCACTGGGCCTGCCAGAACTCCCTGCAGACATTATTGGGCAACAGCGCGTATGAGTGTGCGTTTAAAGGAGGACTTCACGTGCACATGCATTGCCTCGGTGGGGAAAAAAAAAAGCTAGCATAATTGAAAGCCCTGAGAGGCAGAGAAATACTCCAGCTTTATGGCTGGATCAAAAAATGTCCTAAAGTTTAATTTAGAGGATGGCCCCACAAAGGCCTCTAGCTCACCGGAGCACCAGAGCAGAGGCAGGGTGGTGCATGCAGAGTTGCTGGCAGGCCAATGGAGCAGCAGAAACCCCCGTTTGCTGTGCCAGCAGAGTGTGAGTAAGAGTTCTGATGAAAGACAGCAAGCTGGCTGGAACACAAGGCAGTAAGTGCGCCTGCAGGACAAACACTCTGTGCTATGGCTGTGAGAATCAAACCTCTTGAGGTACCAGGGCTATACAGCCTGCATGAGGAAAAGTCACCACCAAAAGTACCAAAGGACGTGAGGCATTCAGAGAAGTTCAGCTGTTGCTGTGGTGTACCCACATTTGTAGCTGACTTTCTAATGGCAAACATACTGACAACAGGAGGGAGTTGAACCCTACACAGATTAGATTGATCTGGCTCAAATGCCATCTCTCTCCACGCTTTATTCTTCACGTCGCACAGTGGCTTTATTTCTTCTTCAGCTGCACCTCCCTCCCCATTTCCTTGTGCAAATCCAGCAGAACCAGGCCAGGCCAGGTCAGCATATGACAAACAGCCGCCATGTCTCAGTCCAGAATTTCAGCCATGTGTGAAGGTTGTGTGTTACAACAGCAACTAGATTACAGACTAGGGTTGGCAGGCACCACCGGAGCGATTTCCTTCTCCCTTGTAAAGGACGACACCCTGCTTTCCTACCAGAGTGACCCAGGTCTGTTTGATGTACAGCCTGAAGTCTCCAGGGAGCTGACCTGTCTTTGTCCTGAAGTGGGTTGGACAGACAGCATAGGCAGTTACCGTAACATCCTGGAGTTGATAAATCTCCCAGGCTGCACCGTTAGGTACGTGTCGTTCCCACAGAGATCCAAGGTACAGGTACGTGCTTCACTTGAGCTCCTTTGAAAATCTCAAGTATAGCAAATAGCACCAATGTTCGCCTGCTCAAGTGCTCTTTGCTCATTCCTTTAATCTTTAGCCAGTGTTGGTAACAGTGTCAGCACCTCTTACAACATGGGGCATTTCTGCCTCCTCGGCAGTTACATTAAAACAAACAGTCCACTGTCCAGTATTTTACCTGCACTGCAAGGGTAAGAAATTCCACAGCCATGAAGGCAACTTTATGAATGGAGCCCATCAGGTTTACAAGTTACTTGGGCTCCTGAGCTTCCAAGCTGGTCCTCTGTCCCTAAACCTGTTTGATGTGGCTGGCAGGGAAGAGAGAACTTCCCAAGTGACCCACACCAGACCTGCACCCTTAGGCACCAACACAAATACAACAATCTAAGGACACCAGAACACTGGCTCAGTTTAAAGATTGGTGAGATGACTATTTATTTTATATACAGGCAGAAAGGATCGAAACTAAAGGATCAGTGCAAAAGCAGCTCCGATCGGCAGTGGAATGAAAAGGCCACCAAAGGAGCAACACCGCTCAGCTAAGGGACTCTGACAAATGGTTCTTGCCAGCACATCCCTCACACCTTCTTGATGAAACAGCCACTACTGGGACTCCCTGTCTTCACACCCATCGCATTTGCTTCCAGGGACACCCCGATGGGCCTGTCACAGAGATGCGGCTCGGCCCTGGGAGGGGATCTGCGAGCTCACCCGGTCCCGGACAGAACAGGCGCTGCCGGTTTCCACAGGATTTCCATCCCCTCGCCCGCCCAACAGGCCCGACTGGGAGAGTTACCAGAGGCCGGGACGGATGCGGCCGCGGACAGCCCGCTCACAGGCACCCCGCTCGGGTGAAGTCGGGCAGCACAAAGCCGCCGCCGCCGGGGGAAACGCGGGGTTCTGGGCCGGCGGAACCGGGGGCTCGGGGAAACCGAGGGCAGTCGGGGCCGAGGGCCACCGCCTTCCCGCCCTACTGCTCTGGCCGCTCCCTATTGGCCCACGCCTGGCGTCGGGCCCTGCCATTGGCTGCAGCCGGCGCTGGCAGTCGCCCCACCGCCCGTGCCGCTCGCTTCCCATTGGCCAGCGGGCTCGGCCGGGAGTCGCCACGCACCAATAAGCAATAGGGGGCGGGCGGGGTGTCGTTACGGCGGCTGCCGTGGGCCACGCCTGTCGTTCCGCGAAGACGCCGGACGGGCCAGCATGGAGGCTGGGGAGCGCAAGGAGGCTGCGGGCTGCGCGGCGGAGGCCGGTCCGGTGTACACGCTGGAGGAGGTGGGGAAGCGGAACTCCAGCCGCGAGGCCTGGCTGGTGATCCACGGGCGCGTCTATGATGTCACCCGCTTCCTGGAGGAGGTGAGGCCGGGCGGGGCGGGGTCCCGGGCCCGTCCTTTCAGGGGCCGGCGGGGGAAGGACGGGCCTGGGGGGCTGAGGAGGGCGGGGGTGGCTTTTACTACAGTGGCTTGAGCTGTAGGCGGTTCTGCACTGTTTATGGCTGTTATAATGCTTTCCCAGGACCGTAAATGGCTCCTGGCTGCTCGCTCCTTTGCTCACCCATGTCTGCTGTGTGCTCTCCAGCGCTGCTCAGGGGCGCCTCGGTGTCAGGTGCGGGATCTGAAGAGCAGCTGCTGTTCTTAGGTCTTTGCTGCTGGAGAGAGTCTCTTGGCACCCCGTGTGCTGGAAAGAAAAGTCTGTGGGGCGGTGGGATGGTGCCTGGTGAAAGCACAGCAGCTCAGTGCTGTGGAGCAGCAGAGGCAGGAAGAATCAGTTGGTGCTCAGCTGTTTGTTTTACAGGAGAACTGAAGGACCAGTTGCACATTTAGTCACGTGTGTCTACAACAAGATGCAAACTGTGCCGTAAAGAGCTTGTAGTCGGGGTGGAAAGGGGACAAATCTACATAGCGCGGCCCTAACTCAGGAAGCTGTTAAATGGTGGAGCAGAACTAAGGTGCTCAGATTCCAATTGCAGGGTCAGTTCACAAGACCAGGAGTTTTGCAGCTGGTACGGGAGGATTTTCGGAGCAGCTGACTCCTCGTGCACAGCCCATCCTGTGTTTGGGTTCCTAAACTAGACCAGACCCGGCACCCGTCACATTCCTGAGACAGTGGAATGCAAAGCCGTGGGTGCCGCTACCTCTGCTGGTCAAGTGAAATGGGCAGGGTGGTGGGTGTATTGTGGAGAACTTTGTCACTCCACTAGTTTCTGACATATCTTGTGTATGTCTGCATCTAAATGTCTAGTGCCAGAACCAGGGGACATCACGGAACCTGGAGCAAGGTTCAAAACAAACCGTGTTTCTCCATGCAACAGCAGACCAGCGACTGCTCGCCAAAGGGTGTTGTGGATGCAAGAGGGTTA
This sequence comes from Streptopelia decaocto, assembly GCF_964273445.1. Taxonomy (NCBI): domain Eukaryota; kingdom Metazoa; phylum Chordata; class Aves; order Columbiformes; family Columbidae; genus Streptopelia; species Streptopelia decaocto. The sequence goes on along the minus strand of NC_138666.1, from coordinate 5,828,275 downwards.
AGTAAATTCAGGGGAAGACAAGGCAAAAATATGAAAAAGTAATTCGCTGTGGCTTTTCTAAATAACCATGCAAGTTTCAGAAGAGACAAAACCAGCTGGATGTTGAGACAGTACTTACAGAAACGTGCGCCTTGTCTCACACTTGCCTCTGTGTTCCAGTTGTGGTTGCTGCTTATCGCTTTACAGGCTTACAAGTTGGAAAAATGTTTTCAACGTGTTTTTCCTCAGTGTGGATGGTGCTGCGTTTCCGAGCATGGACACTGCGTGACGGTCACGCTCTTCATCTCTGTGTTCTCTGTGTAAGGCAGCATCTGGTTCGTGCTCCATGGGACACCCTCAGTGTTAGAAATGAGCCCAGAAAAACGCTTCACTGCCCCCAGCAAGCCAGGCAGTGAACAGTACATTAAACAGTGCTTTGAATGTTACCTTGAGATGACATTTTGCATTGCCCTTTATCTCATTTTTGTTTTTCTGACATGAAAAAATCCTACTTGGTCTAGGGAGAGGCAGAAGAATAAGGCCAGTGTTTGAAGTGTGCCAGCGTGGCTGACACAACGCTCTGCTGTGGACACCCCTCGCTGACGTAGTGAAACTTGTCAACATAGATCAAGGCCTGATTTATTGGCAAAAATACACTTTCTATCTGTTACCCCACTGTAATCAGTCGAGTGACGGGAGAACAATGTGTAGCTGATCAGAACCAGGAGTGTTTATCTTGTTTAGAAGTTGTATTTGTTTGATAAATGGTTCTGCTTGGGAGCTCTGAGCTGCTGTGGCTGCAGCTGTCGGTGCTGCAGTAGGTCACATTCCCTATGTGGTCACTGAAGGGGTGTCTAACGGCTGCCTTTTCTGGCCTTTGCTCCCCAGCGATGTGGCCAGGATTGCTGAATCCCACTGGAGCGTTACCTCAGAGTGATTTTGCAATAGCAAAGAAGCCTTGCTGCGAAAAGATTGTCCAATTTTGCTTTGTGATTCCTGCAAACTAGGTACAGCAGGTCAGCTTTTAGCTCAAAGTCTGTACGTTGTTTGAAGTTTGACCAGTTTAAACTTCCGATTTACTTTGTTATCTACTGTGTAACAGTAGTAGATTTTGCTACTTATCATGTAGCAAAATTCTACTGAATTGTAAGAATGTGAACAAAATGCAGGAGATGTGCAAAGGCAGCAGTTTCATAGGTGTTTGAGACTGCAATCCGTGCTTCAGAGAGCCTGCGAGCACCTGGAGTTAGTGCGATTATTTGAAATCCAAGATGATTTTATGGCAATAGTATGATTTTCTCCCAAATCTTGGTGACTGGACTGCTAGAATACATGTTCTTACTCCTGATTGCAGCAGTCTTGCAAACTGGGTCTCTGGAGCCAGCTTGAAATTTGGAGAATTTGATTCAAAGCTTTGAAATGATGCTTTTGCCAGCAGCTGCTGCAGCAGGAAGCGTTGGGGAGCGTGGGGAGGTTTGGGGTGTCCCCCAGACCCCCTGGCAGAGCAGCCTGGTCCCCTCCTGCTGTCCCTCTGTTGTTTGCAACACTTCCAGTTTTCATGTTTTCCTGCAGGAGCTGCAGCTTTGAGAACTTCTGCGGCAAAGTAAATGTCTTCCTGTATAAATAGTCTGGCTTTGCGTTTGCTGGGGTAGGACAAGGTAAGAATTGTCTGGCTGCAGCTGTGGTTGTCTGGAGGGAGTCCTTTGAGAAATACAAAGTGCCAAAATGTTGTGAAGTTTTTTCTTTTGGCTTGGTGATTATAGCAAAAGACAGATGCGAATAAATAAATATTTTTCTCACTTGTAGATTTAGCAAGTGCATAGAAAGGCTTCAGACCCAAACATGTAAAGAGGAGTAAACTTTACTATCCTCCTCTTGTGCTTTTCCATTCTTCTTGTGTCTTGTACGAGCAAAGACTGGATGCCCCCAAAAGCCAATATCTGCTGCACGTTACCTGTCACTGCAGGTTTTTGCTTGCCCTTTTAGGGCAGATGATGAGGAAAGCAAGGTTATAGTCTTCAAACTCAGTTCTCATATTTTTCCATCTGAAATTAGATTTCTGGTGCGACATCCCTAAGGAGTTCTTCTAGAAGGCTTAAAGTAACCAGCCAACTTTCTGTTCCCTGGATTCTGTGGATCTTTGCAAGTGTGCTTATAAAATAGCCGAAAACTGGGCAGTTGTGTGAGTGACGTGCACAGTGTGCAGCACCCTGCCCTGAGAACCAGGGCTGCACAGATTGTCCGCAGGGTGCTCTTGCTGCAGCCCGTGTTCCCCTTGACTCCCTTGCATGGACAGAAACACGTAGTGAGCTTGTTCACAGCCACCCTGCAGACTATCCCTTCCTTTCCTTGTTTTGTAGGTGGGTTTTCTGCCAGGGCAGCCCCTGCTCTGCCTCTGAGATCGAGGGAGCAGGAGAGTCAGTGTGGGAGAAATGGCCGTGAGACCTGTAGCTGGGCATGGAGGGAGCGAGCGAGCAGAGCCGTGCTTGGCGTTACAGCTAAAGCCATCTCATAACTGACTGACCAAACTGTGTCCCTGACCACAGACTTTGCCCTTCAGGGCTGCTGAGAAAGCTCCACGGTGATTTTGTTATGTACCTGGACAATCAAGGGATTTATTCAGAATAAAGAGCTCTGAGATGAGGATTGTGGGATTGGCTGCAGCAACTCACTGGAGTAAACAACTGGGCTGATTTTGGGTCCACACAGGGTATGTTTAGTATGAGTCTGACAGCCAAGTGGGAATATTGGGGCTTCTGGCAGCAAAACCAGAAAAGCTGGAGGAAGAGGGACAATGACAACTGTTCTGTGCCTGTGGGAAGGAAAAGGACATTACAGAGAGAAACAGGTGTGCTGGCCTTTTGATGTGAGATGTCTGACATCTCCTGTTCCAGGCTGGGAGCTGGGAGAGGAATTTCAGGCAGCGGAGAACAAGTCTCGTCCCCTCAACCGCGTGTTTGGTGCCCGATATGCCAGAAAACCGCGTTAGTCCCTGTGTGTGCACTCAGGAGCAGGAGGTTTATTGGTTCGACTGGATTAGCTGGTAGTTTGAACTGCACTATTTGTTCACACTCACACTGTAAAGGGATTGTATGTTGCTGGGTCTGGGGATAGTGCTTTCCATTGCCAGTCTGTTCCTTGAATTCTGGTACTGATTGTGCTAGAGAAGAGCCCAACCCATCACGGAGACCAGAACTGCAGCGGGTTTTGTCACTTGGGACGGCTCGGTGTGACAGCAGCGGTGACTCTGCTGCAGCAGAACCACCAGCGTCACTGGGCAGTGTTCTGTGGATTCGGTACTTTTGTTGGGGAACCTCCTGAAACTCTGAAATTGGTATATGGTGTCAAACGGCCAAATACCCTGGTATTTTGTGCAGTAGTATCTGAACAGGATTTCCTCCACTGGTGCCAGTGAAGGCAGCGTTGGCTTGTGCTTCACTGGCAGCTGAGTTGCCTCAGAAAAGTTCTTAAGGAGAAAATTCCGCAGGAGAGGCTCCTCTGCAAGCAAGAGATTTTGTATTATTTTCTTGTGCAAGTCCATTACAGAATCACGGGAGCGTTTTTATTCTATGTGTGGTATTTCCCAGGCTGTGCTGCACATGTTGTTCTCTGTCAGCTCTTGAAGGAGAAGTCAGACAGTTGAGTCTTTGGTAGTTTTTAGTGGTGATGTTGGTTTGAGGAAGATTTAGAAGGAAGGCTGCTGAGTCTCTTGGTACCTTTTTTGCACCTGGCCCTTTGCTCACCTGAAATCTTCTCTTCCAGCATCCAGGTGGAGAAGAAGTTTTGCTCGAACAAGCAGGCAGAGATGCCACCGAGAGCTTTGAAGATGTTGGGCATTCCACAGACGCCAGGGAGATGCTCAAACAGTACTACATCGGGGAGGTCCACCCGGTAAGGACACAGGGTGGGACTGTGTAAAAGTGTCACGGTCCTCTGTGTCACACAGTAAACACACACACCAAAATGTGTCTTGAGAAATAAGTGAGTATTTCAGGGATTTACACAGTCTCTGTCTGGGATTTCAGCTGGGGAAAGAGGATCTCTGAGGAAACAAAACTAAACAAGTCTCTTCTTTCCACCATTCAGAGCAGATTTCTTACTACAATTAAATCAGTGACACTTAGAGAAGTTAATCTAATTGGTTCCCTCCTTGGCTCTTGTTGCCATAGCATCCCCTTGCCTTGGAATTTTGAGTTCAGGAGAGTGAGATCACAGGGGTGCAAAAGCCAGCCTCCTGCCTGCTACAGACACCTTTGGTGCCTTCGGGTGCTGAAGGAACAACTCCTTTGAAAACCGAGTCCAGGCAATTACCCCTGTGATGAGGGATGTGTACAGAGTAATTCCCTCAATAAACACTGCAGGTTGCTCTTGAAGTCAGTGCTTATCTTTTTCTCTTCTTTTTTTTTTTTTCCCCTGACAGCATGATCGTAAAACAGAAGGTTCTAAGGTAAGCTATTAGTGATTTACTTTTCCGTTGTAATTTAATGCTTTGAGACAATATTATGCTCACAAAATGAACAAAGAAGTTGTCACACACTTTTTTTAATTATTTTTCCCTGTGGAGCCTGTGGCTTTATGTTTACGTAAACTGCAGTCATGAATAAATCTTGCAAGCAAATTATAGCTTTGTTTTTGTTCTGAAGCTCAGCAGTCACCTCTGTGAAACTGGAAGTGGTTTTTTGTGCCCTCTCTCCCCTGATATCAGCATGTTATTTCCACAGCTTGAGCCACAGACCATTTTTTGTGCATTACTGGCTATGTCCTGACCACTGAACTGTTAGTGTTGTTATGCTTGAGCCAGGAGACGGGCACAGCCACCGTGGGCTTGGCTGTGAAACAAGAATTCTCTGTTAACCACCCCGGTAATCATTGGTGTTGCTTAAAACTCAGGTAGTCCTGGATTAGAACAGGGCACAGTGCTGCAAAAATGCTTTTGAAATGGATGGGGCGAGGGGACGGGTAATAATAGAATCCCAGCGGAGGGGTAAACATGCGCCTTGCGGGCTCTGCTCAGCCCAGCTGCGGGTTGGGCGGCTCTGCCGGCAGCAGCAATGTCTGTTTTAAAAGCAGGCCCAAGTACAATTTAAAAATAATAGCAGGAGAGAGAAGTCAGCAACGTAAAAATAAATGGGAGGGAGAGGGAACCACCAAAAAAAAAAAAGTTGTACATGTATAGTGTTGTGAGGTAGCTCCCCACAGATAATGTCAATGTTTAGCATCCACTGCATGTATTATGGCAGAAAAGCAAGTGCTGAGGCTCTCCAGAAATGAAGATAACTCCATTTAGAATGGGCAGGAAACCTGATTTTTGGCTGGGAGGTGTTGATGAAACTGGAGAGCAGCAGCAGCCGTTGAGGAAGAGGCTGGAGAGGGATGGGATTGATGGAAAGGACGTGGAGGTGAGGACGAGGGCAAATGTCCCCAGAAACGTCCATGCTTGTGACAGAGGGTGTCTGGGAGGGGAGGGGTGTTACTTTTCCTCCGTATTTGTAATCACATGTTCAGTATTGTAGTTTTATTAGCACGTGTTTCATGTTTCTTTTTTCCCCTGCTAACTCCCTCTTTCCTCCTGCAGAATCCAAGTATGACATCCTCAGGCCAAGCAAGGTATAGTATCTCCTTAAAATAAGAGTAAGAAATTCAGGGGTTAGGACTCTCTGTTTGGAGAGCTGCCTATTAACCCTAATGAGCAGGCAAAAAACCCCGGGGGTATCACTGCACTGCCCTTCCAGCAAGCAGATGGTCCAAAATAAGTTTTTTGGAGGATCTTTACCATGAGCAGCCCCATTTAGTTGCAAACCCAGGGGTGCTGACAGCTGGAACAGGGCCCCAGTCTTCCGTGGCTGACACAGAATGCTTTGCTGATGCTGAGCCTGTGGCCGCTGGTTTGCGAGTGAGGAGGATCTGCTGTGGGATGGCTGCAGCCATTTCCATCCCTGTGTCCACCCAGCTGTTTGTACAGCACAAATTACTGCCTGACTTATTTAAGGAAAAACAACCACCAATGACAGAACCCCCAAATTGGCTTCTGTATGTGCCAGGCTGGAAATGTCACCACTTCAGCTGCTATTTTATAAGCAGTGAGCTGTGCATGCAGGGCCGCGGAGAAGCCGTCAGGGCTCCCAGAGCTCCCGGCTGAAACCAGGCGGGTAGCGAGCGATGAACGTCCTGAACAAATTATTAACTCCATACTTTCTTCTGCTTTATGTTGTGTGTGTTTTGTTTTTTCTCCTCGTAGTTTCTGGTCGACATGGCTAATCCCCATCTTCGGAGCCCTGGTCCTAGGGTTAATGTATCGCTATTACTTGTTGGACGGGAGAAGCTCTTGAGCTGCCCTTGCTGGGCCCTCAGGAAGCCTGACAGGGTGTGAGAGAGAGCGCGTGTGCAACCCGGGCGTGCAGCTTCCCCCAACTTCTGCCTCGCTTTTGGCTTTGAGTCTGTCGAGTGATGCTGATATCCATGGGACCAAGCTAATACTCTGTCCTAACTCTGGGACCCACGGACCTGCCGTACTTTCTCTTGCAGTGGCAGAGCAAGTGCGACTTCCCGGTGTTCTCTGACATTTGATTGTGGTCTCCCTCGCCCCTGTGCTCACGCTCTCTCTCCCGCTCTCTCTCGCTCTCTGCAGCAAACCACAGACAACCTTTTTCTTTCAATGCCTTTTCGTTAAGCCAGACAACGTGAAAGAGCTGGTAGTGAGCCTGTGGATTTGCCTCGGTCCTTCACATAGCAGTGGCAGAAATAACCAGCGAGTTGTCTGCAGTCCTGCCCAGAAAAGTTGTCCGGAGATGTGGCTCCGCAGTAATGTTCCCAGTGCATGCAGGCAACACTAACCGGAGCAGCAGGAAAATTGTTAGCTTTGCTACCTCTTTCTGTATGTGTCTGTTTTTAACGGTTAAACAAATATAAGTATTTTAAAAGTGATTCCGTTCATTTTGTAATATTTGTACTTGTCCCTTTAAAATGTATATTCTGTGAAACAATTTATACCTTGAATCCTGGTTTATTTGGGTGCTTTTGTGTGGCCAGAAGTGGGAACTGACACAGGGCTTCTCGAAACACAGATTTTTCTTTCTCACTGAGGTCTTGATTGGACGCGTGTTGGAAACAAAACTCATTTTTACTTACTGTGAATGTGCACCAGATGGAGAAAAACCAAATAAATCTTGTCTCTTCTCCCCAGATGAAAAGGGAAAAGAAATTCATGTGGGATTTGTGCATAACGCTGGTTCTGCCAGGGAACAGAGGAGGATGTTTCTCTTGTCTGTTTTTGTCGGCAATGCCAGGTGTGCTTTGTGTGCTGCCACCAGGATTCTTCCAGCACACTGGGCTGTGGCTTTGGGATCTGCCAAATAACGGGAACTCGTGTTCTGGTGTCTGATACCCTCAGCGGTGCTGTATATGCTGCTCTGACACCGGTGCCCAAGTCAGACATTGCAGCAAAGCTGATCCTCTTTCTGAATTGCAGCAGGAAGGGCAGGGATGTCCTGGGGTCCTCCACGTCCTGGGGCTGTTCTCTCTTCATGAACCTGCTCTGTTCCACAGAGGATTGTGCGGAAGGACTACTTGGGTGTGGAATGACACTCTCCCTTTTAAAAATGAAGGCCAAGGATCTGCGTGGTCATCGAGAATGGCAACCGCTGCTTTGGGCTTTTTGGTCTTTGGCTTTCAAGAATCTAAAGAAATGCCATGTAAATGACTAAAAGCTCAGAAAACATTGTTTAGGGTAAGAAGCTTGAGCCCCATCTAGCTATCAAAGGGGGATTACAATATCGTAGCATGGAGGTGTTTGCATGTGGGATGGAAACTTCATCAAAGGGTTTTTTGATCTGGAGGACAGTGGTCTAAAAAGGCCACTACTTGAAGATGGAGCATTTCAAATTGGACATGGGTACTTGTGCACATTTATCACAAAGCTGTTAACCATGAAAACACTGTAGTGAGGGCTGGAGTGGATTGTCTATCAATGGAAAGTTTTAAAGCTGGAAGGCATACGTTGGTTAAAGCACCATCTCCCTGAGTCAGGCTGGTTTGGGGCAGGGTCGGGCCCTGCACACGCCAGCTGGTTGGATTCCAGGAGCCTTGAGGAAAGGGGCTGGTGCGGGTGCCTGGCGTGGTGCTTGAAACACATCTGTTTGCTCCACCAGCATTACTTTTACCTGCCTTTTTTTTTTTTTCTTTCAAATAGTGTTTTCCTGGCACATTCTGCTTTCAGTTGTATTTTTGTAACTCCAGGCAACTTCTTGTCCCTCAATAACCACTGGGAAAACTGCCTGTTAATCCCCTTTTGTAACAGAGCCTTTCTGTTGGTGCTGTTGTTTCCTTTTAACCAATTAACTGCCGTGGGGAGACCTTTGGTCTAGTTCCAGGGCTTCTGAGAGCTGTGAAGAGCCTTTGGAAGCCCAGGCAGCCTCTGCCAAACCGCTCTCCCTGTTCCGCACACGCACCCGCTCCCTCAGAGATCTCGAGGGGCTCGAGCTGCATTTACAGAAGGGACATTGGAGTCTTCCCGCTTCTCCAGGAACTGCAGGCGTGGAGCAGCATCTGCACCCGGCACGGGTATCGGTTTTACTGGTCTGTCACCCTGCAGACACCCCCTGCAGCTCTGTCCCGGAGCTGGGGTGGTTTGGAGGATGGACCGTCCACGATGGAGGCAGCTCTGTCAGCCCCGGCTCGCCCAGTGCTGGGCTCCCCATCCCACTCCTCTCTCCTCGCTCCTTCCTTCTCCAGAAGAATTCTCGCTGAACCCCACAGGTGTGAAACGGCTCAGACAACAACGAAGCATTACCAAAGCTTGTTTACCTGCTTTATTTGAGGATTAAAAAAGACAACTCCAAATCTTTGTCCTCACGCTGAACTTCTCACACAGCAGGTGTTTGTTGCCAGGTCCCCACGCAATGCAGGCGCTGGCTCGGCTTTCAGCCTGTGAGAAAACTCACAGGGTGAAATGAAAGCTGGGCGTTTGTGCTCTGCTTCCTTCAGGTGCTTGGGACACGGGGTCGAGTGAAGAAACTGTAACCATGAGTGTGGGGGAGCTTCCACATTAACGTGACCGTGTTGTGGCTGCTCAGGAACGCCAGCAGAACGTGCTGGTCTCTTCTGCCTCTCCACAGCCCTAAGTCCTTGACAAAGCAGAATGGAACTGTTAATTAATTGGGCTCATGGTTTGCAGAGGTCTGAGTGTGTTCCTGGTTTTGCTGAAATTAGCTGATAAAGAGGAAAAAAAAATATTGATTTATGCTGTGGAAATGTATACAGATATTTTCTACAATTAAATATAAACACAAAAGGGTAAACATCACAGCTTTCCAGGTACCCCCTAATAGCACTGACAACACGGCTGCCTCAGGATTATTACAACCTGAATGTGGGTTTTTGCCTCATGACCTCAGTACTTGTGGGACGGAGAAAACAGGGCTCAGGGAGCGCCAGGGAACAAACTCGCACCCAGGACGTGCTCGGCCAGCTGCGTGTGCCGCCCGTGGGACAGCCAGGAGCCTCCGGCCACAGCTGCTCTTGGGGCAATGTGGGACGATGCTGCAGCTTACTCCCGAGATGGAACGGGAACATCCATTTCTTTAACAGATATAACGGCTCCTTTTTCTCCTTAAAACCCTTACCAAATATTCAGGAAAACCGCAAATCACACACAGCAGCTCCTGGTCCCTACGATGGAGCAGCCCAGGATCCCATCATCCCAACAAGGGGACAAATGGTGCCGGTGTCCCTGCAGCAGAACACGGTGATCTCGATGGCTCCAGCCGCCTCCGTCACTGGGGAAGGTATTGCCGGTGTCACACACTCGCCGGTGTCTCTTCTCCAAGGACACCACTCGCAGAAATTACTATAAAACAACTTTCCTGCCAAGCTCAGCAGCTGTAATGAGTCAGGAAGCCGTAACCTGGGAATAGGGAACTGTTGGCAGAGCCTAATGATTTTCTGACAGTCTTTCTAACACAGTTACAAAATAAAACACCTACGTAGGCTTCAAAATTGCAAATGGGGTTCACAATATTACACATGCACCTGCTATTTATCGCCATTATCCTGGTTTAGACACCGTCCCCCTCACAGCTGCTGCTATCCAACCGCTTATGCAGGGAGAGGAACTTCATTATAAAAAGAGAAAATACCTTAGTGACGCGTAACTTCTCCCAGGAAGTCTCCTGTTACAGTGTCTGGCAGTGAATTGGTTAGGATTTTGGTGTATTTTGTTACATTTATTCCATATACTATGACTGCAAATTCAAGATTATAACGTGCCCTTTGGGAGGAGAAGGCAGTCCAGCACAACTAGAGCTTTTAATGACTGAATAGGGTTAGCGCAGCGTGCAGCAGGGAGCGGTGCCTGGCCGTGGGACTCGGGGAGATAACACAGTGGGACAGCTCAGTGAAACACAAGGACAAGGTTTGTTGGAGCCCAGTTGAGGCCACAAACTCCTCCCATGGGCCCCGGCACGTTAACCGGGGTCTGGGGCACAGCCGGGGAGCGGGGCCAGGGCAGCGGCTCTGGACACCAGCGCAGCATCCCAGGGTGGGCAGAGCCACCTCAGGGCTATGCCACAAGGAGAACATTCTCGTGCCACCCGTGAGCATGTTTATTGGCAATTACACCAGTCATCGGCTGCGGCGTGACGTGACCCCACTGCAGCGCGAGCCCTTCGCCATCACGTCGCTGCTGCCGCTGTGTTGGTGGCACCTGGGCTGTCGGAGCTGCTCAGTCTCGCTGGCCAGTGGTGAATTCCTTTGCCCTCCAAAAGCAGCGGAGCCACCTGCTCCATCCCCGATTGCTCCATCTCCCAGTGCTCCCCTTCCAGCAGCAAGAGCTGCTTTTCTCTGCCACAGCCCCTCCGTCAGTGGCACCTTCTCAGAAAGCCTTGTTTCCCTCGTTACTGAGAAAAGGTGATTATAGCAGAGTCTTACATCTTTTTCCCTGGACGCTTCCCAAACGGTTTGCTTTCTCAGTGCCTGGGTAGGAGCAGCTCCCTCTCTTCTCATGGGAACAGATCGTTCTGCGCGGGGCAGGGACTCACCTTCCCCCGGGGCTGCCCGGGACGCGCTGCCAAGGGGACACTTCATCTGCAGCTCTTGGGAATATGACTGCTCCTCCAGAGCTTGTTTTTCTCCCCTCTCTGATCTTGCCACCATAAAAATAATTTCCAGTTGTTCAGTAAATTTATCATCTAATCCTTTTAACTCCACAGTTGTATAACCTGAGCCTGCCCGTTTGTACATTCAGCTCTCCCCTTCTCCGCTGCACGCTCTGGCAGCCAGATGAGGCAAAATAATGCCTTCAGACTCACGCTTTGAAATTCTTCCTTTCTTGGATTTATAGCTGGCTTTTACCTTATTTCAATCACTTGCCATTGCTGTAACTTAAGAAACTGCAAAGCAGCTGGTTTGCCACAAGGAAATTTCACCTGCCAGCTGAGTGATGGCGTAGTGATTACAGTAAACCCTTTTGGAGGATGGTTAACTTGGGAGGACACTCGTGTCTGGCATGAAGAACAAACCATGTCCTCACACAAAGCTGCTCCACTCGGCGGTGCAGCTCCGGGAGAGGAGGAAAGGGCCCGTGTGAGCTCCGGGTGCAGCACAGAGACGTCCCAGCGCTTCCCCAGGCAGTGGCAGAGCCGTCCTGGCAGCAGCCAACAGCCGGGAACGGGGCCAGGGACCAATGGCCCATTCTGAGCAAGACACATGAATGTGGTTCTTGTTGTGGCACAATGGCTCCGGCACGATGGCCCTGGCATGGCGGGCATGGCGGGACACACTGCCCACTCCCTGCGGCATGCACTGGCTGCCTGGCCAGCAACAGGGCAATTCCTTAAGGAAAAGGTGGAGAGCATTGCTGGGCAAATCCCTGCACAGCCCAGCATGAGTTGGTGCAAAACCGTAATGGGTGAGTAGGTGAGAGGGGCAGAAACAGGAGATATGGACGGCAGATGCTGACAGAAAAGGGTGTCAAGAGTCTAGATACACGTGAGCCCTTGGACGGTGCTGAAATCTGCAGCTGTACTGTGTGTTCTCAGCACCGCGTCCTCTCAAAATGCCACAAGTGATGATGAAGTTGGGCAGGGGAGATGCCAGCACAGCTCTGGGGGATTAAGGCAGTCAATCTGGGGTGAAAGGGATACCCGACTTCAAACAAAACCCAACACCTACCGCCCGGCTGCCACCGTTCTGCTGTGAAACGAGCGCTTGGCTCATGTGGGTAACGTGGCAGAACAAAACCCGGTGCTGGCAGCACTGACACCAGAGTCTGGCGAGCGCAGAGCACAGTCGGGCACTTGGTGGCAACCCCAGGGGAGGCTGCGCCACGGTGACCCACCGACCGGTGTCTCCAGAGCCCCCGACCCTTGGTTCCGGCTGGTGGGGCACGGCGGGTTTCTGGAAGACGCTGAGTGCTTACGGAGGCGACCTCGCCAGGCTGTCGGAGCAGGCTGGCACAGAACGGGCTGCGCGGGGGCTGGGATCCAGCGTCTCAGTGACACCGTCCCTGCAGGGACACTGGAGCCAGCAGCACACAGCAGCTGTTCACAGCTCCGGCCTCCTCCATTTTTCACAGCTGAAGCATCCGCCCGGCACCTCCGCTTGCTCACACCACAACCCCTCCTGCTTTCCCATCCCTTTCCCATTTCCAACACGGACTTTTATCACCTTGGAAAAGTTATTTCAGACGTGTGCGGGTGATCCCACCTGACACCTCCTCACACAGGGACGGCTCCTGAACCCCTCAACTTCTCAGCTTTTCAGCACTTACGTTGTCCAGATTCCCCTGGTCTGGGTACGTTTCCCCCAGCTGTACCCCAGTTTTTGTTGACACTCTTTCCACATTTCCACTTTGTTTGCGTATAAATATTTGCTTCTTTATTCGGACGACACGCAGTGCGGTCAGCACAGATGCGCTCTGCGCTGGGACGCGCTGCGGATGGTGCCGCTGCCCCGGCCGCCGTTCTGCCCCTCGTCCGCCGCACCGGGCCAGGCGACAGCACCGAGCACTTGTCCACCACAGCCGCCGCCGCCGGTTGGCTCTGGGGAGGGCCCGTGCAGCCGCACAGCGCTGCCGGCAAAGCGCTTCCCCCCGGGGCCGCCCCTCACACCGGCCGAGACCGACACTCGAACCCCAGTACCGCTCCCGCCACGGCCACGGCCGCGCCCCCCCCCCCCGCTTCTAGACGCTTCCGCGCCCCCGCCACCGCGGCGGCTGTTCTGGCCGGCGGCTCCCCGCCCGCCGCCGCGCCCCCTCCCGCATGCGCACCGCGGCCCTACTGGCGGCGGCGGGGGGGGCGCGACGGCGGGCTGCTCCGCGCAGGCGTGCAGGGCCCGGCACGGGGGCTGTTCCGTCGCCGTGTCTCCCCGCCCGCCGGGCGCATGCGCGGGCGGGCCGCGCGGAGGTTCCTTGTGCGCGCCCTGTCCCCGCGGTCGCGCAGGCGCAGAGCGGGGCCGGAGGGGGCGGCCGGGCGCGTTCTGTTGGCAGCAGCCGGTGCCTGTCAGCGGCGGCGGGTGGCGGTGCCCGGTGCCTACGGCGAGCGGAGCCCCCGGCCTGGCCCGACCCGGCCCGATTCGCGGCCCCGACGTGCGGAGCGCCGCGCTCTCGCCTGCCGGTGTCTCCCCTCCGCACCCCGGGGCGGCGGAGGCAGCAGCGCCCCCATCCCGGCCCGGCCCCCTCCTCCCGCCGCCCCCCTCGCCCCTGCTGGGCCGCGGAGCTGCGATGCCCTCGGACTTCATCTCTCTGCTCAGCGCCGACCTCGACCTCGAATCCCCCAAGTCCCTCTACTCCAAGGGTGAGTGTGGCACCGGGCCGGGAGGCGGGGCCGCGGGGGCCGCTGGGCCCGCGCCGTTAACCGTCGCTAAGGGCTGGCCCTGCCGCCGGGGCCCGCACCTCGACCGCCCCCCCGCCCCGCACTTCCCGGGGCCGGCGGGAGCTTCGCCCGGCCCGAGGGCCCACTTTCCCCCGCCGGGATGCTCGGGGCCGCCCCGCCGCGAGGGGCCCTGCGGCCGCGCTGGGGCCGAGCCCGGCGGCTCCCCCGGCCGCATTCCTGGCCCGGCCGCCGCGGCCTCAAGAATGTGTCCCGACAGGTTCCTGCGCTCAGGGCCCGGCGGCGGCCCCCGCGGGAGCGGCTCGGCGGCGGGGGGCTGCCCGGCACCGCGGGCTCTGTTCCCACTCCTGCCCTGCCGGTGCTGGTGCCGGGACTGCGGCCGCGGCCCCGTTCGCCGCGCCGGTCCCAGCGCATCCACAGGGATGCGGCCGATCGCGCTGGAGCCGGCGCTGCGCGGGGGACACGGGCACTCCGGCCTGGAGCTGGGAGCGCGGAGTAACGGGCACGGGCGGGTCGAGATTGCCCTGATGTTGCTGTTTAAGTTTGTCGGAAAAGGGTTTCAGTGGAAAAGGCGGCCTCGTAGGGAACGTGAACGGTCTGATTTGGGTTAGAAACGGGCAAAGAGCCCGGGAAGCAGAGGGCCGGTGTCCAGCACGGGTTCCAGTACCCCGCAGTTCAGGCATGAGCTGTCTCCGGGCATTAACTCCATCCATGGGAGTCTGGGGGTGAAACGGCATCATTGGGGGAAACAAAGAGAGAATGTGGGGAGTTGTAAAAGTAAACGAATGGAACACTTATTTTAGTGGTATAGGAGTTTTAGTTTTGACAAGTGCACAGTAATGAGGTGATGTATGGTAGGACAAATGTTATGTGCTACACAAGTTCTTAACTCGTTTTATCTTATTTAAAAGGCTTGTAAGTCCCTTGTAGTAGCTCATGGAGCATTCCTGCCCACGGTACAACGGAGGGGGAGCAACTTTGGGGGTGTATGACAGGAGAAACGTAAAGCCTTCTATTACCCTGAAGAAAGTGAGCTAAACAAAGTTTAAAGTTGCTACAGGAAAGAATAAACTTTTTTAGAGTTTTTGGAACTAATTGTAGTAAGGTCACTAACTCTTGAGTTGAGTGTAGTTAGTGCCAAAGCTAAAAGAAATAAAAAGACTTCAGCGAGTCAAAGCACATCTTTAAAGCTCTTAAACTAGGCAAAGTCATTGGCTCACTGTTTGGGGATATTAAAATTATCATCAGCGCATAAGAGTTTGCAGTTTGTTTGAAAGATGTTCCAGGGGTTTACGGCTCTCCTGTTTCTCTAACGTGTGTGTACCATTTGGTTTCAGTCCTAGTGAGGGCAACAGAAGGAAAAGAGTATTTTGAAACAGGGCAGTTCTAATTAAAAAATACAGGTGATAAAACCCCACCAAAATTATCTTTTAGTGTATTGGAAAACTGAATAGTGTGCACTGTTAAAGTGGTTTGTAAAACATTTAAAATAAAGAGGTTGTGTGTAAGTTGTGAAATTTCTTCAAGGACTCATGCTTAATTGATCAGAACTTTTGAACTCACCAACCTTACTTAGAATTTTTTATATTTAATGGAATGGTTGAGTGTCTGTGTCAGGTAGGAAAATGATCTCAGACTGATTAATTGAGAGTTTACTTTTTCTTCCGGTGGTGTTGATGTGGGTTCAGGGCTAGAAAAAGTCCAGAGAAGGATGTTTGATGCTCAGTAGTGGCCATAATGAGCTGCTTGATCCAAACAAATGGCATACGATAGAGGTGTACAAAGCAGTGAATGGTTACAAAGAGGTTAAAGCAAGGTTTGCTTTTCCTGTTTTGTCATAATGAAAGATCAAGGAGATGTTAAGTTGAAATGCAAAATTAAATTAAAATCGAGAACAAGTGAATATACTTTTCCAGAATACTGAAGTGATCCTGTTTGCTGTGAGGTATATTGGTACAATTTTTAGCTGGGTTTAGGAAAATATATTAGTGCTTATCTGATTAATCAGAACATACTTTGGTGTGCCTTTTTTTTCCTAGATAGATATGGATAAATTTATCCTGTGGAGAGATGCTGTATGAATACAAGTGATGAGATAAAGGGAAAGGTCTGAACACAGTGAGAAAGCCACAAATATGCATTTGTGATGAGGGTGTGTTAGGAGATGTAGTTTCTCCTAAGCGCTTTCCTTTCAGGAGCAGAGCTGCCTGTGGATCGGAATCCAGCCTGCAGGTTGAACTGGAGCCAGGAACGACTCCTGCGTGTCGTGTTCCCGCGTGCCAGGGCGGCCGTGGGTTAGTGACCCGCTCGTGGAGGTTTGTCGATGACGATCGCTGCGGGGTTTTGGAAATACAAAGAGTAGGAGAGTGAGAGAACCTGGAAGATTGGTTTTCTAACATATGAACTTTAGTTTACGGAAATGAAAGTAGAAGATTAGTAGTGTTCCGATTAAAATGTACTTGCCTGCTCTTAAAACTGAGTTTATTTTAAAACCCAGTGAATTGAGATGCAGCTTACGCTGGTGCTATTTTTTATGGCATAGTGTGTCCTGTTCCTTGGACAGATGGAGTTAAGTGCTAAAGTTTTGGCTTGCTTGGCCATTTTGGTTAAGGTTTTTGTTCATATTCCTGTAAAAACATTCAGCAAAACTTCTGAAGGCACACAGACCTAAGGTGAAATGGCAAGACGGACAAAGGGAGAGTCGTTAATTTAAAACTCGATCTGATAAGTCATTTGAGTTATTTATTTCCATTTATGCATACCTTGGGAAAGAGAATATTTTTCTTTGGGTATCTGAATACTTCCAGTTTGTACTCCTGTAGGTGTGATCTCCTGAGCAGTTCCAAGCAGCAGGAATTCCCAGTTGCCCAGTTCAAGCAGCCTTGTCCCCCTCTTTTCCTCGTTGCTCTGCTCTTGCCAGCCCTTCTGTGGCCACGCAGGGAACTGGGCTGGGGGTCACATTAAAATCAACTCAGCTGTTCCCTTATTCCTTCCCACCCGTCCCCCCAGCAACCAAAAGAAAGAGGGGAGGAGAAGTGTTGGTTTGTAACAGGTGAGGATCCTGCGAGCGGCTGGTGCTGACTCCAGGCAGGGCCGTGTGGGAAAGTGGGACTGTTCAGCTTAAATTGCCTTAAAATGATAGTGACACTGTAGGCAAGCAGCAGGGCTCTGCAATACAACTGGTTAGAGCTCTTAAAAAGAACAGCAATGCAAAATGTTGAGTCCAAGGCCGATTGCTGTGGAGCTCATCCCCACAGCTCCTGGGGAATGGGCTTGGCCTAAGAACTGTGCCCCATCGTTTTATGTGTAATCAATATTCTAAAAACATATATGCTTTGTAACCATGGCAGAGGGATAATATGTCCTAGTAAGAAGCTAATAGAGATATAAAAAATTTGCCTTTTTGAATGCTGAAGATGTTTAGAATGTAATAGTTTTAATTCCCATCTTTACATAACATGCTGTGCTTTTTGAAATAAAACAACCCAAATGTGCATACAAATTGGTCATTTAGTAGAAAAATCACTGGAGCATAAAACCTAAAACCTTGAGGCTAGTTGTTCTGCGGTGGAATATCATATGGAACATTCAAATACAGCAAAGTTGGCTCTTCCTTGTAAACAGGCAGAGATGAAAACCTGTAATTAAAGCAGTGTATCAAATGTCAGGTACTAAATCTGAGCTGATTAAATGTGTGATTAATTTAGCTGATACATTCATTTTGAACAATTAAAAAGTAATGTGTGTACACTAGTAAAGTTGCATTTTTGGACTGCAAAAAGTATGATGAAAACTTCTTATTCACATATTCCTTCCCCATCCCTGATTTTGCTTTACACAGCTGAGTAACTGTAAAACTGAGAGTCTTTCTGCAACTTGGAAGGTACTAGAAAAACGTTAGTAGTCTCTTAAATAGCTCTTTCGCCCTAAAAATGTCATATAGTCAAAACACTATTTTCATCCGTGCTTAAATGTTAACTGACGGTAATCTACTTGTGTGCAACTGCAAACTGTTGATACAACACGTGGTTTTTGGTGATATTTTTTTTTTCCCTACGAGAATTTTTTTTCTTCCCATGATCCAAAGGATAACTCTGAGACAGCGACTGATTTATCAAAGAGGGATGGAACAGACGCTTTGTAAAAATAGGAAGAGCCTGCATTTTGTTTAGAACTTTAGAACTCGTATGAGCAGTTTTTAGGAACAGAAATAATACCTGGGTCCTTTTTGTAGCTCCGGGAGGTGCCGTGCTGAGCAGGAGGCGCTGAGCGTTCCGGGGGCTGCACCCACCGCTGCCCTAGGACATCTGACTGAAGGCAAATGAGATGAGTCCACCAAAGTTCCCTAAATTCTGTCAGCCTTGTAAACGTCCTTTTCTGCTTTGAATCTTACTTGTTTATTGGCTTCACAAACAAAACTATAGAATACATTGCCGCAGGATGATTCCGCGTGGTGCTGGAGGTAGGATTCTGAATTCACAGCTTTTCACTCTGTAATTTGAATATTGTGGTGCTAGAGCTGTTCAAACAGACCCCTTTCCCTGCCGGCTGTTCTCATCTGTGGACTATTCTCTGAATTGTGCCAGCACAATTGTTTTTTGTGGCTGCAAGATAAACGGGATTCGGAAACCAATCTAGAATGAGTCTGTTGTACTTCTGATAAGATTTTCTAACACTGTTCTGCTCCCTGGTCTGGTTTAGTGCGCAGCTGCACGGATGGTGTCAAGACAAGAAGGGGTTGTTGAGGACTGGGATTAAATGGAGGCAGCAGAGGAGGTAGAGCTGCTCACCTGGCTCTGCTGGGAAGGAAATCCTCCCCTCTGTGCTTTCTGCTGTGTTTGCTGGGCTGGTGCCGCTGTGCTGAGCCTGGGAAGGCCAGATGTGCTACCTGGGCTGGGGACAGGGGGACTCCCGGCACCCTGGGATGGAGGAAGGTGGGGCTGTTCCTGCATCCCCTGCTCTGCTGCCTGCTCGTGGCTGCTATCAGTGTGGGGTGTGGATCAAGGAGTAGGGGAAATTAAGAGGAATTAAGTAAGCTTTTTCTTCAGTTCTAAGACTAGTTGGATTTTTCTCACAGTCAATTTTATGTTGTGTTGTGTGTTTTTTAAATCCTTCTACAAAAGTTGTAGATTTCTTTTTTCCTATTAAGAGAATCTCCATATATTGCTCAATTCTCTCGTCCCATGGAAGGATTTGAATATTGCAATGAGAGGCTTCAATTTGACTTGATTTAGTGAGATCTCAGCGTGAGCACGTCCAGTGTTGCAGCGACTCCCTTCGGGGTCTCTTGACTAAAAATGATTGTCAGCCTGGAGCCTTGATCTGATTTTTGCACCGATACACAGATTACTTAGTTTTGTGTGGAAATGTACTTGAGTTGGAGAAAAGGAAGAAGTAATGCTCTTTTTTTGTACAAAAAGGCAATGACCTGAACTCGTCTTGAGTTTAGATGTGCTGGTAAATCCCTGGAGGAATTGATGAGTGGCCAAAGTGCAGGTGAAGGAGGGGATGTGGTCAGGTCTCTGCAGTTTATCACTTTTGTTATCTTCTTTGTGTTTATGTAAAGAGCAAACGAGGTTGAATATTCAGACAAGTTTTGGCTTTCTCGTCAGCAAGTATGGCAATTATTTTAGGGGCTGGCTGACATGAACTCTCAGATCTGACTTTGCACTGTGTTGTAAGAGCAGATTCTAATAGGCACGTAGTAAAATCTTAAGTAACTGCAGTTTCCAAAAGCATGTGGTGCTTTAGCAGGGGTTGAAATGCAAATGCTCAGCATCAGTGACATTAGGTTATTGACTTGTGCAGTTCTGAGCGGTCTGTGTGTTGAATATCACCGTGCCAGACCAAGAGGAATGTTTTCACTATTTATGTAAATACACTCCGAAGAATGGTTCTCCAGTTCCCTTGATTACTTGTCCTTCCAGCAGTTGGAAAGGTTTGACAGTTGTTTTGTAAATAATTAGAAAGAATTTCGGGTCACAAAGCCCATCAAACTAATACAATATGCCAAAGTAATGCAAAATGTTGATACCGAAAGCAGATTTGAGTTGCGTTGAAGTTGAGGCTGTCGGGCAGACAAAGGAAAGATGGATTGCAGGTCCCCTTAACGGCCTGACAAGGTGACGCAAGTAAGAAAGAAGTTTAGAGACAGTAATAAAGTTTTCAAATGTTGGAGTTCCAGTCCTGTTCAGAAAAACTGACATTACAAGCCAGTTGTTTCAGTCCCTCATTGTCTAGAGGCCTGATTTTTTTTTTTTTTTTTGGTATGGATTTGCTCAGCAGAAGAATCTGTGAGTTTTGATAGTAGTGCTACGGGGTGATTGGAAAATTATGAACTACGGAGTTCAGTAGTTTCTATTAACTGTGACAGTTTCCAATTCCTGTGCATAGGGGAACAGGACCTGCTGATGCGGCTCTAACTGATAGTGGCCACACAAGCTGCTTTGCAAAGCGGGGCAGGGGGATGTGAGCTGGGACGATCTCCCCCGTTAAAGGACATTCTGCTCCTTGGTGCGTGTCCTTGGGGAGTGTTGGTGGCGGCGGTGGCTCCGTCCCGTGGCAGAGCTCACGCCTAGCAGCACTGCACGTCGTATGTTTGAGTAACATGAGTCCCACTAACAACTTGTTTCCCAGCTCAGGACTGTACCTTTGCAGTGAGGTTCCTTTGTATGTACACGTGGATATGCTTAACTATTTTGGGGTATAACAGGAGTATCTAGGCTCTTATTCAGTTCTTTTTGACTCTTGATTAGTTTTTTGCGTTCAGCGAGGAATTCCACTGTCCAGTTTTATACTCTGTGAAGAAATATTTCTTGTCCTCCATTTTAAGTTTACTCTCTCTTCAGTTCAGTATTAGGACTGAAGAGGTTTTCTAGCTTAAAATATTTGAGTATGTTTTTGTATCTTAGGGTGGAAAAAAGGTGGTTTAGCTTGGAATATGTATTCCTGTTAAAGCAGATGTACTGAGGAACTTAGAATTACAGTTTCTAATAGTCTTGGTTATATCTCGTAAGTAAATAGACCCCAGGAGTCTGATTCAGGTTAAACTTCGGAGAACTGCAGGGTGTCCCTGCTGTGCGGGCGGTGGGCAAGAAGCGGGGAGTGTTTTGGAAGGCACTGCCAGGGCCCGTTACACACTGGCTGGGCTTGGCAGGGCCCTCTGAAGATCATCTAAGCCAAGCCATGCCAGCTGGACCTGCTGGGCTGGGACCGTGGCCAGGTGGGTCCTGCCCATCCCCACGGATAGAGACTCCACAACCCGCCTGACCAGCCTGTACCAGCGTTGGGTTGCCTTCGTGGGTAAGATAATGAAGATGGAATTTAAAGCGTTTTAATTTGTGCTCACTGTCTCTTGTCCTGTCCCTCGGCACTGCTGAGAAGAGCCTCTGGTTCCCTCATCCCCTGAGCTCCCTGCTCTCCAGGATGAACAGCCCCGGCCCTCAGCCTCTCCCTGCTCAGAAGATGCTCCAGGCCCCTCATCTCCGTGGCCCTACGTGCCTGTCAGTTGGTGGGTTCTGAACAGCTTTTACAATCGTTGGGATGTTTGTGGGTTTCCACATCAGAAATTCTTGTGTCTAGTGTTATGTTCCGCTCATTTTCTGTAGAAAATGTAGCCTGAGATTTTGTATTCTGTTATCGGTTTTGCTGAGGATATCTACGAGGTTCAGAACCCGTGGGGAGATGTGACTGCCACATTGCTCCTTTCAGAAAGGGGGTCACACTTTATCAAGTGTGTTCTTTGAAAACCACTTTGTGGGCATTCCTGGAGTTCTGTGCTCAGGCACACAGCTTTAAACTCTTCCCTGCGTTTGTTAGTGATAAAGAACTTCCATCATCTCTTGTCTGTAAATATATGTCTGTGAATGTGATCAATGCCTGTCCTTAGCCTGTGTGTGGATTTCACTTGGGAGTAAATCTTACTTTGTTTTTCTTCTAGGACATCTGAATTCTAGAAAGTGCCGTTGGCCTCACCATGAAACTTGAGCTGTACCTGGAATGGGGTTGCTATTTAATCAGATGGGGAAATAATTTGGTTTCTTATTTTGTGGCCTGAAAGGATTCAGTTTAAGCTTCAGGAATTCAGTTACCTGCTACCACTTAAGTAAAAAAGGTGCGTTTGGAGGTGTGGTAGCAAGGAAGGGATTACATTGTTTAGAGTAGATTTAAGTACTCCTTGCCATGCAGGTATTTCAATACATTAATACAATAGCAGAAGAATTAATTTGGGAACATTACTGCCTGTCTGCATCTGAGCCAAGGAATTTGAAGGCTTTCTTTTTACTGAATTCACTTTTTAGACATAAAGGTAACTGAAGTACTCTGGGTGTTTGAAACAAACGCTCTCTGTAGTGGGATACCAGTTATCTGTTGAAGAAACTCAGAGTACAATGTTTTTTCATGCTTAGAAGTCCCATACGAAAAGACAAATCAATCGAGCTGAAGAGATCTTTAAGTCTGCCAGCATATGACTTTGAGAAGCTGCTCATGTCGGGGGGCTAGTCCTGGACAAGGGATGTCGGAATCCCCAGAAGCTTTTGACAGGCACACCGTGTCCATCCAGATTTGATCTGTACACCATTTGATTGTGGAAACAATTGGGGGATGTTTTAGGTGGTAGAAGGATAAATGGTTTGAGCAGCTGTTAGATTTATAGAGGATATGTCTGTTCAGGGAGGCCAGTGAGCTGGGGAGTTAGTCTGTAGTGGATTGTGAAAATACGGAAGGTACTGTAACAGGAATACTCTATAAACTTATTGGTTCCTGTAAACATTTCCGTATAGTTTGCTCCTATCAGAGAGAAGATATGGGCTAATCAATATTTAGTTTGATTTTTTTTTTTTTTTTATGACCATCCTGAAGTTTTATATAACTTGCAGCTCCTGAGCACTTACACCACTGATTCTTCCGCTGCTGTCGTCCCTCCGGTTCGGTTGGAGCTGTAGCTGTGTAGTACAGAAAGGGATCTCATCTCTGATCCTCGTTTTGCTGTTAGATGCTTGGCTTCTGTTCCCACTTGTCTCCTGAGAGTCAGGTGTGAACATACTTGGAGAAGAACTTGCTTCATAGTTTCAAACCCTGTTTTTACAGACAACTTGCATCTTTATTCCTTGTAGAGTTCCTTCCAGGTGCGGTATTTGTCCCAGATGTTTGCCCAGGGCTGATCAGGTACCACGGGGATCTCACAATACCAGAGAGAGAAGTTGGTGAGATTCAAGAGTCTTCTCTCATGCTGGGAGTTGCTGGGACATGTCAAGTCTCGTGAGCAGAGCCTCTGCACCCAGGTCTATGATAAAATACTGAATCGGTGAGGCTGAAATGCATTGCAAGTCTGTCTGAATACCTGTATGCTTTTATTCTTCAAGGTCAGATATTGTGCTATAGCTTCAAAAGAAAAATGTTTGTTACACTTTTCATTGCTGGTATTGGATTTCTTGTTCTACAGTAAATGTGAGAGGTGGCAAAAACCATTTGGAAAAAAGCTTTGCAAACCTGAAAAGGCTGAGAAACATTGTTCTGAGACAATAGTAAGAGGTTAGGTGGGCTTGGGTGTCTCTGAATGCGGACGGCGCAGTGCCCCCACGGAACAGGCAGAACTGGCTGGAGCACCTGATCACCTCTGTGCTTCTGCTGAACTTTGATTTTTGAACAATAGCGATGGTTAATAAATAGCTATTAATAATATTCTTTGGTCATGCTGTATTTGGGTTTCCTGGAGCATTTGAGAACTGAAGTCTTTCTTGTGACAGAGTGTGAAGATAGGGAGAAAACAAACTATCCTTAGAATTCAGTTTAGTATGGAATCACAAATAATAAATGCAATTGTTGTAACAACTGTATATAACAGTGTTGTGGCAAAATGAGCTTGTTTGAATTCCATAATTGAATTTTTATACCTATCGTATTTGGATTCTTTCCAAACATAAGCTTGGCTCGGTTTCCTGCATGCTGGAAGATTAAAACATGGCAACATTAGCTGAAGAATTAAAAATGAAATAAATCTATTTTGAATAGGATTTTTGTTTGTTTTTAATTTTTTTTTCCTCCCATTTTGGGTTACGTGCATCTCTAAATACCACTTGTGTAGTAAAGCCTTTCAAATATATTGCTGAAGGGTTTACCAGTTTAGCAGAGTGGTACCTGGTATGTTCATGTATGGGCAGATCTGTCAGCCTTTACTCGCTCTGCCCTGCCCACTGTAGTATTTTAGTAGTATCTCTTGAGTTCTTGGGGTTTTGTCTGGAGTTCACAACTGCATGGCTTAGACTCTTCAGTAAGTCATTACTGGTCCATTTCTTGAAGTGACAATTACTAAATAAAGTTGTTCTCTCGTTTGGAGATGTGTAAAGTTTGATGCAAACAAGACACAGGATTTATACTGTCTGTCTACATTTATAAACGTACTCTTAGAGCTGTGAATGGGGCTGGCTGAACCACAGCCAGGAAGGCTTTATTTGATATCTGGATGGACGCCATAGATGGAGTTCAGCTAACACATGCCTTTGTCAGTTGTTGAAATTCAACTTTAAAAGGATTAATTTCTCAACCCTACCCTGCTGTGCAGAATCCTGAATATTGAGATTAACGGCTTTTCTGAAGTTTAGTGGAATACTGCAGTATCTGATCAGTTATGAATTGCTTGTGAAATTACCTTTCAGTACTAGCAATTGTGGTAATAATACTTGTGTTTCAAATAATGCAAGAAACAACTTTTAGCTTTCATTAAGTCCAAGCAATAATGATATTACAGTTGTGATAAAATGTAAATGACTTTGGTTCATAATATATTCCTGACCATATTTCTTTAAGACAGAAGTGTCTGTCTGTCAGCAAACTCTTCTCTCTCCTTCACTAACAAACTGTAACGTGCGTTTCAGTGTTGGGGTAGCACATTTGCAGGCAAGATTTGGCTGTGACAGTGTCCAGTGCAGTGTCATCACCACCGAGGGCTCCGATCCTCTGCTGATTGTTCAGAGCGGAGCTGCACAAACATCAGCTTTTAATCAGAAAGTTTTCTAGTGCACGCAGAACCGCAGCATCTGCCTTTCCCTGTGTGCTCCTGCATGGTGTTGATTTAGTGTGTGCTGCTTTTGTCTGAAGCCAGAGGGAACTGGAAGGAAGATTTTCGGTTTGGCTGTGTAAAACATCCTTGTATACACTGCAGTTTCTTTGAAAACCTGCCACTGTTGCTGTAGCAGCAATATAGTTCTGCCAGTGCTGACAATAACAGGAGCACTGGTGGGAGGACTCGCTCGCAGCCCCGTCCTCTTTGCCATGTGCAGCCCCTGAACACGGGAACACACCACGAGTCTTGCTGACATTCCTGCACTTGAGCTGTCTGAAGAATAGTGGTGCAGGTCGTGCAGAGGAGCTTCCTCAGAATATTAATGTGCACGGGAACGGAAGGAATTTCAGGTTACACTGACAATTTGAGTCCCGTGTTTAATCATGTTATTCTGACACGTACTTGAAGACATGAAATAAAAGCATTGTTTAGTGCATGTTACCTGGTGGATTGAGCTCTGGGTAAGGGACGCTCAGTCGAGTCCTGCTGCTGGCTGGGGAATGTTCTGAGTTATGTTCTTCCTACAGTTCAGTTTCTGCATTTGCAAAAAAAAGTGGGAGTAATCAGACTGACAACTTTATAGATCTGCCTCAAGACTATTAAGTACTATTTTGTGTCCTTTTGCTCAGCTGTGCCAAGTAAAGGCTTTTTCTTGCTCTTTGGCTTTTGCCGTGCACTTATGCAACAATTACCTTCCATTCTTGGAACAGCCGCTGCAGTTCATCTGTTATGTGTGCTCGAGTGGGGTCTTCCCTTCTTGCCCTGTTCGTACCCTGAGCCCGTCTACAGGGCTGTTCCCCTCACTGTGCTGCTCAGCAAGCCCATGTCAGGTCTGCTGAGGTTGCAAAGATGGTAGGAAATACAGAAACTGTGATAGTCTGTAATATAAATCCTCGTTTAACGGGTACAGAACAGAAGCTGATTTACCTTTGTTGCCTATTCTTTCCTTCTGGCCAATCTTTTTTTGTAACTTTACTGTGTAAAACCTCTGCTGTACCTTAAGCAGAGCTGCTGTTTTCTGCAGTTATGGGTGGTTCTCACTTCTGCAGGTGGGAGTGTGGATCCCCTATGGACTACTCAAAAAAGCCAAACAAGCAAACAAAAAAGAAAGGGGGGAAGGAAAACCAAACCAGCAACAACCACCAAACAAACAAGACTTCAAACAAACAAGCCGCAAACCCCAGTTAACCCTCCGCCACTAGAGTAGAAAGTGCTGTAGTGGTCAGAGACTGGTCTGGCCTGTGCCTGTCTCAGTCTGTTTCTGTTCTGGTTTGATGCACTGCGCACTCTGTCTTTTTTCCAGTTGCCTTTCTGGGACTCTCAAAGCTTCCTCTGTTGAGCTGCTTACTGAGTGCTCCTTATCCTGCCTTGGCTCGGGTCTGTGTCCCCGCTCTGTCCCCGTGCCAGCCCTATCAGCGTGCCACCTCCTGGGGCTGCGGTTCTGAAACCTCCCCTGGCTGTGCACAGGCTGTGTCGTTTGCACAGAGGCGTAGGTGTGTATTTGCAGAGTAGCTGTAGTACTGTTTCATTTTGCTAATTAAGAGATAAAAAAGCAATACACTGTCTATGTTTTCACTGTGGAATTTACTCCAGTGGGTCCTGATGTTACTTTTCCCAGTTCAGCCGTGGCAAGAGCGGTGACTGCGCTGTGTCACGGGGAGATTCTGCGTTGGTTGTTGCACTTGAGGGTGGCCTGAGGTTTCTGAAATGAATCCTCTGTTCTCTGTGCTGTAATAACCAAACTTGTGCAGTAAATTCCTGAGATCTGCAGGAGAACCTGTTTGCCTTTGGTGGCTGTACGGAGAGCTTGTCAGCTGGCTCTTACAGGTTTTTCCTGACAGGCGGAATAGTTCACTTCGAGGTATTCCCACACCCCAGCTTTTGTGTACAGAAAAATGCATGAGGGTCATGTGCCGCTAACGTTTTGCAAGAAATCAAGGCTTTTCTTAGATGATGAATGTTCAGATCAGGTGTAATACTCCCCATTTCCCCCCCACCTTCTTTAAAAACTCTTTGTGAACTGAGCTATTGTGGCGGAATCACTGGCATACAATAAGCTTAACTACTAAACTATATTATTTGTCATAGACTCTGGACTTCTGTGTAGAACAGAACTTCAGGTTAAACAAACCACAGGGCAGTTTGACAGATTCAGAGCCCTAGATTTTTCAGGTGTAGAGTAGATCTTACCTACAAAGGTTTTTGAGAGAGGTACTTGGTTGCATGTATAGTTTTATTAAAATGCAGCTACCTTTGGAGTGAGGAGTGACAGTCAGGCCTTTAGCTGACATTTGGAACCTTGGTAATACAGGTTTAACCCAAAACTCTGTCTTAACATGAGCTGATCAGCATCATAGAATCTTCATACATGTGTGTGTGTACTCAGAACCTGAATTTGGATGCTTAGCTGGGGATGTGGTGGAGCATGGACACCATTGTGTTTTCCTTTATAGAGTTGCTTTGATTTGCTGAGCATGTGTGCTCCACTTTTCTCCTCCCTCCCGTGTAGCAGAGGCTACTTGCAGGTTCATGTATTTCTAATTGTTTCTTAATCTCAGTTCCATATAAACAACTCTCCTTGCCTGTTTGCTTGCTTGTTTTTTTTTAATCAGCTTAGAAGTACATCATTAGAAGAGATTTCTGCTTGGATGCTGCCAGCTGATTAGAAGAGTACACCAAGGTTTTGTGTAATCTCTGGTGTGACTGTCATGTGCTACAGCAAGGAAATGGCTTTGGAAGAAGCAGCCAACTGTGTATGGGTATTAAAACATGTTGAGGACACCAGTATCAGTGGGGATCAAGCGGGCAGCCGTTCTGTGCCGGGAGCTTATTTAAAGACAAGTTTTAACTTTGCTGTTGGTCATGAGGTCACAGAAGTGGTGAGGGATTTCCAGAATGTACCTACCCTTAAAGGCAGAAGATGCCGGCTGGAGTGGAAAATGCCCCATCCGTGCTGCTGACAGTGTGGCTGGTTTTCTCTGTCGCGCCATGATGGCGTTTGAGCAGCAGGGCTGGCCTGACCTCGGAGTCTGCGCTGGGGAGCACAGGGGAGCTGCTGAGGGACCCTCACTTGTAATTCTGTGGGACGGAATACTGCAGCCATGGGTACTTCATGTACTGTGTTACAGCTAAACAGATTATGTGCAACATTAGCTACTTTGGGGAAGTTATTTCTCTTTCCTCCTCTTGTCTTCTGTCCGCTTGAAGTGGCAGCACCCATCTCCATTTCAGTGTTGAAGTTATGTTATTAAAAGAGACCTTTTCCTTGGAAATGGCTGCTGCTCTGACCGTGGGAGGTTATCTGAAACTCTGAGATGAGAATTCTCCTTTTTGGTTACGAGGGAGAGCCCTCTCTATGGTGGGAATGTGTGCGCTTTGGAAGAAGCGGGGCTGGCTTTGGGCCGTGCCCAAAGCTGCAGTGACTTCTCACAGAATCTTTGCGCTGCCTTAGCACTCCCCAAAGGAAGCAGTTGTGCTAAGCTGGATTCCCTTTCCTTCCATGAGCGTAGCTGCTCTGTTCCTAAGAATAGAATCTAAATAGAACCACAGTTTCCTAGTTAGTCAGGAGGAACCCAATGTTCCTGGGGTGTTTCTGAAAGGTCCTTTGATACTGTGATGATGAGGATGGTTTAAAGTTCAGGTGTAATATGCTCTGGTGGTGGAGGTGGGGAAAGGCTTCAGTACTTGGGTTTTGCTGTAAGCCTGGCTGCCTGTGACCATCCTGGTTAGTCTGTGTGTAGAAATCTGAAAACATTCCTACAAAAGTCTGTGCACTACGGTGAAATGAGTAAAACAGGAGGGAAGGAACACTTAGAAATGTCAGTTTGGCATCACAACCAACCAGGCTTTTGCACTTTCACTGTAGTATCAGATCAGCTTCACCTGCTGTTTCCTTCCTCTTCTGAGTTATTTTGCCTCAGTCTTTCCCAGGCCTCTTCTTTCTGTCCTTCCTGTCCCCGGCTGCTGGGACCCATGCAGATACACATTGACCCAAGGATATATTTTTGTGCAGCCCCATGGTAACGCATGAAGCCCTCTCAGAGATAGCTTTTGTTCCCTTCTTTTAATTTCTAGTAACTGATCTCAGTTGCACGTAGCATTGTGTACCAGGTGCGCTTACCTTCCAGCAGTATTGTGTGTCTGGGTGTGGATCTGCAGGGCCTGGTGCTGCTCTGTGGTTCTGGAGAAGTGGTGAGTCCCTGGGTGGGTTCCTGCCATGGCCAACGGGACTGGGACGGTTATTGTTGGGCTCAGCTGTGCTGCTTTTGACGTGTTGCCATAACAAGCAAATCCACTACCATATTACTCAATTATTTTTAAAGAATATTTCAATTCCGAATGTTTTGTGCAGTTTCAAGCAGTACACTAAGTCTTCTCCCCAGATTTAAGTTTTGCCATGTTGGGTATCCACCTCATGTTTGCTGCTCTGGTCAGTATAGCCACGTGAACTATAATTTTCTAACCCATCAGTATAACTGGCAGGAAGATCAAAGTTAGAAGCAGCTGATCTCAGATAAGAGATTAGAGGGGTGGGATAATCGGATAAAGGGCAGTTGGAGAAATTTGACACTTCAAGTACTTTTTGTAAATCTGCCTGTCCCCGGGTGTCCCTGGTTTCAGTGGTTTGGAGCCTGGGCTCGTCTGACTGAGATGGAATGAGTGTGAGTGGCTCCCGGCTGATTACCAGTGTTTTGTTGCTTGGTTTGTGTGTTGATCTTGTTTATATTTCATAATAACAGTAACCCTGAAATGCATGTTCCTCTGTTCCTATGTGGAGAAAGAAAATGTGTTTATGGGAGATGTTTGATAAAAATGGAGCTACATGTAGCAAAAAAAAAGCCCTAAACTTAAGATCAACTAATATATTTGTCAAGAGGATTTAAAATCAGCAATAAGTTACGAGACTCTTAGTGCTGTCAGACAGGTGGAACTTGGCTCGTTGATTCAACGCAGTGGCTGCTTACAACAGGAATTCTGTCTACATATTTTTTTCTCGCTAATTAGGTAGAAATACGTAACGAGGCTGAATTTTTATTTCTGCCTTCAAATGTAATACTGCAGTTACGTAACAGCCTTTTTTGTGCATATTTTCCACATGAATAAACATAGAATCATAACAGAAAGTTTCATACACTCAGTGTGTGTGTGTGCGCATACGTATGTAAAACACGGTGATGGAGATGAGCTGATCAATAGTGAAGCGAGCCTTAGCTATTTAAACACCATATCAGATGTGGAGGGAAACTGTATCCTCTGGGGAAGAAGTAGTTTCCTTGCAAGGACTCTAATCGTTCTGGAATTTGTCAGTTTTTGCTTTAATGTTATTTATAGTGCAGCATATATAAACATTGGCCTGTGTTTAGGTGAAAACACAAAGTTTCATTTGAAGTCTGATTTGTGAAGGGCAGGTTTGTTGCAGCAAGCCCTCTTAAAGATACCCAGACTATTTCAAATTTCTCAGAGATTTGAAATGATAGCTCCTAGCAATCCAGTTCACTAAATACGTAGTTTAGCCTGTGAAGCTACTTCTTTCTTGAAGAAAAGCCAGGAGTTGGTGGGGTTTTTGTTTTTGTTTTTCTTAAAGTTTGGCTTTGACCTTAAACTTCTGCCATGTGTTCACATTGTCACAGGAGGGTTGAAGGGCCCTTCCCAGCTCCCCCAGTGCCACCCCTGCCATGAGCAGGGACATCTTCACCAGCTCAGGTTGCTCAGAGCCCCGTCCAGCCTGGCCTGGGATGTCTCCAGGGATGGTTCATCCACCACCTCTCTGGCCAACCTGGGTCAGGCTCTCACCACCCTCAGGGGCAATGATTTCTTCCTCGTGTCCAGCCAGTCCTTTAGTTTAAAACCATCACCCCTTGTCCTATTACAACAGACCCTGCTGAAAAGTCTGTCCCCATCTTTCTTATGGGCCCCTTTTAGGTCTGGAAAGGCTGCACTAAGGTCTCCCCGGAGCTTCTCTTCTCCAGCTGAACACCCCAACTCTCTCAGCCTGTCCCACAGCAGAGCTGGTCCAGCCTCTGATCATTTCTGTGGCTCCTCTGACTCCTTTCCAGCAAGTCCGGCTCTTCGCCAGGCTGTTCTAATCCTGCAGTTCTGGTCTCTTTTCTTCCTTGTGTGTTACCCTGTAGAGCTCCCATGTTTTTCCTCACTCCTGTTTGGGGTGTTCTTATGCCGTATTTCTGGGAAAAACTTAAATTTTAAAAAGGCAACTTGTCTCGGAGGGAAATGCTAATACAGCTGTTCCTCAGAGTAAAACAGGAGCAAAAATACTAACAAATGTATATCTGTTCCCTTTGCCTTCCGTACCTTTTAAGATCTTTGGCAAGCACATTTTTTCCCCCAATTGTTCCAAAGAATAAAATTATGAATTTATGGTTAGTTAACTTGGAACTGTCTTGAAATATTTTACTTGTACATTGTCTCACCATTACAGATCACGCTTACAGAAAACGTCAGCAGAGAATTTCTGCTTGGCATTTGGATGGGAGCCTCTGGTTGCCAATATTTTGAGTATGTTGCTTTTATGACAGGACCTAATGCACATAAAGCATTTTAGTTAACAACGCGGGGCGGGGGGGTGTGTGTCTAGTTTTTGCAGAAGAATTGCTGAGCAAATGTATTTCAGTTCAGGATCAATTGAGTATAATTATTGCTTCATGGGGGGGGGGAAAGAACTTTAAAAATGCACATTGAGTTTTCCATGTCTGTCTCAGGCACCTAAATAATATGTATAAAGGGGTTTCATCAAGTTTTGTGCTGTAGAATTGTTGATGCAGTTTAGAGCTGTTCATTCCAGTTACGTGCATCTCCGAACGGGATGTTGGAAATAAGGGGTTTTACATAAGAAGAATTGACACTTTTGGGAGGACTTTATTCAATATTGCGTGGATGACGGTACTAAATTAGTTTTGTTTTCTTTGGAAGTGAGTGGCACAGTCGGAATTCAGCAAACAGGTTTGTCTTTAGTTCTCACATGATCCACCGTACCTGCTGACAGCCCCTTCGTTCCAAATGAATGCAGTTTCCGTGGAAGTTCATGAATTATTTCTTTGTTTGAACAAGTTTGTATCCTTTTGTTTCAGTCTCAAGAATGTATATCTTAATGTTTTTGTGTTTTGCTTGTTTTCTGAAATAACTTTATTCCATTATGTTAAGATTGCCAAGTACTTAGTGTAGCTTTTTCAGAAGGTCGTGTAAAGGTTGCATTATGGTTCATATCTTCTAGGCAAAAACGTAATTTCTTTTGTCTTACAGAACACACATAAATTGTTGATTATATCTTTTTTGTCTTCCCTCTGTTCAACAGAATCTGTCTATGACCTTCTCCCGAAGGAGCTGCAGTTACCACCTTCCAGAGAAACTTCTGTAGCATCCATGAGCCAGACGAGTGGTGGCGAGGCTGGTTCGCCGCCTCCCGCTGTAGTTGCTGCTGGTAAGAGTTCTCATTTCTTCCCGGGCTTTGCTGAGGGCTGTGACGCTCTGGCCAACATGAACAGTGCTGGCAAAGTTCCAATTGTAAAAAAGAGCTTGTGGAGAAGTAACAGAGTTCATTCTAGGAGAATTTAGGTAAATTGAAGTAAATTGGGCAGTCCAAATGACAAGGCATTCTGTGCTAATGATTGCTGTTTTTCATACATATATCCTCAAGGAGTAAGTTACGTGCTTTGCTGTTCTGTTACGCAGCGCAGGGCTGTTACCTCCTGGAATGCACTCTGGCTTCAGAGGGAATAAATACCAATTTCGAACTAAGGCACAATGCTGACTGACTGTAAAACTGCGACTTCTAGCTAAGCTAAAAATGGGAGATTACATTTGGGCCCTGAAGCTTTTCCCAGACTGTATGGAGGAAGGAAGGTCATGAGGAGGCTTAGTACTTAAACTGTGCTCACACATACCTCTTTATTGGAATGTATTACACAATTCTCAAATACATGAGAATATCAAATATGCTAGGATGACACTTCTATAAACTGATGGATTTAAATTCATTATTTTTCTAATTGACAGCATATAAGAATGAGGCATGACTTTTTTATCTTTGTCTTTATCTTACTCCCAGTCATGTTTTAGACTTTAGGCTGAAGGCCCTGTCACTGATCTTTATTAAATGTAAACAAAATAGAGGATTTAAGGCCAAAGTCCTGATTTGTGAGGTTAGCCTTAGTGCTGCTTTGCACCTGGAATCCTTGTCAGTAACTTGTGTATGTTACTAAACATGTGTGCAATGAGGAAAAAAACATTATGGATGCATCTTTCTTCATTGGATAAAGGGATTTTTTGCATAATTTGGTCCCCATATTTCTTACAAGCTCATGTCCCACTTTCCTAATTGGCCTTGAACTGTTGCTTGAGAAAAATATATATATTTAAGGTGAGGATTCCAATAGCTGCATTTTTTTTTCTATGAGTTCATATACATTAAATATTTGTGTGAGAATGTTTCCCAGATTTGCATGGTGCAGGAATCCTGATCAGAAACCTAAGTGGTTGTAGACTTGTCTGAGAAACTTTCCAGCACTGCTCACCATTCATGTTTTGCCAGACCTCTCTGAGACAACCTGTGGATTTAACTGTGCACAGTGGAACTTCGGGCATTGAAATAATTTGATGGTTTTATTTATCCTATTTAAAGGATTTGATATTTTTGTATAACTTTATTCAAAAAATAACTTGAGCATGCATTTCTAAAATTGAGTTACTTAATGACTGGTTTGGTTCATAGACAGCAGCAACCAAATCCTGTAGAAGCACATATCTTAAAAGCAAACAAACTAAAAAAATCCCACAAACCCTGTTACACTCTAAATCCACAGATAGATATGAACTGCTAATTACTTCTGTATCTAACAGAGAAGACTTAAACTTGAATGGAACTAAATGTCTGTTACCTCCAGGTGTTTAGTGTCTGCTAACAGCCAGTCCAGTTCCTTTTAAAAAACCAAAGAGTGTTCGTGTTAAACTGCAGCACAAATTTCTTGAGTGAAAAACTTCAAAAAGTAGCGTTGAGATTTTTTGTTACCACTGAAAGGACCTTCTCCTTCAATGAGGAGGCTTGTCCCTGTCGGTGGGCGGAGGTTCACTCAGGCTTAGGCTGGTAGCGCTGCTCAAAGCCGAGCTTTGCCAGTGCTGAGCCTGGGGAGCTGCTCTGGTTTCGAGTGGGCAGACCGGGCAGAGGCAGCTTCTGTCCATGGCTGTCGGCTTGTGACTCTGTAAATCGGTTATCGAGCCGTGGCTTCCGAGCCCTTCCACCCTTGTCGCGACAAGCCAGCCAGGTTCTGGGCGCTGGTAAAGTCAGGCTCAGAACTATAAACCACAAGCAACTGCAGATAAAAATTCTGTTTAAAAAAAAACGAACCAGGCAGACGGTAAAGCCCAAGCAGAGTAAAGACTAGTTTTGTTTTGATTGCTTGTGTCACTGTCCGCTCCAGCGGGGGCCGGAGCAGTGGAACTGTGTGAGCAGGGTCCATGTAGCGAGTGCTGCCCTGCGCATCGCAACAGCTCAGCCCCAATGCTTTGCCCAAGGGATAG
The DNA here is from genome assembly GCF_964273445.1 of Streptopelia decaocto. NCBI lineage: Eukaryota > Metazoa > Chordata > Aves > Columbiformes > Columbidae > Streptopelia > Streptopelia decaocto. Next base: position 5,793,877 of record NC_138666.1, on the reverse strand, counting down.
TCAAATAGTCAAATAGTTTTAGTGTAACATCTTATTGTTTGGTTTTTTTTATTTATTTATTTTTTTTCCCCACCTATCCACCACATCCTTGAAAGAAAATACCTGCATCTTAGGTAAATGTTTACCTGCAAAACAGGTCTGTAGACTGTTCCAAAAGTGTAGAACAGAGTAGAAAGCTGAACAGAACAGTCCCTTCTTCTCCCTCTGCTGTTGGGAGGTCAGATAGATAGATGGATATAAAATACATCTCAAGGGTGGACAGATGGCTGGGTATTTCTGGTATGAGGCCAGGCTTTTTTTTCTCATTAAAACTGGGGACAAACTCTTAGAAACAGTGGAAGGAACATCAATGTCTACAAAAATTGTCGGGAGGGCTACAAGGAGAGGTGAATTCACTCTTTGTGGTGGATCTCAGTGGCTGTTTCATAGTCACAGTCCCCCCTGCCCCCCCCCCAACTCCCCCGTGTAGTGACCGATGAGAATTTGTCCTCCAAGCCATTTCAGCTCAGCATGTGTAGATGGGCGCTGGTCCCTGATCTCTCCCCTTTCTCCAGAGAACAGGACACAGGTGTTTCAGCTGCATTCTTGCCTTAGCTCTGCCATGGTTCTAGTTGAAAGGGTGTCTCATGTTTTCTATAACTGTTTCAGGATTGCTGCAGTGTCTTTGAAAAGTTGCTGCCACGTTTTCCAGCCCTGTTACTCTGCCCTGTGTAGTAATGAGAAGTCTGGCTGGGCTGGGCTCTGATTTCCCAACAGGAAAATAAGAGGAAGATCAGCCTGGGCTTTGTGCATGTCTGTGTGCTTACACAGGAAAACATAAAGCTATATTCTACATTTATATTTTTAAAGGCCTGAGACTGACTGTTCATTTCCATGTCTCAAGTTCTTAGTAGCAGAATGTAGGCACATTTTCAAGGAGCTGCCACTGTCCAGATGAGGAGGAAGGATGAGTTGGGCAACCCAGTGTTCCTTTATTGGAAATCTTGCCCTTGTTCTCTGTAAGTCTCTGTCTTTCTTACTTGCTCTGAAACCTCATTTTTTTTGGAAGTGATAGAGAAATTATAGTTCAGTCTCCATAATGTTGTAGATAATCTCATTTACTCTTGTTTTTAAAAGGAAGGGCTAGTTTGAAGTGCTGCTAGCAACGCCGTATGTGGAAGCCAGTTGCAGATATAATTACTCTTGATAATGAGAGGATTACATTTCAGGGGATGATCCAACGTGATGTGAGCTTTTTACTACTCCTATAGTAGTTAACACAGTGTGTTCTCTGCTTCCTGAAACACACAGTAGGGTTGTATCTGGCTGAAATTTAACTTGCTTGAGGCTTTTCTGTCAGTCACTTTGCTGTGGGGTTTTGCTCCACATAAATCACGTTACAGGTGAGAAATACATATTGCTGCAGTTAACTTCTCTGTTTTTTTCTGAGGAGCGGGATGGGCTGTTTTTAGCAGCAATGACCTTGCAGGGTCAGACTTCTAGTTCTTCCATTTGGAAATTCGTTTTGTGATTTACGGAACAGTTTAAAGAGTATTAAAATGGAATGTTGCTGATTGGATTTTCATTAATTAGTTAATACATGTGTATCTCATATTCATTAATCCAGACAAAAGAGGTATTACTCACTCTCTGAATATCAAACAGGCAAGTATCATTTAATAGAACTCTAGGATTTTGAGCTGCGATGTTCAGAACCTGAGCTGCTATCTCCAGCTTCTAACCCCATTATTCCTCTGGAAAGCTGAAGGGAGGAAAAGGATCTGGTTTTACTGCTAGAAACTGTTCTCTGTGCTTGCTGGTTGAATTACAAGTGTCTTTGTTCAGGGGACAGGAAAAGGAGGATTTTGCCTGCTGCGGTACCATAAACACATTAAATATGAATCATCTTCTAGACTTGAAATGCAGGAGGGTGTCATGCTGAGAAATGTCATTGGAAGCTGTGCCTGGAGCTTTCTAATATGAAGTAAACGTGCCTGAAGTTTCAATAATGCCTTTGACACAAAATGTTAAGCTCCAGTTGCAAGGAGGGGTGCTTGATTCTTTTTGGTCAGTTCTTAAAAGTAGAACATTTTTTTTGTGTGTTGAGCAAGACACAAGTGCTTCAAATGCTTAAAATTCAACCTGCTAATTTAAGTCCTTTCTCAAGGTGCCTTTCTGTTCGGTAGCTCAACACCTTGTTCTTGTCTTTTGAGTCAGCTGTATTTTCAACCGCGTACTTTGAACAAGTGTTGCATTTTCATCTTCTGTCTCCAGCAGCAGGAACGTTCAAACCCTCTGAGCCCCAGGGAAGGAAGCGGCTGCAGAACTTGCTCCTCTGCTCCTGTCTACTCCTCATTCTGTGGTGGATCCAGCTTCTTGATGAGCTCTTGGGCTGCTCTCCCTTTTCCATCCTTACCAGTTTTTTATATCGCTCCCCGGGATAGTAATCCCTGCATAGCTTCCATCCTGGCAGTTTCTTATCTTAAATTGAATTCTCCACGAAAAGAGCATTGTTCTTGCCGTAACCAAAGGGAAACAAATTCGATGCCGCTGAAATGTATTTACTGATCTCTTTTTGCATTCTTCAGATTTTCATATAATTAATCTGTGATGTATTGAATTTTTCTGGCTCCCAAATATCTCTGATTGTATCCTGGGAAAATATTTGGTAAACAGTGAAGCTTCACCTTTTTGTGGTCATGTCAATTTTGTGCTCCGCTTAATTAAAGGGATAAACTACTTGTCCCAAACAGGCATAATTGGCTTTTTTGATCGGACTTGTTACTGAAATACTTGCCATAAGCATTTTTGGTCATTTTAATTATGAAAATAAGGCTTTGCTTCTCACTTGCTGCTGTAGAGAAATGGATATAAACCTTTGCATCATCTGTGGGGTAGAGACAGGGTGCTGATTACCATTGCCAGGATGAGGCTTCTTCGTTATTCTCGAGCTAAAGATTCTAATAAAGCCTCAAAATGGAGATGTGAGATTTAATTTTTTTCGGAGTAGCTACAGTCAGGCTTCTTGATTTTTATTTTTAATGAAAATATTTTGTCAATTTATCATCCTTCCTGGTGTCATTAGTCAGTTTTTCCTGTTGATACAGAAATAATTCCCAGAGATTTCAAAGGGGATATCAGCACTGCTACTAATTCTGTTATCCTGGGCTTATGATTACATATTGTAAACAAATTATCAGAAAAAAAAAAAAAAAAAATTCTTCTTTGTACTTGATCTCCAGTGCCTGTAAAAACTTGAATTTCTTTGTAGGCTTTCCCTTCCCCTTCCCACCACCCTCCCAGTTGGAAATTCCTTCCTGTGGTGTCCTCGGCGGCGCCTTCCAGGGATTCCTGCCCGCTGGTGTCGCAGACACGGCTTTGCTTACAGATGCGCTGGAACCAGGTCCTGCTGCTCTTTCCAAGGGCACCTTCCTGGTGCGTGTTGCAGGCCTGGCCACGCTGGGTCAACACTGGCAGTCAGAGTCAGTTTGGTTGGAAAAAACCTTTAGGGTCATGGAGTCCAACCATTAATTTAGCGCTACCAGATATGTGGACACGTTTGAGAATGATTTCTGGAGCCCTGGTAGGGAAATGTGTGGCCTGGGCCCTGGGGAGGACCCCCCGTTGTCTGCACTGTCTGCTGGTGAGGAGGCAGCTCTGGGAGCGCTGAAGACAGGGATTTCTCTCCCTGGTTTTGTTTTATAGAAGCTCTTTAGGCAACGTGTTTTCTGCAAATGCAGTTAGAACGTAGTTGTGGAGGGTTGTATGTGCGTTGGGTGCAGACGTGGAGCAGAGCTTCCTTGTGATTACCTACAGAGGATTAGATAGATGTACTCCAGATCATCACTTTTCTTCTAAATTAAGTTTATTTTCAGCCTTCCTGAATCTCCACGTTTTCCAGAACTGCTCAATCAAACACAAGTGCTGTTTTATCAGTCCGAGAGATTATTTTTAAGGCAGCTTCTTGCATTAAGTAGCTTCTGTTCTTACATTGAAAAGACTTAAGAATTACTTTGTGACAAGAGAATTCCCTGTTCCTGGATAATTAATGAAAAAACAAGCCGTTGAAGGGCAGAAAGAGAATGATCTTACTGCAGTTTTATTTGGGCACCTCCTTGCAGTAGCAGCATCGCAGGCTTGGTGAAGGTCAAGAGTTCTTAAATTCTTAGAAAAGAACCACCATACAAGTGAAGAACAGAGGAGCGTTTGTGCAGTTGTTGTGCCGGGTGATGGTACCGTCACTCTTTTTGGTGACAGAGCTTGGAGAGAGCAGCTGGGGGGTCCTAGAGTTCTGACTTGCTTGTGTGCAGCTGATACTGCTGGGAGATACACGGCCTGGGGTGCGAGCCACTAACCACAGTTCTGCTCGGATCCCTCAGCTCCAGTGTTCGTTTAATAACCATGGTGTTTGTAACAAAACCAGATTGATTGATGTATTTACCCAAAATATAATACACTGCTTGGTTCAGCATGTGAATGTAAGGGGAATTTACACTGTTGGGCTTAATGAAAATTAAATTAACCTACCTATCTTGAATCTGAGTGTTTTTAATAACTGGTGAACTGGATTGCTTTATTATATTTGCTGGGATGCTAGTTTTTTTCTCTATTAATACACTTAACTTGCATTCTAGCTTCGCCATTCAGAGACAGGCATCGAGTGGTGGGTTGTGTGACAGTGTCTGTCAATAGTGAAGACAAATAGTGCCAGAGACACTTAACCCATCCAATCTCACCCAGGGTATAGGTCGGTCTTGTTTTCAGACTTCTTCATAAGTCTCTTTTCTTTCTTTCCTTTTTTTTGGTTATTTTTTTGTTTTATTTCTAAATAGTGGATTGATACTGATTTGAAACTAAACTTTTTGGAAAAGTTTTTGACATTACATCAGTAATACAAGAAGAAGAAAAGTAGAACCCCAAGTTTGGCATGTGAGATGCTGAAAGCAGGTTTGCAGCCACTTTGTGAGTTCTGGGTTTTACCTTTAAAACCTTTGGCAACACAAGGGTCAGTGATGGAAATTTTGCACATGTATCCTTCTGGTTTTGTTCTGAAATTGTTCTGTGTCCAGAGGTTCGAATAAGCCAATGAAAATACAAAAGTCTTATCAAGACCATGAATGAACAAGGAGTTCGGGATTGGCTCCACGTAAGTGTTATCTAAAGACGAGACTCCCTCAGTGCCAAGTAGTGATTTTTCTTTTTTCTCCTGCCTTTCAGACCTTTTTGTAGAGGCTGAATGCCTGTTTGACTTCACAAGATAATAGGATATAGACATATATGTCATTGCCTTAGTTGCTAACTCAGGAGGTAATACATTTTCTTTGTGCAATGCTTTATGTTTCTGAAAAGCAAAAGACTGCACTGACTTGCTCCTGGGGATGCTCTTTGCTGTGTGTTCCCCGGGCTCTGCCGTTCCATGGCCTGTGGTTTTCAGCCGCATGCGTTTGTGCCGCAGGCGCGTTGTGTCCGTCTGCCGCTGCTGCCTTTGGCTGCTCCTTGTATTCAGAAAGAACCGGAATTATTCAGTCTCTTGGTTGCGAATGTAATTCTGTTCACTGCCCAAAAGTGAGGGAGATGTTTGGGAGTGGGAGGCACCTTTTTAGAATTTCCGGGAAGCAAAAGTACAAATGACTGGTGTCACGAACAACTGGAAATTCTTTGAAATTTTGTTTTCCTGGGAGTGGTGCGGAGTAATTGCTTATCTTCACTTGCATTCTGAACTCCAGCACTAACCACTTAGTTTGTTCGTTCTTTGTTATTTTCTCTTTCATTTACACACCACAGAATTGCTTGTTATTGAGGTGTAAATTATGATGTCCAAACCAGAAGCAGCGCTTCCGTATGCTGATCTGGCCGACGTCGTCCTGCCTCTCTTGGAAAGAAAAAGCTTGCAGGACAGGCAACAAATTCTGAATTACTTATTTCAGCCACCTTACCTGTTACAGTGATGGCAACGAATAGATTCAGGAGGTTTAGTTTCAACATTGATCAAAGTCGCTCTAATGTGGAAGTAGTTTTCTTTTCTCTCCCATTATTTTACTAAGAAAAAGGAAGAGCCACCTTGTGATGCTGGTGCCCGTTTTGTGAGTAATCCTGGGGCCACACGCTTGCCGTAACATGCACTTGGCTTCTGGTCAGTGGTGTTGCTCTGAAAGCGATTTTTGTTTTGAGGCTGTGCTAAAATATATTCAGTCTTATATTTCAAAATATCCTTGCTCATTTAAACTATATATTTATCATTGCAAGCACTGTTAAATTGCAAGTGAAAGAGCCACCTGTAACAATTCTTATTCCCATGTGTCTGAAGAAGGTCACCTCAAACAAGAGCAATGCTTAAGCTGGCAACATGTGTGGCCGCGTCCCCTCAAATGTGACAGCCCAGCCCAGGCACAGCCCTCGCGCACAACGGCCCTGCTGGCATGGGGGTGACATTTCCTTCCTCAAACCCAGGGAATTCAAAATGCTCCCACCTCTTACAGCAATACTTGGCACATTTGAAATACTGAAAACTTTAGAATAAACTTTTTTTTTCCTAAAATACAACAGGCTTAACACAGAGATCTCCTTTGAGGTTTCTGATAAATGGAGGAGATTATAACCAATTTATAAGGGACAGTGTTTCTTTCCTTTTTAAATGCATAAAGGAGGAACACGTACACACACAAGCTTTTAACTTCAAGGAAAAAACCTGGGGGGGAAATTTTTGGATAGCAATAATGAAAACAACTTAAATATTGCAAAATGCTGCACCCTAAAATAATGATACCATTAGCAGCTCTTTCAGCTTTATACTGAAAAGTATTCTGTTGACTGATAGATTTATTTTTTCCCCTAGGAAAGTCAGGGCAAAGTCCAATGGTTGTATTTGAGGGCAGGGTGTGCACTGAACCCTTTGCTGTGCAGGGTCTGGGCGGCGTTTGCCGTCCCTGTCCCGTGCACACCTCTGCAGGAATTGGCACTTCAGGTTTTTCTTACAGGTCTTTTAAAAGACCTTTCTGAAACATTCCCAGTATTTGCTGTGAAAAGATAAATCTTTGATATTAACGTAGTGGAGAAAGTCTTCCAGTTCCAAAGCCCTGCTGCCCAGTTCCATGAGCGTTTAATTGTCAAAGCCTTTGTCATGGGCTGGTAGACATGAGATGTGCTCACACTGTTTCACCAGTTAAAAGAAGAATTGCTGTATAACAGGGGAAATGCAGCTGTTCAGTAAGGCGGTTGTGCGGTGTTTCTGCTGCGTGCGCCCGTGTTCCCTCTGCACACACTGGTGTGCACTGTCTGCATGCTGCGGGTGTCTGATGGCCTGGACAAGTGGTGAATGGAGACTGATTCTGTTTTAACAAAACAAAGCGAACATCCCAAATAGCAACAGTCTTCCTCAACTCAAAGTGGCTGCAAATCAGCTCCTAAATATGGTCACTGAAATTAATATCTAGATTTAATAGTTCTTGCCAATCCTATAACTGTTTTTGAAAAAAAGCATTGCATTAATGCATGATATCGAAAGGATAAATCTGCCTTTAAATTGGAATGCAGTTCGAAGTGACTGAATTCTTCAATTTCAGCCACTGTATTTGCCAAAGAAACTGGAAAATGGAACTGGTATCATTCATCTGCTCCTTGTTCACTGGGAGGTTTGGGAAGAGGCTTCCCATGAAGATAAAAGCAGAATAGTTTATTGAGAAACTGGAATGACCACTAAATTTTACAGTCTGAAGTAGTGTGGGTTTACTTTAAAATTCATTTAGTGCAGATGAGCTGCAAGAAACAGTAACAGTTTAAAAACTCTTTTTCATGGGTCGTTGCTCCCCAGTACTCACGAGCAGGTTGGTTTCTAGGGAGGTTGGCTGGGTTTGGCTCTTAGTTTAATATATATGTCATGGCTGAATATACTTTATTCTGTTAGTTTTAAATAGCTTAAACTATATAAATAGTGCAACTGTATCTAAACCTCTTAGACTTGAGAGATTAATATATTATTTTGGATTTTTTTTTAAGAAATCCTAAACAAGAAGAAGGAAAACATCACATTCCTCTCAGTAACAGGTGTTACCTGTAGGACACCAGTAACCAGCTGAACAAACTTATTGGATAATTATGTGTATATATTATGCACCATTTGTTTCCAAAATGAGATGATTTCTGTGGTTCTGGTTTATTGAAGTGTTGTCAGCACTGCAGAAATGCAGAAAATAGCATCTGCCCCCCAGGAAGTGTAAATCTGAATAAAAAATCCAGTTAGTTATTCCTCAGTGAGCTACGGCTGATTTAAATGAGTAAATAAAAGCCTGTGTTTGTTCCAATTCCTCTCAAATGTCTTAGCCCATATTTTTGGCTTATCTGTCCATTAAAATGATTCAGTGGAAATCATGGTGTTGTTCTCCAGGAACGTGCAGGGGTTTGTTTCAGTCGTTCAGCTCTCCTTTCATGTTTCTAAGAGAGGTGGTTCTTGTGGTGCTGTCTCACGTCCTGCTCGGCAGGGCTGCTCAGAGGCCTGGCCCGAGCTGTCTCTGTGTGAGGGACTCGGTAATAAATTCTGAGCGAACTCCGGCTCAGTGACCGAAAGAGTCAAACCACAGAAATTTAACGTCGGTTTATATCAGCGCATCACCAATACCTTCAAAATCAATAGCTGTGTCATAGTGACTGATACCAGTTCCATTTTGCATACCGACTCAGTTGATTTTATATTTTATTTCTCATTTATGATGGAATATTCAGCAGCTCTTTTTCTCATTTATTTTCTCATATTTTTATTCCAGGATTTGCCTCTGAAGCAGGGAGTGTCTGCATTAAAAATGACCTGTAGTTCTCTGCTTCATAGGTTAGAAACTTATTTTAATATTTTGTGGCTAAGCACAGTCCCGTCTTTTTCAAAAATAAAAATTTCCAACAATAAGCGGTTTAATTGGCATTGAATGTGGATTATAAGCATTTTGCATTGGGGCTTCCATTATTTTAGATGGAATGGCTTCTACACAATAACTAGTCCAGCTGAGGCAATGAAAGCTCTGTTTACTTGCAGCCGTTTGTATGAATTAACGTTAAGTTTTAAACAAGTTGATGACAGTGGATTGTACTAAGTCTTATTTGGCCATGGCCAAATTACCGTAGCGGTTAGGCCGTATTGCTTTAAGCATTAACATTCTAAAACGTTACCAAATTCCAAATATTTGCTGGGGGAAAGCAATCGGTTCCTAAATCACTTTATTTCAATGGGACTGCTATAGCCAGCACACACAGAACCGTGTATCTTGTATTTACTTGTGAATTATACACCGCAGATGCTTCTTCAGCTCCTTCCTCTTCCTCCATGGGCGGTGCTTGCAGCTCCTTTCCCGCCTCTTCCAGCGCCGCCGTTTGCTCTACCTCAGTCACCGACAGCAAGGCTATGCAAGTGGAGAGCTGCTCCTCAGCCGTGGGGGTAAGTACCCGAGGGGTAAGTGACCCGCAGTTCACCAGTCACACGGCCCCGCCGCCCGCGCCGAAGAGACACACAGTCCTGTACATCTCGCCGCCACCCGAGGACCTGCTGGACAACAGTCGGATGTCCTGCCAGGATGAGGGCTGTGCGCTGGAGTCCGAGCAGAGCTGCAGTATGTGGATGGAGGATTCACCCTCCAACTTCAGTAACATGAGCACCAGTTCCTACAATGATAACACTGAGGTGCCACGTAAATCACGCAAACGAAACCCAAAGCAGAGGCCAGGGATCAAACGCCGAGATTGCGAAGAGTCCAACATGGATATATTTGATGCCGACAGTGCCAAAGCGCCTCACTATGTCCTTTCTCAGCTCAGCACGGACAGCAAAGGCAACTCTAAAGCAGGAAATGGGTTGGTATCTGCTTTTTTTTTTTTTTTTTTTTTTTTACAGTTCTATCACCATATGTAAAACCAAACTAATAAAACTCCCCCCGCCCCCGTCAAGTGTTCTACTCAGGTTCTCACATAAATCCCTTCCCTTTTCCGCTCTTCCCTTTGGCATCCTAGACTGTGATCAGTTCTCATTAGGCCGGTTAATCTTTATTTAGAAGATAAAGCTAAACTTGCCCACACCAATTGGATGCAGCACTGATGAGTTCATCTGTATTCTTGTTTAAGTGAAATTCCTAAAAGATTGCACCATCCCATTTATAAATAGCAGTGAAAACATTATTGTATTAAAAAAAAAAGTCAGAAGTGGACTGGACGCACCCTAAATCTTAATGCTTTTTGCAGACTTATGTGAGGATTTCAGTCTGTGCACTTCACCTGCTTCTGTTTCTCTCTTTCTCTATTCATGAAATAGAGAGAGTGATGGGAGTAGAAGTTAATGGCTTGTTAAGATTTTTCATCATTTAAATTAACCTACCCTTTACTTTTTTATAAAATGTTAAGATGACACGGTGAACCAAAATTTTGTTTTTTCTTGTTAATTCACTTCTGTATTTGATTTTTTCAGAAATAAATCTCTAATCCTGTTTCTCTCTGTGCTTCTGGGTTGTGTGCATGCGTGTGTCTGTACGTGGGCACGCCTGGGTGGTGGCCTCTCATCTCTCCCACTTCACACTGTTCACTAAATGCATTTCAGTAGTTGCTTAAAGGGGGGAAAATCCATCAGTTTACACCAGTGTGTTGATACATTTTTTTTAATTTTATTTTTTAACTTGTGGCTTCTTAATACTTTTACGATGGATGCTCAAGTGGATAGATTTGGTGCTTTTTTTTTTTTGAGGGGGGATATTTTGTTTCTGTTTTTACTTTCATGTCTGTGCTCGCAGTACGTTCTAATGTTCATCACAGTAATGGTGAATATTAAAATTTGGCTGATGGGAAAGATGATGAACTTCTCATATTCCAAAGGGAAAGAGCCTGGAGTCTGTATTCCCAGGGTCATTGCAGTTCCATACTTAAAATTTCACTGTGAGAAAGTGATGCTGAGAAACTCTCCAGAGTGTGCGGCCTGGGTACCACAGTGCTGGAGCCAAACTGGTGGTACTGGGGGCCCCAGCCCTGCACCTGCTCACCCCTTGAGCTCCTCTGCTCCATCCTCACACCACTTGCCCGCACCTGGCGCCAGCTGAAGCTGTTAATAAAACATTAATACAGAAGCAGATTTGCATATGTAAAGCAGCTCCTTGGAACGAGGAGGCTGCCTCGGCGAGCACAAAGATCAGGCTTTCCCCACAAACTTTATGGAAAAGGAAGAACTGCGGGACTTGTGAATGGGATCTCTGGACAGAGAAGGGAGATTTAGTAAACTCTGGAACAATACGTATGATCTCAGTCTAAAACATCACAAAATTATAACATTCCATCAAATATTAGGGACTAACCAGTGAACATGGATCGCTGCTGTCAGCAATACTCTGAACGCAGGGATAGATAACCGTAATTTTTTTCCTAATATGTCATACACAGGTTAGGTTGAACTGCAGCTAAACTCGTGTGTAACAGAATTGACCTTTTATTTAAAAGCTCTGGGACAAGAAACGGCCAAGATATTAGAGAACTTGGTTTTGCAGCTGTATATGGAGATGCAGTGTTACAAATCTAGGGCATGGTAGGACTGAGGTTTCTGGCTCTCCAGCCATGGAGCTGAGCCAAGGGAGTTCATTGCTCCCGGCGTTCAGAAAAGAGCAAGGAGAGCCCGGGCTGGGCTGTGCAGTGGAAATAGCATTTGCCTCAAAAGAGCCTTGGAGTCAGTTGTCTTTAGAGCTGGGAAGGAAAAGAATATATTCCTGTGGAAACTTAGAACTTGTGAAAGCCTCTTTAGAAACAGATGAATTGGTGGTGATTTAGGGCAGAGTCTCAGGTTTCCAACGCACTCGGTCTCGCTCAGGCCTTTGCTGGGAGCAGCCCTGACGCCAGGACCAGCAAAGCTCAGCTCAAGGAATTGCTTTGAACACGGTCGTGGGCTTTGCCACTTACATGGCTGTTTTACAATAGAAGTGCTAGCTTTCAGGAGCCATTGTCTGGTAACAATTAAGCTAATAAATAAATGTGTATGAAATATTTTACTGTTTGCATGTGCATGGGTATTAGTGGTATAAAAAAACTAAATTAAAAGGACACGTAAATGAAATATCCTTATAATTGGAGAATAAAGACCACTGCCCAGTTCTGGTAAAGGCTTTACAGTTGCTTTCAAGTTAGGCTAATCTGATTGAAAGCAACGATTACTTTCGGTTTCTAGAGGGAAGACATTCAAAATAATCGTTAGCCAGCACCTCTTTCCTAAATATGACAATGTAAAACATATTAGTATGTGGACAATTGAGGTAACTTAGGTTTTAAGACTACTGTCAGAAAAAGGGAGTTGTGTTGGAGAGGCCCAAGTGTTAACAGCACACGGCTAAAACTTCACATTTTAAGTGTTAAAAGTGACTTTCACTTTGGCTGCCTCTCAAACGCTTCCATTCAAATGCAATAACATCTCAGCCTCCTGTTTTAATTTACGGAGCTGGAGATGTGAGCAGGTTGGTCTGAGCAATCCCAGCGACGGTTTTATGCTCTCCCGTCCTGAGCGGGTGCAGGAACCTGAGCCCCCGTGGCAGGTTGGGTGCCGTGGTGCCAGTGGCTGAGGTTTCCTTCCCACCTTCTTGGGGCACGTTAAGAGATTATAGCTGTGTGATTTAGAATCCTGATTGAGTAAAAGAGGAGATAGTCATGGAAAGTTCATAAATGTATAATTTTTAATCACTAGTCCATTGGAGTAATGTCCTGATTATCTAATGAGCTTGAGTTTGATTAGCATTTTTGCTTAACTTATACAAAAGCGAAGAGCGTACTGGTGTTAATTACGGTTTATTTAGTGTATTGCAGGTTTTGTATATGCTCCGTTGAAGAATAATTTTGTCTCTTTTATTTTCCTAAGAGAAGGTATGTTTTTACATAGCATTTTTGTTTTTTAAATGGCCCGTTTGACTAGACTACGGCAGAGCAGTTGGGACCCCTTGGCAGAGAGATGGTGCTCTGGCAGTTTTTCGTACCAGTTTTTATCTCGGTCCTGCCTCTGTGGTCACTGGGTTGAAGACGAGTGCGTGGGGCAGCCGGGGCTGCTCGGGAACACGTGCTGGGGCAGCAGGAGCCTCGCTGGGCAGCCCATGCTGATGTGGTTCACCCTCCAAGCAGGAGAACGTGAGGGAAATTCTTGCAGAGCACGGCCATGTCCAGTTGAGCCCTTTCTTATGTCTATTGAAAGGTTTTGGATGGTCTGTAGAAATACAAGCGTGACAAACAGGACTTGGAGGGGTCGGGGCAGGGAAGGTGCTTGCGCAGGAGCAGCTGGGCCAGGTGGTGCAGGAGTGACGTGGAACCGTCACTGCACCCCGGCAGCTTGAGGAAGGTGCTGATAGGTTTGTCAGTATAAATCAACTGGGGATTGGGAAGAGAACGCTATGGGTCACCCCGGCCTTCAGGGCAGTGGCAAAGCTCTCGGGAAAGGATTTGGAAGAGGCGGCATTTCTTTCACCCTTCTCCCTGAGAAGAAACAATCAAGGATAAACTGCTTCCATATACTGCACATTGAAACAGGATTTGTTTTTCAAGCAATTCACACCTGTTATTTTAAACTGCTTTCTTCAGAGTTGGAAACTACTTTTTTTTTCTGCATCAATTCATTGAGCACTTTTTCTGCCTGTCCCGTTTGCCATGGCATGTCTATGTTTGCTAGTGGGAAATGGGTCCATTTTCAGTACAGGACCATTATAGAAACCTGCCCTGGAGAAGATCAAGATTTATTTTCCATTGTACTTTAAACTGAACACAGAATTGACCACATGACGTTGTACTTTGGAGGGCTTCTTCATTCATGTTTTAATTATGGAACTGAACACAAAATCTTTACAGTACACATTCAGTTACGCACCTGGAAAGAAACAGTGGTTTTGCATACACCGCAGATTTAAAACTGGTGTAATTATGTCAGAGCTTTTGCAGTAATTAATTTGGTTTTTTAAAAAAATATCCATCTGCTTTGACAGAAATTGGTGTTTGAGTTTGCATGGATATGCAAGTTCAGGCGGAGACAGGCATGAGGCTGTTTTCCTGTTTAAAGAAGTATCATTTAACCTTAAATCCATTCAGTGTGTGTGTGTACATACGCATATTTGTTACAGAAGCGAAACAGCGTATTTGGATAATATCATGCTGTATCACATACTAGGAAAAAGCAGATTATCAGCCTTCTTCTGTTTGTTAGCATAGTTTAACGCTAATTGCTTTTCCCATCCTTTATGTTCACTCTGCAAAGCAGTTCCGTTTGCACTGGATGGAGGAGGCAGGGAAGCACCGTTTCTCTTCCTCCTGCAGGTTTCCTTCCTTCTCAGAAACAGAACTCCAAAGTTTGCTCTCAACTATCAACCTTCTCTCCGTTGATATACACTCTTTATCTTTTTTAGCTTTTCTGTGATTTAGTTTGTTTTTGCTAGGGAGCTGCTTATAATGTGTTTTTCATGGTCTGCTTTGGCTTCCCAGAGCATCGGAGACCCCGAAGGGCACTGGCGGGAAGAAGACGCCCATGTTGTGTGGTCAGTACCCGACCAAGAGCGAGGGGAAGGAGCTGAAGATCGTGGTGCAGCCGGAGACCCAGCACCGGGCTCGGTACCTGACGGAGGGCAGCCGGGGCTCGGTGAAGGACCGCACGCAGCAGGGCTTCCCCACCGTGAAGGTGGGTGTCAGGGGGACAGGAGCCCTTCCCAGGGCGCTTCAGTAGCAGGGGAACTGGTTCCTTTCAAAGAGGCCCGGGATCTCTGGTTTTAGAGGGAAGTGGACAGACTTCGCAGTCTCTGTGCTGTAGGGACTGTGCTGTAACTCTTCTTGCAGGTAACAAGAAGTCTGATTTGCATCACAAAGTTACAGGAGGAAGGATGCGTTATGTCAAGGCAGAGATATATAATCTGTGATGCACGTCCTGTTAAACTACAGTTACGCCAACTGTGTAAATAGACACTTGAAGCATACAGAACTAGGACGGTGAAGCACTGTAGCTGATTGCTGATGGCAGTGGGTCATCATTATGCCTTATTGGTAAAGACATAAAACTAGGTTTCATTTAAAAAACAAAAGACGCCTTTATAAAAAAAAAAGTAGTATCTGCGTCCACATATGTGTCTGTCTCTAAGGCAGAGTCCCGAGGTGGAGCTGAGCTGTGTTAACAGTGTACTTAGCAGCGGGGAAGAACATGTGGATCGGCAGAACTGGCAAAAGGAGGAGGAGCAGAGGGAGCAGTTGTGAGCGTGCTGAACAAACGCAGCCTGTTTCCTGTATAGACTTCGATGACTTTAATTTACCAGCTCCACAAATAAATGTTTATGATACAGCCCTTAAAATTTGTGCTGACTACTGCTGCCAATGTATAGAAGTATACTTATCTTTAAAGTCCAGTTCAAGAGTGTTAAAACCATCTCTAACGCTTCACTCAGTCCTCCTGAGTGATGTAGAAAATCCAGTAAAGTTTCATAAGAAAATAATCCCTCCATGTAGTCCTATTGCTATGGTTGTTTAGTGCTCATTTGTGTGAATTTCTGTAATGGGCCGTTGTTCATCTGAATTTCCTTTTAATTCCTTTCCCAGTTACCCTTTAGCACCTATCAGTGAAAATTCTGTTTGGAAGAGTTTCATGTTACTGAATTCCTGGAAGCTCCAGTTTGTTTCACCAACAGGCAAACTAGTTCATACCCTGCGTATAAAAGCCTGCCAGGACTGGACAGACAAAATGAGTCAGTGGATTTTCAGGAAATCTGAGCTAGTGGGGAAAAAAAAAAAAAGTAAAGTACAAGAGGGCTTTTTGTTTTGTTTGGGATATTGTAAAGACGAGGAAGAACAGTATAGAAATGTTGGTAGTTCAGTAGGGATCTGGTGCTCGCTGCTCTCTATGGCCAGCTGTGCAGATGCTCCCCCTTAAGCCACTGAGGAGGAGCACGTTCTGTGGCCCTTCAGAGAAAACCACGATACTTGATTACTGAGAACTAGAGAGCCTACAATCAATATGCAACATTAAAATTGTATAAACAGTACTTAGTGAAGTGACTTGTCTGGCAAAAGAAAGATGATCGTGCCTGTGAGGTGTCAGCAGGTGTTCAGCTGTTGGTAGCAGATTTTCATGTTTGCTTGCTGATGGTGTTGCAGAGCTGGAGCAGTTACCATCCAGATGATGGGAGATCCTCTTACACACCTTTTGTATCTTCTTCTGACAAGAGCACCGGGAAGAGAACCAGCACTCGGTTCACTGTAGTGAGGCTGTTTCGGGCCAAGGACACTTTGATGACATGACAAAGACCATTCGTTCAGCTTTCCGTGTGACAGATTCAGTGGCAGGATGGCGGAGTCCCCTTTCCTGCCCTCTCCTTCAGGCCACTGCATGAAATTAAGTCCTTTTGTTGGCTGTTTTCATGGCCCCATGTTTATTCATACTCTCTTGGATTTTGAACTCTTTGAAGTGGTTTGTGTGTGGGAGCCTGTAGTGTTTATTTAAGGGTTGATTGTCTTTTACTGGAAGAACAAATGACAAAAGATAAAAAAAAATTGCCATTTTGTTTGTAAACTAGATGAAAAATTTTTGTTCCTTCTTCGCTTAGGATTGTTTCCAGCTACACTGGGAGCAGATTCATTTCAAATTCAGCTGCGTAAAATGTTTTCTGTTTTGATGAAGAGGCGTTGCTGGCCAGTTGGAATATTTACCATGTGTTGCTGCATTTCAGCTGGAAGGTCACAACGAGCCGGTGGTGCTGCAGGTGTTCGTGGGGAACGACTCTGGTCGGGTGAAGCCACACGGGTTCTACCAGGCCTGCAGGGTCACCGGGAGAAACACCACTCCCTGTAAAGAGGTGGATATAGAGGGAACGACTGTTATTGAGGTTGGACTGGACCCAAGCAACAATATGACACTTGCGTGAGTAGCTTTTTTTTTTTAAGAAATTGTCATTTATTAGTTTGTTTTCAGAAACCGATTTTCCTTTTTCAACTGGATTTTAGCAGTTAAAAGTCTGGAACATCTGGGTACACACCAGGCATTTAGTGGAGCTACATGTATAAGAAAAACTTTTAAATTGCATTCTCAGGTTGTGATTGTTATACTTGATCCTTCATGTGGTCTCTCCCTAAACCTTATCGATTAACTTTGTTACACTAATTTCATGTTCTTTTTGAATTGAACATCCCAAATTAGGCCTCAGATGCTCCCTGTACTTTCTGGATGTAGGGCCTGAGATCCTTGTAAATAACAATATTCTTCTTAATACATCAGGCTGTGTTTGAGGTTGTTTTGTTTGTTTGCTTTTTGCTCGAACCCATTTTGCATCCAGCGTGTGTTTCTGCGCGTCAGCACTGCATCGGGCTCAGCCGGGACCGGTGACGCGGTGACAGGCCTGTCACTCCCAGCTCCCACTCAGCATACAAAATAATGGGACTACGCTAAGTTTTCTTATACTGCTGCTTCAAGTGAACACGGAATATTTTGTAGCAGTAATCCTACAAACCCAGATCTAGCCCCAGGAATGGAAGAAGGAAGATCCGTTATTATAAATTGAATGCTTACCAGAATTACTTGGTTACATTGGATTTTCTGTTTTATTCATATTACTTTCATATTCCTTCCTCACATGATTCATCATCCAAATTATGTAGGGATGAATTGAAAACAAAGCTATGTAATGAGAAAGGTCATATAGAGATTTCATGTAAATGAAAAAAGCCCCTAATGTTCAGTAATTTCTTCAAGAATTTTGACTTTGTGGCATGTGTAAGTAGTTGAAAGATTATTAAAGATGCTGAATTCTTAAACTCTCAATTATCTTGTGGTGTTAGGGTTGATTGCGTGGGAATACTGAAGCTGAGAAATGCAGATGTTGAAGCCAGGATAGGGATTGCTGGTTCCAAGAAAAAAAGCACACGTGCTAGGCTGGTGTTTCGTGTTAACATCACTCGCAAAGATGGTTCAACTTTGACTCTTCAGACACCTTCTTCCCCAATCTTGTGCAGTAAGTATCAAAATTAAAAGTTGCTGTTAGAGGACTCTGGATTTTAGCGTGATTGCCTAAACACGCCTTGAGGAAAAAACAAACCCAGTGTTAATCTGTGATTATTTCAGAATTGCTATGGCTAAGATCACATGGATTGATTTTTATTTGGGGCGGGGGGGTGTTAGTTAAATGACTGACCAATATTTAAAAGTAGTTATAACTTTTATTAAATGTTTTTTTGCCTCTTAGAAGGTGAGAATTTTTGGCATGGTTCCTTTGAACTCACTGTATGACTTTCCTGATAAAGGTTTTCCTCTGATCTGTATTGTCACGTTCGTGTCCCAGCTCTCAGTGACAACAAGGGCTTCTCAGAAGTTAGTGAGCATGGCTCTTCACAGTTGTGGGAGTTTGTTGGGCCAGAGGCTGAATCTGTTCTGGTTCAGTGCAAGAACGAAACTTTTTATAGCTAGTTATTAAGATGCTCTATTTAACACTGGGCGCAGATGGCTGCGCTGGCTGGTCAGACCGAGCAGCAGGGCCGGGGCGGTCGGGGAGGCTGCAGCACACCGGGGCTGCCTGTAGCCAGCTCTGTGGAATTCTGCTCGTCTCTCGAAGGGAAGAGACAGGGAAGTGTGTGTCAGACAGCTGTTGGTGGAACTGTTGCTGCTTCCCAGTGCACAGGACGATAGGAAAGCTTTTTCTCCATGCCTGGAACGTGGCGTGATTATGCAAGCTCCTGGGTGCCTGTGTTGTGCTCTTTATGTCGTACAAAAACTTACTGGTTTTGGTGTTTTCTTTTTTCTAAGCAGTGTCAGTACCTATTGTGTCAGGGCTCCTATTCAACTCATCAGAAAGCGCAGCGCAGTTTTGTTGCCAGTGAAAGAACAGATTGGAAGAGGAGATAATTAGAACCATGTGAGCTGCCCCATCAGACCCCCGCGCGGCTCCAGCGCTGCGGGCGGCTCAGCAGCCATGCCGTGGGGCCTGTCCCTCCTGCCGGGGCTCTGCTCTGCTCTGCCAGCGGCCCTGGAGCCCCTTCTTCCCCTTCCCCTGTGCATGATTCTTCAGGCCGTGGTTTGGTGCTTGGGTGCTCTGCCAGAAAGGTCAGCTCCAGGTGTTCCCAGCTTTTTTCCTTCTCCTGCCACTTTCTGGTAAATCTTTCTTTTCCCTGTGTTTTTCAAACTGGTGGAGTTCTCAGATTTATCTGTTTATGTTGTTGGAAAATACATAAGTACGTTTGCTAGAAGTATGGTTATCTCTGTAGTCTGTTCCGGTCAGTATCGCATTATAGTATCTGATGTTCGTTTTCAGATTTAAGAGATAAAAATTTTCTGTAAAATCTCCAAAACCTATTTCTGTATATGTTTTGTTTGTATCATTAACTTACTGGTTAAAGATAAAGTTATTTAAATAACAGCAGAAATGGGAATGTAAATTATTTGGTGTCTTCTTGAATTCAGAACTTGCTATTGGAAAGGCCAATTTTAAAAGAGGCTGTTTAGCTAAAAAAGGTATTTTTGATGCATTTCCTGCTTAGATTGTTGGTAAGGCCATTCCATGGTTGGTTTATGAGGGTCCCTTGTGGTCTTAATTCCTGTTTGTCAAATGGATCCTTTGGTACCTGTAACATTAGTAGCTATGCTTCAAGATATGAGTGATGAGTAAAAAGCAGAATATCTGAGTGATGACATGCTAAAGGACATTAGAAGAAGAGGAAGAAGGAAAGAAAAAAGAAGTTGTCCTTCCCTAAATAAAGTTTTTGAGGCTCTTCCCAGGTTTGCTGTCCCAGGTTTTGTGTTTCTGCAGCCTTAACGTACTCCCAAGTTACAGTGATTGCAGTAAAACCTTAACCAGCCGAGTAGTGCTGGTACATAAATACTGGCTGAGTAATATGGCATAAAACGTTGTTGTTTCATTTATTTTTTTATATAAATCATCTCCTCCAGCACATTACATCTGCTCTGTTTGCTACATGGTCTTATTATAGATGTGTACTGCACCTTCTCATAATAAGGTTCATTTCACTCATCAGAGCCTGTTTATGTTTTACAACTAATATTGCTGTCAAAGTTTCAGTAATGTTCCTGAAACCATAGGAAATACATTAAGTAGATGCAGGCCATTATTTAAGGTCTACATTTTAAACAGGCTTTGCTAACTTGTTAGCAAACCTAAATCCAGTTGCTCTTTTCATAAGTTCATGTGCCTTGAGCGTATTTAGTGTTGCGTAATGGTTGCCGAGGAACCCACTGCAACAGTTGTAAAAAAATCCTTTCAGAAAGGTCATGAAATAATTTGGAGTGTTACAGTACGTGTGTTCTTCTGTGTAAGCCCAGAGAATACTGTTATTAAACACTAAAAATGGGCCATGTACGTGCAAAGCACAAGTACAGGCCTATGCCACTGGGATTTTGTGTTGAACAGAAAAGGTGGTTGAGAAAATATTATTAAAAACTGGAATGATTTCATAACATATAACATGTGACATAGTAAAAATACATTGTTTTAAAATGTATGTCTGCATTTAAATTGTCTTTGGCGCTCATTTTCATTTAGTGCCTGTGGGCTTATTTGATTAATGCTTTAAGCAGCACAGAAATAGTTTGCAGCAGAGACAGTTTGTAATGTGTCGTATAAATCATCCCTGGGAGGTGGAGGTTTCCAGGGCTGTGATCTGTAAGCCAGTTTCCGGGGTATAAACTGCTGCGATCCTAATTGCAGAGACTCGGCTCTTGCAGTTGTATCAGCCGAAGTGCAGAGCTCAGAAAGTCCAGGGATCACGGGGTTTTGGGAGGGACGTTAATGCGGGTCCAGCCCCAGCCTTGCACGCAGGGACGCCCTCCAGCTCTTGTGCCGGCCGGAAAGCTACGGCATGGGAAAAAAATCTGAGAAAAAAACCAACAGGTAATATGGGAATCGCTACTTCTGCCCTTTTGCATAGCAGAACAAAATGAGCTTCATAAAAAATGTTTTTATGAGCTTAAGGATAAGTTTGTGCTTCAGCTGTATCTGAGGGCTGATGCGTTTGTTTATCGCTCTCTGTGCCAGGGAATTACAGAACTGAATTCTCGTCTCTTCAGAACACTTCTTGAGCTTTAGCGTAAACACTGGAAGTTTTGTTTTAAAGATTTAATAAGTATAGGAGAAAAGGGAAAATATTATTAGGGGATCGTTTACCTAAGTGTGATTTTTATGAGGTCATTACATTTAGTGAGGAAATGCTCGGAACGGTTCTCTTCTGAAAAGTTTTGTCGTGAATGATATAGTAAAGGAAGAAGCTCAGGAATTATTTTGTTCCTTCCTCTCTAATCCTGTAGGAAAAGCTTTTTGTTTTGGATGTTGGTATTGTCTTGATTTCAAGCTGTGTGTTTTTTCAATTGCAGCTCAGCCCGCAGGAGTTCCAGAGATCCTAAAGAAAAGTCTGCACAGTTGTTCTGTGAAGGGCGAAGAGGAAGTTTTTCTGATTGGCAAGAACTTCCTAAAGGGAACAAAAGTGATTTTCCAAGAGAACGTTTCTGGTCAGTGTGAAAGCAGCAACGGCTGGGGGTGCTGAAGAGCACGTGTTTGGGTTTAGGGGGGTTGATAAAGTTTAGTTGTAGAGAGCAAACCGAGAAGCAGAATTGAAGACACTACAATAAATTGCTTTATATGGATGTACAATAAATTATGCTTTTTAACTTTCCTTTAGATGAGAATTCATGGAAGGCAGAAGCTGAAATAGACATGGAATTATTTCATCAGGTACTTCTGTATTATTATTGTTACAAAAAAATACTCCAACTCTGTTTTCAAAGAAAAAACAAACAAACACAAACAAACAAAAAAACCTCACAAAAAAAAACAGCCCCCCCAAAAAACTGAATAAGCTTTTCCCTCTTCCTGTGCATTTCTAGAAATAATATTCCTTTTCTTCAAATAAGTTCTTTAGTGAGTCTGGTAGAATATAATTGTTTGGGATTTACAGAAGTATAGTTGTTCAGTTTCTAATTGAGAACTTAGATACCACTGTAGGAGTGTGGCATGTGACCCTGATCAGCAAGTCTTTGTCCTTAATTAGGATATAATTAAAAGGCGTACTCCAGGTTTTCCAGCAGCTTTTCTAAGGACGCGTTAGGGCTACTGAGGGGAAGCACATGGTTCGTGGGCCATGGTCTGTACATCTGGCTGGATTTCTGTTCCACTGGGCAATGTTTTGCAAAGTATTTGTTTATTCTTTTTTACACACTTAATTGTCGTTATTGGGCTGAACTTAGAGAAACTGAGGTGTAAACAATGTCTGACAAATGTCGCCTTGCTCCCGCTTCGAAGGCAGTTCCATGCATGCACTGGTAGAAATGATTTCGCACTTCTGTTGGGACAGATAGTTGGGGAATAAACAGCCTGTAGATCACTCGTCACTGCTGCTGCTGATGACTGATCGCAGGCCTATTTTTTGATGTCTGCTCAGTGCTAAATCCGCTTAAGTGTCATGTGAAACTGCCTCCTCCATCTGTTCACACCAAATACAAGGACCTGATTCAGCAGAGCGGTGAAGTGTCCGGCAGCGTTCGATGGTGAAGGGATTGCAGTTCAGTAAGGCAGCTTAGGCCAAGCTTATGATTAAAGTACTGGACTTTACAGGTCCTTGCTTTCTTCACCTTCCATTTAACCTGTAAGTTGCCAACGAGCATCATATGGGCAGATTATTCAAATATCTTCTAGCACGGGTTAGTTACTGAAAATATAACTCGATCGTGTTTTCCATAATGTCTTTGGTTTTTATGTTTTATCAGTGCGTGTCCCTGTTCTGGGGGGTGTAAATACAATTAAAGTCAATAGTAACAAAGTGATTTTTAAAAATATTATTTTTGTGTTCCAGAATCACCTTATTGTGAAGGTGCCACCATATCATGACCAGCAAATAACCTCAGCTGTTTCTGTGGGAATATACGTGGTGACCAACGCTGGCAGATCACACGATGTGCAGCCATTTACCTACACTCCAGATACATGTATGTACAACACAAAACTGGGGAAAGGAGTGGACAGTTTCACCTGCTAAGCATCTCATTGCTGATTTCTTAGCATTTAGTCCATAAACCAGAAGTGTTTAATAAGAACATGGATCTTTTCAAACTCCTCTTGCTGGCCTGGCTTTTCTCACTTATGTGGCAAGTAGCTCAAATTCCAGCTCCTGGAGACAGCTGTTCTTAGAAAGTAGCATCCATTTCTAGTATAAGGTTCAAAATGAAGCTGAGCAGGAAAAAAGTAGAGATCTTACATACAGTGCACCAAATACACCAAAAAACTACACCAAGCTTTATCCTGAAGGCTGTTGAGGTTTGACCATCTGATGTATTTTATTAATCTGCATTGCAATGCACAGTGCAATTGCTGACTGACTGGATTTGGAAGTGAAAATGGTATTTTGAGCACTGTGATCATTGGCGTGTTCACAGCCACAAACAAAGTTTTATGTGTGACTCGGAATGTGTCTCTGGGATTCAAACAACCTCAGTTTCTTTAAGGTATAAGTAACTATTTTGGTTTGCTTTGTGGGGTTTTTTTGTTGTTTATTTTGTTAACGTAAGGAAGTTTTCAATGTGTTTTGTCTCAACAGCTGGTACTCTGAAAGTTAATGTGAAGAAGGAAATCTCCAGCCCAGCCCAACATTGTTCTTTTGAAGAGGCTATAAAAGGTACTAAATTGATTCTTATCATTGTTGTTAATAATTGAACTATGAATTCTTACCCAAATTTGGAGGAATGAATCAGACATCCTGTGAAGATAAGTCTGTGCTTATAAAATCTGGCCATATTCTTCTAGTGAGGTTTGTTTTCTGATTCTGAATATTTTACTTTATAACTGTATTGCTTTAACTATATTTTAACATGGGCTAGTATAGAGCAAAACCTTCGCAAAATAAACCCAAACCAAAAGCCACTTAAAAAACCCCATTTTTGTTTTCACGCCTCAGGCCCTTCAGTCTAATCTTCATTTAATACTCTTGCAAGGGAAAAAGAACAAGAAAGCTGCCTAAGATGGCAGTTAATACGAAGGATTTAGAAGCTATGTACTGCTCTTTTAAGCAGAAACACACACAAGTTGGTGCTGAGGGAAGAACTGAGTACTGAAAACCCTGATGTGCCAATGTGGTATTTTTCAGAAGCTGTTGGTGCTTCCAGGGCATCAAGCTAATTAATTGCCACTAATTCTGGCAATTCCCCTTCAGTGAGGGTTTTTTCCTGGCCAGTCTGTCCATGCAAAGTTTATCTTTTTGTTCCAAGGGAACAAGTTTTAGGTTTGCCTGCCTTTTAAGTGTGAAGTGAATTGATCCTTGCGATAATTGAAATGAAGTAGAGGAAAGCAATGTTTCTTAGTTGATTGGTAGAACTATGGCAGTGCACAAAGGCTAATGGAAATTTCCATAGGCTGCTCTGCTGAAAGCAGGTTGAAAGGTAAGCAAATTAACGAGGTGATCACAGGTTTGATAGGAATCCGTAGCTTCAGGTTAAAATCATGAAGCCTGTGTTTGAAGTTAATAGCCTGGTCTTGGCAGGGGATGTATTTATTAGTTGACTTTGCAACTTGTTGGGAAGGATAATACAAGATATGATGAGTTTAAACCTGCCGAGAATATTTGGGGGAGAAACATGCAAAAACATTTAGGGCAATGAAACAAGCTGATAAAGGGACTGGTAAGACTTCTGGCACAGAGATTAAAAAGGTGAGGGAGATAATGACTGATGTACTGGGGCCAGGCTGACACCTGTCTGATCCAGTGATCAACCAAGGGGAGATCAGCGGTTTTGGGAGAACATCTGCTGCTCATCAGGGCACAACGTGCTGCTGCTGTTGCTTCACGCCCTCTGCTTAATTTGTGTGATAAATCTTAATTTAATTTCTTACGTGGGTTTTCTGTGAGCCAGCTCTTTTTTGACAGTTCATTCCTGTGCCTGTTGTGCTCTGGGTTGATCATGAACCAGAGGTCGCACAATCTTGTCTGCTCTATGTACTTTATCTCTCCATGTGTCCCAGCTTGCCATTCCTCACTGTTCTAAATGATAAAGACCAGGTGGGAATCTCAGCTTATGTAATATTTTTAATGTGGATCAGGAAAAGTTCAAATTAAAATTTAAAAATTCATTTTAAGAAACCAATTTTCTACTTAAAAATAGAAGAAACAGACACTACAGAAGCAAAATAACAGTTTGCTTTTGCTACAGAGCTGGCATGCAGGTTTATCAAGTTTTTACTTGACTAGTCATTTAAGAGAATTAGGATACTGTCCGAACACTTTGGTCACTTTGTTCACATGCTTATCTGAAAACAGACATTTTTCAAAATGAAATAGGAAAGTTGTACAGTTAATGTGCAGTAAAGTTTAAAATCTGATAATTTGTGGAGTCTTGAGCTCTCACATTTGTAGCTCAAACAGTTGGTAGACGGCTGTCCTGGTGTGGGAGGATACAGAATGAAAGAAAAACAAAACCAAGGCTTTGCTGTTAGTCTTAAAAATAATCTTTGAAGGTTTGAGTGTTTTTTTTAGGATTATTCACAGTATTCAAATGGTTGCAGTGATCTCTCTGCATGTTGACATCTTACACGAGGATGAGAGCTCTTAGGGTAGAGCTGCACCGTGGAACGGGGAGCAGGGAAACGAGGAACCCGCTCTGCACAGCGAGTGTTGATGTTCCATTGCCTTTCCCTTCTTTGTGACTGCAGCAGTGAAAGCCACCAGCTGTAACCTGGAGAAGGTGAACATGCTTCCTAGTGCCTTGATAACTCCGCTTATGCCAAGCAGTATGATTAAGAATGAAGATGTGTCTCCAATGGAAGTAAGTGCAGAAAAAAGGTCTCCCCCTGTCTTCAAGGTGAGTTTGGTTGTGTTCTGAAGACAGTAGCTGTAATAGTCTAAGTTACCTCTGCCTATCAGTCTGTGTTCTAATAGTGGAGAAGAGTAACGCAGGGGGACAGTGTTGTGTCTGAGATCGGTCTGGGCAAAACGTATGATCAGAGAACATGATTAAAATACTAGATGTTTTCCTTTGAAAGTAACTTATCTTGCTCCTGCATTCAAACAAATTGATTGGTTAGTGATAACTGTGATGAACTTCTTTTATCCTGTGACACCAAACTAGTAAATTACTGTAAGAATATTATTTTAATCACTTCTAGCATTGTTTTCATTAAATTATGCCTTGACTCCTTCCATGAAGTAGCATCTCCACTGCTGGTCGTTTGCTTACTTGTTTGGTTATGTATGGAGAGATGCGTAGCCATCAGATCTTCCATCTGATCTTGCCTGAACATAGTGGATTGGTGGACATCTTATAAGCTTATGCTTAAGTTATGGTTATGCTGAGTAAGCTTATGAATTGCTTAATGTTTTGCTCTTTTCAGGCTTCAAATGTGGTTGGACCAACTCAACAAACATTGGAAAACAGTATGTCCGGCATATCAACTTCTGCTTCCCATTTACCTTCTGAAAATGAAAACCAGCAACAAATCCAGCCGAAGGTGTATAATACAGAGACACTAACTACTATCCAAACGCAGGATATTTCCCAGCCTGGTAACTTTTCCACAGTCTCTACTCCAGGTCAGCTGCAGAACAGCGATGCATTATTGCAGCAAGCTGCACAGTTCCAACCGAGAGATTCCCAGACCAGGGAAGTCTTGCAATCAGATGGCACAGTGGTCACTTTGTCACAATTAACTGATGCATCACAACAACAACAGTCTTCACTCTCGGAACCAGCACAGACGTTGCAGCAACAGATTTCATCAAGTATTTTCTCATCGGCGAGCGGTGTGAGTCAGTTACAGAACACTATCCAGCAGCTGCAGGCTGGAAATTTCCCAACCAACACTGCCACTGGCAGCAACAGAAACGTTGACTTGGTGCAACAGGTACTGGAAGCTCAACAGCAGTTATCTTCTGTTTTATTTTCTGGTTCAGACAGCAGTGAGGATGTTCAAGATCAGCTAAATGCAGATATCTTTCAGCAAGTTAGCCAGATACAAAATAGTGTCAATTCTGGGATATTTTCCTCATCAGACACAGCTGTCCATTCCAGACCAGAGAACCTTCTGCCTGGACGAGCTGAAAATGTTCACTCTCAGCCTGAAAACGCGTTGTCCAACCAACAGCAACAACAGCAGCAGCAGCAGCAACAGGCGATGGAGACTTCTGCGGCAATGGTGATGGGAATCCAACAGAACATTTGCCAAGCTGCAACACAGATGCAGTCTGATCTGTTCTCATCAGCGACATCAGGGAACGGAGCCCTCCAGCAGTCACCCGTTTACCAGCAGGCCTCTCACATGATGAGCGGGTTATCCACAAGCGAAGACATGCAGATGCAGTGTGAGTTATTCTCTTCATCTCCCGGTGTGTCTGGAGGTGAGGCCGCCCCCGCTGCTCAGCCACAGGTCTCCAACAACGGACCTTCTATGTTTCAGGCATCAAATTCTGCAGATGGAGAAGAAGCTTCAGGTCAGAATAAACAGATGCAAAGTACAGTATTTCAGACCATGGTTCAAATGCAGCACAGTGGAGAAAGTCAGTCTCAAGTTAATCTCTTTTCATCTACCAAAAACATGATGACTGTTCAGGCAAGTGGAACCCAACAGCAAGGAGGAGGGCTGTTCCAGCAAGGCGGAGAAATCATGTCTATTCAGTCGGGAAGCTTTATGCAGCAGTCTCCACATTCACAAGCTCAGCTTTTTCACTCTCAGAATCCTATTGGTGATGCTCAGAATATATCACAGGAAGCACAAGGCTCTATTTTTCACAGTCCAAATTCCATTGTGCACAACCAGCCCAGTACCAATTCCTCAGACCAGCTGCAGCCTCCGATGTTCCACTCGCAGAACGCCATGGGAGTGTTGCAGAGCTCCTCTGTTCCTCAAGACCAGCAGTCTGCCAACATGTTCCTTTCCCAGAGTTCTATGAGCAACCCTGCAACTCAGGATGAACAGATGTCCTTCTTCACAAGCCCAAATCCCATTTCTCCTCTTCAGGCAGCAAACAACACTGAACAGCAGACTTCTTTCCAGCAGCAGCCGCAGATAGCTCATATCCAGAGCTCCATGCTTCCCCAGGACCAGCCCCAGCCCCAGCCTGCTCAGCAGGGTTTGTTTCAGTCCCAGGTGTCGCTGGGCTCCATGCAGTCCAGCTCACTTCCCCAGAACCAGCAAGGAGCCATCTTCCAGCCTCAGCATTCGATAGTTGCTATTCAGAGCAGTCCTCCATCCCAAGAGCAGCAGCAGCAGCAACAGCAGAACATGATGTTCAGTAACCAAAATGCAATGAGTACAATTGCTTCTCAAAAACAGAACATGATTTTCAATCCAAATCAAAGCCCAGTTCCCAATCAGGAGCAACAAGGCCAGTCCATTTTTCATCCACAGACCAACATGGCACCAATGAACCAGGAGCAGCAGCCCCTGCAATTCCAGAGTCAAACACCAGTGTCTTCTCTTCAGAACCCGGGGTCCAGCCAGGCCGAAGCACAGCAGCCAGCCATCTTCCATAACTCACCCCAGATTCAGCTGGTGCAAGGGTCACCGAGTTCCCAAGAGCAACAAGTCACCCTCTTCATCTCCTCAGCTTCCATGTCTGCCCTGCAGAGCGGCATGAGCCAGCCGGAGCTGCAGCAGTCTCCCATGTACTCTTCTCAAAACAGCATGGCAGGAATGCCGGGACCTGCTTCTCCTCCACAGCAACAAGCTGCTTTATTTCACAGCACAGCAGGAGGAGCCATCAACCAGCTGCAGAATTCTCCTGCCTCATCTCAGCAAACATCAGGAATATTCCTCTTTGGCATTCAAAACAGTAAGTGGTAGATGCCTGATTCTGAGTTTCCAGTTTAGAAGAGCTACTGATTGGAGTCCACGAGACAATGATTATTCAATTCTAAGATATTTCCTTACCAAAAGAAGAAAATCGTGAAATAAGTAGTGCAGCACTACAACTGAGAATATACATGCTCATCATGTTGCTCTCAGTGTACACTTATGTTGCTGATTTTGCTTGAGAACTTTTAGTTTAAATATCTGTTGGTCTTCTTATTAGGATTAATGTGACAAAATAATCTTAGAATTTTGTCTATATTTATAGAGAAATATTAGATATAATATCTATTACTTGCATATGTATTGTTAAAATGGAAGGAGCTGGTGGGTGCCTTGGCTGAACCGAAAAAGATGCATCTGTAATTAGTAAAGACAAAGGATGGGCATACTCAACCCTTATGCCATACGTTTTGTCTTTCTTCTGACTAGTATTGTCCTCTGGTTGGGGTGTTAGTGGTGTTCAGTCATGATACAGAGTCTATATATTTACTATATGCACCTTGAACTTGTACCTTGAGGAGTGGGGAGCAAAGGTGTCCACGGGAACAAAAGCACCTGCAACTTTCTTACACAGTTGATAGGCTATATGGATGGATGCAAAGACGCTGGCTGCTTCGCTGCATGTATTAACCTGATTTAAACGCTCCTTTGTTCCTCCCTGCCTGTGTTGCAGACTGCGGGCAGCTGCTGCCGTCGGGGCCGGCGGCACTGCCGGAGGAGCTGATGGCCATGGGGCAGGCCGGGCAGGCGCAGAGCGAGGCACAGGCGGCCGTGCCCACGCTGCTCTCCCAGCAGATCTCTGAGACCCCTCCGCTGCCCTCAGCCATGGCAACCAACCAGAACATGGAGAAAATAGGAGATCTGCTCGTGTCCTTGCAAAACCAGGGGAACAACATGGCTGGCTCGTTTTAATTAGTCAAGTAAGTTGGGTGTTGGGGGTTTGGGGTTCTTTCCTGCCATGCATGCTTTTGGTCTTTGCTTCGGTGTGTATCACCGTGCTCTAGGATCAGCTGAAATACCAGTACTGCTGAGCTGAGAAGATAAACCAGTGACTAGAGCTGAGTTATTAAAACCAGTCAGAGGTCAGAATTTGTATGAAACAGCTGGTTGAAAATGCATCTTGTTCAATTGCTGTGTGTTTTGTCATCTGCTGTCACAGTCTAGGACCTTATTAGGAAGGAGAGTAGATCAATGACAGCTTGGCAGATAAAGGTGTTATGAAATATGAGTGTAGCTAAAAACTTAAGGCTTATCGAGTAAATAACACCTCAGGTCTGTACCAGTCTGAAGTTGCCCCCTGGGTTGCAATAATGTAATGTGAAAACAAGGTAGGGTAGGATAATGGGGGCTGTTGAGAGTGTGTGGTAGGCCGAGCCTTGGTTAAAAACGAGCTGCGCGCTCAGCTGTTGTGGGAAGTGTCCTGTGCCTGGAAGGTGCCTCGGCAGAGGGGAGGGGGGCTTCAGTGCAGACCAGCCCAGGAACCGGGGGCTCTGGAATCCCGTGTTGGCTGTAGTGTGTAGCCTGGCTCTAGTTAAATGTGTTGCCATCCTAAATCCCCCGCAAGCTTCACTTAAGTGATACAGTTAATTTTCTAATCTAAACTGTTTTGTATATGAAGTTATGAATGTTAACAATAAAAAAAAGTGGAAGGCGAGTAATCATGCTCTATGGAAGAGTTCTGCATTCCAATACCTGCCTGTAACTCCATGCCTGCACTTGCAAGACGGAGGAGCTGCATAGAAGTAAGAGAATGACTTTTGCTAGTCATGCCTAACTTTTTTTTGCTTATTTTTTTCTGCAGAAGTTCTGTGAAGAAAAAAGTGATGATTTCCCAGATCCTCTCAGACCTTCCAACTCTGGATTAGGCTTTGTGGAACCAATTGCTTCTGTCAGAAAGCGACCCTCTTCTCTAAAGAGCACACACGTGGCCAAGTGCAGCGTCTGGCACCTTGGGCTGTGCCCGCAGTATTTGGGATTTGTAGTGCCAATAACACTGAAAAGCTATGCTTGTGGGGTTGTACTGTTACCATACTCCTAAACCGCATTGACAGTGGGGTGCTCTTTTAATTTAAAGCATATCTGGTCAGTTATTATTGATGTTAGAAGGTAATACGTGTTACCATGTTTACTTTTTTTTTTCCCCTCCTCTTCCTTCTTCACATCCCTTCTTTTGACCAGAAAAGCTTGTGAAGCAGAAACATCAAATGCCTGTGACATGAGCCGTGACTCGTAGCTGTCAGCAAGGGAAGGGACTGTGTGTTTTACAGTCGAGTGGGAAAGCTAACACTGCAATGTATTAATTACAGTAGATGGCAGTGAAAATATTGATAACTGTAATAAATAAGCAGAGAATTGCTTTCTACCGTAGATAGCCAGAGGTGGGGGCTTCCCATCAGAGAATGTGACTAACGGTTTTCCACATCTTTTACTGTACATAGAGCGAGGGTTTGGTGGCTCCAACAGCATGAAGAAATGAAGGGGAACTTTCCCTTAAATTTTGCTCTTAAAATCTTACCCTTTAAAATACCTTCAGCTTGGAAGAACCGTTCTGCCTGGCTGAGGAAAGAACCGCATGGCCCGTGTGGGTTAGAACCCGCTCAGGCTGCGTTATCCGTTCTCAGACCTGCGTTCTCCCTTTCATTCTTCTCATAGTTTTCCTTTTCTCTCCCTCAGTTTCATACTGTGTTTTTTAAAAAAAGACATAAATATCCTACTGGCTTTGAACATCAGAAGCAGCTTTTAGGAATCTGTGGCATTCAGTTGCTTAGTCAGTGGGAGCTTTGACAAACAATCCAGGATTAAGGAGAGAGGAGGCACTTTCCCCAGCACCTTCTGAATGCAGCACTCCCCCTTAGCTGGGCATTTTCCAGCTGTTACTGGTGGAAATCTTCAGCTTGGCTCTACTCCAAGTAGGGGGCAAATTACATCATTTTTAAGCATTCTTGAAAATGTCACTTCATCCTGGGCTGTTGCGTCTTTGTAGCACATTGAGCTCATTGCAGCTTTGAAGTGATTTTTTTTTTTCCCTACCAACAGTCCCCCAAGTCTGGTTTGTCATGTCTCAATTGAAAAAATGTTACAGAATGTAAAACCAACCCACTCCAGACCACGCAGTTGTCTTGTGAGGCATGTGCATTTTCTGGGTGCTCCGACTCTCGGACAGTTGGTGATATCTCCCCGTTTGGGAGCTGTTGCTGCGGTTGGAGCGGAGCAGCTCGCGCCGGTGGCTGCCATGCCTTGGTAGGGTGTAGTCGGTATCATGTCCTTCTTCATTTTTGTTATTTGAAATAACGGTCTGTAAATGGTTTTTAAGTTACTCTAGTCTGTTTACTGTGTGTTTTTCCCTTCCCTTGTGTGCTTAGTTGAGCCGTGTAGAGTTTTTGTTCGTTTTAATGGATTTTCCTGTTTGTCCGTCTGTCATAACGTTCACTTGCTCTTTCTGTCTCTCTTTCTCTCTCTCATTGAGAGGCATTGAATTACGTTTTCAGTAGTAAGGCTTCTTGCCGATATGAAGGGAACTTTTCAGAAAGAGACCTGCTCTGGGTCATTTAATTTTGAATACAGTTTTCAATCGTTCAAGTTTTGGATGGTTTATATCTAATGTGTGTTTCATTTTTTTGGAAAGCTATATTTTGTATTTAGGAAATGGTATACTATTTTGCTACTTGTACTGAGTGAGTACATTGGCATAAATATAAAAATTTATATATATACATATATATAAAATATTCTTTTTGCCACACATTTTTGTGGTAAATTTGTGAGTTTGTCTGATGTTCTACCACAACGTGGCGTCTGATAACAGTGGGGTGGGGTGGGGTTTGTTATGTCTTTATTGAGTATTTAAGTACTTTTTGCAACATAAATAACTTGTTCATCTCTCGCCATTCCATCAGGCAGTTTATCGTTCCAGCTACGAGAAGCTTCTCTGTGTGTTTTGATGCGTCTGTCCCTCAGCAGTGTGAGCTAGGAAGGAAACCCGTAGGCGTTTAGGCATGTAGAAGATAATGGGGTTTCATTCAGAATGAGCCATTCAGCTTTTATCCACTATCATTGTCTATTTAATATTTTATTATTAGCGCCTCTGTGTTTTAACTCTTAATTTATGATTATGCTAAAATGTTTAAAATTTTAATCATGAGAAAAAGAATTTCCTGCTTCATAATGTCCAGAGCTGCTTTGTAACCCTGAACCATATTTTTTCTTTCTGTGATTTTTTTTTTTTTCCTCTTTTTCTTCTGCTAAGACAAAATATTAACGCAATCCTGTTATGGTTCATGACATGCAAACAGCAATCTTGCAGCGTTGACTAAACGTTAGATGAGGCTTTGTAGAAGACTCAGAATTATGGACCGAAACGACTTCCAGGGGGTGCTGGCAGTCGACAGCTGGTTACTCCAGAGCGAACTGGTGGCTTTTGCAGGATGGCAGTCCCAGAACAAGCTGGCGGTGCCACCCGGGGCCCTCATACACAGAAATAGGAATGAGAACTTGGCTGTGTGCTGCTCCTGTTGTGTTGTTCGAAGGGTTTATCCTCACGTCGAGGTGCTGTCAGTGCCAAGTGACCAGGGACCAATTCTCCATTTAACAAGGTGGGTGTCCAAGAGAGAACTTTACCCAAGACAGCTCCAGGGGAAGGGTATGTTTGAACTGTCTGCGGATTTTAGGTCGCTTATGAAAAGAAGGGGAATAAAAAAGTGTAAAAAGAAAAAACAATAATAATAAAAAAAAAAATAAAAAGGGCTGTACTATCACATTTTTCACTTCTGGATGACACCTTGTGTTAAATTTATCTTGTTCATTTTAGGTCAATGTGTAAATGTACAACACTTTGAACATGTGATTTGGTTACAAAAAGTATTTGTCTTACGAATGAAGAGCTTGCTCAGTGGTGGATCGGTGCTGCTCGCAGACGGCTGCTGCGGGCGCATAAACCCGTCACGGGCTCACGACGGGCTGCAGGATTCCATGGCAGAAAGACCAACAGCAGCGTGAGCCACATCTGGATTTGATCAGAGTCCTGAACATGTCCTTTGGTGATTTAAGTAGTTGATAATTGGAGCTTACTCTGCTGCTTTTGTTGTTTTAATCCCCGCGGTTGCCCCTGCTCCAGAGCACTTTGCTGCAGAGGGGCTGCCGTGTGGCATCTGCTCCGCTCGGCTTGAGGAGGTCAGACTGAGGTATCGGTGTCTCCACATTTAACATCATTGTAAAGAGCGAGTTACTGTCAAATCCACGAAGCAGCGGTTAACTAGAGAAGATACAGCTTGGTGAAAAATGAGAAACGGCAGAGCTGTGTGTTTGGGATGCGGTTTCTAAAGGTTTTTTCCTGTGGCTGAAGCTCCCTCTTAAAAGCATCGTTAAATCTGAGTCTCCTTACCAAAACCAAGCTGTGCCCCCAGCTGCGTGTGCCGGGCAGTGCCGGGCACGGCGGGTCCCACAACAGCCAGGTTGGATCCAGGTTAAATCCCCAGGCGTGGCTTTGGCGCACATCTCTAGGGTGCTTATACCCTGCTAATATATATTCAGAAGTCATGTGAATAACACCTATGAGCTCTCAGCTGAACATCTCCTCTGGCAGGAAGTGATTGGAGCTTCGTGCTTAATTAGCAAGTTCACGTGGTGTTGTTAATGGCCTCTTCACTGCCGGATCTTTCAGCCATTATTCAAGTCAAATGCTTTGCTGTTACTTTAATAGAAAAATATTTCAAGTAGTTTCAGCTTTTCTGTTTCAAAGTGGGTATTTAATCACCAACCTTTTATTATAATTACCTTTAATTACTGACAGGGTGGTTACTTCCTATTTAGTTTTGACGTAGACTAAAGTATGAACAGTTAATTGTTTGTAACTTGGGCAGGTTTTTGTACTGGAAATATTGAGGGTCTGGGCAGCTCTATCAGTGAACATTCCCCTACCTTAGAGAAATGGAATTTTTTTAAAGTGGCTGTTGTGGTTTTGATTTAGGATGTAGTTTTAAAAAAGAAAACGTCTGAACAGATTTTCTGCTCCAGATTCCTCAGAACGCCGGATGAATCAGCAGCTTGCGTTCGTCTTAAATGTAGTTTAAATCACTGAGTAGTGGGAAAGGGCTAAGGCAGCCAGAGGTGGTTCCCCGAGGGTACGTGTGTGTGTGCACACGCGTGTGACGGTTCGTTAAGGGTTAGAACAGGATTTTGCTGTCGGGTTTTGGGTCTCGTGGCTCTGGGCCCTGCGGGGTCTGTCCCGGGTTGAACGGGGCTGCTCCGCTCGGCCCGTGGGCGGAAACATCCAGCACTGTTGGCTTTTCGTTAGCACAAAACTTCTTCAAGGAAGAAGTGCTGCTTATGTTCAGAGGGCCTGGTGGCAGCTCTGTTATCGTGGGAGCTAAAAGGAAATTGGTACTGAGGTGCTTTGTTTGTGGCTTTTGTGTTACTTTGGGGTTTTTCGGGATAGATGGTGAGCACTCTGTGTTCGTATTCAGACCAATTCTGCCAGTTGAATGGGACAGGAGCCCCCTGGCCGGTCAGGTCTGCGCCGCCGCGGGCTGGGAACCCGGCGCAGGATCCCTGCTGGAAACGGGTGAATGTGCTTTGGAGACGAGGAAACGCGGCAGCAGATAAACTGCACAAGTGTCCTCGGAATGGTCGCTGGTGGCTCTGGGCTCCGAGGGGTCACACGGCCATTTTCTTTCTTACAGTCTGTAAATATGCAATGCCTGTATATTCTAGGGTTATATATGTATATAGAGGATCATATATCTATTATATATAAATAACTAGTAGACACATATAATACTGTTATATTTACATTTTTATAAACCTGAAACAATAGAGCATCTCCTTAGTATGAGGTTATTTACCAAGGTTTTGTAGTAAAGCAGTTGTATGGACGCCGTTCAGTACTGTACGTGTGCTGCTGTTGGTACCATTGCTCCAGAAACTTGCCCTGCTTGTGAACGTCACTAATACCCGTGGGCTGAAAACAGATAACACTTTTGTATTTTTATATCTTTTTTTATGATGATTGCAGGTGTGTTAGCAGAAGGGTAGAAGGGGTGGCCGTGGCCGAGGCCCCAGCGCTGCCCCCCGTTCCCAGTGCCCCCCAGCTCCCGCAGACGGGCAGTGGTGGGGTCGCTCTCTGTGCGTGTTATTAATCAGCATATTAATCAGTTATATAATCAGCAAAGGATGCTGGCTGCTGCTCCGCTGGGTTGGTTTGGATCGGGAAGGTGAAGCTTAACCTGTCGTTCCTCGTTCTCATAAAGGCAGGCATCCTGATTTTTTTGTTTTTAGCTGACTTTGTACTGTAACAGTCACTGTCCAGGAAATTCTCCTTGAAAGCTGGTGCCAGCTCTCCTCGGTTTCTAGCCATGAGGAGCCCTGCCCCGACTTGTACTGATTCCTTACAGATTGTCTGAGAAATTAGACTCTACAAGAATTCCAGATCGTGGATTTTGTCCACCATGACTCTTCGTGCCAAGTCAGGCATTAGGCAATGATGGACCTACTGTGGTGGGCCAGGCTGGATCAGAGCCCTGTGCCGCAGCCCTGGCGGGTCTGAGCTCCGCGGAGCCGGAGCTGCTGTGGTTACTGCTGGTGAGCTGCTGCTGTTGCCCCACAGCGCTCAGGCGGGCGGGACCAGGGGTGTGAGGATCCCCTGTTTGCGGTGGGACGTGCGCTGACACGAGCGCTGGGTTCAGACTTCAGCTGCGACACCCGGCACAGCCGCTGGAAAACGTCCCTGCGGGGTGGGGGGTTTGGATTAGCAAAGGGTTCCGTGTTTGGGTCACATCTGTGCAGTCCTGGAACTGCCCCGTGGGGTGACGGGGACGCTCTGGCCCTGTGTTCCCGTGCAGGGGGGGTCCCCATGGGGATGTTGCTGTCTCGGGGCTTTGAGAGGGACCCATCTGGCTGTCAGAGCTGGGAATATGTCCCATGCTTAGTCACCCACAGTATTCCCAAAGCTTTTTTCAAATTCTGGACACTATTAGATATTTACATTGTGCTCATTCTTAATGAGTAAGCTCCAAACACGATCAGAGCAGAGCTTTCTACCTCTGTCAGTAGCTGCGTGTGCGAGCAGCTCGCCCGCCTTTCTGCCATGTGCTGCCAAGCGCCTGCTCCACCGCTGAGCTGCTCTTCACCGTCTGCCATGTGGAAGTAGCACCAGATATTCCTTTGTGCGTTTCTGTGTATACGGCTTTCGTAGTGGGGGGTTTCGAAGCACTGATTCCCAGTGTTTTCAGTTTGTTCTATGAGGGGATATTTCATTTGCATCTATGTTTTTAGCTATCCTGTGATAACTTGTTGAATATTAAAAAATAAAAATATTTTGCTTCTATTGGGACATTTGTATACTCGCAACTATATTTCTGTAAACAGCCGCAGTCAAGAATAAAACAATGAAAGTTTTCATTTTGCAGTGTAAAGTCTTGTTGTGTTTTTTTCAAGGGCATCTTCTCTCTGCCGGGGGAAAGTGTCTGTTGTTCAGTCTGGAACGAAGCCCTGGGGAGCACCCGGCGCCGGGGACGCGGGGACGGCAGAGCCGGCGCTGGAGCTGCTCTGCGAGAAACGGCACCGTGTCTTACAACAGGTCAGAAGAAACACTGGAGTTACCCCGAGAGCCGGGCAGAACGCGTTACCAGGAAAGATTCATACAATGGCTTTTGCCCAGCACCTGCCCTTTCAGCCCTAGGCATCCCTGGCCAGACGTGTCTGTGCTGCAGCGGGACAAACAACCCCCTGCCGCCAGCTCATTATCCACCCCCCTCGTTAGCACCACAGGACAGAACACCCTGTGACACCCTCCTCATCTCAGGAAGGCAAACCCCGGCCTGCGAGCTGGCACCGGTGGCTGCAGAAACAAGCCTGAGCCACAGTGCTGCGGTTTTGTGTTTATTAGCAACGCAGCCCCTACCTCAGCCAGGTTCTCCCATTCTGGCAGGGTCAGAGCCTCCCCAAACCCAACAACTGTCACCCCCAGTCCCAGCTGCTCTTCAGGCACCAGAGAACCATGGAAGGAAAGGTCCAGCTCCTGCCCAGGGTGGCTCCGCGAGCCGTCCTGTGTCAGGCAGCGCCTGGCAAGGCCTGGGCAGATGGTCCCTGGCAGCGCTGGCTGCCAAGGGCCCTGTCCCGCCCTTCACCTCCTCTTCACAAACTTCTTTGTCACGGCATTGGGGTTCAGGCGCCTCCTGCCAGCGCCCAGGGCCGCGTCCCGGATCTGCAGGTTGGCGGCGCGGCTGTAGACGTCGTTTTCTGCGAAGGGCGAGACCCCGGCGATGTAGTCAGGGTCGAAGACGTTGGTTTTCTGCCTGGCCTTGCGGGACAGCCGCTGCTGCGGGAAGGGCTGGTCTTCCACCAGGTGGGGGTTGTTGGCGTGCTTCCCTCCCCTCGGTGCCGGCAGCGGGTACTGCCAGGAGAAAAGAGGTTGTTAAACTCGCTTCAGGGGCAACTCGCACTCAGAGGAACCTCAAGGTGAGCACAGGCCTCTGGAGAACTGAGCACATGCAGAGCAGATCCCAGGCCAGGCCCCCGTGCCAGCAGCAGCCGCCCAGCTCGTCACGCACAGCCACTCACCCTGAGCCCTCGGGGGTTCAGCACCTTGGGGTTGCGGGAGAAATGCATGTGGAGGCTCCCGTCCTCGCTGACACTCACTGCGACCTTCTTCAGGGTCTTGTTACCGCAGTGGGGACAGAAAACCTTGGTCATGTCTGAAGTGGTTCTGCAAGACAGGGCCAGAGCGGGGGGCGTTACTGCTCCCTGGGTGGGGAGCACAGCAGCAGGATCCTGCACCCAGCCCCGCGCCGAGGGCAGCGCCGCTCCACACGCACACACTCACTTGAAGCAGCCGTGGCAGCGCAGGATGTAGCTCCTGGCCTGGCGGATCAGCCGCCCGTTCACCGCCAGCACGTGGAGGCCCATCTGCAGCAGCACGTTCTGCAGCGAGGAGAGAGAAAGCAGGATGTGTGAACTGGGGCTGCCTGGTAAAAGGAGCTGTCGCAAAGCTGCTCTCACCCCACCCAAGGGATGCAGCCACACGCTCCTCTGTCTCATTGTGCTGGTTTAAGCAGCTTTGGGTAACACAGGAACCTGCCCCCAGCCCACCCCCAGTCCTGAGGCTGGCGCCAGCACCCACCTGCATGGCAAAGTCTGTGGTGACGCAGCCGACTTGGATGCCAACAGGCGCAGTGTCACAGTGCCCCATGTCCTGCTGGGCCTGCTTGAGGTTGCTGGGTGTTATCCAGCCCTCGTTGTCGCTCTCCTCTTCGTCCTCCTCTTCCTCTGCACTGGCCTCATCCTCAGAGCTCTGCTGCTCCTCAGCGGTCTCTGTGCTGATGGGGGAGGCCGGAGGTTTCTGGGGTGGAGAAGCCAAGTCAGGTACAGCTCATGCTGCGCTCCCAGTCGGGACCAGGGCAGCAAGGACAGCGGGGACAGGAGGCTCCGGGTCCCACCAGCAGCTCCTGCAGCTCCTCCTCGATGCTGGGCAGAGGCACTCGCCAGTACAGGAAGGAGCTGAACTCATCGCTCTCAGAGGGGACGGTGCTGCCATCGGGGCTGGGCTGACGCTGGCCCTTCCCTGGGGACTTGTGCTGTTGGGGGACACAGGACAGGGGTTCCAGTGCTGACCCCTGGGCTGCCGTGTCCCTGTCCCTGGGCTGCGTGTCGCTGTCCCTCACCTTGGCGGGCAGGTGGAAGCCGGCGACGTGCAGTGGGGCCTCGGGGTGCCGCGGGGTGGAGCTGAGCTGCACCTGGGGAGGCAGCGGGGGGGTTGGAAGGGCTGCCCGGAGGCCGGGGCCCCATCCCGGGGGTGGCCCCTACCTTGTCCTGGGGCTCCCAGCGCAGGCAGCCGGGGCCGTCGGTCTCGCTCTGCAGCTGGCAGGTGAGGGCCAGCACCTGCAGGTCGGCGGCCGAGAGGCTGGGGTAGTCCCCGGTCTTCTTGGAGAACTCGGTCACTGCGGGGCGGGAATGGGGCCGTCGGGCCGGGCCTCTCGGAGACCAGTACCCCCAAGGGCCCGGGTCTGGCACCCGCGAGGTGCCGGTGCCCCGCGGTGCCGGTATCCCGAGGTGCCGGTGCCCCGCGGTGCCGGTATCCCGAGGTGCCGGTGCCCCGCGGTGCCGGTATCCCGAGGTGCCGGTGCCCCGGTCCGTACTCACCGAGGCGCAGCAGGTCGGGCCGCGGGCGGCGCAGCCGCAGCTCGCAGGGCAGGGCCGCGAGGCGGCGGCGCGTCGGGCGGTCGCGGATCTCGGCCAGCACCTCGGGCACGGTGTACAGGTTCTCCGCGATGTCCTGCGGGCAGCGCCGTCAGCCCGGTGTCCCCGCCCCGCCCGGTGTCCCCGTGCCCGGTGTCCCCGTGCCCCGGTGTCCCCGCCCCCCCCGTCCCGTGTCCCGCGTCCGGTACCTGCAGCGGGGCCGCGCTCAGGAACGCGCCGGCATCGGCCACCACGTGCGGCACGCGCGCCATGTCCGCGCGCCCCATGGCCCGGCCCGGCCCGGCTGCCGTAGCCGCCGCGGTGCCCGCTGGGAGCGGCAGCACGGCGCGAGCGCTTCCGGGCGGCGCGGTCAGGTGACGAGCGGGTGTCACATGACGGCGCGCGCTGGAGCCGGAAGCGGGAGCGGAGCGGCCGCCGGTAACTCGGGTGCCGGGCGGGGTTCGGGGCCTCCCGGGCCCTACAGGCGCTCCCGTCCGGGGGCGGGGCGTCCCGGGAGCTGCTCGGCCGCGGGCTCTGCCCGCCCCGGAGCGGTACCGGCCCGGTGCGGTGAGGCCCGGCGGGAGGGCTGCCCGCTTCCCCGGGGCCTGGGCGGCGGCAGCGGAAACCCCGGGGGAAGTGGGGACGGGGAAGCCTCGGTCCCGAAGGGGGTGAGGGGTGAGCCGGGTGAGGGGGCGGCCGGGCCCGCTCCGCGCACAGGGACTCGGTAACGGCGTGAGCGGCACCGGGGAGTGGGAGAGGGAGAGCGGGGGAGCGGCACCGAGCTCCGGGCTCTGCGCGGGGGCGTTTGGCGGGGCCGGGGAGATTAAAGCAAGTGGCGGTGAAACGGTGCAGAATCGGAAAAAGAGCAAATGGGCGAAGAGTCCAGATGTGAGGGACGGGCCGGGGCCGGCGGGCCGGGGCTCAGCCCTCCCCGAGCGCGGGGGAGCCGGCTGCTCGGCCCGGGCTTCTCCTGCCGCGGAGCCGGGGAGCGACAGCTCTGGAACGGGCAGCGCTCGGGGATTAACAACCCCGGATCGCGGGCCGTGGCCGTGGTGGCGGCCGGAGAAGAGCAGAAGCTGCAGCCGTGAGCGGGGGGAGGAGCGAGATCCAGACCCCCCGGCCGTGGGGCTGAGCACCCGGTCCTGCCGGGCCCTGAGCTGCTCCCGGGGCTGGTCCTGGGCTGGCGCGGGGGACACTGTCCCCGGGCGTTCCTGTGTCCCTGCTTAATGGCACTGATGAAATGAGTGGTGATGCGGAGCTGGGGAGTCACAACAAACACGAGGGATAACAGTATCCTGAGGGAAGGCCGGGCTGATCTGTGGGCTGGGAGAACTGGAGTAGGAGCAGCTGTAGTAATGATGAGTGTGGTTCACGAGGTGGAAGATCTCCCTCAGTAACTCTGCTCACCCCACTTGCAAGGGGAGGAGGTCAGTGTGTTAACCAGCCCCCAGCCCCATCTGACAGAGCCAAGAAAGCGGCGGGTCTGGTACCAAACGAGGATTTTAGACAGAGGTGGGGATTGTCCCAGCACTGGTCAGGTCTGGCCTGAGCTCAGAGTACCAGAAGTACCGAGAAGGGGATGCAGAGCGGAGCCCCTGGGTCACGAGAGGGGATTTGGAAAGGAACCTGGCTCTGAGCTGGAGCTCGGCGAGGTCTAGTGAGAGAAGGAGAGTGCTGCGGGACAGGGGAGGTGGGGGGTGTTATCCAGCCCTCGTTGTCGCTCTCCTCTTCGTCCTCCTCTTCCTCCGGCTGTGGGACAGCTGCTGGGGGTGCTCTGATCCCCTTGATGTCCTTCCCTCCCGGATCAGGGGAGGGAGGGGTTGGCAGCGTGGGCAGGGGGCTCGGGGCTGGGGATGGCGTTGGGTTTGCCCCCATCAGAGCCCTCACCCCCCGTGACAGGATTGAGTCTCCTCTTTGCTTCTACCAGGGGGTGGGCAGCAAATGTTCCGGTCTGTCCCGCTATGTCGGGGGTTGCACAAACACGGCCCCTCAGGCCTGGGACCTTGGCACGCACCATGGGTGCCCGCGTTGGTGTGTCCCCTGCAGCCCCCAAGCCAGGGCAGAGCAGGGCAGCTGCTGCGGGCTGGGAGGGGTGTGTGGGTGGCTCTGTGTTCCGAGCCCGAGCACCTCGTGCTTCGGCGTGATCAGTGACCTCACCCTCCCGCTCTGTGGCCAGTCCTTGCGGCAGCGGCGTCCGCCACGTGTTCTGCCAGCATCCTTGGGTGTTACAGCTTGCGTCCTGCCTGCCTGCGCTCTGTCCCCAGTGGGTGACTCTAGGGCCAGCTGCAGCAGAAGGGGCAGGGGAGGCGCTGTCCTTGCGGTGACAGTGACCGGGGCCCCAGTGAGTGCTTGTGCTTGCAGCTGGCTCTGGAGTGTGACCGTTTCCTGCATTCAGAGCAGCTGCGGTTCCCAGCCCCTCCATAGTGTGTTAGAGCAGATTGGACCAGGTTTTTTGGTGGGATTCTGCAGCAAGGAGCCCCGGGACGCAGCCGCTTCCCTGTGCTGTGGCCAGACCGTCCTCTGTTCTGCCAGTGTCACCGCCTTGGCCTTCCCAGGGGGGTCCCTTTTGTCACGGCCAGGCTGTCCACTCATGAACCGAGGCTTCTCTGCCAGGCGCAGGGCAGTGTGTCTGTGGGAGGCTCTGGGGACAGCTCTGTCCTCATGCCGCTGTGACTGGCTGTGGCCTTTGGCTCAAGGTGAGCTGCAGCAGCCCAAACGGGGCATCTGGAGGCCT
This sequence comes from Streptopelia decaocto, assembly GCF_964273445.1. NCBI lineage: Eukaryota > Metazoa > Chordata > Aves > Columbiformes > Columbidae > Streptopelia > Streptopelia decaocto. The sequence goes on along the minus strand of NC_138666.1, from coordinate 5,751,214 downwards.
GAGTGCTGCCCCACTCAGCTTGGCAATGCCACTGAGGGGAGCTTCTCTCCCTGGGTGCAGGGCTGGTTTATCAGGAGGGAGATATATCTGTGTGTCCCAGGTGTGTGCCTGTCCATTGTTGAACCTCCCATTGTGTGGGTCACCCGCAGGAACGGCTGCACTGCGGCTGCTCTGGGACCCCCGAGGGGCTGACCTGCAGCCCTGGCTCCTCAGCACGGTGCTGAGGCTTCTCCTCTCTCTCTGCCTCCAGCTAGAGGTGATGCCATGGCCGCTGCCAGCTCCAGCAGGGCCAGGGCCGGGCCACCCTGCGAGAAGTCCCAGCTCTCCGTGAAAGGTGGGTCCTGCTGCCTGGCCGGAGGGGGGACCCGGGACCTGCGGTGGGATTGCGGATTTTGGGTGCATCTGGTCCTGGCGTGTGCGCTGCCTGCATCCCAAGCTGGGTGTGGCCAGTGCTGCCCTGTGTCCCCTGGGCGCCCAGGGGAGCGGAGCAGCCATTGACTGGGCTCTGCACCTCCTCTCCATTGGGAGGTGGCTCTGGGGCCGCCTCGATGCTCCCGTGGCCGCGAGATGGCTCCCGGCGCCCGGATCTGCGTCCCTTGGAGCCACGTTTCCCGGAGCTGCATCCTCGCTGTGTCCTGCAGCCCAGGATGCTGCTGCCTTGGGGGTGGCAGGGCCGAACCCAGCGGGTGCCTCTTCCCAGGGGCTCCCCCTTGCCCCCCCACCTCACCCACAGCTCTGGGGCAGGGTCCTGTCTGTGGAGACTGTGACACTCCTGCAGCCTTGGGTGGGGGTGAAGCTGGGCACAGGCAGTGACAGGACCACCTGGATGTGGCCATTGCTGCCATCAAGAGAATCGCTTCTCGCTGCCCCCCGCTCCCAAAAGCAGTTTGACTCTGTGGTGAGCCGTGTCACCCTGAGCGGGCAGTGCCGGGGTGTGTGTGGTTGGGGCAGGGGACAGGGTCTCCCTCGCGGCTTCCTGACCCCCCGTCTGTCGCCTGCCCAGTGGTGTCCATGAAGCCCAAGGTGCACAGCCGCCCGTCGCGGATGAACTGCTACGTGGAGGTGGCAGGTGATGGGCTGCCCAGCGAGACCAAGAAGACGGGGAAGCAGATTGGGAGCTTTGAGCTGCTGTGGAACGAGATCCTCATCCTGTGAGTCCCTGTGACACCCCAGCCTGGGGCTGGTGCCAGGAATAGCCCCAGACTCTGGGTGGACCCCAGGGTCCCCAGACAAGGACACTGCCAGGGACAGTGGGGCTGGGGGTGGCGGGAGGGAGGCTCCCGCTGCCCCGTGGCCATGCCCACCTCCCTCCGCTCGCTGGCCTGACACTGCCTGCTCCCTGAGCAGGGGCGAAGCCACGGTGACAGTCCCTTCTCTGGTCTCTGCAGGAACGTCACGGCTCAGAGCCACCTGGACCTCAAGGTGTGGAGCTGCCACACCCTGTGGAACGAGCTGCTGGGCACGGCCTCCGTCAGCCTGGGCAGCCTCCTCAAGAGCGGCAGGAGACGTACGTATGAGCCGGACTGCGCGGGTCCCTCAGCCCCGGCCTGGCCAGGGCGCGCACGGGGGGAGCGGCAGTGGCCGCAGCGGCTGCCGGGCCCCGGGAAAGGAACAAGGTGCCGTTGTGTGCTGGGCCGGGGCGTGACGGGAGCCGTACCTCTGTTAGCCAGGGCGCTGCTGCCGGCGCGGAAACACAAACCCCTTAGCTATGTGCTGCCATTTGTGGTCGCCAGAGTGTGGCTCGTGATGGCAGCTACCGCATAAAGGCAGCCATTCAGGGCCGGGCCGCGCAGGGCTGGAAAAGGCTCGCTGTGTCTTTTCCAAGCAAAGCTCCACCGCTCGCAGGAGACAGACCTGGTATTGAGCGGAGAGAGGGGCCTCCCGTGTGCCGGGGGATACAGGGCTGGTTCAGCCTCTCCCCGTGCCAGAGGCTGGGTGAGCTGCTTCCCCTGGCACTACCGGCTGCGAAACCGCGCTGGTGTCCCCGCGGCACTCCCTGCACGGGCAGGCGGCCCTGCCCTGGGGTGGCACCTCATCCTGCCAGGGTGGCAAAGGCCAACGCAGGAAGTGGTGCTGCAGCCATGTCACTTTGCAAAGCTCATGAGGGCCCGAGCATCTGCCCGGGGCTGCAGGGCTGGGCTGCCTCATCGGGCTGCTGTGTTGGACAGACTGCAATGGGGTCCCTGCCAAGGGCACCCTCCTGGGCAGCGTTTTCTTCCCAAGCTGTGTGAGTGCTGCGCTGAACTGGGCTCCTGGAGCCGCTGCTGCTCCTGCTCTACCTGCCTGCTCCGCTGCCAGGAGCACAATCGGCTCTTTCATTAGTGAGCGTCCCAGGGGGCTGTGTGGAAAATGAATGGAAAAGGCAACTGGCTGTTCTAGCTTGTCCGTTAACATTCAGCAGAAAAAACGTGTCAGATTTTTCCTTGACACCGTGGGCTGGGAGGGAGGACTCTTAAAGCTGCAGAGCCTGCCCCGTGCTGTGGGAAGGTGCTGCCGGGGTAGCCGGCGCTGGCAGCCTGGGCTCGGAGCTGGGACAGCAAACACCCGTCCAGTGGGCGGCTCCGTGGCGGCTGGGCCAGTCTCATAAAACCTGTCACCCAAGCCAGTAAGTCGTAGCGGGGGTCGGACTGTGCCTACCCTGCACCACCCTTGGGTGCCACATCCCGAGTGTCCTGTGGAGCTGCTGGGACTGTGACCTCCGTGCTGTCCCTGTGCCCTGGTCACCTTCAGGCCGCTCTCTGCACCCAGCCCAGGTCACAGGATCGTTTTGGCTGGAACCGACCCTCAAGATCATCGAGTCCAGCCCTTAACCCAACACTGTCACTAAACCATGTCCCTAGGAACCCCATCCACTGGCTTCTTGGAGCCCTGCAAGGCTGTTCCGCAGACGACTGGCTGCCCCTGGGCAGAGACTGTGGGCTCTTTGGCTTTTTGGCTTTCTCCTCCCATCCTGTCTTCCCTCCCAGGGCTGTGGGGGTGCAGAGGAAAGAATTAGAAGGCTGGGGTGTCCTCCTGGTTATACCTGACAGATAAATGGTGGGACACAGTTGTCCATGAGCTGCTGGTGGCTGAAGCTCCATCAGCAGCAGGAGCGAAGCTTCTCTGCCTGGGGCGACTTTTACATTTTACCTTGGACTGTAAGATCTCCCTTCCTCGAACCTCCAGGTTCCTCCTCGGTTTATGGGTCACTGTGGAAGGGCTTAACTTTCCCCTGGCTTCTTCCCGGAGGGACAGTAGCCACAACACGGTCATTCCTTTTGCTGCAGGTATGCACGAAGGTTAAGCCAGTCCTAGCTTGTCGAGCCCCAGGGAGGTGACTGCTGCCTGTCTGCCCGTTCCGAGCTCTGGGGGGCCCGAGGCCACAGGGAGCCACAGGGCTCGGTTCTTTGCTGAAGTTATTTGCTGCCGTGCCCTTTCTGTCTAGTGCCAGGGCAGCTCCGGGCAGGGCTCTGCCTCTGGGGTTTGATTGTTCTGCAGATCGATGGGGGCAAGTAGGTTTGTGGCTGGAGCACGTGGTTTTTGGGGTAGCACGGGGGATCTGCTGATCTCCTGTGTGAATAAGCGGCAGTCCCAGCTGCTCTTGAGCAGTGATGTTGGCTACAGCTTTGATCACCTGGAGCTGTTTGAATGGGAACTGGCCTTTGCACCCCATGGGACTGCACAGAGGATTTAGGGAGCTGTGAGGGCAGGAGGCACTGTCTGTCTGTCTGTCTGTCCATAAATCTTCCTGGCTGTGGGTGTGAAGATGAAGCCACCCAACCCAGAGGAGAGGTGGAAGGGCTGCCCGTCCCCCCCCAGCAGCTCCCTGGTGCCCATGGACGTCAGATGCAGGTGGCTCCTGGGGGTCCCGGGGGGTTTGGGCTCAGCGCGGGACCGTTATCACGCTGGCTGCTCCCAGTCCCGCTTCGTGGAACCGTAAATCCGCTTAATGGGCTGGGTGGGAATTCCAGCTCACCTCTGCTAAATGGGAGCTCTGATGCTGCATGCGGGGCACTGGAAGTAGCTGAACTGAGACCTTATTCAGGACCGAATCACCCCCCGACCGCCTCCCAAAATAATAATAATCCCTCTGACACTCTGGCTGCCACGGGACACAGCAGCCTTTGTGCTCTGTGTTCAGGGGACCCTCTGTTGGTACAGCAGCAATGTCCCTTTGTGCGTCCCGCATGCTGGACGGGGACAGTGAATGGAAGGTTCTGCTGGTGTTTATTTTCTTTAAGAAAGCTGGAGGGGCTGGAGAGGGGGAGAAGGAAGCCGGCTGGGAGGTTCATGTTCACATCCTCCACTTGGAGACACCTTGTCGTTGCTCCCGCGCTGCCGGCCCCTCGGCTGGGCGCCCGCACAATGGGGGCTTGTGCGGCGCTGGCGGGGAGAGGGACGCGCTCGGCTGCCGGCCGCTCCCGGAGGGGCTTGGAGGCGACCCCTGGAGCGACCGGGCGCAACTTCCGCATGGCTTGGAGAAAATGCAAATTCCTGTGGCTTGGAGCAGCCAGGGAGAAATGGGGTCTGGTTTTTGGCTGTGCCTGGTAGCGTCTTCTATCTTGGGCTCTTTAAATGGTCTGTGAGAGTGATTCCCCTTGGGAGCAAACTGAGATCAGCTCCTTTAGGCAGAAGGGTAAGGCCAGACTTAGCAGAACCCCTTGTCTGATGATGAGTGGGTAACAAGGGACAGTCCTGCGCTCCAGCCTCCGTGCTGTGCCCAGTCCTGGGCACTGAGAGGACACCGACCTCCTTCCCACCAAAAACCTGAGACTGTCCTGTGGTCCACAAGCACAGCCGGCCCTGCAGCCCTGTCCTTGCTGCTGGCAGCCGGGAGCCATGGGTGCTGTTGGGGTCGCCCCAGCAGCGTCTCATGCCAGAGCTGGAGATGGGACAAGGGGTCTGAGGGGAGTGTGTCCCCATCCTCCTCCTGTTCCACTGGCAGGTACCGCACCCCATCCCCACAGTGGGCTGGGACAAAGCAGGTTGCTAAAAAATGGTGCCATTGTGTCATGAGCAATCTGTGTATAATAAAAATATTATTTGAGCAAATGAGTCAGGAAGTGTCTGGGCCGGTGTCCCAGGCTGGCACAGCCCAGTTTGTCTGTCCTTCTGTGGTGGAGCCGGGTGTTTCGGTCCTCCTGGCTCCGGCAGGCGCTGCTGCCGCCGTGCCAGAGCCCTGCCTGCCGTGTGGTCCTCCCATTGCCCTGGGGATGCAGCCCTGCGGTGGCTGCTTTTGGGTGCACAGTTGTGGGGCAGTGGGAGGAGTGCAGGCAGCCTCCTGGCCCTGTGCCCTGCTCCAGCTGTGCTGGGTGCTGGCGGCTTCTAGGGCCACCTCCGGTGCTGTGGCAGGGAGCTCTTGGGAGGAGCTGGGAGGAGGTGGGTTCTGTCCCGGGGCGCGCGGAGGCAGAGCTGTGGCTGCCAGTGTGTGTCAGTGGAGCAGGACAGGCGCTGGCTCTTGGAGCAGCTGCTGGGTGCCCCGGCACCATGCGACTCATTGGCTCCCCTCCCCACCTGGGCAGCCCTTCACTCCGTGCCCAGGGGAGAACAGGAGCTGCGTTCTGGGGCTGTTACCCCTGAGCAAAGCCGCCGTGTCCAGCTGAGCGTGGAGCTGGGCCTGGCAAAGTCTCGCTGAGCTGCTGGAGCCAAACTGGCTGGAGAGGGAGGGGAGTGGAGCTGGCAGCTGCCTCAGGAGCCTCCCATCCCATGGCACCCACTCCAGAAGCTTCTGCTCAGGCGAGCGGATGGCGTTTCTGTGCAGTTGGGGCAGCCCTTTGTGCCGGTTGAGTTCGGTGGAACTGAAACGCAGGGATGAGGATGCAGGGATGTGCCTGGGCTTTTCCTTTGCTGTGTACCTGGGTTTTCTAGGTGGCATGAGGATCTCCTGGCTCTGGGAGCTGCTGCTTGCTCCTCTGCAGCCGACCAGGGCTGCAGGCACCCTTGGGCATGTGGCCATGAGCTTCATGTCCCGGGCACCTGCCTGGTGGTCACCCTGACATAGGACCCTTCTTGCCTCATGTGTTGTGCCAAACCAGCAAATGCCTCAGCTTTCCTGCCCCGGTGTCCCCTGCAGCCCCAGCTCTGGATCCGTGGTGTCTGGACTGTGCTGCAGCCGGGGGCCCCGGGGCGGCTTCTCCCCGCGTAGGGACCCCACTTTGGCAGCAGTGGCTGGTGATGAGAGTCTTTCTCGGGAGCTGATGCTGTGGCTGGCCACATGTTTTCTGGCCACGCTGGTGGATCCTGTTATGTGTGGGTCCAATGCCGGTGGTGCTCGCTGGGACAAGTGGCCCTGAGGGAGCAGCACGTTGTCCTTTGGGGGCATGGGGAGGCCTGGAGGGAACCAGGAGGCTGAGGTCCCGTCCCATGGGGGAGTTGGGGTGATGGAGCCATCACGGCCAGCATCCTGAGTGGTGACTTCTGTTCTCTTTCTCCACATCCCCTCATCCCTCGCAGTGGAGAACAGGCAGCTGACCCTGGACCTGCAGATGGAGAACAAAGGCAACGTTGTCTCCGGTGGAGAGCTGACGATTTTCCTGGACGGGCCAGCTGTTGATCTGGGAACTCTGCCTAATGGCAGCGCCACGACAGAGGGTGAGCGCGCCTGTCCCCATGTGCACGCGGCGGCTCTGGGCTTGATGCGGCGGGGACAGGATTGGGGCTGGGAGTGCAGCCCCTGAGACCGCTGAGCGAGATCCCCGAGCCAGCAGCCGCCTCCTCCCCCAGGCACAGCCCTGGGCTTGTGCTCGGGCTCCCATGGCAGTGACTGTGTGGTGGGGCAGGAGCAGGAGTGTCGACAGGCTCATGCTGTGCATCCCTCCCGGCGTGAGGGGAGCGGCCCTTCCCCAGGCCCTCTACAGCCACCTCTGCAGCTCAGCCCCTTCCCTCGCTGTCCCCCCTGGGCTGGGCAAGCGGCATCTGTATTTAATGAACCACTCAGAAAAGGGCTCCCGGTGGCAGAGGGTGTGCGGGGACACAGGCTGGTGTCTGACCTGTGTGGGCTGCCTGAGGAGCGACAGAGCCTGTGCAGGGCAGAGGCTGGTGTGCTGCTTTCCCTCGGCTCCTTCTTTTCGTCACTGGGAGATGAAGCCTGTTGCACAGCAGTGGGAGAGGAGGAGAGCATGAGGGCAGGGGCTCCTCGTGTGCCGGTGGGTCTGTCCTGTCATGTACAGGGCTGCTGAGCTTTTGGGTCTCCTTTCTGGAAGGAGGGAGGCAGGAAGGAGGGTGGAATAAATAGGTGCCTCAGTCATTTTCTTCACCCACTTTTTCTTGCCCGTTCAGGGTCCCAGGTGCCTGGCCAGGACCCCGGCAGTGTGGCTGTGGCCACGGAGGGCAGACACCAACCTCCCAACGCAAACTGCTTTGGGAGCAGACCCAGGTAAGGCTCCCATGCTAGCAGCACCATCTGTCCGCTACTCGGTGTTGCTGTGGCCATGAGGCAGCGGGGAAGTGTTTGGGTCATCCTTGTGCAGCAGAACCTGCTCCGCATCTTCCAGTGAGCCCCAGCAAAGCCCCCCACGGGAGAAGTGGGGCAGGGGGACACTGACCGACCTGGGCACAGCAGAGCTGGGCAGTGGCCACACAGCCGGGGTGTGGCTGATCTGTGCCTCTTGTAAAGTGCTTGTTTCTCAAGGAATATCAGGTCTGTGTTGGCCCAGACAGTTTCTGCTGGTTGCTCTACTGGCAGCCAAAGGAAGGGTCTGCTGGGAGATGTGGGGTGAGCTGTGAGCAGGCTGTTTGGGGATTATGGGACCCCAGCTCCTGCCTCGAGCCCAACCAGGAAGCAGAATGTCCCTCTGGGCGATGGTTGCAGGCGGATTCTTCTGAAGGCACAGAGGGAGCAGGCGGAGCAGAGCTGCAGGGAAACAGCAGCTGCTTCCAAAGGAAACGAGGCTCTTGGGCACCAGGCCACCCGGCGCCTGGCATGGGGCCGGTCGTGCCTTCTCGCCGGGCTGCAGCGGCTCAGCACTGCTCCGTTTGCAGCTGTGGTAACTGAGAGATGTGTCACACTGTCAACATGGACTTGAATTTAACACCTATTTATATTTCCAAAGCGTGGCAGGGGCCCAGCAGCCCATGCAAATGTTCTGCTGAGGAGCGTCTGCCTGATGAAAGGCTCTGCCTGTCCCCAGTCTTGGGGACACTCAGCAATGAGCCCCACACCTCGAGTTCTTCTGCTCCTTCTTCAGCTGCCAGGCACATACAAGTGATGAGTGAAGGGAAGAAATGTTTTTAGTTCTAAGACGTGACCCTGGCCCTTCGTATCACGTGTTCATCCCTCACCTGTTCATCCCTCACCTGAAGGGGGAGTGGGGTGGGAAATTGGGAGCAGGTTGCTGAACACAGTTCGTGCCCTTTTGTTGTGGCTGCTCCTCTTGAGTCCCACTGTCCCGGTGTTAAAGCCTCCTGAGGGCTGGGAGTGCCCAGTGTCCTGACTGGAGCTGGGCTTTGTAGCTGCTCAGCAGATACCAGTTGGTGCCAGAAAGCAAAGAAAAGTCTGTTTTGGAAGGCTCAGCCTCGTAACTGCTTACTCCTGATGCTCAACTGCTTTCCAGTTATCTGTAAGTAGTTCTGGGTTCTGGTGTCATCTTGACCTGTGAGTGTGTGAGATCAGTGTGGTGAGGCCAGTGCTTCTGCCTTTGGGGGACCTTTGGGGACCTGCTGGGTGTGCCTGCAGTCACCAGAAACCTGTGGCTGCTCTGGTACGGGAAACATCCCAGCTAGTTTTCAATTCCTCCTAGATTCCCCCCAGTTTAGGGTGGTTCTGGACATAACTCCGTGGTTTGATGTAGTACAGCTGTGTGGGGCAGAGCATTGCTGTGCGGACCCACTGTGGTGGTGGCTGCTTTCTCCAGAGGGGAGCACAGGTCCTTCGCACACGGAATGCTGTTTGATGGTTGCTCTGTTTATACACAGCACTGTGTTTATTTTCACGGGCTTGGTGATGGATGCTGGCAAACTTGCTCACAGGCAGGATGGAAAGAAAAGGGTCATTCTTTGCCCCTCAGCTATTTCTACACTGTCCCCTCGAGGGAAACTGCTTGGTCAGGGCTTCTCTTTCTTCTCCTGAACAAATGTCATCTTGGGATTTGCTGCTAACCTTGGTGACGGGGTGTGAAATTCCACAGCCCTCTGTGTGGAGAGAAAACAGAGCTCAGAGGTTCCAGCTGAGAGCTGGTGCCGCGGGTGCCAGGAGAGTTGCTGCAGTCCCCATTTGTCTCGTGGTGGCTGAAGGGCCCCTCTGCCAGCAGGGAGTAAAGTTACCTGGTCCTGTACAGGGGCTGCAGCTGGCATCGTGATCTAGAGGTCGATCTAGCCATGGGAAAGTGCTGTCACCTGTCACAAGCTCGTGCAAACCCAAGTGGTTTCTTCAGTGCAGCAGCTCTGTGTTCTCTGCTGTGTGTCTCCAGATGTCACCACTCACCCAGCAGCGGGCACGAGTGTCCCCAAGAGCAGACAGGAGATGCTCCTCCGGGGCACTCAGACAAAGTGTTTCCCTTCCTGAGAGCCCTTGTGCTGCAAAGCCGCACGGGTGGCTGCAGGATGTCCCCAGGCACGTGGCCTCTGGTGTCACACAGCACCGGGACAGACCAGGGGAGCTGCCAGCAGCTGCAACCCTGGCCCGGGCAGGAGAGATGTAGGGATGCTGTCCGCTGCTGCCGAGCAGCTGGGGGCTGCTCAGTGCCCCACAGAATGAGCCATGAGGTGGGTCTGGGACAATGAGAAGGGAGGAGTTGACAGGAGTTGACTGGGTTTGTGATTTTGGAGCCAGACACCTCTTCGGCTGCACATCCCGCTGCTGTGGGGTGAGGGAGTGCTCCTCCTGCCCAGCTCCAGGGGCTGGTACCCGGGTGCCACTTGTCCCCGGCGCTGCGGGCATGAGGGCTGGGTGCAGCGAACATGGCTGCCTCCCCCCCTGCGCAGGGGTGGGGGATTTCTTGGCTCCATGTTTCAGGAGCTGAGCCCCCACAGCACTGGGGCTCTCCAGGGGGCTGTTCCTGCATCCATACCCAGGGCCCACATCAGCCCCTGCAGCCCAGGGGGCTCTGCCTTGGCAGGAGGGGGCAGATGGAAGGTTGGTGTCACCCTGGCTGATGCTGCTTTCCTCCTTGGCACCGTCTGCTCCCTCCGCCCTCCAGCCCAGGAGGAGCCATGGGCAGAGCACACAATGGCAGAGCACACCATGGAGCAGCCACTCCAGGTCCCCAGTGGGCAGGGGACAGCGGGTCTTGCCGACCGTCGTGGCGGTGGGCTGCCCTCTGCACACCCCACTCTGTCCCTCCGGTGTGGCCACGAGAGGCTGTTCCCATCCCCAGTCTGCCATGTGTTCTCCCCACTCCTATTTTAAGAGCCTGTTCCCAGCCCGGCTGTGCTTGCATGGCCTTGCTGGGTTTGTGTCCAGGTGTCTATTAAAAGACAATGCCCAGATGGGAGCACGCGTGGGAGGGCTGGGCTGGGCTGGGCGGCAGGATGGCTAATTCAGGCCTGGTCACCCTGTGCGGCCGCCTGGCAGCCTGGAAACATCCTGTTTTGGTTTCTAAAAACTCTCTGGGCAGCGCTTAGCTCATCTGTGTGGAGAAGGGCAGGGACCAGGTCCCTTCTGTGCCACGGGGCAGCTCCTGGTGGTGCCACTTGCCCGCGGTGCCATCTGCCCACTCCCCTCTGGCCGGGGCTAGGGGTTATGCTGCCTCCCGGCCTCACCAGAGGGTGACTATGTGGCCATGGGTCCTGGGCAGCTTTTGGGAGGTCCTGGTGCCGGTGTGCCCCACTGAGCCCCATGGCCAGGCAGTGAGGGGCAACCTGCTCCTCCAAACCCGGGGAGAGGAGCCCATTCTGTGCCCACAGCCACTCTGAGTCCCCCGGTGCCGGTGGCCACAGCAAATCCCCCACACACAGTGGTGTCCTGGGGGCAGCTGGGGTTTGTGGGGACAGTTCCCCATCCGAGGAACCCCTCGAGGAGCCCCTGCATGGGGCTGCTCTCCTGGGAAGGTCCCGGGCTGGTCAAAGTGGTCTCAACAGCTCCTGCTCACAGGCTGCTCTGCCCGTGGCTCTTACCCGATCTATTTTCAGCCACCGTCTCCTGCTTTCCCGTGTCTCCTCCCGGTCTCAGCCTTTCCTCTGCCCAGTGTCAGGAGGAACTTCGGAGCGAGTGGGAGGAACCCGAGGCTCGCTGGAGCTGGCGAGGGTGGCATGACTGACGCTGTGCCCTGTCGCTGCCAAGCTGCCGTCCCCTCCCAGCTCCAGCCCTGAGACCTGGGGACAGTCTGTGGGTTTTGACCTTTTAAGGAGAGAACTTGGCTGGGATAAGGCGACTTCCCAATCCCTGCAGCCGCTGCCCCGGCTGCCATCCTGGGTGGAGGTGGCCGGGCTCTGCCTCTGCTCCCCTGGCCCCCAACACCACATGGCAGTGTCCCCCGTCCATCTCCTTGCTTGCAGCAGTGACCAGGTTTCTCAAAAAACCTGAAACCCAGCCCTTCCATGCGTGCCCTCGGGCTGCTGCAGGGGCCGGGTGGTGGGGTGGGAAGGTTTGCTCGGGGCTGCTGCAGGCACTGCCCGTGGAGGCCAGGCTGCCCTGGCCATGGCAGCCCCTGAGTGGCGAAGGGGACGCGCTGGCAAGGGAGCTCCAGTGTGGCACAGAGAAGACCCCTCTGTGAGCTGGAGCAGCCGCATCTGCGCTGCTTGCAACCTGTGCTGTGATTTGGGCTCCCGTCTTTCCCAGCTGCTGGTTTCCCCCCTGCAGGGTCAGGGCTGTCCCGGCAGCAGGGGACATTGGCACCTTCCTCACCTGCTTTGCACAGGGCTTGTTGCTTCGCAGGGATATGACGAGGGTTCCCACCGGTGCTGGCCGTGGCACTGCAGTGCAGGAGCTGGTGCTGGCGCAGGATCTCTCCTGGAGCTTTACTGCAAGGCTGGAACGAGCAAACTGCTGGCAAGCCATGACAGTTGGGTGCTGCCTGCAGGTTTCTGGCTGTGAGTGCCTGGGGCTGTTCCTCAGCACGTGAGGCAGCCGGGTGAGCACCCACAAACAAAAGCAAGGTCACTGTCACCCAGGTTACTCCTCCATGGGACTCTGCACAGCAGGCAGGTGCCAGGACCTGTGGCTGGCAGGTCTGAGTGAGCAGCATGGTGTTCGTGGTGCTGCTGGAGGAGCGGAGGCTCGTGTCTGCGTCCTGGCCATTTCTGGGGGAGGCTGACGGCTGTGCTGGGGAAAAGCGGGAGCGGTGTTTTCTTTGTGAGGCCCCTGGTGTGTCTCTCCTCCTGTGGTTTTTTTCCCTTCCAGGACACACCGACACGCAGCTGGAGTGACCCGGCAAAACACGGGGAGTGGAGAGCAAAGTCCCAGCGCCAGGAGCCGGCACCGACAGCCAGCCAAGAGCGTGCAGCACGCCGGCATGGCCAATGGCATGGCCAGCAGCACAGCCCACGGCATGGCCAACGGCACGGCCGCTGGCATGGCCAGCAGCACAGCCCACGATGTGGCCAACGGCACGGCCACCGGCACAGCCCATGGCATGGCCAACGGCACAGGTGAACACGTGCTCTGGGTAGTGGGAGGACAGCACTTGGGGCTGCGCTTTCTGGGAGAAAATGAATTTCTGCTGAGATAACAGATCTTGTAGTGCCTGGGGGTTTTCTCCCTGTGAATTGATTGATTTTTATTGATTTTACTTTTGATAAGGTGGGCAGGTCTGCTCTGGTAGGGTCTGCTCTGCCTGTTGTGAATTATTTCTGTGGCTTCTCTCTGGAGGCCCCTGACAAAAGCACTGCATCCAGCTGCAGGTTTTTGGCAGAATACTGGGACAGCAACATCACCAGTGCCACAGCAAGGAGGACAATGGTCACAGCTGAATGGACTTTTTTCAGGGTTGGGAGCGTTTCGCTGAATTTGCCCCTCGGTCTTCAGCAAAAATGCTCTGAGCTCTTTGCCCTCTGAGGTGGGGAGGAGCAGCTGTTGAGCACCACACAAACCCACCTGCAAAAGGGGGCTGATTATTACACCAGGGGGTATTTCTGGAAGAGTTTCTCTTGTCCTTTCTTGGTTTTGTCCACAAAACCCTAAGTACCTTGTGGCACAGGGACTGGGACCTGCTCAGTGCCTGATTACGAAGCTACAAGCAGTTTATCCAGTGTCCTTTCTGGAGCCAGTGAGCAGCGCGGCATCTCCCGCTCCCCTGCTCTGCTTTTGCAGGCAGTGCTGTCCTTTCTCTCGCGTTTAGCAGAGACCTGGAAGGAGAAGCAGAGTGCTTTGTGCTGGGTAGAAGGAAAGGAATATTCCTCAAAAGGAATTTTTTTTTATTTTATTTTTATTTTCTTAATTCCATTTCATTGGAAAACCTGGAGCAGTGCCATTTCAATTTTGCCAAACCCCATGTTGGGAGGGAGACGGGGAGTGGAAGGCTGGTGGAAAATGCTGCCATTCAGCTGTGGCTCCCGCGCTGTGCTCCCCTCCCAGGACTGCGGCTCGTCTGTGCTGTACCGGGAGCGACAGCCGTGCGGTGTCCCCTGCACCCACCAGCCCTTCCAATGTCCTTGCTGTGCAGGGGACACTCCCTCGGGCTGGGGCCAGACTTTTTGTTCCTGAGCACAACTTGGCTCCTTGGCTTTGGTTTGTTTAAAACACGTTTTATTGGCCCAGCCCCAGCTTCCATGGTGCCTTTATGACCATGCTGTCCTCGTCACTGTTTACCACTCACCACCGTCCATGTCTCCCTTGAGTCCTGTTGGCGATGATTTCATACTTGAGGATGGAAGAGGAGTGTTTTGGGTGGCTGGGATTAGTGCTGGACACCTTGTTTTGCACTCTGTGGAATGCCTCTAGAAACCATCCTCCTCCTCCTCTTCAGTTTAGTACATCTTGGTGCCATTATCGTGGGTTTTGTGCAAGAATGTCCCCTTTACATTTGTCACTCACAGCTGTGATTTCATCTGACAATAAAAGGAGATTATTTCACAGCACATTTTGTGCCCAGCCCTGGCTGTGTTCCCCGGGAGCCTTCCTTATCAGGTAAACTTTGGGTCAGCTTTTCCCCTGCTTTGTCTGGGACCAAGATCAGTCTGATCCCAGTGCAGTTACCTGGGTCGCTCTGCAGGTTCCCTTTGAAGACTGGCACAACGCAGTTGAAGCTTCTAAAACTGCCCTTTCCAGGGCTTTCTGGAATTGAGCAGCGGTCAGGGACTCCTCAGCCAAGTGCTGCCGGAGTCCGTGGGAGCTGCTGTGAACCTGGGGATCCTGGTTGCCCGCAGCTGCCGATGCTGGTACAGGACTCTCCGGCGCTGGGGTTGCTGTCCTGCTCCCCTCCGTGCAGGAGCATCCTGCGTGGCCTGCCTCTGCTGGAGCCTCTGTAGTTCTTCACTGTCCCATCTGGGGGTTTACGCTTTTGAGAGGTTTTTTCCCTACAATACTTCTAAAAACTTGGGCTTGTAGACACAGATGGTTCCCTTACAGTTTTCTGCGTTTCTCAGCTCTCACTTATGTAGCTCTGTCTGCATCCCTTACTCCTTCGATGCATGTTGCTGATTTGTTTTTAATGCTTTTGCTTTGCTGCTGAAGCCAGGATGTCTTGCAGCAAAAGCCATCCTCTGCCAGGCTGCTCAGTCTCAGGGTGTTTTGACTATTTCATAAATATTCGTCAAACAAATTCCCTTTCATTTTTTTTGGTCTGCATTTTCCTCCTCATCAGTTCTCTTTGTAATTTTCCTTTGCTCTGTCTCTTCCCCTCCTCTTTTCCCAAAGTTCAGTGGAATCCAACAGCGCTGAGCTCTTGCCAGTGCAGCTGATGTGCTGGGCCTGGGCTTCCCTCTGCCCAGGGGGACACGCTGCACCAGCACTTTCTGAGCTCCTGCTCCTTCCCTGAGTTCCCATCAGGCCTGCAGCATGTTTGCAGGTGGCAGAGGTGACATTGAGCACAAACACAAAGTGCCCTCTGCTTTTGTCCCGGGATGGAGGCAGTGGCAACGGTTCCAGAGGGATCTGGCTGCTGGGTGAAGGAGCTGCTGCTGTTGCTGGCGGCACTGCTGGTCCTCTGCTCGGTGGCAGTGGCTGCCACCCGCCGTGTGCTCTGCTGCCAGCGCAGCGTGGGTGCTGTTCATCAGCCCCTTTGGGGTGCTAACGTTTCTGCCCTCTGCCTTTGCAGTGAACGGCGACGCAGCAGGTGCTGCAGAGAGCGAAGAGGAGAGGCCGGCAGCAGTAGCCAGCGCACCGGCCCCGGCGAGTGGGGCTGACGGCTCCGGCGCTCCTGCCCTGCCCAGCGCCGGGGAGGCCGAGGAGGCCTCCGGCTCCAGCACCGCATCAGCCCGGGCAGCCGTGCCAGCCCCCGACGCTCTGCCCCCCGGGTAAGCTCCTCTGCCTCTGCTTGTTGCCCTGATGGGCCAGCGGGACGGGTAGCCCTTGGCCCTGGGGTGGGAGGATGGCTGCGGGCACACAAGCAAACTGGGGCACTGCTGTGTGCTGGGAGAAGAGGATGGCTGAGGGAAGGGGCTGTGCTGCAGCAGGAGGTGGTGGAAACGTTGGTGGCAGCAGAGCAGGGAGGGTCTGGGGTGCCTGTCGGGGGTCACTGTGCCATGCTCGCCAGGCGCAGCTTGGCCTCTCCTGACTGAGCTGTCTGGCAGGGCCTTGGCCGTTGTGGATCCCTCTTCTGGGCTGGGGTCTGATCCACGTCCACTGTGGGTCCCTGGAGTAATAAACAGTGAATCGTGTATCTGCAGCGAGCAGCCACTCGGTGTTGGTACCTGCGGGAGCAGCAGAGCCCTCGGCTCTCCTGGGGCTGCTGCAGGGAGCAGCCAGAGGAAAGTGCATGAGGGGTGGAGCGGGGATTTCCAGGGAGCTCCTGCTGAGCAGGGGGACACAAACATGCATTCCAGAGACACCGCGGGGACATCGGCTGCTGCTGGGGGCGGTGGCAGGACCCTCGCGTGGCTGTGCCTGTTCTCCCTGGTGCAGATGCTCTGCATCCTCCTCCCCGGGTGGCGGGGAAGGGCAGGGAGCAGAGCCGGGGCTGGCAAGCAGTGCCGGTGGGCTCAGCCCACTCCATGCTGCCACCGGGTCCTTCTCTGATGCATTTCATACACCTTTAATTCCGGACTGAAAATGCAAAGTAGCGAGGGGGGGTTTGAAAACGGCTTGTGTTTCACGTGAAGGGAGCTGTTTATTTTCCTTCAGCTGAGGTGATGCCTGGAAGGTCAGGGCCTGCTCGCATGTCAGTCACAGGTAATTAGGGTTAACGGCTCGGCGTGCCTCCACGCGGGTGTGTGAGAGTTGTGTGAGGGTTTCTGTTCTCCTGCCTGGGCCCTTCCTGTTTCCAGGCAGCTGGAAAAGTCCAGTACTCTGAAAAAGGTCTTTATTCCGCCAGAGCTGATGCCCCTTTCTGCTCCTACCAGGTAGACCAGAGGGCTCCTTTCCCCACCTCTGCACAGCCCGAGGTGCAGACAGGCTGCTGGTTCTTTCCCAGGGTGCAGAGGAGCTCATGCTATCTCCAGATCAGGGTTTCTGGAGGCTCGGGGAGGTGCAGACGATGCTTTCTGGGACATGCAGACTTGCGTTTACCTGGTCCCATGTGGTGGAAGGGTGGCCTGTGCCCGTGTCCCCACACCAGAAAATTGTGTGTGTTGGAATGGGGAGGAGGATAAAGCTGCTGTGCTTTGGGATGCGGATGGAGAAGAGAGGTGAAGGCGCAGTGAGCTGTCCCCCAGGCTGAGCCGGTGGGAGTGGGATCTCTGGTGACTACTCTGTGTGTCTGTCCTCCCTGCGCTGGCCGTGGGGTGTGCAGGGAAGGAGAGCAGCAGCCCCTGGCACGGGCTGTCCGAGCCGCCAGCTCACACAGGGCTGGCTGGGGCAGCAGCTGACCCACTCGTTCAGCTGGAGACCAAATCAGGGTCTGCCCAGGGGAATGAGAGCAGAGAATTGGGTCTGTTGAGGTCTGCATGGCGTGAACGCTGCCCCAAGAGCTGCCAGGCCGGGCTCTGGGCTAACGGGTTTGTTAAACGGGGATTTGCTAAACTGGGATTGCACAAGACACTGTGGCCCTGATGTGGTATAAATGAGCTTCTGGCGATCTCTTGAGAGCTGATGTGGGGCAGCTGGTTTTTGGCTGGCTCACCGCACCAGGGCATTGCTTTGCCGGGGTTGGGTCCAGCCTGGGAGCCGGGTGGCTGGGCTGGCGGGGGCAGTGACATCCCGGGCAGAGGGGGCGCAGACAAAGCCAGGCCACCGCAGCTCTGGCAGCAGCATCCTCTGCACAGGGAGGAGCAGGACAGTCCCGTGCTGGGCCGGCTGTGCAGAGAGCACTGTGGAGCCCAGGAGCCATCGCTCTGGCTCTGCTGCTCGCAGGAGCAGCATCCCCCGCAGAGCTGCCAGCTGCTCCAGCGCTGACGAGACGGAAAGTTGTTGTGTCCCTCTTGCTTTCTGTAGGGGCTCTGCCTCATTCCCTGAGTGTCTCCTTTCATTGTGGGAGTGTGGAGAACCCTCGCGCTCTGCTTCCCTTGGCTCTGGAGGGCAGCGGCTCTCCCCGCTATGGGTGTGCTGAGCCTGCAGCTCGTGCCGGGCTGCAGGCATGTGGAGCCGGGAGCCACTGGGTTCATGTGGGGATTTAGAGTTATTTATCCTCCTCAGAGAACTTTCTCCAAACATCTGCACCAGATGTGATGGGCACAAAGGCATCTCTCACACAACTGGGAATCTGTTCTAAGGGCTGGAGGGTGCTGGAAGGTGGTCTGAATAATTCCAGCCTTGATAGTGCCCAGAATCTCGTTCACATCCTCCTGGCTGGGCAGAGTGTTTCCCCGCACAGCCAGGGAGCACGGGTGGCAGAGGAGCAGCCAGTTGCCGTGCTTGAGGCCTTTGGGGGGTCCCGGCTCTCACGTCAGGGTTTCCGAGGAGACCGATAGCCAAAGTGGGAAGGGTATTAGAACCGCTGGCTCCTGCATCTGGTTCCTATCAGTGATGATGCTGCGCGGGGACAGACGGTCGTTAGCGCGCTGTGCACAGGCGCTGTCTCGCCCGCACAAAGAGGTGCATTATACCGCCTGGCAGAGGCGTGGGCTGCGGTTTCTTGCATAAGGAGGGCGTTTTGTTTGGACTGCGGGGCTGCCTCAGCGCTGCTGCTTCACCCCGTCCGTGCCTCGCTGGATCTGCTGCCGTCGCAGCCTGGGGAGCAGCCGCAGGGCAGCGAGCGGGGTTGACGTGTCGCGTGTGCGGCAGCGGCATGTGTGGATGAGCTCCCACCACCAGTGCTCACCAAACCACTGATCTGGTGGCCATGTGGCAGCAGGCATGGGAGAGGAACGCCAGCTGGACTTGGGGTCCCCAGAGGAAGAGCCGGTTGTCACACATGTCCCTGAGCTGTCTCTCATCAGACAGCAGATGGGATGCAGGGGCTCTCGGCAAGACTGTGAGGAGCTGGGCGAGGGTCTGAGCATGGGCGGGTTGTCCCCAGTGCCTCTGTCTCTCTGGCCATTGCCACACGTCAGCAACAATAACAGTTCATCACAGCTTGCAGTTTCACATGGTGGTTCAGTGTTCACAGGGCGAGGCAGCCCTCTGCAAATTTACTTTTCGGATCAGAAGTGAGCTGCTGACCTGGGGAGCTCGTGAGCTTGTCATGTTTGTGTAGGGTGTGAGAGGGGGACCGAGGACATCGGTCAGTCGCTGCCACCTCCAGCAGCTCTCCCCGTCCTGCAGGGCTCTTTGCAGTCACAAGGGCTGCCAGAGGAGTATCTGAGGGATCCAGCTAGATCCCGAGCCTGGCATTCACATTTCCCTCCTGCTTTTGGGGAACTGGCTCTTCTCTCAGAGTTCAAGGTTGCTTCTGCCCAGGGCAGGGGTTCTCCAGCTGCTGGACCATTGGAGTCCCCAGCTGACATCATGCTGCCAGGGCTTGGAAACACGGCGGCAGCTCTCCCCATTTCTGCCTTCTCACCTTTTGAGGAGCAGTGTCAAGGCTGTGGTCACCGTTTGGTGGCTTCATCCTCCCCTGGAGAGGTTTGTGGGTGAGCAGGGACCGTGTGAGCCTGGGCGATAGGGCATTAGTGCTTAGAGCATCTCCATCACAAGCTCTGCTTGCTTGCTGCAAGCCCGATTTGTTCCTTTGCTGTCACAACACAAGCTGGTATATTAATTTCCTAGAGCTTTTTGTGATGATTGAGGCTGAAGATTGAATTGGGAGAGGAGCTGTGGGAGCAGAAATGTGGCAGAACACTTTATCCCTCAGCAGCTGCTGGCTCGCCTCTCTCTGCTGCAGAATGAAAGTGGACAGGGAAGCGCAATGCTCCACAGAGCTTTTACCTTTGCCAGGGCAATCACTTTCATGAATGAATGAAGGCAAAGGATGGTTTTCAGTGTAGCCGTGCAAAGCCGGGCCTCCCTGTCGCTCCGGCTGCCCTCAGGGGCCAGCTCCAAACCCCGTGCCTGTGGCCACACGATGTTTCTAAGTCTTATCTGTCAGCAGCAAGCAGGAGGGCTGCCAGGGAGAAAATTCAGCCCCGGCCCAAGCTCAGAGGCTCCCCTTGAAAGATGTATTAAGAGAAACCAAACAAAAACTACATCAAAAACTCACAGGGCATAAAGCTGACCCTGTGTGAAATCTTACTCCAACCCTCCTACTTTCTGGAGGAAATGAGGAATTTATGCTCCAAATTATGCCTGTTTTCAGGCAGCAGACTGCTGCAGCACTTCTCGGATAGCCTTGATCTAGCTAGCCAAAATGCCATGCAGACCTGCTCTCATTCTTGATTTTAGACCGAAGTTAGAATGCTGTAGCTAGGTAGTGTGAGGTTTGCTAATCCACCAGATGCAGCTCTCTGGACATTCTTGGTAATAAGGTGATTATTAATTATTCCCAGCTCGCTGCTCTGCAGGGGCAGCTGGGCTGCACAGCTGTGGGCCGAGCCTGCGGGCACACACGCTTACAGCTTTCCTGGGGAGGCTGTTGGGCATGATTTAAAGCAAAGGTCCCCGTGAAGTCCCGCCTGTTGTGCGACTCCAGCTGTCCCTGCCCTGTGGGTGCCAAGGCTGCTGGATCTATGGGGCTTGTTCCAGCTGAGACCCTTCACTTCACCCTGTGCTGGGGGAGAGGACAGGCACTGTGTCGTCAGCCTCAGTGTTCCTCCATGTGGCCTCCCCTGGGTGCTGCTCTCCCTAGGGAGCCCTGTAGCAGGGACTCCTGGTTGGTTTGGTAGCTCCACCTTGGCCAGGGTTCAGTCTCTGTGCAAGTGTCAACTTTCTTATGATTATGATGTTGTTGCTGTTCTTCTTGCAGGTGGGAACAGCGAGAGCTGCCTAATGGTAGAGTCTACTACGTAGATCATAACAACAAGACCACCACGTGGGAGAGACCTCTTCCTCCAGGGTAAGGGGCTCTGCGGCAGCTGGCGTCTCGCATACTGAGCTAACTTGTTGTGTCACGTGCACGGGAGTTGGCACAGAAGGGGAGAAGTGTGTTGGTGGTAGGAAGGTCTTTTATTTCCTAAAAAGAAGTGGGGTGAGATGACCAAGTGTTCACTGGCCTGAAAGCACACCCTGTATCCTCAGAAAGGTCTTTTCATCATTTGTAAAAATGAAAAAGCTTTCCAGTCTGTTGCATTTTCACCTCTGTTAGATGATTATTTGTTTAAACAGTCCATGGAAATCACTGAACACTTGACCAGGAGTGCAGCCGCATGCGGACAGGGCAGAGGAGTGGCCCCTTGGGATGGGGTGCCAGCAAAGTACCCCCAGGACCAGAGACATGGGCCTCATGTCACCTGGAAAACAGATGCTTGTAGATGAGAAGTGAGCTGCCAGTGAGCAGAACCAGGCGTGCTCAGCCTGCCCCAGGCCTGGACTCTGGGACTCTCTTGGGGAGGCTCTTATGTTCTCAGCTACATTGTGGGTTGCTTGTGCTTGAGAAGATGCTGCTGCTCAGCTCTACAAGCCCTGCAGGGAGCGTTCTGCAAAGCTCATGTCCATGGGCCGTGTTTTCCTTTGCAGGAGCAAATGATCGGGTCACGCAAGCCGTACGCAGCCCTGGGTGCCTCATGCTTTCCAGAAGCTTGTTGAGTTCTCACCTCTTTGTGCTCCTAAAAGCAGAGAACTCGACACAGACAAACCCTTGTTGTTCTTTAAGCTGAGTTTGTTGGGGGCTGGGATGACTGGAGTGAGCTTTAACCACCAGCACAGTGCATGAAACACCAGCCTCTCCAGTTTCACAGGAGTTTCACAGGAGCCTCCAGGTCCCTGTGGGCACCTCTGCCTGCAGTTAAGCTGTGGTCTCTGCAGCCGCTTTCTGATCCTACAACAGCTTGCAGTCTGTCTGGTGTGAAAGGCTGTTAGCTGGGAAGGCAGGTTTGGGAGCACCCCAGGTGTGCTCCAGCCCTGTCAGAGGTCAGCTGTCTGGAGGGAATGCTTACAGCATCCTGGTGCGAACTCTGCTGGTGTCCAGGCACCCCATCCAGGCCTCATGTGCCCTTGCAGGAGCTGCTTCAGGTCTTGCTAGACTTTTGTAGTTCCTTCTGGTGGATCCTGGTCTGAAAAGAGCCCCCTCAGCTGCAAAACTGGTGGTTATGCTGGAGCTGGGAACAGAGTCCTCGTGTTAAGGGTTAGTCTTGTGAGAGGAGCCAGAGAGCAAGTGTCTCAAGTCAGGCTGTAGTGTAAGAGTGACATGAAAAATCACAGTCTTCAGAGCTGGGCTCTTGGCCCTGGCAGCTCTCAGCCCTTCCTCCTCAGAGGACTGAGCTGCTTTTCTCACCCACGTTTCCAAGAGGCAGAACTCAGGCACAAATTTCCTGAGCCGCTGCATGGGGAGCAGGAGGGGAGCATGGCAGCTGGGGAAGGGCCTCACACCCAGCGCTCCTCACAGCTGGGCTTCCAACACATTCTGGGACAGCAGCTGGATGTTCTCAAGCTGCTGCTGCGTGTCTGTGGCCCTGGGGATGGCCCTCAGACGAGGGCAATGGGAGGTTCCTCGATGTGGGACCATGGGTTGTGCCTTCTGCTGTACCTCCCGATCTCTCCGGGGCTTCTCTCTGCTGTCTTCACACCAGTGTTAGTGTTGAGGTGCCACATGGCAGCTGGAGGCACCTGCCAGCAGGACCCACCAGCTGTCTGGGGACAGACAGTGACACCTTCCTTGGGTGTTTCCAGGTGGGAGAAGCGCGTGGATCCTCGAGGCAGGTACTACTATGTGGACCACAACACCCGGACCACCACGTGGCAGCGCCCCACGGCCGAGTACGTCAGGAACTATGAGCAGTGGCAGTCCCAGCGGAACCAGCTCCAGGGAGCCATGCAGCAGTTCAGCCAAAGATTCCTGTACCAGGTGAGAGCTGGGGCTGCGGTGGTGGGGGTCTCCCCCTGTTCTCCTGACAGTCCCACCTGTGAGACCCTCAGTGCGGGGAGGTGCTCACTGGGCTGTGTGGGGTCTGTCAGCTCCACACTCGAACAGGAGAGCCTGTCAGCTCCTCCGCTGCGTGCCGAGAACCCCGTGGGAGTAACTTTCTTTTTATAAAACAGTTTGCATGCCCCTGAAGGGTGGTGGGAGGTGTCCTCAGCAGCCTGTCCCTGGTGTCCTTTCAGTGCCA
This sequence comes from Streptopelia decaocto, assembly GCF_964273445.1. NCBI lineage: Eukaryota > Metazoa > Chordata > Aves > Columbiformes > Columbidae > Streptopelia > Streptopelia decaocto. The sequence goes on along the minus strand of NC_138666.1, from coordinate 5,728,687 downwards.
GCATGGCTAGGCACACGCTTTCTCCCTTAGCCAGGCCTTGCAGCTGGCCTGCGAGGCTGGCAGGATTTGCTTGTGCTGTTGGAGCCAGGCAGGCACTACAGGAGCTGTGGGAGCCTGGTCTGTAGCAGGAGGGGCGGCTCATGAGGCTGAGCTCATCCCTCCCCAAGTCTCCGTTGGGCTGAGGACAGCAGCTTGGGTCCTGGGTGGCATTAGGAGCTGCAGGCCCAGGGTTCAAGCGGTGGCACAGTGAGGGCCGCAAGAGCTGGGGCACCAGAGAGCACAGGGAACGAGCGCTGCTGGGCTCAGCAAGCGTCCTCCTGCTTCTCCCACTTCTTCCCCTTGTTCCTGGTTTGGGCTGAGCAGCTCCATTTCCTCGCCCAGGGGATGATCTCTCAACAGCCGGGTGGAGCAATAGCCCCTGTGCAGAGACACCCTTGTCCTGGTCTTGCTGTCACTGCTGGAGCTGGGACCTGGCTCCTGGCAAGCACCCTCTGATCGGTGGTGAGCACCCGCTGGTAACCAGGCCCATGCTGGCAGCTGCTCTGCTGCGGGGTGAGCGGTGCTGGGGAAGCAGCCAGGCTGGCACGTTCCTGCCTCCCGGAGCAGCGATGTCCCGGTGCTCTCTGCCGACAGCCGGCCGGGAACCTCACAAGGCTGTGCCACGGTGTAAAACGTGGCTCTTGGCAGCAGGCGGGGGTCTGGTGGGGCAGGTGCGGAGCGAAGGTGGGAAGTGCGGGGTGACCAGCTCCCTGTCGCCCTTTAGCTCCTCTCAGGGAGAGCCGGGCGGTAGACGCGTCCCAGCAGCACAAGCGCGGGTGCAAGCCCCGTGCTGCAGTGGGGAGCTTGGGTTGGAGGGGGTGCAGAGTCTGCCCCCCCAGTGTTGCTCTGCATGGAACACAACTGGGGCTGCTCGTGGGGGTGTGGGGGGCTGCCATGCCCCTCTCCCCCCACCTCTCCCCAGACAGCTTCTCAACACCTCCAGGCCTGGCAACCACAGCGGGACCCTCATGGCTCTGCCGCTGTCCTGGGCAGGCAGCTGCAGAGGGGTGCAGGGGGGCTCCCCCCAAGACCAAACCTCCTGCGGGCTCATCACCCACTCATGTCCCCACCAGCGCTGGCCTTGGAGTCACTCCAGCCCTGTGTAGCTCACCCTGGCCGGGCTCCGCGGAGCGCAGAGGGAGGGACTCAGGCTCCAAATTTAGCCTGATGAAACGGTTGTACTTTTTGTTTGGAGCTCCCCGCTGCCAGCAGCGATGGCTCCTGCTCTGCCTCCTTCCCGCGGGGGCTTTCTGCTTTGCCGAGCCCTCCAGCTCCAGCACCCAGCTCCCTCCTCGCGGGGGCAGGCTGCTGGGAGGTGATGAGCAGCACTGCAGCCCCAGGTGCCAGCAGAGACCCCTCTGTCCCTGCAGTGTCCCGGCACCCAGGAGTCCCGCTGGCATGCGAGGCCGGGCTGTTCATGGGGCTGTTCATGGGGCTGTGGGAGCTGTAGAGGGCTGGCTCCCCCAGCTCTGCCCAGGGCTCTTGTGTCTCTGCCCTGTTAGTTCAATTCGTTATTCTTAGGTCACAGGGAGGTGGTACCTTGGGAGGTGACTTGACTGTGTTTGTCTGGGCAGGGAGGGAGCAGAGGCTGCCCCCAAAGCCCTGGCTGCCAGGGCAGCGCCTCCTGCTCCCCATCCTGGTGTGGTGGGTCAAGTACAAGAGATGAAGCTCGAAGAGACACACAGTGTGCCAACCAGGTCCCTGATGTGCCCCAAGACATCCCTGGGGTGCTGGCCTGTCATGGGACCTCCTGAATGCTGGTGGGGGGCCCTGGCACCATGAATAGTGGCCATGCCTGGGCCTGGGGCTTACCCCCAGCCCTGAGTGGGAAGGACGGGATGGGCTGCGGGTGGCATCGCCTGAGCCCAGGCTGTGATCCCCAGCCCAGCATGCAGGGCTGGGACGCTGTTGGGACTGGGACATCGGTGGGACTGGGATGCCAGCAGGGCTGGGACGCTGGCCACTCTCCAGCAGCCGGGTTTCAGGAGGTGCACTGAAAATGCCTTTTTGGTAACTGCATTTCGTATTTACCCACTGAAAGCACTTGCAGGCCTCCTTCTCCCCTGAACCCCCAACTGTGGGGCTGTGCCCCATCCCTGGGGACCTCAGCGGAGCTGGGGACAGGGGCTCAACACAGGGGCGGTGGGGCCCCTCCGTCCCGCTCCCCTGGCCACAGCGCAGCCCCGGTTCAGGCTGGGTGATGGCCGTGGCTCTGCCCACCCCGGGGCTGAAGAAAGGTGCTTTGTGCGGCGGCCCCCCAACCTGCTGGGGGGTGGCGGGCGTGGGGCCGCCCGTCTGGGCGGATGAATGCGGCCTCAGTGCGGCCCCCTGCGCCCCGCGGCCCGGAGGAGGGGGCCGCCGCCAGGAAGCACTGGGCGTGGACAGGGCTTGTGGGAATGATTTCATTGGAAAGGCCTGCGATATTTTTTCCCCTCTGGTGTGTGGTTCTTGGAGGAGGCTGGAGGTGTATCTGGTGGGGACGGCCGGCGGGAGCCGAGCAGCCGCGCACATCTGGACCTGCCGTCCCGTCCCGCGCGGCCCCTGCCCCGCTGCCCCCTTGGCTGCCCCAGTCTCTGTTTAATTTGTGCTTTTTTTTTTTGCCTTTTTTTTTTTTTTGCCTTTTTTTTTTTTTTTGTTACCCCCTTGAGTGTGCAAGTGTTTTTTTAGTTCTCTGGAGCTGCGGGCCAAGAGGAGGCGAGTGGGAGCAGGGGCTGCACAGCTCACCTCTGCGTTCTGCTCTTCCCAGGCATCCATGCCCTGGTTTTATTTTGTGCTTTTGCCCTCTCTGTTGTCTCTAGTCGTCCGGCGCCCCGTCCGACAATGATCCTCTTGGTCCCCTTCCTCCTGGCTGGGGTAAGTACTGAGCAGCCTCGCCTGCCTGCCACGGTGCTCGCTGGGGATGCTCCCCTGTCACCCGCCCCGCGGCGGGGACGCTGCTGTCAGAGGCTCCTTCGCTGCCATCCCTGGCGTTACTGGGAGCGGTGGCTGGGGAGCCGGTGATCCCCACGCTCTGCTGCATGCGGGGCTGAGTCTGCCTGTGATTAGCACGATCTCTGATTTGAAATCCAGCTTTTTTTCCTTTTTTTCCCCTTTTCCTGGAGGAGTTCCCAGTCCCTCTCAGCTACTGAATGCAGAAGTGCTTGTGGTTGTTCTTTTGGACGGGGGAGAGGTTGGGGATCCAACTCCTCGCTCTCCCCAGATCCCTCCTCTGCCGAGCAGGGACCCGTTCTGCTGCCGCGCACGTCCCCGGGATGCTCTGCCCCGCTCTCCAGTGGGACTGTCCTGCCCCCATGGCCCAAGCATCATGTGCTGGGACATTTTGAAAGGTCCCTGTGCCACCCCAGGGCACAGAGCCCCCCTCCATGGCAGAGCATCCCTGGAAAGCGCAGGCTGGGGTGTTGGTGGGAGTGGAGGGGCCGTGCTGTGCCAAGCAAGGAGGGCGGGAGCGGGGTTAGAACCATGGGGAGCGTGGTGCAGGACAGAGGGGCCCGGGCTGGTGAGGGGGTGTCCCAAGGGCAGGGTGTCGATGGGAACAGGACTGGAGCCTTTGCTGTGCCACACTGGGCGGCCTGGCCACCTCCTGCGGCAGTGAGGAGAGGGGCCCTGTCCTCGCTGTCTGCTGGGCAGACTGGGGGAGGCACAGCTGTGCGCGGGGCTGAGCACCCTGGGTGGGGGTCCCCAGGATGGATGGGGTCCCAGTTATCACATGCAGGGTCTGCCAGAGCCATGATGTGGGGGCAGTTGGGGCGGCGGTGGCCGGGGTGACAGGGCCGTGTGCGTGCAGGGCATCCCTCCCGGCATGGAGCGGCGTGCGGGGCGTGACGCGGGCACATGGAGGGAGGAGGTGTGCGGTGTGGGGCGCCGGGGGGGCAGAGCAGTGCTGGCAGATGTGCAGCAGCGCTGAGGGAGGTGTGTGGGGTGGGGGCTGGTGAGGAGGGAGGGGGTGCAGGATCAGCAGTGGGCCAGGGCATGTGGGGCTCAGCCATGGCTGGGGGGCACTTGTTCTGCTGAGCGTGCAAATAGTGTCAGGACAGGGGTGTCTGGGGTAGTGTGTGGCACACACGGGGTGTGGGGTGGGGGGACCGTGTGCGAGGGGGCTCCTGTGCAGCAGGTGTTGGAGGCTGTGGGTACAGAGGGGCCGAGCAGAGGCGCTGGGGGGTGCGGTGTGTGTTTCGTGCCTGTGTGCAGCAGAAGCGGTTCGGGTGTGCATGAGCTGTGTGCCTGCAGCAGGGCCGTGCAGGAGCGGGGACGTGTTGGGGTAAGCTCCTGGCCCCAGCCTGGCAGTGTGGTGACAGGGCTGTCCCCTGCTGTGGCACCTCCCCACATGCTGGCCGTGGGGACACTGCAGGAACCGGCCTTCCCGCAGCCGTGGCAGCTTGTGCACGCAGGAGCGATGTCGGGCTTTTCTCCTGCCCTTTGCAGGGAGCTGGGGAGGTGGGACCGGGGTGCCACCAAACTTCTCCTGTGCTGGGCAGGGGAGTGCTGGCCTGGGTGCTCCAGCTAACGCTTCCTCTCGCCTTTCTCGTAGAGAAGAGACAAGACAATGGGCGAGTGTATTACGTGAACCACAACACACGGACCACCCAGTGGGAAGACCCTCGCACGCAGGGGTAGGCAGCCCATGGGAGAGCAGGGAGAATGCTCGCGGTGTCAGGAGGTGATGGGTTGAGGGCTGCCTGTGCTGGGGCACTGAGTGCGCTGCAGCACCGGGGAGCCAAAGCTCCGAGAGCTGCAGGCAGGTCTGGAGCCCAGGAGGGTTGGATGCTGCAGCCCTGGGCATCGCCGGGCAGCGCTCTGGCTTGCGGGAGCTGCAGGTGGAGAGGAGGTGATTGAGAAGACTGCATGGCACCTGGGTAGACAGAGGTGTTTGCTTCTTGCCCCGTCGCCTCCCCGCAGGGCTCTTCTTGGGTTCCCGAGAGCTCTGGGCTGTTCTCCAGAGCCTGGAGAAGCCTCTGTGCTGTGGCCGCCTCTCCCGCAGATGGAGAGTGAAGCTGTCACCATGGCCAGCTCTGGCCATGGCCAAGAGTGCAGCCTGGGCAATGCTCCTGTCTTGGGGTGCAGGCAGGTGCTCACTAATCCCACCCCACTAATCCCTCCTGGCATGGAGCTGCAAATGGAAGGTGGCCCCAAGGGCAGCGGTTTGGAGCTGCAGTTTGGGGTGAGATGCCCGAGGTGCCAGCCCAGTGACCCCCTCCTTGTCGGCAGGATGATCCAGGAGCCGCCGCTGCCGCCCGGCTGGGAGATGAAGTACACCAACGAGGGCGTGCGCTACTTTGTGGACCACAACACTCGCACCACCACCTTCAAGGACCCACGCCCTGGATTCGAGTCTGGGTGAGCGTTTTTGGGCCGGGCCCCTCGCTCTGCAGCCAAGCAGCTGGGCCTGAGCTGCTGGCAGCTCTGCCTTCCCGTGGTCATGACATGGGGTGGAGGAAGCAGGTCAACTTTTTTGCAAGGACACGGAGCGGTGGGTTTAGGGCCCACGTTTGGCTCTGGAGGTGAGCGGCCCAGAGATCTTCCTCCAGCCTGGCAGGCGATGGGGCTGTGGGGCCATGCCGCTCGCACCGGGGCAGGCAGGATGCTGGACCAAGGGCTCTGCTGCTTTTGCAGGAGCAAGCAGGGCGGGTCTCCAGGAGCGTATGACCGGAGCTTTCGCTGGAAGTACCACCAGTTCCGCTTCCTCTGCCATGTGAGTAGAGCAGCCGCAGGGCCTGGCAGCGTGGGGCTGACCCCGCGGGCAAGCGCAGGTGAGGAGAGCTGCTGTGCCCGCCTGCACAAAACCTCCTGTCTTTGCCTTGCTCGTAGTCAAATGCGTTGCCCAGCCACGTGAAGATCAGCGTTTCCCGACAGACGCTCTTCGAGGACTCGTTCCAGCAGGTGAGCAGGTGCCGGCGCCACAGAGCCCAGGGCGGTGTGGAGCCCCTCGCACCAGCCCATGGTGACGCTTCCCCTTCCTTCTCCCTAGATCATGAACATGAAGCCGTACGACCTACGGCGCCGTCTGTACATCATCATGCGAGGGGAGGAGGGCCTGGACTACGGCGGCATCGCCAGGTGAGCGCCACAGGGCCGTCCCTGCCGTGGTGTGAATCCCCCCGGGCAGCACAGGCCAGGGAGCCTGTGTGAGCTGCACCGGTGTCCTGGCCCTTCTGCAGTGCCTGCTCAGGTGAGGAGCCCAAAGTGCTCAAATAGGAAACTCTGTGAATTTTTGGAGTGGTGGTACAAAGTGGCAGAATGGCACCAGCCTGTCCCTGCCACAGAGGGGGCTAGGGGACCCGGCTGGGGCTCTCTTGCTGTCCCCAGGCTGTGGGGCAATGGGTCGAGTGGCCTCTTCTCCCCATAGCCACCTTGGCAGCCAGCAGGCCCTGGTGTTCCCAGGGCAGCTGGTGTTTGTTGGGGCAAATGTGGTGAGATGCGGTTGCTGCAGCCCCCACTGCCTGCCCAAGGATGGTGGTAGCACAGAGCATGGGCTATGTCTCAGCTGGAGGGGGGTCCCGTGGCTCCAGGAGCCCCCCAGCTCACTCGGGGTATCTGCGTTGCTACTGGTAACACTTCCTCCACCCGCTGCTGTGCCAGCATTTGTGCTGCCATGCTCTCACCCGCTCCCCTTCACGGTGCCACTGCCCCGGCTCTGGTGCAGGCTCCTGCTCGCCGCCTCTCTCCGTGTCCTGCCAGTGGTTTTACCCTATGGTAGGTTACGTCATGCTGTTCTACCACAGGGTAGAACCACGGACGGGATGCTGGGGCTGCCTCTGCGGCCGAGGACTCCATCTCCTGCGCAGCTGGGGCAGCAAAGCCAGGATGGTGCCCGTCCCGCTGCTTGGGGCTCAGTGGGGCTCCCGGGGCCTTGGGGTGTGTGTGCGCAACAGCGTGTGTGTCTGTGTATGACTGAGCCGCTTGGTGCTTGCCAGGATCCCCAGTGCTCTGAGCGGGGGCTCCAGCAAACTGGGGTGTTCTTGCCAGTGCCTCCAGCAGCCCCCACAGCACCCCTGGGCACAGCACACCCGCACCCAGTCCCACCAGGACCCAGCACTTGCACCAGAATCCCAAGGAGATGGGCACCTGGTTTGTGTGGGGTGTGTGTGGGGACACAGGGCTGTCCCCTCCCCACACAGCCCCTGGTCACTGTTGCCCCCGCTCTCGCCCCAGGGAGTGGTTCTTCCTCCTGTCACACGAGGTGCTGAACCCCATGTACTGCCTCTTCGAGTACGCCGGCAAGAACAACTACTGCCTGCAGATCAACCCAGCCTCCTCCATCAACCCCGACCACCTCACCTACTTCCGCTTCATCGGCCGCTTCATCGCCATGGTGAGTGCCTGGGGAGAGGGGCTGGGGAGGGGATGGGAGACAAGACCCTTGGTTTGTGTCCCCACCATGGAGCAGGAGCTTTGCAGGGCACAGGGCTGGCTGGGGGATGAGGGGCAGCTCTGCACGCCGGGGCTGTGCTCGGCTCGGCCCTGTCACCGTCCTGCCCTGCTGGCCCAGGTCAGGGCTGTGGGACATGGGCTGTTGGTGCTGTGGGTGCTGCGCTGTGAATCCAGGGAGCGGCCGTGGGGCCGGAGGGACCTGGTTTCCCAGGGGCTGTGTGGCGGGGATGGCTCCAGGTCTTTGGCTGCCACCCCAGGTGCTGTCGGGGCTGCAGCTCTGGGACTATTTTTAGGCCCAGCAGTGTGAGATTTTCCAGCTGCCCAAGCCCCAGGGCGGCTCCCCCTGTTTGTCTCGTGTTCTCCAAGGCCAACGTGCCACAGGTCACCCGGCCCTGGGCTGGCAGGGGGGCTGGCAGGGGCTCCCCCAGCCTGGGGAAGGGTCCCTGGCCCACGGCCCTGCGAGGTGTGTGGGGAGGTGGCTGCTCTGCTCCGCGCTCTGTCCTGCCCTGCTCATTGCAGGATACCAATAAAACCCCAGACTATTACTCACTGCTGGGCCGTTCTAGACAAGCGTCTGCGTTATTTTTGGCTGCCTTTGCCTTGGGGCTCCTGGAAGCCAGGGATTCAGGGAAGCCGCAGCACAGCTCTGTTTAAACAAGTGCTCTTAATAGAGCAGTGAGGGGTGAAAAAGACAGTGGAATTTGCGGTGGGGAGTGGAGAGGGGCTGTGAGCACCCGCACCCCGGGCAGCGTGTCGGGGAAGCCTGCTCCTCCACACTGCTTTGCCGGCCAGGAGTGAGCGCAGCAGCCTGGGGACCCCGGGAGTGATTCCCTTTGTCCCGGTGGCTGCCCCACTGGTGAGGCACCATCTCGTCCTATGGGTCTGTCCTGGGGTCCCCTGTGACCTGGCATCACCTCCCTGCCACAGGCGCTCTATCACGGCAAGTTCATCGACACCGGTTTCACACTGCCCTTCTACAAGCGAATGCTGAACAAGCGGCCCACGCTGAAGGACCTGGAATCCATCGACCCCGAATTTTACAACTCTATCATCTGGACCAAGTGAGTCCCCACGATCGCCCCGGCCCACGGCTACCCTGCTGCAGGGACAGCACTCCCCCCACAGCCCCACACTGCTGCCTCGGTCAGAAATGCCACCCCGATGTCCTCCCGCAGGGAGAACAGCCTGGAGGAGTGCGGCCTGGAGCTGTACTTCATCCAGGACATGGAGATCCTGGGCAAGGTGACCACCCACGAGCTGAAGGAGGGTGGCGAGAGCATCCGGGTGACGGAGGAGAACAAGGAGGAGTATATCATGTGAGTCACTGTCCTGACACCCATGCTGGGCGCCTGCCCACGCTGGTGCAGGGCAGTTCTGGGGTGGGAACATGGACCTTGGGACGTGGCCGCTTCCCTGGGCTACGTGGCCTGTGACAAGTCTGGGCTGGCGCGGGCAGCCGAGCTCGCTGCGGTCTGGCGTGCTGCTGGCTGGGCAGCTGCCAGGACTTTCAGGAAAGAGGAGAGGGGAGAGAGGATGAGACTCCTCTCCCTGTCCCGTGGTTGCTCACCCTGCCTGTGCCCCGCTGGGGGGCTGGGGGTCCGGGGCCAACTCCTGCTGACGGCTGCTCTGGCCAGGGGCTGTGGTTTGCAGCCTTGACCCGCTGCTGGTGTGTGCTCGGGGCTGTCTGTGCTCACGGGTTCAGGGGCAGAGAGAGAAACGTGCTAGTGGGAATTGCAGGGAGCCCCTGTCCCCCTCCCGATGTGCCCCTGTGGCTCCCAGGGCCCTCCCTGTGGGTGGGAGGGCTTGGGGGGGGTCGCTGGCTGCCCACTGACCCCATCGGCTCCCCAGGCTGCTGACGGACTGGCGGTTCACACGAGGCGTGGAGGAGCAGACCAAGGCTTTCCTGGACGGCTTCAATGAGGTGGTGCCGCTGGAGTGGCTGCGCTACTTTGACGAGAAGGAGCTGGAGGTGAGCTGGCACCTTGGCTGGCGCCGGAGAGCGGAGATACCGGTGCTTCCCTCTGGCTGCCTTGGGAACGGCACACGGTGACGGCAGAGCACACGGGCTCTGCTTGTACCCTCCACCCCTCAGCTCTGCTGGTTCAGTCTATTAGCAAGAAAATGTCTTGTCAGAGGTGACACTGCCCTGTCCCAGGGCCGGAGCCTGTGCCTGGTGAAGCCCGGCACCGGAGGGGTCAGTGCTGCAAAATGTGGGCGCAGAGCCTTGTTTCTGTCCCCTGATAACTGTCCCCTGTCCCCAGCTGATGCTGTGCGGCATGCAGGAGATCGACATGAATGACTGGCAGAAGAATACCATCTACCGGCACTACACCAAGAACAGCAAACAGATCCAGTGGTTCTGGCAGGTCAGTCCCAGCGCCAGCAGTGTCTCTGTCCTGCTCCCCACGCTGGGATTGTCCCCTGCCCGTGGCGTGGGGCTGGCAGGCCCGGTGTGGGGCAGGCGGCCTCGCAGGCTGTCGGGAGGAACGAAATACACTTGCAAGCCTGTGTTCAGCAAGAAGCATTTGGCTGTGGCTGGCAGTGGCCCTGCGGCTGCCGTGGCCAGCAGGCAGCACTCCGTGGTCAGCACGCTCCTCGCAATGGCTGCTGCTCTGGGCAGGACAGGACGGGGTGGCGTGTGACAGAGCTGGGCCAGTCCAGGGGGGCTGCTCGGTGCTGGCCAGGAGAGAAGGGGTCAGCGATGGCTCTGAAGGAGCGTGAGGCTGAGCAGGCCCGCTCCCGCAGGCCCCTGGGGGATGCAGGGTCGGGGCGAGGGCTGGACCATGGGCCCCACGCTGCCCTGCGTGGCTGTGGGCGACGGGGATCCCACTCGTGCTGTGTTCTTGTTGTAGGTGGTTAAAGAGATGGACAACGAGAAGAGGATCCGGCTGTTGCAGTTTGTGACGGGAACGTGCCGCCTGCCCGTCGGGGGCTTCGCGGAGCTCATTGGTGCGTGTTCCGGGGGGGCAGCGGCATTGCAGGGGCTGTGACTGGGGTTGCCCGTCCGTGGCTCTGTCACAGTGCGGGGCAGCAAGCAGGCAGCGAAGCAGCTGAGGTGGCTGAGCACAGCGGTTTAATCTGATGGCACGCTGTACCCAGACAAATTCCTCAGCCGTGAAGTGTGCAGCCACAGTTAACTTCGTCAGTGCAGTTTGTGATCTCATTTTGAATGAGATTTGATTTTTTATTTAATTTTGATTTTTGTGCAATGATACCCCTTTTCCAGAAAACCACAGTGTGGAATAATTCTCTTCTCATCCTTTAATTTGCTACTTTTTGGGGCCTGTACCAGCCTTTCCCTCACTTTCCTGGAACCAGTGTTGAGCTAACCAGCTAACATAGCCACTCGTTTATTCTTGCTGGCATATTAGCTCTTTTCTTTCCCCTGGAACCTCTCCAGCATTCACAATTTGTTAAAAAGTGACCTCAGTGGCTCAGACTTCCTGAGCCAGGTCCTTCAAAACTGTCAGATGGACCCGCTCCATCCTTTGGGTCTACGGATAAATATGCTTTAGTGCTTGCTGTTTAACCATCCCGCTTAGAAGCTACACTGTGTTCTCTGTGCTGTAAAAATGCTTCTCAGCTTTCTCTGTTCTTGTTTTTTGTTCCCCCCTCTGCAAAGGAGTGGGAACAGGCAGTGAGTGCTGCTGCGGATTTCTGCCCCAACGTGTCTCTGGGATCATGGGGAGCGTGACGGTGTGATCTGCTGGCGCATGGCGTGTTGAAGTGTTTTCTTTCTCAGCTCGCAGTCACATAATGAAATTTGCTGTTCTCATAATCAACAGGCAGCAACGGGCCCCAGAAGTTCTGTATCGATAAAGTTGGCAAAGAGACGTGGCTGCCCCGGAGCCATACGTGGTAAGTCATTCTCTGCGGCCCCTCTCAGAGCACACGGGGACAACTGCTGGCAGCCCCTGTGTGGTACACGGGGCCCCGGGCCTCTCCGTCCCCTCCACACGCACTCCCGTGGGACGTGGCTGCTGTTCCCGGCAGGGCGTCTTACCACAGCCGCCCTGCGTGGCTGAGGCCGGGGGGACCCTGCCAGGGAGGGAGAGTTGGGTTTGCAGCACAATTCACAGCCTCTGCTGTCTCTCCAGCTTTAACCGCCTGGATCTCCCTCCCTACAAGAGCTATGAACAGCTGAAGGAGAAGCTGCTTTATGCCATTGAGGAGACGGAAGGATTTGGACAGGAGTGATGGAGCTTTGGTGCTTTTCCAGACCGTGAGGTCCTGCCTGCCGGCACTGAGCCCTCTCCACGGGACAGCGCGCAGGCGGCTGCGGACGCTGTTGCTCTTGTTCTGTGTGAGACCTGCGCTAACGTAGCCCTGGGGGAAATGGGTCCGCATTTCCCTCCCCAAACAAATTGGAGGTGTGCTGGGGAGGTGGATGCAGGAGCCTGGCTCTGCACACTCCCGAGGGGCGCGGGCTGGCGCACAGGGGACGAGGCAAAGCACACGGTGCACTGAGGCTCCCTGGTCTCCCCTCACACACAGTTAAAGGAGCTCTGGGCTCAGCACAGGCTATTTTTCCCCATAGTGTTTTCTGCCTTTTCGTGGCATTTTAATACACGGAGGTGAGGAGGGAAATTGGCTCTCAAACCATGTCTCAGGTCTCATCTGTGGCCTGTCCTGCACCCAGCAAAGGTGATGGGGAAGCCCAGTTGCTACCAGTGGGGCCAATGCACCCCAGGAGCTGGACCCAGGGCCTGGCCGAGCGTGTCCTCTGCGTTTTCATTTGCAAGCGTGTGGCCCCTGAGATGTTGTATTTAAGTGGTTTGTTGCCAGAGCTGGTGCTCTGCAGCAGCCTAGGGCGCTCTGGCCCCATTTGGGGCACATCTGGCCTTTGCTGGGTTTGTGGCTTCAGCCCAAGCTCCCCATTTCTTCTGTTGCTGGCCAGGCTGGTGCTGGAACAGCCAGAGCTGTGGGTGAGGGCAGGATCAAGCCCCTCACGGGGCTGCCACCTCCTTTGCTGTTCCTCCCAGTGTGTGGGGCAGACGGACCTGTGCGAGCGCTGCTGTACAGAGCTGTACTGAGGGGGACTGTGGGTGCGAGACGCTGCCATCGCTTTCGACTGGTACCTGGATCGTTTTGTACTGCACCGTCCTGCCCCAGTGACGCCGACTTCTTGTGCAATAAACGATAAGCAGCTGCCGAGGTGTGTGTCCCTGTCCGTGTGTCACACAAAGGGATAGCCCAGCTTGGGGCGGGGACAGACTCTGATGGGCATCTGAAGCTTATCGGCAAGGGCAGAAATAAGTAACGTTTTTTTTTTTTTTTTTTTTTTTCTATGCGCACACTGGGCTGGTGGTGGTCAGGACAAAAAAAAACCTCAACAACACAAGCAGCACTAAAAATGGTTATTGTCCCCTCCCCGGGCAGGTGGCCATGCTGGGGCCTTTGCTGGTGCAGAGCTGTGGACGCTGTGAAGTGGCACCTGCGCTGCAGTGATGGGCACCAACGTGCATGGGGACTGTGCAAATAGGAGCCAGGTTAAATACGCAGCTGTCTGGGGCACAGAATGGGCTTACTGTAATGAATTCGTCCTGAAAAGTGCAAATACGTCCACGTGCTGCAAGCCTTGGATGGTCACTGATGCCTCAGGGAGGAAGGGAAGATGTTCTCCCGTGTGGCAGCATCACACACAACCTTCCTCCTCCCGCAGCAGAATCCCCTCTTCCCTCCCCTGGGTTTCCACCCCCGCGAGCATCGCTGCTCTCGCAGCAAGAGCAGCGGCAGGTAGAACCAGCAGCTGGAGCGCAGGCTGACATGGAATGCGGTAGAAATCCTTGGCTGTTGGTCTAGAAGCCCTTGAAGGTGCACAGGGGGAATAAAGGGTGCTGCACCAAAAACTATCTACAACCTTGCCCCTGGTTTTTCCCCTTCCCTGCCCAAGCCAAGCGCCCAGGGCCAGGCTGTGCTGCAGAGCTGGCTCTTGCTGCGGCCGCTGCCCGGCTGAGATTGCTCCAGGCGCCTTCTGATGAACGCAAAAAGCAGAGGAAAGCAGAGCACTGCGCATTTCAACAAGAGAAAAGAGTTTACAAGATTTTTAATTTACAAATAAAAAACCTACACATTTTACTTTTTCTCCTTTTTCTCCTCTTTCTTGACATCACTCTTCTCCTTGTCTTTCTCCTTCTCATCTTTCCTCTCCTTTTTACTTTCTTCTTTTTCCTGTCCTTCTTTCTTCTCTGCATCCCTGTTGGCAATCTTGTTGTTAATGAGGTTGTGCAGGGCAACCACAGAGCGGATGAGGGACGCCAGATAAACCACCACCATCTGGTCATTGGTCTTCAAGTAAAAGGCCTTCACGAACTCCTGCAGGTTGACGTCGGGCAGCAGGTTGAAGACATCCTGGAGGTGGTAGATGATCTGGTGGTTGATGGGGAGTTTACCCATGGCCACTTTCTCCAGGTAGCTCCTGATGTCCAGAAGTTTGGAGTTCAGTCCCTTCAAGCCATGGACCTGATTCGTGATCCGCTGGGACAGCGTGCCCACTGTTGTGTCCTTGATATCTCTGAAACGCCCACAACAGAAAAAATCACGAGGTTATTTGCAGCATCATTAACAGGGGGGCCTGTTCACTTAAGAGACCTTTCCTGCTTAAACAGAAAAGCAGTTTGAAGCACAGATGAAGCGCAAGTGAAATGAAAGCGTCAAGTCAAAGGAGAACAGCCTGATGTTTGTGACAAAGTAGGTCTAAAATAGAGTGGTGGTGTATCCTGTGCTGCACGTGTGTTCTCTGGAGTAGTATTTGTAACACTGGTTAGAGGGACAGAGAGGAATAACGAACAGCAGTTTGGGTAGCAAAAAGGCGAGCTGGCTTGTGTCTCTGAGTGCAGAGCCCTGTCAGCACTGCTCCCCTGCGCTGCTGCGGCTGCACAGGCCCAACCCAGGCTGCATTCTGCTGCTGTCACAGAATGGAAGTGGCATTTTCATCGCCTGATGGAGTTTCAGTCACACATTTCACTAGCAACGAGTAATACGCTCTTAGAATTTAAGTAGTGTGTTTAACACGCTGCGCGGTTCCTTGGGGAAGCTGGCAGCGGGAGATCCCAGCTGGATTGCGCTGGCTGCTGCGCGTCTCGGAAGAACGTGTTCACGTGAGAGCCACTTACCGCAGCAGGTGTTCAACACCAACCTCCTCCGCCTCCTCTGCTCCAATCTCGCTCGTCACGTGCTCAAACGTCTTGGAGGTGGGAGTCCCGTCCTGGAGGGACAGCAGGCAGGAGACACTGTCAGGGACACAGGCACACGCCAGCGAGCACTGCACACAGTGTCACATCAACCAACACCGCTTTGCGTGACAGGGTCAGGAAGGGGCAACGAGGTGAATGATGGCAAAACAGAGTACGGAGGGGCGGGTACACGGCTAAGGGGAGAAGTCTGTAACTGAGTCACAATGGCTTCTAAAAACATGGAATTTTAGATGGAGTGTGAGAAAGTATATTAATAAAACCAGCAAAGTCCACAAGAAAGACTAGTTGGATTTTTCTTGGTTTAATTAGTGTTACCAACTAGCATTTCCTTCTTTCTTCTGCTCTGTACAATTTTCAGTTAATGTATTTTGCTGGTCTATGTACTGGTGAGTAGAACAGAAAGTCTCACTAAATACCACAATTCTTTCTTTCTTTCCTAGTACAACCTTATTACATTTTAGGACACCTTTTGCTATTCTGGTATTTGCTCTCAGCTGGTAAGAAGCACATTTGCAGAGCTAGAAAAAAAAAAATACTAACACAGCAATTACATTAAAATTACAGTTTATACACTGGTGATTAAGGAATACATTTAAAAGAGTCACAGGCTGAATTTCTGAGAATGAGTTTTACCATGTGTTTCCAAAGCCATTACCTGGCTCTGTATAGAGCTGTAAATAGAAAGCACCGCTGGGACTACTGTGAACCCACAAAACTGAGAACAAATCTACAACACTGGGAGCAGCTTTTTCTGCATAGTGGGGGCCTGAGAAAGGCAAAAGGATCAAACTCCTTTTTAATATACATCCAGAATGTAATTTAAATCAAACGACTGTAAATGCCAAGCTAAAGCTGACTCACTATGTTGTTTGTCCACACAGTGCTGCAAGTGATTAGTAAGTGCTGCTCAGAGCTGACCTGCCCACTCAGCACTGCTGGTGCACAATGACTAAGCCTGTAATTACTCAGAACAGGTCAGAAACAGGCTGGCGTGTCACCTTATGGGTGTGCCCACCTGTGACTTTCTTCATGGCCATGGACATGACAGAACCAGGTAAAAAGCACCTAAATGACAGGGACAGCTGGAGCTTTTCTCCCGGGGGCATTGGGGAGGAAAGGTTTAGTTACAAAGTTATATTACAACTGGGATTTAACCTGCGCTTTCAGCAGATTTTGGCTGCAACTCACAGGCCCTCACTAGTGTGTGCAACATCCCCCGTGTGCAAGGCAACATCCTGCAGAAAACGAGGCCATGCTAACAGCCACCTCTGAATGGAAACCCTTTCCCTAGGAAAAGAGACATGTTCAATACTCACATCGTGAACTTCTTCAACTGAAATATAAGCCTCTGTGGGCAGCCCCAGGTCCTTCGGCTTCACATCAATAATCACCAACACCTTATGGAAAAAGCAACCATTTCACAAAACCAGTTTTCATTCAAAGACTAAGAAAAGCAAATAAATCAAGTCAGCATGCTGGCTGCCCAGAGGTGTTCACGTCAGGCACAAGACTGAATTCCTCAATCACTTGCCAGCCAGCAGGTCTTTAACATGCCATATCACCAGTAACAAAGGTGGCCAAGGGTTCCCAGATCCCCCATTTAGGAACAGAGAGGAAAAAACACCAAAACAAACCAAAAAAGTTCTGTACTTACAGAGTTCGGACAGTATCTTTTCATCAGCTCATTGATGGCGATGTCGTTCTTGTGCAGTTTAGGGCCTGTGTGGTACCAACCAACTATTCTTTCTCTAGCTGAGCAAAACCAGAAAATATTCTAAATCAGACTTGACAACAGCAGAGAGACTTGGGCAGAGACTGAATTAGCAAATCAAGGGTGAAAACGTGACGTGTGTAGAAAGGAGTGTAAAGTAGGAGGAAATTCATCGCAGTAGGTGAGACAACGACATGGCCGGTGACAGCTCACTGACTGGACTGACTGTCACAGCTTTCTAATCACATACGTAACTTTGCTCCTGGGTTCTTAACTAAGCTGGACTATTCTGTACCATTTATTAATTCTGCAGAGACCAGGATGTGACAGCTTGAACTCTGCCATCCAAGAATACAAAAATTCTAGAAATTCTAGAAATGCGAACTGTATCATGAGAATGACAATTGTTCCCATGGCTAAGAAAAGTGAAGTGAGAACTAAACGTTCTGCTCTAAAGTCTCAAACTGAGCAGTGAAGACACTTTTAAAACGACTGGTGAAGCAATTAGAATCATTACTTAAGAGGTGAGTTCGTAGTGTTTAAATTCATTAAAAAACTTAATTTCAGTGCACATCTGTATGGGATGGGTTATAGAGGAGAAAGCTCTGAGATTCTTCAGAAGAAACGGTATTTTTGAAATCTGAATTATTCTGAAGATACAAAGCTGTCAGGAGACTTGGAAAAATTATCAAGGTATAAATTAATCTGTTAAGAACACCAACTATTTGCACAAATTAACCCATGGAAAACCACCAGTGAAAGTGAAGTCAAGCAAGGAATTAGCACAGAACAGCTTCTCAAGTAAGCAATTAACTCTCTGCCTTACTATGAATTCCTTTCCCCACACAGTCTTGGAAGTTTTTAGGAGTGTATCCCTGACTGTAAGAAGACTCAGACTTACCATTGACCTTCTTAAACATTCCATACATGTTCTCCAGATAGTCATGGTCCAGAAACCACACAGTGTCATCCTTGTCATCCTCATCAAAAGGTACTGGGAATAAAACAATAATATCAATATTTAAGAATCCAACTTCCAGAATGAAAATGTGTGTAGAGACCCTGTGTTTTAGGATACCTGTGGCTGCTAAAGGGAGCAGACTTTAATCAGTTTTAACTGTCCTGCAACACTACGATGTGCAAGCGAACCTGCAGTGCCGGTCAGGTCTCTCAGGCAGAGGCCGTCTCGTAATTACTGACAGCTCCGACCTGAGGAACTAACCGCAAATTATTCTGAGGGGTGTCCTCAGCAGACAACACAAACCATCGGAGAAGAATCCTCCCACAGGCAGAGGTGACTCATTGGTGTGCACAGACATTCGATATGACGTCCCAGCAGACCGCACAGTTTGTTGACCAACAGCAGTCTGCTCAGAGAAAAGTCAGCCTTCAGCACAGAGCACTTGTACGGACTACCAGAACTCCGTGAGGCGTGTTACGTGAGGACTATTTACCCTCAAGTACACAACTAGTCATTTTATCAGTTAGCATGTACACAGGGACACAGGCTCCGTTCTGAGAACAAAGACTGCTCTCCGTCTTTTAATTTATGGGTAAAAGCCTCACAGTTGAAAGGCTGGCAAAATGACAAAAAAACCCCTCTTTTCAACTCAAGTGGAAAAAAGTTCCTTCAAAAATTGCGAAAAAAAAAAATAGTCCACACTTGAGAGAAGAACACCATATAAACCCTGAAACTCCATATTTAAACTGAGATAATTTTGCTGTGTCACAGTGTAGCCCCATTGGGAAGGAAATGATCTAAGTAACACAAACAGGTCAGTAAAAGCCGTGCGTTTAAGAACTACTTTTAGTATCACATATAAGTATTGAAGAGGAAACTATTTCAACACTGTTAACAACAAGCTTAAGAACTAGTATTGAATTGGACAAAATCTGGGGAAAAGAAATAAAGCTAAAATGTACATTAAATCTTTGCACAAGTAGCTAACAGCGACATCAGCACCGAGAGCCGTGATTCCTGTCCGATGTGTTGCAACATGGATCACTCAGCAAAGCTCCACGAGCCCACTGCAGCAAAACATTCCCCAGCGTTCTGGAAGGGGTTTACACTGCTCCCGAAACACTCCGCATTGCACCTAGAAGGTGCAGGACAAGACTGTCTGGAATCGCTGTGGTTTTGACAGTAGTTAGCACTTTTAGTTTGATATAGGCTGATTTGTACACCGAGAGAACAATCTGTGGTCTGGCAGGGTGGCTTAAAAAAAACCCCAAATGCAATTCATCTATTAAATAATTCAACAGGCTGAACAAGGGCAGGACACCCAAACTCACCTGCAAAACTGTTGGACACATCCAGGATTTTTTTCTGCCAAGAGCCCAGCAGCACACCGACGACTCGCTTCTGGTTCCCAACTTTTCCTATTCTAAATGGAAAACACTGTCAGTTCCGGCACAAAAAGCCAGACTCAGGACAGGAGGAACTGCGGCTGTGAGGAGCGAGCTCTGGAGCTGCCCGTGTCATCGCCATTTCCTTGCACAACTGCAGGCTGGCTCGCCTCGGGAGAGCTTAGGTCTTAGTTTTGGCACGAAAACTGCTCGTCACCTGGCGCAATGAAGTTAAATGAGGCACAGATGCAGCTCCAGGAACGAGCTCCACTCACGGTTGGACTCGATGATCTGGATGGTCCGTTCCAACCCACACGACTCCACGATCTCCTCACCCATGTGTGAACGCGCAGGGCGCTGCTCCCCGGCCCTGACAGCGCCCCCGGGCCCCGCCCGCCCCCTCCTCCCCGCATGAGGAGGAAACAACGGCGGTGGCGCGGCCCGGGGGTCCCGCAGGCCCGGGGCTCCCGCAGGCCGCGCTGCCGCCGCCACACGGGGACCGCGGCACCGACCGACCGCCCGGGCCCCGGCGCGCCGCCCCCTCACGGCGGGGGGTCCCCGCCGCCCCGATCTGCCCGCCCGGGCCCCGGCGCGCTGCTCCCCCCCCGGCCCTGCTCCCCTCAGGGCCCGGGGTCCCTCCCGGCCCGGCCCGTGACTCAGCGCCGCGGCGCCGCGCCCGCCCAGCCCTACCTGTTGAAGTGATCGACGACGCTGAGCAGCACCAGCGGGTGCACCACCACCCGGTCCACCGCCAGCTCCGGCATGGCGCCCGCCCAGCCCGGCCCGGCCCGGCCCGGCCCGGCCCCACTTCGCTCCGCTCCGCCGCCCGCCAGCCGCACCAGGCCCGCTGTCCGCCGCGCGCCCCGCGCCCAGCCTGCCCCGCGCCGGGGCGGGGCCACCGCCGCCATCTTGGAGAGGTCGTGGAGGCAGGACACCATCTTGGAGAGGTCGCTGGGGCCGGATGTGCTGCCGCCATCTTGGGAAGGTGCGTCTCGGCTGTCGGCGGCGCGGCTCCATCTTGGGGAAGTCGAGTCGCTCCGCCCGAGGTGAGGGGCGGGCCGGCGGAGCAGGGAGGCGGGCAGCCGGCGAGCGGCCCTCGCTCGGGGGGGTTTTCGGTGGTCCTGTGCTCCCCTCCTTGGACCTGCACCTCAGCGCGCCCCGCCGCAGGGTGGGGGGGCGGCTGCGGGGCCGGTTCCTGTCAGCGGGGGGCGGAGGGAAGCGGGAGTTCCCGCCGGTTCCACAGCGGGTCGCTTCAGGCCGCGTGTGTCCCGAGCCCCCTGGGACAGGGGTTCGGGGCCGGGCAGCGGCCCGGCTGCCGCTCCTCGGCACACGAGTGCGGCACTTGCCTTTCTGCAGTTGCCAGGAACGTCCCCCCATCACCGTGACTTTTCAAAAAATGAGCGAGCGGCCTCAGAATGATGGTGTGATCGTTGCCGCTAGACCGCAGGTTTAAAATGCAGGGGTGCTGCCTGCTCGGAGTGAGAGCACCAAGAGCACGGGCAGGGTGCAACATCCTGACCTGTGTGCTCTGCACTAACTCCTGTGTTTGTATCCGACCCCAAGCTGTGTGCTCTGCACTAACTCCTGTGTTTGTATCCGACCCCAAGCTGTGTGCTCTGCACTAACTCCCGTGTTTGTAACTCCTGAGCTGCTGCAGCCTGGGCTGGGCAAACTCCATCACCTGGCCTGTCCTTCCCGAGCCCCTGGAACTTCGTGGTTGCCAGTACTGCAGGGATAAAAGTGTGTATAAATAAGCAGGAATACCTATTACTGTTGGTATTTGCTTTCATCTGAGGGGGTTACCTTAGGCTAATTGGTTTTGTTTTGTTACCAAACCCAACAGACTTCAGCCTCTCTGCGTGTTTTTCCCGTCTTAATTCCAGCTTTCCTCAGTGTAAAGGAGAAACAGCCTGAACTAAGCGGAGTGCTTAAGCTGGGCTTTGTAGGAGGGGTTTTGCACCTCAAGAGTAGGAACTAGTGCACACAGAGCTTTTCTTTTGTATTTCTAACAAGAAAATAGAACCTGAGGCTGTTATTTCTGATTTCACTATGGAGGAGTTACTAACATGAAGAGTATTAGCAAATCCTTGAGGGACAGCCTTGCTGTTTTTAAAGCACTACAATAGCCCTTAATTTCTATACTTTCCCCACTTTATGTGTTTTTTGCATATTTCTCAGGTCCGGTGTTCTGTGTGAAATCTAAAGTTTTGTGTTGCTGTTTCGCATCTTTTAACGCTGAGCAGATTTCAGCAAAACCAGCATTCGTTTCCACACTCGACGAGAATCAGAGACCTCTTGTGGAGTTTTTTAGACGTTACATCCTTAAGTGCTGTTGCTTTAAAAAAAAAATCTGGGCGAGTTTTTAGGGACTTTTCCAGCAGAGGGAGATATCTTACCGTGAAATTCAAATATAGCCGGTATTCTTGTAGCTTGTTTTATCAATATACATATAAAACTCAATGTTCAAATTAACTAGTTCAATAAGTAATTTAGCTCATTGATTTTTGGGCATATCCTAAGTGCCATTACAAGCTACGGATATTTTAAATGCCATTACCTAATAGAAGGAATGTTTTAAGCACCTTTTATTGATTTTATTACTGCTTTATTTTGCTGTCTTGGTTTAAAATAATTTTAACCACTCTGTAATCAAGAAGAAATATATCGTTGGTGAAATACAGTCAATTTCCTAAAAACCTTTGACATCGTTAAATAAGGAATTACAGTTGTTAAATCATGTCAGGCAATAACCAAGGGACAGAAAAGATATAAAATTTGGATCAGTGGGCCAGCGTACCAGTGAGCTGCTCTGACCTTTGGCATTCAGACTCGTATGTGACAATCACACTTCAATTCTCTTCTTGGTTCGTACATCAGTCAGGAGAGATTTAAAATCTCAGCATGGCAGGAAGGTTGTGGAAGGATAACGGAGTATGATCTACAGACAATTAAGGGGCATTTTAATGACCTGCTGTGACTTTTTGTTAAAATTACTCTCTAACTTAAGACATTTGAAGTTTCATTTACTGGATTGTATTGCCAATAGTTTAGTGTATTGATGTTGTACACAAAGGAGTAAATTGAGTCTGCTCATAGGGATTTCAGTGACTTCCCTTCCCAGCTCTTTTGACTTGAGAAGATTATCAGTATTATTGAGCTAATCAGCTGGTACATGTAGACTGGGAATACAGGCAATATGTTGCTTAATCAAAGAATTGAGAAGTAAGTAATGAATGTTGGTACTCAATAAAAAACAGCTAATGAGTTGATTGCATTGATGTTTGATGTAATTTAACGTAGAGTGGCAAACATCAATACTTACCTATGATTGCTGAGCTGAAACTCAAAGTTTCGGGGGTTCTGCAGTATGTGAGCACCTGGCAACAGACCTGAGGTGGGGAGGGAGGGAGCGAGCTGCATTTTGTTCATTAAATGGAACAAGTGATTTTTTTTTTTTTTTTAAACAAACAAAACCACCCAACCAAACAGAAACAAACCAACTAAAACACACCCCACAAAACCCAAGACTTACACATAACTGTTGTCAGAGGTTTAAGAATAATTTCTGGATTGAAAAATAAGAATAGGTCATCGTAAAATAGTTTAAAAATCAAATTAATGATTATAAACGTTAAACCAACCTCTAGTGTTCCTTCAGTAATGACCTTGATAACCTGAAGTTGGCAGCGAGGAACCACGATGGTGTGTGGCACCTGTCAGTACTCAGGTTCTGGGGAGTTTCCACTTCTTTTGTCATGTTTTGACCCCTTTTCCAGCCCTGGCGATCACACTTGTACTTCAGGAATGTCGGACCTTCAATCAGGAATTAGTATTTGTCTTGAAACTGTGACATAACTAGATGTTTCAGAAACTCAGGTTTTATTCCTGTGAAATGTCCTGTGTTACGTTTGGGACTCGATACTTATTAGCTTGATGCCGTGTTCTCTTGGCAGCCACCAAGCGTGGTTTTACAGAGCCTCTGCTTACCAGCTGTTTTCTAGTTGAAGCAAGGCTGCCCTCCACCCCAGCACCGTGGGTGAGGGATGCTGCTGCCGCCTTTCTCTTGTCTCTTCCAATCTGTCGGTATCGGGTGGTGGACGGGGCAGTGATGGGAATTTGTAATGGGGAAAAACCAAATGGAGGTGGTTGTCTTGGCAGAATCGCAGAAGAGCCTGATCATCATACATTTCCTGAGCACCTTTGGTTTGTGTTTCCAGGCAGTGATGCTGCCAGCAGGTTTGCTGCTTCTCTGTAGCTTTCCAGGGTCTGTTTGTGATAAGTGACATCCTTGGGACTTTGGCTGCAAAGGATCCATGCAGCTGGGAAATACTGACGCCTGATACTTTGGACGCTAATTGGAAATGATGCTAATGAATGTACTTCTCTAATACTGTTTGTCTTTGTTTTTAAAGAAAAACCCTACTTTATTTTTCCTAGATTGGGGCAGGGGGAACCAAACAGTTAAAGAGGCAATGTCCACTTACCTGCATTTTCCTTGAGATGCCTTCTAAAATTTGTTTTAAGACCCAGTCAAGAGAAGCTAGGCTTTCTTTAGACCTGTTGATAGTTTGTCACATAATACCTTTGTACCACCAGTTTGAACAGGAAATAGATTTATTTCCCTATAAATACGTTTAGGTTTGTCCAAATAACCATAGTTTCCTGTTAAGATTTCCTTGGCCAGGCTGTGTCATAAACTGTTTTAGAAGGAAAGATGCTGCCTGGAATTGAACAAGGGTGATGCAAGCTGTGGAAGCACAACAGCGAGCCACCACAACATTCATTCTCATTTGTTTTGGTTAAACTGTAATTCAGTGAGGCGCTGATTCTGTGCAGTCAATGCATGATGCTGTAAAGAGTGTCCTTATCCAACTGCACTTTGCTGCAAACACCTCCAAATAACCCTTTTGTCCAAATATCTATTCTAGAATGTACTCTCTAAAGCAACTTTTAAAGCTGTAATTATCAATTGATTCGTACATTTTACAATATGATCTGTAAATATTTGTAATAATTTATTTCTTTGCTTCCCCATAAGGTACTGTTGTGATTAAAACATATGTATATAAGTTGAGCTCATGCTACTTACCATAATTTGGCTGTCTGTGAATATTGCTGTGGTTTCTGCCAATGGATTTTAAAACTTTTGTCCATACCTATGGGTTAGCTGGTGACTCAAATAATCCTATTGTCCCCACAACAGTGTCACAGTGGAATTTTGATTGGTAGTTTTTGGAATCATCACTTTCTTTAGTTAAAAATAGTCTGTAGAAGTATTGTCAACATCTAATGTAAATATGGAAAAATCTTTCATGTTTTATATTGTACACTTAAATAATTAAGTCACTGACCCTAATTTTTACATTTCAATACAGAGTGGTTTGCTTGTTTTATTCTGGCATCCTTGCTGCAGAATGCTTTTTGAAAAAATAGTGGAAACAAATGGTTAAAAAAAAAAAGGCACAACAGGTTCTAGTCATACTCATTTTTCCACACCTTGAGGACTAGCAAATTCTTTAATATGAGATTTTATTTGTACAAAGCAAAACTTCAAAACCACTCAAAAGCTTTCTTATTAACTGCTGTCAGTCCTGTGATTTACAAGGGCAATAAAGATCTAGAGGGGGCACATTTATCATGGAGTTCAGCACACCAGGAGCCATTTTCTCAAGCGGTAAAGCCAAGTGATAAAACGAGTTCTTTTGTTCTATAACCAAGACACATTCCCTATTTTTAAAAATGTGTGTGTTGGACTTCTTGGCTTGTAGCTTGGCTGTGTTCCTGTAATACATTTATAAATAATGAAAAATTGCTAACATGCAGATGCTGATGATGCATCTGGAAAAACAGACTGTCTGAGAGAAAGAAACTTACTTTTAACTTTGATTTATTCGCTAACTTTTTCCCAGTGCTAATTCTTGTGTGACTTTTTTTTTAAATAATACTTTTTAAACTAGAGATTGGTGTGGGGTGTGTGTGTGTGTTTTTAAGTGCTCATATACCTCTGCAAAGCTGAAAGAATTCTGGTTAGGAAGTGATTATAAATATTTAAAATAAAGAGCCGTGCTGCTAGGGTATAGTGCTATTTTGCAAGCTTCAGTTGCTTCATCTGTTTCTACACTTGTATTTGAGAGACTTTTTGAATGTTAGCAGATAGGAAAATTTAGCTTCTTGTCGAGGCCAAAATATTGATGGCTCATACGGGCACTTTGTTAACAGACCTAGCTCTGTGGGAGGGACTGATTTGCAAGGGTAAATATCCTTGTGTGTGAGCAAGGGGCTCAGAATCTAAGTGTAAATTGAATGTTACAAAAGTGAATTCTGTGTTTTTCCATGGAAAATGCTGCCGCCACCAGTCTCCTCCTGGGGAGAGCTGCTGTGCCCGGGCAGCCGCTGCCGCCAGCGCTCCTGGGCTGTTCCACAGGCACCTTTGAAAGAGAAGCAAAAAGTATTTGGTGATGTAATTTTGGGTATCATGATCTTTAATCGTTAACCCAAAAAATGTGTTGTGAAGTTGCTCTTGATGTTTTGGCTTCAGTCGGGCTGCTGTTGTTACACATGGAAGGACGAGTGTGAAAAGGGCAGGGGCATCAGCCCCTGTTCAGATGGCAGTGGGCACACACTGGGGTGCCAGGATAAATGCGCGGTGCTGTGGTGGTACCTGCTTGTCCCCGGGTTGTGCCAAGTGTGGTGCATGAGCTTGGGAGAAATTTTGGACAACAGCTGGGATTTTTGTTTGGCTGGTTTGTTCTTGGTTTCTTTTGTAGACGGACCTTCAGGAAAAGCCCCATGTAAGCAGATAGCGCTCACAGCAAAGTTGTCGCAGAGCTCTCGATAGTGGTGGTTCGTGCACCAAAACACCGCCCATAAGCACCAAAGGTGTATCTGCTCTGCTAGCCGTTCCTTGGCCATGGTCAGCAGCAGGTTTGTGGTTGTGTTCGAACAGGGCAAACCTGCAGTGGTGTTGTCAGAATAAGAAATGTGGGACAACACAGGTCTTGCCAAACCTGTTTATCGCTGCTAAGGAAACTCTCTTCAACTGGACAAGGTATGTGGGGGACAAGCTTTTAGTTCACCATATTCTACATTAAATCGTTTGGAAGTAGGGCTCGTACTGTTGTCACCCTCATCTGTATGCCTGTGAAAGCCTATTACTGAGAAATTAAAGAAAATGTTTCTTTGTGGCTGACTTGTGGTGTTTTTTGCAGAAGGAGGCAGCTCAGCTCAGCCCAGCCCAGCGCAGCGCCACAGTTCCTGCTGTGCCACTGGCACACTGCAGCTCTGCCGGGCCTCTCTGGCACTCCGCTGGAGCACAGGGATTTGCAGATCACTTTGCTGTCATTTTATTTTGGCACTTGAAATTTAACAAGAGAAGATGTAGTCTAGGAGGCCCACCTTCTTGTATAGTGCGTGTATTACTTCTGATACTTGTATTGCAAAACCTTTAGTCTCTGATATTTAAGGTCAGAATTCTTTTTTAAACCCTGGGGCCTCTTATACTGTAGTGTCTTGACAGACCCTAAAGCTTTGAGGAGAAGAAAAAAATTGAAATACTTTATTTTATGAAGCAGTTTTGGGGTCAGTTTTTCTAAAATGAATGCTTTTATGTTGGATAGTTTAAAGACCATCTGTTAACTGAAACCAACCGTAAGTGAAGTTGCAGTTATGTTTCCTATTAGTCTTGTATCTTTCCTATTAGTCATGTATGAAAGAATACAGAGACTTTCAACAGAACTCAAAACAAAAATTGAAAAAGCAGATGTTGGAACTGTTGGCTAGTTGCTTTTCTTTTATAGGAGCAAGTAATTATTAATGGATCGCAAAAATACTATAAGACTAGTTTTGTAAACTGTTACCTAGAATCACAGCTAAGGCGTATTTCTGATTATTGTATATTGCAGCTGGAATTGGTGTATTTCACTTGGAGACACTGAAGAGGATTTTAAAAAATAGATCATGAGTGTTATGTCTGGAAGCATACAATGAAAGATAAAATACAAAATTTTAAATAGTTATGCACTGCTAGTCTCTCAGGGCTCATTTATTATGTTGTCATGGTGAGCAAGGAATAAAAAAATAAAATAAAAAGGCTGTTCCTTGGGTAGTTGTGACTTATTGGTAGTTATCTTTTACAAGAGTTCCATGCTGACTTAAGTAAAGATCTCTGAGAAAAAAATCAAACTTTATTTTTCAAATAAATTCAGCCAAGAGCTCACAGCCTTCCATGACACCACACTGAATTATTATTAGTGTACACTGCTGTGAGAATAACACTCACTGCTGTTTAACAACAATGGCTTTCCATGGAACTTCAGAAAGTCAGTAGGAAAATGAAAGGCAGAACTGAGTGCTGAAGCAGAATTAAACCAGTCCCTCCTGGAGCCAAGATACTTTCATCATTACTTCTGTAAGGAAGAAGAAGAATTAACATGTTCTGTGTGTGCAGGTCCATATGATTTGGTTGAAGAATTCTTAATGGCATGTGTATGTTAAGCAGGAGGTTGTCTCTTGCCTGGATAAAATCTCTTTAAGTCTATTTCTTTCACTTTCTCTTTTTTCCATCCTTATTCCTGACATTTGACTGCAGGCTATGTGTACTTTTGTCTAGGTAAAGCTTTGCTTGTCATGGGGAGGTTCATTTTTTTGCATACTTGTGTTGTGATGGAAGGTAACGTGTTGCGCTCGGTAGACAGTGGGGTTAAAATCCCTGGGGTTGACCATGTCCGGGCTGCCAGGTGAGATGGGGCACACAGCCGGTGAGATGGGGCACACAGCCGGTGCTGAGCGGGCTGTTGGCCACTCAAAATGTGCCTGTAGGTTCCTGCACAGCTCCAGTGCTGTTCAGCAGCAGTTCCTGTTGGGTGCAGTGAATGTTTGCTTCAGGTATTTAGCAGCTTCTGTGTCATCTTGTCTGTGCCAGGCTGTGGACACTGGTGTGCTTTGATATCCTTTCCCTTGTTTCTCATGTGGAGATTACACACCAAGATATATTGATAGATATATTAGTTAGTAAGCCAGTAGGTTAATGCAAATAAAATCAGCTTTTTCACTTCAGTCTGGCCAGATACTGGTTGAAACTCTCACCATATAATCATGAAGAAAATGGAACAATTATATATATATATATATATATATATATATATATATATTTTTTTTTTTTTAAGCTTTAATTATCATTATTATAATTGTTTTCATAGTGAGGTGAGAGGAGAGTGTGGGAGATATATATATATATATATGTATATAAATATTAGAGAATGGGAAACTGAAGAGTTCGGGGGCTTCTGGAATTGAAGGGCCAGAGTCATTTAAATTCAGTGAGAGGAAACGTCGTACAAGGTGAGACAGAATCATTAAATGGTGAACTCTTAAATTGCTTTTATAACTGATAAGCTGACTGTTTTTCAGGATTTTTTTTTTAATAGAGGCATTCTTTACTGGTGTTGCATCGTGGAGACAATTACCCAAATGCTGTTTTCATATTAAAGCATTATATGCTGTTTGTTGGTGTAAAAATGCAGAAGGTTTTACTAAAGATTACACTCTCAGCTTAAGGAAAAATGTCTTTCTAGCTCATCCATTCTCAGATTCTGGTGATAGTCCTTTTAATTTCCCTTTGCTCATATTGGATTCTAGAAAAGGTTAATTAGTTATCCACTGAGCTTGACAGAAGAAGATTTTTTCTGAATATAATATTAAGAAATGTTCTGTTGGGGTATGAAGGTAACACCACAAGGGGGTACTATAATTTTATCAAATTTGCCTTGGTAAGTTGTTTTATTAAGGTAAAGTGATTACGGCCTGCAGAGTTAATTTTAATATGCTAATACACCACAGCAAGTTGGGAACTTAAATAAAATGATACAATTAATTTAAATTTATAGAAGGTAGAAGAGCTTAGTAAGGTCATCTGTATGTTATATTAAGATTGTGTATAGGCTTACCAGATTGAAAAGTCAGTTTTCTTAGCAGCAAGCTTTAGAAGATTGCTGTGTGTATTTTATTGACCTTTGCGTGAGGACATTAGTGTAGTTCTGTGAAAACTACATTATATGAGAAGTTTGTTTTTGTGTGAGGGAAATAACCCTTTACTCTCTGAGTACCAAGAGCTAAAGTTAGTATGTTTTAATGGTTTTAACAGCTGCGTGAAGGTGGAAATTTATTAGGACTTGAAGATTTTTTCTCCCCTCTGCCCCCAGTGGAAAAATACATCCTCTGGTATTCTTCTTGTAGTGACGTAATTACTCTTGATTACACTTTTGGACAAAATACACTAATATGACTTGCTGTTGGGCACATGGGTGCAGGATTGTGTTCTTGGTTTTGGGAAGGAGTGGCTGTTGCTCTTGTTTTGGTTTTGAAGGGAAAAATATCTGGGCTTTTGAACTTTTATGTCACTGCTGTGTTCAGATAATGCCTTCCCGAGCAATAGAAGGATAGGCTAGAAATGAATTTAACAGAAACAGGTGCTTTGAAAACAGAGCTGCTATATTTGGCCAGGGAAAATAGAAGTATAAAAAATAAAATAATAAAAGAATGAGGGAACTCAACGGAGTACAGTGAAGCAGGAGTTTTGGGAGACTAGTTCCAACATTTTGTTTGCATGCGGCATCTGGCTGTTGGGCTGTTACCCATCCAGGGCAAAACCGATGTGAGCAGCACCAACACCCCAGGGCAGAGGGGCTGGGGGCTCTGGCTGTGGGGCTGTGTTACCACGGTGCAGATGGGCTGGGAGCAGTCAGGGCTCTGGCTGTGGGGCTGTGTTACCCCGGTGCAGATGGGCTGGGAGCAGTCAGGGCTCTGGCTGTGGGGCTGTGTTACCCCGGTGCAGAGGGGCTGGGAGCAGTCAGGGCTCTGGCTGTGGGGCTGTGTTACCCCAGGGCAGAGGGGCTGGGAGCAGTCAGGGCTCTGGCTGTGGGGCTGTGTTACCCCGGTGCAGATGGGCTGGGAGCAGTCAGGGCTCTGGCTGTGGGGCTGTGTTACCCCAGGGCAGAGGGGCTGGGTGCAGTCAGGTCTCGGTGGTATCGGCAGCACCGGCATTGCAGAACCATCGGTGGCTGGCAGTGAATGAGCAGGGCTGCAGAGGGAGCCTGCAGAGCTGGTACCACTGCTCCTGTTATCTTTGGAGATTTTGATGAGGTCTGCAGAGAGCCAAGGTGGAGAACAGGAAAGAAATAACATGTCGGTAGAACACATTAGAAAATACTTTCTCATAATTTCTGCAGACGATAACTAATCTGTCATTCCTGTGATCCTGTTGAGTGAGTTTTACTTTCATCAAGAGGTTCCTGAGATCACCGTTTCCCCCAGGATACAGGAAACTAGGTTGCACATCAACAAGCCAGTAAGAGGCTAGTTTGCCAGAGACAATAATTGGCAATGATGTAACAAAATGGGATTTTCCAAATGCTTTTAAAGATGTTTTCAGTGGCCATTTGCAGTCTGTTATTAAAATCTACGTATAGCTTCTGTGTGTATCGAAGGGTATGCAGAACTGCCAAGGTCAGTGTTGCGAATCTGCTATTGATGCAAGGAGGTGGATGGATGAAACCCATAGTTATACAAGGATTGATCCAGGTTATAAGTAGAACCTGCAGGATTTCTTTTTTCTGAAATCCATGTGTTGTACAAACCCAGCAGAAATTAGGATTGTAGTGGCAGTGTCCTTACCAGCAGGACTCTCTCCTTTATCTATTTTGTAAGCCAAGCAAATAGCCGTTGCTTGTGCAACTTATTGAGTGCTTCCTCTTGCTGAATTGTTGTCCTTATGTGAGGAAATAAACAACTGATGTTGAGTGTGGCTTTTTGGAAGGTCATACATAAGGAGTCATCTCTGCAGAAAGCAGGTCCTGTTGTACTGTGAGCACTGTTTGTAATGGTTTCCAGAGGTCTGGCTTTCTCCTAGAAACTGCACACCAATGGAAGAAGAGTAGGGCAGGATTTTGTCTCCAGGGGTGACAAAACATTGTTGGTGCTGGTCATGGCTTTGTGTGCCTGGTTGCTGGCTTTGCATTGAAGATGTGCCCGAGGAGCATTGTCAGAACGTCATTAATAAAGCGAGGCTGCCTGTCTCAGTGTTCTGCACCTTCCACAACAACAGGAGGCTGATTGAAGGACATCTGAGTAACAACAAAATTATAGTTTCAGTGGGTATGAGTGTTGTTCCAGTTAGGAAGACTGTGGGCAAAATACAGCAAAATTGGGAGTTCTAGTAATAAGAATGTTTATTCACAGAAACTTGGAATGTAACTTCTTCCAAGAAAAAAAAAAAAAACAATAAACAAATGCATTCTAGATTTGTATAACAAATTATTGGTATTAAATTATCAAATTATATGCACAATTAAATTTTTATTAAATAAGAAATAATGTATGCAATATTATGTTAATCTTTTAAAGTATAACAAGTTTTTAACTTTAACAGCACCATGCGCTGTGCCTCTGCTTCTCAGGGGACTAATTTTAAAAGTAAGGCATTCAGCAATTGAAAAGAAAATTATAAAATTAGTCACTTGAGTAATTTAAATATGCAACTAAGCATCCCAACTGTGGTGATACCAGATTTAGCTGAATTTACTAGGACTGCTTAGACTCCATCATCCTAATTATTCCAGCTTTGTGTCAGACTTAAGAAAGCAGGAAGGCAGAATTATCTGTTACAGAAGTTTCTTGTGGTGCTGTATTACTGTGCTGTGTGATCACTAGTGCACTCACTGGCAACAACTTATTTCAGGGGTTTTTCCCTCCTAATTAGCAGAACGAAGGCAATCAGGGCTGTTCTATCATTGCTTCTCATAAGAGGCATGATGAGAGATATCTGATATTTGTGATGTTCTGTGGCACAACCATATCATAGGAGGTGAAAATATCCTACTTCAAAATGAATTGGCATATCCTACTTCAAAATGAATTGGCAAACATCTTTGGTGAAGATAAAGAGTTCAACAGTGAACGAAAAATAAAGGCAAGGCCCTTTATAAACTTTGAGTGATTAAGTACCTTAACAATAAACATGCACACTTGTGGGTTTTTTTTTTATAGTAGAGAGGGTAAGCAATAGGTAGAACTGCAAAGATGGATTTGTCATATTAAAAAAAAAAGCCACGAAAATTATTCTTGAGCCAGCTTTTAAAAGGGTAGAGTTTGAGCAAGATTGCTTTTATCAAGGCTGTAGAGAGGAAGGCTGTAGGAGTTATGACGTTATGTGATAAATGCTCCATCAGGACATTTAGTTGGATGGAAAGGAAAAGTTGTGTCCTGATGTTGGGCAGGAAGAGCATGCAGTTAGATTTGACGGAAGAAACAGAAAGGTGAGGAGGCTTGGATACCAGCCAAGTTGTTTGTGTGAACATGGTGATCGCTGTTGGTGAAGATGAGTCAGGAGAAACAAGGAATGCCTGGAAGCAAAACCTGAGAGGTGTGCCTTGGTAAAACTGAATTTGTTTAGATTGTGGTTGGACATACACATGAAAGGGACCGTGATTTCAGTTTGGACTGGGGAGACAAAGCAGGGGAAAGAGAAAAGAGATGTTGATCTAAACAACAGTTAAAATGATGCTCATGAGTGAATTTGCTTGAGGAGGAGGTGTATGGCTGAGTGGTTACCGCTTTCTGGAGCGCCATGTCTGGCTCTGGAAACCCAGCGCATCGAGAAACGGCCCCGGGGGCAGCTGGAGCTGCGGGGTTCCCTGGGAGGTCACCCAGTGCAGGGGGCACCTGCTTGGGCTCTGCCTGGGGACACACGGGCTTTGCTGTCTTGGGGAGGAACCAGGACAGGCTTGGCCTCCTTGTGCTCCCCAGTGGATCATCCCTGCAGGATGAGCTGGTTTTGTCTGTTCCAGGCTTGCTGTGACAATTGTGAGTTTTGCAATACTCTGCTTTTTGTTTTTATGTTTGAGGTAATGATTTTTTTTTTTCTCAGAACCATGTGTTTTGGTGTTTGTTTTGACATTAAAATGTATCTGGCTACCATGAAAATATAAATATATTTTAGAATTTTATCTGCAAGAAACTAGTTAAACCTTGCAAGAGGAATGATGGTGAAAATAAATGCATGACACAAGTGCACATGCAGGACTGTTTTCAGGGTAGTATTCATCTTAAAAGAAGGTTAATACACAACACTAAGATAAGAAACCAGAGACCAGTCTCCACCTACGTGAAGTCCAGGAGCTCCCTGCTGAGCTTTGCTCGACCAGCAGGTGTAGAAGTTATGTTAAATTGATTTAGTCTTATTATTTGCATTTGGATGAGTATTCAAAGGATGTAAGGTGTTTTTTTTAAAGGTATTTTGGTGATAAAAGGCTGAGAGTCAAACAGATATTTCTTCTTATTTTTTGGCATAACTTTTTTTTTTTCCCCCCAGGAACTGTACATAACAACCGTGTTTTCCACATATGGATAGAAACAGAAATAATCTTTGCAGCTATGGACGCTTCTTAATATTAGTTGAAGGTAAAGATGCGCATAGGGCTTCTGGTCTATAAAGAAGGTGAGAAAACAAATAAGAACAAGTGTTAATTCATGTACACAGAATTTGCGTCTGCACAGCAGGTGAAAATGCTACATTAATGCTGGAAATATCTGTCCTGCTGTGTAGTCTTCTTCCTTTTTATTACTTCAGTGTTTGGTTTCGTATGAATGCACCATACTTATTTGCGTGTTATCATGATGGATTCCTCTTTGCTTCTAGTTATCCATATAAACAGATGCTCCACATGACCTCAAAGTATTAAAATGAAATACTACAGTGAAAACATCTTGGTTTTCATAGTGCAGTGTATATATACATAAATATTATTTTTAGTCTAGGTTATTAATTGCACACAAAAATGCTCAATAAAAAGAATGTTGTTAAAATGTAATGTCAAACACTTCTAATTATGGCAATGTCAGAAGCAGGGTTCAGTCAGAATCTCCATGAGATTAAATTGAAAATTTTCTAGACCGTGTGACTCAAAGCATCTAGTGCTGTTGAGCACTATGTGTGAAAACAAATCCCATTAACTCCGTGTGTGGAGATGCAGAGCACGGTGCAAGGCGCAGCGCTGTGGGCAGGCTGGACGTCGGTGTCTGCGGAACAGCCTCTGGCAAGGCTGGTCTGAGCCAGGGCCTTCAGTTGGTACAAGTCGTCTCTGCGGGGGCAGGATGAAATTCCATCCTCCAGGGAGACACTTGGTCGTCCAAAACCACAATGCCCATATCAGAATTTTCTCCCTCTTCTGGCCCATGTTTCAGAACCCCTTGACTGTGGCTGTGGGACCAGACGGGGCTCGATGGCACCTCTGACCAATGCCTGTGTTCAGAAAGGGACTCAAATTGGGATCTGCGAATGTACAGGGGTGAAGAGTGCAGGGTTTTTGGGGAGGAACTTCTTGGTGATGAGTGCTGTCAGTGATGAAAACTGGAGCTGAATGCCCAATTCAAATTAGCCTCTCTTCAGTAAAAAAAGGTGTCTTGCCTTGGTCTCACGGGAATGCAACGATGGCATTGTAGCTGGAGCAGGACAAGAGGAGCTGGAGCAGCTGCTCTGCATGATCGAACTGTGCTGCTGCTGGCGGCTCAGCTGTGAGCTGCTGCCTGCTCTCTGCATCTTCCACTGGTTTCCAGCTCTGTTATTTTACTTTCTTTTCAAAAGAAGGGAGGCTAGTCTGGCGGTGGCGCTAAGGTGGGTCGCAGATTTGCCGTGTATCTGTCCAGGTGCCTCTGGCAGTGTGTCCATCCCTCTGCACTGCTGTTGGGGGTGTCAGGCAGGGTCTCTCGCCAGGGCTCTGCAGGACCAAACAAACAGAGCTGATTGGAAACCTGCCTTTGGTATAAAATACACGTAATACCATATTATTTTATGTGCTAAGTTTATTGAAGGATTGGATACAGAAAGATCTGCAGACAATGCTTCATTTTGTTTGTGTCCAAATTACTAGCTATTTTAAGCCTTTCCATATGAATAATAGTGAAATCTTGGAGATGTGTGTTCCAGGGATTTATTCTGTTCTGGTTCTCCTTTGGATCTGTAGTCATCTTAAGATATATGCTGTAGAAATAATTCTTCTTTTTTTTTTCTTCTTATGAGAATAACAAGGAAAAGAACATAAAATTTTAATTAATTTGATAATTCAGATTTACCATCCACAGAAATTCCCAGTCAAAGCTTGTCCTTCATGTGGAACTGAGTATAATGTATGTTGTGCTCTCTTTTGGTCTCTACATTTGCCTGCCTGTTTTGTTAATGCTATGTTATTCTCTGAAAGGCTCGAACAAAGGCACTGTATAAAGGGCAATATTTTTTTTAAGGGAAATGAGTGCAGTAAGTGGAAGAAGGGAGAGAGCACATTAAAAAAAAAAAAAAAAGAAAAAAAGACAAGCATCACATAAGTCATTTTAAGTTACTCTTCCAGACTGTTTTATGTGGCACTCACTTTTTTCCAGTGTGTTTTTTCTGATAGTGCTTTATGTATTTTACTTGACGCAGCAGGTACTTGGGATTTGTACTTTCATATATATGAATCATAAAATGCGCTTTTTATTCAAAATTGGTATTTTTACACTTTTATGCAGCAAAGTCGTGAATTGGCGTACTAGTACTTCAAACTGGCAGGTCAGTAAAGTGCAGTTATCGTCAGAACATTGACTGTAAAAGTGACATCATGGAATCCTCATTCTTTTTCAATGATTCCAGCAAAATTGCAGTTTAAAAGATCAAATCTGTGTGTGTGTGTGGTGTTGGTTATTTTGTGTGGGGTTTTTTTCCTTTTTTTTTTTTTTTCCTTTAACTGTAGGCTCTGGCCTCTAAAACCAGGTCTGTTTTCTCTCTGGCTCATACATTATCATGAGTAATAAGGGTTGTGCAGTGGGAGCTCAGCGAGCGCTGCTGGTGCTGGTGAGTGAGGCCGGGCAGCTCTAGTTCGTACTTCTCTAGATATGTTACCACTGCAGAGGTAGAAAGAACAGAAACTTTTTAATTACTGTAAGCAAAGTGATAGGCAGAGAAGCAAAGGCTGTTTTCATATTAGTACTTCCCTCTTCATAATGAGAATTAAAAAAAAATACAGTAGGGCCATGTCTATAAGCAAGCAGCACGAGAAAACCCGCCTCAAGGCAAAGAATCCCAGGCTGGAGTTGTGTGTGCAGAGCAGGGCAGGGTGGCTGGAGCCTGGGAAGGGCTGTTGGAGCCCTTGGCTGCTGGTCGGGATCCTTTTCCTCGGTTTCCTGATGCAAAGTGCTTCGTGTGAGCTGCCAGAGAATTTCCCCTGCTCCATGCAGGTTCCCTGGTGCCTCAGCTGTCGGTGAGTTCAAACAGTGCTGGACTGTGCCAAGATGTGTTTGGGCCTGAGCTTGCAGTCCTGCGCCAGGGTGCGGGATCCACAGCCGTTCCTCATGTCTAGGCCTTAGTGAGCCAAGCTGGAGATGTATGCTGGTATTTTAAAGT
Organism: Streptopelia decaocto; assembly: GCF_964273445.1. Lineage (NCBI taxonomy): Eukaryota > Metazoa > Chordata > Aves > Columbiformes > Columbidae > Streptopelia > Streptopelia decaocto. The sequence continues at coordinate 5,692,599 of NC_138666.1, read as the reverse complement.
ACTTCAAGTGCTTTACAGAGTAATTAGTTTAATGAGAAGAGTGGAGATAAATTAAGCAGCACGTGTGCTCGGTTATAGTTCAAATGTAAAGAAAAATTACACACTGGAGGATGGGGACGCAGTTACAGCTTCTGTAAGAAGCCTGCGGTATGTTTTTATCTTGAAAAAAGAAGGCTGCTATAAACTTAAGTGAAATGAATCTTGCAAGCAGAAAAAAGCAAGTTGTGCACATTCATGCTTGTCTTTTATTTTAGCACATACTGCAGGGTTGCTCACAAACCTGGAATTGTTCTGTGCCTTTTTCTGGGGAGGGCATGGGGGATAGTGCACAGGGGTAAGTGAAACCAAAGAATTTCAATCTCCAGGTCTGCTGTCCCATGCACAGGTACCAGTTACTTGTACAATTTATATTGTAACTGCTCAATAGATCAGAGCAGTTTGAATGGATACCAGTGGTTTCCTTTGCGTTGTTCCCCTACAAACATTTCCATTGAAACAGTCATCCTAAAATATGATCTGGCAACACCTTAGGTGAGGCTTGCACCTTCTATTTCCCAGGGAAGGGAGGGAAGGACATTTCCTTACTGCGGAGCCGATGGAAAGCTGCCTCCCTGCAGGTGTGGGGTTTGGGCTGGTGTAATGGACACTGAAGTGACCCCCGGTGCTCCCCAGCATGTGGCCAGATCCACGGAGCTGTTGTGCTCCATGGGCTGCAGGTTCCTGCAGTGCTCAGCTGAGCCTCACCTGGTGGGGACTGCGCCTCTGAAGAGCACGTAGTTAGCATGATGTAATTATTTTATTTTTTTTTTTAATGAACCAAGTGGTCAGAGAAATCTCTTGCATGAGTCAGTACACGACTGGTTCTGTGAAGCATTTGGAGTGGTTTGTGTGTGCAGGACGCAGTGAGCAGTGTGGTGGTGCTGGGGGAGCTGCAGATGCTGTGCTGCACCTCACAGCTTGGCTGCGGTTCCTGGCCTGCCAGGCAGAACCGTGCCCAGATAACACCCAGATGTGCTGACGGGCATGGTGGGGGGTGATTGTGGGAGTCTTCAGATCTGCGCCATCTTCATTTTGCTTGCTCTGTTCTCAGCATTTTAGAAAAGTTCACCTTTCAGGTCTGCAATGCACAATAAAATATTTAATAATTTAATCAGGAATTCAGATTGGGTCTAGAAATTAATCCTAAGGAGAAAACTTGGTGTCTCCCAACAGCTGAGCTGGCTCTTGGCCACGCAGGTGACCTTGGGACACCCCTGCAGCTCCAGAGACATCAGGTCCCTCCCCAGGCTGTGTCTGGAGCTTTCACTGGGCAGCAGGAATGTCACTCAAAGGCTATGTACTTTAATGAGGTTGTTTCTCTGCTAAGAATGAGTTAGATGAGGTAGCTGTCAAAATATGTGCTTCTTCCTCTTCTGACCTAAAAAGTCTGGTTTTTATTCCCTGATGCCATGGGGCCAAACTTTCTCTCTTCTTAGACTTCAGAAAGGAGACTGTGATGGTGATGCTGTGGTGGATACATTGAGGAATGTGTAATTAGCATCTGAAATCATCGCTTAATATCTTCATAAATTTATTTTCCTCCTGGAAAAAAGTGTTGATATTTTAAGCATTTTAACTGTTCCTGCTTTTTTTTTTTTTGCTTCCTTTTATGACATAAAAATTCAGTTTGCTGGTTCATTTTGAGCCTGACTGGAAGGGTAAGTTTGTTTATTTTGGCAGCTTAGCTGTAGATCAGCCAAGAGGAAAATGAAAAACTGCAGCCTGTGGACATTCTGCATGTGCTTATCGAAGTCCTGCTGGAGCAGGGATAACCATCTCTTTCACAGGAAAGAAAAAAGGTTGGAGGGAAGCCTCGCTTATTTGTTTTCTTTCTTTGTTTTTTACTGTATCAATTATGCAGGAATTTTGAATGTGACAAGTCTGTCAGTATCAGCAGTGGTGTAGACACACCCATGAACAGTCAGCTGTGGGTACACTCTGAAGTATTTTTGTCCAACAGAAGTTGGAATAAATATATTAAATATTTTTTTCTTCTTCTAATGTTTTGAAAATGACTTTAGACTGTGTATCTTCCGTTTGATGAGCATCAATCTAGCAGTGCATCAGAACACAGTAATAATTGCAGTAGGTTCCTTTTGTGGTGTTCCAGCTCCGAGCAGGGTGTGCATTCCAGCGGAGCAGGCAGTGCTGGTCAGGACGGGTGCTGCTGGGTTCTGCTGCTGCCACCCCAAACATCTCACAGGTGTTGTCAGTCCTGTCAGGGCCCAGCTGGGACGTGTGGAGGGTGCAGAGGGAGCCCCACGGCCACTGCTGAGCCGGAACCCCCTGGGCTGAGGGACCCGCTGTGTTCTGTTCCTCTGGCCTGACATGAGTGCCAGCAGCGCTGCCACCTGTAGAGCCTGGCACTTGGGAGCTGGCAGGTAAGTCTGGGGGAGTAATTCCAGCTTAATAGGATTTTTAACATCTGGAATGTGCCGTGTGCTACCACATTGGTGAGAGGTAGTGAGCAGCGTCGTTTTACAAATCCTCACTTAAATTTGCTTTGACAAAGTGCAGGGAAATAGAGCATCATCAAATATTTAACATTCAAATATTTTAAAGTTTGTTATTTATCAACTTTCCAACAGTTTTATCATTTTGCATTGTGCTTTATGTGCTGTTTATCACTGGGATATATGGGAATTTTTTCTTATGAAGGATGATGAACATTCAAAATCCTAATTCATTAGGAGTTGGTCACAGTTCAAATACTATTGCTATTCTGTTTTAAAAACAAAAGATACTGGGGAGGCAGGAAGAAGAAACTAGATTGAAAAAGTGAGGGACTTTTAAAATGCTCCTTGCTAAAAGGCATCTACCCTATCCTCTGAGGTCATGGGTATTGGTTTTATGTCAGTTTTTTCACAAATAAGCTATTATTTCAGTTATTCTCATCATACATGTACACTAAATACTAATACAATTCTACCTTGTGTATCTGAGAAGAAAAAAAATCTTATTCTTTTGTTTTGGGAAGGCCAGTGGCTACAGCTCTGGTGGATTAGCAGATGAGAAGCCTATTCCAGAGAAACAGCTCTTTCAGGAAAATTACTTTGACAGAAGAGTCTAATTCACGTGACCAGAATTCACATGCTTTAAAAGTAATGAGGGTGACTGGCTTCAGTTAAAAATAAATACACAAACCAAACCCAGCAGTAGATTTGGCTGTTGCTCAGCAGCCTTCCCTGGCCATGGGTCCGTCCTGCTGCTGGGGGGAGTGGGGAGAAGGAGTCACTGAGAAGCTGAGAAGCCTTTATTGCTGGAGAGCAGAGTCATCCCTGTCCTTTTAGGCAGCAGGGTTTGAGGAGCTGGGAGCAGCCTCGGCGCACAGGTGCTGTGTCCCGTGGCTGTGTGTGGGGAGCCTGCGGGGTTTATTGAGACCACCTCTGTGCATTAGGAGCACTGCACCCGCGATTGAGGAAAGTGGGCATTCAAGTATCAGACACAGCTGGTGGCATCGCACATACGACATCCCTGCGTCTGGTACCCGGTGTGCCCCGCTGTGGGTGGAGAAGGCTGGACTGGCAGTGCACTCCTGGACTGGAAGAAAGCTGCTGTATTTTCTTGATGTGTCTTTAAATCATTAAAAAGCCTTTGGAGGGGAGAGGGGATGAAAAATCTCTGGGAGAAGTGATGCTTTTGATGGTCTTTTCTTTGTGGCCAGTACGCAGCACTGAGCATCATTTCCCCCACTTCTTTTTGTCCTGGTAACAAATCCACATCGTGGGTGTAATGCTGCTTTGCTACTGTTGGTTGTGTGCCCGAGATAGCGCCTTCCCCGACTCAGGTTTCTGCTCTCACCGGGTGGGGAATGAGGAGACTGACAGCGCTGGGCTGCCCTGCCAGCCTGGGCCGACCTGGCCCAAGAAAAAGCAGCTTCACTGGATCTCATTTGGGACTCACCCCGATCGTATTTCCTTACACTGCACAAGTGTATCCCTCTGATCCTATTGCAACAGAATTCGCAGGTCATGATGAAATAAAAGCAAAATCTGTGTGTGGTGAGCGGTGGTGACAGCTGACGGGTCCGGGAATTTCCATGTGTGTGCTTGGGGAAAAATCAATTTGCAGAATCGGGACAATTTCCAGTGCAGAATTCGCATATAAACCAGGCCTGTGCTGTGGTTATTGGTGCAGGGCTGGTGACAGGGGAGGTGGCGTGGATGCCTTGTGTGGCGGTGCCGCCCCGGTGTCCCCAGGGGTGTCTCAGCGCTGGAGGGTGTCCCTGGGGCTGGGTGCGGTGCTTGGTGAGTGGTGGTGCCGGCGCCCGGCGGGGCTGCCCTGGCTGGGGGTGCCTGAGCCTTGCCGGGGGAGGAACGCGCCCTGTAGATTTCCCCCAAAGGAAACATGAGGAAAACATCTTGTTTTAAGAGAGATATTTAATATGCTTTTCATATTTGGAAAATAGTTAATGTCTGGGAATGTCCTTTGGCTCCCTGGCCAACAGATTAATATTACTTTTGATCTTTTTTTTTTTTTTTTTTTTTTTAATTTAGATTAAAAGTGATTTATCTGCAACAAAAGCAGCAGCAATTACTTACTCTGTATTAATGCTTAAGGTTGCTTTCTTTTAAACATTATATTTGGGAGGGTAAAAGTTTTTAAAAATAAACATGTTTCAAATTATTTTTAGATTAAAATACTTTACGGAGGGAGAGTTGAATTTTAGCATTTGAGCAGTAAACCAGCAAATCAAGACTTTGGGGAAAAAGCAGATGTAGAAAGGCCGAGCAGAAATGCGCTTTCCACTGACCACAGCTAATTGCGCAGAGTGCTTAACGATGGGGTGGTTATTGTGCCAGGTGGTTGGTTTGCGGTGCTGCCAGTGCTGTGCGGGGTACGTGCCGGTGGGCGCAGGGTGGGACGCACTAGCCATCGCGCGCGGGAACACCTCGCCTCTTCAACTGCAGCGTGGCTTCCCGCGGAAAGTCCGTTATTTCAATATATTAAGATATTATTTTAATATATGAACAATATTTCAGGAGTTGATAAAAACCTGTTATTGGCTTAATGTCTTTCAGTGTTTCAGTAACTGATAGCTTGCTTTAGTTCTTTAAAGCTGAAATTTTTCTTGCCTGCTATCCGTTCAAATATTTCTTTAAATAGTTTAGAGTCTGTTTGACTTCTGGATCTTAGTGTGAAAATAATGTCCCTTTTAAATTACTCCTTTGTGCATAGCCAAGAAACTCAAAACCATTGAAGCTGAATTTCAAATTCAGTAGATGTGATCATTGTTGAAGGAGGAAGTAGAAGCCAATTTTGAGAAAAACAGGTCCAGTAGTTTTAAATATATGGATATTTCAAGCTGGAATACTTGTCGATGAGTACTGGAACAATTCTAAGTTGGAAGTTTTTCTGTGATGTACATTAATTAAAAAGCAGAAGGCCTGTGTATGGGCATAGTCACCAGCAGCGCCGGGTCCTGGGCTGTGGGCGGCTGGAGCAAGCCGGGCTTCCCCAGCTGCTGTGGCTGGTGCCAGGATCGCCATGGCTGGTGCCGGGATTGCTGTGGCTGGTGCCGGGTCTGGGCCATGTGGGGACACGCTGGTCCCAGCGGCGCTGGCCGGAGGAGCCTCTCGCTCCACACTCTCTGCTCTGTCCCACGCTGATGGACCACGGCATGGCAACTCCGGGTTATTTTGCTTCGCTATACCTCAGGCAATACCTATCTATACGAAGGGGTGGGAAGATGGACAATATAGGCTAAAATAAATAGTCTATAAAATGCACAGTATGTGCAACATGCATGTGAGTACTTTCTGGCGTGTGGCTGCCTTGGCTGGTGTGCTGGTGCCAGGCCCAGGATGGACTCGCTCCCAGTTGGGCTATTCTGGGCTGCTGCACCTCCTCGGTTGTTTGGTAATACAGAAGGTATTTTGTGCTTCATGTTCTGTTGATACCTTTACAAAAGTTATCTGCACTGTCACTTGGAAGGGTTCTGGATGCACGAGCTCAGTCTAGACTGAATAAGCTTATTGTTTCCTCTGTCATGGCTGATGCAATTAGGGGTTTTGGTCGTCTTAGCCCTATCTGATGAAGGTATGTGGCCAGAGGAAGCCCATTTATTAAGCCATGAGTCATTTCTGGGTATCGAATAGTCTGTGACTCACTCGTGCATCGCTCTGTGATGCCATCCTTTATCTGCAGGGCTGCTCCGTTGAACTTCTGCTGGCTTTGAGACTGCCTTGGCACAAGGTTATCCAGGATGAGCATGTACATCAGCAGCTCGTTTGGATACAGAATAAGTTTTCTTGTTGTGGGTGATATTGTGCAGTTCTCTCCAAACTTGACCTCTAGGCTATGGCAGAGATGTTTTCCTTGTTGAATCATCTTTACTTTGTGTCATTCTCATCGCACACCTGATCTCCCTGTGTGGTTAAACCTCATTATCATTATGTGGGATTTGCTAGCAGAGTATTTTAATTAATGCAATTCCTGCAGGGTAACATTTTCTGTTTCGGGATGCTGAGAGTCTAAACCTCCAGGCCTGCCCACTTTGATACAGTTGTTTGTTCTTTTCATTTTTAGTGAACAAAACATAATTCCACTCATAATGAGTTTATGCAGCTAAAACTACCATGTTGCTGAAGGGGAAGGTCCTGTCACCTGTCTTTGCATCTGTATTTCATGTGTTACAACCAATATTATAACCAGCACATCAAAAATCCTATGTATGTAGGAAAGCTGGTGCCATTTCACAAGAGATGTCCTGTGTCTCGTGCTGCTCAGCCACCTGGGGCCTGTTTCTGGCAGGCCTGGGGGCTCCTTGTCGCGGTGTTTGCTGCTTTGCACTCTGGATGCGATAGGCTCGACAGTTCTTATAATTTGAAACGCCAGATTATTTTTCTTGAATCTACACAAACACCTACATTCCATTTTTCTGTCAAAGTCTGTATTATCATCTCTGGACTGTGAATACGATTAGGTATCAGGACGGTTCTCTGAAAAATAGCCTATAAATTTCTGTCCTGAAGTGTCTCAAGGTTTGGCAACTGGTTCTTCTGTTGTGGTTGTGTGTGTTATTTAAATTGTACATGTCCCCAGTCTTTGCAGGCAGGGACCTGCTGCTTCCTCCGCTAGGCGCTTCAGCACCACAGGTGTGAGGCTTCTGCTTCAAATCCACAGGGAGTTAAAACACATCCAAGAGAGTGCAAGGAGTTGTGAACACTGTAAATAGGAGCAGCAATAGCAGAGATACTTGAAACAGATGTTGTGGCTTCAGTTTTAAATTTGGTGACCGTTCTGGTAAAATACCTTAGACTCCTTATATACAAAATGGTGCTACAAACCTACACGGACCTGTCCAACTTGGTGGCTGCTGCTTCAGATGGTGGTGGTAACCACGCTGCGTCACAAGCTGTAGAAACAGGTGGTGAGGCCTCGTTGTTTTGAATTTGGTAAAAACATACCATTTGTGTCTAGGAAAATGACCTCAAGGAAGTGTCAGTGAAATCTGCTTGTCTTCATAGGAATATGCTCTATTTCCAGCAAAAGGGAATTAGGCTCTTTAAAAAATGTTTTTGGAAAGTTCAGAAGCAGCTGCTGCTTAGTGGTGTGTGTGTGCAAATCCAGAGCACCTGTGTCCCTGTGTGTGCAAATCCAGGCTCCTCTCACCAGAACGCTGCAGAGCCAGCAGGCCTGGGGTGGGTGGTGGGTGGCAGGACATGTCTGGTCCACGGCAATGCCCGTGCTGGAATATCCATCCCTCACAACTCGGGCTTTTATTCCACCAAGGTCATTACTTTCCACCCCTTAACGCAGCCACAAGAATGTGTCCTCTGTTGTTATGGCCAGGCTAGTGCAATGTTGGAGGAACCTCTACTTTAAGGGTGGAAGGAGAAGGAAACTTTTCTTACCGGGTAATATTAATTGAACAGCACCCAGGCCTGGTAAGTTACAGACAGATTTTGGGATGCTGACTTCTGCTCAATGCTTTAGAGAATATAAGTTATGTGGTTCAGTGATTTTAATAATGGCTATTGCCACTGTGCTTGGGTGTGAAAATACACCTTCTGTCGCATGTGCTACCTTATGAAGTATATAAACAGGGTTTTTCATCTGCTTTCCATTTACTGTTACATTTTGTTGTCTTTGCCATGGGCATTTAAAACTGAGATGTTCTAAAGAGCCCTGCATGAAATTTTAAAGAGACTGGACCTTTCATCTGTGCAACAGCAGGACACCAGATAGATGAACAGGAAAGAAAGAGAAATTGTTTTTGAAGAAATAGCAAAAAAAAAATAACAGTAGAAGCAATTATTTTATCAAAGGTTTATTTTCTTTCTTGCTTTTTAAAGACCTTTCCTCGGTTGAAGTTGGCTGACTTCTTATGTATGTTTGATTTGTGGTTTTCACAAGGTCCAAATGAAAAATGTCAGCTGGAAGATGTGTATTGTTAATGAGCAATCACAATGGCACCAGTGATTGCAGTGAATTTTGGTGCTCAGAGAATTGCAAGACTCTGGTCTTCTGTCCTCAAAGCAGACACATGTTTCTCTTTCATATTTCAGTCTGTTCCTTGACTATGGACAGACCTTTTCAAAGAGTAAGGATGGAGTTAGTCTTTGTTTGTTGTGTTCTTGCTTGTAGTGAAATAAATTGTGTTCCTTATGATAAGGAGCTAGATTATGATCCATCAAGCCCCTCTTTCAGGTCATTACGCAGTAATCTCCACTTAAGTTGCCATGGTTGGTGCTGGTGACCTGACTGTGAGAAGTTCAATATTGTATTGCTGGTTCCAGGTCCTTTCAACTTGCTGCTGGTTTTGATTAGTTTTCCTTCTACTGAACTGTCTCCTGCGCGTTGCTCCTCACCTCACTGGGAGATGCTCCCCGAGGCGATGGCAGCTCCAGCCAGACCCCACAGCTTGGCTGGGTCGGCACTGCCTCGTTCCACGTGTGCAGGTAGAAAATCACTTCTGTTTTAATTTAGATGGTGTTCTGGTAGGAAGGAAAGTAAAATTCCTCTCTTGTGTATTTATTGTATGACAAGCTGGGAACAAACTGCAAATACTGCTGGGTTCTCCCAGAACTGCTCTGGAGCAGAAGGGTTTAAGGAGAGAGCAAAGCCACCAGCTGTGACAGCAGAGTTGCAGGGAGGAAAGTATTAATAATATATGGCGCTGGTACTGACAGTTGAGCTGTCCCGTGCTCGGATGCCGATAAAACCTCATCCTGGAGGAGCCGTGTTGGCCACAACATGCAGGACCTCAGACTCCATGGTGAACAGCTTGTTCATGATGCGGAAAACTTGGAGAAATCAAAGATGTGAATAAACATATCTCATATTTCTCCTTGTCAAATATGCATACCTTGTATCAATTAAATGGGGCAAATGGGCAGAGAAGGGTTTCTGAACTGCTGGTGAATATTGAACCTGGGATCTTGTTTGAATTAAGGTGACGTCTGCTGGGTGAAAGAGATCTGCAGAGATATATAAGGCCAAAGCTTCCAGCGGTCCACACTGTCTTTACTGAAAAGCATATTTATATCTTCCAGACTAGTAATTAATCACTCGGTAGGATTTTTTGGGACGTGCATTCACAGAAGATCTTTTTGTACTGCCAGGAACCAGAAAGCATGGGCACAATTAAAACACTGATTTAATTTATTACATAGAGGCATGGAATGGGAATGTTTTAAGCAAAGTTGACAGGCCAGGATTTCAGAATGACCTATTTTTTAAAAAATAGAAAACAAATGCTGCTCCTTACAAAAACTAAATTACATTAATAGCAGCTTTCTAATACACCACTGAGAAAGAAAATAAAGCTTTTGGCATTAATTAAGATGTGAAGAAATGGTATAATTTTTAAAGAGAATATATTTCAAAGTTGTCTATTTATAAAAACACAAGATACTGCCTTTTGTTGAAATTCATTTTAAAAGCATGCGGCTCTTTTGAAAAATTAAAAATAATTACTGAAAAGCTTGTGTATTCTGATAGTTTCCTCTTCAGTGAAGCTCAGGAGTCAGCGCGGCTCCTGCAGCCGCAGTCCCTGCGCTGGTGTACTCGGTGTTTCCAGGAGAGTCCTCAGAGCTGCAGGATGGGAAGGAGCAGAGCGGCTGCTGCGTTCTGTGTGCACTGGGATCCCCAGGGGCTCCCGGGCCCACGGCCACGGGCTCAGGGGCTGACCTGGCCACCCTGTCCCATCCCAGGCAATGCAGAAAAGCATACAGCTTTCGAAGTGAAACTCGTGTCGTGCTCCTGTCATTTGTGTTCTGTTTAAAGGAAGTCTTCACACTTAAAAGAAATTAGTAAAGCCTGATGCAGCAAAATCTGTACATCACAGCAGCAAAAAAGGATGCTTTTTCTGCAGTAAAAGCTCCTGAAACATTCATCAATTTCCTTATGACTTATGAGTTTTATTTTTGTTTCTTCCTTTGCTTCAAATATGAAACATAAAGGTCTCATCAAGGCATAGTGTTATGCAGGAGATAGACTAATTACAGCTTTAATTTGCTTGCATCCAGTTGAAGCAACTCAAATATTTTAAATGTAGAATATTAACTTGCAATGTTTTTGTGGTCTTGATGGCCTTAGTGTTCTGGAAAATTACATTGCACTGGAACATCAAGTAGCTTGAAGTCAGGGCTTGGGGCAGGGCTGTGCAGTGAGTGGTCACCAGCTTTGTGTCACCACCATCTATCATCAAAAAAGGCTTTTGCTGTCTGGCCCTTTGGAAAACTATGATAGTGTCATCTGAACACCATTTATCAAGAAGGTGGACAGCCCTGGATAAGAATACATTGAAGATGAAGATGCAGAATCCTTGATTGTGTTTCCCCTGCTTCACAGATCCCTTCTCATGATGTTGGCAGTGATGTCACTTCACGCTCTTTTCTGCATCTGGGCTCTGTCATGTGTTGTCACACCCTGTGGTGCCCGGGACGTGGCTGTGGCCACTGCACACGTGGGGCAGCCTCGGCTATGCCTGGTGCATGGTCACCGTGGGCCAGTGAGCCGGCGCAGGAATGCCCGGCAGGGCTGTGGTTTTCTCCCGGCGGTGCCTGTAGCTGGCTGAGCTGGAGCTTGGGCCCGCTGGGCTGCTGTCCATCAGGTGCCCCTCATGTGAGCCAAGACTGCGTTGTCTCTGCACATTCACAGTATTTCTGTGCTGTGTAAGGAGCAGCAGCACTTGAATGCGTAAAGGATGCCTGGTGTTGCCAGTCCGCAGTGTTTTCTGGTGTTCTAACAGATATCGCTCTCTGGCTGCATATACAAAAAGAGGATGAGACAAATTCTAGATAAGCTATTATCCAACTTTTCATTTGACATTGTGCAAGTACCTTCCTTTCCAGTTTGAGAAATACCACTTGTTTTGAAAGCTGTTATCATGTGTCACCTTGGTGATCTGTGAATTAATAGAAATGCGCTTCCATTTAAAGTCACCTACATGACCTTAAATAAAGTTTAAAATAATTGTGTGATCATTGCTTGGAGACATTATGACATGCCTGTTGTGGAGACTGTTCTTTCTTGGAGCTGTGTGTCATGTTTAGCAGGAGTGCAGAGATGTGCAGGTGGATGCTGTGCAGGGCTGGACGACCTGATCTCTCTTGGCCACTGCAAACCCCTCTGGAATATTGTCCATTCCTTGGCCTGGCACTTGGGCAAGGACGCTGGAAATCCAGGAAGGTGATTAAATACATTGAAAATTTATCTTACGATGACAGTTTAAAAAAAAAAAAAAAGTCAAGTCTCTTATGTTATCAAAAAGGCACTTAAGAGGTGACTTGAACATGGTCACTAAGTGCTCACACATGCAAAAGAAGTTTGAGGATAGAGAGCTCTTAAAAGTAATAGAAAAAAGTATGAGATTTAGTGAATTGAATTAAAGGTAGACAAAAATTTGACTAGAAATAATGTCCATGTTAATCAGGCAAGGTGATTAATCACTGGAACAGCTTAATGGCCATTCTGGTGGGTATTTTAAAATCGAGATTGGATGATTTTCCAAAAGCTGCAGTTCAAGTGCAACTATTGAGCTTTAAACTGGAAGTAATACAGAAAATTCCGGTGGCCTATATTATGTAAAGTGTCAGCTCAAATCATCACACTACCTAGAGTCCTATGAATTAATAAGGCACTTTTGTTTCTGAATAAACACGACCTCTAATAATTTCCTGTTGAATAATTCAGCAGTTCTACCATCCAGTGAGTTTGAGATGACGTTTTATGCCATCACTGTGAATTGGCTGAACATGGGATTTCTTCAGTGATGATCCAAAGTATAGAAAATAAATGATCATGCAATGACCTGTCAGAAAAAATATATTTTAAAAAAAATCCTTGATGTTTCTGCCTTTTTGTGTATCCCTGTCCATTCTTCTTTTAAATCTGCCATGCTTTATGCGACTGTGGCTCCCCATGTCAAACGCAGTGTTATGCAAGGCTGGAGTGACAATTCCAGCTTTAATTTTGTTGCCTTTTGTGAATGTCACAACATTAGCGTTGTCTGTTGTATTATTTGGTGTTTACCATATCTCTGTATGTATGTCATATTAGTTTAATGATAGAGAGTGATGATGGGATAAACTGCTAGGAAGTGAGAGAAGTGACAAAGGAGATAAAGGGTTTTCATTGTAATAAACTGCACTCTAAAGCGTACTGTTAAAAAAATGCTCCTCTCGCTGAAATATGATGCAATAGAGAGTGAATACAGTGAATTATGGTCACAAAGATATAACACCAAAGAGTGGCTGGACTGTCATCCTCGATCAGAGGCATACCTTTTGGAAATGACTTTGAAGGTTATCTTGGAATAGCTTTCCAAATTGACTTTACATTTCACGTGCAGAGGAATTGATGGATGGATGGAGAGGTAGTCAAGGAAATTAAATGTGGGTGACCATCTGCATGAGCAGAGATTTTTATACAGGGTAACACCTGACCTATTTATTTTTATCATAACGTGATTACATATTGTGCCCAGAGTTCTGTAATGAGGGGAAACACTGTATAGCTTTGTCTCTTCCAAACAAGATCCTCGTTAGTCTGGTCCTGCAAACAAGGTTCACGTGCTGAGAAGTTGCTACGTGAGATATTTCCACAGATGCTCAGAGAGCAGGATGCAGATCTCCATCAGGGTGGTAATGCTAGTCAACCTAACATCTGTTATTGGTGAGGGGAAATGAGCCGTGGTTTTTGATCTTCAGTGTACTTGTTTTCACTGAGAAGGTCTTGCCAAGGCACCTCTGCTTTAGGAGACGCTGCCGTTTGGGATGGACCTGGCACTGACCATGGCCAACAGGCTGAGGGGATGGTTCCTTTTGGGTGAAATGGGAGATCTCTGGTTCCGTGGATGACTGGGGATAATGGGGCCAGCAGAGGGGCTGCCGGTGTTTTCTCTTTTCTGAAAACAATTGATTCAGATGCTCTCTTCACTTTGGTTGCTTATATTTATTTCCTCTCCTCTTTCAGATTTTCCCATTTACTTTCCAGTTCCTTTCCTTTTGTACATGATTATATTTTAAGCACACAAACAAACATATGTATGTATGTTTTTCTGTGACAGAGGATCTGCTTGATTTTTGGTCAGATATTTTTCTTTTCATATTATTTTTATTTTGCACAAATGCTGACCATGTGCAGCCGAGGTGCCGGGTTCTGCTCGCTGGCACCTGCCGCTGTGCCTTCCGTGTTTAACCTGCGCAGCCCTTCCTGTGACACCTGAACACATTGATTTAAATAGTTGAATTAAAGCCTAACACGGAATGCATGTTTGTGTACGTTAAATGCAATATTAATGTGTTCTTGGTAGTGCTGTGCTGAACATGGCTGGTTCTCCCTGACTGCACACTGGAAATGCTGGAGATACAGAGCTAAAAATAACCCATGGCCATGACAGCGCAGCCTTTGCGGTGACAGCACAGCCAGATCTGATAGGAAGGAATGAATGGATGAAGTAATGACGCTTTAATTTACAGATCAATCCAATGTGATAAAAACAATGGAGAGTAAACGTTTTTCAAACTTATAAAAATAACTGAGTTTTCAGAGCAAATTTGTCTGCAATTTAAGGCTATTTAAAACAACATGTACAGAGATCTTTACATTGGAATTTGAAGGACTCTTTCATTTATGAACTGACCAGATAGATCTTAAAAAATGTATGAGAAACCGCAAACAGATTTTTAAACCTGTTCCAGGACAAGTAAAATTTTGGTATGATTTACAGGTTTCCTAGGGGGAATACTTCACAGTGCAAGTCTCTGTTTCTTCTGGGACTTTAAGAGGCATTTGTTATACACGTTTCCGTATTTTAAGAAGCAGGTATTATTCCACGTACTGGTACCAAATGGTTTTGTCCTGAAATGGGAAGAGTTTTATTGCGCTGTTGATGTTGGGGTCAGGAGGCCAGGGCACACCTGTTTGTTTGGTGCTCGGTAAGAACTCCGTCTGTTGACATCTTTTTAGATTTATTCACACACTGGAAATTGCAGATGACAGTTTCTCGGACTTGCTTTTGAGATTCATGGTTTGCAAAGTTTTTTTTCTTAATGAGCTGTTAATTCATAACAGTATTCACTGGTGATGGAAAATAGAAGTCTGCTGCTTTCCAAGCTGGTTTGCATTCAGCTGTAGTTTGCAATTTCTAAAGAAAAGGATTTATTCACTCCTGAGATTTGTTTTTCAGATCTCAAAATTTCCTAAGAAGAATTTTTTTAACTTGCTTGTGGTTAATATTTGCACAAACGTGTGCAACATCTGACAGTAAGTAGTTGCACGTGCATTGTTGCATTTTCATACGTGTGTTATGTTACATGTAAACCCCACATCCGTGCATCCACGTTGTCAGTATTGTTGTGCTTGTGCATTCGTATGTGCACGTGGTTTCATGTGGGCGAGGGAGCACGTTCCCTGGACTCTCACTGGGGACACTCCTGCAAATTGTTGGGGGTGTGTGCAGGTTCGCAGCAGCATGAGGATGATCACAATAATTTTTCATCACTTGGCAAATCGAGAATCTGCACAACTCTCCCTCTCTTGTTGATTTAATGAAAGCTTGGGCTTCAATATGATGGGCTTTGGAGGGTTATAGAAACCTAAGGAAGTTCAGTGGAGGGACTTGCGATAGCTCCTCAGTGCGAGATGCACGACAGTTAAAGCTGACAGTGTGTTGTGCAAAGTGCTGCAGGTAAAACAAAGTTCTGTCCCTTTCATGTTGATTTGTCTGAATTTTAGACATTTAGATTATTTTTAGACAAAAATGACTTGTGACTTTAAAGTGATCTCGATGGTTTGCTTTTGCACTGTAGTCCAGCATGGTCAGCATGTGCCCAAGCAGGATCACGCACAGAGTGAACAGATGGGACACGAGCTGGTGTATGAGTCCCTGCGGCTGAGCTCGGTTCTGGGCAGGGGTTTGGTTTGGCAGCCGCCTGCGCTGCCTCTGCAGCTGGTATGAGCAGCAGGGGCTCAGCGTGCAACACGGGCCGCGTGTGGAAAGCCACAGGGAGACACTCCCACCACTGCTGGGGTGATGGTCGGTAAAACAGAGAGGTTGTGAAGAGAAGGAGCAGAGAAGAGGCGGCTAATGGAGGCTGTGGAGATGTACGGTGCGCTCCTGGTGATGGATGGGGAAATTAGCTTTGCAGGAACACTCCAGACAGGCTGCGAACAGAGCAAGGGAGCATTTGTCAAGGACAGAAAAGAGGATGCTGCAGTAATTGAGAAATGTCTCTCTTCTTCAGACTAGGAATTGAAGGCAGCACTCCCCTTGAAATTCACTCTGGCTGTGTGGGATGCCCCTTCCTTTCAAAGTACTCAGGTTTTATTCCTTAAAAATGTATATGGTTTGGTTATAAATGGCAGTATAGGTCCCTTCCCTTTTGTTTGCTTTAAGACACCCCTCTGCTGCATCCAGCCTGGGATGGTGTGGTCTGCTGGAGACTCACAAGGCCGTTTTTGGTTTTGTGTATTTTGTAACCACAGGAGTAAAGTGAACAAATACTGTTTGCCGCTGCAAATGTTCAAATATTTGATGTATGGCAAAATATGTCAGAGGAATGAGCGCTCCCAATCGCCCTCAGTAGCCAGGTACAGCAAAAAGCTCTCATGCCTAATCTTTCATTTTTTTTTTCTGCTCAAACATTTTATTCCATTTTACTTCTGAGCAACACTAAACATAAACAGTTTCACAAAGTAGTTTCTTTAGTAGTGTAGAAATAAAATTGACGTGAGAAATTATCACTCAAAGCAAGCACTGGTTTTGTAACTGTGCACGAGGCCAAGCTGCAGCTGGTAATGGAAGGTGTGGGATGATTCGTGGTGCCGGAGGTGTGGAGATGGTGTTCTGTGCTCACACCAGTGCCTAAAAGAGAAGTGGGGCAGCAGGTGCCCAGCCAGACCTGTGGCCAGCGCGGTGTGTCCAGCAGCCTGGAATGGGCGAGCGCAGAGCTGGGCCGGACCTGTGCGAAGGGTCCCCGCGTGCACAACTGCGAGCGCACACATCAAAGATGGACAGAAATAGCAAAGAAGCCAGAGATAAAAAGGACCATAAGGCTGCAACAGTCCACAGAGATATTACATGTTTATAGCGGGGGTCTGTGGGAATAATGGGTGTTTATAAATGAGTTCAAGGGGATAATGTGTATTGAAATATGAGTCCGGAGGGAGAGTGTGTATTCAAAAACTATCTACTGTATATAGCATAATAATCCCAGTATTTCATAAACTCGTAGGAAAGTATTAAATAAAAATAAATTACAAATGTCTGTGGCTTGATTGCAAATCATTTCAGAGAAAAGGAAAAAAAAACCCACCTTTGCAAAATGTGGAAACCATCTTGTGTTTAAACAGCACCAGAAAAAAAATTATAATTGTAAAAAGTAAATGTCAGTTATAGTTATTACAGTGGCCATGTTGTTTCCAATAACAATTTGGCATTTTATTTAGTCTGTAACAATCTACAATTTAAATTTAAAATAAAGATTTTTCTTTTATTTCCCTCTGAAGTTGTGTGCCAAGCACAGCAGAGCAGAATGTAACATCTGTTGATGATTAAAACAAGCTTTCCTATGGGCCCTGAATACAAAGTAAACATGGATTTTATCCATAGTCAACAGCATTTACAAATGTAAAGGGAGGAAGCTACTGAGTTTTTGAAGAATGAGCTGTGAGAGAGGAAATATAAGTATGGGGACGGCAGATGGCGATAATTAGTTCCATATCGTGAAAGGCTTCTATTAAAAAATCGGACAGAGTCCTGTATTATGCTGCTGGTTTATTAAAGCGCCCTTTCTTTGCCGTCTCCCCTGAGTTGAGCGGTGCCTTCGCTCTGCGCTGGCTCTGCCGTGCCCGGGATGCTGGCACTGAGCACGGCCGCTTGGAGCACACGTTCCCCGCTTTGCCCTGCTGCCCGGGATGCTGGCGCTGAGCACAGCTGCTCAGGACACACATTTCCCAGCTTCACCCCGCATAGCACCAGAAATGGTTTGCTGGCAGTGGGCAGAATTTGGGAAGAATTTGTTGCATGGACCTATAGGCTAGTAATCTTGCATTTTATTTTAATTTAGATTTAGGGGCCAGGGTGTCAAAGGTTAAAGGCTGCTGTACCCCAGCAATGCCCCTTGTCTCCAGCTTTGCCCTGTTTAATCATGTGGTGCATGATTCCTACCTCTGTGTCCAGCTGTCGTCGCTGAGAGCTGCTTCATTTTATCTCTTACTGAGACAAAATGCCTTTTTGTGCTTCTAGTCTGCATGTTCCTTGTATGGTCTGTCTGCACGTGTTACATTACTCAGTTTCGCCGTATTGAACAGCTAATTATTACTGCTGGAATAGTTTTGTTTTGTAGGGCTTTGCTCATCCTGTTTGCCTTGTTTTGTCTTGCTTTGGTTCCCCCCCCAGTTATACTTATTGTAGAGTACATTGAGTGAAATGTCAAAATGCAATTCCAATGTGCTGAGCTGTACCTGCTTCCCAGGGAGAGGACAAAGCTCCTCCAGCCCCAGGGCCGAGCCCCAAGCTTGCACAGGAGCTTTTGGACTTTGGCTCCAAATCTGGGCTGTTTTCACTTTGCATCAAAAGCCACTTTTTAAATTGTTTTGTTTTCTTCCCACAATCCAAAGGGGTTTTGTAGCATTCTGGCTCATACATTATTTTGTAATTCATTTCAGTTTTTAATTGCAATTTCTTCTTTCCTCACTTCCATACTCCTTCAATTTTCTTTCTAACTGGAAGCTGTTATAGCCGAACTCTAAGCGCAGGCGCCCGCGTAAGCGCCTTTGTAGCCCCATACAAACGCACAGAGTGTTAATGTGGCGCTCACTCTCTATTTCTTTTTTTTTTTTTTTCCCCTTCCGTCATTTTATAATTACCTGAGGTGGTAACAGCTCTTAAGAGCCTCGTCTGTCACCCTGGAACCAAATGCTTTTCATTGAAAATTAAGGAGAGGCTTCAAAAGTTTTAGTTCTTTCAGCAATGAAACATAACAGTCCTCCAGTAGAAAGGGTATGTTGCTGATGGATCCCATTACACCCAGTAATGTGGGATGTGAGGATGCTTTTGTGCTGAAGAGGAAACGTGGAGGCTTGTGCTGCTCCCAGCCGTGCGAGCCGGGCTGGAGCGTGGCCATGCCTGCGGGAGCGCCGTGCAATTGATTGCAGGGGCTTTGGGGGCCCGGGGTGTGCGGGGCGGGTGTGCGCCCTGTGTGTGGCTCCCACCCTACACGGGTCCCCCCCTGGTGGAGCTGGGTGCTGTTAACCATTGCAGTGATGGTGGGAAGGTGCCGAGCAAGGACGTGGTTATTCCTGGATTGAAAAGGAGGTGATTTGTCATGATGATGTGAAAACCATGCAGGACACTTAAATTTAAAATGCAGAAAGAAGAGTTGCATGGAATTCAAAATTACTTTTAAATTGCTGAAAGAATGTATGGGAAGAGTTTTAGGCAAAATAAAACTAGATCAAACCAAAATAAGCATCCAGATCTGCTGAGACATATGTTTTGGGCAGTTTTCCTAAACTCATAGCAAAGTCTTCAGGTAACAGATATTATACTTAAATGTCCAACTTCAAAGAGAAATGACTGCAGAAGCAGCCTTGCTTTTACTTTTAATTAAAAATTTGAAAGCAGTACCTGAGTGGACCTCAAAAGTTAAAAAGCAGACGGCAAATAAAATGTTATGTGTTTTAATGTCTTTGAAGTTGAAGTCTTACAATTGCTGGATCCCGTTATCTTGGGTTTTGCTGGCGTTGGTGGTGGGTGTCCTGCATCAGGCTGCTGGTGGAGGGGCTGCTGGAGCAGTGGGGGTTGCAGAGGGCTCCACAGGGTGAGGGACATACCGTGGATGTGCTGGAGCTGGATGAGGTTCCCACCTCATCTGTGGGGCCGATACAGGATCCTTTGGGAGCTGGATCCCAGTCCTTCCCCTGGAGGACCCGTAAGAGGAGTGCCCAGTGTGCTCTTGCACTGCCGCAATTAGTCATTGATTGTGCTCTGTGACGCTGTGTGCGGTAGCACCGTAACTGTACTTGGCCAGTTTGCAGCGGTGTTTCACTGTTAACTTTATAGAAGCCCCAGCCCGCCCTGCTTTCTGCATCACGCTGCGCAGCATTTCCCTAAAGCAGTTCATATATGACACTTAAATCATTTACAACATGCCAAATGATGCTGGAGCAGATGCAATGAAAATGCTGTGGTTTAAATGATTATGACCTTCCAGCATCAGAAAATGCTCTTAAAAAAGAAAACACCCCAAACCCATCCCAGAGCTCAGCCCTTGCTGCTGCCTCCTGCCCCCTCCGGGAAGGGCAGGGTGAGCTGGGTCCCCAGCGCCTGGTGCTTGCAGCACCTTGGCCTTGGCCCAGCACTCACCCTTGCCAGGCAATGAGGCTCTGGAGGCCCAGCCAGGTGCTGGAGCCCGTCCAGCAGATGATTGTCCTTCATCTGCCAGCCCTGAGTGAGACTGCTGGAGCCCAGCGCCAGCCCAGGCCTCTCCATGGCGTTAGGGAGTGCTCCCAGAAGGGCACCAGACTAGCTCTGTCTTTCCTTTAAATAAGCAGCTTAATCATTCTCCACTTGTAATTAAAATTTTGAGTCAGTCACATGTGTTGTAAATTTGTGCATGGAGAACTTATTTAACTAATAAAAATTAGCCTGAAGTTGCATTTACCTGAGCAACTGGAAACTAAACTTTGGATAGATCAGCTCCACTCTGCTATGGCTGTGAAGCCTCCATTCCTCGGGAAGCTTGCACAGAGTGAGCCAAGGGCCAGCCTCAATCCCCTTTAATAAAAGCCATTATTTCAGCTTCTGTGCAATTTGGAGTCCAGCCATAATGTGGGATGGGAACACCTTGTAACACTTACAGATGATCTCCTGCTTTCAGAGGATCGCGGCCAAACTTCCGCTTAGCTTTCTTATTTTCTCTGCGGAACTGGCTGCGGTGGTTTGTGAAGTGTCTCTCCCAGCACACGCTCACTCTGTGGGATGGTTTCCCCACCGCCCTTGGCCATCGTGCTTGGGCTGTGAGGAGAACTGGTAAGAGAAGGAGGACGTGGGTGCCAACACTGTGATAATCCTCAGGTTTCCCTACGTTTTGCTGTGCGTTTATCGGTCGTGTGACCGGTACTCCAAGGTCTACTTGAGAAGATTAACTCAAGTGAAGGCTGGGGCTCGTTCTCCTCAAACCAAGATGAAATAACTTGCTGTGGTAGCGAGGGTCTGGGGGTGTGCTGAGCCCCGTGTGCGGCCGGTGGCCTGTTTATCTGTCCCCCCCGGCTGTGGGGCCGAGCAGGCAGAGCCTACCAGGGTTTGCTGTGTCCTGCAGCCCTGTTTTCCCAAAGGCTCCGACTCCGAACCAGTCAATTCAAACAACACTATGAAACCTAAAAAAATAATCAATGTTTGCTCAACAAGACTCTGTACAAAACATTTGCAACTCGAGTTAATTTTATTCCCATCCTCTAATATTTTATTGATCAAGCTGTATATTAACTTCCATTACTTTCTTCTGAGGATTGATGTCAGGTTAAGTAACCGATCTGTGTGAGTATGGATATCATCTTCATGCCCTTCTGCAATTTCCCTGCTATGCCGTCTTTTCCAGTTCCTATTGACAGATTGGTGATCTCTCTTGGCAACTCTTTTACAACTTAGTAGCAGGAGGCATCCAGAGGCCATCAGATTTTAGACTGTTTAATACTCCATATGGCTACAAATAGACTCAAACTAGTTCATTGTCTTTATCTGATCTGAGTGTGCTGTCTGTGTCTTTCCTAACAAAATGTTTATTGACCAGTTCTGCCCTGTCTGTATCCTTAATAATATAATCATCTCCACTGAGTAATAAACCAGCTCAGTTTTGGGCATTTCTTTTGGTCCTGATGTGTCATCTTTGCTGTCTGTAGTCTGACCAGCTCAGACTTTGACAGCTGTTTTCTTCTCAGTGATCTGCACCTTGAAACATGTAAAACTGTATTGATTCCTGCTTCTTTTCCCTCCCTTTAACATGGATGAAGTTGGTTTGGACCTCTGGTGGTACAGGTGGAAGCTCTGTCTGCCAAATGGAGAACTCAACAAAAGGCTAAAGCCTAGAACAGCGGTAAAGACAAAATGTTTAATGTTGTGGTGGTGGATTATTTACAGCCACGTGCCTGGTCCTGAATTAACTCAATGCATTTCCTTTAATAACTTAAGAGATGAAGTAAACATCATCAGACTAACTTTGGAGAATTATGAGTAGTGAGGGGTTTTATTCAGGTATAATACCAGGTTATTTACAGAAGTTAGAAGAGGAAGGGGAAAAAATGAAATTCAGCCTTGAAAAATACAGATGATACAGCTGCCTGTGTATGAAAGTACTAATCCATCACGGGTATATGCAATAGGAAAGAACCTGAGTGGGAGTGATGCTGAGAGAGATTTCAGGGTAACAACAGACAGCAAGTTAGAGATGAGTTTGCAGTGTCATGTAGGAAAAATGACCAGCAGAGTTTTGGACTGTGTGCACTAAACCATCGTGGTAAAGAGCAGGAAAATAACAGTGACCCCCGCACTGACCTGTGGCTGCAGCTGGGAGGTTGTGCTCCGTTCTGGCCCCGCGTCAGTGCCTTTCTGTTAGCAAACTGGAACAAGTTCACAGGAAAGCTACAGAGAACTGGGAACCTGGAGGAACTGGCTTATGAGAAGAGATGAAGAGAGGTAAATTTGTGCAGCTTGGCCAAGCAGTGACTAAGCAGCCATGCCAGCATCCAGAAATGCCCACAGCTGTGAGCGAGGATGGAACGATCTGTTATCCAGCAGGATGCCCATCTTGCAAACCAAAGGTGAGGGGCTGAATTTAACAAAATAAATTTTTAGGTAATAGTAGGGAAAAAAGCAACCGATGATGAAATCTTTAAGACTAAGAAAAAGTCCCTCGAAGACAGGAGAAAACTCAGCTACTGGGGAGTTTTAAAGCCAGGTTAGGTGATGGCAGAGTGTGCAGGACAGTGAGGAGCTCTGTGTTGCTAAGATGTCCACAACTGTTTGATAGCACGTATATGCTTTGGTATTGCGTAGGTACAAGTTTAACTTTATCTTGGGAAATCTGTATGTGGCTATGAATGAAAACTGCCTTTGCAGCTCTGGGATCCTCACGTACCGAGTTTGTGCCTTGAATCTCTGCTGCAGTGCCCACCTTGCTGGTCTTTCAGACGTTTAGACCATAATTTTGCATCCCAGGCCCAGATGCTGGGCAGCAGCATCAACTCATCCCTGAAATAATTTCCAGACGTGTCACAAATGTGGTCAACCTGTTTGGAGAGCGGTGCCCAGTGGAGTGTGTGGGAGTGGCCCTGGCTCCCAGGAGGTTTCTGTTTGACTTGACCTGTCACAAGCGATGAGGCTGTAGAGGTAAATACCGCACATCTGGCAGGCTGCTCTGGGCTGGCGGGGAGTTGTCTGGTGTAAAATAAAGCCAAATGCTCATGAACTTGCAAGACTGCATTGATAAAACACTAAGATATCAAAACGCATTAATGTGTTTTTGCTCAGCCCCAGCCTCGATGCTTGTGGCAGGTAAATTGCTTTGGGGCGTTGGTGCCGCAGGGCCGGGGATGCTGCAGTGGCTTGCAGGTGATAAGAATGTTCACGGAGCAGATCCTGGAATGGGACTGTGGGGCAACAACTGCTATTTTGTACTGCACGTGGTCGGTCACTCTCCCATTTATCATTTTAGGATGTTTGCATGATAAACAGGTGGGAAGATGTCTCCACCGAGTGCCAGCAGCCTCTGAACCAATGAGACAGAGATGATGATAAAAGTAGTTTCTGCACTTGCTTCATTTTGGGCTGTTAACTAAATAATATGGCACTGTGATACATAACAGGAGAGTTTCCTTTTCCAGTTAGTGAGAAGTTAGAGGTGTCTCAGTACAAAGAACTAACACAGTCTGTCTGAAACCAGACCCTGCTCAAGTGTGTGGAGAGTCTGTGGGGCGCGGGGGCTTCTGGGCTTCTCTGCTCCCCAGCTCTTCAGCCTCATGTGTTACAGGAGTGGGTTTTACCTTCCTGACCTTGCTTTGCCATGTGTAGTGCTGCCATAACCTGCGCCTTTGTTGGCTGGTGCTCTTATCTGTCGTAGTACAGCCTGATGTTCCATAGCACACAGGCACTGCTTTGTTCAAGTATTCATCCTTTGCCTGAATTATTTATTCATTCCTTTTTTTCCCCCCTTAATTTTTCCTTCTGTCTTTCCCCTGCTGGTGTCAGATGAATTCCTGTTTCTCCAGCAGCTCAGCAGGGCAAGGATTAATGCGGCTGGAACGTGGCTGCGGCCGTGCTGGGCAGTGAGTGACCTCCTCCAGGAAAAAAAAAAGGAAAGTATCCAGCAGTTAGAAATAAGGGAGGAAAGTCTGGGTGCCTCCTGTTCATTTTCACAGCAGATATGTTCCCAGCATCTCCATTCCCCTGGGAGAAGAAATATAATGCAAATCTTTCACAGAAGGTAAAACTGAAAGTGCAAATACAGAGTATGAGCTGTATTGAAAGAAATTGCAGGCTATGAAGCAAAAAACTTCAAGTGCTTGGCTGAGGTTAACAATACCGAGCTCTGTTCTCACTGTTCTTATTGTTTCAAGCAGCGTGATGCGGGAGAACGTGTCTCCTCTCCTGTTGTCCTCTGCTAATGGCGTGATGAATTCTGATTACTCTGCAGTTGCGTCCCCACAGCGTGCAAGGCCCTGGTAACTATTTGGGACATCAGTTTTCCTTCTGCCAACTTTCAGGAGCATTTTATAGGATTAATATTCAATAAAAACCCCCTTAACATTAAAAAAAATGCTTAGTCCCACAATTGTTATTAAATTCTTTTCCTGTGCCATAATGCGGATGCTTTGATCTAAAGTCCTGCAGTTTCTGGAAGGAGCTCGCGTGATTACGATAATGTGCAGTGCTCTTTCTGCTATTCCTACAGGGAAAATAAACCCCACATTAGTTCCATATTAGTACCTGACTTGGAGAAGTTAAAAAGTGCCAGAAAAAGGTTAACCGGAGTCAAGTACACATAAGAGAGCTGTGATTATTAGTGTTAAGGGAGCCATTTGAAAAAAAACACTTCTGCTTTTACAGAAGAATTTATTGGTGTCTTTGCTTCTGGCCGCTTTATGCATTTTAATAAAGCAGTAGCAGCAATAAGAGGGTGTGGGAGTTGGTCAGGCCTGGGTTGAAAGAGTTTGTCCCCAGCCCGCACCATTGCTGTTTGCCCCGCAGCGGGGGCAGAGCTGCTGAGCGAGCCCTGGCCAGGGTTCCATTGACGAGCTCGGCTCTCGCTCGGCTCTGGGCTCAGCCCCGGCTCTGGGCTCAGCCCCGGCTCAGCCCCACCTCTGGACTCAGCCCTGGCTCTCAGCTCCACTCGCCAGCACTCTGACGGGATCCATTCTGAGAGCCGTTCAGTAATTGCTTTGGTGTGTTAGAAGTGACATACAGCCTACAAGCAGCTTTTGCAATTTCCCTGCCAAATGTCTGGGATTATTTTGAAAATGCTCTCTATTGAAAACAGGCCCAGTCTGAGACAGACCCACACAATTAAGATAAAACTTGGGTGTCTGCTGAATGCAACTGGGCCCAGAGAACCAGGGCTGGGTGCAGGGGATGCTGAGGTGCTGGTTGTGCCGGGGAAGGGTTTGTGCTCACCCGAGGCACTCGTTACTGGTCCCTGTCAGAAATGGATACTGGGGCAGATGAATCCAGGGTTTAATCCCATATTGCTATTCTTACATACGTTACCTCAATACAAATATTAATGAAAATGCTCAATATTTTTAAAAAACAGATGGAAATTGTATTTCACTCTGGTTTGCTCTAGATGGGCAGGTAACACACACAGACTGCCCACTGCAGGTGATCCCTCCTTACAGGCAGGTCAGCGATTTAACTTCCTGACGAGACCACGTGCCACAGGTACTGCAGGGAAATGGTGTGTAGTTTGTACAGTGATTTGCTTAACAAGACAGGTATGAAATGGTGGCACCCAGAGCGAACATAAATGGTCTGTTGCTGGCACACCGTGTATTTGATGGGTGCATTCGGTACATGTGGAAGCCACATGAACATGCAGGTTTTGTATTTAAAATGTTAGCCATATTGGACTACTCTTGCTGTTTCGTGATGAGTTTCATTTTCCTTTACGAAGGCACCTCTCTTGCCAGAGGTTTGCAGCGGTGGACGTCTGATCTCTAGCTGGTCTTCTTGTAAATTTATGCTTGCTTAGGCTGTGCAGGATGGTTTTTTCTCTACCCAGCCCATTCTTTCTATCGCTTTCCTTTTCCCCCACCTGTATCATTTGCAGGACATCTCAAAGTGTATCCATGGAAATAATTTCTTCACAAAGTTTCTGTTTAATAGTAGCTCTGCTGAAGTGACCTGTTGATCATGGTTCTTTGCTATTGTTTAGCTGTGCAAGTTTAACAATTTTTTAAATTTCACCACAAAAACCTGTCATTTATTAATGAAAAATTCTGACGTTGTTCATCCTTCGTAACTATAATTTAATACAAATTGGGAATGCGTCCTGAGGGTCCAGTTTTGCTCTAGGATCTATAGTCCCTCTCTTCAAGCATTTACCTTTCTAGAGCTTTTTTTCTGTGTTTTTACACACTGGTTCTGATCCCAGGATGCTATTGTCTGTTGCTGTAATGATGCTTTCCAGTAGCAATAATTTTTCACGTCTTGTGTAAAGGTCCCATTCATCCGTTTGGGGAGAGCAGGGAAGTGCTTTGCTCTGCGGGTCCGTAAGCCCATCCGCACTCCCACATCTGGAAAAGCTCATGCTGTCTGTCGTGTTAGTGGACTGGGACAAGACTTCTGATGGAAACACTTAATTCTCAAAGCGGTGCTGGATAACAATAAATCCTTTATGAAATGTGGATTTGCATTTAAGATTCTTTCCTGCTCCCATTGTCTGCGAGACGTTTTACTCGGCTTTATTTCCACTGTCCTGAGTCTAAACTCCTAATCTCCTCTCTTGATGCTTCAGCTTGAGCAGATATTCCTTTGCTGCTCCTTCATTTCCGTGTTTTTCAGACCCGGTCTCCATCTCAGTCCTCCTCCCCCTGTATCCTTGATGGTTTTTTCGTATTCTCCACTTCTGCTTTGCTCCAGGGCTGTCCCATCTCATGATCCCTGTTTCCCCCCTAGACCCATCCCTGCCCATCACCAGTCCGGCTGCCTTCTCAGGTCAGTGCCAATGGTGCTCTCGGCCCCTCCTGACACAACTGCGGAGGGCGCTGAACAGCCGCAGGAGAAATGCAGCTGGCAGGAGGGGTTTGGTAATGGCAGATTGTGTCCTGTTGACCCGATTCTCAGGAGCAGCCACCGCTGACCCTGGGAGGCTGCAGCTGTGGTGCATTTGATGTGCAGTGACGTGCTGACACGGTTCCGCGCTGCCTTGCTCGCTCTTGTCTGCACTGGCGCCTTCTGAAGATGGGCACGCATTTGCTAGGAGAACAGAATTTTCCAAAAGCGCAGTTATCGGTAGTTTGTTCTTAAACTGAGAAAGTAAATGAAGTGGAGAGCTGGGAGGGTTTGCCTTGCACAGGAGCAGTGATGGTCTCTGAGGCAGGCAGAGATGGAGGAGAGTGACTGCTGTCCCTTTGGAGGACAAGAGCAATTCAAGACAATCTTGGAAAGTTTGAAAAATGGCTGGAAATTAGAGTTGAAATGCAGTTAAGAAACAGCTAGATCTCCATACTTATTTATTTTCCATTCTTAAACAAATTGGAGGGAAACTGACCAGGTAGCAGAACTGCAAAAAATGTACAGAGGTAACTACAGACTGATGGTGACTTGTCAGTGGAAAGGCGTATTAATACACATCAGTGTCCTGGTGGCTGAGCCTTCTGCAATGTGTTACCTTCTATATGAAGCTGTAGCTGTTGCCTTGCACGGGTCAGGGCTTGCAAAGCCTCGCCTACATTTCAGTATCCAGTCAGGAGAGTCCCCTTTTGAAAAAGATATTAAGTAATTGGAGGAAGAGTAGAGGAGAGCAGGGAAAAGAGTGCAGTTTGGCTGGGGGCTCCAGCCCACGCGGAACTGGGGGCTCGGGGGTGGCCCAGGGAGGGGCTTTGGAAAGCCTGAGGCTGTTGGGCACATCACAGGGTAGGAACAGGACACTCAGTGCATGAAGGTGTTGTCATACGCAAACCCTCCTTCTTTTGTAGCTGTTTGAATGCAGTGCATCATCCGCCCGCTGCAGCCGATACTCCTCAGCCGGGCTTGTGTTACTCTCATTTTGTGACCAGTGCTCCCAAATAACAACATCTCTGAGGCTCTTTCTGCTGTTGCACTTGCTGACGTGGATGCCACAACATGCTCCTGAAACCTCTGCCCTACGTGAACAAACCCGCCCCTGTTCACAAGAAAGCAGCTCTCGAATCAAAGGGAAATAAAATACTGGGTACTTAATGATGAGCTAGAGGCAGAACTTTTATTTCATGCTTTGTCCCTGCAATTTCCCCCTTTGTTTTATAGGGTATGACTTTACCAAAAATAGTCAAAGGAAGAAAATAAAATGTAAAACTTCTGGGAATGAGCCAAGATTTCCATGCTGAAAATCAATTATTACCTAATATTTTGAAGTCAAGATCGCTGAGCTCTGGCAACCGGCCCATTCACCCACGTTCACCTGCTTTGTACTTTATTCACGAGAGTCAACGATCTTGCAAATAAAACTTTTTATTTCTAGAGAGTTTTGAGTTTCAAGGGAGTTCTGGTTCCTATGACCAGTACTGCCAGCAGGTAAAGGTGACTTCTCACCAGAATCTGTGTGATTTTCAGAGTTACCGACAACAAATAAAATTATTACATGAAATAAAATGATTGCTTTTGGAAAGAATTGCAAGGTGGCATAATTAGACAGTGGGCATTTTTAAGGTTACTTTATTACAGTGCAGCTGCAAAAGATGGAAGTCATTTATTTCTCCTCGGTAACGCTCCTCTCTGGTCTAGCAATTTATCAGAAATGTTAGTCCAGCGAGTGTGGATGTGGGAGGAGGTATAAGGGGAATGGAGAAGATAGAGAGAAGGCATTTAAAATTGGCTTCGAAATATTGTACATCTCATTAAAAATGTAATCATGCATAAAATGAGATCAATGAAAATTTATCTAAAAGTGCAAGGAAAAGGCGTTTTCTGGTGTGATACTGGGTATAATAGCCTGGATTTTAATTTAGTCAGTTTGCAACAAAAAAATCCCTCCAGGCTAAATAAAACAGTTTCCCTCCCAGTTATTGTATGGACAGCTAATTTTCTGCACCTTTCCTTCTAATATTCAACCTTATCTCTTGCTGGATAGAGGTTTCAATATACTGCAGAGTTTGTTTTCTTTACATTTTCTATTACTGCAATTTAATTTGCATGATAAATGATGAGAGGTAGAAAGATGATAAAAAGAAGCAGAACATTTCTTTATTAATTTTGTTTAAATTAGTGTAACTTTTCACTGACTGTGCTTTTTACGCAGAAAGCCTATGTAGAAATTATTTTAAAGCTCCATATTGCAGTTAGAAAAAACTCAGTACTTGAGAATGATCTCCCTGCCTCACATGCCAGTATGTGTGTTCGGATTTTCATGGGTTTTCTTGCTACTTTACACTGTCTAATGATACTTCTGGAGCAGCTTGGTGAAATCGCCATCAACTTCATTCCAGATTCTGTGCTACCGGAATGGTTTGAGATGTATTTTACACACGCATTACATGATGCCGAATTTGTTGTCAGCTCTTCAAACCCCTTCCTAATGATAGCTTTGCAGCAACGGAGGGAGTGCTGGGAAAGATTTATTGTAAGTGTTCCTGGTTTCTGCCGTGGGAACTGACCGTGTTTGGTGGTGGCGGCACCAGAGAGGGCTCTGGGGCTGGTTCTGGGGGACGCGCTGCAGGGTGTTTGGGTAAAGCCGCGCTCTGTTCCTGGCGGTCAGCTCTGAGTCTGGTGCGGGGTCTGGCGGCTGGTCAGTGTGGGGAGCTGTGGGTGCAGGTGTCAGGTGCTGCTGTTTATCCATCCTTATAACAGCTTGAAGCAGTGACTTGCTCATCCCTGACCTCCTCTCCTGCCCTCTGCTCACAGCTTGCGTTTGTTTCAACGGCACAAAGATTTGATCCACTTAGAGCTGTAAGTTCCAAATACCTGCTCATCACATTTCCTTTCTCTTCTGTTTTCACCCCACAAGTGCCCCCACTGGGGCCCTGTGGCCTCGCTGACCTGAGGGGCAGACAGCCCTTGGTTCCAGCAGCTCAGCCCTTTCCTTGTGCCCGGGGAGGCTCACAGAACTGGCTTGAAAGTTACAAGTTTTGGGACGAGAAATTGATTTAAATTCATTCTAGTAATTGGTTTTATGCTGGTTAATGTTACCAAAGCTAAAGGGAAACTCCACTGAGCGCCTGCAACCGAGGAGAAACCTGGGGCCTTTGCTTTCATATTTCTCCTCCTTTCCTTCTGAGGTTTATGTTAATTAAACACAAAGAAGTTAAAGTTTTACAGGCGGAAGAATGCAGTAAGTCTCCCTAAACAGATGTGTGAGTGCTTGCCAGAATATTTCCAAGGCAATCCCGGTAAGACGTGTGACAAGGGCGCACTGTGGTGTGTGGCAGCACTGGCACGGTCACTGATGGGGACAGTTTGGCTCCCCAGTGCTGCCCATCAGAAACCATCACAGGGCCCCATCCTGCCCTCACAGAACACACATTTACATGGTTACTAGTGTATTTCTATATGAACATTTAAAAAGAGATATATAAAACTGGGATTGCTTAACATATTCCACTGTAGCTTTATTTGTTTTTTTTTAATTCCTATAAGCCTTGGTGTTTTCTGCAGACATTTGTAAAGAGACAAGAAAAAGCACTGGCAATGGAAATTTGCCATAAATGTCCTTCTTTCCCCACTTTTCTGTCTCCTAAATGACATTTCATTGCAGTAGAGTTGAGTTATAAACTTTTGAAAATTGCCTTTTTCCTTCTCTGTGCTGCAAGAAAAATATAGGGAGCACAACAAAATAATAAATAAAAATTGTAATTCAAGACCACACTGCTGCCTCAGCAGCCTCCTGCACTGCTGGCGCTGTTTAAAAACAATCCTCTGTGCATATTTTTTTTTTTAAGGAAAGGTGAAAAGGAGATTATTTAAGTTCCAAATTCCAAAAGTTGAAGATTGCTGAACTAAGTTTTCTTTGCGAACGTGTTGGCGTCTCCCGGAGCGTGTGCGGCTCTGGCTGCCGGGCGGGTCATGCCCGTGGCCACCCCACATGGGGACACTGTGTCTGCGCTGGGACCATCCCGTCCCCGCTGGCTTGTCCTTATTCCTCTCTAGTTCCCTGAAAGTCTGACTCCACTAAGGTCAACACTATTAATGGATGTATTAAACTGGCACAATGCGGTAAATTGGGGCTTAATTTCATATATGTTCTTTATCTCTAGAGATGACCAAACGGTTTGCAAAAATAATGTATTGATCTACATGTGTAATATAATTGTGTATGTGTTTGGACATCTACGATAAATAATTTATTTTTATATATGAGGAACTTGTCTTTTTCCATGTTTCATCCCAAAGAGTAATCAGATCAATATGTTTCAGCTGAGAAGCAGAAAATGTGATCAAGTTCTATGTATTATGTCAGAGGATGAATTCTGCATTAGTTTTTACTTGTTGCTGCCCGCCAGAGGGGAAAAAAAGGCCAGTGGTGTTTGAACTGAAATAAGACAACTGTTTGTGTGCAAAGGAGCAGTAAACATGCAAAGGGCTGCTGGAGTTCCCTGCAACTCCATTCCACTGCACAAACAGAATTGTGCTGCAAACAGAGGAATGGGGAGGCAGTAGAACGGAACAAATAATCTCAGTCATTAATGGTTTATCAAGAAAAAATAAGGGCCACTGAAGAAGAACAGAAAGCACTGGTGTGTGTTTTCCTCTGAGTGCCTGGTGTGCACCTTCCCCTCTGAGCACTCGCACCGTCACAGGTACTCAAGCAAGAGATGCAACAGCATCCCCTTGGCACCAGACTTTTACTTATTGTATTTAATTTCTGGTTTTAGTTTCTATTCTTCTTTTGCTACCTTCATCTTTGCTGTAAACAGCCAGAGGATCTCTGGAGTGGTCGTTTTACTTTCCAGGTTTTCAGTCTGGTGATAATCTAAATCTTTGAGCCCTCACTGTCTGTGATCTCTCGAATGTGAGACCGTTTGCTCTGTTTCAAAGGAGAGACATTTCCCCTGAGTTTTCGCAGGCTCAGTGTGGAGCCCATTGCTGAGGACACCTGCCAGCTGCTGGCTGCTCATTGCTCAGCTCACCGCTGACCTGCACGTTCTGGAGAGATCGGCAATCCCCCATCTGCCAGGGATCTGCTCCAGAAGGACCTACATTTGCACTGTTTCTCGGGGTGGCCCTTGGACACGTGTCCATCTGCTCATGGGGTGATGACTCTTCTCTCTGTCGGGCAGCGGGAGGGACCAGAGCCTCAGGGATGATCCCACTATGCGGGCTTTTTCCTGCAAGGAAAAACTCTAATGCTTTGCCCTACCCTACCATGTCAGAACCTGATTTTGGGCAGATAACTATCTCTCTTAATTCTGAGAGATATAACCACATAGATTTTAAAAGCTTTTGGGAAAAGAAATAATAGTAAAACTTTGGTCTACTAAAATCTAAAGAGCCTGTTTGTATTTTCTTTCTCTGTGAGTTGCCATCGACCTCTTAGCACTTTGTCCTGAAGAAAAGGGCTGGAGGCTGCAGGGCCGGCCGGGGCTGCTCTCCCTCCGCGGCCGCTGTTCCGCTCAGCACGGGCCGGTTTCCCCCCTGCCTCGTGAGCCTTCGCCCGTCACCACATCTTCTGCAGTCATTTCTGGAGTCTCTTCCAGTTTCTTCTGCTGTGCGTCTTCCAAAAGCACCATTATACATAAAGCTTCTAGTATAAAAAAATCCTCATTTTACAGTTAAGATGAGTAACGTGGCCATTATACAGTATATTACTTTATGTTCTCCACATAATGGTTCAATGTGATCCATCTGGTCAGATGTTCGTGTTGTGATCTCTTCTCTTTCTTATGTGCGCAGAACAAAACATGCTCCGCTTGGCTCCCTCTTGTTTTTGCTGATAACACTACCAGGCTGTTAACTTCCTTAATTTTATTTGTTCATTCCAAGCTGGTGTATTTTTTGACTTGCTGTACTTTAATACACCAGCCTGTGGGCTGTGATGTGTCAAATAACCTTTTAAAATCCAAACAGATTATGTCCCATGTTTTCTTCCTGTCTGGAGTCTGTGTTACCTCTTTAAAAAATTCCAGCAGATTTGTCAAACAAGATTTACCCTTTATAAGACTCTGCTGGCTACTTTTTATATCAGCTCACATTTCTCCAGATGTTTTGTGATCTCATCACTTATTAATGTCTCCATGATCTGTCTTCTGCTGAAGTTTCACAGTTATTACTGGTTAATGTGGCTGTGAATGCATCTCCTCTTCCTCATTAGACGGCATCTGAGAACAAGAATCTGCTCAGGATGTGTTTGGAGATTAATGGAAAGAATATTCTTTTGGTCTCAAATTTGAGGGATTTAGAAATACTGCCATGTTCTTAATCTGTTACTCTCTTACTGTTATTTAATAATCTTGTCCAGGAGGAGCTGGGATATTTCCAGTACCATGAGTGGAAAGCCCCTGCTGTGCGGATCCCAGTCGGTCCCATCGGACACCCCTGCTCACACATCTTTTCTCTTCAGCCTGCCTGGGCTCCTCCCTTCTCACCCGTCCAGCAGCTGCCGCAGGACTGGGGCTGCCCAGGGAGGTTCCTGCAGGGCCGAGGAGACAGAAATCTCTCTAGATCGCCAGAGGTAAAGCAGCTGCCTTAAAACCCGCCCAGCTGTGGCCTCCAGCAGTCAATGCTAACAAAGGCACTGATTTGTCTTGGCTTTTTCATAGAGCCATTGGAAATGACAGGAACTGGATTTTACTTTCCTTGTGCTCTTGAAAATGTTGAATTTCACTTAATTTCCAGAATACTGTTTAAGAGCATGGCCATGATTTGTGCCTTCCCTGTGCACAGGCAGGAGACAGCATGCGTGAACACACGCATCCACGTGGAGAACCCAGGAGAAGGGGGCATAATACACCTGCTTGATTTCCATCCTTCCAAAGAAATAAAACTTGATGCGGGAGCATGAGAACTGGTTCTGAAGTTGTCCCTGCTTTGGGGCTGTTGGAGTGGCTGAGAATGGAAGTTTGTCCATGCTGCAAGAATTTATGGGAAAGTCGTAAGCTCCATGAAGCTCATGGAATTTGGATCGGATACAAGTCAGCCTCTCCATTACATGTCTACAGCTCTCTGCATATTTGTGATTATCCTTATGAATAATGGAAGCTACTGCTTTCAGATGGGAGCGACTCCGAGGAGGGGTTAGGGAACGTGTCTGAGTGCTGCTGATGAGCTCAGAATACGAAAGGATAAAGCCAGTTGGCAGTGGATGGAGAAGTGCAGTCTTATGTAGAGCCAGGAAAGTTTCTGGGTAAAGGAGCCAAAAGGTGTGTGTGTTTGTTTGTTTCCTTGTGGTCACCACTTCTAGAACAATTTTTTTTTTTTTTATTGCAAGTTGCACAGTTGGGGAGGAAGTCAGATTAATGTCATTATGCAGCCTAAAGACAGTAGCTCTTATTTTGAAACATGTCTGTGAAAGTGGCTTTTTGTCATGGCCATGAGTCTTGAATCACTTGGAGATGCTGTTGGACTTTGTTTTAAAGTATTTTGTAAAAATTTAGCGTTTTGATTCCTAGAACAAGAAGAATCCTTCCTCCTTCTTTCCAGGGAAATAATTTCTTTACATGTACTCCCTGAATTTCTCTAGCTGGGAAATCCAGCAGGAAGTAAAGATCTTGGTAGCCCTTTAAATGCTTCTAATAGGTAAGATGTTTACATTTAATGAGCCTGGATCAGAAGGGTCTGTTGTATTGAGGTGTTTTGATAAACTCATCTGGGTCAGCTCAGAAAATTCTCCTTCAAATGACCCCATCAGTGGGTTTTCCCTGGGTGGGGGATGCTGTAGCTGGCTGTGGGTTTTCACCGGGAGGTAACGTGTGTCTTCAGAGCAGCTACTCCAGCCTGAAATAGAAAGAATTCTTCAATTAGTATAAAAGGAGAGCACAGTGGGAGGTTTTAATCTTTTCCTTGCCCTATCAGAGTATTTTTAAAGGACTGATGTAAAGAATTGTTGCTGGTATGATATTGGAATGATATATGAGATACATGGCTGTAGTCACTTCTCCTACTGCTCTATAGCTGTTTGGGGCAGAAAATAACTCCTGAAGGTGAAGAAACCACCTCAGCAACCTGGCAAAGCATTTCCCTGACGTGGCTCCTGCTCGCGGTGGCTGCGATGGCGCGTGGGCATCGCGTGCATCTACAGGCTGGTTCTCCCGTCATTGGGAAGGCTGCAGACCTCACTGCTGAACTTCTGCTGAAATTGTAGTTGTGTGGATACTCGGATTGGGTCAGGTGAGATGGTGAGGTGCCAAGCTGTGTCCATGGAGAGCCCCGCTGTTTCTCTGCAGGAGGAGCTGTTGTGCAGAGACGTTTCTCCGGTCGCTGGCAATGAGGAGGACACGGCGTCTGGTTCGGGTGTCCCTCCTGCGGCTCCGGCCCCGCGTGTCCCCAGGTGTGGCCCTGGGACGAGGAAGCTGTGTGCCCTGGGCTGCCAGCCTGGCCTGGCGCTCCTGCTGCACAAACTTCTGCTTCTGATTCATCACTTTCAGTGAACTTAAATTCTTTTGTTTTAATGCACACTTGATTGAGCCAGCATTTATTGAAATGGTTATGGTTTGTAGGAAAAGGAGACAGTTGAAGAAAGAACAAATGAATCTAATGTAAATCAAATACTTAACGCTTTTATAGAAACTACAAAGCCTTAAATGTGTATTCTTAATGGTAATTTTACAAAACTCCACTAGGCATCTTCAAATGGAGGTGTGACAGTGATTGTTTCAGTCTGGAGATGGCTTTCCTTTCACATGCTAATCATCTGCTCATGCTGATATTTCTCAGCATAGTTGCAGTCAGCGAATTGAATAATTTATGGAATGAATTTTGTTGTAAATTTATTGTGTCACAAGCAGGTTGTAATTTCACTAACAGTACACTTAAGTTATTAAGTAAAAAAAAAAATAATGTGGTTGATAGGATCGTGCGTTTGGAAGTTCTCTTGCTCCCTCCCCAACTAGTTCTCGTCTTATATATTTTCAAACAGAGTATTTACCTAATTTTTATTCAGAATCTGATCTGAGAAAGAGAGAGAGAGGACATTAACATAAATGGGTTTGCATTTGCACACTATTGTTGAATCTGGTAGTTGTAAACAAATTACAGAAGATTTTATATAGACAGAAATAGCATTAAAATGGCACAGCTCCATTGCAGCGCTGCCTTCGTTCCCTGTTTGTTTCTGAGTAATTGTCCTCAGCTCACAAGTGATGAAGTGTTGAAGTTACAGGCAAATCTGCAGAGAGAAGCAGAGCCTCTTGCTTCTTCCCCCACTTTAGTGTTCTGATGGCAGGGAGCCGTTGCTGGAGGGCAGAGACCGGCACCCTGCGCCTGGGGACACTTGGCTGAGCTGTACGGGAGAAGGGAAGGGTTGGCTGCCCTGGTTTTATGCTTCCCCTCTTCCCTGAGATGCCCGTATTTCCCATGGGCTGTGCTGGTGTTTTCTGTCTTCACTGACAGCATCTGCTTGTGGTGTCTGCTGGGAGTTCAACAAGCATACGGTCTCACACGTCATGGTGTCCGCAGAGTCAAAGTGAAATATAAGGAAATGATACTCTATCTGGGTTTTTATGTTGGGAATGGGAAGCCATGGGAATGGCAATGGGAAGACAATGTCTCTTTTTGCTCCTGTGGCCCGGTTGTTTCCCAGGACTTCTGTTCTGGTTGTTGCTTTGGGCTTTCCTCCGCGAGCTCTGCTCGACTTGTTGCCAGTGAGGAGCTCGAGGTCCCATGTTTGCATGTTGGTTGAGTAGTTTGTGTTCCAGCTTCTCAGGTGAAGTCTTGCCTGGTGTTTGCAGGAGTTGCAGGATTTTTCCTGTTCATAGTACTTCTGAGCCTCCGTGGAGGCCTGGAGATGTTTATCGCTGTACCTTCTGGAGGGGTTTTTCTACAACCTCTAAATGGCTCTTTTATCATTTTAAAGCAGCTGTTGGAACTGTATGTAGATGCCAGTTTTTCATCTCAGGCTGTGGGCACTTTGGGTCTGGGGCTGCTTTTCCTTTGGTTCATATGTGCTTGTACATGCCGGTTTTTGTATCACCGGAGCTATCTAAAAAGCCTGCCTGTCCTCTTCCAGGTAGTTTGTTTTGTTCAGGCTCCTTTCTCTGCCATCCCTTGGAGACACTGGAATGAGTTAACTGTGCTATTGCATTTTTCACGTGTTTCCGTGGGGGTGCTGGCCAGTGCCAGCCCCAGTGGGTGGGCACAGAGCAGCCGGGACCCCTCACATGTCCCCAGTCCTGGCAGCACTTGGGCAGCTGGAAGGGTCGTGGAGCTGCAGCTGCTTGTGATACAGAAATTCCATGACAGGCAGAAGCATTGTGATTGCTTCTTTAATTGTTTAAATATGCCAACGTTAATACACATAATTACACAGTATAAACACATTTAATTACTTAAATGAGCTAAATATTTTTGCATCTTACTCTAAAATGGCAATCAAAAGTTCTCAGTGGGTGGCAGGTTTAGAAAAAGACCTTTTTTTACTCTGGTGGATACCTCTAAACATTTACTCTTTTCTGTTAGGAGTAGAGGTGGCGTAGGGCACAAAATCCAGAGCAGCACAACTCCACAATTTAGAAAGTATTCAAAGAAGAGGTGTCCCCTGCTCGCTCAGGTTTCAGTGCTGATGCTGGGTGGAGCTGTGCAGCAGGTGAGATGATCCAGCGTGCTGCCCTCCTCAGGGAGCCGCACACACGGGCAGCACGTGCTGTCGGCCACAGGATTTGGTTTGGTTTGGTGCTGGTCAGCCCAGCCCCGATTGCCAGCGGTGCCACCACCAGGCTGGGGCAGCTCCAGCCCATGCTGTGCTAGACTGGGGCTACAAGTGACACCAATCAATCAGTCTTTTCAAAGCACTTCTCACGGTGCTAAATACTGGACTAGTCGATTAAATTACAATGGATTTGTCACAGGAATGTTTCAGGACTAAAGACTTCATTGAAATCTCCTGAATGGACTTCGCTTTCGTTAGGTTGCCTCTCTCCGGCTACTTTCTCCTGCCACTGTAAATTGCAGTTAAAATTGAGAAAGCTTTTCTACGTTTCATTCCTTAGATGAAATTCCTCTTAGAAGCACTGTATTGTAATTATGGTTGTGCATGTTAAATTTTTAATTTGATTTTCATTTGTCTATTCAATTGATATAATTGATGTGCATCCTTTCTCCCTTGGGATACAGGTTAATAACCTACTAACCTCCGAATGAAGGAATGATAAAAGGATACCACTCTAGGGTTTAAGGGACCATTTATAATATATGTTTTTAACTCTAGTCTTATTTTTGTCCTATGTAGCCTACAGCATTTTGTACTTCCAAAGCCTTGATAAGCATTAAAAACATCAATTATTTTAACTTTAGTGAAAAGAACTGTTCATACTGGACCTACAAGGAGGCTAATTATGTTACCATTTGTGAGTATCTGACAAAACAGAAGAGAAAAATAAGTTTTATAAATAGAGGCAACTTCTGTTCATTGTCTGAACAAGTTCTTCTTGGTTGCTTTTGGTTTTGCACTTGTGTGAACTGCAGAGGGGCACCTGCCAAACCAGTAATGCTTACAATCTACAGAAGATAATGAAAGTGGCTAAAAGAAATATTTAGGTAACATCCAGGCATTTGCTAACTGGGGAAGACCATAAGAGAATGCTGGAGCAGGATAAAGTGCAAAGGTGGTCAGGTTAGTGTAAAACATTTTGCAGATCCTTTCTCGGTGCCTATTTTTCTGCAGCGAGTGGGCCCTTGCCCATGGAATGCATTGGGGACAATCGCCCTTACGGTCACAGCCCGACGCCGAATTGCCTCCTGCAGTGGGAGCTGGAAGGTCAAGCTGCTTTGCCAGCTCCAGCCCCAGGGCCAGAGCAGTGTCAGTACTGCACGGTGAAACACCAGAGCAGGCGCTCCTGTGCTATGTCAGCCTGGGGACAGTCACTGCCGTGACCAGCCTCTCTTCACTCCTGCTCTTTGCCCAAAACCTGCTGCTTTGGGACCTCGTGGCTGCTCCAGTACCCGCAGGACACATCGCTTTCCTGATTCCCTTTTTGGGGGGGTTCGGTTGTCAGCTGCTGTGCAGCACTTTACAGAGATCCATTTCTTCTGGGACAGCAGCGTGCAAATCTCGCTGGAGTTCATGCTGAGCACTGCCCAAGCCTGAAGTTCATTCTAGCGGAGAGAAACGCTTTCTTCTAGGTTCTGAAGCTGGAAATGGAGTGATTAAATGAGCCAGCAGTTAAGTGCAGAATTAGCACATGGCTGAGTCCACTCTTCTGGATGGTGCTGGAGGTCTCAGAGGAGTCGCAGGGCTGGGAGGACCTGAAGAGAACCAGCCCCAGCTGTGTTCTCAGCTTCCCTCTTTGCTGAGGGACAGAGTGTCCTGATGTGCTTTGTAGTCAAATGTTTCAGCAAAACAAGAAGCCTATGTGTTGAGAGGAATACCTGAAACACTCCCAAATACATTAAGTAAACATCCCAAGACATACAAATCTTATGCTTGAGAATGTAACCAAGTGATCAGCTGCTTGAAACTGCATAGGACGTTCGCCTTGGTAGGTGATGCCGCGCTGGGCTGGTGAGGGCAGACTCTGGATTGTTCTGCCAGCACCAGTCCTGGTGACGGTTTTCAGGCAAAGATTTCAGCCAAAAGCAACAAATACCTGGATCCTTGGGAACATCCATCCTCGGCACAGGGACGGGGCAGGTTCAGCATCCCTGGTGGTTGATGCCAAAGCTCCTGCCTGTCCCACGCGTGCAGCAACAGGACGTGGCTGCCCCGGGAGCAGGGTGGGAACTGCATTTGTTTGTTTGCTGTTCAAGTGCATGTGTGTTGCCTTTTAGATCAGGCTTTTCTCATTCTTTATTGCAAATTGTACCCACCAGTCAATAACTGGTTGTCTTTGTTGTGCTATTAACTACAGAGAGGTACGAATCGGTGCGGGCAGACACGAACAGTTGGAGAGCTGATGCTGCAGGAAACAAGTGCTGGGCTGAGACAGCTGGGAATTTCTTGCTGTGTCACACTCATCCCTGCCTGCAATGGCTTTTGCATCTTCCAGGGGAAAACCCAAAAACCTCAGAGGGCACTGGTGCTGCATAAGCTCTCCCCAAAATGTAGATCTTACTTTGCTCCCTGGTAGTTAAAGATTGACATAAACCCTGGGGTACAAACTTTATTATGCTTTCTAAATTTATTACAATTAATTAGGAAATCTCATTGCTTTTAATCTGTGTCTGTGCCTGCAGTGAGTTCCTTTGGGACAGTCCAACAGCATGTTCTGTGGAAACACGGCTTTGACCCTGTTTGTCTAGAATACTGTCAAGTCCATAAGTACTTTATTTTTTTGCCTCTAGCATACATTTCCTTCTACTTACTAACATTGATTTTCCTTTCCAATCATGTTGCCAATTCCCCTACTTTCCTCAGTATCCTCACCTATGCTAATTACTCTCAAATTTTTATCTTTTCTACCAAACATATTAAAGAGCAGAAACCTACTTTGTGACAAGAGTGACTTGGCCAGCGTGTAACATGAAACTTCCTGACTCTTGGAGTGCTAAAGGATGGGCACAGGTTTGGGCTGCTGTGGAACCTCCTGTGTGAGGGTTTTACAGAGAGCGAGTCGTACTCGCCCCTGCTCCGGGTGTCCTTGCGGGCTGGCTGTGCAGAGCCCGGGGTTGCAGAGCCACCAAGGAGCTGGACTTGGAAAAACCGTTTGTCCCACCTTGTCCAAGATTTGGCTGTTTTTGTGGGAACACGTGGCTACAGGGTTGGTGGTTATTCTCAAACTGTCAATAACAGCTGAGTGTTTCCTGATCTGATCTGATTTGATCTGATCTATGAGTCGGTTGTCAGTGCTGGGTGGCCTGGACAGACCTGAGTGCAGCGGGGCAGCCCCCGCGCCCACCCCAGCCCCACCCCTGCTGAAACATGGGCATTTCTGACCAGAACCTGAGAAACTTCGGGCTTTATAGATTAAATCTCACGTCCTGAAGTGCACCCAAAAGCTGACAGGCAATGCGGCACAGAAAGCAGTAGGAGTTAATAATACATCCAAGTCTCCTGCCACGTCCTAAGGCTTTTTTCTTCAATATTATTCAAAATTTAGGCACCTTTCATGTTAATTAAATGGTAACTTTCTGTGTCCCATGATCAAACTATCCAATAACGCTTGCTCAGAGCAATCAGAAATGACAAAAATAAAGTACTAATATAATTTTATTATGAATGATTTGATCCCCGGGGTTTCTATCATATTAAACAAAGAAACA
The DNA here is from genome assembly GCF_964273445.1 of Streptopelia decaocto. Taxonomy (NCBI): domain Eukaryota; kingdom Metazoa; phylum Chordata; class Aves; order Columbiformes; family Columbidae; genus Streptopelia; species Streptopelia decaocto. Next base: position 5,651,570 of record NC_138666.1, on the reverse strand, counting down.
AATTAACCAGTGACTGTATTAAGTGGAGGAACTTGCATCATGTCGAGGCAATAGATTTTTTTCATAGTTAAGCTGCCAGCTACTTTCATGCTTCATGTCCGGTTTCCAAGTTTCCCCACGGATTTCCTAGAAATAATGCTGCTGCTATGTATCATTGCATATGTCAGCATGTAGCTTTTTTTTTTTTTTCCATAGGAAATGTAATAAAGAGCATCTGAAGAGGAATTTTGAATGCGCTAATCTGCATTTCCTCATCTATGGCGTGAACAGCAGTGCCGGTGGCTTGGGTGGGTTTGTGAGCTCCCATCCCATGACAGGTTGTTGCGCCAGCCCCGGGCAGCACGTCCCACGCCTCACTGTTATTTACTTGCTCGCTTTCCAGCTTTTCAAAATAATTACCATCTTCCCTATTTTAGCTGTTAGTTTTCTGTAGGAGACCACTGTGCATGTGGACTGTCAGGTAGGAGTGGTTCCCATTTCCCATGTGTAGAGAAGTGTTTATTGTGGCAAAGGGAGGCAGCGGATGGCGGAAGCTGCCTGGCAGGACCTCCCCCAGAGAAGGGGCTGTGGCTGCGGGGGCTCCTGGGACCACCAGCCCTCCTGTACCACCAGTCCTCCTGTACCCCCAGCCCTGGGACAGCCGTGTCCTGCTCCTGGCAAAGCCACAGCCATGTCCCATCCCTGGGACAGCCGTGTCCTGTCCCTGGGACAGCTGTGTCCCATGCCCGGCCCCACTGTGCTGCCGGGCTGGCGCTGGGCCGGGGCAGTGCCTCTGGAAGCTCCTGTGCCTCTGCAAGTGCTGCTGCAGACTGGGCTGTGTTACAGTTTATATTATAGGCATATATATATATATATGTATATACACACACACACACTTTGCTCTTTAAGCACCAGTCGGGTACCAAATGGAACCTACATCCTGGGGTACCAAAGCAGTTTGCAGTGCTGCTCAGGAGGTGAGATCGTCTGAATTTCTCTCAGAGATGCACTTGTCCTTGCCAGCACTGAGACGTAAAGGGGGACTATGTTCTTGACTCCAAATGCTTATTCTTCTTCTTTTCAAGTTCAGACTTAAATTTGTGCAGTGGTTCCTGGCTCTAACCATACTGGTGGCCTCTGGAAATGATGTGGAGTTTGGGTTTTTCCTCCCCCAAGACTGCATGTGTCCAGTGCACAACTGATCCCATTATGTCTTTTCCCTCTGTTCTTGTGAGCTCTTCTGGGAGAGCCAGAGCAGCTCTGACACCAGGACAGAGCAGGAGCATCTCTGAACAATGTGAGGAAAAAAGTGTGTTTTCTGTATAATTCGTCTTAAGACTTTGTGGCAATCGTGTGCTGTTCAGCTTTTGAAGTGTATCCCTTCCTTAAAACACTGGCGTGTGACCACGGTTGGTGGAGAGGCGGCTGTGAGTCCTGCCAGGCTCAGAACAGGAGTGACCCCGAGCCTGTCCGATATCCTCAAACTGTATTATATACCGACAAAATGTGTGATGAGGACTTTCCTGGCTGGGACAACACTGATAAAGAATCCAGGAATCTGCAGTGGGTTTGGGGTTTTAATTGCATTCTTGCCCCTAAAAGCTTGATTTCACGGTAAGGCAAATAATGTGTTAAAGACCTTGTGCAGAAAAATAAGTGTATACTGTACTTAAAATCTGTGCGCAGTGCACTGCTGCTTTATTGTTTGCTTTGCTCCATCTCAGCGGGACCCGGTGCCGCAGTCCCCTGGCCGCGCTGCTGCCATTCCTGGCTCATGACGGGGACACAGCGTCATCCGTTCTGCGTCCTCAGGGGAGGCAGCCTGAGTCCTGCTTGTAATTGTCAGTTACTAATTAACATCTTCGCTTTGGGCTGTCACGGGCAGATTTGGCACAGGAAGCTCTCAGGTTGTCTGTTGCTGAAACCGCCGTGGTTTGTGTGTTTGGAATGGGGATGTGGTGCAGGAGCCAAACCCTGCCCGCGCAGGGGGAACGACGGGGAACGTTATCGAGTCCCTTGGCTTTTAATACTACATCTCATCCTAATATGCCGTGTCAGATGACTTCGCTCACATATCTTTTTTCCTAAAAAGGATGATGCTTTAACATAGGCATTAATCAAAACTAGGGTAAGCTAAAGCATGGCTGTTCTGGGCAGCCTCTGGTTTCAGCAGTTGTGAAATAATGGCCAGCCTCCTGCTCCTCGCTCTAAACATCTGGACGAGGACGCTGAAAGAATTAAATTTTGTGCCTGAAAAATGACATATTGAGTAGGAGCTCTGCTTTCATCTCTGTGATGGTGTTTTTAGGAGAATACGCGCCGAGTCTCAGCGTTAACATTCTTTAACTGCTCCTCAAATTACTAATGCTTCACGTTGCTTTAATCCATTCTGCTGTAATAGCTTTATTAGATTAAACTCCCTGCTGAGCAAGTGAGGAACAGTGGGATTATCACACTTCCCTTTGAACAGCCAGTAAAGACAAAATAAATGGTTAACAAAATAGAACAAATTCAGTTTGCAGGTGATCTGCGGTTCTCAGCCTCGTGGACCGCAGATAGGCCCCGCACGTCCCTATTATTCCTTGCTTGAAAAATGCCTTTTTAGCAGCTTGAAGAAATTCCCGAGGTACAAAAGAAGTCCTAATGGAATAAAAGTTCCTCTCTCCCCTTCGGATGTGTTGTTAATTGCGTTGTGCCCACTGCAGGGACAGTGTGAGGAAAACGTGAAAGTTTATTTTAAAACAATTTTTGTAGCTTTACTTTTGATGAAGCCGTTGGTGCACCAGTAACAGCCTTTATCCAGTGTCTCCCAGAATGGGAACTCCTAATCACTGATTTTTATTTTTTTTTAGCAAATCTAATTAACTATTTGAAGTATTTCATCAAGAGGCTCACGGTTACTATACACAAGCAGTGGGTGGCTCTTCTAGAGTCTCTTAAAAACTCAGTTTCTTCTCAGCATTCTTAAAATCCTCGTCTGCTGGAGCAATTTGAATTTTGTTATTAGTGACTGCTGGAAATCATAATTCAATAAAGACTAACTCATTTAAAAATGCTTCATGCTGAGTGTGCATTAGGTAACTTGGGAAACTTAGGAGACACAGAAAAACATATCCTAATATTCAGGTCTACACAGGAAATTGGAATGGCACTGAGCAGTTTGAAGGAGGCTTTTTGTATTTTTTTAAGAAGCTGCAGAAAGGTTGGAAGGAATGCAGTTTTTTTCTGGTAAATGTATTCCTTCCCTCTCCCCAGCACTTTTTTCCTGATGCGCTGGCGTCTGTCCAAAGGAGTTAAAGCCCCAGCGTACTAGGGGACAGTGAAAATATACACGATAAACATTTCTATAATAATTCCATAGATAAGAAAGCCATCATGTTTCTTCTCCTAAACTCCTTGTATGTCCCTTATTACTTGTCTTGAATGAGTTTGGAAGTTTTAACTATCTCTCCAGCCCCATCTCTCCCATTCCCTTTATGGCAATAATATTATGGTCGTAGAATATATAGTCTTGCCATAGGGGGATTGGGCCTCCTGCTCAGGTTGTTAAGCCACATCTGCAGCTGCAGCTGGAGCAAGCTTTGAAAAAGATGGGTATTATGAAAGGATGTCATTTTCTAACAATGAATCCTCCTTCAGAGGACGCTGCACGGCTCTTTGCTGCCTGGCGCGGTCCAGCTGCCGGCTCCTCTGCACTTCATTTGCTGCTCCGCTCACCCTGGGAAATACACAGGGGTATTTTTTCCCAGTTTCTTTCCCCACAAGTTGTTTCATCTTTAGAATCACAACATTTCCTGCCAACATCAGAGGTTTCCCGTCTGCTCTCCTTTCCCCCTTGTTCTTTCTAGCCATTTTCAGACTTATATAGCCCTTCTGTTTCTGACCACTTCCCTTTCATCCCCGGTCCTCTCGCGGTGCTTCCCTCGTTTCAATTCTCCGCTTAGCTGGGGTTCAGAAAACAATTGCTGTCTTCCACCTGTTTTTCCTCCTTTGTTGCTCTGTGGTTTGACTTAACCTCTCTTTGTCTGCTTTCCTCGTCTTGGGTTTTTCTTTCTTTTTTTTTTTTTCATTTTTCCCCCTTCACCCTCTTTTTGAAATCAGAGAAAATGATCAATATTATTTCCCCCTCACCCTGTTTGATAAGATAATGCTGGGCTAATGCAGTGGAGGAGGATTTGTTGTGGCTGCAGAGGGAGGAGCGGGGTGAAGGTTCCCCGGGCTGAGCGCGGGCAGGGCAGGCAGTGTGGGCAGCGCAGGCAGGGCAGGCAGCGTAGGCAGCATGGGCATGGCAGGCAGTGTGGGCAGGGCAGGCAGTGTGGGCAGGGCAGGCAGTGTGGGCAGCGCAGGCAGTGTGGGCAGCGCAGGCAGTGTGGGCAGCGCAGGCAGTGTGGGCAGCGCAGGCAGCGCGGGCAGGTCAGGCAGTGTGGGCAGCGCAGGCAGTGTGGGCAGCGCAGGCAGCGCGGGCAGGGCAGGCAGTGTGGGCAGCGCAGGCAATGTGGGCAGTGCAGGCAGGGCCATGTGCCGGCAGCCCCCTCCATCGTCAACACACAGCTATAATTCAGCGGATAACGAACTGTGACAAAGGCATGGGTTCTTTGCCCAGGCAGTACGGCTATGGAAACAAGTTGGTGCACGTCAGAGCAGAGAGGCCAGTTCTAGGTTGTTTACCTAGGAGATAATTTCGGAAAGCCTGACCGCAGGAATGTCCTCCTGCCCAGCTTTACGCCACGGCTTGCTTGCATTTTCTAGGCTCTTTTGGTTTTATCCTTGTGATCTGTGACTTCGTTCACTTTGCAGCAGAACAGCGTTTCCCCCTTGGTTTAAGAGCATTAGCTGCAGGGAATTAGTGGTGCTATGCTGTACCTGCCACTGCATGGGGGGGGTCAGGGGACCCCAGCCTGGCTTCTGATCTGGGCGGACACGGCATCGACACTGAAAGCCATTTTAGGGCAGGTTGGGTTTTAAAAAATTTCCCTTTTCTTTTTTCCTATTATTGATGATGTGGGAAAAGTAGGTAAAATTTACTGGGGAGAGAGTCAAAACTCCCCCCCCGGCCCCGCTCCGTTCTGCCCACCTGTTCGGTGTTTCTGCTGCCTTTCATTTTCTGAAGTGTTACATATGGATTACATATGTCTTTCTGCTGCAGCTCTGCGGCTGAAAAAACCCCCAACAACCACAAGGAAATCAATAAACACCTGTTATTCCCAGATCCGCAGTTACTTGGGCTCAAAAGTGCCTGCAGGCAAAGTTAAAACAAAACCCCCGGTAAGTCTATCGGCCTCCGCAGCCTCCTTCTTGCCAGCACCGGGCAACACCGGGGGGTGTTTGATATATTTTTTTACTTATTTCGGTTTATTTCATCTCGGTTTATCCTGGAGCGGCCCCTCCACCGCTGCTGTGACCTGGCAGCCCGGGCTGGGCGCTCCCGGGGCGGAGCGGCCCCGGTCCCGGCTGGGGGAGCGGAGCGGCCCCGGCCCCGGTCCCGGTGCCAAGCGGAGCGGCCCCGCCGGTCCGGCCGTTCCCGGGCCGAGGTTGCCCCCTGCTGCTCTCCCGCCGTGAGCCGCCGCGGGATGTGACACACGGGGGACCTGCTGGAGCCGGGGCTTTGGGCGCATGTTTGAGGGCGGCACCGGGCAGCTGGGAGATGCTCTGGTGTAACGGGGTTGTTTAAAAATAAATAAATCAGCGGCGCACACTTTAAGTCTGGTTCCTTTTCTCCAGGGTGGAAAATGCGTATTGGAAAAATACTTTTGAGCAGTTGCTGAGTGAGGAAGGAGCCGCCAGAGGCATGCACGCAGCACAGCACTGCCAGCAGGCGTGGCTGGTTTACCAGAAGTTTTTGCTATTTTCTATCTGTATTTGGTAAGGCTTGATTGAAGACCTGAGGTTTTGTGAATACGTGTTCATTCAGTACGTGTGACTTGCTCTTGGGAGTCGGTTTGAGACTGCATTTTTGTTTGCTAACTAGAAGCTTACACTCAGTAAATGACGTGGTACACTTAGTGTGCGACTTCATTTCTTCAGTCTGTGCCTGGTTCAGCTGTCCAGTGAAGGTTTAGCACTTACCTTTCCTGCCGAGGGACACCCTAAATCGTCCAGTTCCTTACGTTGTGTTGGCAGATGAGAGGGCAAGGGCAAGTCTGGCCCTGGAGAGCTGTGGAGGAGCCTGGCTGGTTTTAGCCCCAAAGGAACGAGAGCCGTGCAGATAGATCACTTGGCACTTTAATCCTGATGTGCTAGAGTAAGTGCAGGCTGTGAGGATGTGTAACAGTGCATTGTTGGAGGTGGGTGCTTTGTTCTGTCTCATTTAGAGCCATTGTTTTAGCTGAGGAGAGGAGCACATGGTATTGCAATTAAAATATGGGGCAAATCCTCCTTGGCATGCCAGCAGGCAGTGCTGCCTTATGGTTCCAGGTATTGTCAGAGACCTGGAAATAACAGCTGAAGCCAGCGCTGTGATGTATAATTTCTTTAAATGTAAGAAAAAAGAAAAACTCAGAAAATTGTTATGGCATTTTAACTAACTTCAAGTGTGCCGGCGGGTTCAGTCGCCCCTTTGATGTTGCAGCCGGGTGACCCGGCCTCCCCCACCATCCATCACTGACTGGAAATCAAACTCTGGTTCTCCCGCTTTACAGTCCTTCCTCTGTTCTGATAATAAACACAATGTTATTCAAAATAACCATTCAGGAGGCGTTCAAAGGGGATCTCCATGTATCAATTTTAGTGAGAGTGCAGTTTCTGGCTGCCAAGTCCTAACCTTCAAACTGCAGCACAGGAAAAGATAATGTTAATCTGAATATGTGGCATTGCATTAGTGAAGCGTGAGGCTCGTGAATCCCTTTGCTCTTGTGGCTACTCTGTGATCAGAACCTCTGGGGAAATGTCTTTAATCATACCATTTCACCTTCATTTTTACAGTGTCGATTGATGGTTATGGTAACAGCTACGTAAACACCAAAAAGCCTGTTTCTTAAGAGAGTATGAGCTGAAGAGACGTTGGTAATTCCTGCCGCCGGTCCCTGGCCTGCTCAGTGGTGGTCCCGTGGCAGCCGTGCAGGAGCAGTGAGCTCTGGCTGCCGCGAACACGCTGCGTGTGACACCAGTGCTTTGTGTCCTGGTCTCATTCAAGTTGGGAACTCAGCATTGATGTTTTCACTGCTTTGTTGCATCAGTACTGTCCTACCTGGGAAGTGGCTTCTGAATAACATGGCATCTTACCCTGTTTTGTTTGTGCTGTGCTAACAGCACGGATGGTGGTCACCGCTGTTTCAAAGTGCCGCAGTGTTTGCCAGTGGTCCCCGCAGCGAGTGGCCCCAGCACCGCGCGCTCGCTGTCCCTGGCAGGGGACACGTGCCAAAGCCACTCCAGGATGTTCTGAAGAAGGTCAGGATGGGCAGCAGTGGTGCAGTTAAACACAGTAAGAGCCAGCAGTTGGTGACTGCATCACATATGTTTGCCTCGGCTGCCCTCTGGGCAGTGTCATGGCTGTGGCCACCTGCTGTCACCTCTTCCCCTGGGCTCTGTGTGCACCGATGATGATGAGGAGCACTGGCTGGGGCGTGGGAGAGGGCAGAGCACCCAAACGCGCAATAGTTATCCCATTTCCGCACTGCTCAGCTCCCTCCCGGCCCTCTGGCGCGGCTCTGCTGAGCCCTTGGCCCCGTGCCTGGCACATCGCTTGTGCTGAGGAGCACCCAGGAGACGGGGGCACGTCCTGGGGACAGCGGGAGCACCCAGGGAATAGCCGCGGGGATTGTGCACCAGCCGAGGGAAACCCCTGCACACAGGTGGTGATGGCGCCTGATTAGAAGAAAATTAGTGGAGGATTTTCTGTTGTTTTGGACTCTGGCGCAAGTTTATTCTGAGTTTTGCTGCAGATCCCCTTTTTAGCAATTGCTTTCACAGTTTGTTGTCTGAATGAAGCAGGCCAGCAGAGGCTTCTGGTTGGGTTAACACGGCTCTGTGTTGTTTTTTTCATAGGCTGTATATTTTCTCCTCTTAGATCTGGTTCTTTTCATCCTCACTGCCTTTTTGCCTTTACCTTTCTAAAATGTCTATTGCTGCAAAGCTCTGCTGAAGCACATTGCCAGGAGGGGCTGCTGACCAGGGCTCTGCTTTCGAGCCCGCTGCTCACTGATGCTTTTCAACACTGGATTGGTTTTTTGTTTGGTTGGTTTTGGTGTGTGTTTGTTTTGGTTTTTGTTTTTTTCAAAATAATAAATACACAGCAAGGAGCAGAGCAATGTTACTGTCTGCCATTTAACACACATATGCTTTCTTGGGAGGAGGGAAAGCTGATCTGGTTTGTGTGTGTTTCAGCTTTATGTCAGTACGGACTGGCCCAGCTAACGAGAGGTTTTTCTAATCTGATCTGTTTTATCTGTTGCACATAGAGTAACAGACATGTAAGTCTCATACAGTAAATCGCTGTATGTGTTATGGCAACACCATGGAAATATTTCTTAGTAGCACCAGAAAAAAACCCCAACATTTATTTTTCTAATTTCTTGCTGAATATGGAATGGAAAATATGTTGATTTAACTCTAAAAAAATGCACAGTCAATTTAAGGTGGGGGGGAAGTCAGTAAGAAAGAAACCCTTTACCATATCTAATTTCATTAGTAAACTGTAAATGGAAAATGATGAAGAGGTAAGATTTCAAAGGGCTGGTAACCCACACATTTTATGTAGCATTAATCATGTGCTCTTAATTTTTCTGCAGCACAACCTGCAGCGCTGCGTTCCTGCTCCGGGATCCACAGGCCGCTGGCTGCGTGGACGGTGGAGCCCCTGGCACTCCCCACGGCCACGGGGACCCAGCGCAGCCCCACTCGGGGCCACCCGCTGGAGGCTCGTGCTCCGCTCCCCCTGCTCGGAGCCACCACCGCTCAGTGGGACTATGTTCTTGCCTTTGCCCTTTCAGAGGCTCTTTCTTTTCCAGGATGTAAAGAGGGTTGAGAAAGGAATTGTCTTTATTATGGTAATTAAACTCCCAGGAAACAGCCTCATTAGACTAATAAAGAGTAAATAAGGCAGGGAGGACACACGTTTCTTTGCAGTAGTGCTGGGCAGCAGTTTCCTCCCTTCCCTTCACCACCCGCCTGCATCCACCCGCAGAACTTTCCCTGCAGTTTCCTCTTGGCTCAACCTTGATTGGTTGCAGGACAAGCAATTACATACTTCTAAAGCTCAGGGAAGTTTTTGGTTGCATTTTGCTGATCTTCATGCCGAGCACCCCTGGATTTCCCTGCATTGGCGCAGGCGCAGCGAAAGGCCCCAGCGCGCACTTGCAGAATGCACACAGCAAAATCCAAGTGATGGACATTGGGGTTTGTCTCTTGCAGAAATGACATTTGTGCCACCCTTCTGGGCAATATTTCTTCTCCAGCATTGACAAAAATGCACACGTAGCTCTCCTGCTTGTTCAGAAAGCAGATTATGGAGGGAGAATGAAATTAGCAGTAAAAGTATTAAAATATTGATAGCAATCATTCCATGTCCTGGCTTTACTAATTAATTATTAATTTTACCTTGAAGGTTAGTGTAAGAGATGGACTTTACTTTATCATGCCTTCACTTAGTAAGATGTTTGACTATATATTTTTAAACATTATCAAGTCTCTACCAAATAGCTCCCATTTTTTATGGTTAGCAGGAGGGATTTGCTTTGTGTGGCTTCATGAAGTGGGAGAAAATATGATTCTGTGGCAGCCTTGGGGAAGTGATCCCTCTGTCATGTATAAGTAATTCCTGCACTGCTTGCTGTCCTTTTGGTGCGATACTTGTTGCTTGGCTGTGTCCAGGGACCTCGCAGCACTATACAGAGGAAAGAAATGTCTTGACACTGTAGGCTGGGCATCCACAGGAGTGTGTGACCTGGGTATTGTCTTTAAATAAATGCATAAATTACATTATTTGGTGAAAAACATTAGTACATATATGATTCATAAATAATTTTTAAACTGGGCAAACCTTTGAATTTACTGGGAAGAATGAAGAATGTTTTCCTCTTTAATACAACTTTAGTATTGATATAAGATTCAAATATGGAAACGTTTATGTGCGTCTGCGGCTTTGCTTGTGAGAAATCATATTGATTTCAGTGAACTATCCACACGAGGAAGATCAGGGCTGTGTGTGCAGGACCGGAGCTTTACTTTTGTAAACTTCCCATTTCCTCTCTTGCATCAGAAAGGTTTAAAAGATCTGTTTTATTGTCTTGAGGGTAAATGCCTTTCATTTCTGAAATGGTAAAACCCACTTCTCACTTGTTTCTCTTAAAGTGGACCCGGTTTTTAATGCGGACACATGGAAAAAAGCTTCAGCAGCCTCCCTGGGGGGAGTGAGGTTGCAAACCGCCAGCTTTGGAAACAGTGAGTTTTGTTTTGTCAGTTTTAAAAGGGAATATAGGAAAAGGAAAATTTTGCTGTAGCGTTGTGAAAAACAGAACGTACCCAGTCTGGACCGTTTTAAGATAAAATTAAGGAAATGACAGCTTTCTTCTGCACGCTACTTTCCACTTTTAGCATCCGCAGCGTGCAGGGCCCATGGAGCTGCTGATGTGCGGGAAGTTAAGCCGTCCTGTGTTCTTTGCAGGAGTAAGGCCTAACTTGCAGGACTGGGGCTGTACTTTCCCTGTCCCTGTCTCCCAGAGCTGGAGCCATACCTGTGTGTGCTGGGTCAGGCCATAATCCCGCGCAAACCTGCCTGCAGCTCTGGCACTCGCTTGCTCAAAGGAGTTCTGCTGCCCTACGTTGTTTGTGCGTGGGGGATTATGTTTGCTCCCAGAATAAGGTGGCAAATTTTAGGTTACGCAGCCCTGTAAGGTACCAGAAGCCTCTGTGCTGGTTTGCCACGCATCACTGTGAATTAGATATTGATACACTTAAAAGCTACAGATACACTTTTGATCCCCAGTGCTTTTTAAAGACCCTTTAAAGGTCTTTTCCAGCTGCTCTGCTGGTATTTTGTCGTAGCACAGCCCTCACATCAAGTACCAATGTTACGAGCCCGTCAGGGGCCGTTCAGCAGGAAGATGCAGCTGTGGTTGTGACTGGGAGGCTGAGGGGCACGTGCGCCGGGACGGGGCTGCGTTGGCGGCCGCCCCACCTCGTCCTCCTGCCCTTGCTCCCTTGCCATGGGTGTCCCCTACGGCCACAACCTTTCTCTGAGCTCGAGGTTTGATGCCAAACCCCATGTCCCTCTCCCTGCCGTGGGTCACTGGGGGTCCTGAGCACCTCATGCCTGGAGCCGGGCAAGAGGCCTCCCTGCCCCAGACCAGTAGATCCAATACAGTACGTCCACAAAGGTGGTTTGGGTAACACCAGTTGGAGCGGGTGACAAACAGAAGCTTTTATCTCTTTTGTTATGGCTTTTGCAATTAAAACACTTTTGACTGTTTTGCTGTAGGTTGAGCAGCAGCGAGTCGCAGAGGCCAGAGTGGAAAGCGACAGTGGCTGAGCAGCCCCACCGTGCTCAGCTCCCTCCCCCCAGCCATCCTCATCCTCATCCTCATCCTCATCCTCATCCTCATCCTCATCCTCATCCTCATCCTCATCCTCATCCATCTTCATCCTCATCCTTGCACTCCCTGGGGGGAATTTGCAGCAGCTCCTGCCCAGGGGGTGGCTGCTCCCTGGCTCTCAGGCTGGCTCCACAGCTGCTTGCTCCGGGGCCACGTCCTTCCTTTAGCCTTATACCAAGAGCTGCATTTCCAGGGAATTCCCAGCAGTTTAGGCCGCTGAAGGGCTTTGGTGCGAGAGAAGAGCTGTTCCTGAGCAGGAAAGAAGACAGCAACATGATACTAATGAGAAACACTTTGGGATGGGAGTGGGGGGTTAAGTTATGGTCTAGAAACCTGCTTCTTGGCATCTTTATGAAAGTATCTGTTAGCGGTCACGCAGGGAGGTCATGGCCATATGGACAGGAAAAATAAAGTGGCTGGTGGGTTTGCCATATGTGACTGATGTGTTAAAGGTGATATTCTCCTTCATTAACAGCGCTTAGCATTGGAGGACACTATAGGACACTCAGGATGAGTACAGTATTTTTAACAAGTAATTTAGAGCCTGTCTTCACTGCGTGATTAGCTTGAGGTATAACTTGAGCGCTGCTGGTAACCTGACGCTTGAGTGTTGTCTTTAGCTGGAGCCAAAGGGCGCTTTGTGCCGGGGCCCACCTGGCGGTGCCGGTGCTGGTGCCGGGCAGGAGCTGGTGCTGGGCTGGAGCTGCTGCCGGGGCTGATCCTGCCAGGGCTGATCCTGCGGGGCTGATCCTATGGGGCTAATCCTATGGGGCTAATCCTGCTGGGGCTGATCCTGCCAGCGATGATCCTGCAGGGCTGATCCTACCAGGGCTGATACTGAGGGGCTGATCCTGCCCCAGCCCGGGGTGCAGCTCCGGGGCTGCTCTCCTGCCCACAGACTGAGAGGAGTTAATTGAAGTGGAGGTGGCTGCAGCTGACAGTTAAGTGAGGACAACCCCATAGAGAGCTGAGAAACTGGATGTAACGTGGAAATACACAGCGAAGGCTGAGAGACGGCACATATCAGTTCTCACTTAAATCCTTTTCGTTCGTTCTTTTTTTTTTTTTTTTAAATTCTTTCCACAGTAGCAGACTTGCAGCTGTTAACTAATCCCATAACAAGTGGCATTTAGCCACACATTTTCCAAATTAAATATGCTTGCATGTTGGACTAGTTTCATACCCTGTAATACAAATACTTTCCCTGCTGGGGGAAAAAAAAAAAAAAAAGGAAAAAAAAAAGCAAATCTCTGAGGCGTATGAAGAGCGGAGCAGGAAGATGGGGGGGTGCGTCTGGCTGCTGGCGCAGCCTGTGTAGCGACTGCTGTCCCTGTCAGGTTCTGCAAGGAGCACAGTATTTGTTGGGAGATCTGATGGGTTATCAAGGACTGCTCATGTTTAAATTATTAGTTAAGGCTGTGACATTAAAGAATTGTTTTTTGGTCATGGTCTCATGGCTGTGTTTTGCTAGGAGGTGTTTGAAAATTCTCGTCTGTGCTGTCACGTAATCTGTACTTGCCCTTTTGTTTCTTCCTTTTTTTTTTTTTCCTCCTGGTCATTTGAATAATGTTTTCAGATCTTCGATTTAATCTGGGTTCAGTGTAGCAACATTTGGAAACAAGCAATTAACTGCACATTTGATTAGAACTTATGCTGGATCTTTTCTGAGGGTGTCTGAGAGCACCTTCCCTACCCCCGCCCGCCTCCTGCACATTTTTAAGAATCCCATTAAAAATTTTTCAGGATCCCCATACAAGCCAAATGCATTGTTTCCATGGAAACAATTAATGGGGAGAGCAATTTATAAGACTGATGTAAAAAAATGAGCACTTCATCAGCCCCCCTGCTGCTCTGATACACAATCTCAAGGCAAAGTCTGCGGTGAGGTTTGCGTGAGCATGGTCTGCAAAAGCAGGGACACAAGCAGGAGCCTGCAAGTTCTGTCCGCGGCACCGTGAGCGATGCCGATTGTGCTGCGCAGGTATTATTAGCCCTTGGAAAAGACTGGTAAATTCTCCTTTCATGATGTCTCTTGAAATGCTTTCCCTTTAGAGAAGGTTTTTTCCTAATCCCACCCTGTTCGCAGCACACACGTCTGTGCTGGGGAGGATTGGTGGCTGTGACATCGGGGTCCCCGCAGAACCAGCGTTCTAAGGGCTCACGGGCTCCTGAGCAGAGACCTGCCTTCAAAGGCTTTCTTTTGTTCCCTTTGGTTTGGAACCTGCCATTACAGCTTTCTCCTGGCCCTTGTTTTGCATTGGTTCTGTCCATAGATACATAGATGCTAAATTGGAATTTGCTATTTAAAAAGGAGAGCGAGCGGTGCACACTGCATATAGTGAATGCCGTCCTTCTGGACAGGTGTGTCTGAACAGGACTTGATCTGGAATTTCCTAAGGACCTTATTTTGGGGGAAAAAAACCTATAAAAATTCCATGCCGTGCGGTTCTGCTGCAGGAGAAGCAGGAATCCTATGTGTCTGCGCCCTGAAATACATGGCAGGGATTTCAGAGCCTGCCATAAACCATCCCTTTGCAAATGAAAATTCTCCTTCTCTCTGGTGCCGTTTCCTGCGGTGCCCCCACAGCGGGACCAGCGCTCGCCCTGGGCTGGGCTGTGGGGAGGGAAATGCAGCCCAGGGGTCCACAGCCCTCCCGCATCCGTCAGCACGGATGTGTTGGGTAATGATTAAATGAGGAAAAAAAATATAATAGTAATGCAGGAGTTGATTTGCTTCTGTTTTCTGCGAGTCTGGGGTGCTTTCCTGCAGAGGGCACTCGCCATCCACCAAGCGCCCGGCAGCGCGGCTCCTGCATCCCCAGCAGCATCCATCCCCCAGCAAAACAGGAGACGTGGAGATAAAAAAAAAATTTAAATTATGAAAGCAAATTATTCCCTTGTAGTGCATGAGGCCAGCTGAAAGAGCAGCTGAGATTTAAGGAGAAGGGAAAAGCCCGGTGGGGAGCAGGCGGGGGGGCCGGTGCGGGTCTGCGGAACCGGGGGGATGGAAATGGGGAAAGGGAAGGGTCCGTCCCTGGTTTAAAATGGAACAGCGTTGAGGATGAGAGAGGTAAATGCTTTCATTAAATCACCACCCAAAAACGGGAAAAGCCTGCAAGAGAGTGGGCAAATATACCAAATTATTGTCAGTCTGTAGCTACCGAGGTATTAACGTCACAGTATTTGAAAACCAGTATTTATTTCAACTCTATTTCTTTCATGCTTATATATGAGAGAGAAATAGACTTAGAAAGAGCTCAGCCCAGAGAAATACCGGGATCTCTCCCTGTGAGGCTCTAAAGTACATGTCTGTGATAAATAAATACTCAGCGGCCAAATGATAAAACAGTTTAGGTATTAAGGATTCTGGAGTTTGTGGGAAAAAAAATTCTCTTATTACTAACAAGCTCCCATTGAAAATACATTATAGAAATTGCTTACAGTTATTTTAAAACAGCGTGGAAAATGGTTATGCACTTTCCTATGCCCATAAGTCATCAAAGGTGGAAAAAAACCCCTTGCAGATGCATTTCAGTTTTAATAGGACTTGCATTTTATTATTTGGTTTTATTACACCAAAGGACCATGTAAACAAAAATATCCACTGACCGTAAAGCCAGCTCTCAAAAATGTAGGTCTGGTTATTACAGAAATTTGTAATCCAAATCATTTTTACACTACTAATGAGAATTGTGAATTTATTTTTAGAGTTTCTTTTGTTACCTATTTTATGATTTCTTTGGGTATTTTTAATTTGTTTTTCTCTGTGTTTTTTTTTTTTCTACTTTTCTTTTAAAATTTTAGCATTCTTTTATTTTACAAAGTATGATTTTCATTTAAGTCCCCGATTAAAGTAAAATATTACTGATTTGAAGCGAATTCCCTCACATCCGCATATCCACACCTCCGCGTCCTGATGCAGAGGGACGGTAGAGATGTTGTTAATAGCAGCTTTGGGTTTGGGCCATTCTGCCCTATTTGAAACGTGTGGTTTGGGCTCCCTGGGGCCGGGTCAGGTGAAAAGCAGCAAGAGGACGGCAGAGCCGGTCGGGGGGTCGGGAGGAGCTGGTGGATCTGGAGGGATCTGAGCTCCCACTGTCAGAATCCAGCCTGGTGCACAAACACAAGTGATCAACACTTCAACATCCGTAACACAAATCGGGTTTCAGAACTGTACAGTTTCTTTTGAAGAGGCTTGTCTGTTGAAAAGGCTCTTGTAATTTTATTTTAGTACGTTTTAACTCTGGATTTGAGGAGATAAAACAACCTGTCCAGAATTATAATGATGTTATTTGGGCTCCTATATTTAAATTAACGCAGCTGCTTCAGGTATTGACACCCTTTTTTCAGGTTTGGAACTCAGCCTTAAAAAATCGGTTCAAGTTAAAAACAGGCACAGAATATTTCAATCTCATTGTAGCTTTTTCTTAAAAAATTTAAATTGTTTTAACTCATTTTAATTTTAGTTGTGATTTGACAATAAAATCAAAGCTCAGTGGATTTATCTAGATTTGTATTTTCATATTTTAAAATGACTGTGAATTAAAAGGAGCTTGGCTGGCTGTTGTAATTTCGTGTTATTTCTTCATTCGGTAATAAAAAACCAAAGATGAACAAGAAAGTGAAATGGTCTTTTCCCAAGTATACTAATTATTATGGAGCATTTTTGTGTGAAAAAGATCTGAATGTTTGTCATTTTTGTGTAGCTGTAGGATTTCCGAAATAACAGCACAAACATCATGTCTTTTTTTGATATTATCTACTCCAGAATATCTTCTTTTAGAAGTTGATTCCGCGTATCCAAAATATGTCTTTATGTTTTGCCAAATATATTTGGGTTTGCCTTACTGTGTTTTTTATACTTGTTTGGTTATAGGTGAGTATGTGATACAGCTGGAATGAACGACTCCTGAATAATCTCACAAAGGAAAATCGGTGTCGATTCCAAGTGCTGGTTTCCCAGTAATGCTGAACACAAACCCAGTTTAATTTCCAGCCGGGTGGTGGCCCTGGCCCAGGGTGACCCAGGGTGACTGGCCAGTGGCTGCTGGCGCTTGCTGGCCCAGGCACCGTGTCTTGCTGGGACTGATCCTTCCCGTTCTCTCCCATTGCACATTCCCATTGCTGCAGATATTCCCAGTTCAGACCCTTCCCATTCTCTCCCTTCGCACATTCCCGTTGCTGCAGATATTCCCGTTCATAACCCCTGCCCTGCCCTGTGAGTGCGGCCGCACCGCGGTGACGGGATCAGGCGCAGAAGCCATTCCTCAAACCCCAGATTTCCCGGAGTTCCGTCCCTGATCCCTCTTGCATGCATCACATTATATTGCAAAATATTGTTTTTTTCTTTATACTTTCTTCTGTCATTTATTAAACACCAGAATACTTTCAGCGTGCTCCTGCAGCTTTCAGGCAATCCTGCAGGGCTGGGCTTCACGCCACCACAACTCCGCTCTGGGCCAAATCCCGAGGGGTGTTTTCTGGGAGGAAACCACAAATCGGTGAATGCTGGGCATGTCTTGGTTTGTGTCCCGTCCCCAGAGCCGTCCTGGCTGCGGCACGGCCGCGGGGACACTGCCGGGAATGGCTCCTTGGCCGGTCTCTGGCAGCACAGTCTGGCGTGTTCCGCTCTGCGCCAGCCAGGGCCGAGGAGGATCGGTGGGGCTGGTCGGGATGGTGCAGTGCCGCTCGTCATTCCTGTTTGCTCCATCCTATTGCAACAGGGCTTGCATGGGTGGTTTTTTTTTTTTAAAGCCCTTATGCTCCTTTTTATTTTTTTTTTTTTTAATTATTGGTTCACATTTAAAATCTTTTGGAATATTATTTATTAATATTTTCTTTTTTTCCCTCTCTTGTTTAGCACACATTTCCCTTTTACCGGCTTGCTGGATGGGTTGCATTTTGTTTCCGAGCTGGAGCCCTCGGCTCCCGCGTCGGGCCAGGATTAGACGTGCTCCTCTCAGACCTGAGCCATTACTGTTTCTTGCCCATGCTCAGCCTCCAATTGTCTGGATCTAGCTGGGTCCTAAATCCATCCTGAATTGGTTTCATAGCTGGCAGATTTGTGTGTTCCATCTTGTTTTGGGACCTGGCTTTCCTATGAATATCTCAAATCATTTTATATTTTTCCAAGTAGAGGTTTTATTACATGCAGACAATCTGTATATGACTAGTGAAAATGAGAAGATAAAGGGTTGATGGAAAACATGTCAAATGCTGGTTTTTGCCAGGGTGCAACAAACCTGGGGTTTATTGTGAAGGGAGCAGTGACAAACCCTCCTGTTTTAAATGGATGGTCTGGCGTTGCCCTCTGGTAGAGAAATGGTTAAATTATGCACTCGTTGGAGTATGAAGGCAGTTCTTCTTTGCTGACAGATAGTTTGACCAGTGTCAGGTTATCCCGATGCGTTCAGCATACCTTCATTGCATCATAAATAAAACAGACAAATTACTTTTTTTTTTCCTAGGGTGGAATAAGCAGGAGGAAGGGGAGGGAAGGGGATCGGGGTAGCTGGGGCTTCGCAGGGGGGTGTGAAGAATTAGAAGGAAAAGAAAAAAGAGAGAGATCTTTGCAGACACTCTATGAATCTCTGCTTGGCAGCTGAGAACAATGAGAAAAGCAAGCAATTACCTCGAATCCTTCCCCTTATCCAGACATAGGAAATATATTCCTGCCTGAGCCTTTTTTCTCGTCTCTCCCTCCCTCCCTTGCCCTCCCTCTTTCCCTCTCTCCCCCTCTCCCTCTCTCTTTCCCCCTTGTATATCTAATTTAATTCTTCGAGGAAGGCAAGGCAGATGTAACAAAGAAAGGAGGGTCTGTGTGATGGGCCGTTCCTGCGGCAGGACCAAGCCTTGCTCCACCGCAAGCGTCCTGCAGCCTCCGCCGCAGCAGCGGTGAAAAATGAGCAGAAAGGTATTTTATAGCTCCAACCCTTCTACAAATTCCTCCCAAATAAAGCGGTGTGAATACTAAATCACCCTGTCCAGGCTCAGGGAGCCAACTTGTGCTTTACCTTCAAAAATCCATCCCAGAGGGGCAAACAGAGCCCTTTCTCCAGATTTCCCTCAACTACTGTATTCAGTGGCCTCTTTACTCGCGGCTTCCATATTGTCCTGGAATTCCTATAGGATTTAAATTCTTGTTCTTGTATCTTTTTTACCCCCTTTTTTCCAGAGCAGTATTTGCAAATATTTCCTTAGGTTGTGAGGTCCGTGACAGGCAGGGCTGTCCCTGGGTGTTTCCCTCTGGCTGTCACTTTGGGAGAAGGGGCCCCACGCACCCCGGTGCCTTGCGCCAGCTCACCTGTGTGTCACGGTGACAAACAGGTCAGACCCATGTCCCCTTGCTGTGCCATGACACTTCTTGTGAGAATGATAGTTTGCATGAAGATATTTTGGCCTTTTAATTGCTGGTAGACCTTCAGCTAGCAGGTTTATTTTTCTTTCCAGGGGAATAAATAATGCAGGTGTGCTTGCTGCTCTTCTCGATCAGCCACGGTACGTGCCCAGCGCCTGGTTGCTGGAGCTAACGTGGATTTGCAATCCAGAGCTACCTTGGGTTTGCAATGTGCCAGATATACCGAAGCCAAGCGCTCAGAACCGCCTGGCACACCCGTCTGGGCGCTTGGCCGCTGCTGTGGGTGTCTGCTCGTCAGGGTCCCCCCGAGTGCTCCACAGGGCCTTTTTGGGTGCCTCAGGTGCTGCTGCCACATATTTGACCGTCGCCCATATTTGAACACTCAGCCCAAGGACAGAGCGTCCCGCTCGCAGCCCTCCCAGCCGGGGCGTGGGCGAGTCCCCCCAGCCTGTCCCCCAGCCGCGGGGGTTCCGCACGGCAGCTGAAATATTTGCAAAGCCCCGGGCGATCAGCGCCTGCCGTTCACACAGGATGGGGGGTGAGCCCCTGCCCGGCCACCTCCCCTTCCCACCCCAGTGTTTGGCATCAGCCTTTCAGGGGAACATCCATAATTTTGCTTGTCTTGTCCTCTTTTACACGGACCTTTTCCTGGCACCATTTGCAATCACCCTAACGCCTACATATTGTGATTTAAAAGTTGACAAATCGTCTGTTTCCATTGCCTTTGCTTTTAGGAGAAAACTGAAACCACTATTAGACTTTTAATAATTTAAGATAAAAACGCCGTTCCTTAAGAATGTTCTCTGGCTATATTTTTACAGTCGGAGGATAGAGAGGAACATTACAGGAAATTTAAAGGAGGCTTTTGGTATTAAATCTTCACCTCTTCCAGAAGATAACGCAATTCCGTAAATCTGTGCGAGACCTTTGTTTAACCCACCCCCCGCTATCGCAGGCGAGGTTTTATAGGCGCCTGTCTCGCTGCCGCTCACAGGCTGTGTTTTACATAATACCCTTCAGCATCACTGATATTAACCTTGATGGCATTATTATTGCTATTTACAGTTCATATGCTGGTAATGGTAAACCTGAATGGGATTAATAAAATAAATTAAGTGATGGAAATATTAATGCTATTAACAATCAGTAACAATAGTTGACAGTGTAAGAAAAGGAATAACCTGCCATTAACCAAGCAGGGTAGAGTCTCTCTAGCATATGCATAAAGGTATCTGACACTTCACTTTGATAAACCCAAGATTAATTTTCTTTCAAGCAACAACTTTTCCGGGGCCTTCGCGCTTCTCTGTTTCAAACCTGAGCTCTGGGCACATTTCCCACATCCCCTTTCCAAGGAGTGAGTGCTGGCTGTGCTGCGGGCCTGCTGTGGGCAGGACAGCCGGACGGGCTCCGTGCAGCCAGCGCTGCCAAACTCACCCGAATTGGGTCCCATGGGGATTCTGGGCTTCATGGACCTGCTGCAACACATCCCTGTGCCCCGAGCCTGCTTTTCCAGCAAAAAAGTCACACTCTGCTTCTGGGTGCGAATTTACAGCTCAAGGCCTGGCTAGCGATGCACAGCCGTGTCTTTGGAACGTGCCATTTCCATTTTTCACATGTGAGATGCAGCCAGCAGAGGGTCGGGGGCTCTGGTGCAGACGCTGTAGCTGTTGCATGGCACAGGGCTTGAGCTGGTGCTGCACGGTGGGCATGGCAGGGGCCTCTCCCTCTCCCTCTCCCTCTCCACTCTGGGGCTTTTTAGGTGGGGTGACTGTGATTTTGCCAAAGCCCCTGAGAGTAGAAATACCAGTCTGTCTTCCCTTCGTTCCTCATGTGAAGTTTTTCTAAAGCCAGAGCCCAGGTTTATCAGATGTGACCATGTTTCGGCTGGTTTCTGGACTCACACCCTGAGTGCCTGGTGTATTGCTGCTCTGGGGAAGATGCCGAGGCTGCTGCGGGGCTTAGTGAAGTACCCTGGAAAATTCCCCGCCTAATAAGGTGGGCAAAGGTTGGTGAGAAAAAAGTGTTGCTAATTTTTTTCCCCTTACAAATGCGACTTGCCAATCCTTTACAGCTGGCTAAAAGCTAGGATTGCTCGCACTAGAAAGAAAGTGAGACCATAAATAAACCAGTGCAGGACACCTGGAAAGAATAAAGTGCCCTTCTCAGCCTTGCTGGGAGGAGGAATCGGTGTTGGCTGGGCTGGTGCACAAGGCGGTGTGGAAAAAGGAGCCCAGGCCTCGGGCTGGACCAGCGAGGAGACGAGGAGATGCTCGCAATTGTTTTCTTTTATAACAATTTGTCTGCTGAAACATACCTTTAAAAAGTTACTGATATTTGTATTTTGCTGAAGTCCAAATGAAAGAGCTCTTGCCACTATTCCGATAGCAGTGTCTTTAGTCAGAACAGAGGCTGAAGCTATTTCTCAATATAAGCCCAAATTTTGGCTCCCTCAGGAGGTTCTGCAGAGAGCGAGTCAGAGCAGGGTACCGGGAACCTGCGGATCAGCGGGGTTGGGACAGGTGGGTTCCAGCACAGACTGCTCTGCTCTCACATTTCAGATTATCTCGTGTCCACATTTCAAATGTGTGAGATTTTGGACACGGTGAGAAAACCCTGCTTTTAGTAATTCATGTTCTCTTTGCTTTTTGATGGGGAGAAAAAGGCGAAACCACCTGAAATGCACCTTAGACAACTCCCCTCAGCAGAAATTGGCTTCCCCTTGATTCTCAACCCCCTATTTTAGAAGTGGCTGAAGAGCAACAGCAAACGTTGATCTGGGGACAGGGAATATTGCCACAAGAGCCCGTTGTTTAACAGACAGACGTGGATGCTCCCTGCTGCCCCCAGACCCTGGCACTCTGCAGAGCCCATCAGACCTGTCGGTGCGTTACCGCGCAGGGAGCAGGTAAAGAACCCCACGGGTGTTTCCCAGCCCTCGCTCGTGCTGCTGGCGTGGCCCGTGTGCCGGGGAACGGCACAGGCTGCTCTTGCTCATCCAAGTGAAGCCGCTGCCGACAGAAAGCAAATTCTGCAAAAATGGGAATGGATGAATTATCGTATTCTGCAAACAATGTACCTATACATAGCTGGTGTATTTAGATACCCATTTAACACAAAAATGTTGATGTGGGAGCACTTCCGGAGAGTGGCAGTTCCTTTGGTCCTGGAATTACAGAGCAGTCTTAAGACACTAAGGAAATTTTCCTTTTTTAATTGCCATTGGCCTTAATCATCCATTAGCCATTACTCCACTCCTGTCAGTATTTGAACCAACATGATGGGTTATTTGAGGAAGAACACTATTTTCTGTTTAGTTCATTCTTGGTGAACTTAAAATGGCTGCAGCGTGCTGTAAGATGGAGCCTCAGTTCTGTGTGGATAGAAATGGAATTAGCAAACGTCAGTTGTATCCCAACCGGCGGCTCCTGCTTTATCTCAGCGCACTTTGCCTCCTCGCGGTGCTGTGTCCCCAGCAGCTGTCCCAGCCCCTTTCCAGAGCGTAGCAAATAGTCATTACAGGGGAGATTTTTTCATCTGCTGGTTTAACTTGCATATTTGTGCTTCTCTTGCAGCGAGGCTGTGAGGCTGCTGGTTAAAGTTACAGCACGCTCTGGGGTTTGCTGCGCACTTGGACTCGGCTTATAAAATGGCTGAGGAGAATTCAGGCCAGGATGAGGCCTGGCAGAAGGCGTGTAAACTTGGGAATATTTTTTTAAATGTTACAAAATTCAAAATACAATTTACTTTACCATTTTTAACTTGACATCATTCTGGCGGTGCATGTTTCTGAGCACCTTCAATTCCCATTTATTTTAGCGTTCACCGTCTCCTAAGAGCGATTCAATGCTGAAAGGTTTGGACCCAAAGGAGATTTGTAAGAACAAGGCCAGACTCGGGGGGAGGGCGTCAAACAATCATAGAGAGGAGTTTAATGTTGCCTGAGCCGGGTTTGAGGTGCATGTTTGCTAAGCCTGGCTTTTTTTGTTTCCTTTTCCACTGACTTAGAATGGGCCCTTTGGCAAGTCACTTAACCCCAAATCTGTTTTTCCTTCTGAAACAGTAACGCTGTGGTGATAAGAATTCTATAAGTACTAATTATTCTTCTTATTATTTGTAATTTTGGGCTGGCGTTAGGTGTAATTGGTTTTATTAGAGAATAATACTGGAAACAACCGTTTATAAACCTTGGTAAATCTGTAGAAACATTTGCTCTCAAAGTTTCCTGAAGCTTTTTATGATTCCTGTACATATTGTGGTTAGTATTTCCAATTAAGCTATCATACATGCTGCATATATTATGTAATTGTACTAGACATAGAAGGAGCAACTTAGAAATTGCAAGACAAGAACACATACACAACCAAAACTTCGTTAAAAATGTGAAAGCTATAGGAGGCAGATAGAATAGCAAATTTCAGGAAATTAATAGTCTAGATTAAAAATTCTTCAGCACCTTAACTCTAGTGGGATACCATTTTAGTATTCAGCATTCCATGTCAATATTGGATGTTTAAATCCTGCAATGTGAATTTCCATGCTTTTGTGACATCGACTCACAATCTTAACGTCCTTTTAATGTACTTTTTGTTGTGTAAATCTGTGTAAGTACCATCAGTCATCAAACTTGACATCTGACGGCGTGATGCAGACCCAGCCTGCATGTATTAGGGCTTTTTGTGTTTGTGCAGTGGAACCTACTTACACAAATGCCATTGAAGGCATAAACCTGTTAAAGGAATACATTTTCTTTACGCTGAAACAATAGACCTGCATCAAAGGAACATCCAGGGAAAGAATAAGTAATTTCAAAAGATAAATTTCTTTCCTCCAAAAAGGCAAAATGTACCAACGGTCTGACCCACTGAAGAAACGAATCTGTTGACTTACCAGGGCAGTGTGCACACCAAATTAGAATATAGACGATCATTTTAAAATTATCAAACAAGAATCCCGCCAACACCTTGCGCTTTTAATGTACTGCTGTGGTTTAAGGTGATTTAAAAAATTTAAGGAAAATGTGAACGAGAACATTCCCAGCATCTTTAATGTGATGCTATTATTCCTACTCCTTGAACTTCAGCAAATGACTAAAGCTTAACGTACACACTCAGTTATAACAAGCAAGCAGCCACATATTATTTTTTAAAATGCATTCAAATTATATATAAAAAAATTACCTATGTCCAAAAAGGAAGGGCAATGGGACAAGAACAGAGAAGGGGTTTGAGGAGAGCGGGGCCATCTGGGCCAGCTGTGAGCAGATGTTTTCGGCTGCCCAGGATGGTGGTTTGCGGGTGGATGGGACACCGCGGGTTTGGGCATCGGGCCTGACGCCAGATGTGCGCAGGCTCTCAGGGTGGGGGGATCCCGGTGTCACATCTGGGCAGCGTCTTCAGCCGCTCAGCTGAGCGCTGGGGCTGGGACTCAGCTCCCAAAGCCCCGTCCCCAAGGGCAGTGTGAGGAAAGGGACTCGGAGGCAGGATTTGCTCCTGGCATGACAGGGATCTTTTTGCAATTTTTTATTTTAAAGATGCGAAAGGTGATGTCCACACTGACTGTGGGAAGGTCTCTGGAAGGTCCCAGGGAAAAGATTCATAAAGTGTTGTTTGTTTTTCTTTCTGTATATCCTCCAAAGTCTTCTTTCCAAGCGTGTGTAAGGGGCAGAGGTGCACTCACAATGGTGACTGTCCTGCTGAAAGAGCGGAGGTGACCTGGTGGTGCTGGGCTCTCCCCAGCTGCCGTGTGTGCAGGGAGCCCTGTGAGCATCTCGCCGGGTGCTGGGGTGTCCAGCAGCCCTGCTGGGGTGACACCCAACTCCTGCGTGTCCCTGGACGAGAAAAACCTCTTCAGGAACGTGGGTGGGTGCAGCTGGACAGACAGACAGCACAGGCTGTGCCTGGGATGCTGGGATCCCGCTGGGGCTCCGCACGCTGCCGCCCACCTGGGCTGCACCGCGGCCCGCAGCCCGGCCATTCCCCACCGCACCGGAACGCCATCACTATTCCTGCAGGGATTTAAAGTCTATTATCTACCTACCTGACATGCTTGAGCTCTAAGTACACTTTTATGGGTGTCCGCTCTGTATTTGGCACTCCGAGCTGCAGTTTTGGCCAAATTCTGCCCGTAAGTAGATTCATTGCTGTCATTTGGATTTGTAGTGGCAGAATTTGCCCATTATTGTGTTATTTTAATTCCCTCAAGAATCTAATGAAAATTAAGTGAAAAAATAAGGCTTTCTGTATTCTATTTTCAGAATGATGGATTGATAGAAGGACAGGCGACTTATATTTGTAGGCTGAAGATTTTATGCATATATACATAACAGATATGGAGACAGAATTTTTCCCTTATGGCAATGGAATGGTTTTGATAGTCTTCATTAAAATAGATTTGAAAATACCATTTGTTTTATGTTTAAACCTTAAATTAAATTTTTCAATAATAAAGTATGCTTATTATAACCCAATTATATCAATCACTGAAATGAACAGCACATTGGTGGGTTCAAGCAAGTAAATAAATGTGTTATTTTATTGCATGTCAGGAAGGTTTATTGGGTAGAATTCTTCCCTGTGAACTGGTGGGTTAGAGGTTTAAGCATCACATCAAGGGTTTGCAGTAGTGCAGGGTGCTGGTCCTGCTCCCAGAGCCGTTCGGACAAGGCGAACAGCCCGTTGGTGTGTCCAGGCAGAGGCCATGGTGTCCGGGCCCTTTGCAAGGGGCTGCTCGCAGCCTCAGGTCCCTCTGCCTGGGCAGGGATTTTGAGATACGTGTGATGTGTGGGATTCTGCACGGAGGTTTTTTTGAGTTGCTGCTAAAGATCTTCCAGCTGCTGCATTTGTCTAGAGTCATTGTGATAGGTAAATCGGTTATTTTAATAAGTGCTTTGAGGGATCTTGATTAAGAAAATAGTTTAAGCTAAAATTCTAAGAGGCACTGTTGTTTGCTGGGATTAGGCAGGAATGCGGAGAGCATCTCGCTCCTCTGTCAGTTCAGAGTTTTGTACTGTGAAGACTTAGCAAAATTTTTCCTTTGCACAATCAAATAATTGCCTGTGAAGGTACCTCTGCTGTGGGACAGGGATCCGCTGCACTGAACACATATGGCTGGGAGAACCTTGAGGATTTCTGGGATGCAGTAAAAGCTTTGAGACATGTTGGAGCTGGGCTGCAAACCTCCCTGTCCTGGGCACTTCCCTGTCTCTGTGGACACGGAAGGAGGCGCAGGAAGGAGGCGCAGCCGCCGTGCTGCTCTTGTCTTTCAGGGGTTGATTGTCCGTACCAGGCACTTTTTCCATCGCATCTGGGATGTGCACAGAGAGCAGAAGTTGCCCAGAGACGGCTGTTGCCGCTGGGTGCAGGTGTGGGATGGGAAATGTTACTCCATCGTGTCCTGCCCTCTGACACTTGCTCTGTACAGGTGGAGTTTTGCCATCTGTACCAGCTCAACCCATGCTGCCCATGGTGGCTGTGCAGGACAGACGGACCCGGTGTGGGACGGTTCTGAGCCGCAGCAGCGGGTCTCTGTGCTCGCGTTCACCGTGCTCATATTTTGCCGTGCTCACGTTTGCTGTGCTCGTGATTACTGTGCTCACGTTTGCGATGCTCACGTTTGCTGTGCTCATGTTTTGCCGTGCTTGTGTTTTGCCATGCTCACATTCACTGTGCTCACGTTCACCGTGCTCACGTTCACCATGCTCATGTCTACCATGCTAATGTTTTGCTTTGCTCACATTCACCGTGCTCATGTTTTGCTGTGCTCATGTTCACCATGCTCACGTTCACCGTGCTCACGTTCACCACACTCATGTTTTGCTGTGCTCACGTTCACCGTGCTCACGTTCCCTGTGCTGGCTGCCTGCTGGGCAGTCGGGGCAGGTCACAGAGCGTGACTCCGATTAGCTCGCAGTTGAAAGCCCGTGCCCTGGTGTGCTGTAATACCGTGGCCTGTGAGTGCTCTGTGAAGGGAGACCCAAATAAATCATATTACAGTAGCCTGGAGAAGAGGTCACAAATCTTTTTGAAGAAGAAAAGAGCCACTTCTGGCCACCACTGAAACATGAACTTCCACATGTATCCTGTTATAAAAATGAATTCCATGTTGGGAAACTTATCGACATGTTTGGGCATAGCTCATAGGCAGGGAGAGCTACTAACACTCCAGTGACACCTTCCAGATGTTCTCCCCTCAGTAATTATCCGCCTTCTCCAGGTTTGCAGTTCCCCAGCCATCCCGGGCAGGCAGGGCGGCCGCTGCTGAAGGCCACTGACAGCTTCAGCAGAGGTGGGAATATTCTGGCAGGTGGAATGAATTCTGAGTATTTTGCGTTATCCATCATTAACATGGCTAAAGTGAAAGAGTAGGGACAGAGTTCAGAGCTCAGCTCTTGTTCAGACACAGAGAGGACGTTGTCCATCCACCTCTCCTGGGGAAAGCAGAATCTGCCCAGGTTTCTCTTCCTTTCTCCCGCGCTGGCAGCACGTGCAGTGCGGAGCCACACGCAGCGTGTACACCGAGCTGCGGACGGCGTCGGAGGTGGTGATGGAGCAGATCATCACCCACCAAGAGCGTCATGGAGAGAAAAATGGCTACGACAGCTTGCAATCTGTTAGCAAATTAATGGAAAGCATGAGAAGGTGAGAAGCGCTCCCCACGGGTTATTTTAGCAAAGCAGGTCAGTCCCAGGGTGCCGTGGTTGGTTCAGAACCCCTGCAGGCCCAGGGTCCAGGTCCAGCCGCAGGTCCCAGCCCCGCATCACCCCAGGCACCCACCACGGCTGTGGGTAAATAAATATTTTCCCCAGAAAGACAAAGTAGAAGAAAAATGTGTTTCACCAAATGACAGGTGAAGTCCCTTCGTAAAGAAATTTTGGAGGTGAAACGCAAACAGCAGAGCTTGCCTGGCTCTTTTATTTTCCAGCATTTACAAACACAGGGAGCAGCTACAGCAGAGCCCACACAAGCGATCATCTTGACAATGTGAACAGCACTGAGAAAAAGGGCATTATCAACTCAGACCAGAAATAAGATAACGGCTGATCTGGGCTGGCAGTTCCTGGCCCTTTCCCCACTTTTTTGTCCCTTGGGAAGTGAAAGAACACAGAAGAGAACTTAGTTTTTTTTTTTTTTTAAAAAAAAGAAACAAACCTCGATTTAAATTGACTTAAAGCCTTGAGAATATGTGTAAAACCAACATTCCTCAAACATGAAATTTTTGGGGTGCAAATGTGACTCTCTAGATTACCGTTAATTGTGTTTTGCTGTTTGTGACTTGAGGCCCATGATGTCATTTCATGTTTATCTGTGAATGAACCTGGGTAGAACATAATGTGAACATGACCAAGTGTGATGGAATGCCAAAAGCTAAAGAGAAACATATGACTGTGGGCTGAATACCTGCTCTGCCCTAGTATCTAATCAGAAAAAAGCTGGGATGTGGAAACAGGGTGAGCAGTAAGAAGAGAAAAAAACTTTGGCACGTCTTTTGTTGAAATCCAATCCTCCCCCTCCCTGCTATGCCCAGAAACCATCTGCAAACTTTTCAATCATTTTTTAGGATACAGTGAATTTTATCATAATTTTGTCAACCAAAACCATATGTGCTTTTTCTATTGACAACATAGAATAACAAAATCATATTTGTTCAGACCACAAGGCAGGTAATAAATAACTGTGGACACACTGCTACAACTTAAGATTTTTTAAAAAAGAAAGGCATTGAATATTACAAAAAAATTTAATTTGGGAGGTAAAGTAAACTTCTGAAGAGAAAACCATCTGAGAGAAAGCTTGTGGCTCAATAACTTTCCCCTTCCTGTTAGCCCAATTCCAGCTCAGTGTCCTGAGGCCATAACAAAATGAGATGCTCCCCGGCCGGTGCGTGGGGTGGATGCCGATGCTGCCGCGGTGCCGCGGCGGCTGGTCCTGCCGGGCCGGGCTCTCCGGCGTCCCCGCGCTCGCTGCCGGAGCTCGCCCGGCCGGCGCTGCTCAGGGTGCGAAGATCCTGTGTGAGCTGACGTCACGTAGGACGTGCTTCCTCCTAGTACACCAGCCGTGAAATATCTTTTTTTACTGATAGTGCACAAGCTAATCTTTCAGGTGTTCCCAGATTTTGGGCAGAAACATGCAAAAAATCTTCACTCAAGAGCATCAGAATAGTCTTGGTCTTGGTAGGCTTTGGCAACAAGAACATTTGCTCAACCTTTGAGTCTCAAATGCAAAAATTTGGAATACAAGTGGCTGCCTAAAGCACTTTTGAGAAGTCAGCTTTTTTTTTTTTTTGGTAAGCTAAGTTGACATAAAACTCTTCCCTCCCTGTGTGTGTGTGTGTCTGCATGGAGAACGTTGTTGCAAACGGCGGTGGGCTCAGGTTCTGGTCACCAAAACTCAAACACAGTCCATGGCACAGATGTGCTGGTGACAGCAGTTAACGCTGGAAGAACTTACCACAGGAGCTGGTGAACTCTGTCCTGGTCAGTGCTTTATCGAGCCTTTGGCCTTAAAGGGTGAAAATTATTGTAGTGCAGTTACACCGACATTTGGGTCAAGTGATTTAAAGAAAAAAATCCGCGTATCCATACATAGACAAACATATGGTTTTAATATGATTATGTATATTACATTAATAAACATGCAATTGTCATTGTGTTAGCAGCCTCAGTTTTTATTGTAACGCCTCATGAAGCCTGAGTTGGGGGCTTGGCTAGATCGCCCGTCACTGCGCGTTACACGGCTGCGGAGAAGCTCCTGCTGCGCGGCAGAGAGCTCGGAGTTCGGACGATGAAAAGCTGCAGCTAAAGTTCCCCTGGTAGAAACGTTACCGCCTTCTCCTTGCTGTATTCACTTAAATGCTGGACTTCCTCACTCATCGTTAGCCAGGGCATTGGGTTCTGCCATATCGTTTTCATTGTTTTTCTATATAACAATGAGATAAACAGAAAGACATACTCCTCAGTCTGAAAAATTCACTAGTAAAACTATCCTTATTTATTATAATAGTGCCCCAAGACTTCAGCTGGGATGTGGCCCTGGGGTGTCGTGCGCTACGTGATCAAGCAGGCAGACAGAAAGTTCCCCTCAAAACCTTCCCAGTCTGAACAGCACAATGGAAAAGGAAGAAGTCACATCATTTTTCAGCAATGATAATGATAAAATAATTAATAGACTTTATAGGTCTTTAAGGTCTTCCTGCTAAGTTCTTGATGATCTTAACAAACAATCAATTAAAGCCTTCTGAGATTAGCAAATATTATCATCCATGTTTTCTGGATGGGGTGACTGATTTACAAAGGCATTAAATGCTCAGGCCGGTACCTCCAGCCCACACCTGGTCCTGGTGTGGGTGCTGGCACAGCAAGGAGCAGGTTCTGACGCACTCCAGGAGCACCCGCGGGACAGCTGTGGGGACACTGCTGTTTGGAGTCTGCTCTTTCATGCCTTAGTTAACACCTTCACCTGTTTCAACCAGATTTCTCAGGATGGTTGTAACCAATCCTGGTTTTCAAGTTATATTTAAAAAGGTAGCGATGTCACTAGGATATTGAAAAGAGAAAGTTGGAGGTTACATACGGTGTTTGGGAACCTTTGCTGAAATGAGAAACCTAGTTAAGAGATGAAAAGAGTGTATGTACTCCTCCAGAAAACAGCGGTGTAGCTGAAGACTTTGTTAAGAGTCACTAATGAGGATGCCATGGCCGCTGCTTGTCTGTGTGCGGGGAGCTCCGTGAAACGGTGCTTCACAGGTGGCTTCTCTGAAGCTTCAGATGCAGGACCTCTCTAACATCTCCCTCCTCACAAGTGAATCCATGGCTGGAAAGATACAAGTTCCTGTCTTGTTTAGGCCAAAAAACCTACCAAAAATAGGTGAGAAATGTCCCACCAGGAACAGTGATTATCTTCAGCTGTGTTAATTGCTGTGAGCAGGTACACCTGAAGACAATCACTGCTCCTTGGGAGCAGCTGGGAGGTTGACTTTGCTGAGCTGTGCTGGGAAGGACAGAGCTTTGTTTTCTTCTATCCTTCCTCAAAGTGTCAGCCTAGGATAGGCCTTAGAAGAGGACTGGTGGTGGCAGGAGATGGTGGGGAGTATGTTCAGCAGGTAGGAGCCCAAAAGTGGGTGTCTCTCTGGCTGCAGGGTGGGCACCATGGCTGAGGGTTGGGTTGGTGAGGTGGAGAGTGTGTTTTCTGAGGTGGGGTGAGAGACAAGATCCCCGAGCAGCCTGGGTTCTCTCCTGTGTGACCTTGGGACAAACAGATGTCGTGCATGGGAGCCGGGGGGTGCAGAGGGGGACAGCTGGGACCAGAGGGGCCCTCTGGGGACAGTGCAGCTCCTGCTCAGAGCTGGGCACATCAATTGGAGGCAGTGCTCGCCTCCCAAGCTAGGGCACCTCCTGCTGGCTCCAGCGTTTAATCTCCTGCGCCCCTGCTCCGGGAAACAGGACTTTCCTGGTGAACCTTTTCCACCGCGAGTGGGGTTGATGGACACGCTTTGGTCAGCAAAGCCACGTCTCCCAGGGATCTGGGGGAAATGTGGCAACTGGCTCACTTGGGAAAGGAGCGTTGGAAATATCCAGCAGTTCTTGGTGCCAAATGTAGCAGAGATGATGTTTTGTTTTGTTTTTCCTTGTCCAACTGATGCTCTATTTTCCATTTCTTTCACTGTTTTCTGAAATAATTTCTTCTGCCTCTTTCTTCATGTGGAAATGAAAGACAATGCTTGATCTGTTCCAGAAACATGGTCCATTTTCTTTGGAATACTAGATAGTTGAGATACAGCACCTGTGCCTCAGGTTTCCTTTTGTGCACATTGAAAGGGAGCACATACATTGTTTTGCAGTGAAAATTTCCTGATTTTTGTTTCTGAGGAGGTCACGTTAACACCTAATTTGCCAGTAAAGGAGCAACTTATTTTCCCTTCCTTTCTGAATGCAGAGCAAGGGTTATTTTATAACTACTTTCTGTAACATGCTTGAACCTGCAGGATCAATGATTTCTTTTATAACTCACCTCCACCCATCTCTTTGTCTATGTTGCAAATTCAAGCAGTTGCTACCAGCCTCCTTTTTTCTCTTCAATATTTTAATATTGCATCTAATATTTAACAAGCGTAGAAATGATGAAAATGCTAGTGAACGTGTGACATAGGGATGTGAACTGAATTTAGGCTGCTAAGCAGCCTTGTTTGTAACAGAGATTGGTGGTGGGTTTGTGTCGTGTTTTGTTTTTAAACCAAACCAGCAACCACTCCGGCATCGCTAAAGGAACTTTATGAGGCCGTACGCTTTGCTGGTCTAGGTGCTAATAAACACAAGAACCCTACTCTCAGTGCACTTTAAAGAAAAACAAGATTACAGTTTCTTTCACAGCTGCCTCAGTTTAGAGGCCGGAGTTTTAAAACAGCACCTTGTGCACTGAAAAGCCAGAAGGTGATTCGGTGGGGCGGCTCCTCCGGGGTGCAGCGCTGTGGGGCAGGGAGGGGAGCTGGGGCTTCGCTGAAGAAAGTGCTACTTAAAGTAAATGCTAATGATTTAAAATGTTATTCCTTCTGTGCTTTTAGAAGGGGGGTGGGAAAAAAAAAGGTTAAATGAAAACAAAA
The DNA here is from genome assembly GCF_964273445.1 of Streptopelia decaocto. Lineage (NCBI taxonomy): Eukaryota > Metazoa > Chordata > Aves > Columbiformes > Columbidae > Streptopelia > Streptopelia decaocto. The sequence goes on along the minus strand of NC_138666.1, from coordinate 5,619,110 downwards.
AGTAATAAAGGCTCCCAGCCTGTACCTCATCTCCAGTCACTCCCGTGAAATTCCCAAGGGAGCAGCCAGGCTCCCTCTCCCCCCTTTAAAAATGGTGGACCTGGAACCACTTACAGAGAGGCTTAATAAGAGGCAAATGTGTTTTATATTTTGTATCTTGTTAAGTGAAAAAAGATGGATTCTCACAAGTAGTCTCCTGGTGCGGATTTGAGTGGTCTGTGCATGCAAATGTTGTGATGCTCCGTCTGCCAGCATCCCCTTCCAGTCCCCCTTGGCCACTTAAAATCCCACCCCCCAGAGCAAGCGGAGATGAAACTGCTTCGTTTGTACAATGGATCTGCAGATCTAGGAAACTTGTTTCTATCTGATTTGCTGATAATTTACTCCTCATTTGATGTTTTTAAAAATTTTCCTTTATTTTTCCCGCCTTAGAAAGAAGAGAGTGTCTCAGCTCACATCCCTTCCCTAAGGAGGGAGGAATTGTTTCACTGTGCTGAGAGTATGATTGAAAGCAAGGGAAGAAATTAAAAAAGACTTACACAAAGATGGCACATTTGTTAGAGCACAAGAAAACTCCTTTGCATCTGAAATCTAATAGTAACATTTTAAATTTATATTCCTGATTGCTGAAATATCTGCTAGAAAAAACGTAACGGTTAAAAATATACAGTATGTTATCTAAAGGTGTGTGTTGAACAGCAAGATGTATTCCCCCTCTGATAATCTTTTTTATGACCTTTTGGTGCAAGATAGTGCCATGCTTACTGTCTGCTTTCACTATTCGGTGTTGAGGAAACGCATTACATTTGTCTTTGATCCAGAGATCTGGATTGCTAAAACTGATGGCCACAATTAAAGACAGTCCCGTTGAAAACCTGACCTCTGTCTGCTCTTAACTTCATGTAAACTTTTCAATATGGATGTAATTTAGTATTAAATTACCCGTGCTTTATTGCTTTTTAGCACAGCTCTGTCCTGCTGCCTTTTAAAAGTATAAAGAGTAACATAAAAGAAAAATTGCTGGGCATCTGCTTAATTATGTAATTATATACTTGTTTTCCTACACTTAGAAGCCTTTTTGGATGCATTGTCTATAGAAAAGCCGTAATACTTGAGATGGATTACTTTTCTGGGTTTTTGGAGCATATCCAGATCAAAACGCGTAACTGCAGTCGAGAGCTGTGTTGTCTCGCTCAGCTTGTGCTGAAGCTCCGCTAAGTGCGGGACCTTTTCTCCCGCAGACCTCAACGGTGAGAGCATCCCGAGATTCTCACTCTGTTGTTGTGCAGCCTTTGTTTGCATGAGGACTGAACTTCAGGAGGTCATGGAAATCACAGGCAGTGTGATGGGAAGGGACTGGGGGGCATCATCTGATCTAGAAAGGAAAAAGTGGAATTCAGTGGCCGGGAGTCTGCAGGCTCCTGCGATCTCATGTTGGTGCTGGTGCCTCCGGCCAGCTCCTCCATCAGCTCCCACCGGTCGCATGTCTCCATCCTCGGCCGTCCTGGCCAAAATTCCTCCCCGTGCGGTTCCTCAGCAGAACCACCAGCATTTGCTCTGTCACGTCTTCCTCCAGACACTCGGACATCCCACACGGGATCCTGAAATGATAATTTTCCTGTGGCTGTGGCCTTTGTGTGTGGTGTAGCGTGTTTATTCGCAGACAAGAAAATTACTGTACTTCTAAAAAACAGCGCTAAAATTGCTCCCTTCTGCTTACTGCTTCAGGGCTTCTCCAGCCTTTTTCATTGTCGCTCAGTGTTTCTGGCCCTTTCTTCTCACTTCCCAGCTGATTTTGCAGCTGCTCGGTGCGGTGTTAACCTGGCAGCCGCAGGGAGCTCCGTCCTCCCCAGCACCAGGAGAGATCTCTGTGCGCCCGGTCCTTGGGCAGTCCCACCCAGAAGATGACGGTGCGTTGGCTGCTGGGCTTGCAGCTCCGTACATTAGCGGATGCTGGGCTGCCTGCTGGGCACAGAGCTGCTCGCGGGGAAAGCAGCTGCTTCTGCAATTCCGAGACTTCTATTCTTTGGGTACGTGCAACATCTTCTTCACAGAACATTGTTACCTGATGTGAGAAAATGTGTTTATCTGCATTCAGCTGTGAGCTCCACTTTTATCTAGTAAACTCTGTTTGAGGCTGTGTGTCAAATGCGCATAATCTTGCGCAAGAAAAGGCAGCAATGGCATCTTGTGGGATGCCACCCCATCGAATAAAGGGGGAATGCGTTCTGTTGGGGAGCAGCCCTGGGGAGGCCAAGCAGCGCAGGCTGCCGCGGCACAGCCACGTTTGGGGGCAGCACTGGCCTGGCTGTGACCTCTGCTTTCCCTTGGTCTGTACCAGCAGGAGGAGGTTGAAGCGAAGGTGTGTTTGTGCTGTTTGAGCCTTTGTGGGAGATGGTGCAGAGAAGGAGGCAGCTCCTCCTCCGCTGGGAACTCGCAGGCTTTGGGATTGCCGACGGCTGCAGCCTGCTGCGAGGGTGGCATCGCTCCGGGCTCTCATTATTTCACAAGCGTTTGTAAGTCTCCAGTGTGTTTTAAGTATAAAATGACTGGTGAGGAAGTTCCTTTGCAAAACTCCTTATATCACTATTATTTTAGCCAATTGGGCTACTCTGGGCAGGTCCCATGGGTGGAAGCTGTGAGCACCAGCAAAAGCTCAAGGGGTGAAGAAGTGGTGTTTTCCCCATTGGTAGCACGACCAGGTCACTGCAGTCCCAACCAGCCTGTCCCAAGCCTTGGAGGCGCCACCTGAGGACCTGGAGGTGGGTGTGATGCGGCCCCTTCTCTGCCACCTGCTGCCGGTGCTCTCCATGCGGGTACAACCTGGGCAGCCCAGACGCTTCCCAGCCGTGGTGTTGCAGTGGGTTGTTCTTCTCACTGTAGTGGTTTGTCCTCTTCCCCCGTAAGTTCCAATTTAGAAGTTTTAAATAGGATTGCAAGTATGTTTTAATGCACCGTTAATGCGATCTGTGCACCCCCCGCCCTGGTCTCTGCGTGGCGGGTCTGGGGTCTCCCCCGCAGAGCTGGGGGTGGGCGGTACCTGCAGTGTGGGGTGTGCAGTGGGACCGCCCTTCACCCCAAACAGAGCAGAGAAATTTTATCTCAAGAAACATTATGAGAACTGCAGGTTTCCTTCTAGACTCTGACATGTTAAATATACTCTGGGAAGATTTTTCTACCAGAACCATTCAGGTACTATAGTGAATAAATAAACAGATATCAAAACACATCCCCCAAGGGAGGTAAATTTGTTTTATTTGAGACTTAAAAAATAAAATTATAAGCTTAAAAATAATTAAAAATGAATCTAACAGGAGCAGTAATAAAAGAAGAGTTAAAGGTGTTTGCAGCCTAACGTAGTCGTAGCTCTTGCCTTCTCTCTCTTGGTGCTGCACTTTGATCCTCTTCTCCTTTAAGAACAAATGCAGCTTTACCCAACTAATAATTTATTTATAACTTCTTTTTGGCAAAAATTGCATCCATTGGAAAAAAACACACTGCATGGAATTTTATTGACTTCCATGTAAAAATGTAGTTGCAACCCATCAGGAACCTGATGGGAGTATGTTTAATATCTTATCTAGATTTTCTTACGTGTTTATCTTTGCAGAGGTTTGTTTTGTGGGTTGAGAGCTCTCACAACAAAAGCAAACCCAAACAAATGAAAATCTACCTACAGGTGATTCCCCTGACCCTTCCAAGCTGTTGTTTGAATAAGGCTCCATCATTTTTTGTTCAGTCCTTTGTCATCCATCTCGCTGCTCCCACGTGTATTTGCTGCTGTGCTCCACAGGCGTGCGGCAGGTCCGGGGCAGCGCGTCAAACCTATGGGCGGGTATGGAGAAGCAATATACAGCAGTGACAACTTGAGAATACAATTATCTCCCTTACTGAGACCCAGATAAGGTGTATATTTCCCAGGAGAGTGAAACTATGAATGACTCCCAGTGCGAAGGCGCTTCTGGATGTTTCCCATGACCATTAACGCCTGTGATTCCTCTTTGCGGTGTTTGCGTGGGCGCGATGTCGGCGGTGCCGGCAGGACCAGGGCAGGGGTTGGCAGTGTCCCCACCTGCGCCCGTGACCCACTGAAAGCTCATAAAGCTCATTAAGCTGAGGAGCACGAGACATTTGAGAAGAAAGCTTTGCTCCTGCTCTTTTTTCCAGTTGTAATGGTGTTGTAAGAAAATGGAATTTTTCACTTAAATATCTGTCTTGATTGAAAATCTTTGACCTTTAACATGAAAAACAACAAATTTTTGAAAGTGGATTTTTTTTTTTCATTTTTGCTTAAACTGAGCCAAACAATTATTTTTTGTAAATGAACTGTGTGGTTGGGTATTTTGTGTGTGGGGGTGTGTGTGGTTTGTTTTCCTCTCCTGTGTTTGTGGTTCCCCCCTGCACAACAAAGGGAGAAAAAGCTTTCTGACGAGCTTTAATAAGAGGCGGTTGAGGGGCTGTTTTCTCCCGTGGGTTCCATTCCCCGTGCTGTCTGTGGGCTGTTGGGGGACAGGTTTGTGTGTCGCTCTGTACCTGGGATGGTTGGTAGAGCAAACCCCGCTGGGACAGGCACATCTGCCGCTGCCCCTCGGCCCCGCACCGGCCTGTGCCCACCGACCACGCGCTCCGGGAAAGGGAGCGGGAAATGTCCACTTAGACACGTGCAACCATCTGCACATGGCCTTTTTTCCTCTTGATTCCCTATAACTAGAAAGTAAATTAAACCATAACTCGTATGAGGTAATTTTTTCCACCAATCGTTACCAGTAACTACTTTAATTCTGGAATTTTTTTATATTAGCATAAATGTCTAGCCCATTTTTGCATCTGTCTGTATTCCTCTTGTTCACTGCCAGGGAGTTCCCAAGTTTAACTTGTGTTTGTGGAAAGAAATTCCCCTTATTGGTTTTGAATGCATCACCTTTTAGTTTTGTGGAGGATGCCCAGGTGCTGGTGTTATGAGGTATCAGAAGAAGCTGATCTACCCCCTGTAGGTTATTCATTATCTTCTATGCTGTTATGTCTGCTCTTATTTATTGCCTGCTTAAGGTTAAAAAAACCCCAACTCTTTCCATCTCTGGTCATGTGAGAGATTTTTCCATATTCCTGATCATTCCTGATGGTTTGCTGTGAATCACCTCTAATTAGACAATATGCGTTTGAAATAGGATGGTCACTACTACATGTTACAAGTGAGAATATGTGATATCTCCCGATATCCCTCTGCGCCTTCCCCGCTGTTTCCCCCAGTCCTGAAAGCTGCTCTTGCTTCTCGTTTCCTCGCGAAGTCTCTTCTCGGAAAGCCAGCTCCGTGCGGGCTCCCGTCCGCGCCACCAAACGCCTTCATCATCCTTCAGTGCCAGAGCAGAACTTAAAAATGATAAACTAAGCGTCTGATCCTGCAAACAGTTACACGTGCGAGACGTCTTGTTGACTTCAAAGGAACTGCTCACACAAGTAAAGTCACGTATTAAGATATTTTTCAGTAATGAAAATTCCTTGGGGTTTGGTGGGTTCTTTTGTTTTTGTTAGTAGCACAGAACAGAATTTTGAGCCTCAATAAGTATCTGCTTATTACAATTCCAGGGGTCACTTAGGTGCTTTAAATTTGGATAGATGCTCCGAACTACTGAATGCTGAGTCTGCCAGTCCTGGTGCAGAAGGGCGAGTGAGCGGTGGGGCCAGGAGCCCGTTGGGGTCACCGCGGGAAGGATGTGGGGCTGTGACCGTGAGACAGTGGCAGAGGTGTCTTTATTGTCATCTGTATTTATTCCAAGTGAGTCACCGCTGATTTTTGGCTATCGGGGACAATGCAAAGATCCTCTGGGGCAGCAAACTGCTCAGCCAGGCCTGGTCAGCCCCAGGGGCCAGAGGACGCTCAGCCCAGCATGAGGACGGTCCCTCCTGTCCCCCCTGTGCCATCCTGGCCACAGCTCCCTGCCTGCCCTGGACCTCCATGGGACTGGATTTTCTTCTCTTCATTGCATTTTTGGCCTCCTGTGTGCCATTGGGAAGGGAACTGGGCAGGTTTTATGGCAATACAGATAGAGGCTGAAATTGCTAAACAGAGTGGGCTGGGGAATGAGTAAGTACCTGGGGCATCGCACTGTCCCATCTGTACACAAAGCAGCTTCATTCACCATTAAACTGTGCAGTTTCTTACGGTGTAGAAAATACATGGTAAATGTCGATACCTTTGGGTTTTGTCTGTGCCTCTGCAGCTCTGGCGGCAGGTGCGGGTGGGTCCTGGCAGCTCCACTCACCCGGCGGCTCCGGCCTCATTTCCCGCGGCACAAAGTCGGTGCGGCGCTTTCGATGGGCTTGTTAGAGCTGCTGTACACGCTCCTGCTTCCTTGGATGAGACGTTTTGAAACTAAAATGACTCATCTACAGGACTGAAGCTGAGCTGTAAAGCTTTTTCTGAAACCCGCTAATTACTACTTTTTACACTTTCTTTTTCTGGAATTTAAAATATTATTTTCCATCATGGAATTGAACACAGGGTGTCAGTTGCCTATTTGCTCACAAACCCCTTGTCTGGCACGTTGCTAAACTGAACCGGCCTCTTCCTTTTTAACACTTTCAATGAATTTCAGAAATTTTAGTTTTTCTGCCCTTTTTTGTTGTTGTTCTGCCACTGCACGTTCAATTCTCACATCTCTGCTCTGAATAAAAAGCGTAATTTTATGTGGTTTGCGTAATTTTTGGTATGAGTCGAGCAATTGAGGCTAAAATGTCTGTTTGATGTTTAGGGAAAGATTTGATGCTTTAATAAGGGAATCCTCTGCCTCCCTCATCCATCATTCGTCATCCTCATCCATCCAGACACCACTGTAAATTTGTCAGAGCCTTTTCCATATTCAGTACTTGTATAAATAATGGCCGTTGTGAACAGAAAAAAGGAAACGTGCATTTTCTTTCTGTTCTGTCTCCAGTCATAGCTGTGGAAATGTGTAGTAGGTTTTTGCTTTCAAAATACCCTTGCTCATATCATGTAATATAATTGCATAAGCAAAAGTGCATTCCAGTGTTGCCCCTTATTGTGGTTGCTACCTGCCAAAAACCCATGAGTTTGTGAGCTTTTCTATAATATATGGAGCAGTCTGTGCTTCATTACTACGCGCTTTTATCCTACTTCATCATGTCTTCCTTCTTTTCTCTGCTATCTTAGGGATTATGCAGCGTCTCTGCAATATTCTGAAATTAATCAAACCAAGCAAAACCTCATGCTATATTATCCATCACTGGAGGAGAATGATTTCCACAATCCAGGCAGCTTTACATTGTTTTGTCCAGGGGCTGCAGCAGAATTCCATTAACCAGAATACACTAGAAATTTGATTTCTCACAAAACGCATTTGTTAAATATTCGCAAACAGCAAATTTGTAGATTTGATACCAAATGTAACCCTAATCACATTTCTTTTTCTCTTATTTTAATTAGGAAGTGGACAAGCATAATGTCCACTTCTTTCTGTGAATTTTCGCCCACCGAACAGCTGCCGGGTGCTAATGCGGCAGAGCTGAAGAAGCTTTACTATGCAATGAGATATGTAAAAACTTAATGGATGCTTACCCAGACTATTTTATATTTCGTCTATTATATAATCAAGCTCTACAAGTAATTTCTTTCAATAAATTAGTAACCATACTGCAGATTGCAGACACTTAGTTTGATTGAAAGTAATAAAGGGAGATTATCCATAGAGTTCGTTGAATGACGGTTCTGACTTGACCCACTGCCCAGAGAGATAAGAATTAATCTTATAAACCTCTCCACGCTCCCCCCGATCCGGCAGGAGCCCCTTTGTTCCAGGACCCCTGGCGGGGATGGGGACCCGGCTCGGGGGGTGAACACCGATGGTGTCTGGAGGGTGATGTGTTTGGTACCCAGACTGCAGGGCCGGGGCAGCTGCTCCTGAACCGCGCGGCCGCAGAGGCTGGGCCGGGTCTGCCTGGGGCAGAAAGAGGGAGATGGAGACTGACAGAGGGCAATGGCTGGTGAACGCACACAAGTACTTGTGCTGCAGACTTTTGTCTCTCTTGGGGTCGGTCAGAGTCTCGGTGCTGAGCTGAGGGGCGCATTCGTCTGTGTTGCCAGCCTGGGCTGGCCGGGGGCTGCAGGTCCCGGCCAGCAGAACCGCTCAGAGCTGCTGAGATCAGCTGAGGAAAGGGACTGAAAGGGGAAATAGCAACAACAGGTACCGACTGGTTACCACTGGGAACTGGCTGGGAGAAGCTGAACAGAGTTCAGATAAGTCCAGCTGAGACCAAGCTGCTCTGCATGTTTAAATAGTTCTGTACTCCAAAGCATTTGCACCATTTTTCCTTCGCCTCCTTCTGCCCACGGGTTTCTTCTTTGAGCCCTGTGCTGCTACGGGCTAATTTTTTTTCCAGGTATTTTACCATTGTCAAAGGTATTTCCTCTCTCCAAATAGGATTTTAATGAGTGCTTCCACAATTACTAATGATAATGTCATTAATTTATTTTGTACGGCTTTTGCTAACAACCGAGAGCTGTTTACTTGTAATGATCCTGACTTCTCGCCTCCTCCTCAGCATCTTTGCTGTTGAGTGTTATATTAAGTGGGGAAAATGAAAATGCCTTTAAATAACAGGATTGAACCGCTCTGGGCATTTGGGGAGTGATGAGCGATGCTGAGCACCAACAGGAAAAAGGGCAGAGTAAAGGCTGTTGAATGGACCTGAGAGGGTGTGCTCGCTGGTTTGTGCTTTTACTTTATTGTGAAATCAAATACCGATGGTTTTGATCCATGTAGAAACTATCAAACTGCTGCTCCCTTCCCTCTTTCTTTTCCTCAAATTGTGGCTTCTGCTAAAATTAAGAGGTTAGGACAGCGTAAGTCTGTTAACTGTCCCAAGCCTCAGAAACCAGTGTAGTTCTCTTGATTTCTTGCTTTCCGCTGGGGATGCCCACGGCTGCCAAGGGCTCCGGTCACTGCTGAGGGACAACACTTCGGAAAACAAGTTTAGCTGTCAATGCAAAGATAAACAAGAATAGTGCAACTTTCCTGCATTTTCCAGCTGAAATGGCACTATTGCCTCTTGCCACACCAAAAGCAAGAGCCCACAGACAACCATCACCACGAGTCAGCGCTGCGGAGGTGAGGCTGGGCCTCAACTTGGCTCTTTTTTCCTGTCACCAAATTTCCCTCTCCAGCCTGAACTTGTGTGACGTGATCTGTCCCTGCACGCAGAGCAGCCGCTCTCCCTCTCCTCATTGCACGTTCTGCTGCCATAACGCTGCTGGTTAGCGCACCAGCTCTCCCATCTGCAGACACCAGTTCACAACCTGCTCTGCCTGCGAGGGAAGGGAGGGCAGCGCTGACCCCAAACAAGCCCTAGTAGTTATTATTTCCTATTAAATCATATGATTACTCATTGATTCAGGGGGTAGTTTTTGCTCAGATACTGAGGAATACGGCCCAGTTCTGCAAGTTTTGTGCTCCCAGGTGAATTCAGGCAAACACTGGGCATTTCCTGGTGCTGGGAAAGATGTGAGGGCACCGAGTGCCTCCTTTGCACCGTGGGGACAGCGCTCCTGACCCCCATCTCTGCTCCCAACCCCTCATCTCTGCGGGACAGATGACAAATGCAGATATCGACGTGTAACTTCATGCTGTGCACATATGGTATCAGAAAGTGGGATCATCCCATTGCTGTGAATTTGGAGTGACAATGATAAAGTGAATGATTGGGTGGCCGGGGAACCAGTGTGTGAGTTACGTTGGTCATTTCCCTGTTTCATATGAGCAAACACAGTTCCACGCTTCTCTCCACATCTTTGGGATGGGCTCTTTTGCCTTTACTCAAAAAAGGCAACCAAACCCACCCCAAACCGCAGTTGTTTGACAAGCTGAACTGAATGTCAGACTAACATTTGTGACAACACCAGAGTTGGGGGTAACGTGATATTCGGATATTATGATGCAAATAGCAGGTTTGAGTTCTGTCTTTCTGAAGACCCTATGGGTGCGTTGCTTCGGGTTAAAAAAACAGAAAAAGGTCAAGCACCATTGAGCTGGCCTCAGAGAGTAAACAATTATTTTAAACGCCATGGTGTACTCGCTTCCAACAAGAGAGCTGCTGCTCACAAGCAATACAGTAGCATTCAAGTATTTAGGTCTCCTTAAAACGGTTTCTTCCCCCACTTGTGTTAATACAGATATTAAGCCTAATAGTATCTACTTAGCATAAACAAGAAGATAAAAATGATTTCTGTGATTGAAATGTTTGTTATTTAGCATTAAGCATCTTCATACTCTCATGTGTTTTGCATTTTAATCCACTCTGTGCTTGGTTTTGGGATTGATAGATTAGTTTTAATCCCCTGTCTAATAGTGGAGTACTGGTGAGATTTATTAAACAGGCAGGGTTTGGTACTTGGATTTAAGAGGACTCACATGCACTGTTCATGCATATTAAATTTGGGAAACCACCAGTTCAGTTTATAAAGGGCTGTGATGTCCTTTATCACTGAGTGTTTCTGTTGTGCTTCACTAGCTCGGTAAGCCTTGATAGTGCTGGAACGGAACAATTTTGATGGCTCCTTCCCGCTGTAGAAATCTAATATTCCAAAGATGTTTTTGACTGTCAGAGTTTTTATTGAAATCTGTTCATTTTATCCCAGTTTGTGTTGTCCCCTCCTCCCTTGAAGGTTCGAGGACCCACAGCAGCGCAAGGGCTGTGGAGCCTGAGGCGCTGGAGCCAAGCTGGGCGCTCGCAGATGCCTCCCCGGCCCCTTCGTTAGAGTTTGGTGACACAATTGAGTGGCTGTGAGTGCTGGGGCTGGTGCTGTGGAGCACGGTGGTGTCCCTGGGGCTGATGCCCATGTCCCTGGGGCTGATGCCCATGTCCCACAGGCTCCTCTGCCCTTGAGCTTTGCCCAGGACTGACCTTGCTGGCAGAGCTGGGGCTCCCACTGCCACGGCCCAGAGCGGGTGGGTTTGAGGGCAACGTATGCTGGACACAACCAAAATATTGAGGGTGAGCACTGGCTAAGAAGGACGCGCTTAGAGAAGAACGCCCGTCAGAGGCCGCTGTGAAGGCCACGTGCTCTGCCGCTCTGGGCACCACGTGTCCCTGTGTCACCTCTCTGGGTGCCCCATGTCTCGGCTGCACTTCAGCAACTAAATAAAAACGCGCTGTATGGTGATTAGAATGTGAAAACGACTCCTGTGTGGGTTTTACTGTTACACTGGGAAAAGCAGAAGCTTGATAATAGTTAAGAAACCACTGAAAACTTCAAACCTGCCTAAATTACAAATTCATGCCCTATCAGTGGAAGATGAGTTGACTTAATTTGCGGTTTTACTGGTTAATATGCCATTAATGCTGTAATACTAGTAATGCTGTGAGAAATGGGGGAAATTTACCTTTTTGTTAATGTAATTATAGGACTGCTATATAAAAGTTATTAACTGCAGAAGTGAAAATTAGCAAAAAATGGGTTTAAATTTAATGATAAGTTAAACCACTAAATGCTCTTTGCAAGAAGATGCTTTATTATTGTAGGTTTGCTTCCTTAGCTAACCTCTATTTTTGATGTAACAAATGAAGTTGTAAAGTAGATATTGCAAACAGAAGTGGCAGCAGTTGTAATCAGCAGCTTAGGAGCTCCTGCATTTGGTTAGAATGCAGATAATTCGAATTTTTACTTGGTCATTGGGAACTGATCAATCCTGTGAACTCAACAACACTCAGCTTTAAGATCTGGTAGTGGCAGACAGTTTTTTAGAAACTTTAATTGAAAAGAAATTATGTGTTATGCTGGATAATTGACAGTACTTTCCTACCTCAATTAAAGCAATTTTTTTTAAATTCTGCATATGACATAAAAAGAGATAAAGAAGGACAATAGGCAGTTATTTGTTCCCACCCCTCCCTTCTCTTTTTTGTTTTCTTTTTGCCTAATGCAAGAGTCCGCACAGCGACACTGAAAGGTGGCGAATTTAAACAATGATATTTTCACATAATACTTGTAGCCCTTGGAATTCATTGCCACAAGATGTTGATGCAACAAGGTTGAAAATATTAGATATTTTATGGCTAATGAGGACATCCATGTTAATATATATAATTTCAATTAAATAATCAAAATTCTACTGCTCCAGGACATAAGAAAATCCCCAACCAATGGTGATGGGGAGGGAGCTCCCCTGTGGCCATGTTATTTCATAATTATCAGCTGCGAGGTTTCTTGCCCGTTTCAGTGTGAGGATACTGAACAAAATTAACTGTTTGGAGCATGTGAGGGTAGGAAACCACCTGGTTCTTCAGCTTCTTGCGCTCCTCAGGAAAAATGCCTGTTTGCCGTGCAGGGGTTTCCTGGGACCCTCATTTGTGTGTGTGACGTTTCAGAAAGGTTTGCAGTGATCATGTTGTCAGAAGGGTAGAAAATCACTTTATATCTGTTTTCCCTTTGTGCATGTAGCTTTGGCAACTCAACACGGGCAACTTTAACACAATTTAATATATTAAAAGAGGAAAAAAAAGGCTGTTGTGTAAGGAGCTGTCTGGACGTGTCCCCTGTTGGTCAGGAGGGACGGGGGTTACGTGGGGAGCACGTGGAGCTTTGGCCAAGTCCATCCGAGAGGCTCCCGCAACACCCTGTTTTTCAGCTGATGATTTCAGCAAAATGAGGAAAAACCTGAAAAGTCGGTACTTTTTTGATAGCTTTGCTATTCTGACGTAGTTGCATTTGTAATAATAGAGTTGGCTTCAGGTCCTGGCTGGTGGGAGGTGGTTCCAAACGAGAGCTCACAGGGACGGACTGACTGACTGACTGACTGACTGACTGACGGCCTTTGGTACCGGATCTCCACAAACCCAGCGTGGGGATTTCACAGACCCCCAGCTGCACACGACAATCTCCTTTAAGGCACCTGCCTTATTACAACTTTAAAAAAGCAAAAGCCACATCTGGGAATGAATCCAACAAACGTAGAGGAACGTGTAGAAATGCCACACAGATATCGCAGCCCAGGCTGCAGGTTCCATCTCTATTTCCAAGGGGCTTGTGGCACCACGTGAACCAACAGACAGCACATTTTATTTTATGTTGAGCGCCACCTTCGGCTTAAATCAAAGAGGAAATGCAGTGATGTGACATGCGATTTGTGTCATGTTTCCTACCACACGTTTTGTATCAGTGGTGACTGCGCACCTGCCCTCCCGGGACCTGCTGGAACCGTCCCAGCCTGACTGCAGCACCTGGAGCGCTCGCCGGGGAAAGCCTGGCAATTAAAACATTGCTTCATTTGCTTAAGGTGATTTGTTGACACGCGAGCACATTAGTAGGGAAAAATATGAATGAAACAGGAATTGAAGGGGAAGGTTGTGCACACATTTCTGCAGTTGTAACTTGCCCATGGACAATCTCTCCATGACCATGGGGTTTGGCCACCTACTCACCTATATGGACTTATGGATTCTTGTAAGACACCATGGAGTTGTGATACAAGAGATTTGCTGTAATTTCACCAGAGGCATAATAACAGCTCATGTTCTTCCCATCTTTTCTTGACAACGCTGCTGGCTCCGCCATGCGGTGCATCCCCGGTGCTGGGTTTCCACGGCACGAGTGGTCACTGGTGAGGATGGCCGAGCTCTCCAGAACCTTCTCGTCCAAAGTGCTTGTATGTGCAAAGCATTTCACTGCTGTTCTTGCTGGTTCAAATTCGTTAGAGATGTGTCTTCAAGAGCAAGTTCCTGCTTAGCACCGACACCGAGATGCTGCTGTGCCCTCCTCTCCCTCCCCCATGCCTACACACGTTATTTTTTCCCTTTTGGTTATTTACAGAAGCCTTGGTCACATCACTGTCCACCCTGTTAGTGCAGTTCTGGGTGATGTCCTTCTCCCCAGCACTGTTTCCAGCCCTTGCAGACTGGGACGGGTGTTGTTTCAGCACATATATCCTGAACTCGAACTAGAAAACTCCATGGTTTTTACTTTTTAAGGCTATAAAAGTTGCGAGCGCCGTTGAGGCCGCGGGGCTGACACACGAACTGCTGCGTGTGCTTCCCCACTGCGCGGTTGGGCCACTCGGTCTTTCCGTGTCCTCGGCTATTTGGATTAATTCACTAGAACACAGAGCAACACTGAATGGTGTCACACGGGTAGAAGTAAGAAAACATCAGCTTTTAAAATAACTTCTGCCTTGCCCCTCCGTGTGCCAGTAGTTCTTGCCATTTGAAGAAAATTTTTTTGGTATCCTTTTATGTAAACACATCATGTTAAAAAAGGCAAACTATAAAATGTTAAAAACCCTGCAGGGTATTAAAAATACTGGTCTCAATGTATGTGTTCATTCCTTTCACTTTCTTTTAGATCACTAGTGTTGGTACAAAATGAGCTGAGAGAAGGAGAGAATTCTAATTAGGTTTAAAAAAGAAAAAATATGGCAGTTTATTTTGAGCTCATGTCTGCTTTGCAAAGGCATATCCCATTTCAGATGCAGGCAGAATGAATCATTATTACACATTTATCATCATAAAAATGCTTATTTGGACTTTTTTTTTTTTTTTTAAGAAAAGGAAAAAATTATAAAAAGGGCAAAGCAAAGAGCCATCTCTGAAGGGCAGTTATTGCTTGCCCTTGCTTGGGAAAAAAGCCTTTCTCAATGGGATTACGTCCCCGCTCATAACCTATCAGCCGTCTGATCAGAAATTCATAACACAGGCCATCCATTTCCAGCTCTGCGAGGGCTGCATGATTGAATTTAAATAGGCAAATGCCAGACTTGAGCTTTGACATTCTCTCTGTCTCCCTCAATCTCTTCCTCCCGCTCTTCCTCCCGTCCCTGCGCGCTCCACCATTTCGCGGCAGCCGGAGCCGGCGGTGCCGAGTCCTCGGGAAATGGAGGGTGGACGTGGGGGGAGCGCAGGGGAGATGGCGCGGGGGAAATGGTGAGGGAGCCGGACGGCAGAAAATTATAAATTGTTGCTGTCATTCTTTCATCAGGACGCTAAAATCTGTTTTTAAAGCCCCCTACCTTTTATTCGTGATTTAAAAAGAGATATTGCAGCATACATTAATAGTCAGTGTCCTCACCCAACCCATAAGATGTCTCGAGCACAAAGCTCCTGGGCGATTCCCTTTTTCCTGTTTCTCACGTAGCTGCTAAGGATGGAAATGAATTCAGACCTGTGCAGTTTCGGGTACAGCGGGTGAAGAGACGCGCGGTGCAGCGGTGCTGAGCGCGTGTGCTGGGGACAGTGCCAGTGCTGGCCCTGCCGGTGGGGACGCAGGCGGTGACGTCTGGGCCCAGCAGCTCTTCCAGCACAGCAGAACCCGCTTCCCAACTGGCTTTGGGCGCAACCTGCGCCCACAGTGGGAAACGCACGTGTGCTCCCGTTCCCGACCCCGCCAGACGCAGCTCCGTATTGAGTCAGGGATATTACAATGATGTTTGTTTTGCTTTCTTTCCCGCTGGGCCTTTTATCCCCTTTTCAGTGTACTGATGCGGTTTCAGCCCAAATTCTCACTGTAAATTGTGCTTCAAAGCAAACATTTTAAAAGTCTTTGTCCTTCAGAAAGCAGGTAAATGCTCCAGAACCTGCGCTGTTATCCAGTGGTGCTTTATTGCCAAGCAAGCGCAGGGAAAGAAGTGCCCAAGTGTGAGAGTGTGGGCAGTGGGACAGTCGGGTTCAGCTGCATGAGGCTGCTATGAGGGCGTTCCTGGAGTTGTTACATTTCTTTCATGATTTTGTTTCTTTAGAAAATGCTTAGAATTTAGAAGTCTTTAGAATTTAAGGCCAGAGGGGTCTTGGGATGTACATCTGCTCTATTTGTTTAGTTTTTGCCAATTACTGTTTTTTCTAGTCCAAAACTAGAGTTTCACTGAGGCTTCTGCTCAAGAAAGTCACTGAATTTGGGCTATAATTTCTGTGTTTTCTAGTATAACCCAACTCTGTAACCATTTTTCTGCTATCTTTAGCTTTCCTCACCCATATTCTGCTGCCCACAGCTTCCAGATTATTTTACTTGTTACTTATTTCCCTTCTTTCCATTTGTCATCTTGTTTTTCTATTTTAATTGCTGACTTTATATTGCTACTAAACCGAGACGCCTTTTAGCTGAAGTTGTAACCTTTCTTCATTGTTCAATTGTCTTTCTAGCCATTTAATATGTTCCTTCTGAGGTTTTGGCTGACATCCTCCTAAATCCTTTCTTATGATCAGTTTTCAATATTTTGTGTAGCTTTAGGAAATACCACGAACACGCACTTTGGAACTGTGATCTGCATAAGCAGGTTAAATATAAGGTGAAAGTTCCTGAAGCTCTGGCTTCAGGTTTCCAGATGTGAATTATTTGGTGCTAAACCCACATATCCTTTACTTTCAGTGCCTCCAGAAATAGGTTGTGCTCCTTTCTGAATGGCCTGTCCCAAACTCGGAGCAGAAAGGAAGGATATAAACCAGCCAAGGGAACTGTTAATGAGTTAATCTTTTTGGCTGATGGGAATCGCCTTCTGCTGAACCACAGGGCTCGTGTACGGAATAAAAGGCCGAGCAGTGATAACCAGCAGGTCTCAGCATGACCGACTCCTACAGGATGTGATTACCAGTAGAAAAAAATAAACAATGCATACCCAGGAGATTGTTTCTTTCTGTAGATTGTCAAAGGGAGGAAAAGAAATGCCAGTGAAAAACCTCTATGTTATATTACTTTTGCTGAAGGCGTCACAAGCCTTTCTTTCAAAATGTAAGGCAAAGTTTGGCTCTCGGTAATCTTTTCTGCAACACATTAATTAGAGAAGATGTTTGCTAAAGACAATTAAGCTCTTATTTGGTTTACCATTTCAGCTTACATGTGCTAATAATTTAACCGTGCATGGAGAGAAACAATAAAGCAAATTGGTCTCTAGCTGTTTTCCAACCTGTGGCTGCGTGGCTGTTGTGTCCCAGCGGCACGGGGTGCGCGTCCCGTGGCCCCACGGCCGGGGAGCCCAGATCCACTCAGACTCATCAGGCGGGAGCTGCAACATTCCTGCTCCCCGGCCCTGCAAAACACTCATGTGAGAAGCGTCTTGGAGAGTCTGGGTGGAGAGGAGCAGGAGTTTCAATCTTGAGAAACAAGTATATGATGTTTTAAAACATAAATAGTTTATCTAAGAAACCAATTCAGAATAATTATTTCAAAGAGATATAGAATTCCAAATCTGCAATGTAATGCAGAGGCAGAAAAATGTCAAGAGAATAATTTTAATTCAAATTAAAATTTTAAAATTCGAAATCTTATTTGAGGGTGCAGCTATTTTGGAGTCCGCATAGGCACTCTGGCTGGTGACAGAGAGCAGAGCAATGGGCACCCCAAAGATCTGGAAAGCAGGCACAATCTTATTTGACGCCAGGTTTAAAGAACTGCAGACACGTGTGTATTAATTATTTACACAATAATTTTTAAACGAAGTATCTTTTTTATAAGGTCAACTTTCTTTTGTTGCATTAGTCCACTCAGAAGGTAAAAGTCTCTTGCTAAGGTCAAGCCCTGTGATGGAAGTGGATGTTGCAGAAGTTACGCTATTACCTCCCATCATCTAGAAATAAGAGTTTAAATTGTCCGCAAGATTATTACTCACCACAATGGTAGAGTGAGCTCTTTTCCACATACTGGAGTTTTTTAGTAGACCTCGCTTTTCATTATTTTTGAGAATTTTGTTTTGTATACATTTCCATGTCTTTGTATAAAAACTGACTTCACCATATGCCACGACTTTCTACTGCATGGTTTATATTTCAGCCAGAATGTTTGTGCTGTGTGTATATTTTGTATTTTTCTTTAAAGACACAGTGCCAACACCCTTCTGTATTTACAATTCCAGGAATAATAATCTAGTTTGTAAGAACATCTATTTAGCAGTGCATGAGACTTGTCAACTAGCACCTCCCCAAGTAAGCTGCTGTTTAAAGGGAATAATGGGGTTTGTGCTTTCTTCTTTAACGATGAAAGCACAAGAGTTGCAGATAATGCTTAATTGACTATCTGTTCCTAAAATGCCCTCTTGATTCCCTTTTGAGAGATTTTATGTTTATTCCCTGTATGATATATATCAAATCACTGGATGGGTGAAGGGAGGCGGAGGAAAGTTGGAGACAGAAAGAAGTAGGTTGAACTGTGCAGTTTCATCCTCCTCACACCAAGTAGTGCAATTCTTGCTGGTCGTTGCTGGCATGAATACAAACATGGGAGCAGTTTGTGGCGTTACCTTCCCCACTGGTATTCCAGTTGGAAGGGATGGGGTTTTGTTGACTTTTATCATGATTCTATTTGGTTTGGACACAACACCACAAGACACTCTTCTGAGCAAAAGGTGTCTCGTATTGCCGGTGTCTGGAGCTTTACCTGGTGCTGGTGCGGGCAGAGCCAGCGCAGGGTGGCTCAGGTCACAGCAGGACACTAAAGGAGCATCCAGACACTTTGACAATTTTTTATTTTTCTGTATCTTTCAACAATGTTGGGAGTCGCAAGAATGAACACGAGTGCTGTTGAGCCCCAGGACTCAGCTGCTCAGGCTGTTTGCACAGGGAGGTTCCACTGAGTTCTGCCGAGGACGATCCCTCCGGAGCAATTGGCTTCTTGGGCTAGGTTTAACTTCTTCAAAATACTGTAAATTAAACCACTGGCTCCTTAACTGTAGTCTATAGAGTTACATTAAACAGTAAAATTTATGAATGAGTCAGTTCTGTGTGGTTATGCGAGGTGACTCGAAATTCTGGCACTGGGGAGTAGTCTCTTGCTCCTGACTTTAGGAACCACTAAGCTAAATAAAATAAAGACGTCCTTATTCCAGATTAAGGTCATTTGGGGAGTTATGACTGTGTGTATTTTAAGTTCATGCCTTCGTTTTTATTAACACAACACCCAACTTGCTCAGGATTTTGGAAATGCAATGAAAATTACTCTGCACCATTTACAGTGCAGAACTACACCTAAATTATTTCTGAAAACAGAAGAATAATAGTAATTCCTAGATGATGTAGAATATTTTAGATCTTAAAGTGATTTTCAAAGACGAGCTTACTTATTCCATCTCTTAGTTGTTAAATTGCAATATTGACTCTATAATTCTGAAATTTTAAAGCAATGGCAAAAAAAAAAAGCAGCTAGGAGGTAACGTTTCCACGACGGGCAGCCCCCGGCCCCTGCTGTTGTGTACTTTTCTGCACAGGTGGTTTTGGCAGCGTTCAGATGAAGGAAAGTGAAGACCTTTCATTTCTGTGGCTGCAGCGTAGTCTTGGATATGCCACCACATTCTTGTTATTAGCACTCTGAAAGCACTTAGAGACCACAGGCAGGATCAGTGGTTCACTGTAGAGACACCTGAACTTGTTTAACATACAATTTTTGTTTATTGAAGTGCGTGCCGAGTCTCACTGGGTTGAGAGGAGCTAAAATTTCACTGCCTGTCTTGCAGAGTTTTATTTTAAATAGTTAAAACAGATGAGTCATGGGACAGATGAATTACTGTCCTCATTCTGCAGGATTAAGTGACGGACCCCAAGTCAGGAGGTGGCTGGTGGTGTGGCTCAGTTAGGCCAGGCCTGGCAGTTGGGCCGGGCCCAGCATCTTCACCACAGAGACGTGGGTCCTCTGTAACAGTTCCACATTAAAAACAGAGAACTAGCAAAAATCCAAAACCCCTTCATAACTGTTAATAAGACACATGCAGGAGCTTCATATATTTAGGTATTAGATTTTGGATGCTAAAAGCTTTGTGAGCTGTTTTTTAATAACTGAGAATGATACTGCTTAGAAAATTTACCAGATAAGTCCTGTTCTATAGAAAACAATCTAATATTCTGATCCCCAAAAGAATTCCTTAAAATGCACCCTTATATTTGTTATGGATACGTTAGTTACAGGGGTTTTTTATTATTTTTAAGAAGTTGCAGTTGTTGCGGGTTGCTGTTGTGTTTAGAGAGGGACGCCAGCACAGGGTTACAGAGGTGCGGAGCGGCTCCCTGAACAGGCACGTGCGGCGTGACATCCAGAACAGCCAAAACGGCAAGAGAATCCTTTGAATAGTGTGAAGAGGCCCAGGAGAGGTGCAGCAGTGTGACCTCCGCTGGGCTTTATGTGGGAGATACGGAACTGATACGTGCCGGATGCATAAGAAATAATTTTGGCTGTTGTTTTCATAATTGCGTTTTTGATGTCAGTTCAAGACGACACTGAGTATTACTGTGAGAGCTGCGGGCTATTAGAAACCCTCAAATCAAACCGCTCTTCTCTGGATGCCCGACTTTGCCTGGGTTTATAAGGAGAAATAATACTTTTTATGGGATCAGCTGGTAAAGCTGAAAAAAATTGGCATGCCATTGAGATCAGAGTTTGGCAATCAGGTTTGAAAATTGTATTTTTAAATCCAGTAGAGTGTTGTCACGGTTCCAATACTCTCGTTACTTAAGCTTTACCACCTGAAGGCTGAGCACAAGAGCTGCTTAACAGTCCTCTGAGTCTCCACACCTTTGATTTTACCTTAAAACCTTTCGATATTCCAACAAAATATGAAGCATCACATTAGTTGCTGTTATTATTACTTACAGGAGGGATATGATTAAAAATATGTTTATGCAAAAATGGTCAAATACTTTTAGGCAAGTGCAGCCAAATGAGTGTTTTGATAAAAGTAACTTTATACTTTGGGCACAGAGGAGTTACGAGTATCTGTACGCTCAGATGCTGATAGGACTAGTTTGGCTGCTTTTGGTGGTTCACAAAATCAGAACACCAGAAGGGGAATAACTGGGAGGGGTCTGTGAGGCTTCTGCTTTCCCTCTTTGTCCAGGTGTCAATTTTAATTCCTTGTTTGTATTGGGCACTATCAAAAATCTGGATTTCATTTCCCTGTCTTCACTGGGAGTTATCCCTTTGCTCTTAAGCAATACTTTTTATTTGTGATTTGTTACCACAAATGTATTTAAACCTGCTTTGTACAGTGATGCACAACCTTCGGCCGTGCCGGTTTTGTGATCAGGATAGAGCGGCCCACGCCAGGAGCTGTAAACACGTTGGGACACTGTTAAGCTGTGATTCCAGACTGCTCCTCCTGCGCACACGGGCAGCATCCTCGGTGCTGGCTGGTTTTCGGTGGCTGTGCCGTGTCCTGTGAACGCCACGGCCAGCGCGGGGTGAGGAGGACGCTGCATCCTCCCCAGCCATCTCCTCCCCATCCAGGGCCCTCTGCTCTCTCCAGCTGTTTTGTTTGGGGCTACTCTGGTTCTCATTTCAAACGACACCCACTTTCCGAGCTGCTCCTTGGTCCTTGAGTGTGCCAGACTGATGTGATCCACTCCCTGAGCATACGGTGGCAGTTCCATGCGTGTCACCGTGTCACTGCACATAGATCCCTGCTGCCAGCCCAGAGCTGTCCACATTGACCCTCGAGAGGAGTGGGTTGTCTCTGAGCATGCAGGAACAAACGGCTGGTTTGGACAGCTAGAATATTGCTGTGGCTCTCAGGTTCTCTGAGGAATTCTCTCACATCCCTCTGGTAGCTGGTTTCATGGAATCCCTGATAATAAACCCCCAAGAAACCAGCCCCCCCTTGGCTCAGCCCCTCAGAAGGAGCCCGTGGCTCTGCCATTTCCCCACAGACTGCTAAATTGTATTCTGTATTTACCTCGAGGACTGTATTTATCATTGATCACCATTCACAGTGATGCCTCCAATGTGCAGTCAGCCATTTTTCTGCAGAAAATATTTGCGTCCTAATTATTGTAGGTAAGTCCCCGGGAGCAGCGGCTGTGGGGCTCTGCCCGTGACCCCAGTGCGTGTGATTCGGACTCCTCAGCCCCATGAAAACTGATTCAGAGATTGCAAAATTGTCTGAAAGAGTGGTTCAGCCCATTTTCTATAACACTCGATCTCTCACATGCAAATGCACTTGTCGGGGTTTCTGTGCTGCCCCCCTGCCTGGCCGGGGCCCAGACCCGCTCGTGGAGCCGCACGGGGATCCTGGATTTGTGGTAGAAGTCGGCTCCTGTGGGCACAGGGTGAGTTTGTGGCAGCAGAGACCGAGACAAACATGAGGTTTTTCCACCCGCATCTACTTTTGAGTTCAGCCTTTCTCCGCAACTGCTTGGAAAGCTGATGAGAACCCGGAGATACGAAGCAGCTCTGAGCGTGGAGACCCTTTCCCATCGCCCGGTGAGGACGGACACGCACTGCAGCAGGTCCTTTCTTGTTTCCATCTTGTAATCCCCGCTATCCACCATGTTGTGCTTTGTATTATTTTTAAGTGCTGCTCCACATCTGATGTAAGTGTGAAGCAGCGCTACTGGGCGCTGTTTGGGAGAGGCTCTGGTCCCACAGGGCCTGCCGCTGGCCACTGCCCGACCTGCTCAAAGATGTTTCACACATTCCTCGTTTTCTGGCCATCCGGGGGAAAAAAATAATTTTGATTTTTCTAAACTAGATTTTATTTTTGAAAACAGTTCAAATAATAAATAACAACCTATTAACCCAGCATGCTTTAATGCTGCGAAGCTTACCATAAAGACTACAGAGAGCACAAACATAACATTAAAAAAAGCGTGCGCAGTTATTTCTCCTGCCCAGCGCCTCTCCCCCATCGTGCACGCAAGCTGTCTCTTTAATAATGCAAAGGAGCAGTAAATTTCAAGCTGAGGATGGGCAATAACAAGGAGAGTTATTTCCACAATGCCCCAGTGTCAGCCCCTGGCTTAGGCGCACACCTTATTAGTTCTAACAGGCTGGTTAGCATCGGGTCACCTCTGCGGCTCCGCGCCCCAGCGGGGTCACCGTCTCCAGGCTATATTTGGGGAGAGGGGGAAGGGAGACGATATTGAGAGATTCTCTTATCGCCCAGCATTTTTAGCGCTGTTTATTTTTATTTAGCCCCCTCCATTTTCCGCCTCGCCGTTCGCTTGCCCTCTCTCCCACCCGGTGTATCTGCAACCTGCACGAACCCCACGTGGTGGGCAAACCCTCCCTGCCAGAGCATATGAAAGCAGAGACCACATTACTGGGGGGCTTCATCTGTATTTCTTTGGAGAAATAACTCAAACCGATCAGTTTGTGTTTGCGTATGGACAAATAAAGCGCGTTAGAAATCCGTGGTGCGAGGAGCCCACCGCGGTTGTGCTCTGTGACGCGGGGTGAGCGCGCAGGCGACGCCGACACCGCCCGCGGCGCAGAAACCGTGTGCCATCGGTCCCTTGGAGCAAGCTGACTGGAGTATCTTTTAAAACGAATGTTCATTTTTTTTCTTCTCTGAAATGTATGAAAAGCTGCACATTATGGAAATGCACGTGTGGGGGTTTTATATGTCCCTCTCTCCATCAGCCCCCTCCCCCACCCGCCAGTTCCCATCCAAAAATGAATGCAAAGAAATACTATTAGGCTGTCTGGTTATGTATTTTTTATGAGGCCATACAAGACACTGCCTGACCTCGTGCAGCTCATGTTATAACCACATTGAAGATGCTTTTCATTTGGGTTCTGCTTTTCAGCCTGGATGACCTCTATTAAATAAAAAAAAAAAAGAAAAAAATGGCCTAATATGTGACCCCTGGGACTAGTCGCTTCAAGGATTACATTTAATTCATATGATAATATTGAAATATAATGTTTCTGTGTCTAATGTTTTGGATGTTTTTTCTTTCTTCTTTATTTCAGGGACCCTTTGAGTCTTGTCAAAGATGTTCTGTTTTTCTTTTTTTTAAATCTGTTTTGGGGGAGGACAAGTCGCTCGTGCTCAGTGGTCAGATTCTTAAAAATCACCTTTCTCCCTTTGGGAAGCAGGCGTGAGTACAAAAGAGAGCTCTTCCCACTGCCTTTGAAGGAGAAGAGAAACAAAGGCAGGGAAATTATTTTTCATAAGGAAGCGTGTCTGCCAAGAGCTCGTCAAAATAAAGAGCCACTCTTTGTTTTGGCGTTTGCTGAACCAGTTGACGGGGTGACCTGCTTTCCCCGCGCAGCCTGGCTGGGGCGCGGGCAGACCCCGGCACCTCCTGGCTCGCGGCAGCTCCGTTGTCTGCCCGGCCACGCAGCCCTGGCGCTGCCGGATCCACCGGACAAGCGCGCCCGGCGGCAGCGCCGTCCGCCCGAGCGGCTGCCCTGGTGTGAGCGTCCCAGCCTGTCCCACAGGCAACATGCGTTTCGGGGATTGTAACTTCTCCATCAAAACGTCCTCTGGGATGGAACACAACTTGCGACGGTTCAGCTCCGGAGCAAATTTGCTAATGCCAATTGCAAAAATAAATTTGACCCTTCCTAAATATTCTGCGTACGAAAGTACATTTTTTCCCCCACTCCTCTCACTAAAATAATGTTGCGAGGTGGATGGTGGAATTCAGCAATCAGTCAGCAATCTGATCTGAGACCTTGTGCTCGGAAGCAACGAAGCCCTTAATCATTCACGGTAATGACGTGTTTGTAAAAAAGTGCCACATGTAGGCACCATGTATTTTCAGCAAACATTTAATGCGAGGTTGTTAAAAAGTAGATGTGATGCACGCAGTGACGGTGTGTTTGGTGCGAGGGATTTTCCTCCTGTCTGCCTGTCTGTGCCACACCGGCTCACAAAAGCTGGGTCTTTTTTGAACAATAGGCCTGCGCTCCTGGAGGCACATTCCCGAAACGCGGGGACACTACTCTATGACATTTGCCAGAGGATAGACCGTTCTGATTATTTTTTCCCCCTTTTTCCTACTGTGACTGGAGCTATGGAATGGTACAGTTAATTGTGCAAAAATACACCTCCAATACCACTAAGGTCGCGATGAAATAGTCCAAGTCGGCACTGGGCGGTTCTGGCGGAGCTGGTGGCCCCGCGGCCGCGGACGGGGCCGCTTGCCCTGCGAACCCCTGTGCTCGTGGGGAACCGCGGGGCAGGCGAGGACGGGAGTTTGCACCTCGACTCCGATGCCATTGCGTTTATTTGCGTCATAGGCTGAACCTTGACAGTTTTTGGCGAAAAGCTAATTAGCGGCGCGTACGCCACCCCGCGTGCACGTGCGTTCCGTGTATATGCGCGCCAGCATTTTGTGTAGGATATTAAAAAAATATCCAGGCTTTTGGTTCCCCTTTGTAAGGCATGAAGCTGTGACCCTCCCCTCCTCTCCTCCCTCCCCCTGTAGCCCCAGACTTCACCATGCCCTGGCTGCTCGCTTAACATGGAGTTGTCTTTTTTATTTTTTTTATAAACCCAGTCACAACACGGGAAGAGGAGGAGGAGGAGGAAGAGAGAGGACGAGAGAACTCAAAACCCTGAAGGATGGTTCTCAAAAAATTCTGGCGGCACCGCGGGGACTGGCGGTGGAGCGGCCGCGGAGGTAAGGCAAGGCGCTGCTCCGCGGACGTAAGGCAGGGCGCTGCCCCGCGGGGCTCCCGCGCTGCTCCGCGGGGCTCCCGCGCTCCGCCCGCGCTTCTGGCGCGAACGCGGCGGTTCCGGCGGCGCCGACACCTCCGCTCCGCCGCGGCTGCCGGAGCGCGCGGGCGCGCGCTGATGTGAATATGCAAATGAGCGGCGGGGCCGCGCCGGCACGTGCTGCCCGGCCCTCCCCGCGCGCTGCCGGGCCCGCGCGGGGCTGCGCGTGGGCGGGGGCGCGGGAACCCGGCCCGGCCCGGAGCGCGGTCGCTGCGAACCGGCCGGGGGGAGCGGGGCGGCGGGGATGCTGATCGCGGGCGTTGCACTCACCACAGCGCGGGGGTTACATTGTGAAGTGGCCAGCGCTGGGGACCGGGGCGCCTGCGACCTCCCCCCCCGCCCGCCTGGAGAACTTTTTGTGTTTGTAAGGAAAGGCAGCTTGAGGAATCAGAAAATTATTAATTTATGAAATACAGGGGGCCGAGTTACCGAGATTTAACGCAGTCCCATTTTTATTGCAAGTATATGACGAGATAGTCAAAAAGATGGGAAAGACGGTATATGACGAGATAGGCAAAAAGATGGGAAAGACGTTTTTATTATTAAAGGAAAATCTTTTATTGGAGGAATGTTTTAGAAATTTACAGTCAAAGAAATTTAATTTTATCCTTTGCCTTTTGCTTTATCCCCATTTTAATAAAAGAGCCCTAAAGAATATAAGCCGCGCAGCAATTGCCGAACAAAGCAGCTCTCGAGCAGTCGCTCATGGGTCTGAATGGGATTGAAAAATAGTGGCCGAGCTGCCGGGTCCTGGCTTGAGGTTTGGGCAGCACCCTCGTGCGCACAAAGGGGAAGCCGGGGGAGACGTCGCAGGTGACGCTACATACAAATCAGTGGCAAGATTAATATTTCATATTCAGTAGACACAAACTTTTTGATTTTTTTTCCCCTCTGTGTTTGCCTACCTGATAATTTGGAATACCTGACAAGGTCTGACGTTTATACGCAGTTATTCTAGAGAGCAAGAACAATCGCAGGAGCAGTTCAGTGCTGCTGGGGACGCCTGCGAGCCCCCCGAGCTGGAAATGACCGCTTGCAAATCTGCAGACCACCACTAACGTTAATTCACTGGGAAGAAAAATTGCAAAGCAACTCTATTAGGTTTTCTTAGGTATTACCAGGAACTTTAAATGATATACTGGTGGGATAGCTGTATTCATTAGATTAATAAATAAATAGAAAATCCCTAATTCTTGCGCAGGGTGGGGCTGCAGGAAGGGGATGAAAGGGGCTTGCAGTCAACTGAATAAAAATCCTGCACTGCAACTGCTGGGTTGCTCCCAGTGCAGTGCACGGAGGGACAGCAGGAGAACAGGGGGGGCAGAGCAGGGGGTGCAGGGTCACTCGCAGCAGCCATGGGCAGGGGCCCTGGTA
Source organism: Streptopelia decaocto (assembly GCF_964273445.1). Lineage (NCBI taxonomy): Eukaryota > Metazoa > Chordata > Aves > Columbiformes > Columbidae > Streptopelia > Streptopelia decaocto. Next base: position 5,592,318 of record NC_138666.1, on the reverse strand, counting down.
CGGCCTCCTCCTCCCTCTGCCACTGAACTCCACAGTGCCTTCCAGCTCTCGTGAATCCCAGCTGGTACACGTTGGGTTTGTGTTTCGGGGCGTTCCCCCAGCCCACCCGTGGGCCGGTCCCGGGTGCGTGGGGGAGGCAGTTCCACGGGGCCCGTGCTGAGGGACGCAGAGCCCAGAGCCACCGGAAACGCTCCTGTGCAGGGACCCAGCAGCATCGCACCTCTTGGGATGAAGCAGTGAGATGGCGTCGTCTCGGCCACCGTTTGGGAGGTGTTGGGGCGCGTCGCACCCCGGCCCCCGCCCCGCGCACCTGCGGCGGGTGCTCCGTGCACCTGCGGCTGCAGCGCGTCCCCGCGCCCGGCCGCGCCGTGCCAGGAGTGCGAGCGGCGAGGAGGATTGTTGCTATTGATCTGCCCAAGGGGATCATTAGGCATCAGTATCAATCTACAAATCAGTGGGCCTGTGTTACTTGCTTGGGCAGTCATTGCCAATTTGTTCCTATTAGATGGCCGAGCCCGGAGGTGTTTGATGAGCAGATTGGGTCTTTATCTCGGCGCTGGAGAGCAGGCGGCTCGCGGGGAGAGGCTGTGGCTTTACAGGATTTCTGGTGTTTGTTTGTTTTCTGTTGCTGAAATCCAGCTGCCTTTTTACTGCTCTGTAAAGAATTTTGTATGGGCAGAATGGGTTCCTGCTTTATATATGGTTTTTCATATCATCATATTAAACATATTGAGAGTTAAGGAGAAACTATTTTAAAATAATCCCCTCTCTTTTATTTGGTATGTTTACCAGCAGCACTCCCTGTAAAAATACATATTCATTGCAGATTCTTTTGTTATCCTTTCCAGGTCAGACCGAGCATTAGAAACGCAAACAATTTTTCTTTTCCTATCCCAGTGCCCGTTCCCGGGGATTTATTTAGTTGCTGTTGGTGAGGTGACCGTTCTCGCAATATTTCCCTCTGTGATTTAATTAAACAAGCCCAAAATTAACACTTGCAGACAATATTTTATTTGCAAGCATTATTTACAGTTTTGTTCTGAAGCGGTAGCCCCAGGATCCTGCAGATGCCGCAGGGTCGTGTCCTGTGCCGAGGGTGCCTGGGCGCTGCGCTTGGGAGCAATCGCTCTCATCTGCATATTTTCTTAGTTTATATTTTTTAATACTATGCAAAATGAATGAACACCAAAATTACACAGTAATAGGAGAATGTAAATTAATGGCAAAAGACGGATGAAAACAGTTCATACGAATGATCTGATCTGACATCAGCGCCTTGTTATTTAACGCAAACCTTGATTTTCAACTGTTTCGTCTCACTCCTGACATGAGCATCATGCGGTTTGAACGTCTGTCCAGCCGTTAAAGACCCTATTGATGCTTGGTTATTGGATTTCTCATTTTCAGGTTTTGTCAGGGGGTTTAACAGACTATATGAGTGTTTATAATTTCTAATGAGTTTAATCTGTAATTTGCGTCTATTACCTGCGACTGTCAAGTCACTTTCCCAGCACTCAGTCTATAAAAATTCAAAATAGAGAAATGTGGGCTTCTAAATAACCTAAAATATTTGTCATATCTTTTATATACAAATATCTGTGCAGTAAACAGAACTATACATTCTTATTCTGTTTGAAGATCAAGACTGATTTTAATCCTGTGGATCTGCTGCAATCACAGTATATTACCTAAACCCAAGTTTCTTTGAGGACTTTTTGGATACATGTCATTATTTCAATGGAGATAAAATAGTGTATGTTTTAGGACACTGCAGGGCTGATTATTGCTGCCTGATTAGTATTTGATCAAATTCTGCCTTTTTTTTGTCCCTGAGACAATCCAGCTCCCGCACATCCCGAGGCGGAGGCGCCTCATTCTGTCTGACAAGTGTTTTGTTGCGGAGCAGCCGCTCAGATCGGTGTCACCGCGGCTGCGGCGGGAGGGACGCCCCGGCTCTTAATTCATCATAAACTTCATATAACTCATTAGCTTTCATCTCTACGTCGCACGTATAGAAATGCATTTGGAGAGGACTCAGAGAGGCTTTTTTCCGCGGAGTTTGCTGTACAAATATTTATGGACCTTTCCCTTTGTAGTGCGGTTCCAGTGGCAAGAGCTGTCGTGCGAGCAGCAGCACATTGCGACTTAGCAAGAGGTTGCCAAAAGCTATTGTTTGTTTAGTCGCGGGGCTTTTTGTGTTGAAATTTGTTTTGCTACTATTTGTAAAAATACATGACTCTCTTGGGAGGGGAAATCAGGACTTTTTTTCGATATTCTGGGGAAAAAAAAAAAAGGGAAAAAGCCTCCCAGAAAATTAAACATAAGTATGTTTGTATGTATGAGCATAACTTGATAATCACAGCATATTCTGACTATTTTCAGCGAAGGAAGCTTGTTGTTGCCCGTTCAGAAAACACGTATGGAGATTTTATTGTGTTTTTTGTTTTAAAGATAATGATTTGTCTCCGGGTTCCAGTTGTTTATGTTTCTGTCTATATCTCTTTCCTCTCCACTGTTTTATTTAGTGAGGTTTCATCTGTGAAATTTCTCCATGAAACAATTGATACATTCTCGGCACGCTGCGGCAGGGGAAAAAAAGCCCTTAGATTAATGGTCAGTGTCTCATACACACAAATTTGTGTTACGATACTACCGAGAAGCTGCGAATTACTGACAAGATCTAGAATAATTCCTAATGCTGTCGAAGGCTTCATTTTCTCCTCCGCATGATGGATGAGGCATAAGAAGTGCTTTCTGAGATCGTTAATGTGCATCATTCTGTTAAGTGTTATTAAAGTCCGTCTGTCTTAGGCAGCAGAAACAATATCTTATCCCTTATTTTGTCTCTCTCTTTGCTAAACTGGAACTGCGGCCCCCGTCGTTTACTAATGTGGCCTTTTCTGGGTGCTCTTCTTTTAATAGCTGGTTTAGACCGCAGCGTTTAGGGGGGTTTGAGGATTGTATTTTCCCTTTTGGTCAAAATATCGGCTTGTGGCATGGGAAGGAACGCCCAGTTTCAAGATGATGCTGTCTGTAACCTGTAGATAATAACAAAGCCGCAGAGGATCCATACCCAGCGCTCTGTTGAAGCTCAGAAAATAGGATTGAACTTCTCTCAGGTGCCCGTGGGCCGGAGCCGCTGGGCGGGAGGAACCAGCGCCCGGGAGCGCCCGCGTCCCCCCGGCCACCCCGTCGTCACCAAAACCTGGGGCTGCTCGTGGGGACCGTGATGTGGGGTCAGCGCAGACCAAACCCAGCAAACGCCGCCCGCGCCGGGCCGGGGACACATTGCACATGGATCGCATTAAATCAAAAGTCATTTTAACCAAACAGAAGAATTCACTTTAAAGGTTTTTAACCTTTCTTAAGAGCCAATTTTTCCTTAAGCCCCGTGATAATAAAATACAATATAATTTATAGAGCGCTTTCCGTGGGTATGCATTCCTCTTTTTTTTTTTGTACAGTCAGATAAAACATATCCAACAACTGGGATGGTAATCGAGAAAAAACAAAAAGCAACTGATCATAAAACCATTTAGAAATGTAACATTCCTTTTGAAAGAGCCTCAGACGTACTCAGAAAGCCTCACTTATATACTTTTAATAGAATTATAGAAGTGTGATGCACAGCTGGTAAAAGCTCAGTCATCCACAGCACAGCTAGTTTTTGAGTATTTAATTTTATATTTGAATAATTCTCCAGATCAGGCTATAATCATGAATGTCATATAAAAAGATTTTTTCATAAATTACATTATTTCACAGATGTGCAAATACTTCTGTGAAAAAAATTACATTGATCAGTTTTTAATACCCCCCTGTCTCACCCTTCAGTCAAAAGAAAAAATAGCTTTTTTCCCATCTTTGTCTTCAGAAAGGTGCTAGATTGTAAACATCTGAAGGAAATGAAAGGGGGTTGGCCAGTCCACCCCAAATTCTTTCCAGATTTTCATTCCTTTCACCAGCAGCCTTCTGTTCTTGGAGGAGAGGGAGGAACAGCAGAAGAAAGAGAGAGAAGATGTCTCTGTTTCTTATTAAAACGTGAAGTGAAAGGCAGCGCCGCGTTCTGCTAATTTTCGACCTGCTAATTGGGAAGGCGTTGGGCAGGGAGCGGGTTCGGCAGCGCCGGCCGGTCTTGGGAATCCCGACCCAGTGCCATGAGAGCGGCAAAGCGGGGCCGCCCGCCCGCCTGGGCTCGGCTTTTCCAAAGCAGAAATCTAGAGAATTGAGTTTGTTTTCCTGATAAAGCGACTGTTTTGTCATGAACACGCTGCGCGGGGCCGGTGCTGTGCCGGGAGCCGGCGGCCCCGCGGTGCCGGGAACAGGTGCCGGTGCTGGAGCCGCCGCCTCGTCCAGCTCCGCAGCGCTGGGCTTTTCGTTTGAATTGAGGCAGAGGTAACTGTGCAAAACATATCACTTCGTGCAGAATAGCTGTATATTGTTGTGAATGGAAAAGTTTTCCCTGATGTTTAATTCCAGGATGACAATTAAGATAAATGCCCATTTCCAGGCACTCTCATCCCTGATACTATAAAGTTACACTTTTAAAGGAAAAGAAGGCTAAAAATAACTTTATAAAAAGTGAAGCAAGGTGTTACGCCCTGACTGGTCTTAAATCACAGTTGCCTGCTTGTTTTTTAGGAAATTTAAGTACCAGATGCACTTGGAGAAAGCAATCTAAACATCAGAGTTTATTTTCAATATGCAAGTGGTATAAAAATATGCAAACCCTGATCACAGTGCTATGGAAACTACTCCACAAAAATGTGGAACGAAAGCTGTTGCTGTGAGTGTGGTTCATGTACTGAAACAGCTGTGACAGCCCGGCGCGGCTCCACACTTGTTCAGTTATAAGGGAATATTCAAAAGGAACCAGATTTGCAATAATCTTTCACGTTCACAGAATAAGCCGGTGCCGAGCACTGTCCCCCCGTGGGGTTCACCCCTGGGCTCCCCCCTCTCGCCAGATCCAAAAGCATCTTTCAGGGCTTATGTTACAGTTATTTGCAGATTCCGTGTTCTTTTATATCCACTTAGCAACTTGCAAGGAATATTCCAGGAGCAGCCCGTGCTCAACACGCATCCTTTTTGGGGAGCAGGAGGGCTGGGTGTGGTGGATTTAAACGCCATTATATATTTCTGACAGATGGGTTTTGGTTTATGCAAGGAAGGCCAGATAGACTCCGGAGCAGAGACGCCGCTCTGGGAATTTGGACACGTATCGTTAGGCTCTTTCTGTTAATCAAATGCAAGAAATATAGAAAAATTATTTTTATACATGACCTGTGGAACAAATATGGCCAACAGATATTAAACATAATAGGTCTTAAAAAGGAACAATTATATTTTCCATTGAACTTTTCTGATTTGTTACAAGTTGTATCGATTTTCAAGGTTTTAAGAATACTAACGATTAAAATCATCCTACCGCATAAATTTTAGTTATTTACTATAGTTTATAAGTATCGCGCAATGACCTTTTTCTGGCTTCATAAAATCAGGGACTTAATATAATTTAGAATCTGAGAGTGTAAGTTCCTCGATTCATTTATCATTTCATGCTGAAATTTGTTTAGTCTAGATAGGAGTCCGACTGCTTTTCCTACTGGCCATATATGCTTTGTGCATTGGAAACCAAGAGACCTTTGTCTCTTTTCTTTCTCTTTTAAGCTTGACCAAAAATAGTCATTATAGACTTCTTCATAAACCCCCAGACTTTATAAATAAAGGCTGTTGACTGACCCTGATGGGAGTTCCGTGTGCAGAATGAAAACAGTGTATGGCCCATATTACTAATCCTCAGAATTGCGAAGTGTGTTAATCTATAATACATGTTGAATTAGTGGTAGGTTTTGACTGTATCCCAGGCAACTCCTTTATGAATGTAATTAAATATATAGTTTTAATAGCTTCAGGGGGAATTAAGTTCTGAATTGTTACATAAAGAATGTTTATAAATATATATAGATAGATTATATACATAGCTGAAAGCATAAGGCTATATAATAATTTATTATAAAAATTCTTCTGTAGTCAGTGTGAGTGATTTCAAATGGGATCGCAGACGGTCCAAGCTGAAGCTCTCATCTTCTAAGGAATTTCAGTTACCTGGAATAAAATGTTGCCTTAGAAATTATTGACGTAATAGTCCCCTTGGGAACCCCATAGCAGTCAAAGCGAAATCCAACAATAAATCCAGGGGCCACCTGGATAACGATCATTAAAGGCTTTTTTCAGTGGAGAAAAACTCTTTAAAAGCTTAATTCTTCCTAAATGTAAAGTTCAGTGATCGTGTTTCTGTATAACTTTCATAGTTAGGTGGTTTATTTTACTCGGTTGAAACAACTTTTCAAAGCATCTCTGACAGCTCAAGTAATACCCTGTTTTGATCGGTGCTGCCACTGCCGTCCCCACGGAACGAACCCCTTTGGAACGCGGTTGGTGCAGGTTCCGAGCGCAGCTTCACCTTGGCAGCGCTGGTAACTCCAGCTCCTTTGCAATGACCAAAGCGAACAGATAAAGAACTGTACTTTGCATTTTTAAAGTCGTTGTGAATCAGCCCGTGCTCGTGTGCTCGTCCCACCGGTGTCCGTGGCACCGAAACCCCCTCCCTGGACGGCGCCTGCGGCGCTGCCGGATGCCGGGGCCGCGGCCGAGCCTCCCTCCTCGTGCACAAATCCCGGGGATTGAATTTTGAGCAGGAATAAGAGGTAGAATGTGCCTGAAAAACAATGAAAAGAGCAAACCTGCTGGTTCAAGGTCCGAGCACTTAGAACTGTTACTTTGTTCACTTGCTGCTGAAAATCAGGATTTATTTCATTGAACTCAGATGTATTGAAATGGGACAAACCAGAAGTGGCCCCCAAAGTGTGGCATTTCTGGAGAGGTTGCTTAACAGCACCTGTAGATAACAGAGAAGGGAGCAGATGGATGTTATGGAAGGTCCTCGCTGGTGCCAGCTCAGCACCAGTGGGTCAGGCACCGGGTGCCACCAGGACCCTGTACCTGTCTGAGGGTCCGTGTTTGAGATGTGATTGCAGGACTACAGAGCAGAGGGTGAAGAAAAAGCCATTGGAAGCCCCGCTTTAACCGTGAGACCATTGCCCAGTCGTTAGGGATTATTCACATGTGCTTTTTTCCATTAAAACACCCAAAGCCCGGGATGACGGTCCCGGTGCTCACAGCAGCAGAATTCCTGTGTCCCTGTCACAAACCCAGCGGTTGCCGGAGCGTTTCCCCACTCGCAGCTCAGCGTTACGGGAATGAGATGCGAGAGGAGTTTCTTGTTTCTTTGAGATATCAGCAGACCCCACAAGCTGCGTTACTTTACAAATGCTGGAGCGAGTTCATATAGATTTATTCTGAAGGAGTGAATTTGTGTGGTCCAGCTCAATTATAGCAAACCCCTGTGTTTTAAGGTGTGTGTGTGGTGAAATAAAGTACTCGCTGTGGCGTGGTACTGGGGCTGAGGCGCCAGACCGGCAGCGATGGCTCAGCCGAGGTTTGCGTTTTTATTTGCTTCAAGCGTATATGAACACAATTCAAACCCATTATTTTATGCGTGCAGTTAGTTTATGTGATTGCATGTTTCTAATCACGTTTTTATTCTTTCCTTATTATCTCCTCCTCCTCCTCTGACCTTTGGTGCTGTCTGGGGTCCGTCGCTGTGTGGGATCCCTGGGCAGGATGTTCTCAGCGCCCGCCCGTCCCCAGCGGTTTGCATCAGAGCACACACACAGGTGCACACGCGTGTGCACGGGCACGGGCGGGCAGCAGAGCGCACCACTCTGCTGTCCCCACACTTCTGAGCTGTATTTTGTGCTGCATCAAAAAGGCACCGTCTGGCTTTCAATTAGGAATATTAAGGAAGAAACAATAATCCCACATACCAGTGGAAATTTTATCACAATTTAATTCATTCTGAAAATTTTTAAAAGGGGATGAGAATGAAGTGTATTATTCGTAAATGTCTTTTATCGTTGGTTAACATTAGCTGTCTGCTGTGATCTCCACCTCCACGTCCAGTGAAAGGGATCAAAAAAAAAGGCACTTCTGATTTTTATTGAAATATACATAAAAATAGATTTAATTTCAGTGTGTATTTACAAATGGACATTTTACAGATTTCCTGGTGCGGTGCTTGGAAGACAAACGCCTTTGCCAGTATTCAGGATTTCACTGAATTTCCCATATTTGAAGTTATACATAATACAGATTTTTAGGTAGTTTTCCAGGGGTGCAATACTTCATTTTGTCTATAGGCTTCAATTTGAAAGTCTCTATTTTTCATGTGTTATGGAAGTATCACTTATAATTAGTTTTAAACAGTCCAAACCAGTTATTTGTACCATTTTTTATCTTGAAGTGAGTTTTGCGATCTCTTTTGGTTTAGGTTTATTTACGTTATCATTCCCTTATCACCCAGAGCCTTTTTTGCAATTGTGTTTATTTTCAAATGGCAATTTTTTACTTTTAGTATAATTCTGTTGTTTAGACAAGAGTTTTTTTCATGCAAATATATGAAGAACTTGTTTTGATGTTCTCCCCAAAGCAGTTTAATGCAGTAATATGTGCAGCCAGACACAGGAGCCATCACTGATCCGAGGGGAGATGTTTTGTCTACAGAGACCCGGGATGAAAATGCGTCCCGACTGCAATCCTGTTGGCGCTGGAAATGCAGGACTCTCATTAAAATCCTGACGCAAATGAACTTACCTATAGGGACAGAAATGCATCCGCAGGTCTCCTGACCCGGAGCCTTTGGGTTTTGTCCCCATGGGCTACACAGCGCCCATTGCCCATCCCGCGCTGGGGACGGGAGCAGGGAGGCATCGGGCACCCTCTGCCTTCTGTGCAGGGACCAGCCGGAGTTTGATACTGTGGATCTAGCTCAAAACTGTTTCAGAAACCATTTTTATTTATAGGCTACCACTTTCCTCTAAGTTTGTGTGTGTTTTTTGAGGAGAAAGTAGGTTCACCTCACAAGAAACATCGTAATTTAGTTTTGGATGTGCTGGGTATGATGGGGGAACATTATTGTGGGGGATAATTACAGCAGAAGCCAGTTTCTCTTCTGCCTCTGCTTGCCGCCTGCCACCTCCCCTGCCACGCAGAGCAAACCTCTTGCAGCCACTCGACCTGCTTTTACCTGCCTGTGCCGTAACCAGGGCCGGCCGTGCTGCGGCCTGGAGGGAGCGCCACGGGGAGCCCAGCTCAGGCCAGGGAGCTCAGCTCAGCCCAGCCTGGCCCAGCTCAGCCCAGGGAGCTCAGCTCAGCCCAGCCTGGCCCAGCTCAGCCCAGGGAGCCCAGCTTGCTCAGCCCAGCCTGGCCCAGCTCAGCCCCATGAGCCTCATGTGGGGGTCCCCCCGTGCCCCGCCATGCCTGCAGCCCTCTCCTGCCCTGCGCTTGGCCTCAGCAGATGTTGGTGGGAGGAGGTGGGGATGTGGTCGGTGGGGACAGCGAGGTTGTCCAAGGCCGCAGATGGTGGCGTTGGAGCTCCTGGTGCAGGACGATGGGGTCGGGTTGACGCTGTGCCGGGGTTCACTCAGCTGCTTGTCCCACGGACCCGCAGGCTCATGGCTGATGCAGCTTTGGAAGAGGCGCCTTTCCCGGCTGTGACAGAACCATGGATGGTTCCCCCGCTTGTTCTTTGCCCTGTCTGCCGTGGCCGGGAGCGCTCGGAGGGGACGCGCCCCTCGCGCGGGTGTGCGGGACCCGGCGTGGCCGGGCCGCGCGGTGACACGGGGACAAACGGCACCGAGGTGGCCGAGCAGCAGGAGAGCCGCCCGCTCGGTGCCCGGGGCAGCTCCTCTGCAGCACCGGGGCGGGCCGGGAGCCCCCCCGGACCCGGGAGAGGCCGCTGGGTTCGCGGGTTTGGGTGCGGGAGCTCCGCTCTGCCTTCCGGCCCGGGGCGGCGGCGCATCACCGCATCACCGCATCCCCGCTCCGGCGGGGCGCTAGCGGGGAAGGTGCCGGAGGGTCGGGGAGCGGCGGCAGCGGCTGCGTCAGGGCCAGCCCGTGTTTCGGGGCCGTTCGGTGCATTTTCCCCGCTCGTTCTCGGCCGGGCCGGTTTCCCGTGCGGCGCTGGCGCGTCCCGCCGCCGGCAGGTGGCGCTGTCGCCTGCCGGAGCGCGGCGCGCGCTCCCCCAGTCCCGAGCGGCGCGTGAGTGCGGCCCGGCCCGCGCGACGCCCGGGGCCCGCTCCCGATCCGCTCCCGTTCCGCTCCCGATCCGCTCCCGATCCCGTCCCGGTCCCGCCGCCCACACGGACCCGCGGACGCGCCGACCCCCCAGCGGGGCTGCCCCGCTCCTGCGCCCCTGCGCGGCCGGGCTGCCCCTGCCAAATTCAAATGACTTCGGAGGCTTTTGCGTCCAAAAGTTGCTTTTCACAACAATGCCCCTAATGCCTCACGTGCATTTACAGTGAGAGAATCTTCCCCAAGGGTGGTTGGGAAGCAAGCTGAATTTCTGCCAGAAAGACAGAGGTGGTTGCTTGATAATTTTAATAGAATAGTATTTGTAAATGTGCATGGTTATACAATTTTTTTCTTTAAGATGTGAGATCAAAAAAGAGCAACACAGATTTTGTATGTGGTGTACGGGGTTTCTGTTGGGGGGCGGGGGGTTTTCCAGCATTTGTATTTCTGCCTCAAATATTTGTGTTTGTTTTTCATGGGCTTTGTTAATACCTAAGGGAACCATTAATGCAGCCGAAATAACACGAGATCTGATGTTCTCATGGTATTTTAGTATTTCAATTCCTCGATGGAAATGCCATGAGAACACCAGATCTCGCGTTATTTTGGCCCCATAAATAGCTCCCTTGGGATTTTTTTAAAAGCCCATAAAATACATAAACACAAATATGGAGATACCGAGGTTCCTGCAGAACTTGCAGCCCCCGTTGCGCTGGAGACACCGGTCAGCAGCTCCGGCCCTTTGTCACTGGAGCAAACTGCTCCTTCTCCCTCCAAACTGACGGCAGAAACCTGGGCCCGTGTAGATCATTGTCATTATGGAGGGGAAAATTCTGGATTACTCATACAGGCAGAATATTTTTCCCAATGTGCTTTTTTCCTACTACGACTGTTTTTTCTTCATAAACATTATTAATATTTTTTTCTTTTTTATTTTTAGTTTAACTATAATTTGCATTGTATATTTGGTTGTATCTAGTTAATTATCTAATCAAGCAAATGGTTTCTTTGGCTCTTAGCTAAAACAAGATAACATCCCAGTATCGGGATTAAGTTTTCATCTATATCAACTGGCTTAAAAATACTGAACTTGATTCCTTTTGAATTAACTGAGTCTTATTTTATTTTTTTTTCAATATCACCTATCACCATAGTAACCACGAGCTGTCAGTTCAGTTTCTGACATTTTTCTCATTTGGTAAGATTTCAGAATTGCCATCCTCCCTGCCAACATGTCATGAACAAGAAAAAAAAGAATTGCATGAAAAATCTAATGGGTGTCTGGTCTGATTGTCCTCACTCGTGGCAGGAAAGACAAAAACTGATGAATTGTGAAATGTATTCAGAGGGATTCAAGAAAAGCAAGTGTCTCGGACCCCCTCCTCACCAACACCTCCTCGTTTTCATCTTGTTATGCTTGATGCACCAGACATGCTTGCCCTGACACTCGGGTTTGTAGAAATTTAAGATTAACAGTTTTTACATTCACCTCGCTGATCCCCGTTTTTTAAAGTCATCATTAAAAATAAAGTTAGCAGAGCTTGTATTTAGCACTATTTCCCACTCATTGATGAGATTTTAGCACCTTTGAATCTGCAACAAAACACTTCCGATGCCTGGAGTCAACAGACAGTTCTGTACATTTCCACAGTTTTGTTCTCTACTTCTATATTTTATGCACATTAGAAAGAAACCATTAAGCAGGCCAGTAAGTACTAGAGAAAAGCAAATTCCGGGTAACTCACTGGGCTGGCGTTACATTCATGTTGGGAAAAGACAGTAAACTGCAAAATTGTGCGCTTTTTTTTTCATTATTTTCTTATTGTATTTCTTTGGTTTAGCTGAAGAAAAAAATGTAAATTTAAGAAAAGCTGGGATGGTGTTCAGGCAGCGATGCGTGCGCCTCCCCAATGGAAAATATCAGCAAGAAATCTGGTTGCCAGTGCTCTAAAAAGGGAAAGTGCTCGTTTACTTCTGGTAAAGCAAACAGAGCTACAGCAAGGACGGGAGGCTTTAGAACATGCTTTGGGTTTTATTTTTTTTGTGGGTAATTTCTATACGGCACACAGGCATACATATACTCGGCATGCCGTGTTTCCATAGGTATAAAACAAATATACCCATCTGTCTCCGTGTGTGCACAAAGAGCCGGTGCCCGAGCCGTGTTTTCCGAGGTTTTGTTTTGGGCTATATCAATCTCTTTTCTCTCCCCTGACTGTCTATGAATTCAGGCTCAGCAGCAGGAACTCATTTCAGAAACATAAAACTGATTTGATAAGCAGCTGCAGCGCCGGGTCCCTTTGGCTGCCGGGGGGACACCCCCTCGGCTGCCGGGGCTCGCCAGGACCCGCCGGCTCACATTTCACGTTCTGGGGCTGCGGCGTTTCAAAAACCACGCAAACCCCTATGAAAATAATTGAAACAATACTAGGACATTAGAACCGTTTGGGAACATTTGGGGGAATTTTTGTTTGTAAGTATATACGCTCGGCGCTCCCGCATCTCTGTGTAATCGGAATCGAGGCTGCAGCTCTTTCCAGGAAAAATACATATTCATATTGAAAAAGCCAGGGCTGCGTATTTGTAATTCTTTTTGTTTTTTAAATCATTTTTCTCTCTGAAATGGTAGATGAAGGTTTCCAAACGGCGGGGTTGGGGTCTTTAGGAAGGCGGCTCAGCACGGTGTGCAAGCAGCGCTGCACCCTGCGCCGGGTGCAGCCAAATCGCAGGCGTTGCTTAGCCCGAGTGATTCGATAAATTAGACATCTCAGAAATAGGTAATGCTTAAATGTTTTCTCGATGAAAAAACATAATCTTTAGAAATAACTTGAAAATGATCAAATTTTACTGCCTCTTTCAGACATATTTTGCAAGCTGTTTTTTGTAAATAGTTCTATAAATGTAGCTCATGAAATAAATACGCTGGGAAAGTGTAACTCTTTTAATGATAAATAATACTGTTGTATATAATATTTGAAAATAAATGGTGTAAACAAAATGCACCTTAATGCCTTTATGGTTTGTAAGATTTATAACAATAATCAGCAAACCACTGTAACATTGTTTGCACCTTGTGTGCCCTAAAGCCATTGGATCACTCAGTTAATTGTATAAATTCCATGCACTATGGAAAATCATGATGTATCATTTATATTCAGCTATGTCAGGTATATAAATATTAAAATATATTGGCCAAAAATGGCTGATTATCCCTCAAACATTTCATGATAAATCTTATCTTTTTATGGTGGTGGTAGCGTGGAGGGTGGGGACGGGGGGGGATGGACTAAATATTTCATGTTATTTGGAAATATTCTTTAAACAACCTAGATATATTATTAATGTTTTACAACTGCTTCGAAAATCCTGAAGCTTGGTTCAGGTTTATAGGATGAAGCGGTTCGGTACCTGAAGAAAAAGTGGTTTTTATATGCAAACCACAGCAATGACAGGGATTACGCTGTTTATTCAGGCTGTGATACGTACAGTTCCTGGAGCCCTGTGCAATAAAGGTGATGTTCCCTGTGCACGCCATCGATAGGCAGCGCCTGCTGCACAAATACTGGGAATAGCCATGTGCATTTAAGCAGGGTTCTTTTATTCACCTATAGTCTTATTTAGTAAATATACTGCTAGCCCCAGTCACAGTGCATTTTTATATAGGTACAGATGCAGTATTTATGACACAGTCTTTTGACTAAAAATATTTTGGAAATATTAGATGCGCACATATTTCTATATGTTTACCACGCAGCACCCAACCTAGAGACACGGCCGGGGAAGGAATCTATACAGCAACGCGAAGGAAATATTGTTATACATATTTATTGATACTAATGCGTGTGTTTTAATGAATAAATAAATACGGAGTTGGACTGTGTCGCAAATGTGTTTGGCAACTCGCCGTATCCAGCGAGGAGGGAGGAAATGTCAGAACAGGGTCTTGTAAATACATGTGGCTGGAAAGAAGCAAATAAAAATGATGACGAGCACTGACAAGCAGACTTGGGGTGTATGATATACTTTGTTCATTTGATTCTTAGAACTCAGTCGGGGTTAAATTGGAATCCAGACATCAAAGAATTCTTCCACCAGACCCAAATTTTGCCCGTATAATTTTTTTCTTACAGTTGTCATAATTTTAGCTAATTTCACAGTGCAAAATTTTTTTGCTGTTTGAAGTATTTTCCTAAATATACATATAATATAGCAGTGAGATATATTCTTTCTATACAACACGTTTCCCTGCTATTCCCAGCGAGGCAGCTGCAAGCCCACGGTTCCCTCTGTGCGTGTGAGAAACCTTTAGGTTCGCTGGTGTCTGTCTGTGCACCCTCGGACGTGCCGTATAGGAGCATAATCCTTAAATTCTCAGGGAGGGGAAGGCCAAAGGCTTTAAATAGCAACGCCCTGCTTTCTTTTATTTTTTTTTTCCTTTTCTTTTTTGCCCCCGACTGTTGTGTCTGACAATGCTGGAAGCATGTGGTGCTGCATATTTGGTGGGTTTGCAGATTTCTGCGCGATTTTTATCTGAAGGTCAGGGCTGTGGAAATACATCAGGTTGCGATTTGGGATGTTTGCCATTTGCCATTTAGCCTCGCTCCTTCTTATCAGATTGCCGTGGAACACGGGCCTAATAAAACAGGGAGCTGTTGCGAAAAGAAGAAATAAATATTGTTCTAGTTTTATGGAGTCTCTTTACTATTACACAGCAGGCGATTTTAAATGTATTTATTTCAGTTCACCTTTTTGCTTTGGAATTGTTGAACTAGGTAGAAGAAATTAATGGTGGTTATTTATAATTTTACCAGCTATTTGCATACATTAATTTTTTTTAATGGAAAATAAAATTATTTCCTTTTCCACATTGCGGGGCGGTGGGGAGGGGAAGAAAAAAAGTTGGAGGAAGACAGTGCCGGAGAGGCAGAATGCGCACTGGGGGTTTTCTCTGCATCCTACGTAGGTTTGAAAACAAAACGTCTCGTTTGTGATTCTTTTCCTCTGCCGGGGTTTCTGTCAGGGCCCGGCCTGTGGGTGTCACAGGAGAACGGGTTTGTGCCCCGGCTCTGGGACACACGTCCCTCCTGGTCCCTCCTGGTCCCCGTGGAGCGGAGCAGCCGCTGGGCCGCGCGTGTGTCCCCAGCCCTGGGCCTGCAGGGGGTTCCCTGCGGACGGGACCCACCTGAATTTATGTCACTGCATTTATTTATTGCAAATGGTGTTTAAACCCAACGCTTTCTAAATCCTCCCTGCCTGGAGACAGGGCTGGCTGCTGGGTCCTGAGGATGAGGGTGCGTCCCCGCAGGGATGTCCCTTGGTGTAGGGATGTTCTTTTGCACAAGGATGTCCTTTGGCACAGGAATGTCCTTTGGCACAGGGATGTGCCTTGGCACAGGGATGTCCCTCGGTGCAGGGATGTCCTTTGGCACAGGGATGTCCCTCGGTGCAGGGATGTCCCTCAGCACAGGGATGTCCCTTGGTGCAGGGATGTCCCTTGGTGCAGGGATGTCCCTCGGCACAGGGATGTCCTTTGGCACAGGGATGTCCCTTGGTGAAGGGATGTCCCTCGGCACAGGGATGTCCCTCGGCACAGGGATGTCCTTTAGCACAGGGATGTTCCTTGGCACAGGGATGTCCTTTGGCACGGGGATGTCCCTGGGCACGGGGCTGGCCATGGTGCGGCCTGGCCGAGACACGGGGTACCAGCAGCATCGTTCCCCTGGCCGGACACCCGCATCTTCGGGGAAACCATTTTCGCGGTTTCGGCGCAGGGACGGTTCAGGTAGTTTGGGAAGTGTTCCTGGCTCCCGGGCAGTTATTAGCGGTTCCATTTGCACAAAGCCATCGCAGCTGTGGTCTCAGCGCAAACCGCTTTGCTTCTGATTGCCTCATGGCGAAAGCCCGTCCGACACAAGGAGTTTATTTTTCCCCTGAACTGGTGGGGGGGTAATAGGGGGGAGGACGAGGATTGAAAGGCCATCGCAATCCTTATGCAAACATAATTTTGTTATTTTAATATTTTTTAGAGGAAAGCATTTTACTCCTGTGTTGATACCTTTTTGTATTTTATTATTTTGTTGCTAATTTACTTAACCATTAGCAAATTAAGGTGGATTACTGCTTGGATGCATTAAAAGCACCAAGGAGTTGCGGTCCTTGTGGCTATTTCGGGCAATGTCATAAGCACACTCCTTTTTTTATTGTCCTCCCAGGGAGCAGAATTTGAACTTAATATTCCATGAAATAAGCCATTGTAATCACGTTGGGTTAATAGAAGAAGTAAAATTGCCTCTCCTCTCACAAGACATTAGAGCAAGGCTGCATTATTAAAGTTTTCTTGCGGACAGGCAGTTTAAAATATATCCTCAGTGGCTGACGCAAGTCTTTTCAGTGGGGATGACAGCTTTTCAGATCTTAATAGGCTGTTCATTTCTGGCCTACGAGTTTTCAGCATTTCTTCTTTTCAAGCCAGGCTGTGACATGATGGCTAAAAACTGACATAAAGAAGTGCCATGTACTGTGAAAACCTTTATTCACTAAGTGGCTCCATGTAAATTGATGTCAATAAGCAAACAATTAGAACTTAAAAAAAATTTCTTGGTTTCAATCCCCTTTCTCCTTAATCACTTGACCTAAAAATCTCCCCTTTATTTTTCCCTTCTTTGGAAGTGGTGCATATAAAACAGTGACAAAATGTTTAGCAAGTTAAAGTGGATCAGATCTTTGTTATGAATCAGTAAACGATATTTAGCCAAGGTGAGTTTGTCGTAGGGTTTTTTCCCTTCAAAATGAAATTTACAGGGAGCTAAATTCCGGGTAAATGATAATGGAGAAAGAAGGGGCTGTTTTTCTGCCCTTTTCTCCTTCCCCCTCGCGCACAAATTGCCTCCGCCGTGGCTCTGCAGACGCAGGCTCCGAGCGGCAGTAATCGCCTGCTGATTCTGTGAGCTTGGCTAATTTCAAGAAATTTGGTATTGTTGTTCATGCTTTCTGGAGATTGTTTACTTGAATTATTTGCAGAAAAGACTTTTTTCTGTGTCATTAGATGAAGAAACAGAGTAACGCTTAATGCTTCTCCCACTATTGCTTTGCACAGGAAAAAAAAATCAGCAGAGCTTTTTGTCTCTCTGTTAATTTATGATTTCTCCTTTTCTTGTTGTAACTCCTCTCCTTCCTCTCTCATTGCTCTCTGTGCATCTTGCCGTGCTCCGGGGGCGCTGAGCGGCCGCTGGGATGGGCCATGTTGGGCTCCCCGGCCCCTTCCTTTGTGCGATATTTCTGCGGGGTGTTGGGCGTTCCCTGGCCTGGCTGGGGATGGAGGCAAAGGGGAGAGCGGCTCCAGTTCCCTGCGAGGGGCAGCGGGCGCTGGTGCGCGGGAGCGTGACCTGCCCAGAGCCGGGCTGGGGACCTGGGGACACCAGAGCCAGTGGTGGCTCCAGCCCGAGCTCCCCGGCTCCCTCTGCCCATCCTCCTTCCATCCTTCCTGTCCTCATCTCCCGCGCCCGCTCCGCTTCCGATCCGCTTACCCCACGTACAACAGGTTTGTCTTCTGAAACTTGTTGCAATTAGTTTTAACTTAACATGGAAATGCTACCAAGTAAGGATGAGTCCATGGACCTTGGTACAAACCACAGCAGAGTTAAAATACTAAGGCTGTACGATATATTTAGTATAACGGCATGACATGTTATTTTACCTGAGTGTTTTTTTCAGGATCCTGTTTTAAAATAATCTTTTCAAATGCCGAAAAGCACTACCTAAATACAGTTACAAAAAATGCTAAATGCACCTCCTCAAAGGATACCACTTCAAATGACAAGAAAAATGATGGAACGACAGTTTGAAAGGGGAAGCCGTGTAGATACAGTGGTGGCAGGATGTTTCCTTCCTGTGCCTTCAAACTGTGTTTAGTTTTTAGTAATAAGGGTAACAATTGTTATTAGTAATAATACTAGTGCTGTTATGGATTAATTTATTGGTGTCGGTTTAAAAAGTAAGATCTTATTCAGAATTAATAGCAGGTATAAATTCTATCCCAAGAAAATTGTATGTAGGGGATTGCAAAAATCATGAGAAAGGATAAAATGTGTGTTCCAAGGACAGATCATATGGAGAGGTGACACAGAGCGATGATTTTGCTGACAGCGGTGTTTAGCAGTTCTCCAGCAGCTGACCCCAAGGATCGCACAGGTTTCTCATCCGTCCCATGGTTGATCCCCTCGCACCTTTAGGATTCAGATGATTTTCCCCCTTGTACGTGAGGCACTGAGGCAAAGCGACCGACGTAGGGCTGCACTGGGACCTGGTGGATGGGGACGGTTGCAGCCATGAGTTAAGGCGATGGGGAGGACCCACGGGTTCACAGAATCACAGAATGTCAGGGGTTGGAAGGGCCCTGGAAAGCTCACCCAGTGCAATCCCCCCATGGAGCAGGAACACCCAGATGAGGTTACACAGGAAGGTGTCCAGGCGGGTTGGAATGTCTGCAGGAGACTCCACAACCCCCCTGGGCAGCCTGGGCCAGGCTCTGCCACCCTCACCCCTAACAAGTTTCTTCTCATATTTAAGTGGAACCTCTTGTGTTCCAGTTTGCACTCATTGCCCCTTGTCCTATCACTGGTTGTCACCGAGAAGAGCCTGGCTCCATCCTCCTGACACTCACCCTTTATATATTTGTAAACATTAATGAGGGTTGTGGTGACAGCAGAGTCTGTATTAACTCCGTTGTCAACTGGTCCAAGTCCACTCCAGGTTACCTGTGTGCTTGAAAAAGCCTTTTTGTGTCTTCACACTTTGGTTTCTTATTTGTAGCAGTGACCTTCTGTGCGTTTCCTGATTGCAGGGAACATGCGGCCTCCACAAGTAATTTCGCAAAGCCCAGGGCAGGTGGGAACATTGGCAGGTGCTTGTGCACCGCTGGAAGGGAGAAACCGGGAACGCGGGGGTTCTTTTGCAAAGGAAAAGAAAATGGCTGATATTGCCTTTAATTTGTAAAACTGTGGCAAAATTATGTCATAATTTTATAAACTTTGAAAGAATATGGATGAGGAGAAATGTGGCAGCTGGCTCTGAAAGCCTGGACGTCTGAACCAGGATGTTTTATTTTATATCACTCGCAATGATCACCGTGAAAACCAGATTCAAAGGCTGTTTAATTCCAGGCTTTCATTCAGGTCTGCCTGGGAGACAATAGAGGCTGAACATCAAATAGGCACCAGTTCTCTTCAGAATCTGTATTTTTTTCTTTTAAACAAAGCTATAAGTGAGATCCACCTATAAAGACTCTAATGGGCCCATGAGAGCGGCTGCGCGAGCCATGAGATCTCACACGCGTCCTCTGATCCTTCAGTGCTACGAACACGGGTTGCAGGATCAACTCATTTTCTTTACAGAATTAACATTTAGCTCAAAGTTTGCAGCAAAAGGACTAGAACAATATAAATACAATTAAAATAAATCAAGGGTAATATAATGAAAGCTTTCGCATTTATGTCAACTAAAGCAGCAAACATTTCTTTGAAATTTCCAGCAATAATTTATATTTATTTAGGCATAACAGGACTGGTTAGGACATGTTGCTTACACTGATAGCATAATTCAAAAAATAATATCAATGATTTCTGACAATTTTCTATAATTAGATAATTACACAACATTTGGCAATTTAAAAAATCATTGCTGTTGTTCCTTTTAAAGCAGTGGACAAGAGCCATCGATACAGCCCTCAAAGGCTGCCCATCCTGACTCGACATTTGTGTGTATATATCTTGCAATATTTTTCAGTAATCAAGGCAATATCTTAAATAAAAGTGAAAAGTTATGTGACCTTGACTGTCAGACTCAATTTAGACTCTGCCGCAACACTTCACTTTTTATTTTTTAAATTAGCTGTTGCCATCTTTTACAATTTGTTTATAGGCAGAAAGGGCCGCACAAAACATAAAGTATCAATGAGAAGTTTATAGTTGTTGCTTTATCCACAAATATAGTCATTTTTAATAACCTTAACAGCTTTTCGTTTTTCCTTTTATCTCTCTTCTTAGGTAGTGCCTTGATTCATTCTAATTAGTTTTGCTTTAAAGAATCAGTTTGTCTTTTAAAACATGTTGGGGTCGTGTCCCCCGCTCTGGTTCCTTTTCCCTCGCTCTGGATTCTGTGACAGGCAGCGTTGCCAGATGTGCAAGGCAAGATTCGCTCTCAGGCTGCGTTCGCCAAACCCCCTTGTTTCCCGGCTGGTTTTCTGCACGTTACAAGGAGTCAGGGAAAAAGATGATGTTGGGTTTTTCCTGGGACCCTTGTGTTGCACGTTGCCCTGTGCGGCCAGTGTGGCTGTGTCACGGGGGTGTGGGGTGACACAACCTGGGGTGACGCAGCCTGGGGTGACATGACCTGGAGTGACACAGCCTGGGGTGTCACAACCTTGCTCAACGTGCCGGCCCAGCTGGGATTTCTGTTCCTGGGCACCGCGCAGGTATCGGTGCCGACTCTTTCCTTCCTCCACCTTTGCTGCCAGCAGCAGCAATTCCCCGTCCTCATGGCAGAAAGTAGGTCATCTGCCTTGCCAGGCACGCCAATAAGCCCATCTTCTAACTGATTCTTATTTTTCATAAGATAAATTTTGAAAGCATATGTAAAATAGGACTGAAAATAGTGTTCCAAATGTCAGCAGCCCTGTAGCATCTCAGCTGAGCTGTTCGGTTTCAGTGCTTGGAAGAGATAAAGTCATTCTGCTCAATGAAAACCAGGGAAAAGCAAATATGAACTGGAGCAAAACTATGAAATATTTTGTATTACGTTGCTCGGCACAGGAGATGAGAGCTTGCTGCTTTTGGAGATGGAACAGAAAAGAGAAAGGTTCAAACTTTTATTCATGTGAAATACAAGGACTGTTTTGATCTAGATATAATTTAAAATTTAACAAAGAGGGAAATAATGTGGCAAAATGCAAACATGTGACTACGATGTACTTCCCCAACTAACATGAACATGAGAATTCACTCAATATTGTAAAATCAGATCCTGATGGGGGGGTGATGGTGTGGGCAACACCCCACAGAGCTGCTGTGCACCTGATGAGCTGGACATATGGAATTTCATCCTTTCCGCTTTACTTTCACAGCCTTGCATGCATTTTCAAATGAGTTGCTATATTAAAATACTTACTGGCAAGCATTTCGGGCTCTGTAGACTCAATTGTGTTGTTATGTATGACTCTTCTGGTACCAAAAATTATAATTAGGTCATTTGAGTTGGTTTTATTTTGTACTTCTAATAATAACAAAACTGTTCTAGTCTACTTGAGTAAAAATAGCAAATTAACACATATTATAGTACATCTTTAGAAGCTTTAACCTTGCCTTTCCGTGTGAGAGACGATGGACCCCCAATTATTTTGTGATGCCATAGCAGCACGGCACAGTTCACTAACTTACTCTGCAATTCCGTTTGGAGACAGCATTATTTTCTTTTGAAAAAGGAGCTTTTTAAAATGCAAACTATGTGGCCAGGCCTGAAGAGGAGCCTGCTGTTTCCATCGGGCCACCTGAAATCCCACATGTGGAACGAAAAACGATGGTGAAACACATATCACCAGAATATCTGATTTCTGTTTAAGACTCGTGGTGGGTTTGGTGTGACGTTGGCCTTTTTCCTTCTGTTTTTCCCAAACTTCCCGCTGTGCGATGCCGACAGCGCGGGTGAGCCGGCCGTGCGGTGCGATGGGTGACGCTGGGGACAGGGACAGCTGCTGCCGCGGCCGAGCACGGCCTGTCCCTGCCTTATTGTATCAAACATCAGGTTCAGTACAATACCACAGGAAACTAAGGGCCCTATTCAGAGATTACATGCACCCCATGGAAGGTGCTTTTCATGTATTGGAAGCCTGATTGAAAAAAACAGCCCTACGCGACTCTTCCGTGTACTGTAACTTGCACAAAACGGGGAGTTCTTGAGGTTTCCCGTATTAGTCCCTGCTCCTTTGACATGCCTGGCACCAGCCCCACAGGATCTCATTGTGGCATTTTTATTAAGAAAGAGGATGCTGATTCTTTTTTCTCTGTCAGCTGCTGAAATAAGAAGGTTTTAAGGACAAAGGAAAAACTTGTGCCAAGGAGAGAGACAAGAGGATTACCGTTCCCTAAAGAAGGGGGACGTCCCGCACACCAAAAGACTTGCTGTCCTAATGAGCCCATGGATTTTTCCAAGGCTGGTAAATATGTTTGGGGAGAAGTACATTTGGGTGCCATCTCTACTCATTTATTCTTCAAACTGTAATGCTGCACATTTTGGGTTTCAGTATATTGCATTTTAAAACTAATGATGCATTCATTCTCAGAGCAAATCTTATTTCTAAGCCCTAATTTAATAGAATTAAACTCTAAGCTGAATTGGTTTTATGAGATAAAACTCTGAAGTTGATAACTGCATTTAGGAATAGTTCAGGTATTGAGTTTCTAATTTGCTTCCTGAGCATGGAAATCCCTCAGATAGTCAATATTGACGACCTGTAATTGGTAAGAGAGGGTCTTGCTGAGTTTTCTCTCCTGCGCTGGAGCGATACTCAGAGCGCGGCCGTGGCGCCGTGGCTGCGGGGCTGAGCCCTGCCCAGCTGAGCCCGGCTCTGCCAGCCCTGGCTCTGGCACAGCCTGGGCCACTGACGCCAGCACCACCAGCACCTGCTGGGCTATTAATTAATAATTCCTTTGCCTCCAAGGAACAAGCTCATCTGAGCTGTGCGCGAGTCCAGCTCTGACACAGAGCCGGCCCTTCGTGCTGCCCGCTCCACGTGCAGCCACTTGCTAAATGTGTTTTTATCGTGACTGTGTCTCGTGTGGGTTGAGAAGGAGAAGATTTAAAATGAAGAGGAGCTGCCGAAGGCAAAGTGCTGAGCTTATAGCAGGTACAGATCGTTCCTGGGAAGCAAAGGGTTTAAGTGAGGAGCAGCTTTTCTGAACAAGCACATGCCGAGCGCTGGTGCCGTAATTCCAGGATATTAAGCCAATTCTAACATTATCACTTTCCAGCCCGGAACCCCATGGTTTTGGATGTGCTGCCTGTAAATCATCCTGTGCAAACGCCGAGGATGCCCACGGCCCTGCAGCACAGCTCTCGCTGCCTGAAGCGGCAGCGGGTGGGTTTGGGCTCCTGCTGCCATTTTCCCCAAGAAGAATTAAATCTTTTCACGAGCAGATAGGGCTTGAGATAGGTCATCTCAATATGATCTAATTTTGCTATTCAGATGTAAACCAGTGTTAATTCTGCTCCTTGGCAGCCCATGGGTGCTCCCAGCAGAGATGCCAGCGGGACGGGGGAGCCGATGCTACTTGTGTGTTGTGGCACTTCCCGATTTTGCTCTGGGGTTCAGAAATTCTTGGTTTAGCTCTTTCACTACAAGGGCAGTTTCAGTTTGAGGGCTCAGTTCCACTAAGCTTGAGGAATATAGATTCTTAAACCACCTGGATTTAGCAAATTTACCAGTGTTGGCAAATAGATACCGCTGCAAATACAGCATAGCCTTCTACCAGGGAAACATCCAAATTCCTCATCTAGAGCTACCTGAAGCTCTGGTGAATGAGGATGTGTGCACACAGACATCTCTGTGAGCTTCAATTCAGTACAGTTTGTTATTGCAAGAGGACGATGTTGCTCTCAAATGCTTTTGTTTGGGAGACCCACTCTCCAGCATGTTGCCACGCGAGTATCAGGGTGTGATAGTCAGCCAGGAGAGTCTCCGTGTCAGTGGGAATGCAGCCCCCAAAAAGCACTCGGGGGACCCCTGGGGTAAGAGATGCTGTGGTTATGCCCATTATCTGCAGGGTTATTTCTATTTCCATGCACGTTACAGGCTGTTGGTTACTGTTTGGTACCATTTAATCCAGTATTGTTACTCTTCGCCTGGAAGTTTTTTGAAGCCCTTGTGTTCTAGGAGCTGATGCCGAGCGCTGCACAGGCAGGAAGGTGCCCAGCCTTTGCAAACCAAGTTTCACTGTTGATGGGTGGTGTTGATTTGACTTTGTTTCATTTATCTTACGTAATTTTACTTTCTCCCCTGAAGAAATCACAGTAAGTATTCTCCTGAAAAGTTTGTATATGTCTCCATAGACATGTCTCCTGGGGCAATATTATTACACTTCATTAGCTTTCTGAGGTGTGAATGGTGGGTGGTTCTGCATAGAAATTGGTTATTGAGCCTGTCAAGTTCCCCAAATAAATAAAAGCAGAGTTGTGCTATTTAAAAACAGAAGGTGGGGAAAGAAAACAACCTAGTTTTTATTGTAGTTGCTTAATGAAAAAGTTTGTTTTTTACCCTAATATCTAATGGTTTAAAGCATCAGGAAGAGATTTGCCAGATAGTTTGTCTCCCTCATTAGGTTAACGAGATTTTTATTGTAGTTTTTTCAAATCTGCCCCTGTTGCTCCAGGTGTCTTCCCTGCATTTACAACCTGCCGTATCATATTAAACTAAGGAAAATACAGCACAGTTGATGTTGCCGTATTTTGTCAGGTCTATAACCTCGCAGGGCGATGATGTTCAGGCAGGTCCTGGGCCGTGCTGGTCAGTGCTGGCCGGTGATGACACCGATGCCCCGTTCCCACCGGCCAGCCCGCAGGGCCCATGCTGGTGTCACTGGTTTGGGCCGGACACCTGGGCCGGGTGTGTTGGTGGCCCCAAGCGGCGTCAGCAGGAGGAGGTCTTGTAAAGCGTGTGGTCTTGTTGCATCTCCTGCGACTTTTGTACAAGTTCCATGGGCTGAGTTCTACATCCGGTCACTTGTGAAATGGCTGATTTTGGAAACTGCATGAAGTGGATGGGAAGAACACTCATCCTGGGTTCTCCCGCCGTTGTTTGTCCTGCAGCGTTCGCGTCCACGCGGTGGTTCTTGCGCAGGCTCCGCTTCCACCTTCCCGTGGCCGTGGTTCAGCCCAGCACGGTAATGCCAGGTTTCGCTCCGGTTCTTAGCAGCGATACAAGTTGTTTCGTGAAATGCCTGGAAATTTTAGTCATTTTGTGAAATAGCTGGTTTCATAATATGTCTGTAACATGTCCGCTGAGCTGGCAGCCGGTGACAGAATAACGCTGGCTGCTCTTTCCTCCTGCAGCCGAGGCAGCTTCTCTTCTGCATTCTCACAGATTAAAGTTGCTTCTCCCTACAAATGTTATAAAGTCTGCTGTTTAGCTATAAACAGTTGCAAATGATAAACAAATCAATATTTGTTAATGTTATGATGCACTCACATCTATCAGATACGCATGGAATGATTTATAGAGTACAGCATTTCAGGGCTGACCCTCGCAGGTCTCAGAAAGCACTTAAAAAATAAATTTACCCTGGCCTCTCTCACCCCATTTCAAAAAGGGTGACAAAGATGAAGTAATTTATAAGTCACACTTTTATTAATGCTTTTAACTTTCATATACTTGGCTTTCTTGCCCCCTGAGCAGCTAAGTGCAGCTCTTGGTCGAATGGTAACCTTCGGTGCTTTGAGGGGGGTTTTGTACAAATGATCAACTCATAAATAGGTGCTGTGCTCCGCATTATCCTGCCATAAATTCACAGGACCTTTCAAGTACATCAAGAAAGAGCAACTTGAACTAGGCGTTTTGCACTCGAGTTTACAGACTAATGCAGTGCTAATGAGCAGCTGGGCAGAGGGTTCCCAGTGCAGGACCGCGCTCTGTGCTGTGATGCTGAGCAGCCCCAGCAGGCGGGAGGATGTGGGTCCCTGCTCCAACTCCACATCTCGCGCGCGGCTTTTTCCTCCTGGCTGAAAGTCCTGGGGCATATAGAGAACATGAACTAGATTAGAGTGCATGAACTAATTAGCACTAATTATCACCTCTCTGATTATAGGCATTGTTGGAAAAAAATGATGTAAAAGAGAACAATGTACAGATAAACTTCAAAATATTTTTCAGAGCGAGTTCTTGCTGGCCTTGGCCCTCGTGCCAGCACCGCCAGGATGCCCAGTCAGCGTTGGCGCAACTGCTTCCAACATCTCCAGAACCTTCTCCTTACCGTAACCACGCGTTTGGGGAAGAGTTGCATGGTGATGCTCATTTGAACAAAAAATGCATGTACAAGCCAGCCTCTGCACCCCATAGCAGATAACGTTAATATAAATTAGTAGTTTGAATTCAGCTCTTCACATTTAATACTGGATTTAAGGCAACCCAGGAGCATGTCTGCCTGCAAGGGGGAGCTCACCCCACGAAAGCGGTAAGATCTGTGCAAGCACACAGTGCCGTCTGTCTTCCTGGTGAGCCCTTGCATGTCAGTCAGTGAGCACAACCTGAAATACAGGAAATTCTGCTTCAACACAAGAAAATCTTTGTCCCTGGGAGGGCGGTCAGACACTGGCCCGGGTTTCCCAGAGGAACCGTGGAGTCGCCATCCTCAGAGATCTCCAGCTGGACACGGTCCTGCCCCTGCTCGGATGACCTGCATGAGCAGGGCTTGGACTGGATGATCTGCAGACGTGCCCTCCAGCCTCCTTTCTGTGATTCTGTAATTAATCCTTTGCAGCAAGTTTGCTGTGGGTTGATTTATTCTGAGGAGAAAATCTGGCTGTTTCCAACTGGCAGCGTCATTAGGACTTCGCAGGCTTGAGGAGGAAGAATGGTTTGCTGAGCCGCGGCTCAGTGACGCAGCGAGCAGCCCACTCTGCTGGATCCTGGGGGTGCTGAGGGCTGGCTGTTGATGTGGGATGTCTAATTAGGAAAGATGAGGGAAGAGAAAAGCGACAGAGACAAGAATAGTGAACTATTTTTCAGGAAGTAAAGAAGAAACATGCTTTAAGTTTCTCTAGTTCACTTCTGATGTTTAAGCCTAGTGCATGAAGGAGCTCATTTTGGATTTTGCACTTGTGGGACGTAGGGAATCTTCAGGAGGGCTCATAGCAAGGCTGCTCTGGGCTGGGGCCTGAGCACACCTGGGTCTGCAGCACCCACTGCCCCACAGGTGTGGGGCATCAGGCAGTCACTGGAGATGGCTCATGGGCAGGAGGGAGCGAATATAAGTGAGGGTAGAACAGGTGGGGCTGCTTGGCATGGGTGGCCCTGGGATAGCAGGGGGAAGGAGCTGCTCTAGAGGTGAGCTATGTTGGGTTTTCCATCTACTGTTACCTGATTAAGCTTTTCTGCAGTTGTAGGACTCAAAGGATGAATTTAATTCTGTGTGCCTCTGATGAAATGACCTTGTGCAATGTTGGTAGTTTCAGCAGTACAGGTTTTCCTGAAGTTTTCTGTCCTGGGCCCGTGGCCTGTGGTGCTGCAGTGTTTGTTGCTCTCCAGGCAGTCGGTGGCCTTGTACTAGGAAGAATGTATCTTGGCAAATACTGATGCCAAGTCCCTCTAAAATGGCTTTGTCTCCTTCTCCCCACCATGTCAGTAGGAAGTTGTTTGTTTTTTCCCCTCAAGTATTATTTTACTATTGCCCTCAGAAATAAAACTTGTATGCTCAGATCCCACTTGTGCCTGGTGGTGACAAAAACCTGCCTTGAACCAGCTTTTAACACGGGCAGCTCCTCCTGCCTGGGTGACCAACAGACTATTACAGTTTTGGATACATGATGTGGTGAAAATACACTTTATTTTTATTTGAAAGGAACTTATCTTTGCATGTAAAACTTTTACTATTAGTACAGTGAAAGCTATTTTGGATTTTTTACTTGATTGCAGAAAAACCATTGCTTCAGAAGGATAGAATTTTTTTTTAAAGAAAATATCACATGAAAAGCTGCATAAACTTTAATTTAAAAAAATGTATGTGGAACCTTGTGTAATGAAACTTTTGAAGCCTAAGCAAAGCAGCATGGGTAGAAACTATTTGAATGTATTGATTACTTTTTTTCTGAATCAGATCCATCTGTCAATTATGCTAGGAAAAAGTGGGGAGAGAAAAAAAAGCTTTTATTTTGGTATGAATATGTAATGCAGTGCATGGGAAAGGCCGGTTCCCTGTATTCAAACCATATGCTTAGTCTGAACATGGGCCCTGTCTGGGCTGCTGTTAATGAACATTGTGAGGTCTGAGGTGGGTTTGGGGTCTCCTTGGTGTGCAGGAGCTGTGACCAGGACGAGCTGCTCGTGATGACCGGGGCTCCCACAGGCAGCAGGTGGGTCTGTTGCTTTTTTGAGTATAAGTGGCTTTTACAATAACTTTAAAATATATAATTGGAGAGAGATTAATTTGTTTGGGATTTTTGTGATGTACTGAGACTTTGTGCAGTTATAACACCTGGTTTTACTTTTCTGTATAGCTAATGGCAGCAATCAGGGTGTAACAGGCTGGTGGGAAACTTTAGTCTTCTTAATGAGAAGGTAACAGAAGAAATCAGTGGACTAGAACCCTGAAGTTTCTTTGTGCTCCTGTCGTGCTTTTCCTCCTCCACCCACTGGGGTCACTGCGCTTTTCTTAGCGGGGTTTTGATTTACACGGGTGTGTAATTTGCGCCTTGGTGCATGTGGCTGTCCAGGGTCTGTGCTCTGCGAACGTTGCTGTGTTTGGTGGCAGAAGCCGCGTCCTGGCCGCGGTTCCCGGGCGATGTGCTGGGTTTGCTGTGTGAGCTGAGCTGGTGCTGGGGCAGCTCTGAGGAGCGATGGACGTGCTGCTGGTGACACGGCCACCAGGCACCTTCGGCCACAGATTGTGTGGAGGCGCCTGAACACCAGTGACCATATGCAGGTGACCATCTAAAGGAACCTTGCCAGCTTTTTCTTCTCTTTTTGTTATGCCAAAAAAAAACCCCAACCCAACAACAAAACAAACCAACAAACAACAAAAAAAGCCTCAAAAACCAACAAACCAAAACCAAAAAACCCCCACCAAAACCAAGCCAGCACTAAAATGAAGCAATGATCCTTAAATCTACATTTCTCCCAATGTATCTGTTCCAGTCAATGTGTATCAATAGGTTACAATACAAGCCTTTGTATTTTAAAGCCGCCTATTCTAGGAGATCTCCGTGTAATTCTGCTGTTAATAATTTAAATGATGAAGTCGACTCGGTGAGAACAATCACCGTGAAACAGACGGAACTGTGTGCAGCGTAGGGCATAAATCCGTGGAAACTCAAGGCTCTGCTGTTGAGCACCCGTGTGGATTAGCAGCTCCAGCAGAGACCCGGCTGCGGGCAGAGCAGCTCTGCAGACCCAGACCGTGCACCAACCCTCTTCCTTTTGGAGCAAAAAACCACCCAAGACAAAGCCAGCAAGAAAGTGAACTCAGTAATAGCAGAAATGAAGCTGTATGTTTTTCTTTTCAGCGTTGTTATTTCAGTGCTGTTTTGAAGCTGCTAGTCTGAGAGGCCTCCCTTCCTCAAAGATGCTCTTGTTTTATTTACAGACAGGTTCCTCTTTATTCAGTTTTTTATTCAGCACAGGGATGGAGTGAATCTTTCGGCTTGTGTGAACTGACATGCTACAGTCAAACAGGTTCCATCTTCAGTTTCTGAATTAGAAAAGTTTGACTGGAGCCTGGCCAGAGCCAGCAAGCCCTGAGCTCGGTTCTCACAGCTGCGTGTATTTCCCCGTGTGCTCCTAGAAAACACGCTTCGTCTTTCCACGTGCCACAGCTGGACCTCCCAATAACACTGACCCGCTTCCTCTGTGTTTGATGAAGAGGGAAAAGGGATCGGTAGTTATTTAGCATGACATGAAGATGATGAGGCTGGAATTTGGAGGTACCCGACAGCAAAAAAGGGATCCTTGTATTGCTTGTGTCTGAGTGTTAGGGGGTGCATAACAGACCAGGAGAATAGCAAATTATCATTAGTGGGCATAACTGGTACCTGTGTGGTGGTGCAGAAATGTGGTGGGAACGCTGGTGCGCTGGAACACGAATGGGTTCTTGCTCCTCAGGGCAGGGCTGAGCGGACAAGGAGGCTCGGCCGGAGATGACCTGATGGAAACGTGTGGTCTCGGACAGCTGGGAGTGTGCACTGTGGTGGGTTTGCTGAAGGGGTGACAGGAGGGAGTGAGATGTCACCTCTGCCATGGGCACGTCCCAAACCAGCAGCATCTCTGCTGAGTCCTGTGCTGCGACCCTGCCGGCTGTGTCTTCTGTCTGTCCGCCCCGCGCTGCATGGTCAGGTCACCCGTGTCACCTTGGTGGCTCTGTCCACTGTGTCCCTGCAGAACTGTGCTGCCGCCGGGCAGCCCGTGCCCATCATAACCCTTCAGCACCTCATTCAACTGGTGGGTTTTACTAATCATAAAAAGCCTCTTTGAAGAGTATATTGTCATTGAAATAAAGACAACATCTTGTATGTTATTTCCATTTACGTTTTCAAGACAGTTGTGTAGCAGTTTCTTTAGGCGTCCCCTAGATTTAGTATTAAAAGATGATGAACAGCATCTCTTGATTTCCCTGCCTCACCCACCCACTTTCTTTTGTCCAGGCAGGTACTTGTAATCTTTAAAAGCCCACTTACGTAAAAGATGTACTTACTTATTTTTGTATGTTTCTGTTGCTTTTTCTGTGCATTCTTTCTGCAAAATCCTGCAAAAACTTTCTGCAAAACTGAGGCAATTAATTTAAAATAAACAAACAAACTTGTTATGCTGGTTTCTGTACGGATATTCCCCATACATTTAGTAACAGCCTTAGTAGAATCAACTATTTTGTTGACGTTTTAGCAGGCCTGCAAGCAGAGCAGATGTTTCCCATTGCGCTGTCTCGCTCAGGACTCCTCAGCTCATTTCCTGAGCCGTGGTGCTGCTGTCACCTCTCACCAGCCCGGAGCTGATGGAATCTGCATCTTCCCATGCGTGTCACATCTTGTCCATCCTCAGATCCTCCTGTTTTGCTGCCCTCTCTTTGCTGAGCTCTCCTATCTGGTGTTAGGCTGTGTCTTCTGCCATCTTGCAGAGAATTGTCTCGAGGTCAACTGGAGTTTAAAGCCTGGCAGAGCCTCTGCAGCCTCCACCTTCAGAGGGTTTGCTCCGGCTGAGCGATGCTGTCCTGGGATTGCCTGGAATTGCCCGGTTCACCCGGGCATCAGCACGGAGAGCTTGGAAACTCTGCTGTGCTCTGATCTTCCTGGCTCTGGTGCCACATGAGGGTGAGGGAGAAGGGAAGAAAGCCAGTGTTGAAGTGGATGGGGAGGCAGAGGGGGCTGGAGGAGGCAGCACCGGAGGGTGCGATGGCCAGATGTGCAGCAGGGCGGTGGGTGTGAAATGGTGGGGAGGAAGGAGCAGATGCGGCTGCCGTTCTGTTTGGCTTTGGAGAAGGATGCTTGGTGAAAAGTGAACGAGCATTCCCTGGAAGCCAACTGTGAGCTCACAGGTGAGGAAGAGGTTGCACAGAGAGGCAAGAGGTCGGGTCTGGCACTGCTCTCCTCCCTTGCACTGAATTACAGCCAGACCTGTTGGGCAGCTAAGAAGCGCTCACCATGCACCACTCTGAGGGGCTTCCTCAGGGTCCCTGTCACCCTGTCCCACGCACTGCCCCTCAGAGCGAAGTTTTGCAGGACCCTGCGGCTGCGTCCCAGGGACGCTGCTGCCCTCACGTCCTTGTGAGCGATGGGATCTGGCCCTGACATTTCATTATGCTGATTTTAACCGGCGTGAGTAAAACCTATGGACAGGCTCCAGTCTTGTGAGGGGGAGGAAAGAGTTGGAAAAGCAAACCATAAATTAAAATAATAACAGTATGGGCCAACAAACAGCACACACATGTACAACAAAGAGTCACCCTAATAAATACCTTCACTTTGATTTACGGTGGTGTGATAATCCATACCGTCATCGTCTCAGTAGTTGGAAGGTTTTTTTGTGTGGTGATGAAGGACAAAATCAATGTTGGGTCTTCATTCTTTTAATAAGAAGAAAATAATTCCCCTTCTGTGTTCTGCCGGTCTTGGGACTTGGCTTCAAAACCCATATAAATCTGTAAAAATGTAATACTGCCTTAGGATCATCTTCCTCCTGCTCCTGGAGGAGGGTTTTCCTGAGGATGTTTGGCTTTGCCTCATAAACCGGGCTGCTCTGTCCCTTTGTGCCGATCCAGGCTGCAGTTGCCCCGTGTCCTGCTGTCGCTGGGGCTGGAGGGTGGGGGACACTGCTGGGGGTGGCTTTGCAAAGAGAGCAGGGCAGCCTCGTTAATAAATAGCCAACAAAGGGCGAGAAGCGCAAATGTTTGTAACTTTCTAATGTAATAGTAAAGATACAGTAATATAAATAATGCCAAGGGAGCATTCGTTGCTCGTCGTGGGGCTCCACAGGCAAAGTGTTGGTGGGATGCGACGTTTCTGTGGTGAGGGGCAGCGAGAGCTCAGACACGGCTGCCATCGGGGGAAAGGGATTTGGGGTGGAACGTGGGCTGTTGGGGATGCCACGCTTGCCCTTGTGCTCCTGCCCCAACAGCAGCGTTTTGCTGTGGATTTCTGCCCTGCTGGCCCTGACAAGCTGGGCGGCCCCAGTGGAGTCTGTCCCCAGCTGTCCCCACACACCCAGGCAGGCCTGGGGATGCGTCTCCTGGCTTGGAGGGCAATTGCAATTCAAACTTTGCAATTAAAACTTCCCAGCCGCGCAGGTGGGAAGGGCTCAGGTCTGCGTGCCCACCTTGGGGAAACCTTGGGGACCAAACGCGGCTGCTGGGGTGCAGGTGCTGGGTTTAATTTGCGTGTGTAATCTTGTGCTAAACAGTGGTGAATATAGAAATGCTTTCATAGGTGTGATTCCCTAGCTGAAGTAGTAAATAACATGCCTACATTTCTGCCCTAAGAATAGAATAAACATCCTTTAGATCCGTAAGAGAAAGTTACTCATTCCTAATATGCTGGGTTTTGTTTCTCTTATTACATATGCTCTTGGCAATATATTTAGAAAACAGTGTATTTAAACTGATACAAATATTGATAAAATTAGCCTATTTTATTTACTTGTAATGTTATTTTAGTATCAGTCTCATCATCATCATCATGTGATATTTCTGCAAAGAAATTGTAGCAATTTTAGAAATGCTTTTCCAGACATAAATCAACCACCTTAAAATTCCTCTTTCGCCTGCCCTCAACCAAGGATATTTAGGAAAGTTAAACATATAAACTGTTTTCTTCTCTCTGTGGAATTAGCTGATGAGTAATTTAATATATATGCGTTGTGGTGCATTATTGTGAAATATATTTCATTATCTCTAAGTGCATTAGCTGATATTTTAAATGCTATGAAAATGAGTGTCGCTTTGCGGAGCAGCTTTCTGCACAGTGTGGGCTTGTATTTACCGAGCTAATGCACGAGCTGCCGGTGGGACCGGGAGCAAATAACGTATATTCAGTGTATTTATGGCACAGCCCTGGAATAGAAGTTTTAAAGTTTGTGCACAGAAAACACTGTTATTTCCAGATAGAATTATTAGGATGAAGTTGATACAGAATTTCTTTGTGGTGTATTTTTTTTAACAGAAAAAAAAGCATTTTCTCACCCTGCGCAAGGTGTGTGCTCTGTGTTGCTGTGCAGCAAAGGCTCGAAAACGCTCTCGTTGCTGTTGAGGAAGCTGCACATGTTGTGTGTGTGTATTGGGGAGAATATTCAGGCAGAGGGGTTCTCCTCACTCTGGATACAACTGTGCTTTTGGACTTAAAAGACCATTTCTTTCCAGCCCCGAAGCACCCCTGCTCTTGCTCTTGGTCCAGGACCTGGTTTTCCATGTTCAGTGAAAGCCATGGGCTTTTAAAATAATTTTCCTGCGGCCTTTAACCTGAGCAGATTACGTTTTGGGGAACTGTGGAGGACAAGCTGGCTGTCAGAGCAGAAAATCAAGTTTTTTGATGTGATGTTTTTACATTAAAAGGGCCAATCTTGTGTCATGTAACATGTGAATAATGGGACTAGCATGTGATGTCAAAAATTTCCAACCGCCTCATAAATAAATGCAGTCCCGCCCCTCCCCCCAAAGGTCACCCTGCTTGAACCCCGGCTCGCATCCCGAATTACCAACGCGCTCAGAGTCAAGGTTAAAGGTACAGTATCCCCTTTCAAAAGGCACATGTCAGTGTCTATGCCGCGAATGATAAATAACGCTTGGAACAGGCTATCAATTTCCAAGGGCTCTGCCCCCCCGTTGCTGTTGCGCCGAACTTTGCCGAAGGTCTGGTCCTGGGGACGGAGCAGATATTGTGCTGCGGCGGTTTCGGCAGCGCCGGCTCGTGCTGCGGCACGGGCAGCTCAGCCTGGGGAGGCTGCCAATGTCCCTGCCCTCGGCCCAGCAGAGCTGGTTAGGCGGCTGATTTGGCACGTTTATGTGCTTGAAGCTTTATGCACGCATAGGGCATTGTTGCTTGATTTTGCAGCCTTAAACTGAAAAATTTTGGAAGGGCCAGAGTTTGCACGTACAACCCCAGCTCACCATACCCAGGTGGATGTGTCTGATCTGGCCTTAAATCGCATCGGCCCTTAGTGCTTATTTTAGAGGCTTCGTGGCTGACTGGAGCACAGGACAGAGGTCTGTCAGCGTGGGTGACATCCCACGTTCCCTCTTACCTTCCCTGGTCCTACCCCGAGCGGTGTTTACTGTACAGCAGCTGAACAACGCGCTGCCTGCAAAGTTCATCCTTTGTTCCTCAGTTCGTTGTGCGTCTCCTGAGGTGCACTGGTTCTTTGTAAACAGTTGGGAGAATACCCTCAAAATTTCCTCGTGATATACCATCTTGCTCATAGGACTTAAAGCCAAAAGAAATAATTGGTTACCCCTTTTTATACACAGACAAAGTCGATGTGGTTAAGGTCACCTAAATACGATACGTATCCAAATTTGGTTCTAAATGAGGCTCTGCGTCTATGACCAACAGATGATTTCGTTATTCAGCACCAACCCACAGCATGCTCCGCTGTGCTCACTAAATGAGGTCAGGCTCCTGTAGAATGATAGCAAATTAGCATATAATTCAAGCAAATGTAACTGCATATGCAAGAGAGGGACAAATTAAGGTTGAATAGGTAAATTTAATGATAGTATTTTCTGGCTTTTTGCAACTTTAGCATTTTTATACATAGCTTTTTTTATAAAACCCACATGTGGTCCTTGGAGAAGGAGCCACGAAAGCCTGTGGTTTCTGTGGATTCTGAGAGGGTGGGTCCCTCGACTGGCTTGGCCAAGAGCCTTCCAGCAGCCGTGAGGCTGGAGGACACTTTGTGCTCGTTTGCTGCATCTGTACCTTTAACAGTTGCCAGACAACTTCTTTGCTTTCCAGGTTTACTCCAAACTGAGTTTTATTATCTGTGATCTTTGGCAATGTGAGTGCCTGGGGAGGGGTTGGTGGTCCCTCCCGGAAGGCTGGCTGGTGTCACCTGGGCTGGCATCCGTGTGCCCTCACAGGTGGGTCAGACGCTTGAATGAACCATCAAGGCTCTGTAGAGCCGGTGGAGACCGATAAACCCTTTCAGAGACCCGCGAGGACAGGCTGAGCACTGTGTGCTCCTCTCCGGAGAGCCGTTTGTCTGGCTGGCCTGGGCCGCCCTCTGCCACGTCCTGCTCTCCAGCGCCCGCCAAGGAGCACGTGCTGGTTAGATCAGACTTACGGACGAGCTGGGTGTCCCAGTGGGGGAAATGAATCCCAGCCCAGAGCTCCTGTGGTGCCTGGGGCTGCGTGCACCCCTCTGTCCCCACAAACCAGCTGGGTCTCCAGGGGAGATGGATGGGTGACCCTGACCTTAAGAAACGAGACATCCCCTGATGCTGGTGTTGCTTATCCAAGGGAGGGATGGAGCTGGTGCCACCTGACCAACAGGGATCACTGTCCACATGTTTAGTGTTAACCAGCAGCTGAGATGGAGCTTTCCTGTGTGTAGATGCCGACTGAGCATTATGAAGGGTCTGTGCAATATCTCTTGGCGTGTGTTTTCATGTGGTACCTACTGGAAGTCATCAGCCACATCAGAGCAAAGTGCGACAAAGTCAAGTCTGTTGCCTAATGGCAAGGGATGTGTGAGGAGCTTCTGAAAGAACTTAAAGGTTAACAAATTCTATAGTATTTTGTGAATTAGAAAGCTTTTGGTTTTTAGAAGAGTTTGTTTATACTGAGTAAGCATTTTCCCTCTGTGTCTCTGTACTAAAGAAACGCTGATTGTGTTCATGGTGGGTCCCTTTCCTGAGCTATCAGGGCAGTAATTCTTAAAGCGTGAATCCTCTTCCCTGCCCAAGCAATACCCTGCCTTCTCTTTTTCTTTGTATGACTTTTTGTTCAATCATACTTGGGCTAATGACAGATAAACTAGTTGTGCGCACAGAAGCTATACTGAAATGGAAGGAATGGGTTTTATGGACTTAGGTCTGTGAAAGAGGCTGGAGATGGGGGTAGGTCTGGGTGCTGCTGCTGAGGGCGGCTGTGGCTCCGCGTCCCCGTGCGCCGCTTGTCCGCCCCCGTGTCCTCCGAGCGGAGCCGGGACCTTGGCGGGCGCCGGGAGCCCCGGGAAGGCGCCCGCTGAGCGCTCGGCTGCAGCCGCCGGCCCCGCGCTCCCCCGGCTCCATCTGCTCCGGCTTTGTTCGCGGGGCGGAGGAGGGAGGTGCAGGCGGTGGTCAGGGGCCAAACTACATGTCATATTTCATTACCTTCATTAGCTACTACACAGGGCTGTGGTAAAAGGAAGAAGGTTGTGGTTAACTCTTCAGCTGCCAGCTTTTTGAAAAAATTCTGGTTTAATTCCGCTTCTTGCTTTTCGCAATGTGTCTCTACCTTTGTTTTTAGCTTATTAAACCCATAAATCACATTTATGCCCAGGATTTTGCCCCCTTAGTGTAAAAGAGGCAGCGAGCTGCGGCTTCATTCCCTGTTAGCTGCTGGGACGATGGCTGAACCATCTGGAAACAGTTATGGGAACAGTAGTATAAACTCAAAAGGGAAAGTGTATTTAGCATTAATAAAACTTTCCTTTTTATTTTGTCCACGGTTGTCTTTTCCTTTTCCACCTCACATTATTCTGCTGATTTAATATTGCTGATGTCCTTTGGGGGAGGTAAGGGTGAAAGGGCATTTGTGGTGTCGTAAGGTTGGGGTGAATTTGGCTCCTGGTGAAAGATGCAATTTCTTATATGAACAAGTATCGTGCAAAAGAACAAAAACTCCCTACGCATTGATGCCACAAAGTATAGTATGGAGATGTTTTATAACACGTGTCAGATATCATCTTTACGGTTAGTTGGCTTCAAGCAGTATTTAAATACATGAGTTCAGGCGGACCTGTGATGGTCCGTGTGTTTTATTGCACCATACCATACATTTTGCTAACAAGGATGTCCCTAGTTTAATTCCATTCTAACCATGGCACTACCAGCTCGGCTCTCAGGTGCTGCCAGAACATGGGGCTGTTTCCAGAAGGAAGGGGGGGTGAACTATAGAGAACTGGTTCACTGGAGACACATGGTGGGTTGGGATGGGGAGGGACATGGGGTGCCATGGTCTCCGTGTTGGTGCTGGTGAGCCGGCACATCTGCTGTGGGTGTCCAAGGACAGCCCTTCCATGGGGGAGAAAATAGGATTTTTGACTTTTTCAGTGTCTTCTCTAATACAGCGAATGTGTAAAAACTCTGAAACTCGGTCCATTGGTTTCAGAGCCTGGGAATCGTGTGCTACGTACGTTATCTGTACCGCATTGGAAAATACCTCGGGAGGCAAACCGAGAAAACCCAAACTGAAAATTATGTCCATTCAGAAATGGATGAGAATGCACTAACAGCCATAATTGTTTTTTCACTGATATTTCTGTATTACAGGTTTGACAGGAACAAAACCAAATTGCATATTAATTAATAACAAATCATTGTGCAAGAGACTATAAAACTGATACCATTTCCTTCAGTATACCCATCTGCCTGTTCCCAGGCAAGTATCTATTTATTATTTGTTTTAACATTTTTGCACAGATATATCAAGATGGAATCAGCACGGAGGCAAAACAGGATTGCGGGATTAAGATTTAGTTCTTTATCTGATTGCAACAATAGTACGTACAGTATTTTCACCATTGTTCTTAAAATCCCAAAAGATTGCATTCTGAGATGATGCACGTTTAAGGAGCGTATGTAAGGGGCACCTGTGCCTGTGTCAGGCAGGCAGTGCTTTTTCTCAAAATTTAATGAAAATTTGGGGTTGGAATAAGATTTTTGGCTTGCACAGATGACTGCTGCTTCAAAATGGTAACCCTTTAGTAAAAGGTGTTGTGGTTTGGTTTTGTTGTGGTTTTGTTTTGGTGTTGTGGGGTTCTTTTTTGCCTTTTGTTTGTTTTGTTTTAATGGGAATACCTACACAACCACAGCCATAGTGTGAATGCAGTGTGATTAAAAAATGAGACAGAACGGCAAAATACTGCTTTTAATTTATCATTTAGTGGTGGAAAAAGGCTTGTTTACTTTTTCATCTTCTGTACTCTTAAGACTTTCAGCCATTATTTTGAAATGTATTTTATAATAAAACCTTGGTGGTTATGTTGCCTAGGGCCTTAGTGTCCATTTTCAAGAAAGGAAGTATTTTTAAGCTTAAAAAAAAATATTCTGTTGACTGATTACATTTCAGCATTTTAGTTGCGTGCTGCTCCCTTGAAATATACTTATTATAGCAGAGATTTAAAAATAATTTTGTGATCCTATGAATTGAAAAGGTTCGGTAACTCCTATACATTACATGTGCAATGTAATTTTTATTCGTATTCAAGCAATTAGTTTAATTTTACAAGCTTGGTGTATGTTACCTATAATTATCTTAACAGATGAGTCCGTTCACTCCCAGCAATGTGGTTTCAAGCACGTGTGTGTGTGTGTCCATGTCTCGCCGGAGCGGCTGTTTGAGTGACAGGAGGT
Source organism: Streptopelia decaocto (assembly GCF_964273445.1). Taxonomy (NCBI): domain Eukaryota; kingdom Metazoa; phylum Chordata; class Aves; order Columbiformes; family Columbidae; genus Streptopelia; species Streptopelia decaocto. The sequence goes on along the minus strand of NC_138666.1, from coordinate 5,553,331 downwards.
GACAGCCCGTGTCCCCGGCTTGGGGGCTGTTCCTGCAGGGACACCTGCCCAGGGCTGTTCCTGCCTGGCCATGGGTCCCACGTGGGGTTCTGGGGGCAGGAGGCGCCGCGGGTTTGGCAGCACCACAGGCAGCCCAGAGCCGCGGTGGGAGATGGACCTGGCCAGCTGGACCCGTCACCAGTGCAGTGCTGGAGTGAAATCCAGTCTTGTCACGTGCAACAATTTTTCTTTTACCCTGGACTGCAGCAAAGTACTTTTGTCAAAGATGATGTTCTGCTCATTAAGAGGCTCCTGGACACGACTCACAACTAAACTACATTATACACAGACTCTTTGCACTGTGTGGTGATCGTGAAACCACACCAGCCTGTCACTGAGAAGACTTGGGTCTTTGTCCTGCAGCTCATGTGTTAACTGGGAATTGTGTTAATCTCAGAGATGAAAACTCACAGAAAAACAGGGATTGTCAGGAGAAGCCTCTCGGGCTGCGGCTCATACAGTAAGACCTAAATTAATTCTCCTCCATGTCAAGAGCATTTGGCCTTAGACAGAGCAGAGACAGTCACATTTCATTGCAAAGTCAGGTTTCAAATTCCTTTTGCCCAGGTGCCTATTCAGTTGTCCTAGGCAGAAGAACCTCAGGCAGCTCTGTCTGGACAGCACAGACCAGAAATGCTCGTGTGTGCTCATGCCGAGCGCTCCCGGAGGCCCATCCCTGCCCACGGGTGCTCCCAGCAGGACCCCCAGCACAGCCACGTGTGGGCTGGGGTGACAAAGGGAACAGGAGCACATGATGGGGTCAGCAGGCATGAGCAGGGCTGTGTCTGGGGGGGGAATCCCGCCTCTTGCTCTGGTTTGCCCTAAAAACTCCATTCAACTATAATGGCAATACCTAAATCGTGTTCCTCCTGATCCCCAGGGATGAACAAATACCCGCACGAGTGCTAAGATCTGCCACAGGCACAGTGACAGGGACACATCGCAGAGAAACTGATGAATGTGTTCCATAGGACACTGGTGACTTGTTCAAGGCTACATCTGCTGAGCACACCCAAAGTGGGGATGTTCTGACATGAGGAAGGCTGGTGATTATCATGTGCTGCAGGCACTTAATGCCCAGAATTATTTTCAAGAAGTTTTGCTTGATTCCCCCCCTTTTTTGCCTCTGGCCACCTAAACAGAAGGTTGAGGGGCAAGTGTGGAACAAAGCGCAACTTCTCGACTGCCGGAAGACATGGGAGGCGACATGTGGATGAACCCACTCTGGGTGTGCAGAGAGGAGGGGAAGGCATTGGCTTAGACCCAAGGAGATGGACCATGGACCCCTGAGCACAGGAGCTGGGATGTGCTTGTGTTTTGGGTGACTCCCAGCGGGACCTCTGCCCCGTGGGCTCGGGGGAGCATGCGCCAGGGATGGGTCCCTGCGCTTCTCTCTAGTTAAAGTACCTGTGAAATACTCTGGTAATCTTCAGGTTTGCAACACCTTGGTTCTGAGCAAGATGTCTAAAATCAGTTCTGATTTTGAAAATGGGTTTAATTTCATCATTGTCCAATTTGTTATTCCTGTATGGCAGAACGATGGTGTTTACTTACCTTCATGAAAGTGTTAGAAGCCCAGATGAAGGAGACCTGTATGTGCGAAGACTTATTACTGCTGTGATGTTGTCATCTCATTTCCATGGGAGTTCAGAGACTATTAAAAGTATTTGCTAAGTCATGTGTGAGCAGAAGTAGAGTGGCTAAGGAAGCAAAGCACCTAGAAAATCAGCATATGCTGCAGCACTCCCAGGAATCTCTTTACAATCTTCCCAGGACTGGAGTTCAGGGACAGCAAAGATGAGGAGTGTGGTACCTTGGCAGGATCGCCAGTGCTGGAGGAATGATATATTGGGGCTAATGTAATTTGTGAGTGAGGGACACTGTTCAAGTGCTGTACCAAAGTGCTTACTGCCTGCCTCTAACTAGACCTATCAGTATATCACTTTCAAAATGAGCAGTTTAAATTAAAAGCTAAACTAAGAGAAACCTGGCTGCATCTGGGACTTGTCAGAAGCCTCATTCAGATATGCTATTGTCACATTTTCCTGGAGCCTGAAGATGTGGAAGATAATTATCCCATCCCATAGACAAGTCTATTTGTTCCTTACACCAGTCACTTCTATGGCTGTGCAATTTGAGTCTATCTCTCTTTTTCTCTCCTCATTTAAAAGGTACAACAGGCTGCTGTTCTCCTTAAATTTCCTGTTTGCATATGCTGCAAACATAAACATTTTCTAAAGTTAAGTTTGTTTGGATTCCCCTAGTCCCAGCTCACTTTATAAATCTGCAGATGATTTGTTTCATTATGTCTCTTAAATTAACAAGTCTGTCGTGCTGGTCACAGCCTTTAAGGAAAATTCACCCCACCCGGTGAAGACAAATCTTCTGCAGCTTTTGCAGATGTTGCAGCTGGCCTGGCCCGGGGGGTGTAGGTGTCCTTGGCCCCACACCTGAGGTGATGGCGGTTTAGAGCCGTTCCACATCCCAGCGAGTGGTGGGGTTGCTGACCAGCCTGCTGGGCTGTGGTCCTGGTGTCTCCCGGCTCCCCTTGCACGCGACAGACGTGGCAAGTGACTCTGAAGTTGAGTCCCGCTGTAGAGAGTCTATCGCACAGATGGTGTTTAGTTTTGGTTCAGTTCTAGCTCATGCTCAGCAGGATGGGCGTGATGAGAACAGCCTGGGCTGCGTTGTGTCCCTTGGAGGCCACGGGACAGTCTGCATGTGTTTCGGTGGAACCTCACCCCAAGTTGTGCAGCATCGCCAGCAGAACCCGCATGGCTGGTCTGCTGGGACCAAAATCACTGTGTCTAGACTGGGTCCTGAATTCCAGTTCAGGCGTTCTTCATGGCACTGAGACAAGAGACTGTCTTCACTGTTCACATGCCTCCTTTCTGCCATTACCTTGTGTTTGGACTCGTCAGCACCAACCCATTGCAAAGGGCTGCCTGGAAGGTGTGGTGTGTGGTGACTTGATGGTACAGCAATGCAAATGGATTTCCCCCAAAATCATTGAGCTTTTTATTTAATGTTCTGTTTGCCTGGGTTACAGCCTTTGTAGAATGGTCTGTTTTCTGTAGAATGGTCTGTAGAATGTTTCTGTTAGAGAGGTGGATTCTTTGAGTCAGAAATCTTGACACTCACAAATATGAAATATTCTGCAGAGAAACAAAAATTCCTTGTAAGTATTTGAGCTGATGCAAATTCTTCTCTGGAGAGTTTTCTTTCTGAAGAGGCATTCAGGTCCAAGCACCCCACGCGTCCCCTGCGGAGTCTGGGGTGATAACCTCGAACACGTGGCTCGTGTGAACGGCAGCAGATGGGGATGGACGGACACCCATCCAGCGCTGGCTGTGCCGACGGGGGGACAGGGCGCCTGGTCACTGACCCACCTGCACCCCCGCGTCACAGTAACCTCTACAGTCGGGTAGAAAAATTGGAGATGCCCATTTGTGCTGGTGAAGAAGAAAATATCATTTTCAGGAGTGGAGGGGAGGAGAGGGAAGGGATTGCCTCTCTTTGCGTTAATATAAGATGAAGATTAATTCTGCTAGCAGGATTCTGTCTTCCTGTCAGAATTCAGTGATTTTCCATTTTGGATCGGTGCGGTGCCAGAACGTAAATCCGATTGCCTTGTGTCTTTCAAAATAAAATCAAAAAGCCTTACTGATTGCTTATATGGGCAGCTAGCACACCTTAAGAAGTAAGAAAGGTTCAGACAGGAATATAATAAGGCCCGGGAAAGTGGCAGCATGAAAGGGATGACCTTTATTTGCAATCATAGCTGAGATTTACAGTTTATTACTGATAGCTTTTATAAAGAGCCATTCAGTTCAGAGGTGAGAGGTTTGTCATCTGGAAATGCAATTAACTTTAGCCTTATCCCAATCCCCCTGGTCTTAGTGTGAGAGCAGCACTTCAGCAATATCATGATTTTTCCCTCTAATTTCTTTTTTCCCTACATTTTTGTCCCTTATATCCCTGTTCTTCGGCATAAATGCAGGTGCATGGTTTTTTGGTGCTATTATTTCATTATTAGATGCACCTTTGAATTTTTTATTAGATCCAACTTGATTTTTGAATGAGAAGATTTCAAAGAGTGACATTTAAACCTGAGAAGAACTAAGATAACTCATGGAACAGAATTGTGCTATATATGTCAAAAATTAATTACAGACATGGAGAATTCAAAAAAGGGGGGGTGGGGGGGAGAAACAGTTGCTTTTTAACTAGCAATGATCATTGCTCTTGCACACAAATCCTGTATGCTGACACCCATCCCTGTGCATTAGCCTTGATGTTTGTTATATACACTTATACATCAGCCAGATGCACACATGCCATATGTGCCCACATATACACACACCAAGGAATACGGCATGAACAAATGAAAGTGGGTTTGGTATCCCTGCTGTGTGCGTATGAGAAATCCCCGAAGGTCTATTTTTGTTTCACAGGTTCATTTTTATGGCCCTTTCTTGTCTGTTAAGGCAGGTCTGTAGGAATTTAAGAGCCAGACACAAAAGCAAGAATTCAGTGCGGCTGGCCGGTTGGTTGGGGTTATTTGACGTGCAGCCGGTGTGGGGCTCTGCCGGATGGTGGGGTGAGCGGCTGTACTGGGGTCTCACCGCGGAGCGGGGTCCCTCGGCACCGACCGCGGGGATTGGGAAATTCCTGCGGACTCTGCTTACTGCTGGGCAAACGAGAGCAGAATAATTACTGCCACCGTGGTTTCCATCCCTGTTTTATTGTGGCTATTATTTTCATCAGTGTTAGAGGTTAATATCCCTATTTTTCTCCTCTGCTGCCTGAACACAATAGGGGCTTAACAGAGTCAGCCCAGGTAGCTGAGGCAGCGGCACCATCTCCAGCGAGCCCAGATGAAAGTGTCCCTGACGAGGGTCCCTGGCCCAGGTGGGAATGGCCCCGTGGCAGCTCGTTGCGGCGACACGTGGAGCTGGGGTCACCATGGAGTGTTTCTTGTTTTATCTTGGTATAAAAGACAAAGCCTGACTGAGGTGTGGAACGGGCACCGCGGGCTGTTGCGCTGGAGACGGACTCGTGTTCTGCGCCTCGTCTTGTCCGCTCTCACTGGTGTCCGAGGCTCCTGTCCCAGCGGAACCCAAGTGTCTAATAGCGCGGAGAAAAAGGCAGCCTGGTCTTGGTGTCCTTAAAAAACACCTTTTTGTGGTGCAAACAAGTGTTAATGTGAAAGGGGAGGCTGGCTGGAACAGTGTGCTCTCCAGCTGGAGAAGTAAACACTGCCCTTTGCTGCAGAAAGCTTTTGTTCTAAGGTGCTCTTTATCTTGATACCCCAGTCCAAAAAGCCTCTTTCCTGGCTCTTGACAGCAATAAAGAAATCTCAGTTGTACTTTTTATCCCCCCTGCCCAATATCCAGGGCTGGGTAAGGGTGGCCCTGGTATGAATTATTACTTTTTTTTTTTTAATTCTAAGCTGAGTACTTTGATCCTAATGCTCCTGGTTACACAGGAATGCTGGTGCTGCTTGCAGTGCAATTGTTTATTTTGTTTGGCAGCAGAGGATCTGATTTTCCTGAGCTCAGGAAAGGGATCGGTCTGTGAATCCGGAGGTAGATCTGTCCTGCTCCCAGGATGCCGTCTGGACAGCAGGACAGAGCATTGCTTTGAAATAACAGTTTGCCATTCCCTGGTGTGTAAGGGAAGCAGAATAAGCTAAAATATAAATAGATGATAAACTTTCATCTTGTTAATGTCCCAGACAAACTGTTCAGTCCTGATTTTTGTTTTCCTGTTCTCAGTATCAGGGTGAAAACAAATGAGTTGACAGATGGTTGAGTAGCTGGCCCAGGTTTTGGCCTATAAGGTGAAGAACGATTTCGGCAGCAGTTTTCCTCACAGCAGCCAGGTACCTTTTTAAAAGCTTATAGGAATAAGGCAAAATAAAAGTAAAGGTACCACACACTGAAAGTCATGAGGAAAGTTGATGTTCAGCCTCTGGGGTGACTGGGCTGGGGCTGCTCCCGGTTGCTGCTGGGCAGGAACCTTTTAAATCTTATAGAGATTTAAATAGATCATAGAATCTTTTAGGTTGGAAAAGACCTTTAAGATTGAGTCCAACTGTTAACCCAACAGTGCCAAGCCCTGGGCAGTTGTTCCAATGCCCCACAGCCCTTTGGGGAAGAGGTACACTAAGAAAAAAATATTGTATACACTCAAAAAATCAAGGTCTTATTAACTGGCAAGGATACTGTTGCAGTGCTGGATACTAAGTCAATGCTGATAAATGAACCAGGATATAAATACTTTGGTTCTAGTTGATAGAGAACAGATAATTATCCTAAGGTTAGTAGGATACCAACAGTATTGTCTATGATTGGATTAGATCGTTGTGGGTCCCTTCCAACTGAACTGTTCTATAGAAATCAGGGTGAGACTTAGAATTAATGGTTTAGAATTTTCCTGAAGGATCTAGGAAAAGGTACAAAATCAAATGTGACTAATTGAAGTTAACCTCAAAATCAGAAGTAGCAAAGGCCAGTGGGACAGGAGCCATCTTTTGGAACCTGGGGAAACTGGAAATATGTGCTTCAGGTATCAGAATGATATTCAGCCCAAAGGAATGTAGGTTTGCACCCAGGCAGACAGCAAAGCAGCACAGACCTGAAGAAAGGATTTAAAGATGCTCAGTCAAAAAAAAATCTGTTGTGGATTTCCATCAAAAAGTCACAGCGCAATAAAAACATCAGTATTTCTTTCATATGTGAATATGTGGTGGGATTACATTTAAAGTGCAGAGGTTCGATCGTCTGATCTCCTCAGCTGGTGCCCATGCCCAGAGCACCCTGATGCGTTGTGGGGACAATGTGGACATGTCCTGTGTGGCAGAGCCGACGGTGTTGACCTGGGCGAGGGCACCGGGGACACAGCGGCCCCTCTGCAACTTTGCCTTCTGATTATTAGCAGTCATTTCATAAAACTGACAATGGCTTTCATCCCGTAGCAAGAGCAAAAACAAACTAGAAAACCCAACCAACCAAACAACCCACACAAAACAAAAAGCCAAAACAAAACCACGAAACCCAAAGTTTCCTTTATTTCTGAGTGATCTTACATCTGAGGAGCCAGTAGAGTTTTAGTTGAGGCGTGTGGGCCCTGGCGGCGTGTGGGCACTGACGGGCGCGGGTGCTGCGGCTTCCCAAGGCAGAGCTAAGGAGACAATAAACCAAATATACTTTATAGAGCATCATCTGTTTTACCTTAGTCATTTGCAAATGAACATAAATGGGTTCACGTGAAACGTGGATAATAACCAAGATGTGGTGGGAAATTAATTAGAATTTATTTATAATTACACACCTAACTTGAACCTATTAGCTACACTATCTGTTTTTTGATTGCTTTCATTTTGCTAATTTCTTGAGACTTTAAAAAATATGATAGCATTTAATTTAAACATTCTGTGGAGTTTATGCTTAGAAACACGTGTTAAATCCAAATGGGGTAATTTTTTGCAACTGGGAAATAATGTTTTGAAGAATTAAGCACTCTGTGGTTTTAGATACTTCTAGACTGTAACTCTGGGATGGGACTTACAGTACATGTAAAATCCTGAAAAAAGGAAAATAGATATAGGAACTTATTTCCAGATTGCCATCTCTCTTTTTATTTTTATTTTTGTATGTGTAAATAGTAAGTTGCACAAGGGATTGTATAGAAACAGTTTCTGAGGAATTTTATATTTCAAAATTTGATTTTTGTTCCAAATTGTAATGAAACCCTGAAGCCAGAAGAAATTATGCATCCATCAAGCTTTGTTTTAGATATTCACTTCTTGAAATTTACCATATATATATATCACAGAAGCTGAGGGGGGAAACTATAAATATTTTGTTCCGCAAATGACAGATAGCAAATGGAGAATAAAACGGTAGCTCAGTGTTGTTAAAACATTTTTTCCGAACTTTGTTTTAGAAATGAATCTTGGGTGAAATCTTCAAAATGTGCAGAGCATTTACATTTCTAGTAATCTGCAGCCTTCTAAGGGAAAGAGGCTTCTTTGTTTCTAGAACACGCTTTATTTCTAACTTAGGAAAATGGGCTTAAAACTGCTGTGGAAGGGCTGTGGAGCATTTCCCAGAGTGAGCAGAGGCTCTTGGAGGAACCATCAGCAGCGCACGGAGGTCGGGGCTGGGCTGGGGACACGGGGGCTGTGCCAGGGACCCCCAGCCTGTGACACCCCGGCCCCCTCGGCACCGGGACACGGGCTGAGCGCGGATGGGCTCTGTTTGTGTGCTGGTCACTGAACTCGGCGGCTGCTGCTCCGCTTCTAGAGATTTCCCAGGCGGGCACCAGGCTCCTTGTCCTCACAGCCGCCGCCCTCCCTGTGCGCTTGTGGGTGATGTATGACTGACTTCAGGGTTACAATACATGTGTCATTGTAAAATGCAGCCCGTGCCATGGTTTGGTTTATTTCGTAAGGAAAGCACCAGTCCGGTGATCCATGAAGCAGTCAGTGCTCCTGAGGCCGGTTCTGCAGCGTGCGGCCTGCGCGAAGCTGGGCTGGAGACCTGGAACACCGGGGATGGGCCACCCATGGGGACACAGGTGCCAGCGGCTGTCAGTGGAAACTGTCATGCATGAACCAGTTTAATTATGCACAGGAGAGATTTAGTCTCTAAGTCATTGATGAGCTTGGAAATAACCTTGACCACCTGCTCAGGACAGCCAGACTGGGCGATGCTGCCAAGTGTTTGGGTTCTGGCCCCATCCTTTCGTGTTCCACCCTGAGCGTAGGCGACAGCCAGTGCGTGGGGACACCGTGTCGTGTCTGTGACAGCCAGGCATGGGGACACCGTGTCTGTGACAGCCCTGCTGGCCAGGTCAGTGTGGCTGCGCTGCAGGGAAACCTGCTCTGGTGAGGAGCCCGAGACATGGAACAGCTGGTGAAGCTGTTCCGGGTCTGAGATGGTGGGAGAAGCTCCTGTGACACGGCTTGAGAGGTGCGGAGGGAATTGAGGTTGGGTTAATGCTGGTTGGTGGCGTCCCCTGCACCCTGTGGTTCTATGAGAAGTGTTTTGCAAGGAATGAGTGTGTGTAAAAACATTTGGACTTTCTGGGAGATGTTCAGAACTAAATGAACGGTATTTTCTATTGCTTCATGAGTACAAAGGAGCCAGAAGTCAACAATCACTGCAGATCACTATCTGCTTTTATTTTGACTCAAGAAATTATTTTCAAGCCTTTGTATGGGACACATTTATTATTTAACTGCAAAAGAGAAATAACTACTTCATAGTTGTGCATTAAAGCAGTTTCTCTGTATCAGATAGTTTTAGTCTTGAAGATTATATATAGGTGTGGCAGATGATGAATAGGATTCAACAAGATGTAAAATGACTGATAAAGTTAGCAGAGGACTTACTGACATCACTGGGTTTGATTTGAATCTCTCTTCTCTATCCCATTAATATTTTGCTAAAAGAAAAACGTAGCTTTGCAGGCGTCCTGGAGGACCGTGAGTGCTGCTGCCTTGCTGTTAGGTTGAGCGCAGCGCTGTGCAGTCCCAGGCGCTGGTCCCATCGCCGCGGCCCGGCTGGCAGAGCCCACTGCCGCTCTGCGCTGGAATCCTTTCTTGCCTCTTGGATGTGCTTATACCTATGAGGAGCACTTTTTTTTTTTCTTTCCTTCCTTTACTGTTTTCTTTCTCTCTGGTGGGAAATACTTTGCAATTCAGGATAAGTTTTTACTTTGAAGCAAGAAACTAAGGAGAAAAACACCTTTAGTTTTTTATGGGGCCGAGTGATTTGGTGCTGCCGCGTGGAGCGACGCACGGCATCTGGCCAGTATTCTTCTCACTGGGGGAATAGGAACATTAAATCTTATTATACGATGAAGCTACGTTATTAACATTTTTCCTTATAGATTTGCTCACGCTGATAATTTCTAGATGTTCTTTAAATGCAGAATAGAAATAGCATGAAAAATTATTCATACATTATATTCTGTCCTGAAAAATAGTCTGGTCCCCTATCTGCTTATGGATATAATTAAAACTGGATTACTTGGGTGGATTATAGAGTTTTCTGAAGTCATTAGGGAGTGTTCTGTCTCTTGCGACCACCTCATCCCCGAATTTAACTATAATATATTATGAACTGGCTCATACCAGCAAGGTCTAGCTATGTTTTGTTCTTAAGCCTTTTTTCTAGTCCCGATTTGCACATGAGTGTGCAGTGGGTTTTGTGTTATTAGACCCGAGTGTGAGTATAAATCCTTCAGATTCCTGACTCAATAGCAAAGGCAGCGCGGGTACAGACTGTGGCCAAACGCCGCTGAACGCTTCCAGGTCAGTGCTGGGAGTCAGCGTTAAACCAGTTAAACCGTCAGCGACCAGCCCAGTGTAGGAGGCGAGCAGCTGAGCGGGGTCAGGCTGTCCCGCTCTCCAACACCGGCCTTTCCCTGCCCAGCCCCAGCCCTGCTGGGCACGGGACCTGCTCGATCGTCCTGCATTGTGTTGTGACGTGTGAAATATCGAGGATTCTGGAGGAAATCTTGTCGTATCTGTGAAGAATGAACAACTGAATACCTTCACCAAATAACTGTACTCACAAAGTTAGCCAGGCTTTTTCTGAGGAGTGGGGAAGGGAATATTCATTGCATCAAAATGTTCCACGGCCAAAAGCTATTGAGATGATTATTTACTCATATGGTAACAGCACTAAAGATATTCAGCAGCTACACTAAATGAAAAGATTAATTGGATCAGTCACAACAATATCCACAAATATATCTCATGTTTGCCACCAAAGTGAATTTTACATTAAAGTATCGAACCCCAAACAAGGAATCTTTAAATGGTAGCTTTAAAATGTATGTAAAACACAGTATATATCACTTACAAATGTTTAAAAAAGAAGCCTTTTACTGAGACAAAAGTTTTGGCCAGGAGCTGGCGAAGTGTCCAGCACATACAATGCTTTCTTGTTTTTTAGGAATTTAAACAGAGAGTGCAGACGCTCCCTGGCAAAGTCAGCCTGTTGTGTGTTACCAATGTGCGCAGCTAGTTTCCTCTCACAGAGATATTTCTTGAATAAAATTGCATAGAAAAGTCTCTGAAAAGGACTTTCTGTGTTCTGACACTGTAAAAATAGCTTAATATCAGCTCATCAATAAGACATTATGCCTTCTGCGTGACACAAAGCCCAACAGAATAGACAGGAATTATTGCGTGCGCTGGATGGGCGACACTTCCCTCTCTGGTACGTGGCCATATTTAGTAAGATTAAAAAGGGCGGGGGGAAGAATTATAGGTAATTCTTAGGAGCGATTGAAAAGCTGAATTCTGTTGAGCCTGCATCTTCTGCATAGAGAGATATTTATAGTAAAATCCTAACTAGGAGGTTCCCCTCTCTTTCACTGTTCAATGAGAGAATAATTTACGAATCTGACGGTCCTACCCCTGGATAATGTTAAGACTAACATAATGTTCAGCTGAGTAACTCTGCGCTCCTGAAGTTTATTAGTGTGTAACAGCAGCAGTGGGGCCAGCACAGTGAGATGCTGGAGTCACTTTGCAGGCAGGATGTCCTGGTGCAAACCAGGGCACCTCACCGCGGGTGCTCAGACCTTCCAGAGGCGGGAGCTGGGGACGTGTGTGAGGAAGACGCCTCAAACGGGGTTAACTCCTGAATATAAGCAGAGACAATCCACATAGAAAATAATACTTTTTAAAAAATATGTTTTAGCATGTCCTCAGCCTGGCAGAATTCCTGGTTTTGGCAAGCGACCTTTCCTTGTCTGCAGCCATGGCACAGAGGTGGGAGCTCTGCCAGCATCGCACGGCAGCGCCCGCAGCCCCGGGACACCCGCCGGGACACCCCCCGGGACACCCGTGTCCCCCTGGCCCCGCGGAGGGACCCGCTGCAGGGGATGTCAGGGTCTCGCACAGGGTTTGCAGCCAACGGTCAGTGACAGGCGGTGGTGGCCGCGTGGCTGATGGAAACACACAGGGTGGTCGGTGCGGCTGTTCCGGACACAGAGCGACCGTGCTGTTCATTTCTGAGGGGTTGTCAAGAAAAATGGGAGACTTTAAGCATATGACCTTTTGCAGGAATTACTTCAACAATAGCTTATTCTCCTGTGTCAACTATGGTTGTGGTTATAACAATGAATTTCACTTTGAGAATGCAAATTGAGTTCCTAATTCTGAGATTTAATCCAGGGTGTGCTGGGCACTAATCTCTTAAGAGTTTTGTTCCTGCTAAAGCGTTTTAGATTCCTGCTAGAGTCAAATATACTGCTCCAACATGGCAAATATTATATGTAGTGGAAGAAAAAAAGAAAAAAGGAAAAGTGTCCGTGCTTAATGAAAACAGTGCTGGCACGGACACAGAAAAGGCTCCAAGCTTTGCTGGGCAGTGAAGTCTCTCAGATACACCGGTCCAGATTTTCATGGCTCTTTCCTAAGGGCACCTGGAGAAAGAACAGAAGCACTGGCCTGTGTGCTGGAATGTTATGGCCAGAGATGTGATGATGCGGGTACCTTTGCTCCCGAACAGTCTGTGTGTCTGCTCACACTGGCACCTACGAATCAGAGTTTGAATCAATATCGGGATAAATCCGGGACTCTTTTCTGCCTTGGAGGCAAGTGTGATGAAATGTGGGAGGACTCGGGAGGGAACCTCTGCGTGGTGAGCACCATGTCTTCTTGTAATTGCCAAAGACGTAGTTTTGGAGAATTTTCTGAACAAAGCACTGAATATTTTTTGTGTCCTGCAGTTGTCATTGTGGCCTTTGCTAGATACATTATAATATTTATGTATATTGAGTAAAAATACCTAACCCCATGACAGAACCCCACTTTCTATGAAGCTGTACAATTAGATGTGTATTATCTGTGAAGGTAAGGATTTAGTGACATTTCTTTTTGCCTTTTTTTTTTTTTTTTTTTTTTGCAAACCAAGTATATGTTTGCTTTTGACTTATCAACAGACTTATTTGGATAATGACTGCAAATTTGGAACTACTTTTGTCTGTCAGAAAACATCACAGAATTTCAGTGTTATGCCCTTTGGGTTAACACAGAACTAGCGTCTTTTACAGCTTAATGAACCCTGTCTTACAAAGATTAATTTATGAAATATTTGTTGTCTGTTTATATGAAGTCACACTAGCAACATCTGCTTCAGTAAAGTATGTGTATGGAAGGCTAAATTTAAAAGTGAAATGCCAGTGAAAATTAACTTTGTGTGACATCAGGTGACAATTTCTGTGAGGACAGAGCATCCTGCAGAACGGGAATGCTCAGAGGTGGAATGGGCTCTGCTGCGGGAGATGTTAAATCATGAGTGGGAGGGACTGAACCATTTGCATTTCTACCAAATTTACTTCCTTTATAGAAAATACAGAGCTGCAAGCCTCTTATAGGAAGAGCTTGAGTGAGCAGAACACATTGTAAATGAGCAGGATTGGGTTGAAGACACTATTGACCTGACAAGCATTTACCTGCCACCTTAGCGAGGCCCTGGCTGCTCGGGCAAAGGGGTGTCATGATCACAGAAACCTGTGCAAAAGCAAGAGGAAAATATTAAAGATGATAGAAGTTATCACTTCTTGAATTCCGGACCAGAGATCCTGACCTTCAACAGTCTTAGTGTGTTTTAGTTTGAGTCTTGCCGGGTTTGCTGCTTTCCTGTGTCCCTGCACGGTGGTGCAGCCAAGGCGGAGTGAAAGGGTTTGTTGCAGTTATAGCCCACAAGTCATTGAAAACAGAAATATTTACCAAGAAAGCAGCAGGAGCAAAGAGCTCCCATTTCAAGATGGTGAGTCCAAGTTGGATTCTTCCCAAATTGTATGCTGTGAAGCAAGAAAATGTCATTTGAATTAATATTCTAATGAAGTACTCTTTTTAATATTGAGACCACCAACTTAATCTGATATCTAGATGTAGCTCTATTAACTTGGGAATGTCTCTTATTTGAACTGTGCACTATTTTCAGGTAAACTAGTGTTTTCACAGAAAATTACAGTTCTTTTCTAGTTTGCGTTTCTATAAGTTTAGGGACAGTTCAAAAATAAGTCATTTTCATGGGAAAGCAGTTGTATTGCCGACACTGCACAGTGCTGGAGCAGGGACACCAGTGGAGGGATGAGCCTTTTGTCCCCAGTGCTGGCCATGGGTCAGTGGGGGAGCACGGGGGTTATTGAGTTTGTAAATAGTGGAACGGGCACCAAAGAGCATCCCCCACAGGAGGGGTGGAGAACGTCATCCCCCTGCCCGGGGAGGATGGAGAACATCATCCCCTGCAGGTCCCGGTGCCCAGGCCGTGCAGGGAGGTGGCTGGAGCAGCGAGGGTCCGTCTGCTTTTCCGCTCAGCCTCTCACGGCTTGACACACAGCAGGATTCGGTTTCACTGAATAAATCTTAGGGCTGTTTCAGGAAAATTAGCCTGTCTGTGAAATGAAAGGCAAGCATCTGGCAGATGGCTTGTAAAACAAAATCTTGGGAACCACCTGGGTTTTAGGGACCTGAGTTACCTGAACTGAGAGGAGCTTTTTTGGCATTGCTGACCTGTGTGAGCTTTGCTTTGGAAACCTGGCACGAAACCAGTCTGACAGCTGTTGGGGTTTCTGTGAAACCCGGCACGCACCCAGAGGCCGGACGCGGCGTGACCCGGGGCTGCCCCGTGCAGACGGCGGCCCACACCTGGCTGGGCATTGCTGAGCTCCTGTAGCTGCTCCCCTGAGCGTCTGTCTCGGGGATGGCACCGGCAGGTGGGCTCGGGGGGCAGGCGGGGAGTGGGGCTGCTCAGATCTCCCGCTGTCTGTCCATCCCTCTGTCTGTCCCAGCTGAGGATGACCAGAGGGACAGAGGCAATTCCTGGATTATGATTGGTTTGCGCTACTCTCCTGAGAAGTGGTTCTGTTCTTCTCCTCGTGTGTGGTTCCAGAACCACGTCTGAGTTCCCAAGGTCTGTATTCCCTTATTTATTAGGTATTATTACGTTGCGATTGTGAAGTGAGGCAGCACGGACTAAGAACTACTTCTAAACAGTGTTTTCCTCAACAAAGAAGGTAAAGCACAAGCAGTTCCAAATGACAATCTTGGACTTTGAACACTGTCACTGGAAGTGAATTAGGATCTCCTAGACTGTTTTATTCTACGAGACATGTGCTTTGTATCCCATTGTCCTCCATAGAACTAGACCAGCCTTGACTCGGCAGTCTGCATGTGAAGGTCGGGAAGGTCCTTCCTCTCCAGCCCCTACAAGACCAGGCTCTGCCCGGGAGATTCATCAGCTCTTGTGAATTTTCATACAGTATGAATCACTGTGGAGTATCCGACTTTTACTTCATTTCGGTGATTGCTTTTTACCTGACAGATTCTTTCTTGCTCTTCTTCTGTGCAGCTTGTCACTTGTTATCTGAGAAACTTTACTTCAGGAATTTGGAGTGTCTTGTTATACTTCGCACATCATTGGTTTATGTGTATGAGCTGCAGTAAAGCGCAGTGATTGCTTAAAAACACTATAGTTATTTAAAAGCGATGACTTTGATTGTGTGTTTTTTGTTCCCATCACAATAACACTTTGCAGGTGATTATTAAATTAGAGATTTTCTTTGTTTTTCTAACAAAAAAACCCAACCTTTTTCATGTCAGTGCCAATTATGAGTAGTAATTTTTCACATTTTACAAAAGAATTTTCTGTCCTGCCTCCGCGCCCCCCCCAAATAAAGAAGGGCTTTGACACTCTATGACAAGGAGGTGGGGGGTAGGGTTTTTTATTATTATTTTTTGCAAACACAGTGCTTTTGACTTTTCTTTAAAAAAAAATCTGTTGACTCTATTGAAATGTGACAGGGCAATATTTAACCTGAATAGAGGCATGTTGACTCCTCTTATTAAAACTGACAGTTAAGGACATTTCTCTCTTTATTCCTTCTGATACACGCAGACAAGTCTTCACTGCTAACTAGTATACAAAATCAAAACCAAAAAAATACAGAGTGAGGAGATGAGTACCTTATAAACAATATATGAATGACAATTGCAAGTTTAATCTAGCAAAGAAACCTTTTTTTATCCTTTAAGAAAATTAAAGCCCTTTCAAATTAGCTTGATATATGAAGACAGGCTGACATCATTAATTTTCACGTATTCATTCCTCTTCCCTTGCTCCTCTCGCACAGACGTGCGATGTTCCACGTGCGCTGGATAAATCCACAGCGACACCTATAGCGAGAGGTGGATTGTGCCTGGGTGGAGGTGCTGGAGGGGTCGGGGGGCTCAGGGCTGGGAGACCTGCTCATCCTCTTCCCTGAGGACTGAGGTGTGGGGCATTTTGCTTTGGGCTGGCCTTGCTTTTCTCTCCACGAAGAAGGAGGACCTGGCGGTCCTGCTGGCGGGCTGCTCTCCCTGGGCTGGGTTTGCAGTGGGATGTTGGTCCACACAACAGCCCCACCTGCCCAAAGGCTTTTCTGAGAACTGCAGGTTCTTTCTGGCTTCTTGTGCCAAAGGCTGAAAAGGCCAAGTTGCTTTATTATTTCCTAGTTACTTTCTGAAGCAATTGAGTAAATACCTGTAACCATGGGGTGTGTTTGCCTGCCCGTTTCCTGCGCTTTGCACCACAGAGGTTGGTGGTTCTGGGGCACCAGCAGCACTTGCTGATCTGTGTCATGTGCCTGTCCCCAGTGTTTCCCATCAGAACACTGCAATACCTGCTGGAAGAGTCCCCTTACTCCATCATCTTTGTGGAAGGATAAGTTGAGTATTTTTACAGATTTTCCTGCATATTTGTGGTTGTTGTGTCAGCTCTTTGTCCATGGGGAGCAATGGGGCATCACTAGATGAGAGGAAAAAGATGTAAATGAGCAGCAGCTGAGGACAGCAGGTCAGGCTTTGTGTGGCTCCTTTGACTAAGATAAGGATGGCCATGTCGGGACAGGGACAGCTGTCCTGCTATGCTGGAGCAGTGCAGTTTGGAAGCCCTTCCTTGTGGCTGATGTTGCGCATCTGGGACCAAGAGAAGGACGAGCACTGGGGGAGCCAGGAGTGGGAATTGTAATGTACCCGTCATCTTTCTGGTACACAATGCAGCTACTAACTCTGCCTACGTGATCTCGGAAAATATTTGTTGCTTCTGGAAAAGGAATAATTTTCAAAGTAGCATTAAATAGAAGTTGATACCACCTGAGGTCAGGGGGTTGAACATCAGCTACACAAGCAACAGGAGACAGACCATTCTTAACCTCATCCCATCTCCTTGAAGAGCAGGAGATGAAACAGCAGTTATGGTTGGACCAACACTCTGAATCCTTCTCCTCTTCACATCAGTCAATTTAAAAGAGGGAAAAGTTGGTGTATTTTTTTGTCTTAGATGAGATTAGGGGAATCTATAATGACCTAAGGCAGACACTTCAAATCTTTACAAGAAGTGGATGGATACGCTGTGTGTCATGTGGGTTACATGAAGGAATCTGGGGTCTGTAGACATTTTCACATAGGTTTGAGAGAAGGAGAATCAGACTATTAGCTGCGTTGTTTAGAAAGTCCTGGACAGGCAGTCAGACAGTAGCAGAAAGACTGACAGAACAGGCAGCAGGCTAAAACTGCAGATTATAGAATTTATGGTGTTGAGCCTTGTTCAAATCCAACTGAACTTAAGGTAAAAAAATTAACATCTTTTCTAATGGGAGTCATGTCTCAGAATTAAACTGCTAGTGAAAATTTTGAGTAACATTGGTGCCAAAACTTACATGTATGCATCCAAGCCACAGAAGATGACCCAAATCTATATGGAAAATATGCAATCTGATACCTTAGTTAAAGTGTTTGTGGTTAATTGCGATGATTCAAAAGATAACGAGATACTCAAGGACTCCGGATGGGCAGAAACCTTCTGTATGTTTATATCCAGGGACAAACGGAAACCGGCAGGTGATCAGTGCACAGGAGCTGGGGAGGTGATGCTCCTCACAAAGCAGAGGCAGTAATTTTATACCAAATCAAGCTACATGCACTGTTACTGTGATTTTTGTTTCTGCTCTCAAGACACCCACAGGCTCTGTCTCTAAGCCTGGCTTTAGCTGTGCCGCGCAGCCTCCTCCGATTTGTGTCAGGGCTGCAAGCCCTGTCTCACCGGTGTCTGCTCCCGCTGCCCTGCTCCTCTTGCATTGGAAAGATCTTTTCAGTGAGATGATTTCCCTGCTCGGACCGTGTCACAGCTCTGTTTAAGGCCCTTTGCTGGCTCCACTGCATCCAACAAAGTTACTTCAATCCCCCTGTAGTTTTGCCTATGTGTACTTCTCCTTCGTGGTTTTGTGTGTGTCTGCCCTCCTCCTCCTCCTCTCCCATTACTTGTTTTTCTGATGAGTGTTTTTGCACTTTCTCCTGTACTGTCACTAAAGAGTGAGAAAAGCACTCCAAGTCCCCAAAGCCACTGCCCTCCCTCCTTCCCCGTCTCCCAAACCTGTCCTGCCCACCCAAGGCTGCTGCCTGTGCACGCCGAGCTCTGAGCTTTGCTGGGTTCTCACCTGTTCTGGTTCCTACGCGCTCTCCTTGTGCCCCTTCCAGCCCAATTACTAATCTTATCCACTTCTACAGCTTGGCATTTAACTTCGTAGTTCTTTAAAGCAGTTGCTGTCATTTCTTCCATGGGTACAGAACTTGAAGATGATGCCACACTATAAATATGAAATAATAATAAACATGATAAGCTTGGGTAGTAAGTGTTTGAGATGAACAGGAGTCAGTCTGTCATGAAAAATGCATCTGTCTCTTGCCAACAGAGGTCAGCTTGTAGAGATTGCAGGTTTGTGGTGTGTGGTTGGGTGGGTTTGGTTGTTTTGGTTACTGTTTTTAGTTGGATTCCTTGTATAATCAGATCTTTGGCTCTATTCATTGTTAGGCAAGGTGAATACGTGAATTGCTATGGGTTTTTTTGGCCAAAAAAAAAAAATCATGCTGAAGAGCACTTCATTCCGGTTTTGAAGTGTGATGAAGCAGCAGCTGTCATGGGATCTCACATAATGGGAGCAAATGAAGCAGGGAGTCTCACCCAGCGCGGGGGCTCGAGGGAAGGGCTCTGCTGCAGCTACAGGAAAACAGACGTTTAAAAATGGAACAAAACCCCACAATTTTAAAATACATTAATAAGTGTAAGCACATAGTGCTTATGCAGAGAAAGTTAAAAAAGGCAAGTAAGAGATTGCATTTATTTGATTCTGTAAAGAAGCAGCACACATACACATGATGGCAATAGTGAAACCAGCATCCCTGTGTCAGGGAGAGCACAACCCATGTACACAGGCACAATTGCAGATTAGTGCAGATATTAGATTTGTTTGGGTTTTTTTTGGTGGGAATTACTTTACCACGTGAAGACACTGACAGCACACGCATCCTTGCTATTTATCTAGCTTTTTCGAAAAACAAGTTTGCAATAATTTCTCTAATAGCAAAGAACAGAAATCAGAGTTACATTGGAATTCTGGCTGACATCACACAGGCTTCCTGAAGAAAGGCACTGGAAAACTCATGAAGTGTTAAACTATGCACAAAATTCACTAAACAGAGAACAAGCCGTTGGAAAGCGAGACCAAAAAGACAGTCAGTTCAGGAATGATAAAGTGTGCCGCAAATGAGTGATTCTCCCTGAAATGAAAATGTGAGTCTGGATTTAAGATTAGTTGGCACTTAGAGCATTGATTAGTCATCATCAATACGATGTGCTCTGGCCTTTCAAAGCAACAACCTGTTCAATCACACTGCAAGTGAAGGGACACGGTTAGGAAGTTTCCTCCTTGAGCTGCTTAAATACGCTGGATCCTCCAAGTTTACAAAGGTGCAGGGGGAGAGTGGACTAGTGCATGGGAGGAGAAATCCATCAAGAGATATAAACACACACATACCCCTCTGCTTGGGGCTCTGTTGAACACACACATACCCTCCTGCTTGGGTCCCTGAGTGGGTGCTGTGGGGCCCATGGGGGATCTGAAGGCAGCATCGCTGTGAGCCTGCTCCATTTTTACACCCCTCCCTGGGTACCTGCTTGTGATGGCTGTTGGATGCTGAATGTGGGACTGAGTGAGCATTTGGTCAGACCCAGCACAGCTGTTTGTATGTTCTCTTCTTATTTGCTGCAGTAATTCAGAGAGAGCAGAGAAATCCAGCTCCAGCAGTCCTTGTCTTGTGTGGCGCGGCGATGACAGGAGGGATCTGCCCCGTGCGGCCGGTGCCTCGTTCTTACGCTCTGCCCCAACCCACCGGTTTGCAGGTGGCATCAGAGGGAAGTTGGCAATTCAGGGTATTTTCAGTGCAGCAGTATGGATAGTCACATGATAAGAAATGCTGTGGAATTCACCTATAGAATTATTCATTTTGTCTTCAGGGGTTATCTGAGGAGCATTTGGTGAGGGCAATATGTGCACTTAAGAAGCTGACTTTAATTTGCTGCCTGTCTCCAGCCTTGCAGCTGAAGTGAGGTTTAGTTTGGAATTGTACCCTAATTTCAGTGGTGTATATATGAAGCTTTTAAAAATACATCTTTATTCTTCAAAAGAAGTAAACTTTTATTACACTTTTTCTATTGTTGTAAATGTGACTGGCCAGATGTTTTTAGGCTTACTATGTTTTTGTTCCAAAACTTTTTTTGTAGATGTTGATGGGGGTCTGGTTTGGGGAAGGAGGAAGCTATCAAAGCGGGAGTTGTTTTGGATTTTTTTTCTTACACCTTAACTTTTGCAGATGTTATAAGTTCTCTGGTTTCTAAGTGACATGCAAGCAAAGGAAAAGTATCCTGTCTAAAAGTGAATTAAGAATCCGCGGCAATTAATGCTGGTGGCACCTGAACGCCAATTTTGAACAGTTAATCTGCTGCCAATGATGCTCTGCTGTCATCCACGGTTTTCCCTCCTCACACAATTCCTCTGCATACATCTTACTGCAGGAATGTTCCATCTTTAATTCAGAGTTGACTTTCTTTGTGTAGCTGCTCATTGGTTTACACGAGTGATGCCATCGGCAGCAGTGGGTGGGAGGCAGGGGAGGGACAGCGGGTACCGACCCCAACACAGGCATCAGTGCGTGCGTGACTGAAATTCACACCAGAAGATTAATCAGGAGATAATTTGCCTTTAAATATCTATTGAATTAAGTCTGTCATTGTTCCAAGAACAGTGTGTATATGCTGGCTGGGAGCTGGTAGCACCAAGCCCCAAACCATCCCATGCACAGAGCCACCAGCTGAGGCTGTTCCTGAACTGTCCTTCTGGTTTCTTCTTCTGATTGAGAAGGGACATTGGAGAGATGATGATGTTTATGACCATAGGAAATTACATAAAAGCATTCTGATTCATAAATCTAAATTTCATTGGATGAGATCACTAATGTATATTCAAATGCAGTAATGTTTATGCATTATCTGCATATGTGTATTCTTTGTTTTACTTTGTAAGCTGTGATGCAGTGTGCAATCTGTGCTTCTCCCCCGAATTAGGATATTCTATATGCATTCCTGTTCAAGTCATGTTAAAAAGAATTAACTTTAGTAACACCACATTGTACCAGGAAGGGCTATCTTAGCTTGTCACTGTTTGGGGTCCTCAGGTCAACCTCTTTAATTAAGTCTTGTAATGTTAAGAGTGAATTCAATACCCATCCTACCCTATCAGAGCTAACACTCTTTCCTGCTCTGCTTTTATCAGCATGCCCAATTTTCCACCTGGAATTTGTTTTAACGAAGCCCAAATCCTATTTTGTCAAACGCTGGAGGCTGTATGGAACATTCTGCCGGTTATTCTGTTATCCACACTATGAAACTTGGGACAAACAAGCTGTAAGCTGCATTTTGATGTCAGGTTAAGCTATTATGGTACAAATTGTGTTTAATATATTTTTAAATACTTTCTTTAATATTTTATAGGGTTTCTTTCCTATTGAATTAGCAGTAAAACAGCAGTGCTTCATATTTCAGATCTTTTTCCACCTTTTGGAGTCCTGCGTTCCACATGATCTGGTTACCAGCTGGACAGCCAGAGGCTGAACACAAAGCAAGCGTAGCAGACTTCATTTCTACCCTAGCGTTTCAGTCGGAGTGGTTTTCCACAAATAACCCACTTTCTTATATTCCCCTTTCCTATTTTAATTCCACTCAAATGTTTCTTTTCTCCAGCTTTTACTCCATGGGCCATCAGACCCCAGGAAAGCCAGTACATAGATTTTTATCTGAGGTGGGGTGCATCCCTCACTCTACATGCACATTTATATATCTGTTTAAATATATACTTCCAAATCTATTTAACGGTTCTGAGATGAGCAGTTTTCTTAATTTCTCATTATATTTGCGTAATGTTAACACTGCGCTTAATGTGAGAACTGTGGCATGGCATTGTCAGACTGACAAACATGGGCATCAATAACTTAATAAAAGCCCAGGTTAGCCGGTTTTCCTGTGGGGCTTGTGAGACCATCACAAGCTGTATTGGAGCGATCCAAATGGTTTCAGTGTGTCCAGCTGGCATCTGCATCAATCCACATCGCTTCTCTTGCGTAAGCCTCTCTGTAGCTTTTTCTCTCCCTGCTTCTTCCCCCTCTTTCCTTTTCCCTTTTTTCCCCACCGTTCAAGTGTTATTAGGTCTGTAAAGGTTAATCAGGCACTTTTGATTTCCTCAGACCCCGTCCTATTTTTGGTGGATTTACACTGGTTAAACCTGAATAGAGTTCAGTAAACTATGAACTATTTGATGTAAAGTAATACAACACTGCACACTCATCTGTATTGAATCACTAAAAATTGGTAAATAGCTGTTTTGTCACTAAAGTCAACATACGTGGCCCTGTTTATATATGGGGGAATCTTTGAGTAAGAACTTGCCATTGCTGTAGTGATGTTTGAGTGAATCCACACTCAGTGTTATAAGCGTTTTCCAAATCCGAAGCAGGAGGGTGGTTCGTGTGTATTACACGTACAAAATGCAACCTGGTTTGTTCCAAAATGTAAACAGCAGGACGTCAAACACTTGGTCTTGTCCGATTTCAGCACATACTCCTCTTGTGATCATGGTTAGTTTAATACAGTTTAAAATTAAAAAGTTAAATGAAAGTTATCTTCAGGCTGTTTTCCAGATTTTCCCAGGCCTAATGTTTTTACTGTAGTTGTTCTATTAAACAGCAGCCACATATGTGTCTGTGTGCTTTTGTGCATACATCTGTTCGGGGTGTGTATGCGTGTGTCTGAACATATGTATGAATTAAGTGGAGTGCAATATTGGCTAAATGAGAGAGACATAAGGTAGCCACCTGCTCTGCCACAACGCACAGTGCCGATGTACCAAAGCGAAGAGATTTAAAAACAATTACAATCTAGAATGTACTTGTTAGAGCAAAAGAACAAACTAAACTAATTTAAGCTAATTTTTCCCTTAGGATGGTAATTCATTGACAGAATTACCCGGCTATTGAAATTGGGCCTGTTGTTTGCACAGCAGAGCCTATTAGATAAATAGCAGTAATAGCCATTCTCTGCATTTAATAAACTAGCTAAAATTTCGTGATATGCTTGATCTATATTATGAAGTTTCTTTTTTGCTTTCTAGTGAGAAACCAAGGATGTCTTTGATTTTTCTATAGCTGCTTCAGGCACACAAAAGGCTCGTGTTACAGGTGCAGTGGGCTGGGTGTCAGTGGCGGCAGTGTCAGGGATCCATAGGGGGTCTATAGGTGCTGGAGGACAGGGATGCACACACACACCTGCGAGAACACGCCTGCTGCTGCCCCTCGGAAAATATCCCCATGAGACGTGCTGCCTGTTCCCTGGAAGCAGCGGTGTTATCTCTGGTTAACATACACATACCTAGAAAGACCTGTATGATATTCTTTTTAATGTGTAGCTTTTCATGTAAACACACGTGAGGAGGAACTGCTCAGAAACGTTTGCGGGATGCTGTGGGTGCGGCCGCCCGGCGATGAGCAGCGCGGTGCAGAGCCTCTGCCGCCGGCCCTGCCCAAAACCTGCCCTGGCAATGGCTGCTGGGGAGGCTGAGGTGAGAGCTCGAGCTCTGTGCTGGCTCGGTGTGGGTGATCTCACGGGGGAACATGGAGAGACCCAGTATCCTGATGTGCTGTGATCTGCGAGTGCCCGGGACCGTCCTGGGGGAGCCGGGGCCGCAGGTCCCCGGTTGTGCCGGGCCGTGCTGCCGGGCCTGGAGGAGCGCAGCTCCAGGAGGGACCCAAGATGGGATTAAGGCAGGACTTAAAGACCTGGGACACTGGAGGGGACCCAGTTTGGTGCCAGCAGTGTGGGGCAGGCGGCGTTTGTCGCTGCGTGGCACTTGGAGGAGCCCGGGAGTTGCTGAAAGCACTTTAGCTGGACTGGATCTGCTACGTTTAGTCTTAATCCACCACTCAGTAGAGTATCTACTTTACTTCTAAACCTCTTACGTTTTGCTAGCCCGCATCGCTTCCTTGTAATTACTTGGACATGGGGCTGGTTATTGTGGTTTCAGTACGCTGACTAACAGAAATCCTCAGATATTTCTGTACAGCTGCCGTGCTGGTTTCCCACAATTTGCCTGGCCTAATTGCAATGAACAGCCAGCTTCAACATTATAGCTAGATCTGCTTGAGAGCCCAGAGGGACAAGACAGATGAGCTTTAAATGCTGGATGTTTGCAAGTGCTTGTGTGAAAGGGTCAAAAAGACAAGTTGTGTATCCTTAGAGCCAACACTCCTGAAGTAGGGGTACGATGATTTGAATTTTATCCTAACAAGTGTCCTTATGGAAAGCACCACTTGGAAACAAACTTCACAGATTCCTTGTTCCTTACCAAGAGCAAACGTGCTGCTTTTCATTAAGCTGTTTGATTGCTATCAAGCTCCTTGTGTCAGTGCCAAAGGCAGCCAGGGCTTTGTACAATGTGCTGGGTAATTGTGCAGTTTCTGTGGTCCGCCTTTGGAACAACGTCTCATAAAAATCTTAAGCAGCTATCACTTTTCATGGCTAGTGAACTGAGGATCTGGGAATTAGATCCAGAGCCAATTCTTGGATTAAACCTTGTGAGCCCAAAACAAGGCTGTCTTCAGGAATAAAAAGCAAGGCAGGGCCGCTGGAATAGGGTACTAGAGACTGTGACCTTCAAGATGTGAGATAAGTGACCAACATGAAGGGTACAGCAAAAACTAATCAAGGAGGAGGGATGAATACCAAAGGGCTTGTCCGGGAGTCACTAATGCAATTGAGGGGCGGGGGGGAATTGTTTGTTTTGAGATGGGATTTCTAAAAGGCTTTTTGAGTTTCAGAAATATTTGAAGTAAGGATCTCTCAACATTCACATGCTGATCAGGGACAGAATGGGTGTAGTGGCCTCAGCCCGCCCCGGTGCACAGGGACCGGGAGAAAACCCCGACCCGTCTGCGCACAAAGGAGCGAGAGCGATGGAAATCCCGGCGGTGGGTGGGTGGTCTGCGCGCAGAGGCGGCTTCGCAGGCAGATTTCATCCCGCAGACCAGTAATATTTAATAATTGCATTACAAACCCCACAATCTCCTCAACACCCTGGAAGCCAAAGAAAATACCTGCATAAAGTATAGATTTCAACGCTTCCAGAAAAATGAGAACATGGAGAACAACTGGAAGAGTTGTAAATAGTGGCTCTAACAGGAAAATTCCAGAATGTGCTCAAAGTAAATTAGCTACTGCCATGCCTCCTGGCACCCCCTCCTCCTTCCCTTCCTTCCCAGCCCGCTTTTCTTTGCTTTGAATTTCCCTTCCACTCTCTTAGTTGACAGCATTTGCACTTATTTCTGTTAGGGAACACGGCCATTCTTTTTTATGGCAAGGTGAAAATAATTTTATTTTCATCACTTTCCCCCCACTCCCGTGATGGATTTACTTGAAAAAAAATAATGACGGGCTTCACAAACTGGCCTGACAGTCGTGATGCAGAGAGTGAGCTGGCTGAGCAGGGACAGTGAGGCATCTCTGTACCTATTATGGCAAAAATCGATAATGCTTTCTGTAAATTGCTCCTCCCAAAGGAGATGAACAAATGCAGGAGACAAGGGAAGCCATCATTCTGTATGAAAGCCCCTGCACATTTGGACCAGTGCAATTATCAGGAAGGGCTTTTTTTCCCCTTTTCTCTCTTCTCTTTTTGGGAGGAGGTGGAGAGGAAAGTGAGAAAGAGTGGGATGCAAGAAAGAAATGATTTATTTTTCAGGAACGTTAAGGCTAAGATGCTGTGAATTGTGCAAATAAGTTGCTTTTGGGGGGCAAGGAAGGAATTACAATAATTTTCAGAAGTACTTGTTCTCTTTAGATGGCTTTATGTTCTGATTATGCATTCAGACTTGCCTGTTTAATGCTTTCTGACAGACAGCAGTTCTCTGCTCATCTAGAACACCAGGTTCTGTTAATCCTCACTCACATGTTCTGTTACCCTGAGTAGAAATTCCAGAGCACCAAGAGCAGCTTTTCCTATTTCCTATACAAATTATATATGAAAGTTAATCTGCAAATGAGTAGGGGAGCGTGTGATGTTTTGCTATTGCTCAGCCTGACCAGGGTAAAGTCACTTGGCTGGTAACCAGGGAATAGCAGGGAATTTGAGTCCCAGGCGCTGGGCGAGGGGCAGAGCTGGAGCAGGAGGGCGGTGAGGAACGCGGGATCACTGAGATGCTTTGCTCATCAGCGCTTGTGCTGCCTCTGAAATACAGCAGGTGACCTCAAGTACGTCCTGTGGCATGTTTGCCTTTCATCACAAGGACATTCCCTCTGTGAGAATCTTTAAGAAAAGAAGATACAAGTTGACGTTATCCAGAATGGATATGGATATAATATATGCTGGGAATGAGGATTTTCATTACTGGGCATTCCCTTATCACTGATTTCACATGAGGCCTTTGGCAAGTCCTACAATGTCATCCAGTTTCAGCTCTCCCATCACAGAAGTAAGATTAGTAATAACGCTTGTCTTTTTTAAGGTCTTCACTTTTGTCAAACACAAAATAGTTGAGTGCTTAGTACGTTATTGATACAACTTTCTCTGCCCAGCAAACAGACAGTTTGTTTTTGTGAAGACATCTTGTGATCCCCCTTCGTGCCTACACGCTGAAAGAGAAGCATGAAGCACAGCTCCTCAGCAATGCGGCAATGATAGATTTGACAATGGGCTGTTCTATTGCTGTTCCGTATTGTAGTTGGAAGATAGACAAGAGATACTACAGGCAGATACTCAAATTTAAAGTGCCCTGAAGTTCAGAAAGACATATTTGGAATGGATGCTCAGCAAGTTCAAAAAAAGCCACTGTAGGTAAAAGAATTCAGTATCTATCACCTCAAATCAAAAGTGAAAGGAGAGGCGCAGGTGGGGACATCCAGCCCTGCAAAATCCATCTCCGAGCTCTTGTCCCAGAACACTGTTAGGTGCTGAGGGATGTATTGCCAGATGTGGGCATGTTTCAACAGCAAGACCTGGGAGGACACAGTAAAGCTCTCACCGTGTGGAACTAGTGGTAAAATGTTGGATGACTTAAGCTGCTTTTCGAGTGCTAAAGAGGTGTATGTTGAGTGGAGATGAATAAATAACAGAAAGAAAGGCCATGATGAAAAAGGTATCTCAGAGATGTATTATTTATTCACATGGATTTCCTAAATTTTGTTTTCTAACATTGTAATTCTTGCCTCTTGATTGGTTTCAGTTTTTTGGCAAGTTTTTTGTTCATGAATTCTAAGTCTCTTTTTGGAGTGCTAATAAGTGCTTCAGAGTTTGAGGAGAATGTGTGAAAGAAAGCATACATTGTAATTCCAGCAAACCATTTTGTTAGAGCTATTTCACGGTTTGTTAAAAACACAACAGCTGTTTACAGTTTTTGTACATCTTCTGCACCATGCAGACTTTTTTTGATGAGTGCCTTTTTGTCCTATGATAAGCACATAAGGACTGATGAACTTCTTATGCCATGTTCTCATAACCTGAGAAACAGCTTGAGTTTCTTCTTTCTAATACCTCTGGAATGGAACCCTCTTTGCTGGTTAGGAGATGAGTGTCGGATCGAGTTTCTGCTTTGGCAGTAAGAAGCCATGAGGAAAATGCCCAAGTGTGTTTCACAGTGGAAGCCATTTGTTATCAAGTGGCACGTTCCGTTGTTCCTACCGTTGTCAGGTTGAGAAACTGGTGGAGCAGGAGGTGAGGACACTTGAGCAGACCAGGGTTCTGTCTCCCTCCCCTGGAAGGGACAAGCATAGCTTTGCCATTTACGTCAGCACAGGAACAGAAAAGCAAAAATGATTTGCTAAAATCAATAATTTTCACGTTGTCTTAATGCATCTAAAATATTTAAAGGAAATATGTTTAAAGGCTCTTCTTATGGTTTACATATACTGCAAGTTTTAAATAATGAATTTGAAAAATGCTTCTGAAAAACATGGCTGGTTCTCATAACCAGGAGGCAAGTCTGGGAACCCAGCATGCTATAGGTCAGGAAAGGGCAACTGCAAAGGTAACATCCATCAAACCCGCGCCAGCGGCTCGGTATCGGTGATCTGCTTCCGCCAGCAGTAGTTATTCTTCTGAAGGGAAAGCCTTCTAAACAAGGCTGTGAATTGGTTTTCATGCTCGCATTGACAGATTGGGAAAGCAGTTTGTTCTACCAAATTTAACAATGATATATCATTATCACAACTTTGGGGGAAATCTATAAAATCAATAAGTTTGTAGCCTGAACAGGATTTGTATCGCTTGCTTGCTGTGCTGGTGTCAAAGCGTGAGCATATGGATTGAGTCACAGCCTGAGATCAATGGAATTTGTGGACAGTAAGCTCAATAACAAGCCCTTCTGAAAAGAAATAGATGTAAAAAGCAAATTTACTAGAGTATAAAAAAAAAAGCTAATATCTTTTCCGCGCCTGGCTGTAAAGTGCTGTTTGGCTGCCGTTGGCTGCCGGTACTTTGAAAGCTGCGGAGGGGATGTGCTCGCAATGCTGAGCGCTGCCGCTCGCCTCTGCCAGGCCTCGCATCTACAGTTGGGTGCTTCTGTTTGTAGGGTTTGTATTAGGAAACTAGCCAAGAATAGGAGGAGGGGGGAAAATAGCCCTTTATATTGTAAACTGAATAAAGAATAAAAACAGTCAGTGTGTCTGCTGGGGAAAGACCATGGTGGCTTTATTTACTTTGTACTGGCAGGGCTTGCTAATGGAGAAAAATAAAAAGGCATAATTAAATAGTTTAATGAATTCGCAGCTCTTTTGTTTGAGTGGGGCTGGGAATGTATGTTCCAGAGGGCCTCACAAAGAGCTCGGCTGGTAGTGAGTTAAAAGTAGGAAATCAGTCCTTTGAAGGCATTTTTATACTTCATTATCCCAGCATGTAAAATGACTTGTACTAAACGATTGAGGATTTTTTTTTCACTCTCTCTCTTTCTCTCTTCTTTTTCTAAACAAAGGAGAGCATCAGGGCGGCAGGAACATAATTCCCCTCAGTGTCCTCGAGCCAATAGATCAGCTTGTCAGCGAATTGGTGGGCCTGTACTTATGTTTCAGTAAAATATAGGGCTCTGGGAAACTGTAGTGAACAACGAAACCACAAGCCAACCACCACAGCAACACACTCTAAGAGATCCTGGGGGAACAGGGATGCTCAGACCTCCCTTCCCACCTCAGTACTTTGCAGTAGGCATGGATTCACTTTTAAAGGTTTTGTGTGTGTGTGCTGTCGAAAGAATGTTACTTTTTTTTTACCCCAGGTTTTTTGTCTTTGTTATGGATTAGTAAAGCCGGATCAGCTGAGGTGTATTGCCAAGTGACAGAATGTAGGATTTTAGTGATAGTAATAGTATTAATCAATACTCCTCAATTAGTGTGCACGACGAGGTGCAGGTGCAGGTGAAGGTGAAGGCAGCGGGTATGGCAGGTCCGTGCCAGGCCTGGGCTCGCTCGGCCGCTCAGCCCGCCTTTGGCCGCGGCTTTGCAGGGCTTGGGTTTAGTCTGCACACAGCTGGGCCAGCAGAGACCGACCGTCGCCTGCAGCACCCGGGTTGCTCAGCCCTGAGAGCCCCCAAGGGTCAATGCTCCATCTCGCGCTGGTGAAATGAGCTGTGAGTCGCTGCTCCCTGTCGTTCTGCTGGTGTTTGTCCTAATGGTGCGATCATACTGTGCTGTACAACCACAGAGCCTCAGCCCTTCCTGGGGCTCTACCTACGGAACCGGTTTCATTCAGAGAGAGGGTATGATGCAGTGCTGAGTAAGAATAGGGGTGTTTCCTATTAAACAAGATGGCAGCAGGAAACCAGTCCGAGTTTGGGGATTGTTTAGATCAAAATACTGTGGTGTATGCCATTGTTGTGCTTTTTAGTAGTCTTTATGGCTATTTTTCATACGAGCATTAGAAGAAGACCATTCGATGCAGTTAAGGGAAGACCTTCAAGAAGAAATATCCCTAGGAATGCCTGAAGACTTGACCACGGAGCCATCCCTGGGCAAACCCTCTGGCTTTGATTTCAGGTGTGTGCAGGAGCAGCAGGAGCTGCCCCGGGCTCTCCGCTGGCGCACGGGCTGCTGCTCACAAAGCATTCCCTGGTTTTTACAGCTCGGCTTTGCTTATAAACAACACAAACTGTTTGTTTCTTGTTAAAATTTACCTCATAAACAAACTTTACTGCGTGAGTTTGAGGCAATAATTGTTTAATCCTGACTTTGTCATACCCACAGTACAGTGACTGTAAAGCTGCGGTTGGCATTTTATAGAATTGTCTGTAGGTCTCTCCACAGGCTCAGCGCCACGTGTGCCGCTGTCGGGGCCACTCGTGAGCCCTGCGCGGGGCGACGGGGTCGCCTCCCCACCACGGAATGGCATCTGACTAACTGCATTTCTCTGCTCTCTCTGGCGAGAATTAAAATAGAGAAAAATCTCAAAAGAAGCCAAAAAGTCCGAAGAAAAAGGCAGCTCCTATTTCTGAAGTTTAACTTTCTGGGGTACCGTGAAAGCTGGAGTAATTCACAAGCAATGGCAGTCTGTGCCGTCCTTCTGCTGAGTAGCAGGGAAATGCTGCGGCACTGACTGCTCATATTGATCAGCCAGACACCAGAGAGTTAGAGACCCTCAGCACTGCCACTTAAAGTGGGCAGGAAACCCAAATTGACCAGTAATAAAGTGTTTGAGGTTGTACAAGGCGGCTCCTGGGGAAAATGCCTTCTCAGAACGGGGATGCTAGGGGTGGAAAGCTGTCAATTATCCTTGTTTGATGAGGACTGAGTAAACGTGCTCTTAAAGTGGCCTATTAAATGTGAGAGAAAACGTATTGGGGCTGGGTTCCCTCTGCAAAAGTATTTTTGCAAAGTTGGAAGGATGGATGTTCTTGAACCCCTGAATGATTTTTCACTCCTCTTTTTCGTTGTGGCCTCTAGTTAGAGACAGGAGGAAAGTGAAACTATTGTTAGTTCCCCATGTACTAACAGTGTAAAAAACTCTAAATTCTTGCTGCAATATATGCTACTGTGTTTGCAGAACGAGAATGTAAAAGGAATGCAGAGGGCTAAGGCGTTAACTACTCAGGACATCACAGGCAAAACCGCAGCAAGTTTTTGGGTTCAGTGTGCAACTAAAAGCTCAGAATAATCAGTGACTGGATATCTCAGGCACCTAATGTCACAATTATGGGGAATTATTCAGACCTGAAGTCTGAACAATTACATAAATGTAATCTTTTTATAAAGTGCAAACTATCCCAGTGCAGAGGATGGATGCAAGGTCTAAAAAAGCCATTCTGCAGATTGCTGAGAATAAGTATAAGAACATAGCAGACAGACGTTGTGATAAAATCAGGGAGGCCACATCATAAAAGGAGAAGCAGCTAGCAAGATGTATCAAAACAGTGAAATAACAATGCTAAGAACAATAGCAGGAATAGGAAAATAAAGAAAAGAAGAGCAAAAGATAATTTTGAGACAGACAAATGCTTTTGTAGCCTTCTCTATGAAAGGCCGTCAATAGGACAGCAGCTATCAGGAGTGATGCTGTTGCCAAATGGATAAGATCTTAGTTCTGAATAGAGAAGAAACAGGCTAAAGTGTATAAGGTAGCTGCTGTCAGAACCGAGGTTTTTAAAAACTCATTAAAAGAACGTGTAGAGCCAAAATAAACTCGGAACTATCAGTGGCTGGTTTTGAAAACGTGTGCAGGGAAGGTGAGGAAGGCCCTGCTGAGTGGTGTCTGAGCTGTGGTGCCCCGGCCCGATGTTCCACACACGCCACAGGCAAATGGGGTCCAGCAGCAACACAGGCTGGGTCTTTTCTACTTATTTCAATAACTCTTTAAAAATATAATTTCTAAACATAATGTACGTGTACATATAATACTCATGTGAAGTCAGTTTTTCACTTGTGACCCAGGCAAAGCTCCCGCTCAGGTTAATCAAGGCTTGACTGGCTGGTGACAAAAGCAGCTGCGGTCCCTGCCCGGCGAATCCTCGTGCCCCGTCCTGGCTGGGGCTGTGCCTGGTGCACTGCCAAGGGCACTGCAAACGCTTGTTTGGTAGAGACGTCCAATTGTTCCTTCTGCATATTCTCTTTATTTTCTGACCTTCATCTCTTCAGGGTTTGGGTTTTTTTCCCTGTTGAATTGTGAGGTCAGTCAGGACAATGTGATGTTCAAACCACGGAGCCCTGAGAAGCCTCTGCTGAGTGCTGGCCGCTGTGCCCACTGGGCTGCTCGTGGGTCCTGGAGCAGGATGGCATTTGATGACAGAGTAGCATGAAAATGCAGAGAGAACCACCAAAGCATCCTTTGTTTTCCGAAGTGCCTGCTGGCACTTTTTTTTTTTTTTTTTTAATGTAAAGTTATTGTATATCTGTATATCTGTTATTGTATATCTGTTCTGTCCTATTTGGTGCTCTACAATCCCCATCACAATAACACATTCTGATTTGCTAATAATATGATTAGTTCAAAATTGTGTAAGCTTTGTGTTTTATTGGGTCCTCCAGTCAGGAAATCATCTACTGACAATCTTTTCACTCTACCTGTGCCCATCCAGTCTGGTTTTGTTTGTTCATTTAAAAGTAGAGTCTAACATCTTCTGTGAATCCCCGAGATCCTTAAATCTTTCTGTTGCATGAAGCAATTCAGTTAGACAGAGGCAGTCAATGGCACTTTCTTACTTATTATTAACTTGTTACAGGCAAAATTCCCTCTCTGTTTTTTATTATGTTTGTGGTACGATGGACTTCCCCTTGTTTCCTCTTCGCTGCCCCCCAAAAGCTCGCTTCAGCAATATGAACTGAACCATGCTTCAAGTGTTAGTAGGTAATATTCCTCATTACAAAAAGGAGCGGCTCCTTTTAATGAGAGCTTTAATGGTGCCGGTTGGTGTCACTGTCCAGGGAGCCCCTTCCCCTGCTCGTAATGAGAACACCTCATTTGCACTGGCCCTGGATTTATGGAGGGACAGGAAAAAACCTTCAATTTATTACATCTTAAATGAACTGCTCCCAAAGCAAAAACAAAGAGGGTAGTAAACGGGTGCCTCTGCACTATATAGTTTGATTTTTATTGAGCTGTATAGTGATGTTCTGCCTCACCTAAGAAGGGTGAGCATGGGCTATAATTACCTCTTGTGAACCCCGTTTTCTGATAACCTCGCTGGCCTCTGCCGCTCCAGGATGGTGAATCTGTCACTTAGGGTATTTTATTTGTTCTTACGGATGGAGCCGTGTGTGGTTAGAAGCAATGAAGCTCATTTGATATCTCATTTACTTGAAAAAAATGGGGCATGCTCCCTGAATTTGCAACAGAAAAACCAGGCCAGTAATTCTGTGAATTTTACTCTCCTGTACTCCAGAAATCCTTTGTTAGTTCTCTCAAGTTCATCCTAACCTTCTTTGCTCCATCTGTACTATCAGTTCACTTCTTTGGCAGATATTCGTGCATACTGTAAGAGTTAACTAAAAAGAAAACAGGTTTTAATTGATGAAATCCCAGTTTCAGGAAAAAAAAGAGCTTTAAGGTCAAAGTCTTTCTTTGTAAAGTGACTAGAGACAGGCAATAATAGCTGTGTTCTTGGGACCAGATTAAATTCACTGTCTCTTGTGCAAGATGAATTGACATAATGGTGTTATTTCTCGCTTTTCTGACTTAGAGGAAAAAAATACTAATTTCTTAAAGTTTTAATGTTATTTAGCTTCTTTACAGGAATGCTTTGGATAAACACAACAGTGCTTCTGATGCAATAAATGTAAACTGAAACGTGAGGTGTAAGAAGGTTTTACAGAGGTGCTATGTCATGGGGGTTTTTCTTCTGCTGTTGGCTTGCATGTACTTCCTTGCATTCGGAAATGTGCAACCACCTAAAACATGTTTTTCAGCTAGAGAGTAGCAATCTGGAACTTTCTGTGTAATCTATGGCAAAAGGTAGAAATCAATAATAGATGATTGGTGTCCTCCTGGTTTTGCTGTGCGTGTGAGTATGTTTTCTCTGGAGTTCAAAGGCTACAGAAATTACAGTAGACTGTTTCCAGCTACAAATAATACTTCTGGCATTTTGCATAAAGTCTTAAAACCTTTCTATTTATTTTCTTTTCTGCAAGAGTCAAATAAGAGGCTTTTACATACCAAGTCAAGGTTTTTTTAGACTTAAACTTCAGAATATTTTCAATATCTGCAACATTATCTTTTGAATAATAATTACCTCTTATATTAAATTATAAGACAGCAGGATTCAGGATTAGATCTCTGCATATTATTCTAGTGAAGGAAATTATGACAGGGGTCATTTTTTAGAATTATGTAGGAGGGTAAAAGGTCCCAGGCAGCATTAGAAGGGAAGGCGTTTATAATTAAATTGTAATTTAGGCCTATGATTTATAGTTTTCTCAATGAAAAATTTGGTGCTGTATAGAGATCCTAGGAGGAACTTTAGTGAGATACAACTTAATGAAATAATAAAAAGAAAAATTATTCTGGAATAGGCTGCATTACGGTGGCACCCGTTAGCGTGCTGCAGCGGCACTGCCGCTCTGCCAGCATTTCCCTTATAAACTCTGTTTTCCGGGGGTTTATATCTAGGCAGTAAAAGTTTGGTTTAGGCTGGAACATGGCACAAAAGGTTTCAGACCGAGGTAATTTTCACAATACATATATATTTTTAAAAAATCATTTAGCTCATTAAAACTTAGAAGTATTCTAAAGCATACAAGTTGTCAGGTCAAGACAAAGACCACTGCTTCTCTTTTTGTTGTTATTATTCACGAGTTGCAAGAAAACTGGCAGCCTTGTTCTTCTTCGTAATTTGGGAAGTCATTACAGTAGGTACGGTAGAAATCTGTTCTGAAATATCACCCACTTATATAGAGACAGCTCATTTCTGTCTAATGTGCGGAGTCATTTTGAGTTTCTTGGTATTATTCTGTAGGCCAGACAGACATTGGAATTAAAGAAGGAGCATTTTTACAGTTATTTTTATTAATTAATAGGCTAAACTCCTCTGTAGCATGACGAAGAACGATTCCACTAGCAGGAAAACATTAATACCGAGAGGTTAAATGACTTGCCAAAGGCAATGGAGGGAGCCGGTGACTGATCTGCCACCAGAAGCCGTGTCTGACCCGCTGTCTCTGCAGTAAAACTCTGCTGGACCCGTTTGCGCAGGTGCCCAACAGCTCACGGGAGGTTTAAAGCTGCCTTTCTGCTTAGGGAGAACTGATTGTCATAAAATATTACTTTAAGAAAGGGATGTAAGTTCAGACATTGCCTTTTAGATATGATTTGCTTGTGCTAATGTAGCAGCTGTTCCTACAAATTGCTTATTCACTGGCCCAAGTGATATTTTTCTTCCTGCCGTTACTTGAAGTTTGTACAGTCACAGAAAGTCAATGTGCAAGTTTAGTGTGTGCGTTTGAAGATCACCTGCATTTATTACACTCAGATTAAGGCACTGTATCAAGCCTTCTGATACTTTTTTTTGGTAGTATCTTTGAATGTGAATAAGAACCGGGTTAATATGAACATACTTAAGCACCCTTTGAAATAAATAAAGCTATTGAAATTATGTCTAAGCAAAACGTGACATTTTCTAGATCACAGAGAGACAGGAGTATGCAACTTAATATGCTGTATGGAAGTTAAAAATACATGGCAACTGTTCAGCATCCTCATATAAAAGGATAAGAGGAATTAATAAAGGTAACCCTTGTCCACTGGAAGGGAAAATAACAATAAATAAAAAGGACAAATAGTATGTTTGTATCCTGTCCGTGTTAGCCAGCTGAAATCATTCAACTTCGACTGTGTTCAACTGGCGTGGCTTCAGCCTCCTCTGCTGCAGATGCTCATTTGTAAACCGAAGTTATCTTCATTAAACATCAGAGGGGTTTGGACACAAACAACACTTATTTGGAAGCTATTTGCTGTGTCACAAGGAGCAGGGCATAGAAAGAGGAGGACACAAAGGAAAATATTATGATGCGTGGCAAACTTCGCCTTGGAAATTAAAGAGGGAAGAACAGAAAGATACTGAATTAGTGAAATTTTGTCTTCCCTCCAACAGGGTTGCTGAAGATTCAGAAACTCACTGCACAGAATGGACAATGCGATGGAAAAGGTGTATTAATTCAGTGCAAACAAAAAAGCTGAGGGGGTTGAACAGAAGGCAGTGCTGGAGATAGGAAGTAACTACTTTTCTAAAAATTGATACTGTTTGCATTTTAAACATTAAATTTAAAATTATCTAAATATGTATTTATTTAACATAGTGCATAGATTCTTCCCAAAATATCCAAAAGTAATGAGAAAACAATAAGCTTTTTAAAGACAGTGTGCTCACATAATGAGTATTTAGGAATGTTAACAAATAAGGTATGTTTTGGAAAAAAGATCTTTTATTATAGCACAAATTATTCTCTGGTTTCTGTGTAAATAACAGATGGTTTAGAACTTATGTAAATAAAAAAGTTACATCACAGGCTTTAGTATTTTCAGAGGAACTATTCGTGACTATTGTGTCAAATTAAAAAAATCGAGGTTAGATTTTTCTTTTCCTTTTTCCAAGCTAACCTGAAAAAGAAAAGGTTTAAGGCTGATGCTTGAAAAAAGATATTTCACCTCAAACAAAGAAGAA
Source organism: Streptopelia decaocto (assembly GCF_964273445.1). Taxonomy (NCBI): domain Eukaryota; kingdom Metazoa; phylum Chordata; class Aves; order Columbiformes; family Columbidae; genus Streptopelia; species Streptopelia decaocto. The sequence continues at coordinate 5,516,211 of NC_138666.1, read as the reverse complement.
AACAGCGAGGGATATTTACAGAAAAAGATGATTTTTTTTTTTTTTCCCCCTGTAATTTTCTGAACCTTGTTGCGGTAACTGTTGATTAAGGAAACATTCGTTTGAAATCTGGGCTTTCTTCTCTGTAACTCCTTTCCCTCTCCTTGATCCAGCGCAGAAATCACAAGTGCCTGTGTTTGACTTATCCTTTTGTTTGTGAGGCGCTGTGATCGTATTCCTCATTTAGCATCTTAACATCGCTCTTGGATGAAGAAGCAGCAGCCTTTGTTTAGAAAGAAAGCCTCTTTGATAATTAGAAGTAGTGAGGGATGTAACAAAACCCCGAGAAAATGTGTTACAAAGTGTGAATGCATCTTTTATTTCAGCAGAGTGCCATTTCCCACGTGGCGAGATCCCAGTGGGGCTGCCAGCCTTGGCCTGGCTCCCCGCACGTGTGGGACGGACAGGGACAGGCCATGGGCCATGGTGGGGACAGGCTGTGGCCATCACAGGGACAGGCCATGGGCCATGGTGGGGACAGGCTGTGGCCATCACAGGGACAGGCCATGGGCCGTGGTGGGGACAGGCTGTGGCCATCACAGGGACAGGCCGTGGGCTGTGATGGGGACAGGCCGTGGGCTATCGCAGTGCCCTGCCCTGGGCAACGCCACCGGAAACTGATGCTGTTCTATTTTTGTTTTGTCTCCCTCAACTTGCACCACCGAACGAGGCCATTCTGGTGTGTTTTACCATGCCCATGGCCCTGGCCATGCCATCAGGTCAAGGCACACGTGCGCGCGGAGCTTTGCTCACGGGTGAGTCTCTGCGCTGGCCTCTCTGAGGGGTCCTGGCAGGGCTGAGCCCCGGGAGGAAGATCTGATGGGACCAGGGGCCGCAGAGGAGGGTCCGTGACGGAGGGAAATGGCTCCTGGGGCTCTGGGGTGACTGGGAGCTGTGGGAGTGCTGGGGGCGGCTGTGGGCCCGCACTCCAGCCTGCCCCGGCTCACCGCCTGGGGAACTTCATTAATATCAGCATAAAAAGTATTTACACCCAATCTGTGCACAGAGAAAGTCATAGGGGTGGCTCAGTTTTATAAAGGAGGAGTTGGCTGCTGTGGAGGGTCCTGCTGTGTGAGTGGTAGAAGCTGAAACCGAGAGCGAGGGTGGGCTCCGTGAGTAAAGCAGAACGCGGCTTTAACAAACAGCTTTTTTGTGACGTGGCGCAGGCGCTGCCACGTGTGTCCGTCCCGCGGGCTCTGGTGTGGGGTGTCAGTGCTGAAAATCCACAGCGGGAACCGGTAAAAACCATCCTAAGAACACAGTAAATGCTGTGAAATGCTGCCTGCTTCAAAAAGAGAGAAATCAAGTCTAAGGTGGCTTAGAGTCGATACCCAAAATTAATGGACATATTTGACCTTAATCTGTCTTCCTGGACAAGTTTAATTATGGCAATTTCTTAACTTCAGCTCGAGCTCTTGTTTTAGAAATGTTAGTGTTCTTTTAATGTGTGGGGTTCTTTGTATTTAATATCACTTCTTTTCTAGGGAAAAGCAAAAATTTCTGTCTATGAAAATTTGCTGGAGTGGAATAACCCAAGACTTTGGAGATGCTTAGAATTAATTTTTCTTTCTAAATAAATTATTGTTTCTGAGATGAGCCTGATCTGGGGGTGAGGAGGAGGAAATTAGAAATGCTGTTTCAAGAGACGAATTTAAAGAGGAATCTTTTTTGGGAATGGTATTGTTCCCTTTGTGATCACGGCCTGTCCTGGCAGGAATCTTTCAGTGTAAAACATGGGCTATGATCTGATGATTAAACACGGATGAAGCACATGCTGGTTTACACCAATTTGATTCCTAGCATTTTTTTAGCCTTTATTATTTGTCTTAAACAAAGATGTAAAGGTTGTAATATCTCTACGTAAACTGAAATATTAGTATTTGAAAATACAAAATGTGCCAGAACACATATGTATGGATTAGTAGTACAACCTAATATGTGGTGTTATTAGCATTGGTGATTTAGGAAAAAAGCAGCTTTATTAGTTGCTCCGTCCGGCTCCGTTTGCCGCCCGTCTCCCCGCTGCCGCTGGTGCCGGCCCGGCAGCAGCTTTGTTGTGCGCTCGGTCCTGCACACAGCGCGGGACCCGCGGGAGCACAGGCCGGGGCTCAGCTGGGGGGTTGCTCAGCTGGCGTTAGGAAGAAGAGCTTGATGTACTTTCCTTGTCTTCCTTTGGAAACAAAAGGCAGATGCTAGATTTTCAGAGGACCTCACTGAGAGAAGTCTGCTTGTTGTATAGAAATGCATTTCTGTTTGCCTGGAACTTTAGAAGGCAAGCTTTGTAAAGAAATGTTATATCTCTTATATGATATATATTGTTTTACTGGTTTACTCTCTCGGTTTGCAAGGAAAAAAGCTGAAAATGTGAAATTTTAGATGCAAGCAGCAATTTTATGCCTCTGTTTTCATAAATTTGATACCTTTTCTATGAAACTATTTCAAGTTTTGTCTTAAAAAGTGAAAGAAACCACCAGTGCCTTAGATTGAAGAAAGTAGTTGCGAGACCTGCCGATGGTGTAGAAAAATTCCTTGGTTATCTATGTGTATATATATATATATATATATATATGTGTGTGTGTGTGTGTGTATATATATATATATATAATATTAAACTGTTTTCTCCTTTCTTTCTATAGGGCTAGTTTTGTGAGTAGCATTCTAACAGAGCAGGAGAGCTCGTTGTTTGAGTGCCCTTACTTTAGTTCCACGTCTTATCCAACTCCAGGAACTTGAACTTGTCATTATCAGCCCCAGAAGGTCAATGCATTAGCCACGGCCCTGGCTCTTTCATCTGGCCTTTCTGAAGAGGAAAAACCACCTTTTAATCTTAGCTTTCATAAAACACTGTGTGTACTGGGATACATCCGAACTTGTCATTTTCTTGTCTGTTTTAGTGCTGGGAGATATCTGGAGATGCTTTATGATGCCACACAGATACACATGTCTGCAAAAGGCCTAATCTGAAGTGAATCTTCTATAAATAATAAACAACAAATAGGTTCCTTTTAGTTATATTAGCCCCAAAATAGGTCATGTAGATTTGTTTTAAATGCAAACTTAACAATAAAGTAAATTCCCTAGGTGGAGAATTTGATGTGTTTGTGCAAATTTTCTGGACACAGTATAAAAAAAAGCCAACACCTATATTTTACCATTTAAAATATTTATACATTGTCTCTTAAAGTCCTGTGTTTGAAATACTGTTTATAATAAACACCTTACTACAGAACTAATAGTCACAGTGTAAACACTCGCCATTTGTTACTTAAACACAGAAGTCATCTTTCTTAACTTTTTTAATATAGAAACTTAGCATTTTCCACTGTTCCCAGAAAAGCTGCCAATTCCTGCCTCCAATTCGTCTTGTTTTGCAATATCGACGCTACTTTGTGGTGTCTTCTTCAAGTCAAAACAAACCGATACTGAATTCTCCAACTGGCCAGACATACCTGCGAGATGCATCCCTCAGAATGTCTTTCTAACAGGCCATGCCTGGGTCTCAGGCTCCAGTTGTTCAGTATTAATAGTAAAATGATAGCCCAGACTAGAGTGAATTGGTGTGTTTAGTGTGTCGGTACTTAAGCTAAAACAAAAGGAGGAATCGACTGAAACACAGGAGTTTTTGTGGAACTGCAGCCTTGTGGCTGGGGTTGGGGTCCCCAGGCCTGGGCACGGGCTCACCCCAGCGCTCACCCAGGCTCTGGGCCTCCGCCGGAAACATCAGCGCCGTGTTCAAACACAAAAAGGCTGAAAACACTGCCCAGGCAATCCCGTTAATGCTCCCCCTGAACACAGGAACTAACGCATTCAGTTCTGTGGGTAACTGCAATCTGAAGGAAGGTATGTCTGAGGAACAGGTAATTTATTGTGGTTGTTTGGAATTAAAATGGCTATGACACCTATTGTAATTTTCGTACTATTTCTGCCTAATACAATGGTGTTTGGATTTTAATTGGAGTCTTTAAGTGCTACTATAATACAAATAATACATATAGGATGTATCACAGTAGTATTAGACAAAGGTAAAATGCTAAAAATTGTAGTGCCACATTTTGCAGCTTGTGTTCTTCTGTGGAGCTAGCTGGAATCTTAAGTTCTGTGTGTCACCCATTGTAATATACATAATTTCTTCGTCCCTATTCATTTTTCATCCCTGAGATGCATTGTAAAAGTGTAAATCCATCACTAGATAATTTTCAGTTCCATTATTTACAAAAATGAATAGTTAAGCAAGTCATTGTTATTAGTGGGATGCTATTGTTGTTTCCCGGAGATAGGGACTGCCAAGGTCTTGAGTGATGTACACTTGAATGTTCTTTCAAGATACTTGTACCTGTTTCATTTGGGAGGAGTTTCACTCATGTAAAATCAAACAGAAACGATTTTTGTAGCCTCTGAAAGGAGAAGAAGGGAAAATGGATATTAATGAACTATTTAATATTCTGCTATGGAAGAGATGCAGTGATTTTGCTGTTGACACTTTTGCATGGAATTAAAGAGATCTGGTGGTTGTTTTACTCGTCTGTCTTTGTTCCTGAAAGACTTTCAGTGTCATCAGATTTGGTTTGGTAACCTAAGAGATATTTTACAGACATGTAGACAAAAAATCCCCACTTATTTTTGCATGAAATTCATTGATATTCAGAATGTTATCCTTTGATGAATTAGAAATTTTGGCTAAAGCTTTAATGAGATTTTTATTTCTTGAACTTATGTTGAAAATGTGCAGGCTCCGTGATTCACAATTCTGAATAAGGGTTGTGGTTTGGTTTTTTTTTTCAATAATATTTCTGTCTCATTGTTTATTACTTAAGACTTTATCGATTTGTGAGTTGAGAAGTTCACAGTGAAGGTGGAACAGTTTAGAGCTATAGATCTTTACTGTGCGGCCCGCGTTGACACGCTTGTTTGCTGCGTTCAGGTAAGCGTTTGCAATTCAAGGATACACAGACGATGCTGTGGCAGCAATAACCAGGTAGCGCAGGACTGTTGTCGCAGGCACAGCGTCCCGCCAGCTGTGTGCTGCTTCAGCACCAAACTGGCTGACACCGCGCTGAGCCCAGCGCAGGGGCTGCAGCACGAGGGGCTCGGCGGGTCGGGGGGTGTTTGGTGAGCTGGAACGGCACTGGGGGACCTGTGTGATGGAGCAGAGCTGGGCAGCCTCTAGCAGAGGAATCCACAGAAACAGTCTCCTCCTTTGTTCTGACTCTTCTCGTTTTTAATTGTGCGGCATTAGTTCATGCGAGTTCCCTTTAAGTTCTCAGCTAATGATGCTGTAATGTCAGCGGCTTGAATCTGAGACCGGTGTTTCCAAGAAACTGTGCTGTGAATGTAGACAGGCAGATTTACATACTTGCTGTGTAAGTGCAACTAGATAACCATTTGTGTTTATTTCATATTTAGTAACGTCCCTTGTCCTGTGGCTGGTTGCACAGGGACAAGGAATTTGGGAAGCTTTCCACAAGCTGTTGTTGGATGATCTTAGATTTTGTAACCTTTCTCATGTTCCTGTACAGCACTACTCACAGAAATTCACATACCTCCTATTGATTCCTACGACTTACCACGTTTTTGATAACTTACATGTATTCCAACAGGTTAAAAAATAATCAATATTCAAGTTTTTGTTGTAACTGGTCTTTTACTTCAAACCAAAGTGTTTCAGGGTCCCAGTGTTTACAGAAATAATTTGGTGTTAACTAAAAAGAAGAGTATATCAGTACCTAATCTTAGAAGTTACTGAAAATATTTGAAAGCACAATTCAGTAGCAACAGGACTTTTTTTTTCTGCAGAGACAGCAAATAGATAATGAGCTTGAGGCAGCATTACTTATCTTCGTATTTAGCTATGAGTATTAATAGTATGGAGCATTATCTGGTAGTATAGAAGAAATTATTTTTTCCCCATCATTACAGTGATGTGGCTGCCAATGTGCAGAACCTGGTCGCTGTTGGTTTTAATGCCCGTGACTGAGTGGGCAGTTGCCCAGTGGTCCCCAGTGCCGAGCTGGTGTCCCCAATGCCGGGCTGGTGTCCCCAGCACACACAGGGGACGGGTCCTGCTGACCCCAGGGTGTGTGTGTCAGGGCACGTGATGGCACTTGGCACTGTTAGAAATCACCTCGGATACTAATTGGGATTGTAATCTAATATAGTTCAGTGTTTGGGCTGTTTACAATTGCGGTGCCTGTTTTAGACCATCTTACCTTGCAAACCCTGCAATCTGTTCTTAACTTTAAAAAAAACCTGAAACATAATATATCTGCTTACTACTCAAAACTTCTTTTCCTCTGCAAAGTCTTTTCCAGAGCGAAGAAATTTACTGACTGGATGTTTCAATTCTTATTATTATCTGTATATTTTAATTTTAGAGCCCAGGAATCTGTGCAAACGGTCCGTGTACTCCTATTCTGTCTGTTTGACACAGGCAATTTTAAGATATGACAGATGTTTGAAAGCTAAACCACTTTTTTTTGGTGATTAGTTTTGCCCTGATTGGCAGATTTAAAAATAAAATACTGTTTTGACACATAAAAGGAGGAGAGTCACATAATCTATATTTGGTGCCTCTTTTATATGGTTTATAGACTCTTGGGCCTTATCTTTCTGAAAATATTAACTGGTGCTTTCATCCATCTGCAGCTTTTGTTGCAATTTGTGTTTTTCAATCTGTGGCGATGGATTGAGGAGTAGAAAGAAGGGGCCTGCTGGCTTGGTAGCGTTCCATTGTTTTATTCCATGCAGCAGTAGAGCGGTGAGCGGGGCGGCTGTGGTGCTGGGTGTGCTCTGCACCGCGTCCGGCCGCCCCAGCCTTCTCATCCCGTGCGCACTGAGATGCCAACGTCCCCGGTGTGGAACCAGCGCGGTGCTGTTGCCGCCCCTCTCACAACACACCTTCACTTTTACACTAGAAAGGAAGGCCAGGGGATTTTTTTTTTTTTTTTTTAATTAGTCAAATGGACAAGAAAAAGTTCCTGTTCCCATGCAACCCCTCCTAAATTTGTGTTTTTCCTTTATTTCTGCTAGCTACTTTCTGGATTTATCCTGAACAAGAAGTGGAATTACTGAGTTAATGCCCTGGAAGTGAGTATCCTGTGCTGCGTACTACAGTCCTGAAGTCCTTCATATACGGTGAGAAAAGCTTTTCCTTTGCATTTCCAAGCTGAGCTCCAAGTGCAAGTGTTTAGTATTACTTCAATGAGTTGTATATGAAAGCTGTCCGTTTGTCAGCTTGCAGCCCAATGCGGTCTGAAGGTGTGTGAGTGGTGGCCACAGTGTGAACTGAAGGCTTTAGCACGTAGGGTACTGAACGATATATTTTGAGAATATGGTCCTATGTTTGAACATTTCAAGACCATACCAATAATAATAATTCTAAAAGTAATGATAATCCTCATAATTTTTCTGGGGTAGTTGCAGCAGTAAGTGATGTGCCTGTGCTAATGGCCTCAGAATGTGGAGGTGATCTCTGCCTGAATATGCATTTTTCAAGGAGCTTTGTTCCAGACTTGTACACTGTCCTGGGAGAGTAATTTCTGAAAAGATGATATAAATGCAAATCTGTGTTTAAAAATATTGCAACAACTGTGTGCACGAGCTGGTTGCTTGCCGTGGTATATTGTTTCCACGGTAAGTTTGCTGATGATGTAGGCAGTGTGATTTTACTTTGATGTATTCAAATACAATATTATTTATGAGAATGGAAGGGGTTTTTTCTTCATTATCTAGTATTAAGTATGTTTTGCTTCTCTGTCATCAGTGCTGTGGTGGTCTACTTGCAGAGTTTCATTTTGGCCAAAATAACTTGAATTTGGGGGGGTGGATGGAAAGAAGGCTTCTCTTCACTTTGTGCTAATAGTATAGACAGATTTGTGGAATCACTGCAGCAAGTTTCAAATGATGTATGAAATGAAAAATTCCTGTCTGATGAACAGAGCGGGTACGGCCATTGCTATCTATGAAATCGCTGCTGCGGGAGGCGATTTGTTCTAATACTCTTTCAGATATGCCAACTTTTAATTTTTTAAAAAGCTCTTATGCTTTTATGTGTAAGACATAAGTCTTTCACAGAAACAAAAATTGGTTAGAAAAATCTTTCAAGATGCTGCATCAATAAATATGCTGAGGAAGTTTTTGCATGGAGGAACCCTAAGGAGTTTTGTGTATGGTTTTGTTTGAGCCTGAGCAGGTTTACAGTATGACACGTGGACATGATGATGGTGGTGAGAGTGCTTTGAACTTTCTTAAACTGAGAATTCGAGAGGCTGAGTGATAGGATTCAAGATGAGGGGTGAGGTAACTTGTCTGAGGTATGGTGGGGGTAGGAATGGGTGTGGAGGTGAGAGATGCCCCGAGGGGACCAGGAGTTCAGGCTTTGGGGTGTGGATTCACATGGATACAGAGCAGGATCTCCTGGGCACTCAGAACCCTCTGTTCCGGTTTTCCTTCTGGGTCATCCCAGCCTTTTTCCTGCACCTAATGACATCTGGCTTCTGTGGGGAAAAACAACGTTATTTAATTACAGCATACATACAAGGATCCAAAGTACCGTTGTGCTAGTTAGCTAAATATCTGTATTTCCTAGCCTTTGAGTTTGACACATCTGTCTGTGAAAACGTAGTTTTGAAAGTTTGTGTGGAATGCGTGTATAGGTAACTCCGTATGTGTGAAATATATAGGATTACACGTATATAGTGTAAGAACACAGTGTAAGAATTGTGCCCAGATACAAGGGTGTTGGGGCTGATCAAAGTATCTGGTATGTTCAGAAAGAAAAAGCCTGGAGTTACTTCTTCTGAAGAAAAGTTTTCTCCTCACTTCCTAGAGTCAGAAGCAGATGCTGCCCGGGCTCTTTCCTCTGCAAACACTACCTGCTGCTTTTTGGAATGTGTGTTAACCTTACCTCCCAGCTACATCTATTTACACTCGTTAGAGGCTTATGGTTACAGTAGAAACTATAGATTAACTATTTTTTGTCTAAATTTTAAAAATCCAGTAATATTATTTAAAACCGTGAGAAATAATAATCTAGTGGTGTTGGGCAGTTTCAGGGTCTTTTCATTAGTGGCCTTACTGGTCGCCTGGTCAGGATTTATGTTGAAAACAATACTGGAGGGAAAATAACTTTTTGTTGCGCTATCAGATTTCTTAGAAAGGAGCAAAAAGCATCTGAAGAACTGGAGAGCACTTCCAGAAATCTTGCTTCATTGTTTATCTTTTTTTTTTTCAGTATTTTCACGTTGTGTTTCTGTCCTCTGAAAAGCATGTACTTCTGACAGTTGTGCTGCTCCGCCGTGCTCCTGCAAGTGACCTTTAAGTGGTTAGAAAGAAAAGATTCTAAGAGGACAGCAATGGTAGCAGGTGGAAGAAGAAAATAGTTCTTGAGCTCTTTACTACATTGATATACTAATCAGAATGAGTCTTCCAAAAAAGAAAGAAGAGTCCCATTTTGCTTGGACTCTTTTCCTTTGGACTATTTTCCTTTCTCAGAAACAGAAGATTAGGAGGTGTCTGCACCGATGCGATAGAACATTCCCATGAAATTGTATTGTATTTTCGCCTTGAGTTGCTGGTGAAATGAAGTTGTTCGCTTTCAGTGCTGCTTTGTTTTTGACCCCTTTTTGTGAATTCTCTGAGGAAAGAAACATATTCCCATCTTTTATAGTAATCAAATTTATCTGGCATCTCTCAGCCTCTTGCATTACTTATGCTACAGTTGGCCAGCCTTGGGAAGGCTTTAGCGGGTTTATTTATTTATTGTTCTAAAGTGAAGGTTTTTGACTCAAGGTCCCTGTGTGATCCTAGGGGATTTCAAGATAAAAACTGAAAGTGCTTTCTGCCATTATTTTGATATAGTTATTTTCTGTGAAATATTAAAAAAGCAAACAAACAAACAAACACCAAAAGCCACCACACACTACCCAAAACATTAACAAAACCCCCATGTTTCCAAACTCCTGAAGAAACATTCAGCTATTGAGAGAGAGAAGAAAAATCTTCAAGTGATTACTGTGTTGGAAATGTTCCCATTCTCTGTGAGGAGGTCGGTGAGGCTGATGTCATTGCATCAAGTTCCAGTGAGAATTTCAGTTTCATAATTGTATGTGCTAATGAAATTTCTTAAATGTGTCTAATAGCTTTTAATGTCCTGTGTTTGGTAAATTGCATCCCAAACAGTAAATATTAGATATCTTAGAAACACCCTTCAGTCCCAGTGAAGGGAGAGGATCCAGGCAGTTCCGTGCCAGTGCAACCGGGCAGCTTTTGTAGTTCATGTAGCCAGCGTTTGGTTCTAAAGCCTTGTGAAAAACAGCACGTGAAACAGATGAAAACTCAGCATAAACAAAACTGGCCCTTGTCCTGTTGGTTGATGGCATTTGTGGGAACCAAACTGCGTTTTTTTAAGAATGATGTGCAGTGAGACACACATAGTAAATATATATATATATACATATATATATATATATATATATATATAAAAGACATGTAATCAGCAAGCAGTCCTTTCTCTCTCCCCTTCTCAAAGCGGACACGATGCAAACCATCCGGGAACAAATGACTGGATAAAATGTCGAGCTTCTTACAGGCTCAGAGTTTACAACTGGCTCACTTTGTTAACATGCTTTGCTTTTTGAGATGTCTTTAAAAACAAAAGAACAAATACATTTCTAGCTGAGTTTGTTTTCGGTACGTGAACTAAGTTTGAACACCAGGATTTGAATGCGTAAAGCAGAAGCTCTGAAGGTGCCCGATGCGCTAACGGAGCGCTGGGCAGTTTTTGTTGGGGCAGGACGGCTGGTTTGGGGCTGGGCTGCTGCTGCCAGAGCTACCCCTGAAGGGGCGAGATACTCTACAGGTGGGTGTTTTAATTAGTCCAGAAAAGGGTCAGTTGTTCAGTAGTGTAATGTTCTTGTAAGCATGCATCTCATTTTGCCTCTTTTCCAAGGACTCTAAGGTGCTGCTTTTGCTCACTGTACAATAAACAGGATGTTTTCAGTCATCGCAACTTTGAACTAAATGTTCACTAGATTTATAACCAAACACAGCTTGTATAAGGAGTCTTGGATGTTTAACTCCTCCCGGGGATATTTTTGGAGATGTACCCACAGTGTTGGCTGTTACAGTCTTGGGTAAAAAAGGAAACAGCCTCTGTTGTTATAGAACACAAGGATCACTTGGAAAACACATTGCGGTAATATTAAGGTGAAATGAAAACTGAAGACAGGAAACGCCAGGTTTCGCCAGCTGTCAATGGGAGTCGGGCTGCAGGGTGTCAGCAGAGCTGGGAGCCGCTCGTGTTCCTCCCCAGCTACAGCTCAGCGCGGGATCACCCTCGTTGGGTTTGTGTGCTTTAAAATAGACTCTGCAGCCTGTTCTTTCAATTAGGCTGAGACAGAGGGAACTTAGCAAAAGGCAAAGAAAGGTAGTGCTACATAAAAATAAGATTTTTGTTGAATATAATTTCTGTCTTTTTCTGAAAATCCATTTCTTTTAGTAGAATGCCTATTGACCACATTTGGCTTTGTCACAGGTTCTTTCGTAACTTCTGTTTCTCTTGCTGTTTGTTTATCAATTTATTTCTCTATTTGAAAAAATGAAATGCTGATTATAAGGGAAATAAAGCTGTACTGGGGTATCATCAATTATTTTGCTTTCAAATATGATTTATTTGACTAACAACCTTAAAAGCTTTGACTGATTTAATTTTATTTTATGCTCATGAAATCCACAGAAGGCTGACCTAGCCATCTTCTTCATCTTCTGTGCCCTGAGTCCCAAATGGTATTCCCCCTCCGATTCCTTGATCCTATGGATTTTTTCTTAGAGGAGTAAACAATGATAGTAAGAAAATGTTCATATTACATTTTTAGATGTACATACTAGTGTAGAGGGATTTTTATTGCAGGAGAAAAATCAAATCCTTGTCACCTGAACTGCTAATTATGTTTGATAAATGTATGGTATATATTTAATGCAAAGAGAATTTAGGAAATAATACACCTTGTGTAATTACAGCGACCGAGCTACTTCCATCAATCTAATTTTTCTGATTCAGGTTCATTTGCATTGCATTATTTTTATTAAATGAGCTTTCAGTGGAACCCTGCTCTCTGTCAAGAGGAAGACTCAAATACTGAAGTATTTCAGCGTGCGTAAGTGCCGTTTGCAGATGAGCTGGCGTGGCTGCTCGGTGGCCGCGGGAGCGCCACGCTGCGCACAGACACACAGACGGGTTTCACTCGGCTCAGGTGCAGCGGCTGGACAGACACACCTGTACCCAGTAAACACGGGGGATCCCCGAGCTCTGGTTTCTCGGTGTGTCCGTGCGGCTGGTTGGAACCGCAGCGTTTGCTGGTGCCAGCCCGGGTGCGGTGCTGGAACTGGGGAACTTGCAGTGGGGCAGGTTCTGAAAGCCCTTCTGCTGGGACAGGGGGTGAAGCTCCTGAACGGTGTGTTGGAAGGAGAACTGGCCTTCCTCTCGGAGCGCTGCTCTGGAATGGCCTGGGTCCTCACAACCTGATTGTACCTTCTTCTTGTTCCAATATTTTCCAAGCAAGAGTCAGTCACAGGATGGCTGGGGTCAGGAGGCACCTCTGGGGTCTGGTCTGACCCCCTGCTCGCTCAGGGCCCCCCAGAGCAGGTTGCAAATCAGGATGTGTTGGTTCCTGTGTGTTAAGAAAATCTCTTTCTGATTCCCCAGAGCAGGCTGTTCTGCCCCTGTTGTGAAGTGAAACAAATGTGTGATTGGGACAGGTGGGCACAGAGAGCAGAGAGACCCTGGCACGGGCGTGCGTAAGCTTCTGTATCAGAAATGGAATTTGGTGCATTTCTCCCCATCAATGCAATTTGTCCAACTCCACCATGTACGTTACTTTCCCGACAGTTTTACTCTGAGCAAGATCTGCTCATTCTGCTCCCCCTTCACTTTTGGCACACAACTGCTGCTGACCTGAAACAAGATTCTTGTGATCTTAACTGGTAACCCAGAAATGGAGTAACTTGTGTTAAGATAACTATCGCATCTTCCTCTTTCTGTTCTTTTTCGGTCCTTTCCATCTCTGCAGTACTTGTGCTGTCACTGTTTTTCACCGTTATGCAGTGTTGGAAATCTCCTATCTGATATTTAGTGAAAAATAGCCTCTCTTCCTAATCCTCATTTCCTCCTACCCAATTTCAAAGCTTCAAATTAAAAAAAAAAAAAAAGAAAAAAAGGAAATACATTTATTGTGACAATACTACTGACTCTTACAGTGTATGTAGTCATAATTACTGAAGATTAATATAAATTCAGGTTAGTGTATATAGTTTTATTTAATAATTTTCTTATTGTTACCTGCTACAGTTAATTTTCCATTCGTTGCTTTAGAATGGACTTGCTCTTAAACATAGAACACTGATATTACATGAATAATGTAATGGAGGAGGGCTGAAATTATTCAGATAGAGCAAACAGCATATTTTCCAGTGTGAATCCTTCTGTGTAGCACCCAGAACTGTGTCCTTGGTTATAGCTGTGGTGCCCACAGAGGGAAGGAATGCTGGAAGAGGGAAAGTAAACTTGTGTTTTGGCTGCTCGGACACCGCTTCTGGTAACCACTAATACCGTGTTCTGCGTGGGATTTGTTGTTCAGCTTTAGTTTGTCCTCTTAAAGGCAGAAACTTCTAAACCACTGATTCTTCAAATACAACCTGGTTGTCTTTGTATTGTAGCAAATTCGGTTGATGAGCCAACCTCTCAGAATGGCCACACAATAAAAGGGCCACCGGCAGGAGAAGCAAAGAGTGTCAGGAGGTTCAATTTGCCACCACAACATTGTGTTGCTTAGTACAGGTATTTGACTGGGAGAGAGAAAGAAACGTGGAACAAGAAACAAAAATAAGAAGAGTAGAAAGAACTCCGTGAAGAGCACAAAGCAGCAATTTGGGAAACAAGGGTCCAGTGAACGCCAAACTGGAGGCCAGTGGATAAACCAAAGCAGCTCTAGGGAAGAGGGGAGGATGTTTGAAACCCTTTGTCGAGGTGCTCAGGACACAAAATATTCATGTATTTAAACAAAATTAAAAGAAGATACTAACGCTGCATGTCAGCTGGAAGAGCCCCAGGAAGCTGTGGAGCTGAGGCACCCTGGGGGAACACGAGTCCGATGAACGGCAGAGCCTGGAGGGCAAGGCTGGGCCAGCGGCCGCCTTCCTCTCCTTTCTAATCCATCCCGTCATCTTTGGATCTGCAAATCACACCTTCTGAAGGTTGTACTTAGTTACATCTACCATTCCAGTGTAATAGGTTAACATCCTACTTTACCCTGAATCAAAGAAATGCTTATCATATAGCAAATTTATGACTTTCCCTTGTCTATAAATCAGGGTTGCCTCAGTTTCTTTAGATGGGACTTTATATCCTGTAGGATTTCTACAAACACTCAGCAGCCTGGAGCAGGCGTGTGAACAGCGACCGGAGGGTTGGACAGCGCTGGAGAAGCTGTTCTGAAGCAGCTGGCATCCTGTGTGCTTTGGAAATGCATAAGAAAATAAGAATCAAGTTTGGAGTTTTGATTTCCCACTTGACTCTCTGTTACTGTCCAAGCAACTGTTCAGGTTAAATTAAGTCTTGTAACTCTAAGTTCTTCTTTATGATTAAATGCTCTTCTCACACATGAACCTTTTGCAATGAGTTTGACAAAGTAAAACAGTTTAAAGTTTTCAGACTAGTTCTACTCAGTTACAAGTTAGTTAATGTTTTGAGAGTTTCCTTTAAAAGGACACTGGCTGCAGCTTTGATTACTTCAAAATAAGTGGAGGATGTTCCACAGAACTTCATTTAGGATAATGATTGTTAATATATAAAGACTTTTTTTTCCCGTTAAAATAACTGCAATTCATTAAGTGCAGTTCATTGGCAAGAAAGCTGTAAACTGATTGTAAACTGTTAAGTCTTGGGACTAGTTAAAAATAATTCATCGTATGTACCAAGTGCATTAATTCTGTGGAAAACAACAAAAAAGAGTAAATAATTTCCATTAGTTTAATGGAAATAATGAGATAATGACACAGTTTCTCTGGTGTGTAATAATTACATGTTTTATTTGAAGAATAAGTAGCAGGATACTGTAAAAGACTACATGTGACTGGTGCTAGTGTGAACACTCAGGTTTATTAAATAAAAGGGTTTTTTTTCAAATGGAAATTATCACCAGTAATTGTTAAAACTCTTGCAAGAGACATCTGATTGTGTTGTGGTTGAAGCTTAAACCAGTAATTTGCAGCTGAAGATGAAATGTGGCTATTGCTCGTCCTGGCCAGGTGGCCTATGCTGACCTGAGCCTTCCTGATTCCCCAGGAGCGCCCGCAGCGCTGCTCCCCGTGCGGGTCACGCTGGGCACCGCCCGGCTCTGGCCGGGTGCTCAGGTGCCGGGATTGCGGTTCCCGTTCCGCCGGCGTCTCTGGCCGTGGCTGCCCCCGGTGCTTCACACAACACGCAGCAAACTCTATAAAGGCAACTAATGGATTATTTCATTGATTATAGATTTTAAGGCCAGAGGGAGTGTTAAATCATCTAACCTGACATCCTGTATAACAGATGCCATTAAAATTAGCCTAGTTAATTCTGTATGAACCCTATAAGCTTGTGTTTAAATAGCTATTTCAAGGCAGAAAGAATCTGTCATTTCCTTACTATTCAGTCCAACATTAAAACATGAACTGTTTTGTTTGAATTTCCTCAGGTTCCACTTCTGGATGTTGGTCCTAGTTCTGGATTTTTTTGAGGAGATAATGCCTCTTACTGTCCAGTGTTTACAAGGAGCAACATTTATACCTTTATATTTTCCTTTTGATAAGTGTGGTTTGTCTCTTCTTCCTGTACAAGATTTTTCTTTAGTTTTCCAACAGGCTTTTGATGCTGGACCCCAGAATTGTATGTGGTCCATTGCTTGATATTGGTCTCACCAACACCATATACAACTTGAAATCTCCCTCCTGTTCAGTTTTCCAGCAAATGATGTCAGATGTTTTCTACCAGTACGTTACACAGAGACCTTTTTTATAGTGTCTTGTCTTCACAGTTCTGAACTAGTTCATGTTTTTGTTCCTAGGCGTGATGATTTTGAACAGGAGTGTTTGAAAGCTGCAGCATCGCATTGGCCGTGCAGGGCCGGCCGGGGCTCCACGGCCACGCTGGGTGCGGGGGTTCCCCAGCTCTCCCCAGCCCCCACTGGTGCATGTTCCCGGTTTATCTGCAGCCTTTCCCGGGCAGCAGAGCTGGTCCCACCGGCTCCAGCCAACCCCCCTCTGGTGCTGCCTCAGTCCTCCTTAGACCGGGCAGCTCCTTCCGGAAGGGTTCTGCCCAGGGCTTCTTGGTAGATGAGTGTGCAAATGTGTTAATTTGCATTTTCATAGTGCTAAAAAAGAAGATAGAACTTGTATCTTTTCCATGTCTCTCTACTAAACTCGTCAGAAGTAAAACCTGGGTGGTGGTTGTCTCTCAAGAACTTGGAATTTTGCTGAACCTCTCTGGATCATACTGTCATGAAACGATCTCCACTAATTCTTCGATGGCTTTAAGTTTCCCATTAAATCATACTTCGATCTAAACGAATTTTTCTGTTTTCCGTTCTGCCAGTTGTCAGATTTTCAAGAAGAGGCGGGATCAGTTGTGTGCGGGACAACTTGACTCTTTTTGTGGCTCTCAAGTCCTGCAATCAAAAGTATAAAGGGAATGGTTTTGCCCTCAGCCTCCAATTCCTAATGCTTCTGAGAACACTGTGAATTAGTGGCCGGTTGTGAAATTCTCTGGTTAGATTGGATTTTAAAATCCGCAATAGGGAGAGCTGAGCTGTGTATTTGGAAAGGTGTGCAGTGCAGCAGGATCACATTTGCTGCTATTGTTTTGTAAAGCCAGAATAGTAAATATCCCTGTGTTACTGTTTGGGCAGACTCGTACACTGCAGCTGTCTGTTCTCTTATAATTATTTAATAACATCTTCCAGGTTACTTGGCATCTGACTCTGTCACCAAGTTAACTAGCTGTTTAACGAAGGAAAATGTTTGGCACCGTTAGACAGAATGCCTTGTAAGGGAAGAAAACAGTCAGAGAGCTTTTTAGGTGACCTCCAGAGAAAGGCTTGGGAAAAAGAAATTATTTCTTCAAGTTTTGGGCTTACACTTAAAAATATGGTCTAGTAATTTGATGGAATTAGTTTAATTTTATTTTCAGTCAGTTCAACTTTATTGAACTACTTGAAGTTTTAAACTACGTGGTATTTCTGCTATTTACAACAGGGTGTGAAGTTTAAATTGTGTTATTAAGCTTCCACTTAATTTAGCTTATTGAACAATTAACAAGTGTGTTAGTAGGTGATTTAACCTACAGGATTAATCGCTGTTATCTGCTGGTATCGACTCTAGAAGGCTAAAGGCACCTCTGTGACTTGTGCTGGTATACATTGCTGATGGGTGTATCTCTGATTATTAAATAACTTCTTTGATCAGCTCCTTAATAAAATCACTCAATATTGGAAATTTGAGAAAGTATTTTAAAATAGAGTAGCCTGTTTGTTTAATTGGACTAGAAATTCTATATTGGGCAAAAACTGCAGCCTATTTCAATCACTTTTTTCAGACTGATCAACTATAGTTTTTACCCAGTCAACCACTAATAAAATGGTGTTATTTATAACCTTGAATGCATTATGCTTTTAAAAAAATATTAATCAGTAATTCAGATAAATTAAAATTCTAAATGCCATGAAAGTGCATCTCTGTGAATGTAATCGTTAACGCCTGATAAATTAAAAGCCTTTATAACGGTTTTCTTATCTGACATAACAGTTTAACAGCTGTATACTTGTGAACTTTATCTTATATATTTAAAAAATCAACTGTAAATCCCTCTGAACTGTGGCGTTGGCTTTGGTACAGGGCATGAAATAATTTTTCCATCTTAGCCCACCGCTCTCCGAAGGTCAGACTTTAAATTGGGCTGTTACTGTCTTGCTGCAGAGTTTGCAAGCTCCGTTAATTTTGGGGCTGCGGGTGATGGATGGAGCAGTTTGAGCCCTGACGTGCAGCAGCCTGACTGGAGTGACCCGCAGAGCCGCGTGTCAGCGAGGAAAAACAGCTCTGATGCGTACACAGAGCACTGCAGGCGGATGTGCGCTTTGATACGCGTACATATACCGAGTCATATAAAGAATAATTATATATATTTGCCATTTATGGAAAACCTGGTTAGGTCTCTTGAGATTTTGTTGGTGACCAGTATTGAGGATGTGCATGTTCTTATGTTTTCTGTCCAGCAAACAATTGTACAACACTAATTCTGAGAAATTTTTATTATTTCATAAAAAGGTATTATTTTGCTCACAGATAATCCCAGAAAATTAACATTGTTCTTCTGTAGAGAAAAAAAAAAAAAAGGTGATATCTGTCCATTTACAGTTGCAAAAGAATTTCCTTTGTCGTCCTGTTTTTGCAGGTTCATGGTGTATCAGACATATTTTGTGCTCATTGTCTCAGAGTTTTTCTCTGAGATGAAATGAACCCTCATTGGACACACAAGTCGCTCCTCATGTTGGAGCAAAACTTTCATCCGGAAATGAACATGGGGTATTTTTTCCATTAAAATCCAGAAATGACTTTAAAGGGCTGTGCAGACAGAACGCCCGAGCCTTGCCTTGTGCAGCCCTGAGTGAGAAGTATTTTATTTCATTGATATGGGTGAAAAATGGAAATACTGACATTAAAGAATCGCAAATCCCTTCAAGGTTGGTGACATCTCACGCAGCCTGTGGGGCCGACAGCCCCTCTACCCGACGTAGGGCTGTTTCACTTGGGTGTTTTGTCACTGAAATGCTACGAGGTTGCTGCAAGTACATTGCAGGAGATAAAGCAGCGTGGTGGCAAGAGCCAGACAAGCAGGTTTGCTTGTTGTTGGAAAATTGTTTGGAGTTGGTGAGTTGTGTACTGGTTTCCAGGGGAGGTGTGAGCCCAGCTGTGCACATCTCAGACCACTGATGAGCCGCTTGCTTCTTCCTAAACTGCTTCTCCTGCCCTGCCAGCGATAACCCAGAGTGCCTTGGGGGTCACAGAGCAATGAACATCACTGAGGAGCCGCTCACCTTTCCCTTTCCCTGTCCAGTGTTTCAAGACAAGATGTGTCAGAAGCCTTTACTTGCTAGTCCCCCTCATGATGGTGCTTCTCCTCTTCCATCAGCACAGTGTCTCTTATTCTACTAATAATTATTTCTAAAGGTCTTATTATGTAACTTCTGTCAAAAGAAATTTTGGTGAAGTTAAGCAGGAAAGTCCTGGCAGTTAGATGCTTTTCTATTATGTCAGAAAACAATTATTCCTTTTAGAGTTAAGCTACTCCCTAACTGGGAGGAACGCTCAAAGTTTCTTGAAGACATGAGTACTGAATTGAAAGCAAAAATTGCATAAGTTATTTTGTTGCCGTAATTTCTATGGATCTCAGGGTGTTTAAAAACCATTTTATAATGTATTAAAACCAAACAAAACCCCCCAAACCCACCCAAGAATTCTGTAGCTGAGTGTTCGATGTGCCAGCTCTAGCTGGGCTGGTGTAGCCCAGAGGTCTCTGGCTTTGTCATTTGAAAGACACGTGTCCCTGCTCTTGCACTACAGAGCTCAAACAGGGCTGCTTCTGGTTTTCCGCTGGTTTTACATTTATATGTAATTATCCCAACGTGATGCTGAATGCTGCAACCTGTTTATTTTGCCCCCAAATGCTGCAGATTCTCAGGACAGGGTTGTCATTTCCCAGTTCCAGAAGTTGCTAATGGAGACTTATAAAGCCCGTCTCCTATGGTTTTCCTCCCTTTTCCATGGAATGTCCTGGGACACAGATCACCTCACTTCAACCAGCTCATTGGAAACTGATCTGTGAAGTTCATCACTTGGATGTTAAAAGACTGAAAAAGGTTTGGTGACATCTCTTCTTTTGGTATTTGGAATCACAGAAGGAAGTGAATCGGTTGAAATTTTCTCTTTATTAGGTTATTACTATAACCAGATGTTGAGGTTTTCCGAACATACTCTGGTTTGTCTTTGCTCTCTAGCTGAATATAGGAGCCAATTACTTTTTGCAATATGATTTTTAGTGCAAAGCCAAAAACTAAATATGAGTATGCTACTTGAAAGGCCAGTTATAATTACCTTGGTAGAAATAATCATATGTGTGCGTGTGGGTTGCCTTCTGTTAGCTGATTAATATACATTCTTCATTGGAAATAAGCTCCTGCATCCCTGTTCCCGTATTTGTCATTGTGGTCAGTAAGAAATCATACTTCTGTTTCTAATTGATTTAGATCATAATAGCACAGTGATGACACCATTAATGTTGGCTTCCTCAAGCACGTATAGCCCTGCTGAGAGCTGGGGTGGCACAGCGCCCTTGACTGTCACCAGAAAAGCTTCCATGGTTTCAAGTCAGAACCCAACACGCCAAAAATGTCACGCGTGCTGAGAACAGGTGTTGGTGCCATGTCTAGTAAGAAAAATGAAGCACTTGTAAAGGATAGCCCAGAGCTGGGAAAGAGCAAGGGCAGGATTGGTCGGGAATAAGCATCAATGTGTTCAGAGGGAGAAAAACACATCGTGGTGTCCTTTGAGCCTTGTGCCAGGGAAGCAGCCAGCAGAAGCCACGAGGGCAGGTGCATAGATCGAATCACACGTCTGTGCAAATCCAGCGGGAAGGGCCATATGTGTAATATCAGTTCTGTGGGTCCTCTGCTCATTAGCTGGTGTTCCGCTGCGATGCAGGGATTGGAATAAGCTGCTGCTCCGTTCTGAGGGACGCTTCCGTCACCCCATCCTTAGCCTGTGCCCCAGTCCCTCTTCCTTTCCTTGCTGCGTTGTCCGTTCCACAAGTGGTACTTCAGTTATGGTTTTCATCAACAATTAACAGCTCTCTCTACTAATGACCTAGTAGCACTAAGGTAGTTGGGCAAGTGGGCATAGAAGGTTTTGATGGCATTTTCTTCCTTGTAGATGAAAAGGAAACATTTTTCCTATCTTCAGGAAGAATGGTGGCACGGGATTTGGGGTGATCTGCAGGATGGCTGTGGCACAGCCACGCTGTGGGCCAAGCAGCTGGATTTGATTCCATGTCCCTAAGCAGAGATCCCTGTTCCCTACACCGCTGGCAGGAGAGTTGGTGTATTATAGCGTGATTTACCATTGCCAGCATGCTGGGAAATGAAGGCTATGTCTGAAATCCTGGCCAGAAGTATCTACCTGCAGCTACAGGCTCCGTGACACCAGGTAAATGCGCCTCTGCTCACGTTTCCGTGCAGGGTGCCCAAGTGCCCAGCCTGTGAAGGCAGCCTGGAGTTGGGAATGTTTTCCCAGAAGGCTGCAGATCTGGTTTTGTTGGTTGGTTGCTTTTTAGTGATTTGTGGGAGGCAGGGGTGGTGTTTGCTTGTTTTTTAATGGTTCCTTACCAGAAGAGATTTACACTCAGCAGTAGGGAAATGTCCTGACCACCAGTCAGAGGGAAATGGCCTTGTGTTTCAATGAGTTGATGTTCAAACTTCAGAGGGAGATTTTCAATGTCTCAGCTGTTCCAAGAAGGCTGGAATACAGTCTCCAGCCACTGATATTTTAGGAGATTGCTAGTGAATTCTTGCAGAGCATGACAAAAGGACTTTGGGTGAGCATGTTATGTTCTCACTGCGTCCAGCTCTGCTTTACCATGTGGATGTGAACAGATTTTAACTTGCTGTAGTCCTAAAGTCCTCAGTGCTCTCAGCATATGTTATGTCAAATGTTCCTACGTATCTGCCTGTTATCTTTTCTCATCCTGTCTCTCCTCTGCACATGCAAGGCAAGGAAGGACATGTATCTGCTTGTGAATTTTTTTCAGTAATGATGACAACATGATAGTGCACCCAGAGTACCTTCTTTTTCTCCAACACAACACACTGTAGTGTGGCTTCTGCCACTCGCTGGCCCAGGCCTGGACCGGCTTCTTCGCTAAGATGCACTCTGTGCATCATTTTACAGGGTTTAATATTGCTGTGCTGAGTAACTACTTTCTATGTCACTAGTGTGAAGAAAAAAAATCAGATTTCTCACCTTGAAATCTGAGCAGTGGGAAGAGGCCTGATTAAGGTATCTTCGTTAATTTAGGTGGCCCACCATGCTGACTGTGTTTTAACTCATGGTCCCACTAAGTTAGTCATGACATACGTAAAACTATTAAGTTTCTGAGACTTCTTCATAGGCAATGCCTACTTAGGATCCTCAAACATCTAGATAAAACCGTAGGTGTCAGTTATATTATTAGTATTAGTAAATAGCTTATTATCTTATTGATTGTACATTATTGTTTAGTATATTAGAAATTAAATAGGAATGGAAGCCTTATTGACAAGTTCATATAAGCAGCCTTCAGCCTCAGTGAATCTTGGGTCACTTCAGCATTCAGACCACAAAGTGGTGACATTTCTAAAAGTTGATTTAATGTAGAAACTACAGGCTGTTCCACATTCCCGTGATTTAGGATGTGAAATGTTCTTGGCCTTTGAAAGATAAAATTTAAGCTTTAGGACCTAGAAATTCAACTTTATAACAAAGATGAGCTCTGAAAAATACCAGGCGGTGTTTGGGGGAGAACAGGAACTAACTCCTGAATCTGAGACTGTAGAATGGTGAGGAATAATTAATTATTCAGGTGTCATCCATTACTAAAAGTATTCTTTCAACAAGACCTGAGAATTGTCCTCCAGTGGAAATTGTGCAATTACCTATGGAGTAAATGGTCTAGTATACATTCATATGTCAAAATGCACTTCAAGATGTATGTCAGCACTTTTGTGCAGGAGAGGGAAATAAATCAGCGGCCTGAACCGTTCTCCCTGTGCTGGCACCTCTCAAGTCCCATTTCACCCGCTGCAGTTACTGTAAGTCTGTCAAAAATGGTTAGGGCTTTCTTCTCCTCCTTTCTACTTCTGTTATTTAACTTTTTAAATGAAGTAATCAAATGCAAAATTTTCCCTTTAAAATATTTTATATATATTTTTCAGAATAATTTTTCATAACATTTTTGTGTGAACGTTAATGGCATTTATTCTCACACAAGACCTGGCTATTGAAACACTCAGTGAATGGTAACTGTTCCAAGTTTTGAAATGTAACTTCTGTTAACTGCGTTTTCCCATGGGCGCTTTCAGCTCTGTGCAGCCCAGGAGCTGCGGGGCGCCCAGTGACTGTCGTCTTGTGTCGTCTTACCGGCCACACAGCGTCTCTCAGCCGGGTGAAATACCAAGCAGCATCAACGTTCATGTGTCTTTCTTTAACGGGATCATGAGAACCCACTGGGTTATGACAAGACGTGAGCAGGGTCACCAGTCACCCCTGCTGCCTAGGGCTGGGTTTAGCAGACTGGGCTGCAGGAGGACCGGGGTCTGAGTATGAAAGTCCACGAATCTCCGTGTGTCATAACCTGGTGCGCAGCTTCATTCTGACCGGCTGCCGTTGCTGTTTGGCATTATTTGACATCATCCAGGAAAATTATAGAAAACTAAGAAAACTAGTGTGCCTTGGGTGTTTGGGTGTTTTACTTGTTTTGTAGTTTGTGTGTTTTTTCTGTGTGGGTTTGGTGGTTCTCCTGTTTGGTGGGTTGTTTTGTTTGGGTTTTTTTTGATCGAATGTCTTATGCCATTCAGCTGCTGTTGCTCAAAGGATAATATTATTTCTTTTTTCTTACCTCCCCTTTGCATCCCCCAGATAGATTTAAATAACAGCAAGGCTCCTATTTAAAATGATAACATCCAGGAAATTAAAAGTTAAGCCCTTCACTGTCCATAACTCCATGTCTCTGCTTTCCCCTTCTCAACAGTGGTGTAAATGAAGGATGAAGCCTCAGCCTGAATTTTCAATTTCCTGGCTGTTGTCAGTTTGTATCACAATGCTGCCATTATACAATTTTCATTTCTGGAAAGGATTCATACACAATATATTATAGAAAACTAGAGAATAGCCAGAGGCAGAAATTAAATATTCTGCAAGGGTTCATATTAACCTAAATTACCTCAATGTTTTGTTGAGTAAGTGATGAAATTTAGATTCTAAAGTATTATTAGTAAAATGCTCATCATTTGCAAAGGAATTACTTAAAATTATAGCTTATAATTTCTTCTGTCTTGATAGCTTTGCCTTTTAGTGGTTAAGGAGCTGTATCCCCATGATGTGTTCTCCATTCTCCCTGCAGAAGGGACCTGACTCGTTGTGCCTCGTGCAGCCCTTGGCCGGCCCGGCCGTGCCGGGGAGCAGCAGGAGCGGCCGCGTAGGTGCAGGGAGATGCAGGGCTGGTCCAGAGATGTGCTCAGGTAGCTTCCAAAGAGATGCTGGAGCAGCAGAGACAATCAGCAGGTGAAAGTCACAAGGGTACAGGTCAGATTTAAGACTAATTAATCTGTTGCTGCAGGAACGTAATTAAAATATTTTATGAACGCTTACAAAACCACTTAAGTTTCCATTTCTGACCAGCTAAAGGTGGTCGGCCAGCTCAGCCTCGCAGGGTGATTCACACCTTGGCCGCACACCTTGTTGCTCTTACGGGCTCCAAGCTCTCTATTACTGTTCACAGATCTTCTCAGGCTGGAGGAGGAGAACTGACAGCTTTTAAAAATTGTTTTAAATTCATCTTATTATGTTCATCTTTCAGTAAGAAGTGATAGATGAGCTATCTTTTTTCTATATCAATTCATATCTCTTCTGATTTTTACCTGTACCGGTTAGGATCTTCCCAGTCTGTTCAGTGATCAGGCTTGTGGCAGGTGCATCTTTCTTTATTGCGTTGAAAGATGAGGTGCCTTTATTCTTATTAAACTCAAAATATCTTAAATGAATTTCAGATTTATATGTGGAAGTCTCACTATTTGTAGAACGAATCATAAATGCCAGTAATGCAATTTTAAAGAGAGGTTTCCTCATATGAGAAGAAAAATCCTCGAATCTGGGTATCTAGCTTCCCTGCTCCGACCCAAGCACTGGTAATATCGTTCTGTGTCCTCTTTGTTTTTGCAGGACAAAGACTGACAGGAAACGAGAAAACTCTGAAGATATTTTCTGGATGTTTTACTTATTTGTAGCTGGTTTGTGTTTGTGTACATGTCTGAGTACCTTGTGTGCTTACAAATGCACAGATAGACACAAGTAACATTATAGTCAGTGGCAGCAAATGGGACAGACAGATTTAAATACATTGATTTTTCATGACACTGGTATTTCTTTAGTGGTCTGTATGCTGTCTATAAAATGCAGGTAACAAATACGTGCCTGTATGTATTTGGTAACAACGGCAATAGCCAGTGCTATTCATTCCAATGGCATTTTTACTGGCCATCATATACTTCTATACTGATGTCCTTTGTGAAGTATTTTGCAATCAGCGTTTCCCAAAGCTGCACAGCGGTGATGCTGGGCTGCTGGGTGACGTGGTCTCGCTCATCCCCGGACGCGTGGCCGTTACCCGTCGGTACGTAACGCCGTGCCTTCGCTCAGCGCTGCCATCCTGCAGAGCCCCTTCTCTTTCCAATGACTGTCATCAGGCCAGTCCTGTGTAAAGTATTGATAAATTGCTGAGTCCGTTTCAGAGGATATTGTTATTTTTCATTACCGGCAGCGTGCTTTCCCCAAAGCAGCCTGTGCGATGTAGGATTCCTTAGCGGAGGGTGCCAAGGGGCTGGGAGGGGTGGGTTGGGGAGAGCCGCGGTGCTTCTGCGTTGGCACCAGGGATCTTGATTTTATATCACATGATGGAGGTTCTACAGCTTTGGTTTTCATATCAATTCATACTTCTTTTTCTGGGTTCCCTTTCCTCCTCTGTTCAGTATCTGAGCTTGTGGGAGCTGCATCTTTTCCTTCTTAGGTTTTGTTTTCCTCCTTGCCCCCCACTCCCCCAGTTTTCTTACTGCCATGCAGGTCTTTATCACCGTAAACCTGCACAGTGAATTTTCAATTTATAGCTGGAAGCAGCCCTATCTGAAGAATTAGAGGGCGTTTGTTTGTTTGTTTTCTCTGAATCTTACCTACCTGAGTCATGTACAAGTATTGTTTAAAATTGATAGAAACCACCTTATAATTGATAATGGTACTTTAGCAGCATCCAGCACCATCCTGTGTGGTGCAAAGTGAGCCATTGTAGGAGTTGAGCTAAAAATATTGCATTAACACTTAGAGAAAATGAAATTTTTATACTTGATTTGCTCATGGTCATATGGTTGCAACTAAACACAATTTGAGCTGTCACTTCAGTGCAGAGAAAAATATGCAATTTTGGAATATTTTAAATGAGCTTGATATTAGAGTCTATAACTCAGAATGACACAGGAAATCGCGTTTGCAACATGATTGGTTCATTACTATTTGGTAATTGCAGTCCATCATTTTAAAGGGGAAACTAAAGCCCAAACAAACGATGTCGGCGTTCAGCAGTCTCCGTAGCTGAGTTGTCATTTTGGGGATGGTTTTAGAAGATACAAGTTGTGTATGTTTGGAAGCTTATATTTTTTCCTCCCTGTTATCATTTCAGGAGAGCAATTTTCATCATAAACTAACATGTCAGCCAAAGCATCTACATTTTAAAAAAATATTATTTCACAATTTTCCACATGCACATTTGATGTAAACCCCGGAGGTGTATTCCCTGAGTACCTATTACCTCCATTTTAGGGAAATTACATTAAATTATTAGTGACAAATTTACTTGTCTGCCAATGTGTTTTTCTTGAATTTTACTACAACATCAATACTTGGCTGTTTTATATGGGCCCTCATTTACCTGTCTTTGAAGGCAGTCACCCCTCTGGGAGCTTTGCCTGTCACTAACATGCACTAGGAAGAGTCTTTAAGTTTAACATTTGCTGTTTCGAATTAGGGGGAAAAAAAATATGTTGCACTTTAAAAATATAATATGCTTTTCCGACAAGTCATTTTAATGTCTACTGTCTCTTTTACTAGAAAGCAAGGCAGGTATGAGCACAGTGTGCTCCGAGGAGAGCCTGGGCTGGCACAGAAAGGTGTTCACCAGGCCTGACACCCCAGAGAGGGACTGAAACGTCCCCTGGGCTGGGAAATGAGCAGATTTTACCTGTTTGTGTCTGTTCAAGAATCCTTTCCAGTCCGGTGCGAAAATAGACTGAGAGCTAAAGTCAACTACAGGACTTTAAATCTCCAGTACAACTGCATAGCGAAATACAACTCTGAGGCATATAGGGGAAGAAACCCCAAACAGACAAACAAACCCACATCAAAACAAACAAAAAAAACACACCAAAGGAAAAAAAAAACACAAAAAAACAACCAACCAAACAAAACCTAAAACCAAAAAAACCACCAAAACAAAAAAACCCCATGCCAAAACAAAAAACCAAACATGGGCCTCCCAGAGCAGTCCGAGCACGTCTGGGAGTGAGATTTACTTGCCTGCCTTTTTGAAATCTTTAAAGTCTTTGTCTTCAAATGCCGTTGGTGTTAATTCCAAATAAATGGGTGTTTCTGGATTCATGACGCTGCGGTAAGCCTTGTTTAAATCCACAAAAAGTATCGTGCCTTTCGCAAGCGAGGCCTGTGCAGCCCCAGCGGGTCCTGCCCAGGGCGCCCGGCGGGTTCGTGTCCGGGACCCACCGCAGCGTCACCTCCCTCTGGTGTCACCTGCTCACATCCTGAAAACAGCCCAGGTTCTGCTTTAGCAACTAATGTTGGCTATAGAATAGTACAGAATTTTGTTCTCTAAAATACTGATCGCTGGTATTGGAGGTGTTCCTGTTTTATTGGACGCTCTGCATCGCTAACTCAACGTTTTAGAAGCTGAGGTCAATGAGCGACTGGAAAGCCTGAGCTTACCTGGCCGGGGCGGTGTGAGCACCGGCGCTGGCAGACGGGTGTTCTGGGGGATTCTCTGCCGGTAAACTGGTACGAACAGCTCTCCTGAAACCGGTGAAGCGATCATGCTGTATAGCAGCAGATAATCTGTCCTGTGGCTTTATCTGTTTGTGTATCATTCACAGCCTTGTGGGCCAGGTTCTGTTATAGCCCTTTGGGTGTTATGCATTGTAAACAGGAAAGGATCGTGTTGATAGTAATAAATTCTGTGTCAGGCTTGCAGCAGCTGCGATTTCTAGTGCTGGAGCATCAAATTTCTGGGAGTTGGTATTCCCAGAAAACTTGAGGAGGTGAAAATCAATTATGAAGGTTGCTAATGTAGAGCAGATTAGAATGCTTTAATCAAATTCTGCTCACTTTAGCAAAGCAGTTGATTAAAATCAGCTTTTAAATGGGACTTTAGTTACCTCTAAAAAGAGAAAGGATCTCTGAATATCAAGATTGTGGAAGGAAGATGATGGTAGAAACATCATGGGAACCAGAATCTCTCCATTTAAGTGGCTGGATCATCCCCTGGTGTTTTGCTGCTGGTTGTGATTGCAGCGATAGCCCCGAACGCGGTGCTTTGTGCCCGGGATGTGTGTGTGTGCCGTGGATTCCAGCAGCGCACGACGTCTGCTCCCCGGGACTGCGACCGAACCAGCTTCCACACACAACTGCCAAAGGGACCTGGATCCCAGGCTGTGTTCTGGTGAGACACGTGTAAGGAAGAGCAGACGTGAGCAGAGCTGAGGACGAGGAGCGGTGCTGTGGCTCCTTCAGGGAGCAATCTCAGTCCTTGTTGCTGTAGTGCTACAGTCATTCTGCTCCAGTAGTAAATACAACAGGATTAAGCAACATGTAAACATCTATTATATCCATTCTTAATATTTTTCAGTTTCTGCTTATTAACTGTTGATAAACTACATTTTTCTTTCGCATCTTTCCTCACTCTGAGTATGATTTCAGAGCCCCTGCTTTGTCTGTTTGGCACTGGGAGTGCCGCAGATCCTTGGGAATTTTGCTGGATGAGTGCTACTTTTCCTTAGATCCAAATCTTGAACAAGCAGCAAAATAGAACATACACTTAAGATGTACCTCATAATTCATTTCAATTTATTCCCTCACTGAATCAAAATGATTATATAAATCAATGCAATTTTAAACTGATTAACCTCAAACTCTCTTAATTAGAAAAGAGGGACTTCAGAGTTCATGTGCAGTATGTGAAGTGCCTTTATGCTATTTTGCCTGGCGTTTTATCCTAGGACTGAAAGGAGACCTTGCTCCTTCTTGCAGAGCCTTGTTTGTTTCAATATGCAGTGAGTTTTAAAAGGGTTTTGCTCTTTTTCTTGAGAGTCTGGTAGAAATTTTGGAAGGATCACTTAAAAATGTTTCTGCTGAGATCTGTGATGAGCGAGGTGAGCTGCCAGCTGGGGTTGGATAGACCACGACAGGCCCGCCCTCCTCATCCAGACTGCCCTGGAAAATGGTTCCTCCTTGTTTTTCTTTTCATAAACTCTCCTTCTTACATGCACATGCAGAATAACTTCACGGGCCAAGCCAGCTCTATGTAAGCAACGGCCCACAAAGCACCGATGGTCAGAGTTTTCCTGCTAAAACCTGCTAGAGAGGCAGAAAGGTGGCAGCCTCTCCACCTCCCGTTTGCCTTGACCTGCTTGTGGTTTAACCCAGCAGGCAGCTCAGCACCACACAGCCATTCGCTCACCCCCGCCACGGGGGAGAAAAGAAAAACTGGAACTTGTGGGTAAGATAGAGACAGTTTAATAGGACAGAAAGGGAATATAATAATAGTAGTAGAATAGAACTGAGAATGGGGAACAGGTGATGAAAATACAGTTCAGTAATTTGGACCAGGAGCTTGTTGGTGAACAGGGTGACCAAAGAGAGAACGTGTGCTTCAGATGTCTGGGTTCAGCAATGCGGTGACGTGATGTGTGTGTAATTATATGCTTAAGCGCTATGGTGCCAATGACTAATTGAATTGGGATCGAATTTACCTGTGGCGTAACAGTGGCTCACATAAGTGAAACATTTTAAAATACAAGTGAGACAGCTTTGAATGCAGAGACTTTAGAACAGTCACTTGGGTGCCGTCTGTAGATCTTGCTGAGAATTGTTCTTTTTCTCATTCAGAAATCCCGCAGCCAGTGCTGCGGTTTCTGACCTTCTGACGATAGGTAGCTAATGAAGATTTAGCGAGCCATGCCTCTGCACGCCTGCCAAATATTTTAGAGAAATATGGTTAAGTAATTGTACAGTAAATAATTTGGATTTTTAGCATATAATTGCAAATGCAGACTGTAGCTTTATTAAAATAGGCTTTGCTGCATGGACCCTCCATTTTACATGTATGAGTGAAACATGGGTGGTAGTTGTTTCTCCCAAGCTATTTCCACTGCGCAAATACAAATTGCTTAGTGGAACAGATGAAGTATTGCTGAACAGTCCTGTTAATGTGTTAAGGATTATTTTTATCTCAGGTTGCAGAACAAACAGCATAATTAGGTCTGTTTGTTCTAAACCTTAGTACTTGCTTGTTCTAAACTTTTATCTCTGTCTTGTTCTTTTTATTATTATGGCTTGAAATACAAAATATTTCAGATTGCTTAGTGCTACTCGTCATCCCTTATGTTCTCACCCCAGGTATTCTCTCTCTCTGCATATAAACACACACGTGTGGATGTATATCTCTAGCATATGTATATGTAAGTCATATGTTGTTGACAAGATATATATATATATATATATGTATGTGTACATAAGTCATATGTAGTACTTGCCAGGAGATGTACATAAAGGCGTTGTTACAGATGTACGTGTGCGTGCAGCTAAGGATGCAGCAGCCGTCCCAGTCCCCATCTTCACACTGGTGTTCACGCACCTGCTTTTTCTGTACATCCCAGCCTGTTGTTTATTGTGAACACAGGTTTCAGTTGTACGTTTATCTGTAGCTAAATGTCTGTTTCCTTGGCAGTCTAGCTTATAAATTACAGTTAATATTATTACCCTTTTGCACGGTGTAAGGAACGTGTCAAAAATGGGAAAGGATCCTTCAGTTTTAAGCAGAGAACAAACTTTCCGCCTTTATTCCTGTGCTCCTAACCTCTGGTTTTAGCTCAAGATGGAGGGTTTATGATGAATACAGTTGATGCAGAAAATGGCCGGTCGCTTGGTTTCTTTTAAATGTATCATGCTCAGTGCACACGGGCTCTGAGCATCAGTTAGAGGGACGTGACAGCAGACTTGACCTTTCTCTCCAAATCAGATGGGGGTGGGGGAAGAATTAGCATGATACAACCGCACCGCAACTTGTTTTAACTGAGAACTTTCATATTTAGAGATGCTAATATGTTCTGGAAATATAAAATCACTTCCTAGCAAATGTGGTCACTTTCTAGCAAATGAGATTTAAAAATTTAGCCTCTATATGCATAATAAAATGCCTTTAAGATATTTTACCGACTCGGCTAATGCTCCTAAAAGGTCAATACAAATATTTAGCTTCTACTTTTACTTCTGCTGTTTCACAGATTGGACCCATTTTTAATTTAGCCATCTCACTGAATATTTTCAGGACTATTAAGATGGCCAGCGAGAAGCCATGAACAATAGGTCCTATATGTACGAAGGTGTTAGTTATAAATGGGCTTAAATTGGCTTTAGTGTAACTGGAAACCAAATAAATGGTTCTGGAAAGTACAGAAGGAGATTTAGCAGGTTTTTTCTGTAGTCACCAATTAGTGCCATTAGAAAGTCTAATATGCACAGCGTGGACCGGCAGCAGCTGTGATTGATACAAAGCTCAGCCAATCGCCCCGCGCCCGTGTCAGCTCTCATTAGCCTGTGATCAATTACCGGGATTTTAGACCCATTTGAATGAAAAGTAAAAACACATTGTTACCACAAATTTCATCAAGTGAATATGCTGGATAAGGAAATAGATCAGCTATGACCTCTTTGACATTTTCAAAATGTTTAAAAGCTGAAGTTAATTCTTTGTGATGTCCTTTCATCTTTAGTTGACAACAGAGAGACCTGGAGTGGTGACAGGCCTTGTCAAGTGGCTCTGTCTTATCAAAAACAATACCCTCCAGATCTTTCCAGCCAAATATTCTAATCTCAGATAATTGCATTTAAAATTTCATGTAGCTTTTATGCTTTTCTCTGCGCTGTTTTTGTGTTAAGTACCAAACCTTTTCACCCAACCCTTTTCCACTGGAGAAGGTGCGCTGGTGCTGACCTCTGGCCATGGGAAAGGCAGCTGGGGTGTCCCTGGTGCTGCTGGGGTGTCCCCAGGTGTCCTTGGTGCTGCTGGGGCATCCCTGGTGCTGCTGGGGTGTCCCCAGGTGTCCCTGGTGCTGCCGGGGTGTCCCTGGTGCTGCTGGGGTGTCCCCAGGTGTCCTTGGTGCTGCTGGGGTGTCCCCGGTGCTGCTGGGGTGTCCCCGGGTGTCCTTGGTGCTGCCGGGGTGTCCCTGGTGCTGCTGGGGTGTCCCCGGGTGTCCTTGGTGCTGCTGGGGTGTCCCTGGTGCTGCTGGGGTGTCCCCGGGTGTCCTTGGTGCTGCTGGGGTGTCCCTGGTGCTGCTGGGGTGTCCCCGGGTGTCCTTGGTGCTGCTGGGGTGTCCCTGGTGCTGCTGTCCCCACGCAGCCCCCAGCCCCGGCCCTGCCCGCTGTGCCCCAGACCCCTCCACATGCCGGCTTAGGGATGGTTTCCAGACCACTAAGCTCCTTTCAATAGAATCAAGTAAAAAGACCTGAACAAAATTTTGTTTCCCTATCCTGGTAGATTTTTCCTAGTAATTGTCTATTTATATCTTTCAAATAAAACTGTAAACTAGATCAAAGATTAGAAGTATTAGAAGAAGAGGAATAAGCCTGTATGACAAGCTCATGCTTTGGAGCATACTTACCATGGGATGGTTCTGCAATGGAGACGATGGTACCTTGAGCTGTTAGTCACCAGATAGTTCATTCAGGACAACGTATTTTCTTAGCTGAAATTCTCCTTAGATGAATTCTTTTCTCATCCTTTTGGTGATCACTCTAGTCTTTCTAGTTGTGCATTTACATGCCGTGTCAGTAACCTCTCACATGGATTTTTGCTGTGTCAGTAAACATTTCTGAAAATAAGATTTTCAAGTGTGAATTATTTATACTATATGATAAGCAAGTAGAATGTTGAAATTCAATACCAGTTCATAAGATTTTTTTTTTTTGCTTGATTTCTGTCGTGTTCTCTTACCAGGCCTTTGTTAGACAGAGCACTTTATTATTTTCTGACACACTACTAAAGGTATCATGCAAACGTAAGATGCTGTTCATTAGAATCTGTTGAAAATGGAGGCAGCAGAAAGCTGAATTTCATGGTATAACTTGATCTAAGAGAAGAACTGAATGGAAACCAGCAGTGAGCTGGAGGTGTCGGGGCTGACTGTAGCGGGTTTTCTGGTGACCCTCAGGAGGTGACCCGCGTTCTCTGCACGCTGACACAGCGCGGTGGGTGACGCCAGCGGCGCGGGATCGCTCACACGCCGAGTTCTTGACTTTCTGGGTGTCACTGGTCTGTGTCCAACCCCCAATTTGATATTTTTGGTATTTTTATGAAGGACAGTTGAGCCAAACTGTCTTCCCTTGCTCCCTTGCTCGCCTCCCCCAAAGTAACTTCGCGTATTAGGGGGATTTTCTTGCGTGGCCTGTGTCGTTCATCCAGGGGAGCGGGTGGCTCTAAGAGGCCCAACAGCACACACTTTCAGACTTTAAAAATGGGAACTGTGAGGATTTTTTCCCTTCAAGCTGTAGAAATCCTAAATTATTTAGGCTTGCTGTTTAGGGTGTAATATAAATAAGTGTAGCCTAATGTGTTTCTCATTGCATAGCACTTTGATACTGACTATGCGAGGTGTGAACTTGGACTAGAGAGGAATTTTCTGTTAAATGAAACCTCCAGAGCTTTTGCTGTGGCTGAAAACCTCTTCACTCTAAGCCCTGAAATATGCTGATTTCCTGCGTGTCCCCCCTGCGCCCGCCATTAGTCCTTAATAAGCCATTGGATGGTGGAAGAGCTGCTACAAAAAGGGGTACTAACATAAGTACCTCAAAAATATAGTTGTTTCTGAACTGTTCTCTCAAGAGTTCTAACAAGCGTGGATCAAGCAGTCTGGTTTTACTTGGAGAACACTTTAATAAAACTATTCCTTTAACAAAGGTCTGCTTAGCCTAGTTGTACAATAGATTCAGGGTTGTAGAGCAGTGGGAATAGTAATTTAGTATGAACAGATTTATTCTCCTATGAGGTATTCTAGCTAGAAGGCTGAAGGTACCAAGATTTTCTTTATTCCCGTGGCTGAACAGAAAGGTGTTACCAATAATTTTATTTTTAGGAAATTTTTGTATTTTAAGGGAAGGGAAGAGAAACACATGTCTGTATAATGCTTTTTTCTATAGATGGAGTTCAGGCGTGTAGGCAAACATATATATATATATATATATATATATAAAAGCACACAGTCCTTAAATAATGAAATTGTTTTCATGAATGAATCATTTCCGACGTGAAACTGAATGTTTATTTCTACCCTTAAAATTAGATATTATATCAAATCCACTGAGTTAATCTTATTGAAATGCATTTAATTAATAACTGCAATTAGAATGCTGCAAAGCTCAGCAATGTTTACTCACATCAGTTAACAAAAGAGGGCATCTCTTTCCAGCAGATTTCAGCTTTCATTATCAGTGTCTAAAAGAGTTTAATTTACCTGGAGCAGTGTAAACCTTTTTGAAAGAGGTGCCCCATTCCACAGAAGAATCATTCTCCACATTCTCTAAATACTGTACATATTTACCAAATTTAAATACATATTTACATACGTAAGATTGACCCAATTGAATGGAATGGCTCCCTCGATACCTTTTAGAGTCTATTAGGTAAATAAGCAGCTCAGCCGGGCTGGCTGTTCTTTGCACAGCAGCCAGTGAGGGGTGGGATGAGCTTGGGGTCTGTGTGGCAGCGGGTTGGCAAACCCGCGAGCCAGGACACGGCACGTGCCCAGGGCCGAGCGCCGGAGCCGTCTGCCCGGCTTTCCAGCCATGGGCTGGATGGAAGTTGATACGAGTGATGTGTCCTCTTGCCTTCCTCAGCACAGGTTGCGAAGGATTTCTAGACAAAATACTTTCTGCTCATTTCTAGCCATAAAGAACAAAGCGGGGGTGAGGGCCTGTTGTTGCTGAATGAGCACCAAAAAAAATGGTTTGGTTGCATTTGTTGGTTAGCTTTAATTTGCGTTAGAATAATTAGTAATGCCGTGAGAGTCTACTGAACTAGCTCTGGGCAGGCACAGCAGAATCACTTTGTTCCAGTAGGCCAAGAGTAAAAATCAAATGTTTCAGAAATTAAATGCCACTCCAAATGATCACTGACAGTAGTGACACTTTGCCCTCTTTAAAGCATTTTACTAGGAAGTTGTGAAAATTCTTCATAAATGTTAAAATTTAGATATAGACTTTTATCATCATTACTAAGAATAGATGCAGACGGCAGCAAGAAATAGGTTAAGTAATTTGCCCAATACTGCGAAAAAAATGAGGAAAAGAGAACACTTGGAAGCAAGATTTTAAACTGCTTTTAACTACTGTCTAATATAATTCTTCATAATAATCTTCATCTCTAAGTCTTAAAACGCTTTGCAGGGGGAGTTAAGTATATTACGAAGCCCAAGGGTATTTATTGGAGAATCAAGGCACGGCAAGAAGTTTGTCACCCAGCTGTAGCTGGATGTAGCCGTGGCCAGAGGTAACCAGCACCTCAGGTGATGTCTCCTGGCTCCCATCCCCAAAATCAAATGGAATTTGCATCTTCTTGGCGAGCCTCCACAGTGCAGGTGGAAGCAGCCAGATTGTTGTGAGCCCGTTTAATGTGGTCCCATCAGCACCCGGGGACCAAAGTGTTACAGACATCCAGTGTACTACGAAACCTTTAAACCTTCTATTTAATGAAGTGTTTATTGCAGTAGAATGAAGGTTAATTTTTGCAGGTTGGTTTCTTGGGTTTTGATTTTTTTTTTTTTTTTTGTGAGATTATTTTACTGCAGTTATTTGATTTTTGTTACAACTTTTAGTCATGGCAGTAGTAGTATTTAGCTCATTTCTTATTTGTGTTGAACAACAAATTATTTTTTGTAGCTGCAACTGAAAAAGCAATGCTGAGAACTAGGAATTAATTTTGTATATTGCTTATTTCAGTAAAAGATGACCACACAATAGAGAAATCAAATGTGAACCTCTGTGTCAGGGCTGTGAGCACTTCCCAGGTGCCCTGTGTTGATAATCCATCTGTTGTTCTATGTGGAGCCTTTTGCTTTTGGAGATCAGAATTGGAAATGTGCAAATTCTCCCGAGAAGGCAGAGAGCCTCTGACCTGTAAATGTGTGTACTGTGTGACGTACTGACAGGGACCGCTCAGCTGTTTCACTCTGGACCAATTCAGCACCTCCTGATTTACAGAGCTGCTCTAGTTTTATCTTACTGATTTGCAAATTCTAGTGACCAATCACATTTCAAACATCAGTTATTTTTAATTATGTAATTTGTTTTACTGGAGTATATAGAAAAGCCAAGCCCTGCTTCAGAGAGCTCACTGTCTAGTTCTAGATGTATAGTGAGGTTCATAAAGAGAGAAATGAGCTGGCCTATGTTGCAATGACAGTGATTTGGTCTTGGCATGTGCCAACCTTGCTGTTCTATTTAAGCTCTTTAATTCTGATGGGACAAAGGAAAAAAAAAATGCACAACACAATTGTTTTAGACTGTGAGACAAAAATGAATTTCCAGCGGAGTTTGTGATGCTAAACCCATGGCAGCCATCACTGGGAGTGCGGCCGCAGCGACGCGCTGTGTGCAGAGCCGTGGGCACAGACATGGACACGGCAAGGGGCGGTGACAGCTCTGGTGGGCATGGACACGGCAAGGGGTGGCGACAGCTCTGGTGGCCGTGGGCACGGACATGGCGAGGGGCAGCGATAGCTCTGGTGGCTGTGAACACGGACATGGCGAGGGGCGGCGATGGCTCTGGTGGCCATGGACATGGACACGGCAAGGGGCAGTGACAGCTCTGGTGGCCATGGACATGAACACGGCAAGGGTCGGCCACAGCTCTGGTGGCCATGGGCACAGACACGGCGAGGGGCAGTGACAGCTCTGGTGGACATGGACACGGCGAGGGGCAGTGACAGCTCTGGTGGGCACAGACACGGCGAGGGGCAGTGACAGCTCTGGTGGGCACAGACACGGCGAGGGGCAGTGACAGCTCTGGTGGGCACAGACACGGCGAGGGGCAGTGACAGCTCTGGTGGCCATGGCACAGGCAGGTGACTGAAGTACTGGCTGTAGATCCAAGCGCAAGGCGACACGTCATCTGCCAGGGCAAGAAGGGCAGCGTCTCAGTCTAATGTCTTTGGGTCCAAACACAAGGCAGGGTGACATATTTGGTGACTACAGGTTCCAGGGGGAGAAACCAGAGCAGCAGGAACATCCAGAGGCAGGTGACAGTTTTGGTGGCTAAGGGGACCCAGGCTGCTGTAATGTGGTGCAGGGAGGATCAAGAGCTGCTATGATGCAGAGACACTGTCAGGAGAGAGTTTTCTGGTACCGTATCAGTCATTTGGTCCTTCTGGAGCAGCTCTGGGAAAGAAAAATTGGGGACAGTTTGATATTAGGGGCAGACTTTGCATCAAAACATGGTGGCAAAAGCTTTTCCTCCTGGGAGTATAGTTTACCAGAAGAAGTTTCAAACTTCCTTAATTTCTGTTACTACATTGAAATACTAGTGGCAAAAGTGTTAGATAGAACTTCTGTTTGTGAGGTAATATTTCAGTTAATATCGAGGGCACTTAGTACATATATCCATGATTTATTGTAAAGTTTGTCTCTCTGTTTTATTTAAAGCTTTCAAACAGCCTCATGCCATTGCAGTCCCTCCTAGAGCAGTTCAGGGGTTCGCAGCGTTACCACAGCAATGCTGCCGAGGGAAAGAACGATCTCTGAATGGATCTAAGAACAATTCCCCACATGTGCATACTTACAAACAGTTATGGATTAGAGGCTAGATTAATACATAAAACGAGACTGAAACAGTAAGATTTCGAACAGGGCTATTAATTTCAGCATGAACATTTGATACTATAAATCATGGTCTGGCGCAATGAGCGCGCTGGCGCCCGGGGCTGCGGGGCCAGGCTGGTTTTGGGGGCGTCGCTCCCGCTCGGCACCGCAGCAAACGCAGGACACGCCGGCTGCGGGGGTCGTATGTAGTCAAGTGCTTTTTAAAAGACACGGAGAAACATGCACTTTTTCGTTTTCAATTTATCGCCCTCTGTCTGATAGCAAAAGGGAAAGTATGTGAAATCTAGAGGGAAGAATGATAAAAGAAAAATCCATCCAGTATTCCAGACGTTTTATAAGCTGTTTCCAAGTAACCCTGTGCATGGTAATGCATTGTGTCCAGGGCTTTTCCAGTCATCTGAGCGGTTTTGTACGTTGGGTGCGTGTTGTGGATACCAGCAGATGAAATAATTCATTTTTCTGTCCCTACGTCAGGTTTTCTGTGCATCAGTATGTTCAGCTGTTCTTTGTCCAAATAAAAATGAGTCAGCAGTGTGGGAATGGAGTTTATAACGTTGACCAGTGCTTTCTCCTTTACCAGCTGCAATTTGGCAGATTAAAGGAGGAGAAAGAAAGGTCTCTGCCGGTGTATGGAAATGTTTCCGATGGTTTTGGTTCATTTCTTACCTTTCCTCAATGGCATAAAGATTTCTAAAATAATTGGTAATTTTCCTTTTCAAATGCCCAACTGAGTGGAAGCCTGTCGAACATAAATGATGGAGGTGGATGCATGGGAAGAATGTTTGTCTGGTACTTGCTCCCCAGCTGCGCTGGGAGCTGCGGCGTCTCCCCTGCGGGTGCGGGGCAGGAGGGGCAGCACGCAGGACCAGCTGCTGCAGAATTTCTCCGTCCGTAGGAACTCGAGTGCTCTGCGTTTTTTCCAGGTGGCATATAGAGGGAACCTGGCAATAGCGCAGTTTTGCAGCAGCGAGTTCATTTCTCTGTTCTTCCGGCAATTCCAACGCAACGCACGCAGCCCCGGTTCCTTGTATGGAGCAGGTGGCTCCCTTTCATTTTCCTTTTATGTGTCAGAATGACTTGTCTGCTGAAAAGGTCAACCCAGAGCAAAAATGACATATGTGGCTGCAGTTTTTAAAGTTGGAATAATTTTAGGATCCCACACAGTTCAGGACTGTACTAGCGCTTGGAGGCAGGATGGGAACGGTCTCAACATCAGCCAAGCTGAATTCTCTGCAGGTGCTTTGTGAACTGCAAAACACAAGCAAGCACACAGAGTTCCGTATAGTGTTTGATGACCCTGAGCAGTAGTAATAATGTAAGTCAAAGAGGAGATGCTTTAATCCAGGTTTTTACACCTGACATTTTTCGGTAGGTGTGGTAATTTTTGTCTCTCCATTGTAATATACACGTCTGGAAATAGGTAACCACTCCTTCAACCCCAGGTTATTTGTCTCGTCTCTCCTATGCAGAAGAGAGTAAGATTAGGAAAAGATTAGTGATGATTTCTTGAAGTATATTTCTCTCAAGTGATGTTATCTGGATGTCTTTCTTCATTATCCCTGTTATTAGTGCTACTAATATCGCAGTAGTCTGGGACAGGGCATCCTGCCGAAACATGTGTTGGTGGAACCAGGCACGGACAGTTCCAGCAAAATACCATGAGCAAGGGTTCTACCAAATGGCTTTTTAAAAATTCCTCTGGTATAAAATTCCTTCCCAAGGAGAAGTGTAAAAATTGTGAATTATTAAATGGTTGCTTGTAAACTTCCTTGGGGAAGGAAGAGCACACATTAATTGTGTAATTGTTAATCTAAAGTCTAGTCTGAGTATATATCTGAATATGAATATACTTCTCACAGAAACAAAAGTCATAGAGACATAACGCAGAATACATTCCGCTTGTGTCTCGTGTGGCTCTAGAGTGCAAATGCAAAAATACAATAAATATGAAAAAGCAGAATAACCCAAAAGGAATATTGAAAGGAAAAGCGAAAACCGCTCCGTTGTTTGTTTGCAGCAGGTTCCTTGTGTGTTGTCGGAGCCTGTGCTGCAGGGGCTGTGTCCTGGGCGCTGGGCTGTGTGCTGGGACAGGAAGGATCGTCGGGCAGGGATAAGGGGCTGAGCGTGGGGCAGCGCTGCCAGCGCCCGGCACAGGGAATAAAACGCTTGCTAGAAACACCTGGGCTTTACTGATCCTGTGTTCTGGAGACCAGCACCCAGCTGGGTTATCGTTCTCCGATACCTGGTCTTTCCACGTCTGTCACACCTGTGCACACACAGCCGGTGCATATTGTGTCTTTACACATATCCACACAAGGTCCAAAATGCACTCAGCTGCATATAGGCCCCATCTATGCATATATAAAATTATCTACAGTACGCATTCACGAGTTATGACTGTTTTAATTAGTGCATTTTAAAAGAATCAATGAGATTTTTAGCTTTGGAGTGCAACACACAAAAATTGTGGTTTTCATCAGGCAGTTTAAAGCTGCATCAGATGAACTCCACAGAATCACCTTGAGCCGTGAGCCTCGGCACCGCGGGGGCGCTTCATACGGGCCCCTCCGTGCTGGGGACGTTTCTGCCATGCATGGAACATACTGAATACTGGGGTTATAGTTTAAGAATATCTACAGGAAAAAGCTGAATTCAAGCCTCATTTCTAGGAATACAAAGCAGGCCAGAAGGTCTTAGTGGTTCGGACTCTTCAGTAATTTTTTGCCGTCTACATTCTTATAATGTAATTTATTGTGAATGTTGTAAGGAAGGACTATAACCAAAACAACTCAACTGTC
Organism: Streptopelia decaocto; assembly: GCF_964273445.1. NCBI lineage: Eukaryota > Metazoa > Chordata > Aves > Columbiformes > Columbidae > Streptopelia > Streptopelia decaocto. Next base: position 5,475,349 of record NC_138666.1, on the reverse strand, counting down.
TGGAGACATGCATGTTAAAAATCCAGAAAACGAGAAGGATGTTGCCTGGGTCACTGACCATTTAACAGCCCTTGAGCGGGATGCGAGAATGCTGCTTACAGCAGAGACTGCAGTTGCTTTTCTTCTCTCCTTTGTAATAATTCTTGATCCAAATACTTGTAGTGAATGAAACCTGCTGCAGAGATAGTCACATTATCTATTCTTGCCCACTCCCCAGGTCCTTTGGTTGTCCTTATGTCTCCTGTGCTGAGGGGTAAATATTTGAGTGCTCCGCCAGCCATTGCTCCGCAGCCTCCGAGTGACCCTGCATTAATTAGGTGGGAATTTCGGGGCTTTGAATCTGATTGAATCAAAATATTGTTTTTACAAGTTGATGAAGGCTTGATTGATGTGGGTTCTGCTGATTCTTTAAAGGATTAAATTGTATGTACAGATTACAGTGTCCTGCCTGTCACTGCTTAAATGGGAATAGTTTTTTAACACCACCAAGAGAAAACAGTGTTTTTCTTTAAAACAGAGAAAGAAAGAGAGAAGTCCCATGGTTTCCCAAGGTCTTGCTCTCTCTGGCTTTGTGGGTGGTGTATTTCATTCAGTCTTAAGGATTCTTTGCAGCCAGATGTGTGCTTTCCTTCCCCAGCTGTGCTGTCCTGCACCTCGGCCATGGGACGTGGATCTGGGTTCCAGGAGCTGAGGATCCCAATGCTGGAGCCCACAGATCCTCCCAACAGCACAACATCCATTGAGTCTCTTAGGGTTCCCTTCTAGAAGAGGAAAGGACCTCACGAGACTATATAAATACCCTACGGGGGATAAGGGAAGATGTTGTGGCAGTGACATGCCAATAGCTTGACAGAGAAAAAGCTCTTTAACTGCCCTGTTTAAGAAGGGGGAAATCCAAATAGTAGATACTCCTTATGAACAAGGACACTGGGCAATATGTCCCTTTCTGCACATCGGGATATGTGAGGGGTTTATGCTAGGGATTTATAAAACTATAATCTAATTTTACCATAGACCTGTTATGCTGAAAAATGGCTTGTTCTTACAGACTCTGCTACGTAATGAATCAGGCGCAATAAACATAGAAACAGTGAAATGAAAGTCATTTGGTGTGGGCTCTACCACGGGATGTGTAGCAGAATCACCCTAAATTGCTGTTTAAAATGCACATGATGATTTTCAGAATTACTGCCCCGGAGGTTTGGAGCAGGTGGTGCGGTGGGGCCGCGCTCCCTCGCCCGGGCAGGGGACATGGGGACACCGGGGACACGGGCATTGCCAAAAGCCAACGAGGGAAGAGAGAGTGTAATAGAAAAGTACGTACCTCACCATAACTGCCTGACATTTCACCCAAAACACAGCGAACACAAGAGCCAGTGATTGTGAAATGAAAAGAGGGAAACAAACTTCCCTCCGCTAATACCTTCATGAAGTTTCCAGAGCTGATCTGGAGGTAAAAGCCGTATCACGCGACAGATAATTCCTGAACCTCTTCCGGTGTGACTGGGAGGGACCGTCTGCTTCTGGGTTTAGTTTTTCCTAAATGTTACTGTGTGAACTTTGGGTAAAAATGTTGTATAACCAGAACCTTTCTGCTTCCTCATGATTGTTAGTAAACAAACAGTAAATCTCACCTGTTTTGGTTGCTAAGTCTTAAACAAAAGCTTGTTTTCTAGTGGTAGAGGAGGGGTAAGGCAGAAATGAGAGGGAGAAAGAAAACATGAGTTACTTTTCAAGGAAATTAAAACCAACTGTGTTCCGAACACAGGGTGAAGCCTTTGCATGGACACCCTCTTCCTCTACTTTAGGGAGCAAATTGTCACACCGTTATCTTAGTGGCTCTTATTTCTTGAGAACATGCTTTAAATATTTTTTTTGTTTGGTTGTTTTTTTTAAAAAAAATTTCAAATGTTGTGGCAAAGAAGAGAGTGGTATCGAGTGGATGGGTGTTGTTTTCGTGTCACTGGAAGCTGTCCTGCGGCAGCTCCACGCCTGCAGCAGCACTGGCCGTTGTGCGGCCGCTCGGTGGCCGCGGTCCCCATGGCAGCCGCATCCCAGCCGGTCACCGCCGGGGGCTCCTCGCGGGCGGATCTTCGTCCCCCTTGGCCCACGTGGGGGTCTGCGCACACGAGGTGCTGCTGGGTTGTGCTGGGCACAGGCTGCTCCTGCCAGGGTTCAGCCGTTTGTGGGTGCGTTACCGCGGGTTCGGCGCCCGGGATGCGGTTAGTGCGGGTGTCACCGTGCCCGCGGTGCCGTGGGTCTGAGGATGGCTGGAGGAAACGCTGTGTCACAGCCAGCGGGGATGGGAATACACCAACTTGGAGAGTCTCTGCCCAGTATAAACGGCCTTGGGCCTGAGTTTCTAATAATGGTGAGGAAATGAAGTTCTCGGGGTTTGTAACTTTTCCATTAAAATCACAAATGTTGGTCAGTTTACTTGCAACACCCCAAAGGAATAATTAATATATCTGCATTTAACAGATGTGAAGGAGAAACTGAGGCATATATCCAGCCCTCCAAGGCGTGTGTGCACTACAGGCTGGGTCCCAGGTCTGTGTCGGCCCCTGGACATGGGGACACGTCCCCACAGCCCAGCTCCCGAACGGGGCTCAGCACGGCTAAATCAGACCAAAACTGCCCTGAAAAACACCAGAGTGCTTTTGATTAGTATTTTCTTCCTCTGCCTTTAATCCTGTTAGGAGCCTGCGTGGTTTTTCAGTGTCATGCAGCTCACCAGCCAGTTGCAGAATCCTGAATGGGAAAAATATGTAGAAACCTTCTTCCATTTTAGCTTTCAGATGTTTTTCTTGCCAGCCAGCAAGCTGTACAGAGGGTCTGCAAGCTGCTGCCGCGGTATCTGCTGTCTTTTAACCTAAATTATCGAATTCAAACCAACAAACCAGTCGCAGCAAACAGTGTACAATGAGGATATTCCTGTCCAGACAGCCCTGCCTGCTTCATGAGGAATAATTAGCGATGGAGAAGGAAAGCTTTAATGTAGCTTTTGTCTCCTCCGTGCTTTGTCAAACGTCCCGCACACCCGTGTTCTGGGGAAGCGGTGTTGAAAGGGCTCTGGAACCGGCGCTCGTGCGGCTGTGGGGGCCGCGGGTCCCTGCGCTGCTTGGAAAACACTTTTGCTTTGTACTTCAATCTGTACAGGAGAACGGTTGTGTCTCAGGATTTCGTGTGTTGCCATTTATAATTTTCGTTAAGTAATTTGCCACGCAAAAATGAACACCGAGTGATTTTTGTCTAGTTTTTATAATCTTGTATTTATTTCAGTATATTTTCTTAATGCATGTATGTGTTCAGATACGTGTAACAAGCAGTTTTGAAAGATAGCAACGGACTTTAATAAATAAAAGAGCATTCCCTATTCAGCTTAAAATTGCCCACAGCTAAATTCAGGGAAAAATATTAATATCTGCAGCTAAACTGAAAAGTGCAGGAATGGGTTTAATCATTTAACCTCTGGATTACAGACCGGGGCATCTAAAAATCCGTAGCTCGGGCTTTGCTTATTACTAAAATGAATCACATCTTTTTACTGAAGAAAAGCCATTCCGGAAACTCGTGTTCCCCTCTCTAATGGTGGTTTCGATTTCCCTTTTTGTCAGGCTCACCCTCAGGAAAGAAAGGGGGAAGAACATTTACAATTGTTTAAAATTGTCAGTGACATTTAATTTCTGTCAACAATTTCTTAATTATTGCTTTGAAAGCGACGCTTCAATGTGTCAGTCTAAACAGTGATACAAAAGGCTTTTTAAGAAATCACAAATTAAGCTGCTAACATTTACCACTTTCAGATACTACTGATTAGATTAGAGATAATTATTTCTCATAATTTCACTACTGAAAAAGCTGCGTGTCTCGTCATATCAGAACATCCAAACGAAATTACAGAGAAACAGTTCCCGAGTGCAACATTTGCACTTGTATTCAAAAAGGAGAGCGCACGGCTTCTAATTTTATGCAATATTTACCGAGATAAAAACCTCCTGGAAATGTAAAGTCTTCCATCTCCTCCGGCTTTCCTGGTGCAGAACACAGGCTTTTGGAATAGTTTGCATTTTTGCTCCTTGGAATAAAAATGAAATAACAAATGCCCAGTTTGAACACACATTTGCAAGCAATTCGTGAGAACGTTTCCTGAAGTTTAAAATTGAACGAAGTCTAACTAATGGTAATATCTGCCAGACCCTTTTTCTTACCATAAATAACAGAAAAGCAAATAGTTTTAACAGAGTGAAATGCATAGTCCAAAATAAAGGTTTAGTCCGGGCTGCAGCTTTAAAATGGAAATTCAGTTGATCTTATTTGTCATGTTTTAAATACTTCAGATCAAGTATTTTAGCAGCATTGCGAGGAATTCAGGGACGGTGTCGCTCGTGGGCAGTCGGGGCTGCGGCAGCGAGCTGCGCCTTAGGTAGGAACTCAGGGCTATTAGCAACATTAGAAATGTCGTTTTCTCCGTTATTTTAATGGAAAGTTACCTTTGGAAGAATAAGTCCATTTTGACACGATATAAATGTTTTAAAATAAAAAAGCATTGAGGGAATCACAGAAACATTTTAATCTTAATTATTCATAAATAGCTACCTCAAGTCCATTTTAACAAAATGTCAGTTGACCAAGAAACGTGCTTATTTTGCATGAAAAAGAAAGAATATTTGGGCGGTAAAAGGATGCTTTATCAATGTATATTTAACTTAAAATGAAACTTGCAAATCAGAAACAACCATCTATCATGAAAGTGCATTAGCAGTACAGCATTTGCTACTGAAAATTCAGCAGTATCATGAAATTTTTAACTCTTTGGCTAACTAACTAAATACCAAATGGCAAAGGACTGATTTTATTTATCGAGAATTTAGCAGGGATTTTTGATAAATTAATCTTAAATATTTGGAGGAGCTTGATCTGAAGAAACAAAAAGAATTTAGAATGCTATAATGGTAAAATTTGGAATGTAACTAATAGTCTTAAATATTTGAGAAGCTTTGTAGTATTTTTCCCAACCCCACCCTTGAGAAATGAACTCCCAAATGTATGTTTTAATTTATTGTGCACTCTGCAGTTAAACATTTTCTTTCTATAAAGACACTGAGAAAAAGACACGCTATTTGATTTCTAAATACATTTCGCAGCAATTGATTGTTTTGTTCTTTTTAACGATGCAGATTAAAGCAATAAAAAAGGACTTTGTGGAGTTACAGGAAGAATTAATTGTTCCTTTCAGCTCCCTAGAACCTGTAATTCTGTGTTCATGCTGTCCTGCACGGGCGCTTGCATGTTTGTATATACAGGTTTCATTGGCAGACCTAATTTCAGAATACATAATGCATGATTTTGAAACCAATTTGTTATTGTAATAAAATATTTTTAGGAATGCATGGTGGTACTTGAGAGGAGAATGTTAAATTATACATGTATTGTGGCCGAGTGCATTCATTGAGCTCAGTGTGCAGGTGAATCTCCCCATGACCTTGGCACTTGCAGGGTAGCGCAGAATAACAATCAAATCCAGGATTGGAAATCCTACCATTTCCAAATATTAACAACTTCTTTCAAAGGAAATGCTGATTTCAGCATTTATGTTAATGGCAACATCAGTATATCTTTCAGAGAACTTAAAAAAAAAAAGAAAAAGCCATGATCTTAATAGGATTAAAAGCCATGCTTTTTATTTTCAAAATGCTAATTTGTTTTCAGCGTTCTGTTTTCATATCAGGTCTTGTTATTCAGTACGCTGGGATCTAGAGGACACTGAAAGCTGCCAGAAATGCGCTGGTAATGATAGGAAAGCTACATAAAAGGTTTCTTTCTGAAAGAAATCCTGCATTCCTCACCAGCCTGTTTTCCCCATCTCTGCTCGCTGGAACCGCGGCGGGGAGAGGGGAGGCGCGAGGGAGCGTTCGCTCTGTGCCGCTGCCTGCTGTATCTCTGTATTTATTCCCTTCACATTAAGGAACAAATGTTAGTCATTAGAGGTGCATTAATTGAAATAGCCTGTGACCCATATTAGTGAGATGAACTGATGTGGCCATCGAAGTTTGGCTGTGAAATTTAGAGTAGCCCGAGGCACCTGACATTCTGTAATCTGCTTATCGTGCAGGCTCTCCCAGCCGCCCTCCCAGCGCCATTCATGCTGAACAGTGGGGTGCAGAGAGGAGGCCAGAACAGAGATAATAATTTACCATGTAATTTGTTTTGAGATTCCTTTGATAGATTTCAAAACCGAAGCATCCTGCAAGAGAACGGGGCCTTTAAACCCCGTAAGCCAAGGCAGCTCCGCACGTGGTGGTGGGCGACGGCGTGTGCCCAGCGGGATGGACGGACGGACGGACACCCAGGGCACTGCCGGGCTCCACGGGGACCCTCCGCTTATTTAATGGCTTTTAAACGTTGCTCCGATTCCTTTTCCCCCTACAATGACTCTTATACCCGATGCTGTAAATTTGGAGAGACCAGAGTACCGCTCTGTGCAGGTTGATGAAAACCATTTGCAGCAATCAAGAGGGGCAGGTAATTTTCTGGACAGATTTGGTTTGTAAATGAGGTGTTCCATTTGGGGAGCCGGGGCTGCGCACACCTGGCGCACAGGTGTGCTGGTGCAGGCCAGCTTGCTTTAATTCCCCACTACTTAAGGGATATTTCTTCAGCCCACAAACTTGGGGTTTAATGCCTTTGTGGAGGCATAAAACATAACAAAAATTCAGGGATTTTATATTCCAAACTTCAAAACTTTCATCCAAAAGGGAAAAGGATCAAAAGGAAAAGGTGGTGCGTTTCATGTTCTCTTGTGGTTTTAATACTTGTTAACTGACCTATAAATTGAGTTTTCCAAGTAAAGAAATGTAGGGGAATTTTATTATAGAAAAATCTACTGTGAATCATCCCCAGCTGCTTTTAGAGATAGGAGAGGCTATTTTCACTCTTGCTTTCAAGGGCAATATATGCAATCTCTACACCTTTCCTTTGTTTCCACACTCGCATTGTGCATCCATAGACATATTGCTTTTTTGTTTACTGTATCTCAGAATATTTTTTCTCGTGTAGAGCAGCTGCTTCAGGCTTTATTTTTCAGCTAAAGGTGAGAGAATCATATAAAATCAATGGCCTTCTTTGCTCCTTTGCTTGATTATGTTGTTTGGTTAATATCCAGTTAATATTATCTTGATGCTTATAATTACTTGCGTGTCCTTGGCTCCAAAGGACTCTTCACCACCTGGCCGTGCGTTGGCGCAGCCGCCTGGCGCCTGTTGCTGTGTTCACCGCGGGGCTGTGCCCGGGCCAGGGAGGCAGAGGCACCAGGAAACTTGTAAACCCGTGAAAAACATTATTAGAATTTGGGAAATGCCCCTTAGAATGATAAAAATGATGAACGCACTGAGTGATGAAATACCTAGAGAGAATGGGTCTGGAATCTTGTAGACCGAATTTAAGATTTGTAGATGAGTGTGTTGCTGTGTATTCCGTACAATGCCCCGCACAAAGGAGCCCTGGCAGGGGCCTCTGGGTACTGTTGTAATGCAAATAATAATAAATCATAATAATGGACAAGCCATGTTGCTTTTAAAATGCATGGCCTTTTGTCGAGGACTTAAAATGGTTTGAGGGGAGCGCTGGCTCTATCAGTTTTGTAAGGGCAAGCCCAGCAGTTTGTACAAAAGCTGTAACACTGAGAGAGCTTTAGCATTTGAGAGCCACTGTTCTGCTTTGAATAGAGAAGCGTGACAGCAGAACCACTGCGGCTAACAAAATGAACTGACCAAAATGCAGCCACTGGTCCCCGTATCATTGCAGGAGTCACCAAGAGCCCCCGCAGTGATGGGCACAGCCTGGCGGGATGGGAGAGGTCCTCAGCCTTTGAAAAGCTCTGAAAGCAGACAGGAGACTACAAATACAAACCTGTAAGGTTTCTTACAACTTCTGAAGAACAGAAAGGCCTCTTATGGCAAGAAAGTGCCCTGATGTGGGTGGAAGGGGCACAGGCAGCACCTGAATCTGCAGCGGTTCCGCTGCCTTGGCTGTTCCAGCAGGTTCATTTCCTGGTGGTTTTCCTTCAGTACATTCCAGTTCTCATCCCACCTTCCTTTCCAATGGTGATCACACAGCAGCAAGAATTACTAAAAAACCAAAAACAACAACAAACCCCAAATCTTTTAATATCACAAATAATTTTTCAGAAGAAAAAGAAACAAAAACAACCACCTAATTTTGCAAGTAAGGGGTTTTATTGACTGTTGCACAGTGGCGTTCGGGTGTTGATCTTTCAGAAGCTGCCAGCCCCTGTCTCTGGAGTGCCGTTAGCGGGGCTGCGGGGCCGGGGCTGCGGGGCCGGGGCTGCGGGGCCGGGGCTGCGGGGCCGGGGCTGCGGGGCCGGGCGGCGCCTCCTGCGGACGCGCTGCGGGCGGCGCCGCCGCGGCCCCGGGGCTCAGGTCGCAGCGGGAGCCGCGAGGGCCGGCCCGGGCCGGGGGTCCGTGTGTCCCACTGGCTGGCCCGGGGATCCCGCCACCCCCTCAGCGCTCCCGTTCTGCTGCCCGGTTGCCCCAGAGCTCAGTGTCTGTGAGGAAATGGTTTTGATGCAGTTAATTGTACCCAAATGGAAACGGACCCGTCTCCTGTGTCCACGAGTGTGGCTCTACTTGATTTCTTAAATTTAGAAAAAGCTTATTTTGGAAACTGGACGACCAGCAGTGCACAGCATCCCTTCAGGGGCACGTAGTCTGCAGATTCATTTGTGTTATTAATAAAACGAGTACAAGTTGCAGCTTACGTAACAACATTTCAGAATAATTACCTTAATTAGGAATTGTTCTTTCTTAATAAGTCTCATTCTACAGGAGGTGCTACATGCAGCTCTATAGCAGAAATGTTCCAGGCCCGTAAGTTTTGTCGGTGGCTTTTAAGAACCGGCTGCGTGCTGCAGAGAATATCAGGGCGGTCTCCTTTATTTGCAGGAAGGATTTTCTGCTTATCTCTCTGTAATGGTGCAGTCGCTTTGCTACGGGGCGGATTCTGAAGTATCACTTAACATCAATCCATTTCCTTAAGATTGTTGATAACGTGGTTTGTATTTCACAACTAATAAATAGGCCAGATTTCTTAGCAAGGTTTAACAACAACAACAAAAAGGCACCAACCCACTTGCCCTCCCCAAGTTCTTGTAACACCTACATTTTTTCTGCTAAAGTCCTTATTTTGGAGTTCTGCACTATCCTGGCGTTTGGAAAAATAGTGTTTTCTCATTCTGCTCAGATTTTGTGATGGGACTGTGACTTTTTTTTTTTGTACCCCACTTCTTGCCTATTCCTGTATTTTTATGCTTGCTGTGATAAGAACCACCAGACTGAGCCGTATTTAGAGTTGATGCAGACTAGGGCACCAAGGTAAATATTTTCAGGATCGAAGTGCTCAGAGTGAGAAATTTTTAAAATATATGAATTTCTGATAGGTTCCCAAAACCAGGGAGAGTGGTCTATGCTAAGTCTCTGCTAGTGATTTGACTAACGCTTAGTTGTATGGGAACATATTTTGTGGAAGCGCTGGTCATGGTTTCCCTCAGATGTTAAAAAAGAACAGTGAGGTTGGACAGAAATTTAACTTTCCAGGTTTAATACTTCTGCAGTTCTTTCTCAGTTGCGTTGCACTTTGGTTTTACGCAGAGCTCACAGAGTATTCTCTTTTCATTTTTCAAAAGAGGAGTATAAATACATTTCAGGTTATAGGAGAGGCGGTGAGGACTGTAGCTGTCATTGAGTAATGCAGAGAGCAGAGGAAAAGATCAACTCCACCATACGAAGAAAAAAATAGGAAAAAAATAGTGAAACATGGAAGCTTTTTTGGTCAAATACGCTGCTAAAGTGCATAAGTAAAAACTTAGAGATGGGTGAATTTTAATTCAAAAGCAGGTGGGTGTGAGGGAGGGCTGGTGGCAGGTGGTGCTGCGTGTGCAGCCCCACGGCCACTGGGACACTGAATGGGACACAAGCTCAGACAGCCCTGCACCTGCAGTGTGGGCAGCCCTGGGACAGCAGTGTGGGCAGCCCTGGGACAGCAGTGTGGGCAGCCCCGGGCCAGCAGTGTGGGCAGCCCCGGGACAGCAGTGTGGGCAGCCCCGGGCCAGCAGTGTGGGCAGCCTTGGGACAGCAGTTTGGCTAGATCTGGACCAGCAGTTTGGCCGGTGCTGCGCAGAGGGTCCGCCCCGCACAGGGTGCCGTGTACCCGCTGTGCCTCCCGGGGAGCACAGCTGCACGTTCCATTTCTCACTGCTCATGGATTTGCTGCATGGATGTTTTATTTTATTTTTCTTATTTAGGGAAAAGAAGCATTGAAATGCTCTAAGAGCAGCCCAGGTTCACAGTGGCTGCTCACCGTGGGCCATGGAATCCCCACTGTTGTCTTGTAACCCCTCCACAGAGGAAAGACAAGTAAAAAGGTTTCTGACAGACGATCTTGAAACCGAATAGTTTTTTTTTCCTTGAGATGAAAAGTAAAATGTAACAAGCACATTTAATTTCTCCTCTTACAGCTGGCTTTTAATAAAAAAGCACCCTGCAATGGGAACAGATAATATTTGTCTTATAAAATGTAACAGCTAGTTCCCATTTTAAACACAGATCTGCTGGCTGGACTTTGTTGTGGGCTGAGAACTGACAAGTTTGCAGATGCTGCAGCTTGTTCCCTAAGCAGAGCCAGATGCTGCTCCTGCGCCGCCCGGCCCGTCACCGCAGCCCTGCGGGACACCAGCACTCGCCGCAGGCCTCACTGTCCCTGCGGCTCTTGCCGTGACTTTTGTTATCTTGATTTGCTGTTTATTTTTAATTTAAGGGGGTTTGCACTGGCCAGAGATACAGAGGAGTGAATGCGAGAGGTGATCTGAAAGAAGCTGATGTCCACTGGCCGGCTGTTTCAGTTCAGCAGCCAGACACAGAAAGGAGCCTGTGTGCCTTTAGTTTGTTCTCGGGAAATGGCCTGCAGCAAAATGAGAGTATTTGATTTGAGAATTCATTAGATAATTCTGTACGTTATACTTCAAATAATACATAGGCCTGAGAGAATGTTTTAAGTAAAATTAAACATTTTGGTGTGGCTGCAGCTGGTGTCAGGCTATTCCAGCACTGGAGCGCAGGGAGGGGTTTTGCCCCCTCTGAACTGCAAATTGAGTTCAGTATTCTGTTTGTGCTTTAAAAAAAGCTTAGCAGAGGAGATTGTGTTCTAGGAAGCAAAGGGCTGTTTGTTTGAGATCACTGTCTGATCCGTCACCTCGTGCAGCGGACTCGCTGTTCTCCCAGCGAGCAGGTTGCGCAGGACCGTGTGCTGGTGTTTGCTGGGCTGTAGCTCTGTGCATTTAGTTGACTTGTTCCCACCTGCTATGGAGATGGAAGTTTGTGGCTCTTGTTATCTGGCTGTGTGCACCATGGTTTGCGTTTCTTGGATTAAATACTGGGGGTTTGCCTCCCTGTGCCAAATGATGGCAAAACTCTCGTGTAGCATGTACAGCTACAAAGATGTTTGTTTTCGGAGCTGCTCTTATGTATGAAATTGTCCCCGTGCTAAGCCATGGCTATGTGAACCGTTCAGGAGTTGGAGTTGCTCCTGTTTACAGAGGGATCTGCTTTCTTTCTTTCTCTCTTGAAGCAACCTGTTATGCAGTGGGTAATAAAACTAAAAATAAAGATCAGAGCCAATGGAAATGCTGTAATGTTTCTCGGCAGAAGCATTAGAAACTGCCCATAAACCATGAGGCATTCAAAAATTTGCACCCTGTTAGTGTGCCCTGCAGCCCCTCTGGATCTCTTTTCTCAAACAGATTTGTTGTTGTTTTAATTCCCAACACCTCTGCACCTGCAGTTAGTGGGGCTGAGCGCCGGTCGCGGGCACCCTCTGGTGCTGCCCTGCGGCCCCTGGTGCGGGCGAGCTCTGCCTCAGCTTACAGTGAGCCCGAGTTTATAACCAAGTTGCCTCAGCTTACAGTGAGCCCGAGTTTATAACCAAGTTGCCTCAGCTTACAGTGAGCCCGTGTTTATAACCAAGTTGCCTCAGCTTACAGTGAGCCCGTGTTTATAACCAAGTTGCCTCAGCTTACAGTGAGCCCGTGTTTATAACCAAGTTGCGCTTTCCCAGGGCTGCATCCTCTCGTGGTGTGGTGCTGTGTCGTTGTTGTTGTTTGTTTGTTTGTCTTTTGGGGGCTGCCTTTTATTATTTCACACCCCCCACCCCCCCCCCAATCATTTTGTGCTACTATCTTTCTTAGAAAGCTATTTCATTTCCAGGATTTATTTTCCCTCTGACATCTCAAATAGCTGATTTTTTTTTTTAATATATACGTCCGGCTACTAGATGGAAAAAATACAGAAATCTCGGAGCCAGAATCCACTGTGAATCAACCTTTGCTTTTTCACCACCCCTGTTGTTCAGCCAGTGGATGCTTTTTGCAGAGAGGCTCGACTTTTAAATAAACCTTGTCTCTGGAGACGGCTGGCAGGAGGAGTGAGGAAGGTTTACAACCTCATCCTCCCGAACAAAATCCCCCCGAAGAGTTAAATTAAGTCACCTCCCGAAGCTCTGCCCCCCCAGCACCCTCAGCCCAGCGCCCAGGTTTTCCCGGGAGAACAATAAAGCATCTTCTCTGTGCTGTTGGTGCCTGTCCAGTGTGGAAAGAGAAAGCTGGGGTCAAAGTGGCAGGCTGTACAGCTTGCTTTTGAGCCAAACAGATGGTGAAGGTTAAGTGACAGCTCTGTGTCTGCCTCTTTTGAAGTAATTGGAGATAATTTGTATTTTGAATCAGAACTTGACCACTGTCAGAAGGGAAGAAGGTTAATATGTAAACGATTTTACATTAGCCCCTGTTTCTTGGGGTTTTTGCTCTCTCCCACCCCCCCTTGTATTCTTGTTTCTATAATCCTTGCTCCAGGCTATTGGTAAGATTGTCTTTGAGCTCGGTGTGACTCGGCCGAGGCTGCAGTTGTTATGAAAGCCAACAACAGCTTATTAAGGCCAGGGATAATCTCTGCTGCTGATGCATTGTTGCTTTCCTGCGGTCCAGCTCGGGCTGCGCATTGGAAACAAGACCTGGAAATGTGTCGAACTGGAGAGGTTAGCAAGGAAATGCACGAGATACATTCCTGTTCCTGAAGCTGAACCCCATTTTGCACATTCTTTTATATGCTTAGGAAGCTCCCCCTCAACTTCTATCGTGATCAACAATGGTAATTTGAGTTTGGCTTCCTCTTGTCCCTGGTGATTCTGTTTGGCCTTGTGCAGACTTCTGTTTGTTCATTTAACGTATGGAACAATACCGTATGTGTTGTATTTGCTGGTGCTTTCCTGGTGGTAACGTGCAATAATGCTGAAATATTTCTAGAGCCTGATTTCAAGGCAGTAAAGAGTAGCTGGCAAGTTGCTCCTTAGTGATTCCTGTGTAAACCGTCCCAGCAGTTCCACTGTGGTCTTACCTCTTGTTGTAAGTACCATGTGCAAGAGCAAGCAGTGATCAGCTGGGATGTCTTTACTCAGTCCTCGTGTTAAAAATGTGGAAAATGAAAAGTCCTTCTAGGGAAAAAACCCTGTAAAGTCGTCTTCATCCTCACCGGTGTCCCGAGGCCTTCGCACATGTGAGGAAAACAGGCAACAATTTCACACTTATGTAAATATTGCAGCCTGGACTCCGTATGTCTCAGGCGATGAATTTTAATTTTTGGTGTAGCAGTTGGTAGCCAGAGAGACACCTGACTGTGCTGTTTGGGAGGTACCACGGGCCTTTTAATGGACTAGATTAATAGACTAATTATTTTGTCCTGGCCCCAAAAGGTTTTCCACGTGCTGGTGGAGAGGCGCCAGAATAGAAAGGCAGAGGCATTTTTGTGCATTTAAGTGCTGTTCCACAGAAGCACAGAAGGCAATATTGTATTTTATTCTTATACATCAGGTTTATTATGAAACACATTTTTTCACTAACTTGAAGAAGAAAAAGGAGATATTGGCTTATTATTTCCGCCTTTTTCTTAACCAGGTAAAGTAAAGAAATGGTTGCAAAACCTTTAGAAGCATTCAAGTACCTCAGTGACTTTCATCAGATGTTCTCTGTACAAGAAAAAGAAAAAAAATCGTTCTATCTTTTTATTTTTACTTTGCTTTAATCTTATTTGATGATGTCTCAACAGGCTGGGACATGCTTTCTTGGATGGCAATTTCACTGCACCATATGTGTCTCTCGCAAGATAGCAGAGTGAAATGAGTCTTGGCAGGAAGAGAACTAAACACATCGACAAAGAAAAGAAAAAATTATTTACTTAACTCCCTGTTGCCTGCATACATTTTTCCCTGGGACTGCGCCTGCTACAATGATTCAAAGTTGATTTCTGATAGCTGCGTGTCTGAAGCACAGTCCCACATCGAATCACTTTTTTCTCACCGTCTACACCGTCTGTCCGTTTGTTTGTTTTTCTTGCAATCCTGATGTAAATGTTTCAGTACCTAGATGGTGACCAAGCTAAGAAAAAAGAAAATCTGATTTTACCTGAGAATCTCTGTTGCTTGTGGTCTCAGGGAGGGAGCTGGTCTTTATCCAGCTGCAAAAAGGACTCTAATTCTTGGGGAAAAAATGAAATTAATCATGTAGCGCCATGAATTGTTGGCCTGCCAGGGCGTTGTTGTGGTGAGCGCCAGGCCTGGCGCTGCAGCTCCGTGGTGAGGATCACACAGGCCGGGCTCTGAGCCCCACGGCTCGGCAGCGAGGGCAGATTACAGAGATTTATCTTGATTGGTGAAAGATTCTCCTTTTGAGTGATAAGTTTGGAAAATTTACATTTAATATATTTCAAAGTGAGGATATTGAATATCTCTGGGCTGAAATAGCGGAAGGTCTGTTTGAATGCTAGCATCAATCAACCAAGCGAGCGGGCTGGATTTGAAGCCAGTGAGCTGCAGGTCCCGCTGCAGGTCCGGCGGTGGCCACTGGCCCATGGCCAGTCCAGTGCCTGTTCACAGCCTTGCAAACCCGACACCCCCCCAGCAAACCAGGGGTTACCCTGCCGTGGTTTTCCATGAGGAATCTGCAGAGTCCATCTGCGACTCCATGTTCCGGAGGCTTTCGCAGCTCTATGGCTTTGTGTTTGCATTAGCGCCAGGGCCAATGGCAGAACCCCCGGTAAGATATGTATTTGTACAGTTGGATATTTAGGAAGAAAATCAATACAGGTTTTGCAGTGACCTTGCTGGTTACCATGAAAGTGTCTGGCAAAAATGATAACAGATGACCATGCAGGTGACTTGCAGAAGATAAAATGAAAAAGAAACAAACTTGTTTAGCATGTTTAAAGAAATTTGCAATTAAAAACAATGGGGTGGTTATATAAGACTTTAGACACAGTATGAAAAGATAGGAAAGGGGAAAAAGAAGAATGAGGCATTAGGAACGTAGCTGGATGTGCCCGGAGCTTGGTGTGCCCGGAGCTCGGTGTGCCCGGAGCTGGATGTGTCCAGGGCTCGGTGTGCCCGGAGCTTTTCTGGGCCCGGGTTCTGCGGCCTCCGGGGGCTCGGCCGGCTCTGCCTCTCAGCCAGTGCCACAGGTTTGATCCTTTGAGGTTTATTTCTTACAAGTCCTGCTTCTGGACATGACACGGAGCTTGTCAGGCTGCAGGGAAGGGTTTTTCCTCTGACAGATGCATAATGATCAGGTAGACATAAAAACAGTGATCACGTTGATGCCACTTTTATGAATTTATTATGTATTTTAAAACATTTTTCCTTTGCACTCCTCCTAAATGAAACGGTTAGAGAATTTTTCAATTCTTACTTTTTTTTCACAGTATCTTTTTTTCCAAGGTTGTAGATATTTTATAATACATAAAATGGCTATCACAGGGAGACCTAAATGATGGTTGTAATATAATTTCTGTGTAGATTCAAGGGTGAAAGTTCAGTTATGTCAAGTTAAATTTGTGATTTTTGTCTTCATTGTGTTGTGGTAGGTATAATGGAAATAATTTAGGGCTAGTGTTTATTCACATACAAAATCGGATTCTGCCCCTGCGGCGTTTCAGAGCCTCTGAGGCAGATATCCATGGTCACTAACACCGAGAGCGTGTCACCGCTGCAGTTTGTGTCACCGCTGCAGTTTGTGTCACTGCTGCAGCTTATGTCACTATTGCAGTTTGTGTCACTGCTGCAGTTTGTGTCGCCGCTGCAGTCTGTGTTGCCGTTGCAGTTTGTGTCGCCGTTGCAGTTTGTGTCGCCGTTGCAGTTTGTGTCGCCGTTGCAGTTTGTGTCGCCGTTGCAGTTTGTGTCGCCGTTGCAGTTTGTGTCACTGCTGCAGCTTATGTCACTATTGCAGTTTGTGTCACTGCTGCGGTTTGTGTCACTATTGCAGTTTGTGTCACCGCTGCAGTTTGTGTCACTGTTGCAGTTTGTGTCACCGCTGTAGTTTGTGTCCCTGGGGCCTGCGGTGCTGAGGGGCAGGGGAGCACGGTTGCGTTTCCGTGCGTGCGTGCCCTGCCTGTGCCCGCAGCGGGGCTGGTTCTGTCGCGGCTTGTCCCGGTTGCTCAGAACGGGTGTAAAGCGGGGCCGGTCGGTGCGCGCTGGCGCAGCCGCTGTCTCTGCGGCGGGCGGGCCGGGCAGCGCGGGGCCCTGTGCCGCGCCAGCTGCCGTCTCCTGCGCTGGGACGCCTTCTGGTGCCCCTGGGTGCTGACAGGTCAAGAACCACGTTGTGAAGAAAGCAATGAACTATGTGTATAATGCGTAGTCAGAAATTTTCACAAAAGCTTTGGGAAACTGTGAAGCAGAGGGCAAGGGGACTGGCTGTGGGGTTCATGTTGAGGAGCTTTCGTGTGTCTCATTGCGAGAGACGGTGCTCTACTGCTACTAAATGAAAATATTTATATGGAATATACACACCTTGTATTAGTAAATGCTCGATGTCCAGCCTGCCCGTGCTGCTGTCGCTGTGCAGTTGCTGGGGCTGGGGGAGCAGGAGCGGCTGCAGTGAGACCCCAGCCCTGCGGCCACGGGACCCACCGTGCTCAGCATCAGCCACCACCTTTCATTTGTGCACAAATAGGGCTTTTTTTTTCCCTTGGCTTTTTCTTTTCCCCTTCCGATAGACTAAATTATTACTTATCTGGAGTCCGTGTGCCCTTGTGCCCTGAGAGCGTGCACTCCTGGAGAACACCGGGCAATTGATAGCGCCTGAAAGTAACACGGCTTACCACGAAAAATAATAGTTGGCGTTCTCCTTAACTCTATAGAATATTTTAACCGTAATGAAAAATAACCATGACATGCAGAACTCTTGTCAGCTGTGTTTGTCAGAGGGCAGCACCAGCGGGTGCGAGTGGGCAAGCGCAGGAATCCTTCAGTAAATACCATCACACGGGGGGCAGGAAAAAGCCCTCTTGGGTTTGGATTCGTCTGAATGCAACATTAACCAAGGTAGTAAGAAAAGTGTCGCAAAACTGTTGTGTCTTTTCTAATGGCTTTTAAAAAATATGTTTAAATTTGAGCAAGTTACATGTATTAGAAAATGCATTAGTCACAAAAATAATATTTCTTTTGTTAAAAGCCTGTGAGGTTTAACTGGAAATACAAATAATATCTGAATAATCTGGATTATACTTACATATTCGCTAGCTGTGTTGCTTTTTGTTGACTATTAGGTTAAAATAAAATCTCAGTGGTTTTAATGTTTTTTTATTGATAAAGTACTTAATATTAAAAGATAGGTTTTATTTTAAATTAATTTCAGGCAAATTATTTAGCTATTGTAAAACTGCTGTGCATACGAGCATATGTATATGTGCAAATATAGATGTGCTTATATATTTCATATAAACTCCTAAATTTTTAGGACAAAGTTTCTTTCCAGTAGAGCGTTTTAATGACCTGTCAGTTTTCCAGTTGTGTGGACTGTTTAAAATTCTGTATCATTTTCTGTTGTAATGCAGTATCAGTTAATTCTCTAGAGGAAAAGAGATAAGGTGTTAAAATTGGGATAAAAGCTTCCAAATGCTGGAAAATTTGCTCTGTCAAACGCAGGGCCATTTTTACTGGCAGAAACTTAAGAAAGTAAATACTAGTAAGCCCATATGTAACAAAAAATTGAATATGATTTCTTTAAATAATATAAAAGCAATTATTAATACTATACCTGAAAACAGCTAAGGCTGAATTTCCTATTAATTTTTTATTTTTGATGGATTAATACAAAATCGTTACTTTGAAACTGGGTTTTTTTTCCCCCAAGAATTGTTCTCCAGATGGGGAAGGGCAGTTGATTTTACTATTTTTACTTTTTGATTTATTTTTTTTTAAGAATGTAGCATGAAATAAACAGCTCGTAGAAACTGCCTTCAAAGTGGGGTAACCAAAGGGTACTTAATTACATAAATTCCCTTCTTCCTAGAGTAGTAATTTTTTTCTCATGGAAGGCAGTTAAGAAACAGGTTCCAAAATGTCCAACTGGTAAAAAAGACACTTGGAAGAAAGAAATCAAAGCAAACCCTGAAAATTACAGAATTTCCCTTCCCCATCCTGGGTTTGACAGAGCAAATTTTCCAGCATTTGGGAGCTTTTATCCTAATTTTAACGGGCAGGTGTGTGCAGGTGTGTGTAGGTGTACACAGGCCGCACACGGGCAGGTGTGTGCAGGTGCAGGCAGGTGCATGCAGGCTGCATGCAGGCAGGTGTGTGCAGGTGTGCAGGCTGCATGCAGGCAGGTGTGTGCAGGTGTGCAGGCTGCATGCAGGCAGGTGCAGGCAGGTGTGTGCAGGCTGCATGCAGGCAGGTGTGTGCAGGTGTGCACAGGCTGCACACAGGCAGGTGCAGGCAGGTGTGTGCAGGCTGCATGCAGGCAGGTGTGTGCAGGTGTGCACAGGCTGCACACAGGCAGGTGCAGGCAGGTGTGTGCAGGCCGCACATGGGCAGGTGAGTGCAGGTGCGTGCAGGCCGTGCTGAGCTCCCAGCACAGACGCTCGGGAGCAGCGTCCAGCCTGTCCTGTCCGGTTGATTGTCCACTCCATCAAAGGGTCTAATGGCCAGCCGAGAGGCCACATGTGTCCCTGGGGGCCTGACATGAACAGAGTGGACTTGTTTAAGCGTCACCCAGGGTGTCCCCGGCTGATGGGGACGCCAATACCCGTTTCCCTCAATGAGCAGCCGTTCGGATCATGACTCAATACAGCTTCCCCGCCACGGCCCAGCCCGAAGGGCTCCTGGGGGACCTGCCCCGGCCTCCGCACCAGCCGGGAGGGCCGATCGATGCCGCTGACGAGAGGCCGGAGCAGCCCCAGCCCCCGCCCGGGCGGCCACAAGATGGATGGGTTTGGTTTTACCCCAACCCAGAGGCCGAACCCGCGTCGGAGATGAGTGTAATTGGGCATCTGGAGAGGCGAGGGTGCCGCCTCGGCCTCCCGCCCCCGGGTGCTGCGTTCATGGGGCGATGCAAAGCGAGATTAATCCAGATTAAATGATTTGGAACTACTTACACCGCGGCCCCTTTTTATCTGCAGCCACAGTACCGCATGTAGAAGCATCTGTTAGTACAAATAGGGTTTTGTTGTTCTGGGGAATAACGGCATCCGAGCAGCCGCTGCGGGACTGCGGAGCCCAACAGCAAGGGAGCCCCAGACCTTCACAGGAGCATCTAAAGCACTAAAAACGGGTTATTGGAAATGTTGTGGTTGGAATTAATAAATAATGTAAAGTTTTTCCATATTGTAATTTCTAGCAATGCAAAAAGAATCTCATTCGTTAGCAGTAACAATATAGGAATACTTGCCATCCTAAAATGAGATCAGTTGTGAAAAGTACAGAAATGCAGATGTGGAGCTGTAGGTAGCTCCTCTGCAGGCTTTTTCGTATTCATCTTAAATATATCGTTTCTTTGCTGAATGATTTTAAAGTGTTTTTTTGATGGAAAATAAGAAGATCATTACTGCATATTAAATTGTTACTTGAAAATAGGATTTTTTTCTAATCAAACTTGCTGCACATTATTATTTTAGGGAAAATATTTTTTTTATTTAAATGGATTTATCTTGTTTAATTTTTAAACTTAAAAAACACACAAAACCATTTCTTCAAATATTTTATAGAAAAAAACATGAAAACACTTTATAATATATAAATAAAGAAAATTGCATTTGACTGGGCTTGTTCCTACTGTACTGACAGATAGGGGAGTTTCTGAATCTGTCTTCTTTCAGCAAGGCAAACTAAAGCTGAAAATTGCAAGGGAAAATGAGCCAAATAATATGATTTTTGATAGGTGTTTGTAGTTTGTCAAAGCTTTTTGTCATTCAGATGACCAATTTGTATAAATAAGTCTAAAAACACTTTGTATTAACATAATTATTTACATAAAATATCTTTATTTTTCTGCTTTCATTAACAATTTTTTTGTTTACAGTTCCAAATACAGTGTAGTAAATACTTGGTGCATATGTATATGTTTCTGAGTGTTGTCTCAAAAATGTTTGATAGTATCAGTTTCCTTAAGATTATGTTTATAAAATGCACATAGTTGTGTGAATTATTTATAACAAACGAATGAAAAAGAGACCCTGCTTTATATAACACTAACAACAGATTCACTTTGTCTTTGGCAACACAAATATTTATTACATTATTGTACTTAAAAAAGGCTAAGCCTCTAAAGTGTCAAAAGTCAAGCTGAACAAATTTAAAAGCAATGAAATGAAAAGCGAGCGAGGCACAAAGGCTCTCGCTGGCTTTGCTGAAGG
The DNA here is from genome assembly GCF_964273445.1 of Streptopelia decaocto. Taxonomy (NCBI): domain Eukaryota; kingdom Metazoa; phylum Chordata; class Aves; order Columbiformes; family Columbidae; genus Streptopelia; species Streptopelia decaocto. The sequence continues at coordinate 5,454,608 of NC_138666.1, read as the reverse complement.
GCAGCGGCGGCGCGGGAGGACGCAGCCGATCTGTGCACGGCTGCGTCGCTCCTGCGCGGCTTTTAGGCTTTCGCAGGGATTCTGTACGTGCTCGTGCGTTACTGTTTTCGGCCAAGAAGCGTATGGAGTATTTATCTGCATGAAATAATCTGGTTCTCTGTGTTCGGTGTATGTAGTATGTAGCTTAAATATTCAGTTCAAAACCAGATATGCAAAGTATACATGCAAGGGTGTATTTGGGGGAAAAACCCCCAAATCTGAGAAGTGCATATTCAGCACAGAAAGATTCAGTACCAGATGAATTATATTTTTAAATGTCTCTTTTCCGTGTTCACAAGCTCTTCCGTTCCTGTGTTGCCGGGCGGGATTCGCAGGCAGGTGTTGGGATTTTGAAGCGCAGAGCGGGACACGGCGTGGAGCTGGCGCCGGCGCTGAGAGCAGAGCTGCTGCCCCTCTGCAAGGTGTGAGAGTGGCTTTTGTGAGCACTTCGGAGCCAGCCAGTCCTTTGTAAAATATAAAATTAGAGTCCCAATTTGAAATTAAAACTATATTTCAAATTAACCAGCTGTGTTTTCCTGAAGTTTTAGAGAAGGGAAGCACGTCTCAGGGTTTTAATTGTGGTCGTAAGGCTGACAGCAAATCTGAAAAACCCCAATTCAGAAAAGGTGCTTTTCATTTTGGGAGTTCTGAAGAAATAAATCCCAGGGAAGCAATGCATTAGGAGAAGAGGAGTAAGAAGGAAAATAGGAATTCTGTATAAAAAATGAAGCAAGCTTGAATCACAATCTGAGCGTGTCCTGTAGTATCTTTTTTTTTTTTAACAAGGGAAATTTCAGTCTCCTTTGAAAAGCAGATTTTGTGCAAAACCTCCTTTGATTCCCGCGCAGCCCCCGCCCCCAGGCCCGGGCAGACACGGCCCAGGAGCAGCACAGGGACATCGCGCTCGACGGCAGAGTTGGAGCCTGTTGGGTGACACTAACATTCCAAACAGAACATCAGCCCCTTTCTGGCCCAGCGCTGTGCTCGGGGACGTGGGCTGTGTTTGGGCTGCCCCCGAGCCGCGTCCTGCCCGGCGTGCTGGCGGCGGGGCTGGCCTGCCAGCCACCCAGAGGGACGCACAATGGGATGACCGTGACTTTGAGCAAATAAATAAAACATGCGGCTCTCGTTCTGCGCTCTCCCTGGCCCCTGCCCCCACCCTCCGTCCAACTGTGATTACATTTGCCGTGGTCATTTCCCAAACGGCCGCCGATAAAACGCACCCGCGGCCGCTGTGCCGCCAGGGCCCTGGCTGCGGCTCTGCCCGCCGCCCGCACACACCCGCAGCGCCTGAGCAGCAGTGATTCCCGTTTGATTGGGGCCCAAAATAATAATCTGTAACTCCGGCTCGGCCCACTCAATAAACAAGCGCTCCCCTGGCCCCCGGCTGGCGCTGCAGCGGGGCTGCCCGCTCCGCAGCCCCGGCGCGGGGAACAAACACATGTTAATAAGCCTGGGAAGGAGAAAAATGAGTTTGCTCTACAGTTCTGTTCTTTAGGAACAGAAAAAGGTGAGCATGTTGCAGGGCAGGGAGGGGAAATTTAATATTGAGAGAGATAATGGCAACTATGTTAATATCCGGATTTTCAATGTAGCATAAGTACATTTTGTTTTTCCTTTTAGCACGATTTATAATTAAAGATTTTAATCTGGCTTCACATTGAGTTAATAAGCCCTTTGATTGATTAGGATTCATAAAATTGCCATTTCCCGCTGATGCTTTGTGTTTCTGGGGATGTTCTTTTGAAAAGCTGGGTTAAGGTGAATAGGAAGCAGCCATTGTTTGGGCTGAGCTGTGCCAATTCTGGGAACTCGGGACCGCTTTATTCAGAGTTTGTCCCCAGCAATATCTTGTTGTTCAGCCAAATTAATGCAGATAGAATCTGTTGAGCTACATTTTGGGGATTTTTAGGGAAAACTTTTTTTTAATTTCAGCAGGTGTTGCACACAATTACTGCCTTTCTCTTCTGACCTGTTCTCGATGAAAGAATTTGGGATTAGAGGCAGAACACTAACTGCTGTTTTGAACAAAAAAGGCAAAGTATTAGAAAACAAATATATCCGAATACAGTAGAACCCTGATATCTAGGCTCTTGCATGTCTTTTGAAATTCAGTTTACAGTTCTGTGCCCTGACAGTGTCACCTCCTTTGTTATTAGGGGCCAGCGTTGCAGCAGTCCCCTAGTAAAGGCACTTGGCATAAAAGTAAATGGAATAAAAGGAAGTGGCCGTTTTGCTGTTCTTTGATCACATTCTGCTTATTTACATTTTTTTTCAAGTAAATTCTGATAAATTCTAAAGTCTGAATGGAAAAAATGAGAGAGGAGGCTGGTGATTTTTAAGCATCTCGTCAAGTGGAGGCGGGCTGCTTTCTCCGACCGGATCGTGTCTGTGTGTGTGTGTGTGTGTGCATACGGGTGTGTGTTAGAGGGGAAAAAAATATCTCTTTTCCTTTATTTTTAGCCAGGGTAAAAGTGACCCTCTTTAGCCCCAGAGGGGCCTCACTGTGTGGATTGAATCAGAGCAAATTCCCTTTGTGTTTCCTGCTCCGAGGGGACAGGCTATTGTTGAGCGCGGGGCCTCTTGTAACACGGAGCAGCGCGGGACCGTGAGCAAATCCTTCCCAGATAATGCGCAAGTTGTTCACAATCGATCCGTCCTCCCCTCCCCCAGCATTCACCCCAATTTACTTGGCACAACTATCATTTCCTGGCCCTTTTATTACCATTCAGACATCCCACAAATGCAAACATTTGGGCCAGAAGAAAGGGGCTGGGTGAGGCGAGGGCAGGTTTGGGAGCGCGATGCTGCCGAGCTGCTCGGCTCCCGAGCGACAGAGCAGACGCCTGGGTAGGGCGAGCAGCAAGCTTTATGTGTCAGCACTTCCAGGGGGCTTAATTGGCTTAATTTTTTGATGTAAGTACCTGTTTCCTATTTCTATTTTACACGAAAATATTTTTAAAAATATTTTTAATCTTCCCCCGTTGATTTTCCAGCAGCCTCTGAGACGATTTTGCTTTTAGATATCTTGTGCCGGCACAGGCTGACAGTGATGAAAAGATGAAAACCTGGCAATAGCACAGGGGTTTGCTTACAAATTGACAAAAACGACCCTGCCAATCCCTGGTAATTTCCTGCATCTCCATAACTGACCTCATGCATTCAGCACCATCGGCGCTGATTGGGGCGTTACAACGTGAACGATGAAGAACGTTTATACCAAGAGAGAAAAACAAACAAACAAACCCCACCACAAAAATAATTTGCCTCTCTAATTAATAATTTTATCCTGCTCAGCATACAGGTTTGTTTAATTAGGGAATGAATGTCGATTCAAAGCAGAACGTGTCTGTGCCAGGGCGGGTCGAGGCAGCGCCGAGCGGGGAGGGTGACACCGGCGCGGTGTCACCGCGGCTGCCGGCACTCAGAGGGAATGTCAGCTCCTGTCTACCCTCGTGCCGGCCGATCAATGCTTCATTAGGCCGGATTGTCTTTTGCCCATGCAACCTTGAAAACAGTCCCTTTAATTACCTGTGAGGAAGGGGGGACCCTCCTCCCTGGCGGTGGGGGGGCCAGGGCCACGGGGCCCCTCACCCATCATGCCCGGGAGACGCGGGAGGGAGCGGGGGAAGAAATATGGACGCGTGAGGTGAGAGGGCAGGGTTCAAGTCCAGACTACAGATCTATTGAAGAGGTTGCAGACAGCCAGGCCTCCACTTGACTTTCCCATCAGCCGGCCCCGATTCCTCAGCTGCTTCCTCCGGCTGACGACCCAGCGCGGCGCTAATTACCCCACGCTCGGGGCCTGGTGTGTGCCGCTGCGGGGCCGGGCGGCCCGGGAGGGTCCCTGACCCCCCAGACACGGGGGCCGGGCAGGGGGGCGGCGGGACCCTCCGCAGACCCGGCCTTGCGGGAGAGGGGCTGTACGTGACCATGGCCCCTGCCAGCACTGCGAAGAAAGTGCATAAATAATCTTATTTGTTATGCGTTATTAAAAATTCAGAAAGATTTTAAATTCAAGTGATAATCTGATCATCCTGAGGGATAGGTTTATATTTAATAGCCAGGTGTTCTACCTATTCATTTATGATAGAAAATATTATAATGAAGTAATAAACCTTAGCACAGAAATGTTAATCATAGATACGTGGTCTACAAACCCCTTGAAATCACAGAACCCGTCTGCTGTCCCAAGTTGTCTTTATTGGTAACCTCATGATTTAAGATAATTTGGGTTTTGGGGCCATGCCCGTGAACCTCAGGGCACAGTTGTTAATAATGGAAAGATTATTTGACTGCATTATTCTCCTCCTGCATTTCTTATCTGGTCCACTGTTAAGTTTTTATAATATCGTGTGCTATTTCTTTGTTTGCCATTTTAGAAGAGTGCAGAAAAAAATAATGAAAACTGTTGAGGCTGTTGCAAATCTGATATAAAAGGGTAGAGGAATTGCCAACAAATGAAGAGCTGTAGAGAGGTTCTTGGGCAACAGAGTATTTTCATTTTAATACAAAGCGGGGGTTTGGCTACTCTATGGTGCTGAAAAATGAGATGTCTCCAGCCCTCCCTCTCTCTCCTCAACTACGAACCGTCTCCTTCCAGTCTTTGCATAGAAACCCCACCAAATCCAAGCGGGAGCAGCAGACAGGTGTTTCGCGGTTCTCCTCTGCTGTTCAGAAATGAGTGAACTCATGCAAAGTGTCTCAGTCCCAGTTTGCAGCGTGTGACAGCACCCGTGACCCCGCGCTGCACAGGGCTGAGCACCTCCCGGGATCCCGCACTGACTATCAGACCTCGCTAAATCCCATCGCTCGGAAGTGATCAGGGAGCCGCGCTCTGTATTCCCGGCGAGGGCTTTATCTCACTAAGAGAGCTGTGATGTCACCACATTAGGCTAAAATAACCACTGAACATGAGAACAAGAGAGATGGGGTGGGGGGGAGGTTTGCAGCGGGGGGAGAGGGAGAGAGAGGGAAATAGCAGCATATTACAAGTCCTGCATGTGGATCACACAGCCAGATTGCGAGCAATCCCTGGGCTCAAAGTCTCCTCTTAACAGAAAGGGAGAGGGAGAGAGGGAGCCGGGAGCCAGGCTGCGGTCCCCACCACCAGAGCTCTGGTGCACACACGCGGCCAGGGTGTCACAGGGCGTGAGTGCATTTTTCATTTCTTAGCCTTTATGTCGTCTGCCAGATAAATAGGATTCTGTCTGTATTTACATGTATTTGACTAACCGTGCTGTGTATCTTTTATCCTGTATGTGAGCAGGCATTAACACGTAAACTCACACGCACTTGAATAGATGTAATGTAAATAGTCCTCTAATACATGGGGGAACACATTAAAAATAGCAGGAGCAGCTTTTCTCGTGAACTGCCCACCTGGCAGCCCCCTGTGATATTTCCACCATGCCTAAATGTACGGGAACTGGATGTTACTGGGAGGGAAGGGCTGGAATGGGGTGGGAGAAATGTCTTTTCTGGCATCTCTAATTCATGTTGGCCTTTGCTTCGTGTCACGCCTGAGAATACTGCCTGTGACGATGCCGACGCTGAAAAGCCACCCTTCAAACGGCAATCCCACCTTCACTTGCAGTGCTTTGCAGAGAATGCATCTGCACAGCTTCAGCGTACAGCCACCTGATAAATTAATCCAAACCAATTCTGATGCATTCCGATACAGAAATATCATCTGCGTGCGTGGAATCACTCCATGCGTTTGTGAGCTCTGCCTGTTTGCAGTGTGCATTGCGACTGTACAGCGAGCATGTGGTCTCTGCATCGCGACTGTCCATCACGTATGTGCATACGCATGCAGCACACACGTTACTTGGTAGCTATAGATGTTTAAGAGTATAGTGCGAACGGCTCTGCCTTCACCATGACTCGTTCTAGATGCAAGCTGGTCTGGGAGTTCAAGGACAGCCATTCTAAAAGGATAGGACTAGATCTGGCAGTGGCATTTCAGCCACTAACACAGAAGAGCTTGACTTGCAGCCTCACTTAAGGATTGGGTGGCAGAGTGGGAGAAATTAAGTATCCTTGGAAATGTGGCCTGAGGATGGGAGAAGTTGTCCCAGAAGATAAAGCGATGCTGAAGGTCTTTGATTAGGAGAAGAAGCAGGAGTCCCCCGGCCCTCCCCAGCAGCCGTCCGGGAGCAAAGGGACTCCGGCCCTGCGGGACCGGGGTCCGTCCAGCTGCACGAGATCCACCCTGCAACAGGACTCTCTTCTGCACCCCTTGTTGTTCACACACACACCTTCCTCAAGCAAATGGGATTTTACCCCAGTTCTTCCCTCTAGATTTCCAATGCGGCGCAATTTATGGCCGTGAAGAGGAGTCACCCTAGGAAGGGCCAAAAATGCACTAATTTCAGAATAGAGAAGTACCAAACAGTATTACCAGCTTAAAGTCACAACCCCCCGAATCATGAACAGGGTTTAAGGCTAATGTGGCATTCATATATGACAGACATTTTCACGGGGACAGTAACCATAGAGATACAGGACTGGAGAGTGCAATGATGGAAGAGTTTTCATGTGTCTGGGTAAACCAAAATTATTTAAAGGAATTACCAAGAATTTTGAAAGGAAGGTTCCTAGTGGTCGCTGTCAGGGTGCCAAAATCACAGCTGCCCAGTAGATCAGTGGAGCTGCTCTGCCTGGTGGGTGATGTGTGTTTTGGCCGTTTGTGTGTGAAAATGGGTCTCGGTTGCCATGCGGAGAGCGTGTGCATGTGTCTCTGCACACACGTGTTCGTGTACACACACACACAGCTCCTCCACAGTTCCTCCCACGGAGGAACACAGGCCATGAGTCAGGTTTGGCAATTGTCAGTGTTGCTAAGAAGTGTCTTGCTTGGCCAAGCTTCCTGCCATTAGCAGCCTCATCATTTTCTTGTGTGTATTGGTGGCTGAAGTGGATTTTGAAAGGTTTAGCATAAGAAAGCAGAGAAGCCCAGCCTGTTTACGTGGTGCGTCTCGCTCCTCATGGCAGTGCCTGTGTCTCCCTTTGCCGTGCGGCATCAAACAAGGTCAGTGATTCTGCTTCTGCTGCCGCCGCCTTTTATTGCCTGTGTTATCGAGGACACCTGTAAAAGCTCCTGCTTTTGATATCGTGACCTATGGTGCTGCTCGCGTGCTGCCTTGCGGTTTAGCGTTTTAAAGAAACAGCGAGGGGAAGGGAGAGAGAGCATTTGCCTTAGGTGATGAACAGCGGAGCGGAGCTGGAGGCCGCCGGAGTGGAAGGGGGTGGGAGACGTTCACAGGTTTTATTTTTGTAATAAAATGGGTTTATCGAGTTATTATTTATTCCTGATATTCTATATAATTGCTATGCATGGTAGATTATGTGTATTTTATTCCTTTCCCACTATGTAGTAGTAATTATTTAAAGTAGACATTTTACCCAGGCCCTGCCCGTGCGTGCCCAGAGACACATGGTGACAACACGCGTGTTTCTGGAGACGGGCACACGCTCCACAGCTGCACGGCCCTGCCAGAAGTGCTCTTGGACTCACTTCCCGGCCCCTGGAACACGCTGTGTGCGGGTGTTAATCTCTCCTGGTGACACTGTCTCAGTGGTATTTGCTTACAGTAATACTGGCCTGTTTTCACCTTTGTTCCTGCTCTTGTTTCAGAGGTGCCCTAAGAACCGAGCTCCTCCTCACCCTCCCACATCCCCTAATGTCTCATGTTTTCCTGGAATGACCAGCCTGTCCGTTTGCCCGGTGTGGACGTGTGGCCTGTTGGCAGATGCGGGCGCTGGGCTGTGTGACCGTGCCGCGGCCGGGGCGGCTGCTCTGGCCAAGGCTGAGTTTGGTTCGGTTGGTCCAGGGAAGCTGGGAAGCTAGAGGGACTCTCACAATGAGACAACCTGGAAAATACCCGTATCCTGAGAGCAGCCTGGGCTGGTGTCCCGGGGCGGAGGAGCCGGCGGAGCGCGGGTGTGACGGCACAGCACTGTCTGCAGGCAGGGGCATCCTGCGGGGCTGTAACCTGCGCCCCGCTTCTCACACACCCTCCTTACAGTTTTAAATTTCTCGTTATTGTATTTTTCAGAAGGAAGAAGAAAATCAATCTGAATTATCTTGTTAGAAAATAAGTGGAAATTTTGGTTTGGATTCCAAAATAAATTATTTTGATATCGCAGCCACTAGTATCTGGCTGTTTGGCTAAATCCCATCTTCCAGTTTTTGGTGCTTTTCTGTTCAAATGTCCAACAGACATTCCAGAGGAATTTTAAAATCATATTGGAAACCTTCATGGTAGATTATAAGCAGCAGGAAGTGGATGAGAAGTTTGTGATTAGGGCAAAGAGCTTTACTATTTTTCTGTTATCACTGTTAGTCTGTGTAGTGAGAATAAAGGAAAGCTCATGAGTGTAATTATGCCAGTGACACCCTAAAAAAGCTGCTGTTCAGATTTAATTTTTGTGATTGCTTTTTGTCATAATGTATTGAAGGTAGAAAATGGGGGTTCTGAAAAGATTAGCAAGTCAAGTAAGAGAGGGTTAAGGAGGCCTGTTAATTGGCAGTGATGGGGGCAGATCACTCACCTGTGTGTGCAGCTGGGGCTGCCCCGGCAGGACCTGCTGGCCCCATGGGCAGAGCCGGAGAAGCGTCTGTGCTCAGGACAGTGAGTGCTCTGCTGCGGCTTCTGCTGCATTGGTGGGTGCTGGAGGGACCAGGCTCCTCGTGCCCCGTGGACCCTTCAGCTGCGGCCGTCGGTGGCCCCAAGCTCTGCTTTAAGATACGAGTGGTTTGTGTCACCACAAGTCTGTCTGTGACCGAGGAGATGCTGGATAGTAACATTGGGAGGGAAAATGCAGGAGGGTGTTGTGGTTTCTAGTGCTTTGCCTGAGCAGTTGGAAGGCATCGCAATGCTGTGGGCTGAACAAACAGTTGAGTATCAAGAACAGTTGAATGTAATTTTGAAAAACGGTTGAGGTGACTTCATTTAGGTCATTTGAAGCTATGAGTGCTGAGAGTCTTGGAAAATTAGATCCTTCCTGCTCAGGCAGATCCTGAGTGCATTGTCTTCAATTAAAGTACTTTTATACTCATAAACATCAGATGCACATGTTAGAAGCACCTGAATACAGTCGTCCCTCTTTCTGTTTGAACCTGTAAACCAAGCATAGTTTAATGTGCTGTAGTCTCAAGTGAGCAAACTGATTTCCAGGTTTTTGTGGGGAAATCTGAGACTGAGGTGGTGTCCAAAGATATTTTCTCCAAACAATAAGTACAGATAGTCCTGAGCTGTATCTTTGCTGACAGTGCATCTCTCATGGTTTAATAGCATCAGATCAGTTCAGCCTGGCCAGCTCGATATCCCCGGACAGCGTGTACCGTGCTGCGGGCGTTGATCAGAGGTGGATGGCTGCTCTGGAAAGGCTGATCTCCTGCAGGTCCTCGGGAGCCCCGTTACTGCTCACAAAGGCGAGAGCGGGGCGGCAGCGCTGTGAACACGCACAGAGCCCGCGCGTGGTTGGGGAGCAATGAAACCCCGTGAAATGGTGGATGGGGAAGGAGCTGGCAGGATACACCGCCAGGGAAGCAAAATGGCAGAAATTCATCTAGTTTGCTCTGAGAATAAGCGGGATTATAAAATGTGACAAAATGGTACGGGGAGGATTGCAGGCTGTACTATTTACAGTGTTTCCTCGGAGGGGCATCATGGTAGAGCAGTCAGGTCACAGCCGCAGCTATCAGAGGGGCCTTTATTTCTTAAATATAAGGTTTATATAGCTGGTTAGCTGTGTGGCCTTAATTTATTGTTGTTAGCATTGTTTGTTATTTGCTTACCCTTGCAAGTCAGTTAATCTTCAGACGGCTATTTCTCCTTCTATAATATGGCATAATATTTGTCTGTCTTTATGGAATATCTGAAAACCTGAGAGAAGTGTGATAAATGTTCAGGCTGGTTTTATTTCCTTTGCTGTAGCAAGGGCGGAGGTGCCGGGAAGCGAGGCTGCGCAGGCTGCGGCACACGCTGCCCGAGCCGGGCGGCACGGCCGCCCCAGCGCCGCGGGGCCGGGTGGCCAGAGCCGCGCCAAGGGTGCTCACCTGAGCACACTGCGTGCTGGAGATAACTGCATTGTTAAAGGGATTCTTACTTGTGTTCGCTTGCCATGCCTCAAACTCGCATGGTCAAACTCCCCGGTCAGAACGCTCTAAAATTGCGTGTGGGAGCGTTCAGCGTTTGCTGGAATCTCAACACGTGGTTGTCGTTCCCTCCGCACCCTGCAGAGAGGTGGTGCTGGCGAGAGGTGGCTGGCTCGCGTCTGTCCAGACCTGAACGGGTGTTCTGTGATAGCCAGATCTCAGCTCGAGCATCTAGTTTCAGAGTTTGGGGCTTTTTTGTGTTGTCTTTGCTATTTACAGGCAACAGTCCGTTCTGCTGCTGATCGCAAGGCGTCTCCTCTCTGAGTGGTGAAGTGTCTGAAAATCAGCAAAGTTTCGTCAATGGGATTTTAAATTTTTTTCTTTGTGGAGAGGCAAGAGACGTGGTCAGGAGTGCCTGTCTGGCACCTGGGGCAGAGAGCGACTTTTACTCTACTTGTAAAACCATTATGAAGGATTTTTTGGGGCGGCAAGATCAGATTACTGAAGGTTGTGGTGAGGGCCAGTGTGTTCTCGGGTGTTTGCCTGAGGTCTCTCTAAGTGCCTGGCACAAGCCCGTAAGCCTTGGGACTTTTTTCTCTTTTTCATTTGCTCTTGAGATGCACAATTAACAGTGAATAGTAGTCTCTTGTGCCTTCCTTGTGGTATAAGTCAATGAATTATGGCAAGGAGGAAGAAAAGCATAAAACAAAGGCTCAAGAGAAACTTGGGGCAAGAGCCCAAGTCATTTAAACCGGGAAAGCAGCATCTTTTGTGTATCCCGCCTGCGGGTTTCTGTTCCGAAGTGGCAGTTTCTGCGAGGGGGCAGGAGCAGGACAGTCGCTGTGGGCTGGGGAGGTGTAGCAGCCGTCGAGGTGGGAGCTTGGCCCCTCCTGGCCACGCACCCGTTATTTTTCAGTGCTTCTGTCTAATTAATATAAGGCCTGCTCAGGCACAGCCGCCCTCATTGGATGTGTCACTCGTTAATCATGCGACCCTCCTAGCCTTGGGTAATGACCTTGAAAGAATATATCAGCCCATGATGGCGGGAGTGAGGAATTAAATTGTTTCTCTGAGTGCTTATGGTCATTGCTGACAATTTATATGACACAGCTGCCCTAAGCTGTCCGTGCCGGCCATTGTGCCGCAATCATTTCCCTGCCAGGAAGGGTGGCTGCCCGCACTGCCCATGCTGCCGGCGCTGCCCACGCTGCCAGCGCTGCCCGGCCTGCCCACGCTGCCTGTCCTGCCCACGCTGCCCATGGTCCAGTGTGGTTGGGGCTGCTCCCCGTGTGGTTTGGGGCTGCGCACCCTGCCGATCCCGATCTGGAGCGCTGTCCCGGGCCGCTCTGTGTGGCCGCTCTCCCGGGTGCGCACGCCGTTGCCTTCGTGTTGGGAACGACATTAGTTTGATCTTTGCGGGTATTTTCCAAACTGAGGAGGGTCCCCAGGTTGAGAATCGAGGTCCCTTTCAGGAGGGGTGTTCATAAAGTTTGGAATCTGCAAAATTGGTAGGACAGTTTTAATAGGGATGAGGTTTGGGTAGGATTCGGACACAAACGTATCAAATAACAGTAAGCGTTTATGTGTGCAAAATTAGGCGAGCCCTTTAATAATTATAAGAATCCATGTGATACTTTGTGTTCATGGGAAATTAAGAGGTAAATTTAAAGATATGTTCATGTAAACTCTTATGGGTTAATATCTGTATTTTTATGTTTTTGTATTTTCCTAAGTGTTAAATGTACTTGGGAAGGTATTTATTATTTGCAGATAATGAGTAAATGGCTTTCTTAGTTGTTATATATTGGTATCTGCTTTTAGACTGATGAAATAATTTGTTACAGTTATTCAATCATATTATTTATAGAAAACATGTAGCTGAGGATCTAAACATCAGATTGTTCTGCTATTGCCATATGGACTGCTTTTATCTAAATATAAACAGTTGATAATTATCACTAGAACTATTGGCTAAAATCACAAAATAGACCAAGAACAAATAACAATCTCATTCTTCATTAGCATTTTAAAAATGAAATAGATGTACTTGTTTATGCCGTCAGTAAATTTGGCTCCGTTCTTACAGAACTGCAAATGAACCAGAACATTTGTTTTGTATAATCTATAAAATATTTCATATGCGTATTTGTATGGGGGCTCTCAACCCGCTGTGTCCTGAGCGCACTGGTGGGAGGTTACTGTGTGTGTGACGGGATGGCTGGAGCCTGGCGGCTGCAGCGCCACTGCTGCCCGGGGACACCCCTCCACGGTGACCCTGTGCCCGTGGCCGTGCCCATGGCAATGTGCCTGTGGCTGTGCCCGTGGCAGTGTGCCCGTGGCCGTGCCCAGGGTGCAGCTGTCGAGAACCCTGCAGCACGTTCCTGGTGCGAACTGGGGCAATCGCAGTGACTGGATTTGTGCCCGCAGTTCCTCGCAGTGCTGCTACAGAAATGCTCGGTCCCTCTGCCAGTCCCTGCCTGCCATCACCGCGCTCCTCTGCCTCCAGTTCAGCTGCATGTGCTTTGTTTACTTTATGGAATACACATATATATATCTATATGTGTGTGTGTGTGTGTGTGTATATGTATATTCCAAGTAGCAAGTGATAGGTTGAGAGGAAACAGCCTCAAGTTGTGCCAGGGGAGGTTGAGGTCGGATCTGGGGAACAATTTCTTCCCCAAAGGGCTGTGGGGCATTGGAACAGGCTGCCCAGGGCAGTGCTGGAGTCACCATCCCTGGAGGACTGGACAGACGGACATGAGGTTCTCAGGGACATGGGGCAGTGCCAGGGGTGGGTTATGGTTGGACTCGATGATCTTGAGGGTCTCTTCAAACCAAAATGATTATATACATACGTACATACATATATATATATATATATATTTTTTTTTTTAATATAGTACCAAGGAGGACAAACGAGGCTGTAACAGTTGCTCATTAAACAATGCTCTTGTCAGACCACCTTATTTTTCTTTAATTGTTGGTATACCCCAAGATATTGGTCAATTCAAGACACACAATCTTCCTGTTATGTAGCTGATTTGTACTGCTGCATCAGACTTACTCAAATGTTTCATCATGTGAGCTTGTCCTTTGAGCTGATCTACTAGATACCACATATACTGCTCCATAAGAAGCTGTTCTGAAGCACATCTGTTAGCACATAATTGCTTCTATCTTGAATTCCTTTAGAATGCTTGGCTTTTCACCGTGTCTAGTGACTTATTATTCCTTTATTTTTCAGTTTGTTCGAGTATCTCTGCTCTATGATGGCACCTCAATACGCCGCTAGGTCACAGCAAAGGATGTGCAGGTGTCACCTCAGTATTCTGCATATTGAATACTTTAAGAAAATTACACAAGTCAGCAGCAGCTGCATAAACTTACGTGGAAAATAAAGACAAAAACAGGCAACAAAGCAAAAGTGGACATGTTGACTGGGAGAAAATACTCTCTTCATAGGGACATCTCCTTTTTAATATGTGGTTGAAGCAGAGAAGGGGGGGGTGAGATTCCCTTTGTACTGATGCCAATGATTTATTGCATGGAAAGGGACAGATTAGTTTGTGTTGTTATTGCCATTGCTGGGTTTAAGCTTAGAGTTAAAAAAAATTACACAAGTTTAATATCAGCATTCTAATTATTATTGACATGCTTTTGTTTTGGTTGCATTTTTTTCTTTCTGAAAGCTTAGGAGGTTCCTTGTGAACTCCCTGTCTCAGAGCCAGCCAGAGCACGTGCAGACTCGGGTGTTCATTACGCATTATGCTACACTCTGGTAACATGGTCATGTTCTCCTTCCAGCTCAGCAATGCTTGTTCTCTATCACCTTAGATACCTGCATGTTGTCTTTTAATGTATGTTGTGTATGTCCCTAGCAAACAGGCTCTGTGGCACTTAGAGAAGGCAGAGACCTGCTGGTCACATCGACAGAATTTACGGCCCAAGAATCCTTCCTGATGTGCAGTTCCAGACTGCAGCTGGGGCTGCCCTGAGCACTGGGTGTGCGGTGAGGGTGAAGTTGGAGGTGTGTGGGCTGGACGTGGTGTGGCAGCTCCATGGCAAGGTCGGCTCCACACGTGGGGACGGGCTGGTGGGCTCGTGGGTGTTGCTGGGGTGGTGCTGGGCTGGCTCTGGTCCTCGTCACCCATGCAAGGCCTCCGTCCCTCCCTCCCTCCATCCATCCCTCCCGGTGCCGGGGCTGGAGCCCCGTTGGGAGCAGAGCCCCGCGCTGCCCTCGGCGCAGGGACCCAGCAAGACGTGTCTGTTCCTTATTCAAATTCCGTTTGCGATGGGCTGGGGGAGAGCGAGCGCTGCAGCCCATTCCCCACGCTGCGCTCGCCACGCTGACGTCAGCCTCCTCGTGTGGCAAGGATATTTTAAATTTGTTTATCTTGATGATATCAGGTGGTTTGGTTGCTGGCACTCCATATTAGCATGGCAGAGCAGCAAATATGTATATATGTATTTATATTTAGCATTTTTTTCTGGTATGTTCAGCTGAAAAGGCTTGGCTTGATTAATATTTTCCGCTGTCCGGTAACCATGGCAATGGGGTCAGCAGATATAATACTTAATTTAATCTTCCAACTGCCTCAGTGTGCATCACCAGTGTCCCGAATAATAGAAAGCCTTTTGCTTCTCTCTCCCTTCCTCCCTCCCTCTCTTTCTCCTTCTCTTGCTACATATATTATCATCCTTGCCAGTGGCTCCCTCATATGACCCAAAAGGAATAAACGGAGGGTTTTTTTAATTTGATGTATGTAGCTTAAAAAAAGAAAATGAATAAATTCAGAGCCCCCCTTCTGAGGCAGCCGGAGCGCCAGCCGCCCCCTCCCCGCGCCCGGGCGGCGCTGGCGGCGCGGGCCGCGGTGCCCTCTGCAGCGGGTCCTGTCGCCAGCCCAGCGCTCGCCCGGCGGGGCCGCGGGGCCGGTGCGCTCTTCAGGTGGCTCGCTGTGTTGCTTTGTCTCGTTCGGCCCAGTTCCCCTGTAGCTATTGCATTTTGTGCTTCCAGCTTGATTTTTTTTTTTTTTTCCTCAAATCATAGCTGCCTTTTTTCCACAGAAACACCTTAAAACGGGGTTGGTTTGGGGAAGGAGATGACCTGTATACACGCTCCCAGATAGACTTAGTGATAAGATCAAAAAAAATAAAGCATTTTCTAGCTCCCAGAGGAGTAATTATTCGCACATGGAAATGGCAGCAAGAGGAAGGGACCCTCACAATCTCCAGAACAATTTTTTTAAAAAAATATATTTTAACTCCTCCTGAATTTAATTGAAGAATACTTATGCTTCTTTCTTTTTTTTTTCTTTAATGAGGTATTTGGGAGACAGAATTACTTGGAGTACAGAATGGCTAAATGGGTGAATTTTCCTTTTCCCAAATCCGGGAGAATGAGCTTGTGCATTTGTTCTTTGCCGCCGACCCCGTTTCTCCAGGCAGAGGGACGGAGGGGCCGAGGTCCGGGCAGAGGTTTTGCTCTGACCCTGCTCGCTGCCGCTGTCAGAGCGCGTCGCACACATTGCTCTGACTCGGTTCTCGCCCAGGTGCTGAGTGGTGCCTGGAAGGGCTAAAATTTTGGAAGAACTGAAGTTCATCCCGTCGGCCCAGATCTGAGATGCTGGTTTGTCAAAATATCTGGTCCCAGGCAGTAATTACTGTGCGGACATTAAATTCCTTCCCATTTCCGAAGCACGCCCATGGCTTTGCTTTAAGCACAGTCCCGTGGCTGTGAGAACAGCACCCTGCTGGAAACAGACGGGAGCCTGTCAGTGGCAAAACCCAAGGGTTTCACTAAGAAATGGCCCAAATTGATTTTATTGCTTGTGTACATTAAAAAATACCATTCTCAAACCATTATTTTGTTGGGTAGCACATTACCTTTACCTTTTGTGTATCGCGCATTCTATTGTTCCTCTTCTTGATGATCTTTAGTCCTTTTGCCCCTTGAAAGAAGCCCTGCCTGTGTTTTCTGGGGGACAGAAGGCCTGGAGTGGGAGAAGTGGTGCCCTCTGGGGTGGGGGCAGGACGCCGGGGAGCGCCGGGCACAGTGACACGGGTGCCACCGCGTGTCCGCCCAAACACGAGCGCTGGGGCTGCAGTTGTGAGCAAAGGCTGCAAATGGCATTTGTGCCTGAGACTACAGACGTTCTCGAGGATTCAAACCAGAAAACACGGGCAGCGTTCAGAGCCGTGCGCTGGGAGCGTGAGACTTGCAGGTGCTGCTTTTGGTGTGGATATAAAGGAGCTTTCCCATGGGATGTCCCCACGGTCCCCACCGTCCTCACGGCTGCGGCGCTGGGGGGTCGGCGGCACAGCCCACCCTTGGGGCGGGGGCAGCAGCTTTGCTTGGACATCAGGGTCTCTGAATTACTGAAACGTCTTGTAGTGATGGACTCCGGGCTTGATTGAATAAGGAGATATTAATTTTTGCAGTAACTGCATCTCCATTTCCTTTGTTTCAGAATATCCCATGTATCCCACTTCTGCTTCCATCTTTTTTTCAAACTGCATATGTGTCATTAGCAGAAATACAGATGTCTGCGTAGCCTTCATAAAGAAAATTATTGAAATGGGTCTTTAAATTTGATTTCATGTATTTTGAATATTATAGTTCAATGATTTTTCTTCTTTATATATATATATAGGAAGTATTTTATAAAGTAGCTCTTTGTCCCATAAATCTACTACATAATGTGCCATCAATCCAACTCAGATAAAAAATTACAATTTGAAATATTTTTTTTTAAATGTCTCTAAAATTAACATTTTTGGATTCTAAAAGGTCCTCAATCTTAATGTTATTTCCTGGGGACACTGGTGACAGAGAGCAAATCCCACGTGTGTTGTAGGTACTTTGTGCGCTCACTGGTCAGGAATCCGTCTCTGCACCCCCACAGAGACTTGATGTTAAACCTCTTCGCCCCACGCCCTGAACAACCTTGCATGTTAAATGCATTTTACAACACGTCCTCGTATCTAATCACGTGGCTTTCACTACTAGTGTATAAATATAAGAGCTCTCACTCTCATTCATATTTATGCCATAGCATTAAAATATTACATGCACTAATCTCTGAAAATATGGGAGAAAAATGTGGAAAATAAGTGAGCATTCTTTAAGATTTACAGGATTCCTGCCAATCATTTGCTATTTGATCTAAAAAGAACAACGCAAATGAATATAAGAATAAAAACTAACCCCAAAAGCAATAACAAACATAAGGCATGTTGCGTGTTACGATGCCTGCAAAAAATGCATTTACCATAAACAAATACTGTCAATACCTTCTCTTGAATAAACATCTCCATCCTTCTCTGCCCATGCTCCTTCCTTCTAGTTCAGTCCCAGTCTGGTCCAGCCCGGGCCGTGGGACAGCACCCGCTGACGCCCATGGCAGGGTGACGGTTACCGTACTCTTATCATACGTATGCTGAAGCTTTAAAATTAAAAATTCAAATTAGAAACAAAAGAAAAAAATTGTCTTCCTATTTAAGGAAGATTATTTGAATTAAGAAATAATTGTTCTGCCCTTCCTTTTCCCAACAAAATAACATGTTCTTCTGGCTGCAGTTGTCGGGTGGGATATCTCTGCTAAGAAGAGAAAATGAAATTGTAATTTGAAGATGCCTCGCACAGTGCTGCTAAAACCATTTTTGGCTCCGTGGAAGAGCCCAGGTTGAAGGAGCAGATGATTTGATACATTTGGAAATGTTTTCTTTGCTGCATTTTGGCAACTTGGGTTTGGGTTTTTTTCTGCTGCTTTTTATTGTTTATTTGAAATCATTAAGTCTTGGGTGTTACAAACAAGGGTGTGAAAAGTGTCTCAATTACAGGCAGGTTGCGATGTGGCAGCACCTAGCAGAGCAGGGCGGGTGTCCTGGGTGCAGAGCTGCAATGGCCATGGAGAACGAGGCTGAAAGACACCTTTGGAGATCACTTATTCCATATTTCTGTCTGAGATAGGATCTGTTCTATCAAAGCCACCTCTTGATATACATATAGCACTTTATGATAATAAATAGCAACAATTTTTGCAAAGTTGAAGTTTGCGACAGTTCACAGATTTTACACTTCAGGCAGTGTATTTAAATGACTTAACCAAGTGTAAATGAGAGCATAGCCGGTGTGGATTCATGGGGTTTTGCTGTGTTTGAAGCGGAGGCAGCGGCGTGCCGGGGGCGCAGAGCCAGCCCGCGCAGCACGTCTCGCCCGGTGCAGCGTCGGAACAGGAGCGGAGCCGCCTCTTGTGGACACTCCATTGTTGCGCGTCAGGTCAGGACGCAACAGATCTTTGCCAGGAAAGGCTGTGCCAAGGGATGCTCCCCCTCTGTGACCCTAGCAGATTTGGGATAATAATCCCAAATAACAGGATAATCTCCCAAATCACTGATGATCTCTGAAATTCTTCGCTGCACTGGAGGCAAATGACACAGTAGTGGCACCTCCACTTTTATGAAGATTGTCGTTCCAGTTCTCAGATATAATTTTACAGGGGACAGTTGGGATCCTAAATGAAACAGACTATGTGCTGTAACACGTACTCGTGTGCATTGCCCACACGTGTGTTTTTTCAGCCTGTGACTCCTCCTGTTTGCTCACGCTCCTCCGCACATCTCGCCCATATGGATGGCTGCCCTCTCGCCCACGCTCTGCTCTGTGTGTCCCACCGAGGTGTCACCTCGTCCCCACACACACATGCCATCTGTGGGGCTGGCGATGACAAACCAGGGACGGTCTCGCTCCTGCCGGTTTCCAGCTGACAGTACAGATCCTTTATTCCGTCCGTATCCCATTCCCAGCCGCGTGTGGGTTTTGATGTTGCTCACGTTCCCACGAGCATAGTGTACACGTGTATGTGTGTTCACAATCCACGTGTAAACTTTATTCGTCCCTCACCATGAATTACAGTGAATTGGTACAGTGCATTACTCAGCTGTAAGAGTTAGGGTGAGGTCTTTGAGCTGTGGTGCAATCGGGTCGGTTCCCTCGTTTACGTTCTTTGTACACAAAGGCAGCTCAGAAGGGCCCTGGGAGGGGCCTGGGTTACAGAGTTTGGGGGCTGCAGGTTCATGCTGCGCTCTCCTCTGTCCATACCAAGTGGGAAGGTCAGTGACACTGGGATGAACCGTGGAGAGGAACGGTGCCTTGATTTTGTGGTTGGTGTGAGGGCAGAGGTGAGTGTGTTCCCTTGTTCAGTTGTCCGTGGGCGGGAGCAGCGCTGGGCCTCGCGCTGACGAGCTGCGGGCGCCGCGCGCCAGCGCTGTCTGCTCGCTGCAGCCTGCAGATCCGCAGCTGACGTGTAGCGTCATACCTGGGAATCTTCCAAAAGCTTTATTCTAAATGCTTCCAGACGTGGTGATGTATAATTACAAAACAACCAATTAGCAAATAACAAATCGAGGAAAGAAAACAGTCTTGCACCATGCTTAGAGAAACAGCATTCAAACAAGATGCGATTTGTAATTGATTAAACATTTACTTACAAACACCTTCTGCCTCCGCTTGCCCTCAGCCCCATTCGGGATCCCTGCCGAGAAGGTGGCACATTCCTGAACACCACCTTGCTGTACGTGTTGTACACGTTCCCTGTCTTCTGCATTCTGGTTCGTGAAACCCTTGGCAGTTTTCACACTCGAGTGATGGGAATTAACTCCCTGGTTTTCTGGGGAACACCCACTACAAGGGCTCGGCAGATCTTGCTCTGAAGAGTTCGTGTTCTATTTAGGACTAAATCCAAATATATTAAAGAAAAGCTGTTATTGGACAGGAGAAGCTTATTCGATATTGTTCATTGCTTATTGTTGTCCTCTATTATTTGTACTTCGAACCAGCAACTTTGTTTAACTGTGGCCATTTCCTGCTCTCTTCATTAGTCATAAGTTTGGTTTTTATACCATCTTTTACTTTTTTCTAATTTTTAGTTACACCTTACCTTAGTGTGCGGGTTTTTTGTTGGTAGTTTTGTTTCCTTGGCCTTTTGCTGCATTTAGAATTTGTGGCCTGTGTCTACCGTTTGGACCCACGGAGTATGAATGCAGGAGGGCAGGAGCAGGGCTGCGCACAGGCCTGTGCAGAGGCAGCGGGCCCGGGGGCTGCTGGTGCCCACCCTCTGCTCCTCCGCGCCGTGTTTCCGCCAAGGACGGTACTTCTAAAAGCAGCACTTCTTTTGTATCTGTGTGTTTCTTTTTCCAGCCACATCTCCATTAACAGCGAGAGCCCTTGGAGGCAGCCCCTCCATCCTTCAGACATTTGCTTTACGTAAACCAGCTAGCAAACCGCTCTGTTAGTATTGATGTAGACATTACCACAAATCGCCACTTAGGGACCTGAAAGAATTGACTAACTGGTTTCAGATCCAATACACATAACCTGATCAGACGCAAACTTTAAGTACACTTGCAGCGTGCCAACTGCACCGGCGGGGAAGTGACTCTTCTGCCGGCTATTTAAAGAGGCCCTGAGGGGAAACCATGAAAAAATAAAGATCTGGGGTTAAGACTTTTGCTATAGCGGTTTTAAGATGAAAAGTTAGTCTGAGCGTGAAAAATTAAAGCACTATTTGTGTGCATGTGAGACTTGGTTTATAATAATATTTTTCCCACAAATTTGATAGAATTTGGTGATTCAGGTTTTACAGCCATCACAATGACAGTAGATTCCTGAAGCTGTTGTTCTGAATCTTATTTCTGTTAGAAGGCCTGGATGCTCTCCTGGCATTTGCAGCCACTTTGAAGTGGCTGTTCACACTGCCGGCCTGGAGCAACGGGGCAGAAATAAATCGCACTATGTGTGTTACTCACAATAAGGCGACCCCTGCCCAACAGAAAAAAATCTTATATGTTAATTAGTACTAATGCAATGAGAACTTTTCCTATGGTGGACTCCAGGAGCTAGCGCTCTAGCATTTGGAAGGTCCGCGTGTCATGTTGACGTGTATTACAGTGCTCTCTGTACAAATGCGACATTCTTATGTGTTGCTTTTGCCAGCTGCCCGAACGGGCCGTGGGGAGAGCAGGACGGTGCGAGCCTCAGCGGGGCAGGTTGGATGCACAGAAGGAAATCCAGGAGGTGTAATCACACAGTTTACAGGAAGAAATACAAAGACAAATGCGACCATTTCCTAATTTTCATTGTCAGGGTGTTTTTTTCAAAACTCTTGGGTTTGGCTGGGGTGTTACCTGAACCTAATGGACAGCACCGTCGGTCGGGTCTTGTTGCCACGTCCCAGGGTGCTGGCTCAGCCGCAATCTCACCGGGAGAGCTCGTGGAGAGGGCGAGCTCGGTTCTCAGGGAGTTACAGCCAAAAGCGTTTAATATTTCTGGCATTGACTTGAGGTGTCACAGCTGAGAGCTCCCCTCAAAAAGTTGGCAGATGTGAATTTTTTAGTACAGCATAACAATCAAACAGTGTTCTGCATGCTGGAATTGAGAAATATGGGATGATCAAAGAAAGTGGGAAGAGTGAAAGACAAATTCAAGTCATTAGTGGAAAATGTAGCCTCTTGTGCAGCAAAGTTGGGTGATTCATAGAACAAATCTGTATTTAGTTGCGTGAATCAAAGTTAGGGAGAAAAAACTTAGCTGGCGCTCTGCGTCCTCCTTTGTCCTATGCAAATAAGTACACTAGCTAAGTTTCTTTTTCCTTCCCGATTCCGACCAGGCAGCTCAGAGCAGAGCGGAGGCCGCGTTGTCCGAGCGCACGGCGCTTGGTTCAGGCTCCTGCTTGGGGAATTCACAGCTGATGTTGCTGTCCCATAGTCAGTGTTCCCCAGAACTTAACACCGCTCTGGGAAGCCCAGGAGGGTCCAGCGCCGCACCAGGGACTGTGTTCTTATTACTAAACAGAGAGATATTAACAACACAATGCAGAAATAAAAAAAAAAAAAAGGAACGCAAAGACGGCCGCCTGCTCTTTTCTTCTCGGTATTATTATTTGTGACAAAGCCTTTGGTCCATTTTTCTTCATAATTTGCAGGACTCCTAATGGGAACAGCACCTCCCAATTACCATGGTTGCCAAAGGCTAATTTGGTTACCCTCAGGATCCACAATAGAGAAACTGTGTCGGCCCTTTGTAGATATTTGCATACTATACATACCGGGAATGTAAAACAGCTGCCTGGGCCCTATTCCTCTATCATGGCAATTATGGGTCATTAGCTTTTTCTTTTTTCCCCCCTTTCTCCCTCTTCTTTCCTTGTTCTCATCTTCTGAACTCTGCCAGGCACAGAAGCAGCTGATGTTTGTGCGGGGAGCAGCCGCGCGCCGGGAGGAGCCGCCTTGTCTCATTGAGGGCTTGGGGCTGACAAACGGCCGCCCGAGCGCCGGCCTCCTTTATTCCGCGATTATGCTCTTTCTTCTCGTTTTGTCTTCCTTGGCCTCCTCCCCAGAAGCATTTGCATGCAGGACGCGTGTGCCCGCGCCCGTGCGTGCCCGCGCACGCGTGTGCTTTGTGCTCTCGGCCGCCGTGGGCGAGTCCCGCGATGGCAACAGCCGCGGCACCGGTTGTGAGCGGCAGCACGTGCGTCCCCGTGCCCATTGTGCTCCTGTCAGCGCCGCGCTCCTCGGGGAACCTCCCTGCGCTTCGGAAACTTTTGCGGGCTCCCAGGGGCCCAGAAATTAAAGAAGGGGACAAAAGGGAGCTCTGTCTTAATTCGTTTGGTATTCAATTTGTTAAATGGCCAGAGGCTTTTAATAGTTTATCTCCCTTTTGTTCTGAGCAACATTTACAGTCTCTGTGTAGTTTACAAGGAAGTGATGGTTTTGCATATACATTAATTTTTTTATGAACTGCTAATTTTATTGACAATAAGGATAGATTGAAAGACTCAAAGCTTTTGTGTTGTTTTGTTAAAGCAAATAAGTAAAGCACAAATGTAAATTACATCTCCAGGTTCACATTAGAGGTTTGCAAATAATACTGAGCTAATGGTTATTGCTAAGGAAAATAGCACTGGGATCAATATTCTATACAGTAGAACGCAATACCTCTCTCTCTTTTAATCACCTCATTGCAGAAATGGCATTGAAATTTGAAATCTCATTTTCTCCATTTGTACAAATTGAACATAAATCATTGTGAGTGAGGGGAGGTTTCGGGCAACTTCACTCTTTGTGGGATTGCATTACTAATTAGTGCTGGAGGGAAACGGGGATGTAGACAGGGCTCAACCGGACTCTGCAACTGCACGCAGATGCTTCTGTAAATAAAGACCCAGGGGGAAATAAAGGGTGGTTTTCATCCGTTTCTGCATCAGGGTCTTCTGAGCAAAGAGAGAGCACTGGTGATATTTGTTTCTCACTGCCATTAGAAATGGATAAATAATTAAGAACCAAATGCTGACATCGCTGTTGTTGGTGTTGAGAGCGTACCTGGTGCTGTTCAAACCAACAGATCAGTCTCTAGCGGTTTCCCAAGGAGTTCGCTGTGGGGTGAGTCTCGCTGTGCCCGGACCGGAGTGTCGTGTCCCGTTCTGTGTTCACACTGCTGGGAGGGGGAGGACTGGGTGTTGGTAGCACGTGTGCAGAATTAGGGGTAGGTCTCAAAATAGTGTCGTCTCTGCTGGTTAGGAGAAAAACTCCACCAGTCTCTGCTCTTCCACCAGCTCTCATTTGCTTAAACGATGCTTATCAGGGGAATACCAAAGGAGAAATCTTTGCTGGTGATAACTTTAACCCCTCTTTCCGGTGGGTGAGAGCTGCTGTGCTGTGGGGCTGGCAGCGGGTGCTCCCAGCAGCTCGGCTCATCCAGAATGATCCAGGACATCAAAAACACTCAGATAAAGGTGGTAGCTACTGGGTAAGTGATACGGGCTGAGAGATAGAACAGATTTGGATTAAAAGGTTTTAGATAAACAGGGTTTTATTTGTCTGTGTGGAGAGGATATTACTGTGAGTGTTCTGGAAGAAGGAGTCTGAGTGACTGGGAAAGGTTCACACAGAGTGGGAGGGTTCCAAGCATCACCCCCATGGATAAAGACCATTTTAAATTATTCACTATCAGTCCCAGAGATTTATCACTACACCTATATTTTTCCATCATTTTCGTGCTTTCTAAACCACTACAATAGGAGATAAATAGGTAACTTTATGGGAGAAACTGTTATTAAGGCTCATTATATAAATTTGTTCTTGCCGATTTCAATAGCTAAAGGTGAAGAAAATAAATGAAATACCCTTGAAAGTGAAGAACAAACACTGAGCTGGCAGAGCTTCTAGCAGAGAAGAAATAACTCAAATAATTTTAGAAAGTTGGGGGCAGAAATCTCAGACTCAAACCAAGAGGTGGTTCAAGTCTAGACTAAGGATGAAAAGATCAAAATTATCACAAATGTTGATTTCAGATGTAGTCAGGATGCTATTTAGTCTTAAGGAAAGATAAGGAAAATAAATGGCCGGGAAGTGTGCTTGTCTGGACTGCGTCTGCACTGCCGTGCTCGGCTGGGCCGGGCTGCACGTGTCCGTGTCTGTGACCGTGGCGTGTCCGTGACCGTGGCGTGTCCGTGACCGTGGTGTGTCCATGACCGTGGCGTGTCCGTGACTGCGGCATGTCCATGTCCCTCGACATGGAGCAGAACGCACGGGGTGATGCGGCTGCGCTGCCTCGAACAGGCGCCTGTCAGGAATCACCGACGGCCCAGAGCCCATCACTGGGCTGCTCTCCGTACTGACTTGCTCAGACAGATATTTGCACCTAGCAGCATATAGTGTCATTTGTTCTGCCGTTTTACCCATGTAGCACATAGCAAGAGGTACTTGAAGATAGTAAGAGAGTGAAATGTCAGTAATATATATAGTCAGCATGTCCAGCCATGTGTTTAATTAATGCCATTTGCCTCTGTCACGCTTGGTGCATTGAGAAAACATAAAAATATATAAATTTAAAGGAAAAATAGAGTTTTATTTAAAATCTTACGGGAAAACAGCGCAAGGAGGAAAAGAAATTTGGGGTAAAAATATTCTGCCTAATGTCTTGCTTCGAAATCGATGGACTTTGAGTCTGGGAGTCTGACTGTGAATGCTGTAACATTCTCTTTAACAGTAGTTCTTTAACGAGTAATTATGCAGAGACATTTATTAATTTACTTAGAGATTTGTAATTTTGCACATAGCACAGCTTATTTTGAAAATACAAAAATATCGTGGAAGGTACATGATTTGCTGATATATTAGCAGCCACAGAATCTCGCTGATCTCCCACGGATCCACTGTGGGCAAAAGGCCCGTTGAGGTGGAAGAACAGGTCTGCTCAGGCCCGCTCTGGAGAGCCCGTGGACAAGCTGGTTTGGTTGAACCCAGCCCCTTGTCTCCCGCTGCTCCTGTCAGGGACCGGCCCGGCAGGGAGCCCAGCTGAGCCAGGCCCCGTTGGTGTTATTCTTCTGAGTTTATCATCTCATGTTCTACAATATAAATGTTTATAAATTAAATAAGTTCATAAACAAGTGTGTGCATAAACAATTGATAAATAACTACAGGCTACGTACGCAGATACGTAGCACTAATGTCTGCGAGCCTGGTATAGATGATGCACCAGTATCTCCTGATTCTGCTGGGTGGTTGGAACAGTATTGTGAATTATCTGCTCCCCATATTGATGGGATATTTCTGGAGCATAAAGATAATCATAAAAGTGTCACTTTTTTTTTAGTTGCATTCCTTATGAAGCTCTGCTCAATATTTTATAAGTTGTATTTAGCTTCACTGGTGCCAGTAGAGAGAATTCATTTTGTGAGAAGACTAGACAAATAAGTACTGTATTTTCTGCAGAAGCTCCCAAGGCGTGCGGGCTCCAGGAGTCCTGGCAAAAGCGTGTCTGGAATGCTGGGTGCCTTTGGTACAGACAAATTGTGTAGACGACGAGTACTCACTCATTGAGCAAGAGCTGATGTGCTGATTTCTGTTGGCATGCTCTAGCAACAGCGACGTGTCATGGCCATAAGCTGAGGGTACGTCTGCAAGCCCTTGTAGCTGTGCAGGGCAACTCTACATGCTGTGGATCGCGGTGGTGCGGGCTCTGTGTTCCCAGGAACGGCTGCATTAGGTGTTCTGGTGTCACCGTGTGCCTGTGAGGGCAGCGACCAGGCTTTGGGATGGTGGGCGAGGGGACAAAATGCTTGTCCCTCCTCCTGCCCAGAAGCCAGGTAGAGCACATGTGCCGCAGTGGGGCCTCTCGCCAAGATGTTTCAGAGCAAGGCATCCTGAATAAGCAGAGTTTTTCTCTGGAACAATCAGGGCAAATGATGCTCTGGATAAACAGAACATCTCCTCAGAGTTTGTGCCTGACGACTTTCAGGCCAAAGAGGAGGGCAAGCAGAGGGAGAGGACAGACTGAGGTGGGCCGAGGCCCCTGCCTGACACTCGCCATGCGGGAAAGATGCTCGTGCGAGGTTGTGTGTGTGGCAGCACGTGGGCCAGATACAAATACATCTTCAAGGTGCATCAGCTCCCTGGCGTGGCGCAGGGGGCAGCTGGCAGCGTGTTGCGGTGGCGCCGGGAGGGCCCCGCGCTGTGCCGGGGACACCCCATGTTCTGAAACCGCCTACAGAGAGACGTGCCGCGTCTGCCCCGACCCGCATCATCTCCTGCCCCAAAGAACTTCACGTTTGTGAAGAAAGAGGCGTATACAAACCTACGGAGCCCTGAAGGAGAGAATTATTGTATGAGTAATAATAAGCACTTAAATAGCACTTGACAACTTGATTGATACAAACATTAACAGATTAACTCCTACAGGACCTCGTGATGGATATGTGTTTCCCTGTCTTGCAGTTGGAGAAACTGAGGTGTAGAGGTAGATTAATTTACTTGCTGACCCACAGTGTGTTGCCAGCAAAGGCAAAATTAGAATTATAGACTTCTTAATGACCAATTAGCAAAATTATAAAGCAAAAGAGCAATGTCCGATAGCAGCCTCTAGGATCAGTATGAGAGGACACGGTGTAACCTCGAATCTCATTTCTAAGTAGTAATTTTAGTCAAGGGTTCATAATCATATATAGAGACTAGGATTATTTTTATTATGTACTTTGTCTTGCTTTTATCCAGTCCTCTATTTCATATTTGCAGATTCTGACTTTACAGATATTTATCTATATTGATATGCATGTGTATATGTTTTTAGCAGTACAGCCATAAAATACAGCCATCTATAAACTAACTCAGAAATATGACTCGCTCTGCTTATTGGTACTGCACTTTTTGGTATGTACATTAAATATGTGTCTATTTTACTACCTGGAGAACACAAAATGAGTGAAATCCAGCTATTTGCCTATTACTCTTGACTGAAAAATTGTGTATGTTTACAGTTCAGATAGATGCACAGTGGCTGCTGGGATGCAGTGGAGCAAAGGTGTTATTGATGGGTTGGGATGACTGCGGTACCTACCAGGAGAGGAGCCCTGCGTGACTTACGGGGCTCATCCCAGACTAATGACAATAAATTGTTTGTGTCACACCACATCTCAGTGTATTTCGCGCATGCTACATACTTTACAGGCAAACTATTTCAGAAAGGCGTTAGAGACTTTTTAAGAAATTGTTTGTACCGTTTTTCATAGACTTCTTCAGGTGAAGGCAGACTGCCGGGCACCAGGGCTCTGACTCTATGGAACACAGAAAAGTTGGACAAATATCTTTTTAGAAAACGTTACTTACACAAAGTATCATTTTTTGTATTGTATATAGTAATTTTCAGATCCTATGTATCTTGAGAACTTCCTAGGCATAGAGTGCTTTACTCATTGGAAAGCTGTAAAAACTCAAAATTCTTACTCTGTTTTTAGTGAGTTGCAAAAATCCTTGGTGACCACTATCTCATTGCTAGTGACTGAACACTCTCTCTGCTACACCTCGAACTGTGCTTGGTGGATAATAAATTTTACATTTGAAGAAAAACTCCTCTGTCTGTTTGATTAAAAAAAATCTTCGTTGTTCAAACACAAATGGCAGCTCTTTGCAGAGCACAGGGTTGGGCCGTTCGAGCAAAGCGGGTGAAGAGGAGGCTGCAGGGCAGAGCGCGGCCACTCGCACACCGAACCCTCTGTGACAGGCGGTGCTGCTCAGGACCTGAGTGCTCACATAGAAAACGTCCCCGTAGGCATCAGCAGGTTTGGAAAGGAAGGTTATACGTCAGTTGATGAGAGAAAATCCTAGATTTCTGTGATACTGACCAGTGGCAAATGCATCTGCTGCATTAGTGGTACTCGTTTAGTTTTCAAGACACCATGTTAAAATGTAGTTGTAAGGACTGCACTTCCACGGGGAACGAGAAGGAGGTGGCATTCTTCTAATGTGGGTCTGCATGTCGCTGCAGAACAGAAAGCCCCAGGATCCGTTCTGCTCCCGGCAGTTCCGTGTCCCCTGGTTTGTGGTGGGACGCCCATGCGGTGTCACCTGTTGTGGTGGCTCCTGTCAGCTCTGCGCCCGCACTGGCTGCTGCCAGCAAACCTGGGCACATGTACTCAAAACACGATAGATTATTTAGTTGTAATTTTTAAAAAAAGAGCAAAGAGCAAGAACAGCTGTTGCTGCGTTGCTTTTCCCCTCTCCTGCCCCAGCAGCTCAGTCTGTGGGGCAGGGCGGGGGGCTCGCTGGGGCGCAGAGCCCGGGCAGTGGGGCTGGGGCTGGGGAGGGGCTCCTGGAATCAAGTTTGGGGGCAGGAGCGGGAGAGGGACCTGTGGACAGGGCCCGGCCGGCCCTGGGCCCATCGGGTGCTCGTGCCAAAGCACAGCTGTGACATTAGCAGGCGGCCATTGGAAGCACAATAATAATTCTGCAGATCAAAGCAGCTCTTCTTCAGACAATTACAGTAAAATTGAAGCTCTCCTCCAAGAGAAACGCATGCCCTTGTTGTGGTTTTCCTTTTTTGCCCTCCTTTTCTTTCCTTCTTTCTTTCTTTCTTCCCTCCCCCCCCCCCTCCTTTTTTTATCCTTTATGAGCAAATTGCTTTTTCAGGGCTATAGAAAGAGCCGATTGGAAGCTGAAATCCTCCCTCTCTGCCCAGGGGTGGGATTCCCAGGGTTAGACATGTAACATCTGAAGGGTGATTTTTTTTTAAATTGATATCCAAGAATAAAAGAGAGAATAGTAGGAGAAGCTGATCAGGAATGAATAAAGTCTCCTTTTAAGCTGAAATAACCTTCCCCCCCCTCCCCAATTTTCCCTCCAGAAAAGCTGGACTGTAATTGCTTGCAATCACTCGGCACAAATTGTCTGCGCGTATTTGCTTTTTAATTTTGTATAATCTGGTCCATTTCGCTCTCTCTGCCTTTGAGCTTAACCTCTCTCTTTCTCTCCCTCCTTTTCTCTCTTGCATGCCTTCCCTTTCTCTCTTGCTTTAATTCTTCAATGCTGCTAAAAACGTTATTACTAATTCACAATGATATTTGATGGCTTTTACTAAGGAATAGCACTTAGGAAAAAAAAAAAAAAGACCGAGTGGACATGTGCTGCAACTGGTGAGATTTCATTGTTATCTTTGAAGTGTTTGTTTATTTGTATATTTATTTAGTTTCTGGTTCCTTAGGAGCAGAAAGCTGGTTTAATGTGTATGTAGGACGCGTTCGCCCTGCCCGGGCCGTGGGGCGGCTCCGGGCGCTCTGAACGGCCCCTGTGCCGCGGAGCCCCCGCCTTCCCGCCGTAATTAACACTTCTTCCAGGTGAACTTGGTGCTTAGTCAATAATGTTTCTGGGATTCGATGGCTGGAATTTCAGGTTCTCATTCGGATTTTGCATTGTGGTTTTCTTTGAGCGGCGGCCTGTGGAAGTTAGTCTCTCAAGGTTTAGCTCAATGTTTGACCAAAAGCTTAGCTGATGCTCTGGAACAAATCTTATGTGTTAGAAAATGGTAACAGAGGTCCTGGGAATGAGAAAGTACACAGATAACATCTGTCAGAATAGTTGCTCATCATCAATACTTCATTTAAAGAGGAGTCCATAGAGCTCCAGTGGCACAGCAGCACTGGGAAGAGATCAGAGGGATGGAGACCTGGACCACATCGCAGCCTTTCGGTTTGATGGACCGTCCGCTGCGGCAGCTCGTGCTGAAGGCAAACGTGTTGTCCAGGCCATGTTGTCTGGCCGTGTTGTGTTGTCCGGGCCGTGTTGCCTGGCTCTGTCCCTGCCCTTTGCTGTCCCCAGGCAGTGACGGGCCCATGTCCCCAGCCTCTCTGTTCTCTCTTGGGTCCCGAGGACGTCTCAGCCTGGTCACCATCTCCTCCTCCTGCTGCCACTGCTCGGGCTCCCTGCAGCGTAACGTTGTTCGGGCTCAACACGTGTGCTCTGGCAGCGACTGAGGAGCCCACAAGTTTTACTGGAATTTCGGGGGACATATGTTGTAATGTTTTGTTTTGGAATCCTTGGTTCAGTGTTCAGTTGCTGTGTTTTGGTGGTTTTTTTCTGCCATGTTGTTTGGGGTTTGGTGTTTTGTTTTGTTTCGTTTTGTTTTTTTTCCATTCTGACAATGAAAAAATATTTAAAAAGAACAACAAAAATGCTATTTAAATCTTATCCATTAATACAGCATTATCTATTTTCTCATAACTATGGGTTATTTCTTGCTATTCTCAGAAGCAATTAATTCACCTCACTCAGGTTTTGGTGATAGTTTGTATATTACATTTTTTTTGTTCTGTTATTACTAAAAATGATCTGCATTGTTTTACTTTAAAGGAAACATTAAGGGTTTATTTTCTTTTTAAAGGACTTGTAATGAATAGTACTAATCACGAGCAGAGATGTTTGTGTGAACAAGTCCCCTGGTCTCACGGAACAGCTTTGGCCAGAGCCCCAGGCGCTGGCACCGTGTCACAGGGGGTCCGGAACCCCCGGAACCCCCGTCCGGGCGGTTCTGTGGTGGCTGCAGTGCCGGGGGGAGCTGGTCTGGGGGGGATGCCGGGGATGCTCAGGCTCCCATCTCTCTGGAGATTTCGCCCACAGGTAAATAACTGATTTTTTCACTTGTAATGTCTTAAAAGAAAAAAATAAAAATGAAAGAGCCTCTGGCCGTGTAGAGAAACCTGAAAGGTGTCTGGATTCTGCTCCTCCAGCTGTAGAGGGACCAAGGAGACAGGCACTGGCCTTCGCTTTAAATAAGTAGATTTAAAAAGAAAAGACAGCCTTACCCTAAAAACAAATAGTTGCTGATTCCCAGCAAACAAACCAGTAGGAAAAAAACAGTGCAATTTAAGAAGGAAAATTCCATGTATATTTTTCTTGATGCGTTTAGGTTTGTTTGTAACAGATTTATAATGCTTGTATTATTCAGCTTTTCATTTGAAATTCTAATGAGCCTTTTGAATGGACTGGTGCAGGCTAGGAAGTAAAGAGCATAAAACAGTTCCATTGACTTATGATTTTCTGCTGACTTTTTCATTGTTCTCCCATATCTTCATTCTCTGTCACCAGACCATTCCGGGAATGTCCTCACTTGCCTGTTTGATAGCGCCTCAGAATATAGGAAACCGTATGAATTGCAGATGACTCGGTAATTTATTCAGCTGTGGTCTGTCATCTTTAGGTAACAGGAAAGACAGCTATAAATACACATGGGGAGGGGATTTGTGATTTTATCCAAGATTTCTTTGGATTTCTTCCTGGATCCTGAAGAAGCGTGTTTTCCTCTGACCCGTGGTTGTTTCTCAGCGGCAGAGCCCTGTTCTGGAGGGTTTCCAGCTCAGCCAGAATGCCTGACCAGAGCAACACCCTGTGTGTCTCACATCTCAACAGCGAATGCGCCAGCTTGTGTTGAAACACGTTGATAAGTTCGTGTTGGTCGAGTGTTTTTAGGGACTGACCTGTTTTCCAACGCGCTTTGAGCGGGATGAACAGCGTCTCTTTGGATCACGGTTTGGTGAGGCTGGAGCCCCCGGCCCAGTCTGTTGGTTCCTGGCGAGGGGACGATGCTCAGTCCAAGCCGACTCTCATCAGTCGCGCTGTGAGGTTTTTCATAGCTGTGAATGTTTGGACCTCTTTGTTCCTCTGAGCTGTCTCTTCACAATAGATATTTCAGGGTCTTTCAACCAGTTAGGAAAGTTCATTATATTTTTAATACAATGTAAAAAAAATTAAAATAATGATTTGATATACAGGCATTGATGAAAGATGTATTTTTAAAGTAGTAAATTAAAATCTCATTAATATTTCAGTGAGAATATTTTGTGCTTATCTGTTTCATCTCTATTTTTGACCTATGGCTTGGAGTTCACAGCATGAAGGAGATGGTGAAATCTGTTCACCATAAAATGTTAATTATAAGTAAATTACAGCACAAACGTTCAATCAGCCACATTAATTCTACATAAAGTGAATTATTGTAGCAGAAAATTTTAAAATGTGACTGAATTTTATAATCTGCATCCTCCATTTTCTACCTTTGCTCTTATTGCTGTGCTGTTCCCCAGCATGGCTGAGCTCACAGTGCACTGATGGTAAGTGCTTTCTGCTTAGGTTATGGAAGAGCACGGTTTGATCCGTTTGTTTGCAGCCTTCTAAATGGCTCTTAAACACAGCAAATGTTCTTTGCCCGATGAGCAGAGGCAATGCCGCGGGAGGTGCGGAGCTGTGAGCGGAGTGCGGGCCCCCCGGGGACAGGGCCGCGCGGGCCGCGCCTGGGTGGGTGTTGTGGCACGGGCATTGCCGGGACGCTGCATTTGCTGCTGCCCTGTATTTCTGTTGACAAGCGAAAGGCACAGCTGAATCCGTGTGCTTTGAAAACGTAGGGGAAGGTCTCGCTGGCATCCCGACCCCAGAGGAGGAAGGCTTCGTTTTAATGCCAAACCGGTACAGAATGTAGCTTCTTCTGTAGATCCAAATGTTGCGTCGCATTATAAAATTATTTCTGCCAAGATGCAAAGTGCAAGAATTGCTTCATGTGCTCACTACGGCTTGTGTGGGGTGTGTCCTGAGACCAGCCGGACCTTGGTCTCCCCCCAGGAAAAGAAAAGTCACCTTGGAATAGTCTTATTGTGGTGTTTCAGGTAGAAGACCCACGTGGTGAAAACATGTGTTTTACATTTTACTTATAACAGTGTGGACTTTCTGGGAAAGTAAGAAAGAAAATGGAACGTTTATTGTGCAGGTGCTCCAGGTTTAGAGACTCTGGATATTGCTCCAGCCCTGCTCTGTTTAGTGAAGTGTTGTGGAGTCAGTCAGTTGGGCAGCACTGCAAATTGCCATCATGGCTCTAACATGCTGCAAAGCATCACCTGTAAGGATGGTTTTGAATTTGACTTTTTCTTAAACCCTTGTATGATGACAGCTAGGTGATTTTATTTATTTATTAATATAGGATACTGAAATGGTGACCTGGCACATTCCTACTGTTCTCCTTACTTTGGAGAAAAGCTCTCGAGCTCACGTCTAAAGAAAAAGTCTGAAGAGTCTTGTGTGGCACAGCTCAAAAATAGGTATCGGCAGCAGAGATTCGATGTACTCTCACACAGGTTTGTAGAGAGCTCTTATTCACTAGAAGATCGCCTGTTTTCATCTCCTGAGTGGTTTGTAGACTAAGGGCTTCCTAGTTGTTCGGTTACGAATCTGCTCAGATCAGTGCATAAAGCTGAATAATTTTGTGTGACACATGGTCTTTCCTGAAACAACTGCTCTTTGGTGTCAAGATCTTCTAATCTGATAACTTGGTATAATTTTTCTGTGATGTAAGTCAAACATTAATTTTCCATCTCAATGAAATCACTGCTCCCCCGGCTGGTCCATCAAACCCATCAGTGCCTGCTGGGTATCCTGGTGCTTTCTGAGTCCGGCTGCACTTTTGTTACTCGAACTCTGGTTTTGCCGTTGATAGGAACGTTGCATTTGTGTGTTGTTGTGAGTGGATACTTGGTGGTGCTTTGATCTGTCCCCTCCACGCTCGCAGCCCACACGGCCAGGCCGATGCCCCGCCGATGGCACGCCGGTTCCTGCAGATGCCACCAAATGTGGCATGTCAGCCATCATGCCTCCACGTATCTGAGTCATTTACCACCAACATGAAATGTGGGCTCCAGAAAACGTGTGCGTGAGTCACTGAGATTTGAGCCGCTAAATGCCGCAAATGTTTGTGAGAGAAATCTCTCAACATGTATTGGGAAATGAAGGTCTCTTCTGTGGCAAGATCTGATAGGAAAGTTAAAGAAATCCAGAAATCTGAACAAAATAATCTGTGAAAAGGGAATTCTTATCAGAAATTTTGTGTATATGTACAAAATATGTAAAACTATCAGTGCGGTACGTGCATTTCTGACTGGTGGATCTGACAACCACGACACCCGGTTGCCCGTGGCTGTGCTGCCAGCGCCCGAGCGCACTGCACGTGTCCGGGTTTGTTGGGGGACCTGTGTCCTGTGCCTTCACCCCTCGAAATGCAGTTCTCACCACTGTGTCTGCTTTCTTGTCCCCGTTCCACTAGGCTGCATGGGAATGAGAAACTTGTGTCTGATACAGATGCCAAGAGCTACAATGGCTCTTTGAGCTGCCTCAGTCCCCAAGCAGTTGCTGCGTGTTTGTGTGCGGAGCTCTGCTGACCCACCACACCGGGTCAGGTCGGTGTGTGTTTGTGTGCGGAGCTCTGCTGACTGACCACACCGGGTCAGGTCGGTGTGTGGTTGTGTGCGGAGCTCTGCTGACTGACCACACCGGGTCAGGTCGGTGTGTGTTTGTGTGCGGAGCTCTGCTGACTGACCACACCGGGTCAGGTCGGTGTGTGGTTGTGTGCGGAGCTCTGCTGACTGACCACACCGGGTCAGGTCGGTGTGTGGTTGTGTGCAGAGCTCTGCTGACTGACCACACCGGGTCAGGTCGGTGTGTGGTTGTGTGCGGAGCTCTGCTGACCAGCCACACCGGGTCAGGTCGGTGTGTGGTTGTGTGCGGAGCTCTGCTGACCGGCCACACCGGGTCAGGTCGGTGTGTGGTTGTGTGCGGAGCCCTGCTGACCGGCCACACCGGGTCAGGTCGGTGTGTGGTTGTGTGCGGAGCTCTGCTGACTGACCACACCGGGTCAGGTCGGTGTGTGTTTGTGTGCGGAGCTCTGCTGACTGACCACACCGGGTCAGGTCGGTGTGTGGTTGTGTGCGGAGCTCTGCTGACTGACCACACCGGGTCAGGTCGGTGTGTGGTTGTGTGCGGAGCTCTGCTGACTGACCACACCGGGTCAGGTCGGTGTGTGGTTGTGTGCGGAGCTCTGCTGACCGGCCACACCGGGTCAGGTCGGTGTGTGGTTGTGTGCGGAGCCCTGCTGACCGGCCACACCGGGTCAGGTCGGTGTGTGGTTGTGTGCGGAGCTCTGCTGACTGACCACACCGGGTCAGGTCGGTGTGTGGTTGTGTGCGGAGCTCTGCTGACCCACCACACCGGGTCAGGTCGGTGTGTGGTTGTGTGCGGAGCTCTGCTGACTGACCACACCGGGTCAGGTCGGTGTGTGGTTGTGTGCGGAGCTCTGCTGACTGACCACACCGGGTCAGGTCGGTGTGTGGTTGTGTGCGGAGCTCTGCTGACTGACCACACCGGGTCAGGTCGGTGTGTGGTTGTGTGCGGAGCTCTGCTGACTGACCACACCGGGTCAGGTCGGTGTGTGGTTGTGTGCGGAGCTCTGCTGACCGGCCACACCGGGTCAATCGCACCTGCTGGACACACCATCCCCTTCGTTTGGTGCACAGAATTACCAAAGGACACACAGCTCCCCGTGTTCAGGCTGGAATAGGTGCGTGTGAGTGGATGATGCACAAGAGACACAGCAAGTATTGATGTAACCATTGAACAGGTTTGGTTAAAGACAGGGTGGGAAAAATCAATTACCACAGAGCCCTGAGAGATCACACGTGGATTGGACCTGAGCTGGCAGACTTACTCGAGGTGTCTGAGATGTGCTTGATGTTTAGTCATTTAGAGGCACTCTATTATGAGGAGATGGAGCTCAAACACAAAGACTTCTCCTAGTTGCATTCACCTTTCATGGTTTTTGTCAGGGCACAGCATATATAACTGATTTTCATTTAATAATTTTCATTTGAAATCAAGGGTTTTGTTAGGTTTCAATCAGCTGCCTTCATCAGCTAATAATAAACATTTATTTGTCTCTTCTTTCCTATTCTCATCTCCCATGCAGTGAGTTGCTGCGGGGGTAGATCACACACCAGGCATAGAGATGGATCCCAGTGCAGTCGCACGGTACCTGGGCAAGGTGTCATCTTAAAGACACGTTCATTGGGATGGCAAAGAATGAGATGTGATCAGTAAAGCCCCTCAGAATGGAAAAGCACAGAGGAGAAGTGCGAGGCACGATGGATGCTGAGAGCCCTTGTTTTCCAGTAAGCAGCGTGATTGGCAGCAGCAATAAACACTAGCGGGAAGCTTGTGTATCAATCTAATTGTATAATTGCAGGTTGCTTTCTGCCTGGTTTGATGTGCAGATTGTAGTAATGTGTAGTGTCTCTTTGGTAATTCGCTATTAAATCCAACACTAGGAAGTAGTTCAGTTGCTTCCTGTACCGACACCTGATGTTTGCGTTCATTTGCCCACAGTCACTGCCAGCGGAAGCCCTGCCTGGCTCCTCCTTCTCTTCATCGTATTTTTGCTGATATGGTGTTCAAAGTTTTTTCAGCTAATTGCAGAATGTGAGTTGTAGGTAAAGGTCAAAATGTGATAACTCATTACACAGTGTTGTAGAAGTGACTGCCAAGAGCTGAGAGTGATGTTTAATTATTCCCTCTGAACTTGTACAAAATATTAGTTTCTATATATTGTGATCAGTACACTGAAAACACAGCCAGCCTGAACCTCTGCGCTGCCGCTCTGCGGAGCTCCCGGGTCACCGGGCAGGAGTGGAAGAACGGTGTGCAATGGAACGCAGGAAAAATTCCTTAGGGTGCGGAAAATGCCCAATATTGTCTTTGAGGATGGGTATGGAACAAAGCTGCAAAGGGAGGAAGCTCCTCCTTACTGGGAGAACAGGAGGAAGCTCAAACCCTGTAGGGTCAAATGTCCATCTAGCCCGTTACACTTTCTTAATAGCTTCGCAATATCTAATGTTCTTGCTTCTCTTACAATTAATCAGCTGTTTTTCCTGTGCAAATATCTCTGCCCCTATTCCTCAGTGACAAATGGATCCCTGCCTGACAATGTTACAATTCCAAACCAGAAGTTCTTAAGCTTTATCCTGCAGCACTAAGGCCCGTTACTGAACGACAAAGATTTACTTTTCTCATTGCTTGAAGGATTTTCCTGAGTGTTTTGCTTCCTCTGTGCCAGGCACTTACTACATGACTCTGTTTGCATCCTTTTCTGTCTCTTTCTTCCTTGTGGTGAGCAAACCACTTATAAAAAAAAAGAAAATTAAGGCAAAGGCATGAGGCATTAGTTGATGTGACCTGCAGAAACTCAGATACCATGGTGGTGGACAGAGTTTGAATTAAATAGAGTGGAATAGGAGAGGATGTATTTTGCATGTTGTTGAACAGGAATAGGAATTAAATACAAGATTCTGCATGCTTGGATTGCAAAAGTGTATGGTATAATATTATAGAAAATGGCTGTCCTTTAAGATCTCATAAAGTATTACAAACCAACATGAGTATTTTTGAGCCATTCTGAAGGAATTAATGGTGAATTATAATATTTTTCTAGAACTGACTAGATGTGTTAAAGTTCTGGATCTTTTCTTTCAATTTGTATCCATTTTTAGATCCATTTTGATAAAATGCCAGCGACTTCCTGTACTTTGTTTCTTGATTCCATACTTTTATTTTAGAGATTATAGTCTCACCCAGCCATAGCACAGTCTATTAAATAACTGCAAATGAATAGATAATTTAAAGGGGAAAAAATCATGTTCTGAGTTCTTTACTTGGGAATGTAAGAAGACGGAAAACCTCTTTCCCCTATGTTTCATCACCTACATGGGGAAAATGGTAGCTGGGTCATTATTTTTGCCCTCGTGTCTGCAGCAATGTTGATATGCTGATGATATGGTTGTTTGGTTGGTTGTTTTCTTGTGTTGAATATTCTTAGTGGACTAACAGGTAGACAGAAATGCAACACAGAGGATATTTTCCTGCACACAGGTAGCTGGAAGCTACTGACAGTGGGTGCTGGCAGCGCTGTGAGGGTTTGGTGAGCACTGGTGGGATGTGCTGCCCCGACCCAACGCGATCCCGAGCCGTGGGCCGGTGCCCACAACGCACACGCGTCCCGGTGCAGCGCGGAGCGCGGCCTCACACGCACACCCCGCACAGCCCCCGGACCTCACCCCGAGCTCCAGGGCTTGTGCTCACGCTAAAGGTCACTGAGCTCAGAAGGATCAAGGGGATGTCAGCGAGGAGGGCCGGCTCGCGTTCAGACCTCCCATCAGCGTTAGCCACTCATTAGTCCTCACCGAACGCCTGAAAATAACGTGCAGAATGGCAGCTCAGTCAACAGCAATGAAAGATGTTTATTGCATCTGGATTACCCTGAAATGCCTCCTGCTGGCTGGGGCCAGCGAGTGGCATTATCCAGAGGGGAGAGCCCTGTCTCGTGTCCCCACGGGCGGCTGTGTCCTCACTTGTGCAAACACAAACCGTTCTTGGCAAGTGGCAGTTTAATTAAGAGGCTGTGGCACAGGCCAGGCTGGCAGGAGTGGCTGTGAGGGGCCCTGGTGAGCGCGTTCGGCACAGGCTGGGTTGCTGGGACTGTCATCAGGCGGCTGCCGCGCTTCGTACAGCCTCGCGCACCTGCGTTTTTAATACACTTGCACGTTGTCTACCTGGGATATGCAAATAGTATTCAAATTAGAGCTTGGTGTTCAGACTGTCAGCACATACCCCACAGCTTCCCTCGAGCAAGTGACTAATGGGAACATGTGTTCCTTCTATTTTTATAAAGCAGGGGGAATAAGGGGAAGGCGGCCTGAGCCACGGGGATGCCAACGCGGCCTCTTCCCGAGGTGTCAGTGCCGCAGCCCGTGGGCAGCCGTGGCGGTTGGGCCACAGCCGGGCAGGCTGCTCTGTGGGGCCGGAGCGGGTCGGGGCCGGCGCTGTTGGCAATTGTGGAGGCTGCGCTGGGGCGAGGGACGTGCCCAGGGCCCCTGGCCGTGGGTGCTGGGGCGGCCTCGGCCATGGAGCTCAGACAAGCCGCGCAGTGCACGCAGACCGAACTCTGGTGATAGCGCAGACCATTTTCTTTCTTTTTTCCCAGTCCATTTTGTTCACAATTATACACATCACTATATTTGTTAATGTTCCTATGGCAACAGCTATAACTGCTTACATAGAAATGTAATGTCAGGAAACTACTCAGTGCTCCTGTGGATGACTTAATGTGATTTCGCCCGCTGGTGCAGGAGCAATCAGCAGCGGCTGGTCCCGGGCTCTGGCTCCCGCTCTGTGCTGGGA
The DNA here is from genome assembly GCF_964273445.1 of Streptopelia decaocto. NCBI lineage: Eukaryota > Metazoa > Chordata > Aves > Columbiformes > Columbidae > Streptopelia > Streptopelia decaocto. Next base: position 5,415,097 of record NC_138666.1, on the reverse strand, counting down.
TGGAACCCGCCTGGCTGGTGCATCCAGGCCTTCCCACCACCTTGGACTGTTGGCTCTTGCTTCTCAACCCACGTCCTTTTCAGAGCAGGACGTTGCCTGCTATTGATTCCGGAAGTTGTTTAGCAATAAAAATTAAAATAATAGCATGCAATTAACACACATCTACCATTCTCAGAGGACTGTAAACCAAATGCTGAAGCTCAGATATTGCTGAGACAGCTGAAGCTCCTGGGTGCTCTCTAGGCCTCCTCCAGCCACATACAGTGCGTACTCGAGGTAGGGATGATGATGTGTCTTGCAGAAGCTGTTGTTCCTTGCGAAGCGTGGGTGTCGGGGGCTGCTCTGCGGATCTGTCCCTGCGCTGCGGGTGTCCTGCGGCCCCGCTCACCAGCCTGGCCTGGGCAGCGCGCAGGGCTGGGGTCCCATGGAAAAATAATGTCATAAAGTGATAAGAGATGCTGTCTTAATGCATGTGCAACAAGGGGACTTAATATTTTTTCCTTGCTTTACAATATGAACAATGTTATTTTAATAATTATTTTTCTCTATGGGTTTTCATAGCTTTTTAGAAACATAAACAAAAAAAATGAGGAATTTCTTAATACATATTCTAACAGACAGAGGGGGAACCTTTAACTTCTGCTTGCACTAGCAGAACACGTGACACAAGCAGTGAGTGATCACCCACTTTATGGGCCAGCCACGAGCCAATAGACACATTGCTCTGCTGGACCTCTCTGCAGTTCCTGACAGCAGAAGAAGACTAAGTCTTGGGAATTTTGGCTGGCCAAGGATTTTTTGGGAGAGAGACAGTAGGAGGGCTGAATCGACTTTGCCCTTGTCCTGGCTGGATGAAGTCATGATCGTTTCCAGCCCTCAGCCTTGGATGGTTTAGAAGAATTTCCATTTTCCATTGGCTCTTATGCATCCAAATGGATTGTTAATGGTATTCTGAAGAATGATTTTTAACATATTAAAAATCAATTCATCTGCAGTATTGGACTTTTGTCTTCACAATCACCCCCCCAATATAATTTAATTCTGTCTGTTGTTACACTCTAATTAAAACTGGCAAGCACATTAGCCAAGAAGATCACTTTTAAAGAGAGGAAACAAACTTTGTGTGTTAGACTGAAAAATGCACAGATGAGTGTGTGTGGGACAAAGGGGGTGAGAGGGGCAGTCAGCCCAGTGTGCAAGAGGAACTTTCCTTGCCAGGCCGCAGCTCTGGGGAAGTGACGGTTCCTTGGTATCGACTTGATTATCTCTTTACATGACTCAAGCAAATCAAAATCTTGCTCTGATACCGAGTGAATCAGAATCCGTGTTTTCCAAGTACTTTTAGCTCTGGAGAGCTGTCATCAGGGCTGCTCCGGGGCCGTGGTGTCATGGAGCGTTCCACTGCCGCTCTGCAAACAGCGCTGTGGTTTCAATACTCATTTTGGGTGTTCTGCTTTCAAATCGAGATGTTTCCAAAGTGGGGTGCTCTCCTCACCTCTCCCTGAGACACTGATCTCCAAGTCCTTGGAAATGTGTCACTTTTCTCACCCTCCTCTTCTGTCCCTCCGCTGGCACTGGCAGCCTCACTGTCCCTGCAGAGGACAGGAGCTGGCCGGCCTCGCTTGCCAGCTCCACGCACGACCGAGGTGTTTCCTTCTGCTTTTAATAAGATTGTCAGCACTCCTTTCTGCTCTGAATGAGTAGAGGAGTGTGATTTAAGCAGCCAGAATAGGAAGCTCACTCTTCTTAATTAGCACTAATGCAGTGAAGGTTGTTTTCTGGCCCCGGCAGAGGGGAACAGTAATTAATATGGCAGGGAGAGAGCAGAGAGACAGGCGGGGAGTTCAAGGCCAGCACGTGTGTGTGCGACCCTGGGGCAGGGGCAGCGGGTGTCCCTCGGCCATGGGGTACAAACCCGTCCCCACGGGATGGCCAAGGTGCTGCCGTGGCCCCGGCCTCCCTGCCCAGCTCTGCGGCTCCAGCGCCGGCCATGCCCTGCCTCGCTGTCACTGGCCTTTCCGAACCCAATTTAGGTGCTTTTGTGTTCCAACAAACAGCTTCCATTGCACCCTCTTGGGCCTTGTGGCACAGGTGAGCCTGGGGGAGCAGCACGTCCACCTGCCCCGGGCAGCTCCCGTCTGCTCTGGGCAGCGTACAGCCCGGCGAGCGCAGCAGAACCTCTGGGGCTCATCGACCGGTGCTGCAAACACGTTGGCCTGTGTGTTATTCTGGCCCCGTGCTGAGCTGTAGCTCAGTGGATTAGCAGAGTTAAGAGAGTAGCTGAGGTAAGGGAGATGTGAGCAAGGACATGGTGTTTGCGGATGGAGTTATGATGGAGAGAAGGCAATAACACAAAGAAATATCTCTAATAGTTGCATTCATATTCCTTTTGTGACTGCTTCGGTGGTCCTGCGCTTTGATGTTGATAGGGGCTGTGTTTTTTTGGGACTGCGGTGCTGGGCCTGGAAGGTGCTGTGCTAGTTCTCTATCTTGATGTAATAAGATGTTTCTTTGGGAATGTTTATGCCTTGGTGATCTTCTTGGCATGTTGTGTACCCACCAACTTCTACCACGTATCCAAATCATAAGCGTTCAAAGCAAGTGTATGTCCATTAGGCACGTGAAGAGGTCAGCGGTGACCTCCCTGACATGCATATTCAGAACAGAGGCTGAAATAGGGTGAACTGAAGCAGCCAGCTGGCGGGCAGGCTTGTGCCATTTGTCGTGTCCCTGCTCTTCCCCCGGCACAGCTGCCCGGGGCGGGCGGCGCTGCGGCCGCGGTCGGGCCGGCCTGCGCTGGCCGCAGCCGTGCGGGGTGCCCGCCGTTGCACTCGCAGAGATGAAGAAGGTTTACTGGATTTGAAGTTCCTGATTCTGTTGGAAAGTAGGAACCGAGTGATGCCCAGTAAAGGCAGTCTGGAGTTAGTTGTGCACTTTGTAAAGACATTGAGACTTGTCATTTTAGCTGGGAGAGAAGTCAACCAAACCCCTAAAATGAGATTTCCCTGGGTCCCTGGAAGCCAGATAAACCAGATAAATGTAAGCACTACAGGATTTACTCCTTAAATGTTCTAATAAAAATGGTTTAGCTGAGGAATTGACTTCCTCAATTAAATGACCTTGAAATCACCTTTTGAAAAGCCAGGCAGTATTTAAAATGTTGAAGAAAAAGCAGGGAGTGGAGTGGACAAGGCTTCTACATACCTGGAGCAGCATTGCTGAAAAGCAACTGGGGAAACTCTTTCAGGGAAGTGTTCTCCTAGACAATGCACTTTTCAGTATTTAATGACTGGAGGAAACTCTGTTTGTAACAGCAAGAACTCAAGTGCAGGTCCTGGGGTGTTTTCAGGACAGGGCCCGGGAGTGGGACCACGCGGTGCGGCCGGGTCAGAGCCGCAGCGCTGCGGGCTGGTCCCGGAGCTGCTCCCCGGCGCATCCCTCCTCTCTCCCCACGGCATTAACCCTGAGGGAATAAAGCACATGTTTACTTTTTGAATAAGAATAACCCGTGTAAGTGTCCACCTTGGACAGAAGCACCATTCTCTCTGCAGTAAGCAGCAGCACTAGCTCATGTGTGACCCTTCCTGTGTGGGTTCGTTCTGGATTTAGGGTGTTCTCTGGATAGACTGAAGGGGATTTGTCTGCATCTCTGGGAGCTGCAGTCTCGGTGAGGAGATGTGAAGGTGCACACGAGCGTTCTCCCCTGGGGGAGCAGGAGGCACCTCCGCTGTGCCCAGACACCCCCGCCCGGGGCTGCGGGGGCGGCAGAAACGGCCCCGACTGTCCGTCAGGGACCCAGCGGAGACCGGAGACTCGTGTCACCTCAGACTGGAGTTGAAGTCAGGTCAGAAAGGTGAAAAGACAATATTTTATCCATTAAGAAACCCAAGGCATTTGGATTTGTGCCAGAGCAGCAAATGCTAAATCATCATGTCCCAACTGGGGGATTTATGGCAGAGTTACAAAGATGATAATTTATTTAAGCTCTTGTGCTTAGAAATTTTTTTTCCCTTTTGATTCCTATTAGCATGGAACATTTTACACTTTTTAATGGGTATCACAGTGAAAGAGGGAACATTTGCAAAGACTTGTTATCCAGAATACATATGTTATTTATACATCCTGTTCTCCAGGCTTCCAGAAATGTACACATTTAAAGATAGAGGCAGCATCTTATATTTTATTAATCATATGTCTATATGAAAACTGTCAATATCTTATGTTTGTAAATACAAGTAGCAGTTTCAGATCTCTTTCAAAATAAAGCATGTCAAAACACCGAATTGCTGTACAAAAGTGGCGTGAGGGACAGGTCACGCTGTGGGAACCAGAGATGCTTTCCAGCATCATTAACGGCTCATCTGTGCATGCTGGGTAGAAGCTGTTCCCCGCTCCAGTCAATCTTCCACTCTTACCACAGATACGTTTTTTAATGAAAAATGTTTACAGTACCATTTCATTAGCTAAATTAATGGTATGTGTATGTGCTGGCTTGTGCTTAGCAGTTTGCTAGGATGAGTTTGTGTTAGAATGATGCTCATAAGCAAAACAGTGAAGTAGCAAGGGGAGCTGAGCAAAACGATACAGCAGCTGTGACAAATCTGGGCTTTTAGTTGTGGCTTAAGTTCCGTTCTGTTGTCCAACACAGCCAGAACGCAGGTGGGAGTGGTGAGCGGGGCTGTCCCGCTCCTCGGCCGCTTGCTGTTTGCCACCCAAAGCTGAGGACAGGATTTGGGGACTGGCAGGCTGGCTTGGTGTTTGGTTTTTTCCCCTCTGTTTTCGGACAGCTGAACCCCGCTGTGGACTCGGTGTCGCGGCCCTTCCCCTGTCACCTGCTGCAGGGTCAGCCGCTCTCTGCTTCTCCTTCTGATGGTTCTCGCCAACAATAGACTCGTGTTCCCCCGATCTGTTCCAGCCTGACACGGTTTAATGCAGCAGAGCCTACGGGGGCTTGAAAAGAGCAAGCAGCCCCCCCCCACCCCCCCTTTTTTTTTTGTTGGCCGAGGCCAAATTCCTTCACCCAGGCAGAAAGATCACCGGCGCTTACTGGCTTTTACTTTTCGAGAGAGCATTTTCCATCGCCCGTTGCTTTCCTGTGGAGTGAGTCTCCCACTCCATTCAGAGAAGGGTGCATTTTGCGCATCTGCCTTTTGTTTTGCCTAAGCCTCTGGGACTCGTAGAAGGGGGAGGAATTGATAAAAGCAAAGCATTTTGCCATAAAAAGAAACTAAGAGGGCAATGGAAGGCCATTTGTGTAATTCCCCAGGCTGTGTCTCTTTGAAAGTGAAGGTCTGGTAGAGTCTGCATAACCTGCTGACTTTGGATCTTCCTTTATACTTTAGCATGTGCAATATGTTCTTGTATATGAATTAAAGATTAAAGGCAACTTAACCTGTATTTTTCTTTTTTTTGCAACATACTTTGGTAGTGAAATGGTGAAGCGGCATTTCTGATCAAAACAGGGGGCGGGGGGGAGCGTGTAGAGAAAACACCCGACAGTTTACACACCTCCCAGATCAGAGCTGCCACCTCACCATGTCTGTATGGTGGGAAAAGGCCTCGCAGGCCTAAAATAATTATTAGCATTTATACAGGGCTCCTTTTCTCCTGGCTCTCACGCTGGTTTGTGATTCCCGGCGGTTTGCACGTGGGCGATGGCACCGGCAGAGCAGGGACGCGAGCTGTGAGCCGTGCGGCTGCGGTTCCGCCAGGGGACAGCTCAGGCGCGCTTGGCACCTCCATCCATCAGCACGTTTTGCATGAAATATCCGTGTTTGGGAGTGGCTGCCCTCTTCTGCCACTTGCACAGACAAGAAAGGAAAGTAGAGGCACCTTTCTGGGGGTGTGGTGGGAAATACCCGTTTGCCACTATTCTATAGAGCGCTTGGAGTTGTTAAGGAGAAAATCACATCGCAGGGGACAATTTGATTTTCCAGTCCTGGAAGCTTCTCTGATACTTTTCTGTTGACTGTAGAGTGGGTACCGAAATAGTAAAATATTTCTATTCTTTTGTTTATTTTGAGTCTAGCCGAGAGCAACAGGGGCAGAGGTGGAGTGAGGTAAAGGTGGGATAAAAGTTAAAGCTCTTTAGCTCACGTAGCCATTGAGACTCGCTTGGTGAGAACTGGCAGGTGGGTGCAGTAACAGCACCACGGGAGCGGGCAGGGAGCATCGCCCGCTGGCACTGGCTGCACCACGCGTCTCCGTGTTGGCACAGAACCCGCTGTCGGGAATGTGGCATCGCTGAGGCCGAGCGTTCCCCCGCAGCCGGGCCGCAGGGCCCGCGGGGAGTCCCACGCCTCGCGTTTCCTGGGGGAGACACCAGCAAAACCAAAGGGTTGGAGCATCTCCCAGCACGGGCCTGGGAGCATCGGGCTCCCCGCCTGGCGCAGCAGCACCGGGGACACCGAGGTCCCTCCTGGACACCGCGGGACTGCAGAGTATTGACAAAGCGGAGGAGATTAGAGAAGAGCAACAGAAAGGATTAAGGGGCTGAGGGGATTGATTTATGAGGAAAGATTAAAAGAGCTAAATATGTGTAGCTTGGCTTGATAACAGTCTACAGATGTTTGAAGATCTAAACATAAAGGGGTTGATCCTGCAGACCTCACTTTCATAATGTCCCTGCAGAATCAATAGGCATTGGGTAGAATATTTGCAGGACTGAACCCTAATACCAAACTGAGTTATGATAATACATATTTATATAAACATGTATAAAGGGAAGCAGGTGAAGTAATTTGAATATCAGCAGGGAATTTCTAACACTGGTTTTGGTTTATTTGTTGAGTTTTTTAAATACATGGTGGTAGGTGGTTCTAATGTTGGTGATACAATACTGGATGAGAAAATCCAAGTTTCTGCCAGGGCTTATTGGATGTTCGAGCAACAAGATTAGTTTCACTTACTGTACTTGCGAACCTCGGCCTGGCGTCTGTTTGCAGATTCAGAAAATGAGTGCATGGCTGTAACACCTCCAGCTCAGGGAGCGGAGTTTGGTCTTTCTCTACCATTGCCTCCTGCTTGGAGACTTTTTTTTTAAGATTTTATTTACTTGATGGTCTTCCCAACTGTCACCCTGAAATTAATATTCCAATATTCCAAACTGGGGCAGCTTCCAAGCTGCCGCTCAACCTTCTATTAGCTGGGAGAAAGAATTATGTTCCTTCCGTGTGTTCAACAAGTCCAGCTATTTCCTTTCGTTTCAAAAAGACTCCAACTAAACATAAATCTGTCTCCATCTGTGACAGCCCACAGTCATCTGTTTACCAAAATAAACTTTAAGCATATATTGAAAAATAATTTCTATTGAAATATGCATCCCTATGGCATTCAAGCTTGGTATTTAATGCCTTTTTTATGGTTAATAATGCATCAAAAGCATTTCCAGTCTTGAGCTGTCATTACATCACATACATGATGTGCCGGATGCGTTTAATTGACTAAAAAACTTGGAGTCAGTTTTTATTTTAAAAAATACTAATATATGATTACCAGTCCAGCTCCTCGTGCTCAGCACGGCTGGGTGCGCCGTGAGCGGAGCGCAGCGTGGCCGTGCCCGCAGCCTGCCCGGGACACGCGGGCGCTCACACTAACCTGAGCTGGTCGGTAGCGGCGCTTTCCTGCTGCAGGATTTGCTTCTTTTTGATTTTTGCAGTGTAAAAGCAAGTTAATTCAGGAAAATATTATTAGACCTGGCACATGCTTAAATTAGAATACTATTGAATTGAGACCAAATAAATGGTTGTGACCTGTGGGAATCTTTTGCTCCCACAGACAAACTCAGCGTCACCAGGTTTGTTGTTGCCAGCACCTCTGTATTTACAGACACGTCTGCGTGTCTGTATCCACTAGAATGGATTTTGGTTTGTGCAGGCTGGGGCCATTTATCCACAGGCTCAAGGAAAAAACTAATGTATGGGTACTGGGGTGTTCTTTGTTCCTGAAAAGAACCAAACCAACACATGCACCAAGCACATTTGAAAGACCCTGCTGAGGTCAAAATCTTCCAATACTAACGTGATGTTGTGAACCAAAAAATGAACAATGAAATAGCACAAAGTCCTCCCACTCAGCCGTTCTCCGTTGGTGTTTTGGGGCGGACAGCAGCCACCTTGCAGAAGGTAGTTTCTGTGTCTTCTGTCGTCGTTGTTCTTTCCTTCGGGGCTCTGGCATTCTGAGCTCTCAGCTCCGCAGTCTGGGCTGCGCGGGGCTGTGTCAGCGCCTGAGCGACTCCCGGCGCGGCAGCAAGGACAGGGCGGCGAGAGCAGCCACCCGCGCCCCGGGGTTTCACACACGGTGTGCCACGGCCCGGCAGCTCACACGGCACACGCGGGTGTGCCACGGGCTCACACGGTGCACACGCGGGTGTGCCACGGCCCGGCAGCTCACACGGCACATGCGGGTGTGCCACGGGCTCACACGGTGCACACGCACAGCGGCCTCTGCTCTGCGCTGCCCGCGCACGCCTGTGTGCCGGGACACTGGCCTCACATAACGTGTTCAGGTCAGTCCTGCCGGGTGCTGTGAAGGGCCAGTCACTTAATGAACCCCTCTGGGACCTGCCTCGCTTACTAACAATTCTCTCCAACTCGTCAGGCAGGGAATCGCAGCCCTCGCTGTTTCACTCCATCACTTTCTTCCACTGCCTTTTCCGCCTGAGCCGCCTGCTCGTTCCACACAAACAAACCAATTATCGATGAAGATACAAATTGGGTCCCTTTTCCTTGAAAGCTCCTTCAGCCTCGTGCTTACCCCAGGTTTCACAGACACACATCAACCTGCATTTCATTCTGCCTCTTCTCGCTCGTCTCTGCCTTGCACACGCCAAATTACGTACTCACAATTAAGCATTCACCTTCATAACCAGACCTGGCATTGACTGCACAAAAATACCCATCAGTATCCACATGCACGTGCTTGTGTGCATGCTCGCATAACAGCACATCAAAGAGAGCTGGGGTTATTCATTAATTTGAGAATTTCTTTGTTTCAGTTGGAGGTCACCTTACCTACATGTGCCTCAGATAAAAATACTCCCCAAAATAAGCTGTTCATCTCCAGTTTACATAAGTAAGGACTTCATGTACCAGAGATCATAAAATGAAATTAACACCAATGAAAACACCTGTTTTCTATGTGATCCGTGCAAGGGTGTTTTCTGAGGAGCCAAGTGTGTCTTTGTCTTCTTAAAAAACCTGTCTCCCAGTAGCACTGAGTATTTCCCATGGAGTGTGAGACGGCAGCTGTGATCAGCTGGAGTCTTTCTCCAATTCTGGAACCGTGCCCTAATGTCTGGATCTGTACTTTGTGTGTGGAAATTTGGCATTGTGTATATTTGATATAAGGAAGTAAAATTGATCAAATCCTCCCAAAGTGCATCTGTCGTTGAGCTCCCCTTTACATCGCCCTGACCGCCTCAGTGCATTACAGCTTGTCCGTGTCTCTAAATCAGCCCCTTGGCACCTTATTGAAAATGCATTTTGGAGTCTATGAAATCGGTTTGGAAAACATTAGATGGCAGAAAGTGGGAGGTGACTTGTAGCAAACCAATAGTCTTCTCAAAACAAAAAGCTGAAAGAACAGGCTTTAGAATGTGCGGTGTTTGGTGGCGTATAGAGCGCCTGAGAGCCACGGTCCCAGCCCTGGCTCCCCGGGCCGCGCTCGGCCCGAGGCCTCACACCCCGCACAGGGGACGATCCCCGTGCTTGGGCAGGCCCTGGTTCGTAAAACTGTGTCCGTCCCTTTGAGAAATGGTTCTTTGGGCTTCCGTGCTGGCTCATCCCTCACTTCCAGCACTGACCGTGCTGCGTTTCTGCTGGAGCTTTAGTGACTCTGCCGTGCCAGGAGAGGCCCGGCTCATGCTGGGGACTCGTTACCCTCAACGAGACCAACAGCCAAGAGAACCTTCCTCTCTCACCCCATGTAACTCAGGTTTAAAAGGGCTCTTGGGACATGAGACTCTTGGGACTCTGCAGAATCTTTCCCAACTCCTTTTGAAAGTAATAACAAATACCCAAATGCTGGACACCTCTGCGCGGGGGCGAGTATTCTGCAATAGCTCCTGCAAATCATCAGTGGAGACTGGGTAGGAGGAAGATAATCAGTAAACACTTTATTTTTTCTGAGGGTATAAATTAAGTAGGAATGATGGAGTAAGGCATGCTGATAAAGAGTAAGCCTATACATAGATTAAACAGCAGAATTAATGAAGGCAAACCCATAACTATCAGGCGGTTCATGGTGCGCTGGTGGCAGCCGAGTTCCAGCCCGGGCTGTGGGGACAGGGCTGCACGTCTGCGCCTGGGACACCGCGCAGGGCTGAGCTTTGCAGAGGCCCCGAGCGGCTTCCATTGGACACAACGGCTTGGAGGGAACCCCAAAAGAAGAGGCCGCTTCTGACTGTGTTCTTGCAGTGCAGAGGACGTAGTTATTGTACAGTTATTGTACAGCCACCAAAAATGGACTGCAGTAAAGTCTTAACCTGGAAAAGAGAAATACATTAAAATGAGATATTTAAATTATTATTTTATCTTTCTTTTGCCTTTTTATTTATTTTTTTTTAAGAAAGTATCCAGAAGGCTCAAATGTTTTGAGTGGAACGGTGACAATTCAAATACACCAAATTGAGGCTTGGAGTAAAACACCCATATCAGAAAACACCTGAACATTAAGATAGCTGAGTAAAGGATGTTGAGGTGTCCTAAGAAAGAAAGAAAAAATCGAGAGTAATATTTTAAAACATGAAAAAAACCTTAACTTCGGCAATTAAATGTAGAATCATAATAATGCAAACCCGCTCTTCAAAAAAAAAAAAGTTCAAGGAGCAAATTGCTGAAAACATAGAAGGTGACACTAAATGCTTGCTGGAACGCATCAGCTCTCCCAAGGCTGCCAGGAGTCAGAGGGAGTGCTGGATGAGCGGATTACACACGGAGCAGTTATCAAACATGGGTCGACAGCAGAGGAGCCAACCGTGCTCTCTGCTCGGCTGTGTCTTGGGGAAGAGCTTTGAGAGGTTACCACATTAGAAGCTTTTATTTTTAGTGGGAATAGGTATGAAAAACTGTCTCAAATTAAAATGTCAGGAGAAGGTTTTAAAACAAATCAATAAAAACAACTGCAAGAAATTGTTAGGACAAGATGCCAAGAGTTAATGAACTCAAATTCAAAATCACCAAATTACTGTATTGTGTAACTTGTAACTTAAATTGGCACAGCACTGGAAGAATTGATTGTGATTACAGTTCTTTAAAAAGACTCTAGGGCGATGTAACGAATTTCAGAGTAGAAAACTTTATTTCTGTTGTGGAAAAATAGGGATATCACAAATGTAATCTGCAGACACAAATAAGTTTGACATGATGAGGGATCAGCACAGCTTTTGTAAATGGAAGTCAATCATCACAAAACTATCGCACTACTTTAAATAAATTGATAAGCTTGCGAGTGTGAAGCGGTTGAATGATGGAATGTGTTAGGCTCCCCCAAAAAGGTTTTGAACACAAAAATGTTTCCGGGCAGGCTGCAAGGGAACAGCAGTGATTGTGGGTCCTGCCCGCGCATGGAGCCCCCGGATTCAGACTAAAAGTAGAATTTGGCTTGGAGACGAGTGAAAGGCAGAGATGGGGAAACGGGGGGAAGTTGGGTGTCTGTGATGCAAACAACTGCCTGGTATGGGGGGAACGCCCCAACAACATATTTGCAATACTGTGTTTTTTCAATAAATGTTTCACAAGAAGGAGATTTTGAAAACAAAGTCAACTTTCTGAAATCACACACTTAACCTAATGTTGATCAAAAAAAGTGAACAGAGCTTTAGGAACCATGGGGCAAGACAGACAGACTAATCCCAAGCATTTTCACAGCATCCTATATAGCTATAGAATGGCCGTGTCTCTCTTGCTCCATCAGGTTCTCGTTACCTGTTTCAACAATTCTGTGGTACAAATTTAAAAAGTCCAGTGGAGGTCAACAAACTGAGGAACTGGGGAGCTCTTGCAGTCTTTTGGATTTGAATTGTTTTGTTCTGATAAACTGACAGCCTGATAAAGATTCACCGCAGATTAGGTATCCATAATTTCAGGTTGCTGGGAACTAGATGCTTATTACCAAAAGAAAGGGGATTACCTGGTGTTTCTTTTGTTTTTACAATTACGTTCCCAAGCCTTTACTACTGGCTGCCTTCAGCGAGGTTTCCGAGCTGGACGGGCCGTTGGTCTTACGTTGCGTGGCTGTTCTGCCGCAGCCGTGCTAGGACACCCCAGGGACACCCCAGGGACACCCCGGACACCTGGGACACCCCAGGGACACCTGGGACACCCCAGAGACACCTCAGGGACATGTCGGGCAGCCCTGCACCAAGGCAGGACCTGTGCTGCTTCGCGGCTGCTTTTTGCAGGGGGCTGTTCTGTGCCAGGCAGGGCAGGTACCAGCCCAGCATCCAGTCACCATCCGCTTCAGAAACTGCCTTCAGAAAGGGCTGCCTAGATAAGAGTCATTCTATCAGTAGTGAAATTCCTATTTTAATGTAATTTTACAGACCCTGATTCACTGTCCCTTAACTGCAGCTTGTTATTTCTGGCATTAGAGGGTAAAAAAAAATAGCTTCTGGGCATGTGACACTATTCACAGGCCTTTAATGTCAGAAATAATGATCATGTTAAATTGGAGCTCATTACGATGAAATGAGACCTCATTGAGCCCTCTTTTTGGGGGGTTGTTTAATGATTTTCCTTTTTCTCTTCTTTTTTTCCTTCTGAGTAGCTCTGAATTGGTACACTGGGGGAGAAGCTGGGAGGTTTGGTGGTAAATTTAAATTGCAAGAAATGTATACCTTTAAAATATACTTAAAAAAAAAAAAAAAGCTTGATTTTTCTACTGTTCTCCCCAAGTTCTCTGTTCCTTTGTTACATTTTCAGTTATAGAAATTTCTTGCGCCTCTTAAGACCGCTAATAATGGTTATATCTAAGGCAGGCTACAAAACATATTTGGGACTTTATTTCAAGCACTACTTTCCTCATAATGAACACGAGGATCCCATTTCCCAGCCTTTTTTCTAAGCACATCCAGCAGCAGCGGAGCTGCCTCCTGCGCCAGGGCAGCTCTGCAGCACACGGGGCCGGGACCGGGCACGTCGTCTGTCTGTCCATGGCCGTCTGGGATCAAACCCTCTACGATGTGCAACAACATGCTGCTGCCACCAAGTTACCAATAGGGTAAATATTGCAGAGGAAAAAAGTTTTGCCCTTTTCCTTCCTTCCTTCCTTCCTTCCTCTAAAGGTATCTTTACTTTATGGTGTCCTGTCCATTTTGCTTCCCTCCTCCACTCACTTGGCAGTTGTTTGGTTCCTCATGAATGCGCTTGTTGGACTTGGGTGCTCTGTGAACACCTCCATGGTTTTATGTAGCTCGGCTTCTACTCATGTTTCATCCCCTCCTTCCAGCTGCTGAGGTTTATTTGTCTAATACTTGATTTCCTTCATGTTTTCACTGTGTTCTGTGTGATATATTTACCGTGTTTTGTCCTACACCGTCAGTGAGCTCTGGTGTGCTCAGTAAGCTGCCATGATTATCCTTAAGCCTGCTGCTTTGGGCCATTGTCATACCCTGAGCTTGATTTCTCATAAAACATGCACCAAATCTTTAAAAGCTGGAAGTAATGCGATGAATTAAGAGTTAATTTTATTGCTTGATCATATTTTCCTTCTCTAGCCCTCTTTCTTGTGAGACGTGTCACAGTGCCAGAAGCTCCTGAGAACTCTAATGTTTGCTTGTTAAACCTCACACAAATAATTTACTGTGGAAGTGGGATGGGATGGGATGGGATGCTACTGAGTGAAAAGGAGAATTCCAGTTTGTACCGGTATCTGTTTTCTATCTGGTCCTGCACATCTCAGCCATGAACACAGATTCTGTTACCCTGAGTGTTTTCTGAGGAACCCGCTCGGCCTCCGAGCGTGTCCTGGGCTGGTGCCACCTCCAGCCCTCGCAGGTTGCTGTTTGACAGTCAGGCTGTGCTGCGGGAGGAGGAGAGGCTGTTGTTGGGAGGGAAGGCTGTTGTTGGAGGGAAGGCTGTTGTTGGGAGGGAAAGCTGTTGTTGGGAGGGAAGGCTGTTGTTGGAGGGAAGGCTGTTGTTGGGAGGGAAGGCTGTTGTTGGAGGGAAGGCTGTTGTTGCGGAGGCAGGAGTGCGTTCATCGCCCCAGCAGAGCTGACACCAACCCTGCCATGGCGCAGGGAAGAGTAAAGCAGTGTATTCTGCGATCTCTTGTTCTGCAAAGATCTGCAATTTCTTCACATTTAAAGCGTAAAGGGACCGTGATGAGAGTCCTTCAATCTACCTCTGTTTTGTGCTCTCCAGACATGTTATTCCGAGTGCTGGAGCTGAGGGGAGCTCTTGGAGACCAGGGAGCCCCGAAATGCGGCCTGGAGCTGGGGGAGCCGCTCACCCAGTCATGGCTGGCGTGGTGAGGGAAGCTGGGTGACATGGTCCCGCCGGTGCCAGGACAGCTGCTGTGACCAGGCGGGTGGGCCGGGCAGCCCGGCAGAGGGGCCGGGAGGAGCAGAGCGCGGGGCTGGCTGTGTGCATTGTGTGCATCACCTGTCCCTTTCTGCTCAACAGTCACATCCCTGCCCCTCAGTGACACTCTGCTTTGCACTTGGTGCATTTGTGTAATGGGATAAAAAAAAAAATTCTGCCTAAGGGGTTTTCTTGTAAAGCCTGAGATAAGTGATAAGTGTTCCAGAAATCAAGAGGTGGTACTCACAAAAAATGGTGCTGATATCGGATGGCACGATCAGCATAACTGCAGCCAACATGGAAAAGGAGAGCTTTAATAAACAATTGTGAAATAGCGTGTTCGTTTTATGAATTATTAGAGAAGGCCCAATTATAAAAGCAGCACAGGAGAAAACGTGAAGGCACTTAAAAAAAATTGTAATGGAAGCTGATAGAAAGAACAGTACAAAGGCGGAATTAGCCTCTAGATACCAAAAGAGAAATAGTAGAGATCATACAGAGCTATAAAGGAGGGAGATAAATATATTATGTATGCACTAGAAAAGGAAGCACCTGTAGACGGTTGCAATGTCACAGTGATAAACTTGGAGGATTATCTTTGTCCCAGCTCTCAGAGGAATATGAAGATATTGAGACTAGAGAAAGGATGTTTCCATTTTGTATGTGACAAGCAATAGGCGTCCAGACAAGTGTTTTAGCAATGAAGATGTTTAGTAGAAGATTTTTAGAGGTGTTACAGAGAAAGAAAGCCAAACATAGACAAAAATCTGCATATGATGACAGAGAAAAGCTGGAATAAAAGATGATGTCTGCGCTAGGGACTCCTGTGTTAGACTATTTCAGAAAGCTGGTAGCAAAAGAGACTGTGCAGGGCAGGTGGCAGGTCTGCTCTAGCTAAGTGGAGTTCTTGATGGGATAGACAAGATATTGGATGCTGTTTTGAACTATGCGTATAGATAGAGGGACCTTTGGATCCCCAGCATGGAGGTCACTGACTTTGTATTTGTGGTTGAGAATGCCCATTTCCTCCTGCTCAACAACATCTATAGATGATGTGCACTAGGTTTTCTTGCAAGGAATTTTGGATTGTGGAGGAAAGAAAAACTGACCAAACGGCAGCATTTGGTTGATCTGACAAGAGAAAACCCCAACAGACAAACGTTCCCTGGTGCTGCGGCTGAACGGGAAGGTGCTCGGGGCTGTGCGTGCGTGGGCCGCGTGCTGGCTCATAATCCACTGCAGAAGATGAAACTCAACAACGTTGCACTTCAGAGTTTGAGGAAATAATTTGACTTCTAGCTCTCAGCACAGCTATTGCTTGTATATAGAAATAAACCATTCTGTTCAGTACAATAAGCTCTTTTCTGCAGCATTTGGTTAACACCTTGATAATTCCTCTTCTGGGCCAGAGCAGCTCACGGCCCTGCCCAGCACCACGGACGGTTTGCCAGGTGATGCGCTGATAGAGAATCTCTTATGTTACGGCCGATCCTGCAGACTCCCAGTCTGAAGCTGTGGATACATGTCTGTCTGTCTCCCTTTCTACACATACTCTTAGATGGCTCAGAAAAGGGCACGTTTAGGAAGGATGACTCCCCGCTGTCGCTCTGCCGTGCCTGTGCATTGCCAGCGACACGGGGACTGTTACTTAGCTCTGGGAAAACAACTGAATTCTGTTAAGCATATTCCAGTGTAAAGAAGAATCCTGAAGATAATTATTTGTATCCAAATTATTTTCCATTCTTTAGCAGACGTTCTCAGACTTCAAATATGTTGTTTTCTGCAAGTGCTGCATAATAAATTAATTGTTTAATTAGTAATAGATGTGTCACTCCTGGGAGCAAATCCCTTACTTTGAACAAGTAAACCAGACACCCCTTTAATGTTTAATATGTTGGGTTTAAGACTTTTACCTCTTTTTAAATACATGTACTTTCATAGATCAGATAATACCTTAAACTATTGTCAGTGATTATGTGAGATCTCACAACACAGAATGGCGCAAACTACAGACATTTCTTCACTTTAATCAGCAATAAAAGCAGGAAGAAATTAGAATTTACTTTCCACCAGTAGATCTCCTGCACATGTTCCATCTACCTGAAGTATTGAAGTGGTCCTCATTACCATAGATGTGAAAATCTCACAGCTCTGAAAATCTTTGTAATGTAATCTAGCTCCAAAATACATTCATGTTGCAGAAGGGAATCAAGGCGCAGAGAGACTAATGGAGCAGGAAAACTTTTGACCCAAGCCACCGGCCTTCTTAGCAAGAAACCCTTCTTCTTGAGCCTCAAAACACAAGTTTGGGGCGCAGCAGCTGGTCCAGCTGGGCCGTGCAGGAGGCGCAGGGTCGGCCCTGCCCGGAGCTGCCCTGCTGCGCTGGCTCTGTCCTTCCATTGCGGGGCGTTTGGTCGGAGGTTCCTGCAGATGGTGCCTCGCCAGCACAAAGGGACGCTGATTCCGTTGTTCGCCAGCACTGTTGAAATCAAATAATGAGTAATAATAACTGTACACATCAGATGGTAGCGTTCTTGTCAGAGCATTCAGCTGCTTGATCTGTTGGGGTTTTTTATGAATGAGCTTTTTATTTTAAAAATATTTATATATTCAAATATTTAGCAATTTAACTCCTTATAATTACAAAGTCCTCAGTCTATGTAACTGGTGGTTCTAGTGAATCATTTCAGACAGTATTAGCATTATGTTGAATGTATGCCTTGCTTCTGCCTTGCCCGTCAGAGTTGCCAGTTTCATCAGCACGTTTTGTCCTTATCCCGTGGGATATGGAGAGACGGGGGTTCAGGAGAGCTGTGGTAGGGTTAGGGATCGCCTGCTCCTAGAAAGAGACGCAGGAGGATCACAGAGCTGCTGTCCCAGCGGGCAAGGACAGGTTAGGGAAGGCAGAGCCCAGCTGGGGCTGAACCTTCCCAGGGATGAGGAAGCCAAAGGGTTTCACAGGTGCAGCAGCAGCAGCAGCAGGACGAGCAGTGGGTCTGCTGTTGAATGTGTCTGTGTATACTGAAGAATGTATGTCTGTGTACATAGGAGCACCGGTGAGTATCTGAAACATAAATTGGATTTGAGGTTCTGGGGAACACTGAACTCAAGAGAGGGTTGTGAGAGCTGCTAAACTGGGAACCTACAGCATTAGAGGTTCAGCACGGTGATGTATCAATTGAAGGACAGGTTTTGTTAGGCGGCAATTTTTAAGGATGAAATGTGCTAATTAAATAGAGGAGGGGAGAGAATAAGGAAAATCGCCAGAGTCTAAGGAGCAGCTCACAATTTACCCAACTCAAAGGAATCCAGTGGAGTCCTGCATCCTGCTGGCAGCTTTGCGCTGATGCTCAGTATTTCCCGGTGCCCGCGGCCAGCGCAGTGTCTCTTCGTCCCCAGCTCTGCGGGGCTGCGTGATGCTGTGGGGTTTATGGGAGGAATCGGGACATTCACGGTCATTTAAACACCACTGAGCTGCCTCCTCATGACACATCTGCATCAGTTGGTGTCACCTGGGCTGGCTGCTCACAGGTGACTGTGGTGCCAAAGCTTTGTCCCCTCCCTGTCCCCAGCCCGCTCGCCCCTCTCCGCTCAGCTTTTGTTATCTACCCGAACTGTTAGCAGAAAAGATAGATGTATGCAAAGCACTTTGACCGAATCCAAGCTGGAACAGCTGTCAGAGATGCAATCCTGCTTAGCTGGTCTTCATAAAATGCGTGCGGCATTTTTAAGAGACTGGATAAAGGGTAAAGGCAAACTGCGCCCATTTAGCAGAAGGCAGCATGTGACAGCTGACAAAGTGACAGTGGGCCCCTGAACAGCCCATGTCACTCTTCAGCAGGAGGCCCTGAAATGCCCATTTTAATTTAAATGTTATTTTCAAATAAAATTGCCACTTTGGGATAATTGCTTCTTACTGTGTAACTTTGAGAACACCGTACTGAGCAAAGTGGGTGCAGCTTTCTTTATTGTTGTTCTTATTTGTTATTGTGCAGCACCATATGTGTCTGCAGCCCCGTGCAATAGGTGGTCCCCAGAACTGCCTGCTGCACAAATCAGCCTTTTGTTCTTGAAGCTGTTGTTTTAAAAAACAAAACAAACCCCCCAACCTCCGTGTAAGGTAAGGAACTGGAATCAGGGTGATTTCAGTCATATGCATTGTTCTGGGGGTTTTTGTTTGCGTAGAGTTTTCTGGTAACCGCATCTACAGTGATGGGCACAGTATAAACAAATATTTTCTTTGTGCAGAATGCCTTATTCTTTTCATCTGAAAGCTCCACTTGCTTTCCCTTTTCTTTCTGGCCTCCTAGAGCCTCCTGGTATGGCATGAAACAAAAATGCAAAGCCCATTTTCTAGGAGTTTTGCAAATGCAATCAGCATGTTTACAAATTCTGTTTATTTAAATTCTTCCCTTCCTATGCAGTGTTGTTGAAAATCCTCAAGCACCCAGCTATGGTTGCAGTGGGTTTGTGGGGCTCTTTTTGTTGGGTTTTGGTTTTTGATACCCTGAGGCTTGGTGTGTCTCGGGATGTCCTAGTGATGGAGCAGAGAGGTCAGGAGAACAACAGTGAGAGACTCGATCTAATTCACACCTTGGCACCAGCACGCTGGGGCTGACACGTCCAATTTACTGTGGCACTGTTTGACAGGTGTCAGGACTCGACAGTCGCACTGAAGTACACACGACCGCGGAATCAGAAAGAGAGAGGGGATGATTGAACATTCTGCAAATGAGACACCCAGGGAAAGAAAAACACACGCGCACACACACACACAAAACAATTCAATAGAAAATCTAGGCTAATTAACGCCTGCTGTTGCCTGGTGCGTGGCATGGCCCCTCAAGGACTCTTTGCCATTCGGGAGTTGAAAACATGTCAGGAGGCTCCTCTTTTCTCTTGCATGGAGAATATTATGACATTTTAGTGCTAAAAAAAGTTGTGATAACTTTCTCAGTTTTCATAGCAAGTTGTGAAACTTCTTCAAGTTCAGCCTTACCAGCTCCATCCCTTCCTTCCCAGCCTTGCAGCTGATCAGGTCACCTTTTACCTGGCAAGAGACACCTGAAATTGAACCTTCTCCTGGATATAGGTCTGTCTGCTTTCCGCAGCCTGCACCGGGTGCTGGCTGGCTCTGGGCACCCACCGGCCGTGTCGGGATCACGCAGGGGCTGGCGGGACCGGCTTCCCCAGCTGGCCGTGCTCAGCGCGCTGCTCGGTGCCCACTGCGGCCAGAGGGCAGAGGCTGCAGAAACGGGGACAAGTCCCCTTGCCTGCTGCCGGGTTCCACCTTCCTCCTGCACCGGGACTCGGTGCTGGGAGCAGCACCGCGTGCAGCTGAGGAAGATTTGCTAGAGAAAAGCAGGTGTGTTTCCACAGTTCTCCTAAAATTCTGGCGGTGTTGGGGAAGGAGCAGTTCCCAAGGAGGTGTTGATAAAGCACCCACAGGCCCTCGTCCCCCTGCCAAGCCCTTGGGAGAGGCTCGTGGTGCATCTGGTGACCATCACCGCTGTGGTGCGCAATGGCGAGGGGCACCCAGGCTGTGCACAGGGGCTCTGCCAGCCTCCCTCCAACGAGCTTCGCATTAATGTCACAGAAAGAAGCTTCCTAGACCTTAAATTTGCCTGGAACATGAGAAATGCTACTAAATCCTTGCTCTCCATCCTGTGACCTTCTGTCGTGGCTTCTGCTGCAGTGCGGATAGGGGCTGTGCAGAAAGCTTTATGCTTTGCTTTGGGACTGAATTTCAGAGTGGGTTAGCAGTGGGAGACTGTGATATTTCAAATTTGTCTGAAGTGGGAGGATCCCATCATTTGGGGAAACAGCTCTGTACAATGCTGCAAATCAACGGGACACAGTCTTGTCCTGCTGAGAAAGTCAGCAGAGCCAAAACTGAATTTAAAGAAAGCCTTTATTATTATTATTATTCATGTCAGGGCTCCGTTGGGAAAATCTTTATCTGCATTAAAACGTACATAAGAAGAGGAAAGAAGAAAAGGCCAAGAAGAGTGTGTACTACAAAGCGTCCCTTTGAGCTCAGCTCCGTTCCTCTGTAAAGTTCGTTGCCTGGCTCTTTGCAGAGAGAATTTGGGTTCAAGGTTGAGCTGGAGACGTTTCCTGGCGGAATGTATATCCCCTGATCACACCTTTAGGAGATTATCCCGTCATTAAATATTTGTAGGATAACAGGAGAAGCCTAATTTAGTTTTTGTTTCTTTTTCTCTGTGGTTTAATCACAGATGAAAGAGACTAATAGCACTACAGAGCTTTCTGGTGATCAAAGGCCAATCAATCCTCTTTGTGGAGTAATTAACTATTTGCTAAACTTGCAGAATTGATTTCCATTTAGGGCTAAGAGAGAGGGTTTTAAATGAAGACCGATTTACCAGGCGTGAGGAGGGAATCTCAGCACTGATGCCAGGAGATACTCAGAGTGATGAATTGGAGCCTGCTAATTGGAGGATGAAAAATACAGCTGGAATATGGCCCCATTTGCTCCTACTTTGGGGAAAGACAGGAAAAGGGAAATAAGGCTGAGAACCTGACAGATGGCTTTCTGCAACTGCAGGGGAAAGCACGGCCCAGCTAGAGCAGCATCTGACTGACTGGAGGAAACAGAGATGTAACCAGCACAAAATGGTATTGCAGTGAATCCATTATTCAGGCAGATGCTCCGTCTAGGAATGATTGCTGTCTGAGCGCTTGCAACTTTGGGCTGGCGAGCTCTGGAGCAGCTTGAGTCTGCACTGGTTCTCTCCATACAAAATCAATCAGGCAGCTTTGTCTGGGTGGAGCTTTAGTTTGCCAAGAAATTTTCAGCAGCACAGATGAAATAGGGCTTTGTGAAAAGCTGAGGGTGTGTAACCATTTTTGGTGCTCTTCTTGGAGGTATGAGGGGTAGGTGCTGTATTAATAGACGTTGCAGCCTTGGAAGGATAATCAGGAAGTTAGGCCTTACTTGAAAATGTCAAAATGGAGACTGAGTTGCTCAGACATTGGAACTTCAGATACAGGGCACCTTCCACAAGCAGAGCGACTGGCGAGGCTGGAAATCATCTGTGACAACAAATGTGATGGGGAAATGCAGTAGCAGCTTGTAAATTGTGAGTGGCACAAGACAAAGGATTAGTGAATAATTACAAGAATTAAGGGGTGTTCACCAAATGGGGAAAGTTTAATACAAAAAAAAGTTGGTACTTTTATCTCAGAGCACATACTTAATGCGCAGAATTTATTGCACAGGATATTGCAGAGGACAAAAGAATAAATTAGTTCAAAATAGATTAGACAAATTCATGGAGAAGAAGTTCAGTGGTGGTTATTGAACACAGTAGCCCAAATGAGATACCTGCCCGGGGAGGTCCCGGTGCAGCCGCTGCCGTGTCACACTGTCCCTGTTTCTTGGCCCCCGGTTGGATCCAGCACCGCGGCTCTTGGTGCGCACCCGGCGGTGTGTGGAGCCGAGCGCCAGGGCAGCAGCACCGGGCAGTCCTGGCACATAGCATCTGGTGAGCGGCAGTTGTGAAGCAAGTTCACCTTTTTTACACCTGGAGTACTTGTACTACAAGCGTCCTCGTTGTCACAAGTGCTGTGAATCGGGCCGTGGTGCTGGCGGTTTCCCCAGAGTGGGAAACTTTGAGGTTGTTGGGACAAAACTCGGCTGGACAGCGCTGTGAAGCTGCAGCGGCAGCTCACACAGGCGTAGCGGGTGCTGTGCTCTTTGTCTGAGGTGATAAATCTGCTTCTATAAAGAACCAACACTGCTGAGATAGAAGGGGGGAATCTCGTTAGAGTATTCAGTGCTACTTCACATAATTATCATTGGCAAAGTCTGTAGGAGAAGGCCCAGTATTAGGGCATGGACTTGTTTTTGTACAAATCTCAGAACTACAGACCTTCTGGGGTTGCCTCCTGGCTTTCAGAGTTAGTTCAAACATTCACTGAGAAAGAGAAAAATACAAATTAGAGGAAACACTGTAAACCTGATCTTGGTTTATCTGGTTGGTGTACAAATCGGGTATGCAGAAACTTGGCTGCCCAGGCAGGAGCGGTGGATTCAGGATGGGCAGAGCTGGGGGCAGCAAGGGCTGCGGCTGCTGGGGGGTGTCCCATGGGTGACGGGGCGGGTGTCCCATGGATGATGGGACAGGTGTCCCACAGGCGACGAGGCGAGTGTCCCACAGGTGATGGGGTGGGTGTCCCACAGGTGACAGGGCAGGGGACCTGGTGCTGGGCTGCATTTTTCAGGAGCTGCTGTGGAGCAGAAGCCAGGGAAGTTTTATTGTGGTGTCGTGCTGGTGTCGAGATGATTGTATCTGCTTGTTATAAATTGAATTCGCCTATTAGAGAGCTATGACTTGATTTTTTTCATTAGCACACAAAGCTTGAAGGGAAAGTTTCTTCTGAGGTCCCTCCAGACCTCTTTAAACAGGGATATAATGATTCTTTGTTGAGAAAGAGCAAAAGAAATTCCACTGCTGTTTAAACAATTAAAAGTGAAGCCGTACTTGGTGGAGAGGCTGAGGCACCAGGTAACCTCTCCTCTCAGCTGACCAGCAGCTTTTAAATGCAGGGGCTGCTGTGAACTGACTCACTGCAGGATAATTACGTTAGGGACCCATACGGCCTGCTGAAAATCAATTCTGTTGGACCAGCGTGTTTGTTCGGAAATCCACTCAGCCAATTCAGGAGTACATTAGGCTGCAGGCCCCGTGCGCTGACCTCCCCAGGATTGGGGTTGACACTTGAACGAAGGCGTTTGTCCAGTTAAAGGACAGTGCTACCAGAGACTCTTATCTCCCCTAAATTGGATTACTCAGATCTGCTTGTTCTCTTTAAAGATAGCTACTTCAGGTTTTTTCCCCCCTCTCTTTCTGTCTGTCTGAGACAGTTACCTACTGATTACTGTTTAACATGCCCTTCTTAGCTATTCCTGGGCAGTTAGCATTTAATATCGCCCCCAGAGCTTCCTTTGTGAGCAGGAGCTGCCTTGTATTGAGGAGCTGTTTCTCCCAGCACTTCTCCAGCGACAGCCGCTTCCTATGCAGAAAAACGTACGGAACCCATCACGTGTCAGCCAAACGTGTGAGGCTGGTTCCAGCCGCACGCTGGGTGCGGTGGGGGAGAGCCCCCAACCTTGGGGCTGCGCTTGTGCAGCTCGGGGCGAGGGCCAGGGCAGGACCTGGTGTGGGGCCGACCCGCCGTGCCTGACCGGGCCCGGGCTGCTCCTGGCACCCACTGCTCCCGGCACTGGCTGCTCCTGGCATGGGCCAGCCATGGTGCAGCTGCCCCCAGCAGGGGCTGCAACCCGCGGGCTGGCACTGACTCAGGCTGCTCCTGCCACAGGCCGCTCCCGGACTGGCCCTGTCCCGGGCTGTCCCTATCGCGGGCTGTCCCTGTCACGGGCCATCCCGCTCCCAGGCTGTCCCCGTCCTGGCCCACCCCCAGCGCAGCCACTCCCGACGTGGGCCCTGTGGCTGCCGAGGGCCAGCGTGAGGCCTGCGGGCTGGCGGGCCTGAGCTGGGCCTGGCGGGGCCATCTGCTCCGCGCCCAGTGGCACCATGCATGGGGACACACCGTGAATGGCCATGGGGACTCACCATGAATGGCCATGGGGACGCACCGTGCGCGGCCATGGGGACACACCGTGCATGGCCATGGGGACTCACCATGAATGGCCATGGGGACGCACCGTGCACAGCCATGGGGGCGCACCGTGCGCGGCCATGGGGACGCACCGTGCGCGGCCATGGGGGCACACCGTGCACGGCCACAGGGATGCGCCAGCCGCGAGCCTTGCCGGTGAGTTACACACACCTGAACTAGTTTACTCACCATTATCTTGAGTGTCAGAGATCGCTAATACCTGCTCTTAGCCCACTTTGCCTTTCCCGTCGGTGATGATAATGGAAGACTTATTTGAAAAGGTCTGACCCACAACATATAAAGAAAATCCCAGCTTTCCTGAACAGTTTTACATAGGAAACTTTCATTTTTTATTTTTAAATCCAGGACCAGCTGTCAGTGGACTATGACAGTGGCTAGTTTCCAACTTCTGCACATGAAACAGGTTGTCAGCGCGTTCTGTCTGCTGCTGCAGAAGACAGTTGTATGTGTACATCAAACTGAAATGTTTTCTTGCTTTTCTCCTAAAAGTGTGGAGGGAAAAATGGAAAATAAGGTTGAGGAAGAGATAACTTGATTGAATCCTTGGAGAGTTGCCTCCCTCTTAGCTGGAAATACACACACACACACACATCTTTCTACTCTGGAGCTGATCCATGTGTAGATTTTTTTTGTTATGGTCTTGTAAAGACTCAAAGCTTCTTTCACTTTCCTTACCTGCAAACAGTTCTTCTTATACTTGTCCTTGTTTTAAGCAGAATACTATCTAAATATAAGAAAAAGTTATTTTGAAAAATATTTTTTTTGCATGTATTTTGTAAATTGTATATAAGAAGACAAGGGATGGAGGAGAAGAGAGGGGGCAGGAGAAGCGGGGGTGTGGGGCTCATGTGTTTTCCCAGTAAGCAAAGGTCTGGGACAGCATTCTGGCAGTGGGAAGGGAGCGGTGGAACGGACAGACAGGCTGTAGCTGCTGATGGGACTGTTCAATGGGAGAGTCTGTTTGAATGGCTGCGTGGGGTCTGAGATGAAAATGTACTGGACATCACAATTCAGTTTAACTTTTTGGTGCCGATAAAATGTTTCCAAAACAGTTTGATAATATCTCTGTTTGTGAAAATACACTGAAATATCAAAAAACTTCAAGTCTTCTATGTGGATGCAGAATCTCTGTTGCAAGCTCCTATAGGAGTCAAAGTTCTTCCTTAGCATACAAAGGCTTATGAGTTTTATAGTGTTCAGACTCTTAATCTACAAAGCGCAATTTAATCCTCTTTTAGCTAGCTGCACCGCAAAGCCCCAGTTGTAAATAAATCGTATGGTGACTGCGGATGCAGCTGCAGCTTCTGCTTCCTCACCTACCCTTGGTAAATATTTCTGCAAAACAGATGAAATTAGTTGGTGTAACCGGTAAATAAAGAGCAAGGTTTGCAGGACAAAAGATTGTAACACAGCAGTAGACCTTAAACACAACTGATAGCTCTGAGTTTCTGCTCAGCTGCCTGCCGATATCAATGATTTTCCATTTTCGTGATTCCTGGTGCCTTTACCCTCTATTCTTCGGGGCTGTGAATGGATAGGAAGGCCAAGCAGTTCTCCAGATTGTCTGTACAAATGATACCAGTGAGGAGATGGGATCAGATTGAATGTGAATTAATTGATGCTGCACAAAGGACCACACCTGTATAGCACCCAGCCCGCTGTTCACCCGCATATTCCAGCCCGTGTCTGCGGTGTGTGGGTATGACCACGTTGGTTGAGTGCCAGGCACCCACCGGGAAGGGGAAAAGAGAATAGCTTTGCTCTCCTCCCCGGTGAGCAGGAGTTCGGAAACCGGCTTCTCTTCCCTGGGGCAAAGAGCGCAGGAGAAAGGCTTTGTGCAGGAGTGCTGGCGAGGACGGCCCCGCACACAGCACGGCTGCTGGTGGCAGCAGCACCAAGTGTCTCTGGCACAGCCGGGTACTGCCCCTGTCCTTCTGCTGACAGTGCAGCCTGGACACTGCGGTTTCCAGAACCCGGTGGTGCCAAGATGCAGCGGCACAGTGCCTGGTTAGATGCCAAACCAAGTTCCAGGTTTGTTCTGTTGCCTTTGAGTCATGCAGTGATCAGGTTTGACCTCCCTAGGAGAGGTTTGTTGTCCACTGTATTAAAATGAACAATATGCTTGACTGAAGAATAGTCTTTTTTCCCAACACTATTGCTATGGCAATGGCAATTTTTCATAGTACTAAGATAGATGCAATTAGGATAAATCAATAGTTCCTAAAATAACTCTTCCCAGCTACAGAGTAGAAACTTCCGTTCAACAGGTAATAAATTGCCGGTTTTGGATGTGTGTAGTGGCTGAAGTGAACTGAAATCAGAGGCCAAACTGGAGCTCACGTTTACCTTTAGAAATGAAACTGGAGGTATTGGTCTGTGTGTGGAGAACACGCCGCTGGACGCGTAATTGGCAATTTTCATGACAGACGGAAAGTCCGTGACCAGATCTCTGCTATTGTACATGGGCAGATTTCTGTGGAAATCAATAGACCTCTACCCCTGGCCGCTGCTCACGTGGGTTATTGAGGTAGACGTTAGGTGAGCCTAAGTTCCCAGTTCAGTATGCTATCGCACGTGCGTCGTCTTTGTTAGCTCGGAGTAGAAGATGGCTCAGGTAATTCAGTTTCAGTGTTCTCCTTGATAGGCACATCTCACCATGACTGCAGAAAGCAGAAGAGAAAGCTATTGTTAAAACAAAAAAATGAAACGGTTGTTTTTTTCTTCAAAACCGTTTCAAGGAGGGTGTATCCACCATTGGGGAAGAAAGAGGATTTGCGTCAGGAAGAGGGACATTCAAACGACAATGCTGATGTGTGAATGTTTGGATGAGAACTTGATCTACAGAAGCTGCTGTTATGGGTGCATAACGTAATGTCTTTGTCTGCTGTCCTTGATTTACCTCCCTCCTCTTCCTTGGTTTTACAGCTGTGGCCTCATGAGAAATGGGCTGTTCCTCCCAAGCCAGCGATCCTCCTCTGTTCCCTGAGCCATGCAGCAGGAGCTCTGCGCAGTTCTTAGAGTGACATCCCCAATACTAGCAAAAGATGAATAATAAAAACTGCTGCCATTGGTCCCAGAAGGGCCTTCTAAGGAGGTTTGGTTTGGAATAATGAGTATGGAAATTCTGCATCCATAATGATCTGCAAGCAGCCTTCCAACTCACTCGTGCCGAAAATTCACACTTGCCTTTCCCATAGCTTGTCACTTTTCTTTTATTATTATTGTTCAATATGTAAACAAGGCCAAGAAACTCTTTGTTCCTTTGTGCCTACTTACATTTGTCCATTAATCCCAGCTTCCCCTCCCCCCCGTGCACGCAGGATTACACAAAGCAAAAGTCATTAATTTTTATCTCTGACTATCTGTAGGCTTTTTAATGTGGCCTGGCTTGCTTATGCACCACCAATTACATGTCATAAGTGCTTGTAGATGCTGGAGCAGTGCAGGGCTGATGAATCACTGCCTCGCCGCTGATTAGTATGCAAGGGGCCGTGCTCTTCTTTGAGCAGCTGGCATGCCAATGAGGAGCTGGCTCTGCTGGTCAAGGCATCTGGACATGAATTCAATATGGATTGCTTTAATTAAATGGCTAAGCACACAAGGAGCTGAGAAACAACTCCATCATTGAGTGAAACTTGAAAATAAAGTCGACGTGAGAGCGTAGGTAGAAGGAATTGTTTAAACACCTGTTGTCTCACTGGTCAACCTTCAGGTTCCTTTTCCATTAATGAAGTTCTTACAAGTGGCTGAAATTCTTCCCTGATTTATCCTTCAGATAAATCTTATTTCTAAAATTAGATTTATAATTTAAAGTTTAGGAATCAGTGAACTTGATTCTGTTTCTCTGCTCTTTGTAGGAATTGATTTTTTTTAAGAACAGTAAGATTATCACAATTTGTAGAAGCAACTATTTTAAAGGAGGGATTAGGTAGGTGCGTGCTGAACCACTGGAAAGTGGAAAGCAGCAAATCATCTCTGAATGTGCCAGGGGTGGAGCAGGAGATGAGGGAAGAAAAGCACTGCAAAAGACTTTCTGTGCCCACTTTGAAAGTCTATGAATTAGACCAATTGAAAAAAATACTGTCAGTGTATTTTCTGCGGGTAGGTATCAGTCTTTACAAAATGGAAGTATGAAGTCTGTTCTTTGCTTTTGGATTTTTCGGTTTGGATATAGCCGTAATTTCTACTCTACAACTTTCTGTACTGAAGGGCAAATTGCAAGTCTGATTAAAGCTTTGCATCACGCTGAAAAATTCTAAGTTTATTTGAACTGTTTCGTTTATCAACTAAATAGTACTATAAATAAAGATGAGACCTCATCTCCACTCGAGGAAGTTGTCTTCCCAGGCTCCTGCCAAAGCAGGACCTGATCACCTGTGCTCCTGCAAGGACTGTCACATTGACTCATGGAAAACATGGTATTGACTTTACCTTGAAACGCCAGATGCCCTTGTTGCGGGAGAGCTCCCGCAGCCCGGGAGCGTGCAGCTGCGCTGTGCGCAATGCAGAGGCACTGGAAGGCGTTTTGCCCCAACTCGGGCTCTCCAGCGCCGTCCTCTCCCGCCCGCGGCGGCTGCCCGGGCAGGAAACCTCACCCGGAGCGCAGGCAAACTTCACCGCACAGGTGTGCAGAGCAAGGGAAACAGCAAATCAGCTATGAGGGATTGTTCTTTGATGCCTTTCGGTTGGGAAATTGTGAGGTTTAGCCCAAGCCTACCTCTGGGATTTTCATGGGCTTAATGATTTCATGCACTTTGTAGTTATTTTGGTCCTCAGGAGGAAACATGAGTGCAGCTGTCATCATAGCTTGATAGACACCAGAAGGTTTCTTTTTTTTTCCACGTACAGTTTACCGTCCCTATGAGGCAGTTATCGTTCACTGTGTTTCGGGGAGGGGGACAAAGCTGTTGTTTCATCAGTGATAGACATGAAAGGAGCCCAGCTCTGCTGCCACAGCGAAAACCATGGGCCCGTGGCCCCTCCGTGCGCCTGGCACCGGGCAGAGCGGGGCAGGCGAAGGGGAACGGAAACTGCTGCTGCCTTCTGCAGGGAGTGAGAAAAGAAAGGTGGCAGAGCTAAAATAGAATCTGTATTAAAGGTATTTTTTTTCTCATGTTTTATATTTTCAGAGATTTCTCGTGTCTGTTGTGTAATGTAGATGCTTCATAAACCAAGGAGATTCATCCTGTCCTTCATCTAAATGAGGGACAACTCTATGTTGACTTCCCCAGCAGTATTGCAATTTTCTGTGCTATCAGAAAGAGATGCGTAGATCTGTTAAAATTAAAAGAATTACAGAAAACACACCAATAATATTGCAATGAGGATATATGGTTTGCAATCTTGGGTATTCATTCTGACTAAGTAGATGTTGCACAATTTACCACTCGCTATTTTTTTAGGATTTTAATGTAAATGACAAACTACATGATTGCATCTCACTGCTGTAGCAGCTATTCCTTAGGTTTTATTTTCAACACGTTTGGTTTTGTGTTGATAGGATCTCCAGTGATGTTTTTTCCCCCTTCCCCCACCTATTTTTTTTTGCCGGTGCTCACTAGAGGTCACTTCCAAAGAGTTCAGTGCCCTCTGGAGCACGTTACTGATGTGTGGAAAACAGCCTTTAGCTTTTAGCTTATAAAGGCAGATTTTATACCAAAGCAACATTTAATTTGTTATCTGCGTGGCTGTCACTCAGATATAGATCTAGAACTCTGTCCTTCTCCCTTCTCCACTGCCCACCGAAGCTGCTTGTCCTCTCCTCCTCTCTCCTCTCCTCTCCTCTCTCTTCTCTCCCCTCTCTCCTCTCTCCTTTCTCCTTCCTCTCCCCACTGCTGGGGAGGGTTGTGCACACAGGATGCTCTGCTCTGTGCAACCCAGTTTACTCTCATCATTTTAATAGTGGACCTAAGGTATGTTGCCATGTGAACAAGTCATCATGTCGCCATAGCAACCAGCCGGATTGCAGCACCGCTCGACGAGTGGACTTTTTTTTCCCCTTTTTTTCTAGTCAGTGCTTTTTCTTTTGTTAAATTTGCTGAAGGGCTCACAATATGAGGATTCAGGCTGCTTTATCAAGCAGGTTTTCATTTAAACCTGTAAGTTGCCGTATAAACAGGAAGGCCAGCGTGCCACTAGGTTCACTTTCAAGGGGACTTGCTGAGGGCTTTGACCCAGGACCCAGGTGGATCAGAACCCCGAGGGTGCCGTGTCCTGCACCTGGCACACTGCTCTGCGCGCCCCTCTGCTGCGCGCAGGAGGGATCCCACAGCCCGACCTGTGCACAGCCCTTTGCTTCTGCCTTCAGCCTTTTGGCGTTGGGAGATCTCAGCAGGCCAAAATTAGACACACTGAGATGTTGGTGCTTTTTTTATTATTTTTTTTCCTCCTACTCCATCCCATGTAACACAGGGAGCTTCCAACACCAAGCAGTGGGGGCAGAGGAGGAACATGAAAAGATGAATGATCCAGGCACTCAGACGCAGAGCAGTGGGAGCAATGTGTGTGCATCAGTATGTAGAGAAGCGGTAACAGAAGACACAGTACTCTTAAGACGACTGTGGAAAAAAATATGCAAATAAAATACAGCTATTAAGCCTGAACTGCAAAACATTATTTTATACATTTAATTCCAGTAATGCAACTCTTTTTTCTCCTGAAACTATATGAGAAGTTGTAGGCTGGGGTAGTGGAGATCATTCACAGCTGTACAGGCACAGGGCTTTGTGTCTGCAGTTTCCATATGCACACACTCCCGGTGCCGTATAAAGAGCTCTTAAGAAAAGAGAGTCTTCTCTAGAATTTCCAGAGCTTAAGCACCAGCCGGCAGGGTGGCAGCAAAGATTTTGATCTGCTGCAATTACAATTGCGTAACCTCAGCAGACCCTTCAGCCTGTACAGATCTGTTCCCCTCTTTCTGCTTGATTCCTTCCTGCGGCAGCAAATGAGTAAGAGCAGAAATTAGGCAGGAGAAGGAACTAACCCAAGTGTGTTTGTAGGAGGATGACGGTCCTTGGGCCGGGAACCCATGCTGGTGGCTTGTCTTGCTGTGGGAATACAAACCAGTGACCAGACGTCTCGCATGGGGGATTTTTTTCACGCTGTGGGTGAAGGAGAGGCAGAAGGAAGGTGTAGGTGTTGTCTGAATGGTGACGTGGTCATCTCAGGGTGGTGAACAGAGATGCAACAACATACAGCTTTGGACACAGGATTACACAAATAATACCTGTAAGATGCCAAACTTCAGCAGCAGCCTCTAACACAGCAGTGATGACAGTGAAACCATAGCACCACCTCGCCGGCTGCACGGGCCATTCCGTTCCCTGGCTGTATGGCCATTCCTGGTCTGCACGGGCTGTTCCCCATCTGCATGGGCTGTTCCCCGGCTGCATGGGCTGTTCCCCGCCTGCATGGGCCGTTCCCCGGCTGCATGGGCTGTTCCCCATCTGCATGGGCTGTTCCCCATCTGCATGGGCTGTTCCCCGCCTGCATGGGCCGTTCCCCGACTGCATGGGCTGTTCCCCATCTGCATGGACTGTTCCCCATCTGCATGGGCTGTTCCCCGGCTGCATGGGCCGTTCCCCGCGCAGGCTCCTGCTCCTGGGGCACGTGGGCTCGTTTAAGCAGGCAATGGGTGAGGTGAATCGTCCTCCATAGGCAGCAGGGATCATTTCTTCTTTGTGCATAAAATTACAGCAAACAAGCCTCAAATAACACAGGACACTTTCATAATTGATTTATGCGAGGACTCTGAAAGTTCTATTACCTTTTGTTTAGCTCAGGGGGCCTGACTCTGTGCAATCCATTGCTGAAACTAATTACAAGATATAATTAAACTGTGACACGAAGATATTATACCGTTAGTTTACTAATGACACCGCGAAGCTGTACCACCAGCACAGGACAGTGATTATGCTTCATTCATTATTTATCCGTTTGCTAAATGAGACGCTGACATTTTCAAAAATTACTTTGAGGTTTCTTAATTGTCGGCAGCAGGATGGACTAGAAGGAGCTCTCCTTCCTCTTAGTTACTTATCTAAACCTCAGATGTATTATTAGCAAAAAATAAATAATAAATAAAATACAACACTCAGCCTTTCTGGCCATTGTTCTGTCTGAACCTGGGCAGCCGTTTCTGAGCACTGATGTCAAGTGATGAATAAGAAGCATCCTCAGGTAAAATGTCTCCTGTAGCATTTTATGCCGTGACCAGGGTAAGCTGGGGTGCTGGATATGAGGGTGATGTCAGGGTTTAGGTGGTTCAGTGCCAGCTGGAGAAGACTGTCCCACTCCAGGCAACTTTGAGAAGCTATTTGCATCTTTGTTGCTGTAATAAGTTTTTGGTCTTTATCGATCAGTAAAGAATTTGTCCATTAGCATAACTAAAATAGAATTATTTACCTTAAAAAACCCTCATGACACAGAAGTACTATAATTGGTGCAAAGTGGACTGGGCACAACCCCAGGCTGGTGATTTGGGTGGATGTCCTCCCTGCCCTGCGTTTTGGTGTTGAACCATTGCTGTGCAGCCTGGTAGAGCTCGGTCCCAGGCAGGCCGAGCACTGGGGCAGCCGAGCCTGAGCTGCTGCAGCCCTGGTAAAGCTCGGTGCCAGGCAGACCAAGCACGAGGCAGCCGAGCCCCTGTCCTGCCAAAGCCGCGGTAAAGCTCGATGCCAGGCAGACTGAGCACTGGGGCAGCCGAGCCCCTGCTCATCGAAGCCCCGGCTGCCGCAGCACAGCTCGACCTGCCGTCAGCTGTGCAGCCGGCACTGCCTTTGGCCTTGCTCTCAAGAGAATACTTTTGTGGACAGGATTTATTTGCAACCACCTCATATCTGCATAGCAACCTTGTTTTCCTGCACTGTAATTAATGTAGGAGTTTGGCTTATCATATTCTCTCTCTCTCTCAAAAAAAGCATTCACTAGCTTCATTGTGACAAATTCTGATGTTCTCTGATTATCCTTTGTAGGTTCTCCCTGTCTCCTCTCCGCCGCTCCCTGTGCCAGGGATTTGGGTGCCAGCAGGTGCCTTTGCCCCATGGCCAGCCTGGGGTGACCGCGCTGGCGATGCCGCAGCACAGGCGCCACTGAGCCGCTGCAGACAGACTTGCGTTTCTTCCGAGTGGAATGGCATCCGGCATCTGTAATTATGCTATTTTCTCTCCTGTGCTGATTAAATACGGTTTACCCAGAGAACTAAATGATGAATATTTGAGTGGAGTGTGTTGAACCAATAGCTGGTAAAATAGTAATAATAAATAAACTTGTAAGAGGGGAAGGAACAGGGACATATGAGTTATGGAACATTAGCAGGTGCAAGAAAAAAGGAACTGCGATTAGCACTAAGGACAGGAGAATATTTCTAGGGCTTTGTCTAAAGAAAAAGCCACAAGTCCCAGGTTTGGATTTCTTCCACTGTCTTCCAGGAAGAAGGATTTTTCCTTCTTTTTACCCCTCTAAAGTAGTTTAGGAATTGCTCTGATTTGATTATGTAGAATGTGAGTGATGAACTCCCATACATTGCATTGTTTAATGGCTGGAAGTCAGCTGTGCAGTGGCTGGTGTGGGCTGTGTGTGCCCCACGGTCCGTGGGTGCTGCGGTCCCCAAGCACGGCTGCTGCGGTCCCCAAGCTGGGCTGCTGCGGTCCCCAAGCACGGCTGCTGCGGTCCCCAAGCCGTGCTGCTGCGGTCCCCAAGCACGGCTGCTGCGGTCCCCAAGCCGTGCTGCTGCGGTCCCCAAGCACGGCTGCTGCGGTCCCCAAGCACGGCTGCTGCGGTCCCCAAGCCGTGCTGCTGCGGTCCCCAAGCACGGCTGCTGCGGTCCCCAAGCCGTGCTGCTGCGGTCCCCAAGCCGTGCTGCTGCGGTCCCCAAGCCGTGCTGCTGCGGTCCCCAAGCCATGCTGCTCTGCCCGCCAGCCGTGGCCACAGCGCGGGCAGCGTTTCTGTAAAACTGCTGTGGTTCTGTGTTTTACACCAGACCTCTGGCTCCGCTAGAGGAAACGTGAGAGAGGTTGACATGGATAGTGGGATTGCAGTTCTGCTCTTCGCTTTTGCTGAACTGGAATCAAATAGCAGTTCAGAAATGAATGAGTTTGAAGGAAACTCTTTCCCAGAGCCTTATTTACCCAATGAGCAGTAAATGTTTAACAATCTCTAAGTGTGCTTCAGACAAACCCTGTGATTACAATTGTTTAAAGAAAATGGTAGGAAAGAGATCAAGAAGACATCAGATGAGTACCTGGTGCTTCGTGGACTCCAAAAAGCACCAGAAGGTGTAAAACTGCTTATTTAGCTGAAGTAGCACTTAGTGCAGAACATGCACCTCCCAGGTTGGGTGACCAGTAAACTCCAGCTCGCTCCAGAAAAACTCCGGCACGGTTCCAGTGACTGCCGACAGCCCGACCTGCCCACAGGGCAACTTCGTACGTCTGTTTATAATCGTCTTCTCAGCATGTTCTTGTGTATATTTGTTATCTAGGTATTATATTCCACTATAGAATAACAAACAAATGAAATCCTTAAGTAGCTGCAAAAAAAGGGAAGTAAATCAGCAATAATGTTCCCAAAACGTAGGCTTTTTGAGTTTGTTCATATTGTCTTTGTCCTCCTTCCCTGGTGCTTCTATACCTCCTACACATTTCTACCCTCTTTTTTTCCCCCATTATCTACTTCATCCTGAAGATTTTCTGGTTTTGGAACATACTTTTTTCTTTTAGAGTGTAAGTTGTTCTTATTCCTGCAGTCCTGTACCTCTAGACCAGTTAAACTTTGCTGGGAGCCTGTTGGTCCCAGGGAGTGGGAAAGGAGTGAGGATGCAGATGATGCAAGTTGATGAAGAGCTTACAACCAGTCTGCTATTAGATTAACATGACCCGGCCTTCCCATCTAGGATACCAGGATACCGGGATGCTTAGGTGTAATTGATTCTGCCTGTGGGTAGAAAGATCAATTTAGTGACTTTCTGAGGTATTTTCCAACCCTGTTTTCTATTATTCTAATCATAGAAATTCTAATAATAGATTTCTGGGATCTGTTAGTGAGCCAGATGCAGATATAGCTCGAAAAGTAGGAGTCGAACGTGTCTTTCTCCGTAAAAGCTGAGGATACCTGGGAGAAATTGTGTCCACCTTGGCTTACCTGTTTTTTTGAATTAAAAACCAAACGGTAGTTCCATAATTCTCAGTTTTACCGTCAAGTACTGTATGAAACCCTCCGTCCTGCCGGGGCGGCGTGCGGGGGGTTGTGCGGCCGCAGCAGCTGTGGCAGCAGCCGCCGGGCGCGTTCCTGCCTCGCTCGCTCAGCCCGCTCTGTCCTGCGCCTCTGCTCTCTCTCCGGGGTTTTTACCATTGTTGGAATAGCGTGCTTTAGCATTTTTCCAGCTCTCTTCCTTTCTAGCCCCCCACTGAATGGCAAGGCTCTAAATATAGGTCACCCCAGGCAATTAGGGAAGAGTTGCTGTTGCTGAAAGTGGTTCAGCAGGCAGGAAGCCCCGTTTCCAAATGAGTTATCAGGTGAGATGGTGTTTGGCCTCAGCCAGGGTGATTGACAGGGGGCCTGCATGTTCACAGATACATTATTTAGACATGGGGAGATATAAGAGATCTTTTGCACTAATTACTTCGAAGGCTGTATTAATCACAAGACACTTTAATACTCAATCAATACTTCCATTTGTCAATGACCTTGTAAATCTCCTCCACTTCAGCTCTGCTGTGTGGCAAAAGCAGTTGCTCAACATCTTTGGGGGACGAGAGATCTGGGGTGGCTTGTTTTGTACGACTGTTCTCAGAAACACACATCTAACAGTCCCAATTCTGGTGTTTAAAGGTCATTTTCAAAAGTGGGAGCAGGGAGAGGACAGTCGTTAGGGCAACCGGGCAGCTGTATTTGAGGTACGGTGCCATCACGCTTGATGTGAATTGGGAAGCACATGTGCTGGAGGGAATGTTTCGTATGGCAGCGATATATTCTGACTGCACTTGAAGATGGGACAATGGTGACTTAATGGTGGAACAGCGATGTCTTTAACATACTATCTAACTGGCATGTGCATATTAATGTGAAGATACTGGAGTGCTGATATCTTTTAGATGTAAGGGATGTGAAACGTGCTGAATTCATCAGAGTAAAGAAAGAAAGTAAAATAATGTCTTCAAATTAAGATAAGATTGTACTGCAGCCCAGACAGTGTTCAGAAATGGAAGAGAGTAATTATTTTGGTTTTATATAAGACATTGAGCTTGAAGAGGGAAAACTGAGAGGAAAACAAATTGTGCAATGTGAACTCCTATCTAGTTGGAACTGTTTATCCTTTTACAGAGTTTTTCCTGCTGTTATACTATTGTTTGAGCAGATATTTCTCTTATTCCCAACTGAATTGTACAGCTAATAATATTTTACCTGCCTGGGTTTTTGAAAGTATTTTGTAGCCTTAAGGGTAGTTTACTGAGTTGTTGTATGTGGTTACCAGACAGTAACGCCTGGATTGCTCAGACAGGTCGCAGGGCACGGCGGCTGGAAGAAGATCGCCCCTCCAGCCGGTGGGTCCATGTCTGTCCTGCCCTGGATGCCCAGCGCTGGTCCCGGTACTCCGATGTCCCTGTGGTGATATCCTCCTGGCACAGCCGGGTGTGCCGGGCTCTGCCACGGGGCTCCCCGCTGCCTGCTGCTCAGCCCCATGTCCCAGGAGCCCCGTGTCCTTGTGCCGCGTCCTGGAGCCTGAGGCTGCTCCCCACGGGGAGGACGGGCTGGTCCCTCTGCTGAACCCCACGTTCCTGTTGGCCCCTCTGAGGTCCCTCCGAACGGCAGCACAACCCTGTGCTGCGCCAGCTCCTCCCGCTGTGTGTGTCCGCAGAGACTCGCTGAAGGTGTCTGCGCACGTCCAGCTCGTTAACCAAGTGCTTAACCACCCCTACCCCCCGGCCCGGGCTGCGCTGATGCCACTTGCCGCAACCCAAATGACCATTACAAGATTCTCATGCCAACTGCAAATTCTTTTTTCATGGGATTCCTGTTGGTAATTGTTACAGCATTCTTCCTTTTGCACTCTAACCTTGGTATCAGATCTGCAGTGCAAGATTTGCAAATATTTAGGCCATTTCATTAGTCTTTCTGTGTGACCTTTTTATCTACAGTGAGAAAGGTTCTTTCATTAAAAACCTCTTACTTTATTGGGGTCAGTACGTTATTTCCCCATCTGCGGCACAGCAGTTTGGGGTGGCATGCATACCCACGTCCCCCTGTCTTCTGGTTCTACGTGCATTATGCTCTTTATAGCAATTTTATCTTTGCACTCTTTTCTGTGGAATCCTCCTGCAGAAGTCTTATCTGCAGTGCACAAAAATTACCTTCTTCCGATTCCAAATTGCCCCTGCCCATAGTCACTGCTGTCATCTCTGGAGCTGCTCAGCCGCAAAGAGAGGTGAGTTTAGTGCTTTCCCTCTGCTCTCAGGCCATTTTTCCTATGCTTCTTTTTTATTATTTTATTTTATTTGTGGTCCCTGTCATTCTGCCGGGGCAAAGGGGTAAAGAGATTTGACACTAAGTGCGGGGAAACGCTGTATCTGGAATCTATCTTCCAGACGGCAAAAGAATAAAAATTCATGGCAGGACAGCTGCTGCTGACACGTTCCCAAAGACATATTGCAGGTAGCATTATTTATTGTGGCACGGAGTTCATAGAAGTGCTACCTCCAAGCACCCTGAGAGATCCTAAAAAGCCCATCTCCCATCAGGTGGGGCAGATTTATGGCGCTGCCGGTGAGGGGGTCAGGCAGCTCCTGGCAGGAGGCAGCTCCTCGCGGGCAGCCCGGCTGCTTTCCCCGGGGACACGCTGGAACCGGGACCAGCAAACCGCCGTGACTGGCAAACCGCTGTGACATGCTGCCTTGGATGGGAGCGCTGGAGGGAGGGGACGGGCACTTACTGGGAGCACAAGCACTGGGGGGGCGAGCACATGTGCTCGTATTTTAGGTGAATGTGGAAGAAGCAGCGATGGGGGTAGGAATGGGGCAGATGTCTGGTTTGGTGAGTCTGATCTCAGCCAGCAGCAATGAGCCTCAGCTGGGGCAGCTGGAGCCCAGGGGTTGGGGCCAGGAAGGCCGGGGTGGTACCGCGCCCAGCCCTGGGCAGGCGGGTGCAGGGCTTGCCGGTGCCGGGTGGGAACGCCGCAGTGCCCCCATGCCACTGCCGGCCCCGCCTGGGGCAGAAGGCCTGCAGGGTGAGGGCAGGCTGGGGGCACAGCTGCTGCCAGCAGTTCTGGGGCTAAAGAGCCGGTTCTGGTGATCAGCCCCACACCTGGCAGACGTGCCACGTCTGGTGTGTTTGGCTGTACCAGGCTGCACCACAGGAGGCGACTGCCCAGCTCATGGATGGCGTTTGTGGTCACAGGCATGTTCCTGATCCCCTTGCACCATGTTTACTGTTAGGCCATTTCTCCAAATAATTGGTTAGCACATTCAAAACTCCTAAAATGGAGCAAATCTGAAGCAGTTCTGATGCTTTGAGCTGGAGTTCATGCTCGTTCTCCAATGGTCCTGCATGACCAGGCAACAGCGTACAGACATGGGTTTAAACTTCATAATGGTAAATACATGTGAGTATCTCGGGGACCAGAGGGCATTCTGAAATGCAAGGGAAATTCTGTGAGTGCCTTTGGCAGTATGTGGGTCCTCATCATCTCTGCTCTTAGTTGTTGGACATCAGGAGAAACAAACGTGAATAGTTTGGAACACACCGGTGGCCACTCGGCATGACGGCTTGGACACCGATGGCCCCTCCCTGGCTGGCACATCCACGCCGGCTCCGGCATCCCCTGCACCCGCCTTTCTTCCACCAGCGGGGCTGGCAGAGCCAGAGGCTGCTTCCAGCTCCATAAACCTCTGCCGGTATTCGGAGTCATGCTTCTCCTATTCAGCCGTCTGTGCTGTTCCTTGGGACGGCTAATCCCTCAGCGTGACTAGTGGAAGCTGCCGTATTGATTTCTGTCTCTCTCTAAACCTCAGTTGTGTTCAACGCTTGTTAGACATCTGAAGGAATATCCATTGGGCTCCGGGGGCACGCGGGGAGCGGAGCACAGGCGGCTCTGCCGGGAGACGTTTGCCTTGGGCTTGGGGCAAAGCCAACGGGAAGGACTAGGAGGCATTGGGAAGGGGACAGGTGGGATCTCTAACCCCTGGTGAAGCTCTTGAAGATTTAAACTAACATGACTCTGCCGTCTCGCTCTCTAATCATTGATAATGTAGCATTTTTCTGTATTTGGCTCAGAGGATTTGATGGTCCATCTGAGGCCGTGCCAGGCTCCTCTGAGAAAGGAGACTGTGTTCAGTGCAGCACATGCATTTCTCAAACTGTACATGTATGCTGGTGCGGAGGGTCCAGCGTTGTGGGATTTTTCCTCAATTTGCCCCCTGTAAGTCACACGAAGCCTCTGAATTCAAGGGACCCTCTGGGCAGGACACACGTGGATCTCTGGAAACACGTTTGGGCTGGATCTGTTGGATTCCTAGTCTCAAGAGCTTGGGTGAGAGGGCTGACAGAGGCAATAGGAAAGATTTTGCATCTTTTTAATTAAAATAACAAGCTGGGACCTGTCACTACATAGATTCCTTTGTATCCTGAGTTCCTTTCCCTGTTTTCATCTTTGACCTTTTAGATCAGGCACTTTCAGAGTAAGGGTCGCATTCTCTCCTGATCTGGAAGGTGCCTGGTCTACTTTGCGGGGTAGCATTGTCTGTATGATAATAATAACAAAAAAAAACAACCAGAATTGCGGTCTCATTGCTGTTGTACTCCTACCTGCCATCATCGTGAGATATTTAGCACTTAAAATAATTGCACCTAGCACTTACATTATACTTCTGGTTGTTCACAAATTAATCCTCTTACCACTTCTGAGATCAAAATTGGTACGTCCATTTTATGAATTAGGAAGAGAGACAGAGAGATGGTAACTTTTGCACCAAATTGCTGGGAGGAGTCGGTGGTGGGTGCTGTATTATGGTGCGCTGCAGAACCACAAACCTCATCACGGTTTGAGCATCTTGCAGTAGAGAATTAAGAAAAATAGCTAATGTGTCATGTACTTTATTTACGTGAAATTAATAGATTACGTCAGATTTTGCTCTATTAAACATGCAGAGGTTGGTCTATAGTGAACCTATCAATCAACATGGTTATTGTATCACATGATTTAAAATTTGTTTTAACAGTGGCACAACCCAGAAAAAACCATATTTTTTTAAGTGCAGCTTGATCCTCCATCCGTTAGCATAAAACCTAGAAAAGAAGCAAAGTAAACTGAAGTAATTGCAAAATACAGATTTGAATAGATCTAATGCTCTGGAGGGTCTCTGTCGGGGAGCTCAGTGTGGATTTGTTTGCACAGATGAGCCTGAGCGGCACCTGAGCGCTGGTCCAGGGCTGTTGCACAAGCTCCATCTGTCGTGAGAGGTGTTTCCTGTGCCGGACCGAGCAGCAGCCGATGGATGGAGCCTGGGAAAGGCTTCCCGAGCACCCACCTCCTGCCGCCTCCTTTGCCCTTTGCCTCCCTTACTCAACAGCCACGTGTCTTGGGTGTTACTGGCTCCAGGTGGCTCCCAGCTCACCCACTGTGTGTATATGTATATATGTATGTACGTGTATATGTATATGGCCTGTTGCATGTGGGAACTCCGCAGCGTGCTGTGCTCTCCAGGTGAAAGAAGGACACAAAAGTCTGTGGCTCAGATCTTTACCATGACTGGAGCTTTTCCCCTGTTTTCACACGTGCAGGTGAGGTGACTCCTGAGCTGGCCTGCAGGTTGCAGATGTCGTGGCTGCTGTTGTTGCCCTGATTTCACTGTTCCGGAGCCCCAGGCTGGGGCTCCACAGGGCTTCTCATCTTCTCCTCATGTTTTCCCTGGGCCAAATTCACCCTGATGTGTTAGTGGGTGCCATTCTATAAAAGATGCTGCATCTGTTTGTGTGCCTTGTCTTGGCCTTAACATTTTACCCTTTCCCAGGTTCATCAATGTGGGAATCAAAATATCTGCTGTGTCTGCATCTGGTGGAAAAAGCCCCAATGCCTGGCCAAACAAGATTCAGCAAACATAACCTAGATTTTGAAGGTGGTTTTCTTTCCTATAAACTACTTGCGACTACTTACACATGTATTAATCCATTTTCTTGTTCCCTGGATGTAATTCCCGTTTTTTTGACACCGTGTGTCTGTGTGGGCTCTGGCAGCGCCTCTCATCACAGCACTGCTGGGCCAGCTGCCCTGGGTTTGCTTGTCTGAAATGTTCAGATATTAAAGTTTTGCTGCTAAATGTCTTCATACCTCTGATTAGAGACTTTGTTTTATTTTAATATTTGTCTAGCACCAACAGTCACTGGGTATTGCTTTTGATTGTAATGTCTGCTCCAGCTGTAGAGGAATAAAAATAATCTCAGCCATATGCATAGGTCCAAGGTTTGGCTACTTTTTCCTCTAAACTGAGTCCAGGCAACTTCATTCTCCAAAACTGTTGGTCCAGGGCAGCGCTTTTGTTGCAGCGATGCAAGGTGAGAGCCAGGGTGCGGGGCTGCGAGACTCCCCATCCCCGGTCCGCATTAGCAGTGAGGGGCAGGCGGTGCGGCGGGCCGAGCGCGCCTCTGCAGCGCCGCCTAAAATCACCTTTCATTTGCTCGCTTTGATGCTGTGCTCACAGTCATCTTGCCAGGACTCTGATCTTCTCCAGCCACATGGCCCTTTAAATACCCGGTTTCAAATAGGAAGGAGAAAGCGATCTGGTGGAG
This sequence comes from Streptopelia decaocto, assembly GCF_964273445.1. Taxonomy (NCBI): domain Eukaryota; kingdom Metazoa; phylum Chordata; class Aves; order Columbiformes; family Columbidae; genus Streptopelia; species Streptopelia decaocto. Next base: position 5,373,134 of record NC_138666.1, on the reverse strand, counting down.
CTCTCCCCGTCCTTAGGCTCTGCACTCTTATTAAGGCTTCCCCTTGCTTGTATCTATTACTTTCTTCCTTTCTGAAGGAGTCAGCTTGATTCAGTACTTTTGGGACTTGGTGACATTAATGTATCTGTTTTATGTAACATGGAGTCGTTATTAACAGAATCCTAGCTCATAAAAAAAGGTATAACGAGAGACAAGGAGGGTTTTTCCCCTTGAAGATAATAGCGGCGGCGCTGGAGAGGAGCGGGCAGGGGTCAGGCAGCGCCTGCCTGATTGGGCGCTCAGGCGCCGCATTGACATTTCTGCAGTTTCATCAGAAAGTCTAAATAATCCATGTGAAAACTGAGGGTTATTTACAGAAGATATATACGCGCTGCATGAGCCGGCGAGATACCAAACGCATAATCCATGCTCTCGGTGCCTGCCTTTGTGTGCAACACCCGCTGCAGTGCTGTGGAGGGGCCTCGGCCAGGGCGCGCGGCTGCGTGGGGGGAAAACACCAGTGTTGGGGACTGTTGAAATGGGAGCGATAGGGGACGTCCCAGGGAAGGAGGCAGAAGCAGGCGGGCGGTGTTACTGAGCGCTGCTCTGCGCAGGGCCCAGGGGACGGCCAGGCCCCTTGTCCTGGGATGTGCGTCTGCTCAGGCTTCCTCTGGGGACTTCAAGGGCTTTTGGTGGCACAGTGCTGCTCCCCGCTGTCCCCACCCTCCGGCCCAGCTCTGAGGCATTCCCTGACAAAATCTGTTTCTTTGCTGTGCTTCCAGCACGTGCTGCCCCTAAGCCAGGAGAAGGGATTCGAACAGAGTTTCCAGTTCGCAGAGGATTCTAAGCCAGAGCCTGGCAATGGGAAGGAGCTAAGGGGGCAGCGGAGGCTTTGGCAGTGCTTTTAGTCTGTTAGTGCTGTCCCCAATCCCATCCATTGGGATTGTCCAGTACTTCTCGTGCTCTTCCTGCCAACCTCCTGTGCCAGAGAAATTACCAGCCACTTCATGTTTTCTTGACTGCTATTTCATGTATTTTTTTTAATCTTCACTTTTTAAACTGATAACTTTATTTACAGGTAGCTAAAATGCTTAATGTGCTTTTTAGTTCTCTGTTTTAATATTTTTGCATTTGTTAGTAAATTGGGTTTGTTTTATATAAATTGACATGTGAGTATTTTGGGAGAGGGAGGATTTGGGTTGTTCTCTCTGAGGTTTTTTTAAAGAATCACAGAGTCTTATAATCATATAAAAGAAAGGGCAATTACACTGCACACAGCATGTTGGCTCTTTTTCACCCTTTTGTCCTCTTCTGTACACTTAGGGGTTTTCTTTTGTATCTGTTTTCTTCATTCTGTTCCCCAAAGGAGCACAGTCATGAGCACAGGAGCTCCCCCTTATCTCGGGGGCATGTTGGGGCAACTGGTATCAGGACACACGCTGTCAGGAAACCACCTTCCATGCTGGTTCCTGACACTTCAGTGTGGCTGAGAACTTAGAGTGGTGCCTGTGCCTCTGCTCTTCCCTCTGGGCAGTTTTCCTGTGAGGGACAGTGGAATGAATTAATCTTCTGACCAAGGAAGAGGCACGTTCATGCAGCTAAACTTACCGCAGGAACCGTCACAAACGTGCCTGGTTCTGCGCTCAGTGCCCGCTGCCCGGGGCGGCTGCGGGAGTGGTTGGAGGTGCGGGCGAGGTTGGAGGTGATGTGAAATATTAATGATATGCTCTCACAGCCGTGAGCTGACCTCCCTAAATCTCAGATTTGACACAATAATGTATAGATTATTACAAGTAATGCAGTTGCCGTTTTCACTTGTATTCTGGTCTCTAACACTTAATGCTTTTCACCACAACCGTGAGCATTAGAAATGGTTTTACACTGAAGGCTGAGCTGCTGGTGGTGTTGGGTGAGCCCGCAAGCAGGAGCTGTAGGGAAACCACCAAGGAGCACGAGACAAAACATCTCCAACAAAGTCTTGAGTCGTCAACACTAGATGTGGGGAACTTGGTGGAAAACCCATGCCCGAAAACCAAGCTTTGGGCCTCAAACTGAACACTCAGCTGAGTTTGCAAAAGAACAAGTTGATTCTCTGAAGCAAAGCACATTCAGAGCCATTTGACGTTTTAGTTATAAACCCTTCTTCCAATTTGCTTTGAGATTAAACTTGGCCACAAGGTCACAGCCTAGGGGGAAATTTTGGAACAAATTTCAAAGCAGTTAATTTGGACATTTTTCAACTATTTAAATGCAAATACAAATGAATAAATAATTTATGCATTGCTTTAACTTAAAAATATTTTAGTTTAAGAATACACAAATTGTCCCACAATTACTACGGCTTGTCTGCAGAGCAGCTGGCAGCTTGGAAAAGCAAGTTCTAAACCTGGGAAAGGGGCCACTTCGCACCCTGCACCTTCTCCCTCGTGTTTACCTTCGGATCTGTTGCTTTGACTGCACTGTTACTGACTGAATGAAACCCTGACGGTGCAATAATATGCACTTTAAAAAAAGATTATAGAACATATTACGAAGTTATTTAAAATCATTATTATACTGTAATAAAGCTAAGCGATATGTTTCTGGAAGGCTTGAATTCCTGAAGAATTCCAAGCTGTGGAGCCGGATCCATGCGCAGGCCAACGTGACCAGCTGATGGGAACTTGAGGAACCGTGTGTGTGTTCCCAGCAGACGGTTTGGCAGGAGCGTGCGGCGTTGTGACCGGGGACACGGCCCCGCCGGGCCGCGCGCTCTGTACGCTGGGGGGTCGTCTTTCCTCACGCGTGTGGTGAGTTTGGATACACATGGTATTTGTAAATGAAGCGCTAGCAGCCAGCTCTACTTCTGTTAGCACAACTTGAGAGGAAGGGAAAGTTCTCCGCCAACTGTGCCTGGGGAGCAGATCACCTCTCCCTGTGTCACCGTGGGGACAAATCTCACGCGGTGACTCAGGACATGCATGAAAATAGTTTATTTTCAGAAAAAAGCATTTTTAAAAGTTTGCAAGATTTCCTTAAACTGACAGAAAGTTGAACAAAAGTGAAGATATTTTAGAAAAAAATGAAAAACAAAACTGTTGTCTGTGTTTTGTTTAAAATGGTTTTCTTTTGAAAAAGTACTGTAATTAAAAAAAAAAACACAGTCTGAAAATGAAGATTTTGCTTGCATCAAACAAAATATTCTTATCAAACCAACAGTATTTTTTATTTTTGTTTCAGGAATATAAATGTTTCCATTGCATATGAAATACTTATTTCAGGCTTCAGTTTTACGATCAGTCCTCAGACCAGCAGGGAATCACTATTTGACGTGTGTGTATCCAGGTGTGCTGAGGTAGGACTCGGGCTGGGTCAGCGGGACCCAGTGCGGGTGTGCTGGTGTCACCGTGCATTTCCAGCTGTTTGTCCCATTGTCCCGTTCTCTGGACTCGTCACCTCTGGCTGGTTTCGCTGCTTAAGGCTGCAGCAGATTCGGCTCCATCTTTAGCCCTGCGTGGCCGCTCGAGGCCATCGGTCCTGCCAGGCACCCCGCAGTCAATCCCTTCAGCTCCTTAAGGAGCTCCCTGTTCTCAGCTCATCCTGCTCATTACCTCATGTAGCATCTATATCCCAATCCTAATCTGAATTGAAAGTAAATAGATTGCTGGGGGGTTTTTCTACTTCTGTTCTTCTTGGATTTGTTGTATAAGCAAGGAAATTAAAAAAGCAGTGCGGCTGGTGGCACTGAACATTTGTGAGCGTGTTGCGTGTGCGGCGCTGACCGGCCGTGCCGGAGCAGGCGAGCCGTGCTGTGCCGGTGGGGAGAGTCACCATCCCTCCAGCTCTGCCATCCTCCGTGCCAGCCAAAGCGGCTGTGGCAATGGAGGTGACACCCCCTGGGCTGGCTCAGAGCCGGCAGCAAGCGCGGCTGCTCGCCCCCCAGCCGCGGCGCCGGCCGGTGCACATAACCCCAGCGGCCCAGAGCCCGGGCTAGCTGCTTTCCAACAGCCCTGCCAGAATCCTAACAACATCGGTTAACTTCTGAGGGGGGTGGGTAAACATTTTTTTCATGTGCTTTTATTGATTTTCAATATTGTACAAAGCCTAGCCATGTAAAGCAATAACACGGAAAAAGATACAATCATTGAAAAACAATTACAGATCAAATGCCCAGTTCTGGAAGTCAAGTGCAGACCCAACCTGCTCTCTCAGTCAGGCTCCATTAGCTATGCACACTAAGAGATAAAAGCCAGGGTTTAAAAGTAATTAGATGTCCCACTGCAATGCTGTACCGGTGGCTTTCCTCCCGGAGGTGCTGATGGTGTCTCTTTGTCCGTCCGTCCTCTTTCCAAGGCAGCCGAGTGCTGTGGGGAAGCAGAGCAGGATGTGACCCAAGGGAGCCCCGATCCGGGCCAGTGTTTGTGGGAGAACTCGGGGTCCGTGTCCCTGCCACGGTTCCTCCCAAAGCGGTTCCAGCGCCCAGTGCAGTCAAGTCTTTGCTGAGCGGAGCAAGGCCGGGCACTTAAATGGACGGCATTTCGGCATCCATGTGTGGGTCACACGGGAACACGGGTCCAGCCGCGTGTGCGCCTACCTGTGGAAGAGATGGAGTGTGGAAATAAAACTACACCAAACCCACTCTGGGATTACTCAAGTGTTATTGTCATTTTACCAATTACATAATAGCAGTTCATAATTTGTTATGAATTAGCATAAATAGGAATCAGCCAGCAATTAAGAAAATAAGTTAAATTGCATTTTGTGAAGCATTGTTTTGTTGATTTTGACCAGTTCGCTCTCATACTGCTAATCTGACAAATTCGGTAATTCACAACATCCTCCATGTACTCACTGAATTACTGTGGTTTTACACAGGTTACAATGGCGTTGATACTGCAGACAGGCCAGTGTTAGGAGTTCAGTGCTCTTCCAAAGCCAAGCTGCTGAGGCTGTGACGGATGTTGGCCGTCATCAGGCACGTGGGAATCACCACCCAAAAATGTTAGGAACTTCATCGGCTTAACGGGCAGGATTTGTGGCTGGCGTTTCAGTCTTCATCACAGCAGCCCCAGGCCACAGGAGGAGCAATGTTCCTGTGACAATTGAAGACAAGAAGGTGGCAAGGAGCGCCTTCTCCTCACCCTGCCAGGCCTGCGCTGCAGGGGGATGCGTACGGTTGCTGGGGACCCTCCATCTGTCCCTCCGTCCCTCCCTGCGGTTTCTGCTCCTCGGCACGGGGAGCAGGCGGCTCCGCTGGGAGCTGATGGTGCACAGGAGCGGCTGCTGGGTAGCAGAGTCCATCAGATACGGGGTATTAACGGAACCAATAGTTTTTTCTGTTTTCATCTCAGGTTTTCGGAATGACGTTGACTGTGGTCAGGCAAGTGCAATCTGGGCGTAACCCTGCCCCAAGAATATTTGGTTTAACGGCGGCTGTCCAGCGGGTGGGGTGTGGGCGCAGTGCTCAGCCTCGTCCCGCTTGTTTGTGGTTCAGGGCGGGAGGGACGCGCTCCCAGCGCGCTCTGCAGCGCCCGCACAGCGCCCAGCTCCGTCTGCGCAGCGCCCAGCTCCGTCTGCGCAGCGCCCAGCTCCAGCTGCGCAGCGCCCAGCTCCAGCTGCACAGCGCCCAGCTCCGGCTGCGCAGCGCCCAGCTCCGTCTGCGCAGCGCCCAGCTCCGGCTGCGCAGCGCCCAGCTCCAGCTGCGCAGCGCCCAGCTCCAGCTGCACAGCGCCCAGCTCCGGCTGCGCAGCGCCCAGCTCCAGCTGCACAGCGCCCAGCTCCAGCTGCGCAGCGCCCAGCTCCAGCTGCATAGCGCCCAGCTCCGGCTGCGCAGCGCCCAGCTCCGGCTGCACAGCGCCCAGCTCCAGCTGCGCAGCGCCCAGCTCCAGCTGCATAGCGCCCAGCTCCAGCTGCGCAGCGCCCAGCTCCGGCTGCACAGCGCTGGGGCGGTGCTGGGTTCTCAGCCTCCTGGAGGGAGCGGGTTTTTCTAAATTTGCCAGTTCGCCATGACAGATCAGGGACGGCAGCACCAGCCCCCTGCCTTGCTATGCTTTCACACAGCCCTCTCCCCCGGCATCCTTCAGGCCAGACCTCACGGCCTCCGCACCCTCTGGCACCTCCACAGGAATTTCTGACAATAAAGGAGCGTCCCCAAGCTCTCTCTTTTGAAACAAAAGCTTAATGAAAGGGTAGGCATGCTGCCGTCTTGACAGCAGCCGGCTGTAATTCTTGGCAGGGTGTGACATGCCCATCCTCCTGAATTAGCGTGGAGCACGAGGAATTTAGCACGGTGCTAATTGTGATCAGACAAAAACAAGCAGCCTCAGTGTGTGGGCACGTGGCAGGACAAAACCAGCGCGGCTCCTTTGAGCGCGGTCCCCGCGCTGCCCGCGCCCCGCGGCGATGCCGCCCGCATTACTGCTGGCCCGGCCAGGCGTCTGGGCAACCACCGCGCCCCGCGCTCTGTTCCCGTGCTGCCCGGGCAGTCTCGCGTTCGATTTGGTGTCAGTGTTGTCAGACGCTCCGTGTTGACCGTACAATGACTCAGCTGCTGCGGGGAAGGCGCTGTGGCCATCGCACCAGGGCAAGGGGAGTCCCTGGCCAGGGAGGAGCAGCCAGAGCCCTGCAGAGGGACAGGCCTTGTGGCCACCAGAACACGGTCTGGGAAAAGAGCGTTTTGTGGTGGGAGTCAGAGCCGTTCCTCCCTTTCTGCCCCCATCCCGCTGGCTGCGGGGGGTGCACGGGGCTGCTCGTGGGGTTGCCCCAGTGACGCTCGTGTCTTTGCAGAGCAGCTTCAGGGGCCCTGCCCAGCCCAGCGCCCCACGGGGGCTGCACCTCGCAGCCACACGTGGAGCATGACCCTCCAAGTGGGAGGTGTTGCTCCTGTTCTGCCAAAGCCATCCCATCCGTGGCAGAGCCTTCAGAAAAAATAATAATAATTTTAAAAGTGTTCGTCTTTCATTTAGTCTGTCAGAGGATCAGAGGGTGGAGTCGTGTTCTCCTGTAACTAACCTGGGGGCAGCAACAGGACGGTCTCCCCTCCAGTACCACTGCAGGGACTGGCGGAATCTGTCCTCAAAATAGCTGCCAAAGTCCAAGTGACTGATGTTGGTATATGGCCAAAACGAAAAGCTTTCTCTTTCTGTTCCTCTGCTCTTCCTCTAAAGATTCCCCAAGGATGAGGAATGCTATTCTATGTTAAAAAACAAAGCAAAACATACATATAGTTATATATGTATATATCTCTATATCTCAGACTAAGGACTTAACCTTTCCTCTCCCACTAGTCCAATGACACCAGCATCAAGTTGTTCCCCAAGTCAGCCAGTTTACTAAAGCACGCAAATATGCGTCTTTGAAAAAAGGCAGATGTAAAATACCTCCTTAAAACCAGGATGCTCTTCAACCAGGGACCACAGTTGCATTTTATCTCCCAGTCACTGAACTCTGTGAGGTTTTTCAGGAACTCTTCTCCGTTAGTTTTAAACTTGACTTCCCTGAAAAACTGTGTGTGTTAACTCCATTATCCGCGTGCCACCTCGCTATCTGCTCTCTCCAGGTTATTTATGAGTCTGCTGAAGCAGCACAGCTCCCCGCCCTCGCTAACATTGTGTTTGTACCCTTTCTTCCCTATCTTTTTATCGGGAGTTCGCAGGAAGATTAATCCTCCTTACTCCATGACAGTTTAGTTTCCTTAAGAACCTTTAGTGAGCAATGTTCTAGAAAAGCTTTTAGAAAATCTGATTCCACTGTATCAGCCCAAATCTCCCATATTAGAAGGGCTGTTTCCTCCATCAGATAACAGATCTATACGTATAAATTCTCTCTTGGCTTTGAGGCTCCTCCCCAAGACACTGCGTTTACTCATCTCTTCCAATTCAAATTGGTCCGACAGTTTTCTACCATTTTGCATGTTCTGGAAATGTGTCTTTCTGGTCTGTAATTCCCACGATCGCTCCTGAAGCCTGTTTTAAAGATTTTTCACCTTCCGATCCTCTGATACAAAGGAAGGAAGAAAGTTCGGCAATTTCGTGTTTGAGCTCTGTGAAAAGCCTTGAGGGAGCACTGTCTGCCTCTGGTGATTTGTTGCTCTGGCGTATGAACCTTCCTGACCTCCTCCATAGTGAACATCAGTGCAAAGAATTAATTTAATTTTGCTGCTGTGTCCTTATCTTTCTTAATTCCTCCCTTCACGCCTTGATCATCCATCAGCTGTGCTAGGTGACTGACAGGCTTCCTGCTTTTGTGTTGGAAAAGTTTTTATTAGCTCTCATAGCTAATTGTTAAATTGTTCTTGGGACCTGTTTTGACTTGCCTTATCATGGCTCTGCATTTAGCTTGCTGGATTTATATCCTGTTCTATTTTCATTGTTTGGAAACAACTTCCATTTTTCTGAAAGTGCATTTTTCCTTTCAAATAGCTTCCTTTTTCTGTTGTTTGTGTTTAAACCAAGCGTTGAATCGTGCCGTTTTAGCCGCTCACCTGTTGTGTCTCGGACAAGTTCATGTCCTGTGGTTGTGCACCGCTCGCTTCCAGGCGAGAACCAGTACTGAGCTGCAGTGGTTAAAACAGAAAAATGAGACCGTAGAACTTGTCTTTGCTGATGGACAAGTCCGAGTCCATGGTACGGATAACCTTGTAGGTTTTCCATTGGCAAGGCCACCAAGTAGAGCTGCTGCAGTCAGCGCTGAAGGCGCGGGCAGGCGCAGGGCCTGTGCTGTGGGACGCAGGCACCGATCCCATGCGGACGCTGGGGCAGCGTTCAGCTGCGGGAGGGGTGGGACGGTTCGGGGTGTTGACTGAATGGGAGCTGAACACAGATAAAAAAATATTAACAACTCAGTGCTGTAAATGAATTTCTGGTTCTGTGGTGCATTATTCCAAGTTCTTCATGATTCCTTATGTACTTCATATTCTTTCATTTGCAGGCATCGACCTGGAGAGTTTATACAACCTTTTTCCAGTCCGAATAGGAACCATCTCCTCTACTCCACTCGTTGACGTCGAATCTCACGACATAACCTTCGCATTTCCATACTGAGGTAGGGAGATCTTCAGGACCTAATTTTCTGAAGCCTTGGAGAAGTGGTTTTTGTCTTGGTAGCCCTGCTGGGGTGTGTCATGTCAGTAATCTGGACTAAAGGAGATGTCATTACCTGTAAAACCATGCTGATCTCAGGCTGGGATCTGGCAGCTCTTTGTGCCGTTTCTCCTCTGCTGAGCTGCTGGGTTTGCTGCTCTTGCTTCTAACGGCTCTGTGGATTTTTTAGCACCTGACTTGCTGGTCAGCAATGTTGGCTCATCTTATTTTCAATGCAGTAAGGTGAATGGAAAGGCATTTTTTTGCAAAAGAACATACTTTTCTTTTTTGGGGGGATGTTTTCAAATTGATGCCTCATCAGGCTATGGTTCTATGTGGGCTGGTGAGGAACTATTAGGGCTCTGCTGTTTAATTATTTATGTTGGCCCTTACTGTTAGTTTCTGTCATTAAAGAATAGACCAAATGACTAATGTCCTTGGCCTAATCTTCTTAGGTGGAAAACTGTCCCTTGAATTTCTGTCATAGTCAAGCAGACATAAGGAAAGATGAGAAAATTATAAGGCTCCTGACCCGTTTAATTTTTCCTGTGAATTGTTGAGAGTAAATCATATTCAGATGGTCTGTTTCAATTCTTAGATATTCAGTTTCCCAAAACTATGGTAAATAATGTGCTGGCAGAAAAAGCATCTTCCTGAACGTGGGCAAAAATATCCCTTCTCTTCCTACTAGTCTCTCCACCATTAGATTTGGTGCTGAAAAAGCACCTGTTGTCCAAATGTGGTAATTTAATTCAGAATTAATTCTTCTGTAACTAGAATTCACTGAGTCACTGTGAAGTACCTAGTTTCAATATATCTACATATCCTGAGTCATTATAAAATAACTATTAATATCTAGGATGCTCCGTAATACCAAACTAACCTTGTGTAATATCAATAGCAATAGAAAGATTAATGGTAGGCTTCAAAAATACTTCATCAGTATCCTCTATCTAGATTAAAAACTGTGAAGTGTAAGTTTGGAGTTGTATTTTTTCCTGTATTTACTTTTTAGGGCTTTTGTTATCCTTTAAGGAAGCTTTTGCTTTCTCGATACATTTTTATCTGAAGTATTTTGTTTACAACAGAAGTACATACTTCAATTTCTTGAGAATCATCAGACTTATAAATTAAATGAAAACCTTTGGAAATTTCGTGATGGGCAAAGACATTTGTTCTCTGTGCACTCTTTGAATCTCAGGATCCTGGGTAGAGCATCTGCCTTTTGCCATTTAGTCAGGAGACTTTTCAGGCCTTGGTATCCTTTGGGGGGTGCGTGATGTTCTTTGGATGTTCTAAACGGAATTCAAGGGTTTGGGTGAGCAATATTAACACTGAAATCCCACTGTCCTGAGCTCGAGCTAATATTCTTGACTTTGATCTGAGAGTGAGAGGGCAAGATGGACAGAACAGAGAAAGAACAGGAAAGCAGACAAGCGAGAGAGGGGGAAGAGAAGGAATAATTAAGGTGTTTGAAATGGAGCAATTTTGAAACGTTTTGGAGAGATAACACATGCAGTTGATTGTGCCTTTTTCATGCTATTACGTCTTGACTGATTTTGTTTTGTTGTAAATTGGAAGTATTCTTTAAAAACATCCAGCATCTACAAACGGAATCCATTTTGGGACCAATCTGTTTACTTTTTTCATTAACAACTGTGGCAGAAAAACTAGCAAGAAGCTGAGGGTGGCACTGGCTTGACAAGTTGATCATCCTGGCGTGGAGTGGGAGCTGGGACGGTGGGGACACAGAGCCGGCCTGGGGCGGGTGACGGTGCCGATGGCCGCGGATGCACCGGTGGCGTGCCGGGGTTGTTTGGGCGCCCCAGGGAACTCCAGGTGCCGGTTTAGTTGTGTTGAAGACACAAGCACACAGGGTGAAAAGCAAGTTGTGCGGTGTGGGTGTCAGAGCCCGCGAGTTCGGGGCAGATGCGTGTGCATCTCTGAGCAAGCGGGCGGCTCTGCCCAGGCTCGTAATGACAGGTGTGATTTATTAGAGCTAATTTATTTGTAGGACAAATGTATAGGACTTGTACAGTTGCTAGAATCCAGGGTATCTATCTGTTTTCACTGTATCCACTTTTAGCTGTCTCTCAGTTGTCAGAAATTTTAATTTTCAAGCTGTGATTTTGCTCCTTCAGTTGAAGCAAAACTGTGCTGTATTTCAGGATAACAATGTAATAGTACAAATTTCTGTTACTAGGAAATATTTCTGAGCTCTGTAAGCACTGAACTAGACTGACTTCAGCTAGACTGAAGCTTGGCAAGGAGAAAGCCTCAAGAGAATAAAAGTACCAGGTGAAAACTGGTGCTAGTTTAGCAGAATTGTAACTTAACAAAGTTGTACAGCTGGTACAAGCAGACATGGTTTTATTTTACCAAAGGACAAGATGCTGTGAGGGCTCACTTGCCTCCAGAGGAGACCCAAATCCTTGACCAGCGGCAGGAAGGAAAATCAGCCTTTTTCGTTCTGGGAAGACAAGTGGTGTCAGTAAAATCGGGCTCCGTTACCTTCCCTTCTAAAGAGGAACTTTCTGCTGCATCCCAGTCTTGTTTTTCCCTTTGTGTCCAAAATAGAAGTCGTTAAACCAAAGGCTTTTATTTCAGTCTAGCGTGGTGAGGAAGATGCCATTGTTCATATTGCTGCTATAGTTGTCATCGATTTTGTTATAGGATATTATTATAATTATAATTACCTGTTTATTGGCTAATTGCTCTTCAGTAAGCGTGAAGAAAGCAGGGAAAGTAGGACCAAGGCTGTATCTCAGGGTACAAGGGGCATTTGTTAATAACACCCAGGACTCTCATTTTCTGAAGCTGGCGAGTTGCATCCTTTCATGTCACCAGGATTTCTTTTTAACACCTTCTGTGAGAACAAACAAGGAGCAACACAGCCCGACTTCAAAGATTCCTGGGCAGCAGGAGAGCTTGAGAGGAATGTTTTTGTTTCCAGGGCGCTGCCTCAGCTCCCGGCACAGCCGGCACTGGAAGCCCCTGTGCCATGGCCCGGCCCAGCCGCACCGGCAGCTGTGCATGGGGCTGCCGGCAAACCGGGCACCGGCCTCACCGCCGGGAGCTGCCGGCACCGTGTAAGGGCTGTGTAAGAGCTGTGTAAGAGCTGTGTGTGGCCGTGGCAGCTGCTCCAGCCAGAGGCACTGCTGGTTCCGTGCCGGGCACGTCCCGCTGCCCGCAGGTTCCCCCGGCGCCAGGGCCGGTGGTGCCACTGGTTGTGCCGCGTGGGCGCTGAGCCGCAGGTTTGATGGCAGCGAGGGAAGGGTTACACAACCTTGTTCATGTCCGGGGTTGGCAGGTACCGCCTGAAGTTTGTTCTGTTCGTTGAGCGGGTAAGAAACATCCCTGATTACTGATGAACGTCCCAAATAAGAGAACCCCTCCCCAAAGCCATAGCTTTTCCATTTGCCAGTATTTTTCCAGGTTGTTCTTCAATTTAAGTATGTCTTGATCTTCTGGCATATTTTTAGTAACATTTATCTGTTTTATTGCAATACTGAAAAAAGAGTGGGAATGTATTTGTAGCTCATCCCCTGAGTGATATGCTGGCATGTATGACAGAGAGTTCTTGAGTGATTTTCCCAAAATACTTTTTTTTCCTTTTAACTGGCACATGGCTCTTTCAGAAGCTGTTGTGAAAATATGGTTTCATTTCAGTGACTGCAAAGCCCTCAGGTCCCACATCATGAATAGTCCAGCAGTGGTTGGCAGGAATCCTTGGCAAGCAGCAAATATTTCACCACTGCTTGCGGTGTTCACAATTAAAACTTTGATAATAAGGATTTGTTGTAGTGTAGGATAAACTTTGAAGATTCTTAATGGTTTCAGTTTGTTTATCTAATTGTGAAGGTAGATTAAGCTGTACTAAGATTGTCCAGCATGACCTTAGCAGGTATGAATGAGCGAGGTTTCCTTGGAGCCTGTCCTGGCCGTGACTCTCCCGGTGTCACAGGGGCCGGGGCTGCTCACACACTCCTCCCTTCCACAGGCACATTTGCCTAAAGAGCCTGTTGACAAATATGCAGGCTACACCTTTGAGATATTTAAAGCTTACACACACCATTTAAAAATAAAAATCATACAACGTAGATTATTTTAGATCTCCCCTTATTTCATAGATCCTGATAAAAAGACCATGCTTGTATTAAATCTTTTTATTCTCCACAACTGTATGACAGTTTAGGGAACATTAACATTTGTGAAATAATTCAAGAAATAACAGTGGAGATGCAGACATCTGAGCAGCCTGCTGAACCAGGTACAGCGTCCTCCTGAACCAGGTACAGCCTCCCCGCAAACCAGGTAGTGTCCCTGCTAAATCAGGTACAGCGTCCCCCTGAACCAGGTACAGCGTCCCCCTGGACCAGGTACAGCGTCGCCCTGAACAAGGTACAGCATCCCCCCGAACTAGGTACAGTGTCCCCCTGAACCAGGTACAGCGTCCCCTTGAACCAGGTACAGCATCCCCCCGAACCAAGTACAGCGTCTCCTCTGAACCAGGTGCAGTGTCCCCCTGAACCAGGTGCAGCATCCCCACTGAACCAGGTACAGCGTCCCCACAGCGCCAGGTCCCCACTGTCACCTGCAGTGACAGGACAGCAAGTCTTCCCTTTGGGGACAGTGAGTCCTCCCTTTGGGGACAGCGGCGTGTCCTCCCTTTGGGGACAGTGAGTCCTCCCTTTGGGGACTGCCGTTGCTGTGCGGCTGCTGGCTCAGAATAGGAGGAACGATGTGAATGAACTCAAATGAATTTAATAGTTTATGTTTACAGGCACCGAAACCTTTTTCTAATTAAAGCCCATCTAGTAGCAGTTGTAGTAATTACAATATTAACAGCAGCCAGAGCAGGAACAATGAGGACTTCGCTCTTTGGTGAGTTGCTGGCATTTCTTTGAGGCTCTGTGAAGACACCACAACAACATCCTCACACAGACCACCAGCTTTGTAGCAACTGTGTCCTTGGAGCCTTGGCACGGGAAGGACACGCGTGTGTCCCGGCATTTTCCAGGCTGCTGGATTTTCTTGTTGTCTGGTCCCAGCGCTGTGAGACCCCTCCTTTCAGCCTGAGCACCGTTTAAATAGATCATTTGTTTTCATTATAGGTTTTTGCATCTCTGCCTTTCATTCTTGTTAATGAATTTCTAGGGTCTGATTGGGAAACAAAAGCTAAACATAAACATAAAAAGCGATCTGACAAAGGACACGGGTAAGCGTCTGGCAGGCTCTGCCGCACCGGCTGTAGCGAGGAGATGGCCATTTGCTGATTGCCGGGGGTCGACATGACTTGGTTAGTATGCTAATCTAGTCCTCTGCGTTTAACATTCCGCTCAGGTCTGAGCAGGCTCGGCAGAGCGGGGCGCAGGGCCGGGGTGTCTGCGGGCGGCAGGGACCGCGGCACACGGACCCGGCGCCGTCCCTGCTCCCGCCGTGCGCTCGCTCCCTCCTGCGCGCCCCTCAGCCCTCCTGCCCTCCCTGGCGTGCACTCGTACGTACCATCCGAACAGCTTTCTGCAAATGCTGGCAAACGTGAAATGTGGAAAAGCCATGTATGATTGGCTCGTTTCTCTGCCTCTGCATCCCCAAAGATTCCCACTTTAATAGACCATGTGTTTCTGCTGCTGGAGGAGCCCAGAGCGTAACGTGCCAAAATTCAGCAACAATGAAGTAAGACGGCGTTTAACATCCAAAACAAAGAGACGGCATTTTTGTAGCTCACAACACAACAGTCACAAGATGTTTAAAATTTCCCTCTATCCTCTCTCCCCACCCAACCTCAGCCCAAAAGAAAGCGAACATTTATTAAAATCCATTCTTTCAGGCAGCAGCCAGGTGCTCAGGTGGACAGAAAGCTGCTCCTGGAGTTGCCGGTGACTGTCACCTTGCCAGTGTGCCTGGAGGCGGCAGCTGCAGCCCCCACCCGCAGCAAGGGGTTCCGATGGCCAGGACTGAGGAAGGAGTTGATTCCAGAGTCAGTCCCCATGGTCAGGTCCACCAGGTCCTGCAGCCACAGGAGAACTTAATTCCTCAAGCTCCCTTTGTTTTCGGAACGTCTCGGCAGTTCTGGAGAGGTGCATGGAGAATCGGCAGCTTCTGCTTGCATTCAGAGCATTTCAGAAGTTGCATTTTCAGAGAGCAGGTTAGATGTGGGCAAAACCGAGTCTCCATCTGACACATAAGCAGACAAAGCTGTTTAACCTCTGAATTATAGCACAGCTCCATAGTTCTCTCTTGTGTTGTTTCATGCTCCAAGCAATCTGCTCCTTGCCATTCTCCCTCGTGGTGCCAAGCACGTATTCCAGCTGCAGCTCGGCAGCGCGGGGAAATTCCTTCCAAGTCCCCGGCAGAACAGTCAGCGCTTTCCCGGAGCCGCAGGCTTGATTGTCCTTGATTATTTTATTTCTTTGGCTCTGATCCAAGATGTTCCCTGTCATCATTTCGGTGTCTTTTCTCATAATCCCTTTTCTAAACATCATCAACAATTAACTGATTCTCTCATATCTACAAACACATGCACACACACGCAGGCGCGCATGCACACACACTCCACTGAGTCTCATCAGTGTCTTTTTTGCCTTTAAGTATAAGAAATTACAGCTTCTCATTAGCTGAAGAGCATGTTTTGAAAGGCTTTGTGTTTACTCACTTTGCAAGTGATGCTGGCGCTTTTAATTATTCTTCTTTTGCATATCATAAGCGAGCAGCGAGCTGCTCCAGCCAGCGCGGGCGACGCGTATTCCCAGGAAGGCAGGAGGAAGGGATCGCGCTTTACCTCACTGCTGCTGCTTTCTTCCCTTTCTGTCAGCCAGCCAAGGAATCCCCCCAAAGCTCTTACGTAGCAGATACCAAAACCATGAGTCACTTTTTGCTCCCGGAGCAATAAGTCCACCGCATCTGTGTGCAGAACGGCGAGCGCGAGGCTGGGAATCTCTCCAGGCTGCCGGCGTGCCCCGGCACCAGTTCTCCAGCGGTGACTTTGTTTTCCCTGCTCTCGCTTTCTCTCCTCTGCTCCCTTGTCTCTTCATTCCTTTTCATGCCGTTCCCATTTTCTTCCTTCCTTCCCTCCTTCCTCTCCATCCATCTCCGTTGCTGGCAGCGGCAAACCCAGCAAGATCTGGGTTCCTCTCGCCTTCTGTGGATTTTTTTTTTCCTTTTTTCCCCCCCGGTAACTGCAGCAGCCTTTGGCTGCTCACTCTGCCAGGTTGGATCACCAAAGACACACGACTCGCTCACAATGAATAATCAATACAGATATTGATCTGCGGAAAATGTTTGTAAATTCCTGAAAGGGAATGGGGAGCAGCGGGACAGGGAGGCTTGTGGGGGACGACAGGGTGCTGCGGGCAGCGCTGCAGGCAGCGCCTGGCCAGAGCCCGTCCTGCCGCCTCCCAGGTGACGGGTGCTGGAATGCGTGCGCGGGCGGCGCCGGGTGTGCGCGGGGGCTTCTCTATGTTCATTTCTCTACAGCTGCTTCCCCCAAAGAATCGGGAGGCGAGCAGCTGAGAGGCCCCGTCGGTGCCATGCCTTGGCTGCAGTCCAGCGCTGTTTTGTTTCCATCATCACACGCCACTTTCAAATTTGCATAAATACAAGGGTTATTTTCCCTTGTGCGTCTAAAAAGATTTACGAAGGTGGAAAAGTATTTCTGTAAGGAGGGATTACTGGTTTTAGTCATAATTTTCAGGATTTGCCTTCGAATCCATGTATATGCAAGAAAAGGAGGCAGAGAGGGAAATAAAGGGTGGTAAGAAGGACTTGGAGAAGACTAAAAGCTGTTTGAATGTGGAAGAGCCTTGGACTGTAAATTGTGCTCTCCATCGGGTGAGGAGCCGGGTCAGGCCTCAGGCCAGGGCTCTTCCTCTGCCCTGCGGGTCACCCTGCCCGGCAGCTGGGATGGCTGCGCCACTTGGAGCTGCTGGAAGGTTGTGGTTGGATCCATGGCGGGAGCAGCCTGACCCATCCTGGGGAGCCGTCTCCCAGCTGCCGTGCACTGTCTGACGGTCCCTGTGCTGTGTGCAGCACCCAGAGGGTGACACTCACCCTGTTTGCTCCTGGTGCAGCCAACCCTAGTCCTACTGCAGGAATGTCCTTGTCGGGTTTCTTCCACCTTCATCCCCCTGGTTTTCTGTCCTTCCAGGGAAAGGCATGTGCCAAAGGTATCAAGAGACATAGTATTGGATCCGTTGAGTATTGAGCCCCCTCTCTAAGGGCTGAGGTCAGCAGTGGAGACCCTAAGGAAAGCTGAGGGGCTGGGGATGTCTGCTACACCAGCCAAGCCAGGTGGCCTTAGCAGGGCCACCCACACACCCCCTCCCCGTGCCACGGCGTGGCTTCCCATGAGGATGGTGACACTTTCCTTGGCCAACTGCGGCTGTCCCTTCCCCACCTGTGCAGCCACCGCACCCATGATACCATCTCGGGCAGGGTCCGCGCGGGGGGCGATCCCCATGCCTCCCTGAGCGCAGCTGCGCTTTATCAGCCTGCGCCAGCAGCGGGGAGGCCGATCGCCTTCATTCTCTCTCCCGCTTCTGATTAGCTCCTGCAATCCAATTAGCAGAGGCATTTATATCACAAGGGGCTGAGGTGCCCCTGCTCATCACAGCGGCTCAGAGCCAGTCATAAATTCTACCGACACTATATCTTTCCTGTGACATGGATTAATTACAGCTCTGGGCCTCCAAGAGGAGGTTTGCAAACGAAGGTGCCCATGAAATAAGAATGTAGACAAGGCGAAGCAGAAGGGGTTTCCCACCCGTGAAGGGTGAGGGGGTGACGCGCTGGGTGGCCCAGGGTTGGGGCACCTGTGGGCGACCAGCGAGGGGCCGGGGAGGCACGTGGCCCAGATGTGTGCTTTATTAACAGAGGGAAGCAAACGGAGCTTGGCTGGGGGCTGTTACGAATCCTGTACCCACAGCCATGATGAGGAATTCTTCATAACCTTTCTTTGTATGCTCTGCTGCCGTGCAGATGCTGAAAGCAAAGCTGAAGGAGCCTTAATAAAATCCCATTTTTCCACTGGAGGTGGTGCAGGCTGGACAGTGGCACAGCTGGGAGAGGCGAGGGACGTGCTGGGCCAGCGGGAGGATTCGGTGCTGCGCTCGCTGTCCGGGACACGGCCGCCTCCTCTCTGCTATTACCAGAAGCTCCTCCATATGCAATCTGCCTTTTTCTGATACTTCTGCTCCAGAACCAGTCATTTCATGGTGCCCTCATCAGCTCTGCTCTCCTGGGACAGTACTCTTGGCACTGGTCCCCTCAGGCCCCATGGGAGGTGGTTATTTCTGCAATGGTGCAAGAGCAGGTTGGAGACAGGTTGTGGGAGAGCGGCCAGGAGAGGGGTGGGCCGAGGGACAGCTTGTGTCCCATTCTCTGGTCTGGAGCAATGTGTTTCTCCTTCACCCAGGGCTGCCCCGCTGTCCCAGCACTTCCCACGGGTCCGGCCGCTGAGCTGGCGACGGGTGGGTGTCTGTCCAATCATGTGCCAATTTAACGATTCATCTCAGTCACCTATCCATCAATCAGTTTTTAATTTATGTATCAGTCAGTGGTTTTGTTTTTAAGTTTCCATGCATTTATGCTCTTGCCTGTTATTGAAATATAATTACTTAAGAAGTCCACAAAACTACCTTTTAAATGCATGAGTAGATAGGAATTTTAAAGACATGAGGATGCATATTAAATTTAGTAGCATGTCAGCTCCATTTGATCTATTTACTCTGGTCTGCTGACAGATCTTCTGTGTAAGCAAATGTGGTTCCTGCTGATAAAAGGGTTTTGGGTTGGGTTTTTGTTTGTTTGTTTTTCCCTCGGTGAAGGTGGCTGTAGCCAAATACAGCTCTGTCTGTGAAACAGTTGTTCTTCCATTGAAAGGAAATATTGTCTCATCTTTCAAAACAGAAGTTCTTCTTACTTTTGTGCAATAACGAATGTTGGATTTGGTGCCCGGTCCGTTGCTGGTTTGTGGTCAGGCAGGAGCGGTTCCCCGGCCGCAGGAGCCGCTCAGCCCGGAGAGCCGCACGGAGCATCGGCCAGCGGAACCGCCCAGCCCGCCGGCCCCGGGGTCGCGTCTTTACCCTGCCATTTAGGCTCTTCTTTAGAGACATTTTTATATTTAAAAAAGCTGTAACAGCAAGTTCATATCTAAATTTTGGGATGAAATCATTGGGCTGTGAGATCCCAGCATCCCCTTGGACCTTGAAATCAGTAAGCGTGTGGGTCTCCAACAGAGCTGGATTGGGTCCTAGTTCAGATTTCCTTGGCTTTTGTCATTTTTGAGTCGCACACCCCATGTGTCATCACTTTGGTAAGGCCGCTGTTGCCACATGTTTATTTTCCTAAGTACAGCCATGACTTTTCATTCATTACTGTGTCATTTGACTTCTAATAGGACTTTCTTCCACATTTTAGTGGACCATAAAATTACACTGGTACCATTTCTTTTAACAAAACTCTGACATGGCCTTCCTTCCTGCTCAGAGCAAAATGGCAAAATTACCTTCTTCAGTGTAATATCTTCATAGTTATTTTCTTGATTAAAACTGGATGAAAATATTTTGGCATATCTTTCTTCTTACCCCACAAAAATGGCATTTAAACAAAGCTGATGAAACACATCTATACAAACACTTTTTGCATTTTTTCCGCAGATCTACTTGAAGCAAATCAAGTACTGTGTTTTGTTTCTTTATGTTGTCTATTTTAAGATTTTTGTTTCAAGTTTACTTTTCTCCCAAGTTTTTATATAATTTGTCACATTGCCCTATATGTTCTTTGACTAAATGAGCAATTTGACTGCATGTGTTGAAAACAATGAAGTGCATTGCAGCACTTTTTAACAAAAAAGCACTTTGATGCTTTTTTAATGCAAAGAAGAGGTTTAAAAAACTATGAGTGATATAAAAGTAGAATTTTTGGAAATTCTGTTTAAAAAAAAATATTAGATTTGAGTTGAGATCAAAGGAACTCGTAAGCGCTGGGTGAAGGGGGTTCTGTGTGGGGCAGGTCCAGCTCCTGCTGTCGGTGGCTCCGCGGGCGCCCCGGCCCCGCACGGCCTGGGACACACGGCCCACGGGCAGGGACATGTTCTCGTTGTGCCGGATGAGTTTACTGAGTGTCCTGAAAGGTGGACGGACTTGAAATGAGGTGTAGAAACAACTCAGTTTTGAGAGAGAACTTCTGCAGTGCAATTGAAAACATTCATCCTGTTTCTGCTCCTTCTGGCACCGTCATCATCTAGAGCTAATTCTGAGACTTGCTGAGGGCTCCTGTTGGTAGAACATGATGCTGTCCTGCAGCTAACATGAATCGATAAGTTAGAAGGGACCCAGATGTTGAAGGTAGATGTGTGCTGTGAGGTTTTGCCACTGCCTTCACACATGGACTATTGAGTGCAAATAACTTATTTAAAACTAAGCCTTTAAAATTTTTTTTCCCTAGGGAACGGCTCTTTTAAGTTGGTGTGCAGTGGTTTTTCCGGGGCAGAGCGGGCAGTGGTGCGGTCGGTACGGCTGTGTCCCCGGTGTACGGGGAGCAGGGCGAGTGTGGCTGGGAGCCGAGTCCCCGCACAAGGCGCTGCCCGCGCTCCCCGCCTCACCCCCTCGCATTCGGTTCCTGTCCTTCTCTGGAGGAGCGTTGTGCTCTCCGCCTCGGGAGAAGGGACCTGGCTGGTTTCTGTCCTGTTTCCTGTCATTGCTGTGCCAGCCTCCCGCTGCTCTTTGCTGGATCCCAGTCCAGAAAATGCTCTGTAGGCCAGGGGATGTAAAACCCGCGTCGTTCCCCGAGATCCCCAGGTTGCCTCCGGCGCCGGTGGGATGTGGTGCTTGACCTACAGCTCCATTTGCCGTCACATTGCTTAGTCAGTACAGAAAGTGTTCTCTTTCTTGATGGGCGGTTTTATTCTTTTATAAAGTTGTCCTGTGCAAATTCTTCCTGAAAAATAGAGTTTAGAGGGAGTATTGTCAAAAATTCCGTTTCTCTCTATACTTTATTATCCCCTCATTTTTTTTGTCATTTAAGTCCAATTATGGGATGCTAAGTGCTTTTGGAAATTTCATTGTTAATATCTTCTTACAGTGCTATTAACGTAAATCAACGTTAATAGTGTCCCAGCAAGTATAAAAGCAATCAAAAATTCAGTACTCACGAATCATTCTGTAATTTCAGCATAAAATGTTAATAGAAATAAAATCCAGTACCATAAAATATCAGCAAATTCAACTTTAAATAGGTGTGATGAGCGGCTCTCGCGTTGTGCGGCGCCCCACGGGCCCCGCGGCCGGCGCGGCTCTGAACCCGCCGCTGCCCGGCTCGCGCTGCGCCCGGTGGCGCTGCCCGCGCAGGAACCCGGCCTCATTGCAGGCGGGCGTCTGCGTTCAGGTGTTCAGGGGTAATGCGAAGGATTACGAGGAATCTGTTAACTTGCTCCAGCTAATAGAAACTCACTGCTTCTTTATTGCCATCAGCCTGGCTTGAGGAGCTTCAGCTGCATTACATTTTATTGAGATTGGGATTTTCTTACAGACAAATCTTTTAAATTGGAATTTGGATTGTGAAGATCCATCAGTTATTTAAAGGAAACTGCTAGGAGAATGGTATAGATTTCTGAAGAAATACAGCTGTTAGCCTGAAAATTTCGATTAAAACTGTCATTAAAAGGAAAACAGAATCTCCAAAGTGGTACATGAAGAGTTGTTAGGTATTTAACCTCTAACTTATCAGCCGATCAGTCTAGAATATTTTGATATTTTTTTTCAATGCACATATTTTGATGGGTTTGGGCTATTTGCTGTAGTCTTTAGAAGCAGGTTTGAGGCCGGTTTGCAGACAGAGGCAGGTGCGAGTCCTGCAGGGTCATCCTCATTTCTCCAGGTTGCTGCACAAGAAGCGCCAATGCAAGCTTGAGACTTCTGTGATCACAGGAGAAGAAAGTGGCAGAGAGATACCTATAAAGGCAGTTTATTTAGGATCTCCTGGTCATTATAAAGATACCTTTTCAGTCCTTATTCCCTTTTTTCCCCCCTTATCTTGGTGCAGTGCCCATGTCTCCAGTCTCCGGATGGGTCTCGTTCTGCTCGCTGGGTTCCCTTTCTTCTCCCCTCATTTCACGGGTGGTTCCTCACTGCAGATTTCTGCAGCAGAGCTGGGCAGTGGAGTTTTACAGACCCTTTGAAGTCTAAGTGGGATTTTTGTGACATTTATAGAATACTTACAAGATGTTAGGGAATTTTATGGTATCTCGAGATATCTGATAAAGGACGTCAGCTGCTGAACTGGGCTGTCATCGCTGTCTTTGTGCCCATCCCCACAAGCATCAGGCAACCCAGAGACATTTAGAACATTTCGGTTATTCCGTTTTGGATATGGGTTGCCTTGGGAAGTTAAGGTGGATGCTGAAGAACTCGGGCTGGGACAGGCAGTGCTGTGCCCCGGCAGCGGGACACTCAGCTGGTCATCCCCCACCTCCGAAAAATGATCTTCAGCACTCGAAATAACAGGTAATCTAGTCTGTAAATGCTCCATATTATATATCATTGTTTTGATATAGAACATTTTTCTTTTTAAAATAAATCTGAAATCAAAGGCTTTATGGCCTAGCTGGTGTAGCTACATGGTTTTAATTTTAATTCCGTGGACATTGGATTAGCCCTTAAAGCGGGGAAACTCTAGTTAGGATTAATGGCTTGAAACCTGCAGTAGCACTTTTGTTAGGGTCTCAGCTAAAATTTTCACAAGATACAGGATTTTAAAATACTGTGTAAAAACTTCTAACATTTCCTTCGGTTCTTCTTCTCCTTTTCCTGTCTTCTGCTGGAATGGAAAGATACTCATGAGGGTGATTTCCAGAGTAGAAGTGCCCGTGGGGTCCCGCTGGGACATACGGTCAGAACAGCAGCGGTAGGACCTGGCTGTCTCCGTTGGGCCTGGAAGGACAGCGAAATGCCCTCAGCAGCAGTGGCTGGATGGAGCACGTCAGTCTGGGAGAGCTCGGCAGCTGAGGGGACAAGGGGACAATGCGCTGAGGGGCCGATGAGCTGAGGGGGCAGTGAGCCGCGGGGATGGTGGGCCGAGGGGATGGTGGGCCGAGGGGATGGTGGGCCGAGGGGTTGATGAGCCGAGGGGCTGATGAGCCGAGGGGCTGATGAGCCGAGGGGCCGATGAGCCAAGGGGCCGGTCCTGCCGGGCTGGGCTGGGCCGTGCCAGAGCGAGCAGCGCGGGCCATCCCACGCTCCCTGGCGTCCTCCCATGAAGGAGAAGGCACATTGTGAGTTTTAAGCACGGGAGATCACCATATTACAAGGAAGCAAAAGAAACAATCTTTAATCCTTTCAAAGCCCAATAATATTATGTATATTGACTGAAGCCCTATGGAGTGGGCCTGGCAGGGTTTTTCATTACTGCAGCACGCTGTAGCCTAGCTACCTTTGAAAAGTAACCAATATCGAGAGCCACTTGACATTTGCAAAGGATTATGGGTGTCCTCTCCATCTCTTCTCAAGTTCCCAAATTTACAATGGTCTTAATTTAAAAGTTAAGCCAGGGGATCAGTTGCTTAGTCTGCTGCTGGGCTGCCCTTTAAAAAAAAAAAAAATAAAGGAAGAAAGTGTCTGTGTGTGCCTGCGCCCGGGGAGCGGTGGGGAGCGAACCGCGGGGCTGGCGTCACCCACCTTCAGCCTCCAGCTCCACCAGCAGCCTTTAATTGTGGAAAATGTATCTAAATCAGGATCAGGCGGAGGGGAGCGCACGGTTTCATTCCTGCAGGTGCTGCTGAGATGCAGGGAGCAGCAGCAGCTGGTAATGAGTTGGTGAAAATGAAAAAGGGACATAAGTAGTTTCTTTAGCAAATCCCCTGGAAATGACATGGAGCCTCTGGGATCGATCGGATCGATCCCTCCGAAAGCTGCAGGCTCCTCTCATCCGACTGCAGGGAAAACCGTAATGTTATTATCAGCAGAACTCACAGAAAACCTAGCAAGGAAAAGAGCGTTCTGCTTTCGTCCTCCCATGCGGCAGCTCTCAGGCCAGGAGCACGTGGGGACGTGGGTTTCAGCACCGTCGCTGCAGGGTGGCTGTGGGGTGCGAGACTCTGGGCTGCTCACAGTGGCAGTCCCTGTCCCAGTCCCAGTTCCCATCCCTATCCCTGTCCCAGTTCCCCCCCCAGTCCCGGTCCCAGTTCCTGTCCCAGTTCCCGTCCCTGGCAGCCCAGGGTGCCCGCAGAGCTGCCGTGGCTGTCGGCGGGTTCCTGGGTCTGGCCTGCGGCACAGCTGTGGGGTTTGAGTTCACATCTGCTCCATCCGTCTCATACCCAAACTGCTGCACCTTCTCTGGAGCTCTGCAGAAATGAGATCTCTGGGAAAAGTGGTCTTAAATCTCCCAGTCACACACACAAGTTCAAGGGGCCTTTCCTTGAAGAACTCAAAATTTCTCTGTTTACCTTTCTATAATCCTGCTGGGGAAAAGGGGCAATAAATTTATTTTATTACATCTGTCCTGGAAAGTGTATGTGCAAAGCTCGGTGATCCCGAGGCAGGTGTGTGCGCTGCTCTGCGGGTGGGTCAGTGCACGGCCTGGGCTGGGGCTGCTGGGGACCCCAGGGACCACACGCTGTTCTGTCACCAGCCAGGCTTTGGCGATCCTTGGGCTTTGCTTTGGGAGGCTTTGCTTGAGGAGGTGTGCAGGAGATGTTACTGGCTTTTGGTTGTGGCTCGTGCTCCACAAAACGTGGTAATTTGGATCTTTAGGGCATGGTACTTAAACTAAACTACGCTGTTAAAGAGGTGCGTTGATACACCTGTGTGCTGTTCATATACCCTCTAACATAAGGATATACAAATATGTATTTTATCCACTGCAAAGTGTGCCAGTTTGGGAAAAGCCCAGGAGTCGCAAGCATCGCTGCTTCCCCATAATCAATTAAACTCACATCAGCTTCGTGTTTCTGAATAACAGATCTTGGAGGACTTACACTTGTTTGTATCTGACCTTTGTGGCGAGACCATAAATTTTGAAAAACAAGGGTTGAGGAGTGCAAAATAAAACCATGCAATGAACTTACGTAATACCAGTATTATGGAAATATTTTTGTTGTCCAAATGGTTTATGACAGTAAAAATAGGGACAGGTTGGCCACTTCACATTCACAAACTATTGAAATGAACATGCAGTACTTCTAAAAATTTTATTGTATGAAAAATGTTATTAATTTTGGATGCATTTGTGTTTCCCTTCATTATGAGCTCCATTGATAGATTCTCACAACCAATATTGACACGTGCAATACAGTTGTTGCTCAGGGCATGGGCCACCCCGCGATGTGCGCACTGACCCAGCGGCTGCTCCGTCTGCCGCTCGGTGCGCATCGCACCCAGAGATACAGACTGGCCATTGAAAGTCCATTGTTTGCTGACAAGATCACTCCATAGCAATAAAAAATGAGGACACTATATGGGCATTATAATCTTTCTGAATGTATTAAAATTCAGATGAAGTTTTGTGCCCTCTAAACAACTTGATTTCTAAGTCCCAGCAAGGCAGGAGCTCTGGAGCAAAGCGACCGGCTGTGGTCTTGCCTCTTGCCTCATTGAACAGCCTAATTCCTTTAAGTCTGCAGTGGGAAATAAGATGAAAGATGCTGTGGAAAAGCTGAATAGAAACTCTCCTTTGAAACAGCGCGAGAGCAGAGCTTTGTTGATAATTCTGTTTCTCTTATTTTAATAACCATCTTCTTTATGGTTGTCACTTCGCTGGCGATGGAAACTTGGTCTTGTGGAGGCATCTCACCTTATTTCAGTCTTACTGTTAGAAGAAAAGACCCTCTCAGGATAAATGCAGTGACAGCAGAAATATTTTCTTTTAACTCTGAATACGTTCTCTGATAACGACGGCCTCTCCACGTCTCCGATTTGCTGGTTGGGGTTTGTTTCCCTGCAGCCTGCTGCTGTAGGCCCTGGGATGCTCCAGGGAGATGGTACCCAAACTGAAAACCTCTGAGGAGCAAAGGTGTCTCTCAACATAAATACAAGTGTGACAGAAATTTGTAATCACACTATAGCCAGATTCTCATACTGAGCTTATTTTGATTTCGTGGACAGTAAGTATTATGAGAGACTTAAAGTGTGGACTATGAACGTCCATATCTACACATTAGTACAAACTTCCTCCTTCAAGCAGAGAAAGATGCATTTATCACAAAAGTGAAAAATGCATCCTGACTGTTCACAAGTGGAGACAAATCTCTGCACGCCATCAGATAAAAGTGGCCAAGTTTTTCCTGTATGTCACTTGCAAATATACATCAAACTTAATGATTTGCAGGATTTCCTTTAAAAAGAGTCATCTCCCCCTCGTTTCCTCCCCCTCTTCTCCTCTGCTCCCAGCCCAGTCAATGGCGTTGCTTTCACGATGTTATCTCCATTATCCCTTCTGTCCAAAAAGTCTGCTGGCTTTTGGAAGCTCCCGACACACTGTGCAGCACTTTATGAGTGAGCTGGAACCTGCTCTGTATGCTACAGGTTATTAGGGTTAGCAGAAAGAATGTGCATTTATTTACTGAAGGTACTTTATAAATCAATACCTTGTTTCTGAACTCAGGTCAATAGGAATAACTCAGAAACACAACCAACAACTACTGCAACCCTAAAACAGCACTTTCAGCGTATTGATTTTCTGAAGAGTATCTTTTCCTGGCATTATTCACACAACGTTGATAAACAGTTTCATGTAATCAAAATTGTAAATAAGATGAGTGTGCACGCACATACGTGTGCACAAGTGCATGTCTGTGAAACAGAAAAAGCTT
The DNA here is from genome assembly GCF_964273445.1 of Streptopelia decaocto. Classification (NCBI taxonomy): domain Eukaryota; kingdom Metazoa; phylum Chordata; class Aves; order Columbiformes; family Columbidae; genus Streptopelia; species Streptopelia decaocto. Next base: position 5,346,293 of record NC_138666.1, on the reverse strand, counting down.
TTAATGTCGTGTGGGAATCATAAAAAAGCCAAGTCAGGAAGTGATGCAGTTCGGGTTCTTGTAAGGTCATTCATGTTTTCCTTTCAAGTTACAGGATAAGATCTAGTGCTGTGGGTCAGTAAACATTAATAGCATTAACTGGGCCTCATTTGCAGGTATAGTGTTATGTAAATACTTGACAATTTTTAAAAGCAATAGCTTAAGGTACTTGTTTGATTAAAACCAATAAAAAATAAATAAACCCAGCAATGTACATGCAAAGCAAGGCCAGTCTGGCCACTGCAGGAACTTGAGAGCTTTCTGCTTCCAGAGTTTAAATTTCGTATTTAACTCCTTAGCTTGGGCGTCGCTTTGAAAAGCTCTGTCCACCTTTGAGCTAATGGTCAGGTTTCCCAAAGAAAACCAGAATGAAAAAGTCATCTCTCTTTGTTCCCCCTCGGATCCCCATAGCCCCCCACCCCCTCACCTCCTGCCAGGTGTGCAGGACCGTCTGCAGCCTTCAGCATTCGCCACGTCTTTTCTCACAAAAGCATCTGTGAAATTCCCAAGAAGTGTCTAAAGATCTTACTACTAACGCAGATTTCTGCCGCTTCATGGCTTAATAACGCCTGCTGTCGTGGGAGCCAGCTCAAGAAAGAATAACATCTACGTATACCTGTATCTTATTAAGGATATTTTCCAGGGGGAAAAGATGTTCCTTTAATCAGCCATCCACACCTTTCAATACTGTATGCCTCTGTTAATTTTTAATGTTTTTTTAAGTTGGTGTTTACATCCTCTTGGCCGCTGGAGCTCACAGGGAAGGTCCTAGACTGGCCTGTTTCTCAGCATGTTCACGCTCCCAGAGTGCCAAAGGACACGGGTGAGCTCCAGACGGGACAGACTCAGCAGCCGCATGGTCTGTGCCCCAAGGGACTTGCCGTGCCGTGAACGGCCAGCCCTGCTGCCCACGCAGGAGCCTCAGATGCTCATGAGAACCAGCTATAAGCTTGCAGAAGGTCTGTTAAAGGTGTGCAGGGTGATGCGGGGGTTTATCTGCTATTTCAGATACTGCTGTACTCCTATAAAGAGCTCTCTTACAGCATCTCCAAACTGAAAGTCAGTGAGATTATTGGGAAATCCATCCGCACCTGAAAATAATTGGGCTGAAAGGCATTTGTCGGCCATATAAGCACCGAAAAAAGTGTCGGTTTAGATCACGGTACAGAAAAACAGGCCAGATGGCCTCTTGAGGGGCATCCCAGTCTGTTTCCCAAGATTCTGTGGAGATTGGACAGGCACCCTGAGGTGTGTGCTACAGAACCACGTCAGTGTGAGCCTGTTCTGGCCCGTTCTGACAGAGCCCCAGGCTGGTGGCCCTATCCCTCCCGCCAGCACCTGCCTCTGCACACAGGACCTTTCGACCCTTGCACAGCCACCGGCATCACACACCCGCGCTTCTCCTGGGAGATGCCCCCTGCGTGGTCGCCTCAGAGAGAAATCGTCTGCAGAGTTTCAGAGTTTACTGTTGCAGGCCAGAAAGGGCTTCTGCCGTAGGTACGTGTGCTACCAAAAGAAAGAGATCTATACTTCCAGCTCATCAGTTAACCCCCCTGAAGGTCTTTATGTGGTTTATTTTGTATTACATTTATCAGTTCTTTGCAGTTGACAACAAAAAGATCCTACATATATACCCATAAAGGTTCTCACCAGATCTTATCCTTTATTGGATGAATTCTGTAAGTCTTACCTATGTTTTTGTTTGTAGTGAAACTGAGTTTTCTTGGGCTCTTGATGTACTGAGAAAATTGCTAGTAACTGCTAGCTGTTGGGTTTGCTTCACCATCTCTCCATTCAGGCTCCTATTTTCCTGTAAAGACATTCCATGTGTGTAGGTACATCAGACTGTACACAGGGTTCATGAGAACTTTAGGCTTTACCCAAAAGTCATCACAGACGTCTGTATAATTTTTTTTTTTCCTAAATTATAGTTGAGTGAGACGGAAGCCAGGCTAAAAAGTCAAGATTGCTCATAGTAATGTTATTCCACCTGCAGAGGAACAGGCATTTAAAAATGTCTCAAGCATTTTGTAGTTTACTTGGAAGGAAGGAAGGGCGGGTGAGTATTGACTCCGATTTCCTCAAGTGATTTGAAGTGCTGTCAGGGTGCATGATACCAGCAGGATCAGACCCTCTGATGAGATTAGTGCTCAGTTCTTAAGCAGTGACCCGTTTCCTGCAGAATCATCCCCGTTTCAGAGCTCCAGGGCAGCAGGAGGGAGATGGGCACACACGCTCCTAGGACACCACGTCCCACTGTCCTTTCTGGCGGAGGCGAATGCCGCCCTTGCCACAGGGCATTGCCCACCAGTTGTTCAAAACGGCAGAAATGTGGAAGAGTGCTTGGAGAAGAAACAGTTGGTCACCTCAGGGTAAGAGAAGCTCTTTGTAGTTCACTGTCCTTGTTGGTGATGAAGCCGCATTCCCTAATGACAGGCCTGTCTGTAGACCAGTGGTTATCTCCAGTTACAACAAAAATAGCGTTAGTTCAACTGCCATATAAGGCACATACATTATTAATTTCTTAGGTTTTAACCATAGACTTTGCAGTCCCCTATTATCTGTATGTGAGAGTAATTTCTGAGGTATGAATTTGCTGTAATTCAATTTGGCTAAGAAAAATATCTTGATAATAGAGGGTATGATATGCCTCTAGCTGCTCAAATTTCCTCCTTGACTATCAAGTTTGTCAATTTGTCGTCTTTTCTGAAGAACTTGTTGCCTACCTTTGGTATCTCAAGTGAACTCCATGATCTCACCCTGAGGTGTTAAGAATCGCTGAGGGCTATCAGAACTTGTGTAAATTACAGCGATGCAGACAGCATGTTGAAAAATCAATAAGTAATGAAATAGTACTGCAGTGAAGTAGCCAAGAGAGCAATGGGTGAAAAAATCCCAAGGACTCGGTTTCATTTTGTCAAAGTATAAAAGATAATGTTCTGCTGTGATGCTATAAAATCATCCCCACTGGCCAAAGCAAATTGAAATCCAGAGGAGCAGCACGGCGGTGCAGGTGCGTTTCCTCCTGACCACCGCGTCCCCTCCCGTCCCGGCAGCCGCGGTGCTGTGGGGCGGCTTCGCTCCTAATGAACCAGCGGCGCTGGCCCTTCTGCCTTTGCGTGCTGTGGACCAGTGTCAGTTCGTGTCAAGTGTCCTTTAAGCCTCTTTCTAATTCCCAGTAATCCCCACATCAACCCATCCTGCGTTGGTTATCTCATACTGGCAAGCAGGGAAACATCAGCAAAACGTTTGCCATGGAAACCCAGCCCTTCATAATGCTTTCAGAAAATGTTAAAAGAAACTAATCAAGGGGTTTATGAGATATTTCAGCTTTGTCTTTGGTGTTTGTATCAGAAGGTCCTTCTTAACCTAAGACTACGCATTTCTGAAATAGAATATTACACAGTAGAACACAGGCAGATGCACAGGTTTAGTTTTCTGCGCAGGCCGTTCCCTACAGCCCGTCTGTCCCACGGCAGCAACTGCGGCTCTTTCCCTCTCTCTGGCATGTGCCGTGCGAGGGACCACGGGCTGTGGCTGGTGCGGTGGGAGCCGCGCTGCACCGGGCGGTGCCGGCGCTCGGCTTCTCCCCGTGCGAGCAGCGTGTGCTCCCACAGCATCTGTGCTCACACTGACGGGCTTTGAGTCTCCTGCTCGCCTTCCACTGAGGCTTAAATTGCCCAAACCAGGAGTGAGCTGGGAACTGCCAGGCAGACAATCTGGTTTCCCACTTAGGTCCTTAGAAAATCAGGTTCAAGAAGAGTAGTTGGTTCCAAAAGGGGAAGAAAAACGAACTGAAACAAATTTTCACAAGCTGGGTATTGCTGTGAGAGTCTTTTGTCTAAATCCATAAACTATGAGATTCTCTGGAGTGAATTCTTAGTGTTGATGAGGTTTTTCCACATGGATATGTAAGGTAGTTAAAATGTATTTAAACAAAATGAATGACTGAAATACCACTAAATTAAATCAGTCTTGTGAAAGATAAACCGGCCTGCATTCTTGTGGGAAGGGAGTGTCGCCCCACTTCAGCCTTTTATGGCTAATCAACCTATTATCCTCTCTCTATATCTGCCCATGAAAAGAGATGGGTTTAAAAGACCGTGAGCTGCTGTTTGGTCCCAAGACACCTAGAAGGCGGGTTCAGATCCTGGTCCTGGTCGTGGTCCTGCTCTGGTCTGCCGTGCAGCTGTGTTGGTGCTGCCCGGTCCTGACGGTGGGTTCTGTCAGTGGGCTGAGCTCTGTCAGGGCACACGGAGGAACGTGGTCCTTGGAAAATGAGAGAACACAGTTTCCTCACTGTGCACCAAGGATCTGTTTGATATAGATTAATGTTTACTGTTTAAATGGACACGGGATTGAAAAACCCTTCTGGAAGCCTGGGTGTGCTGCTGGCCGCGCTGGGGAGAGCGGGCAGTTCAGAGGATGCTGGTTCCGTTTCATTGCTTCCAATCACTGCTATAGACCATCAGTGTCTTTGTTTAACCTTCCATGATTTTGTTTCATTACGGTGGTATGCAGAAAATGAACAGCCACTATTTGCCAGAGCTGGAGAATATCTTGAGTGAGATGGCAGGGAGCTTGTATTTAGTCATTCAACAAACTCAGGTTAGGCTCTAGTGAAAAGAGCTCTATTAACTTCAGTGACTTTGGAGAGGGTCCTTTGTTCTTTTCAAAGTTGTTATGGGTTACAGAACTGAAAAGCCTCTTTTCTTGCCCATTATTAAAGCAGTGCAATGAATCACTGTATTTGGCAGAGACACTTTGGAGCATTCCAGATACTACGGAATTGTTTGCAAGGAGGCAGCGTGTAAATACTAAAAAGATCCCAAGGAATTTAATGGAGTAGAATATGTAGACCTTGGAAGCAGAAAGCATTTCTTTACACATGAAGATCTTATTGGTGTCAATCTGCAATGTTCCATAGTGCATTCATCAGAAGCACTCGGAGGGAACATTTACAAGCTAGTGCCGCAGTGGAGCTCTGGAGCCATTTGGTGCCGTCAGACACGGCGTGTGGTGCGGACACCCCCGCGGCTCCAGGAGCCGCCCAAGGGCCGGTCCTGCCCCAGGGCTGGGGACCCCACAGGGACATGGAACTGGGGACCCCACAGCGACACAGAGCTGGGGACCCCACAGGGACACGGAGCTGGGGATCCCACAGGGACACGGAGCTGGGGACCCTGCGGGGACATGGAGTTGGGGACCCTGCAGGGACACGCAACTGGGGATCCCACTACAGGGACGTGGAGCTGGGGACCCCACAGGGACACGGAGCTGGGGACCCCACGGGGACATGGAACTGCGGACCCCGTGGCACATGGAGCTGGGGACCCCACAGGGACATGGAGCTCCCTGCGTTTCAGCATCGCCCTGACACGTTGTCTGCTGCCACTGCCGGCTCCAGTGAGCTCTGGCCAGGATCCCTGTGCTGGGAACATCTGAGACGTTCTCTGCTGGTGTTTCACAGCACAAACCCTTGGCAGTTACACTTCCCAGTGTGAAATGCTATTTTCAGCTGCTTCTACCTTTGTCAGGCATGAACCACTTTGACTGGAAATTCTCCATTCTGCCACAGGCTTTCTTTTTATTTTTTTTCCCCACCAATCAAATAGTTGATTCCTTAAAAAAAAAAAAAAAAAGTTAGGGATGTATTGTTTTGTTTATATTAAGGAATTCTACCATTGTTTTTTCCAGAAATCTCCAGCCCAGATTTCAGACTTTACATTTGGCATTGAGTAGATTTTGCATCAGGGATTTATCTGTTTCTGTGAACATTTACCCACAGTGTAAGCTTTACAAAGAGCCCCAAATGCTGCGTTTCTCACATGTCGAGGAGGATGGGTCAGATCTGAAGAGCTGCCTGCAAGGCTCCGTTCACCGCGGACACGCTTTGGCCTGGCGCTGGGACGGTCCCTCGGCTCGGGCTGCACCACCCATCCGGCTTTGCTCTAGAGATGTGTGGTGCTCTTGAGAATCTCCGTGCTTTTGGTGTTTCCTCTTTGGCATCTTCTCCCATGGTGGCAGCTGTGGAATAATGTTGTGTTTGGCTTTTGCCATCCATGTGAGAAGGAGGAGCCTCCTATTTCAATACAACACGGGTTCCACACCATCGTGCAGGGTCTGTCCTCGTCTGTCTTGGCTGAGACGAGAGGATCAGCACCCACAGAGAGGGGACAAGAGAAGCTCATCTCTTGGAGACTCTCACTGTGTGTGTGAGAGCAGCAGGGCTGGCTGGGAGCAGCACCTTAGTGCAGGGAGGGCAGCTGGGTTGGCACATCTGCCCGCTGCAGGGCGGTGGTGGCACCGCCAGGCTGGCCACAGGAGGTGGCACGTGCTGGGCACCAGGTTCGTGTCACAAGTACAGGGACAATAAAGATGCCAAATAATGTTGGTGTTGCTTGGTGACACATCCTGGTGGTACGAGTACGGTCCATGGTTGCCCGTCCGTGGGAGCTGCGCTGGGCCGTCCGTTGTTCCTGGGCTCTGAGTGACCCCTGCTGGGGCCGGCAAGAGAGGAGGAGGAGGAGGAGGAGGAGGAGGAGGAGGACCAGGGCTTGTGGTGGAGGATGTCTGTCTGCAGGACCCTTCTTTTGTCTGCTCCAGAGGCTGGAAGTGCTGAATCAGCCTAAGAAAAGGAGAAGAATGGATTATTTGATGGTTAAGATGGTTGAATGCTGCCTTGGAAAACTGATTGTTTTCCCTTCCTTTGCCACCTTTTTTCCTTTGTGATGCTAGTTAATTCACTTCAACCTAACTTTTCACAGACTGTTACTAATTGGGTATTCTTCAGTTTCTTCATGGTTCATTTGAGATGCAGGGGTCTGAATTTGTACTCGCAACTGCTACTGAAGACCATTTTGGACACGTAAGGAGAGTTCTAAGAAAACACTTTGTAGACCTCTCTTAATTAGGCATCCACAGTTAGAAGATACTTTTCCTTTAATCACTATAGATCTCGGCTCCACAGTCAGTAAAATAGAGGTAATAATAGCACCTTGTATCACAAGGGATTTGAAGAAAATCTCATAAGGAATTTAATAACTTGGACATCAAGACAGCATTTGAATTGTGTATAGTAAATAAAAGGGGCCATGCACTGAGCAAAGAGGAAAAAACATATATGTCTGGTTTATACACTGAATGAAGACTGTGGAAATGTGGGGGAAAAATACTGTGTGGCTCCCACTTTATAACTTATATAACGGCGTGGGGGTGGGTGTGCGCGCGCGTGTGTGTCTGCATTTCCAACCCAGGCCTCTTCCATCCTTCTCTCTCCAATACGTCATTAACAGACCAGTTTAGGGGCTCTGTCTCCTTACACAAACATCTCCCAAGAAACCCTTAAAACTTAATTCCTTCCATGAAGCATCCAAAATTGAATAAACCAACAGAGGAATACATGTTTTTGCAAAGGTGATTCACAAGGAAATATTCACCACCTATTCAAATCACAGTGTAATTGCCAGTACTTGTGTTTCTGAGCTTCCCTTTTCATTAGCACCTCCAGTCTATTTATAAACATTTTCCATTACCAATATTCTTACGCACATGCAAATCTAAAATACATTTTGGGAGATCTTCTATAGCAATTTAGAAATTTGTATTTTTATGAGTGTTTCTTCCAGAAAATTCATATTGCATGAGATTTGGTGGAAAGTTACATGCAGAGAAGTGTACCACACAGAGCGTTTTAACTGCTAAATTTGAGAGCATTCCTAAAATTTCATCTTCACCCGCCTGTGTGAGCAATTATATTAACGCTCTTGCTAGACAAAAATAGAATGAGCGTTTCTCCTTTGGTACTAAAGAAGATGACAGGAGGAGCAGGCCCTGCTGTGAGCGCAGCGCAGGCCCTGGTGCTGCGCGGCGGGTCGCTGCTCAGGCCGGCCATGGCTCTGCAGGCCCAGCCTGGGCTGCGGACGCTCAGTGCCGCTGGTGCTTTGTCGCATTTTGCTGCTGCTCCCAGTGTCACCAACAGCCTCTGTGCCCGGAGAGCGAGGGCTGCAGGGGACAGGGGACGGGCTCTGTGCAGCCATCGCGCCCACGGCCACCGCGGCCTTCCCAGAGCTGCCCCCGCCTTGTGCAGTGACCCCTGGGCAGAACGGGGATGTCCTGGTCATCAGAAATAGGCTTGTCATGGTTTTGAGGACAGAAAATAAAGAAAAAACGCATTTAAAAGCTTTCTATAGCACTTTCCGCTCGGAGCCCTAAAATCTGTAAGCAATGCCGTCAGAGCTTTCCTGAATGACTTGATGAAGGTTTTTTTGTTTTGGTTGCTGCACTCTTGGGACTCATTGGAGTGGCAGGATTAAAATTAATTAGAGGCTGTTTGGAGGGGGCTTTGGAAGATAGCCTGGGGCTAGACTTCAGTCTGGTTGTTAGAAGCAATATCATCACCCGCTCCCCTCGCAGCCAACAGCCTGCGCTGGGGCGGCCAGGGGAGCCGCGCAACGCCCGGCACAGACATCAGAGCAAAGGCTCCCTCCCAAAGAGAGTACTTACCGCAGAGCCAGGGATCTACCTGCTGACAACCCCAGAAATATGTCTTGTTTCATTTTATGGTTTCTAAAAGAGGCTGCTTTATGAAGCTCTCCAGAATCTTGATGAAATATCCATGCGAGGATGTTCGCTTTCCTCCCTTCTTACTATGAATTATGTTGATGAGCATGTTTGGGAAGAGATGAGAGAAAAAGGTCTGTTTCAGCAGCTGGATTTTTCTTTGTTTTGTTTTGCTCTGTTTTGCAAAGAATGGGTAGACATATCAATGAGGGAAGAAAATTGACAAATAACCATTTCAAACCCGCTTGTCAGGTTGACTTTGAATTTTCCTCATTGAGGAGGGTCAGTTGCTACATCTCAAAACGTGTGTCAAGTTTTCATACGGTTTATGTGTTTATAGACTAGTAGATAACCCTTTATAGTTAATCTCTCTGCTATATGGAGGCTAATGCTCAGCGGATCAGTATTTCTACATAGATATAGTTAGTAGAACGCAACAATTTAAACTTTGAGGATGAATTTTAACTTGTAGTCAAGTCCTATTGACTTTAGGAGAGCTGGCGTTTCACACACCGCTGCTGACTTTGTGTTAGAGTCCCTGAGCAAGGTGAGACAGAATCTGGCCTTCCTATGGCAGTGATAAGAAGTAGCTAAACATTTTCAATATTAGTAATAATTTTTAAAAACTGGTAAACTAATCCTTCTAGAAATACAGCCAAAAATTACTGAAACATGCCAGAAGAAGTAGTGGAGTTTGTCTGTGTTTTCTGCTGCATATGCCGTGTGCCTTACAAGAAGCAAACAAATTCACACAAGGCTACATAATGTGGTGCAACTGTTCACTCTTCTCGATGAATCATCCAAGAACTGGTGGTGTTTTTCTCTGTGCTCAGCTCTAGCAATAGCTGGAAGAGCTGTATCTTCACAGCGTTCTCAGAATTTTAACACCAATGTAGAAATATGTTTTTGTTTGTATTTCTGGTAACAGGAGCAGTAATTGTGTTGTTTTCACTCAGCGTTTTAGGATTACTACAATATTAATTGTGAATATTTAGTGCTAAAACGTACAAAATAACAAAATAGAAGCAGGAATCGTTATCCTTAGGGTGTGATTAGTGAGTCCTTAATTGAAAACTCAGTAAAAGTCTCAATATACAGTGTAAGAATAAGTAGCAAAAGCAATTTAAGAATAATAAGTCTTGTGACTTACATTAGGATTTACAGGTTTTCTGACTCAACATTCTAAAAATGTGGATGGCAGGCATTCAAAGTTGGATGTTCCTGGGATCATGACAGCAAAACTTAATCATTTCCCACTTTAGACTATAATGGAGTTTTGGGGGAGTAAGTGATATTAGAGCAGAAGCATCTGTGATGATGAGCTACTCTATGAATTTTAAATGCGATAAGTACCCTCTCCTAAATTTTCCCGAACCAACAAATAATTTCTTAAGGTCTAAAGAACATAATTGAGAGCTATAGCACACAGCACTTGATCCTAGAAAGAAACAGAGAGGACTTTGGAGTCCTAGTTGATGGCCAGACCAGTAATTCTCGTCTCCCTTGGCCGTGCCAGCGGAGCCGCAGCGGTGACCCCAGGGGACATGTCCCTGTGCTGGCCGGGGCTGTGGGGACAACGCTGTGCTCCTGGAGCCTGTACCGTCCTTCCACCCCTACTCTCCCAGGGAAAAGCGTCTGTTTTTCCAGTTATTTTCCCTAAACAAGTTTCAGATGCGAGATTTAGGTTGGACTGGCACCATAGCAGGGCCTCTGCATCCAGAACCCTTCCTCCTCCTCTATCTCGCCCTCTTCCTCTTGCACTAACAGCAAACAGAATTCATTATCTCAGCATTGCAGCGTTTGAAGTTCAATGTCAATAGCTAGTTAGGAAAGGGCAGGCAGGTCAGGGATTAGGACTCGGAACCGTCCTTGACGTTTCTCTGTAGGATGATCCGCTGTTTGCATCAGCCAAGTGAAAAAAACGTTCCTTCTTCTCTGTCCTGGGAGTGATCAGAATGGGAAAATGTCAGTTTAGGGGCTGACAGAGCTGTGATAAGAATGATAGAAAAACGGCAGAGAGTGAGAGAGAAAGAGAGGGACAGACATAAATACTGTCATTCCAAGTTTAAAATTTCGTTTTTAAGTATATTTGCTAGTGTGCGTTCTGTTTTCTTGCAGTGTTTCAGCTGGTAAGCTGCTTTTCCAAGCAGTTGCATTTTAAGAAAGTCTGAATCTATTTTTATTTGATTTGATTTTACAAGTTCTGGAAAGGTCATCCTGCCTGGCCTGGAAGCTGCAAATACATTCACTCCCACAGAATTACTTATAAGCATGGAAATAGTTTCCACTTTCCAAAGTATCTATACATTCTCTGGAGTTACCAACTTGGTCTGAATTCTCAGACTTAATCTAACAGGATGGAAACAAAGCGTTCAGATAAAAATCTTTTTGAACACAGATTAAATACCTACTTTTTAAAAACTCACTGTGCTAGTATTTTTTTTTTTTTTTACATTTCCATGCCCTTATTGTAATTTTGATACATGATGGGAGAAAACTTACCATATTTATTATTGATGTCGGGCCCAGTGTTTCATCCAAGTAATCTCATCTACCCACAAAGATGCTCTTTCTATATAAGGTATGTATGTTATTAATATATGCTCTTCATAAAGATATTCCATTATGATTTCTCAGCTATATAGTTGTTTTGCTCATGAAGGACATGGTTGTTTCCAAGGCCATGGAACACAGTTGTGTTTTGAAGTGGAGAAGAGGTTATGCTGTCAGGCAAGGAAGAACATGAGTTGCTGTAAAACAGTCTTTATTTCTTATTTTTTAATGCATCTTTCTACACAGTTTTGCAGTTACTTGTGGGACAGCCTGAAGGAGAGGCAAAGTAACTTAATTTCTTTTTATAACCTAGTAAAGTACCAGACGTCTCTGGGTTACAGCAGTTTCTTTGGTGGTAGTGCAGAACGAGTACGTTTGACTTGGGCTCAGCTTTTCCATTTATCGGTTAAATCCCCATAAAGGGAACGAGGAAGCATTTGTTACTTCTCAAAGTTAGTTTTCCTTGTAACCACTGGCTCTGCTTTTCCTGGGATTGCAGAATCAGATAGAAAAAGCATTGTCACAGTGGCAGCCGAGGTAATCTGTATGAAGCATCTGAGTGCCCAAATTGATGCTGCTGTTTTAAGTAATATATATATATATATATGTATGTATGCATATATATATATATGTATAAATTTAAGCCAACTTTTGTGTCTGCTGGCATGAAATGTTGCAGTACTGCAGGCCATTGCCTTGTTGGGTGGTTTGGAAACCATCTGGGCCAAGCCCCTGCTCAAAGCAATTACAAACAGGTCAAGTTGTTCAAGGACTTGTTGAGTTTCTGCTCAGTGCAGATGCAAATGAACACTCACCCCCTCCTGCGTCTTTCTGTAGTTGTATGTTGTCCAATATGGACAACGGCAAGAAACTTTATCTGCTGATAGCAAACACTAAGTAAAACATCTTTACTATCACCTCATATGCGTCATAACTCTGCCTGGGGGAAGCTAATTAGATAGATATAAATAAGCATAAGATACATGAAATATTACTGCACACATCCCTATTAATTTGAGACATAACTACATGTGACCATGTGGTGAAAATCATGAAATAGAGGTGAAAAGGAAATAAGGTCTGATGTGAATAGTTCCTGCTCTGGGGACAGTGTGTCTCTTTTGACAAGTCCAAAGCAGCATGAACATCCTTGTGCATCCATCTACAGTTACTGAACCCACTTGAATTCTTTGTCACCCCACTCGGAATGAAGAAAAAACTGAAAAATGCCGTTGAGACTGTAATTACCACTGCACAGTTTCACTTCATCTCCTTAGTCCACATTCTCAGTTCTGCTCAGATGTTTCCTAGCTGGAGTCTATAATTTTAATCAAGCAGTATCTGTTTTGAGACATTGTCCTACATTAACATCACCGTAATTCAGACAGTCGAAGGCAGATCAGGGCTCTTTGCGTTTTGTGCCTCTCTTCCCTGGCTGGTTTCTTTCTGGTTTTCTCAGTCTGAGTTGCTCGCTGGCCTTTGTGGCTCTTTGTGAGAGGAGGGTGACAGTTCTGCCACCTCCTGCGTATGAGGGACCTTGTCACCAACCTCCTGCAGCTGGGTCCCTGCAGCTCCTAAATCTCTCCTGAATCTCCAAGGAAGCTCCTTGCAAGGAAACAGCAGGCAGCAGGCTGCGTCTGGGTGCCCGTGCCCACGCGTGCCAGCCGGGCTGTGGCTCTGGGCCGGGATCAGGCGGCGCTGGAGCTCGGCGCGGCCAGCCCCGCTCTGCCAGCCCCGCTCTGCTGCTGATCCAGCCCTTTCTGCAGCCACGCTGGGAACCACAAGTGAGATGACCAAGGTTTAAAAAATCCCGGCCAGAGCCTTCTCTTTCAGCTCCAAAAATAAAGGGGTGCGTGGAAACGGTTGGACCTTCTTAAGCTAGGCTTAGCAGCAGAGAAAATGAAATTACAGCTCAATAGTTGTTCTGGGTTTGGGAAGAAGTTATGCCGAACTCATTGCCTTTAATTAATCATTATCTAGAACCCCCTAATTTCCTCTTCACGATTCTTGGCAAATCTGTATGGTTTGATCTTTGTGATCTGCTGCTTTGTAAATCTGAGTTAAACACTTTAATGTGATTTTAAGTTTAGAGAAGAAAATGAAAATACCCAATACTTGCCACAAGTTGCATTCCTGGGGGGGGATAAAATATGAGAGCTGCAATATGCTCCACAGTGAGTAATCCTCCAGAACTCAACAGTGGGTTTGAGCTAATATGTATAATCAACTTTGAATTTAACTTATCATTAGCTTAGAGGTTAATATCTTATTTCCCAAGTATTCCTGAAAATGTGGTAATTAGAATATTGTTTATTTTTCTTCTGTGAAGAACCTGGACTCTGAGTAAAATTCCCTGTGGGTTGAACGTAGCTACTGAATTCAGGGATACACAGCTTCTCAGTGATCTTGGGTATCACTTCAGGGTTTATGGTATATGTTTCTTTTGGGCCCCTATATCAGTTGTAGTCTCTTCTTAATATCTCATTTCAGAAACAAACAAATATGTAACTTTAAGTGAGCAGTTACTGTCTCCCGGGCGGTGCTGACTGGGGTTACTGGAGTTACTGGGGTCTGTGCTGGGGCTCTGGCCTGAAGTACCAAGCCTTATGGATTTCTGTTTAAACCTCGCGTTTCATCTTAGGTCGCCTTACGTTCCAAGTCAAGGCTGTGTGCAAAGCAGGCGGTACTCGAACATTGACAGTCAGCCTGTCTTCCTCCCATTCAGTTAAAAAACATCCAGCGGGTCTTTCTAATGGTATTTTAAAGTCAAAGATATCAGATTTATAGAGAGTATGTTAACATATCAAATATTTCACGAATTCTGTTGCAGGTGTTTTAGAGCAGGGGTTTCTGGGGAGGATGCTGTGCTGTTTTAAGGACTGTCCCTGTGTCTGCCCAGCCCAGGCCCCAGAAACAGGGACAGGGGAATATTATTTACAAGCATTTTAACTTGCTGCCTGAGAGAGAGCGAGTGTCAGCACCTGTGTGCTGTACCAGTCCCCTCCTCAGCGCTGCTGAGTTAAAGTGCTTAGAAATGACAGGACTGTCACCTCTTCCCAGGTGATGAGTCAGTGCAGTCGTGGCCACCCCAGCCCCAGCCCCAGCCCGGCCTCTCTGGCCAGCCCTGGCCTCCTCACTTTGTTTCTGGGCTCCTCACTTCGTCCCTGGGCTCCTCACTTTGCCCCTGGCCTTGCTGCCACCCGCTGTCAGTCTGTGTGTGACCTTTGCTGCATCTCCCTTTACCTTTCACACCTGAGCTTGGGCCTCACCTGTTGCCCTCAAAGCCGGGTCCTCTGGCATCCTCATGGGCAGGGCGGGCAGGAGACTTTAGGGCGTGGAAAGTGGTTAAAAGTCATTAGAATGAAATGGTTTCTTGCGAACTTTTAGACATGCTATATCACATGGCACTTTCCTCGGGATTTTCTGTGTAACAGTGCCCAGAGAGCAGCCCAGCACTGTCTGTCACTGAGCCAACCCATGAAGCTTTTAGAGCTGAGGTTTTGTGTCATCCAACTAACAAGTCATACCAGGAGCAATTTGCAGCTTAAGACTAATAAGTTTTGACTGTCCTCTCTTCAAGTTGTTTATTCCCCAGTCATTGCATGCATTTTTTTTCTACTGTGCATATTTACATGGAGGTATTTATTTTTCTTTTTAGACTACTTTCATAGTCGTATTGTGTAAAGAGAAGTATATTGTAAAAACATTTTTGTTTTACTGTGGCTCCATAGACCCTAGTCCAGAATGAGATCTCTGGGTTGAGTTCCTGTGCATTAGACTCCCAAGCCATCCATGCTCAAGACCAAACACTACAGTTAAATTATTTCAGTCCTGAAGAGAGTGAAGCACATCAGAGTTCAGACAGAGAGCCGGAATAACCAAGGTGTAGGGTGAGAGTGACTGAAATCTTGTAAAACCCAATCTCGGAGGTCTGAGCAGCTCTGTCTCCACACTGTGAGCCTCTTCTGGCTTTCAGCCCTGAGGCTCTGAGGTTCCCAAGGTGCCCGTCCCGCTGCGCGGCACTGGGTCGACATCGCTGCTGCAGGACAGCAGCCCCAGCGTGGTCGGGGGTGCTGGCCGAGACCCACAGCTGGGGGTGTTTCCCTGGAGGGAACCAGCGATGGTCTTTGAGGTGCTGGCTGGTGGAAGCAGAGACGTGATGGTGCAGGAACTTCAAACACTTTGTTAAATGTCAGTGAGTAACGTGTCATCTGGGTATAGTCTTTGGAGAAAAATGAAATAATCTGCAAACAGCTTGGAGAAAGGGTAAAAATGTTAAAAATACACTGTTAATGTGATAAAATAAGACTGGATGCTGCAAGTCATGGCACACTGTGGCTTTCAGGAAACACAGCCCTGAAGAAGTACAAAAGGCCTTTAGTTTGAGGTAATGAGGTGCATCTAATTATATTTAAGAAAGAACAGCAAGAACTGCTCAGGAATACACTACCCACCCTTTTCACCAAGGCCAGGCACAACCCCGGTCCTGAGACACCGTTATTTGATAAAGGGTGAGGATTTCAGAGAACATCACAGAAAACAAGGTTATTTTCCCATAACTGTGGAAAAAAAAAATGGCAAAGGCTTTCTTGTCTGTTCTCTTCTTCCTCTCAATAACTCCCATTAGGGAAGGGGAAAAAAAACCCAAAACAGAACAACAAAAAACAACCAGGCCAAAATAAGCCCGACCATCATGAGAAATGGAGGCTGTCAGAATGACATCTGACACCATCGGGCCACAGCTGAAGAACAAGGGAAAAGTTTTCGGACGACTGTCACTGACCCATAGTCCCTCGCTCCTAACCTTGCTCTCCAACATATGTTTCTCATTTCCTTGCTTATAGCTGGTCCAAGCTAATGATATGTGTTTTGGCAGCCATCCCGTGCTTGGCATAGTGCCTGCCTTGTTCTCATTGTCTCCGCTACTTACAGAAACCCCTTTCTCCGTCTTTCTCTCTCTCAGAAAATCAGCTTTGTACAACCCAAGTATGCAGAGCAGCTCTTGCTGCCAGAGCTACCATCTCCAAGGCTCCTCCGCCCGCGGCCCTGGCCCTGCCACCGCTGGCCAGCTGTGCCAGCAGAGGGGCTGGGAGACTCGAGCTAGGGTGGAAACAGTGGAAAATCAAACATATTGGCCCATTAGAGCCTTGCTAAAAATATGGAGAGCAGAGCTATTCTGAGGGACGATGGCATGGGAAAGCTCTGCCTGGAATCCTGCGTCCCTCTGAGCAGACAGCGCTCTCCGGCAGACATGGGAAGGGGAATTTGCCTCGTTCCCGAGGGGAAGAGGGCATCGCACTTGGCAGACGCCTGGGCCTTGCCAAACGGGGCTGGGAGATGCCGACCCTTCGTTTTTACATCCACAGTCAGTGGCGATTGTGACTATGCAGGGAGCGTGTTCTGCAGGACGGGCAGCCAGCAGCCCAGGCTTCCATTCCCAGCTCAGCCACAGGCCGCCTGTGGGCTTGGACCAAACCTGGGCGGCAGTTCAGGCTGGGCCTGAACACCCCGTCCTTAAGGTCTTGCCGGTCCTGGCGCACGGGGCGGTACCGGGTGCTGGGGCCTGACACATCCTGACCGCGCGGCTTTGTGTTGGCACCAGGGAGCGTGTTCCGGATCAGAAAGAAAAGACCACGGCTCCTTCATGAGGGATAAATAACCAAAAATGCCACAGGAAACAGAACAAGTGGTAGCAGCGAGCTATAACCCCGGGCTACAAAACGGCTTTGCTCCAAAGGGGTTTTGATGAATCTTGGTATTTTCTTCGTATAAACTTCCCCATACAAAAAAATATAATTTATGTTTTATTCTGGGCAGTGTTTTAGCCAACCTAGATAAAATTCATGTTTTTTTTATAGAAACTCTGCAACTCCTTCAACAGCATGTGCTTTGTCATAAGTACAGAAATAGACAATTGTATTATATCTATTTACATATCTAAGGCTCCATAACCAGTCTGTCCTCCATAATCCTGCTACTGCTAGGTTATATATATAAAATACATATATATTTTTTCAGTTAGTGTCCGAATTAATTTTATTTTTGACTACTGGAGGAAGTGTAATGATGGTGATGTAAAATCCAGCACACGGTGCTCAGGTTAAATTGTTGTATAATGTGTGTTCCTTAGGATTTTGCACCTGATCTGACGGTTCTTAGGCTGTTGTCACCTTTCTTATATCCAGGGCAGGGTGAAGGACTCACACTAACTCCGATAAATCATCAGGAATTAATCTCTGGCAAGAAGAAAGTCGTGCCATCGTTTTAAAGATACAGAGCCAATTAACTCCAGCAGCAGTCACTCTGCCGTATTTGTTGCAAACTATTTATTTTCATTTTTGAAATAGGGAACAATAGAATTTCAGCAGTTAACTTGAACTCAGCATGATGAAAGTGAAACTTAAATTTTTCCTTCTTTCCTCCTCTCTTTTCTGACACTGTCACCACTTCAGTGTCTGTTCTTTTAGAGCCTGGGCCGGTGTCACTGAAGTTAATAGGAGATTTTCCATTCTCATTGTGGGAGAGCGGAGCAGGCCATTACCAGGGCTCGTAACCTCATTGCCACATTCAGCTGTTTCCTCTTTGTTCCTGCTCCTCGTATCAAGGTCATTGCTGAACGCTTTTTATTCTTTCCCTGCGCTATCTACAGAAACCATTTCTTGTACAGGAACGTTCCTGGGCGGTCTGTGATCTCAGGTGCTGGCTGCCCTGACCTCCGCATTTCTGGCCCTCCTGGTTATCGTGGTGTCACGGAGGTGAGAAGAGACCTCTGGAGGTCACCCTGTCCCAGCCTGCTGAAAGCAAGGCCAGCACACACCCAGTTGGTGAGGGCCTTCTCCAGCCAGGCGTTCAGCATCCCCGCGGCCCCCCGGACACCCGTGCCGCTTCTCACTGCTTCAGCGCCCAGCGCCGGCTGCTCTCGGGGCTGATGGTCCCTCCCGGTGTCCCTGTGCCCGCTCTGTGCTGCAGGGATCTTGTGGAGCGTAGCCATGTATTTGCACTTGGAAGTTGGGCTTTTCATCCTCAAATTTGTGTTTGTGCCATGCCAACTGATTTCCATTGGGACTTGAAGCATTTCTACATCCTCTTCACTCTGTCCTTGTCTGCCCCTAGTAAATCTGTGCCTGAACGTAAATCCAGACTCACTTGTCATGTTTTAGAGACTCTGGGGATTACAAAGGTAGGAAATTTCCGTTTTGGAAATATGTGGTTTCTACGAACTGATGTGAAAAGAAGAAAGGAGTACCCAGACATATTTTTAAGACATGGAATGCGAGAAAAGGGCAGGAAGACTCGTATTATCTCTGAGAGCATCATTTGTTAGTAGGTTATTAGAGGACAGTTGGACAGAAGCTGCAGGGAGGTGCTGTGTGGCAGCGCAGGCAGGTACCAGCAATGCCATCTTCATGTCCTGTGCAGGCACAGGAACCGACAGCTGAGCAGTGTCTCTTGGGAAGGGGAACCCCTCGCTGGACATTGAAGTGGGGGGAAAAATGAAAATATTATTTGGAGCCTTTAAATCAGGCTTTGTTCCTCTGTGAGAAAAACGGCTCAGCTTTAACACAGCTTTGAAGCTCAGTGCAGAAGTGTCTGTGAAATTCTCATTTGCCTTACTGCAAGGTCACCAGGAGACTGGAAATCCAGAGCAGGGGTTTCGTGTTGTGTCTTCTGGAGCTGTGGCAGTCCCAGTGCAGCCCCAGCACGGGGCTGGTGCTGGGGGAGCCTGTTCCCTGCGCTGGGGCCAGAGCTCTCCGGGGGGACAGGGGGGGCCGGGAACCGCTGGCTCTGCACCGTGACCCAGCAGAGCAGCTCCCCGCTCGGCTGCAGGGAAATCTCCAGCTCCTCGTGGCAAAGTTCTGCCATGTCTCAGCCTGCGGGTCATCCAACAGGGGCACGCGGGTACCCAGACCTCTCCCGCGCAACGCGGTGACTGTTGCTGGGAGGAGGGTGAGTTTGCTGGGCCAGGCCTGTGCACCAGCCCCGTCTCTGGGCGCGAGGTGTCTGTCGGAGCACAGCATGGCTGGGCAGGGACGGGGGACACGAGAGCTGGGCTTTACATGGTTAAAATATCACCACATTTCACTCATCTTGGATTTCTCATAAACATTCAGCAAAGCACTTTCATTCAATCACACATATTAACTACTTAAGTTCCTCTCTCCAAGGATGTGGATTGTTATTTTATGCCAAATGTGCTGTAATTAAGTTTGACATAAGCACATGGATTAAATATGCGGTTTGGTGGGCAAATGGGAGATGGCTTTTCTTTCTGGCCATATGGAGAACGCAGCCAAGTGACGTGAGGCGGGCAGAGATAATTCTCTACTCTTTACTTTGTTATGCCGTGTTGTCTCTTTTATTAAAATGGCACAGGTTAATCAGCTAGCGCCGAGAACATGGGTGTTCATTTCACCACTCTAGAAGAGTTAACACCAAGCTTCCCCTGACTTTCTTTGTGTACTCCCTGTGAAATATGTATATATATATATATATACATGTATGTATACACAGATACATATCTACAGATGATTTTTAAGGTTGAATTATTGGAGACAGCACATATTGGATAATAATAGATTATTACTGAATTATCAGTGAAGTTTTTCCTGAGACTGACCACATATTTTATTTAATCGTGAAAACCTAGTAAGAATACAGTGCCTTTCAGCGTTACTTATAACATTGTTGTGCATTTTATCATTCACTTGTTGTAAGTTATGTTTTGCAATGATAAAGGGATAATTCTAATAATAATAATTACTGCATCCTACTTTTATGTCAATAGCATCTAAATCAGGATATGGTTGTCACAGAGCTTGGCACTAAGCTCATGAGAAAACGTGACACTTATTCCATATATATTACTATGTAGTTTAAAGCCCAATAAAAGTGACAATAGTCAGAGTGTGGAGGTAGGGAGATGAGGAAGATGAAGATTACATCCTCTTGATCAACGGACACAGATGATGATAGTTCCAAATGAAATACGACATTTTAAATGCCACAGGAGAACATTAATGTTCCTTAACGTGTCCGTCCTCTCCTATGAAAGTTGGCTCTAGAGTCAGTTATTATTTGTGTATTAATTTCTTGAATATATATTTCTTTTCCTAATTTTCTGCATTTCTAGCAGCGTGGCTATGTCTCATTTTGGTTCCCTCTGCTGTAACACCTCACCCTGCTTTGGGGAGAAACCAGCCGGGCCTTGGGGGTTTCTGGCTCAATTATGTGGCAGGGACAGGGACAGGGACAGAGACAGGGACAGGGGCAGGGACAGAGACAGGGACAGGGACAGTGCAGCGACAGCTCAGGCTCTGCAGCTCAAAAGAGAGAGCAGAGGGTGGGTTTTTGGTGCACCTTTCTTTTCAGAGCAGCCAACATTTCCGATAAGAAGCAGTTTTCTCCCTGGGCATGATCGTGGTTTCCCTTAATATTCATATTTCTTTCCTGCCGAAGAAAAGAAACTGTCCCCACTGCACTTTATGAAAAGTCAAACAAAAATCAAATGTAATTTTAATGCCTAACTGATCTATTAGTGAATTTTACAGTAGGAGCTTTCAGAAATCCTTATTTATCTTTTTTCTTTATGTAAATTAAAACATTTAATCTTAACATGTTCTTTGTAAAATTTTAATTTTAAGATTTTATTGTTTCCATAGTCTGTTTTTGTGCCTTGGACAAATCAGATTCTCTTTCCTTCTCTGTTTATTTTTCTGTTTAATTTCATAATTATGCGGTGTAAAACAGATGCCGCAATTCATTGAAGCACATAGACCTGCATTAAAAATCCATCTCCATTCAGGAAAGATACTAAGCGTACACGTAAATCCCATGAACATCAAAATTAATCATACTGCTGAAATAAGTCCATTGTCATTTTGCTTTGAAAACTTTTCCTTTATTGCTTCATTTTACTCAATTCTGGCCAATGTTTCTCTCATTCCTTATTTGCCTTGCTGAAATTGAGCATAACTACTATTCATTTATTAGGGTTAATTTTTGTACTCTTTAAAAATCTAGCTGAATTATAATCCTTGTTGCCTAGCTTCTTCTGATTAACTATAATTAGGCCTTCTTTCTTATTTGTACCTTAAAAAAATAAGCTCCTTTCGCTGTGCTGTAAGGAGCATTGTCCAGTTCCCACTGTACAAATCCCCATTTGTGCCGGCAGGACTTACAGCCCCATCCTCAGGGCTTCCCAGAATATACGGCTCTTTAGATACGTTATTGAAAACAGCTGTACTGTACAGAGGCTGGTTTCACATGTGTAATTTACCTGGTGAGTCCCTGTCCCCAGTTCCATTTGGTTTTAGCTGGTGTGGTTCCTGGGTTTCCCCGTGTCCCGCTGGGCTCCCCGGTCCCGCTCTGGGGCGGGTTCCGAGCTCCCGGGATCCACAGCGAGTCCCTGCCCGCCGGGTCGGTTCTCGGTTTGCAGATACATCCCAACGTGCCCTCGGTCAGCTCAGCTGCCACCAAAGCTCCTGTCCCCCCTCGCTCTCCTCCTGCACCCTCTCCTGCACCAGGCAGTGCCCAGACCGAGGTGGTTCCTTCTTTGAACGAGCATGAGGACCCCTACAGATCAAAATACTGTTGAGTGTTGCCCTTTTCCAGTCCACTGAGTGCAGAGGTGACGGACGGGGCTCTTCCACGCAGGGGTTTTGACAGCCGAGGAAGCTGCTGCTCTTTGTCTCGTCCTCCTGCAGCTCCACCTGCTTCTTCACCTTCTCTTGTCGCCACGTGGGCAAAGATGTCGTGTCAAGTGCTGGGTTCTCCAGTTCTGAATGGAGCTCTGGAAGCTTTTCTTTGGGAAACCAGGGCTCAGTACGGGTTTACAACATTGTTACGGGTTAGATGGGTGATCTAAGAGTCTTCACAATGAACACTGCTGAGACAATTAAAAAAACCCCTTACTTCCAGTGCAATAATGTTAGTTGGTGCTGAGCATATTTCCATCCTTCATCTCTTTGCTGACACATGTCAAGTGTTGACTTTTTATTATATATATAGGTCAATCCCGTGTACTTTGTGAAGACCTGCCACCAAACTTCCTCCCAAGTCTTCTGGAGATGTTCCTATTTCTCAAAGGCATATTAAGGATTAGCCAGAAACCTTTGAAGAGTTTCCAAATGATTCCTTTAAAATTATTAGATACAAGTGCTCAGACTTGGTAATTTTAAAATCTTTATATTTAACAGATGCTGTGTAACCTACATCTTTCTATTGTATGACCTTGATTACATATTTACATCAACTAGTTTGATTAGAAATGTGCACCTTGAATGTTTTATTTCACAGTTATTGACATTTTTACCCTCTCTGTTTAGTAACCGTTAATTATTGCACATAATAATCAATTATTAGAATTTCTTGTATCAAAGGTGAACTTCAGAAACCTCTGTTTCATTGTTTGTGAGTGCTTGATACATTTGACTTTTCTTACAAGTTGTTCACGTATATTAGTTTTGGCTTATACTAATTGTCACAGATGTTTCCTTGTTTAATTTGTTATACTTTGATTCCTGTGTTTTACAAGTGCTTTCATATCCTCTTTTAGCAAAGATGTATAAACTTCCTTGTGAATAAGAATTTTCAGCTTTTGGGGCACTGAGTAAAAGGTTCTTAAGTGCCGGCCAGTTGTGAGATGGAGTTTTCATGTTGGTTGTTGCAGCTGCTGTTCCACACGGGTGTCTGCAGGGCTGCGAGAGTCGCTCCTTTAACCAGGGGAATCCTGCTATTAATATGTGCTCTTCTGAGGAATATCACCAGCTTGGCTGTTTGCACTTTGGCACCCAGGCATTTAATTCACTCTGGTTTTGTCCACCAGGATGAGGGTCCCACAGCTCTGGTATTGCCCTTAATACACTTATTTTCTTGGAACTGGGCGGTGTACAGGGTGGTTGGTTTGGTCTGACACACCATGTGCTTGCTGAAACACCAGCGTTAGCCACAAGAAGGGATTTCTGGCTGCATGGGCGGGTTGGTCAGCGTGGAAGAGCTCAGCCCTGCAGGGCGCCCGGCGCTGGGTGAGCGCGGTGCTCTCACTGCTGTCCCACGGCGTGTCACTGCAGGACTGAGAGCCATCAAAGAGACCCGAGCTCTTCTTACACTTCCGTATCTCATCTTTGTCTTCCTAGACTTACACTTGTTTCCTTCAAAGAAAAGACAGATTTGTTACTTATATTCTTTAACTTTTTCAAAGAGTTTCCAATGCCACAGTGGTAAATGTGCTACCTCGTACGCAGGGACCTGCCGGGTGGTGCCACCACGCCAGGTCTGTAGCTCTGAGTACAGATGTGCTCCTGAGGACACTGGAGACACACATTCCTTCTCACAGTACATGTGGGGTTTAAGAACCCGAGCAACTAACACGAGCAATAGGACTACTAACTACTGGCACTTTGCTAGATGTAATATAAAATAGAGTGATTTGTAGCTTTTAAATATTAAAAAAATATTGATAACCTACTCTGTTTGCTTACTGGTTAATGATTAATTGTATGTAAGTATTTCATATAAAATTCAAACCAGTAAGTTGTCATTAAAGTTTAGCAAACTGACAGCTTTATGGCAGGAGTCGGGATATTTTTCAGGTTTGTGAACTTTGTTAGGCACAGGCTTTTTGCTGGCACATTTGTTTATTTCTTTGCCTAGATCCTTTCCATACCATCAACTTTTTCATTTCAACGTGAACACATGTTCGCCCAGAGACGGGTAGATCGGAACCTGCTCAGAAATGAGCAGCACAGGCTCAGGCGTCGGACCCACTGGCAGCAGCGTGGGAAGCGCTGAAACAGCCCCGTGTTCTCGCGTGCAAGATTACTCAGGAGGTAAAAAGTCCCACACAAACTTCAGGTTCCTGTGTTTTTCACCCTGGCAGTGTGTGTGTGCTCGCACCCCAGGTCTCTGTCATACACACCTGGGCGAGTGACCGGGGGGACAGAGCAGCGTGTAACTGGGGCTGTTCTGGTGTGTTTACCCCACTTTGCACAGGTGTCAGTAATTAGCAGGGGCACAAAGCAGATGAGAATCTGGCCCTTGTCTCTCAGAGCCTTAGGGCTGGTGTGAGCACTGAGGAAGTGCTGAAAAAAGGAACAGGAAACAGATGGGAGATGAGATTTCTTAAAATGCCACAAATTTCTGAGCCTTTTCAGCCCAGCCTCACACCTGAACAACGCCAAGCAGCTCAGAGCGAGCAGTGTCCTGGCACAGATCTGCAAGAAGAGAGCAGGAATGGAGAGGGAGAGTGAATTTCCAGGTAACAACGTGAACACAAGAGGCGTTTTTCCACTCCTCTGTGGCTTTGGAAAAAAAAAAAAAAAGTGCTTTTGTATCATCGCTGGCTTTGTGCAGCACAAGGAGGAGCAGAGGACGGGACGATCCTCACTCGGAGAGCAGCGGGGACAGGGCCAGGGCGACCCACGGCTGCACACAGCAAACCCAGCTGTCCCTCCTCTGTCTGGCCTTTGACTCCTCGCCAGGAACCTGGAGGGTGCGTGGGACAGCGCGGAGGGACAGAGGAGGAGGAGGAGGAGGAGGAGGAGGATGCTGCCGGGGCCACCCGGCCAGCGCGGGGCTGCCGAGGTCAGCGGGCAGCGGCTCCCCGGGCTCTGCTGCGAGCGCCGCACACCACGGCAGTTTTTACTTAGGGAGATTGTGTTGGCAGTTTTATTTATATTTTCCTTCAGAGTGGGGCTGAGCTCTTTAACCACAAAGGGAAATTTAATCTTTTTGCTGATAAGACGGTAAAATACTGCAATCCGGCTGACCTCCTGCAAACAGATCCAAACAGCCAGGCTGTCCAAAAATCCGAGACACCCCTCCCCCTGCCCCACAACTGCGTTTCGCTGTGACCTCCGGCAGCCCGTGGCCAGACACGATCCTTTGAACGGTCCCGCAGCGGCAGTGATTAGAGGCGCTTTGATTGCCCAGCTCGGGCCGGGTCCGTGTCCTGCCCTCCTCCAGCTCCGCTCCCCTCGCTCCGGACCAGCTCTAAGCAAAGCTCCTTCCTCCCCCGCCGGCCCCCTTTCATTTTCCTAGAGCGTATTAAACCTCAAGACGTAGTTAACACTAATCCTGATTTATTTAGGATTTATCTGCATTATTAATTCCAGTCATGTTGTGAAAAAGTACTAAGGGTTCCAGATTGTATGTAAACTTGGGCCGTTTTGCAGAGAGGTTTATTTGAATCTTCTCCTTGAAGTGATATTTTAACCAAAATCTCAGACTTGCCTCTTTTCAAAACACTTCAGATGGGAGCTAGCCATAATAATTTGATTTATTGTTATTTTTTTTCCAGTAAATACCCTCTTGGACTATTTTATGCATTAATCTGGATTTGATGTGGATTTAAACATTTACAATGCAAAATAATTTGGGTTAAAAATAATCCCCCTTGATAAAGCTAAAAAACCCCCCAACTGTCAGCGTCTCTGACAGCCAGGCATTGCGGCGATCCCGCAATATGCAAATGGGGGCAAGGAGAAGCCTGAGCAGCAGAACCCACTGTGGCGTCTCCTTTGATAGTCCAGTCAATCAGACATCTCAACCCATCAGCACTATGAAGAATCTGGATCTCAAGCTGCTAAGTCTCAAACCTAAACTGGCTCCCATTGCCCAGTAAGTCTGTGGCCGGGTCCGTGCAGCCTGCGCCCGTGTCTCATCTGGGTTTGCGGAGGGGCCGGGACGTTCCGCGGGGCCCGTGCAGCGCGGCAGCGCAGCCCAGCCCGGAGCCCTTCACAGCCCCGCAGCCCCAGCGCAGGGCGGGCTGCTGCTGCCTCGTGTCCAGAACAGCTGTTGGAAAGCTGAGCAGGAGCAGCTCTACCTGTTGGAAACCTCGTTGTCCTCGTTGTCCTGCTGTGCTGGTGGCCGTGGCCGTGGCAATACTTTCCCAGTAAGGGAGGTCTTAGAAATCCATAATGAATATACCATCATTACATCTTTATAGTAGCAGCTGTGGTATCTGCAGTCACGGGTGTTCTCATCACAAGACCAGAGAAATGCACTGACTCTTGCTTACAGTCACGTCTTGAATTAGGTGCATACTGTGGCTGAGCTCCCCCGATCCTGCCGTCACCCAGCATCACTGCAGGGTCTGGCGAGGAGCCCTCCCGCCAGCTCAGCGGGACTGGGGACGGTTGTCTGTTGATGTGGTGGAATTGGTGCTGATTTAGCCAGTGATCCCAAGGTTACTAAAAGTTTAATATATTTGAGAAAATAGTTCTCAGATACCGGCATTTCCAACTCAGGCCTTTTGTCAGCAGCGGTGCCCCTATGTATTTCGCCCGTTTTCCTCCCCAAGGCCACGGTGCTGCTGCTCCCCACACCCCGCTCCCCTCTGTCCTGACCCAGATTGCCAGGCCAAAGGGAACCACCTTCCAGGGTGTTCATTTGTTTCCTGAACAGGCGCTTGGGATGCTGATGTCTCGTGATAATCTCTGCAGACAGGAGCAGAACTGCAAGGGCTTCTGTCATGCAATACAGCACAGTATTCCCGAAGTAAAATTAAAACGATACAAACCAAAGATACAGTTCCATAGCAGCCATGAAATCTGGAATTTCCTGTTGAAAAACGGCAAGACAGGATGAGGCAACGTACAACATAGAGCGAACTGTCACCACTCAGGTGGGACATCTCGGGGCTGGAATAAATCGTTCTCTGAAAATATCATCTTGGCGCTTAGTAGCAATCAAAAGATCAAACAATGTAAAGAATTTTTAGGAAAGAAGTAGAGAAAAAAACATAAATATCACAGTGCCACTGTATACATCTCTTATATGTCCACTTCTTAAATGATATGTGCAATTCTGGTCCTACCTCAAAAAATGTATGAGAGAATGGGAAAAGGTCAGAAAAGTGCAAGAAAGGTGATGGAAGGAGGAACAGCTTCTGGACAGGGCAGGACTGTGAAGCAGGATCGGAACCACCAGTCTGGAAGAGACAAGTGGTGTGCAATGTGGTGACTGTGGTAAAATTGTAACTTAATGGACAAGCCAATAGGAGATGTTGTCCCCTGTCTGTCCCTGTACGAGAACGAGAGGACAGCAAATGCAAACTGCAGCCAGCCAGTTAAAAATAGCAGACCAAGAAATGAAGCCGTTTCCTCTCACAAGACAAAGCGATGCTGCACAGCTCTTCGGCAGCAAGGCCATGTGCTGCAGCACGGGGGTTCAAAAAGCAACTAAACAGCTTTATGGGAGAAAAATCTATTGAGGACTACAAAAAAGTGGAACATGACTTGTAGTTCAGAAAGTCCTTTAATTGCAAGTTGTTGGTGGGTTCTGGGGAAGCATCAGTGTCTGTTCACTTGTTTCATACTCTTGCCCACAGGGCTCTGTTACTGGTCACTGCTGATGACAGGATATTGGCTAGATGGACCATTAATTTAATTTATCTTCTTAGAATCTCTTAACTAGTGTAGAAATGTGATACATCTAGTTCAGTTGCAATACTTTCCCAGTAAGGGAGGTCTTAGAAATCCATAATGAATATACCATCATTACATCTTTATAGTAGAAGCTGTGGTATCTGCAGTCATGGGTGTTCTCATCACAAGACCAGAGAAATGTACTGACTCTTGCTTACAGTCACGTCTTGAATTAGGTGCATACTGTGGCCTGAGATAGACCCAAAACTATACATGTGTCACAATTCTGATGTTACTGTTATCCCGAATTCTGGTAATGTCTTTCCCCTGATGGTTTGGTAATGTCTTTTGTTTTTTAAAGTAATTTCAAGCAGTGCAGAAGGCACTGTATGTAATCTGTGGTTCCCCGGTGCCTGGTCTGACTTGCAGGATGCTTGTGCCAGTGCGCCGGGTCCAGCCGTCGGGCGGTGGGGAGGTCAGTGCCATTGTGGGAGCTCCAGGGTTGGTCACCAGGAGGTTTGGATCAGGCTGGGAAGGGTGACCAGAGCTGGCCACCAACCCGCCGGCTCCTGGCTGGCAAACGGGGCTGAGCTGGGGAGATCTGTCCAGTGGGGAAACCCTGGGGTCAGTCGATGAACCGCCTTTCCGAGCAGCAATCACACCCTCCTCAGCTCTTGTCAGCCACTTCTGTCACCTCCCGGTAACACCGATACCCCGTCCCCAGTGTGTGGCCATCGGCAGGAGATGGCCGTTGTCCCTGTGCTCCAGCAATTTGAGGACAATGTTGGCTGATACTCTATAGCAGGTGGGCAGCCAACCCCTGGCATTGGGCGCAGCCCCATGGGCGGTGGGTGCAGGTCCTCAGCGCGGCCCTGGCAGTGAGTGCCGGGCGGCAGCAGCTGTGCCGGTGCCCGGGGGTGGACGCGCTGGTGTGCAGCTGAGAGCTGGCTCCCGGTCGGGACGCGGAGGCACAGAGGGGGTGTGCTCACTGCAGCCATTGTACAGTACAGAGCACCCCTAGAGAAATCCGCACGGGCATCTGGGTTTGGAGAGCAGGATGTGATGGGTGGTTACACCACCCGCCAGGATCAGGCTCAGAACAGGCCAGGAGGTGCTGGTATAGGCGGGATGGACACGTGCCCACCATCTTCTCGCTGGGACGAGGTGCGGGTGGCGTGTCCGCGCTGGCCAGCCAGGATGCAGACCCCACAGGGGGACACCCCTGGGGACAACCCCGCAGGAGTCCAACATGTAAATCGGCCAGAAAACGTAACCGCATTCCATCCAAACCAGGTTGTCTGACTTGAACTTCCCGTCACTTATCTAAGCTTTTCCCTGTTGAGGACTCAAAGGCCTCCCCATCAATAAACACATTAGCTCACTAAACATGCGGATGCCTTTTCTTCTCTGGATTAACCCTTTGGGAGCTGGGGCTTCCTTTGGATTTGTTAGGATATTGATCACAGATCATGTTCGCCTTTCAAACTCTCTTTCTGCTTTAGACGTGACAGTTTCAGCGCTGCAGTCAAGCAGCAAATTCAGTGCAGCACATGGAGACGGGAGCGCAGGGACCAGCGGGTCGTGCTGCTCCTGGGCCGCAGATCCCTCTCCTGGAACCCCCAAAGGAAACATTCACCGTCATCAGGAGTAACTTGGTCTCATAAGGCTAATTAAGCAAATATTGAAATGTTAAACAATGTCAGGTATATGTATATTTTCAGTATTAGCAAAAATTGTATTAAAGTAAAATACGCTTTAGCCTAATTTAGCTCTTCTATTGAAAATCAGACCGCTTTTCAGTAAGTGTCTGTAAATGTGCACGAAAATTTAAAAGGACACCAGCTGAGACAGCCCCACTGTTTCTGGTTGAGAACAGATTAAAGAAGCTCTTAAGAGAATGACTTAGAAGAAACTTTGCAAAATGGAAAGGTCATCTTTTATGACCCTGCTGACCCAAATGGATGCAAAAATATCAGAATTAGTGACATATCCTGAAAGCAGATGTCCTGGCTTTTCCATACATGTGTAAGCTCATTCTCTCATTTCCCCGAACCTGCCCGAGGACCTGGCGTACAGCGCACGCTGGGTTTGGTTACGGCTGTTTGCCGTTGCTCCTCTCCGGTGCGTCTTGCCACTGTTTTATGCACTTTCTCAAAAACACAAACGCAGCCGCCTGGCTCAGCATTAGGCAAAGCTGGCACAGTGTTCCCTTGGCATCTGCACCATGTTCCCAGATTTTTGAGCTCTCAGTAAATCTCCTTGTGGGTAACTTTGCTGTTCCTCTGCGGTTATTGCCTTCTCTTGCCACTCTAACAAATCACATTGAGTCTATATGCTGGGGGGTCTGTTAGACTTCTTAGGATCTTCTCCGTTTTCCATCTAGCTGAGCATTTCTTAGTTTTTCCTCTTTTTATGCCTTTTTTGAAGAAGGATTTTAAAAAAATTCTGCTGTGGACTGGATGCGAGCTGTATCTTTCCCAGTCTGCTCTGCAAAGATAATCCTCTCACCGTACAACAT
Organism: Streptopelia decaocto; assembly: GCF_964273445.1. NCBI lineage: Eukaryota > Metazoa > Chordata > Aves > Columbiformes > Columbidae > Streptopelia > Streptopelia decaocto. The sequence goes on along the minus strand of NC_138666.1, from coordinate 5,316,257 downwards.
CTAAGTTCATCCTCTTGCTAGGCATTAATAACAAAAAACCCAAGAAGGTGCAATAAAACCTCATCCCAGCCTTAACTCCAGGCTTGGTTGCCCCTGTGGTTCCGCAATGCAGAGGTGGAGCCCCTCTTTGCTCCAGTGATCGCTCCCTTTCCAGCTGTGTTCTCTTGGGCTTAACAGCAGCAGCATCTTCCTTTGCACATCAGCTGGACTTGTCTGACTGTTCGTGAGCAGGAGGAACATCAGCCAACAGGCTGGAATGATTCAGGCAAAGAATGCTAAGATATGGTAAATGCATTGTAGAAAAATCATGACATGTGACCCTGTGGGACACAACTTGGAGCTCATGTGGCAGGACAGGCAATCATTATAAATCGTTCATTTAAGCGAAATGTCTAAATTTTGTGGATTTGATATGCTGCGTCCCCCCATACTGTCATGTTGTCCAGAGATTGCTTTGCTTCTTTCTGGATATGGTTTGGTTCTAAGTGTTATTCCTATGGTTTTTGTTAGTCTCTGTGTTAACATTTTGACTTATTTTCATTTAGGCAGCCGAGATTTCTCATTGTCTTCAGAATTCATGTATTGGGTTTGCATCATTTTCTGCTTTGTGCACTGGGGAAATTATGAATTAAACACAAAGCCACACTGGAACTTTCTTTAACATGCTCAGTAGACTTGTGAAGCATAATGTTATTTACCATCTGATTCACTTGACAATGTTCTCCGAAATTCCTTAGTGCAATGCCACCATCACCATGACTGTGGCTTGGAACTGTGCTGTAAGCCTGGAGGGAAAAGTTCTCTCCATTTTACCAGTCATATCAGAGAAACAGGTAACAAGAGTCGCAATTTAAAGAAGTTCTTATACGGCTGGGAGTAATTATACTCTTGGCGCTGTCTCTGGTCTGCAATGTCACACGCGGGAAGCCGCGTCACTTCCCTGCTCCAGCGCGGTGGTGACAGTTCCCTGCTCGTTTCAGAGCCGTGTTGAGAGGGTCAGTTGACGCTTTTCCATCCTCTGCACTACGTGTATTCCCTGGTGGCCCTGGTGAGCTGCCCCGTGCACAGCTGCGGTGAGCCGGGGGCACCGTCCCGCCGGGGCCCGATCCCGCGCCCCCTGGAGAGCGGGGGCTGGTTCCTGCAGAGCCTTTGTTTGAGAGGATTTCCTCTCTCATGCAGGGACAGCAGTGGCCGTGCCAATAAGGGTGGGAGCGATTACGAGAGATTGACTGGTGGAATATAATCCCTGTGCGATGCTGATCGGATCTGGTGAAGATTGCGTTTCAAAGGTAGCAGCTCATCCTGCTCCAGGAGTGGTGTTCCACCCATAAATAGGGCTTTAATGAGATCCGACAGGCCTGATTTCTCTAGCGATACAGTAAAAGAACATGACCAATTCTGATGGTTTGGGGTCCTGACCTTTAACAAGGACTTGCGACGTAGGGCAAACTGCCCAAGAGAGCTGGAGGGGCAGGAGGCCGGGGGGACGAGGTCAGCAGATAATGAAGTGGTCAGCATTGGATTTCTGTCACTCACAGTGGTTAAGTACAACAGTGAGGGACTTCAGTGAAAGAAACGGTGAAAGAGCACAGAGAGAAAATAACAGAGACTGGGGAACCTGGGGAGGATTTGAGTTACCTTTCGCTGTGAACTCGACCAGTCCCAGTGACTTTGGTAATGAGAAGGGTGAGCGCAGGAATCATGCAAAGAGAGCGAGAGAACAAGGAGGGAGCGAGAGAGATTAAAGTGAACAGAGAGGGAAATCCGAGGGGACTCGTCGTTTGAGCGAGTGCTGCAGTCGGGGGCTGAGACCCAGAGACGGGCGAGCGGCAGCCGCAGCGGAGCAGAGGCCCGGCCGGTGCACACAGACCCGATTGGCGACCGGGACCGCGGCAGCACCCGCGGCAGCACCTGTGCCCGCGGCAGCACCTGTGCCAATGGCCGCCCCTTCCCCAGCGTGGCCCGGCAGGACCTGCCACCCCCCACGTCCTCAGCCCGGGCTCCAGCCGGTCCCTCTGCCCGGAGCGGCGCGGCCGCGGGACGCGGCTCCTCTCAGCACCTTTGTGCCGGTAGATCCATGTTTAGTGGGACTGTTAATGAAGAAAACAATCCATGTGGTGTCAGAGTGCCTGCCGGGAATTCAAAGAGAAAACAGTGAAATATAGAGGAAAGTAACCACCCATTACTAAGGAGGCCCTGGCAGGTGATAGTGTCCATATATAAGATCGGTTTGCTTTTCAAGTATCCTCTCTTAGACCTGGTTTTAATAGAAATATTTTGTGACAATCTTGCTAATAGGTCTATCTAGACTGCAAGTGATAGAAATTAAATGCATTTGACCCAAACACTGGAGAATTATGTTACTGAACAGCAACCCCAAAATAAAGCTGACGAGAAAGAAAAGTGAAAATGGAAAGTCTGGAGGTGTTATTCATGTCCAGACATGAATAGGATGCTAGATAGGACGTTAAAAGCAACTAAAATGATAAGTGATGAGTAAGAAAACATATTTTAAAAACCCTTTAGACTCAGTAGCCCAAGCCAATTTTATTTACATGAAGAAAAAATATAATATATTGTTTTAGCATTCCTGATCCCTTTGGACACGTTCAAACTGCAAAGCCTTCAAAGAATACAATCATTAAATCAGATGTGTGCAGTAGTTTCTTACACAGAGTAAAATAACCTTTCGTCTCAGCTATACAAGTATAAGAATGGTTGCAGAGAGCAACCTGCATCTATATCGGCTTCAGTCAATGAAAGGTTTGCTCTGTAGTTGTTTTTCTCTTTATTTGGTTGTCTTATCACTGCTTTTTTTCTTTTGTAAATGTGAACATTGAAGCCAGACAACCTGTTAGAGAGGTGAATTGCTTGATTACACTGCATTGTTTTAATTTGTCTTTGGACAAATTCTCGTAATCTTTCATGAGAAAATCTCCCATTAGAAGCATTCATTTAATTTAAGAACAGTTGGGAGAGGAAGGGTTGAGATGACAGATGGAGACTGTGGGTGTCTTAGAAGAGAGAGCTGAGCTTTTTGTGTTTATCTTTTTGTGGCACATAGTTGCTGTTCTCTGCTGCTTCCATTTTTTTAATCTGTGCTTTTTTGTGCAGTATTTCTTAGAAATCTCTCCTCTTTTGTACTGTAAGTCTAATAGATTTCATTAGTTTTTCCTGTACTGTGTCAGCTTTAAAACATCACAATATAACACAGGATAGGGATGCAGCCTGGTAAGAAAGCAGAATAAAACAGGCTGAGCCGTAACATGTGGGTTTCAATCCAGTTTTGAGTTGCATAGCGTTTAGCAGAGAAACATCCTGACATGTAGAACCGATTTCTTCACCAGCTCATCTCTCTGAGCGTCAGCAGGAGACAAGTGTGTCTCCGCACACGCCGAGCAGTTTGCCAGCAGCACAGACACCTCCGCCGTGTCATTGAACGTTCACTGTCAGAAAGTGGCCTAAATCTCTCAGTTCGCTTTTATTTAAATTAGTATAAAAGTAAGTATGAGGTTCCGAAGCATTGTCTTTAAAAAGCATAAATATATATATAGTAGGGTTTCTGAATGTAAATGTGCACTGTTGGTGTTTGTGGCCCAGGTGGTTCAGCCTGCAAAAGCTGCATGAAAATCAAATACCTTTAACAGTGTAAGTCAACAATAGAAATGATGACAACACCTTTGTTTTATAAATACCTAAAATATCAACACCTGCAAATACAAATACGTTCATATGAAGAGTCCAGATGCTGACAATATTTTGATAATCCGGCCCCTGATTTATAACTTACACCTCTTTTAACGTTCTTTAACTTATAATGGCAAATAATTTGTAAGTTGTAATGGCTGAGCATTAGGACTGCCAGGCCCCTTCATGGAACCAATTAAAATTTAAAAGTAAAATTAAATTCTGTTAAAGTAAGATGGAAAACAGTGAAATGCTTGTTCTATATAAAACATGCTTTGCTCTGCGATATAAGAAGGAAGCAATAAATATAGGGCAAAAAATTTCAAACGTTAGTCTGACTTGTTCTCGCTGTGTTACACATGAATTTATTTGCATCGATATGCGTTATCCCTAAATTTGCATTGCACAGAACAAACCAGTTGATATGAGAAGCAAAGTACATTCATTAGATTTTTTTGTTACTTTTCTATGGAGTTTTTAACTTAATATGGCTAAACCAGAATTCCAGTTTTTAACTTACCCTTCACGTTTTCTGAATTATTTGATCATTCTCTGTTCAAACAATAAAACCTATTTTCCAGGGCTCCATCATCTCTTGCTCTGATCACCACAGCCACTTCTTTTTGTCATCCCACACATTTCAGTCCATATAAAATGTGCTGCTGTGTCTTTCTTGGTATTTGATTTGTCTATTTTATCCCCTCAGATCCCTTGCTCTTTCCCCATCCCTCCTCCCTAACGAGTCAGGCTCCAAGTTCACCCCCTCCCATCCTTCCCCATCTGGTTAAAGTCCGTGTTCCCGGAGCCTCTCCATCAGCTTCATCAGAGACTGAATCCCTACACTTCTCTTATTCTTTTAATCTCATAAAAACATCTCCGTACCTTCTTCCATCTGTATCATCTGTATCACTTCCCACAAACTGAACTGCAAAGCTTTTGGTTTCTTATCTTTGAGGTCTGCGCTGGACCTACAGGACTGGGTGCTGCTGTCTGCACGGCGCAGTTTGCCCGCTGTGTTCTGTCCCTGCAGCGCCGGGCTCGGTCAGGACTGCGTGGAGAGCTCGGTTTGGCCACCACCGGTGCTGGAGGGGCAGGAACAGAGGCGTTTGCTCAGTGAGAAGGGCAGTGTCCCACTTTACTCCAGGGTGGCCGGTTGTGCCACGCGGCTGCACGGAGACGTGTCACCCCGGTCACCCCTGGAGCCCCGACACGCTGCCCCCGCGTCAGTCCTGCGGGTCTGCAGGACGTGCTGACCGAGCCCAGGCCTCTGCCTTCCTCAGCCATCGCTGGCTCCCGCACAAACTCCTCTCCAGAAGATTTTCTAGTATCAGCTGCCCCAGCCCTGGAAACCATTATCCTGTGACCCATTGTCTCCATGAACAGATGGGTAGACAGGGACATTCCTACATCTGTCTTTTCCCACTGTCCTGATTTATTACTCTGTAAAATAATAAAACGTTTAAAAAGGTTGAACCTAAACTGAAGCTGTGCCTATGACACTATTAATCAAACTGTTGGAGAATTACTTTAGATTAGGTGCCTTATGCACTGATCCAGTCCACTAAAAGTTGGCCTGAAACATGGTTTAAATACTGAGTGTTGGGCCTGGGCAAAGCAATTCTTGATAGCTTTGTGTTCTCCTGCAGTATATGGCTGTGCAATGTAACAGACTCCAAAGCAGCACTAACTGAGCACTTTGGAGAGGAAGACAACCAAAAGCTGTGCTGATGTGTGAGGAGCAAGCAGGGAGCATAGGAGAGCTCGTCAGTCCCCTCCTGACATGGGGTCATGCTGCCGTCTTTCTGAGCACCTTTCATACAGTAAGATTTCAATTACGGAACCACTATGTATGTATTTGGAATTCTGAAATCCTTCCCGATGCAGAGACACCTCTGGATGGGAAAACGGGAGCATGAACATGATGGCATCAGCCAGCCGTTTCAGGCAGAAATAGCTCTGCCACCTGAACGAGCCCACACAGCATCTCGTCAACTTTTTGCAGCTATTTTGGGTGAGCCATAACTCTTAAAACTTTCTGTGCATTCAAGACTTGAAGCAGGTTCTGTGGCAGTTGCTGGTCCCACACTGGCATGAGAAATGTCTCCAGCCGGTGGAGCCTGGCGCTGGGAGACCTGTGCTGCTCTCCACGCCAAGCAAGTAATGCCTGCGCTGGCCCTCAGAGCGATCTCAGGGAAAAGGGCTGAAATCAAATCATTGCTTTCTCTCTGTGAAGCAGGTATTTAAGTGCCGGCTGTGTTTGCTCCATGAACCTTTCCCGCCCGTTCCCATTTCCCATCGTGCAGAGCTGGTGGTGCTGGTGGCGGGACGGGGTGCGGGGCTGCTGTGCCGCTTGTCAGGCTCTCCTGCCCCGCAGCGTCACGAGTGTCTCTTATCTCAGCTGTTGATGCCACGCTCACTTGATGTCTCAGTTCTGGAGGAGAGATGCTCCAGCTGCTATCTGGGAAGGCTCTGGCCCCAAAAATATTTAGTTAGCAGCCATTCAGTTAAGTGGAATTGACTTTTTATCGGCTTTCCTCTGTACGTCTGCCACCAGCAAAGGCCGTTTCCTCCGTCCCTCTTCTCCAGCTGTCAGTCTGCCCCACATTCCTATCGGCAGCCGCTAGCTCTGATCAATACTAACCACTGTGTAACAGCTCACGCATGGCTGCCTCAGTTTGCATCGATCAGACCCTCTTCCAACAGGTAGCCGGCTATTCGAGGCAATGACTGGAGATAAACACCTACTTTGACTTCAGGCTAATTCATTACGGAGGGTTTAGGGAGAGCTGGTGCTCTGCTTCGCATACTCGTGGCAATCGCGGACTCACAGCAACTTCTCTCCTGCCTGAGATTATACAAGATCGTGTTATTTTCTCCATCCCTTCTGGAATCCATCGGAAAACAATAGTACTCAAATACTTTCAAAGGACCTAGACTGAAAATTACACCTCAAACTATTCTAGCTGGGAGAACTGGGTGGTTTGGGAATTTAAGAACACGAGTGGCGATTAGAAACGGGGATGGGATGACCAGCTGGTCAGTAGGCATCTCGTGACTGTCCTGTCACAGCGTCTCACGGGCAGATCGTCCTGTCACGGTTTGGTGTCCAAGGGCCGTGTCCCCGCGTGCTCTGGCGGGACTGCAGGACGAGGCTCAGGCACCACAGGCTGTAGCCTGGAAACCGTGTCCGTCCCAGGAAACGCTCAGCATCCTGGAACGTGGGGTTGTTTTGCTGAAGCACAAAGCACGCAGGCTCCAGGGGAGCACTTTGGGCCATCTGTGCTGATCAGATGCCACAGCGTAACATGGAGATCAAGTGCTGTGAACATCGACGGGAGGAATATCTCCACAAAACTGACTGGCAAACAGCAGTTTGCTGGCAATCTTACTTCTCCTACACTTACCGCTGTCCCCAAAGCTGCCAGCATTTAGGAAAGCAGCAGAGTTTTGAAGGAATCCTAATAGGTGAGTCACCCAGCACCGCCAGGCAGCGCTGCCCCAGCAGAGGCTCTGCCCGAGGGGACGATGCGGCTCCTCGAGCCCACGGGTCAGACACTTCCAGCCCAGCGAACAAACACCTTTCCCGGGGGCTTGTCCTGGGCCGGTTACGGAGGCAGAGGCGCTGCAGGGCTGCTACGGCAGCTACAGACTTCCCAGTGAAACGAGTGTTTATTATTATAGGTCTGATGCCGTTCCCAAAACTACCTAATCAACAAGTAATAAGGCCTCAAGAGAGCAATTAGAAACCTGAACTTTAACTCCCTTCTAACCACAGTGTAGAAGGCAAATTTTGCTTTGGTTTGGGTTGTGCAGCCTAGTGTGTTACTGAGCAGCAAATACCAAGAATCTGAAATACAAAATAACTACAGATGAGTATTGGAATTTAACAATGAGTTACAAGATTAGTTTCTGTGGCAAGGTGAATGTGTGCCTGGCCAAAAGCATTCATGATTTGAGGGGATTCATACCCAAATATACAGCTGCTATCATATCTGTATTTTTCAGTGCTTCTTCCTAGCTGTGGACAATCACCAAGGACGTTCAGTGCTGCACACTTGCAACATCTGCCCCTTTAAAAAAAAAAAGTTGTAAAATCGCAATAGTATCTGCCTAAATGCAGAAGCTTAAGATGTGTGGTTTGCCTGAAACTTGTTTTGAATGCTTTGGATAGGACATTTCAGACAGGAACTGCACATTGAGTAATTCTCGCCATAAAACGTCACGTGGCCACGGGAAAGCACAGTTGCACAAGGACGGCGGGCGCAGCGTGGCGGTGCGGGGCTGGCCTGGAGGCTGGGCCGCTGCCCGGGGCCTGGGAGCTCTTGGCTTGGCAGTTCTTGCTGTAGAGCCCTGGTAATGGCAACACGCACCCACAGCTTGCTGAGTTTTGTGGTGTTTGAAACTTCTTAGGCGTGTTTTTAAAACGTTACAGAGTCAAGGTGTTTGTTTGTTTGCTTCAAATACCATAATTGAAGGCCATTTCCCCTGGCAGAATGCGTGTCTGTGTGTAGAGAAGAGAGCTGTGATTTTTGCGCATTTCCTTTTCAACAGAAACTGTAGAGACAAAGCAAATATGAAGCAAACATTTCTCACGTGCCTATAAGATTTGTTGTCCATTTTGAATTTCTTAATTCTTCAGCAGCCTTAGTCGGTTTCCAGCTCGCAGCAGACTGACTGCTGTGGAGTGGTAGCTGGTGCCTTGTGAGATGAGCATGAAGTGCATGTGTTTTTTTACATTATTGGCTATTGAAGTCCTCTGTTTCCAGCGAGCATGGGCCGAGGATACCCGGACCTGCTGCGGTGAGCGTCCTCAGCAAGCCTATGATCACATCCCCTGGCGTGTCCACCAGAGCCGTCCCTGCTCAGGGCAGGCTCAGTCCAGCAGGAGGAGGGGTGCTGGCTGGCCGGGAGGAGCAGCTGCAGGAGCTGGCGGTGCCATGTCTCCTGCTCCGCCAGCAAGGACGGTGGACATCTTCCAACGCTGCCTCTTCTGGCTGGCTCTCAGCCAGCATCTTTCTTGTCATGCAGTTAGTGCAGAAGTACAAATAATACTGAGTAAACAGTGAGAATCAGGAGAGGTGTTGCTGTAAGGGTGAAGCAGAAGTCCCGCTCAATTATTCCTGGGAGAGAGAGCAGGCATTTCCCTTCACTGAGGTGAGAGTCCTGCGAACAGGAATGATCAATAGCAAGTGGGAATGAGATCAGTCTCCGGGAGCACACCATGGAGCAGCGTCCAGGGACACACTTCAGTACATTCTAGTTATTTCTGAGGGTTCCTAAAGCCACCAGGTGCTGGCAGCATGTGTGTGGCCACCACAGCACTTGGCCACAACCGGTTACCTGTAGGTAGCCCAGGCTTCTACAGCCAGCAGCTCCAGAGCTGTGGGGTGAGGCCCTGCTCTCTGTTGGAGGTGGGAGCGCCCAGCCCAGCCCAGCCCAGCCCAGCACACTTCCCATCAGACGGGCAGCCGGGACCACTGGTGGTCCTGTACCCAGCCCGAGATGCCACGGCACAGGAGGGCTCTGTGAGCAGAGCCAGGAGCCTGGAGACCAGGCGAACTTTTAGATATCCCAGCCTTAAACAAATTTAAGGTCTTGAAACACTTCATTGGATGTATAAAATGGAGCCAGCAGAGGGAGTGAAATACAGGGATGCTATGGTGTAGGAAAAAGGAGCTGCTGGGGTTTTGCTCCAGGTGCAGCTGGTTCAATGACCTTCTCAAAGCCATAGGGTGGGTGCACCTGCTCCGTCTGGGGCCACAGGTGATGTGGGTCTGGATTAACAGAGCAGGTTCTCACTTGCAGGAGTGAGAGGTTGTCTGTTGTGTCATTATCAATGGAAGAACTGAGAATGGTCTTTCAGTCCAGAGTATCTGAAAACATTTGCTGTGTAGGGTGCAGATAATGAGTCCATAATAAGTTTATGTCAGCAATTCCCACTCGTTGACCACACCAGCAAGAGCTGGAATTGATGGAGCTTTCTGAAAGGCATTTAACACCAGAGCATCAACAGGCCAGCTTGTGGTGTGGGCGGCTGGTGACCTGTTAGCGCTGAGTCCCTGCACCGCAGAATTCAGTGTGGAGGGAGTCTGGGATGCAAAATACATGACTGGCCAGCAGTGTCCCGAAAGTCAAGGTAAGGGTCTTCTGGGTCTGTAGCATCATTCCAGGAACCAGGTTTTGGAGTTGGACTCGTTGCTCTGCAGGGCTGTTGAGAAATTCCAACTTTTTTCAGGCTCCCCTTTCCAGTATCCCATGTTGTTTTCAATCAGAAACTATTCACAAAGTTGTACATACTATATGCTTTATTTTTAAAAGTCTTTAGATCTGTGTGTTTATAAGCTGATCTTGAACGAAACATTTCTTTTAGGAAAATACAGACATGTAACAAGTCAGTAGTCTGGATAATCATGTTGAATACTGTGGAATTAGCTTAAGATAAGTTTTTCTTCCTTGAGATGAGATTATATTTGTGGCTAGATCAAGAAATTCAGCATCAGTCTTGAACTTGTTAAAGATGGAAATCAGAATAACCAGTGAAATATTGAAAAGGTAAAATGAGAACAAAATGGCATTTGGCCAATGTTTATGAATTACAGAATATGATCATGAAATCATAAAAATAACCACCAAAAGGTAAATAAATTACCCAGCCTACTACTTATTTTCATGTACAGTTTGACACAAAAGCTGAAGCCATGAATGATTTATACCTGTTTTAACAATAATACTCATTTTCCTGAAAGATGGTCAGCACTCAGCTGCTGTGGGCACGGTGCCAGTTGTTGAAAGGTTAATGTCTCAGCAGAAATACATTAAATTATGAATTATACCAGTCCCAAAATGGAAGGTTATTAGCTCAGTATGTTTAATTAGCCTGGCTTGAACTTTGCCATCTGCTAGCACTGCCCATCACTAATGCGTGGCCATGTGGAATAGGAGGGTTGAAATCAGATGCCAGGAGCAGGACACTGTCCATGTCCCACGGCCGCCTGGTCCTGGAGCCGCCCAGGCTCCGGTGTCCAAAACCCTTTGTAGGCCCCAGCGCTCTGGTGTTGTCCTCCTGGGAGCAGCCAGGCCAATCCCTGACCCCAAAACATGCCACACTACCTCACGGAGCATTGCAGGGAGCTGGGGGTGCGAGAAAAACACACCTCGTGTGCTCCCGAGTCCTCAGGGCCAGTGCTGCTGCCACAGCGTCTGACTGACATTTGTGGGTACTTGTTGGAGTTGTGTCCTGGTGACACCACAGACCTTGCCATGAGAGCAGCAGCAGGACAGGTGAGGACCCAGTGCCTGCCTGCGCATGGAATGTGCCCGAGGGAGAGGAGCCCCGGGCAGGTCTGGTGCGGTGGCCCTGGCAGTGCCGCGGTGGCCCTGGCAGCGCCGCGGTCCTGGAGCAGCTGCGGTCCCGGAGCAGCCGCGGTCCCGCAGGCCGGCACGGCGCAGGAGCAGCGGCTCGTGCTGGATGTGTTTGCACAACACCTCCTGCCAATAACTGCACAAGGATACAATATTTAGTTTTTCAATAAATATTTAAATTTCGCCTCTTTCCTTATTTTTTTTTAAAGGAACAAACAGTGAATTCTATTGGCTTTTTCAATTAGTTAAGATTACATGATACTTTTAAAATATGGCACACTAAGTATTACCATAAGTAATTATTCACCGTTATTTTAGGGTGCTTTGGGGAGAGCTGTGTGTTAAAACTCCAATCAGAAGTGTGCCCTAGAAGGCAGAACCTACAAACATGGGGGAAGAACTGAAGTTGTAAGAAGCCAAAGACCATCTTATTTTTAATTCTTCTTTTTCTAGGTAGGACAACCTTGCTAAGGAAGAAAGGAATTTGGACAGACTTAACATACAGCCTGTGCAGCTTCCACTGGCTGGACACGAAAATGAAGAGAGAGTTTATTCATTCCCATCCCGACGCAGCCCCCCAGAATTAAAAGACGTTTTAACCTACAAGAGAGACTGGGTCGAACACGCATCCACCCCAAGCTGTCTACATCAAGAAGCCCATGTGATTCCTCTGGCTATCAAGTCTCCATGTTTCTGTGTTGGATGTGAAGAGTAAAGAAAGATTCTGGCACAAATTAGAAGGCATCCAAGTCAGCGTAAGAGACACTACCAGGTAGAGGCTCAATTCCTTTCTCCTAATTTTCTTACAATATTTATTTCTTCTCCTTCCCTTGAGTTTTTGCCGATTCCCTGTTCTTCACATTAGTAAAGCTTCTGTAGTTGTACTTCTGGAGCAGGTGGCATGGTTGGAATATTGGAGCAATATGTATTAGGGTACAGACCTAACCTGCAGACAGAAATAGAAAGTAAATGGAAGATGAATTGATCAGAGGAAAGGCAAAGGAGGGAGGGGATAAAATACAGGGAAGGAAAGACAAGAGTAATACCCTGTATACTACAGTAATTTATTTTTTTATATGGTGCCCAGGGTCTGCAGTATCTGTTTTACAGAACAAATAGGAAAAAAGAGTTCTTGGCCCCAGACAGCCAACATATTAATTTATAATGTGACAGCCTGACGAAACAAGGAGTCAGGTCGGTGCGATGAGGAATAATTTAGTGCTCGTGGAGCATGAGTTACTTTACTTTGGTATCCACACATGTGTATGCCATCAAATGGAAGTCTCTTGGTTTTGTAATAACTTACTGTAGCAGAAAAATGTCTCTTTCGGGAAAGTCCTGAGCCGGGGGGGGTGTGTGAGGGCAGGGGCAAGTGTGTTATCTGGAGGAGCAAAGCAGCTTCCACCTCCACAGCCCGTGAAGGGAACAGAACCCGAACCCAGCCCGGCAGACCCTGCTGGGCTGTGGGGACGTGGCGGAGAGGAGAGAGGAAAGAAAAGGGTCAGGAGGAAAAACGGGAATGTTTGCTCTGAGCCATGTAAAGCTGGAGTTTCTAACAAACCGTCCAGACGGGACAGCAGGACACGACCTGAAATGTGAACAGGAGAGGGTTCCAGGGCAGCGCAAACCTGCCGCGACCACGGGACCGGGGGACCAATAGCAAAGTTGTTCTCTAACACAGTTATTGCCACTTCAATTGCAGTTTTATTCCAAAAGCAAATTCCAAAGTTTTATGTCCATAAAGGTTTAGACATAAACAAGAAAGAAGTCAGGAAAGCGGTATGTACTGTATAAACAGTTCCACTTTGTAATTAATGCTGGAGATCAGGGGAGCAGGAATAGCTGTGCATGTGTGGTCATTCAGATTTACTGTTGGTCTTATTAAAACCTAGTTCTGCAATAATTTTATGCCCAGGTAGGGGCAGAAAGAGAGCAGGATGCCCCCAAGCAAGCCATAAATAGTGTGGTGAAGACAAAGCGTTTATTACTTAGCTTCACAAAGGCTCTGTAAGTGCTCTCCCAGGGTACGTATACTCGTACCCTAGATGCCAATTCTGCAAATTAGCATTATTTCTCAAAATACTATGTAAACAGAAGTCATTTGAATACTTGATTTCATCAGACAGAGTCCCACATGGAAACGTCAATATCTTTCTTTCCCTTTTGTGGTGTGAGCAGAGGTTTTCACTGCCTGTCTTTTTATTTCTCGTGGAGTATTGTTACTGATGAAAATACCTGGCAGGGTATTTATCTTTACAGAGCTCATTCTGTGGGATTTTGTCCCATGTCATTGTCCTGTGCTCTCTTGAGAGCGACTCTGGGGCACAAACTTTCCCATTTATCACTGAAGTGTGCTATTTTGAATCTTCTGTTTAATAGTCTAAATTACTATGCCAAAAGTTATTTCATGGCAGAGACACATGGGGAATTACAGGGATTTGAGATCCTATCAAATTAGCTTTGGAATGTCCCTTTTTTTTGAAAGTAGAAAAGCCACCAGTATGTTCAGCCTTGGTTTTGCTCATGGGCTCTTATTTTATAATTGTGCATCCTACGGCTGTAAGTTGTTTGAATTTTAGAAACTTGCACAGTTTTTAAAATCCATTTTTGTGTTGCATTTTGTGTAGATCCAGGTATCTTAGTTAATAGGGTAACAGTAAAATAGGGTGAGGAAGACCCATAAAATCATCTTTAAATGACAAAATAGTTTTCCTAAATAAAAGATAACGTGTGAAAAAGGGAATATTTCAGGATTGTCCAGGGCTAAAAGCAAGTGTTGCATTTTAAGGATGCCTGTCTCTCCTGTTCAGTGGGATAGATACAGACAATTAATGGTGATTTTTGAAGGATATTGGACTATAACATCCTTACGTTAGAAAAGCTGTCACTAACCAGGAGGCAAATGCAAGGAGGTGCTGCATTTGCTGGGAAGGAGAAAGCACTTTTCTAGCAGCTAATTTATTTTTTAATCATAATTGTTTGGACCTGCTGATGTTTTGAATTGCAAGAGTTAATTCCATAGAAACAGGAAAGGAAAAATGGGCAAGCGAATGTGATCAGTGGTGCACTGTCAATGGATGTGGCTTCGTGGGGCTCCATGCAGCCATTGTCTGTGCATCTGGAAACACATCAGTAGAATTTTCGCCAGCATCACACCTTGCATGCTCGGCTCTCTCGTGGTGAAGTAGTGTTAGTTCCGTTAGTCCCACAGGCCAGGAAAATAGGACAAAAAGCAGAGGAGCGAGTTTTGAAGTCCACCCCCATGTGCCTTTGTCTTTGGGCACTTGTCGCGTACCCGTGTGCTGCTCCGGCTGGTCCTGCGGTGCAGACGGCGGGTCTGTGGCAGCGCTAGGAATAGCAGCCGGGCCCCTGTTCCAAGTCCCAGATTCTCAAGAGTATTTTTAGGCACTTAATGCCATTAATTTCATACTCTTTTTGGCCAAGGATCTTAGAAACAAGATCATGCTTCCTCCTGAAATAATTTAAAAAAATCATACTTATGTGCTCTTGGACAGTTTTTCTTCAGGGATCATGTACAGTTTAGCCCTATTTAGGAACAAAGGGGCTTCAGAATTAGTTTTGGAGGAGTTCAGCATGGACTGTGCTTTTGTGCAGCCTCGAAGTGTGACTAATGATACCGAGGAGATGATGCAGAGTCTTTGTGTTCCGCAGGACAAGCAGTACCTGTTTGAGAGGGGCTCTGGCAGAGGGCACTGGAGGGCTTTGGTTAATGGTTCCTTCTTTGCTGTCTCTGAAAGGCAACATTCTGCGTGTCAGTATCCCCTTTATTTTGGCTGCAACTTCCTTCTCTCAAACACAAAATCTTTTATATTTAAAATACAGCAAGACCATTGTTCACCGATATTTTTATTAAAATGACGCTAGGACACACCGGGCACTCAGAAGCTCCAAGGATGTGCCGTGCGCTGGAGCTTCTCCAGCTGCAGAGGTGCAGCCCTTGCTCACACCGGCATGTTAAAGCTGACTGAAAAGGCATAGAGAAATACACAGATTCCTACATATGATCGTATTTTTGTTGTGCTAACTGGGCAAGCCCAGTTCAAGCCCTGATCCTGCATCCTTCCTCACAACACGCGCAGCTTTGCAGGCAATGGCAGACAGTTGCCATCACAAAGCGCAAACGCCAAAAACGCCAAGTCAGGCAAAGACGGGAGAGCAGCACAAGCAGCAAACCATGGCCAAGGTTATCCTTTTTTTGTTACGCACTCCAAGATTCCGACAGCTTTTGCTGTGCACCCTCCACCCCCTCGTCCCCACAGTCACCCGTTTTGCCCGTCCCACGCGTCCGTAGCCACGTCGGCCCACGTTGCTCCCTGTGGACAGCCACTCGTGGGGTGAACAGAGGAGCAGAGTGTCTCTCAGCGACGACTCATCGCTACCTCAGGAACAGGGCGTCTCGAGGGGGTTTCAGGGGCTGGTCACAGGGCAGCCGGGAGCCGGTGCTGGGGAGACAGGGAGGAGCACGGTGGGTGAGAAGGGCCTCCCCACAGTCGCGCTGTGGGGCTGAGGGGCTCCTCTCCCTCGCTCCGTCCAGCTCTGAGTGCTAAACGTGCTTATTACAGTGCTAATGTCCTGCAAGTGGAATCCTGCCTCCAAGTATGTTAGGGTAATGAGTTCACACCTAACTAATGGAGACTTAATAGAGTTACTAATAGGCTGCCTTTTCCCCCCACGGTTTATGACCCGCGGGCCGGAGCTGTCAGGGGAGGGAGAGGCGAGAGGCCGCGCTCAGCCCATGTCCTGGCTCGGCCTGCGGCCTCCAGCCTGCGCCTGGCAGCCAGTTTCCAGGGACATCATCCCTCCACCTTTCTGCAAGGAAAAATAAACAGTTTGAGGCTCCTGTGTCTTTATTAAACATTTCCTTTAAACTGCATACTTTGGCTCCCTGCCCAAATGCACCAAGAAAGCTTCCACAGAGCAGCTCAAGCCTGGAGCTCCGCTGCGGGCTTCCCGGGGTAAATAACCCCCGGAGGAGCGAGCACCTGTGCTGCCGGCTGCGGCCACACCGTCCCTGGGGCCACCGGCTGCCCCAGGCCCGCCACGACAGGCCGATGCAGCCGGACGGGCTCCCCACACCGACGGCACCCGGGAGCAGCGCTGGGGAGGAGGGCGAAGGAGGCGAGGACCCGGCAGCGCGGTCTGCCCGGATCCACTCTCGGCACGCAGACGCGACGTGGCAGCGAGGTGGGTGGGGAGGCGGCTGCTCCGGGACAGCAAAGTTTGTCCAGAGCCGTGGGCTGAGAGGGTTTGAGTCGCAAGTGTAAAGGGGGTCGGGAAGCTGCTTAGGCTGGTAAGCGAAAGCAACTGTATGTTGAAGGTTGTTGCACCAGACAAATGATACACTGGAGTTAAAAGACGTGTGCTTCACCTGCCGTTGGCACTGCGGTTGCCAGCCATCGGTGCGGGGCCGAGCGCGGGTTCTGTCCCTGAGGGCGCGGCGGCCCCCGGCAGGCCCGGCGCGGAGGGCAGCGGCGTGGCAGGCCGCAGGCCGCGCTGGACAGGACAGCGTGTCTGCGAGCCGCTCAGGAAGCTGCAGCAGCACCGGGGAGAGGCCGTGCAGTGTGGGCCGGGGGCCGAGCGCGCGGGGAGGGGGCACGGCAGCGGGTGATGTCAGCGTTTCCTTCTGGATCGGTCATGTGCGCTTGCCAGGTAAACAGTCTAGAAATAGATGGGAGGAAGGCGGCGGATGGAGCGTGCGGCCAGGCTGGAGGAGCTCTGCCTTCACCCTTTCCTCCCCGCTGCCGTCCTCGCAGGCGGCCTCCCCTGCCTGCAGCGGGAGCTGCGGGCGGAGACGGGGAATGCAGAGCAGTAAAGCAAACCCTCATCTCTTCTGTGTCACAGCTTTAAAGCACAGTGCCCGCTCGGAAAGCCGGTGCTGGCAGATCAAAGGAGGCGGTTTGTTGGTTTTGCAGGCGCTGGTTGCAGCAGCCCTGCATCATCCTCGCTGGGGGAGCCCAGGCGGGGCCGCTGAGAGCCCTGGGCGGGAGGCAGCGGGTTCCCCGGCTGAGGGCCGCGGCTGCAGCCGTGCTGGCTGAGCGGGGCCGTGCTGGCTGAGCGGGGCCGGGCTGGCTGAGCGGGGCCGTGCTGCTGCTCCTGGGCTGGGAACAGGTTAAAATCCAGGCGTTCGTGGCAAGCGTACAAGCTGGCTTACGTCTCGCGTGAAGCGTTCCCAGCAACTGAACAACATGAGTTCAGGTACAGAAAGCTCCGCAACGTGCCAAGAATATTCTTAGTTTGCTCTTTCCTCATTCACTAGAAATGTGCCTTTTCTGTGACGCCTTTCAGAGCAGACTAGCAGTTAAATTAGTAACTACAATAAAAACTACTTGTGATGGTTGGAGACGGGGTTTTCTAAATCCCCAGTCATCCCAGACGTGACACGTGGACTGAGCTGCCTGCTGTGGCCAGCGTCTGGCCCCCCAGTCCCTTCCCTTGTCGTTGCTCTCAGCAGAAGTAGCACCCAGCGCCGTGTGGGCTCCTGCCTTGCACAGGGACCGCATCGTTTCCAGGCGGGACGGGGTATGTTTTTTCAGGCATTTTCCAGGCGTGATAGTGTGATACTGTGCATCATCTGTATGTCCTGTGTGGAGGTGCAGAGAGAAACTGCAAAGATAGAATGCTGGGGAAAACACCCTCACGGCTACTGCCGATGACCAGGTGCCTGCTCCTCCCTGCTCAGCTCTTTCCTTTACCCCCAGAAAACAAAGCTGCCGTCATAGCAAGTCCCTATAAAATGCAAGGCATCCTGAGTGCAGAGATTAGTGGTAATTTTACAAGGACTCAAATAACGTTGGTCTGCAGGGTGCAGCACTGCCTTGAAAGGGAACAGCAGACATTTCCCCTGGAAGCAAGTTTCCTCTTTAGAGCAGTTTACGGCCGAGGCGCAGTGTCAGATTGTGGCACAAATATACTATCAGCCTTTGGGTTGGAAGACAGACATTTGATACCTCTTTCTGCTGCCGAAACGCACTGCCCAGACACGACTCCCAGCATGGTTATTTTTTGAAGCATTATGTAATTGGATTGCATGGTCAGTAGTGCTTCCTTAACAAGCCTTTCAGCAAACCCTCTGCCTGCCACAGCCAATCCTCAACCCTTACATACACACTTACTCACGCAGGCTCAGTCTGGAGTAAACTCACTGCTAAATACAGTTAGAAAACAGATGAACCAGGCTCGGAATAGATCATCCGCTCCCCATGCTACGTGAGACGCGGTGTGGCCAAGCCCTGGGCACCGCCGGTGTGAAAACAGGGTCGTGCTGGCACCTCCCGGCCGAGGGGTCACTGGCCGCCTCCTCTGCCCTGCGCCTCTCTAACGGGAAAAAACAGCTTTTTGGAGCACGGGCAGGCAGATGAACCTGGTGCCGGTCCCGGCGTCCCGGTGCTCTCTTGCCCTTCTGGGGCGGTCCTGCACTTTGGGGACCAGCTTCGGGAAACCTCTCCTGCTGCGCTGGGGCCCAGAGCGGTGCTGGGGCCCAGAGCGGTGCCAGGGCCTTGATCTGCTGGGGTTTGGTGTGAGCTGCAGTGCTGGATGAGGATGCGATTCTCCGGCCACCCTCCTGGCCAGGCCGTCCCGCCCGCAGCACTGGCCAGCCCCGTGGGTGCTGCGCAGGATCTTCCCTCCTGGCCAGCCTGCGGTTACGGCTCTGCTGAGTCACGGCTTCCTGTTTGTGATTGCTGACTAGTGGCAGCAGTTGCAGAAGCAATAAGAGATATTAAAAAGTGTGAACTTCCACTGGGACCAGAAGATACAATTAGGGCTGTGCCAAGAAATGCACTGCAGTGAGCTGTTGTGTAGAGGGATGCAGGGCACCGCAGCCCCTGTCCCCTTGCTGCAGGAACACGAACATTACCAGCCTTTGATCAGCTCCGAACCCAAATAAAAATTGCATTTGACTCCTGAAGCTCTGGCCCTTGTCCATGCTCCTCCTTAAGGAGTCTGACCCAGCCTTCCAGCCCGGTCTCCTCTACCTGCTGCTGCTGAGACATAGAGATCCTTGTTTCTTGCTTTTCCCTAAGACTGATTCTCCACGGAAAGCTTACGTGATGCTGTGTAAAAGGGGCTGCTTTAGAAGGCGTGCACAACCGTAATGTTATTTCCATTCTTTTTTTTTAATGGGAAGTATCTCTGGGGAGAAGCATGAAAGTATATGGAGAAGGTACTCTTTGATCATTAAGATCTAAATGCGGCATCCAAACAGCATGGCTGTTTCTTCATATTATGCTGAAATTCATCTTAAAGTGCTGCTCCTGGGCGGGCGTTTTCCTGCATCTCCTTCCTCGACTTGAACATTTGGAAGCATTGCCAACAGTTTCATCCCCAGCCCTGCTGATGATTGTCTCCAAAAGTTGTTCCTCTGTCCTACTGTTTACTGTATTTCTATCAGCCTTTCAATTTGTATTTTAAATCCATATTAACGTTTTAGCCTTATTGTTAGAATATACGTTCTGATTATTTAGCTAAGCACAGGAATTAGAGGACGGTGCTCTATGGACTGTGTGTCACTGGAGGACAGAAAATGTGCTTAGGCTGGTCTTTTCTGGATTGAAACTATAGTAGTTTGCAGCTAAGAAAAAAAACCCTTTGCTTTTGTACTGGCATTAGACTGATATTTTTTTTTTAACCCTGTGACAGACATAAGGCTGAGGACTGGCAGAGACCATACGTTAGGGGAGGAAAAAAAACACCCCACAACCTCAGTTATTTCAACAAATACCAAAAGTGGATTGAGAGTGGATGAAGAGGAGGAGGAGGCAATAGTGAACACACAACACAGTTCAAGTTGGCAAGGAGCCCCTTCTTGAAGAATGTAAGTTTAACCTTTAGCATTCAAGTGTCTGGGCTTAAGTGTCATTATGAGCAATACTTTCCTCCAGCACAGCTTCTCCTGCCTGGAGGAGGGTTCTGTGCAACCTCATCAGTTTTCCCCTTTCCTTTATGAAGTATAAAAATATGTATTTCTGTCTGCATGTGCTCAGCACAGTTGCTTTTAGCGGCAGCGCCTGGTTTGGCAGAGCCAGGGTGACCGCTGGCGGCTCCGCTGCAGCCGCGGCCTGGCCAGGCCCGCGCTCTGCCAGGCTGCCGCTCGCTGCCTGCCTTAGGTTGAGGGCTTCATGCCCCAGACCGGCCAGCGGAGCCAGCTGGCCGGGACAGGGGACCCCTGAGCAGCCACCTCCGCGCCCAGGGCCACGCGTTGGCCCGCACCAGCAATCGCTGCCCTTCCTGCTGCCTTGGTTTGGCTGCAGGAAGAAAGGGAGAGGATCTGCTGGTGAATTGCTTTGGCGAGAAGCAAACTAAAATGAGGAGGAGGGAGGGATGGGCCTGGTATTGTCATTGTCGTCATGGTCTGTCCTTCCCCCCGCCCAGCGCTAATCTCACCTTTTGATGGAGGCAACATAGAAAAAAAATTAGAGAGCCAGCAGCAGACAAACATCAGACCTGGCTGCAAATGGACAGGCTAGATGTGCCCCCCCAAATCATCTCCAGCTGTAAACCACTTCAGGGCTGATAGAAACCACACGCATCCCAGGCACAACCCAATCTGCAAAGCTGCATTCCCATAAAAATGCAGCACGGACATACAAGAAATACTGTGCGAGATTCCCGGGCTGGGTGCTGGGGTGGGAGAGGAGCCCTCATCCCCCAGTTGGGTGCCTGCTGGGGCGCAGGGGGAGCGGCGGGCCCCCCAGCCACCGCGGGCTGCCCGGTGCTCGGCTCCCTGCCCAGCCCTCCCGGGGCACATGGGAAAGGCGGCTGGCCAGGCTGGCTGCAGGGTACATCGCTGCCATCACAGCCGGGAAGCCCAATTTCAATAAGCGTGCCTCACATCCGAGGCTGCGCTGCAAATGTCAAATGTGCTTATGTTAAATACAGGTAATATTCGGAATGTACGTTCGAGAGCATGATTCTTTCAGATACCTTGTCTGATGAATTTTGCATCTTGTATTTGTGATTTTTCCATACCGAGAAGTACAGGTTCTAGTGGAATAAGAGCATATATTTATAAAGAGGCAAAGATGAACTATAGCAAAGACGCTATGTCAGATCAGATTTCTCACTGCTTACACTTAGGTTTTGAGTATGTGGTTGGTTACTATATAGTAAGTACAGCTGGTATTGGTGCTTAGTTACTGAATAATTTGATGCAGGCTTTTCTGCAAATCTCCGTCTTAATTCTAAAATAATTTGGAGGGGAAGAAGGCAGACAGGCTATTTTCCAAGGAGTATTTGGAACCCGACTCGCACTGAAAGACGAAAGATTTGCAATGCTGTCACTGGTTCCGGCCCACGGGGGTGACTACGGGGCTGTGCCAGCCCCTGGCCGGGGTCCCTGCGCCGCTGGCTCAGCCTGACAGACCCGGACTAGCCTCAAGATAAGCCAGGTTGGTTTAGTCACCCTATTGACACACTCTGAATTTGGTGGAAGCTACCCTGTAAAACAGAATTATTCTCAGAGCTGAAACCATTTTTTTTCTTTCTAATTCCGTGGGAACTGTAATTTTATTTTGTAACTTATTTCTCTCTTTTTTTTTTTTTTTTTTTCCTTTTGAGATGGTTCCCAAACATTTATTGTGGGATTTTTTCATTTAAAATCCTTTTCTAGGGAAATTACTGTGACAGTGATTTAATTGTTTAATTTAAATCTGACATTGATGACAACATAAATACAATAGGCATGAGGTGATATAGGCATTAAACAAGTGCAATTGTGGAATACACCATAGAGTACTCTGAGCACACAGAACAGCTCACAAAGAAATGATGTTCAGTATTTATCAGGTTAGTGAGTCCTAATTAAATGCCAAGACTTTTTTCTTCATTTCTCTAAAAAAGCAAAGAAACATATAGATGTATTCCAAATGTTTATTTCCATTGCAAACACATCTGCACATGTTGTGTTAAGGCCTGCAAAAGCAGCAAATTCCTATGAAAAATCTGCTGGCTGACTTCAGGGTATGTGGAGGGCCTGACTGCAGCAGGCTGGCCAGAGGTTCGGAGGCAGCTGGAATCACCCACGGATGTCCCGTCTCTCCCAGGGGCTACAGTAAGTCCAGTGACTACCAAATGCATCGACAGGTTTATTTTATTAACTGAGTAAAAACCCAGAAATACAGTGAAGACAAAAGAAGAGAACAATCATTCCTCTGAATATGCCCCCCAGCCCAAATCTCTCCCACACCCTTCAGTGTGTTTCTAGAGGAATCCAGAGGCCCCTCCAGCATCCCCCGCGGCTCTGGGGATGCAGCCCCTGCCATGCACCTCGCGAGCGGCCTCCAGAAGCAGCGCGGGTTGTCTGGTGATCCCGCAGCAGTGCGGCTCTCCAGCCTCGCTCGCTAAGCCCTGCTGCATTCTGCATCCCAACAATGAACGTGCTGCTCTTGGAATATCCCTTTCCATGCCTCTTGCTGGGCGTCTTTAAGCGGTATCAGATCGCTTCTGCAGCTCAGGCAGCCCTTTGCAATCAGTCACTGCTGATCATCTGCCCTTTCCCCCTTCCAAACCCCTAAATAAATGCATCTGCTCCAGCCTAATTCATCTCAGCCTTCTCCCTTCTTGTATGCAACTTCAGGCAAACAAACTTTCTATATGAAAAGAGAGCTTACCTGGACAATGCTTTGAGTATGAAGTAATAAAAACTGATAAAGCCAGACATCCCAACTCTAGTACAGGGATTTGATTGCAAATTTCCATTGCAAAGGAGCAGAGGGAACTGGAAATCTGACAAATGCCTTCAAATTAACCTGTGTTTTCACAATGCACGCTGTGTTTAAAATGAATGGCAGACTTTATCATTTGGAGCTCCTTCAAGGACTCCGGCCTTCTCCGCTTTGTTCTAATTCTTCGGAAATATTTCCAAGAAGCACAAAGCTACGTAAGTGGATGATATTATGGAGAGTTTTTTCTAAGCAGGATTTTTTCCCCCCTACAATAATTTTTAAAGCCTGAATTTAAAAAGATAGCCCGGAACTTTTTCCTTCCTGCACGGACACATCGGTCCCTCCCGTGCAGTCGGCCCTGGCCCCTTGGAGCCGTGCCGGGCACAGGGGCAGCGAGCAGCCCAGCGCCAGCCCGGCCCCAACGCCACGCGCTCGGGGCTCCTGAAATTCCCTGGTCCAGCTGCTCTCAGCACGGCCAGGCAGAGCCGGCCCGCTCCACCGCAGGACAGAGCTGCGCCGGGGCCGCGGCACGTTCCCGGGGCAGAACCCAGGGAACCAGCGCCGCTTGCCCCTATTTTACATGCCAAAGATAACAACCATCTTTTCTGAAAGTTCGTCCAGAAAGCCATATGTGCTGCCTCAGAAAAGCATTTTGCTTCAAAGTTGTCCCTCTTAATCTGTACACATTTTTACAAATAATGACTTTCTTTTAAAGCTGTGGTATTAGTTCCATCTGTTTAAAATAGCATATAAATGAAGCTATATGATTCTATGTGCAAATATATCAGATATGCTGGAAGACAAAAAAATAGGATTAATCTAATAATTCAACTGTGTCTTTAACAAGTTTCCTATGGGAAAAATCAGTCTTATTTTCCCTGCAGATCTGATACTGAGAGCTTCTTTCTACTAAGCACATTAAAAGCTATTTGAACCAAAAATCCTATCTATGCATGCGTAGAGATACATATATAGAAACAAGAAGCATCCGTAGTTCTATAGAAGAGGCTGTATCAAGATTTCCAATTAAAGCAAGGGTAGTCCCTTCCTGTATTTTAGCAACTGGATTCTATTTTGCCTAGAACAAAGAAACCTTAAGGGAAGTAAATTTTCTGGAGGAGAAACACGCGCACGTATGTGTTTGAATGCTGTACCTAACAATTCCTGTACCAATTATTCCTTAATTCCTTAGATTTATTTTGGTATTTGCACAGCAGTTTATCTGGCCGGTCCTGCACTCATCACTTGTTCGCTCCCTTCTTTTCACACCACATCTACCCCTCGCCAGCTCTTTTTGCACCCTGGCAGAAACGGGAACTCCTCCGCTCCCCAGCCGGTTGTGTTCAGGACAAGGGGGAGCCCCTGGCACCCGCCCGGGCTGCGGCTCCTGCTCCCCCCAGCCGCGTCCTGCCCTGGCCAGACGGCAGGAGGGTGCCCTCGGACTTGACCCCGCAGCAGCGCCTGCTCTGCTGGACCCGGCTCCCAGGAGGTGGGGGCCCTGGGGCGCCCCCTGCTTAACCCCTCTGCTCCTGGGCACCTCTGACCCAGCCCCACTGCCCTCCTCCCTTTGGGGGCACGCGGGATCACCCCGTGAGCGGGAGAGGACGAGGACGCAGGAGCAGCGAGAGGCTGTCGCAGGAGGGCACAGCGCAGCATGGCCAGAGCCACAGAATCGCTGAAAAGGAGGACGTTTGGTTTGTGTTAACTACTCAGACAGATGCACTTCGGCATGTTTGCATTTATGGAATCCATATGTTGTCATGGGAAATGAGAGGACAGCAACACCAAACTGGAATTGGCGATGCAAACGCAAAGAAAACGTACACAGCTACCAGGCTCTGCGTTTGCACATGTTCTTTCGAAGGTGCCTGATCCTGGAATATTGACAGTTATTAGATTTCCTTGCCACCTTCTCCACATTTAATTTTTCTTTGCTCTGCAATAAGTGTGTATATAGGCAGCCCCCATTCTCAGACCGGTCTACCGGATCTACAGCCTCTGGTTAAACATGCACTTCTAAGTTATACCAAGTATGAAGAGACAAGGGTTACTTTATTCTTGCCTCAACTTCGACATCAAAACACGTTTGTTTCATATTCAGCAAGAAGAACAGTTACGAATTACATGCACCTTTACAGATAGCGCACCAAGCAGCCCTGAAAATTCCTACTTGCCCCAGGGCTTGTAGGTTTTTATTTTTGTGTTTTTTTTTCTTTTTCTTTTTTTTTTAAAGGGGAAGTAATGTTAACAATTATTCTTCCATAATTCTAGACAAACATATTTTGAGCAGGGATTGACAGTTTTTTAAGGGCAGCTTTTAAAGTCAAACTGGTAACGTACTGGAGTCTATCCATTTAACAACCCGTAAGAACTCATACACAGCATGCGCATTATAACAGTACACATCAGTGCTGCATTTAGAATATTCAAATAACTATGGTACATATTAAACCTCAATTCTTAAAACCCATGAACATCTTCTAAATGCAAGATACTTCCAGTAATGTATCAACTAGGACAGCCCTTCCAATTTCCAATAATCTGTCCTCTTCTTTCATCCCCCCATCCCACTAAAGGGACTTGTCAAAATTTCAAATAACTACCCCACATTAAGAAATACGGAAAGCTTGATACATTTAATTGAAAATATTTACTAACAAACATGCAGTTTATTACCTTTCAGTATAAAATACATCTACATTAAGGATCTCCAAAATGGCAAAACTGACCGCAACTGCATTCCTTGTTCAAGGCTATGAAACAAACCGGGAACTTAATTATTTGAGTTACTATTAAAAATTAAAAAAAAAAAAAAAAAAAAAGGAAAAAAGAAAAAAATTAAAAAGGCAATTTGAAAAGCTTCTTTAGATTTTCAAGAGAGATGATTTAATTCAGCTGCATTGCTGCCAGTAATAAAATAGTCTCTTACAGAAAGCTGAAGAAAACATATTCCTGAAGCTTGGATAGAGGTTCTTTACTGGTTCACTTCCTCCTAAAATTCCAATCCCACGTTCCCAGCGATCATCTACATTTTTCACCAGGGCTGGAATGGGGAGGGAAAAGCTGCTGGAAATAAAAATGTTAAATAATAAGCGCAGATGGACCCAAACAGAAAGTGGAAAATGTTACCGTAAAGCTAGAGAAATATTTATTAAATCAAAGCAGAGGTTCTGTTGGGACTGGAGGAATGTTGCATCCTTTCCTAAAAAAAAAAAAAAAAAAAAAGGAAAAAAAAAATGGGGGGAAAGAGGAGGGAGTGGGGGGAGAAAAGAGAAAGCAAGAAAGAAAAAAGGCAGAGGCACAGCCGCCTCCTGGAGTTCCCCATTGTCCGGGGCTATAGAGAGCCCCAGAATGGCATTAAACTCACAAAAGGCATATTGTGCAGGGGACAAAAAAAGCCCCTTCTTCTACAATAACTTTTAGCTTCTTATTTTAGAAAATGACAAAGCTGTTGCCAGCGATGGCTGGTGAAACCTGTAGCCCAGCTCCCATCGCGGCTGGACGCGGCTGTATTGATCCGCTGTCCCGCTCGGAACGGCGGCCGCAAAGTTTGCACGGGAGCGCGGGCCGGGCCGGGCCGCGCCGCAGCGCGGGGACAGCGCGGGATGCTGCGGGTCCGCTCCGCCGCGCTCCGCGCCCGCCCCGCGCCGGGGCCGCCGCGGGGGCGACACAAAGTTGCGCTCGCTGCCGGCCGCAACTTTCCCAGCTCCTCCCGGGGAAACTTCGGCGCTGGCGGCGGGGGTCGAGCTCGCCTCGCCCTGCCCTGCGCGGGGCGGCGCGGCCCCGCCCGGGGCGCGGGGGCAGGTGGCCCCGCGGAGCGCCCCGCCGGCGCGGAGCGGAGCGGAGCCGCCCGCCGGCCCCCTCCCCTGCGCGGCGCTGCGCGACAGGGTGCGGAGCGGCGCCCCCCCCGCCGCGGGCTGGGGGCCGGCCGCTTGCCCCAAGTTTCGGTGCGGCGCCGCCGCCGCGCTCCCCCCGCCCGCTCCTGCTCGCTCGCTCCCTCCCCCGCCGCCTGGGCTGAATCTTATTGATCCAGAAGGTGGCTAATTAGCCCTTCCCGTCGTGCCTGGGTAATGAGGCACATGCGCACTGCACTAATCAGCCATTTTTTGCAGGAAACTAATTAGCAGAATAAAGATCCAAAGAGTTTTTTTTCTTCCCAATCATCAGATCTGAGTCCGGGCGCTTCCTGCTCCGGCGACCGCCAGCCCCGCCGCCCGCTCCGCGCCGCTCCGCCCCGACCCGACCGCCGCCGCCGCTGCTGCTGCCGCCGCCCGCGGCCCCCTCTCTCCGGGGGGCTGCAAACTCCCCGACAACGATGCTGCTGCTGGGCAGCGGCGGCGGCGGCGGCGGCTCCCGCTCGGCTCCGGCTGCTGCCCCCGGCTCCCGCTGCTGCTGCCCCGGGCCCCTCCGCGGAGCGCGCTCCTGCCGCCGCAGCCGCCGCAGCCTGCATGGGATCTGTAGCCCCCGCGCCGCCGCCCGGGATTAAAAGCGCCGCCGCCGCCGGAGCAGCGACCGCGTAAGTGGCAACTTTTCTGCCCTGTCCCCCGCTCGGGCTCCTCCTGCTCGGGGCGCCCGGGCTGCTTTGCATGGGGCTGGTCCGGCCCCCCCTCCCGCCCGCTCCCACCCACCGCCCCGGATCCCCCAGCAAACTTTGTGCCGCTCGCCGTCCCGGAGCCCCGCCGCCGCCGCCGGGGACGCGCAGGTGCCGGTGCCGCGGGGGCCGCTGCGCGCCCGCGGAGCCCCCGCCCCGCCCGCCGGCCATGGCCGCGGGGCGCGGAGCGGGCGCGGAGCGGCGCGGCGCCGCTCGGCTTTGTGCGCGGCCGGGCGGGCGGCGGGGCGCGGGCATCGATCGGCGGGGGCCCGGCCCCGCGGGGGCTCCGTGCCCAGCGGCCGCCGCGCGTGGGCTCCGCGGAGCCGGCGCCTCCCGAGAGCCCGTAGGGGCAGGGGCGGCTCGGGCGGCCCCCGGGGCTGCCCCGCGGGGCTCCGCGCGGTGACGCGCTGGAAAACAAAAGGGCGAAGAAGTGCCGAAAACTGGCCCGGCCGCGGGGCGGCCCGACCCACCGCCCGCCCGGGCCCCGCGCCGGGAGCTGCCCGAGCGGCCTGGCCAGCCAGAGTAATTCTGATTTTTGTTTTCCGCGGGCAGGCTCAGTTTTGGGAAGAATGCGGCTAGGGGGATGGGAGAGGTGAAGGCAGCAAACGCCACTGTAGGCCGATCCCCCCCTTCTCAGTTTCAGTTTTTAATTACTTAATGCTGAATCGCACGGCGCTTATCTAAATATTTGCAAATGCTCTTTCCTATTGATTCCTCTGAATAAACTGTGCTCCTCGCCCTCGGAGGGAAGGCGATTCGTGCTCT
Organism: Streptopelia decaocto; assembly: GCF_964273445.1. Taxonomy (NCBI): domain Eukaryota; kingdom Metazoa; phylum Chordata; class Aves; order Columbiformes; family Columbidae; genus Streptopelia; species Streptopelia decaocto. The sequence continues at coordinate 5,288,171 of NC_138666.1, read as the reverse complement.
CCTGAAACTAACCCTCCAGAGGAGAGTGTGTTTGTGTGGGGGACACATAGGGCTCTATGGCTGTGTATAAACGCGGATGTACGTAGCACACACACACGGGTTTCTTGGTGTGAATTATTTATAATTTGGCTTGCGTGGTTTTTCGTGGTTTTGTGTTTTTTTTTTTTTTTTTTAATTGTTAAACTCTCTCTGCTCTTTTTAAATTTTTATTTATTTTTTTTTAATTCCGAGAAAGGTCTGTTTCTCTTTCAAGCTCTGGGTATGTCCTGTACTTTGTGCGGATATGTAACATATACGTGTCTCTTCCTCGGTCGTCTGTCTGTCTTTCTCTTCTCGCTCCTGTTTAATATGGAGCAATTTTCTGGAGGCTCAGTGACTCCCTCCTTAGGGTCACATTGAGTTCGAATCCGTCTGAAGGTGCAGGAATCCTGCAAAGGGGGCAATAAGAGAATAGAGAGAAAAGGGTCAAGTTGGCTGCTTAGACGCCAAAACTCCCACAGCTGCCTTTAAAAAAATATATATATAGATGATATTTTGCTTTCCTCGCCATATTATAAATTGTAGCCTCCCCTTTCAGGTATTTTCTTTGCAGCTTTTGCCTCCCCCTCCCGTGCCCCCCCTGTTAGGGGAGAAGAGGGGGAGGAGGGAAAATAAAAGGAAAAGAAATGGAGGGGGGGCAAAGAGGCAAAAAAAATAAAACCCATTGAGTTTAGGCAAATAAGGTTTGGTCTCCGTATCCTATTACAAAGCACTTTGAATATGCAAGACATCACACAAGACCAGTTATTCCAGTTACGACAAACTTAAAAAGAGAAAAAAAGAGAGGCATGTTTAGATTATAATTTGTTAGAGCAAGAATCATATTTAAAACTCTGTCTTTTAATTTTTTTTCCAGCCTTGCATTGTCTCCAGCCTTTTTCTGCCATCTAGATTTTTTTTATATTATTATTATTATTATTATTAAAATCTTTCTGTTGAGTTTAGGAAGACTGCTGCGAGCAACACATTTTCTGTATTTTTGTTCCTGTATCTTGGAGGAGAGTTGGCAGGGATTTTGTGGTTTGCAGTTACACAATATGTTATCATGTTTTTAATCACTAAATCATTGCAGTGGTTATAGATTTACAGTCTTAGGGTATTACGGAGAGGAGCAGCGCAGCCTGCATGTACGGGAACATACGAGAGCATGCAGCTAACATGCTCGTGAACTTTGCTGTTAAATTGTTTCCCGGCCGAGCTTTGGCGCAGAGGAGAGCGAGCGTTTTGGCATCACCCCTGCACGCACTTGAGGAAAGTTTGCGCACCTCTCCCAGCCGGGCAGGAGCTCCGATGGGTGTCCTGCGCGCCCCGTCCCGCGGTGCTGGCGGTAAGCGGCGGGTCGGGGGGGCAGCCGGTGGGCCGGGGCCGCCACCTGCGCCGGGCCGGGGCCGGGGGGAGCGTGCTGGCCGCCCCGCCAGCCGCGCTCCACTCCCGTTTCCCCCTTTATTATGTAACAGAGCCCTCGGCAGCATTAAAAATTCAGCATTACAAGCTGATTGTAATGCTCCCTCATTAGGGAGCACTGTCTGGTCCGGCATTAAGGCAAGACGGAGCGTGGCTTTTTGGCTGCAGCACCGGCAGAGGCCGGGGGCAGCCACACAGCGGGTGTCCTGGCCCTGCGGGCGGCAGCAGGGCCGTGCTGGGCTCCCCACCGCCGGCCGGGCCCGGGGTCCCCCGCTGCCCCCTGCCCAGGGCTTTCCTCAGCGCCGGCCTGGGTGTGGGGACACCGCTCCCAGCCGCCCTCCCAGCCGGGTCCCACTCTGCAGGCCTTCAGCCAGAAACAAAAGCAAACAAAAGGCATATTAGAGGGGAGAGAAACTCTGGCTGGACACAGAGATTGCCTTGCTGTATTTGTAATTCTTTTTTGCTCTCTTTCCTTTTTAAACGGGGTCATTTGGGGAGGAGTGGGCAGCAGGAGGTTTGCTCCAGCCCCTCTCCGGCGCAGCGGCCGTGGCGCTGGCAGCGGCGCTGGCCCTGGGCTGCCGCAGCCCCTGTACCTCCCTCCCGCCCGTCGCTGCCTTTTGTTCCCGCAGGACCAAGGTGCTGCTCGGGCAGGCGGCGGCGCGGGCGACCCCGCACGCCTGGCACCTTCTCCTGGCCTTGTGGTGGCTGCTGTCAAACCAGGGCCTGACGGCGTCCGCTTTGACAAAAGCAGAGGCGCGTGTTCCTCTTTCATCTCTCTGCTTTGACCCCCGCCCCGGTTCCCGTCGGTGTCGTGCCGGAGGCCGGGAGCAGCGCGGGGGCGCAGATTTACTTTGGGCCTGGCCAGCACTTGAATGGCTTCAGCGGGGATCGCTAAATCCTGGACTGGTGGACATATGGTTGGCTGTGTTAGCCTCCCCATTAACACTTCTGCTTTCCAAAATAATAATAGTAATCATAATATTAAAAAAATGTTGTGTGAAGATGAAAAATGACTAGTGGGCTTTTACATCAACTTTATTCACACGCTGTTCTGCTGGGGCTTGACTCCCTAACGTCAGCATTTCTCCCGCCGGTGTCAGACTCGCTCATCTTCTCTTGGGCGCTGGTGGTGGTGCGTGTGCCGGCCCTGCCGCGGTGCCAGGGCCGTGTTTGCGCTGGAGAGATTGGTGTGGTTCAGGAATGGACTGGGAAGAGGCTGAGCGTTTCGCAGCTCCCCATTTCCCTTCATCAGAGCGTGGCCGAGGTTTAGCCTTTGTGTGGCTTTTGGGGCCACGTGCTGGTGGGAGACGTGGGCCGCGAACAAAGCCGGGTGCCGCGCAGGGGACCCCCACGCCGCTCGTGGGGCTGCGCTCCGCCTGTGCTGTGTTCTGACCGACCGGCCGTGGGGACTTTGGCCTGGGAGAGGCCTCGTGGCTGGAGTGGGGTGCCGGTGGGGGCTGCCCCCTCTGCCCTGCTCCTGTTTCCTCATTGCGGGGTGTTCCCCGCACCTCTCTGGGAGCCCCTTGGGGATGCTGGCCCTGCCATCCCTGGGGGACACAGCGCGGGAGGCGGGTGAGAAGAGCTGCTCCAGCGGGGATGGGGCTGCCCTTCCCTCCTCCCTCCCTCGCCAGCCAAAATTCGGGCCGGGTTTCCTGCATGTGGCAGTGATGGGGCTGTCGTGGCAGGAGAGTGGGAATCAAAACATCTGTGCACAGGCCTGGGTGCTGCAGCCTCTAATGGTTTTGACGGAGCTGTTGTGGTCTGTTGTCTGGAAAATCTGCATTCTGCGCTGTGCCCGAGGGGGGCCGCGGCACCGCAGACCGTGGCGGTACCTAAATATAACCGCCTCGCGCCGTGGGGTGAGGTGAGGGCAGGAGGGAGCAGGGCCGCCCGTCCCGCCTCCTGCTTTGTCTCTGATCTGCGATTCATGTATTTTTGTTTGCTCCCGAGGTTGGGTTTGTGTGTAGGCAGGGATTGGAGAAATAGATAAATTCCAGCTAGTTTAAAAAAAAAAAAAAAAAAAAGGCAGGGTGGATGAGCCGGGCTTCCCTCGCTGCCGGGAGGTGACGGTCCTCGCCACCGGGCCGGGGATCCCGCTGGCTTGGGAAGCCTCGCCGTGCTGCTGCTGCGGCCGCCGCCGTGGGAGTGGGCTGCACTAGCCTGCTCGCTTTGGTGGTTTTCCTTCCCCTCGTAGATGCTGCGGATCTTGCTCAGGTCCTGCCATGCCAGTGAGGAGTGAGCGCTTTGCAGCGCTTCCTCGTTGGCTCCGCCAGACAGACCTGTCCATCTGTCGGTGCAGGAGGTGGGCGTTCGTCTCCCCAGCAATGCCGGGTGGAGAGCAGGAGTATTCTGTGCCAGGTCTGTGCTTCCAGAGATGGACTTAAAGTTCATTCCCATATGAAATTATTTTTCTGTTGGTGGCGTCAGGAAGGGAGATCGATGCCGCAGCCGCACAGGCTGCAGCTGATGGGTGGCTCCTGGTGCATCCCGGGGTCCTGGCTGCGCAGGCCGAGCCTGGCCGGCCGGCGAGCTCCAAGGACGGTCAGAGGCGCTGGGTGCTGGGAGCCCTGCTGCTGGCAGGCTGCAGCCACCCTGCTTTGCCCTTGAGTCTGCTGCTGGGAGAAAGACACTTAGCTGTTGATTGTAATTTCATTATGTCACAAGTGCCAAACATGCCTCTTGCTAATAAAAGGCAAAGCAGAGCAGCGATATATATATTTTTTTTTCCCCCGTAAAACAAACATTTCCCAGTGTTTTCAATGGCATAGTATGCGTTGCTGGCTTTCAGGTTTTAAATTTTCTGGGGGCTGCATGAGTTCCTTCACTCATTGGTCGTCCTGGAGCAGATAATGTGCGTGGTGCTTCTGGTAAAAGGTTTTCTCCCGTCCTTCCCCCCGCCCTGGTATCTGGGGAAGCAGAGCCTGCGGGGCCTGTAACACATTAGGTCTTAGTGAATGTTTATTTTGATGGCCCAAGTGTGGCTGCCCCAGAGCGGGTCCCTCCTCCGGGAGGGTGGGAGCAACGTGCTCCGGGAGCTGCTCCCGAGCCCTGCGGTCCCCAGGGGCAGTGAGCACCCCCATCCTGCTCTGCATCTGCCTCCGACTCGCAGCCGCGTTTCCCTGGCCGTTGGTAGCCGAGCTCCAAAATGGCTGGTTGGCTTGGTTTGGTAGCAGGATCTTTAACCCTCCTTTTGCTGCTCTGCCATTGACTGTCTTGTGCAAGTGGACTCATGCTCACCACAGAATTCAGAGCACGTACTAAAATGTTGATAGTAACATCACAATGATGTGCTTGATCCTGCCAGGTTGGGTTGCTGGGTTTCCCGAGTGTCTCTGACATTTGGTGATAGGGCTTGTAGGTTTTTGGTGGTCTTGTTGTAAGTGAAGAAGAGGGGGGCGGGGGTGCAGAGGCCCAGCCAGTTGAATTGCAGTCAGGTGCATCTTGTTTGGGTTGAGGGTTGTGGTCAGGTGCATGTCGTTTAGGATGATGCAGAATCTGGGGATTCTTCACCAAGGTATTTTTGGTGAGATACCATGCAATGGAAAAACATGCTAGCAGGCTTGGAGACTCAACTCAGAAAACTGAGCAGCGTGAGTGCATGAAACACAGAGCTACCTGGCGTCTTAAGTGCACATTTGAGTGGCAGCTGCTCAGTAGAGCTGCCCCTGCGGTGTGAAGATGTTCTGGGTTCGGGCTGTGCGCACCAGCTCGTGCGTGTCGCCTGCACCTCTGGTGTTGCAGGAGCCGGTGCACAGGCCCTTGGCTGCCTCGGGAAGCAGAGCCAGAGGGCTGCCCCTGCTGTGCTGGGGTGCAGTAGGTTCCCGCAGTAGGGCTGCGGAGGCGATGCTGCGAGGCTGCAGTTCCTGGGGTTTGCTCTGTTTGACAGCGTTAGATGCAGGAGCTGGTCTCAGATGTGCTTCAGTGCTGTGCGGTGGCTGCTGGTGCTTTGGAGCCTGCTGTGAAACGGTTCCGCCGGGCAGCGATGCCGGGTGGTCTCTGCTCCTGGCGTGTGTCCCCTGGCTGGGCTGAGGTTGCTCTGTGCCTGCTGGCGTGTGAGCAGCCAGGGGCTGCCCAGGGCAGCGGAGCCGTGGCCACGTCCCCGCTGTCCTTGCGCGTTCCCCTGGCAGCCCCTGACTGTGCCAGACAGAACTGTAGATGTCAGGCTTTGCACGGGAAGAGAGCGAGGAGGGAGGGGAGGGAGAGACCAGTGCGGCGGGGCTGGGAGTTTCAAATCAACCTTCTGCTTTGTTGGTGTGTAATGCGGGGTGCCCTGGTCCCCCAGCCTATCATGCGCCACGACTGAGGTTTATCAGGAGGAGCGGGGCTGGGGATGAGCCGGCTCCCCCAGCGCTGGGCCGGGAGCAGGGCTGCCCTCCCCACAGTGCTGGGGACGAAGGGACGGCAGGTGCCCAGGGCAGCGGGTCCAGCCGCTGGAGACAAAGGGGCCTCACGGGTCCCAGTGGGACTGGCGGGGCTCACTGGGCCCCCCAGAAGCTGCAGTCAGTGCATTCTCCTCCAGCTTAGAGGAGCAGGGGCTTGGCCTTTACTGTGGGAGGGGGCTCTGCAGCACCCACGCGTTTGCTCCTCGAAAGCTCCTTCACATGTCAGAGCATAAATTTGTCCTTTTTAATTTTCTCCTGTTAATTTTGTCCCTTTTAGTCTTACATACTTCTTTCCCCAGTTCCTTTCTTCTAGCTGTTTTTCATCTTCCGTAGAGACAGTTAAAAGCAGCTTAACACTGTGAGCTTGTTTGGAAGTCAAAAGATCCATTTTAGCTCTGATGCTGACTTTGGGCAAGCCACCAAGTGTTTGCCTCAGCTGGAGTATGAAATAGGATAATACATAGTTCTCATGCAGAGACTGTAAGTGGGGGTTAATTATGAAAAATCATAATGTGTCTTAAATTCCCAGAGCATTGTTACATCCTTAAATTTTATTCTTTGTTACTTTCTCAATTTTTCCCACCCTTCCAGATAATTCACAGGCTGTTAAACTTTGTTCCTCCTACTTTCTGGTGCATAAACACCTTCCTACCCCAGGCTGCAATGCTCTACCCACGATGGCACTGGAGTCCTTAGAGAAGGACGTCCTCTCCTCTGTCCACGTTGTAGATGAAGTAATTCATGCTGTAGCCTCCCCTGTTTTCCCAGTGCTTTGTGTGTGCTGGGGAGTTTTTCTGGCACCTTGCAGAGGAGGGAGGCAGCTGGGGTAAGGCCTTTGCAGTAACAGGGCAGGCGTGAGCCCGGCCGGGCTGTGAGCCGTGTGTCACGGCAAGGCCGTGCACCCTCATGGTGCAGCCGGGTGCTGCTCCCGCCCTGCTCCATTCGTTACCGCTTGCTCTGGTCGTAGGCCTTGTTCTGCGGGATCCTTGCAGATGCCCAGTGTCCTGCTTCAGCTGAGCTTTGTTAGGATGGGGGCGGAGGGCAGAGGTGAATCTCCTTGTCTCAGCTGGGTTTTTCACTGGGGTGATGAGTGCCAGTCCTACTGCGGGGTGGATGGTGACGGGGTACCTGCCGTGCCGGGGAGCTGGAGGCAGCGGGGAGCAGAGAGGTTGCCCAGAGCACGCGGGCTGTACTGGAGACCTGTGCTCTGATACTGGAGAACTGGGGCTGGCTGGTCTCGGTTTTGTAGTATCTTTTCATCCTTCTTGGTTTTGCCGCTTTCTGGAGCGCAGAGCGCTGGCGTGGAGGAGGCCTGGTCGAGGCCTGGGTTAGAGGCCAAGTCTAAGCAGAGCGGTGTCTGAAGGTGCAGGCAGGTACGTGTTCGCTTGCTGTGTGCTGGCGTGGGCTGCCCGGCCCCGGGAGGGTGGTTGGCACCTGGTGCCCCTCTGCTATCTCAGAAACCAGTTGTTTGGCCAATAGCAGTGTCTGTCTGAAGGAGCTGCTGCAGGTTTTTTTCCTTGGTTGCTTTATTTTAACCAGCCTCTCCACTGTGTCCTCTTTATTTTGAGCGGCGTGGAAGTCCTAGAGGTTTACATGAGATCCTGGAAATTCGCCAGGTGGTGGGTCCGGTGCCAGCACAGCCCTGTGTGAAAAGCTCCTTCATGGTGGGCTGGCAGTGGTGTCACCTGGAGCTGCAGATGCTGGAGCTCTGGACGTGCTGGGGATTGCTGAAGCCGGCTGTGGAGGAGCGCTGAGCTCTGCTCTGCGCGGCACTGCTGGGGCAGCGTGGCAGGGCTGGCGCAGCTGCGCTCTCTTCACTCGAATCCTCCTGGCTGTGCCCAGGGCTGCAGACCTGGTTGCAGAAGCTCCCTGCAAGGTCCTCCTGCTGTTGGCAACGCGACTGGAGCGTCCAAGCAGCCGCTGCTCTGCCTGTGCTCTGTGCAGCGTGGCTCTGTGTCCCTGCAGGGACAGGTGCTCGCTCTGGGGAGCAGAGATTTCCTGCCCTTTGGGCTGAGCGGGGCAGGGCCGTGAAACTGTCTGGTTGCTTCAGGCACGAGCTGGATGTTGGGACTCTGTTTTTTCTTCCTTCAGCCCTCTTTTTCTCAGCCCCTCTTGCTTCTGGGTGCAAAGCCTGTGAAGTAGCAATGATTAGCGAGATGCTTTTGATGAGATTTGGCAAGAAGCACTGGCCATCCTCTGGAGATTGTGGATTACACGGTGTCCCCGTCACTGGTCTGCAGTGCAACAGAGCTGTCTGCTGAGCTCTGTCCTGTCGGGAGCGTGGCCGGGCCCGTCCTGCTGTGCAAGGCAGGGACAGTGCGGTGATTTGGTGCTGAATTGCTGAGGCTACGTGGGAAATACCCAAGTGTGGTTTATTACAGAAATCAAAGAGCACAAGGGAAGCAGCTCCCTCCTTACTGCCCACCCTGATCTGTGCAGGAGGAGCTGGGTGCCCTGTGGAGCTTTGCAGAGGATTTGGACCTTCAGAGGTTTAGGTGCCACCTAAACAGAATTGAAGTGTCCAGCAGGATGTCTGGGAGCAGAGTTCTCCTCTGCTGCCAAGCTGGTGCTGTGCCTCTCAGCTGGGGCTGGCACGGCGGCTGCGGGGGCTCCGCTGCTGGGGTCCCGGTGTCCTGGTGGTCAGGGCCCCCCCCCGAAGTTCCACACCACTGGGCCCACGAGAATGTGGGTAGAGGGGTATTGGACAGAGCCTTGGGTTTTCTTACTGCTGATGGTGCCCAGTGGGTCTTCTGCATTTTAAAATTCAAAAATAGACAGGGAAGTAAAAAAAAAAAAGATACAGCCTATCATTCAAACATGTCAAGAGGTAAATGAGGGTATTTTGGGCACAATTTTTCCCATTCAAAACACTGGGGATATTAAAAGCTGTTCCTGTGTCTTGTTGGAGGCCTTGCTAGATGATGGAGCGGGAACAGGTCCTTTCTCCGCTTCTGTTTTAACTGACCTTCGTTAAGACTCTGTCTCTGTGTTGCTGCTGTCCGACCATTGCCCAGCTCGGCTGCGGTGCTGGGCGATGCTCTGGGCTGGGCCGAACACGGCGCGCTGGGCAGGGGACCCGGAGCCGTCCCTCTGATGGCAGAAGGGACGCTGCAGTTTGGGGTGGAACAGCCTTGGTCCCGCCGCCTGCTCAGGACATGCTGGATCCCTGCGCAGGTCCGAGGTGCAGAATGGCGTTTGGAACTGGTGTGGGGAACTGTCTTGCCTTCAAAACGGGACTGAGAGCCTCGTGGTACAGGTTGTTCAGAAAAGACAAGATAGCCATAAAATAAGGCTTCTTTTGGTAGAAAAGGTTACTTTGAATACTGCAGCAGAAAGGATAGAGGGTTTATTCTTTATAATGTTTTCATTGTGTGTTGAGTGTAAAAGGTTTTAGTTTTGTTTTTTTTAAGGTTCCTTCTTGCTTCTATGAGCCTCTTGCACTGCAGAGGCAGAGAAATGCCCAACAAAACTAGAGCAAGTGTTTTCCTCAAGTGAGATTGCTGTGGCAAGTTTAGGACGTTGAAGTTGACTTTGTTTCACGCTGGTGATGGCCTTTTAACTGTCTGCAGTAAACAGTGCCGTTCAGCTCTGAAAAGTGTCCTGTCAAAAGCTGTGCTTGGTTTCTAATTCTGACCATTTCAAAGATTTTTATAACAATTACTCCCTGCTTACTAGCGACCTTCCTACTTAGACAAGTTTGCATTGATTTGTTATTATTTTTTCACAGGATTTACTTACACATCATAGTAGAACACCCTGTGGACATTATTTTCGGTTCAAGAATAGTTTATTTTAGTTTGGCTTAATTGAATTGGAACCAGTTACAAGTTGGACCCAAGATAGTTGATTTCAAACCAAAACAAGAATGTCCACAAGCAGGTCTATACTGTGGTGAGCAGATCGTGCTGCCTTCATATGCTGCGTGTTGAATTTCTGCTGTTGGCTCCTGTGTATGGACTCTCGGCCAGTCAATCGGGTAGGGGCTCAGAGCTGCTGCTGGTGTGTGTGGGATGGAGGAGGCAGGAGCAGGATGGGTGTTGAGGTGCCAGCTTCCCTTTCACTTGAAATAATGGTGTGATACAGGGTGTTGCTGCAGAGATCCCTGTGCTGGAGCAGGGGGAGTGCAGAGGCAGGGCTGGGTGCCGTGCCCAAGGGCTGATGGCAGTGGCAGGAGCGATGCGTGCTTTGCCACCGTGCTAGCTTAAAGCGTGTGCTTGGCGTGGGGCTGCTGGAGAGCAAGGCACTGCTTTTAGTGATTTTTTTTAAATTTTCTTTTTAAAATTTATTTTTATTAGTATTTGGTTAGCATGGTTAAACTAGAGGAACCCTGTGTAGCCATCCAGGACTGGCTGTGCAGCAGCTTTGTCCTCCTGCTTTGGAAGGAGCAGCTGGTCCCCGCAGTGCCTTGGGCTTCTTCCCAGTGTCCTTGTCCTTTTGGGAGCCCGGCAGCGGGAGCTGGCGCTTCTGCTTGTGCCGGTGGGGGAATTGCCCTGCTCTGGCCATCCCTGGTGGCTCCGGGCTCTGCTGCCTGTCCTGCCCGCAGAGCTGCGCTGCACCCGCCAGCCTGCGGCTCCGCTCCCCGGCACTCCAAGTTACGGACATCTCTACGCAGGTGCTCATCTTCCTGGCCCTTAAAGAGCGATTCCTGTATAAAGCCACCAGATTCTGATTGTTTCTCCAGACCGATGATTTCTTAGTGGTTTGTTCTGTACAAAATCCTTAGTAAAGAAAAACTTTGTATCCCAGAGTGAAAATGGAAGCTTAATAACTGACTTCCAAGACATGACAGATAAAAGTGATCATTCCTGCAAACACACACCCAAGACCTTGAGCAAGAAGGATGGTTTCTAAATCAGATGATGCAGGACATGAGAATGGGAATTGCTGTTAGAAGCTGCTGTGATTTCTTTGGAAATATCTATTTTGAAACTTTGCATTTAGGGGACAAAATCTAGTCTAGAGTATTTGACTCTAATACTCTATCAGAACAGTTGAGGTATGTATTATGTGTTGTGGTGGGGAAGCTCATCCTTTTTATCTTGCTTGATTGTTGAAACTTGGCTTCTGTTTAGATGTGTCATGCTGCGGCCTCGCTAAGAACCCAGGCGTGCTGGCTGGCTGGCTGCAGGTAAGGAGCTGATGTGTTCTGAGCGCTGGGTTGGAAGTGCTGTCTGGCTGTAGTTTAATGGATGTTTCCCATTGACAGAGGGGCTTCGTGTGTCTGGGGGGAGAGGCGAGAGCCCCAGGACGGAGTCGGGGCCGTGGGGGTTCGCTCTGTGGAGCTGGCACTGTGCTCAGCTGCAGTGACCAGAAACTTGCATTTAATGAAAGTCACTGTGGAACGGTTCTTGGGATCTTGCCAGGGAGAGTTTCCTGTTTAAAATTAGAAAGTGGTTTTTTTGTTGTTGTTGTTTTGTTTTTGTTTTTTTTTTTTTTAAAAGCCTTGATGTAAACTGGTAATTGCTGGAGTTTTCTTCTAAAACTTAAGATGCCTGTTGGGGAGTGGGGGGAAACAAGCAGAGCCCCAAAACAGTGGAATTACAGGTTTTGGCTTTTTGTGAGGGGAAAAATAGGAAATTTTGTGTAATATTGACTCCTCTGTGGCAGTAAGTGACTCATGAGGCAAATGCAGAGATGTGATTCTGTGCCAGGCGGGGTGTTGGGCTGCACTGCCAAGTGCACCCGCAGCCCTGCTGACCCAGAGAAAGGGCCAAAACCTCAGCAGTGAGGAGGCGAGCTGGGCTGAGATACAGCACGCTGCTCTCCTTGTGGCTTTTGGAAGGGTAAACTTGCTGAACTGCAGTAATAGCCCTGGATTTTAGGCATGTTGCTTTAGCATATCAGGTGTGAGGTTGTTGGGCACAATCTGTGCTGCCATCAGCATCCTCCCTGGAGGCCGCGTGGTGAGCCGAGGGCTCCTGCGGCTGTGCGGCGTCTCGAGGGGTCCAACCCCCGGATCTCGGGGCTCTCCCGCACCTCTTCACTGGCCTTGGGGCTGCAGCGGTTGGAGCAGCAGACGTGAGCCGGGTGCTTTACCCCGGTGTGTCGGGGTGGTGGGTTCCCAGGTGCCTGCGGTGACCACGGCAGCAGGAGGGGACAGGGGCTTCTGCTTGGCTGCTGTGGCCCCTGTTCTCAACAGGGCATCGTTTGCTGCTGCAAGGGTCTTGCTCCCTGACACCCACTCTGCTCTCGGCCCAGGCGAGGAGGAGTGTGGCGGCTGCACTGGGCGGTCACCACTTTGGGTTTCCTCTTGCCAGCTCTTGAGTGGGACTGAAGGATTTATCCCATTCTTGTGTTTCATATGGAAATAACCCTTATCCCTGTGGCTTCTGTTGCTGCCGGTGGCAGGAGTGTTTGTGGGGATAAGGCCCCTTTCCCCTGCCCTCCTGGAGCAGCTGCCAGCCTGTGACCCACCGAGCAGTGTCTGGCTGGACCTGTGTGTGTCGGTGGGCCTGGCTTGTCCCGGCTTGTTGGTCATGATTTGTGGCTGCATTTATATGCAAATACTAACAATTCGCTGCTGAGTTAATTAGCGCTTGCCCTCTATGCTTCCCAGAGCTTTAGCAAAAGGTTTTGATTCTCCCAATTTCGGGTGCCTGACCTGCCTCACTCACCCCCCTACACCAGCACCCCGCTGCCTGCGCCGGGGTCCCCCGGTCCCGCTGCCTGCGCTGGGGGTGCCAGGTCCCTGTGTCCTGGCTGTGTGGGCGATGCGGGGGCACGGAAGGACGGTCACCAGCTGCTCTGCAGGACCAGCGCACATGGGGACGGCCTGTGCCCTGCTCTGTGGTTCCTTTGGGGAGTTCAGGCCCATCTGCGTGAACTGACTGGAGAGTGTCATGGACCTTGCTGAAGCCGTCTGCTCTGTGTGTCCCATAGCTGGAGGCTTCGGGTGTCTCTGTGAGCCTTTTGCTGCCTGGCTCTGCTAGTTGCTGATTTGCAGAGGAGAAGGACCGAAGCAACTTTTCATGTCCTGGAAATGCCGAGTGTTTGCTTTCGAATGTCGAGATTGAGGGCGTTGGATGCAATCAGATGAATGGTTCTCACCAGACGAGAGGCTCTGAGGGCATGTCTGGTGACCTGGACATGACAAGGATGGAGTGGGAATTGTTGGCCTTTGACATCCACTGGGAGTTTGAGCTTTGCTTTTGCGGAGGGGAAGGCAGGCACTTCCTCTCCTTCCGGGAACGGCGGCTTTGTGTCCTCGGTTGGGCTCGAGAATTTTACTTGTTTTGATCTTTCATTCCATGTTATATTTGTGGTCCCTGCAGGTGTTTTTCTGCCGGAGCACAAGCGTTGCAGGTTGGGGAGGTTCCCTCCTTGCTGGCGGGCAGGGCGGCCGGTGGGGGCTGCAGAGGAGAGCTGGGCACGGCCGGGCAGGAGCAGCGCGGCTGAGGTGACTGGGCTGTGGGTCCCGGTTGGCATTCGGAGGCCGGGAAGTTGTTCTGCAAGCACCGTTCTGCACGCCCGTCCCACCCTTCTCCTTTCTGCCCTCCAGCCAAGGCTTTTTTCACAGTTACTCACTCAGAGCTTATTTGTTTTCTTCTGAGCCTCTGTTTTCACTGTGGAAGGCAGGGCCGTGGCTTCTCGGATGCAGTGCTCCTCTGGAGTGCCAGCAGGTGCTGGGGCAGGGGGCTCAGGAGAAGTGGTGATTCTCTCTCCTCTTGTGCCAGGTACTTCAAAAGCTTGTATTTTTGTCTCTTACCTTTATTTAATTTTATAGCTTTTACCTGTGCAGTGATTAGCTTGGGAGTTCTTTGGGCAGTGAAATGCCCTAAGTGGAATATCGGACATGGAGGTACCACCCAGCTCATGGGAAGGAGACAGCCTGTGGTCCGAGGCGAGGGACTGGCCGCTCCAGGTGGAAACAGGGAACCCTTTGCCCCTGGACTGACTCTCATGACCCCCCTGCAGTGTGCTCGTATTTAGAGCCTTGGCGCTCTCTTGCGTGATGGTGGAGGAGTGAATTTGAGATAGAACAGATAAAGTTGTGCAGAGTTGCATCCGGCTGTAGGAGGGGATGTATCCAAGTTAGCGCGGAGCTCCACGTCCTGAGCTGAAAGCTGCTCCCAGTGGCAGGTGGCCGGGCAAGGGGCTTTTACCAGCCTCTGCATGCTGACTGCTGCGTGCTTCCACTGTCACCCGATGGCTAGCGAAATGGAGAGGGTTTGAAGTGTTTCATTTCAGTTTTCTGCTCCACTGTCCCTCTGAGTTGAAGAAACTCTCTTCGTACTCAGCAGCATTTGTCACTGGTGGATTTTAGACCTGGGAGATGTGTTCTTCCCCTGCTCTAACTTTTGTTTCACATCCTGCAAGACAAAGGGATGTAGAATTGCAGACCTGTCCTGCTGCCACGCTGAATAACATGGTTTTGATTAATCCAAGGGGAGAAAAGTCAGTTTCTCATAGCAACCCTGGTGATTAAAGCTCCGGGAGAGGCAATTATTCCTGGTGCACGAAGCTCTCCTACTGCACGTGTCATGGGTGGTTTTCTGGAGCTCGTCCACTGTGGCAAGTGGCTGCTGCTGGTGGCAGTGCTCAGGGCTGTGATAGGCGGTGCCGTCCCTGCCTGGCCACGCTGTTCCGGCGCTTTCTGTGCGGAGCTCGCTGCTCCGCAGGAGGGTGAGCGCCAGGCCGCGGTGTGCTCCGCCATTGCCTCCAGCCTCCCCTGCCAGCCTTGCTACGCGAGGCTCCCTGTGTGGAGGTGTGTTGGAACTGGATGAAAAAAGCAGACTTTCTATTGTAGGCCTGTAACCCCGGGGGTTTCGGTGCGGAGCGGGTTCAGTGTGGCTGCAGCGTGGCACCGCGCGGTGCAGCCCATCTGTGCCGGGGGTGGTTTGTGAGCTGGGGCGTGCCCAGTGCCAGGTGTGGGGTTGCTGGCCCAGGCTGGATGTCCTGTGGCCTTGGGGATTCCACAGTGATTGAGAAGGCATCCTTTAATCCAGGTCATAGACAGGTTTTCCCTTAAAAATTCAGCGATTTTTGTTCCTCTGAGCAGCCATGAGGAAGGCAGGAGGTGCTGATTGCAGAGCTGGCGGGTGCTCCCCAGCACTCCTCTCCCCGCCTTCCCAGTCTTGTCCTCCCCGCTCCACCGCCGAGCGCCCGTACCGGGCACGGCGAGGGCAGAGCTGGGCACGGCAGGTGGGGACAGGCAGACGGGACGGGGCAGGTCAGGGACGAGGTCCCGTTGTCCCCCTGCTCCTCCGGGACTGGCAGCAGCGGGTTTGCTGAGTGCAGGCTGAGGCCAAAGGGAAGGAGATGGTCTGTTTGCTTTGAACTCTTCATTTGAGGGGGAGAAATGAGGTTTGGGAGGTTTCACACTTTCTCATTTTATGTGTAAGTGCAGAAACGCTGATTTTTCTGAAATCCTTGTGAGGAGATTCCCAGCGCTGCTTAACTTCATAAAGCCAAGATTTGATAGGAAACCAAGGTCAGCCTGGGTAGGGTCCAGGCAGGAGGGTCTGAGTTTAGGATCTTGTGGTGTGAAATAGGGGTTTTTCTTGTTCCATTTGGGCTGGTGGGACTGTGTCTGTCCTAGTGACACTCTCAGTGCAAAGGTCTGAGGTGAGAAGCAACTTGAAAAGGCTGCATGGCGTGTGAGGAAGCAAGTTAGCTCTTAATCATATCATATATTAGCCTCCTTTGCAGCAGATGCATCTGCTGTAAAATGCTTAGTGCTGAGAGCCTGATTGGGCAGCCCATGCTAAGTGTTCAAACTCCTGCTGCCTTTTTTCTTCAAACAATATCTCCTGGCTTCCAGATTTCTGATAAATTGATAAGAGGAATTGCGTGAGTCAATAGAGTTGTAGACACTTTGCCAATATAACCCTAGCGCTATTGATCTGCCAGTAAATTAAAGTCTTACTTAGAGGCTGCCGATATTTCTAATCTCCTGCCTCACCAATTACAACCTCCCAGCTACCTGGGAAAGACAGCGGCTGGGAGAAGAGGCTGCGGAGGCTTTGCGCAGCGGGTCGGGAAGGGCTTTGGGCCAGCCCCACGGAGGGGTTTGTCCCGCTGTGGGTCCCAGCACGTACCTGGGCTGCTGGAGGACGGGGACAGCGTTAGGGGCAGCGAGCCCGTGTCCCTGGTCGTGTCCAGCCAGAGCCGGGACACTGCCGCAGCTCTCTGGTTGCCTCTCACGGCACAGGGCGGCCGGTGCCGTCACATCCTGCTGCGGTCGGGGCTGTGGCCCTGCAGGAGGGGACTGGTGGGTCCCTGCGGCCGGGACGGGCAGGGCCGAAGGGGAACCAGCCGCCCTGTGGCCCCTGCCCCGCCGCCCTGTGGCCCCTGCCCCGCCGCCCTGTGGCCCCTGCCCCGCCGCCCTGTGGCCCCTGCCCCGCCGCCTGCCCCAGGCTCCCTGTGCGGTGCTGGGGACAGAGGGGACCGTGGATCAGAAAGCTCCTGAGCCTGGGGACAGGGGACAGAGGGGACAGTGGATCAGAGAGCTCCTGAGGCTGGGGACAGAGGGGACAGTGGATCAGAGAGCTCCCACCGGGCTTCAGGCCGGCTGAGGTTTCAGCAGATCCTTGCCCGATAAGCCCCTTTCAAGTCTCATTTACGTTTGAAAGTCCGTAGTTAGCTTTGGGAAGAAATCTCCAGATAAATGCTGTGTTCTTTCTAATACCCCAGAGCGAAAATCAATGGGAGGGATAATTCCTTCCCTTGTCCTACACAGACTTTCATGTGTTTCTACCTCCAGCAGCACCTTTTAAATAAAGAAAAAGCCCTCCCCTTCCTGCTCTGCCTCTCGGGCAGCGCCTGGGCTGCTGCACAGAGCACTGAGCTCACTTGGGGTTCTGTCACCCCTTGGGTTCAGTTTGGGCTTTTGTTGGGGTGGGGGGCGGCCCCAGGCGCAGCGTGGTCCTGGGTTCGCAGGGCTCCGAGCAGGGATGGTTCTGGGAATTCCCTTACAGAGTGGGCGGCAGCTGGAGCAGGGGACTGAGGTCTTATTGTGAAGGGGTTTAAAAAATAAATCTCCTTTTGTTAAATCCAGTAAAGCAAAGGTACTTGCTGTTACCAAACTGCTGGGCAGATGAAGATGTGCCCATAGTATTACAGCTTTTTTATCCTAAGCTGGTGCAGCACGCTCTGGGCAGCGGCATCTCGTCTCTGAGCATCCTGCAGTGCCTGTTCCCAGGCAGATCCAGTTTCCAGAAATACCTTGGTAGGAATTAGCAGCCGAGACTGGTACGAGACAGCTCCTCCAGACCGCGCTGGAACATGCTTATGTCTGAAAGACACATCCTCCAGAAATTAAGTTATTTATCTGGCTACCTCTGTGCTAGCTGTATTGAATTGTGCTATCCCTGCTGTTGTGAAGTTATCGTATAGGATGTACATTAAAAGTTGTAACTGTTCCAAGTACTGCTGTTTTGGCAGGCATTTGCTGAGTCTCATGATCCGCCCGTAATGGAGTGGAGATGCTGAGCTGCAGCAGGATATATTTACACCAAAAGCTTTTTTATGGAGGAAATGTCTGAGCAGTCAAACTGTCTGAATGCTTTCTCTAAGTTTCTGGTAGCTCGGTGTACAGCGCGAGATGGGGAAGGTAAGAGGAGCAGCCTCGCGGGCGCCGGGTCGCTCCCCTGCCCTGAGGATGCAGCGTCCCTGAGACAGCAGCAGTGGGACAGCTGGAGAGAATCTTCAGTGCTGACCAGATCCTCAAAACAGATGATGTTACAGAGGTTGTCACTGACTCAGTCCTTTATGTTTTGAGATATTTGCATCCTGCTCACACCTGGTGATGCCAGTGCCTGAGGCAAGGGCACGTTGGAACAAGGTTTCTTTACAGTTTCTAAATAAGTTTTTAGGGTTTGCTTGGCTTTGGGTTTTGTTTGTTTGTGTTTTTGTTCATTTTTGTTTGTTTCTTTGTTTGTTTTCTCTGTCTTCAGTTGAAGCTGTGAACTGTGTTTCAGCAGCTTGTGAACATTCAGATTCCTCTGTAGTGGGTGGCCTGAAGCAGCAAAGGGCTTCTCTGGAAGCGGTATGCCGCTGGCTCTGTGTTGTGGTCAGTACAGGAAAGGGCATTTAGCACCCCAAGTGCTGATGGAATTGCTGTAAGGTAATTGCTTGGTGTAACTGAACGTAGTGCGTGCTCAGCTTGCCTCAGCGGTGCTGATCCTTGCCTGACTCCTTGGGACCTCCAGGCTGGGCCTGGCCCTGGGTCGTGCCCCCGCGTGCTGGTGCCTGGGCTGGCAGAGCCTCGTGTGCCGGGGCAGCCGCTGCTTCACCGGACCAGCTCTCCGCGCTCCCTCCTGGGACAGCTCGGGGTGCCGTGGGGCAGGGCTGGACTGAGGAGGTTGTGAGACAGGTAATTCCTCACTGGTTAGAGCTGGTGCAGGTAACAGCCCAGGGTTTCAGCTTGGTTTTCTGCATGTTTCTGTTGGCCAGGGCTGGACCTGCTGTCCACATCTCTGAGCAGAGCGAGGAGTCACCCAGCATGACTTCTGTCAACTATTGCATGGAACTCGACAGGGAGAGACAGCACCGGGATGAAAACCATTCGTTAGCAGCATCTCTGTGTCTGCCCAGGTTTGCTCTTAGGATCGGGATCAGCTGAAGTGCATTTCTGATGGGTTGGTGGACATTTCTCTCCAGCTGTCAAAGAGACAGAGCACGACTTGGCCACCAGCCATTGCATTTCTGCTTCTTTGGATCCTGAAATATTTAGCACTCTGTATGTGAACTTAACAAGTGAACAGGAATATTAATGGGTTACAGTCCAAAACCTCTAATTCACATGTCTCTTGACTTGCAGAAATCTAAGTTTGGGATTTTTATGCCCAGGCTGGTAATTTGGACAGTGTTCCAAATTTATTTCCACAAATTGAAGAAGGGTGTAATTTACTATTTTAAGAAGCACGTGGTTCTAAAGACCTTTCATTAAAAAAGAAAGTTCAGTGCTTGTCTGAAACTATAAGAATCACTAGACTGCATCAGAACAGTAATTTGTAGTAATTTGACCTGTGCAAAGTGGACATTTCTTCCTAATGTTCCTCTTCTCTGACCTGTCTGCGCAGCAGTGTATTTACAGTGTATTTCCAGAGCGTGGGTCTGCAGGGGGCCTCTGGCTGTGCTGGTGCTGACGCTGTGGCTGTCTGTCCATCCGTCTGGCGCTCCAGCCCATGCCAGCTCCTCGTCTCACGCAGGCAGAGGGAACCCTTAACTTGCAGGTGCTCCTGCGGGAGCGTGGGATGGTTGCTGTGACTCGCTGGATAACAAGTACAGCAGATCACAATTATCTGTATGTTCAAAAACTTACCACTCCGTCTCTTATTTTCCAAAGCTTTAGAAGACCAACTGTGCACTGAAACGAAGGGTTCCCATAACCTCCATACCAAATCTGGAGCTGGTTCACTGCGCTTTCCAGTGCCCCCGCTCCGGCTCTGAGCCTGGGCAGTCTCTGGGCTGTGGTGTGTCCTGTGGCGCTGAGAGGTCCCTTGCGGTGTGCATGTCACTTTGGTTTTGATATTATAAGGCAAGAGCACCCAATGTACTTCTTTCTACCGTTTGTTACTTTTAAGTGCTTCTGTCTTGGCTTTTTTCGGCTCTCATTTCTTGTAAGCTCAGAGATTTTGCACTCTGGCTGTGCAGAGGGAGCTGCTCGTGGGCCTGTCCTCACTGATGCAGACTTTTCTCGTGGAAGGCCACAGCTAATTAAAAACCCAGAAGTGCCTATGAGTGGTTCATAGGCAACTTCTTTGAGTATGATCTAGCAGAAAACCAGCAGCATATAGGCCTGTCTGTCAGTGTTGAGACTCTCTGAAGCTGCTCTCTGGTAATCTCAGTGCATGACTGATCTAATTGTTTAATCTGTAGATTTTGTTACCTGGCTATTGAGCTGCTTTCCAGCATCACTAGTATATTTGGAACAAAAAAAACCCCACTAAATTGGGTGCATATGGTCTATGGCAAATGCTTTGATGCTACAGAGGAATAAATGGTTAATTTATAGTTCTTGTATTAGTCACCTAACTTTGCGTTTCACCTCAAATATTAAAAAGGAAGTTGAGGCTAAAAATAAAGTGTCGTTTTTGTAAAATAGTAAAAGTTTGGTAAAAAGAACACTCATCCAGGAACAGTAGCTTCAGAGGGCATGTGCTCACCCTGGTTTAGGCTGCAGACCTGCTGCGGTGCCCGAGGCTGACACACCGCGTTGGGCCCTGTCTGCACCGTTTGCCCCTTTCCCCGAGGTGCTCGGTGCCTGGGCTTTCTCTGGGTTCCCAGGGCAGAGCAGCGGGATGCACGCCTGTGTGTTTTTGCTCGAGCTAGCAGGGCTGGCGCAGCCTGTGAAATACTGTCCCGGGCGGCCAAGCAGCGGTGTGGTGTGAGCTATAAAGAGCACAAGATGCCCAGCAGTGTATTAAACACTAGTTGAGTACAGGAGGGCAGCGTATCACAGGAGAGAGATAAGCAAAGTTCTCTGATTGTGGATCAATAGAGGTTAGTGACATCATATCTCAAAGTGAGAGAACCTGCTTTCTGCACAGCCATTTATCAGATCACAGGCTGAAGCAGTGTTAACCTCTTCCTCACCAGATATCTGTTCCTCATCCAACTCCAGACCCAGTAAGCTCCCCCAGCTGCAGCAGAAGGCTCCGTGGCTCGGCCTGCAGGACCCTGGCAGCTGAGGGCTGGAGTGGCCGTGCTGGTTCTCGTCCCCGGGCTCCTGGCTGCAGTGTCCTGTCCGGCGGGCAGCCCGCGCTGTGCCGGCTGGGAGCGGTGCTGCCGTTGGAACTGCTTCACATCTCGGTGTTCAGCTGCTCTTCTCCTCTTGCTTGGTGCTGTCGTGGCCTTGGTGAGCTGTGAGATGCCACTCAGTGCTAGGACACGGCAGAACTTAGTTGCATTTGGTTAAAGGTCTGGCATCGTGCCAGGTGTCACGGGATGTGGTTGCAGAACGTAAAAGGCATCCCTAGATGAGTGTGTGTTCGGCGGCAGCGATGGCAGCGCAGTCCCTGGGCCCGGCCTGCGGGAAAAGCTGGGCGGGAGGCCCTGGGTGTGCGGCTCTGTGCCTGGCCCTCCCCAACGGCCTGTCCTCCTGGTTTTGCTGTTATTGTTACCGAAATAGATTACAACTAAATTGAATGTATCAACCCATTCTGCAGCCCCGTGTCTTTGCTGCATGCTGTGAGGCACCAGCTTTCCACATGAATGCAGCTTCTGAATGTGGAGAACGCGGAGCCGTGTGCGTGCGCTGGCTCAGGTTGGAGGTGAGTGAGCCGGGTGAGTCCTGCACTGCCGGTGCGAGCGGCTCTGCGGCCCCGTAACTGCCCCGGAGCGCACCGGGTGCTTGGTCCGGCCCCAGAGGATGTTCCAGCTGGACTTTTTTATTGCTTTTCACTTTCTGATCTTGTCTGCACGTTGTTGGTAACATTAGATATCTGCAAATGAGCAAACTGTCATTTTTGTATTTAACACCATGTGCTCTGCATTGCTACACTAACTAGTACCTTTGTAATAATCAAGAAGCTAAAGCAGGAATAGTTAGGATATTCTATGTGTTCTGGATGTATGTGTGTTTTAACTATTCTAAAGCCTGTTGGTTTTGAACTTACCTTGGTCTGTCTTCTGTTGCCCCCACTCTTCTGAAGATCTAAGTGGCATTGGTGGTGTTTCTTAGTGCCAGTGGCTCTGACGTGCCGTGCAGGCTCGTGTCCCCGGGGAAAGCACCGGGGCTGCCCACGCATGTGGCAGCGGCTGCTTGTGCCAGAGTGTCCTGGAGGCTTCCTGGCAACCCCCGGGGCCCCATGTGATGAGCTCGCAGCTCTGGAGCTGCTGCATTAGGGGAAAACTCGTGTTTCTGATGTGGCCAGACTGCTCTGGAGGCTCTGCCAGGTGAAGGCATCCTGTGCCATGTGCCGGAGGGTGTCCCTGCCAGCAGAGGTGTTGGCAGTCACCAGAGCATCTCTGGCCCTAGTACAGAGCAGGATGCGGGTGTTTCTGCTGCACAGGAGCAGGTCTCTTGTTTTCAGTGAATGAAAGGAGAGGCTTCTGCCTGGAGGAACCCGTGGTCTGAGTTCAGAGATAAGACAGCAAAGAAGGATGACAGACGGAGGGTAAGGGGCAAGAAGGGAGTTAATTCCCTGAATGAACTTCTGTTGTCTAGCAAGGAAATAGCAATTTTTTCCAGAACCTACAGAGACTTAGGTACAACGACTTTGTGATTACCTTTCATCCTTTTTCCATTGGCGATTTCTCATTGCAAAAAGAGCCCTTTGCAGTGCCCCACGGGCCATGCCCCTGGAGCAGCCAGGGGCCGCATGGCCGCGGGTCGGGGGACGCCTGTGGTGTGAGCCCGCGCTAATGGGCTGGTGTCCAAGTGGAAAGTGTGTTTTCAATGAGGAAGTGCTGAGATATTAGTGGAGCCTGGATTACCCTGTGATTGTGCTGTCAATACTGCTGTATTGAGTCAGAGAGAGCCTGCTCAACACAGGGAAACACTTAGCTCACTGCTGCTGCTTATTGAGAAGCCAATAGCAATTTACTTGCTGACACTTGATATCGAATCCGTTCCCAGAGGCGCAGCTCCCGCTGAACTGCCGGTGGGTTCTCGGTGACACCTGCGCCCCCCTCGCCCCAGCTGCCGGTGTGGGGATGCTGGTGTTGCCCCGCGCGCCCGCAGGAGGAGGAGGACAAGGGCCTGTGCCAGCCCCTTCCCTGCGGGACCGGCGAGTGGGGACCCGTCCCTCTGGAGAGCTGGTCTCACGTGGGATTAACTTTGTGCAGATACATCTCCTTTTCTTGCGTGTATTCGGTGACGAAGAGGCAGTGTGGGTGCTCTGGTCCTTCCATCCAACATCCTAAAAGCCTGAAGCTCCTAGGACCTCTGGGCCAGAGCAGCTGGATTCCTCCTCTGCTGCTGTTCTGTTCTCCTGGCACAGGCACAGCTGAACGCCCACGGCCCTTCTTGCTTCCACACACACCTCTTAAGAAAAACTTGTCATCATCTGCTGGCAAATGCATCCAGGATATTTCTTTGAAGATCTGACTCCCTAAAATGGAGACTAACACATGAAAGAGTAAGGATGGGATGAGAGCAGAGCTGGAGTACCGATGTCGGATCGCTAGAAGGGGAAGGAGATAGTGGGAGCCTGTGTCCCTGTGATGTGCTCAGCTGGGAACACAGGGTGCCGCAGTTCTGCAGGAGTGCGGAGGAGTCGGCACACCGGACCGGACAGCCTGACCAGCCCCTGTGGAGGGGCAGTGAGATTCCCACAGGCTTTTAATTGCAGCTCTTGCTGGTTTGATATGTTGCCTGGCAAACAATTTTAAGCATTCCAAAGAAAATCTGTTAGTTGTGGTGTTGCTTTTTGGTGCACCACTCCCTTGACATTTCCCTTGGGTGCTAAACCTTCTAGGAGGGCATAAAACCTGTGTCCTAAATATAAAAGGAAACAAAATATGATGCACAAAGAAGGCACTTGGAGCTATACTATTTTCATTTTGCAGAAGTAAAATGTAGGTCATGTTGCAGGTCGTGTTTAAATACATCTGCTGCTCTGTGCTTGCAGTTTGTGTAGCCTGTGCTGCTGCCTTGGCTCTGCAGGTCTGGAGGAGTGGCTGTGCAGGAGGGCACAGTGCTGCATGTCTGCCAGGCGAGGGGAACCGTTCCCAAATGCTGTTGAAGTAGCAGGCACAAAGCTGTTGGTGTTTGGCTGTCCTGTAGCTGCTGCGGAGAGCAGGGGTGTGATGGAAATGTGTCTGCTGTCGTCAGACTCCCGCTAAGGCAGCGCTCGGTGAGCCGCTGTTCTGCGGTCCCAGCGCATGGTGGATCGTGTGGCTTGGGCTGCCGGTCAGACACAGACCTGCGGTCACTGTTGGATGTGCCCTCTGCGCAGGGTGTGCCTGTTCCCCTGCCCTGCCCAGCCCCGCTCTCGTCCCAAGGCAGACGTTCCCACTTGTGGTCCCAGAAGCAGCAGCAGGTGCCTGGTGTGCAGACGTGGTGCTCTGTGCGATGGCTGTCCCCGGAGCTGGGAGCCCATCCGGGGACCTGACAGCCCAGTGGCAGTGAAGTCTTTCACCATGCTGGCTTGCTTCATGCATTTCAAAAACTCTAGAAAAAACATGAAAATGGGTTTGGTGTATAAGGATGGGCAGCAGTGGCACATGACGGGCAAGGGCAGAAGGAGTAAGAAATAGCAACCCCTGATGCCTTTTGAGTATCGGCACAGGGCGAAGCAGCGGGTGTGTATTGGGGATGCTGGGTGGCCAGGACCACAGGTGTCTTGTCCCTGTGCCTGCTTCTGTGGAGGTCCCGATTGCTTATTATATTTTGTTCTAGTCTGTTGCTAATCTTGTTCAGCAGTTGCTCCTCTTAATTATTGAAGTACTTTTACAGAGATGTAGCAGATTAATCCTTTTAGTTCTGCTTGCTGCCAGAAGAGATTGCCACCATTATTCTCATGCTATGGAGGAGAGGCGGGAGCAGGGAGAGCAGGGCTGGCTCCAGATGCAGGTGTTGACACGTGTGTGATGCTCTGGGGCTGTGCAGAAGCACAGGGTGCAGGTACCAGGGTGAGCAGTGTGTGCACGGGCAGGGCTGAGGCTGGGCTGGTTGAGCGAGTCTGGAGTCAGTTGGTGTCAGGGATGTCACAGCCACGCTGTCACCTGCCGGGACCCCTGCAGCCCCACGCCAGGTCCCCGTGTGGAGGGCAGCTGCCGAGGCATCGCTTATCTGGTCCTTGCCTTGCTGGAACACAAATATTAACTGACAAACAGTTGTGTAATAAACAGCACAATCACTTTGGCCTGTTGACTTATCTTCCAGCAAAAGAAAGAAACAGGGAAAAGCAGGAAAGTTAACTTATAAACCAGTAAGCTGTTACTGCAGTTGCATTCGTGTGGCCTGAGGCTGGCATGGTGACTGTGGGTTGGGGGGTCCCAGAAGCTCAACTTGGAGAAAACAGAGAAACATTTGCTTGTTAAGTACAGAGGACAACAGGATTGCTGTAGGCACTGCGTGTAACACGCGTGCAGCTGGTTCCAGTGGTACGCGACCTCCTTGCTGCCCCTTTTCCTCAGAACACGTTCCTGGGCAGTGTTCAGCTGCGCCTGGCTCTGTCCACAGGAACCCAGTCATTTTCTTGAGCAGAAGTGTCTGAGGCGGAACGCTGCTCTGTCAGTGCTCACTAAAAGGTATCCGGAGTAGAAACGTAAATCTGCCAGAGCAGATCTTATGTACATTGAGAGCTGTCTGCGTTACCGCTGGTTAGAAACATTAGCGCAGGCGGTGCAGGTTGCCTCCCCTCTGCCACTCGTGCAGCCATTCCTTCCCAAATGTTGATGCGGCAGCTTCTCGGCGGGACGTGGTTTGCAGCGCGGCAGCTTCGCGGGCGATCCCGGTGCCGTGCCGCGGTGCACAGCCTCCCGCGCACACGATCCCGGTGCCGTGCCGCGGTGCACAGCCTCCCGCGCACACGATCCCGGTGCCGTGCCGCGGTGCACAGCCTCCCGCGCACACGATCCCGGTGCCGTGCCGCGGTGCACAGCCTCCCGCGCACACGCGTGTGCATACGGCCGCTGCCGGCGGAGCCTGCCGGCTCTGGTAGAGCCATTTGGGTTGTGCTGGGGAACATCCGTTCTGCGGTCGCTCTGTTGGTGCTGCCTCCATCTGTTCTCAGCTAAGTTATTTCTTGTCATGTGCTCACAGTTGTACACGCAATTCCAGCTGAGGTCTTGCAGTGCTGTTAGCGGGCCGTTTATTGCTTCCTTATCTCTACAAACACCCTGAATAACATGTTAAGATCATGTTTGCTGCTTTCACAGCTGCATCCCTTTGGTTCAGCTGTCCTGACTAGCGCATCAGTCTGTCTCCTCCTTTGTAATTCCTGGTTGGTAAACCCTGAATTTACTGCAGAGATTCAGAGTTTTCCTGTTATAATCTTGGATTTAGGTCCTTTCTTGTTATTCTAGGCCTCAAATTGTAACTTTTTCTTGGTGTAATATTCTGGTCTTCCACTGTGTTGGATGTGTTTCCCAATTTAATTTCACGCAGTATCAGTGGTCTCTGCTGATTTGCAGCAAGGCCATCAGTGAAGTTCGTTAGCGAGATGACTCCCAAGGCCTTCCCAAATAACCTCCAGCCAGGGCAGCGTTTTCTTTAAATCATTTTGGTGTCATCTTCTCTTGGCCTAGTTCTCTGCCCTTTCAAAATCTCAGCTGGTGCCCATCTTCTCTGGCTGATTTCCCTGTGGTCTGGTATTGAAGAAGGGGCAGTTATTTTAGTAAAGAAAGACACTGCATTAGTTTGCACAATGTGTCTTTGATAAACCTGCCTTATGTTTTATCATGGTTTCCATTTATTGCCATCTCTTTAATTATTCTTCCCATCACAATACTTACAGCTCAGTCTGTGACATGATAAAGCTAATGAAACCCACAGCGGTGTCTCCCCAGCCCTTTTTTAACAGAGGTGCTCTATTGTTCTGTACTGAACACAATTCCTGTACTGATGGGCGGTCAGGAATATCTGATGTTGAACCTAAGATGTACTTGGCCATTCTTAATTGTGAACTCATGCTATTGTCTGTCTCTGAGAGATACTGCTGTGCCCGTGGCTTCCATTCAGTCTTCCTGGAGACAGGTGGGATCACCGGACCTGGGCTGGTTTCAGGTTTGGGAAGGCTGATACTTCTGAGAAAGCGGTTGAACCTTTAGTCGTTGGGGGTTACTTATCAGCAAACACTTGTCAACCTGCTGGAGTTTCACGCACAGGCTGAATGTGGCCCTCTGAAGCCAGAATTGCATGATTATAAACCCAGATCCTATGCCCAACGGGCAGGGGGACGTCTGGTCCCCCCGCCAGGGCTGGGGAGCAGCCAGCCCGGCCTCATGGGCAGCTGGACCTGGCAGTGGGCTGGAAAGACCTGTCACCCTGTCCCCGCAGTGGGCTCTGCGTTGCACCGGGGGATGCGGCAGAGCGCCGGGACACGGCACCGGGATGCGGCAGAGCGCCGGGACACGGCACCGGGATGCGGCAGAGCGCCGGGACACAGCAGAGCACCGGACACGGCACCATCGCACCGCCTTCCTCCACCTCGTGCTGCGCAAGGGAAGCCAGGGGGTGGGGTGGGGTGGGGACAGACAGAGGGCTGCACCGTGGCACCCGAGGCTTGAGAGTGAGGCTTGTCTTTTCTCCATACTTGAATCTGAACGAGACTTTAAAAGAGAAATGAATTAGTGTAATGAATAATGGAAATTGAAATGAAATAGATGATTATAAAGAACACAAATCTTCCCGAAGCAGACCACCTTCTCTGCCGGGGTGTCCCCAGCAGGCTGGCGGAGTCTGGAAGGCAGCAGGAGGCCAGAACCACAAATCCTTTGCCCCCGGGGGCTGCTGGAGGCGCGTTCAGCACCCGTGGGTGCTGGGAGCTCCTCTCACGCCGCCTTCGCGCTGACAGCTTCTCCTGCTCTTCCTTCTGACTTCCTTTGCACTTTGTATTGCTGCTTTTCTGAAACTTTGTTGCATTTACAGTCCACAATCCTCTGGTGCCTGTCACCAGGTGGTTTTCCCACTGTTTTCTGGTGCCTTCTGCCTTGCGTCTCTCTGAGGTGGTTCTTCAGTTTCCTTGTGCCTGGGCCTCCTTGATCCTTTGCAGCTGGCTGCTGTTCCTTGTGTTCCTTGCAGTGCACGCATGGCAGCTTCTGGCTGCACCACGGCTCGTTCCTGCAGGAGGCTCACAGCGCCGGCAGTGATATGTACTCTGAGCTGCGTCTGTGACGGGTCATTCTGGCAACTGCAGCTTATGATTAAAAAGAAAATCAGTCACTGTCATCTTGGACCCCAGTACCAGTGATGTGACAGTCCACAATACATCAGCTTCTTCCTCATCAGAGGATCTTAGGCTCAGGACTGCCCCAAGGGTTGTCCTCTGACTCAGCCTGCTACCAGGAAGCTCGTCTTATTTTATGAGCATAGCACAGCCAGCCACACAATTTCCTGAAGAGGCTGCGCTGAGACCCAGGGGACCCTCGAATTCCAATTTTTGGTCAGGTCTTCAGGGTCTCAGTGAGTGGCTTCGGAAGAGCACCAGAGGGCAAGAACTGCAATTACTGCTGCTGTGTGATCACACCCAGGAAATTCCCTTATGTCCTTGGTCCTCGGGGAGTTCAGAGCTGTCGCGTTGGCTTTTGGGCCGGGCTCGGGCTGCCGGCCGCGGCCTCGCCAGTCCTGCGGTTCAGGTGCAGGACAGTGGCTGCAGCTGAAATCATCTCCCCCCTTTACAAATGGGAACTGGTTTGCAACTCCTCTTTCAGAGCGTCGAGCTTTGCGTTGTGTGTGACCACGGTGAAGAGCAGCCGTTCCTCAGTTGCTAGAGATCTACCGACGATGCTCGTTGCTTTTCTCTGTGCAAACTCATGGAACATCCTGCAGCCTCAAGGGGACACGCTGCCCGTGCGTGGGAGAAGGATGGGCTGCTTTACCAAGGGGCCAAGGCGTGCATGTATCTTGTGGATAATGTGCACCTCAGTGCAAAGTACACATAAGTTGATTTGTTTCCCAGAACTGTAGTCCTTGGAAAAAATGTAGTAATGTAGGGTTAGTTTTCATCTTCCTTCTTATTCCTACTTTCTGTGGTGTGTTAAAATTGAATTTTAATTGAATAGCTCTTTTAATGCTACATTTGCTGTTGCTCCAGAGATATTTTAAATAGGATGGAGAGTCACCCATAGTTTTATCTATTGTAATGCATGGCCCATGTCAGGAAATGATTTAGGCGACAGAGTTAAGGAAGTGTTATTTGTAAAATGTCTTTAACTTCTTACAACCATTTAAGAATTGGGGGTAAATAAGAGATTTGTTTGAGGTCTGGAGTGATGGCATATTGATGTGTACATAGGTGCGGATTGCAGAGAGCCCGGGAGCGGGTCTTGCATCATCTGTGGCAAGAGCCGAGCTGTGCAGTCTGCCGAATGCTGCCGTCATGAGTTGGACAGGTTTCAAAGATCTGACGGCTGGTTTATGTCCCCTTGGAGCTGGAAGATCAAATGCTGGCCGGGCTCCAGCTGCCTCCTGCTATGGTTTGGCTCATGGTATCACTGAGGAGGAGGAACCTACATCAAATTTGAGGATAAGGGGAAGGACATCAGGATGAGCCTGATGGTCAGAGAGTGCCCTACGTCGTGTGTTGATACCAGCACGTACACGGAGGGCACATGGTGCTGGACCGTCCTGGAGGCGTTTCCATGCAGCCAGTGTATCGGTTACCAGGGCATGTGTGTGAGAGGAGAGGAGCTCAGCTCAGAGAGAAAAATTGCCAAGTGTTGTTGGTGCAGGAGGCTTGGGTCCCAGTTCAGCTTTTCTTCATGTTCATCATGGGCTTGTGCCCATTTCCTTGCACCGCTTCTCCTGTGCCCGGAGAGCGTGCAGCCATGTCAGAGCCTCCAGCATGTGGGCCGTGCCCAGGGCTGGGGCTCTGCTCAGGGCTGGGGCTCTGCTCAGGGCTGGGGCTCTGCTCAGGGCTGGGGCTCTGCTCAGGGCTGCGCTGTGCCCAGGGCTGGGGCTCTGCTCAGGGCTGGGGCTCTGCTCAGGGCTGCGCTGTGCCCAGGGCTGGGGCTCTGCTCAGGGCTGCGCTGTGCCCAGGGCTCGGGCGCTGGGAGAGCTCATGGAGGGGGAGAACCGCACAGGGTGTTGCACGTGTACTGTGTCAGTGCTCTTGTTCAGTCTTTAATGTACAGAGTAATGTAAAAGCGATACTAAAATGCACCTCAGTTGTTTTTAGGTTTTTGTTTTTTCATGTTTAGTGGGAAAGCTATCTGTAAATTCCTCGGCATTTTAACAGGGATGTGTCTGTAAGAATCTGTGGCTTGAGAATTGTGCGTTTCCCATTTTTATCAATAAACAGTGTACAGGCTTGTGAAAAAGTGTGCAAACTACTTCTCAGGCTCCGTTCCAGGCTGATCCTCTTGGATAGACCTGACGAGCCACGGTCGTTCAGCCTTTGCTGCGGAGGCCGGTCTGGGTGATGGAATGGTTCCTCAGGCCTTGCTTCCTGAAGGTACCTCCTTGTCCTCATTTACCCAGGTGGTTAAAACCTCGCCTGCAAGCACATGGCAGGTTGCCTGTTGCTTCTCCCTGCCTGGCAGGGAAGGGATGTGGGGATGAGGAAGACAGTTTGTAAATTAGGGACTTGTTTTGTAAATTAGTTCATCCTTTGTCTGACTTGCAAAGCTGGTACCTCTGCCTTGCGGCTGCACAGAGGGGAGAGCAGGAGAAAGGAAAGAGCTGTGGAAGGACGTGGTTCAAAGGAGACAGCTGAGGTGAAGCTTCCCAGGTGACGTTTCTTGGCCCCTATCTGTTAGGGGTCTGGACCTGCATGGCTGTAAGGTCATGGAATAGTGGCTTCTGAAAGGCCTCGCTGAAGGATCGTCCTCCTGGTGGCTGTGTTACAAGGCACACGCTGACATTGAGTCCGGAGCTACTGCAGTTCCACTCTGCTTAGGGGAGAGAACAGAAAAAGAAGGGAAAGGCGTTTCAGACAAAAGCTTTTCCACGGTCCTGGAGGGGTGGCTGCAGGAGGCCGGTGCTGGCCCGGCTGCTCCGGTGTGAGTGCGTTTTGAGGTTGTTCAGGGGCATTTCTGCCCAGGGCAGAGCACGTGGCTGGGGCTGGACCCTCCGGTGCGTGGGGCCAGCTCAGTGCAGCACCCGCTGGCCGCGGCAGCCCAGGATGGCCATGGGCTGTGGTAGGGGGTTGTGATGGAAAGCGATACCTCCCTGTAGCTGAAACTCTTTCGTTTCCCCCTTCTTTTCATGTTGCCTCTTCTACAAACCTTGGAAGAAGGCCTTCTTAGTTAAGCCTTCCCGATTGGGGTTTTGCTTTTGAAAGAAAAATAAGGAACAACTTTCTCATTTAACATCTGTTCTGGCTCTTTTTAACTCACTTGCTATTTACCATATTAAATTTTCTCTTAAACTTCTGCTCATGCTGTGTTGTGTATTGCCCCCTTTATTACCTTGACAAAAAAAAAAATCATATTGCTGCTTTTGTGGTGGTGTAACTAACTCAAGATTTTCTGTGTGATGAGCAATCGGGCTGCCTAAGTAGTGGGATCTACTGATCCTATCTGTGTGTTAAAATTAAATCAGTTATTTTGTGGTGATTTTTCTTCTTAAAGCTCTTCTGGGCTGTGTGCTGGAGTGGTTCTTCTCTTTGCTCTTTAGCTTGAAAAATGGACCATTGATTTCTGGAGAAAGTTGTACTTGTTCCCCGCCGTTCCTCGGCAGGTGCCGAGCAGGGAGGTGTCCTGCGTGATTCCTGCAGAGCAGCACGTTCACAAAAGCTCTCCTGGTTGATGGTCACCCTTAGACCCTGCTTGAATCTGGCCCCAGTCTCCAGGGCTTCGTTTGTGCTTTCAGACCCCTCCAGTCCTCCAGAGCCGCAGCGACAGGCAGCTGGAGGTGGGTGGGACAACCTCGGGTGGCCCTGGGTCCCTTGGCGAAGGGTCTGTGGGGTCTGGGTCTGTGGGGTCTGGCCCTGGCCCCGAGCCTCCCCACAGTGTGGCTGCCAGCTTCCAGTGGGACGAAGGAACCTTTTCTCCCCCTTCTTCTTCTGCGCTTGCTGCCTCTCCTGTGGGGCTGTGTACCCTCAGCCCTGGGGAAGGATCTCCTGCCGGTGCAGAGGCTGTAGGAGAAGGCACGGTCTCCTCTAGGCTCAGGTTTAGGAGGCCCAAGGGAGCGTTTAGGCTTTCCTGTGTAATTGCTAGTGGTACATATGTCTGGTGTGGAGCAGGTGTGTCAGAATATCCACAGGTGATCGGTGGGATTTCAGGGTTGAGGAAGTAAAATCAAACATGCAAATTCTGGTAAAATACTTCTGCTCTGAACATGTGCAAGACACGGTTAAAGTTGGGCCAGTGTGTCCTGGGTTTTCAAGGAAACTGTTGGGGAGTAAATGCATCTTTATTGACTTGTGATAAGTTATGTGTCTTGAAAAAGCTTCACATTGTTGGAGATTATTTTATGACTGAGAGATTTTTATTTTTTTCCATTTAGTAAAGGTGACCTGTCTGACTTCTGCTACCTTCAGAAGTGTTGGCCATGGTCGTTGTACACACACAGCAACGTTCTGTTCTGCTGTAGCATGCTGGCATGGTTAGCAGTTGAGAATGACTTAGGCGAGAGTTTCACATGTCTTTTGTGTTTTGAACCTTGACAAAGAGAAAGAAATAAGCTACCTTTAGAAGTGGAGACTGGATTTCAAGCCTCCTGTTCAGATTGCTTATGATGTAGAAGTGGGGGATTTCTCATGTCATTCTCCTCCAGCTCCTTCTTTGCTGACACCAGTGGACAGGTTAGTTCAGTTGTTGAACAGGTTTCTTTCTTTTCCACCTATCAGTTTTACTTATTTGTGGTTTTACTTATTACTTCTTTGAGAAAACCTTTAAAGAGCGAGAAATTATTTGTACTTTGACACTTGGTTTCTTTATCAGTTCCTCAGTTGACTTTCTTGTCAACCAGAAAGGTTTCTGCGTGCTGTTTTGCAGAGATTTGTTTGTGCATCTGCCGGCCAGAGTTCAGGCTTTAGTCTGAGCCGCGCTGGTCTCAGTCTATACCGTCCGTTTCCATCAGCAGGGCTGGTTTAACGGGAGCACGGGTAATCCACTTGTCTTTGTGCCACACATACAGCATAGCTTTCCTGTGGGACTCTTAAGTTCACTTTTTGCAGATTCAGGCTCGGTGTATCTCTCTTTACTTGATTTCCTCCTTTTTGTTAAATCTTTCTTCACCCATCCCAGCCGAGGTGTGGCTGCTGGGGATGCGGAGTGGTTCATCCCTAAGGTGCTCGTCTTATGGAGATTTCTCTGTTGCTGTAAAAGCAGTGATTTGAGCATTCCCAGTGGCAGAAGTCTGTGAGATCTCAAAGGCATTCCCATATTGGACAATTAAGCTGTAGATTTAGTGCCAGGATTTAGTTGGAAGGGCGAGCCGGGCCGTGTGTGCGACCCTGGGCGAGCACGCTGCTCGCTGCTGCTGCCACCATGGCCGTTCTGACCCTGCTGACACAGGCAGGTCTGGATGTGCACAGACCACGTTGTCATCTTATCGGGGAAAACACCCAGCTCGATGGATCACAGACCTCACCAAGAGTGGAATAAGCCCCTGCAGTTGTGAGGCTCATTTTTAGGTTCTCTCGCAGGGAAAGCGTTGCCCTTTTGGAGGGGAGGTGTGGAGGAGGCTGTGTTCAGACCTGGCTGTGAGAGTGGGATTTATTTTACAGCTTAGCCCCGTTCTCTCTCTCTAAGGGGCTTCTGGCCGTTTGGCTAGGCATGGAAAAGTCCTACGAAGTCTTGCCTGGGAAATGTTCTGTGCTGGCTGCGCTGAGGAGCTGACTGAGCCCTCACCTGCTGGAAAGCAGCCCCGTGTTTCTGGGGTTGGGAGCCAGCGCTGTCACCCTGGGGCTCTTGGAGCAAGTCCCAGCCTCCAACTGTTCCGTCTCCTCTCACTCCACCATGCACCTTCCCTTGCCTGGAGCTAAAACAAGGAGCCAAGAATTAATTGGTTTGTGTTTCCTTTTTTCCCCCTTGTTGCGTTGTGGTCTGATTGGTATCTGGGCTCCTTGGACACTGGAGGTGTTTGCTTCCCCTCCTCCAGAGACAGACGTGGGAGAGCTGAGGGAACGCTGAATGCAGGGCGAGGAGAGGGGTCCTGTCCGTCTGTGCTCCCGCTCGGCTCCTGCGGCAGGAGGACCGGCGGTGCTGGCGATGGCGGTGCTGGCGATGGCTGCCACACGCTCACCTGCCGGGCCGGGCAAGGTGGAGGAACTGCTGTTGGACTGAAGAGAATTTCAGTCTTACTGTTCTTCACTAGTTTTGGACAGTGAAAGTAGTGGCATGGGAATCCTTACTGGATTGCATGTGCTGGATAGAAGCAATGGCGTTCTCAAGCGCAGATGTCCCACGGTGCAGCCGGGAAGGGCAGGGGCTCGGGGGCTGGGCGCCCTCGCACTCCTCTGGCTCCGGAACGGGCCCAGGGATCTGCTGGTGTTTGTGTCCATTACTGTGGGCTACAAACTAGATAATATCCCACCTTTGGAGGTGGAGTAAACTTTCCCAGACAGGAAGCGTAAACAAAGGTTAAATAAACAAATAAAGTTTGTTTCACAGCTACCAAGGAATTTCATTGATACGGATTTTATCTCGGTGCTCACGACAGGGCTGCAAGAGGAGAGAAAGTCACTGTAAGGTGTGAGGAAGATGGAACATGTAAAGACAAGCAGGGAAGACTGGATAACTTAGAGAATTATGCATTTGAGTGGAAATGATGATATTAGTGTTATTTTAAGCCTTGTCATTCTGTAGACTTGAGGATTTTCAAAACAATTCTGGAATACTCAGTCATGTGTTCCAAATACAACTCAGAATTGTGATAAATCAGCATTGTTGGGCAGCTGTGGCTTCGGTGGCACTTAACGGGATCCAAGGAACTGAGGGAAAGAGCAGAAGGTGCCTCTCGGGTTCAGGCCATTGTAACAGTGCAGTGAAAGCTATTAATTATGTTGGTAACTTCATTAGTTCTTCATTGGTTGACTTTGTGTGTGTGAACTGCTGTAAAATTGTGGTCCCGTGCTCTGAGGAAGGGGTTTTGGAGATGAGGAAGGGGAGGCCCCTTGGTCACCTTTCTGTGGGGGTCCTGCCCTGCTGGGGTGGGGGGTGCTGGGCGGCGGGTCGCGAGGGGCTGGCGGGTCCAGGAGCAGCGTGGGGTGCAATCGGCCCCGCTGGAGCAGGCGGGGGGGGCGATGGATGTGGTTTTGATCAGTGTAGAATGAAAAGTTGTGAAACTTTGTGGCTTGTTTCTAATTAAAGTCTTGAATCCTGGGCGCTGTGTGCGGGCGCTGGGAGGTGGCAGTGGGACAGCCCTTCCTCACCGCGTCCTTCCCACGCTCACCTCTGGCTTTCTGCTTGCTTCAGAACGGCCGAGGCTGCATCTTGGGGCTTTTTATGGGTGTTTCTCATTACTGATGTTTCAGAGAAGCCCTTGATCAGGAGTCCATGTTTCTAGTAATTATGCTTTGTATGGACTTATTTTCTTATGCATTTAATAGGGCTCTGTCTTTTCAGCTTGTACTTGGCCTGAACTCTTGAGCAAATTAAATCGTGTCAGGGGCCTTCCACAAGTGAGATGGGCATTAAAATCTTTGATATTTCTCAGGGCAATTATTGTGACCAGGTGAGGAAGAGGAGGCTGTTCAGCCGGCGGTGCAGGGCAGAAGCGTTCAGACCCCTTCATTAGCAATGCTCAAGTTCAGCATTTCAAGTTCTGACTTCAGTAGCCCGCTCATGCGGCGGGAATGCCAGGGTGACCTGCGGGCTTTGAGCAGCGCCTGGAGATGCTCCTTGAAGGGAGCTCCGTTTAACCAGGTGCTTGCCTTTAGCTCTGCTGAGAAACTCATTTCTGAAGATGAGAAAAAATTCCCTTAGTGCACCTTCTAATTGTTCATTTAGGAGCAGAACTTTCCTCCAGCTGGGAGGGCTTAAGGCTGTTGTAAAGTGCTAATTAAAAGTAATAGTGATAATGAAAACAGATGTTTTCAAGAAAAGAGAGTGGGGTTGGGGCAGTGCTCTGCTGTCCCTGGCATCTCTGCAGCATCTCTGTCCTCTGTGCTGTGGTTGCAGGAGGATTTGGGCACGGGGTGGCTCGTTCCGCTGTGACAGGGATGGCTCCTGAGGGAGCACAGAGGTGCCCTGTGGAGCTTGCACGGTACTTGTGCTGCTGTTTGGTGCCCGGGGAGGGGTGGGTGTGTGACGGTGGAGCTGGGGCTGGGGGCGCCGTGGGGCTGGGCCAGGAACTGCAGCCCGGCTGCCATGGGATGGTCCAGCATCGCTGGAGCCTCCAGGTGCTCTTGCAGAATGAAGAGGAATCATGCTGAAAGCAATGAGGTGCAGGTGCCACTTGAT
Source organism: Streptopelia decaocto (assembly GCF_964273445.1). Lineage (NCBI taxonomy): Eukaryota > Metazoa > Chordata > Aves > Columbiformes > Columbidae > Streptopelia > Streptopelia decaocto. The sequence continues at coordinate 5,252,445 of NC_138666.1, read as the reverse complement.
CCACAGCAGAGTCAGTTGAGCACTTGAGTCCTTCGTGTCCCAGTGGCTTCCAGTAGCTCGGCTCTGTCGCTGCCGCAGTTGTGCTGGGAGCTGTGGGGTTTGCTGGGGAAAAAAACAGTGGGGAAGGAAAAAAAAAACCTATCCCATCTCTTGGAGCTATATCCTCTTTCTGAGCTGTAGTTTGTTAGGAACCATGAAGGGGCTGTTATTTAGCTGAAAAGGTTTTGAGTCTCTCTTTCACCCTTTTTTTTTTCGTATGAGCCAAGTGTTATGCATATAGGTTACAATCCCCAGCAGTCTTCTCTGGGGAGTCTTTGTTGTCCTGGTCCACCATGGTCAGCAACTGCCGTTGCTGTTATGGCACTAATTAGCATGTCCAGTACTACAGCGGTTTACATGGGGAGCTCGGAGTTATTCAGTAAGGTTAGTCTCTGGCTTAAGAGGCTTTCTGCGGTAGCTTTCTGAGCACAGAGGTATTAACAACACAGAAGACAGAGAAGACCACTTGAAATTTCATCGACCCTTTTTGGCTGCTGTGTTAGGGGTTTTGTTTTGTGTTTCCAGGATTGATCTGTCTCTCCCATTGCCTGGCTGTGAGTGGTGACCTTTCCCGGCCCCCGTGGGAAGGTGTGGGTGTCTGAAGGACAGGCTGACTACTCAGGACTCCTCTTCAGGACCATTATTTGACTTGTCCTCTTGTGCTGCACAAACAGCCTTTCTCACTGCTAGAAAGCTGATGTATTCTGTATTCCATAGGTGAATGGAGGGTCACCAGCAGGGTTGATGGAGGGATGAGAAAGAGGTGAGGATGCATAAGGTTTTGTCTTTGACTTGCCTTGAGAATCCTCTGCAGACCATGTTTGTGGAGGACAGGGGGAGCCTTTGAAAGGGGGAGGCACCAGGGAATAGGGAGAGGCACCAGGGAGTAGGGAGGTCATTGGGGTGCTGATGGGAGAAAGCACGAAGAGGAGAGGGAAGAGGAGGAAGGGACTAGAGCATTAGCCAGAAGCACCACCGATGGTCTGATCCAGGTTGAGGCCAGCCCATAGTAAGATTCCTTTGACTGGTGTAAAGTTTATTTTGTAAACATCAACTGTGATTACTGAGAGAAAGTGACCCAGCTTGCGGGAACGCAGCCAGCCAAAACGGAGAGTCCTGCACCAGAGCTGCTGCACTCGTGGCATGTGGTCCTTCGGGTTAATGCTGAGATGAAGCTGTCAAAGCCTTGGCCATACTGGGGGATAATGGGACCCATAGTCCATAATTAGTGCCCACAGAGCTGCTGGCAGAGCCTGGAGCTTCAGCCCTTGTTAAACTCATTTTCAGCTGTCATTTGGCAGTGGTGGCAACATGGAGCCCATCTATGTTCGAGTTTCCATTCCTGCTCCTGCTGATGGAGAAGTAATAGCTGCTTTTGCCAACGTCAGTGTAATCTGGCAGTTTGCATTTTGCTTACCTTCTGAAGGCCAGCTGATGCCTATTACTGCATTTAATTCAAAAGAAACTTTTCATGTTGTCTGGCTGTATGCTGGTAGATCCACTGCTCATCTTGTGGGCAGCCAGTGGCAGGTGACAAGCGGCTCTCTGTCACCTGCGTGGAGCACGGGCACCCAGTGGTACGCAGAAATAAATCTCCCAAACGGTGAGACCACGACATGGGGCATATGTGTGATAAATAATCCCTGAACTGTGTCTAGTAACGTGACCTCCATCCAGGCGGTAGCGTGGAGGTGCCTGGGGTTGCTGCTTGGGCATGGCGGAGTGGGGAGGGCCCTCACCGAGGTTCTGAGAGGCTTCAGGAAGAAGATTATGTCCTGGCAATTCTTATTTTTGTAAAAAGCTCAAGACGGCACTAGGAGCATCTTGCAGGCACCCTGCAATTATCATAATAAACAGTTTTATCATCTGCTTGGCAATCAATAATGTGGCTTATGCTGCTTTAGTATCTCAGTGGTATTGATTACCTTAACAACTGTGCTGCGGTCAGTGTCTGTTAACCCTTGCTCTGCTGCGGGGCTTCTCCGTCCTGCAGCCGGCACAGGACTCACTTCCAACCCTGGCACGTGCCAAAATGAAACAGCAAACCACCAGCTTCTCATCAGGGAGGCTCAATGGTAGAATTTTAATCCAGGAACGTGGAATCAAGTGCATGTTCTGGATATGTGGTATTTTAAAATAGAAGGGTTGAAATGCAGTTCTGGGTTTGGGCTCAGAGGAGTTTGGGCTGTCGCGGTGTGTGCAGGACTGTCAGGAGAGTCCCCAAGCCCTGGCCAGGCAGCAGCAGGGCTGCTCTGCTCCCCTGCGCCCAGTGTCGTGCTGCACCGGGGCCTGGGCTCCAGCAGCAGCGTGTGCTGGACACAGGTCCCCACACTGTCCCGTGGGACTGCCCGGGCGCTGGTGGCACCTCCCAGCCTGCGGGGCTGCGGCACCAGCCATGGGCACTGACTGGCTGGGGAACCTTGCGCTGCTGCCGGCACCAGGGACTTGGTTTGAGCTTAGCGAGCCCCTGGCGCTGCTGTGGTGGCGGTGCCGCTGCCGGCACAGCGCTCGGCGATCAACAAGATCGGGTTAGTGGTTGACTCCATTTTGGAAGGAAGAAAGATGGCTCGCTGTCAGCATCCAGGTGGGACTTTAAGGAAAGACGGGACTTTCTGGGATTTGGGTGTACTGAGATAGTTGGGTCTTGTGGTCCAGTGTTTCTCCTAATGGAATTTCCCATCATTTACTGCCCTGCTGATTTCTGATCAATGAAAATAAAATTCTGTTGCCTCCTGAGAGGCTCCGTGTATGGCTGCAGCCTCCAGCTGTGTCAGTTCCGGTAAGATAATCTCATCAGGCGTGCAAGAGGGTAATAGGAAATAAAAATAAAACCCACAATTAGCAGGAGGCTGAGCAGCAGAGTAACGCTTTCGGTCCTGGACGTCTGCACAAGTGTGTGTGGCAACTTCCTTCCCTATCTCCAAAGGTGCCTGCGTGGTGCCGTCCTCGCCAAGTTTGGGGATCTGTACAGATCCGCCACACATGCTTTGAAACCTGTATTTATCTGCATCGGTGTCAGCTCTCCCTGGGGAGCTGGTTAAACTTTCACAAGAGCTGTGTTTGTTCTGAAGTGGAGCAGGGATAGAGCGGCTGCATACGGGGACCGGGAGAGCATGAACTTGAGACTTTGAGCTGTCGAACTGTGTGTAGTTATTGACTGCAGTTGCCTGCTGCAATCAGAAGGGCTTATTTGGACCAGATAAAATACTTAGACTGTATCTGAAGTCTAGAGCATGGCACTGTTTTTGTAGTCAATGAGTGTGCAGATGCTCTACAGGGTGTTTCAAAAAGATGGACTCAATTTAAATTGCAATTCAGCAAGACATTGGGTCCATCTTCTTGAAACACTTTGTGTTTACAGGAGCATGGGACCTCTTGGACCTGCTAAAATTTGCCTAAAAGGCACTCCAATTGGGAAGGTTTCCCAGCCATGCTGGCAGGTTTCTTCACCTGTCTCAGAGTTCTGGGTTTCTTAGGTTATCTTCCCACAATAAAACTGTGACTGTGAAAATTTGCTCCTTATCAAAACACTAATAGCTGCTCTGGGCACACATGCTGGTGACCTTTGCAATGGGGCTTTGCAACACCAGTGTGCCGTTCAGAGCCAACATGTCAGTCAGCCGTGGGGTTTGTCTGGGGATCCGGCAGAACGGTCACTGCGTGGCCCGATGCCGCCGAGCCTTCCCGCCTTGTCCAAAGCGTGGGAAGGGGCGACTGAGCCCAGAACCAGGCCGTGCCGGTTTCCTGACAAGGACTGGATCTGAACGCTGGCAGAGATCTGACTCGTGAATCTCTTACCCTCTGCTTGGCCCTTGACACCGCTCTGGAACACACCTGTTGTTTGGGTGAATGAGTAGAAAGGAAAAGCTGGCAGACCCGGGGGGAGCACTGAGGCCTCTTCCCCAGGCCCTGAGCTCTGGGGGGACGTGGGGGACCATGGAGCCTGTGTGACGGAGCAAGGCAGTTTGTCCTTGGCACGTCCTTGGTTAGTTTTGGAGTTAGGTCAGCAACAGCGCACTGAAAATGCAAACCAGATGCAAATACAGTTATTTATGCAAGAATATAGGCTGGAAAAAAACTGTTTGATAAGAAATGTTGGGTTTTATGAGCAAAGGGTGAATTGCGCAACTGCAGAGTCGTGGAATGTCTGATGTTTTGAAACAAAATCGGAAACTTCTGTGGTGTCCTGCACAAGAGGAGGGTTTGTGCAGGACCTGGAACAAGCTCCATGTCCTGCAGCGTGTAAATGTCACCTATGAACTAAGCAAGCACTTTGTTTTGTAGAGAGAAATGTGACTTAAGGCAGTTTACCTGTGCTACAAAACACCTGCAGTGCAGAGTCTCTCTGGGGGAATAATGCTCTTTTCCCCAGCTGCTCACTGAAACCCTCTGGCACTCCTGGATTACGCTGCTCTCAATGACAGCGGGTTGATGATTACATAAATATTTTCCTGTGTAGTACAGTAGCTGGCTCAAAGGGATCAGCAAACTTGGAATAATAGTTCATAACAAAATGTTTTCTGAAAAGCTGCCTGAATCTTGTAGTACTCTTATTGGCTCAATTTGAGCTGAAGGACAGAGGAAAAAAATGCAGATAATGTAGAAGGTTCACCTTTTCAAGGAGACCCTTTCTCTTAGTTCCATGCCGAGTGCTTGAGCCCTGCAGCTTTCAGTCCTGTATTGTTCAGCGTTTCCTTTGCTTCCTGCTGCTTGAAAAGCTGTTTATGCTAATGATGCTGTGAAGATCTGAGGACCCGGCTGTGCTGGGAACCCGTGTCGGGGAGGACTCGCGTTTCCCGAGCTGTCAGCGTGCCGGCCCCGCGGTGCAGCGCCCGCCAAGGACCAGCGCTCCGTGGGGTTGTCTCGCTGGGAGATCACCATCCTGTCTTTGGGAGCTGCCTGGTGGATCTCCCCGCAGACCACTGTGTGCTGCCGTGTCCTCTTCTGGAACCTTGTGCCCTTCAAGACCCATTGGCTAGAACCCCCATGGGAAGACACGTGGTGTTCACAGGGGCGCGTGAATTCACCCAAAGGGCTGTCGGGCATTGGAACAGGCTGCCCAGGGCAGTGGTGGGGTCACCATCCCTGGAGGGGTTCAAACATGGGTAGACGTGGCACTCAGGGACATGGTGTAGTGGTGGACTTGGTAGTGTTGGGTTAAAAGTTGGACTCGATGATGTTAAGGGTCTTTTCCAACCGAAGCGATCCTATGATTCTACAAATTCTTGGCTTTGCCAGGATAAGACACTAGTTCCTGATGACTTGCAGCCTTGGGACTCTGGTCAGCTGTGCTGGAGGCATGGATGGAGGTTGGCTGGCTCCGTTCTCCAGCAGCAGGCAGGTCTGGCTCGCTGGCTCCAGTCCTGGTGCGGTGGCACTGGATGTGGCCATGGGTGCCGCTGGAACCAGCAGCCGGGCACTGAGCCCTGTGTGGACACACAGACGAGTCCAGCCTGAGCCTGGGCTTTTGGTTGGTAAAGCCTGACTGCAGAGGGGCAACAGGGCTGGATCGAGAGCTTGTTCAGGGGTTGGCAAGACTGATATCTCATTATGAATACTCAGCAAACCACCGTGTTGACGAGGCAACTCCACTGTGAGCAGGTGTGTGCCAAAACACAACTTGGTTGTGCTTGGAAAGGAGCAAGATGTGATTTATTATAAACTAGTTTTCTTCTTTCACATAACTTCTTTAAAATGTTGAACTTGGCAAATGAATGTCAGTATTTCAGGGTGGTTTTTGTTGTTGTTTTCTTTTGTTTTGTTTTTGTTAGGAGTGGCTAAGAACAGTCCCAAGGTATTGACATTGTAAAATGTTGATGGAAGCCCACTACTAGAAATCCTTCTTTGAGCCATGCCTCCGTGGGCACTATTATGCTTAAATTTTGACTCATAAGTACCATTTTATCCTAATTGTCCAAGTCATGTTGCAGAATCCTCGACACTTGTTTTTGTAGTAAGAACACCTGCCAGCCTTTCTGGCACCTTAATGAATGGGCAAGAGCTGGAATTTGTATCATCTGTTTAAGTTACAAGATAAAAGCATTTTATGACACTGGGAATTGAAACTATCTCTGTGTTGCTACTGAGCTTGAGTATCCAGCCCTTGTTGCTTAGGGAATTTAAAAAGATCTTTCTATTCTAGGAAGTGACTTTCCACATATTTGTGTGATAACAGCTGCTGTATAAATCTCATGAAGTGACAACATGCTCATGCAGCCTTATTCTGCCCTCTTATGTGACCATCCAGCTTAATAAGTGAGTCAGTGTGTGATCATGTAATTAAAAACACTATCATAATGCACATGCATAAAGGAGCAAAATTAAATTTGCTTTGGCAACATACATTCTGTTCTTCCTTAATTTTTTAATTCTCGATACTAGGTAATGATTTTTCATTGTGTCTTTCCATATGCAATTTCCTAATTGTTATGAGAGTGATTTTTAGCACACCGGGTGCTGGGTAGTGACAGAAGCAGCTTTGCAGCTCGGGGTCCGTTGTGTTCCTGCTGCAGACAGACGTGGCCATCGCCTCGTGTCCCTCCCAGCCCTTGGGAGTGTTGAACGTATCTGCTCCTGGGGATCAGGAAACCTGCCTGGCTGCTCGGTCACCTTTGGTATGGCCACAGGTTTGAGGCTGGAACAAGTGTCATCAAGTGCCATTCCTGAGACAGGAGCCTCTTGGCTGACCTGGAGCTTCACCCGTTCGGGCTCCATCTTCCGGAGGACACTGTTGAAGGCTGATCTGTGTCAGGAGAGGCGTGCAGGGCATCCCGGCCTGCTTGGTCCTTGGCTGCCTTTGTCCTCCCACCTCTGTCCCTCTCCACTTGCCTCTGAATCCCCTGCACCGGAGCTGATCTTGGCTGGTCTCAGCCTGCATTTATGGTATTGATTTATAGAGCGTCTGTTGGCACAACAGGTAGGTGTGTGTTTCCAAAGTTTAGAGGCCGTTGTGCAGTTTTTTCCAACAGGAACCACTCCAGTTCAGTTGCTGACTGCACGTGCTTGAGTGAGCAGTGTCTTTTGTGGGGTCACAGCAGAGCTCTCGGAGCCAGAGCTGCCACTGGCCAGGGCGCTGTGCCGGGAGCGGAGCCGCTCGGTGCTGTGCCGGGAGCGGAGCCGCTCGGTGCTGTGCCGGGAGCGGAGCCGCTCGGTGCTGTGCCGGGAGCTGCTCTCTGCCGTCTGCTGCAGGAGCAGCTGGGGTTTGCCTGGCGGGGGCTGCCAGGGGAATGGCTGTGGGTGTCATGCGTCTGCTTGGATCTTCTCCCTGTCCTCAGTGCCCTTTTTTCATGGTGCCATGTGGGTCATTAGCTGAGGGAACAGTTTCTCACTGTCTCTTTCTCCTTTTGTTTTCCTCCTTCCTCATTGCTTCCAGTCTTGGTTTACTGCCAAACAGCCTCTTGTGAAAGGGCTGCCTAATTAACCCTGTGCTAATTAACAATTTAAAATTACACAGCACGGCTGTTCATATTTAATTCTCGGGAAGCCTGGGCAACAGCAGGGACCCCTCCTCCCTCGCTCCTGCCGCCCGCGCTGCTGCACCTCCCGCACCTCCCAGGGGAGGCAGCAGCCCGGGGCCGGGCTGCCCTGAGCCCCCAGCACCGGGTGCGGGGCTGTGGGAGCACCGGCTGCCGTGGCCCTGCAAGCGTGGCTGGAGGTGGCACTTCTGTCCCTGTGAGGACGGGGCCAGCAGCTGGAAGGAGGTGATGGGAGGAGATGTGGGGTTTGACTCCACTCACGTTGAGAGCAGAGTGTGGCTGCAGAGCACCAACCATGGTTAGGAGCTCTGGATGAAAGGACAGGGCACGCAGAGCAGTGCTTTCCTCTGCCCTGGGCCGCCCAGCCGTGGCTCAGCTCTGGGCGCTCGGCTGCTGCTCCTGCCCTGGCCGAGCGCTCGTGCCCCGCAGCGCTGCCCCCGCGGCTCCCAGACCTGCTCCGAGGGGCTGCGAGATGCAGCCAGGGAGCGGGGGCTCCGGACGGTGGTGAAACAGCGGTGGAGCAGCGGTGGGGTGCGAGGCCACAGGAGGGACTGGGAGAGCCCTTCCCTGTCGCTGGGAGCCTGAGGAGTTCCCAGCGCTCAGGCTGTTCTCTCTGTAGCTGGAGTTCATTGATTTTACGGGAAACCATGTTTACAGACAGAGTGCTGATCGACCTGACGAGTTGACTTCTGCCTCCTTAAGTAAGAACTACCTTTTGGTATTGACTGGCTGATAAACAGAGTGGCGAGGGCGGGGGAGGGAGGGGACGGAGGTGTGGATGCACAGCGGTCCGTCAGTCCTCGCATGAGCTCCTTGTCCCACGCGTGTCACTTGGGGATGGTCTGGGATGGAGGAAGGCGCGAGGCCTGTATTAGCAAACTAATAACTATAATACTAATAACCACATCATACTCCTGCGTAGAGTCTGGTTTGTTTTATTGCGGAGATTGCTCTTTTCATTGTAAAGAGATGATATCTGCAGTTCATATGTGAATAGAAACAAATATTTCTGTGCCTCTTCCTCCCTCAGTGTTGTTCTTCAGGAACAGCTCTGGTGATGGCCTGGCCAGGGTTTTGCGGGGCCCTGGTTGTGCCCGGGGCCTCGGGCAGGTCAGGTTTGGGCTCTGGGTTTTCCCACCTGCCCTGAAGCGGCTGCTCCATGTCGAGGAAAGGGAGAGAAGATTCCTGTGGGTAGCACCTCCTGAGCTGGTTAACTCAGAGTGAGTGGGGGGAGAGATGTTAAAGCAACCCAAGGCAGAAAAGCCCGCCAATTAATTGGTAAGCGCTTGCAGGTTTGCCTTGCCAGGCCAAGAGAAGAGATTGGCTTTCTTGTCAATAAACAAGTCCCCAGTGCAGCATCAAAGCCGCAGTCCTTTATCAATCGCGGCCTCCTCTTCCCGCATGTTCCTGTAACTTACCAAGCATTTATTACATTGATTTTACAATCAGGCTATTAACCCTCCCGCCCCATCAGCCCTGCTAACCCTTTTGGCCCAACTGTCAGTCAGGCATCTTCCTGCCAATCAGGAGTTCTTGATAACGGGGCTGCTCAGCCCCGCGTTGTCACATCCAGGCGTGTTTCCTGGAGAGCTGTGCTGGCAAACTGAACGCTTCTGTCTGGAGGCATTTGTGGGGTGGTGGTGTTCCACATCACGTTCTGAAGCCTGCACAGATACTCCCAAAACTTTTATTGGCAGAAGTATGAGACTTATGGAGTTCCTTATTTTACTCATTTTTTTTTACCCAATATGAATCAGTTTTTGGATTGGAGTTGTCAATGCAAAAGGTAGCAGTGAGAGGGAGGGAGCATGTCATGTTGTGGGAAGGTGAAAATGCAGCCTCAACACAGAAGGATCTGGGATCAATTTAAAGAAAACACACAGCTGAGGAGAAATGCTCAGCGGTGAGAGCTGGTGCGACTAAGAGCTGCTACGGTGCAGTGTCCAAGTGTTGTTTCAGCCAAGGTAAGCAGAACGGGCTGATTAAGAAGACTGAGCCTTTTGGCAACAGGATTACGGTACTCTTCCTTCTTATTCCGCTCAGTGCACCAGGTTATTTTTATTGCTGATCAAGTCCCTGTTCATTCCCAGTGTACCCACAGCAGCCGTGTATGGCTCAGGGTCCCAGGAAGGTGAGGACTGCAGGCGCTGTAAGGTTACGTTATGTGTGAACGCTTTGGATTATTGACCATTGCGCCTCCATGTCCTCCCCTCACCACGCTTGCTTTGAGAATTGTTACTTTCTACCTTCACAGGTCATTGCAAATACTTTTTATCCAGCTTCACCAGAAGTAAAATAGGACTCAAACCTGCCCAGGTGCCTTCAAACAGGTGTGGCCAGGATAGCAGTCTGGGGGTGGCACTGTGAGGTTGGACTTGTTCTCATCCTGCTCCACCTCTGCTTCCCAGGCCCAGGGTGGTGTTGGGGTGCTGGGGTGTTGCTGCTGTTGCAGGGGCAGGGATAGACAGAAGACACGTCCCCCTGGCTGCCTGAGTGCTTTCTGGTGCTACCGGGGAACTTTTTCTGTCCTTTGCAGCAGGAGGCTCGCCAGGGCAGGGGAAAGGGCACCAGAAGCCGGGAAATAACTACAAGGCAAAAGCACATAGGGATTGTCTTCCCAAAGAGTGTGCAGGAGGAACCCCCAAAAGGAACTGCGGTATTTGGGGGATAGGGCAGAGAGATCAGTTCCTCATCTAGGTGGGTCATATACATTCTTAACACACTGTTATTAATGTTAATCTGTAATATCACAGAAGTTTTACATTTCCATTGTAGTGAATGAGGAGGAGCTTGGAAAAAACAAAGGTGTATAAATGTACATGCATCTGACATGCATTTAAGTACATGCATCTGTCATTGCATGTACTCACCAGAGCTCCAGCACTGCACTGCTTGGAGTATCTCGTGACCTGAAACAGTAACTACTCGGAGGATACTCAGGTAAAAGCATCTTTAAGAAAGCTGTGGTAGATGAGAGCAGTTTAAAGGAAGACTTAAAATAATTTGGATAATTTAAAATCTATTATTTAGAATAAATCCCACTGAGTCAGTTTAAGAGTAACATCATATTGTTAAATCAAAACCTGCCCTGCTCCTCAGAGCTTTATACTGAGTATCAGCAAAATCTCTCCCCAAGCATGTACTCAGTTTTGGAATAGTCTGACAAGAAAAGTGGTGCTGCTGTTTAGTTGGTAGGAGATAAAATGCTGTGGAAAAATATCCTGTGTGCCATTGATGACAGTGGATCTAGAACATGGGTCTTTCATTGTAAAAACATGCAGAAGTTGGCCTCTGCTTGTGCAGTTTTTACTCAGCTGTTTTCTGTGGATGTTTTGTATCTGTATACCAAAGGAGATCTGTGGACCACAGGTTAAAAATGACTTTTACAGATGAGGGAATAGTGCTTTAATTTCTGCTGGTGTTTCCTCCCGTGTGGCTTGCGCAGGAGCTCTCTATCTGAAGCAGACTATAGAAATGCTTTTTCGCAGACAGGATGGTTGGTGGATTTGCAGCTGATCTGGCAATCTCCTGCTGATTGTGGTCTGCATTACAATGGTGCAGCTCCTCAGGCAGAACCACCTAATCCTGTGGGTCTGTAACCTCCCGAAGGCCACAGGGCCCTGCAGGAGTGGCAGCTGGAGGGTGCTGGGGCGGTGGGAGCTCGGTGTGCCGAGCTCAGTGTGCTGTGCTCACCTGCCTGGCACCCCGCGGGGGCTCCCGGCTCTGCCTGTGTTTGACAGAATGGAACTGCTGGGCAGGGTGTCCTTCCTTCTCTCGACCTGCACCGGCCCTTGGCCGGGGGTGTCAGGAATGTCAGCGCAGAGGCCGTGCCCCGCTGAGCGCTTCCCTGTCCCCAGGATGGACCCTTCTCACATCTGGAATTTCCTGTTTGGTTTCTCTCTGTTTAAACTCTGTCCAGAACACAGCAATTAAATCTCCTGTGCATACCAAACGCTCCGAAATCTCTGTGAGCTGCTCTGGGTCCCATGCTCTGCCATGGAGCTGCACACGTTTTAGCTCTGGTTCTGTGCTCCCTGAAGCACTAGCAGAAGGGGATCACCCAAAAATAACAGCATCTGGCTTAGGGAGTCACAGAGTACAATTTTCACCAAGTTCCAAAGCTGCAGCACTCTTCGTTCGTAGTGTCTTAACTCTGTTGCTGTCAAAAGCTTTTCTGTTAAATTTTTGTTTGTTTTCTGAAGATCTGAGTCTTTGGAGGGGCAATGCAGGTCCTATGATCTTCCTGCCCCCTTCAGGGAAGGTGGTGGGGGAGCTTTTCACCACCTTCCTGTTCCCTTTGATTTGCTTCTTGCATTCCTGCTTCCATTGCGTTTCCAGCACTTGTTTCCAGCACCGTGTTACCCAGGGCCAGGCTGCCCGTTCCTGGAACCCATCTTGGGGCTCCGGCTCTCACAGACGCCTGTTTGGTCCCGACGAGCGGGGTCAGCGGCCTTTGCAGTGGGGGTCTTCATGGGAGCTGTCTGTCCTCCCTGACTCACCTGCCTTTCTCCTTCTCTCCCTGCCTGCAGGTCCAAGCCGTACCGGGTGCGATGAGCGCTCCGTGCCGGCCCTGCCATGGAAGGCTGTGACTCGCCTGTCATCCCCGGGAAGGACAATGGGTGCGGCATCCCTCAGCACCAGCAATGGACTGATCTCAACAGCGCCCACCTCCCCGACACAGCCGGCAGCATGGAGCAGCCCGCGGCCGAGAGCCGCGGCCCCCTGGACAGCCTGAGGGTCCCTTTCCCCGAGCGCGTCCCTGAGAGCAGCGCCGCGGCCGGCCCCGGCGCCGAGCCCGCCGGCAAGGAGGTGAGCTGCGGCCAGTGCGCCGCCTCCTTCACCGGCCTGCAGAGCTACATGGAGCACCGCTGCGCCGGCGCCCGCCCGCCCCCGCCGCTCCGCGGGGAGAGCGGGAGCGAGAGCAGCGAGGACGGGGAGGAGGAGAGCGACGTGGAGAACCTGGCTGGTGAGATCGTCTACCAGCCGGATGGCTCGGCCTACATCGTGGAGAGCCTCAGCCAGCTGGCGCAGAGCGGGGCCGGCGGCGCGGCCCTCCCCGCGCTGCTCCCCAACTCTCTGCCCAAGCAGGGAGAGCCCTCCGCCACCGCTCCCGTCTACCCACAGATCATCAACACCTTCCACATAGCCTCATCCTTCGGGAAGTGGTTTGAGGGCTCAGACCAGGCCTTCCCGAATACCTCAGCCCTGGCGGGCATCAGCCCCGTCCTGCACAGCTTCCGCGTCTTTGATGTGCGACACAAAAGCAACAAGGATTACCTGAACAGCGACGGTTCTGCCAAAAGCTCCTGCGTATCCAAAGATGTTCCCAACAATGTGGACCTGTCCAAATTTGATGGCTTTGTGCTCTACGGGAAGAGGAAGCCCATCCTAATGTGTTTCTTGTGCAAGCTCTCCTTTGGGTATGTCCGCTCGTTCGTGACCCACGCGGTGCACGACCACCGAATGACTCTGAGTGAGGAGGAGCGGAAAATTCTTAGCAATAAGAACATCTCCGCTATCATCCAAGGGATAGGCAAAGACAAGGAACCCCTTGTCAGCTTTCTGGAACCAAAAAACAAAACCTTTCAGCACCCTCTCGTTTCCACAGCTAACCTCATAGGCCCTGGACACAGTTTTTATGGTAAATTCAGTGGCATTCGCATGGAAGGCGAGCAGGCCCTCCAGGCCGGGGCGGCCGGCGGAGCGGAGCCGCCGCCAGCGGGTGTCCTGGCCCCCGGCGCGCTCCTCAACCTGGGCGGGCTGACCAGCTCGGCTCTCAAGACTCCCATTACCTCAGTCCCCCTGGGCCCGCTGGCGTCCAGCCCCACCGCGTCTGCTGAGGGGAAGGACCCGGGGGCGGCGGAGGGGGAGAAGCAGGAGGGGGGCGATCAGGACAGCCTCTCGGAAAAGGCAGAGCCGGTTGAGGAGGTGGAGGAAGAGGAAGAGGAGGATGTGGAGGAGGAGGAGGAGGAGGAGGAAGAAGAGGAGGAAGAGGAAGAAGATGAGGATGATGAGGGTTGCAAAGGACTGTTTCCGAGCGAATTGGAGGATGAACTGGAGGACCGGCCCCAGGAGGACGCTGGGGCTGTGGCAGGTGGCGGCAGCAGCAAAAAGGACCTTGCTCTCTCAAACCAAAGCATTTCTAACTCTCCCTTAATGCCTAACGTGCTCCAGACCCTGTCACGGGGCACAGCTTCTACTAGTTCTAATTCTGCTTCTTCCTTTGTCTTTGATGGTGCAAACAGGAGGAATCACTTAAGCTTTAACAATGAGGGCGGTGGAGCCAGCGTAGCAGAGGGCAGCAGGAGGCTGGACTTTATAGATGAAAGTGCCAATAAAGACAATGCCACAGCACCAGAACCAAATGAGAGCGCGGAGGGCGAGGACGGGAGCTACATCTCCCATCACCAGCATGCTGGCCCCCTCTGTGAACTTGGGGGTGGGGAGTGCCCCTCGGGGAGCGGTGTGGAGTGCCCAAAGTGCGACACGGTCCTGGGCTCCTCGCGGTCGCTGGGTGGCCACATGACTATGATGCATTCTCGCAACTCGTGTAAGACACTCAAGTGTCCCAAGTGCAATTGGCACTACAAGTACCAGCAGACGCTTGAGGCGCACATGAAGGAGAAACATCCTGAGCCGGGTGGCTCCTGCGTCTACTGCAAAAGCGGACAGCCGCACCCGCGGCTGGCGCGGGGCGAGAGCTACACCTGTGGTTACAAGCCCTTCCGCTGCGAGGTCTGTAACTACTCCACTACTACCAAAGGCAACCTCAGTATTCATATGCAGTCTGACAAGCATCTCAACAACATGCAAAACCTGCAGAACGGAGGGGGAGAGCAAGTCTTCAGCCACACCGCTGGGGCGGCAGCGGCTGCAGCAGCTGCGGCGGCCGCGGCCGCCAACATTGGTAGCACCTGTGGGGCCCCCTCCCCCACCAAACCAAAAACCAAACCTACATGGCGGTGCGAGGTGTGCGACTATGAGACCAACGTAGCTAGAAACCTTCGTATTCACATGACCAGTGAGAAGCACATGCACAACATGATGCTGCTTCAGCAGAACATGTCCCAAATCCAACACAACCGGCACCTGGGCCTCGGCAGCCTGCCGTCCCCCGCCGAGGCCGAGCTCTACCAGTACTACCTGGCGCAGAACATGAACCTTCCAAACCTGAAGATGGACAGCACTTCCTCAGATGCACAGTTCATGATGGGTGGATTCCAGCTCGATCCCACCAATCCCATGGCAACGATGGCTCCATCTCTAGGTGAGGCTGAAGGGTTTTCCACCATGTCCATGTGTCAGGGAGGGATTGTGTTTGCGTTACCTCAAAACTCGTGTGTGGACAGGGCGCTGCGTGCCAGATCCTTCCATCTCTGCGGCTCCTGGTGTAGCACAGCCCCGGTGCGGTGAGTTACCTTTGGGTGGTGGTCGAGGATGGAGACGTCTCTTCTGCACTTCCCAGACCGGTTTGTCTCATTCTGGGAAAATACGTTACTTTTCTGGTACGTTTTGTAAGAGTTTTGGTAGGGAGCTAATAAACAGTAGATACTGACAGTTGCTGACATGCATTAAACATTCCTCCTCGTGGAAAGCATCTTTCCTGCAGCGTTCCCTAATGATTCTGCCTTGGTTTGGTAAAAGTGTGGGAGGCTTGGCAGGTGCCTTTGTGAGAGGGTCTGGTTGGCTGCTGGTGCTCTCAAAGGCAGATGCTGAGTTGGTTTGTTGCCCTGGGAAGAAAAGGTAAGCAAGTTTTAAGAGGCGTGATGTATTTGGTGCAAGGAGTGGTGTTCCTCTGCTGAAAAGACTGAGCTGAAACTGTTCTTCTGGTGCCAGCATGAGATGGAAAATTTGAGGCTTGACCAGATTGGGATTATTAAACTGAAGGGAAAGGGCTAGAGAGAGAGGAGATTATTTCCCTCTTCAGATGACAAAAGCACTTAAAAATGAACTGCTAAATGCATTTTTCCTGGCAATGAGCATTCATCATGTGCTGAAGTGGCGGTGCACTGGGTGGGAGCTGCCGTGGAGCAGAGCAGAGCACCCACCACGCTTCAGACACAGACACCCACTGAAATTACTGCTGTCTTTATGTTGGTTTGCTGCTGCTGAGAACTTTTCACAGTGCCTGGAGAAGGTATGTGAGATTTGCCACTTTACCTGCTTTGCTCTGCCCTGATTTCTGGGTGCAGCGCTCTGCTCTCCCCGGCCTGGTCCAGCCACCAGCACCGTTGTTACTGCTGTGCTCCGTTACTGGTTCGTTGAGCTCATGCGTGTTCTCCTTTCCTTCAGCTATTCATAGTACAGTTTATTATTAGTCCAGAAGGACATGAAAGTCACATGAGAGAATAACAACATAAGGTACTAAAAAAAGGAAAAAGAAAATGGAGGAACTCAAGTGACTATAAATTAATTATCTTTTTTTTTTTTCCTGTGGTTTCCCAGCTTGCATCCTTGGGAGGTCAAGGACAGGATCTTTTTAAGTGTATTTTCAATAGCTCCACGTTGCCGACAGATGTAATAGACAGTCATTTGTAATACAGCTTGTAATGTGTGAAGTTGCGGTGCTGTCTGTGGGTTCTGGAGCTCTCGGCCCCTCCTTCCCGAGGAGCAACGCGGCTGGTGTGGGAGAACCTGGGGCTGTTTGAGGTGGAGCCTCCCGAAGGGCACGACGAGGGGTTGTGGTTGTGCACTGCGTGGCTGTGGATCTCCAGCTGAGGATCACGGGGCGAGTTCTTCCCATGTCCATAAGCACTTGACATGAGCTCAGCTCGTTAGGCTCATGTACACACACTATGAACTTTGATAGAAGTGAAACAGATTTTTCCCGTTTTTACACTTCAGTCCAAAACTGTATTTGAGTAGAATATTAATAATTTGGAAGAGTCTGCTTAGGGGTTTTTACTGCATTATGTGTTCAGGAGAGACTGATTTAAAGAGAGGATTTGGGAGTATAATCTAAAAGGGATGCCTAGAGAAATCGCTGTGATTAGGAGATACGGACCATAGAAGGCAAGTGGTAGAATATTTAGTGAGCAAGTATGCAAGAGGAGCTGGACGGAGAGGATAATTCTGCCGTGGCAGGTAGGAATAGAGTAGGTGATGAAAAAGTTGTTTGCCTGCTCTGATGGAACGATGGGTTCCTGGCAGTACACGCAGGGGGCGTTTCCCATCCTGGTCTTTGTGTGAGCACCAGATCTGCTTTGTGGAAATGAGGTGCTGTTTCTTTAACAAGCTCAGTATTCAGGTTGTTTTTCAAGCTGCAGTTCATCCTGCTTTGGACTGTGATGAACATAGTGGTCTTGCATTTCTGCAGGAAAGACAGTAGCACATACCTGGCCCAGAGCTGTGGTCTGCACCAGCTCTGGTTATGTGTTTTTGGAAAGGTCAGCGTGGTTCTGCCTGAACTTTGTGTGCCTTGAAACATAGGAAACTAAAAGTTAAGGAAATAAAACCTCTTTTTGATTGACCGAGTAACTGTTGACCTGAAGGTTCCTTTAATAAGATTGCTGAGCTATGACGTAAGATCAAGGTAAAGTACCAAAAAGCTGTAGGAGGAGCTTAAATGTCTTAAAAATGGAAAAGGAGAGCAAGGTGGAGCAAAGGTCCTAAGGGGAGGCTGAAGGTTGGTCTCTGTGCTTGGGCATAAAAAGTTAATGTTAGAAAAAGAAAGTCTCTCTTGTCCGCACCTCCAAAGTGCTCTGATGTAAATAAGAGCTTGCTGCATCATTTACTGTGAGTGAAGAGCTTTGGCTTTGAAGAGTAGATCCGACACCTGAAGACAGTGAGTGTCCTGCCGGCTTTCCTTGACACGCTCTTGCGCTCTCATCATTAATAGTGGTTGCCTTTTCCTTGCGCACACAAAGCGTCTGTCAACGCTGCTTTTAGAAGACTGCCCACCACTTTGCACCCTTGGACAAGAGATGAGATTCAGTCGTGCTGGGGCGGTGCTTTTCAGATGGTGCTTTGCCGCATTCTGCTGCCTGGTTCCGAGGGCAGCGGGTGACCTCGCAGTCATGCTGCCATCGCTGGGACTTGCCATTTCTGACCTTTGTTGGATTTAGCAGGTACTGTGCCCAGGTACTGCATGAGGTAACATTTCTTGCTTCTCCAGGTAGGGAAATAAAAACAGGATAACATGTTACGCTGTTCTTGAAATGGCCATGGAGGCTTTCAGTGCAGCACTAAGGAATTTTGTCTTCTGAAACTTTGTACAAAGTATTTTTCCTGCCGCCTTTCATGGGTCTCTCAGAGGTGGGTTTCCAGGGCTGTCGTGGTCCTTTCCCAGCCCTGCGCACCGGCTGCGGTTGCTTTTGTTTGCCAGACGCGGTGCTGGTCGGCAGTGCAGAGGAGCAGGCGAGTGGACGGCTGCGCTTGGCTTTCGCTGTGCACTTGGTGGGTGCAAGAGTTGCACTGAGCACAGCATATGTTCTGCTCTGTGTTTCTCTTCTGTGAGTAAAAAATTCAGCTTTTCTGACCTCTTTCTCCCCTTTTTCCTTTATGCAGTGGGTGGAGAGATCCCCCTGGACATGCGGTTAGGTGGTGGACAGCTGGTGTCTGAGGAGCTCATGAACTTGGGTGAGAGTTTCACGCAAACAAACGACCCATCGCTGAAGCTCTTCCAGTGTGCTGTGTGCAACAAGTTCACGACAGACAATTTGGACATGCTGGGCCTCCACATGAACGTGGAGCGAAGCCTCCCTGAAGACGAGTGGAAGGCGGTGATGGGGGACTCGTACCAGTGCAAGCTGTGCCGCTACAACACGCAGCTCAAGGCGAACTTCCAGCTCCACTGTAAGACGGACAAGCATGTGCAGAAATACCAGCTGGTAGCACATATCAAGGAGGGTGGCAAGGCCAACGAGTGGAGGCTGAAGTGCGTGGCCATTGGGAATCCAGTACATCTGAAATGCAACGCGTGTGACTACTACACCAACAGTCTAGAGAAGCTGCGTCTTCACACGGTGAACTCGAGGCACGAGGCCAGCCTGAAGCTCTATAAGGTAAGGGTTGGCTTTTCTTCATCTTCCTTCATTGCCCAAGTGCTGGAACAAAGGAAAATCTGTTTGAACTGCAGTGGATTGTGATCCTTTGGAGAAGAGCTGCTCAGCTCTCCAGCAGGACCCAGTCTTGCCTGGCAGTGCAGCTCCTCAGCCTGCGTTTTGGGAGCAACCGTGGCTGTTAGAGCCTTGGGCCAACGGGTGTTCATGTCAAGGTGCTTCAGTGGGGGCTTGGGTGTCCTGTAGCACTGCATATACATGGTACTTCCGCACAAAATTTCAACAGTCGCTGCTGAAAACGTTGTGCAAGGTGGTATTTGCCACGCTTTTGTTGTCTCTTTTCTGTAAGGCGGTTTGTTAACCCGGACGGGATTCTTCACGAGCACTCAAAGGTTTGTGCTGTTGTCAGAAGCACGTCCGTCCTGGCGTGGAAGGGGACGGAGGCAGAGGCAGCTGCTGCGCTGCTCTGGTGCTCTGTGCCCCACGGTGCCGCGTCTGTAAGGAAAGTGTTGCTGGAGGCTGGAGAATGGAGAAGGCTGAAGGAGGAGCCCGTGTGTGTATGTACTTGACTGTGCATATGGACACACTGTATCTGGAGGTGTTTTGGGTTTTTGTCCACCGCAGTATTTGCACTGTGACTGCCATCTTGTTTCCTTTAATCTTTTTTTTTAATTATTTTTCCCCCTCATTTTGTGTCTTTTGATGATCTTGATAACCATCTTCTCTTTCCTCACTTCTTTTTCTCGTTCGCAACCCCCTCCCCTCGCTGGCCTGAGCCCTGTGGGCTGTAACCCAAGAGGAGCTCCGGATACAGTAAATAGTCCTTTCACTCGTGCAGCAGAATTGCTCCAGACGTTTCTATTGATTTTCACTGGACTTAAAGCTTCACCTTTTTCTCTAATCATCCCATAATGGCTTTAGTATGAACAATCAGGTACGAATTGCCATAAATCTAAGCAGCAGCATACCTTCCTTTGACATGTGCTATCCCACTCATTGTCTTCTCATTTCTCTCTGGGTTTTTTTATATTCTTTCTGTCCTCATCCTTTTCTTCCTGCTTTCCCTGAAACATGGTGATATTTTTTTTAATATAAGTTTACATACACACAGGCTGTATTTTGTGCTTAATTATTTATTTGAATATTTTTCTTTGTGTAATGTGACTTTAAAACATGACATTGAACTGTACAGTAGCCCATCCACATCACAGTGCAGACACACTAGATTGCAAAACTCCTGGATTTTTCCCTAGGAGTGAGCAGTTCCAGCAAATTCAGAGAGGAGAGGGACAACGGCAGCGTCATAGGAGGTTTGCCTTGAACTGTGGTTGTTGGACCCGCCTGCAGTTGATGGGAGCTGCCCAGAGGAGGAACATGGATCTGCTGAACTTGCTGCTGAGGCCAAGGCTGCTGAGCCCGTTGCTCTTGCCGTGGTCAGCTGGGATCCAGCCTAATGCAGCACAGTCTGGCTCTAAAAATGGTCAGGTCTACACATGAGCCTCTGCTCTCAGATGTGCAGGAGACCTGAGAGAGTAAAATCAACTGGAAACTGAGGGCAGGAGAGTCCCAGGGAGACTTTAAAAAGCCAGCTGGGAAACTGAATCTCCTCTCCCTGTGGAATTCAGTTTGGGGCAGGAAAGAGTTGTCTGAGAGCTCTATTATGTGTTTTAACACATAATATTGTTCTCTTAAATAGATATTGCAAAGGTTTAAAAAATCTTTATCTAGATCCTTTATCTGCAGTGGTTTCTACTGGGAAAGAAGCAATCAGCACTGGAATTCTCTCCTCTGAGGGAAAACGGGGCGGGGGGAAGTGAAAAACCCTCCACCAGAGTCAGGCTGGGAACAGCTGCAGGTGCTTGTAGTGAAGGTTCCTGAAATGCTTCTTCAGACAGGCCAAGAGGACTGGTCGGTTTTCGGGTTCATCAGGGGCCAGACAGCCCTGCGTCGCTTCTGAGGAGAAAGCAGTGAGAAACCAGATGGAGAGCAACACACCTCAGAGTCGTGCAGTCTGTGGTGTGGTCCATATATTAGCTTTCTTGTGTGCCTGTTTAAAGTCTGTAGCAGGGGACAGCGGATAGCTGGATCGGTGTAGCGGGAACTGGTGTTGGGCTCACGGACAGCCCGTCGGTGGATGGAGCGGCCCCGGTGCGGCTCCTCGGCGCTGAGCGGCCCTGTCTGTGCTCCGGAGATGTGGGGGAGTTCACAGAACGGCTGCTCTTCTCTCAGGCCTTGGTGTGGTCTGCAGTAAATTGAGATTGATTGGATGTTATTTTTCCTCTTGCTAATGTAATCCATTAGCCTGGCACATGCATAATCAGTTTAGAGCACAGTTAACTGGATGTAATCGAGTTCTTCCCTGCCTGCTGGAGAAAATCCTCTCCAGATGCTGCTGGGTGAGAGCGCGCACTAGGCTTATCACACACAATCCTCCTTTTTCTGCTTTCTGCCGTTTTCCTTTTAAATCACATGTTGTTGGCTGCTTGCGTTGCCCAAGAGCCACTTCTGTTAGTGCTACTTGCTGCCAAAAAGTGTGATCTGGAGGCACTGTTAGCCTGCAGCGGGTGAACCTTTTAGTCTCCTCCTGTAATGCTTCCAGAGCCCGAGGAGAAGGTCTGGGCTGCTGCTGCCATCTTCGTCCTGCCATTGCAATAGCTGGTGTCAGGCCTCTTCCCGGGGCAGGGTCCTTGCTTATGACAAGAAACTGGAAGATCTGATAATCTTTCCTCTATTCTTATCTTCTCCCTGAGTCCCTACTGTCCCCCTAAAATCCTGCGACTAAATTAGAAATCCTGTCATTTATCTTGCACTTGCCAGGGGAGCACGGTGCTCGTGCCTCTCACCATGACTGTGCATCCCCTGGGTGCAGCTGGTGGGTTCTGTGTTCTGAGAAATGACCCGGAAAGCAAAAGAACCATCGTAAAGGTGTGTGATTAAGTTTTTGAGGTAGATGTACTGGCTGGAGGTAGCTGCCAGGTTTGAAGAGCCTTCATCTCCTGGCTGGGACAGCCTGACGAATGTGGTGAGTCTGGTGGTTGGAAGCGGAGAGGCAGAGGCTGTACGAGCTCTTGACAAGTGCAGGCAGACGGCAACAGAAGCCAAGTCCTGTCTCCTCGTGACCGTGGAGGACTAGAGCAGACTCAAAGCAGAGCAGCGTTCCCCACATCTGGAAGAGGTCGGGCGTCTCTTGCACAGGTGGAATTTCCAGAAGGAATTAATCTGCTCAGGCAAGAGCCACGTTTGGACGTTTCCTACAACTTCCTGAAAATCCCCAGTTCAAAACCTGCAACTCAGAAGAAGTTTAAACAAAGAACTACTGAAGAAACACATTGCTGACCAGACTGCCAAATGAGTGCATTCAATGAGTTCATTCAGTGTCTTCCTTTTCAGTTTTTCCCAGTGCTGAGTTAACTTTTAGGGAATAGGGAGTCTGAAGGAGAGGGTTTGGGTTACTTGATGGCCTGCATAGAGGTTCTTTGTTAACTAGGAGATGCAGACTGCAGAAAAATGACCCCTCAATATCAGTACTGGAGATACTAGCAGTGATGAAACTCTGTGGCTCTCGGCTGACCTGGAAAGAAGTGAAGATGACCTGTGGGAAGGAAAACAGGAGGCGCAGCTGTAACCCAGCAGCCTGCGGCTTGTCCTGCTTCTTCACTGGCGCAGCAGGAGTTTGAGCGTCTCTTGAGTGGGAAGGCTGAGCTGGAGGGACTGCAGGGAGATGTGGAGCTATGCTGGGGTTTGGGAGCCAAGCTTTATGGTTCCAGTTAAGTACAAACACAAGACAGACCGAAACCAAAAGCACATGTTCTGTGCAGTGTTAATTGAAGAGCTGTGGTGGGGCTGTGCGTCTGAAATGAAAATACTGATCCAACAGGCAGTTGAGAAAACTGGTGGGAAGGAAGGAAACCCCAGGGATGCAGGTGGGCGAGTGACAGAGGAGCTGGGGTGACTGGGCATTAACTTGACTCCAGTAAAATACCATCGAATTCCCAGCAGTGATTTAGATCACTTGGTTAAGAAGACGGGACAAGGCTGGATCACCAGGTACCGGACCAGGATG
This sequence comes from Streptopelia decaocto, assembly GCF_964273445.1. NCBI lineage: Eukaryota > Metazoa > Chordata > Aves > Columbiformes > Columbidae > Streptopelia > Streptopelia decaocto. Next base: position 5,229,868 of record NC_138666.1, on the reverse strand, counting down.
GTGGCTGCGATGTCTTTGGCAGCTTGCAATGTAGAAAGTGCTGGAGGAGACTGTTCGGCTGGCGCTCTGCACGTGGGGTAAACGTAATGGCAGCGTGTGCCGCAGAGACCAGACCGCTGGAGACTCAAGTGTCAACTGGAGGAAACTTGTTGGAAAATCCAAAAAAAGTTTTAATTCCAGATGATGCATGGAATATTGTATGAGATGTAGCTACTGAATGATAATGATAATGCATTCAAATCCAATGTCCTTCCATAATATAATAGAAACAGGCAAAAAGAGCATTTACCATAATAGTATCTAGATTTGAAGTTAAAACTACATGAAAAGGGGTGAGCTACTGTTAGAGAAATTAAAAGGGTGTGATATGTGCAGGTCACGGAGGATTTACTTAAAACCACGTTAGGTGCTCGTATTAAATGTATACTACTCATGAGAAAAAGCTGAAAATGAGCGGGGGGATAGCCTGCCAAAGTCCACAGACAGTCCAACGTGATTAAATAGGAAAGTATTTCAAGGGAAGACAGAAAAAGGAAAAGGGAAGAAGGAGCACAGCATGGGGAGGGGAGGAGGAGTGAATTCTCGCCTGTGTTTCAGAGAACTGCAGGATAAACCACAGAGGCGTCTCAGGCGGAAGTGCTAGGGACAGAACCGGGACCGGAGGGTTCTGCAGGGACCTGTGCCTGCAGTGGGACAGTTGTGGCAGTGCTGTGTGCCGGAAACTGCAGAGCGTGAAGTCAGCAGATGGACAGAAGCAGTAGCAAGCAGAGTCTGAGCAGGCGTATGGGTGAGAAGGGCGCCCGTCCCTTCGGAGCGGGGCAGCCTGGGCAGGGCTGGCTCGGCGCTTCCTAGAGGTCGGTTGGTCGGTCTGTCTGTCCTGTGTCACAAGACGTGACCGCAGTCCTTGCCGGTGAGCGGCGGTGGTGCCATCATCGTGGGACCAGCCCGGCCCGGCGAGTCACCGGCGTGATTCAGCTCTGAAATACCCAAATGACTTAACGTAGGTGAAAGGAAATGCGGTTGGGTTTTGATTTTTGTCAAAAACTTCTTTCGCTCTCTGCCTTTTAAGGTTCTTAGGGTAAAGTTGCCCACAAAGAGTCTGTTGTGCTTGTTACAGAGGATTTAGAGCTGTATTAACCTTTGATTTACTCAGTCTCTGCCTTCTGTGTGTTTTGGGTTTATTTTTGCAAGCTTATCTTTTGAACTACAGATGCAGTGTCAGAGCTCTGACTTACACTCATGAGTAACACAAATTGTGCCAGAATCCTGTTTAAATTATAGAGCATAAGGGAATTTTAGCTGATTTCCTACAATGTCTTAAGTTAAAATTCCAACAGCAGCTTCACAAGTGAAATACCCATTTAAGTCTCCCCGCAAAGTCATTTTTAAAGCTGGTCTCCAAAACCTTTAATTCAAATCTGCCATCCTCTAGTCTTGGATAAACTCATAATGAAAGATAAGCTTAGGAAGTGAAGCGTGCTTAAATCTGGAATGAACTTTGAGCCCTGCTGAACTCCCAGCTGGAGCAGCTGTGTGAGCTCCAGCCTGGGCCGGACTGAGCCCGTGTGCGTTGGGCTGAGCTCAGCCCAGCCCTGGGACGGGGTTGCTCGCCCAGACCCTCCACACCCCCGAGCTCTGTTCTGCCTCCTCTCGCCTTCCAGAAATTCAAGCAGCACTTTGCTTCTACACAAAACTGCTTTTCACAGTACAGTCAATTAAAGGAGGAATGAACCCTCATGATCTGGTTCTACTTTTGCATCCTGTTGGGTTTGCCAAGTATTTTAATACAAAAACCACTCACTATCCGTTTAACCCTTTCAGAAACCTCCCTCTTGGGACTGCGCCTTTCTCTGAGTGACAGATTGCTCCAGCACATCACCCTGGCATAGAAGTAGGTTTTTACCTTCCTTTAGGTATAATATGTGATGATAAAGTATGTTAGAATAGGATCAAAAACCACTTTGTCTGTACTGCTTTTTTAAAGGGTTGAAATCAAAACTATTGAGAATACACAGCACTGCTTGCTATATGTTTTATTTATGGTCTTCAGTCACTTAGATTTTTCTTTCAATGGTTTTCCCCCAAGTACTGAGCCATGTGCAACCAACAGCCTGGTGAAGAAGCTGCCCTGTGAAAGCAACTTGAATAACAATTGAGGGAGACAGCAGCTGGAAGGGGAGCGAGTGATCTCGGCTGCAGGAGCCAGGAGTTGGCCAAAGCATCTCACCAAAGCCTTCTGTCAAACAGGACTTCAAGTTCAAAATATTTGTGAGAATTGGTTAAAAACAAACAAACAAAACCCAAACGAGGGAAGGACACCTTGCCAGGCTTTATCCTCGTGTGCCGAAAGGGGCAGTTTGTCCCAGCTCTGCCGCGGTCCCGGGCTGGGGGCTGGCAGGGCTGACGCTGGAGCGAGGGGTGTCTTGAGCTGTCCTGGACCTCAACTCTTCTCTCGTAAAGTGTCACTATTTTAACGAGGTGGCAGCAGTGGGAATGTTGTGCGACATTTTCCCATGTATGATGCCAGTTTTGTCTGTTTACGGTTCATTTTTTTATGTCAGTATTTCTGGAACATGTGATACATATTTAAATTTCAAAGCAGGAATTTCTGCCATTTCAGATGATGCTTGTACAAACTGTCAGGGTGAGCACAGGCGATTATGGTCCTTGCCCCAATGTTGAGCCGTTATAGCAGGTCGTGCTGTGGTGGTGTAAGCTCAGGGACCTGCTGTCCCTCCTGTCCCGGTGTGCCAGGTTGCTGCTCTGCAGGGGAGCTGGAGGGTGAGAGTGTGGTGGAGATGCAAAAGACCTGCATTTGTTCTCCAGGTGATGGGCCGGTGTGAGCGCAGGCTGGTGCAGAGCTGTGTGTCCACCTGCTCTCTGCCAGCAGACCTGGCGCTGCGGCGGGAGATCCCGTCAGGAGAGCTGGCCTGAGATTTGTTCTGACAGGTAACAGGCCCATTTGTCAAGGGCCTTATCCCGGTGCGTTTGTCAGGGCTCTTGTCCTGATGCTTTTGCAGCCACCTGATGTGTGTAGTTGGAGACAAGCAGTGGGACTGAGCTGGCCCGGGTGGAGCAGCGGCCGAGCTTTGGGGACAGTTCTGCAGGGCGGGGTTGCAGTGCGGGGCTTGTAAGTCCTGCTGGAGCCTGTGCCTGAGCGGGTCCCCTGCCTGATGACCCTCTGCTCCCATCTGGGTGCCCGTGTTCCTCCTCGCGTGCCTGCAAGTCCTGGGAGATGCTCTTAGTTCCTTTGCATGGCTGGGGCGGGTCAGCCTTTCAGCGCCGCGGGATCGGTCCTGGCCAGGTGACGGCAGCGTAGCTGCCTGCTCTTTGAAGATGAGCTTATTAAATAATGGATGGCTGTTCATTACTATCCATCTCTGACAGTGGGTTGATTTGCAAGCTGGGAAGGAGGCCATAAGGTGCTTTCCCCACCCTGTTCTGTGTGATATGTTGGGCTCTGTTAATGCAGCCAGGTTACAAGGCGCGTTGTCATCTTCCCTCCTGAGATAACTGAGCTGTTCCTGAATAAATTTTGTAACAGTTAAACTCCCAAAATAATTGTACTGTGGAAGTGGCATAGGAGGTTCTATGTTTGGTATCTCTTAGGGAATTCATTAAATTACAATAAATAATGTATGCACAATACATAACTTATTACCATAATGTTCTTTTGGTCCTACTTGCCAGTCCTAAAAATTCTGGCCTTGCACTGTAATGTGTGCAATCAAGTTCTGCAACTCAAATTAGGCAATAAGTCACACTTGTGCAACAGGTTCTTTGGAAGTTGTGCCTTTGGGTACAGTTGGACAAGCTCCGGTAAACCTCATTGCCGCTCTTTGAAGATCCTTGTCTCCGGGTTACGTTGTCTGTGTGCCAAGGCTGCTGCCCACGCCGCGGAGCCGCGGGCAGAGCGCCAGGGCGCCGAACCCAACCGCTGCCGGAGCACGGCCCTGGCCCCGAGCTGCACAGTCTTCAATGCCACCGCTGCCTGGGAGGTGAATATTTATGTAAAACCTGAGAGATGCCAGTTGTTCCCTGGCTGCAGACGCTGTGCTGGGGTGTGCACAAGGAGCAGATCCCAGCTCCTCGTGGCTCTGGCAGGGGCTCGGCGTGTCTGTGCAGAGCAAAGATGATGAGCTCTGGTGTCAGTTGACTTTTGGTAGTGCTGTGTCATCGTTCTCTAAAACTGCCTTCCTGCTACCATATTTTGAACCTTCCCATGAGCTGTGAGGAATTGAATCTGGCTGTTGTGGCACAACAGGGAAAAGCTGCTGGGATCAGCTTGCAGTACAAACACTTGCTTAGGCACCAGTTTGATTTATGTTGGAGCTGCCGTACAGCTCCTTTGTTAAACTACTTTTTTCCTGACACCAGAAATGAATGCCGTGATTACTTCCTTCCCTCTCTTGCTCTGCGTTTAAAGCAGGGTGGTCGTTTTCTAAGAAGGTACCTTTGTGTGGTTGTTGAATCATCAGTGCAGTCAGTTAATCCCAGGATCCTGGTTTCCTCGTTGTCCCAAGCATCAGTCGGGGTTCTGGTGCCCAGCAGAGCCGCTGTGGTGATGCAGGTCCCAGTGCAGCTGCTGCTGCGCCATGTGGCTACTGGAGCCTCCTCGGCTCCCCCGCCAGCTCAGGCGCACTGGGGAGGTGGTGCGGGAGGCAGGGGCCAGGATTCTCTGATCTAATTGGACAGAATGTAAAAATTTTGATTTTTACCCCTTCCTCTCGTCCCACGCTTGCAGGTACAGAATTTGCAGGGTTGATGCCTGTGACCTGTGTGGGTTTCACCACGTTCATGTGGCTGTTCAGGTCCTCTGACTTGCTGCTGTTTAATGCCCTCCAGCTGCCTGGTGGCCTTGGGACTGTTCTGCCTCTCTCGGAACAGGCATCACAGTCCTGTCCCACCCACTCCTGGTTCTCAGGCTTGCAGAGGGATGGTTACAAAGAAAATCACCTGGGGAAGTTTCAGGCAGCAGTAACAAAGCCTATCTCCACAGAGGGGAGGCTAATTACACAGCTAATTAATCCAACAGATGTCACTTTAAATGCCTGTTTCTTTGTGATTCTGTTGCACACGTCATGCTGGTTAAACAGACTTCATGGACCCCGTTCAGAATGCCAGCACGGGCTGCAGGAGCTGCAGGTTGGACCTGGCATGTTCCCTTCGCTCCCTGGGGTTCCTGTGGGGGAACCGAGTCCTGCAGAGCCCAGCCTGGACTGTGCTGCAAACCGACGGCACTCGGAGACAAAAGCCCTTTAATAGTTACACATGGTTTAAAACCCCTGAAATAGCAGATGCGAGTGCCAAAGCGGTTGCTTACGTTCCTGCTGTACGTAGGGAGGCGAGGCAGAGACGTCGGGGAGCCGAGACCCTGTCCTGTTACCTGTGAGCGTGGCTGGGCCGAGGAGAAGGGAATTTGGAGAGCTGAGCCGTGGGGAGAGGCTGGCGGTTCCACCCAGGCTGCTGGGGGGCCCGAAGCTGCTGTCTGATGTGAAGTGCTCCATGCAGTTCCTGCAGCCAGCTCCTCCTGTGCTGCGGGGAGGGTTCCCCTGGGCTGGCTGCACTGAGAAAAATGAGCCTTTTTCCAACATCTCCAGCAAGTGTTTGCTCGTGAGGGCAGGGACGTGTCCTGCTTGTCCCCCAGGAGAAGGGAGCAGTTCCCTGTCCTTGTGCAGAGCTGGTCCCTTGCTGCAGGTCACTGTGTGACAGCTTTCGTCACCTCTGCTGAGACTGCCCTGTTTCTGGCTCGTGCTGCATGGGACTGCCAGCCTGGGGCCACCTGTAATGACACAGTGCTGGTGGCTTTGTTCCGAGGTGCTGCTGTATTTTCTGCCCTTTGTGCTGTTCTGTGGGCTGGTAACATTAAGGCAAGGTGTGAATACCACAGCAAGTGTCCATCACCCCAGGCACCCTGCCCTTGTGTGAACATCCAGGTTTGGGTTCCTTGTTTTTTGGGTGTGTGCTCTGCTGGCTGCTTGGCTTTTTATTCCACTTCCATAGTAGTGGAGTCAGAGGGCTCCAGGCTTCTTACTGGGCAGACGCCTCCTGTGGACAGGAGGCCTGGACAGTGCTGAGCGGAGCTGGACTGCAGCGCTGTGCCCAGTGGGGGTGCTGCGGTGGGGAACGTCACCCCAGAGCTCTGAATGTGACTCACAAGACAGTCCTGGGGATGGCAGGTTGAGCTGCCCCGTGTGACAGAGGCAGGAGAGACACAGGCAAGGGCGAAGAGCATCTTTCTTGGGGTCTTAACGTTATCGGTAAATCACAGTTGGCGCACTTGATTCAGCATAATGGATGTGCTCTCATTTCCCACAGCTGATGAGGATTATATCAGCTTGGTTTAACAGTCTCATTTTCTGCTCCCAATGCACACTTGTTTTAATGCGTTTCAGTTAATGAGGTAGAAGAGAGAATGAGGTGTTACTGTTTATGTACAGACAGCAAGTCTGTGCAGGGGACTCTGGAGTCCACGCAGTCCCTTCCCATTGCTCTCAAAGGGACAGCATTAGCTGGCATTTATAGAAAATTTATTGGCTGTGGTTTATCTAGGTAAAATTTTTCCCAGTGGTGCATAATTCTCTCTCATGCCTTCCTTATGCATTATTGCAGCTACAAGACATGTCGCCAGCAGCCTGTCTGTGGGCAGGGGACGTCAGCGAGCTGAGCTGGCCCAGATGTCATGTCTCACAGCACAGCACAATATACTTGATATGGGAAAAGCTGCTGTGATCTACCTGCGGTAAAAAGTTCATGTGTGCCCCAGAGTAATTTACGGCTGGGGCACTTGGTACCTTGGTTGTTTCTCTGCAGTGGTGTTTGCAGGCCCTGGGGGCTGGGGTGCGCGGGCAGGTTTGCCAGCCAGTGCCCGCAGAGCTGGCGGCTCGCGCCGTCTCCTCCCCAGAAGGTGTGCCGGGCCGGGCCTGGTGGGGTGTGGCAACGGACCTCCCGTGCCCCAACCAGAGGGACTCACCTTCCTGAAAAACAGGTTGTCCTGGTGCTGATGGCAAATATTTGCTGTGGGGTGTGCTGGAGCTGTGTTTCTCCCAGCAGCATCGCATCTCACTGCTGGTGGGAAGTGCCTATAAATAGTTAACACTGTTATCTAATTGCTGGCCGAGTGCCAGTTGCTGGCATCACTTGCCTGACAGCGCGCCTGGAAGGCCCTGCACATTGTACCACGTTTGAAGGTAAAGCTGCTGTTGGTTTAAGCGGGAATTAAACAATTACCACGTCTTAGTTCTCCCCACCTTCAGTGGATTGACTCTATAAATTGTCAGCCTGTTGACATTTTAATGTGAATTATGTCATATGGTATCCCCTTTGATTTCAACATGCCTCAGTTTGTAAATACATGAGCCTCTCAAAGGGCTGTGGTTAGCACACACGCGGGAGGCCTCGGGGTTTTTGGTGGGGAAGGAGCAGAGCGCTCGCCTCTCGGCAGCAGCGTGCCTGGCACGGTGTCCCGGCTGCGCCGCTGGAGCTCCAGCACCCGCGGCGGCGGCCACGTCGGGGGCTCCTGGTGCCTGCAGGGCTGGCAGAGCCCCTACCCGGGCACTCGCCGGGGGTCCTGGGGCGTCCCCAGCCTCCTGGGTCTGGGGTCCCTGTGCCCGTGGCGAGAGCTGCCGCCTCTGCGCGGGCTGAGGGCTGGCTCCTCTCCCAGCGCTGGTGTCCCTGTGCCAGCCGCAGAGACCAGGGCAGCACTGGTGCCCGGTGAAGACTCCGCGCTCACCTGCGCTCCCGCTGGCGGCTGCTGCCGGGGTGCAGATCGGCTCCTCGGTCAGGAGCAAACAGGAGGGTGCTGGTAGGGCAGGAGCTACACCATCACACCGAGACGTTTTGGGGCTGGATGTAGCTAGAACCAGAGAACAGTGAAGGGGTGGAAGGAAGGTCTTGTATGGGTGAGGGGGTTAAGACAGGATCACATCACATGCCCACGTGGTGCCTGGCTGTGGCAAAGCCTCTGGGTGCCAGCTGGGTCATGCCCCAGGCGGGGAGGTCCTGTCCCCTTGTCTGGGTTCCTGCTGGGTCCTTGCAGCCCTGTCCAAGTCCAGGTGTCCTCCTGTGCTACCGAGAAACTCCTAATTCAGCGCGTCTCGACTTCTTGGATCAGCCATTCTTTCTTTTTTGAAACTGGCTCAAAGAGGCATTGCAGTCTTCACGTGTGTGTCGGGGAAAGGAGGATCCTTAGGCAGGGTAAGCAGCGAGTGAGGAATAGCTGGGAGCGATCCTGGGATGGCTAATGCCTTCCTCCCTTCAGGTATGATTTGCATCCTCTTCAGCAAAAAGTGTGAGAGTGTCCCCATGTGAGAACTGCTGATGTAAATTGTGACACCTACAGTGTTTGTGGGGCTGTTTTGTAACTCCAGGAATGCTGGGTATGGGTGCATCACGTTAGGACCACGGTTCTACCCGTGTGGGTGGTGGCAGAGTGTCCCTGCTCGCGGTGTCTGCTGCTGAGCCTGGCCGATGGGTGCAGGGTGGCTCTGGAGTGGGCAGTTGTGCCTCCTGAGCACCAGCTGCCTCACTGGAAATGGAGCAGATGCTGGTGCATGTGCTCTGCTCCACATCCCTTGGAGAAGACCAGCTGTCCCAGAGCCAGTTCTTGAACATACTTGGACCATAGTGGGGGACGTTTAAAGACTCGGGTGTCCTTGCGTAGATGGTGTTTCCATGTCACGGGCTCTGCATTCCAGGCCGCTCCTGTCTGCCTCTGCACGTTTCCTGTGGTCCCACCGTGTGGGAACCCTGCTCTCATTGCTTCCACACCTCCTTGGGTTTGGCTTCCCTGGGTTTTCTGGTGTGTGCTCTGCGTTACTCAGACAGACTGTTAAAATGTCTGACTCTGAGCTGGGCAGGTGGATTAGCGAGACACGAAACCCGCATACTGGCCTCTTGAAAGCAAACGCGAACCCTGAGCAAGTGTCTTTGCAAAGCAGTTAATCCCACGCAGTCACAGAAATAGGAGTCTCAGGACTACTGGAATAAATGGAGTTACACAGGCATCTTCAGAAATAGGATTTAGAAATCTGTCACCTCTTCACACTTCTCTGGCACGGGTGGACACTGCTCCCGAAACAGATCTTGCTGCTTCCATTTTATTTCTGAATTACAGTAGTCAGTAAGTAGTCTTAATGCTGATTAGTGCTGCCTTTATAGTATTTATCATTTACCCTGTGTGTGTCTCTACAGACTTTACCTTGTGGATTGCAGATCCCAAATTGCTAAAACCAATAAATACTGTGCCTGGTTTTTCCCAAGAGCTTCTGTACCTGGATATGCCAAGTACAAGTAGGTGCAGATACACTTGAACAAAGGGAGCACCAAAGAGCAGAGGCATTTATCATCTCCGGTTTTATTCTGTTGGCTTCAGTGTACTTCTGCAAGCTCCATATTTTCCATTTTTGTAGTCTGTCTTGGAGAGAATAGCTGCAACTAATATTTGGAGTAATTCTGGTCTCTTGTAGATCTATCTCCAGAAGTATACTATAATTGAATTATGTTTTAGATACACATCGGACATTTTACACAAACATTAGCATCAGCGTTACAGCTGCACCGAAAGGAAGCACTGTCTGAACTCGGGAAGCTGGCGCTTCACGTTCTGTAGGAATCCGAGCAGGTCCGGGCCCTGACTCCCCCTTGGTGTCCTGGGGCCTCCGCTCACACCGGAGCTGCTCAGTGGTGTGAGCCACCGAGCCATTGCCTGGATTTATATGCACGGTGCTTGAGACACATTAGTGTCCATTCAGTTCATGGAAGCCCTCACAACCATCTTAAACACAGAAAATATCAGACTTAAGGTTGCCTTAATTCAGCCCTTTGTGTGCAGGCGTTATTGCAGTTTTTAATTATAAGTATTTCCATACATATTTTTCCAGTAGGATTCTTACCTCATTCTGTGAATGAGTAATTATTCTGTTTCTTTTTATCTTCCTCTTTCATTACATTGCCCCAGGCTTTGTCTAATACAATCCAAAGCTTTCACTGAATGAAGAATTATTTATTTTCTCATGGGCATTTCTGTGGTGCTCTGTGTTCTGTTTGTGTGTTTCACAGACACTTAATGAACTTACTTTCACAGCGCGTGTCTGAATGAGGCGGTGCTGCTGTCCCTCTGTTTGGGGTACCTGATGCCCAGCAGCACCCCATGGGTGCTGTGTCGTGGTCCTGCCCCGCTGGGCGCCCACCCATGTCTGCCCTGGCTGCTCTGCTGGGAGGGCTGTCCGGCCCTGGGCTCGCTCTGCTGGTTTACAGTTCATCTTCGGGACTCAATAAATATTATACATCTCCTATTTCCTCTTTGGTTCTCTGTCGTACTAGTCCACTACACCTTCCTTTGGTTCCCCCTCCTCCCATATCACGTGCTCTTGCAAATCCTCGCATCATCTGCATCTTCGACTATCACAGCTACACCACCACCACTGCCGTCCAGCTTTCCTTTTGTTGTAGCACCTCTTAACATGCCCCAGAGTGCAGACAGTGCCTTGTCTTAGTCCAGGACTCGTCTGTGTCCTGGGCTGACCCCGTAAGCCCAGCTCAACCGTGGCACTGGATGAGGAGAAGGCTGATCCGGGTGGGATGCCGGAGAACGTTGATCCCGGTGGGATGCTGGAGCACGCAGCTGAGCAGAGGCCAGTGCTGGTCCTGGTGACCTGCCTGATGAGCAGGTACTACTGTCTGTCACAGCAAGTGGAGATTGGGAAGGGCTGATGGTTTCGTGTCCGGGGGTACACGTTTCTGTGTTGCAGGGGTGCTGTGGCGAAGCAGGAGCACAGAGTTTGGGCTTTTGTTGGCCATGGTTGCACAGAGTCCTCTAGCTGACTGGAAAAAGTGGAAAGTATTTCTCACAAATATTTCTGTGTGAGGACTGTGGACGAAAGATGAGCTTGGTCTCTTGTTCCTAAATGTGTCCTTGTTGGCTTCTGTGAGGGGAGGTTGTGTCATCCATCTCTTCGATATTGATATTCTTCGATTTATGGAGAGGATTAAAAAATTGTCTTGTGTATTGTTGTTATTGTATGGTTATCTGTTGGGATTCAATGTGGTACATTGCTGTAGGAAGTTATAAAGAAGCTATATGAAAACAAGGAAATCTTCAGTCTATCATAGCACTTGCAACTTCTCTAGAGAGAGATGAAACAATAAATACTGGGTAAGGGAAGTTGATCTGTGTCTGTAGTATTTTATTAAATAATGTGAACTCAGTGTGGTTTTTGGAGGCTGGTTCAATTTCCCACGTGGTTTTGTGGAGCATTATTACGGTGTTCCCTTGCTGCACGTGGGCTGGCCAGAGTGCAGGAAGCTGCCTGTGCTACCTGTCCCATGCTGCCCGTCCTGCCCGTGGGCAGCGGTGATGCCCTGCTGCCCGTCCCATGCTGCCCATCCTGCCCGTGGGCAGCGGTGATGCCCTGCTGCCCGTCCCATGCTGTCCTGCCCGTGGGCAGCGGTGATGCCCTGCTGCCCGTCCCATGCTGTCCTGCCCGTGGGCAGCAGTGATGCCCTGCTGCCCGTCCCATGCTGTCCTGCCCGTGGGCAGTGTTGCTGCCATCCTGCCCGTCCCTGCTGTGCCTCGGGGGCACCGGTGTCCCAGCCTGTTGTGCGGGCTCCTGTGTGGTTGCTGGGGCACCGGGGCCCAGGCAGAGTTGGAGGGGCTGTGGGGGCAGGGGCTCATCCACCCTCCTGCTGCCCGTGGCGTCACCGGAGCCGCCGCTCTCCAGGCCATGTCCCTCTCGGTGGGGTGTCCTGGTGCCACTGCCCGGGTGCCTCGGCCTCGGTTAGCAGTCAGGAGCTCAGCGCATGTGAAACGTCCTGGGTCTTTTCTTTCAGTGAGCAGCAGTTTCTTTTCCAAAAGACTTAATATGGGGGGAAAAAAAACAATTTAAATTCTTAAAGCAGGCTCCACATGTACAGAAAGTGTTTGGGGCAGTTGTTTTAAGCTGAGCTGGCATTAACACCAGCAGACCAGCGCGTTGTGTTCTGTGCGTCGAACACACGGATCCTTAGAGATCCTTGCAGCATAACATGTGGATCATTCCTGTCACTGCTGAAGGAAATAATACATCAGCTGTATGGGTAGTCCTGCGATTGCTCTGTGTTATGGAGAGCCTTTTTCAGTCACTCAACAGCCATATAATTACAATATGGACAACAGATTTTTATCTTGCTGTCTTTTCAGGTTCCCTCCAGCCCTTTTTATTACAGAACTTGCCTTTTATCCAGCAATTTTCCATATTCATGGGCTGCTCTACTAGACCAGCGTGTTCACAGCCTAACCACTCACACTGAACTTATAATTTTCAAGTATTTATACAAAATACATTGAAAAATGACTGGGTAGTGGGATCATTGAGCCTGCTGTTGGTTACTGTCCTGCCTTCCTGTTCAGCTGATCTCTTCCCGTTCCTTTTCCTACCCTGGCAAGGATAGGGCTCCTGGAACTGCCCAGCTCCTGTCTGTGCCAGGCCGGCAGGCCTGACCTCCTCCTCGGTGCCGCTGCTGAGTCACAGCAACAACGTTCCCATGTTTTTGTAACTTCATCCTGTTGCTGTCCATAGGGTACTTTGCAGGCACTACTTTAAAACCAAAGCACAGCTTTCAGGTGGTGTTTCCGTGGGTGCCAGGAGCATCCTCGTCCCTCGCGGGGCTGCCCTACGCCCCGTGCCCGCAGCAGCAGCGCGCGAGGGGGAGGGCAGCACTTTTCACAGCAGCTGATAGGAAATGGGCTCTCAGTTGTGCTTTTGTTTTTAGCACTATAATTAGCAGGATCAATACACACACTCCTGTATTCATCTCTTTGTATAGCAGTGCTTACGCCTGTGCCTCCTTGGGGAGAGCTGTGAAGATTTGGGGCATCTGGAGAGTTCTCTGAAGTTGCAGTTGCCCAAGAGCAGATCAGTGTGACTGCAGCTCCTGCAGTGCGGTGTTGGGAGAAGAGAAAGTTCCAGGGCTGCAGTGAGACCTTTCTCTTTTCTTCCGTTCTCAGCTGCCCAGCAAGCCCATAGCGCAGTGTCCAGCGGTACAGAGGGCTACCCGTGTGCTATCAGAGTTATTAATGCTGACTCAGATGGAGGATGGCACCTCTGGCTGCCACCTCCACTTCGAACGTCCTGCGTGACCTCCCTGGACTGTGCGCTTGGCTCTTCCTCGAGTGCACGGGAGGAATCTTAGTGATGCTCTGGCCTGCCAGGGGTCCCACCCCGATTGTCACGAATGATTAATTAGTACTTTCAGGTCTCTTGCACACTTAAAAGCGTGGGGGAAGTGTGAATACAAGTTCAGCCGTTGTTGGCTCTTGCTTTCTGTTAGTCTTTGTCATTTTTTGCCCAGTGACCCTGGGGGACAGTGAATGTGTGGGGCTGCTGCTCATCGCAGTCTGCATAAACAATGTCCTCGTTAGGAGGTGGCTGAGTAAGGCCTGTGGAGAAGTTGGCTGCAGAGCCCGGCACAAGCTGGGGCTGTTGCCTCCCTCTGGGCTTTAGCCCCTCCTCATTAAGCAGGTCCGGGCTATTGATTGGGAGCTTGTGTTTGGAAGAGTCTTACTTACTCCATGCATTATCTTGACAGATTGATCAGACCTGATTGAGAACCTCTTAAAGGAACGAACAGCTGTAATGGGAAAGTTGGACTCTGTCATCCGTTAGGATGATTCTGGGAGCAAGAAGAACGGGGCTGACATCTTGGAGCAATTGTATTTACAATTAACATGGCTGAAAACGATTGCCTCTATTGATCCCCCCTTCCTGCAATTACAGCCTCATTGTTTACATTCCAGCACTTCGGTTATAAAAAGGAAATTCAATAATTATTGCATTATTTAAAGTTAAAGTGCCACAGAGTTTGCTGGCTACGCTTGCTGGTTGATTTAACGTTCAGTAAAATCCATGCTGAGCTCTCCATCTTTAGGCTGAGCAATATTTGTCTTTTAATGAGACTTCAAGGGCTGGTGGAGCAAACCCAGTTTGCTGGGTGGCTTTTGGGGTCATTTATGGGTTTCGGCATGGCAAGCACCAGCCTCCCAGCCACTGCCTGGCTGGGACCATGGTGATGGCTCCTCGTCCGTGCTGCCAGATGATCAGCTCTTAGGTGGAGCTGCCCAGAACTTTGGTGCCTCACACATTGTTACTGACCTTTCCCGGGGCTGGCAGGTCTCTGCTTGGCTACCTGCCTGCTCCTTTTTCAGAAAGTCTTGGCTTTGCTTCCCTGACAGCGTTGCAGTCGGGGGCTTGTGGTGGGATGGTTGGGGGCCCGCGGTGGGATGGTCGGGGACCCGGTGCAGCCCCGTGTGGTTTTGCTCAGCAGCTCTGTCCCTGCCTGGGCTGCGCAGGGTCTGCGTCGGCCCCATCACTGGACCGAGGGCATTCACTTGGCTCCAGGCAGGGTTGGAGGGCACAGAAAATACAGATGTAGGAGGAGAGGGTGTAGGCATTGGCTATTAATCGGGGCAGTTGGTGCTGTTCTTGAGCCTTTCCATGGGACTCAGGGACTTGCATCAAGTATTGCAGCCTCTTTGGCAGGAGGGAGTGCTACATATCCAGCCTTTTGGAAAGAAAAATAAAGATCAGAAACCAAAAAGTAGATCAAAATCCAGATTTATTGAGCAAAGTCTCCTCATCCTGATGTTGTGGTGGTGATTTTGAGGGCTTGGGTGACACTGAGGAGGCCGGAGCAGTGATGCTCACCTTTAGGCCATTCCAGTTACCAGCTGCAGAAACTGGTGGGCATGTGTGTCCGAACTCCACGGTGCAACCTGTGCAGCGAGCGGTTACACCAGGAGCCAGGGAGGGGTTGGTAATGCTGCTTCTTCAGAAGCAGCAGACAACTGCAGCATGTTGGAACACGGAAGAGTGTGAGTTCATCTTCTGAACTTGCTGTACGAAGGATGGATTTTTTCCTCCTTTCAGACCATCAGGGCTGGGGTCAGCTATGAATGCTCTAGCCCTTCCCAGCACACAGCCCGTGTGAGCTCCCGCCGTGTCCCACGTCTCCAGCAGCTCCAGGAAATTCCAGCCGGGGCTGCAGGTGTGAAAGCAGAGCAAGACGGATGGGCCAGCTCTGACTTTTATGGAGTACTTGGAACAGACCGGGATCAGACAGCTGCATCCACATGACTTTCATTAAAAATTCAGATTCTTCTCTTCCAGGGCTGTGTGATTTATCTCATGCAGCAGATCAGAGGCACATGGAGGCCAAGAGATGCTTATGAGGCCTCTGAGGTCTGTGCGGGGTCTGGTCTCTTCCCGGTCTCCCCTCCGGCCCCGCTGTGAGGGTCCTGTCTCCTCCTGCTCCCCGAGGGCACTGTCACAGCCACGGCTCTTGCTGCTATGTGGAATGTTTCCTGCCAAGCCTGTTACTGATTACTCGTGTCTGACTTCACCCTGAGGAAGAGTCAGTCCCTGGGCACCCTGCTGTGCTGGGATGTGCCCCCACAGCTCCTCTGCACATGCATGTGCCAGCAGTGGCTTCACAGTGACCTTGCACCGCCCCGGCTCCGCGGTGCTCCCCTCCTGGGTGCCGCCGTGAGCTCCATGGGGCCCTGCTGGCTCCAGGTCCTGTCGCTGGTGCTGGTCAGGGGTGGGTGCTCACGAGCAGCAGTGAGAGCGGTGTGAGGTGCCGTGGTGCTCCCTTCCACAGCTCTGTAACCCTCCAGCAGTTCTTTGGCTCCTTCTTCCTCAGCTGCATCTGTCAATTCTTTTAAATCACTTCTAATTTACCCATTCCAACAGAGCAGACGTCATGCTGAGTTCAGTGGTAAGAAGAGTGTTACATGTGGAAAAAAACTCCTCCAAAGATGTTAAAGACTGAAAACTTTTTCTTAAAGAAGGTCTCGGTAGTTGTGTGTCCTCTGCTTTTGTGGCAGGAGTGTCCTGTACTGTGGGCGCCAGCCAAAGCAAGTGATCAAAAGTGATTTGGAAGAGATTTCTCCAGATTGTTTATCGATTATCCATCCAAGCAAAAAGGATGTTTGTGTGCACAGGGGGTGGTGGACGCGTGTTGCCTGTCCTGGTTTGTGCTCTTGCCCAGCTCAGATGAGTTGTTTTGGATCCGGTCGCCGCTGCGGCTGGTGGTGTGTGTGCGGCTGTGCTGAGGAGGGTTTGCTGTCTGGTACCGCTGGGTCTCCACTTGCTGCAGAGAGCTCAGGAGTTTATTCTCCCCATTTGGGTTCTGGTCCCCAGGCGTGTCACTTCACCTGCAGACCCCTGGGCTGTGCAGGATGTCCTTGGGCTCCGGCGAGGGCAGGGGGGCACCGGCTGCCTGAGCCGGGGCAGCTCTGGAGATTTTCTGCTGTTCCTTGTCGTTTTGCAAGAGGGGCCACCACCCTCGAGCCTGTGGAGCTTTCTCACACCTTCTCCTGCTTTTGGGACCATGGAGGTGAGGTGGGATCTCAGCACTCGCAGACCGGAGGCATGTGAGGTTCCCACATTGTCACCATGGGTTTGGCCTGAGCAGCTTTTAGGGCTCTCCAAAGGGGAAGATTTATACCAGATGAAGTTAAGATTGCATAGAAATTGGGCCTTTTTTCTAATGAATAATAAACTTCAAAAGCCTGAGATAGTTCAAAGTGGTTATTGCATCTCCCTGGTGACCCAGGGTTACAGTTCAGACATCCCCCACAACAGTATCCGACCCACTAAACACAGCAAACAGGGTTTGGAAAATAACATTGTGCCTTCTGGCAACAGAGCCCTGTAGGGAGGATGGTCTGCTCGTGTTACCGTAGGAATGGTGGCTGTAATAAACTTAATACGGAAGAGCTTTTGAGCAGATACAGATTTTACATCTTTTAACATGTGAAAGACATATAGAAGCTTTTAGAAATCAGATTAAATGGTGAATGTTAACTACAGTAACACCCACAAAGGTATTCAGCAGGAGAGTTTATTACTCGTGTGATAGTAGCAGTGTGGATCCTTGGTCCTGGTGACAACAGTTTCGTTGCCAAAGAAGGCAGCGAGTCCGTGGCACAGGGTGAGGAGGGCTGCCTGCAGTCAGATTAATACAGCTGTCACGTTAAATTCCACAGTAATTGAAAAATACTGTGGGTGAGGCCGTGTTGGATGGGGAAAAGATAAGTGGCAAAATAAACAAAGTTGGGATATGTGAAGGATGGAGGTGGAGAGAAAGAAAAATTGAATATAGCGTCATTCCTTATTTCATTTAAAAATCAGATTTCTATAGCCACACATTGTGAATGTTCATTATGCTATTATTTAGTAGAAGAAAACAATTCCAAGCCATATGTTAGCAAGTGAAGACTGGCAAGTCAGTCCCCCAGCCCAGCGTGGTCGGCTCATCCCAGCGCACATGAGCGCTTGCTCAGGCGCCTCTGCTGCCCCTGCCCACGTGTGCCCCCGCAGCCCCGATCCCAACGCGTCCTGCCCGAGCCCAGGCCCGCGCGGCGGGGCTGCTGCCCTTGTCCCTCCTGGCGTTTGGGGAGCCTGGGCTGTGCCCTGCACTCCACAAAGGGACCAGTCACTGTGCGCTGGCCCCCAGTGCTCTGCGCTGCATGTAAGCGCAAGTTATCATTTTTCTCTTGCTTATTTAAACTGTCTTCACATTCAGACCTTTCCAGCGTGCTGACTTGTTCAAGCCAAACCCCGAGGAAGGGGGAGGTCAATATGCAACACTCCCTAAACCAGCCCGAACCGCTCCTGGGGCAGGGCTGCATCCATCCTGGCTGCCGGCGCAAGTGCGGTTTGGTGCGGAGCAACCCCGAAAATGTGTGTTCCTGGTGAGAAGCGGTGCCAGCCAGCTGCCGCGGCTCCCTGGCACATGGCATTTCCCCCGTGCCAGGGATGCAGCCCTGGAGCACGGGGCAGAGCTGCAGTCACAGCTCCTCGTGTGGAGATGGAATTACCAAACCCGGTGCTCTGTAGCTGGGGAGGGACCGGTGTTAACCCCGCAGGTCTGTGCCGGAGGTCGCGGCAGGCGGTGCAGGGGTGACAGGAGGACACGAGGTCTCCGAGCAGGATCCTCCTGTCCACAGAGCAAGGGCGCAGCTTTGGCCAGAGACCCGAGTGCCTCCCGAGTGGGAGATGGGCCGGGTTGGGTTTGGTTTGTTTGGTTTGCAGGAATAGGTGTTGTGAGCGGCACGGCACTGCGCTGCGGTTACTGTACATACAGAACAGCCCGCATCCCCGGGGAGGCTGCGCTCGGGAGCCGTATGGTTTCCATCAGAGCGTTCCTCTGTCTGTTTCTGATTTAAAGTGGAGCTTTGACTAAACCCGATCAATATTTTGCATGCCATGCGTGAAGAACCAGATGTTGGAAGTTTCCTATCATTGAGAGGGGAGGGGGCAAACACCCCCCCTCAGACTTGCAGAAATCAATGTTCTCTGACAGAAGTTGGTTGGTTTTTCTAGGAACAATATATTCCTTTGATTTTCAAGTTGATTTGTCTTTTAACAAGGTTGTGGTTTAATATTTTGAATTTGTTTTCTGTGATACGGATAAATTCTCACAAGGGGAAAGCTTAACAGTATGATGGACAATAACTACATGTACTTGTCCAGCATTTCATCACTTCTGGCAACTCACAGCTCGTACTGGCTTGTGCGGCACGCTGTCTCACGCCGGCCGCGGAAGGCTGACGTGAACCGGAGGTCGGCGTGTCCACGGTGCACGTGGTGCTGCTGGCGCCCCCGGGTCCCGCGTCCTCCCGCTCGACAGGCAGGTGACGCCGACCAGGCACGAGGGATATTGAAACACGCAGGAGTGGGAGCAGAAGAGGAGCAGAAAAAGGGATGTGTTTATTAAACTGTTTAAGGCAAATTTTTCCTAAAATCCCTTTTAAAATGAGAGCAGTACAGCCTGTGCCTCTGATTCCCACAGATACCACATCCTTAATATTTTCTTGAACCCACGACCAGATCTTTCTCTAATTGCTCACCAGAGGTTTCTTCTCGCAGAAGCTACTCGTGAGCCCGCTGGCACTTTGCGAGCCTGAGCTGAGCGCGGTGTTTGCAGGATGGGGTTTCCCCAGCACCTCTGGGCCATGGGACCGGCCACGTCTGCAGAGCGGGGACGGATCGGATGGGACGGGGGTTTGTTCCAGGTCAGGTCCCGCAGGGCAGAGCAGGGCTGCCTGAGCTCTGCCGTTTGGCTCGCTAACCTTGGCTTTCTATGTCTGAAGCTATTTCTCTTTTCTGGCTCAGGAAGAGGGTAATGCATGCAAACAATAGAAACGAGAGGAAGAAGTAGTTCTGATGAGGGAAAACAGCAAAAAAATCTTTTGAGGGCACCAGTGGGATTAGTGCCCTAGTGGATTCTTCAAATATTACAGTGAATTTAATTAAATACATCGTGATCCCAAAAGAGGCGAGTCTAATTAGCCAGATCTAGAATACATTTATTCTCTTCCCTCACTCTTCCAATCAGAAGCCTCAGCATCAGCTCCTATCCTATTTTTAATCATTCCTAGACTCAGAGGGCTCTCCTGCCTCTGTGTTCGCTGAGCACACAGCGCTGGGTAATATGTGTCTTTAATCTTATCTGAGCTGTAACTGAGATAACAGACGTCAGAATTGTTATCAGAAAGTTCTGGCTGCACATAGGCAATATTTTTGATTGACAAACCTTGAGATCACATCCAAATCACCTTATTTATGTGCCTTGGGTGAAGTGCATGGCAAGGAAAGAGTTTCATGAGATGACCCTGAAGACAAAAAGAGGTCTTGAGGTGGGACAGTGGGAGCTGGCAGGGATTCCTGCTTGGCTGAAACGTGGGTGTTGAAGGCTTGTGCCAGATGATTACAGCGGGAATCGGGCCTGTGGAGCTCCAGCCCTGCGGTGCCCGGGCCGAACGCAGCCCAGCTGTGTCGTGGCAGCTGCCGGAGCTGTGGGCAGCTGGTCCTGCTTCTGGCTTTAAGAACTAATTGCCTCATCCTTGGGATTCATGACATAAAATAGTATTGGTTTCCCTAGCGGCATAGACCTCTGTGCCAGAGGATTGATAGATTTTGTCAAATAATCAAGGTATAATACTCTTGAATTAGCTATATTGGCTGCGCTAACACAGCTTCGGAGGGTGACGAGCTTTCCCAAGTGCTGCCACGTTGCAGCGACAGCAGCTCGCTCGCCGCTGGCGTTGGGTCTGGCTGGCAGTCGCGGCCGCGTTCCCAGCCAGGCTGCCGCAGGTCCCAGGCGGCAGAGCCGCGGCGATGGGCGGGACGGCACGCGCTGCGCTTCCATACGCTGCTTCCAGGACCTCTTGGTCTAATGGGTTCGTTGTGTTCTAGGATTGCTTTAGTTTTATTCTTCGTAATTTTCAATGAGAATTTATCAAATTAAATTTTATCTGTTTGACATGAAGTTGGATCCCCTCCCAGGATAAGCTTTAAATATGAAAGAATTAGCTATGCATAGGTCGTGAATTGCTGTTAATGTTGGATCTGGTATTTTCTTTCACTGAAGGAGGTGATCTTGCCTATCTTGATTTCTGTTTCTGTGCTTGTTTCAGTGTGTTACGTTTTTCTTGCTTCTAAGCAGGAGAGCGTGTGGTACCTTGAGAATAAACAGGCTCGATCTTACCGTGTCTTTGTCAAAATGTGGTTTCTTACTCAATTCCCAGGTGGCTTTTAGCAATTTACAGTGGACTAAGCCAGGGAGAGTGGAGATGATAAAGGAAATTCACATCTCTGTACTTTGTTCTTCACAGCACCTTCAGCATCACGAGAGCGGGGTGGAGGGTGAAAGCTGCTACTATCACTGTGTCCTCTGTAACTACTCCACCAAGGCCAAACTGAACCTCATCCAGCACGTGCGCTCCATGAAGCACCAGCGCAGCGAAAGCCTGCGGAAGCTCCAGCGCCTCCAGAAAGGGCTTCCTGAGGAAGAGGAAGACCTGGGACAGATCTTCACCATCCGCAAGTGTCCAGCGGCAGAGGCGGGTGAGTGCCGCCTCCCTGGCGTGTTCAGGGTCGCGCTCCAGGCTCCTCCATGTCACCGGGTTTGACGGGCAGTGTCAGACACTCTGTGAAGCCCCACAGCAAGAGAGACTCTTGTTTCTCTTCCCTGGTGCAGGGTGGCACTTACTGCTTATCAGTGATAGGTGATGGAAGCCCCGCAGCGGGATGAGCCCCGTGCCTGCAGGTCCAGCACAGCTCTGCCCCACGGGCTGGCTCCGAGCACCATCCCTCACATGCCGTGTCGGCTCTGCTCTGTGCGAGGGGCTCAGCACGAGTCGGACGTGTAGAGGTGGTGTGTATGTTTGTTCTGGAATATTGTGTGAGCGTCTAAAGATACCGTCACACTAGGACAACTAACAAACTAGTGTGCTGTACTTTTCATAGATATTTTGCAAATGCATGAGGTCCTGAGCAGCAGTGTGAACCTGTCCCAGCTTGTTCATTGACTTTGAGCATGGCAGCAACGCTGGATGGAGAGGAGGGGCTGGGCCGGAGGGGTGGGCAGGGGAAGGGGTGAGTGTTTGGTTTCGATGTCTCCTCTTGACAAGGCAGATAAAATGCAGGGCTTGGGCAGAGCATTTAATTGTACAGGAAGGACAGATAACAGGAAAGGGATTGCAGCTGTGAATCTGGCAACAGAAGGTGTGCCTTAAAGGGGAGAGTTAGGCTGAGCAAAAATGTTAATGTTTAATCATTTAAAGGGTTAAGAAGTTTCTTACTTTAGGAAGAAGGACGATCTCCTGAAGTCCTCTTTGGAGGAGCAGAGCCTGCCCAGCCGGCTGCTACACATGCTGCCAGGCTGGGAGGCGCCAGGGCTGGGGGCACCAGCGAAAGCCTGGACAGCCCTCGCGTCAGCCTCGGCCAGGGCTTGGCTCCGTGGCTGTGGGGAAACGGGTAAATCTGACAGCAAAGTGCTTTGAGAAGGTGGCATTCCGCAGCTGATGAACACAGGGACAAGGAGAGTCATCTCAGCTTAAAGGCGTTGGGAAAGGAAAGTAGCACCAGTTGGAGAACACGAGCAGGTCTTGGAAATGTCTCTTGAATTCAGACCTGGGTTGTGATGCTGTTATGTGTGTTAGTAACAAGGATCTGAAATATTGCAGAACACCTGAAAAGTAAAACAGGAGTCTTATAATCAAGAGTTAAATTCAGTCTCATGGAAGCAAGTGACCGATCTGTGAACCCGGTGGCCCAGCAGAGCAGAGGGCACGGGATCGCGTTCCCAAAGGTCGCGGTGACAGTGGAGCTGCGGTAGGGACAGCGGAGCCACAGTGGGGACAGCAGCTCCCACGGCTTCTCTGCCTGGGGAAAAACACGCACATTCCAAAGGGAATGCTGGCCAGTGTTGTACAGTTTGGGAGTTTTCTTAAAAGCAGAAAGAACAGAGAGGACAAACCAGCTATGCCGTTTTGTGACATGCAGAACAATCTTGAAAATCTTTGTTAACTTTAGAAGTTTTGGTTTACTTTGTCTTTCACTTTAGAAACTTTCTCTTTCCTTGTCCGTGCACCAGGATTGTGACACTGCAGGTGCTGAGGGTGCAGAGCTGACTACTGAGAGGTAGAACGGTTTGACCATTTTTAAAATGTATTTTTTTTAACTAAAAGTCTTAACAAATCACTGTAAGGAAATCTCTGTTGAAAAATATTTTGCTTTTTCAAATGGTTTGAGAAAACTTCCTTTAAGCTTGTTGGTTCTTCAAGAAAACTGGCAGCAAAAAATGCACTAAGAATTTTTTTAGCATATTTTATTTCAAAGGTTAAAAATACAAGTAAGGATAAGACTCCGTAGAATGCAAAGAGGGGGAACCTCTGATGCAGTTCACTTTGACCTGAGGTATTTCATTTCAGACGCTCTCTCGACCCGTTGTTGGGCGAGACTGGGCAGGCACTGCTCTGCTGCTCCGCTTATCCTGCAGTGCCGGCAGCCGGGTTTGGGTAGGAAGTGGCTGTAGCCCATGGGGTGAAGGGGTGTTTTCATCTCCCTCTATTCTGATCCCCTCACAGTACCAAAACATTAGCTGGAGTACGGAACGGGGCCGCCCTGTAGCCGGGCAGCTGTGGCCATGTCCAAGAGCAGGGACCAGGACACGAAGCCGTGTCCTGAAGGCAGGGACCGGGACATGGGGCCGTGTCCGAGAGAAGAGACTGGGACATGGGGCCGTGTCCAAGGGCAGGGACCAGGGTATGGGGCTGTGTCTGAGCGCAGGGACACCGGGCCGGGCAGCAGGGACACCACCAGCACCCGGCTGCTCCTCACGGCTGGCAGGGCCGACCTCTTGCAGGGCACAGCAGTAACGTGTTGTCATCTGTGACTTATTCAGTGTAATTTCTTCATGCATCAAAAGCTCTGCCTCAAACAGGCTGATCCTTGACTTTTTTTCTGTGACGCGTAGACTTCCAGCATTATAAAATGCTGCTGTTATTTATTATTTAGCTGGCTGTTGTTATTTTCTGTAGTTTTGGGTGTCAGCGATGTGTAGCAGGGGTACACACGTACCTAGGCTTAGATTCACTCTTCTGACATACTTGTTTTTTCTTGGTTTTGAACTTTGCCGGTGTATTTGGCTGTTGCAGCCATTCAGGAGAGCAGCACGTGCTGATCGGCGGCTCAGCCCTCATACCGCAGCCTTGTGGGACCAGGACCGCACCAAGCGGGGGGCGTCACCTTGGTCCCCGTGCTGCTCTGTGGCAGGGAGCAGTGCCACGGCTCAGCGCTGGCTCTGCCCATGCGTACCTACTTGCTGGTGTGTGTACGTACTGGTGTGTGTACATACTGGTGTGTGTACGTACTGGTGTGTGTACCTATTCGCTGGTGTGTGTATGTACTCGCTGCTGTGTGTACGTACTCGCTGGCATGTGCAGGCATGTAGTAAACAGCTTTGCTGTCTCTGGGTGGTGCGTAGATATTTGCTTGTATAGATGCATCTCAATCTGTTGGAAGAGAGTGTCTGATCATACCTTAATTAGTCCTCTAACAATCTACAAAGGTCAGTGCCAATTGCCTGTTCATTTACATTTGTAATTGTGATGGTTCTTGATTGCATATTAGTTGCAACTGCTTCCCTCCCGCCCCACAGCAAACACACGCGCAGCCTGAGCAGCAGCCCTGGAGACACAAGGACCTTTGTCTCTGCCCGCGGCAGCTTCACTGGAACTTCTGTCTCTTTTATGGAACGGAGCTTTAGCAGCTACACTCTGCTTCCAGTAAAGGGACGATGAAGTCATTGGCAGGGAAATTATATGGACATCAGGCAAGAAACTCAATCCTCCTTGAACTGGATAATTAAAGACAATTAAACTTTTCTGCTCGCTCTGAGAAGTGTGCTCATTATGCAGGAGACATGGAAGTGGGCCCAGGCTGGACGTTCAGCTGTTTTGTTGGTCAGAAAGAATACAGCGTGAGGGAGAGGGGGTATTTTCCTCTGTGGGGTGTTTTTGGACATCTATTGCTGTGGTATCTGGGCTGCTGCCACTGCAGATGTCAGCCCCTTGCTGCAGAAGCATCTGTATAACGATACCCATGAGCTAATTGATTTTTAGGGATGGGAGTTTAGAGAAAGGAAAAAACAAACAAGTAAACTCCTAATAAAAACCAAAACATTTTTAAAATGTAGGGATGGATGCACTTATGACTCATTAGGTAATGACAGAAATAGGAGAGGAACAACCTGCACCAGATTTTCATTCTGGCTTGGACAGTGTTTCCTTGCAGAAGGCGCTGGGTGCAGGTGGCCAGTTCAGGCAGAGCTTTTGGTGGATGTAGCTGCAGAGGACAGTTTGTGTGGCCACGGGACGCTGTTGGTACCAAGGCTGTGTGGTGCCTATGTGGCTGGAGGCTCCTGCCCCGACACACGGGCTGAGACCACCCGCCGTGGCCCAGGACGAGGTGAGCGCCTTTCTCCTGCTCCTCTTGCAGTGCGGTTTGAGTACCACAGCCTGGACACAACCTGCGGGACTGTTGAGAATGCATTTGAAAAGAACAACAACAAAAAATGTGGCAAGTGAGCCCAAACCAGTCGAATGTGTTGATCTTTGCAGTTGTGCTGGAGGCCAATAGAGAGGCTTGCAGGACGAATAAGATGACTTGTGGAAAAGTCATGTAATAGTTGGTGGGAAATGCTGGCTATTTCTCAACTCCCTGAGCCATCCAATAGGCTGTTTTACAAAGCTTTGTATCCTTACTGTGAAAATCCGTAGGAAGGCTAAATATAAAGTGAAATAGTATCTTCTATTCAGCACAGCTCTAGATTTTTTTTCTTAGCATGATATACTTCTGGAGAATCTCTCTGTCCTTGTGGAGGTGGGAATGTTTCCCTCGGGTCAGGCTAAGCCAGAGATACCACTCGTTCTTGAAGAATTCTTCTGCTGGACGCATACAGCCCATCACTGCAGAGAACCTGTCCCGGGTGGACGCACCATTTTGCAGTCCTGCTGATCTCCACCAACCCCCCCGCAGCTGCCTTCTGCTGGCACGCGGCCGTTGTGGGGCCCTGGCGTGTGCGGACGGGCCCTCTGGAAGCAGCTGCTCCCCCTGCCCAGCACAGTCAGAGCCCCTTGGTCTGGGCAGGAGCGTCCCCGCTGCCCTGCCCGCGGTGAGGGGCCAGCACTCACCCCGCTCCACACAGCCTGACCGCAGTCACTTGAGGAACACGTTTCCTGTAAAGCTCTGCTCTGGTCACCCCTTGAAAGCTGCAGCTGCAGAGCTCCCGGGGGGCACCCGCAGCCTCTCTGAGCCCGGGCAGAGCCGGGTGCACTGTCCATCCGTGCTGCCTTGGATGTCAGCGTTCAACCTTCTGAAGGGCTGCAAACTGTACACTGAAATCAAGATGTGAATTGTAATGAAACCAAGTATGCAAACAGAACTGAGGTATAGCTGCAGCGGTTGCCAGATGAGAAAACCCTGTGTGGTTTAAAAATAGAAGTTACCAAACCCAGCTTGGCTCTGGCTGTGGTGCTTGCAGACAGCTGGATGCTCATACGGTGCTTGCCCCTCTGTTTTCGCTGTGAGTCCTGTGAAACACTTTGCCGGTGTTCCTCTTTCTCAAAAGCAGTTCTGTAGCCGCACCGGGGATGTAAAGCCATTGCCGGCAGGGGCAGGTGCTGGTAAACGGGAGCAGATTTGCTCATGAAACACACAGGATGTGGTTTGCAGTATGAAAAGGTTTCTCCTAGACAAAAACTTTCTATTTAGCAGAAGAGAGGCTTGGTGTCACCCCATTTGCCAGTTTTAATGTGTGACTTGGAAGTCGCGAGTGCATTATCCTCTTCCTCGAGGCCAAGGCGTCGCTCTGTGAATTCCCCTCTCCTGCCTGGGTTCTCCAGTTCCTCCCCTCCCGAGCCAGCCGGGCCCTGGACTTGGGAATTGTGATCGACCTGTCTGTACAATGAAGTGAAACAAACGATAGAGGAAGGGGAAGGGGATCTTCCACAGAAATCTGTCCTGTTGTTTGCCCACCCTGAAGAGTGGGCAACCATGCAAGGTGTTTCTTATTCACAGTAATCAAGCATGACGTTATTATTAATGTAATTTGTTACAACAGGGATGTGAGACACTCCTTTGAAGTGTTTTTTTCGTGGTTGCTAGCTCTGTACTTCAGTGGAACTTTAAGACTTTTGAAATGAAAATGGGTAATGCCAAATGATATTTCTCCCTGCTTGAAATAACTCAAATTTATTTAGATCTGATGTCCTCCACTTGGTCTCAATTAAAGGAAATGTGGTCATTACTAATGCTGGAGAAACAAGCATGTTGCTCTCCTACATCTGATAGAGGTAATGGAGGGTTTCAGAAAGGAATAATTAGTTTGCTTTTGTAAGCCTCTCTCCACTTTTCTGTGGGACTTAATTGCACACAACAATTAAAAACTTCCCAAAGCAGGTTGCTGGGCCAGTGCCTGCAGGAGAGTGGGGTACAGTTCATACCGTAGCATCTACCAGTCAGAAGCTTGTACAGCCCTGGGTCTGCTGGGGAAGCGCAGGTTCATCTGGCTGGAACGTGTCGCCCTTGGGTGAGGGAGGAGCAGCGTGCGAGGTGCACGCTGAGGGATTTGGTGTAAAATTCCCCCCTGGTGTGAGCAGGATTTCCGCAGTGACGTTCTGCACGCCATCCCCTCCCGCGGCCCTGCGGCTGCGGCTGCAGAAGCGGCTCCGCTCTCGCGCTGCCCCGGCCCCGCTCTCCTCCGCAGGCGGGTCCCTCCCGGCGCTGCACAGACACCTCCTCTCAACGCTCCCCTTGCCATTTCCAGCTTTGTCCTTGATTGACACGTTTAATCATCTGCCAACCCAGATGACAATCTGAGCTCTCGTGTGCAAACATCAAATGCTGCCCAGCTTCATTAGCTTCTCACGGGCTTTTTACCTCTCTCTCGCTCCCCGCAACTCAATATTGTCTTTTCCCAATATGTTGTCTGTAACCCCTGAAGGCAGCAGCCTCCGCTTGAGCTTTGTTTTCGAAGTGTCGTGTGTAAATCCAGCCCGTGGTGGGCAGGTGGCTGGTGAGCGGTGCTGCTGCTGGTGCTGCCGGGGCCGCCAAGGCCGGCGGGTGCTGGTCATGCACCCGTCCCACCGGGGTGTCCTGCGGCCAGGGCCACGGCAGCACCGGCGTCTGGAGAGGAAATCCATGTGTCGTCTCATCCTCAGACACGGCGAGTAAGACAAGCCGTTGTCCTGTTTTGAGAAAACACTCAGCCGCAGTGCAATAACATACATGAAACAGCAACCGAGGAAAACAGCTCTTGGCGATGTGTATGTTAAGCAGATTAAAGCTGCAGCTCCCCTTTACTGCAGCATTTCTGATCTCTGTGCCAGCCCCACCAACTACCCCCACGTGTAGGATTATCCTCTTGTTTTCCAAGATCTCATGTCATGTGTGTTCATTTAAAGCAGGAGGACAGCTTGTTGCTCTGCCCTTTGTTGTTCTGCTGAACCCTGGAATTTTTTCATTTTTTGATGGATTGAATGGTTTAGGAACCTTTACATTTCCAGGCAGTTCCTTGCAGACGGTGGCGTTTCTGTGCAGGGCCTCCGGGTGTCCAGGTGGATAGCAAGCTCTCTGCTTCATGGTGGCACAGAGAGCCAGGTGGAAACTTGTGGTTCTGCTTTACTTTCATATCACTTTAATGGTTATCAAAAGCCATCAGATGTCCATCTGGCAGCTGTGTTTGGGGTTGCTGTAGGCACTGTGCTGCTTTGGAAGGTGTGAAGACATGAGGAGAGCCATGTGCTTTGGAAAGGTCCATCCCTTTAGGGGACTCCTAAGTCCACACAAGGGACCTCTCTGTCCTGGCATTATTCTGTAGCACAAGCCATAACTGTCCTCTCCTTGCATCCTTTCCCCCACCCAGATTTTGGAGAACGCTCTTCCCATTCCAGCAGCATCCTTGTGTCTGTGTGCGTACGGGACACCATGGGACCACTGAGGTCTGGCCTTGCAGAATGCAGGGATCAAGTCGGTTGCCCTTTAATATCTGCCAGAGGGGGATTTCCTTTGTTATTTATTTTTGGGGGTTGGTTTTGAGTTTAAAGTAAAAAGCAGTTGTGCCCTAGCTCTGTTTTGACCAGGCAGCAGTGAAGAGATAAGCTCTAAAGGATATGAAAGGTTTAATCATTTTAATTTTGTTTTTATTAAAGTTTATCATGACTTTTTTCATGTGCCCCTGGTAAAGCAGGGGGGGTAACAGAAATCTGCACAAACCCCCAAGCATTCGCTTAATGAAACTCTAATGGGAGGCGCCTGGCGGGAAGGAAGTGGTTGGGCTGGGGGACCGGAGGCACGCTGCACTGTCCCTGAAACGTGGCAGGAATCTCATAAACCTCCCATCCAGCTCCAGCAGACACTTGTCACTGGGGCTCATGGCTTTCATTAAGCAGAAAGAGAGGAAGCGCTGATGGCTGACTCGTTCCAGAATGTTTTTCTTGTTCGGCCACATCCTAAAGCCCTTTCCACTTAAGAAAACTGAAGGGGAAAACATCACCAGATGCTGCGGCAGAACGCTGGGAAGCTCCTGGTCCCTCTCCTACTCTGCTTTTTCCTCCGAACTGTCAGGGCGCAGTGCCTGTCCCAAGCTGGGGTGGCTGCTCCTCCTGTTGGGACAGCAGGTTGGCACCGATGTCCCTGCAGTCTCGCCCTTGGTACAGAGCTGGGTCACCGCAAGCTCTGGGGCTGGTGCCAGCTACACCTTCTGATTCTCTTTTCCATTTCTCTTTTCCCCTCTCTCCCAGTTTTAGAATAGGGAACTCTTCTCTTGAGGACTTGAATACAGTTGTTGCCGTGGTGCAGGTTAAATTGAAGACTGAAGGGCTCTCCTTTTTGGGGGTGAGTTATTAAAGCCTTGAAGGCATTTCAGGCTGAACAGCAGCAGATAATGCAGCGCTGTCGCAGGATGTGTTGGAGAGGATTAGATGTCCATGTGAGCAACACAGGACCGTACCAGCAGCAAATACGACTCATATCTAAAGCCTCACCAGCGCAACTGTGCTGCTCCTGTCCAAACCTCACAGTTGCTCAGGTGCTGCAGCTGACTGAGCCCCCTGCTTTGGTGTTCTGGTGGTGAGAAGGAGAAACCTTCCAAAGACTGAGACACACGTGCTCCAGAGGCTGCTCCTCTACTGTCAACCCAAATTTCTGATGTTCATCTCCATGGCATTGCACAGTAGCAGCTCATGTCCAGTGCCTTTCGGCAGGTCTGGCTGTGCTCCCGTGCAGCCCGGAGCAGCACGCTCAGCTGCAGCCTGTCCTGCTCTCTGCAGCTTCCTCCTGCTGCGGGAGCAGCGTCGGGGGGCTGGACAAGGGCAGTGTCTAACATAAATGAGAAACTGCTTGGAGGTTTTTCTTCAGAGGGGGCATTATGAGAATGGAAAGTATTCTCATCCTGCAGCTCATTTGTTAGGATTATAGACTTAATTGCAGGAGATACAGAGCTTGGTTACTGGAATTGCTTTTGTTTTTCTTTAAGAGTCACAGGCAAAATGAATTGTGTACGTTATCAGTGGGGTGACTGGTGAAACAAGGTTTTGCACCAGCCGGCACAGAGGTGACGCCCAGCCCACGCCACATCCTGCTGCCCAGCGCTTCCACGTGTGCGCTGGGAGAGCGCTGTCCTGGGGCTTGCTGCGCCTGGATTTGCCTGTATCCCTCGAATACTTGCTTCCGTTTCCTTCTGTGAGGCCTATTGATCCTCTGGTGATGAACTGCCTAACAAGAAGCTACCACACATCTATTTTTCCTCTAAAAACTTGAGATTGCTTAATAACATGACAACACCAATGTCTTGCTCTGCCTGCTTCAGAAGGAAACTTAGGGAACCATAAAGAGATAATAACCTACCCCAAATACAAGTCTCATCCTTATTCCTACAAAAATTTAGTTCATGCCCTTAAGCAAGAGGGTTTCTGTTTCTTCCAAATAGTCAGTTTGCTCTTCGAAGTTGTACATCTAGATGCCCTTGCCATATATTTTGTTTTGACCTCAATGATTTCTGGAGGCCATGAGTTCCAAAGGTTAATTAGGAGCTGTATGAGAAAGTATTTTCCATATTTTCTTCTAATTTGCATTTTCTTCCATGTTCATTGTCAGTCCTTCAGAGATGGGAGGGTGAGAGGAGCAGAACTGGTCCAGCTCCCTTGAACCAACCTTCATTTGGATGCTGCTGTCAAGACCACCTTATTTCTGTTCAGATCAAGCAGCCCTAATCAACTCCTTTTCTCTGTAGGTACCTCTTCCTACCCTCCCTTTCAACCTCTTCGTTCATCTGTGGCCACTTCATTGAATAAATGACAGCGTTTAATATTTTGTCATGTTCCACACGTGTCCTCACGTGTTGTTTCTTTCCTATTTGGTGTGTCAGATGTGGATTGCTGTTGGTCTGTCCGCAGGGATGTCCTGGCCTTGCCGAAGCTGGCACAATGTGTCCATCCCCCTTGATAGCATATACGTCCTGTCGATGGCATGTACGTCCCCTCCCTGGTCCTGCATTGGGCCCCGAGCCTCAGACCTTGGGTTTTGCCCGGAGTGGCGGCTGCGGGGCCCCTGCGATCGCTCACCGGGCTCCAAGGGACAGAAAGAGGGGACGGACCGAGCGTGACTTGCGAGCGTTGTTCCTTGCTTTTCTGCTTTGCTGGTATTCATGCAGGGCAGACACTTCTGCTCCTTTTCTGGGAACTACTCTCTCATTTGGTTACCAATTAAGCTGAAAGCGTTCTGGCCTTTTCCATCCTCCTTTTTATTGTTGTGAAGGGTGAATTAGGGCTTGGTGTTTAGGATTGTTCTCTGGCCCCGCTGCTACTTTGCTGCCTCCTTTGTGGCAAGACAATGGCATTAATTTTGGCCTTTGCAGGCGGGCAGGCAATCTGGCAGCGCACAGTGCCTGTCCGTTCCACTTCACTTGTGCAGCCACCTCTCCTTTCCACATCACCTACTCACTTTTCTCCTCCTATTCTTTTTTTCCTTCCCTTTTGTGTGTGTGTGCGTGTGTGATTGCTCAGGGTTTGGTTGCTGCGGTCGGGAGGGCTGGAGGCCGCGGGCTGGGTGCCCCGAGCCAGCGCCTCGCTGTCTGTCCTGGCTCCGACACTGGGCAGTGGGACTGGGGAAGGGAAGGAGGAAGAGAGGTTGCACGACAATCACCAGGATCATCCATCCGAAAATGGCAGAAATAGGAAAATGCTGAAGAGGCAGGAAACATCCGTACGTCAAGGATGTGCTGTCTGGAAGGTGCAGGGGGTTTTGCGGTGCTTCTTGCTGGCACAGCATCAACACCTCCAAACTGGTACCCGTAGAGAGGGAGAACGGAGCTAGAGCAGCGAAAAAAAAATCTAAGTCTAGCCCAAAAAGGTAGTTAATACAAGATAAGAGGCATGTTAAACTCCCATCAGAGGGATAGTTGCTCCAAATGGTGCCAATTTCAGAGGGAAAGGCTCAGAAAAGGAAAGAATGGCAGGATTAAAATCAAGTTGAACAGCACAATGCTTTTCAAAAGGTGAGAAGGATGGTTCTGAAATGAGTACAGAAATTAGTTGCTGTTTTGTTTCCACAGCGGGTGGGATGAGGCCTGCAAGCTCTCAGGGAGCTGCAGTGCCGAGGAGCGCGGTACTGGGGCCACCGCGCCCAGGGGGCAGAGCTGGGGTCTCACTGGAGAGCCTGTGGGGCTGAGGATGCCTCCAGGTCAGAACTGTGACAGAGAACTCTCATCCGTGGCAGGACCCGAACATCCACCGTGCTTCTGCTGGCGCCAGGTCACGGCTCACGGGGACGCGGCCACCCCAGTGTGGTCTGAGGTCTAGGTCCTTTTTTTGTTTTCTTTTAAATAATGTAGAGGAGAACAGAGGCGTTGGGAGCCAGCCCGTTGTTGGCGGTGCGCGGTGGCGCTTTCCCGGCTCTGTGTGGAGCCGCAGCCCCAGCTGAGTGCGGCAGCGGCGATGGTGGGAGGCTGCACTCATGGCCCGGCCTCCAGCCCACGCGTGGCCCTGTGCCGTGGGCTGCCCTGCGCTCCCGGCCACGCTGCCTCAAGTGTTCTCTGGTCCCACGGCCTCCCTCAGCCCTCGGGGGCTGTGCTGGGCTCTGCTCTGCTCTCTGTGCTGACATTTTGCACAGGACAGCTCTCTCCTGCTCCCGGTCAGCGTGGGGAGCGCGGCCGGTGAGGGGCTGCCCGCAAACCCCTCCTGCCGCCCGGGGAGCAGCGGCCAACTGCACCGCCCGGGCACACACAGTCAACAGTTCCCTTTCTTCTGCACAAATTGGCAAGGACTAACCTTGTCATATCCAGTGCAGCGCTAACGGGCGCCTGCCTCCAAGGGGTAATCATGCAGGCATAAATTCGGAAAGTTGCTAAGCTATGAGCAGTCTTATGAGCATTAAAAGTGTCCTCTTTGCCAGAAAGGTCATTCATAACTTGGCTGCGCCGCTGATGTACAGTCAGTGATATTGATTGATTAATGTATAAAAAGCACCAAATCCATTTGCTTCTATGAAAGAGAATAAAGTGCAGTCGACTCTCTCTTTATTTTCACCTCATCCTTTTGTTTGAAGGACGTTTTTTTTTTTTCTCTTTTTGTTTTGCCAGCTAGGTTTAAGGGGGTTACAAAAAGACAGTTTCTGCCAAGTAATGCGTTCACAAAGGGAACATTGATTCACATCAGTGTCGCTTGAATTACCCTTAAAGGTTTGCCAAGGAGTTGTTCTTATATTAACCTTCTGTTCATCAAAGACAAAATAAATAAATAAGTCATAAAATCAGCTTCACTGCCCACACTGGAGCTGGATGTAAAACAGGAATTTGTTCTGTTAGGAATTTGTGCTTCAGGTGCTGCTGCTGAGCCCCATCCCCTGTGCCTTTTTCTCTCCTGCACCACCCGGCCAGCCCGGATTCTCCCCTTCCCAGGGCGATGCTTTTCCTCCTGCCGCTTCTCCCCTTCCCAGGGCGATGCTTTTCCTCCCGCCGCTTCTCCCCTTCCCAGGGCGATGCTTTTCCTCCCGCCGCTTCTCCCCTTCCCAGGGCGATGCTTTTCCTCCCGCCGCTTCTCCCCTTCCCAGGGCGATGCTTTTCCTCCCGCCGCTTCTCCCCTTCCCAGGGCGATGCTTTTCCTCCCGCCGCTTCTCCGCTGCTGCCCTGTCCTGGGTGCGGGAGCGTGTGCTCGCCCAGGACACGCGCGTCGTGCGGGTGCAGCGCTGCGCAGTTCTGAGCTTGGACAGATGTGGGTATTTTCGGGGAGGGGGATTCCTGCAGGGGTGTTTTCTGAAGGAATGGGTATAAAATGTTGATTTAGTCTTTGCAAGCTTGACAAGAATGGTTTCTGCACAGAAAGATAGCCTCGTGGCGACCCAGGACATTCTGCCCCATCTAGTTTTAGCATTCTTCTAATTCACCTTAAGTCCTGTTTGCTTTCCTGGACTTCTTTGACCACTAGTAATTAATTACATGTTGTTCTTGTTTTCTTCTGGTTAATTCTGAGATGGAAGATATTCTTGTGCCTGTGGAGCTTTGTGCAGCAACATCTCACCTTTATATCTCCAGGTGTGTCTGCATTGTCTGTCCCAAATGACACTCCCCAGTGAAGGGTGGGGGGTTCTCTGTTCTTTTGGGACTGTGGCCGGGGAACGTGAGCCTGAATGATCACTGTTCTCTGCAGCAGGAGCTGTGCTGTGTTGTTAGTGCTGTTAAACCCTGACCACATTTCTGTGTTTTCACTTGGTCCCTGTTCCAAAACCCACGAAGGACAATTCTGTGTGTGTTCTGAGCTTTGTTTCTTTGGCTGCGTTCTGCATATGGGGCAGCTGTGCATGTCATGCTTATCCATAAAACACAAACCATGGATATCAGCCCTGCTTGTGAACGTCTCTGTGTGAGCTGTCCCCACCAGGCTGTCAGGACAGTGTCCCGGGTGCGTGGGTGTCGTGACAGCCGCCAGAGTCTGTGTCATTGCAGGTGACCTGAGCCACTCTGCCGTGAGCCCATGTCTCCCAGCGTGGCTGCGCGTTGGTGCTGGTGACCTGCCCCAGGTCACAAGGAGCCACCGGGGGGATCCGGTTCGTGCCGAGGGCTGCGGCCGCGCGGTGCCGGCACCACGGCAGAGCTGGGGTGGAGCTGCTGGCCAGGCCGGGGCTGGAGGGTGCTGGGTGTGAGCCAGTGGGCAGCTGAGGTGCCACCACCCCTGCAGCACTGCCATGTGACACTTCCATTTCAACATCTTTTACCCAACAAAGCAGAAGGATGGTGATGATCCTGCTAACTGTTGGGTGTGCTCTGGCGTTCACCAAACGCGGTGGCAGAGCAGCCCCGCCGCAGGATGTCCTTCCTGTGTCCCCGTCCTCACGTTTGCTGGCGTGGAGCAGGGGCCGTGCGAGCCCTGGACCGTGTGCTGCTGTTTCGCCCCTGTGCAGCGACCCCTGGAACCCTGCGCACCGTCTAGTGCAGCTCATGGTGCGGGTCGGCACCTTGGGTTACCACAAAGAGCTTTTTCTCCATGGCTGCTGCAAACCCAAAAGGAAAATCATCTTATTTTTTAATCTTTTTCTCTGATTGTGGGAGAATTGCAGAACGCCGAGGCCCCCTCCCCCTCCGACGAGGCGGTAGGGATTGGATCAGACGGTACAGAGTGAGCATGCTGAGAGTGAATCCATTTTCTCTCCTCCATCTCCCCAGAATAAATTAGAATTTGCCTGATTTAATAAAATGGCTTCATCTCTCTGCCATCTTTTCTATCTCCCATGCGTTTCATCCCCACCCCCACTGCAAAAGAATAGATGTGGGCTGCGCAGCGTCCTGTTGGAGCTGGCGATCGCACATGGAGGGTGCGTGTGAGCGGCTGCACACGCAGCCGGCAAAGGGCCCGGCCATGCAAGCGCACAGGATTTGTCCCTCTATCTCAATTTCTTTATTGTCAAATGTGATAGTTATAATTGCTGTCGAGGTCAGTGTAATTTACTGTCCATCTGTCATTAACCCAACCTCGTGGTGGATGTGACTGCCATGCAGATATCGTTTGGGGACTGGGAGTGGTTAGCGATAGAAATTTTACAGCACAGATTTGCCCCAGCCACTTTTCTCGTTAATTGGCATGTATTTGTCTATGCATGGAGTAGAACTGTAGCTCTTTGCTGCAGACTGAGAGGAGGGGTTATTGTTAGAATTTAGATGGTTTCGCTAGAGCTGAACCTTTTTCTCTCACTTGAATCTGGCGTTTTAATTTCTGTTTCCTAGGTTGATTTTTTCCTTTCCGCTCTGACACTAATTATGCCAGGCGCGTTGGGAGCGGCTGCTGCTGAGAGGTACCCAGCTAAGTGTTAAGAAAGGTTTTAAAAACAGACTGAACTCTTTCTTAATGAGGCTCAATCGTGCTCTCCTCCGGGTGGTTTTGTTTTGCTGATCTGTCAGTTTTTCAAGGATTTAATTGCACTTTTTTCATATTAGTCTTTGAAATGGGGCTAAGCAGCTTTCTGTAAAATAAAATAGAAAAAAGGAGAGATGTAACTGGCTTTCCTATTTTTTTTCTTTGCGTTCATCACTCCAGGATCGTCATCTGCCACTGACTCCTGGGACCCAACAGCAGTAAAGAACAGAATTTATGAGAGCAGCAAACGAGACGGCAGGCGAGGCTGCCACGGCAGCTCCAAAATTGTAAACCTTGCAGGCAATTTTCTCTGCCTGCCCGCTCCTCAGTCTGGCTGCTCCCGTGTCCCCGCTCACACTAATCCGGGAAGACCTTCCAAATGTTTCTTTTGGAGGAAGAAGTGGGAGGCGAAGGAGGCACAAGGAGCCCTGAAGTGGCTCAGCCAGTGTAGCTCATTTCCTGCAGAAATGACACAAAAATGATTGAGAACTGAGCGCTGGGAGACTCGCGGAGCGGCGGAGGTTGGCGGGGACACGGGAGTCACCTCGCCTGAGCCCCTGCTCAGCGGCCAGGACAGTCCCCAGGACATCCCCACAGGGTCTCAGTGTCCTCAGGGACAGCGAGTGCCCGGCACCCGTGGGACCAGCCGCGTTCCAGCTCCCCTGGAGCCGGATCCAGGGGAAGGGAGGCAAAGTAGCTGATGTTGGGATGGGAGGAGGCGGATGTATTCGTGATGCTATTATCGTTATGGCATAGAAAAAACATGTTTGAAGCAATCAGCATGGAATTCTTAATTGCTTCATTTACTCCTGCTCTCCTCGTGGGACAGATTGTACAAGCGCAGGAGCTGCCAGGACCCTCATGATCGCGCACTGGCCCTGCTGCACACACTATTTTTAACTAGCGCTTTGTTTTGCAAAGACGCACAAAGCTGCTGCTTTTTTCTCCCAAGGATGCCAATAAGCAGCAGAGGCAGTAAGAGCTTTCTGATCCGCCTGACGGTGACTCTGCTTTCTTAGCCTGCAGTTCATTTTTCCTTCTCTTTGCATTTACATTTCCTTGTTTCCACTTTCCCTTCTGTTCTTTTAGCTTTGTTTTTTTCCCTCCATCTTTCTTTTGTTCATGCTTATCCCTTAAATATTTGAGAATCTCTTGTATTTCCTCTAGTCTCAGCCTAACAAAAATCCCATTTTCCTTTCCTCGTTCAGATGTGTGCCTGCCTTCCTCTTTCAGTTTCCAGCACACCTCTCATGAGGATGTAAAATCCAAGAACCAGATCTTTGCGATTTCAAAATAAAATAAAAGTAAACTCTGCTCTAAAAACACTTTAGCAGGAAAGCCAGGCTAATTGTAAATCAATGAGTCTTAAAATGCAGCATTGATCTCCAGTTAGAAGTTTGAAGGGGAAAGCAGTAATTACTGCACTGAAGGTGGATTTTTTTTTTCTTAGTAAGTTCTGGGCAGAAGGAAGGCTCATTAGGGCAGCACTTCGGAATCTGAGTAATTAGTTTTAAAAGTACTTTTGTGGTGTTATTCCCATGGCTAGAAATTATCGGAGTCTTCACAGATTTATAGTTCAGCTCTGATAAGGTTTGATTTATTATTGTGTTTGGCAGGGAAGATCCATCCTACTCAATCACCTGGTGAGGATCCGGAGCCGAGGTTGGTCTGGGAAGAATCGCTCTGGGCACGCGGGGCCAGCGGGTCACCCGGCATCTGCTGGCACGTTACAGTGCACGCGGGTGCTGCTGCATCACGCCCCCGGTGCCGCTGGGCTGACACGTTACAGTGCATGCGGGTGCTGCTGCATCACGCCCCCGGTGCCGCCGGGCTGGCACACTGCACCGCGCCCTGGGGTGCTGCTGTGGGCCGGCTGGAGCGGGTCAAGGTGCACACAGCTGGCCGCAGAGGGGCCAGGGGTGATGCTGGAGAAGCAGGGGGAAGAGGAGTACAAGCTCTCCCGCTGTCAGGGCGGGTGCCCATGTAACCCTCACAGTGAGAAGGCAGTTTGTGTGTG
Source organism: Streptopelia decaocto (assembly GCF_964273445.1). Taxonomy (NCBI): domain Eukaryota; kingdom Metazoa; phylum Chordata; class Aves; order Columbiformes; family Columbidae; genus Streptopelia; species Streptopelia decaocto. Next base: position 5,192,120 of record NC_138666.1, on the reverse strand, counting down.
CCCTGCAGCCTGTAGGTTTAGATTTTTTCCAAATTCTTTTGTTAGGTTTAGCAATTATATCTCTAGATATTCTCATTAACCTTAATTATCTAATCCCTTTTGTGAATATTGCTGAATTCTTGGCCACAGCAACATCCTGTGACAGTGATTTCCACAATCTAATTACCAAGTCTGATTGTATAGGAAGAAGTGTTTGTTTCACCTGTGCGGTGCTGCGGGTCCATTAGCCGCCAGGTTTCCTGCACTGCCCAGCCACGAAACCGAGGAGGTGAGCACTGGAGAGGGTCGGGAGCATTGTGCGGCACATGGTGCTTCAGTCTGGCTGCAGCACCAGTGCTGCTCCAAAGGAAAACAAGACGTGCAGCATCCAGACCGTTGCCGTGGCACGTCTGCGAGCCCCGTCACCCTCTCTGGCAGTGAGCTGGTGGCTGCGAGCACCAGCGTCCTCCCGGCTGCAGGATCCCTCTGCGCAGGGGCACAGGGTAACCCCACCAGGCTGGTGGCGGCTGCTGGAGATGCAGCTGCTGGTCAGCTGCAATCACTGCCAAACATGGCAGAGAAAAGCTAAACCCAGGTAAAATGGGGTTTGAGCTCTTCCTGAACGTGTTCTGCTGGTGAAGTCTGCTTTGCCAATAGACCAGTGGAAAATGGAGAGGACAAAGGCTCTGTAAGTCAGAATAGGGGCTCTTACTCCTTGTGAACATCATTTTTCTCCTGTCAAGTTGGCTGAAAGTCCTTTCTTCTTGCTCATGGGAGAAATGGCTCAGAAAATCCCACTCCGTCTTCTTCAGACCATTACCTCTTTGTGCTCTTTTATCAGGTTGTCCCCTTTGCCACCTTTCTCAGAAAAGCAGGGCTGATCTCTTTGGTTCTGTCCAGGGGAGGTTTAGGTCCTGCGTTCCTCATATGCCTTTCTTCCCCCAAAGATTTTGGCAAAGAAACTGCTTGTATTAAACCCAGTGTTACATGTAGCATTGCAGCCAAGACTGCCGGCCATGCAGGGCCATGTAATATTCTCCATCAGCTCATGTTGTGCTCGAGCAGACCTGCTTCCCTTCTCCAGGCTGACGAAACGGGTGCAGACACCATTGCAGATACCGGCAGACCCAGGCCACAGGTCTGGGTACAGACACAAAATGGTCCAAGTTCACACTAGAAGAAATATTGAGGGCTTATTGTTCTCTGACAAAACCGTGCTAATTGTGGGGAACTGACCCTGTAATTAAGGCTAATCCACATGCAAGGAGCTTTATGGCACAGGTCCTGAGCTCCTGCCTGTCCTCTGGGAGCGGGTTCCCACTCCTGCCCATCTCCCCTGTGTGTTAAATTGGGGCAGTCATACAGTCTGACTTCATCTGACACCTCTAGCTGTCCTACTTGTGTGACTCGATAAATATTTTTACAGAAATGATTTAGTTTGCAGTGACTGTTATAGATCTGATTCTGCAATGGGAGGAAAGGGGAAGGTCTCTGGAGGCAGAAAACCCTTGTGTGGCAGAAAGCCTGCTGGGAAGTCAGCTCAAGAAGAATTAGAAACCCTTTAAATAAATGCTTACTTGACATGACTCTGTCTTCCACAGTCTAACAAGCAGGGAAGCGAATGGCAGCCGCTGGCCAGAAATTGATTGCATTAATTGATATGCCAATAAGAGAGCTTGTTACATCCGCCATTGGTTAGGAGGCCGGCTAACAAGTCCCGCTGATCAATGGAACCAATAAAGATTTCATCCATTAATGAGCAACATGGTAATTAATGTTATCCATAAACCAATTAGCCCGGGTAGCTAATGTGCTGGTTAGCATGGTGAGCGGCAGCGCCGGGGTGCGGACCGGCCATTGGGTGCGGAGAGGGGCAGCGCGCCTGTGCTGCCACCATGGCCTTCGCAGAAACAAACAACTCCCGGCGGCCTCCCCAGGATGGTGGCTGATTTTCTGGCAAGGGACGTGTGTCTCTAGATTTACTAGGCAATTTCAGTTATTTCTTTCTCTTCTTTAAACCTTTGTGTAGCACACATGAGCATCTTTTCCACTTCAGCGTGTTTTCCGGAGCTGTGCAGGTGTACATAGCTCGTGTTGAGGTGGCAGAGCGCCGTGCCTGGTTCCCCGCTCGCTGTGGTTGGAGCTGCCTGCACGCTCTGCCGGAGCCCAGCTCGGCCTGCAGCTCGCGGGAGCTGTTGTGCGTGCTGCAGCGCTTTCCCCACACCTTCTGGATGAATTACGGCGTTAGTGTGGGAAGCACAGAGTGTGCGGTGAAGGCTGTTGTCTAAAACCACTCGCAGAGGGGTTGCACTGGGTTGCTGCCCACCAGCTGTGGGTCCGCGTGGCTGTTGGTGTCACTGGTGCTTGTGGGGTGACCTGGTGTAGAGCAGGACCCCGCAGAGGTGCTGTGGGGTCGTTGAGGTCCAGCAGCTGCTGCCAGACGCTCTGGCCAGCCCTGTCCTTGGCGTGGGGACAGCAGCATGCGGCTGGCGCTGGGCGGCCTCATCCGCCAAGGGGCACCAACTGTTACCAGACAGAACTCCTCTGGCGGGGCTTTGTGAGGGCAGCCCCTGCCCGCGGCACCACCCTCGGTCGCTCGGTGTGCGGTGCTGAGCTGTGTGCAGGGGCGAAGCAGCCATGGCAGAGCTGGGGCCGGGCCCTGACGGGCTGCGGGTGGGAGAGGGGCCTGGGGCTTCCGAGGGGTCGGGGTTGGGGACAGGAGCAGCCCCAGGGGCCCAGGGCAGCCTCAGGCCCACAACTGCTCTGTGGAGTTACTCGCAGTGTCGGGTATTGACCCTGGGAGACCCCTTGTGGATTCCCTAATTGAAAATTAATACCAGATCAATGCCATGGGCAATTTGCATATTGATCATAAACAACTTTGAAGGCACCAAGTGTGTGCTGGATCAATAGAGCTCTTGGGCAGGCTGCAGTGGGAGAGCATCCCCACTCCAGCTCTGCGAGAGGTTCTTGGGCAGTTTGGGAGCAGCTTTGTGGTGGTGACGGTGGTGGTGGCACCTCAGCGGTGCCGGACTGGGACAACTTGTGCCCGGCTGGAGTCGGACCACTGAATTAACAGCCTTTTCCTATGGTTCACTTTGGAAGGGCAACTAGAGGAAGTGCTTTAGTTTATTTTTTAATTTTAAACCAAACAAGCGAAGCCCAGAGGTGTCCCACAGCGAGTGCCAAGCGCCTCCGGGCACACGGGTCTGGGGGCGTCACAGCTTGTCCCCCTCTGCCCCTTCACACCTCCTCTGCTGTGCTGTACGGCCTGTTACGCTTACTTTAAATGGGGTTTCCAAAAGCAGGAATCTTATTTTTCTGAGGACACCAGTAGAAATGTCATCAGTGATTTTTTTTTTAATGTTTTTGTCCTATATTTGGGCTTTGAGGGCCCTCTACCTACTTGGGACATTCACAGGATATTTCAGAACGGTCTTGGGCTGAAGGGAACAAATATTTCAGATCAAACTCCACAAAAAACACCAGAAACTTCATCTGAAGATATCTAAAGCACTTTAGGAAGCCTTCTGTCAAAGAGGGACGTGCGTGGGCTGTGGGGATCAGCGCGTGGGTGAGCGCAGCTCCGGCTGCTGCTCCGAGCCCGTGTGCCGGCTGGGGAGAGGAGGCGACGCCTCGGAGCCCACAGGGAAACTGAGTCAGACTTGGCTGTGGACCCGGCGTCACCATGGATGGGGAGCAGGGGGTGGGCAGGGCCGGACCCGCAGTTGCCACTCGTGCAGCCGGGCCTCGGGAAGTTGCTGTGCATCTGATTAGTGCGTTACAGGGCCTTCATTGACTCGGCTGCGCCGCGCTGATGAACTGAGACTAGGGACAAGCGCTTGTAATTGAGAGAAATAAATTCTTATCACAGGCCTCTGCTGGAGCCACCACCTGTGCCTGCGCTTGCTCCGGGTTTTAGGAGCATTTCAAATCCCCGGAGCGCCCAGTGTGCCCTCGTTAGTGTCTGAGCAGGCGAGTGCGGGGACTGCGGGCACCAGGTGGTGTCACAGGGTGGCTGAAAGCCTCCCAGCCCAGCCGTTACCAGCCAGTGCCACCAAACCCGGGCTGCAGCCCGGGCAGCCCGTGCGCCGCGGCACCTCCAGCATCTCCCTGGGAGCTGCTTCGTGCTCCTGCCTGTTCCTGCATTTTGCTCAGGACTCAGAGCAGCAGCAGCACCTTCCATCTTTATCTGAGTTGGGATGGTAACTGAAAGATCCTTCCCCAATGCATGAGAGGGGATAAGGGCGTCATAGGGGAAAGCATTTTTTCTTGCTCAATAAAAATTAAGGATGAATATATAGTTTATTCTAAAATAAACCCATCTCCCATTTTAAATTAAAAGGAAAAAAAAAAGCCCAGGGGTCAGCAGGGCTCTGCAGCTCAGATGTGGCGCAGAGACGTGGTGGGGAGCGCTCCCGCCTGCCGCAGAGAAGCTGTTTGCATCTCCTCGCTCGCAGCAGCCCCCGTAATTTTGCCGGTTCCTCTGGGTTGCAGAGCAGGCGGCCGCCGTCAGCGCCGTGCAGGCGGTGGGAGGTGAGTGGAAAAGCTTCACTTGACATTCCCTGACCTCCCCGGTGCAGCTGAGCACCGGAGAGCTGGGGCTGAGATTGCAGTCGCTTTCAATTACTTGAAGCCAAGAGAGGTGGAGAAAAAGGGCCTGTTGGCTCCAGGAAGCTGCAATCTTCAGCTGCTGAAAGCTTGTTAGTACAAGGGGAAAGCAATTACTGACGTTCTGCCAGTGCCGCTAACCCAAACCCAAGGAAGGGGCTGCTCAGCCCTCGAGCGTGGCCGTCCCTGCCTGTGGATGACGCAGGGCTCATCAGGCATGTCCTCATGGGCGGCTCCAGGGCTGTAGAGCTCTGAGTTTTCTGGGTCTCCGTGTCCGGTTCTGGTCAGCAGGTGTTTGCTGTGCCTGCAAGAGTTTGCATGTGTCATCTGCCTCCTCTTCTGCACCAAGCCAAGTTGTGTTTGGTGTCAGAGAGCTCTGCCCACGCCAGAGGAGGGTCACAGCGAGAAGGGGATGACTCACAGGCTGAAAACAAAGCTCCGTGTTTGAGGGGCTGCCTCGCTGCCCCGGCCTCTGCCCTTGCACAGAGGCCTGAGAGCATGACCATTCACACCAAGCTTTGGTATTGCAGCTTCCTAGCAGGCTGGTTTTTGTGGCCGGTTAACCTGTGGAGGTGGCACACGTCTGGTGACCAGAGTGTCAAGAACCCCTCAGCTGGCTGGAGTCAGTGCCGGCTCTGTCTGGACCTGCTGGGTCTGTCTGCTTTGGCCTTCTCGGGGTCCCAGGAGATGATCCTCAACTTTTCGCTTTGAAGTCCCTGAGAAGCCCATGAGGGTCTCTGAAGAAATGTCCTTGGCCATTTAAGAGGCTGCCACCCCCAGCTGCGTGTCTGGCCCCTGCAGCATGGCTGCGTTTCTCACCTGGGCAGCAGGAGGTGACCCTCCTGTTTGGACACGGGTGGTTCCAGCAGCCCTGCCGACCCCTGTGCTCCCACCACCCACTGCCTCATGCCAGCAGCATGCCCCAGGATGATCCTCTTTTATTTTTCATTATACATGTTATTTATGGGCATTCATGATTTCCCATGTTCATATATATTGCTAGTTTCTAGAAATAAGCTCCAGGAAGAGCCCAGTGACACGACACTGCGGCCAACATTACTGCGTTCTAGTCGGGAATGAACCGACCAGACCACACGCTGCAGAGCCCTTTGGACTCATTCCATGTGCAAACCGTCCTTAAAGGCATTTGCTGAGAACCATTAATCATTTTTTCCCGTTCTTCATAACAAAACCCTTCCCAGGCCCAGGGAGCGCCGACGTGCACAGGCCCCGCGCCGCTGCCACCGCGCTGGGCACCGGCCGAGCTGCCCTGCTGCTGTGTCAGCCTCACCGCTCCCCTGGGCCTGGACCTCGTGGGACAGTGTGCTGTAAGAATATTTTAATTGTCCCAAAACTGGGGCACTATAATTATGGCTTTTCTAAGTTTTTAGCTAAGCTTAAAAGAACTCCAAACATGCTGAGGTTGGGAAATGCTTGGGGAGGGGGAGAAAGAGGGTCGGCAACACATTAATTAACTTTTCATTGGAGCGATACCATGGAGACTGAGAATAGAGCAGGAGTAGTAGATCTAAAAAAAAATAAAACTAATGAGAAAAGGGACATTTTAGTGTTTGAGTTAAGAATGGTTTATGATGATGTTACAGGGCAGGATTAAGGTTGTTGGGAGCACTCCTATGTGTATCCAACGCTTAAGGCTCAGCTCATTTTTGCTACAGTTACAATATTCTCAAGATGTACCTTTTCCCAGAGCTGATGAAGTTAGCTTTAGCTTCAGCTTGGCTTTAGTGCTGGTTTTGTTGATGAATCTGAAATTTCTCTGGAGTGAGGTTGTTGGTACTCAGCACAAAGCAGCTCTTATGTGAGCACCGCACTCCGCTCGCACTGCCAGCCGAGGCCGCGTGGATTTGGGGCAGCGGTTCCTGTTCTAGAAGGTGGGATGTGAAGTTCCTGAAGTGTCTTGGCCTTTCTGAAAGCACGCGCTTGTGTCTGAGTGGTTGCAGTGGGTCCCTGGAGCCTGGCCCGGTGCTGCACTGGGTCAGCGCCGCTGGTGACCAGCTCCGAAAACCCACCGGTCTCTGTCTCAGCAGCTTCACTCGTGTTTGTGGCAGAGGGAAACTGAGCCAGGGACGGGCAGGGCCTGCGGGGAGGGGGGTGAGCGGAGGGTGAGACCAGGGGAGCCGGGGGCAGGGGAGCAGGAGATGCTGCTCCCTTCATCCGCCAAACTGGGGCTGGGCACCACGCTCCCCGTCCCCCGCAGCCTTGTCACCTCTGCCAGCCCGGCTCCTCCAGCCTCCCACCCCCGGTCCCCGTTGTCTCCCAGCCCCGCGCGCCGGGGACCGCGCTGTCCCCTCCCTGCAGACCTGAAGCTGGAGATGGGTTTTCTTTTGTTTTGCTGGTTGATGCGTGTTTGTGTTTTTGCATGAGTCTCCTTTCCAGCTGATTCCGGTTTAGAGCTAGGTTAAACTGTGCAAAATACTGTTTAAAACAAAAAAAAAGAAAGGAACTTGTCAAGATGCATTTGTTAGATCATGTTTAAAATGAAATAGAATTGAAGGTAGTTTTTGTCCAGAGAAGGGGGGGCTGAAAAGCCGTCAAGCCGCAGGAGAAAGCCCCTCCTTTGTTGTCCTTCTGACATTGAAGTGTAATTTTTCATGGTTATTTGGACTGGAAAATGGGGGGAAAGGGAGAGATGGGCTTGCGATTATTTCCCATAAATGACAACACAATCACATCACGCTCCACTACAAACATGCTCAAGGAATTTGCCTTTTTTTTTACATTTCATGTGTGAAAATAACAACAACCTTTCTAGTTCTGCTGAAATTCAAGGGAGCAAATCCCTGTTGGGTTCCATTGACTTAAAATTTAGCCCAATTTACAGAAAGACTGGACAGCCTTGTTTGCAGGGTCAGGGAGAAGTCGGTGCCGTCTCAGGGAGGGGGTTCTTGCACTTCTGTCCCTTTGCGCCGAGATGTGGCATCCTCCGGTCTGTCCAGTGACAGCCACGGTGCGGCCGGGCCCTGGGGGTGCACAAGGAGCTGGCGCTGCTAGAGCCACCAACACACTGCCCGCGGCTGCGGTGCCGGATCAGTCCCGGATCAGCCCGGGCCGGCACCAGGAGGCAGGAGCAGCTCGGAGCTGCCGGGTTCTGCGCAGGTGGAGGGTTCTGAGCAGTCAGGGCCTTTCCCAGGCTGTTCCTGCCCCTCTCAGATCCTTGCAGCAGATTCCCGGGTTCTTGCACCTGTAAGGCTGATGGCAGGGACTGCACACGGACCAGCTTCGGCTTTCTGCTCCATGTCCCGCTCTTCTCTTCCCTTAAAACAGACCGTGGCAGGTTTCACCACCACTAGCTTCTATTTTTTTAAGACAGAAATTGTCTTTTCTTCAAATTGTCTGGTATTGATGGCATTGTTCCCTTTCCTAGTGCTGCTACGTTACCCAAAGCCCGAAGCCAAAGGCTGCAGGATTAGAGCAGCCCCCCAGCCCTGCACTGCTCAGCCGTGGGAGGCCCAGAACTGGAGCTGCACGCTGGAGCTGGGAAATCACATAAAGTGACCGAATGCAAAAATAATAACCCTATCAGTCACCGCATTCGTATTTAAGAAAAAAAGGTGCTAATGTGTGCCAGAGGGTCATCCCATCTCTGTTGAGCAAGAAGCTTGTTTGGGAGATAACCAGAGACCTGGAAGCTGTTGTAGGATTTTCAGATCTGTTCAGGGAAACTGGCCAAAAATTGTGAATTTTTTCTTTGGAGAAGAAAGCAAAGGAACAGAAGCTAAAAGTTCACAAATAGTTCTTTTGCTGTTGGATGTATTGTTTTATTTATCGGAATACTTGTCTCTCTAGTTAACTGCACAAAAGCCAGATAAACGTTCCCTGCCTTGAGAAGATAGGAACTGGGATGGCTTTATCAGCTGGGGGCACGCTCATAGTCAGTGTTTTCTTTTTTGTCAATGAAAGCTGCACAGATACTCTCCGACTGCGCTCTGAGACAGGGCCATCTTGGAAATAAGTGTTGTTAATCCAAGATACATGTGGCATTATTGCTGTTTCTCTGCATCCTTTTGTCAGATGATGGGACTCACCCACCTGTGTTTGCATCAGGGCTGCAGTCCATGGCGCTTCTCTCGTAACCTGTGCCTGGTGCTTCCTTTTCACTGCTTGGAGTCCTGCTTTTCCTTTTAGAAAAGTGAAAGGAATAAACAAGTTTATGTAAAATAATCCAGTTAGGTGCTAGCACAGAGTGTATTTGTGAGCCACCCGTTCTGAGCCAGCATCATCATCCCAGCGGGGTGCAGTTTGGGGACAGCTGGGCAAAGCCGCTCGTAGGGCGAGCAGCAGTGGCCAGTGCCCTCTGGCCCGGCACAGCTGGGGGGCTGAGCCCCCTGCTGCCCCGCGGACCTGGAGCGCGGCACGTCTCCTGCCGGGGCGCTGGCACCGGGCGTTGGAACCCGTGTGAGCAGCGGGCCGGGCGGCAGCCCTGCGGGGTGACCTGGCCCGCGGCAGCTCGCGGGGCCGGCGCGGCACGCGTGTCGGTGCATGTGCAGCGCACAGCTGGCTGCACACGCGCCGGGCTGTCACCTCCCGGCAGCGTCAGCTTGCACAAGTCAGACGGGTCTCAGTCCTGTCGTTCCATAGGCTTTTTTGGCTACTTATCCTGAAAAAAGGGAGCATCGGGGATTCTTTTTGTTTCAAAGGAGAGACCCTGTGTACAATTAAAACTTGTTTCTGGTAAACCTCATTCCAGGAAAGATGAGCTTTTAACAAAAAGCTTTTGACAGCTGCAGGGTATTTCATTTTTTTTAATGCCAAATGAAAAATCAATACATTTTTCTAGGTTATACATATTCAGAACAGGCTTGATATTTCCATTATAATGGAAAATGGGTGTCTGCACATCTCGCCTGTCAGAGCTGCACCACCGCATTTTCCAAGCCACTGCTAAATATTTCAAACCTGATTTGATTGTGGTTCATGACAGCTAATGTTTCTCAGCTCTCGAGCCTGCCGGAGGGTGGGGAGGCGAGCGCACGCTCTTTCTCTCCCATCCCTACATTTTCGCCACCCCTGAAATGCCCCTTATCCCTTTGGATAAAGATCTGGGTTTGCTAAGGAAAATCCAGCTGAGAGGAGAGCTGGGAGGTCTTGCGCTGTTCAAGCTGGCCTGGATCCAGCTGGGGGTTGCTGACTTCTACCCTCAGACTTTGTGGGTTTTGAGAGGGACAGTGTGTGTGTGTGACAGTGTGCGGGGACCCGGCTGCATTTTCAGTGTGTACCTGAGTCAGAGATTCTCTGACATCTGCAGATGTCAGATACTCGTGGTTTTCCAGACTGTTTTCCTCTCTTCCCCCACCATAGTGAATGGCTTAATTTTAAATTAAAAGGAAATGCCACTGTCTAAAATTTTTTATTCATGAAGGAGGAAAAGACTCTTTCTAAGATTTTGCATGGGCAGATTGGTGTGGTGGGAGAGCAGGCTTCTTGGATGCCAGGTGCCCCGCAGCTACACGTGCTCGTTCTTGGTGTTGATCTGAACCCCAGTGGCTGGAAAATCTAAGAAAATTTCTCGATAAAGCATCATGGCCTTGCAGATGGCAGCCTGGTACAGGGACCCATGGGCAGGTTGTGTTGTTTGTATTTCAGTGGGACACAATCCCCTCCATGCAAATCCCAAAGCAAGAACTCTTGTACCCACCCTGGCAAGCTCCCACAGAGCATGAAGCCGCCTTGTCCTTCATGAACCCCACATTGCCGGTGTTTCTGGGAACCAGAGGCGCCGGTCTGGCACCTGCATCTTCTGGGGATGGGCTGCAGCAGTATCGCTGCCCTTCCAGAGCCCCTTGTTAAGGTTCCCAGGTCAGGAGTCAACCCCATCCCCTCTCACAAAGCATCTCTCTACAGAGCTCCCCACAAGTCCTGGTCAGCCCCCCAGTATGCTGCCGAAACACTGCAGAGACTTATCACCCTCTGGATACCAGCTCTGACTGGGATACCTTTAGGGATGCTGGGTACCTTTTTAATGACAAAACAACTGGTGGAGTTTTTATCAGTCTTCTTAAGGAAAACCATTAGGTGAATGAGTCCCAGTAGTGTGTACAGCTTCAAGGAGGTATGGTCAACCGGTAACAATATGGTCATGGTTTGGAGATAAATTCCCTACATCCTGATGACCATGGCGTCCTGCAGCCTTTGGGAGCTGTGGTCACGAGGCTTCACGCTCAGCTGCGGGTCTGTCCTATGGGGCTCTTCAGATGTCTAGTAAAAGACAGTGGTAAGCTCTGCTCAAACACAGCATGGGAGCAATGTGACACCAGGATTTGCAGATAGTTAAAATGGAAGCTCAGAGCTCCTTGTTGCATGTGCAGTGGATTGAGGAGAAAAGCAGACCTTTCCCTCGCAGCCGTGCTGCTGGCCCTGTCCTCTCAGAGGGGTGTCCCAGGGGAGCGCAGGAGGATGGACGGTGGGTGCCATTGGTGTGTGTGTGTTTGCTGCCATCGCATCTTAGGAACGCCTCGGCAGCTGCAGCGCTGTCACCAGAGCGTGGGTGCACGTGTTTGGGGAACGGGACCTCTGCTGCACTGTGTTTCCCGTGTTGGAGGACCTCGCTGTTGGTAGCTGGTGGGATCACCCATGGTGCCCTGTATGCGGTCTGTTGGCGCTGGTTCTCAGTGGTTCGCAGCTCTCTGCGGTCCATGTGGCCAGCTGAGGAGTAGTGCAGTGAGGACGCTCTCCCCACCGTCCTGGGCTCAGCCAAAACGCTGCGGCTGCAAGGCAGGCCAGGCTGAGCATGGTGAGCCAGGCTGCAGCAGGAGGCTGCTGCAATGGGATCCTGAGGCAGCCGGGAGTGAGCGCTTCCCTGAGGCTCCTCACCAGGCGCTGAGTCCCAGAGTGTCCCCAGTGTGTCCCTGGGGTGTCCTTGGGTCCCTGGTGCAGGGAGCTCCCCAGGTGCTGGGAGAGGAGCAGGATTGTCCTCGGCACAGGCTCCGGGAGCGAGGAGCCAAGGGCAGCACTAGGGCCCTTCCCAGCTGAGCGCAGCCTCCGTGGGCAGATGTGTCTGGTGCTCTTCTCCCTTCCATCCTGCTTTGAAAAAACCAAACACTTCAGAAAATATGAGCTCAGGCGGGAGGGGGAGGAGGAGGTGTAGAGGCCGCTGTGCTCCCGAGGTGTGTGCGGGAGGCAGCTCTGGTCTCGCCGGGGCCGCTGCGGGTCGGGCTCAGGGGTGCGAGGGTCCGCAGGGGCTCGGCTGGAGCTGTGGGACCGGCACAGGGGCTGCAGGCCCAGCGGGGAAGGAGGATTTGCCATTTGTAGCCTTGTTTTTTAATCATTTTCTGCCATTATTGGTATTCATAGCTCACATTTTTCCGGTTACTGTCAGCCTGGGCTTTCATCCATTTTAAAGAGCTATTTTTTCCCTTGTTGATGATGATGATGGTATAAAGACAGATGGTGTAACTGCTTATGAATGTCCTATTTTATTCCCCTCGAACCAGACAGTGCACTTGAAAACGTGTATTATTTCCACATGCTCAGGTTAGAGCCCAGACAGTGTCTGAGCAGCAGCCGGCCGCCCCGCTCCTCGTGCTCCAGGCCGGTGCTGACACCTCCGGGCGGCAGCCGGGAGTGCGGCTGCGCTGGGCCCTTTGTTCGGGTGGGGGCCGCGGGGCGGTGGGGCCATGGGGGCAATGGGGTGGAGGGGGCAACGGGGGCCAGGGGAGCAACGGGGCCGTGGGATGGTGGCTCCCACCCACCTCTGTCCACACATCTGTCTGCAGCAGCCAGGGCACTGGCCCCAAGGGAGCACTGGAACTGGCGGAGAAAAGCTGGGTGTCCAGGGAGAGGTTAAAGTTAGGATTTGAATAAATAATAGAACCCCTGTAATGAAGGTTTTTAATAAGAACAGCTAAAAGCTGCTTTCCGTGCCACTGCCTCAGTTGAAGAGACACTGTCTCACCCTGCATGGCAGCAGTTTGAAGGCAGCAAGGTGGTTGGGTTGGGTTGGGTTGAGGGGGCCATTTGTTGGTTTTGTCCCCAGAGTGGAAAAAAACCTGGCATTTTAAGTTCTGAAACATGAAGCCAGCTGCTGAGTTCCAAGCCCTTCCCTCCAGCAAACTCGGCCACTTGTCTCACAGGCAGACTGCTCACCTTGCCCTTGCATCACCAGTTCGTATGTTCTGACGTGTTAGGTACTTTGCCCAGCGATGGCACCCAGCGCACCTCTTACCCGGGGGTCCTGCTTTGCCTGGCAAACACCACTGGGATCCCTGCAGCTCCCAAGAGTTTCCAGCTTTTAACAGAGTAAAACAGGGGTAGAGTATGAATCACAGTGCTTCCACTTAATATCAGTGCTGATCGCTGGATGCTTTTACAAGTCCCTCCCTGATTTAAGCTGTCACATTCTCCAAGGGCACTGCTGAGTATCTGCAGCCTCCTAATATATATTTTTAATCCTGATTTCTAGCCCTGTCTTTGTTAGGGGGAGGATGGAAGGTGGTGCTCTAACTGGTCAGGTAGTTCAGATGAAACCTCAGGATAGCCTAGGATTTACCATGACCAGATAATGCGAGTTAAAATTATGAACTGTCCTGCCTAAAAGAGGATATAATGGCTTAAGAGAACCCTTTCTTCCCAGTGTTGATGTAGCCCCTGCCAATTACATGGTTGCTGTCAAACTGCAAGCACTAGACATACATACCCGAGGTATTAGATGGTAGCGCAGCTGCTGTGGCGCGGTGTCCCGCTGGCGCGGGTGCCTGTGCGCAGAGCGGAGCTGCGCCGTGTCGACACGCTCGGTGCCACCGCCTCGGCACGCTGGGGCTCTGGCTGACAGCCATGGCAGCGGCACTTTGTGTTCTGTTCTGAGCTTTCAGCGCTTCACTTCACCGAGTATTTTTTCTCCTTCATGCTTTTGCACCTGTATGATCCTGCCTGTGTTCAAACTCTTCCCCTGGCTGGAGTGGAAATGAGCCCCCAGGCCTCGTGTCAGGTCTGTGGCCGCAGGCGGCAGCGCTGCTCCTTGTGTTGTCTGAGCAGGAGTGAGTGGGGGCATTTCTGCAGTGAATTCGGGGTCTCGGTGACCAGGGTTGGTGCTCTGCAGTGCTGTTCAGTCTAAAGACCTTGAGATGGGGATGAGGAGGAAGGCTGAAGGTGCTGGAGGCTCCAGTCAGTCTCTGGCACTTCTCTAATCCATGGTGTGATTGGGTAGAAACTTCTTATACCAGGGAACTGGTTTACTGTTTGTTACACCGCAGGGGACAACAGTAGCTGTAAGTGGTAGGAGTAGGTCAGATTCTTCATCCCTCCCATTTTTCCTCTGCCGTTTCTCTCTTGCCCAGCTAGCAGGTGGTGTGGGGAGAGCGTGGGTGATGCTGGAAGTGGCCACTCAGCTCTTGTGCTTCAGTGCTGGCAGTTGCTCTTGTCCAATGGCAGTTACTCACTCTTCTGTTTTGACTTCCATTTTTACATTACTCTTTCTGCTTCTCTTGTTTCAGAAGAATCCGTTGAAGATGTGGAAGGGCCCAATGAAACAGCTGGTGATGCTGAAGAGCCTGCTAAGGAGCAAGAGAGTGGAGGGGACAAGGACCAGAGTAAATGGACAGGTGGGTTTTGGTCCCTCTTTTTGTTTAAATCCAGGAAAGTGGGAAGAGCAGTGGTCTGCAGAACTTTTCCCTTCAACAACCGCACCACAGCACTGTCAACATGACGTGTTGTCCTCTGAAGCCTTTGGGTGCAGCTTCGTGACACACTCGTGCGGTTTGAGCCAGGTCAGTGACATCCCCTGGGCAGGGGTGGTGGGTCAGAGCTCCCTGTGCTCGGGCACTGGACCCGGCTGGGGTGGGACGGTCTCTGGATGAGGAGCAGGGGGAAGGGGCTGCCTCTCCGGGCAGCCGCCAGCACTTCAGGTGGATTAAGCATATCGTGAAACCCACTCTGTGTTGTTAACACTTGAGAGACTATTAGTCTGCTTTTCCATCACGGTCCTGGCTCTGACAGCAAGATTTTGAGGCAGAGAGGCAGATCCTGAGCTCAGTTAACCGCTCGCTTTCTCCTGAAGCCATGACATCCTGAAATGGAAACTGCAGATGCACAACAATACCTAGGTTGTTGCAGTGGACTCTGAATGGTGTCTCTTTGCAAAATCCTGAGGTGGATTAATTATGAAGGTATTAGGTTCCTCTGTCTTTCCCAGAAGATAGTTGCTGTCTTGCAGAGGTGAGTGCGAGGAATCTTTTAAATATTCCTTGCCTTTGAGCAGAGAAAACTGCGAGATTGTCCTCCTCTAGAGAGGGCTGTTCCCCTCCTCGGCACGTGCTGCCGCTTCTGCGCAGGTGTGGAAGTGGAGGCACTGGGAGTGGAACTCTGTTCCCTTGGCCAGGACAGAGCAGTTCGGATTTCCCGTCTCTTTCTGCACAGAGACCCTTCTGCCAGGAGCCACCTCCTGCCCGGTTTGTGGTGGCCACTTAGTGAGACACAGCCAAAGAGATATTCCAGCTCACACGGTCTTCAAAAGGATGAAACGTGGTCTTTCACCTCAATACACTTTTAATCTCAGCCGTGGGGAGAGTTGCCTGCAAAGTCCTTATGTTTGCTAAATGTTTTCACCCCAGTGACCCGCTGTTCCGTACCTGGGTGTTCTGAGAAGGTGGCAGCAGCATCCTTGGACCCATCAGCTCTTGTGAACGTACAGCAAACGGGGGCAGCACGCCGAGGGGACCGGCATGGTGCTTGTCTCAGGCTGCAGGAGTGGCTGGGGAACCGCACACCTGGCAGCTCCATTTGCCCCAGATTTTCCTGGGAATTGACCAACCGTTTGTAAGTACTGACGGGAAGATAATGAGATGAGTAACAGTCGACACGGATTTGTCAAGAACAAATCATGTCAACACGACCCAATTTCCTTCCGTGTGAAGAAGGCCTTGTTTGCAGTCAGTATCTTGCATCTTCTTCTTAGGAAGATTCTTGACGCTGCTTTTCAGGACAGTCTTGAAATGAAGTTCAAACATGATGGTGTAGGTGAAAATATTGTGGAATGGGTGCATTTCTTCAGCACTGGAAAGCTTCCTCTGGAAGATTGTGTCCATTTCTTGGGGCATCAAGATTAAGAAGCAATTTCAGAAAGACCAAACAGCAGGAGTGACCCAGAGAGAGGATGGTCTGCATAGCATCAGCTGTGAGGGGAAAATGGAGCAAACAGGCTTATTTGACCCAAAAAGAGAAGACCAAAAGGGAGAACAAGATATATTATCTTGTGCATAAAATGCTTCTGAAAGGAAGGAAATAATTTGTTCTCCATGTTCAGGATATAGACAACAAGAAGAAATAGGCTTATATTGAAGGGAGAAAGATTGAGGTTAGATAATAAATTAAAAAAATATATATTCTCCTGGTAAAGGTTGTGAAGCACTGGAGTAGATTTTCCGGAAGGTTCCTCAGAGATGTGCGGAGAGGATGAGCCGAGCTGTGTCGGGTGAAGCGGGCAGAGCGGATCCCGCTCCGGGGACACCGAGGTGCTGCTGAGACCCGCAGGTCTGTGTGGGGGGAGATGGAAGTGCAGGCCCAGAGCCAATAAATAGTGTGTTGCAGTGGGGGCTGATAGACCTGTTTTCTGTTCAATTTCTGCTGCAATTTGATCATTATGTTCCTGAGCAATTTACTCACCTTTTGTGCCGCAGTGTCTTAACTGCGCACTGGGTGATTATTTCTTCTGCTTTCTTAAAGACCTGTGAGATCTCTAACAGACATGGGCTGTGTCTCACGAGCTCCCTCCGCACAGACCCCAGGCGGGTCAGGGCTTGTGGTGGCACCGCGGTCCCGTGTCAGTGTTCACGCAGAAAAGAAAACCCTCTGTACGTTTGCAAAAACGTCTCAGCCACAACGTAAATTTATCATTTCAGTTATTTATTTATTTTAAAGCAGAATACTCTTAAGCAGAAGCATTCTTTAGGTAATGCTTCCATTACAATATACATGTGCAGAACTCCATCTGATTTAAGGAGTGTGCCAGGCAGGGAGATGCTCCTCACCTGATGGCTGAGCTTTAGAAATTATCTCATCGTGACCAATCTGAGATTTATCACAGGCCAACCAGCAAGGAGGAAAGAAATCGTGGCTATTCCTGACTCCATTTTTAAGGCAGGATGTAAATGATTAATATTCAACACAGTGGTTTCAGCGAAAGCCTGAATCAGACCAGGGTAGATCAGTACAAGACTTTTGAGATTTGAGGTGGGGCTTATATATGTTTTCTGGCTAGAGAGAAGCACTTCATCCGCAGTGACCCAGCTACGAGAGACTTTCTTAATGCACTGTCAGCTGTATAGATGTAGAATATCAGGGGTTTTTCCACAAAAACAAGAAACAAACTCTGCTTAAAATATAGATTAAAATGAAATATTTCTAGAGGACTAGCCTGAAGGGCTTTTATTTTTTTTAATGATTTTTTTTTTTTTTAATCCATGATGCTCACCTAACACAGAGCAATTAGTGCAATGGAGCGTCCCTGATTCGAATCCGTGGTAGATTGCTATTAAAGGAGGTATTAATGGGCTGCCGAGAGCTGGGAAATTGTTGCAGAAGAGTGTGTTTATGGAGTATGGTGCTGGCAGGCATGATTTCAATCGGATTTGACATGTTTAACATAAATGTATACTGCACAGCTCCTGCAGTTTATGAATAATTCCTACAGGCCCACTGCCTTTCTAATTACTGAAATTGAAAAAAACAGGTCAGGCACATCCTGACGGAAATCTATTACTGCCCCTCCCCCGCTGCCGCTTTTTTCTGATTTTTTAGTATATGGCGTTTGTTGAGCACTTAATGAGGGGGAGAGTCTGTGGAGCAGAGCGAGGGCGCTGGAGCGATGGGCACTGGAGCGATGGGCACTGGCTCCTGGTGAAGGAAACCCAGCGGAGGGCCGGCAGCACACGGGAATTGCGCCTTTTCCCCCAGGTTTCACAAAGCACCGAAGGCTCCGGGCAGTGGCCGCAGTGCCAGCCGGCCAGCTTCCCGCTGGCACACGCTGTGCCGGGCAACGGGGAGGCTGGGGCCCAGCAGCGGCTGGGGGACCCCAGGGCCCCTCGCCCTTCTCGGGGCAGGCGGGGGATCCTCCCCGGGCTGTGCCGCAGCCGTGAGCACTGCCCAAGCCGCAGAGCATCCCCGTCACCCTCTGCTGGGTCCCCTGTCCTGCCCCTCCGCTCCAGCCACCTGCACCAGTCTCTGGTGCTCCCTCGCAGTCAGCCTGGGCGGCTTTGTGACTCTTTTTCAACTTTCTTTTCCTGCTTATACCTGGTGAACTATGGCTTCTCATGGCTACTACCAGGCCTTCTTGCTGGTTTTAAGGAGTTAGCATAATTGTTTAAAGCATCTCCCAGTCTTAACATGTTGATTTTAATAAATCAGTTGTTATGGACTCTCATGGTAGGTTAGTTGAAATACTTATTCAATTGAATTGAACAGTAATATTCACACATATTGATAGTTGACTCAGGAACCATATTAAATAAGTAAATGTAAAATATTATTGCTTATTTCCTTTCAGCCACTTAGTAATCAAAAACCCCCAAGATTTCCTGTGGTTCTAAAGATATAACTGTAGACACCGTTGCTGGAAGAGAAGGTGCAGAGCTTTAGGTACCACTTTGTAAAAGTGGGCCCATGGGATGGGGTGATTTTCTCTGTGCCCTGCCTTTCCTTGTGCCCTGTGCGATTCTCTGAGCAGCCAAGAGGCAGGGAAGCCACCCAGGACTTTTCTTTCAGGTGCATTTGCTGGAGTGTTTCACTAGTCGTGTGCCAAGGTCAGCGTCTGAGGCAGCCGCTGCCATGGATGTATCTGAGCACCAGACCCAGCGTGGCAGAGCCACCTGCGGCCACAGTGCTCACCAGCTCTCTTGCTCCCAGAGTCGGAATTCTCATGAACTTTGGGATTGCTCCGTGGCTTTGTGCCATTGCTCCGGGACCTTCTGTCCAGCCTGCACAGGCCATTTTCTGTCCCCCAGCACAGGGCTCTGGGTTGGCAGCACTGTGTTGGAGCCTCGTGCTGGGAGCAGCATGGTGCCCAGCGTGTCCCGGGGTCTGCAGGGATGTGGGTCGATCTGTCGTGCTTGTGATGGCAAGAAAAGCTCTGCTTCCAGTTGTCCCTTGTGCTGCCCGGCATTTCACATTTCTGGGTGCTCTGTGTTTGGACACAGTGTGGCAGAAAAGTCTGGTGGTGGCTGGAGCTTCTGTGTACCGTAATATGAATATTTAATAGTAATTCAGTCGTTCATACTCACTGCAGGCTGGAAGGTGTGACACAGCATTAGAAAAACAAATTATTTGACCATTTTCAGGGCCACATTTCTGAAAGGCAGCAATAAAGGTCTGGGTAGAAAAGCATGCTTGCAGATCTCTGTGTATTTACTCCTGCCTATCATGTGATCACGTTATTTATCAAATACAGAGCTGAAAAAATACTGTAGAGCAACAGGCAATATACAGGCCTGTTAGTATGGCTACAACATCTTATTAGAACAAATGGTACCTTCAGGGAATAAGGAATGTAAACAGAGTGTTTCGGAAGGAAACATCAGACCCTGCGTGGTCAGACAGGGATCGTGGCCGTGCTGGGCAGTGCCGTGCACCCGCGGCCCTTCGGGAGCTCCGGTCGGTGCTCTGTCACCACGGTCCCTCGGTGGAGTCATCTCCCCAGAGTTATTCTTGCCTTATTAATACAACTTGCACCAGTCTGCCAGAGAGGCTGAGACCGAAGCTTTGAGCGCCGTGATTCTGGGCTCCTGCGCAGCTTTAATGGAGCTGCACGGGGAGGCCTGGGCCGCGGGGCTTGGCCTTGCCCGTCACCGCGGGTGAGGCTGCACGAGCGTGGGAACAGGTGAAACAGTCTGCCCAGCGGCGGGATTTCGGGAGGAAGGCCGCTGCTCCGTGCGGGCTGCAGGGCGTTCCCCACCATGGGCTGTGCGGGCACGGCACGGCCCGGCGGGTCCCAGCGCTCGTGATGCTGAGTAACCGCTCCAGGAAAACATCAGGGAAGATGTGAGGAGGGAGGCACCACCAAATATGGAATTTTGTTTTCCATCGGGCAGTGAAAACACGGTTCCCTAGTCCCGCTGAAAACTTTTTCCCAGGCCAGCTGCCGGACTGAGCCGGAAGGGATTTTTTCCAGTAGGCTGGGGGCAGGGAGGGCACTGGCTCTTAAATCAATGGCGATGGCAGAAACCCCACTGTAAATTTCTAGGGCAAGTGGCAAGCTGGTTTACGGAATGCAGGGAGTTGAGAACCTCTGGCTTACGGAAAGCAGCATGAATTAATAATCATTTAATTGGCTTCTCCATTATGTTGCTGGGTTGGGAGATGGAAGTTTAGATGAAGGGGCTGTCAGTGGTACTTCAGCTAAAAGAATCCGATGGCTGGGAGGGGGTGGCGGTTCCCTTCCCACTAGGACGGGGTGCAGACGGCTTTGGGGACCTTTGCCAGTTTTTCCTGTGAACCCAGCAAGAGAAAGAATCCCCACTTCAAGGAATTTTCCCATCTCACCTCTGAAATACCACTTGGGAGGATTTCTGCTCCTCCTCTGAAAAGCAGAAGCTGCCAAGACAAGTCGGTGTGTGAGAAGCGCTGCGGCGGGGCAGCCGGTCTGCACAGCTCCGTCCTGCTGCACCCGACTTTTGGGTACACTTGCTGAGAAACAGATTTTTCTGTAAGGTCAGCAAATCTGAACTAAATCCATTTAAAGAGTCAAACAATAAAAATACCAATTGATAGATAGTTGTACATCATACTTGAGACCCAGATGCCTTTTTCTTTTCTGTGACGCCGGTACCTCTAGTGCAGTCTTGCCCGTGGTTAGTGCGCAGGCCTGTGCTCACCATCCCCGGTGCCGAGCTGCCGTTCAGGGCCGACGCTCTTGTGACATTTTTGGACGAGGAGGTTTTGTCCCGTCAGCCCCGCGGGCTCGGGGAGCTCTGCCAGCAGCGCCGAGCCGCCTGCCCTCATTTCTCCAGGCAGAAGAGAGTTCTTAATTCCTCTGATCTGTGATGTGGACTGAATGTGTCACTTTGTGTGTTTGGCTGTTTATCAACAATAAACTTTGGTCTCCGTGTTAAAATTCCCACTCGAGCTGTCAACTCAAAAGCTAATACTTAGAACAAATATTCAGTATGCGTTTTTCAGAACTCTGCAACAAACTGGTTATTCTGGGGCCTGGACAATCATTAATAATTCTGGTTTTGAAGGATTAAAGTTATGGGTTGAGTCAAGTGCATTTAGTAATATTGGGCGCTTTGGAGGTGGTAAGTAAAAGTCAATTTTAATTACCCTTTACTTTTCCCTAATTCTAAGAAGGCAGCTTCCCAGTAGGAAAGAAATAAGGAAATACCCTGTTGTGACTGCAGAGGTTACGGCTGGCATTAGCAGCTACGGGCTGCTTGGCAGCTGAGTTGGATTCAGTCGCCGTCTCTGAGAACGCTGGTGGGGTGCCAGTGCACGGTGGGGTGGTGGCACAGGGTGGGCCGGGGGCTGCCCCATGGTGCCAGCGCCGGTCCCACCTCCGGCAGGGACACCAGGGCTGGCGTGGGGCTGGCACGGCTGTGCTGGTGGAATGGCTCTGCCGACACCGGCCCCAACACCTGACTGCCCATCAGGGCTGACGTTTTGGCATCCAAGGCCGTGCTGAGGAGTGGATGATGTCAGCAGTGATCAGCTCACATCGGGACCGCTTACGTCACACCGGGCTCGGGCAGGGCCGGGTGGCCCCCCTGCCATGGCACTGGCTCTTGACACTGGTCTGTGCCACCCAGGCCCTGGGAGGGAGTCAGAAACACTGTCCTTGGCAGAGTAGCCGCACAGGCAGGTCCGGGGCAGCGCTGCTTCAAGCACCTTTCATTAGTAAGACCTAAGGGACGGTGGCTTTGGTCTTGCCGACACCGTAATGACTTGGCAGTTCTGACCCCAGGACAGCCTCGGGTTCCGCCACGATCAGCCCATTACTCTGCGCAGGAGATCTGCCCCTGGTCAGCCCTGGCACCGCAGACTTGTTTTACACAATGAAACGCCGGGTTTGGAGAAATGTCCTAGCACCAGAGCTCTTCTGATCCCTGCCTTCCTCTGGCAGCTTTGTCATGTTTGCAATACCTGTTTTCCCTCTCCTGGAAGTTTTTTTGCCTCTGTTGAGCTGAACCTCTCTAGAGGTGGGTCTGGCAGGGAAGGCATTAGAAATGGACTGTGTTGTGCTGTGATGTGGTACCTTCTGGAACACGGCTCGTGGTGGTGAGTGGAAGGTTCTTTGAGAATGAAGCACTTCACCTGCATCTTACTCTGACGGCATCTTCTGAAGCAAAGAGCAGATACCAGTGGGTTCACAAAGAGAATAAGAGACAAGGGGAAGAGTATGGGGGGACTGGTCTAAGAGCGTTACAGCGCCTTGTTAATCGGCAGCCGATCCATCATATTAAATATCCAGCTGTCATATATTACCTTTCAAGTGAAAATGAATAACTCCCATTAAGGGCGAAATGGGTTTGAAGTCGATTCGAGACAGATTAAAGTACTGTTATGAATGTGTGTTCGGGGAGGAGGAGACGGGGGCTGTGTATAATATACTTGTCCTTACAGTTTTTAAATAATAGATGTCCCACAAATTTATGTACTGCAGGCTGCCGGGGTTCGGGGGAGGGGGAAAGGTCAGGGACGTGCTTCTCAGAGTGCCGTGGCTTGCAGTGTTTTGCTGTTGACTTCTTGGCTCATTGGCCTTTTTCTGTTTTGCTGCAATCCAGTCTCCTCAGCCTGCTGTGGGATGGTCCGTGTCCCATGCCAGCCCTGGCTGCGGCTGGTCCCGCTGGGCCGGCGCGGCTCTGGTGGCAGCACTTGCCAGGAAGTGCCCTCGGCTGCTCCTCCCAAGGGGCCCGGGCTGGCCGTGGCGTCCCAGCAGCGTGTGCCGTGCTGCTGTGCCATGGGGCACAGATCGCCTGGGTTGGTGGCCACGGCCTCCAGCACCTGCAAAGCAAACGTATTCCAGAGTGTTCACGTGCAAAACGTCCTGGTGAGCCAGGAGCAGGAGTTCTGCTTCAAGTCAGCACGGCTGCTCGTGGGGGTGACACATGGGACTGCACATCTGGCCAAGCGTTTGTGTCTGACCCAGACATGGGACGACACTCTCCTGCACCCAACAGGTTGTAAGCAGCCCACAGAAACAGCTGAGATTTCTCTGCTTCTGTAAATGACACAATTCCCTTACTAGGGAAGATAATCGGCAATTAACTTTTTTTGGCCAGGCGTGCTTTGTAGGACACAAGTTAGTCCACACTCATCATCCTCCAACTCCTTGGTATGTGTTTCAGGAAACAGCAACAGAGTAAATGGAACTCTCTTTGTCCAACTTAAGCCTCTTTGAGGATGTCCTGATATAAATCTCTTTTTGTTGCAGCACCAGCCAGCCAGGCAGAGAAGGAGCTGACAGAGCCTCCAGCATCCTCTAAACGAATATCATTTCCCAGCAGCTCTGAGTCGCCTCTCTCCTTTAAATGGTCAAAAACTTCAGAGGAGACCAAATCAGAGCAGGTAAGGAAGAAGAACCCAGTTTTTTGTGCATCTACAAGCAGGTAATTTGTTTCATATGTGCCAAAAGCAAAGAATAAAGTAGGAGAAGGAGGATGAAAGGTGATAACTGGTGGTAGGAGAAGGCATCGAATTATTAAAGTCTAGCTGTAAGGAAAATGGAAAGCAGCAGCTGTAACAATTGTGTGATTCATTTGTCTTGCTCTGCAGATGTACCAGTGTCCATATTGCAAGTACAGTAACACGGACGTGAACCGGCTGCGGGTGCACGCCATGACCCAGCACTCGGTGCAGCCCATGCTGCGCTGCCCGCTCTGCCAGGACATGCTCAACAACAAGATCCATCTGCAGCTGCACCTCACCCACCTGCACAGCGTGTCGCCCGACTGCGTCGAGAAGCTCATCATGACGGTGAGTGGCTGCGCGGAGCACAAGTGGGGACGGGCTGAGCTGGAGGGGACGGGCTGGCTGCCTGCCCTGACCTCGCTGTGCTGGGCAGCTCCAGCCTCGCAGGTTTTTGCCATCCCTGCATGTTTTGTCTGCAGAGACGATCTTGTCCATGCTTGAGCACTCTGGAAACTGGCAATGTTGCAGTGTTGAGTAACTTCCCTGTGAAGAGGTTAGAATAAATATGATTTCCTTTAAGTCCTGAGGTCATTGCATGGGATCGCATTTTGCACAGAGCTGCTGGGAGATGCTTTAGCTGATGTGCTGCTCCTGTTGCAGAGGGAAAGTGCTGGTGTGTTGATGAGCACCTCCCAAGGAGGACAGCCAGGGTGATTAAGGTAACATTACAGGAAATTAGATATCGGGCTTCTGCTTAAAATATGATTTTAAGAACCAATAGAGGAACTTCCCTTGGCAGTCTCATCTCCTGGAGAGGAGACAGTCTATTGTGCTGCCCATGTTCTGCGCTTCGTTCACTTAATGAGGATAATTGTTGTGGTTGTATGAGATAAGTTGGATCTGTTACTTCTGCAAGGAGTCACTCCAACCAAAATTACAATGCTTCTGTTGTGTAACAGTTCCCTTTTTTCTAAGTAACCTGAACAAGCGAGGGATGAGCTGCAGCTGGCCCAAGGGAGGTGTAGCTTTACGGGACTGTTGAATACTGGAGCTAATGTTTCATGTGTTGTTTTTAAGATGGTTTGAAATTCCTTAATTTAACTTAAAATTGAAGCATAGGCAGTTAAAATTCTCTGAAGTGGGAAGTTAGCCACTGGAGTGTGGAGCGAAAGTTTGGTAGGTAAAGTCAACTGTCTTCCTGTAGAGCTCAAAACCTGTCACGACTCCACTTCTCAAGCTGTTTGCCAAACAACGTGGTGCCTGTGGATGGGCTGGAGTTGCTGTTGCAATATTCTGATGAGGAGCAGAAGCTCGGGGTGGCAGATTGTAGTTTGCACTGGGCTCTTGTTCTGCCCTGCATCCTGTTTCAGCACCCGGGGTGGGAATCCTCCTCCAACACCACCTCTGAGGAAGCAAAATTCATCTGACTCAAGAGCCAGTGCTTGCAAAAAGTGGTAAATGAACAGGGCAGTGTCCAGGTTCTCACGTGCAGGACCCGGGTTTGTGCTGTGCCAAGCTGCTGGCGAGCGCCTGGTTGTGTGTACAGCTGTGGGGCCTCTTCTGTAGGATCTGGACCTGCTATCATGGCGCAAAAACGCTCCCAAAGGCTCACCCACCCCTCGGCACCCAGCACATGCTTCAGTAAATAACATTTTGAGTCCCAGAATGTTGTTTTCATGAATTCCCTTTTCATGGGTTTCACATGAGCACACCGTTCCATTTGCTAGTGTCAGTTTAGGATACAGGTAGAATTAATAAGACACATTTTCAAAAACCTTTCTAAATTCACAAATAGGATGTATTGTCAGATTATTTCTTCGGTATAATCTTCAAGGCAAGGTTGTGTCTGCAGTTAAGAACTTGTTGCCAAGTATATAAAGTAAATATTTATTTTGATTCCTGACAGTTTTTTCTCTTTGTGATTTTTTTTCTTGCACCCCATTTCTGCTTGTTTTCTCCCTTCTTTGCCAATTCCTGACAATGAAGGTGACTAATAACATGTTTGTCTTAATCTTCCTGTTCCATATCAACTCACCTCCTGTGACATCATTGGAACAAGCACATGCAGCGCTGCCCAGTTCTTCTCTCACAGTTCTCTCAGTCTTCTCTTTCTATCACCCTTCTAGTCCTCTTACAGCTCCCTCTCAAATGCCTTTATGCCTTTTATCTTCCTCCTTTGCTTTATCAGCTACCTGTCCTCCCCTTTTTCTGCTCTCTCAGCCCCACTGGGCTGCGCAGAGTCCTGTCCCCCGGCCATCTGTGCAGGCTCACAGTGGCCACAGTTGGACCAGCACTCCCAACCACCCACGAGAAGCACATCTGCCCAAGTAGGTGCCGCATTGTAGAACCCGTTAAGCGCCCGGCCAGGCTGACACCCCCAGCACCCTCTGAATGACAAAACCCCGAGAGGCGGGGAGAGGCACAGCAGCAGTTCTGGCCCTGTGGAGCTGCTGTGCCTGCGGGCGCTGCCAGGGTTTGGCTCCTGCACCCAGGACAAGGAGCAGTCCACTCACAAAGACCTGGGTCTCTCCGACCTGCATCTGTTTTGATTGATGGTGCTTGAGTGTGTAAATAACTTCTGAGGACTTGAAGGAATCTTACAAGCTTCTGACTAAATTGGTGGAAGACACTTTGACCTTCCAAGAGCAGTGAGCAGGAGCTGAGCTGCTTTCTCAATGCCAGCAAGCGTAACCAGTTTGCTAAGGGTGTCTGTTACGCTGGGTGAAATGGTTCGTTCTGAGCCGGGCTGTCAGCAGAACGTGCGGTCTGGCACGTCTGCGGTTGGGCTGGTCCATCCTCTCAACCAGAGCAGGTCTGTGTCCTCCAGGACGCCGGGGGACTCGACTCAGAAGCCACTCGTTCAGGAGCTCAGGACACCCTGCAGACGTGGCAGCGCTGGGGAGGACGGTCCCTGTGGGTCCTCGTGTGCTGCGCTGGAACAGGGCCGCATCCCTCTGCCGGTAGAGCTGTGGAGACGGGCTGAGCCTTCGAGTTCATCCTCTTGAGTGCTTCTGGTTTATCCACCTGGCTGTTGCCCCTGGCCCTGTGCAGCTCTTTCCTTTGGTCCCCAGACACGTGTCCAGGGAGGAAGATTGCCTCGCCTGCCTCAAGTCGAGTACATGTTGGTCAAGAGGGTCATTCTTTTCTACATTAAATGGCAAATATTTGGAGAAATCAGTACAGCATGTGCAGAATGTAGCAGCATCAAAGATTCCTGTCTCAGTCTGACATGTGAATCTAGTCTTGGTGCCACTGCAAGGGAATTGCAGTCCAGTAAATGGGAGCCGGGTCCCTTTCGCCCCAGCATCTTTGCGCTCGGCATTCGGAAGAGGCTCCAGTTAATAATACCTTATCAGACGCCTTTCAGGAACCTGCAGTGTCTAATATGTCTGTTACCATGGTAACGGCTGCTTGCTTGTGCTCAGCATCTCGGGGCTGGCTCTCCGTGCCTCATCCTTTCCCGCAGCCGGCAGCCCGGCTGCCAGGCCCAGGGGACGCATGGGTCCCCCCACCCGCTGGGGCGCTGGGATGGGGCTGCTGGGAGTGAGGAGCTTGAGCCGCGTCCCCACACGGCGTGAGGCAGGGCCAGGGCTCCCACTGGCCCCATCTCCTGCGGTTTCCTTCCACGGGGCTGCTGAAGGTTGCGAGGTTCCTTGGACGCGGCATTCCAGCCGGTCCGAGCGGGTCTAATCGCCATCTTTCCACCTAACAGCCTCTTTGCTAATCTGGGGCCTGCGCCGCTTCAGCAGAGAGCCCCTTAATGAGGGTGAAGTGCAGTTCGCATGCACAGTCTGTTGACAAGACTGATGGGCTGGAGCTGGGAGCAGGGACGGCTTCCCGAGAGCCTCCGGGAGCCGAGCTCAGCCTCTGCACATCCCTCTCCCATCCGTCCTCTTGTCAGTTTTATCTTCCTCGGTTTAGGGCATCCTTCCAGTGTTTCCAGCCATCTTTCCGTCTTTTTCTTTTCTCCCTTGCTGTACGAGTGATTCTTGCCCATCCCTGCCATCCTCACCTCTCGCTCTTGCTATCTCTATGTTTTTTCCCTCTTTCCTATTGTCTTTTCTTATTGCTCTCTCCCTTCTGCTGTCATTCAATTTTTCTGTCTCCCTCCTTCTCGCCCCCTCTTGCTCCCCCCTTTCCCTCTCACTCTGTGTCTCATTCTCCATCTCGGATGAAGGTAATGAAAATAATCGGGCTTCATTAATTCTGAGCCCTGTGAGATGATAGCCATTTGGAGCCATGTTTGCCAATTAGATGGTCTAAATTAGAAGTGACCTTGGTATACTGCCATCGCTTTGCCTCTCTGAGTCTAATGAAGCTTTTCACTCCAGCACCCTCTCTCTCTCTTTGTAATGGAAATTACCTCCTTTGTCTGGTTCGGGAACCTTGCATTGCATGTGTATTTCCCCCTGGTTGCATGGACATAGGGAGAGTAATGTATCTCCTCAGACCCCATCTAGAGATTTTATTATCAAAGCCGCACAATTTCAGTATTTTGGGGCATTCACAGAGGAACCGCAGAGACCATCCACACCGTCGGTCACTCGGGCAGAGCGGGCAGATCCAGCGCCCAAGGGCAGCTGGCTGTTCACGCTGGCCAAGATTAATTTTTTGGACGTGCCAAGAATATGCTCGTGTCATGCTGCCCTGAGCCTCTGGCCTGTGATACGCCTGATACGCGGCTCTGCAGTTCATCGTCTCAAGAATCTGTTAGATCGAGAGGCGGCGGGAGCCGCGCAGGTCACTGCGAGGGCTGGCAGTGGTGCTGGGTGGACGCTCAGGCTGCTCAGAGCGGTGCTGGGCTGGTCCGTAGGTGTGGGGCAGGTGCCACTGGCTGAGGGTGCTGGTGGGACGGGGAGGTGGTACAGGCCGTGTGCCAGCCCTTGTGTTCTTGTTACGGTCACTCAGTGGACCACAGCGTCTGTAGAAATGGCCAGTGAATTGGGGTGCCCTCGCATGTCAGTGGATCTCGCCACTGTAAAGAAATTTTACCTGTTCCAGGGGATCTCAGTTCCATCCAAAAGGGAGGGTCCTTGGAAGCAGAGAGGCTTGTCCCAACAACTTTCCACCTTCCAAGGCAGACAGGGCTCCTGTGCAGACTGCTCCAGAGGGCAGCTCTGGGCCGGCGGTGCCGTCTCCGGTGCAGGCCAAGGGGAGACGTTCCCAGGTGGGGTGCAGGGCTGAGCTTCCCTCCACACTCCTTACCCAGCAAGCCGCTCACTGCACCCAGCGCGAGAGGGATGGGGATGGGTGGTCGGAGCGAAGGATGCACCCTGAGTTCCTTTCCTGGTGTTAGGGCTTCCCAGACGTTCATGGTGACCCTGCATCGGTCACTGAAGTGCCAGTAAACAGAGCCCGACCCACGGTTGGTGTCTGGATGCCGGCTCAGAGGGGTGGGCAGGGGTGAGCTGCTGATCCCTCCCCATCTCCAGGCTGGTCGAGAGTGAGGCAGGTGGAGGAACCGTTTGCCATCGTGCAATGACGTTGCTCTGGAGAGGAGCTGCGGCGCTCCTGGGCTGCAGAGGTGGCTCTGGAGTGACACGTGTCCCCCGCTGGAAGGCTTCACTGGTGGCTTCTGGGCCAGAGATGGCAGCTGCAGAGGGGATACAGTTTCCTATTAGACAGAGCAAAATGAGCATGTATGGAAGAAGGGAAAAGACAAATCATGTTTGTTGGGCTCACATCTGTAGGGTTGTTATTTTAATAATGGTCCAACTTGAGTGACTTGTTGCCACTGTGGACCAGCTGGTGCTGCAGAGACCTTTAAATAGGGAGATGGAGGTGTGGAGCAGGGCTGAGGATGGTGCGGGGTTACGCACAGATATTGCCAGCTCAGGTGAGAGGGAGGCAAGAGCTTTTTACAGCGCAGACACAGGCTGTGCTCGACATAAACATGTTCCTCTCTGTCACCAGAACAGCCAGTGCCGTTTAAATAAGTCTGAAGTAAAAAATGCGATACTGCAGAGCAGCTCTCCTGGTTTATCTGCCAGGTGGCCGTGGCCTCCTAAACCATCCTGCTCCTTTGCTGCTCCCGCTATTTACACATAATTTCTGCATGGACAAGGAAACGGCGTGTCCTCAGGTGTACAAATAGTTAAAATGGGCAGGCTGGAATTCAGTGTAAATGCAGAAGGGTTTGAGCTCTGCAGCCTGTTGTCACTATTTTCATCTTTTGCCGCGTCTCAGGGGACAGAGCAGTCCTGCCCTGGCGAACGGCACAGGACACGGGCAGCGCTGTCAGGAGAAACCTGAATGGTGCTGGGCAGGTAGAGGACTTGAGCGGGGCCACCAGAGCGCGACCAGTGCCTTGGTGTCGCATTTTGCTTCCCCTGCGCGGCTCCTGCAGCCACCCTGCATCTGTATCCGAATTTCTTGTTTCCTGCATTTTTCTCCAAGCTCTTTTCTGTTTGCTTTTTGGGATTTTGTACCACAGCTTTTTTCTTCATGTTCCCCCCCCCGGCCTTTTTTTAGTTGTGGTGGGAGGGGTAGAAGTAGTCTGAGAACTGTGGCTGTGGAGATGCAGGTAGATAAAGGTAATTACTTAAACACATATAGGGCAGGACTTATTGGTTTGGAGACCCAGATTAAGATGCAGAGGAGCATGTGAGGTTGATGATTATATTTCGGGGAGAGTTAATTGACGGAAGGTGAAGGCAGACAAAGAACCGCTGCTTACTGCCTTCTTGAATCCCAATCAGGAATTATGATTAAAGACGCGGCGAGACAACAGAGGCCTGATGAATTGGTGTCTTTTTTTTTTTCTTTTTTGCCGTCATTCACACTTGATTGACTTCAACCTTTCAAGTGCAAAAGTCTCTCTTTTCCATTATTATTCATAGCCATCTGAGTTTTTCTAATTAAAGTGTATGAAAACAATTACTGATCCGTCGCACTGAGTGTGGTAGTGGGGATGGCTGCCTTACTGTAATGCGTATAAAAAGCCCACAGTTTTCTATAATGATGTGCAGCTGAGGTGTTAGATAATTTTATTCTTTTTCTACTCTGTTGGGGTTTTTTTTAATTTTTCATGATTTATTTTTCATAATTCCTAAAGATCCTAGGAAAGCGCTCTCCCTGCTGATAAAGCGGAGAGGGACGGCTCCTTCTTGCCGCTCCTGCTCAGCGTCCCTGCTCGTCCCCCTCCCCTGAGCTCGGCTACTGGGAATTAACCAGTGACCTTTCACGTCTCCCGACCCACCACCCACAGCCATCAGATGTTCACGCTTAGAGTAGAAGGTGGAATGAATTTGGTGTGCTCAGCTTGCCTCACAGTGATTTATCAGTGTCAGCTGCCTTTCCTGCAGCCATGGGCAGGACCCGGCACTCACCCCGCCACCAGTCATCCCAGTAAAGGGAAGGGAGCTCAGCATCCCTCCCACTGCACTTCTGCATCCTCTCATACGCGAGCATTTGCTTCTGAGGTTTTTCATGCACTGTTTTAGTTCTGTTCACTTAGTGAAGCCAAGATGTGTTTGCTTGGATTTGACATGCATGTAGATAAGGAAGATTTCATGTCATTTGCTAATACGCAGTTCAGTCATATCCGTGTGGTCACTGACTGGCAGAAGGCAAGGCACGCTGCATACAGATAACAGCCACATTCTCTTCCAAAATCTGGGGCTCAAACACCCTCCGAGTACCTGACAGAAGGGTGGAGAGGCTTGTTTTGCCAGGAATCATCCCAGTCCAGGAGGGCTGACTGATGCCTTGCTCTCCCAGCGCTCAGAGGGAGCAGCAGCACCCCAGGCATCGCAAGTCAGTGTTGGTTTCTGTTCCTCCCAGTACCCGGCCCTGGTGAACAGGAGCGCTCGCTGCAGCTGCCGGAGCCGTGGAGGTGGCTCAGTGGCCGCAGACACCTCCGGCGCTGGCGGCAGCGTTGGGGCGGCGGGGACGCTGGCGGGGACACAGTCCTTCTGTCCGGCTGCTGCTCCAGGACAAGGGCTGCGGGGCAGCGTCCCAGGGCTGGGATATGGGCTCTGCAGGTTCAGAATATGCTTGTTGTCCTGCATCTGGTGCCAACCACGTGCAAACTACTAGTGGGACAGTTGATATGTTCTGTGTGTGACCAGACACAAAGAAACACAGTTTTCCAGACAAAGATGAGCGTATGCATGTGACTCTTTGAAGAACGTCTCTAGTTGAAGCACACAAACTCTGAGGCTCTTTAAAATGTTGGTGTTCAAGCACCACACTGGTTGTGATGTGCAGGTTCTAGATAAACACTTGTAGAGAGGCGAAGGGAACACATCAGTCAGAGCAAGGAAGGGGTTACCAAAAGCTTTTGCAGACAATTTGCTGTCTTTTTAGTCTTTCCTTATTCATCCTTTCCTTTGTCACCTCTCTCCTTATTTGTACTTTTCTTTTTCGTGCCCCTCCCTTTCCTGCATCGCTACACTTTGAAAACAGTGCTGCAATGCTCCCTAGTTCAAGATTACAGTGTACTTTACGAGGTATGATTTAATTAGGGGCCTTATTATGTTTTCAGCAGCTTAAGGTGGGCCTTTCAACTTATCTACCTAATTGGTTGCACAAGAAGT
Organism: Streptopelia decaocto; assembly: GCF_964273445.1. Lineage (NCBI taxonomy): Eukaryota > Metazoa > Chordata > Aves > Columbiformes > Columbidae > Streptopelia > Streptopelia decaocto. The sequence goes on along the minus strand of NC_138666.1, from coordinate 5,160,423 downwards.
TTCACAGCCCATGACAAAACACTGTCAGTGATCAAAGTCTGAATTCTACATAAAGGAAAAATATTAATAATAAGATTATTCTTCAAGTGTGCACTGCTAATTATGTCCAGAATGTAACTGTAGAAACACTTTTGACTGATGTGAGCTTTGTCTAATAAACATGAGTCTTCAGTGAGCTATGAAAAGTGACGCCTCTGACTTTACAATACTGATGTCTAATTTTGCCACCAAAGATGTTTAAAATATTTTCCTGTGTTTTTCTCCTCCCCACATCCTTCCCTCTCTGTCTCCAGGTGACAACACCTGAGGTGATGATGCCCAGCAGCATGTTCCTCCCAGCGGCTGCTCCAGAGAAGGACGGGAACTCGGCCGCGGAGGAGCTGGGGAAGCAGCCTGGTGAGTGGGGTCAGCAGGGCCCAGGGTCCCCCAGACCCCAGCTCCCAACCAGGGACTGTATGGGGACATCACTGCCCAGGCCAGCTCCACGTGCCCACCTGTCCCCCAGCGCCGCGGTGGGTGGGTGGCCAGCAGGGGCTGTGCCTTGGGCTGCCGCAGGGCCGAGCAGGCAGCTCAGGCTGCGGAGCACTGCTCACCACCACGGTGATTCCCCTGCGAGTGCTGCTGAGTGGCTGCCAAGAGAAGAGCAGAGGTGGCCAAGGGCTGAGGGGCCTGGTGAACACCGAGGCTGCCGCCCACAGATGCTGCTGCCAGCTCTGCTGTGCTCACTGGGCAGTCTGGGGAGCCTGGAGCTGCTGCCATCCTTACCCAGCCCAAATCTCATCTGCCTTTTCACTGCTGTGCTGGGTTACAAAGGCATGGCTGTGAATCAATGGCTGTTTAGTCCTGGCTTTGTAGTGTGATGTGAAAGCATCCTGAGAACATCATTCTGTGTGGGCAGAAGTGTGTGATCTCAAGCCCAGCAGGAAAGCAATGCTGTTCTTCCTTCTGTGCCCCCTTGGGAGGTGTGTGGGGTCTGGGAGCGAAGGCAGCCATCGATCCTGCATTGCCAGGGTATCTGATGGGGATCCATTTTTCGGCCTCTACCCATACCATGCTGACTTCTGCATCAGGGCTGTGCTCTTAGACCCCAGAACAGCAGCAGTGCACTGAGCACTTGGTCCTTCTCCTGTCCCCGCTCAAACCGCACCCTTTGAGCTGCTGCCCACAGGACATGAATTTCATGCCTGATGTTTTTCGCTTTGATGGGACCAAGACTTAAATGATAGATTCAATTTGATGAACCTTCTTATTGAAAAATAGGCAGAACATCAGAGAAAAGCAGCACAGGCGGGCAGGTGGCTGAATGGCCTTCACTTAAAAGGAGGAATTAAAGGTCATAAATGCACTAAGGGAACGTGTGTCTGTGTGTGTCAATAATTTCCAGATATTCAAAGTGGGCAAGAAAGTAAATTGTGTAGGTTTATGCAGTGGGCCATGATGAGGGTAATGGGCTGGTATTCAAATAAATGAATTAAGATAGAGGAGAAATGTTAGAAATACCTGTGCTCTCACAGAGAAAAAACCATGGCTGTATTAGGGACAGAAAGAGGATGTTGATTAGCCCTCGTGTGCTGGTGTAATTTTCAGGTTTGCTCTGATTGTGTTTCCACAGAGATCTCTGAGGACTCGGGGAAGAGTCTCTTGCCGGCGGACAGCGCAGAGCACAGCGGGGACCCCAAGCCCGTCCCGGCCGACGCGGGCTGTGCCAGGGAGGACGCCGGCTTCCTCTGCTGGAAGAAGGGCTGCAGCCAGGCGTTCAAGAGCTCGGCAGCCCTGCAGACGCACTTCAACGAAGTTCACGCCAAGCGGCCTCAGCTACCAGTGTCCGATCGCCACGTCTACAAGTACCGCTGCAACCAGTGCAGCCTGGCCTTCAAAACCATCGAGAAGCTGCAGCTCCATTCCCAGTACCACGTCATCCGGGCAGCCACAATGTGCTGTCTCTGCCAGCGCAGCTTCCGAACCTTCCAGGCCCTGAAGAAGCACCTGGAAACCAGCCACCTGGAGCTGAGCGAGGCCGACATTCAACAGCTGTACGGTGGCCTTTTGGTCAACGGGGACCTCCTCACTATGGGCGATCCTTCACTTGCAGAAGACCACACTATCATAGTCGAGGAAGATAAGGAGGAGGAGAGCGACTTAGAAGATAAGCAGAGCCCAACAGGTAGTGACTCGGGGTCGGTGCAAGAGGACTCTGGCTCAGAACCAAAACGGGCCTTACCCTTCAGGAAGGGCCCTAACTTTACCATGGAGAAATTCCTTGATCCTTCTCGCCCTTACAAGTGCACAGTCTGCAAGGAGTCTTTCACACAAAAGAACATTCTCCTGGTCCATTACAATTCCGTTTCTCATCTGCATAAACTGAAAAGAGCCCTCCAAGAGTCTGCTACAGGGCAGCCCGAACCCACCAGCAGCCCAGACAACAAACCTTTCAAGTGTAACACGTGCAACGTGGCCTACAGCCAGAGCTCCACACTGGAGATCCACATGAGGTCTGTCCTGCACCAGACCAAGGCTCGCGCTGCCAAGCTGGAGGCGGCGGGCGGCAGCAGCAACGGCGCTGGCAGCGGCGGCAGCAGCAGCGGGCTCGCTCTGGGTTCATCCACGCCAAGTCCAGTCAGCGCTAGCAACAGTAATACCTTCACAACCAGCAACACCAGTAATTCGGGCACAACCCCCATGCCCAGCCTGCTGAACCAGGTGTCCAGTGACGCTGTGGGAATTCCTCCTCTAGGTAACCCCGTAAGCACTAACATCTCCTCCCCTTCGGAGCCCAAAGAGGCCAATCGCAAGAAGCTGGCAGACATGATTGCGTCCAGGCAGCAGCAGCAGCAGCAGCAGCAGCAACAGCAGCAGCAGCAGCAGCAGCAACAAGCTCAGACCTTGGCCCAGGCCCAGGCCCAAGTCCAGGCCCATCTGCAACAAGAGCTGCAGCAGCAGGCTGCTCTGCTGCAGTCCCAGCTGTTCAACCCAGCACTTCTGCCTCACTTTCCCATGACCACTGAGACCCTTCTGCAGCTTCAGCAGCAGCAGCATCTTTTGTTTCCTTTCTACATCCCTAGTGCCGAGTTCCAGCTCAACCCAGAAGTCAGTTTGCCTGTCACCAGCGGTGCGCTGACGTTGACTGGGACAGGTCCAAGTTTGCTGGAAGACCTGAAGGCTCAAGTTCAACTCCCTCAGCAGAGCCATCCACAGCTCTTACAGCAGCAGCAGGGTCAGCTGTCCTTGTCACAACCTCACTCCGTCCTTATACAGCAGAGCCAGCACCCTGAGAAGAAGAATAAATCCATAGTGAAGGAGAAAGAAAAAGAAATGCCACGGGAAAGGGAAGGTGCAGAGAGGGGAGAAAATAATGTAGCATCTAAGGAGTCTCTGCCTGATAACTTAAAGCCCAAAGAGAAGAAGGACTTTGTAGCAGGCAGTAGTTCAGAGCCCTCCTTACTGCCTCCACGTATCGCCTCTGATGCGAGAGGGAATGCCACAAAAGCCTTGCTGGAAAACTTTGGCTTTGAGCTTGTCATTCAGTATAACGAGAACAAGCAGAAGGTACAGAAGAAAAACGGGAAGACAGAGCAAGGTGAGAACTTGGAAAAGCTGGAGTGTGATACATGCGGCAAGTTCTTTTCAAACATCCTCATCCTGAAGAGCCACCAAGAGCATGTTCACCAACATTACTTTCCCTTCAAGCAGTTAGAGAGATTTGCCAAACAATACAGAGAACACTATGACAAACTGTACCCGCTGCGGCCTCAGACCCCGGAGCCGCCCCCGCCCCCCCCGCCGCCCCCCCCGCCACTGCCCCCTGCCCCTCCGCAGCCGGCGTCCACTCCCACCATCCCCGCCTCCGCGCCCCCCATCACCTCTCCCACCATGGCGCCCGCCCAGCCGTCCGTGCCGCTCACCCAGCTCTCCATGCCCATGGAGCTGCCCATCTTCTCCCCGCTGATGATGCAAACCATGCCCCTGCAAACGTTACCTGCGCAGCTGCCGCCCCAGCTTGGGCCCGTGGACCCTCTGCCTGCCGACCTGGCCCAGCTGTACCAGCACCAGCTCAACCCCAGCCTTCTCCAGCAGCAGCAGAACAAGAGGCCACGGACGCGGATCACCGACGACCAGCTCAGAGTCCTTCGGCAGTATTTTGACATTAACAATTCCCCAAGTGAGGAACAGATCAAAGAGATGGCGGACAAATCTGGATTGCCCCAGAAAGTGATCAAGCACTGGTTCAGAAACACTCTTTTCAAGGAACGCCAGCGCAACAAAGATTCCCCGTACAACTTCAGTAATCCTCCCATTACTAGCCTGGAAGAACTGAAGATCGACTCACGGCCTCCTTCTCCAGAGCCCCAAAAGCAGGAGTACTGGGGAAGCAAGCGGTCCTCCCGCACACGCTTTACCGACTACCAGCTGAGGGTCCTGCAGGACTTCTTTGATGCCAACGCTTATCCAAAGGATGATGAATTTGAGCAGCTTTCTAACCTGCTGAACCTCCCAACACGTGTTATAGTGGTGTGGTTCCAGAATGCCCGTCAAAAAGCTAGGAAAAACTATGAGAACCAGGGAGAAGGCAAAGATGGGGAACGACGGGAGCTTACAAATGACAGATACATTAGAACAAGCAACTTGAACTACCAGTGCAAAAAGTGCAGTCTAGTCTTTCAGCGCATTTTTGATCTCATTAAACACCAGAAAAAGCTTTGTTACAAAGATGAGGATGAGGATGGACAGGACGATAGCCAGAATGAAGACTCTATGGATGCAATGGAGCTCTTGACTCCAACCAGTTCCTCCTGCAGCACACCAATGCCCTCCCAAGCTTACAGCACACCTACGTCTTCAGCCAACGCAACCTCCTCAGCTTTTCTGCAGCTCACGGCAGAGGCAGACGATTCCTCCACCTATAGTTCTAAAGCAGAAGCTACAGATGAGAAACCAAAGCAGCCTGAACCTCCAAGTACACAGCAAAACCAAACTCAAGAGAAGCAAGTGCAACCAAAGCAAGAGTCTCAGCAGCAACAGGACCAAGGAGAACAAAAGACAAGTTCAGCACACCAAAAGATTTCACAGTTATCCTCCCCCTCTTCAATGCAGCAGCCGGCCCCTCCTCCCCAGCCCCCTCAGTGCTCCCTGTCGCAGTCCAGCCCAAGTCCATCTCAGCTCTCCCATCTCTCCCTCAAACCCATTCACACGTCCACCCCTCAGCAGCTGGCAAACCTACCTCCTCAGCTAATCCCCTACCAGTGTGACCAGTGCAAGCTGGCATTTCCTTCCTTCGAGCATTGGCAGGAGCATCAGCAGCTTCATTTTCTGAGCGCACAGAACCAGTTTATCCACCCCCCATTCCTGGACAGAACGCTGGATATGCCGTTCATGCTTTTTGATCCCAGTAATCCACTGCTCACGAGCCAGCTGCTATCTGGAACGTTACCGCAGATTCCAGCAAGCTCAGCCACTTCACCATCAACTCCAACGTCCACTATGAACACACTGAAGAGAAAGCTGGAGGAAAAGGCCAGTGCAAGCCCTGGAGAAAACGACAGTGGGACCGGAGGAGAAGAACCACAAAGGGATAAACGTCTAAGGACAACCATTACCCCAGAGCAGCTGGAAATTCTTTATCAGAAATACTTGCTCGACTCCAACCCAACGCGGAAAATGCTGGATCACATTGCACATGAAGTGGGCTTGAAGAAACGTGTGGTGCAAGTCTGGTTTCAGAACACGCGTGCACGGGAAAGGAAGGGGCAGTTCAGAGCTGTGGGGCCTGCCCAAGCCCACAGACGCTGCCCCTTCTGCCGAGCTCTCTTTAAAGCAAAGACTGCTCTCGAAGCTCACATCCGATCCCGGCACTGGCACGAGGCCAAGAGAGCTGGGTACAACCTGACGTTGTCTGCTATGCTCTTGGACTGTGATGGGGGACTCCAAATGAAGGGAGATATCTTTGATGGAGCCAGCTTTTCCCACATGCCACCAACTAGCAGTGATGGACAGAGCGTTCCTCTGTCCCCTGTGAACAAGAGCATGGAGCTGTCACCTCGAACTCTGCTGAGTCCCTCCTCCATTAAGGTGGAAGGGATAGAGGACTTTGAGAGTCCCTCCATGTCCTCGGTCAATCTGAGCTTTGACCAAACGAAGCTGGACAACGATGACTGCTCTTCTGTCAACACTGCAATCACAGACACTACAACAGGAGATGAAGGAAACGCAGACAACGATAGTGCAACAGGGATTGCAACCGAAACCAAATCCGCATCGGGACCCAGCGAAGGTCTGACAAAAGCTGCCATGATAGCGATGTCTGAATATGAAGATCGGCTGTCTTCTGGCCTGGTCAGCCCAGCTCCCAGCTTTTACAGCAAAGAGTACGATAATGAAGGTACTGTGGACTATAGTGAAACATCCAGCCTCGCAGACCCCTGCTCCCCCAGCCCTGGCGCAAGCGGTTCAGCCAGCAAGTCTGGAGAGAGCGGGGATCGGCCTGGACAGAAACGCTTTCGCACTCAGATGACTAATCTCCAGCTAAAAGTTCTTAAGTCATGCTTTAATGACTACAGGACACCTACCATGCTGGAGTGTGAGGTCCTGGGCAATGACATTGGACTGCCAAAGAGAGTTGTTCAGGTCTGGTTCCAGAATGCTAGGGCAAAGGAGAAGAAGTCCAAACTCAGCATGGCCAAGCATTTTGGTATAAACCAAACAAGTTACGAGGGACCCAAAACAGAGTGCACTTTGTGTGGCATCAAGTACAGCGCTCGACTGTCTGTACGTGACCATATCTTCTCTCAACAGCATATCTCCAAAGTTAAAGAAACCATTGGAAGCCAGTTGGATAAGGAAAAGGAGTATTTTGACCCAGCTACTGTACGTCAGTTGATGGCTCAGCAGGAGCTGGACCGGATCAAAAAAGCCAACGAGGTTCTTGGTCTGGCAGCTCAACAGCAGGGCATGTTTGACAACGCCCCTCTGCAAGCTCTTAACCTTCCTGCTGCATACCCAGCACTACAGGGCATCCCTCCAGTCTTGCTCCCCGGCCTCAACAGCCCGTCCTTACCAGGCTTCACTCCATCCAACACAGGTGGGTACGGGTGTCATCACACTGCTCAGAGATGCAGCTTAACTTGACACATCATAGCACGAGCAGATGTTCCCTTGAGAATGACTGAAAATAGGATACCTGGCCCTTTAGTCAAGCATGTTTACTCGACAGCAAATAAGCAGTAGGTATTTTATCTTTAATTCCTGAACTCAGGTTTTCTAGCTAAGTCAGAAATAGAGCAAGATCTAGACGCGGCGTGTATCTGTTTCATTAGCACAGACTGAAAATCCTGAAGCACCTTCAATGGGAAATAGAGGATCTATCAAACAGAACATGAAAAGGACTGATGTGCTGAATGCATTATTCGTTATACCTTTCCTTTTGTTATGTTTATGTAACGCCATCCCAAGTTTTCAGTAATTCTGTACTGGTGACAGAAACCTGGAGCGTCTTTACGTAGCGTCCTTATAGTGACCTCCAGGACAAATCCCAATGCAGCTGTGGGTTTTGAGCAATGGCTGGGCACAACCTGAAAGTACCATCTCAACAAACAACCATGTAGTCATGGGACAGATCTACTTTGTATTTTAATAAGATTTTCCTTAACAATACTATATAAAAATGAAGTTGGGCATACTCCTTTGTGTGACCTAATCCCAGACACTGGACTTCGGTTTTTGAGGATCCCCCTTTCCTTTGTACCTGGTGTATGGGTGGAAAGTATAATTTGTGCAGCAAACACTGGCAGTGGAAGATACTGCTCAGCAGACTAGCAGTGACCTAGAAAGCTTGATCCAAGGGCCTCATTTCACCCTGGTACAGCCGTGGTGTCCCAGAGCCATGCCCGTGTCTGCACTGCCGCTCACGACAGGGTAGCCGCTGTTCTCTGGGAGATTCGTGTTCTCTCAGCCAACAGCTCTGTGTGCTTGGGTGGTCCCTGTGCCAGCCGATGTTCCCCGGGGCTGCTCTCCGTGTACAGAGACATCCCAAGACTCGATTCCAGTGTCTGGTCTCGGCAACAGGCTGAGTGTGTCTCAGGCTGGAACACTGGTGACACCATAACGCCGGTGTGGTTACTCCATGCGCCACTGTGCACCTTCGCTGTCTGCACCGCAGCTACACAGGTCTCCTGCTGTGAGTGTCCAGAAACAGTGACTTTCTCATATTGTACTGAACTAATTGGCTAATGATGAGTTATAATCCATGGTGTGGAGCCTAAATAGGATCTGAACATCATCCTGGCTTCTTAATCAGAAGCCAGAGTGCTGCCAGTCTCCATAAAGACTTTCTGATGCTTCTAGTCAGCAGGCAGGCTCTGAAGGTCCTTTCTCAACAGACTGAAAAACTCAGTGCAGATGCTGCCAGGTAACCTGGTTGTGTCATGTTAACCAAATTGCTGCCTGTAGTTGTCACCTGGGAAGTAAATCTTTGGATAAGCAAATCAAAGCCATAGACAAAAGGGTAGTAGCTGGTGCGAGCAGCTCCGTGGAGCTTGCAGAGCTCCCCTGATGCTGGCGGGCACTGGCGGCAGAGCCGCTCGTGGGGACTCACAGCGGCCGTCTGTCCCTCCCCTTGGAACTAACTGTGTTCACCTTTTTCTCCGTTACTGCTCGTCTCTGAAACATCTTCTGTTGAGAGATGAAAGAGTTAAATCTCACTGTGTTTGTTGGGTTCTGGCCTTTGCAAAGATGATCCACTCTCTTGGAGTTGAGATCCTTTTCTCCACAAGAGCAGCAGAGGGGATTACCTTGTAGTTGCTGATGTCCGTGTCAGAAGGTCCTGTCAGAGAGCAAAAAAGACCAGAGTAAGTTTTTCTGGAATCTGGAAAACCTTTCTGCTGGGAGTTAGAGCCTCTGCAAGGCTTCTTTGTGTGGTTACAGAACTCTTCCCACAACCCCCAAAGCAAAAGGAAAATCATTCTTGACTGTAGCTATAGGATCGGTCATTGTAATTAAACCATTTTAAAAACACTTGCTGTTAGCAATTCTTCTATCCAGGGCTGCTGCCCATTCCTGCTCCTTGACTGTAGACCCAGCTATGTGCCCAAAGGGTGTCTTTCCATGCCAGGGCTTTCTCATGCAATACTTGTGTTCTTACAGAAGATCTGGTCTCAGAGGCCAGAACTAGGCCAAGGGGATCTCTTTGGCAAATTATATTGCCAGCCTGTCACAGATAGCTCTGTGCTCTTTACTTCCTACCCTAAATTTATAACGAGATCTAAAATCACTTTTTTGCACTTCAATCTATCTTGTTGTCTTTATTTTTCTCCAAAGACCAGTGTGTGTCCTGGGGAGATGGGGCGACATCCTATGAATGTTAAAAGCAATCAGTGACTGCCTAGACAGGGCTAAGCTATTTAGAAAGTCAAACAGACTATTTGTGGCCTTTAGATAAAGCTCCAAAGGTCAGGCCATCTCAGCTCCAAGCCTGTCGAAGCAGATAAGGCTGCCCATCCGGGAACATTATGAATTAGCCGCTGCTCCTGCGCGTGAACCTCTCAGGGGCTGTTCACCCCGGGAGCAGAGTTTTATGGCATCTCTCTGGACGACGCCCTTATCTGCGATCTGTAGGGCTGCAGCGTGGGGGTCACTCCACACACTTTATACCTGCACAGATGGCTGTTGTCTCCCTGTGGCACGGGGAGCAGAGGCAGGTTTCAGCAGGGCTTTTCCGCAGGCCATGAGTCCCTTCCCAAGGCAGAGGAGCCCTGTGCAGCTGCAGGTCCTGCCCGTGCACCGCGCTGGCCCTGCTGGATGTTCCCCGCGGACGAGGCCATGAGCTGCCACCCTGCCCCAGATCATCCGCAAAAAGGGCAGTTTCTCCTCCCACTGGGTGTATCTAGAAGAGGTACAACCTAAAGTAAAAGTTGCTGTGCCTCTATGGCTGTTCCCTGGTTCTGTGCCTGTTCATACTCAGGCTGCCTTGGCACGGCTCCTGTCGCAGCTGCAGGGACTCAGGTTTGTTAGTGGATGGTTGGATGTTGTTGAGCGGTTTTGTGGCAGAAGTGGATCCAGCAGCCAGCTCCTGGCTCCAGAGCCACAGAGCATACGAGACTGCGCCTGCAGAACATTAGAGCTTTGCTTTGTTTTTTTTTTCCCCAAATGACACTGACTTCCCAAGCAAAGTGTTCCTTTTTAGGAGCACATTTGCCAAGTGCAGTGGATGTGACTAATGGATGTGACTTGGGAAGCCACGCTCCTCTTGCCCCAGCTTCCACCAGCTGTGAGAGTAGAAATTGGTACTGGGGAGTGTGTTGTCACTGGCTATTCCTGCTGTTGGGATGATGGGCAGACTTCGCATTCCACCATTAATCCATCTCCTTTGTGAGGAAGCATCACCACGCTTTTAATTCCACCCAAAACATGATGTTTGTGCCTGAGGGAATGTCTGAATACTGCCTACGCTCTGAAATTACTCAAAAGCTGTGCACCCAAAGCCCCTGACATCGGAAGGAAGGGGTTGCATCAGAGGTCTGTGGGTTAGTGATCAGCCTAATAAGGACAAAGTAATTTAGATTCAGCCCGTTCAGTCCTCTTCAGTTGCCATGAACAGGGCTTTCTAATCTCTGGAGATTTTAATGGGATGGCAGTATCTAGCATTACAGCAATTTGGCGCAGCCCTTCCCTGCTGCTGGAGTTCTTTGGCCAAAGGACCAGCTTGTGCAGATATACAAGTGCGTGTCCCTGACATCAGCTCTTCATCATTTGGGCATTTCAGAGGGGTCAGTGGAACAACAGTGGTGCTGAGCATCCCGGGCGGCTGGGACACCGCGTGGGGTGTCACCAGGCAGCGTGGCCGAGCCAGCTGCGGGTGACAGGGCTGATGAGGCACATCCACAGGGCATGGGGCTGCGGGGAGCAGAGTGGTCACCCCCAGACACGGGGCTGTGGGGAGCGGAGCAGTGCCTGCCCAGCACCGAATGACTCCTCACCTCTCTTTCCTCCCTATTGCAGCTTTAACTTCTCCCAAACCCAACCTGATGGGCCTGCCCAGCACAAGCGTCCCTTCACCCGGCCTCCCCACCTCTGGATTACCAAATAAGCAGCCCCCGGCCGCGCTCAGCTCACCCACCCCGGCACAAGCCACAGCGGCCGTGGCCCCGCAGCAGCCGCCTGCAACCACCCCGCAGCCACAGCAGCCGCCTCCGCCACCGCGCAAGGAGAAGGAGAGCGAGAAGGCAAAAGAGAAGGAGAAGGCACCCAAGGGGAAGGGGGACCCCCTGCCAGGGCCCAAGAAGGAGAAGGGGGAGGCGCCGGCGGGCGCCCTCTCAGCCCCGCTGCCCGCCATGGAGTACGCGGTGGAGCCGGCCCAGCTCCAGGCGCTGCAGGCCGCCCTCAGTTCGGACCCCGCCACCCTGCTGACGAGCCAGTTCCTCCCCTACTTCGTCCCCGGCTTTTCCCCCTACTACGCCCCGCAGATCCCCGGCGCCCTGCAGAGCGGGTACCTGCAGCCCATGTACGGGATGGAGGGGCTCTTCCCCTACAGCCCTGCACTGTCGCAGGCGCTGCTGGGGCTGTCCCCCGGCTCCCTGCTGCAGCAGTACCAGCAATACCAGCAGAGTCTGCAGGAGGCATTGCAGCAGCAGCAGCGGCAGGCGCAGCAGCAGCAGCAGCAGCAGCAGCAGCAGCAGCAGAAAGCGCAGCAGCCCAAAGGAAGCCAAACCCCCGTCCCTGCGGGGGCTGCCACCCCGGACAAAGACCCTGCCAAAGAACCCCCCAAGCAAGAAGAGCAGAAGAATGCACCCCGCGAGGTGTCCCCCCTCCTGCCCAAACCCCAAGAAGAGCCCGAAGCGGAAGGCAAGGGCGCGGAATCCCTCTGCGACCCCTTCATCGTCCCCAAGGTGCAGTACAAGCTGGTCTGCCGCAAGTGCCAGGCGGGCTTCGGCGACCAGGAGGCGGCCAGCGACCACCTGAAGTCCCTCTGCTTCTTCGGCCAGTCCGTGGCGAACCTGCAAGAGATGGTGCTTCACGTGCCCACCGGCAGCGGCCAGGGCAGCGGCTCGTACCAGTGCGTGGCGTGCGAGAGCACGGTGTGTGGGGACGAAGCCCTCAGTCAGCATCTCGAGTCAGCCCCGCACAAACACCGAACAATCACAAGAGCAGCAAGAAACGCCAAAGAGCACCCCAGTCTATTACCTCACTCTGCCTGCCCCCCCGACCCCAGCACCGCATCTACCTCGCAGTCGGCCGCTCACTCAAACGACAGCCCCCCGCCCCCCCGGCCCCCCCCGGCTTCCCCCCACGCCGCCAGAAAGCCCTGGCCCCCGGCAGCCCCCCGCGCCCCACCGGGGAAGCCGCCGCCGCCGCCTTTCCCTCCTCTCTCCTCATCTTCAACGGTTACCTCAAGTTCATGCAGCACCTCAGGGGTTCAGCCCTCGATGCCAACAGACGACTATTCGGAGGAGTCTGACACGGATCTTAGCCAAAAGTCAGATGGACCGGCGAGCCCGGCGGAGGGGCCCCGGGACCCCGGCTGCCCTAAGGACAGTGGTCTAGCTAGCGTAGGAATGGACACCTTCAGATTGTAAGCTTTGAAGATGAACAATGAAAATGAATTTAAATAAAAAGTTAATAACAAACCAATTTCAAAAATAGACTAACTGCAATTCCAAAGCTTCTAACCAAAAAAAGAAAAAAGAAAAAAGAAAAAGCGTGGGTTGTTTTCCCATATAACGTTGCCGGTGGGTTTTACATTTCTTTTTTCCTTTCCTTTTAATAAAATAAAACATAAAAAAAAAAAAAAAAAAAAAAAAAAGAAATCTGTTACATTTGTCCTTTCGAAGGTACTGTTGGTCTGGGAGACGAAAGCCCCGTGCTGCCTCCTCACTGTCTTCGGAGCTCGAGCCCCTTGTACATCGCCCGTCTCAATCCCGCCACGTCGATAGCACAGCAGAGCCCGGCACGCACTGTATGGGAAAGCAGCCCACCTTGTTACAGTTTTAAATTTCTTGCTATCTTAGCATTCAGATACCAATGGCTTGCTAAAAGAAAAAGAAATGTAATGTCTTTTTATTCTCAGGTCAATCGCTCACACTTTGTTCTGTTTTCAGAATCATTGTTTTATATATATATATAAATATATATATATATATAATTTCTTTCATTTGTTTTGGGGTTTTTGTTTTTTTTCATTTTCGTTCCAGAAAAGGATTTTTTTTTCTTTTTTTTTTTCTTTTTTTTAATTTAAAATGGGCAGAAAGTATTCAAGAGAAAAACAATGTGAACTGCTTTAGCTTTTCGGGGATTTTAAGGGTAGCTTTTCTGCTGAAGCCAATTTCAAGGGGAAAAGTTAAGCACTCCCACTTTTCAGAAAAAAAAAATCCACACAAAGAGTGTTGAGGACTCGGAGCTTAAAAAATAAGTTTTAAAACAACTGACTTTCTGTATTTATGATAGATATGACCATTTTTGGTGTTGAGTAGATTGTTGCATTGGAAATGAACTGAAGCAGTATGGTAGATTTAAAAGAAAAAACCCTTTTGTGTACATTTAGCTTTTGTATGGTCCAGCTGACGGCTTCTCATTTGATGTTGTCTTGTTCATTCCTAGCCAGATAGATTGCAATCCATTGACTCGCCTGAGCTTTTCTCCCCTTTGTACCTTTACTCCCCATTCCCCCGTCCTGTAATCTTCCACTTATGGTCGCTACCTTCATTTCTTAGAGGGTGGTTGCATAATTATTTTATAAAAACTAAAGAAAGAAGTTCAAAGGGTTTTGGGGGGTCAGTAGGATCCCTTGCAGAATATTTTTTGTTGGGGGTTTGAAACTTTTTAAGGCGTATACATACGATTTACCTATGTCTGTTACCCTTGTGCACTTATCTCTTTCTTATTTTCCATTTTTCCTCTTTTTTTTTCTCTCCCTGCCCTCTTCTTTTCCTCATTTTGTAAATGCTTCAAAGACTCTGTTCCTGAACTACAAGCGTTTGTTTCTGTTTGTGTAATTAGGCTGCACTCTGTTCCTTCTTTTAAAAAAAAAGGTTTTGTTACATTTTTTTTCTCTAAAGAAAATTCATGCTTTAAATAAAATCCAAAGACATACCCTTTCACCACTGGTGCAGAATGAGCAAAAAGGATTCTTTTTACTTGAGAATTTGTTTCTGATTTAAACAAACAAGTCTAAGTTTAAATAAAGAATAAAAAAAAGTACCCAGGTTGTTATCTGTGCTTCTTGTGCAAGCAGAGAGACAACTGTGAGCGGAACCAGCGCGGGCAGGCGGGTCCCGGCCCCGGCGGCGGCTCCGGCGGCGGCTCCGGCAGCGCGGGCGGCGCGAGCACCGGCGGCTGCTGCGCTCCCCACACGGAGGCTGCTCCACGTCCGCAGCCAAATGCCAACAGAAACCACCTCCCCCGGTTCCTCCGCCCGCCAGCGCCTTCTCCCAGCGCCCTCGTCCTGTGCCCGGAGCGCGGGGACCGCGGTTCCGCCGGCACCACGGCCACGCCGGAGCGCTGGGACGAGCGCGGGCCGTGTCCGGCGGGACGCTGTCAGCGCCGTGGATTTTTGGTTTTAGTTCGCTGAAAGACTAGATCCTGAACTGTTGTACATATTTCTAACTAGGCTAATGCACAGTGCAAATCCCTTTTTTAATTGTTTTTTAAGTAGACGAAACTAAAGAGAGCACCGTCTGATATTCCTACCAGTACCCGTCGTAGCATAAGGTGTCAAAAACAGAAACAAATACACAAAAAGCATTTGCTGTTTTAACAAACTGCTTTCTTTTAACAAACGTTCTTGTATTTCTCCCCGTGTTTGAGATGAACATTTTTTAAATTCTAAAGTTGTACAGGTTTTGTTTTCCATTATTTTATGTTGTTTGTAATTCTATGAAATATATATATATATATTTTTCGCCATTTAACTGTTGTATGTTACTCTGTCTGTATCATATAGAAATGTTTTTGTTTGTTTTGGTTTTGATTCTCTATGTGATACCAGTTAACAATTTAACACTAGCTTTATCTGTCGAATTCCACAAGGTCTCTTCTGGAAATCCTTTTGTTTTGTCTTGGTTTGTTTCAGTTTTTTAATTATATTGCTTGGTCATAGTGCAATTTCTCTCTCCTCCTTCCCCCTCCTCCTTCCCACCCACTAAAAGGTTTTATAAATTCCTTTCCTTGTATTTTTTCTAAGTGTTTCTAGAGACTTCCAGTGCGAGGTTGTTCTCCTCCTGCAGCCCGGCTGCCCCAGGCTGGTGCTGGGACCGGGACCCCGGCCCCCTGGGCCCCCGGAGCCGCCGCGACCCCCAGCCCACCCGTGGCCTTTGGGACGAGTGGGAGCGGGGCCGGGCCGGGCACGAGGAAGAGATTTCAAACTTGGCATTGAGCAGGTTTCTGTTTTATTTTTAATAAAAAGCTTTTTTTAAGTGGTGAAGATGGCCAAAGTTTCATACAATTGAGAATAGAGAGAGGTGTGGGGTGAGCGCGGGACCCCCGCGCGGGGCAGGCGCTGGCACCCGCCGGCACGCTCGCTGTTCACGGAAATATATTTTGCTTTAAAATAAAAAATTAAACTTTTAAATAGAAGCAGAAATTGGGTTGGCTGGTTGGTTGGTTGGTTGGTTTGTCGGCGCTGAGATACTGCCCACTGTGAAACACAAAGCTTTGACTATTTTTTTCGGTTTTATTTTTGGGGGGGTGAGTTTGGGTAGAACAGAAAGCATAACTGAGGTGAAGAGGGTTATGAACAGCCTTTGCAATGTACAAAAAATAGAGCAAGTGAAACCAAAAATGATGTTCTTGGTGTTTTTCTATAATGTAGTCTTGTTAGCTTTTTTTTTGTTACTGTAACAATGCTGATCTCGAACTGTACCAAAATACATGGAGACTAACAGAAACAGAAACCACATGGAACTTTCAAAACTTTAAAAAATTTGTCACAAAAGACTTTGTTGTCATAGTTGAGTTGACTGTAGATGGTAATTGAATATACTCCTTTGGAAATATTTCATCACGTATGTTTCCTGCTCATTGTGATACATTAAAAAAAAAAATGAGCAAAAGCTCTCGTCTCCGCTGTCCCGCGCGGTGCCGGGTCGGTGGGGGGTGCGCGGGGCCGCCGGCTCCTGCTCCACACGCGTCACCGCGTCACCGTGTGACCGCGTCACCGTGTCGCCACGCCACCGTGTGACCGCGTCACTGTGTGACCGCGTCACCGTGTCGCCACGCCACCGTGTGACCGCGTCACCGTGTGACCGCGTCACCGTGTCGCCACGCCACCGTGTGACCGCGTCACCGTGTGACCGCGTCACCGTGTCGCCACGCCACCGTGTGACCGCGTCACCGTGTGACCGCGTCACCGTGTCGCCACGCCACCGTGTGACCGCGTCACCGTGTGACCGCGCCGTGGGCGCCGCTGCCGCGCACGCGTGTCCCGTGGTCCCACACGGCGTGCCAGCGCGCCGGGGCTGACGCTGTGAATTAACAGCGAAGTGGAAGTAATGAGCCAAATAGTACAATTCGTATTATGGCTTCGGGATGCGTTATGTATGAAAAAGACATTATAAGTACATTTAATTTTACTAAATGATTGTATGAGAATTCTGGGCACACCGCTGTAATTAATGGTTAAAGGGAAAGCACGATGCCTGGATGGGTTGAGGTCATCTCTAAATCTGTAAACTAGAAGTGAACTGAAACCACGATCTGTTTTCTGCTGATCAAACCGAAAGGAGACGAAGGTAAGAAAGGTAAGTGGCTGACTCGCTGCTCCTTCCCTGCACTCTCAGGGAGGGAAACATGATGAACTCCTGAGTGTTAAACACACAATGCTCTTACCAAAAATTGCCCCTTGCAGCAGAAAATGCTTGAAATTCATTAATAAGGACCAGCTCCAAAAGAGAGCCCCAGGGGCCACCGTTCATCTCTAATTTATAACTGCAGCAATAAATAATTTAAAAAAAAAGAAAAGAAAACCCAGCCCCACACTGCAGGCGGGACGAGCAGCCGTGTCCAGGGCGGGCGTCCTCGGCCCAGAGCCCCCGCAGCACCGGCCGGACCGGAGGCCACGGGCAGGAGATCCTGCAGCTCACCAGGCCGTGGGATCATCCTTTAATTAATCAGGTCAGGACATTCACTTGTGAGCCAGTAAGTTCAATAATCAGGTTGCTGATGTACCTTTACAAGAACAAAAGAAAAACTAATACTCGTACTGATTCAAGCTCCAAAAATACATTAACTATGAAATAAAGGGGGTCAGAATTGCTGAGCCCCCCGATGCCTCCCGGTGCTACGGCATAACCGAACCGCGTGAGGGCCGATCCTGTGGCCGGAGCGACGGCACCTGGGCACTGCAGCTCAGAACCCAAACCGTGCTGGTCCGGGCTGCCTGGCCAGGCTCACGGTCGCTTCTGGCCTGAGCCCGGACAGCTGGGTCTGCAGCACCTCTCGGCTGCCGGGGTTTTAAATGGCAAAAACCCATTCTGTGTTTTCCAGCAGCGCGTGGGACTGCGGCAGTAATGGGGTCGCCAGCACGACCCTTCCGCCGGTGTTTGCGCTGTGCCGCATTAATGACTTCGCTGTTGTTCGCAGACCTGCAGTTTTATAAGTTTATTATGTAACGTTGCTATTTATTCCCGGGTTGAATTGCAGTTTAAAACAGCTACGCTTGAGAAAGCACCTCGCTAGTGGTCAGAGAGGTGTAAATGGCCTCTAGTAGCTGCACAAGCTGCAAACTAAAAACCTCTGCGAGAGCATCTCTGTTCAGAGCAGCGCAGCAGCGGAGATGGTACAAATCTCTGACAGAAATTAAAAAAGGGTTTCCATGCTGTGATTCTGGTAAGAGGAGACTGAGCATGATTTTTAATAACCTTTCATTGCCATCACCTAAAAAAAAAGGAACAAATTTAGCTCTTAATAGCACGCTCTTGTAGGCCAAAAAAATACATATTTATAAAACCAGAGCAGTGGGAACCTCGCCAGCGGGTGTGGAGCTGAGTTCCCACCGGCAGGTGCCGGTGCCCGCGGTGCAGCCCGTGTGCCGCTGCACCCAGGCAGCACCGTCAGCTCGGGGGGGCCGGGACAGGCACAGCGGTGCCGCCGAGCACACGTGGGTCAGCAGTGTGGACAGTCCGTTCCCACGGTGCCAGTGTCCCTCCCTCCCCACCAGCCAGAGCCGTGGCCAATGCTGCCAGGTCCCCACCGCAGGCCCCAGTGTACAGGTGAGACATCAAGGACACATTTTCAATGCCACCAAGTGACAGAAGAGCTGCAGCTGTGAAGGTGTCTGGGGTGTGAAACAGCCAATGGAAACCCCAGGCCCTTGTTGGTCTGGCTGTGCGCTGCAGGCCCCTCTGGCCGTGCCCAGTTTTGCTGCAGGCCAGCCAAACACAAGGCAAGTTGCCCCGTGGCCACAGCAGCCCCTGGGGAGCTGGGCTGGGCGCAGACCCCCCCCCGTCTCCTTAAAGCAGCTGCTGCAGCCTCGTCACTTCTGCAGCCAGGACTCTGCTGAGCTGAGCGGGGTCCCACGTGAACATCTTTGCTAAATGACATCCGAAGTTTGCTAAGAGAGCCGATGTCTCTAATGCAGACGGATGCTCTGAGAAACTGCCGGCAGGCCCAGGCCGTGCCAGCAGTGGTGAAGGGTTAACTCCATCAGCACTTCAGCTACAAATGTGGAGCCCATTCTCTCCTCCAAGCTCGTTAACAATGTACACCTGATGATCTAAAGCACTAGAGAGTCATTTTAATTAACGCTCTGCCAGAGGGGATGTGGTGAAGACACTGATTTCACTCCAATGACTTTCTATTTTGGTGTATTGCAGAGTCGGTGCATTAGTTCCCTGGCTGATGTGGTGAGCTGACCCAGCTGCAGCTCAGCACGGCCGAGGACGTGGCTCCGGGGCTGCTGCAGCGGCTGGGCCGGCAGCACCGGCTGCTCCTGCCCTGCCCGCTGCCGGGACGCGGGTGCTGCGGGTTGGTGGCACCGCAGGAATGGCAGACAAAGCCCCGCGGCCACAGGGACCCTTCCCATCCCTGCTGGGGCCAGGAGCAGGACCACTGGGCTGGGGAGCCCTGGCCATGACTGCTGTCCCACCAGCCACGGCTGCCCCGGGGGAGGCACCGGCCGGGCCAGAGGAGCCGCAGCAGCACTGCCCTGGGTCTCCCGCGGCCGCTGCGGTTGATGGAAGAGACTTCACACTGCGCCCCAGAGAAAAGAGAGCGGTACCGATAAATGGTATTGTGCTGTTGGTTAGATGGTAGCATGATGTTACTTAATTAATGTTTTAATACCCTAGGTATCTTCTGTGCCGTATAATTCATATCGATTCAGCTGTGAGCATGTTCAGTTAAAAAGACTCTCTTTCCTAAGCAAACTTTCAATTATATTGAATTGTCACAGCAAAAAAAGGCCTTTTCACAGCATGGGGGAGGGGATTCTCTGCCAAACTGCTGCTGGCCTGGCCAGGCACACTTGTGCACACGCACGGCACCCACACCCATGGCACCCACACCCACCTGCCCAGCCCAGTGCGGGGCAGCAACGATGGGCAGGAGCTTGTGTGGGTTTCAGTCATGGCTTTGGGGACTACTGGTATTTTCTGAACTTCTGCTGTTTGCTCTGTGTTCTATTTTGCAGGGCGAGGAGAGGGTGTCCCCACCGGTTTCTGGGAGCAGCCCCCAACACACGGGTGTCCGCAGAGGTGCTGGGTTTGGGCTGAAAGCAGGTCGGGGGCGAGCCCTGCATGGCCACGGCGTGGGGCGGCTCCCAGGCACCTCCCGATGCCGCAGCCCCAGCCCGCCGGGCACACCAGGGGCTGGAGAGAGGTTAGAGCCAGATCCGAATTGATAAGAAAATCATTAGCACAGCAGAGACAAGGAAAAGCCCTACCTTCCTCCTCCAATCAGGTTAATGTGCGTGTGGAATGCTGAGTGTTTTAGTAAAGCACTGCCTCTTATTTTTGAAGCAGAAATTCAGTTTCTATTACATGAAGCTGTATCCTGCCTGCTCCAGCAGCGCCTTTGATCAGCACATGCGGCCAGGGAGACGGACAAGGGCTGTGACCAGCTGCACTGCGTGTCCTGGCCCTGCTGGAAGGGTTTCCCCGTGTGCCCATGGTGAGTGGCGACCCAGGGGACACATCCCTTCTCAGGGCCACCCGTGGTCACGGCCTCCCCTGCGCAGCGGGGCTGTGGTTCCGGCAGCGGTGCCGCACAGCAGCGGGATGTTGCACCAGCAGCTTTGTGGGTTGAGCTCTGGCTCTGGGCGTGCAGGTGGCTTCTGGAGGGGATGCCGAAAGGTCCCCGTGCACCGGCAGGTTCGCTGTGCGCAGACCCAGCAGGTTCCTCTGGATCGCACCAGCAGCCCGTACCAGCCAAAGCAGCTCCTGGGGCCCTGCTCCCAAGTGAGCGCGTCCCCTCCTCACAGAAATGTGGGTGCAAGGTGGGAATCTCCTGTGTCCCCATGGTGCGCTCCGAAGCCCAAGGTCTGGACCTGTGACACCAGCAGCTCTGCCCCCGCAGCCACCCCAGGGCCATGGGGAGGGCTGGGGGAGCAGAGGCTGAGCAGCCCTGGCTCTTGGGCTGTGCTGATGCCCCTGCAGCCTCCGGGCCAGGGGGGCAGCTTGGCACATGGTGACTCTGCCAGCGCTATGGAGCTGTGCACCCCAACCCTGGGGAGCAGCTCATGGAGGTGCTGGCAACATTTTGAAGGATTTATGTCTCCTTTCAGCAACAGACGAGCATCTTCACTTTCTGGAAGAGCAAGATGTTCCTGCGAGCAGAGAGCCATGGCGCACCAACAGGGCCATGTGTGGTGACACCAGGCAGCTGCCAGCTTTGTCACCAGCCTCTGCCACAGTGCTACAGCCCTCAGGGCCATCCATTGTCCCCAGCCCTGCTGAGCCGCCTGTCCCCAGGATGGGGGACCATGAAGGCTGCTCCCCACACAGGCTATCCTTCTACTAGGTAGGCTTTATGAAAGATTTCTGTCCTTTTTTTTTTTTAATAATAATGAGGCAAAGATAAAAATTCTGTATTTTCATTACTCCCTATTTTCACAGCCCGCTGAACAAAAACACAAAGAACTTCTCCTGCTGCCCCTTGCTCCCTGGCCCTGCCTCTTTCTCCCATGGAGTTCAAATTAAAGAAAGGCAAAAATTGAAGCTGTTGTACGCAAGGCGATTGCAACATGCATATTTGATTTTTATGATGGATCTAAATTGCTGAATAAGGCCATGGAACAAAGGGAGACTGCAGCTTCCTGCCCATCACAGACAGCCAGCCCAGCAGAACAAAAGTGCCAGCCATTAGGGGCTCAGCAGGGAGACACATTATATAAATGACTTTGTTTCTCTGCCCCTTCCCCCCCACGGGGCGCGCAGGACGGGGCTGGAGGCTCCTGATTTGCACATCCCAGGAGCGCGTGCGGCCGGCGCGCAGCCCCGTCGAGGCACAGCATGGCTGCCCAGGCCCCGCGCGCCCGCCACGCGCCGCTGGGCCTGCTGTGGCGCTGCCCCACCGCACCACGGCGCTGCCCCACCGCACCACGGCGCTGCCCCACCGCACCAAGGCACTGCCCCACCGCACCACGGCGCTGCCCCACCGCACCACGGCGCTGCCCCACCGCACCAAGGCACTGCCCCACCGCACCACGGCGCTGCCCCACCGCACCACGGCGCTGCCCCACCGCACCACGGCACTGCCCCACCGTGATCCTGCCCTGCTGGGAGCAAGCAGCTACTGTGGTTGCACCGCATCCTTGGAGCTGCAGAGGGGCCCAGCCAGGACAAGGCACAGGGTCTGGAGCCTTGGTAAGGGGCTGAGGCTCTGCCAGCCCTGTCTCTGGCACTGTGCAGCAAAGGGCTGCCGTACAGCCGTGCTGACGGCTGAGCCTCCATCAGACCACGGTGACTTGGCACTGTGAGACGCCCCTCAGGGTTTTGGTGACACATCCCTCAACAGCACCTTTTACAGCCAAGGCTGCAGTGCTGCGTGGCAAGCAGCACTCAGGCGATGCTGGCCAGATGTCCCCAGCAGGTCAGGGCCACAGCTGACCCGCAGCGGCTCAGCACAGCTCGCTCGGCCAGCGTCAATGCAGCACCAGTGCTGGGCCAGGACAGCTGGGAAATGCCAGACATGACTGCCTGGATGGTCCCACAGACAGCCTGCGGAGCAGCTGGTGTCTGCGGGTGGGAGGGGACGGGACTGCAGTGGCCTGTGCCCGGCTGGCAGGGGTTTGCACCCGGCTGGGGAGCTGCTGCTCTGATCTCACGCTCACAGAAACCACCTTTTGTGTTTAGCAAAAGGCGTTTGTGAGGGAGGCTGCAGGCGGAAGATCTGTGATTCCTCAGTCTGCAGCGGAAGGTACTTGACAAGGGTGGGATCTGGTTAGGATCAGACCGGGTCAGGGAATGTGTTTCCCGCTGGTTCCTCGGAGCTGCCGTGGAGAAGAGCTGGGTGCCCTCCATGGACGCAGCGTCTCCACAGGGGCGGACACTGCATCCTGGCACTTCAGTGGTCCGGGGACAACCCTGCATGACGTGCCTGCGTGATGGGTATTGCTAAGGAACACTTTTGTCCCCAGCACAGCCCTGGCGGTCCATGGCCCACAAAGCCACAGGGGTACAGTGAGGTGCGAGGCTGCCACCCAGCCTGTGACACCCCAAACCTGAGCCTGGGGATGCCCCAGGAGGATTCCAGCTACAGCCTCGTGTCATGGCCACCAGCCCGCGAAACACCTTCCACTGGAGCCAAGGTGGATTGGAGGGGCTGCTGCAAATACCTCTCTGAGGCCCCTGGGCACAGCAGTGGCCGGCCCGTGTCATGCCAGGGTCCAGGGGACTCGGGTGCAGCGCTGGGCTGGCGCTGGCCCATCGCACTGTGTGAGCTGCTCTGGCTGGGCCCGTGGGCTGCCAGAGGGCAGCTTGAACTCCTCAGGTCCCGCTGCAGACGTGACACACCACTGGAGAAACGGAACAGCCGGCCAGACTGAAAGCATGCTTTCCTTCTCCAGTGCATCCCCAGGTCCCCTACCCGTGGTCTCCCCCTCTGCGCTGCACCAGGGAACTGCAGCTTCTCTCACAGGGGCCTGATGGTTTCCCCTGCCCCTGTGCCAGTGGGAAGGAAGGACACCATGCCACTGTGCCACCGTGCCACTGTGCCACCGTGCCACCATGCCACCGTGCCCCTGCCTGCGCGGGCAGGCTGGCGGCATGGCCGGAGCTGCTGCAGGGTGGTGGGCTGCCATCGCTGCTGTGGCAGGAGGGGCTCGTGCCACGGTTGTGCTGGTAGCGTGCTGGCCAGACCAGCACACAGGAGCGTGGGGAGACTGTCTGTCCCCCGTGACGTGCCGGGCTCGCCAGGCAGGAGGTGGAATGGAGCAGGGCTGCAGCTGCAGGGGCGGCTGCTTGTAGACCCGGAGCAAGCTGGGAGCAGCCTCGGGGCCGGAGGAGATGTGTTTAGCTCTTTAAAGTTTGATTTCCATGACCTTTTTTTGCTGCTGGCTGCCACTCCCAGCACTGGGTCAGGTTGTGCTTTCCCTGCTAAGGAGCTAAACTGAGATGCTGTGTGTAAGAAATGGGAAGTGACAAGATATGACCAAAGCATTGGAAATCAATCCAAACTAAATGTGCTTCTTAACTATAAGTGAACAGTTGAAAACAATCCTCTTTTATAGCCATGGAGATAAATACTCTGTTTTTATTAGGAAAAAATTGCTTTGGACTGAATAAAGTCGTTTGATTAACAAGTCAAAGCAGATGGTTTATTGATGTTTCAGAAAGGAGTTTACAAGGTCTAGTGAAAAAAGAGACCCAGCTCTGAATTAACAAATTACCCTGGTATATGGGACATTGACAGTTCACTGCTAATAGATTTATGGGCTACTGCTGGGTGTTTCGTCCCCATTTGGTTTATTATGATAAAATATTGGGGCAGCGGTAACCTATAGCCTCATTGCAATATACTGTATCGACCCCTGACCCTGAGAACCTGACAGCAAACCTATATATTAGATTCTTAATTTGTCTTAATCTAACAGGATCGGCTTCCGTGCTGTAATTATTTTCCAAAGGCCATTGCGTGAGGGTGTGAGCGTGTGCAAGGGACGCAGGTGAAGGTGGATCACTTTGTGTATTGCACTGGACATACAGTTAAACTGCTGAGGACCCAAGAGCTCACAGCAGGAACAACGCAGGAGCATCAGTGTCCTGTGAAGCAGGACATGACATTGAGAAATAATAAAATTCCCAGGTGCTATAAATTACTCTCATAAAAAAATTACAATGAGGCCCTAGCAGCATCTGGAAATATGCACAGATCTTAACTGGAAATGCAGGGACTTGCAGAAAAAGTGCAATACAGCTGTTCCTTTTTCTGGAAGTTACTGCAATCACTTTGTGGCCCCTGTGCCCATGGCCACGGCTTTCCCGGGGACAGCGGTGTCCTGCAGGCACCTGAGTGGCCGGTGCCTGAATCTTCCTGTCTGATACTTCAGGGTTAAAATGCAGTAATTGCACGCTTTGATGTCAGAGTGGCAGTGTACTGGCTGACAGTTCAAGCATGTGCACTGTCACCAGTCATGCTTTGGGGGCTAACACTCAGGGTGTAACTACAGGCCAGTCTCGAGGCTCAGAGCGGTTGAATCGGGCCGGCTGTAGGTCAGGAGAGCTCGTTGCTGTACCTCAGCCCGGCAGGCTGGCACTGCCGGCTGCTCGGCGCGGGCAGCCCCGCGGTGCTGAGCCCTGCCCGCCAAAACGTCAGCGATGAGGAGCAGGAAGACAATCTCCAGCTCTGCTCCATCTGCTGAACCAATTAGTTCTGAGGCCCTTGTGTGAAAACTTTGCTGCCGCCTCTTTGCTGCCCGTGTGGGTTTGCCTGCAGCACGGCTGGTGCCAGCGTCACCGGCGCTGCCCTCTGCGGTGCTGCTCACCCAGCCGGGACAATTCGGGGTGCTGTAGCTCCAGCCTTGCAGGTTTTGGTGCCCAGGTTTGGGATCAGAGCTCCGTGCAGGAGCACACGTGGTCTGTACCTGTCCCTGCGCGGGGGGCCGAGCCGTGGGGCTGTGTCACCCCCACCCCGCTGGCCGTGTCTGCACGCTCCAGAGATGACACGTGATGAATGGGGACAGACACGTCTTTTATTGCGTCCACTGCACATGCACACATGCGTTTTGTCTCTTGCAGTCTTTTTTTTTTTTTAAAGGGACTGTTGGACCACTGGCTACAGGAATTCATATGATTTGTTCTGCAGCCGTTTCTCCTTTCTCTCCTGTAATAGGATCTGCAGACATAATTTAAAGAGCTGACAGTAATTTAGTGTCTTCTTTACCTCTCTCCCCATACTTCCTATGAGTTCACCAGGTACCCTTTAGATGAACTAATCCTACTGTAACATACTATTTCTAGGCTTTATTCATCTAATTTATTAACTGTCTGCAGCTTTATTTACCAGGTTCTGGATTAACTCTAAGACCAGTTACTATTCAGAGCTGCTGCTTGCTTCATTGCTGTCTTTCATTCTGTTTATCTTTTCTTTGTAGAGGAGGGGCTCAAATGTATACAAACTGTCCTGAGGTTTAGCAGATATTCCAGGGAATCACAAGGCTGTATCTCATCCTCTCTAGTAATTAATTACCTCGCACCTCATAGGAATCACGGCAAACATTCTTCTACATGCCACTGCTCCCCAGGAAGCAGAAGGAAAATGAAAAGATCAGTTTAATATTTTAACAGTTGACATTACAACTTTTAATGTCACCCTGAATTTGGAGCTCTGAACGGGCTGAGGTTGCTGTGATGTCCACAGCAGAGAGCGGGCGGCAGCACCACCTGTGACCATGGCCAGACCTGGTGCAGCTGACCCAGGAGTTGGGGCTCTTGGTGGAAGAGGTGCTGGATGAGCCGTCTTGGGAAGGCTTGGTGACATGGAGCAATCACTCTGGTCACAGAGAACTGATTGCACTGCCTAATCACATCAAAGCATCACTTTGCTTGTACAATCAACATATTCTTAACAAAACATTTGAGACTTTTAAAAGTCATTATAAATACATGCTTTAAATTTTGCACCGTCTTGCTGGGGTCCTGCAGCCTTGGTGGCTGTTGCTCCTGTGCGGTTCCTTGGCTTTAGCTGTTTCACAGCTGGGGTCCTGCAGGATGAGGCCTCACGGCCCCAGCAGCCGCTCTGTGCTGCACGGGGGTGCTGGGACGCCTGGCCCAGCAGGGCCCTGCGTGCACCAGGGTGCTGGCAGCAGGCACACCTGGTAACATATGCACACATTGGTATCAAGTATTAGCATGTTGTCAGAAAGCAAGCATTTAATCTTATTAAGGAGGGGTGTGTGTTTGCTTTACCTGTTTTTTCTCCTTTGCTTTCAGAGAATTGAACCTCTGAAACATAAGGGCTGGTGGTGGTGTTGGCACTGAAGGGGTTAATGTGGTAGTTTAATTCTAAACTCTTGAATGTAGTAGCCTGCCCTCACTATTATTTGGTTCCTTTACTTCACCAGTTGTATATTGTCTAATTGTGATTTACTGCATATTTTTCACATAAATTACTTTAATTGACTCTTTGTCTGGGCTACATAGCATTGTAGAGAGTGCTACAAGGTGTCATATGAACAAGGTTATAGAAAAGATTGAAAAGCCTACAAACTATTGTGTGAGTTGAGGAATAGCTCGTGTTGCACGTGGGCATGCGAGGGACACTCTTGTGGAGTGTTTAACTGTGCAACCCTGTATTTTTGTAATGGAGTATTTTCTAATGGAACTTGAGGGGATTTTGTTCAAAATGAAAAACATTAAGATTCTGGAGCACTACAGACAGCGTGAGGGGAGAAGTGCTCAAAGCACAGTCCTTCCTGAGCTAATGCAGCTTTGCCCAACCTGGCTGTCCTGTATGACAAGGCAAGTGTGCCCTGCCTGTGCTGCCCTGCCTGCACTGCCCTGCCTGCACCCTGCCCTGCCTGCACCCTGCCCTGCCTGCGCTGCCCTGCCTGCACACTGCCCTGCCTGCACACTGCCCTGCCTGCACTGCCCTGCCTGCACCCTGCCCTGCCTGCACCCTGCCCTGCCTGCACACTGCCCTGCCTGCACCCTGCCCTGCCTGCACACTGCCCTGCCTGCACCCTGCCCTGCCTGCACTGCCCTGCCTGCACCCTGCCCTGCCTGCGCTGCCCTGCCTGCACTGCCCTGCCTGCACTGCCCTGCCTGCACCCTGCCCTGCCTGCGCTGCCCTGCCTGCACTGCCCTGCCTGCACCCTGCCCTGCCTGCGCTGCCCTGCCTGCACTGCCCTGCCTGCACCCTGCCCTGCCTGCGCTGCCCTGCCTGCACTGCACTGCCTGCACCCTGCCCTGCCTTCACTGCCCTGCCTGCGCTGCCCTGCCTGCACCCTGCCCTGCCTGCACCCTGCCCTGCCTGCGCTGCCCTGCCTGCACACTGCCCTGCCTGCAGTGCCCGCCTGCCCATGCATGGCTCCTCTGGCCCGCAGGATGAGCCAAGCCCCACACACTGCACAGGCTGCAGGTCCCCATGGAACTACCACAAACAGGCACCACCAGTGGTCCCTCAGACTGTGCTCAGCACAGCACATCTGGGCACCTTCTTGCAGATGGATTAATGACAGCCCATTGGGTGAGTGCACCCCGCTCCTCTGGCGGGGAGGGCAGGACAGGGAGTAACGCGCAAGGGAGAACCCAGCCTGGCAGGGAGGCTGGTGGCTGCTGGGCTCTGCTTTCTCAGCCCTCCCACACCGGAGGCAGCTCCTGTCCTTGTGTCCCTGCTGTCCTGGCCGCAGTGCCGCCATGGCTGACAAGCCTTGAGCCGGGCTGGTGGACGAGGCTCCTTCGGCCTCGGAGCAGGGGAGCTCTGCTGCTGGAGCTGCTTGTGAGGAGCCCAGGCTTGACAAGTGTTCCCAGCAGGTGCCACGGGACCACACAGAAGGTTGTGCCTCCTGCCGGGACATGGCGGGCTGACACGGCTCCGCTGTGCCCTTGCAGCCCGTCAGCACCACCTCTGCACCGCGCCAGGTCAGCTGGGTCCGCAGCCGGGAGCTCCTCACGCCTCGGGGAGGGAACGTTGTGGCTGTGGAGTCCTGCACTTTACGGCATGTAGGCAGCATCGTGCACCACCCGATATTGCTGGCACGTGGATTTGCAGTGCTGGTTCGCAGGTTCCCCAGGCAGTTTGCTGTGGTTACCACGGGACTCTTCAGAAGAGCGCCTGGCAGGCAGAGGCAGCCCCTGCTGACAGCCTGTTGGATGACTCTCTCCAAAGGATAGTTCTGATGCATTGTCCTGGCATCCTGCCACTTCTCCTTGGTCAGGGTCTATTTTATTAACATCGCCAAGACGGCAGGTCTAGGAGAATGAGAGTACAAGTCTTCTCGCGATTCATTGACTGGAGCAAATCACTTACTAGGAAGGAATTTCAGTTTCAGGCCCTGGCTTGATTCCAAACTGTGATGGCTTTTAGTCAATTAGTCACAATAAAATAAACTAGGAGTTGGCCTCTGGCGGGTGTCCTCACACCCTTGCTTGGGCACCGATGGTTTGACATCGGGCACACCCGCAGTGCGTTTCTGCAGACTTGGTTGAACTAATGTGTCCTTGAAGGAGAAAGAAGAGGATCCTCCCCAGCTGAGGCACCGGATACGGCAACGGGCAGCAGATGCCCCTGGCTCTCTTAAACAGCTCAGGAAAAACAGTCTGGATTTTATACACTCATGAATGACAAATCAAAGGCCAATTATGTAAAGGCATGTTTTGATTTTCAGTGTAGATCGTTGCTGTGCCTCATTTCAAGTTTTTGACCCTTGTACACTTCAGCTGAAGGAATATTAAAAGAAAAAAGTTCTAAATCTATTTTTTCAAGATAGAAAAGTTTCTGGTTAAAAAATTGTTAGAAAGTTATGAGTGATGGGGAAAAAAGTTGTAGTGGAAATTATTATGAAATATGATTGTAATGACTAGTGCCTGGCAACGGCTATAGTTGTGCTCTAACCCCCATAGTAATCTTGCTTTCTTGCTCTCTCTCTGGATTTCACACATTCAAATAATATTCTATTCTGGAAAAAGAATTGGGAACTGGACTTCTGTTCACAATACCACACCACAGTGTTACCCCATTCATGGCACCTTGTATTTGATCAATATACTTGGGTACAGGAACAGTTTACATTTGAGCTCGTTTATATTTTTCCTGTGATGGTCCATTGAACTTGGTTCTTTTGCTTGGCCTTATGATGAGCTAGACAAAAAATGTTAAAAGTTTCTTCTGTTGTAGGAACTGCCCTGTTATTTCATAAGCAGCTTGTATGCCTGAGGCTAGTAGGATTACTGAAGGATTACTATGCATGCGCACATAGCTTAGAAAGCTGCTTTGATTACAAAGTCAAAAATATTTGTTTTTCTTCATTCTTCTTCAAAGAGAAGACAAAGTTCCAAGCATTCTCTTGCTTTGTGGTCACACATCAGTTCCAAAGAAGGAAAAGGAAGTGAGTTTCCATTGCTAGTTTTCTTTACTAAGATCACAGGCCAGTGCTTTTGTCTGTTTCCCAGTTCCATCATTGCAAGTAGTTCCCTGGACAAGCAAAACTTCATCCTACTAACAAAGAGCTATGGCTGGAAGAAACAGCAGATCTGTTGTAATTATTTGTGCTTTTAGGGTTTCAGTAAACTTGATTCATTCCCTGCTTCTCTATCAAGAGTGTTGGGACAGATGTCTGAACCATGCAGGTTTCTTAGCTCCAAAGCTTGGCTTATACTTCACCTGTGCTAATGCCATATTTTTCATCCGCCTTTCCATTTCTGGAGCTGGCTGCATTTCCTACAAGGGAGGGCAAGCCAACTTCAGCATCTCCTGGCTTTGGATGCTTTCCCCTATCTAGCATTAGATCTGTGTATGGCTTAGAGGCAGCAGTAACTCCTTCAACTGCTTGTAATAGACATAAATCAGGTGCCTGCCTTGATAGCGCTGACTTGTTTTGTACTTTGTGACACAAAAGCTTGTGAACAATTCAGTGCAGGACCCTGAGTGCTGCTTCCCGGTAGTGCCGCTGAGGAAAGCCACGGGCAGGGGACAGCGAGAGATGGTCACTCATCTGACCTGACACCAAACCATTGTCTTGTCTCTCTCTGGCTCCTCCACATGATGGGGAGGACACAAGCCTTGTTACTCTCCAGGCAGCTCTCAGGCTGTAGATACTGAGCTGTTTTTGCCTGCTGCCTGGATCTGCAGTCCCCTTGCCTCAGCACTGGCCCAGGGTTGCTGGGCCAGGCGGCTTCCCCTTGACCTGACCCGCTGGTGGCAGCAAAGCATGGAACAGACGGGCAGGGCCTGTTGGTCTTCAGAGAGAATGACGCTCGGGATGGTTTGGGCACTGTCTCTTCTTTCAGGCTCCAGGGCGAGTGGCGACTTTCTTCAGCCATTTCATAAGGCACGGGCAGCTTGTACGTCCCTCCCCCAGAACAACAGGACACCATTTAGCAAGACTGCCAGACCTTGAGGCCAGTTCCACAGCAGGACAGGGGCTCGCAGCAGCCCCGCTGGCCTTCAGGGGAGCAGCCGGCGCGGTGCGTCGCTGATCGGATCCGGCGGCGCCGATTGCACCGCGGGCCGGGGCTGCGGCCTGGCCAGAGCGGCGCGGCCGCCCAAGCGTCCCCATGACAACCGGACGCGCTGACTGTATCCACCGGTCTCCGTTGAGGGCCCGCCCCCTCCCTGCGCTGTCCAATCGACGTCCAGCACGGCCGGACACTGAGCTCCTGCTGGGCAATACTGAGGCCAGCGGGCTCGCAAGGCAGCATGCGGGGCGAGGTGTTCACATCGTCTCCACCCTTGGTGAGTATTGATTGGCTAGCTGGAGCCTCGGGGAGGGGCTTTGTCTCTCCCTCCCCACGATTGGAGGGGAGCTCCGTCAATATGTGGCGGGGCGGGGCCAAGGCTTGGCGCTCTCATTCAAACGGCGGAGTGTGCGGGCGGTCCTGGATGGGATGTTTCACCGGGTGGATGGCTCCGGGTGGGATGTCTCACCGTATCCCCGTGACGGCTCCGGCCGCGCTGCGGGCCCGGCCCGGTAGGCACGGAACCAAAAGGTCCCCGGGGCTGGCAGTGCACGGTTCGGGGAGGTTCTGTGGCTCCGCTCTGCAGCGCAGGTAAGGGCTAGTGGATCAGGGTCCCGCTCTAACGCCGTCCTGCTTCCCCCTCCTCCGGGGAGGCTGCCGGGAGACCGTGGTCGGGTCGGGTTTCCTCCACTTTCCCGCCGCGGGGCCGCGCTCCGCCTGCCTCAGCCCGGCTGGGCCGCGCTTTCCCGCAGCTGTGTCGCCGCTCCGGGCGCGCTGGCGGCGGTCCCGCCGCTGCACGGCTCGGTGGCGAGGGACCGCACACGTCCAGCGCTTGCCCAGCTGTGTAACGGGTGAACGCTCGGGAGGGTCACACCGAGTCGGGAGGGCCCCTGGGCTGTGTGGGGCAGGGGCAGCTCGGGGGCAGCCGGAGTCCCCGCCGGGGCCGCGGGTGTGCGCAGCTCCTGCGGCTGTGCCGGGAACACCGGCTGCTGTGTCCTGGCTGGAGAGTGGGATCACACGTACCCATGTACTCTCCAAGAACTGTATGCCGAACCTGTTATTAAGAGCCTCCAGGCCTGGAGATCTGAACTGAAACACGAAGCTGTTAAAAGCTGAAGTGCTAAATGAGATAGGTGCCTGCTTATGTTGGCCCTATGTGACCTCCTTAATTTAAGACCATAGTTTATTTCTACATCAGTGAAGAGATATCGAACATAGCACGCTCAGGTTTATGATCAGCATGTGTCTCATTCTGACCAGATCTTGGTCTGAATTATCACCATGTAGTGAAGTCATGCTCTTTGTAGGTCACCTGGTAATTCTCTGGGGAGAGCTCTTTGTATCCAACGGTATGTTTAATAATGAATGCAGGGCAGATATAAACACTGTTGGCTTTGTGGTATTCTGTCCAAGATAATGGCATCTTCTGTAGCATAAATTGTTTTAGTTGAGTTTATATATGTTGAAAGATTGTATAAAAGAAAAATTTGGATTTTAATTTGGATTTTAAATTCTAGATGTGACTGCTGTGAAAGAGAAGACTTGTAGCAGATATCTCATAACTGGAAGTCATTGGGACAACAGCTGCTTTTGTGCTACAGAGCTGAAAAAGTAAGAGACAAGTAGCCTCTTAAACTCTTCTTAAGTATAATTAATTTCACTCCAGCTTTGGATTTCGGAGCCTCATTTTTTTTCTGTCACCTCTCTCTAGTCAGTTTTTCCTTCTTTGATTTACATTTTTGCCTTATGTTTTAATGAGGAATTGTTTTTTCATTTGCTTATACTGATGACTTAGATATACTTTCAAAAGTAGCTGAGAAGATCTTGATGGATGCTATCCATAAGTATTTCAGAGAGTGATGTATGGTTCTTTTACTGCTGCTACTGCTCAGTTAATGTTGATGATTAATTTCCATAAATATTCTTTTACCCTTAATGTGAAAACCCTTGAAGGTGGGTTGACAGAAATAACTCCCTTTCCTGTTGATACCTGTAGCTCAAACACAGCTGTGAGGTGCTGCTGAACACACCAGAGCCCAGGCTCGCCCTCTGCTCAAGCAGAGCCAACACCATCACCAGTGCTCTTACCCTTTCAGAAGGGCTGGAGCCCTTGGACAGAATGGGATGACTTGTAGGCAGATTCTGTCCCACACCTCAGAGTGTTAGGAAAGGGCAGGTGGGTTTGTTTCCTGTTTCTGAAAGTCAAAACCATTATGTGCAATTAAGCCACCTTTGATTCCTCAGCCTACACTGGTTTGGGGATATGTGTGATCGCCAGTGAGTAAAACAAAGCAGCAGATCTGACCTTGGTGTGAATCCTGTTTTAGGAAGCTAGAATATTAATTGTATTTATAAGAGGTATTTCTTGGGGAAAATATGAGGATTACAATGAGAATCATTGGTGGAAGTGATGAGAAGTTTGGCTTAATTTTTGGATCACTTCACTTGTGGGTATTATGGTGAAGTATAGCTGGAGAAAATGGAAGAAACTCTGCCTTATTAGAAGCATAAAAACTAGTGACTCTATCTTGGCCAGTGTTCCCAATTTTCCAGTAAGCTGTCTGCTGTACGGAGGTGTATAACCCTAATGGCTTGTTGTATGCCATTAAAAGGTATTGTACACTCATAAAAGAATGACATTTTGATCAATGCTGTTAAAAGAATTACTGTCTTGACACAGAAAAGCTTTCCTGCTGCAAGTTTAAAAATATGCCTTTAAAAGCTTTTTATTGAATACCTTTGCATCCCTCAGAAATGTACTATTTTGGCACAGGGCTGCTCTGAAGTACTCCATGTTGTAACTTAAATGCAAGACCTTCTGTTTACCATCAGAAGGGAGTGAGGCAAGGCAGGTGTAGCCACTTAACTACTGTCATGGGGACAAAAGAAAAAGCACCTTGAGCTGTTTGTATGTAGTCTAAAAATAAGAACTCCCCGTTTTTAGAGAGACCAAAATAATTTGAAAGGTATTTGTTTTTGTGTTACTGTTGATTCTTCCCTGTCCCTCCAGTTTTGTGCGAGTGCCCCTTTGGACTTTGAAGCTGTCTGTTGCTGCTGAGGAAGGCAGGAGAACCATGAGCATCCCTGTTACAGCTGGATGCAGCTCAGGGGCAGGTGGCTGTGCGGAGAGAGGGTTGGTTTGGAGAGCTCTGGGTGGTCCTGCTGTGCTAATGCCTCTTGTAACGGAAGTCTCCTCTACTGCTGATAAAAGATCTTATATGGGAGCTATTGTTTAATCACGACTGCTGAAGTAACGTTGTACCGGGCTTAGGGTGGCTGGAGCTGCACTGAGCTGCCCAGCACGGCTGCGCTGCTGCCCACCAGCCCACGGTGGGAGCCCAGGAAGCACACTGGTGGGCATGGCCACCTCTGTCCCCTGCTCAGAGCTGGTAACGCACCTCTTGCGTCTTACGGCTTTAAACGCGAGTGCTAGAACCCCAGGCTGGGAACTGGGGGTCAGGGCGTGATTCCTCAGCACTGTTGTGCTCCTTACGTGTCCTCCTGCTGGTCATGAGTTTGTGTCTCATGTCTTCAGTTGTTCGGCTGTGCGTGATGTGCTTAAATACAACTCTTTCTGAAGATGGAGGGATTAGGTGCAAGAGCATGGTGGGATAGTTTTTGGTATAAAGAGATCCTAGGCAAGGTTTTCTGACTTTTTTCTTCCTCTCCTTTCTACATATTTATGATGAAAACAAGTGGATATTCTGGATATATTTGCTGTGCTGCATGTCCTGTTGTGGGCTTGTGAGCAGCTGGGTGGGATGTAAGAGTGCTTGCTCAGTAGGTTTTGTAACAGGTGAGTAAGATCATAGCATTAAGTGGTATTTCTGTACATCAAAAAAATAAAGCTGTGAGACTTAATGGTGGAATTGTGTAAGCAGCTCCTCTTAAGTACAGCTTTTCAAGATATGAGATTTCTTCCAGGAAAAGGAAATATTAACACTCTGCATTGTCTGCAGAGGCAAGGTGCAAAAGAAAGAAGCAGGAGAGCTTGAATGTTATTAGCACACGAGAATGTTACTCAGAGAACTGTGATCAGAGTTAAGCAGTTAGGAAGCTGTTATGATGCTACATATCTTCTCAGATGCTTGAGTTTTGTCCAATTTAACCTTCAAGGAAGGCATGAGAAACCCAAATATTTCCTTGCCTGTGTTTCAATTAAACTTTTGGTAGCTTTCTATGGGAGGGGTTTGTTTGTTTGCTTTTTTAACTATGTGAGTTTATATTAAAGTTCAACTGTGAGTTGCTAAAGTCGCTGTCAAGCAATTTCAAAGTAGTTGTTCCCACTCTGAGTTTTATTATAATGTGGTTGGAATAAGGTTAATACCAGCAAGAGAAAATGCTGACACATGGCAGAGAATTTGAATGTGGTAGACACCCAGTAATTTGAGAAACTTACTCTCAGGTGGGGACACTGCAGGGGACATGGCGCCTGTGCTGGCCGTGGCGCCCGCGCTGCCACCAGCCCTGCTATTAAAACCTATGATCCCTGTTTGGCTCTTCTTTACCAGGCAAACTTAACAACTTTC
Source organism: Streptopelia decaocto (assembly GCF_964273445.1). Lineage (NCBI taxonomy): Eukaryota > Metazoa > Chordata > Aves > Columbiformes > Columbidae > Streptopelia > Streptopelia decaocto. The sequence continues at coordinate 5,125,361 of NC_138666.1, read as the reverse complement.
TATTGCTGATCCTTGATTTTTTTTATCACTCTAATCTGTAAATTTGTTCAGTAATCATATTGTGCTTTTTTTTCAGGGCATCCACAAAACTGCTGAATAATGTAGGGTCAGGCTCTTGAAGGTGGGATAAGAGAAACCATTCTCTGTTGATATTTAATTTATATAAGCTGGAAACATTTATTTAGTGTTTGGCCTCATCTGCAATTATGTTTTGAGGCTTATCTGTCTCTAGCCTACTTGATGTGTCATGTTGATTTTGAGTTTCTTAATCAAATGTCATTTTGCGTCAACTGCCTTACAAAAATCTGTTATATCTGTGTTATTAATTAGCAATAAACTTGTAATTAAAAATCAAGCTAGTCCAAGAAGGTATTTTCTGAAAATTCACATAATAATATTATATTACCCTCTCCATTTCTTTCTAGCTATAGTCCTGTATTGGCCATTTTGTTACTTTGAGATCAGTGTCAGACAAGATCACGGTTACTCGAATCACCAGACAAAAAAAAACCAACCAAAGAAAGAAACACACACAAAAAAAACCCCAAAACAACCCAAAACCTGTTGTTGTTTCTCTTTGTCCTCTCAAATATCCCACGTTTTCCAAAGGATACTAAAAATGAGCATTAATGGTCCAAAGAGCTCTTCAGCTCTTTTCTTCTAATCAGCATGGAAATTGAAACCTAGATCTTAACTCTTTCCCATTTGACCTAGTTCAAGCTACTCACTTAATTTATAAATGTCCTGGCAGCCTTGTATGACTTCCTGTGGGACTTCAGCTCGCATTAATCCGTTATCAGCATGATGTTTCCTAGAGGTCCTCTGCTTAATAGGCCAGATCGACAGCACTAAATGGTTGGTTTTGACCTTGGAGGCCTTGTCACAGTTTTTGGCCTCTGGCTTTGCTGAGGGTGTGAGAGAAGCTGAAGGTCTGAATCTCGTTGGGTTATTATTTTAGGTGAGCTACATTGCTTTGGTTTGTAATTAATATTTTCATGTTAATCTTTGCAACTGTGAACTACAGAAATTCAACAAACTTTTACAGCTAAAACCTAATCTATAGAAATTGATCATGTGAGTAAAGTATTGTAATCAATCCATCTGAGGCTAATTGTTTGATGCCAATATCTAGCTCATATAGTTCTTAGATGTCAGATTGATTGAATCGCTGTAAGAGAACTGGTGGGAATAATCTTTGGGCAATAGAGGAAGGTAATTCACGTTTTGTGTAATGACTTACGAAATAAAATTTGTGTTGTCTTATGTTTATGGCTGACTTCCTGTTGGCATGTATGTAAAACATGTAATTTTGCTCACTTTATCTGTGTAAGACAAGCTGAGGAGAATAAAATGAGAACAATAACTGAAGGCTGTGTGTTACGGTAAGAGGAATAAAGGGTGTCATAGAGTAAAACGGCATCCTTCATGGAAATAGTTATGAAAAAATGACAACTGGAAAATAAGATGTGTGGTTGATACCTGTTGAATATCTCTTGGAAACAAATGGATCAATCAAATCATTAAGATGAGACTGGGAGGGTATGTGCTTTATACTTGCTGAAGTCGTGAGCAACACCTTGATACTTTTGAAAAGGGCATATTCTGAAATCCAGAATGCTCTTACTGAGTTTTTGAGGAGTAACTGAACCAGTAGCTTGAAGTAAGGTTTGCTTTTAAGTCTAGAAACTTGATTGCAGTATATCTTCTTGTTATGGGCCTTGCCTGAGGAATAGTGTGCATGGAGATGCTTTCGTGAATCACATATTGAAAAAACATCTAGTTCATTATGCTTTCCTTGTATTTTTAGAAATGCAGTTTGTAGGATGTTTGCTTTGTAGCTCTAGTGTTTGGGCTATAGGGATTTCAAATCTTTTAGAGGAAAAAAGATAGCTTCAGATGCAGTTCAGAGTCTGATATTTGTTTTATTAGTGGAAATTTTTGTCTCCTGTGTTTTCCCCATTCTAGATAACCTTTTCTTGTCATCTAAGAAATTAATTTCTTTGTTGGAATCATTGCAAGTGAACTTGATAGCAGGAGTGCTGTTATTGAGGCAGCTTACACAGTGATTTGCTAAGTACAGCCTCTTCATATAATGTGAAGCAGAAGTCGATTTATTGACCACTACTGGGATTTCAGGAATCTGTTGAACTACCTGTTTTTTTTTATCCTTCTCTCATAAAATTCACTACAGAATGTCTTTTTTCTGGTACCCTCTTGGAAAGGATTCTCTTTGATTCACAGCCATACAATAAGAGCGATCATTCTGTTTGCTGCTTGTTTCTGTACTGTAGAGCTTGTATTTTTAATAAAGTGTATATAGGGTCATTCTGTGTGGCTTATGTGACATCTTGGAGGCTTTTGCTAAGACACTTTCCCGTGCGAGGACACGGACGCCTGCCCGGGCTGTGACAATGCCAGTTTTGGCCATGCTGCCTGGCCTTGTCACAGACTGTGCTTCACTTAGAGCCAAGCCTTACAGAAAAGCCAGCTCTATTGGGAGAACAACAGTTCTTATGTTGCAGCACCTCTCCTCTCTATAGTCTGCTACTTTTCTGGGATACTAAGAAAATACTTAAGTACATAATTTGATTAGTTTGTGCTATTTGCTGCATATTCATCATGCTTTTTTACAACTTTCTGCAAGCATTCTTCTCTAAGGTGTTTGTTAGGAAAGAAAACTACTTGGCGTCTCTCTGGTAATCTGTAAAAACATAGTTTTAAAAATAGAATCCAAGTGAACTGTACAAAGTGGATTATTGATTCTCGGGGATGAAGAGAGAATGCTTTCGCTAAGTCCTTTTCATTGCTTTAGATTTTATACTAATATCTGGAGGCTTGGGGGGTGGTGGTGTTTGTTTGATTAACAGACACTAATGGAGAAATCATCTTATCTCTGGTTCGTCTGCTGGGTTCCTGACAGCTCCTCCCAGCTGCTGTTGCATCCAGACAGGGCTGATGTGCCTGGGGATGGCAATCGGGATGTGCACAGGTGATGGTACGGTAGCAAAAGCCTCAACATGAGGCGTATTTGTCTTCTGAGAGAGATGCGTAACCTGCTGTGTGTCTGACCCCAGGGATGCTGGAGCTGGGGCTCTGCTGCCAGAACGGCCCGTGCTGCTACAGGCCTGAGAAGTGAAGAGGACACTTAATGCGGAGGAGAACAATGATCAGAATGGATTAGATTATTGCAACCACCTAAAGGGCAGTTGTGTTTGAATTGACACCCACAAGTGTACCATGTGCCAGCCAAATGCTCATGTGGGCCAAGCCCATCCAATTATATATAATGGTTAAAAGACTTTATTGTTATTATTTATGCAGAAATTTAATTCATGAAAGGAATGAAATTACTGTTTTCCGGACTCCCTCCTTTTGTTTGCTTTAATCCTGTATTTATTTTGAGGAACCGTCTTAGCGTTTCTGCCAGATTGTGAAAGGTTCTTAGCTGATCTGACTAGCCCCAGAATTTGTTTTCTGCCACTTGCAGATGAGCAAAACTCAAAGGGCTGCAGAAAAAGCGGTGTTCAGAAACAGGCTTCTCCCAGGCTGTGTGGCAGGATTGTCATCCACAGGGCCAGCTTATTTTTATTTCCAAAACATTTTTTCTGTTCATAATCCAGACAGAAGCTCTGGTCTCTGAAGGCGAGAAGCCGGGGTGTCCATGTGCCCTCGCGGCTCTGCTGGGCGCTGACGGCTGCTCCGGACGCCGCGTTAGCACCGCGGCTCTGCCAGCGCTGTCCTCTCCAGAGCACAATGAGTAATCGTCTTTTGACACTATTGGCAAGTGGCTTTCACGGTCCATGGCGGATCTAATGAACTACAGCTGCCTGGCTGGAAAATCCTGCTTTTGATTGTCTGAAAGGGCTCCTGAAGTTTCTGCTTGGATTCACTGACTTTCTTAGGGATTTTTTTCTTCCTCTTTGAGAAATAGATGGTGAAAGCCCTCTTAGAAATTCCTTGGTAACTTACATTCACAAATGTCAAGTTTAGAACATGGTGCTTTTGCACAAGAAAAGCTGCATAGCTGACACATGTTACAGACATGGTTGCAAATGGCCATGTGGTGAAACGCGCAGCTGCTGAGGAGCGCGGTGCCCGATCAGCCTGTGTGCTCCGACAGAGATCTCCCGCGAACCCTTTGCATCGGGTACCATACTGCATGTGCTCTCCAAGGGTTGTTTGTGCTACGCTTTTGTTATTTTCTGGGTAAAATTTGTAATGTATGTAAGTCTCAGGTATATGGTCTCACCTTTCACATTTCCTATCTGAGAAAATGAACTTGTTTCTTGTCATTCCTCCCCTTTCTTTTCAATCACCTTCTGTCTGCCAAGCTGTTACCCGAAGAGGACGCTGAGTGCAGGATGGTGAGCGAGCACCCGGCTGTGCTGTGCATCGTTGTGGTGCAGACACCACAGTGCAGCTTCGCCACTCTGTCTTTAATTAAACTTGGGTTTTTCTGTTGTTGTAGCTGGAAGCAGTGTGCTGACACAACTCGCTCTTGTATAGAACAGATTAAAATGTCAATGTTTTAATGTTCTCATCTGTGGGAAAAAGAAAATAGTTGGATGTTTTATTTATAACTTAAAAAGAGACTGTATTATGGAAAAGGTTTCCTTGTGCAAGATGGAAAATCACAATTAAAGATACAGAGTCCCATTTAATATTAAAAGAGTCTCTAAAGGACTGAAAAGATCGAAAGGATGAAATCTCTTCAGGAAATAGGCTATTCTGGGACATGGCAGTTTAAACCAATTATAAATGTACTGTATTTTAAATTTTTAGCTCTGCTCTGTTTTATTTGCACTTGTGGCATGGTGTTCACGTGTGTGTCTCGGATGAGCTCACGTACCAAACAGGAGCAGGAGCAGAATGAAGGTATCTGAAAAGAATGGTCAAAAGTCAAAGCTGTCCTTGATGCTGTGTGGCCTCTTACCTGAGCAGGAAGCTCTGTTTCCTAGAGCAGGAACGCCCCTTTTGATATTTCAAAAGACTGTCTCTGGTAGAGAACAGAAGACCCTGGGGGTTGTTCCCGTCTCGGGGATCTGTTCGTCCCCTTTACCTGTGGAGCTGAGGGGTTTGTTGTGGGGCAGCCAGGTAAACGCAGATGCTTGTCTGCTGGGCTGGGGTTAAGCTAACAGCTGAAATTGCCTACTTTGGAAAAATGCTGCTTTTCTTCAGAAAGTGCCTTCCAGACCTTATTTAGAGATTTGCTCTAATTTGGGCTGTCCTCTGGGTTAACATCTGTGGAATCTGTATTTCTCTGGCAGTTGTGTCTCCCTTGCATGTAAATTACAGATGCTCACCAGTGCCCTTTTGGGTTGTTTTTTTCCTAAGAGGGAGGGAGAGAAAAGAAACAATTCATTTTAAATAAGGGAAAGCAAAAGAGCTCCCACTGCACACTGGTGCTAAAAGAGGATTGCTGGATGTCTTTTCCCTTTACTTACTTTCTGTCTCGCTTGCTTATTTATTTATTTGAACCCATCTCCGCCAGTCTTGCTGCTGTGGGATCAATTTGTTGGCAAGGGTTATTCAAACATTAGCAGAATGCATGTTCTTACTGTTCTGGTTGGACTTGGGTGTTGAAGCCAACAATAACAGCTCTCGTGTGGGAACTGGTGCTGGGTATTTGAGTCAAACTCTTCCTGGTGGTCTGTACTTTACTGCAGTGAAAAAACGAGGGGTTTCTTTTCCCATAGCGTTCATTTGTGTTCCCGTCATTCATTGTTTATACAATCACTGTGCCTGTGGATGGTTGAAGTAAATACTTTGAATAATTTCTGTGGTTTTCTTTACTTTCAGCTCTTGCTTTTTGTGTGTGTTTTGTAGGTTTGGGGGTTTTCCCTCTGTGGCTCGATTTCTTCATCCTCCAGTTGTCACAGGGATGTGTGTATGGGATGGTTCCCCCCCCCCCCCCAGGTAAAACCTTAATGCGGACGCATTTTCTAGGACAAATAAACTCCAGGAGCAGAGCAGGTGCCCCTGGAATGCCCCGGGGTACGTGGGGATGGGGGCTGAGCTGTGCTGGAGCCGGTCACACCAAGGAGATGCTGCAGCCTCAGCCTGGTGCCCCGTGCCCAAATCAGAGTCTGCTTTTCCAGGAAAATGCTGGGCTATCAAAGCACTTAGTGCTGGGCTTTGTGATACCCGCCCAAGTATTTAGAAACCACCGCAAATTCCTGGCTGGTTCTGCTTTGTTGCTGAAGTGCAAGTCCAGAATGCAGGGAGACTTGTGGGAGCTGAAGGGTTTGAAGCTTTCTGTAATTTTTCCTGTTACCCTCAGGGTACTCTCTGAAAAAATTACCTCTTTGTGGAGTCTTTGGGATATGATGCAGTCCCAGATCAGACATTTCTCTATTAAATAAAAAGTAAGATAAGCCTAAAGCATTGGATTTGGTATTTTGAATCTCTTGAGGCCAATCCCAGTGTGTATCTATTTGGGCTAATTTACTGAACTATTTAGTTTCTTTTCCTGCATAACAACCATTCCACCCCCAGCATTATTGAAGTTAGTTTTGCCTCTGTGGCTGCCAGGAATAACTTTACTTTGCATGGATAATTAACTGGATTGAGTAACAGAGGAAAAAAAAAAATTATTTCCACACAGTGGTAATAATAAATCTGTTACTACTTTTGGCTCTCCATGTTATGACCATAGTTGGGTATGTCTTAATGAGGAAGTGGCTTCCTTTGCTCAGCTCCAGTACCAGCCAGGAGCCTGGTGGAGATGGTGCTGGAGACTCTAAGGGCAGAGGGTGGGTTTTTAAACCAGGCACTCATTCCCGCACACAAATAACTTTTTTTAATGGCAAGCTGTAAATTTTCAGTCTTTTTGACAAGGTAAAACTTGAGATTTCTGATCAGGTCAGAATCAAAGCATTTCTGAAATGGAAACTTCCAGATCTTTTTTTTTTTTTTAAAAATAAAGTATTGAAGAACAGGTTTAACATTTGGCTGCTCAGGATATTTAGAGTGCCCATCTCTGTTTTTTCCAAAATGCACAAAATAACTGTATGGGGATGGGACCTGCCGAGCTTGCTGCAGGAATTCTCTGGAGGGAAGGGGAAGCCTGAGGCTCTGCAGGTCCGTGCAGGTCAGTGGTTCCCCTGCTGGTACCCGCATGTTGTGGTGCCAGAAGCACCTGTAGTTCACACAGACACTGCTGAGAATGGGGAAGTTATGAGCAGAAACTTGTTGGTACTAACTCTGTTTTCTGTTGGTATGTCTAAAACCTATGCCTGCTTTCCATAAGAAAGGAAAATCAGAAAAATACTAAATTGATGTGAAATATTGCAAGTCTAAGTAGTATTTTTAAACCATGTCCCGGGTGTCCATGGAAGGAAGAGATGATTAAGTGATTTGGTGTAAGGACAAGTAAATTGTGGAAGTTGTGTTCCTACTGGATTAATAAAGCAAGCAGGGAAACTAAATTTAAAATGAGGGAGTGCATGAGAAAACAGAGGTGGTTGGAGAAAGGTGAGATGTTCAGGATGGGCAGGACAGGGTTTGTCGCTGCTCCCAGCAGCTCTAGACACTTGTTTGAATTGGCCGCAGGGAAGACGAGGCGGATCTGTGGGCTCAGTCCCGGCTGCTGTGGCTGGCAGAACACAGGCATTCCACACGAGGTACACTGGGAGAGAACCTTTTTGTTTTAGACATGGTAGATGCAATTCTTAATTACTTTTAATCTTATTTCTAGCTCTGTAATTGGAAATCTGACCTTCCTGACTCTCTATAAATCTGTATTTTATTTTTAACCATTAAGCTATCTTGTGTCAGATGAGTACAGATAGCAGTGACAAACCTGGGATACTTGTATCTTTTTGGAGATAATAAATACAAATGTATTCATGGACACCCCCAAGGAGAAACTTGCATCTGGAGGGAAAGGGACCCTGTGGCTTGCACAGTGTCTTGTGTCAAGCTGCAGAAATCTGCCCAAAATCGGGTGCTACCGTGTGCAGGAGCCCAGACCGGCCCTGCTGGGTGGGGTGGGTGTCTGGGAACACATCCAGCTCCGGGCTCTCCCTTTGGCACTGTGCTGTGCTTTGTTGGTTCAGCTGTACTGGAAGGCTTCCCGGGTGCTGCTGCCTGGCTGCGCTGGGGCTGCCCGGGGTCAGGGCTGTGTGTTCACCGGCAGGTGCGGCCGGGACGCACCGTCAGTGCCGGCCGGTCACCTCTCGGGGCTGGGAAAGTAAATCAGAGCGCGTGTGCAATTTCACGGGGCTTCTGCAGGCTGAGGGACAGTTCTGCTGCACGTACAGTACTCGCAGCAGATGGAATTGTCCCTCAGTGACTTACCCATTGAACAGAATAGTTTGGGGTGCTCAGTCATTTGCTCTGGGTCCTCTCCTTCACGTGGTGTTGCTCCTTTTCTCTCACAGCATGTTTACATGGCGATGGTATTGCGCTCCTTTTCATGACCACATCTCTCACAGCGTGTTTACATGGCAATGGTATCCAGCTTTGCTTCATCACCATGAGCTGGCTGGTGAATTGCAAGTGTCGCTTGGTGACAGTATGAGCTCATGTCAGGACTAGACAGGCCACAGACAATGCTGGTAGACTGGAAGAAGCTTATACCAGGATCTCAAAGGGAGCAGGATGAGCTGCTTGTAACATAAGTTCTTAATTTATTTTTTGTTAGTTTTTATTCTGCTTCTGGGTACTTAACAGCTATGGCATGTGTGCTGGCTTCCCATCTGCTCAAAACGAAACAAACGGAATTGTATAGTTGCTTTCATATGTAGACCCCAGTTCAGTTACTTCAGGACTAAACAACTGAAATGAGCTGTAGACAAACCAACATCTTGAGACCATCTGAAGAACATCTGGAAACTAAGGCAAATGCAGAACATGACGGCCCAGTTATTGAAGAGTTGCATTTGACACACCCTGGTTTTCCTCACATAGGACTCTCGGGAATACTCCATACACTACTGTAGTGTTTGTGGGAGCATCCGTACACACCTTTGTCCTTCACAATCTTCTCTAGGCTTATTCAGGGAAAGGGTTGTCAGTTTGTTGTTGTTGGTTTTTAATTAAAAAATATAAGCTGGCTCCCTTGTCTATGCTATTCTTTGTGCATTTTCAGCGTTGATCTAACTGGTTGCAAAACCTGTGAAACTGTGAAAATGCTGAAGCTAAACATAATCCAACAGTATCGAGTCCTTTTCCTGAATGTGTTTCTCTGTTTGCTGGCTTCCAAGCGGGCCGCAGTGGTGTCACTGGTGCACAGCCCCACGTCCGTGCTGGGGCCGGCTGTTTGCTGCCTGTTCTTACATTGTCTACCAGAGGAAACAAACTGGGTGTCAGGGATGTAATCAAAACCAAAATCACCACCACCAAAGAGCACCAACAAAATGACAAATGCTTTCCCTGAATTACTCTCCAGGATCTTCCAACTAACCAGACTACCAGCTGTAAGACTTTCCATCATTGATGGCTTCAGTCTTTGACAATGAAAAGCAGCTTGTTATTCTTTGTACTTTTTCTGCACAAACCTTCTCTAAGGAAAGGAGCTCCTTGCCATCAGATGTTTTTCCAAAGTGCCTATTACAGGTGTACCAGGTTCTCCCATCCTCGTTACTACTAATCTTTAGGAATAGAGTTTACAACGTGGCTACAAAGGGGACAGAGGTTCTCCCTTCCTGGGAGGGGACAAGGGGCAGTAGGTACAAGTTGCACTGGGAAAGGTTTCATCTTGATGCAAGAAATAGAGTTTTTAGAGTGAGAACAATTGATCCCTGGAACAACCTTGCCAGGGATGTGGAGTCACCATTGCTGGAGGTTTTCCAGGTGCAGCTGAACCAGGTGCCAGATAATCTCCTCCAGGCTCCCTCCTCCCACGAGAGGTCGGACCACAGGACCGAGCGCTGCAGCCCGGGCTGTCCCGGGGCTCTGCGGGGTGGATGTGGTGACGGGCCGTTCGGGGGCTGCGGGTGTGTGGCCGCACGGTCACGGGGAGCGGGGAGGTCAAGAACAGGGTCTGCTCAGAACTGGAATCCGTTTCCTCTCTCTTTTTCATGGCAAAGCAAGTCAGGCCTCTGTGGATTTCTAAACCGAATGAATTATGGTCTCGAATAGTAATGTGGTATTGCTAATGATTTCATTGCTGACCACAGCTGTTGGCAGTAAGGTTAGCATTGTCATTTCACTGCTGATATATTTTTGAGGCATTTTGCTTATTAAGTTAGTTGGCTCTTTTTGCGTACTGTTCTAGCTATAATTTTGAATTAATGAATTTGGGAACATCGATAGTGCAGGTTAAGGTCTTTGAGTTTATGTTCCTTTTTGCTTGGTGCTAGTGAGGACACAGATCATTAAAAACACTTGTTTAGATGACTTTTCTGTATTAATTCTGAGGTTTGAAATACACTGGGTGTAAGTACAAGTAGCCTAGAGGTTGCTTCATGCCGTCTGCTTTGCCAAAACATAAGCCTGAACTGAGTAGCAACCTGTTCTGTGGTACCAGTTTCCAGTTTGGCCCTAATCTGAATGTAAGAGAGTGAATATCTGAATTAAGGAACAAAGGGTTGGAAAATTTTGAGAAAATAGAAAATTAGAGAATCTGTGAGAAGATGTTGATTTGCACTCCCCGCCCCCAGCAGCTGTTTGTGCCTTGCAATGTGGTTCCCCCGAGCAAAACGTGCTCTGGCACCAGCTAACGCAGCGGCACGCTCAGGGTGAGGTTGAACTGTGCAAGGTGGATCATTTGGGTTTGCCTTCTCTTGAGTTCACACGCTTACCCTGACTCAAGCCCTGTCTCCATAACATTTTTTAACTAGAAAGATGTACTCCTGAGATGGCCGGAGCCCTCTTGAGCGGCGGTGGGTCAGTGCTAAGGCCTGGTCTGCAGCCCAGGTCCCGGCTCACTTCAGTGCTGGTGGGAGCCCTCACAGCCTAATTGCTTTTCTCTGCAGAGAAATTCCAGCTGAGCACATGTGCTCATGTCACTGGCAAAGAATTTAGTGTGGGGCTGACTCTGCCCTACAAATAAACACACACAGATATGCTCAAGCCGAGCAGCGGAACGACGGAGACACCCCCGTGGTCACCCTGGGGTGCAGCTCTCCAGAGGGCTGCTCTCCACAAATAAGCCAGTGCAAAAGAAATGACTTGATCTGTATAGTCTAAACGCTTTTGAAACAAAGACCAGCTTTATGGAGGATTGATTGGTTAGGCAGCTGGGACGAGTCAGAGCAGCGCGGGGCTCGCCGGTCCCGGTCCTGCTGGCCGCTGGAGCTGCTCGAACTGCTGGCTCAGCGCAGGCTCTGTTCTCCGAGTTGTGGTTCTGCTGTTTCGTGTGTGTAGCACAAAAATGTTTGTTGATTTTGGTTTCCTCTCCCTAACTGTAACTGACCCAAGGAAAGAAGATAAAATGTTGAGTAAAACTATGTCTTGGTTACATCTGTGCATCCTTACTGATTTTAATTATATAGTTTGCATGAAAATGAGAACAGAACAATTTGCCTTGGGCCTGCACAGATACCTAGTGTGCTTAGTCACATGCTAGAAAATATTCTTTAAGCTAGTCACTAGTTTCTATCTTCCTGGTTTGTTTTTTTTAAAATACAGCACAAACTGCAGGGAAACCTGGCTTTTTTAAGGGGAGTGGTGTGACTTGCAAATACTTGATTGGTTCTGTTTCTGTCTAACTGTTCTATGTAAAACTCACTTAGTGTTTTTCCTTTTAAACCGTTAGCTGACCTTACATACGAATCCCAGCTGTGCATTAGCATTGCTTGGGGATGTGTTTGTATCTTTTGTCTAAAAATACCCAGCCGGTAGGATTCATGATCCATGAAAGCTAATTGAAACAATTTCTCTTCAAGTTTTGGCAAGCGAAGCATGCATTATAAGCATTAATATCTATAAATTGAATTGTTAATGAATCTAGACACTAATAATGAATGCAATTTTGCAGGCTTAACTAGAAACACTAAAATTATCGGGATCTGGAACAGAATTTTCAATCATTTTTGCTTATTAAATAGCAAAGCTATGCTTTTAATAAGCTAATCATTTTTATTTGACCCCATAGGAGTAGCTCAGCTGATTAGAAACAGGTTTCTAAGTGCAAAACAATGTTGTTTTTCTCTCACTGTTTTAACCACCACAGTGCTGAAATTTCAGATCGGATACTGATTTCCCATTGTGAGTATGGCATGAATGCTTATTCTGCAATTCCTCTGAAGGAATGTACAGGAGAACCTACAGATGTCCCATTTAACGGGAGAACAGCCTGTGCAGATAAACAGTGTGTGTAATCTGCCAAAACAATTGGAGCTTTCTTGAAAGGTTGTTCGTGCACAAAAACACAATATATGAAAGAGACTCCTATTCGGTGCTTGTCACATCCGAAAGTAGAAGAGCACTTGATACAATGAAAAAATAATAAACTGAAGTCTTTTCCCTACCTGATTTAACACTATCCTTTGGGATTATTGTATGCAGATGAAGAACATGGTAAGTTTCACAACTATAGCAGGAAAATCTGAAGTTGTGGTGATACACTCTTTTAAAGGAGTTTTGTGAAGTGTGCAGCTCCTGCTGGAGACCAGGGGGACACAAGGGGACAGATCGCTCTCCAGGCCCCTGGGGCGAAGGTTCTGCTCCCGCACTGACGCTGCGGCTTTCGGACAGGCTGTCAGACGGGAGCGCTGGGCGCTGTTAGACAAGCAATTGCTTATACCAACAGATTGTTACCCTACAGCATCTGTGAAATTAAAAAAATCAAGCTTGGTTATTGTATGAGATAAAGGTGAAGAACTGTCTGTGAAAATGTAAGGAGAGAAAAGGCTGAAAGGGAATTTGAGGATTTATCATTGATATAGGGCTGGAGAAGACCATGAAAGGTTCGTCCATTGATGGAGATGATTGATACCTTTATGGGAAATGTATCCCTGTGCTTAATTATCTTTACTATTTGAGAGGGCTTTTTTTTGTTTATTTAATCTAAGTCTCCCTTTACTACAATTTATACCTACTTCCACTTTTTTGTGGTTCCATGAACACAGAGAAAGGTTTTCTGTCTTTGTCACAACCTTCTCAATATCTGAAGGCTGTTTCCAGGTGTGTCTGCTGCCTGGACACGTCACAGCCCATTGCTTCACTCATTAGCGTGGGCAGACGCAGGCAGCAGTGGGTTTTCCCTTGGTGCTGAGACAAAGGTACAAAACACAGAGATAACATTATTCCATTTTGAATTTGGAGTGTAGGCTCACGATTTCAAGTCATCAGGTTGAGTTAACACAAAGTATTTGCTTTGTTGTGTGGTGGTAAAATCAGGGTAGAGTTGCCTCTTGGAGGGTTTGGAGGTTTTAGCGTCAGGGTGGATGGTGCGAATGGAAACTGTCCCGTGTCCTCCCTGCCCGGCTCAGGCTCAGGAGCAGCTTTCTCCCAGCTGCCCGAGAGTACTCACGTTTGTGCACGTGGCTTGATGGGGGATGAGGTTGTTTTGGTGTTTTATAGGAGGCAAGTAACTGGACATCAGGGGCTGCTCTGTGTTTCACAGCTGGCTTTTCCTGCTGGGGATTAAAAATAAAGTCAAGATTTGCTTGTCAGCTGGTGTGTGTTCCTGTACTGGTTCTTCTGGGAAAAGTCCGTATTCTGGGAGACAAATATTATAATTATCTTTGGTAGTTGTTACTAGAATTAATCTCTGAATGACTAGTGTGTTTGGTTTTAGTCTTTGCTGTCTTGCTTTCAAAGGTTGCTTTTCCCCACCAACAGGACACAAGAGGGAAGAGTTCTCAGTGCTCCTGGCTGGTGCCATTCAGGACAATAACTGCCCCACGTTAATTCCTCCTGCCCAAGCAAACTGCTCCGCTGGGCTGGCGGCGCTGGGGACACGGCTGTTCTGGGTCTCAGCTGCGGTCTGCTATCGGGATTTTTTCAATGAGTTCAGTATATGTACTTTTCAATAAACTTAAGAAATCCAGATAAATCTAGGAGGCTGCTAGTGACTCATATACAAACTAAACCAAAAAACATTTTAGTCCTGGAGTAAACATTTATGAAGTGTCTGTGGCACCCTTTGCAAAGGGATCAAGTTCCCCAAATTAACGAGGAATTAAATTAACCTAAATTAAACTTTAAGTAATCCTGCAATGTACTAAGCTGTACAGCTGTTGCAGTAGCAGAATGTTTTGCAATATATTCCTCACCTCAAAGCAACTCTTGCCACTGTTGCTGTTTTCTGCAGAAACACGGAGTGCTGCTCGTGGCGCAGGAGCCGCTGCCCCTTCCAGAGCGGGACCAGCCCCTCTGCCCTCGTGAGGATTTTTGACAATCACTCTTGTAACGGTGAGAGGAAAGTTACTCAGCTGGAGCCGCACTTCTTAGCGGATTCAGGCAGATCCTGCCTTTACACCATCATCTGCTGCTTTATTGGGTCTCTTGCGCGGTAACCGAGGACTGTTCAGCGATCTCTTACCTAAAATTTGCATTGAGCAGCTGTTCAAAGGGTGGTCAATATAGCTGCTGTCAGTCTGTGTGCTACCATGGCTCTGTCTGCACCCAAGAAACAACTGAAAAAATACTTATTTTTGTTACTTTAAATATTGTGGTAGCTATGAATAATAGTGTAAATCAGACAACGTATTAAAGCTTTGCAGCTTCCCTTCCTTTTGGTTAGAAGGCCAGTTGTGTCAGATGCCTGATCTCCTCCTTATCCTCCAGAAAAGAAGCTTCCATAGCTCAGAGAAACCTCCACTGCAGTCCCTGCACCTGCACGGGCAGGACCTGGAGAGCACTCGGGCTTCAGATGCAGTTGTTCCAGCAATTAAAAAAGAAACAAAACACACCACATACTGTACTTAAAGCAAGTACTAGAGGATGAGGACTTTGCCTGAGTTGTTTTTTCCTTCCCTCTATAAACAGAAAAATCAATGGTGTTTGTTCCGTTATTGAAGGAAAAGCAGAGCTTTGTCCCACTTGGGAGGGCTAATGGGATCATCTGGTGCACAGCACAATTTGGGCTGCGCGAGCGGCCCCGTGTGCTCTCTGCAGTGAGTCTGCGCTGGCCTCGCGTGACTCTGGCAAGGAAAGTTCCAGGTCCTGGCCCTGCTGATCCCGATCTGCGGTCTGATCCCGATCTGCGGTCTGATCCCGATCTGCGGTCTGATCCCGATCTGCGGTCTGATCCCGATCTGCGGTCTGGCCCTGGGGTGCAGGTCACGCCTGTGAGCGGCCAGGCTGATGGGGCACCCCCTGTAACACGAGGGATGGGATGAGCCTTTCCAGGGGGTGTCAGTCACTGCACAGTGAAAACCCAGCGATGCCTCTGGGGAAATGTAACAGGTATTGTTTTCCTTGATCTCAGGCCAGCAAGATCCAAAAACCTTTACGCTGGTCTTCTGCCCATCTTTCTGAAAAAATACGCACGTCAGGTCTGGCAAAACGAGGTGAAATCCGATAGCCTTACAACTAATTCCTGACATGGGTATGTCTTCTGTCTCATTGCTCAGTATTTTGCCACTTCATGTTTTACTTAGCTCATATATCACATTAACAAAAGAGACTACAGACATACCATTTTTTTTTTTTCTAAAATGCATGACTTTTGGAGCAGCTCTGTCATTTATCTTGCCAAATATTTAGCAGTGCGGAGTATCTGAGGCTTTTCAGGAAGAAAGGTGACAAAATGTTTCATTCTTGCAGCCTAGAATTTAAACATTCAAAGAAATTTAACGTATTAAAGACTAAGAGGAATAACTGGCTCAGTACATGGTACTGGGAAGTAAATCATTGTTTCAGCTGTGGAGGAGCAGTGGCCGCCAGTCTGGGTTTTTGGAGCTGCTCAGATGCCAAGCATTCAAATTACTAAATGCAACTTTAAAAATAATTGAGCTACTGAGTCCTTTTTTTTAGTTTTTAAACTACAATTAATGACATTTTTTTTCTCAGTATCTAAATATTGCTGTGAAATTAGGCAGCTCAAAGAAGGGTGCTAAAGATAACTTAGACACAAATCTTCCTTCTTGATTTCTTATAGATTTTCTGGGATGGTGAGGTGGACTGGAAACCTGCTTAGCTGCCAGGCTGCTGTTTTCCTGCCCGTCTTCTGATTTCCAAGTTTTTTATTGGTGTGTTTTTTGCATGAGTGGAGCTGGAAGTTGTTTGATGCGCTCCAGGCAATGGAAGTGCAGGAGAAGCGCTGTGCATGCGAGAGCAGAGGGGTGGCAATAGGAATCAATTCTAGTGTATTCTAATGAATGAACTAACAAACGACAACGGGTTTACAAAAGGAAAAACAAATACTTTCTTAACAACACCTAGTAAAACTTATGGAATTCTTTGTAAAGCCCAAAAACATAAATGTGTTTTTGTGCAACGTCTTTGGTGGCCTGTGAGTCAGATGATGAGAAATCATTGTATGAAATGGTAATTCTAAGGAATAGTATGCAGAGTTACTAATGCACTGAGATTTTTATCTCATCTTCTACTGTCCTGCTAAATTTGATTATGACTGAAATTATTCAGGAGCTTGTCCTTCAAACTGAAGAGATGGAAGATAGCTCTAGACAATGCTTTAACAGTTAGCAATTTAATAACCTGGGGACAACAAATAATTGCTTAAGAGACGCCACGGAAAGTGTGGGATCTGTTAGTCGGTGCTTTTATGACCCGTTCTTGTCAGCAGCTGCACCAGCAGCAGGTGCAGTCTGAGCGGGGTCCAGAACCAGCCCTGTCTGCCCCATGGAGCTGCGAACTGCACCGAGGGGCCTGGGCGAGGAGAGGAGCTCGGGACCTCCTTCTCCTGGTAGTTTCTTGGTAGCATATGGGCATCAGTTTTTCCGTCCCGCTTGTCCACCCCTCTCTCCAAGTAGAGATGCATTGTTGTTAGCAGAGACTTTTTCCTTTAGCCAATATTAGACTTGACTATATTTTGAAGTCTGTTCTTTATTCTTGATTCAGGACTTATGGTCTGTTCTTCTGCAATGTGGTAATGAGATCTGGGATAATAATGTCAAGCTGTATCTAAACAATTGGATTAAAGGAAGCCCTTGGAACAAGACAAAGGTTGGTGGGACTCGCTGCTCACGTGGCCCATCAGGCTGGCTGTTCTCCTGGCACAGACAGCAGCTCGCTTTCAGCTTCTTCCACCATCAGCATTTTGGATCCAATGTTTTAAAATGTTTGGAAAATGCAGCATAAGGGAGATTGAAGGTGTTATCTTTAATTGGACTAACTTACAAAATTAATAATGAAAAGCTTTCTCCTAGTTTTGTTGTTGTTGACCTGATGTTGAGAATAGCTTGTGCTGTTCTGAAGGAGAGGAGGGAGGGGAATATATTTTGCTTTTATTTGTGCTTTGTTTTTGTGACTTTGAGGGGTCAGAAGAGGAACTGAGGAATAAATCATGAAAGAATGGGGAAAGGTTCTATAATTTCCTAGAGCTGCTATTACTTAAGGAAAAAAAATTGTGAGCGTGAACAGAAGATCTTTTCTAAGCTGCTTCTGCTGGTCTGTCAGCCTGTGCTGCCGCGTCCCCCGGTCCAGCGGGGGGTCGGTACCAGCCTGCAGGTGCTGTCACACCAGCACCTGGTGTGAAACACCTTCCCTGCCCCTCCTGCAGCAGCTGAACTCACAGCCACCGCATAACATCTGGTGTAAGGAACAGGACTGAGATGAGGGTGAGAATGGATATTTATTTGTCAAGTTGAAAACCAGGCAAGTCTGAAAGGTCAGTGGACCTTTAGTTTTTTCCTTGGTGAGGTTCATTTTCTAATCATTGCTAATTAGACTTGGAAAGTTGACCACCTTGTTGAATAGTATTGCAATTGCTTGCTTTGACCTCAAAATATTACTTTGTCACTCTTGCCGTTCTTTCTCCTTTTCTCCTTGGAAAATTAAGGTTAGAGTGAGGCAGATTCTTTCCTAGCTTATTCATTAGCAGCAATGTTGTTAATTATGTTTTGATTGTAAAGCCTGTATTATGAGTGGCCAGAGAACACAGAATTAGTTTCAGATTTTCATATCTAGAAGGTGGGAAAATCCTCCTCAGGTTTGCAGACTAAGCAGATCTGGAGATCGCGGAGGCAGAATAAACTGCAACTTGGATGCTTTTTGTTACGGCATCACTTCCAGCGCACAGATCCTGCTGTGGGAAGAACACGAGTCCACTTCTCACAGATCCTGTGCTGTTTTTCCATACATCATCTTCTCAGCTTCAGCTGGTGTAGTTTTCTTTTTTCTTAGAAAAACTTGGTCCCATTGTGTTCCTCAGGAACCCATGAGTAGCTTTTTGTGTCTCCGTGCCCGGTTAGGAGCCTGTGGAAGCCTCCAGCCCCCGGGCAGCCCTCACTGCCAGCAGGGCGGCACCGGGTTACTTTGCATCTTAAATGACTTCAACAGGGTTTTATCTTTTAAGTTTTGTGATTTACTTAAATTTGCAAAAGTGTTTTGTTTTGTTTTTAATCAGTTAACAAATGCTGTAGATCTGTCTGTGTCTGAGATGTGACTCATCAGTTAATAAAAGTGCCACTCCAAGGTTGTGAGCATGTGCGATTGTGGGACTTCAGTCAAATACATTTATCTTAAAAATTCCCATCTCTTGCCTGCTCTTACCATCCCAACACACTGAGGTGCTGATATTTCTGAGAAATCTGACATGACAATATCTAATTCATCTGACGCCTCGTTATCTGACTTGCTGAATCTTCTAATAGAGCCTCCATAGTCTGTATTGCATTTCTTTTATGTTCTTTTGTTCCTCTCCAAGTGCATGTGGGTGTTTGTGAGTCAGTTGGATACGCTCAGCATCGGCAGAGTGTTTCTAATAACCAAATTTGACTGTATTAAACTCCCTCAGGTCTTCCTCACAATTCTTTCTGAAGAAGTCAGATCACACGTGTTCCTTCGGGCTTTCTGCATCACCACCCAACAAGCGCTCGGTATTGATAAAACGCGACGGCGTGTTCCTGGAACCTGAGAGTCCCTGTGTCCCCGCGCCCCCCGTGTCCTGCACAGGGTGTCCTGCACAGGGCAGACCCTTCCCTGTCCCCCTTACTTAGAATTCAGTGGAACTTGAATGTCCGATAAGCAATTTGAGCTGGAATGTGAAATAGTAACCCATAGGGTAAGTTTAAGTGTTGCTATTTGTTTCGTCCTTGGTAATTAAAATGAATTTCTTGTTTTTCACGCTGTTCCAAATCTCTAGCAGTAGGATCTTTCAAGTAATTGCTCTGAATAATAAAATGAAAGTAGAACTTAGCACTAATCGCCTTTGCTGGGACATTCGCGAAAGGGCAGTGAAAAGAGAGGAAGCTTGTGCGCCAGATCTGCGGCTCCGTGTCCGAGCGGAGGAGAAGCAGCTGCAAACAGGATACGTTCTTGAATCCACTGTACCGAGTGTATGTGGGGAAGTTGCACATTACAGGAAATATTAGGCTTTTTAAAATTCTGATAAATTTCAAGGAACTAAGCAACTAGTGAAACAGAACGAGGTGAAAGAAATATTTAAAAAGAAACTAACACAAGTAGAGAGAAAAACAGGCAAGGGTTTAAATTTATCATAAGCACATCACAACTAATTCGTCTGATAAAGGAAGATACAAGACACAAGAAGTGATTGATGTAGCTCAAAGATTCGATGGTACAAAGGCACCTTTACTTGAAATGATGAAAGGAAATAGGGCAAAAATCAGAATATTCAGGATTATTTACAATGTAGAGAGAGGGACAGTATTAAAAAAGGCTGAGTAATTTCTGCACAGAACTAAAGAAATAAGAAATGGCTTATAGCGTATAGGGGAGGGAGAGTAAAGAAATCATTACTAAATGGAGAGTCAACCAGTAATCTAAAATGGATGAGCTACTGAACTGATTTCATAAATGGGCTTTACAAAGGGGAAAAAACACAGCAGCAGATAGGCTATTCATAAGTAATGAAGACATTTCAAACCTGGGATGGTAATAGGATACTTGGACAAGATTACTATAAATAGAAAACCAGTTCTATGTATAATATGTGTCCTTTATGTTAAAGGAATTCATTATAGTTTTTTGCAAAACATTGAGAATGACTTTGGAGGGCAATGAACAGCCGAGCCAGCCGGGGCTGCAGCCCCATCAGGGCAGGACGTTGTCCCCGCATCACTCACTGTGAGGGGCTGTCAGAGGCAATTCCGGGCTCTCATTGTCTGCTAAAAAGAACCAAACCTCCCACCTGCGGGTCCTGTGAGGCCTGAGCAGCTCTGCGGGGGAACCTTCGCTCGGAGGTGTTCGCTTTTCTCGGGAAATTCTGGCAGCTCGCAGTACTTCAAGAAGTGGAGCACCTCCCTTATGAAGAAAGGCTGAGGGAGCTGGGGCTCTTTAGTTTGCAGAAGAGGAGACTGAGGGGTGACCTCATTAATGTTTATAAATATATAAAGGGTGAGTGCCATGAGGATGGAGCCAGGCTCTTCTCGGTGGCAAACAATGATAGGACAAGGGGTAATGGGATCAAGCTGGAACACAAGAGGTTCCACTTAAATTTGAGAAAAAACTTCTTCTCAGTGAGGGTGGCAGAGCCTGGCCCAGGCTGCCCAGGGGGGTTGTGGAGTCTCCTTCTCTGCAGACATTCCAACCCGCCTGGACACCTTCCTGTGTAACCTCACCTAGGCGTTCCTGCTCCAGCAGGGGGATTGGACTAGATGATCTTTTGAGGTCCCTTCCAATCCCAAACATACTGTGATACTGTGAAGAGGTAAAACAGCTTCGTGTTCAAGGTGTGTTGTTCCTGTGAGTTCGGAGTCATTCTGCTAGGGAGTCTTCAATGGGGTTGAAGTCTACTCGTGGTAATGTAAAACCCACTGAAAGTATCAGGTTACTTGCATTACGTTGAAGAGTTTTGCACTTACAGGAAGGATGTTTTTTAAACACCTAATACACAGTAGGTGCCACACCAAAAAGAAAACATTCTTACCAATAGCTTCTGATCAAGGTTTATATTGTTTTACATGCACAGAGAGAAATAGTGACAGTGTCACAGAACTCTGTTAAATTGTGTGAAAATTTCTCCATTATTTTTGTATGAGTTTTTGCATGCAAGATAGCAACAGTAAATTCAGAAGGAGCTGAATTGTATTGAAGGATGAAAAAGTGTAAGGTTGACACTAGAAACCTAAGATTTTCCCTGTGCTACTATATAGAGCTCACAGACAAAAAATATAAATTGTGGAATTAGTGCAAAGCACTGGCAGTTAGAAAAATGATGGAGCAGTTGCTGTGAGATTAGTAAACGTAGATCCTGCGCAACACCATTTCTGAAATATTTTTTTTCTGACTAAAGCTGTGTTTAAAGGCTAGAAGTAGTGATTTATGAAGAAATATGAAAAGAGTTAGATATGTTTAACTTGGCAAAATAAATGAAGAGTATTGTACTTGTCCACAAGCATATGAAGAGCATAAACAGAAACCATAGAGAAGAATTGCTTTGGACAGGGTCTAAGGAATGCAAATGAAATGTATTGTGATCATAATACAAGAAGGAAAATGTATCTCAGATATCAGGTAATATCCTCCATTAGCAAGATTTATGAGACCCATCATGATAGGAGTACGAAGGAAATGATGGAAAGTCCATTGACTGAGTCAACTGAAATTGGATTAGAAGATGTAGAACAGTTCAGCCCTGAAAAGGAAATTGTCGTATGCCTAACAAACGTCGCAGGCTGCACTGAAACCCTGGCACAAGGGAGATGTTCCAGCTGTCCCTCGTCTTTGCTGGCACGCAGGTGTGTAAGAGCCCAGGTGTACAGTTATGCTGAGCATGGGCTCCTCTCTCAGCTGAAGTTCATCAGTTCTCATAGCAATGTGTCCTCATAAATCATCTCACAGCCATGGGCACCTTCACCTGGAACCAGTCTGCAGAGAAACTGGGGAGAGGAGATCTTGGCTCTGCTTTTCTGCTGCAGGCCCGTGCACGTTGGCTTCCTGGGCCCTGAGCTGAGCTCAGGAGCTCATGAGAGCGGTGCCCGGCACTGCTTCGGCAGACCCTGGTTCTGGCTGGTGATGAGCCTGAGCGGTGGCCTTGGAAGGGATCCATTCCATTCCCCTTCAGCAGCTCGCTCTCAGGAGTCAGCCGCTGCCAGAGCTGAAGCAGACGGATGGTTTAGCATCCAGCACCAAGTGTTTCTGTGGCGCTGCTCCATGTGTTGTGTCATGCTCAGCACAAAAGAACTGAGGATTTATTGAGCCTCTCTCCATAATTGGCTCCATCATGGGCTCCTGGGCCAGTGCTAGGGTCACAACAGCACGTTTTGGTTAGATTCTTACCTGAGAACACGCTGGACTGTTCAGCTACTGGAAACCTGTTGGTGGTGCTTGGTTGAGTTTTGCCCCATTTCAGCTCTTAGTGAAGCAATGTTGTCCGTTCCTCCATCGCATCCCCAGGGCTGCATGCTCAGCCTTCAGCAATTTGCCGCTTTCCCTTCAGGGGATCTGGGACAATTGCACGTAACTTTTTACAATACTTTTGAAGGACAGTTGTCCTTGAAAGGTTCCTTGTGGATCTAGAACAGCAGTCTCTAAGTGGGGGTGTGCAAGACAATCCATTGGGGTACAGGAAGGAAATATTTTTTTGTACAGTTAAACACCATTTTAAATTTTAAAATTTATTATTTCATTCTTATCCTTTAGTACTATGTGTATTTTATTTATAACTAAATATGCGTATAGTGGGGTGCATGCTTAAAATGTTTGTACTGATGAGGCATGTGATCAAAAAGTTTGGAGACTGCTGATCTAGATGTTCAGAGAAAGATGAGGATGACGGCCATGGCACAAAGAAGTGCTTCCACAAAAAAGAATCCTACAGACTGATATTAACCTTTTGAAAGGGAATATGATGTAAAGTTATAAAGTACTGAAAAAAAACCCAGGCAATGCTGCTGGGGAGTTCTGTACTCCCTGTGTCGTCATGTAAGCACAAGAGCTTTTCCTGATGTATGCCAGGGTGTATTTCAGCCTTATCTAAACCCGCAGCTGTGGTGCAGGTAAATAACATGGTAAATCTGGTTTGCTATGTGTCTCGTTGCGGTTCCCAGCGATGGACGTGCTGCTGCGCTCGCTGGCAGCTGGTTTCCCGCATCCATCTGGTTTTGCAAGGAGTCCCCAGACCTGGTTTGACCGGTCAGACCTGTGTCCAGAACACCCATCCCCAGCCAAGGGGACAAACCACCAACTTGGGGACAAACTGCACGGGCTCCATCCAGGGCTGGCCTTGTGTCTGCAGCGGTGATGCAGCTGAGGCCTTCGCGGGGGATGCGATGTGCTGAATAAGGAAAGGCGGTATTGGTTTTTAAACTGCTGGGACTCTGGTTGGAATCCGCAATCTCCTGTTTCCCTGAGGCAAATAACGTAGCCAGATCTAATAACATAACCGCATCTAGGCAGTTTTTTCTTGCATGGTGCATATGGCACGAACCTGTTGCCAGAGCTATGTGCTGCCAGACTTCAAGCCTTCATTCCAAATTAAGATGTTAGAGTTTTCCTTACCTATGATATGTCACTAAATATCACTCAATTACCCTTGTATTGAGCCTTTTTTTTTAATACTCAAGCTCACTTTACCGAAAGACATCCTGTCTTGATTTGAAGATATTAAAAGATGAAGAATCCTCCTTCCTTTGATAGGGTAGGGTTTTTTAAAGTCTAATCATTCTCACTATAAAACTGTGCCTTATTTCTAATTTAAACTGGTCTGGCTTCAGCTTCCAGCAATTGGTTCTTGTTATGCCTTTCTCAGCTAGATTAAAGAGCCCTTTAGGACCTGGTATTTTCTCCCTTTGAAGGTACTTATACATCGTAATCAAGCCATCTCTTGATCTTTTTAATAAACTAAACAGATTGAGCTCCTTAAGTCTCTTGTTCTGAGGCAGTTATTCCAGTTCTCAAATAATTTTTATGACTCTGCACTGTCTCAAATTTTCCCGTGTCCTTTCAAAAATGCGGACACCAGAAACAAAGGCATTCAGGCAATTTACAGTCAACTGTCTGTTTTCCCCAAATCCTTTAGATTCTCTTATTTCCGTGATATGGTTTCCCCAGTCTGTCTGAGACTTATTTTTATTCCTGGCTCCTAGAAACTATGACTGCTAACATCACTTGCTGCAGGTGAGCCACAAGTGCTCCAAGACGGGTAATCTCGCCCCCAAGAATGCAATCCTTATCAGAAATTTTGTCCCGTTGTGCCTTTAGTTGTAACTTGAATTTATTTCATCTGAGAAAGACAAGGGATAAAGTTGATTTTCTGAATACCCTGTTATGAGTATCTTTCTATACTCCTGGCAAGCTGTTTAATTTTGTCACTCATCCTGGGACTCTAGTCTTTTGGAAAGCCTGGGACATGTAACAGCACGAAGTGTCACTGAGGGGGACAACAGCTGGGTCAGCAGGAGGTGTCCCGGTGCCGCGGTTGGCAGCTGGTGCCGCGGGCGCTGCGCTGGCCCCTTGCCACGGTGGGGGCTCCTGCCCGCGGCCTCGCACCCACTGACCCCTCATCACAGGGGCGGCAGCTTCTGTCCTGGGCATTAGCTGAGAACGTTTGCTTTCTCTTGCATTCTTTTTAAACACAAATGAGTGATAATTGTTGCACC
The DNA here is from genome assembly GCF_964273445.1 of Streptopelia decaocto. NCBI lineage: Eukaryota > Metazoa > Chordata > Aves > Columbiformes > Columbidae > Streptopelia > Streptopelia decaocto. The sequence continues at coordinate 5,100,780 of NC_138666.1, read as the reverse complement.
TTTTCTAATGTTTACCGTTGTTTTTTTCTTCCCCATCCTTTAGTTTAAGTGTGGCAATACCATGCATGGTTTGGGGAATTCTGGGCAACAAAGCTGTCCCGTCACCCGTGCCCTTTGTGGGGCTGCTGCCCCAGGCCATAGTCAGACCCCACAGCGATGGGAGGGATCTTTGCTCAGGTCTGTACAACTGCTCTTGTGCTTTTTTGCCCTCTAGTATTAACTATCTTAGATCATCAGCTTTTTAGAACTGGAACCTTTGTGTATTTTTCATTCTAAAATGAGAAGAACTTGAGTTGTTTGAGGCCTTCAGAAATTACTATAGGTTGTTGGTTGGTTGGGTTGAGTTGTTGTTTGGTTTGGTGGTGTTTCTGTTGCGGGTTTGTTTGGTTGTTTTTTTTACCAAGCCTATTTGTTTTTGTATTTCTGCAGCCCTCCATAAGTGATCTAAGTGACCCAGTTGGTATTTTATTTGAGGTAATGGTCTTAAGAGATGCTATAGGTGGATGGATAGTGGCCAAACTGGAGGACGCAGTTCAGGAACTGCTTAATCTTCTTTAACGACCACAGGAAGCTCCATTGTTTGGTACAGGGACCCATGTGCTCTCTGAGCATTTTCTAAAACTGTCTAGTACTGCTTATAGGACTCAGCTGTTGCCTTTTTTTTCTCTGCCTTTTTTAAAATTTGTGTTTATTAAGGAGATGCCGGATGACACCTCCTCAAATGAAAAAAAGGGGAGGAATCCTTAGAGGTGTTGCCTTGGTGAACCACACTGTTTTTGTTGAAATCCACTCGTCCCCTTTTGGTCTCCTTTGCTATCCTGTTCCTGCCATTAATCATAGTTATCTTTTGCTGAGTATGAGAAATCTGAAGGCCTGATTTGGGGTATGTTGTGTTGGCAATATTAGGCATTTTTTCTGTTATATCAACCAACTCTTGGCCTCTGAGGTATTTATCCTTGCAATTATCCGCAAGGTAGGCAACAGCTATTCCCCTAGTTTTAAGACAGGGGGAGGAGAAGCTGAGGTGTGGGAAGCTTCAGTAGGTCAAGGCTTGAACTCAGATCTTCTAAATCTGGGGTAATTGTGCCTCCTCTCTGTTCCATCTTTAAAAAATAAAGCACATATGTTAGTTCTAAGAAGCACTTTCATCTTTACTGTACTGCCTTCAGGAGTTTTCAGTCATCCTGGCTGCACTGCAGTTGCCCACTAATAGTTGCACAAAGGCTGTTAGTTGCTTAGGCTCGCAGTTGCAAAACATGGAGTAAAAATAGGAACAATTACTACTTTAATATTAAGAGAAGTAATTTCATTTCCATTCTGGAGTCAACATAATTTTTTAAGACTACCTGCAGAAGCGGAATCCCTTGCGTGTGGTGAATCAGGCGCATTTACCAGGATTTTAGTTCCAGCCCAGCGGCACGGGAGGGGGCGGGGACACGAGTGGGGACCACGGACCCACCCGGCGGTGCCGCCCCGGGCTCGGGGTCACACACTTCTGGAGTTTTCCGTCACCTGCCGCGATGGTTCGTTGTTTAATTACAGCAGCGGGGCTGGGGACAGGTGAGGGGACAGAGGTGCCGCTGCGGCCAGCGCGGGGCTGTTCCCGGAATTTCGAGTTAATTTGTGCAGCTCCCACGCGACAGACGTCACCCCCTTGTCACCCTCTGTCACTCCTTGTCACCCCCGCTCCTTCCCCATCCCTGACCCTGACCCGGCGCTGTCCAGGACGGGGCGGCTCAGGCCGCCGCTCCCCGGGGGCAGCGCCGCTCTTCTCCCGGGCCGCCGCTGGGGCCGCTGCTCTCCGTTCCTGTCCCGTTCCCGATCTTGTTCTGCTCCCGTCCCGTTCCCGTCCCGTTCCGTTCTGTTCCCGTCCCGTTCCCGCCGCCCGGGGCCGGGCTCGCGCGCGGCTCCGCGCTCCACCCTGCGGCGCGCGCCGGCGGCGGGGCGGCAGCGCCCCCTGCTGCGCCAAGGCGGCCCCGCGCGGACGGGCGCTGCCGAGCGGGAGCGGGGGAGCCCGCCGCTCTGTGCCGGGGCCGCAGGGCCGAGCCCTCCGCTCTGTGCCGGGGCCGCAGGGCCGAGCCCGCCGCTCTGTGCCGGGGCCGCAGGGCCGAGCCCGCCGCTCTGTGCCGGGGCCGCAGGGCCGAGCCCGCCGCTCTGTGCCGGGGCCGCAGGGCCGAACCCGCCGGGCCCTCCCGCTGCGCTGGATACGCGCGTCTGCCATTCGCTGTGCTTTGTCACCTGCTGCTGGCACCGAGGGCACAGGGGCAGCACCCGCAGCGGTGCTGTACGGTTAATGGCAGCCGAGGCCTCAACAGCTCCGCAAGGCACCCCGGGTGTGCAGGGGGGTTGTGTGGGTGTGACATCCCGAGCAGCCCCTCCACGCTCAGCTGCATCCTCCGGGCCCCCAGCCAGGGACCTGCCACTGGCACACGCGGCGGGGACCCCAGGGACATGGCTGTCCCCACTCCACTGCTCTGTGCCCGTCCGTCCCCACTCCACTGCTCTGTGCCCGTCTGTCCCCACTCCACTGCTCCGTGCCCGTCTGTCCCCACTCCACTGCTCCGTGCCCGTCCGTCCCCACTCCACTGCTCTGTGCCCGTCCGTCCCCACTCCACTGCTCCGTGTCTGTCTGCCCCCACTCCACTGCTCCGTGTCTGTCTGCCCCCACTCCACTGCTCCGTGTCTGTCTGCCCCCACTCCACTGCTCCGTGTCTGTCTGTCCCGACTCCACTGCTCCGTCCCCACTCCACTGGTCCGTGTCTGTCTGCCCCCACTCCACTGCTCCGTGCCTGTCCGTCTCCACTCCACTGCTCCGTCGCCACTCCACTGCTCCATGTCTGTCCCCACTCCACTGCTCCATGTCTGTCCCCACTCCACTGCTCCATGTCTGTCTCCACTGCTCCATGTCTGTCCCCACTCCACTGCTCCATGTCTGCCCCCACTCCACTGCTCCGTCCCCACTCCACTGCTCCATCCCCACTCCACTGCTCCGTGCCCATCCCCGCTGCCCTGTGCGGAGGCTGCTGAGTGATGCTGTGTGTCAGGGAAGAAAAGGCCAAAGCTGCCAGAAAAAACCTGCAAGGAAGAAAACCACCTACAAATTGGGAGAAGCATTCTGCTTTGACAGAATAAAAATAAAACCTGGAATGGGGAAGGAAAGGCATGAAAGAGTTAGTGACAAAATATCATGTACAGCTGGGGAGATGATGGTTTTATTGGTATTGCAGGGGGGAGGGAGAAGCTGAGAGGCAGTGAAAACACAATTTGGGCTAAAATTGAATTTCTCTGATAAGGAATTTCAGAAGCGGCTGCCTCATTCACTGTGCGGCCAAATAATCATATGCGCTTTAATAATCTTTATTTTACAGGAGTACGTTGCCAGGGCAACAGAGTGTAAGCAGGAGAACAGCACCTTGCAGATCACAAAGGCAAATCTGCAGAAAGACATTTCAGCGAGTTTCTCTCTCCCTTTTGCAATGTAATGACGACTTATTTTTCATGCACTGATTTAATAATCTTATTGAAAGATCCTTTTGCTGTTTCTCTTATTCTTGTCTGTCTGAGCACGGACAATGGCAAAAACCTGGAATTGTCGAGCCCACTGGGCTAAGCAAACTAACAGATGTAATATGTTTAGCATTTTTATGTAATTACTTTTTATTGCTATTTTACCCCTACCTCTGTTCCTCCCTGGTTAGTTGCCGCTTCCTTTCCATTGTGGCCCAATCAGGTGATAGTGAGGGGCTGGGGGAGAGTTAATAATTGACTGCATTAATCGGAAATTATTAGTTGGACGTATTTTCAAGGGTGGGGGTTGGCTGCAGAAATAGACCTTTTAGGAAGGGATGAATTGAATTATGGTCAATGCAATAATGAAGCCTCTAGGCTGTAAGCTGTGGAGAGGACAGTCATCTTCACAAAGGTTTTAGTGTTATTTATAATGGGCTCTGCTCCCCGGGTGAAAAACAATATGTTGCCCTGCTGACATCCACTGGATGTGGGTGTCTCGATTAGCTGGTCTGAAAAATAAGCTGATTTGGTACGATTAAACATGCAAACTTGTGAAGATCTTCAATGTTGGTAAGACTGAGCGCAGGAATGTTGGCACTAAGGCTTTGGCAGGGCGCAGTTTGTGACGAGTCCGTCTCTTGCAAACATTTTCCCTCTCGTTGCGTTTCCCAGGGGCTGCGCTCGGGAAGCGGGCGTGGGAACAGCCAGAGCTGTGGGCTGTGCGGCCGGGTTTGTGGCATTAAGTACAAACCCCAGTTTGTGTGACTGTGGCTGGTAGATTGCAAGAAATGAAGGCCAAGGGCTGTGACCTGAGCTCGGTGTGGGTGCGCTGCAGCTCGGGCAGGTCCGTGCGGGGAGCAGCAGAGCCTGCGCTGGGCACGGCCAGGATGCCGAGGGGGCCACGGGATGGGGTTTGCAGCCTTATCTGAGAATGTTATTGTTTTTCCGGTTTGATTTCGGGCTTATCAGTGTTACTCAAATGAAACCTTTATTTAGAAAGCTAGTTCTTTAAGAGCTAGCACATAGATGTACATTTTTTGTGTCTCATGAAACATCTGGAATATTGTGTCCAGTTCTGGGTCCCTCAGTTCAAGAAGGACAGGGAACTGCTGGAGAGGGTCCAGCATAGGGCAACAAAGATGATTAAGGGAGTGGAGCACCTCCCTTATGAAGAAAGGCTGAGGGAGCTGGGGCTCTTTAGTTTGGAGAAGAGGAGACTGAGGGGTGACCTTATTAATGTTTATAAATATATAAAGGGTGAGTGCCATGAGGATGGAGCCAGGCTCTTCTTGGTGGCAAACAATGATAGGACAAGGGGTAATGGGATCAAGCTGGAACACAAGAGGTTCCACTTAAATTTGAGAAAAAACTTCTTCTCAGTGAGGGTGGCAGAGCCTGGCCCAGGCTGCCCAGGGGGGTTGTGGCGTCTCCTTCTCTGCAGACATTCCAACCCGCCTGGACACCTTCCTGTGTAACCTCACCTAGGCGTTCCTGCTCCAGCAGGGGGATTGGACTAGATGATCTTTTGAGGTCCCTTCCAATCCCAAACATACTGTGATACTGTGGTAATCAGCGTATATAAAAGCCGAGTAGCATTTTCACTACAGGATTACTTCCTGCCAAACGCACCGCGTTATCTGCACGTGGGGTGCTCCTTGGGCAGGTTTCCCGGGCAGCAAACCCGCGCTGGCGTTGGCTGTGCTGGGCGGTTCTGTTGTTTGACAGCGACTGAGGAAAGATCTTACCCTTCCAATGTCTTCGGATAGATGGAAACAACGTTGCTGTGGTCTGAAGAAAGCCAAGTAGCTTCTGGAAACCTCAAATCAGGTTGACAACGCAAGATCGATCTGTCATTCAGATGAAGCATGCTGCCTTGATGGACATTGAGGAATTTTTTGTATTTGGTATTAGATGGCTTCTGTCAGATCCAACAGCTCTTCTCCTCTAAGTGATATCCAAGTAAATCTTTCAAGTTTTTGTCTGTGCAGAACTACATTTCACAGAAACTCTGCACATCGCTTCAGTTATATGTATGTATATATATATATATATATATATATGTATAAACTGGTAAAAGCAGTTTTCTTCTGTGAAGCCTCCAGGAAAGTAGCTGCTACAGCCAGGCTGGGCCACAAAAAGAACTGTGAACACTGGGAAACATTTCTGGTTTTTGTTGGCTTAGGAGACTGTATTCTTGACATCTTAAAGCAATACTGGACAAGAAGACTTTGTTGGAGCTTCCTCTACACTTTTAAAACATTTTTTTCTCATTTAATCATAATAAGTTTTAAAATGCAGAAAGTCAAAAGGATTATTATCTGTTCTTTGTAAGGATCAATGTGGAAGCCCAAAGTTTGAAGCAGGATGGCAGAATTTGTACTTGCTGTAGGTGGAAAAATAGTTATTCACCATTCATAGATCACACTGTCACAGTGTCTTTGCACTGATTGTTCTATTTGCCTTAGAAATGGTAGGATAAAATTTTGTTAAGAAATGGAAGCTCAGCTGCTTAAATACCCATGATATTTCTAGCACAAAATCTGGGCAATTTACTTTCCCCTTCCTGCTAGTTTGTATCCTGCTGCCTTTTGAAATGGAAACTCTTCTGACCCTATAACCTCTGTGTTACTCCCAATAAAACTCTTTTTAATTGTGTTTTGAAGGAGCATGCAGGGAGCTCCCACACTACTAATCAGCTTTGCTGGTTTGGATATGTATCTCCAGGATTCGTGTTGGCAGAATAACTTGATATAATTGCAGCTCTGCATCGGTGATTTAGCGCTTAAGAACTTTAAAGGTACAGGTCTCCCTTTCTACCTGCATGTTGATGCTGCGCGAGGGTCTGTCCCTCCCCGGGTGGCAGGAGGGGACAGCGGTGGCCGTGCAGGGGACAGCAGTGGCAGGAGGGGACAGCGGTGGCCGTGCAGGGGACAGCAGTGGCAGGAGGGGACAGCGGTGGCCATGCAGGGGACAGCAGTGGCAGGAGGGGACAGCGGTGGCCGTGCAGGGGACAGCAGTGGCAGGAGGGGACAGCGGTGGCCGTGCAGGGGACAGCTGTGCCACATGCCGCTGTTCCCAGCACTCAGGTGCTCGGGCGCTGCATTAACACGGTGACACGGAGCTCAGGTGAGACCTTTCAGATCTTTCTGTTGACAGGTAGGATGTGGAAATGTAGGTGATCTTCATTGCCTGGTACCTTTTCACACAATTAACAACAACAAAAAAACCCTGTTCTAGCCAGAATCTCAGTTTTGTGCTGGTCAAAAGCGGGTCTGGCTCATTTAAATGAATGTTTTAAAATTAGGCATGTCTTTAAGCTGTTTGAGGGCATTTGCAGCTTTGGTTTGAAGCATGGAACAGCTGCCTTCCAGTGCCAAACCTCAGCACCCATTGCAGGCTGACGAAACGCCCTCCTTTCACCAGGGAGATGGCAGTGAATCGGTTTACAGTCATGCATTGCAGGAGCTATCAATTTTGGCGGATACTCATGCATTTTATCCCTGTTCTTTACATTGTTTGGCTTCTCACCTTTCTCAGAAAGCAACAACGTTGCTTTAGCTTCTTTACACTTTAGTACAAATGCATTTAATGTTGCAGCTTGCCCAGCGGGAGCCCACGGGCGCTCAGTTCACAGAGCTGCTGTCCGTCTGCAGACACTTGTCCATGGCTCGGCCAACGTGCCTCTGTCCGGCCTCCAGCATCCCCAAAGTCCGAATGCCTTAGCCTGCCTCCCTGTTACTGTTTGATCAGCGCCGGTAATGCACGAACCGCCTCGCACAAATGACTGTACTAAGAACGCTCCCAATTGCCCTGTAATAAAACTGCTGTCCTCCCTGAAAGCGAAGATGAGGACAGAAAGGGCAAGTATGATTGGAAGGTCAACAAGTTTGAGCACTGACAGAATGAAAGAAACAAATTATAACGCTGAGGACATGATGCTGGCAATGTCCTGTGTCTAATTCCTGGCGCAGCTGCAGCCAAGGTGTGTGAGCTCGGGTGCCACTGGCTGGGTTCCGCAGCCTCGGGTACCTGGTTATTTGTGTGTTACGGTTCACTGCTGCAGATCATTCACGGTGTGTGGTGGTGTGAGCAGGAGCCGCCGTGCGTGCCAGCGAAGTGCCCCCCAGCTGCCTGGCCCCACACGGACGCGTCGGCTGCGGTTCCGCGGGGCTGGGGCACCCGCCGGGCTTGTGCCAGAGCTTCCTCTTCATAGGCTGCAAGGAGACACTGTTTTCAGCGTGCCCTCAAATGAGGTAGGACAATAAAAACATTTTACAACTTCTATTTTCTGTTGTCTTGTGTGTTTGTCCCAAAGGGGACGGGCCGGCAGAGCTGGATACCAGAACTGGGAGAACAATGTGCTAACTTAAGAAGCCAACTTGTGCAAGTCCTGGTTTATTTGTTTTGGCTAAACCTTTTACTTGCTGCGGTACAATAACAATAAAAGTAAATTTGGGGGAGTTTCTGCCATATTACAGTTTTGCTGACCCTTAGCTCTTTCAAATCATGTGGATTTTTAAAAGGCTGTTTGCGTTTTGGATTTGACCATTAAGATTCTGATGTTTTTTGTTGTGGGGTTGTTTATTTTTTTCTGTTGCAAACCTACTAAATCAATCTGTGTCTCTACACAACAGTCTTGCATTTCCTGCGTTTCCAGGACCTGGACTCGGCTGATCCGGGGCGGCTGCCGCGGAATCCTGTGGCAGACCTGGGGGTAACTGGAGAGTAACGTGTCACGCGCTTCCCACTCTGATGTCGGGAAGAATGCGAAAGATAAACATGAGTGGCAAAGCATGGTCAGGTGGATCAATAAACCACAGGATGCTTGGGATTCTGGAGCAGTAAGAAACGCATGACTGTGGGTGGGAAGCATTGGAGGGGTTGGTGTTCACAGTCATCAGCACCCCGGGACTGTTTGTGTGCCTGAACACAGGTACAAAACTGAGCAGTGAAGAAACGCCAGCACAAAGCCTCAAACGGAATTAGCGAGGCCACGGAATAGTGGACAAGGGAAGAGAAAGAAATGGGACCCCAGCACATCCTTAAATTACTCACGTGAAGTGAGATGTCTGACCTTGCTGAGGCTTTGCCCTTTGCTGTATGGGATGAATGACGTAAAAAGGCTCAACCTGAAATATTGCATTCTTTCCCTATGCTCTGTTCCTAGATTAACTCTTACTGATGTTCTAACTTTAAACACATATCTCTGGAGAAAGAGATTCAGTTTTGCATCGGCCAAATTCATGTCCTGACTGTAGATGAAGGTGCCAGGCATCCAGTTTGTGACTCATTAAATCAAGAGCTGCCAATACTCAGGTTCAGTACCTGAAACCATTGTGTTTCTTGAAAGTTACTGGCACTTTCAAGGAGGGAAAAAACACACTAGGATGTTCTTTGTGCGAGGTGACGAATTCTCAGGAGTGTTCACGCTTGCCAGCCTTTGCTGGTACTGCGGGTGCTGGGGGTAGTGGGTAGCAGCTCAAAGGAGAGGCTCTGGAATTCTGTGACTTGCTGTAAGTTTTAAGATAAGGTAAATTTAGAGTAAAACAGCAGGTGTTCCTTCATTCAGCTGGGATTCAGAATGACATTGATGCAATTGCAAAAAGGCCAGAAGCTGTTGGAGTGTTGCCTGTGATGTGGCTGATACATGGCAGCTGAACTGGCAAGACCTTATGAGGAATTTTATCACCAAGAACTCTTTACTGAAACCAAAACTTACCAGAACAAAAATCTTCAAGTCATTTTAAGCAGAGTCCTGGTTAAACTGCTTAGTAGTTTGTGAATTGAGGTGATTGTATGAACTGGATGTTAGATTGGGTTCATATCTCATGGCTGGAAGTCACGAGCAGTGAAAGCTGAACCCACAGTGCATGACCACATCACCTGCTGTTCCACAACTCTCTGGCCTTTGTTCACAGCAGACTCAGATTCATGTCTTAAGGTGTGGTGACTCAGATTCATGTCTTAAGGTGCCGTGCTTCCAGCCGCCTGGGATCTGGGTGCTGCTTGATGCTGTGCTTGGTGTGGGCAGGAACTGTCACCCGTGTCCTCTGAGCAAGTGTCTCATCCTGGCAGTGGGCCGGGAGGAGGGACAGAGTGTTCCCTGGCCACTCCTCTCCTGACACAGCCCTCTGGTTGCTCAGATTGTGAATTTGTCGGTAGGTTCTCCGAGGGTCAGCCTGTCAGGGTCTCATGCTGCAGTCACGGGCAGCATGGTCCCCTCTGCCACAGGCACGTCCCATCCCTTCCACGCTCCCTCCTCAGCAGCGTGCTCCTTCGCTCTCCTACTGTTTTGCTGTGGATCCTCTACAGTAGTCAGGCAAGGCTTTGCCTCTGGTTGGGGCAGTGGCTGAAGCAAACGCAGCCCTTGGCACAGCCGCCTGCCCGTGGTGAGCAGTGGCCAGCTGGCACCTGCACTGTCAGCAGGGCTGCACTCCCGGGCAGCACTGTGGGCTCGCACTGGCCTCAGCTGTTGAAACCCCAGCTGATGGGCACCAGTGGGCAACAGACCGTGTTCCATCCGCTACAGCCGTGCGACTGGTCCCAGCTGGGGTGCTCAGCCCATGGTCTGCGTGGCCACAGGCCCAAAGCCCCGGTCCCCTGGCTCCTCCAGAGCGTGTGCAGCCGCGTCGCTGCCTCGTGGCACCCGGAGCGCGGCGGCTCCGCACCGCGTGTGTGCTCCCGCGGGTGCTGCGCGTCGCTGTCCCTCAGCAGCCTGGCGCGGTGGCACCGGTGCGATGCGTGGGCTGAAAGCAGAAATTTCAGAGCACAATGGTTTCACATATCTCACCGTTCCTTGTTGGTCCTGATCACAAAGAAATTAGTTCTGAGAAAAATCTCCGTTGAAAGATTAGTGTTGTTAGTTTTTCACTTTATTTGCCAAATGTTCTGTGAAAAGAGATAATCAGGTTTTATTTGTGCGTGTTTTGTTGGGTTTTTAACATTTTTTTTGTCCATCTTTTCCTTGCTACTTATCTCTTCCAACCAAGGAGATCCACAGTAGTTTACTATAGTGCTTTTCATACCACCTTACTTTGTTGACTATTTTGTTTATTGGATTTCTTATTTAAAATCTGTTTTCCTCTTTAATTTCCTCTTCTTTAGCAGAGCTGCATGAAGGTAAGGTGAGTCCCAAAGCTATTCTATCCTAAGTTCTGGTATTTTATATATATAAAACTCCAGGGCTGATGGCAATGATACCTGGGATTATTTATGGGTTTTCATAAAAAAGAAAGAAGAAAATACAGAATTGCATGGCTTCGCTCTTCCTTCCCCTTTTCCCAACCCCCTCCCCACAGAGGAGTTTAATTTTAAATGATAAATGTGGAAATTAGAGACCGTCGAGAAAATCCAATTTGGTGAGGAGTTTTAAAAATCCCATAATAAACGCAGAGTGAAATGTATGATTTAATGCGGGGCGCCAATGGCTGCTATTATGTGCTATTAGCAAATCGGGGTTGAGAGTGAATCTTTATCACTTGGTGAGTGCGGCTCGGCCTGCCTTTGCTGCTGCTATTGATTTGTAGCCGCTTGTCATAATGACATCGGGAAGCAATGAATGGAAGATGTGCTTTTGATAGGATTGAAGGGGTGCAAAGGGGGGAGAAAAAATTCAGCAAGTTTTCTATCTCTTCTGCCTGATTAGATTTTTTTCTTCTTTTAAGAGCTTTCACATTCCAATAAAAATGCTAAATCAGCTCTGAAGCAGAATTGTTAGGGAGTAAATAGCTAGTCACATTTAAAAGAGGAAAAGATCTGACTTTACAGCTCTGACTTTACAGCAGCGGATGAATCTGAAGAACATTTCTGGCTCCACACGGGCACAGCAGTGGGTGGTGCGAGGCCAGAGCCGCCGTGGTGCTGGTGTGTGCGCCGGGCTCACGGTGCTGGTGTGTGCGCCGGGCTCGCAGTGTCGGTGCCGGTGTGTGCGCCGGGCTTGAGGTGTCGGTGTGTGCGCCGGGCTCATCCCTGCACACGGGGATCACATCTCTGGGGTGTCAGTATTTAAGGGGAGAGGATGTTTCCTGACCTTGGAACCAAAAGTGCCTGAAACAAAAAACCCAGACCTTGCCATATTGCAGCAAATAATCAAGGTCTCCTTTGCATCTGGGAAAGGAAGATTTTTGCCACTTTAATTCTAGGCATTTTTCATTGGCAACCTAACCCCAGGTTTCATAGGAGGGAGTGTAGTTGCTGCAGTGTTTGCAGAATGCAGCGTGCTGTGTTGGGGGTTTTCTGGAAGACGGGCTCTTGGGAAAAAAGAACAGGCTTTACCACCCAGCACAGGGCGAATATGAGCAAACCACGTGTGCCCAGGAGTGTGTCCGAGAACAAGTGTGCTCGTGGTGTCCCCATCAATCTGCGTTTCTGATCAGCACATTCAGGCCATTTTAATTCCCAGCCTCTCAGCCATTCTGTCCTCCCTGGGAAGGCGGGACCTGTGTGTGTCCTGAGGAGCAGAGCTCCACTTCGAGTTCCTTCTTATGGGAGTCCATACACATCTGGTCTCATTGCTATTATCGTTGTTATTATTATTATGCGTGTCGGCTGTTCTGAAGAGCTGTAGGCTGAGTGAGGTTGTGACTCTGGCATTCAGGTCCTCCCTTTTGGCCTGACCAGCCTCAGCTACTGTTATTTATGGAAACTTTCCCGGTGCAGCCGAAGGAACCTGATTTCCAGGGCTCACTGTCAAGAGTATGAAATGGCAGATTAGAAATCAATGCAGAGAGTCCAAGTGCCTACTTCATCATTCAGGAGAAAGAAATACAGTATTTCTGGTCTGAGCCTTGCACTCATTAAAATCACATCCTTTAAAAACCCCTTTAAATTAAAGCAATGATCCGTGGGGATGGCGGGAATGTCGCGCAGAGGGAGTTCTCCCAGCGGACAGGCCGGAGCAGCATGCAGGTCTGATGTGGTGGGACCGTCCCCCCACCGGGTGCTCCAGGTGTGCGCAGTGCTTGTGCTCAGGAAAGTTTGCTGTCTGATGGAATCGTAACACAGCAATGGGGGAACCTGAAGATATGTGGATAAGGGAAGAGCGAGACAGAGCCGTGGTGAGAGGTGCAGGCTGTGCGTGCTGGTGGCCTCTGAAAGGAGATCAGCGTCCCGGGCGCGTCCTGGCCAGTGCAGGGGACAGGTGGGCTGGGCGCACCGGGACGGAGCAGAGGTGAGAGACCGCAGCAGCAGTGTCCGCCAGCGGCGTGGGATGGTGCCGAGGCAGCAACAGGACCAGAAAGACTCTGTCTGGGATGGAGACAGGCATCACCAGGCTGCAGGGAGGCAGAGGAGTGAGCACAGACCCAGCACTGCTGGGCACAGGCACGGGCTGTCACCGGCCCTGGCAGCAGAGCCACTCGGCAGCGCAACCAGGGCTCCAGCAGTGCGGTGAAATGGGGCCCGAGAGCCCCTGGCAGCAGCCAGAGCCCCTGGGCTGTGAGCACCCTCAGCATGTCCCGCTGCTCACAGCGACCGCTGAGAGGTCAGTGAGGATTTAGGAAGGGTAACCTTGTGAGCAGGTCTGCATATTACTCACTTCTAAAACCAGAAGAAATGCCCTGCATGGCCCATCCGGTCCCGTGTTCTGTCTCCAGCAGTAGCAGGAGAGGAACCGTGAGGGACAGTGCTTGGATCCAGCCATGTCCCCACGTCCTCCCCGCGAGCTCAGCCGTTGCATTCGGGACGCGGGACAGTGCATCCCCACTGGTCCCTCGCACTTGCTGCATTCCTGGCACTTGTGTCTGCTGGCTAGTCATTCATCCTCCCTTCTGAGATGATGAATTTGTGTTATTTTCCTTATTTATATTTTCTTCCACCTTTCCTTGGATTTTTAAAACACACTAAAGAATCCAGGCCCCTATGTACTTCCGTTAAGTGGCTGATAAATACTCCAGTTTTACCGGAGTTCTTTGCTCTTCCCTAAGCCCTTTTGTGATAGATCCGGGTCACGAAGGAAGCATGACAGAGCTCAGAGTAGGATCCAAGCCTTGTGACCTCTAGCAGATGGACAAGACGGTCTTTAAAGGCAATGTGCTGTTTGCTTCATTATGTGGTGCAGGAGGAAGATATTTTATTGCATGATGGTAAAGCCAGGCCAGACGTCATTGTGCTGCAGTCTGCTTTCTCTGTTCTCAGATGTAAACCTGTGCTCAACGTCACGAGCTGCTGTCCTACTGGAGATAGCTACGTACTCGCCACAGAGATTCAGTGCAAAATCTTGATGCATCTTATGCTGCTTTTTGCTGCAGACCAGATGAGATTACCGCCTGACCTGTTGTTGTTCAGGAGCATCTGTTGACCATGAATGACAAAGGGTCGGACTTGTTAGGACTCGGTCTCACCTCTTAAGAGCAAATAGAGTCAGCATGCTTGTACAAATAGAACAGGGTATTTCTATAGGCATGAACAAAACTGTGGGAGGCTTGGCTAGATGGGAAGTGCTATTTGGGTCCAGTCTTTCATGGTGTTTGGTAATAAGATAACAACCTGATTCTCTGCATTTATTTATGAAAGTAAATGGAGGCTAGGAATCAACTTTGGAAAGCTTTTGGTGCTAATGCGATATTGCTACTAGAGTGGTTGCTTGTGTGATACTTCTAAAAAGATGAATCAGCAGAAGTACAAAAGGCAGCATGCCAAACCGTTTTCTGTCTTGTTCGGTTGGCTCTTAGGTGCAAATTTTATGATAGCAGTAGAGGAGGCTGATACGACAACAGCTTTCAAACATGAAGAAGCTGCTGCCAAGGGGAAGGGAATAATCTGTCTTCTATGTTTAAGAATTAATGGCTTAAATAGCAACTCGATTAGATCAGCAGCCCAGAACCTGAAGTCCCTGGACATCCGGGGTTCTTTTGAAAGCTCTCTGGTCCATCTGTCTGTCTGTGTTAGCAGACGTGTGCATTCCCCAGTTAAATGTAACTGTTCATGTTTTGAACAGTTTCATAGGTAGATTTTGGTTGTCATCTTCAGGAACACAGCTGAATGTGTACTGACACGAGCAACCCCATCTGAGGAGACCTGCGCTGGGCAGGGGGTTGGACCAGATGACCTCTGGATGTCCTGTCCACCCTCAATCTTTCTGTGATTTTGCATTACGTGGTTTCTGAGAGCTCAGAGACACCTTTTGCGCGGCGGCAGGGAGAAGCCAACTTTGTCCGTGCTCGTGGCAGGGCTTGGACTAGATGACCTTTGAAGGTCCCTTCCAACCCAAACCCTTCTGTGATTTGTATGTTTGGCCCCAAGGGTACTGGGGTTAAGTGGCCCACGGTGTGACCTTGAGCAGCCTGATGCAAGTGGCATTAACTTCTGATGGCTCCTTAGATCCCTGTAAGCTGAGACGTATTAATTGTGCTGACCCCTTGCTTTGTTCTGGGACAAGGGCAAGGTGGCACAAGCCGAGCTTGACCTTGCATGTTGGACTACATGTAAAATACACCAAGGCTTAAGACACAAGACACTAGTGAAACCTGGGCATCTTTAAGTTTAAAGAATTATTTGGGGCAGTAAAGGGCATTTTGGGAGTTCAATTATTTCTGTAATAGGCATTGATATAATTCCAGTTCCAAATAAGAGATTAAAATGAGTATGTTGTGGGGAGAAATGGACACATGGAACTTCTTTTCTGGCAGCAAGGTGAGGAGGAGAAGGAGAATCGTTGCAGCACCATCTGTGGTCCTTGACCTGCACGCCCGATGGTGTTCCTGTCCCCGCGGGTCCCAGAGGAAGATGCGCTGTCAGAACATGGGGGCAGCGAGGGTTTAGGTGTTTCATCTCACCGTACGTTTGCCTTACCCCTCATGTTCCTTTGCTCTTGTATTTCATGAGTCTGGCATAAACCTGGACATAGAAACCATTGAAATGGCGGTGGCAAGGTGAGCAGCAGCTTCCCAAACCGTAGCAGCATTTTGGTAAGACTGTCGAGAGAATGAAAGTGTGCGTTACCTGAACTGGTGTGCCCTTCTTTATAAGCTTTTGTTTGGTTTTAAAGGGAGGAGGGGGAAGCAGTAGCTTCTAAAATTGTGTCTCTTCTTTCAGTAAGTACAGGTGATGTATCTTTGATGGCTCCTAAAAGCATATTGATCATTGTCAATTTGGAAGCTTTTATATAATAACACTGTGTTTGTTGTAGATGACAAGTTCAGGGATGTTTATTGAGTTACTGTCTGTTGGAAAAGGGTCTTACAGGTTCTCTGCTATGCGGGGGCCCAAAGCTCAGTCCCGCTGCATGTGAACCCCCATCCCAGCACAGCCAGGGCTCTGCTGCCGAACGCGAGTGCGCAGCTCTGCACGGGGCTCCCAGCCCTCCGCGGGGACGGGAACCTCAGACAGCAGGAACTGAGGAAAATGATCCATTGGGATAAATCAGGAGTTGTCTTAATCATGATCTTTTGAACGAGATGCAGAAGAAAACCTCTGCAGGCAGTTACAAGGTAGCCTGTCCACTGCCAAATGTTCTTTCTAATTCATTCAAACAAACAAACCAAAACAAAACCAACAGAAAACAAAAACCAACCAACCAACCAAAACAAAAAACCCAAAACAAAACACACACACGCACACAACTATCTTATACGATCAAGCACCAGCGCGTTTGCAGCAATGCCACCAAGGCATAATCAGGTGTTGTGGAAATTATTGTCTTGCAGTTGTACAGTTTTCAGGTTAGCTCATTTCTGTCCTGGCAATGTAAACATTTAGATATTCATGGTCTTTGCTGTAGACCCCTTCTTCGGACACTGAGGGTGCGGTTTCTGGAGCTGTTTGAACTGGGAGAACTGACCATACTAAAGGGCGAGTTCCACTTGTGCCGTGTTCCCAGCGCTGAGACGGCTCCTGCCCCTCGTGCTGGCTCTGGAGCTCCGGCAGCTGGACCAGAGGTGTCCGGGCGAGACCTGACGCGGGGCGATGCTGCCGTGGGGGGGGTGGCAGCACATCCTCTAGTCCCTGGAGTTGTACATGCACGTCAGATCAAACCCCGATAAAACCACAGCCTGACATCTGCTGAAGGGACCAGGACCTTGGTACTCAGTGCTCTGGGGTACAGGGATGCCGGGTGGACTCTCAGCTATTTTTGGTGATGAAGGATTGTGGCGTTGAACTGTCAGGCAGCACAGCAGCCATACATCACGTCAGCAAGCGCTCGCTCCACGTGGCTGTGGGAGGCGACGATTCCGTGGGACACAAGCCAGCACTCGTGAGCATCCCCTGGCTGTGTGTCTGTCCAGGCGGCCAGGAGGGACGCGTCAGCAGCAGCCTCACTCGCAGGCTGCCGGGATGACGAATGTTCCTTAAAGGAGTCCATTAAAGTAAAATAAACCCATCTTAATGTAAGTAGGGGACATATATAACAAAATATACGAAGCACGTGTGTATTTGCTGTATTTAAAACCTGAATTTGTGAGAATGGCACAGCATCTACTTTGTATAAGGTACATTCAGATCTGCTCAGTGGGAGACACTGTGCCCAGAGATGATTTGTTCTCTTCTGAAATGTGTTCACGTTCTGAGTTAGGTACGTAAGATCCAGGACGACAGAGCGCTTGTTTTCACGGAGGCGTGATCCAGGTTTGGAGCAGGCACGGCATGCTGCTCGAGGCTAGGCAGCTCTTCCAGTCCTGACGCCAGGTGAGGAGCTGTTGGCTGTGGCAGCCGCCAGTCCCGCCGCGCAGCCGGGCCGCTCACCCACGGCGGATTAAATGTACAGATAATTGTCATTCTGCAGCATTCTCTCTGAAGGTTCACACAACTACCCTGACGTTCTGTCTCTTCCTGGTGCCTTCAGGAGGCAGCTGGGTGGATGCAGCTCCACACGGTCCTGGCTCTGAAGAGCTGCTGCTGTGGAGCCGCATCCATCCGTGTGACAGACACATGGTGGGTCAAGGCAAGTGTCTCACAGGTATGACAGCAGATGTGAGAAGCCATCCAAGTCAGGTCCTGAAGCGACAGGCTGTGCACACCTTGTTCCACGTGCAGGAGCCCTGCAGTTGGGATGCAATCTGTCCTGGAATGGCGAAAGCAAAGCCTGTCTCTGTTGGTAAAGAGGCAATCTCCTGAAGGAGGTCTGCTTGGTGGGACTGCCTGTGCACCAGCACAGCTTCAGAAGCAGAAATCTTCCAGCTGGAGCTGGGCAGCACGTTCTCTGTCTGTCAGCAAGGTTGTAACACTTTGTTTATTGAGACAGTGTAAGGCCCTTCTCAAACACTTAGGAAAGGGATTCAGAGTGCGAAATGTTACTAGTAGGTCTGTGAGGTAAAGGGATAAACAGGGTGAGAATGTTCTCCATGTCCTGAAAAAGAAGGTAAGGTGGATGCCTTGGGGGTTGGGGACCTGGTAACTTTGCAGCAATTCCAGTGAGATTTCATGTGGGGAGGCGGCGGGGGGGAGATGTCACAACCCAAGCATGAGTGATCTGCCCATCACTCTGGTGTAACTCCATCCATGCCTCGGGAGCAGGGAAAGCTGCAGCCCTGTCCCCGGTGACATTGCTACAGCAGACACGGGGAACTGAGGAACGAGATGGGCCCTGGGTTTCAGCATTAGAAACAGGTGTCAATGGAGTCGTGTGAGAGGGGCAGACAGGAAAGGGAGAAGAGGAGCTTCAGGTTCAGCAGTGCTTACTTTTCAAGCAATACAAAACCCACTGAAACGCCTGGGTGGAAGGAAGAGAGTCGGTCATGGAGCAGGGAATCTGGAGCTAAGAGTCCTGACAGTGCCTGGAGACAGGGGATAAAGACCTAAGGAGCAAAGGACCAAAGAGGGATACAGACTTGAAAGTATATCAAGTCCTGGGTCAGTGAGTTATGTCACGAATTGAGGTGTCCTGATGGCCCAGTGGGGCTGACCGAGAAGGAAATGAGCACAGTACTGAAATCTTCAGCAAGAGATGAGAAGAGGTCCAGAACAGACCATTGTGTCCTGCAAACAGCTTGTCTGTGAAATGGAGAAAGACCCTTGCTACCAGTAGCCTTAAAGATGTTGCAGTGTCTTCCCTGATTTTAGGACTGCAGGGAAGGAGAGTGATAGAGTAATTCTTGGTAAAATCACTTGGGTAAATAAACCTGTTCGAGGGGTAAAAATGTCATGTGTGCTGGTATGGAGACTGATGAGAGCTGGACTGCAAGAAAAGAGAATGTAGCGTGGAGAAAAGAACAGTGAAGCTCAGCAGATCTGGTCTTGGTTTGGGCATCGTGCTGCAGGACTCTGGCAGCGCTCAGTCCTTAGTGGGACTGGTGACCAGCGTGGGGGAGCGTGTGTGGCTGGTTCTGTGCTCCTGGGGAGCGACCGCCCTTTGCTGGAGATGGTCCTGAAGATAATGGGCTCTGGGCTCTCGAGAGAGGGACCATTCAAACAATTCGTCTAGAACTAATGGGGTTTGTGCCTTTGATTGGACTGTGTTTTTCTATAAACATTCTGTGTCAGCCTAAAAGTCTGGTGAGATCTGAACTGTAATCATTTCCACACAAGACAACAAAGGTTGCTATTTAAACCGAAATTTAGTCTGATATACCCTTCCTGGCAAATAAGCTTGAATAATTACTGCATTTTAACAGTAAAAAGAGTACCTGTCTTAATTACATTTCAGATGATTAAAATCTACCACCTTGTCTAACTGCAGAAAGAACAGCTGGCAAAATGAGGTTTCTCTCTACATCCTAAATGGAATCTGTCTTCACCAACTACAGTTATCTCTTAGCCTGCTTATTCCTGTGTTAATTAAAGGTGGCCCTTCATAGGGAGTTAATTGAGGCAAGGAGGGAGGCAGTGGCTCCGCTCACACTCCCGTGTCCCCTCCGTCCCCCACGGACACCGCACTGGGTTGATGCCTGGAGGAGACGGTCTCTGCAGGACGGCTGGGCAGGGACTGGTGCTGGCTGGGCAGGGACTGGTGCTGTCTGGGGAAGGACTGGTGCTGGCTGGGCAGGGACTGGTGCTGGCTGGGGAAGGACTGGTGCTGGCTGGGCAGGCACTGGTGCTGGCTGGGGAAGGACTGGTGCTGGCTGGGCAGGGACTGGTGCTGGCTGGGGAAGGACTGGTGCTGGCTGGGCAGGCACTGGTGCTGTCTGGGGAGGGACTGGTGCTGGCTGGGCAGGGACTGGTGCTGGCTGGGGAAGGACTGGTGCTGGCT
Source organism: Streptopelia decaocto (assembly GCF_964273445.1). Taxonomy (NCBI): domain Eukaryota; kingdom Metazoa; phylum Chordata; class Aves; order Columbiformes; family Columbidae; genus Streptopelia; species Streptopelia decaocto. Next base: position 5,081,147 of record NC_138666.1, on the reverse strand, counting down.
GGGCAGGGACTGGTGCTGGCTGGGGAAGGACTGGTGCTGGCTGGGCAGGGACTGGTGCTGGCTGGGCAGGGACTGGTGCTGGCTGGGGTCCTGCAGGTGGATTGCAAAGAGCATGAATTCTAGAGTACAAAGTCACTTCCACTTGGAAGCTTCAGCCAGCCCACCAAACCTGAAAGTGTGGGACAGCTGTCGGGATCAGCTGTGACATGACCAAACGTGTCAGCTCATCCTACATCAGAAATTATTTCTAGGCCTTGGGCTGGCTTCACAAAAATAAAAAACAATCTGGAGAAACTTTCATCTCCTCTAGTAATAAAACAGCAATCACCCCCCAAATTACTCTGACTAATGTCTGTATTCTGTGGAAAAATGAGACCTGTCCTTTTCACAGAAGAAAAACCACACACTTATATTGTCAGCCGCCGTCTCCCCAGTGCCTGCAAACACAAAGGTGTTCCTGTCCTCATGGGCTGCGATCTGTTTGTTCCTCAGCCTCTGCAAATCTCAGCTGTCCTTTGTAAATGTGCCAGGTCTGTGATGGAGAGAGCTGCTTTCCTCCAAACCTGGCCAGGCCGGAGCCCTTGAGTCTGTCCGGAGGATTGCTCAGAACAGGGAAGCTGGTAGCTGGACTGTCCAGGGCTTTTCTTTTTTTGGGGGAAGGAGAGGGCTTTGCAGAGAGAGGAATTTCAGTCTGAATCACAGACTATAATTTTGTTTGAAATCTAAGAGCAGACACAGTGAAAAACTGAAGAGGGAAGTGTCTTGAACTCTAAAAATTCCTGAACTTCCTATAATAGATCTCTGTTTAAAATAATGTGAAAAATTAAGTCTCTCTAAGGCATTGAATCATGTGCGTTCCCACGAGTGCTCAGCATGTGTCTGCACTCCACATATCCCACCAGAGACTGTCCCTCCTACGTTGGCTCTGGGCTGTTGTTGCAGCAGGAGCCTCGGTGGGTCCTGCAGCATCTCAGCTCTGGAGTTTCATAGCTGGCTCGGTGATTTTATAAAACATTTGTGTTCTCCATACTTTATTAGTCACTGACAGACTCATTGTTTATAACATACTTCTCAGCAAGCTGTTTGCGACTCATCGCCCTGCTTGCTTTATAGTCTATAAATATTTAATTCTTTAATAAACTGCTTATATGTAATATCAAATGACTGATGTACTTCTTTCCCCTCTTCAGCAGTGCTACTATTTGCAAAACAATTCTTTTGGCTTTTTGAATAGCAATATGTTCCATAAATGCTTGAATTTCCTTTTTCTAAGTAGCAGTTTCTTCAGGGTATTTGGTAAATTGACAGGCAGAGCAACTGTTCCTGCACTGTTACAAGAGCTGCCCCTTCCTAAAGCCTCCACGGGGAGATTCGCTTCCAGCTGGTCACAGACTTGTAATCAGGGAATGTTTGGGACATGAAGGTAACACCTCCCACCCGTGCATGTCGGGAGGCGGCAGCAGCCGGTGCAGCTGGCAGCCCCGCAGAGCAGGTCGGTGTTTGCGGAGCAGGGTGCCGGCCCTTTGGGGAATGGCAGAGGGAGCATTGCCACCCCTCGCTGCATCGCCACCTCCTCTGCCTCCTGCGGATCTGCTGCACGAACGGCAGCTCCGTGCTCATTGTTCCACCCGTGGTCTCCTTCCTGCTCCTCCTCTGTGGGAGCACTCGCAGGAACAGTGACTCTGACTTGGCTTTTGGTCCTGAGCTGCTGGACTCCATCTTCCCAGGGGTTATCTGGAGCACGAACAGACTGCTGGTACTCTTCTGGTGGTTCTCAGCTTCTCCTGCCCTTGGCCTCCTCCTGTCCTGGTGTTGGATGCTCTCCTGCATAGTGCTGCATGCTCTCCAGTCTTGGTGCTGGACGCTCTCCAGTCCTGGTGCTGGACGCTCTCCAGTCCTGGTGCTGGACGCTCTCCTGTGCGGTGTTGCTGCTCTCCTGCTCGGGCGGAGGGGAGACTGCCTGGCTGTGCTGTGCGGTCGAATTGTCCTCAGTGTGGGCAGGGGACAGTGTGACTGCACCTCCAGCTCTTCACCTCCACACCTCACGTCCCACCTGAAGGCAAATCCATGTTAAGGCTCCTGCCTCATTAATCCCTTCACCTCCCTGACGAACGGGGCTCTCAGCGAGCAAGGGCTCTGTTCAGGCTGAGGTCTCTGCTGTGCTGCCAGGACAAACCAGGCTGGAAGGATTCAGGAGCTGCAGCAATGACCAGGGCATGGAGTCACTTGGTGTTTGTTTTGGTTGCTCCACATTTGCAGGCTCCATGCGTTCTTTGACAGGCAGCCTCTGTACTGAGCTGCCGTGAGGCTGGAGACCAGAAAGATGGGGCAGGGTCAGGTGGCACCTTCTGGGCCAGCAGTGCCACGGTTCTGGGGTCAAGAAGTGATCGGCTGGGGTGGACAAGGTGGAAGTGATCTGCTCAGCTCACTCCAGCTCATCGTGGCTGCTTGGCTTCTTACCGTACACTGGCTTTGGGCTGCTTGCATGGGTCCAGGTTGATTTTAGCACCCAAAGTCCTTTTAATTGGGATGGCAATATGTCTTAGCCATGCCTTTGAAAGGGCTGTGTGGTCATGGACAGGACATTCACTCCTAACTTCCGAGTTAGGTTTGTGATTGGGTTATCCCTTGTGTCCTGAATTTTTGCATGCTGTTGGAAACTGCAAGCAGAGAGAGCCTGGCTTTGAGATTATTGCCCAGAGGCAGCACTGGTGTCCTGGTTTTGATTAGAACGGGCAGGCTGTTGCCTTCTGCTCAATCTCAGGTGCGTTTGCAGAGTGTGTGTGTGACAGGGTTGCAGGGGGCACGGGGGCTGACGGCAGCTGCACGGGCCTGTATCTGGGCCTGCGCGGGGCAGCAGCGTCCATCTGCTGTGGTCACCGCAGCCCCCGCACGCTGGTCCCGAGGCAGGCAGAGACCAGAGCACGTCCCTGTCTGGGGCTCCCAGTGCTCCCTCTAGACAGGGCCTGCTGAGGACACCTGGTCACTGTCTGCTTAGAGCCTCCCTTGGGCAGGTTCTGGTGCCACCTCTGTGCCTGTGTACTTGTCACGTCCAGTGATAACATTCTGAGAAAAGTGGATGCCAGAGGACCTGCCCAGCTCCCGGTCTCTGTCCCTGGCTGGCACGGTGGCCAGACGCTGTCGGCTCCGGGCCCAGCGGCAGTGCAGCCCCCTGTCCCGCTGTCCCCGTGGGGACGTGGCCAGGCCCCGAGTGCTGTGTTGGGCTCTGTCCCTCGGGAAGCGCCTGTGTCCGAGACCACCTCCCAGCTGCTACGGACCCTCCTTTGGTCTGTGACACTGACACGTCTCCCTCTGGTCCCTCTCGTCCTGCCCCCTCCCACCACCTGGAGATTTCCAGATGGAACCCAGGCATGGTGTCGCAGCCAGCCCCCGCGCTCGGCCACGGGCAGCGAGCGTGCCTGCTGCCCTGGTGCAAGCGTGAGCGGTGGTAAATCAGGCGGTGGGCTGTGCTATTCCCTAATGAGCCTGTTTGTCCCAAGCACAATGCAAAAGACCCTCTTCTCCTTGGCGATAACCTTTCTGCATGTTAACATTATGCATGTATTCATGTGACTTCCTCTGCCTCACCACCACCTCTTCAACTCATTTAAATAAAAATAATTTATGTGGACATTCCTTCAGTCAGGATTCCCCCCCCCAATAATATTTCATTGGTGCTGTGCACCCAAATGGGGTCGTTATGCTTTTGCATATCATTAGGGCTTTATAAAGAACAACAGCGACATCTGCATGTGCTGCAGCGCTACAGAGATGGGGGGAAAAATAAGGAAAACAAACCCCAAATGAGCTCCAAGCTCGTCTGACTCTCTCTTTCCTCAGTGCCTTCGCCACCACCATGGACACAAGTAATTGTACAGTGTAATCACATCACGGCTCATCTGAATATTCATAACAAAGACAAAGACTTGGAGGAGAAGAAAAGTGGGGGAGGGAAAGGAGGAGAATTTAAATATAAAACAGCATTTCATTTTGAAGCAAAGTTCCGCATTCAGCTCAAGAGATTGTCTCGATACCGATTCTGTCTGTCTGCCCTTCGGAAGCGGTGGGCAGTGGTAGCACCGCGCGCAGCCCCCTCCGCCGAGAAAAAAAATGAAGCACAACAACAAACAGCGACAGAACTGCCCCCAGCGAAAAGTGATATTTGAAGAGTCGCCAACGGTGGGTAACCAGCTGCTGTTTTTCCAGGAAAGAAACAGTCTATTGAGGGAGCTTTATAAAGACCCCAATTAATATGTTGTGCATGTCTAAGAGCTACAAAGAGCCCACTGTGTTCCTCCCCCTGCAACCACCACCTTCTCTTCCTGATCAGTGCCAGTGGAGAAGGATCTGAGCTACCAAATAATTGATTAATCACTCCAGCGGTGACAACACCCCTCTCCAAAATAAAGAGAGAAGAAAAACAAACACAAAAAGAGGCAACTGTTCACTAATTAGTGTGTAAATTACCGCTGGTTCCATCCTTCTTTGTACCTTCAAAAAGGAAAAGAAAAAAGAGTAGAGAAATATATTCCCCATCTTAGTGTATATGTTGTCTTCATTTCTTTTGTATTATTCTCATATCCTTTACTAGTGTTAACCCAGCGGTGTGGTGGCTGTCGAAGCTGTGGCTGGCTCTGCCAGTTCGTTCCCCAAAGAGCTCCTATTTCCATTCCACTGGAGCTTATATTCCTTTAAATGTCTAGCGCAGCATCATTTCCCCCTCTCTAATACATCACTCTGCTGGAATTAGAAGAATCCAAGGTTATATCCAACTTCAAAGGTTTCCAAGTCATCGTGATTTTAGTAAAAGTAGAAGACAGATGATGGAACAAGTCCCTGGTTTGAAGATAGGCATCGCGGGGACCTTCCTCCCTCTCTGGCGCTCCCTCTCCCCCCAACTTTGTACCTCTCCAGCTCTGAATGTCCCGCGCTAGCGCGGTTTAATGATATGCAAATGAAATATGCATAAAACCATTCTACTGTATGATGATTAAACACTGGAGACATTAACAGCCGGCGCTTCGCTGTTTGACTATAATAATCTTTCCCGAGCATCCACTTTGATTGCGGAGTTATGGAAACCCAGAGCAGTTGGCAGAGAGAGAGTACGAGAGAGAAGGACAGGGACGCATCACCCATCTCTGCATTTATCCCACTCCAGGAGACATTTCCCCCCCTTTGTATTGCGTTCCTACTGCTGTCTTTTGTAATCCATCCGTGCGGTTGCACCAGGGCGATTAACGGGGAAAAAAAAACCTCTTTTCTCTTAATGTTTCAAAGCTCATTAGCCAAACGATTATTCCTCATTAACAGCGAAAGCTCATTCATTAAAAGAAAAAATATGCCCAAAAGATGCCAGCGCTGTTAATCCTGAGCCCTGTAGCTGGGCTGTAAATCCCATGCTAATATTTTCCATACAGAAGGAAAGCACGCCAATCCACACCAAAAAAAAAAAAAACAACACAAGAAAAAGAAAACATTTTGTATGTTTTGTAAAATCCGCAAGAGAGGCAATTAATATTCCCATTGTACGACTTTATTTTTTGTGTCTCCCTTTTGTTTCCAGTGCCCGTCGCTGGCTGAGCGCCCGGTGCCCACAGCACACTGCAGGATCCTCGGCAGCGCAGACCGTGAGTAGCCGCTGTCCCTTGACGCCCCGGCCCCGCGCTCGCTGCCCTCCGAGAGCCACCTGGGCGGCACGAGGAGCACCTTCCAAACCTCTGTCTTCAAGTTTGTGCATGTCTGTGTGGCATCCCTCCTCCTCCTTCACTCCCATAGTGGATCTTGTGAAGGGCTTCAGATCGGCCCCATTCATCTCCCTGGTGATAGCAGTGAATGTAGATAAATCTCTGCCTGCCTGCTTGCTGCTGGAGTATGATTTTTATTTTGTCTTCTGTGTATACCTAGGTCAAAAAGTGGGATGTATACTGACGTTGGGTGAGTGTGTGTGTCTGTGTCTTTCTCACTCCGTCTTTCTCTCTCACCCAAGCACACAAACATGCATCTCCCTGCATGTGTGTATACGACACGCGTGCACACACAGACATCCCCATGCAGACGTGTGTGTGCACAGCGGCACACGCACAGCTCCGTCATACACCCCACGCTCACACACCTAATCTGCAGTGATCTGAGGCTTTTTGTGCGTGTGTGCATGTGTGTCCATGCACGCTGCTCTGTGTGCGATGTGCATACACAGGATCTCTCGCTACAGCGATAAACATTCCCTCTCCTCCCAGCAGAGGCTGTATGCAGCTGTGATCCTGCCCTATAAGAGCGGTATTCCTTCCTTCCCTCCTTCGCCGTGCTGTTCCGAGACCTTCACGCTCCCTTCTCGGAGTCTCTCCCGAGCCGCAAAATTGGCACCTTTCCCTGGAGTTGTCCGAATGGCAAATGGCACCGTCTGCAGTTCACATTCTTGCAGCTTCTTATGGCATTTTCATGTCGGCTGCTCCCTTTTGTTTGTTGTTGACTGGGCTGGGTGTGGTTGGTTTTGGTTTTTTTTTGGAGTTAATTGTAAACGAACCTGAATGGCAAACACGCCAACAGCTTGCGGGGGAAAAAGAAAAGGCAAAAAAAAAAAAAGCCGCACGCAAACGCCTTCTGCTGCGACAGATGCCCGTGTTGCCCCTGGCATGGAGAACGGGCACAAGGGGTTTGCTGTTGAGGTTTTTTTCTGTTGCCGTTTTTATTGTTCTTATTTTCCTTTGCCCTTTATTTTTAAAGACTCCAAGATGCCGGCCTCGGCTCGGAATGGAGCGGTGTCATGGCGGAGACGACGGCCTTTGTCTCGCAGGGTGTGAAAGCATCCGTTGTGCTGGCTCCACTGCGGCAGAATGACGTTTGAAGGGGGGAAAAAGTGCAAAAAGTCCGAGTTGCATGGCGCTGGCAGGGGAGCCCACGGCGTCTGTCCGAGGAAGGGCTGGCGGCGGAGCCCGCTCTGTAATCCTGGCACTGCTGCGGTGCTGCCGGCCGTGTGCTCCTGGCTCTGGATAATCTCCCTGGGCTCTCCCGCGCTGTCTGGCCCGCGCTCAGGGCCCCCGTAACATATACCCGCTGCCGCGCGCAGAGCCGTGGCGTTGCCACTGAATGGATGGCACCGTGCCAGCTCCGCTGCCATCCGCCCTTGCAGCTCTTTCCTCCCTCCTCCCTCCTGCTCTCCCCTCCTCCTCCTCCTCCCGTCGACTTGACGTTAATTAACACACGGGTTAATTGATTTTAAAAGCTGAAGAATTACAGTTAACTTTTCCCACAGGGTAGGGACGCCAGCCGCCTGGCACAGCTCTGCGCTCACTGGTGCAGGGGGGCAGGGACGAGCCTGCAGCCCAGCCAGCACCGACGGGGACGGACAGACGGACAGCTGCCTGTTGGAGTGTGGCTGGGGGCGGCTGGCACTCCCACCTCATCCTCCCCACATGTCACAGCTATATTTTGCTATAAACAATCACAGCATCCCCCTCCCCTAGCCTCTCCCTCCACCCTTCAGGAAGATGAGCTCTGTCCAAGTTCAGGCAGGGGAGCTGTTCACCCCACATGGAGCTGTTCACCCCAGAGGGAGCTGTCACCCCAAATAGAGCCGTTCCCCCAAAGGAAGCTGCTCCCCACAAAAGGCTCATGGCAGCACAGAGGGACCAGCTCCTGGGGGTCCCGCACCCCAGGCCCCCACCCCAGCACCCGCGGGGTTGCTGTCTGTCACAGCCCTGCGCTCCGGGGCTCCTGTTCGGTTCTTTAATTGGCTCAGATACGTCGCTTGGGGTGAAGCATCTCAATCAGGGGAAAGTTAGTTCCTTGTAATTATGAGACAAATAGCGCGTGTGAGGGCTTTGTTGTTTTGCTTTCGCTCTCCCTCGCCCCAATCTCTGCGGCAGGTGGGGGTGAGTGACGGTGTGGCTGGGAGGAGACGCGACATCGCTGGGAACTTGCTGCTTTCACCTTCTCCTGCTTTCATTTTATTTCATTTTGTTTTTTAAAAGCATGAAGCAAGTGAAGCGACGAGAGGAATCCATTATGCAAATCAGGTTACATTTGCATAATGTCTCATGACTGGAATATGCAAATGAGTTGTATAATTTATGAGTGCCAGTGTCTGTCTAAAAGTGTTTCCCAGAATTTACAAAAAGTGAGACGCAGAGAGGGCAGCTGGGCTGGCTGCCCTGCCAGGAGGGCTCTGCGCTTTCTTTTCAAAGTCTTCCTGGAGATCAGCAGCTCAAATGCTCCTTAATGAGAAACAATCCCCCTTCCCACCCTGTCCCCTTGGTTTATTTTGCGTTTCTCCCTCTGCCAAGCCCCTACCTGCTCCCTCCGAACTTCTCCAGCGGCGCTGGGCTGGTCTGGGTGCGGGAGCCCTGAGCAGAGCTCAGCCCGAGCCCCCAGTCCCCGGGCACACCAGGAGATGCACTCGGAGCTTCAGCAGCCACGGGGATTCCTGCTGATCTGCAACGCGCCACGGCCAACTTGTGCTCGAGTGAGAGACCTGCGCTCGACCTTCAAGGAGCCGCAAGGTCCCCGACCCTGCAGGGCTGGCAGTGCCACCGGAGACGCCTGGGGACTCCTGCCCGGAGCCGGCAGCCTTCAGCTTCAGCACCAAGAAGGCCTCTGGAAGATATGGAATCAAGACTTTACCTTTTTTTTCCTCTTCTCTGCGTGTTTGGGGATCAGGCATCGCAGGAGAACGCAGGTAGGCTGTTTGTACGGGGACACCGCTGCTCTGAACTGCCTGCACAGGGCGAGGGTGAGCGATACCCGAACCGGCACATGGGAAGCTGTGGCGTGGTGGTGCCTGCGGTGTGGCCGCGGTGTGTGACTGTGGCGGTGCCTGTGGCAATACCTGTGGTGTGGCTGCAGTGTGTGATCGTGACGGTGCCCGTGGCAATGCCTGTGGTGGGGCGTGGTGTGCGACCATGGTGGTGCCCGTGGCAATGCCCACGGTGTGGCACGGGGTGCGACCACAGCCTGCCCGCTCCGGGCAGTGTCCAGTGAGGAGCAGCAAGGTGGGTGAGCTTGGGGGTCAGGGCAGCTCTGTCAGCCTTCCTGAGCTCTGGGAGGTTCCTGAAAGGGCTTTTGGGCAAGAAAATGTCATTTGGTTTTACTGAGAATATGCATTTCAGTTGCAAAAACTGTATGTGTTTCTCTCTAGTTTCAAAACAAGTTTTTGTTGTTACTGTCTGAACTGATGAATCTCTCACTTGCAATCGGTTTCAAAATAACGTGAGTCTTTGTGTGCTACTGAAGATCTCCAGTGCAAAGCACTGAATTATAAACTCTGCCTGTACCTGTGCCTGTGGGAGTCCTGGTGTGTGAATACAAAAGAACCCTCTGCACAAGGTGCAAGGAAGGCAAAACCAGCACATCTTCTGTCTCGACAAGTGAGAGGCAGCAGTACATCCAGAGCCCAAAGCAGCTTTTGCTTCTGACCGCTCGGTTTGGTGCCTTGACCTGGTGCCTGCGGCCACAGGTGTAGCTGGGGTGTCACTGACGGTGGGTGTTCTGGGGACCGGCAGGTGTTCTGGGGACCAGTGGGTGTTCTGGAGACTGGCAGATGTTCTGGGGAGCAGCAGTGCCAGGCCCTTCTAGCTACAGGTTGCTCTTTGGTATTTTTATAAAACCGCCAAAACTCGTGAACATTCTCTTTTGCTTTTGGTGCTGCACTGAGAGCTGGTGAATGTCCTGAGCTCTGTATTTAGGGATTCTTTGGGGAGGGACAATGAAAGCTTATCTGGCATATGCACTGAAACTTCCGTGTCCACCAGACAAGATTTTCTGGTCTTTGTAGGTCAAGTAACAAGGGCAATAGCATGGGGAATCCCTCACACAGTGTCACTCATTCACAGCCTGTGTTTATTGAGGCGGTGGGTGTGCCAGCTGAGCAGCGCGCAGCCCCCAGACCCTGCTGCTTCCCCGGCGTCCTCCTGCAGGTCCCTCCTCCAGACCTCCCCAGCTGTTCTCTGCACTTCTCCATCTCACCACGATGGAGGTAAGTGTCTGAAACACTCATCCAGAAGATCTGTGAGCTCAGGCTTCTCCACACGGGGCAGAGCACAGGTTAGCCCTGTACCTACTGACATCGCCTGGTGTAATTTCCACCAAGGAGAGTTCCCACACCCAATGTAGAGTCCTTGTTTTAAAGAATCATGTCACCTCTGCCACCTTAAGTTCCTCAAGTCACAGCGCTGGTTTAAGCGGTGGGATACAGTAACAGGCAACCAGCAGCACTCCAGTCCCTCCTCACACCTCCTGGCAAGGCGTGCGGCAGCGGGCAGCGTGCCGGGCTGGGACAGGTGCTCTGATGTTCCTCTCCTGCCAGCGCTGAGCTCTGTGACAGTGTGCGCTGTTGATGCCCATGTCGTGACCCACGTTCTGAGCTGCCAGCTTTGTCCGCCTTTCTCGCTCAGCTTTGCACAGCAGGGCATGGTGCAGGGGTCCGAGTGCTGCTTTCTGAGCCGGCCCACAAGGGCACCAGGCTGCCAGCACTGGCCATCAGCATTGGCTTACCTGCCTGGGCACACCTGATGGATGTGCCTGACATTAACAGCGGCTTGTCTGCATGGGGCTTATTGCCTGATGGTTTTAGATAACAACAGTTGTAAGCAAAGTGTGTAAAATCTTTAAATCTTTAACAAATCTCTTATTAATCCCAGCTAAGTAGATTAAAGCTGACTGCAGGCTTTAAAAGGAAGCAAGCCAATCACTTGTAGGACAGAGAAAACATATACAATGAACACCAGTCAGACAGATAGGCTGTAATGTGCAGTTCCTTTGTTCTTGGTCTAGATAAAACTAGGGTGGCAGTCAGACCACCGGACCTGGGCTCAATAGAGCCAAAGATCCAGTGACATGAGACTGTACAGCATGATTCTGTATAGCACGATTCACAAATATCATCTTGTGGCTGATTACCGAGTAGCCACTTTGCATAACGGGCCTGCTTATTTTGTTAATTCTGTGTTCACAGATGCCTTGAGTCATTCTTTACAGTTTCGACTCCCTTGTTTGGGAGCAAATGCAAAGAGCAAGGGACAAGGACAGAGAATGCAAAAGGTGGAGATTACATATCTGCGTATGATCTGTGTGCTGTGAACATTAGCATATTTTAGCCTGCAGAAATGGCTATTGCTGCGCCTCCTCTTTCCAAGACACAGCCCGTGTACTGGGTTCACGCACAGTTCTCCACACTTAGAATCTGGAGCACAAGTCACGGCAGCTGAACATCTTGATGAGGGTTAAGACAGCCCGAGGCATCTCCTTGGGGCTTTGAAGCCTGGCAGCTCAGGTCAGAGCAGGCAGCAGCGATGCAGCTCCCAGAACACTGACTGTGTCACCCGCAGCTGCAGGGGCATCCGCTGCCTGTGTCCTGCGGGATACAGATGGCCGCACGCTCACCGGCCACTTGGCTCAGTCACATCTCGCCTTGGCTTGGAGAGAAGGGCTGCCAGCTACACAGGCGCCGCTGAGATCCAGAAACAGCATCTCTTGTTCACGCTCCGTGTCTGCTCACCACTAGCACACTGCCCCCCTCTTCGGACAGGGCTTTGCCTGGAGCAGCCCAGCGCTGGTGTTAGAGCCGGAGATGAGGTTCCCTGGTGGCGTCTGGCTGGGAGTCCCGAAGGGAAGAGGAGTGTCGTGGTGGGGCAGCAGCAGCTCCTGAGCAGTGAGAGAGCTTGGGACCGGGGAAAGGATGCAAAGAGTGGGAATGGACCACTCCTGTCCAAAGCCATTTGAGTAATTCATACTGTGGCAGGAGCCAACAGAAGCACCTCTGTCCCATAAGACAGGGTTGTTTCTTTTCTGAAGTATGCTGGTCTGTATGCTACACAGACTGTCACTTTGGATTGATCCATTTTACATTAGTCGTTTACACCCTCAAGTCAGGTCCTTCCATTGTGAAGTTGTGGAAGTCATCGGGGAATACACGCAGTGGTGTTTTCAGTGCAGTGAGCGACCAGGAATGGTGCGGACAGAACTTGGAGAGGAGCAGCACGGGTCCCTGGGCAGTGTGTAGAGCCCAGCACGGCTATGGCTGCTCCGGCACCGCTGCAGCGGGAACCGGCCACAGCTCCTCCTGCACAAAGCATGGCAGAAAGCACTAGACACGGGAGCAGAAACATTGAGACTCAAGAGCCTAAACCTTTGAGTTTCAGAGCAGGAACCTTTGGGACTCAGGAGCAGAAACCCATGGCGAGACCCTGCGGGGATGGGTCTGGGCGGGGACAGGGATGCAGAGGAGCTCACGGAGGTGACTGTGACCCTGTTCTCTGTTACTGCCAGGCTAATTCCAAAAACAGAAAACAAACCAAAATATGTCAGTGATTTGGAACTGCAAATGTGGGTGGTCAAAAGCCATGAAATGAGAAATTTAAGGTGCTTACTGCAACATGAATCTGCCCATGTTGGACACAAGTAGCATTTCCCGTTTCTACTCAGTCCTAAATAGATATCTCAGTTAAAACAGATGTCCAGGCAGCTGTGGCTGGCGAGAACAGGGCTAAGGAGGAAAACAGGGAGGCTTTTGCTATGTTCATTACTACAGACTTCGACTGTGGCAAGGTAAGGTTAAATGTGTGCCTAGAACTATGTATTCAAAGTTAATTTCCTATTTACATTTTAATGTTTGAAGTTTCTGTGTTTAATTTCAGTGTAAATATTAACCTGTATTGTCACATAAAGATAGTATTGACATTTTCCATTGAAAGATTCTCTTTCTGCTTGTTTGCCACTTCTTTACTCACTTTAAACCTGAAATTTTCTACATTCATTTTTGTCTTTGCATTATTTTTTCTTTAATATTTCTGGGAAAAAAAACAGGTTTGCCAAAATTATTTTAAAAGAAAAAAAAAAATAAATGACTTGTTCGAGATTTGGGGCAAAACGTTACAGATGTTTCCTTGAAAAACATGGAAGCCTCTGTGCTTCAAGGTAAAGATTTGGAGACAGTGTACAGACCAGGACCCCTAATTGTCCTTATCTTCAAAGTTTTCAGCTTGGAACGTGATGGTGTTTCTTTGTAGAATTGCTGAGCACTCACAGTTCTACTTGAAACATAGGAAATGCCATAAAGTTGTTAAGTGCTTCACAAATCAGAACTAGACACCTCGAATCAAGCACCTAAAATGAGAGGACACATCTAGTGCTTGTATCTCTCTCTGCCTCTATTCAGCATTTGTAAAGTGCTGATAATAAAACCTTTTCCTCGCGGGGTTGCTGAGATGAGGCAATGATCCTGGAGAATTTAGATAATGATGAACGACGTAGAAATTCCCATCAGGAGATTAATAACAATGTTTACGTGAGGTTTGAAAAGTGTGCACTAAATGCAAGTTGGAGCCACACACTAAGTCGTGCAAGAGAAAAGGAAACACTGATGAGATTTCTGTGCACATTGTTAATGAGCAAGTGCAGGACAGCGCATGATCGTGTGCTGGAGTCCACAACATGTTCCTATACTGAAGGGCCCACATTATGCTAGCAACCTTAATTCTGCCATATCTAGTGTTCTGATAGTGTCTTGTAACTGTAGTATTTTTATAAAATAGTTCCACTGCAGACACTATTTTTAAATCAAGAAATCACGTCTGTTCTCATGCATATTTTCACACTTAGTCCAGCTAATGAAAACGGCAAGGGTTCAGCATTCTCAAAGCCTTCCCCAATAGTAAATGAGAACGGAGACACCGGAGCATTCTCCTGGCTATTAATCTGCAGATAATAGAAGGTCCATTTCTTAAGTACACACAGAAAAGGAGAAGAAGAAATACTGGCTATGACACAAAATGAATTGTCTTCCTCCGTGCCCTTGTAACCTAGGGCATGTAGTGCAGGCTGCCAGCCATTGCGTTACAGATTTAGAAGTGCTGGAATCTCTCTGTCTTGTAGCAGGTTGCCTGATGGATTGGTGAGTAATGGACTTGAGGAGTGCATTACCAGGCCCCAGACTAATGGCGAGCTCTTGCCCATGGCTTGTGCTGTAGATCATTCATCGTGCTATTCATAAGCTCTCTGCCAGTCTGTGTCTGGCACTCCTGCTGCTGCGAACACCATTTGCCTGATGAATTCTGCACGAACATCCCCCATGTTTTCAGAAGGCGAGTTGTAAATGAGAAGAACAGAGTGAGTCACAGTTCTCCAGCAGTTCTCCTTGTGCTCTTTTGGAGGACACAGTAGAGGATAAGATGATGGACACGATACTCACCCACTATTACAGCAGCCTGTAAGAAACATCTGGGGTTTCCACACACAACAAGGCACCTTCCTGGCGCTGTCTGAGGACCTGGTGCCCAGGAACTCGTCGTGCCTCAGCAGTCTGCTGTTCTGGGCCGTGGGGAGGCAGGAGGGGAAGGACAGGTGATGTGGTTGCTGGGTCTGGCTCTTTGACCAGGAACTAGTGACCTTCTCTGATGTGTGCTGGAGAGAGACGCCTGGGTGCAGTTATCCGGACTGGGCGCTGTGTGAGCTAAGCCAGGCAGAACCAAGCTTCACAGCAAAGACCAGCCCAGAGCTGGCTGCTGGGCTGGCTGGGGGGACGGGGCAGATGTGTGCAGAGGGGAACGGTTGCCCTGCATCCACTCCCCAGCTGGCTTTGGAGGTTTTCCTCTTTGTTTAGACTCCCTGATGTTCACAGGGTGACTGTCTGGGAGTTGTGGCTTCCTGGTGTGGCTGAGACCGGCTGGATCCCTCTGCTCCTTTCACTGGGATGGCTGCACAGCCCTGAGAAAAAGAGCGATCCAGTCAACTGTTGATTTAAACTGCTGACCCACCCATCTTCCAGCTGTCTGAACCGCCCAGGACCCTCTCTGGTTCCCGAGTCCAGCCTGGCAGCTTTGCCGATAGAGAAGGTTTAAGACTTGCATTGCTGTTCTGTTCTCTTTGGCTTTGTATTTTTGCAAGAAGTAACTTAAAGATAAACTTCTGCAGTTCTTCATTAACGTATTCCCGATGATTTTGTGGCAAGGACGAAGCCTTCATCCTAAGGAATTTCCTCTGCAGCAGCCATAGTGAGGATTGCTGCTAAAGCTAGGCAGCAGAACCACAACTGTAAAAACAATGCAGATGAGGAAAGTTCTTTAGTTCCAGCAGTCCTATGGAACTAGAAATAGCGCCAACTGAGCAGCAAACACACCAAGTTTTCTAATTTACTCCAGGTTAGGAATGTTGTGCCTTTTGAGGGGGGACAGTAGTAATGACATCAATATGCTTGGGGTGCTGAATATCATATGCTTTTAGGGAAAGATCTCTTTTTACTGGGGCTGTTTTTCTTTATGCACTTCAAATACAGCTTGGGCACCTTTTCATTGTCCCAGGCAGGAAGCAAATTCTTGTTCCTTTTATTACTCATATAATAAGTCTGAAGGTACTTTGCATACAAAACCAGAAGGAGGATGTAGACAAAGACAGTGCTGCTGGAAAGGAGCACGCCAGAGAGCCAGAATTTCCCAGGGAGTATTGTCGGTGGGTTTATTCACATACTCTTTTGGAAGATGTTTCTGTTAATAAAGTATCATCAGTCTGTTATTTCTTTCAACCATTCTTTCTCATTCCTAATCTGCCTTTATAAAACCTTATAGTGGCCTGTATTTAACTGGGAAAATCCTCTGCTTGTTTCCTGTCTTCTAGCTCAAGTTTTCTTTCTTTAACAAGAACAACAGCGTGCTGCTCTGTCTTCAAAGAGGAAATTAATTCCGTCCGCAAAAGGGTCAAGTGCTAGAAAGTGCATAGCAATGCAGTTTGCGTGGCAGGATCCAGGAGATATGATGCTAATAAGATTCTAAGATGAGAACAGCAGACTGGCTCTGGGGATTCAGATGAAGGGTTCTGTAAATTTTAAAAGAAATGGTCTCCAAAAACTAATGATGTCTGCTTTCCAATTCATTAATAATGTGGAGCGGGGAGATGGGAGTGAGAAGCAGGCCATGCTTTGAAATATCAAAATGTAACAAGGAAAAAACCAGTGAGAGCTCATCTCATCGGGGTCATAAAGCCGGGAGAAAGAGGCAGCTGCGGGGGAATGAGCGTGGGTGCCGGGGGGGAAGGAAATTGCACCGTGTGTTCTGCTGCGTGTCATTATGCACAGACTGTGCCAACGTTGATGTAAAATTTCTGTGCTGAAAAGAGATGTTGCTGTATTAACAGAGTTTTTTCAGTGTTCTTGTTTAAGGTGACTTTCTGCACAGGATGTCTGACGGATTTTAAAAACATATCTGAATTGTCTTAGAATATTTAAAAATGACGCTGGGTAAACCTTCCCTTTCACCTTTTTGCATTGCACGTGTGGAACTGTGAGTAACAAGAAGCCAGAATTTGTTTGTAGATAATATTGGAGAAAACCCCTCAGGCAAAGCCTAATGAACCAAGAGCCATTCTGAGCTTTCCTCAGAGCCGGTGCCGTTCCGGGTGCTGGACACACCGTGTGACCTTGGTGCTTCTCGGCACCGACATTTCCGTGGCACGAGCGCTCTTGTGCAGATATTGTGCTGCAGTCTCTCCCTCACGTGTGCAGAGTTTGCAGCTAATGAAAAAATGTCTGTGCTGGAATGGCTTCCAGAGGAGGAAGGTATGCAGCAGGAGGATTTAGCTCTGATTTTATTTTGGCAAAGCTGTGATGATTTGTAGAGTGAGGTTAAGGTTTTCCTCCTATCTGCTTCTTTCATCCGTGTGATATCTTCTCATCTTGCCTCTAAAACTCCCGTCAGCAACGGCCGGTGATGTTCTGGGGAGCAGCCCGTGCCGCAGCGCTGCCCGTGGGTGTTTGGTACCAGGGGCCCTGTGGCGCTCTGCTCAGCCGGTGTTTGACAGTGTCTTGCAGCCCCAGTGCTGGTGTCATGTCTTTGCTGTGTTGTGCTGACCTGAAGCTTTTTGCTGGTGGTCTGGACACCCTGTCTGTTTTCTTGAGCCTGAGTCACGTTATCTCAGCAGCAAATCAGGCTCAGGACAAGGAATGCCTGGGGTGCAGGAGCAGGGGATCTGCAGAGAGCTCGGTGAGCACGTGCGGACACCCTGTCACCCAGCAGAGCTGGTTTTCCTGTTTTCCTCAGGGCTCTGCTGGGCTGCGGAATCGGGAGGCTCCGTTGAGCACCTGGATGTGGCGGGCGGTTTTTGGGAGACGGCTCACAGAGTCTGGCCAGGAGGCTTGAGCTGGGTTTTGTGTTCTTGCTAAGCCAGAGCCGCAGTGGTGGGTGAAGCGGGTTCTGCATCATGTCTGCAACATGTCCGTAACACAGGGTTCTTTTACAGGGTTTATAAACACCGTGTATTTCTTCATCAGGACATAATGGGGTACTCACTGTTGACAGGTGTGCCTCAGTTGTCCCTAGAGCAAACCACAAATGTGTTGGCACCAACTTCACAAGTCACAGCCTTCACCTGTGGTTTTCTGCATGTTCTTGTTCTCCAGTGAACAGCATCAGCCCGACTTCACAGCCCTTCCACAAACAGCAGGGGTGATATGGCCACCTGGATCAAATATTCCACTTTCCTCATGATTGTGTCTCAGGTGTTTCCTTGGAGAAGAGCTGGGTAATTTGTTTCCTCAGGGAAATCTCCAGAGGATTGATAAGGATTTTCGGTGAGGTTTTGCAGGGCAGTTCCTGGGTGTGCCGTGTCTCAGCGCAGGTGGCAGCGGGATGTGTCCGCAGCCATGCGGTTGGGCCCTGGAGCAGATGGGAGTTCACACCTGCTCCAGTGAAGACAGTCATACTATTATAATAATACAACCTTGTACTAATATGGTAGCCACTGTTAGAAAGGCACGACAGCTACCCTTAATGGAGACCCCAGAAGGTCTGTGTTTGACACCAAAAGTGTTATGGAGAAACTGGTCAAATTAATTGCTACTGACGGGTGCTTAAGCTTAAAAACATCGAATATACCTCTGACAAGATAATTTTACTCTCTTTTTAAAAGGACTTGTGATAAAGAATTTATCTTTCTAAATGAAGAACAGTCTGTCTAAATGAAGAACAGGACTGTCTTCTGGCATCAGTAACAACACAAAAACCAGCTGCTGTAGAGAGGCCTTTTTCGTTGATGTTCCTCACCTGGACACTTAGCACTGAGGTGATTTTTGTGTCAATGATCTTCCAGCAGAGATCACTGAGGCTTGGAGCTTGGCAGCAACATTGCGGGAGCCACCAGGCTGCTGGCGTGAGCAGTTACGTGCCTATGGCAAGGGGGAAATGAGCCAGCATTCCAGTGTAAAATATAAAGATTTCATAACCAAAACTTCCCAAGTTCTGTGCCCAGGTACACTGACTGAAGTGTGATGATCACCTCAAAAAAGTTATGTATTCTTTTCTGTTTTGCATTGCTTTGCTGCCAAACTGCTTTTTCCAAACTTTTACCTCAAGATGAAAAAGAAAGCAGGTTTTGCTGAAGGAGAAATAAAAGGCCAATCGATAACTGCACAGCAAACCTGTTTGAGTCTGAAATCCTGCCCCTTTGCCCTCATGTTAGCTGAGAGAGCCACCTCTGTGTTGTTGACCTTTTAGATGACACTGGAATGAGATGCTGTGACAGGCTGGTCTGCTCAGCATCGTAACTCAACCGTTGTACTGCTGGGTGACGGGCGGCCACGTACCGTGGGGCTCTCAGCTTCCCCACGGCCCCCGGCCCCCCCGCCGCGGTCCCCCCGTGCCACCAGCCACAGGTCCGGGCCCACCCGGGAGCGCGGACGCGGCAGCGACCGGCGGTGACAGACCCGAGATCGGCTGCGGATTCCACTGCAGGACTCTGTTCTCATGACAGATACCCAAAGGCAGATTTTCTTTTAATTAAATAGGAAAATCTATAATGCAGTCAGCATGATGCCTCTTGGTGTGTTTATTGTTATACCCCATTTATTTGCTTTTGTTCTCAACATATGCTTTTATTATGAGGGAGGTTTTTATACTGACCATCTGTGCATCACGAATGAATTTCAGATAGGACTGAAGGACCTGGGGAGCAGGGTAGAGGTCAGTGGAGTTTCTTAATATCTGAGTGAAAATGGGTGTTGGTTACAGTTGTGGAACAAACACACCAACTAGTCTTCTTAAAATAATATTGAAATTGCAAAGTTGACACTTTTAAGCTGTCGTCTTTAGGTTTCACAATTGCCAGGCTTTTGAGATTCATGAAGTATTTCATAC
This sequence comes from Streptopelia decaocto, assembly GCF_964273445.1. Classification (NCBI taxonomy): domain Eukaryota; kingdom Metazoa; phylum Chordata; class Aves; order Columbiformes; family Columbidae; genus Streptopelia; species Streptopelia decaocto. The sequence continues at coordinate 5,062,032 of NC_138666.1, read as the reverse complement.
CTCATATAGTTAATATTTTACTTTCTGTCTCCACACTCTGAAAAAGATATTTATTGTTTCAATAGTATTCTGCCTACATTTTAATATTTTTCTTTGCAGCCAAAGGGCAAAAAGCATTTAATTTCCCCATCAGCAAAGGTGATGGCATTTATCTGTGTGTTTGTGTGACTGTAGGGGTAGTTCTGTACCCAAGCCAGTTTCAGGTCTTTGGGATGGGGTTGTTTCCCACCCAGAAAAAAGCAGTTTCCCGTCTCCTGGGGCAATGACAGTGACCACTGGCTCAGGCTGGTGACTCCTCTACCCTTGGCTGCCGGTTCAGCACCCACAGCCTCCCAGCACGCAGCTCCTGGGCTGGGGTTGCAGACCCGTGATCAGGATTTGCTCCCCGGGCTGTGGTTGCAGACCCATGATCAGGATTTGCTCCCCAGGCTGTGGTTGCAGAGCTGTGATCAGGATTCACTCCCCGGGCTGTGGTTGCAGAGCTGTGATCAGGATTCACTCCCCGGGCTGTGGTTGCAGAGCTGTGATCAGGATTCGCTCCCCGGGCTGTGGTTGCAGACCCGTGATCAGGATTTGCTCCCCAGGCTGTGGTTGCAGACCCGTGATCAGGATTTGCTCCCCGGGCTGTGGTTGCAGACCCATGATCAGGATTTGCTCCCCAGGCTGTGGTTGCAGAGCTGTGATCAGGATTCACTCCCCGGGCTGTGGTTGCAGAGCTGTGATCAGGATTCGCTCCCCGGGCTGTGGTTGCAGACCCGTGATCAGGATTTGCTCCCCAGGCTGTGGTTGCAGACCCGTGATCAGGATTTGCTCCCCAGGCTGTGGTTGCAGAGCTGTGATCAGGATTCACTCCCTGGGCTGTGGTTGCAGAGCCGTGATCAGGATTCGCTCCCTGGGCTGTGGTTGCAGACCCGTGATCAGGATTCACTCCCCGGGCTGTGGTTGCAGAGCCGTGATCAGGATTCGCTCCCTGGGCTGTGGTTGCAGAGCTGTGATCAGGATTCGCTCCCTGGGCTGTGGTTGCAGAGCTGTGATCAGGATTCACTCCCCGGGCTGTGGTTGCAGAGCCGTGATCAGGATTCGCTCCCTGGGCTGTGGTTGCAGAGCTGTGATCAGGATTCGCTCCCTGGGCTGTGGTTGCAGAGCTGTGATCAGGATTCGCTCCCTGGGCTGTGGTTGCAGAGCCGTGATCAGGATTCACTCCCTGGGCTGTGGTTGCAGACCCGTGATCAGGATTCACTCCCCGGGCTGTGGTTGCAGAGCTGTGATCAGGATTTGCTCCCTGGGCTCTTCACGGAGCCTGGTGCACAGTCCCAGGCTGTGAGCGGCTGTTCAGCCGCTGTCCCCACAGACCCGGGCTGCTTTGCTGGGGTGTCTGTGCAGCTGAGGCTGCTGCAGCCTGTGCGCAGCTCAGGGCATCAGCTCCTGGCATGCAGGACACCAGGAGAGTGCAGCGAGTGCTCATGCTTTGCAAAACACGTGTTGTGATTGTCCGCAGGGCCCTGTGCAGGTGGCCATGAGCGGGACGTGATGTGCCTGTGCAGGGGCCTGTCGGGCTCGTTTGGGCTCTGCCCCAGCACCCGTCCCGGGCTGGCACCGCTCGGGCGTCGCCATGAGCTGCTCCGCTGCCCCATCCTGACGCTGCTCTGCCCAGCAGGGCACAGACGCCACGCCGGAGCGTTCAGTCTGCGGGGAGTTTGGGGAGGAGAGCGGGAAAAAGGCTGTTAGATCTATCGCTGGCAATTTAGATTCAGAGACATTTCATCTGCAGTTCCCTCAAGTGTTGAATTGAATAAAACCAGCAGCAGCAGTGGCAAAGGAGGTGGGGGAAGGGCTCTGAGCACTCTGGGCTAAACAAAAAGAGACAGGCAGCTCATAAAAAAAAAAAAAGAATTACATCCTTGGGCTGAAAATAGAGATTGGTGAGGCAGGGAGGAGAACGCGAGGCAGAGCCCGGCCCTGGGCAGGCGCTGCCCTGGGCTCCCGGCGTTCCTGCAGCCTGAGCAGATCACAGGATTTCCTTCTGGGTTTCATGATTTTCTTGTGGGTTTTTTGAAGCTCCAGTTGTAGAATCAGGCAGGAAGAACACAGTCCCAGGCTTTGTCTGCAGTTTAAAAAAATTATACTTCACTTTCCAGTGCTTCAGGAGAAAAGTGCAAAAGTGAAACCCTCAAGGGTCAAATATTCAGAAGAAAAAGTAACTTAGCACTTACAATTTTGTAAACACTTAGTGGCAGGTGGTTCCCAAATGCAGTCATGGGATGGCAGAGCTGCCCTTGTCATTAGGTGTTTCCGTTCATCTGCCTTAGAGAGGGAATTGCTGCTGGATGTTGTTCTGACCATGTATTGCAGCATTCATTTTTCTCTGTCTGTCTGTCCTTCCCTGGGGAGGACAGCTGTCCCAGGGAGCCACTCGGCCCCACTCAGGCTGAACAGGGATGGGAGCCATTAGAGAGAACTCCATTACAGCAGAAGGCAGATTCTTGGGGTCTCTATTGCCTGGTGTGAGTGGTGCCACTACTTCCACAGCGGTGCTTGCGGTCACAGAGAAGCATCAGGGGTCTTGAGGACACCCGTGACCGTCCCTCAACACCCCTTGTATCACTGACGCCATCTGCTTTGCAGGGGACTGGGCACCACACGTGAAGGGATGTTGGTGTGCGGTTCAGGGACACGGGAGTGCAGGAGGCGGGTGGGATGCACACGGGGACAAGGGTGGGATGCACATGGGGAGGCGCCAGCTTCACCCCGCTCTCTGTGCTTCACCAACAGGAGCCGTTCGAACCCACAGCTGTGGTCTGGGCAGCACCGGGTCACCCGGCGCAGCTGACAGCTCGGGCTGGTTTCTGAACGCTGCTGACGGGACTTGGTCGAGCACTGTGGTTACACCGCGATGTCCCCTGCCTTTGCTGGTGCTCATGCAAAGCGCACGTGAAATACGGAGGCAAGACCAGGGTGAGGAGTCGGGACTTCGGGCAGGCACCGATACCTTTCTTTCAGATCGTTTCAGCTGTAAAACAGGCGTCACGATTCTGATCTATGTCACAAGGATTTGGGAGCCTGATTAGCTGTAGCCTGTAAAAGACTGAAGGAGTCTCACTGTGAATCTAGGACCAAAGAGTAGAGAATGAGAGGGGCTGTCTAATGGGCATGTATTATGCTGCCCTGATTTTCAGCCTGTGTTATCGATCCAGCAGCTTGCTAGGATACAGCCCTGTCTGCTGTAGTGGTTTAATTCATTTTTAAGCATCGTTATTTTTCATGTTGTGGTCTTCCCCTGCTTGGGGTGCTTCTCACTGCCCAGCCCCAAAAATGTCCATTCCTGTCCGTGTTCCATGGCGTGTGCTGCTCCCACATGTGTGCACACACCAGGGAGATGGAGAGGCAGCTTCAGCTACACTAAGCAATTAAACTCCGGTAGCTCAGGGATGAGCAGGAGGCCGTGATTTTCTTTTCCTTTGCAGTAATTGCCTCTGCAATCAGCTTTGATCACCCGAGAGCAGAGGAGATGAGTGCTGCAAGTTGACATCAGTGGTTTTAATATATCCATTTACATATACAGGAGCAGTGCAGCATACAGCTTTCCATAGCGCCTCTGACCTGAAACCATCGCCGCTCCATAGACACCTCATTTAATTTAATACTTCACCGCCACTGCGGAAGCCACAGGATGGGGATGGGAGGGGGGATAATCAAGCCCTCACTCTCTTGCTCTCTGTGAATGTCTGTAGAAATGACATGAAAGTAATTGCTTTTGAAAAGCAAAGCAGAAATGGCACAATTGATTCCACTTAAATGAGAAGAGAAGGGGTGGGGGTGGGGGACGTTCACCCTAAACATGGCACCTTCTCTCCTGCTGCAAGCAAATCGCTTCATGTGTGCGTGGGGACAGAGGAGAGGTGCGCTGGTCCGCAGGGCTGGCAGGGCTGCGGTGGCTTGGGCAGGCAGGGCTGCTCGGACACGTACGGCCGCTCCGCCAACTCGTGCCCAAGGCAGACGCTGCTCCGTGCAGCCACGTGCCTCCCCCTGTGGCGCTTCTGGGGCGGGGGTCCAGTGGGGACCCTCCTTGCACTGAACATCCTAGAGTTGTTGTGCCTCTAAAACCCCCTCACCTGCCATGCACGTGGGGAAGGGGCTGTTTGTCCTGTGTGCAGAGGAGACACCAGTTCCTTCCGTCTCTCCCCCACCACAGGGCAGCCCATGGATGGAGCCCAGTGAGCTCGCGGCCACGGGCACCCCCCGCCCCAGTGCCAGCTGCCGGTGCCCGACCTCCCGCCGAGGGCGCCGTGTCTCCGCGCAGCCCAGCTCCCTGCCATCCCCGACCGTGCTGTGCCGAGGGGCAGCCCCAGCTGCTGTGTCCCTGCACCCATGTTGCAGATGTTTGTGGTGACGAGGGCTCCACGGTACCTCCCGGGGTTTCCTGGCTGTTCATCCGGCACTGCCCTGGAAAGGTTGTGTCTGGGGCTGCAGGAGGGATGTGGCACCTCATTCCCGGAGCCTGGCTCACAGCACAGAGCGTCAACCTGTGCCTCATGGGAGGAACGTGTCTGCAGCTGGCAACAAGGTGCTGCCCTCCCTGCCCTGGTGCTTGTTCTCATCACTGGCAAATACAGAAGAAATAACCACACACAGTCTTGGGGAATCTCCCTAGACTGAGAAGACTCAGATGTATTAGTACTGAGGCAAAGCCGAGGACGTGCAGACCATCTCTGGTTGGAGTGGGAGCAGCCTCGGCGCTCACTGCTGCGTCCCGTAGCACAGAGATGGGCTCTACTATTGCACCGTACGGGCGTGTAAGCACACACACGCGCTCACATCCACTCAGAATTTAAATGGTTTCTTTTTTCTTTCCGAGAGTGTTTTGCTGGACAGCTATGACCTTTTTCACAGTGTTTGAAAGCGTCACTTGCATACGGAATACAGCTTGGAGGACGGCAGGCTACTGTGCTAATAACATTGTCTCCAATACATCTTTAATGTAGACATTAATGTCATTTTATGTTAATTACATGCAAATTGATTATTAATGTATTTATTGAATGTTGACAGTTGGGTGACAATCTTCAGTAAATATGTTTTACTAATCAGTTAGCATTTAATTAATATCGAAATTCTCTCTAGGTTTAGTAAGACAGTGAACATTAATTAGTCCCTTCAGTCGCCGTGTGTGTTGCAGGATGTCCCCGGTGCTGCTGGCAGCCCAGTCGTGCTCAGCAGCTCCGAGGGGCATGGACAGGTGGGCCTGGGGGTCTCGGTGAGATGTCTGCGGTGTCTGTCCCCTGCACATTCCCTCACTGTGTTACTGGGCAGCTCTGGAGAGCCCCTTCCCCATGAAGCGAGGCTGCTGCAGTCGCTCCTGAGTGGTAAGAGCAGCACGCTGTTCTCAGCCCCAGTGATCGCTTGGTGGCAGGTGGGACCCTCGGTTATGGCAACATGTTGCACAGCCCTGGCCAGCAGCTCAGAGCTTTGTTAATGCTGAATTTCAAACACTGAGCAGATCAATTTCTGGGCTGTGCAGCCAGCGTTTTCTCTTGCCTCCCCGCCATGATTGGGGCAGAGCCCCAGCCACAGGCGTTCGCACCCACCAGACACAGCTCCTCTCGCCCGTTGCAAGGGGAGCAGCATCCTGGGGATGTCCCTTGCGAAGGAATCGGGGTCAGCGGCCAGGAGCCACTCCACTGCAGCTGCTGCAGCACTGTTAGCTCCAGGATCGATACTTGAGGCTTGTCATGCTAATTGCTCCTTGGCTGACGTTCTTGATCCTTTACTGCTCCCTCCTTCTCTAAACTCTTTACAGCTGGGACACCACGCGAAAATGCCAAACCCTGCAAGCCCAGCCCTGTCCTGGCAGGATGAGGGGCGGCTGTCTGGGCTCCCCGGCCCCTTCACCCTGCAATGGCAGCCATGGGGGAAATGCCTTAAGGGGCATTAGTGCAGGGCAGAGGAGCACACAGCCTGATCAGGAGCTGGCTATTCAGTTACTGCTTAGAATAACTTTGGTTTTCCCCAGGTGCTCTTTGCTGCCCTCGCCCAGGCTGTGTGACACCCCCTGGGTGAGCAGAGGCGGGTACCCGCTGCGGCAGAGCCTCTGCCTTCCCCGACCTGGACATACCGCAGCTGCCGCGGGCGTCCGTGTCAGATCACACCTACCATATTGGCTTCCTGTCCCCAGAACATCAGGTTTTTGCAGCTAATGTGTGGGGGGGTGTCTCCTCCCGACAATCCCCACCCCCAGCAGCATCAGGCCTGTGCTGTTCGGGGTTTTGTTAAGCCGTTTAGTATTAATTGATTTTTTTTTCCATTTTTTCTTTCTTTCCCTGGGCGGGTCAATAGCTGGATGCTCAAGAGCAGAGGATCTATCAACTGCAGACCAGGCAGAGGGAGCGGCAGGCAGAACCGCAGCAGAAACACAGCCGGATCCAGCAGCTCAGCCCGGACCCGGACCCCAGCCGCCAGCTGCAGGAGGGGCCCCAGGCAGGTAGGGGAAGACACCAGCCCGCGCTTGCTCGGCAGCCCAGCCTGGGAAGGGAACTTCATTGAACGCATTCACAGCAGCACTGACAATCTACTGTTCTCATTTACGTAGCAGCATAAGGAAGGGCTACAGATGTTTCTCAACTCCCAGTGAGGAGGGGAAAGTCCAGGGAGCCGGGAGGCAGCTGCGGCTCTGCTGACTGTAAATAGGTGCTGGGATTGTGCTCGATTTGAGGGAGTGACTGCTGTGATGCACAGACGTGCTGGGTGCTGCTCCTGCTGCTGACCTTGGTGAGAAGGGAGCGGGGTGGCCGGCAGAGACGGTGCCTCCCAGACAGCACTGTCCCGGCTGCAGGTGCAGCAACGTGCAGGGAGCAGGAGATGAGGCTTGGCCAGACCTGTCAGCTCTGCTGCTGGGGATGAAATCCCCAGTCTGCTGCAGGACATGCAGGCAATGGGGGTGAGACCCGAGAGGAGGCCTGTTGTGCAGGTGCCCGTTGTCCCCGTGCCAGCTCTGTCTGCCCGGCCCTGCTGCAGCTCCTCGTCCCATCCCCGCAGCTGCCGCGAGTTGGAGTGTCTGCTCAGACAGTGAATTCAGTTCCTTTATGTCAGCCTGCTTGCAGAGCGCGCCGCTCCCCATCTCACAGCCACAGGCTGCCCGACGTCCCCTCGGGCACCGCTGGTCCTGAGCAGATTTTGGTCACAAGCTGCCACTGAGATCCAGGTGGCAAACAGCAAAGAGCGCGACCTGGGAATGCGTGCTGCCGCTGCTGCTGCACGCGGCGGGATCGCCCGCTGCACCTGTGTCCTCCACAGCGGCACTTCCCATCTCTTTCAGCACCCTATTAGCCAGAAAAATTATGTCTATTTTAACAACTTAATAGTTAAATGTTCCCAGTGTCTGGAAGACTAAAGCAGGTACTCCTGATGTCGGAATCCCAGGTACCAGCATGCTGGAGAGTTGGAATGAGCTCAGCACAGCTGGTTTGTCTGAGCGGCAGGTCAGAGGCAGCATTTTAAAATGGGGTGAGTCCCTTACTATTCAAAGTGGAAACATTTTATTTCAGTTAATTTGGTGATGATGAAGATGTTATATGAATATGAACATATACAAAAAATATACACATTGCATCATATATTAATATGATGCAATTATTTTGTTGATTGCATTTGAAGGAAAATAAAAGAGATGTTGTTCCGTTTGCTGCCAAGTCATCCATTGTTCTCTGTGTGTGAAGAGCCAGCACAGTGTGGGCTGGACGTGCTGTGAGCCCACGGGAGGGCTGGGAGTGGGAAGTTTGTGTGTCTTTGTCACTGGGTGTGAACAAATGAGCGTGTCAGTGTACGCCTGCGTTTTGTTCTCACGTTTTGTTCTCACCAGGTGACCAGGTATTGATTTGTGCAAGGACAGTGTGGCAGAGCAGGAATCACACTTCTGTTTCTTCTTACAGTTACACTGTCTTAGTTCCTTCCCATCCCTCCATCTCTTTATACTCAGTTCAGCTGAACCTCCTGCTCATTTCGGTGAGAAATTGACAGATAAAACAACCCAGCTCTAAACTTTCTCTTACAAAATTTCTAATTAAAGTGCTGAACATAAAGCCCCATTACATAAAAATATAACTCTACTCTGGATCAGAACAGTGTTCCACCCAGTTCTGTGTCAGTGCATGTAGCAGCTTATCCCCGTGTCTGGGAAAAGCTCTTTTCCATGCAGAAAGCAGGGGCAGCTGGTGACACTGTCCCAGGTGCTCGCCCACCTCCTTCCTGAGCCCCAAAGGAGACTTCAACAGTCCTTGAGGAGTTTTCCTCCATAACTAATCAAACTAGCTTTGTAACTCAGCTATTATCCGGCTTTTGCAATGTCGTGTAGCATTGAGTACCACTGCCTGACCATGTGTGGGACACAGAGCCGCCTCCTTTTGTTCATTTTGAACCTGTCCCTTGACACTTTCTGTTGTTTTATTGGAAGAGACCACAAACAGTCATTCTTTAGTCACCTTCCCTGTGACACTTAGGATTTTATAGATCTCTGTCATGTTTCCTTTCCATCATCCTGTTTCCAGACAGAAGGGCCCCAATCTTGGTTTGCTTTGTTTTTTTTGAGCCGGACAAGTTGCCGATAACTCTCCCGGTTTGGGGGCTCTGGGCTCCCATGGCTGTGGTCCTGGGATGCCTGTCGGTGGCTGCAGATCCCAGAAGCCTCTGCAAGGAGTGTCGGGGTGATTTAGCACCGGGAGCATGAGTTATGGTCCTGCCCTTTGCAGAAAGGCTCGCAGCACAGCCCTGCCTGTCAGCTGGGTCCCCACCTGACCATGAGCTCTCCTGGTGAATGAATCAGGATTTGCCATATCGTTGTTTAATACAGCCCCCATGCTAATGTCTTTTTGAAATGAAACCAAGAAAGCTGTTAACCTCAGTTAGCCAGCTGTCCTCACCGTGACCTGGATAAATCATCATAGCAGGAGCTTTGAAGAACACTGCTTGTGCTGCTTTGGAAATAGAGCTGGAAAGGCAGGACAGTGCTTCCAGCTCGTGCCAGGAAGGTTTCTGTGCAGCGAAGGGCCTGGTGTGTTCTCCTGCCAGGGACCCTGCGCTGCTCCCACTGGGTGTTGATCCTGGGACTCAAAAGGCTGGAGAGCCCCCGTGTGCTCCCCCAAGAGCCCCAGCCTGCGCGGCCCAGGGTCACCCAGCAGCCAACACATTCTGACGTCTGCTGGAAAGAACAAGTAGAGCCTGAAGGGTGTCAGTGGGTAAAGAAGGCTCCGGCACCCCATCTGTGTGACATGTGCTGCTGTGCCGTGAGCCTTGGCCTGAGCGCTGCCGTCCCACCCGCGGCGGTGAACACGAGCCAGTGAGGCAGAGATGGGAGCACAGATTTGCTATCAGAACTTTTGGATTCAATTTCCTTCCTCAGCAGAATGTGCAGTTTCTTACATGTGCTGCCCTGAAAATGAGTTGTATGCAACACAGCCGTCAGTCAGAGACCACCAGCAGAGCGAGGGAGCGCGATGCCGTGTGCTGCTGTGCAGTGGCTGGCCCACGGAAACACCTTGCCTCTGCTCCTCCGGGGCTGCAGGAATCTCCTGCCTTTTGCCTCCCTCCTGCTCTTGCAGTCGGTCATGGAGCTGCAGCAGCTGGAAAGATACAACTGCCAGGGTCTCGGCTGTGGATCCAACCACTTTCTCAGTAACAGCAGCGCATCTCGCAGGAGATGCACGTTGTGCCCACAGAGCCCCACGCTGAGCAGCAGCGTGTTTGTTCTAAGCAGCACTCGCTTGGATTATGGGTCCTCAGTGGGAGGCTGGAATGTGCACAGCCATACACCACACCCCATATACCACACACTGTGTAGGAGGACACGGCAGCTCACACAGACACCCCAGCGCTGTCAGCAGACAGATGAGGCCAGAAGCACGGGACAGACAGACAGGGCCAGAAGCATGAGACAGACAGACTGGGCCAGAAGTATGGGACAGCCAGCAGGCATGGCCGGCAAGGGAACGGTGGTAGCTGTGCGGACCAGTACCTGGGTCTGAGACTTGTGCTACAGTACAAACGTTAAAGAGGGAATAAAGAAAACAGCAGAGCATTGGCGAAAATGGGCTGTGAGGCTGATTTCTGTCTGTGCAGCCTCTGAAGAGCAGCCGGTGGGGCTGTGGAGAACCGGCAGCCCCCGGGCTGTGCGGCTCACGCGGAGCCGTGGCTGTTTGTGTAGCTGCAGAGCCTTCAAGAGAGACTTGGGAAAACCAGTTTGGATTCCAATGAATATTTACAATTACACTGCTCCAAAGCTGAATCCAATCACAGCGCTGCAGTATGCAGGCTTTGTGCATCAAAAGAAAATGAGAGGAAAGCAGGAAAGATGGACTTGCCTTTGGAGAGACTTAGAAACACAGATCTCCCTGCTTGTGGCAGAACTAAAATGCTTTATTTCTGATAGGAGCAATTTATTCTTCAGGCATTTTGCTTGATATTAGAAAGTGCCTGGCTGTTTTTTGAAGTGAGAGTCTTCAGTAGATGGTCTTTAATTCAGAATGAAAGCAAGCAATGGAACGTGTTCTAGTCCATAATTTTGCTATTGTACCAACAAACTCCAGAAATAGGGGAGCATTTCCAAACCATAGCTGGGGCCACTTGCACTCACTATGTTCTCGGTTACCATGTGGAAGCGGGCTAGGCAGACCCACCCTCACTAAAACCATACTTCTAATATATTTGGCTGATTACCATTGTCTGCCAGTAAACAGAATGATCTAACAGAAGTGAAAGGGAAATGCTGCTGAACATTCATTGCAGCTCAGTATTGGCCTGTTCATTTTTGCAGTGGAAGGTACACAAAAATAATAGTGTGGGAGAATTGCTGCATGATCAAAAAAGGGAGGATTTGTGACTGCTAGATTGCTGCAGAGCATGGTGTGCAGCAGAGTGGGACGTGTGTGACAAAGCGGGGACACCGCTTGAGGTGACAGCGGAACAGCCCCAAGCAGCTGCCCCCAGGAGCAGCTCTGCCCGTGCTGCCCACAGAGCGATGCTTTACAGGTGCCCAGGGGCGTCACCTTGGGTTGTCTGATGTGTTTTCCTTGTGTTGGTAGTTGGGAGAGCAGCAGGAAAGGACTTGGCTAAAGGGGCACCCATCAGGATGCTTTAAGAAGACCTACAATGTGTCCCAGCAGTTCCACATACTGGGGGTGTTCATGGAACTCTGGCAAATGGGAGCAGTTGTGGTACAAGGTCACTGTGAGAAGGGACAAAAGCACAGGGCAGGCCGGCAACAACACAGACCGTATAACCAGCAATTTGCTTCTTACTCCGACGCTACACACACAGGACGTCAGTCACCAGTGCTGCTGAAGCACGGCTGCAGCACTGAATGCTGCCTGCTGCTCTAACACACAGAACCTGCTCTTCATTAATTACCAATATTCAAAGCATAGTCTTGCATTCCAGCATGCAGCCATTCCCTAGCACCATGGCTGCATGAGGGAGAGCTCAGGATTTACACTGCAAGGATGTGGAATTACTCTGACACGGAGTGCGCTGACAAGCACAACTGACCTGGGAAAGCAGCATCTGGATGCATCTGACACATCCAACACTGGCCTCGTCCAGCCCGGGCCCAGCAGGCAGCAGCTCCGCACCCCGAGCAGAGGGCAGCACGCGGCTGTTTCAGACTGCGCTAATCCCTTTGTGCGTTTTGAAGATGCTGCTGTTTCCTGGCGCATTTCACCCTGTGTCTGCACACTCCCTTTGCAGGATGGCAATGAGAAGGATGCTGAGGCGAAAACCCGGGCAGCGGCTCTGTGATCTGCCGTGCTGCTGGGGCAGGGACGTGCTGTCACACCAGCCATGGCACGGGTGTTCCTGCAGCTTGGCACATACTGGAGTCGATAGCCCTCAGCATGAACTTGCATTCTGTATAATACTGTCTAAGAGGCTTAAAATCGACTGTGAAGTTCCAATATAGCTACAAAGCCTGTTTTCAGTTTCTCCACTGGCAGCTTGCTCCAGAAGGAGACGGTGCAATTTGGCGATTGATTCTCGGAGTCTAGCTAGTGCATCTGCACTGGGATTTTTGGAATCATGTTGTGTAACATGAAAAATAGTAATTTCATTCATTTGAAGTTGTCTTGTGGGAATGACAGCTGCCCAAATTCCACATGAAGATGAGAAATGTGACAGAGAGCCTGGTACTGTGCGCACCAGAAATAAATGCAGTTTTGCACTCACTGGGAAGCCACAGTGATCCATCTCGCTCTCCACAGCTTATCATAGGTTCTCACACCAGCTCCTGACAGACATCAGTTGCTGTGGCCAAACCCAGTGCTCCAGCTGACCAAAAGAGGAGCAGCACGCTTGCGCAGCCCTGGTCAACACACAGCCTGCTGGAAAACTACCCAACAGTCACTAGTGTTAGAAGCAGATTAAAGCTCAAAGCAGTAGATGCTGCTGGAGAAGGACTTGGCACAACCGTCTATGGGAGCCACTCTCCAGGAGCTGCCGTGGCGGCGAGGGTTCCCTGTGCCCAAAGTGCATTTGAGTGGGCTGGGAGCGACCAGTGCGGCCACGCAGCCCTGACCCACTCCAGCCGCCGTCCCCCCGCGGGACACGGCTGAGAGCTCCTGGGACAGGCCCCACGTCTCCCCTGGGCCCCACGTTCCCATGGTGGGAATTACATGGTGAGACCCACTGAGTGCAGGTCCTGCCTGACACCCACCCCGGGCAGGTCAGGGACACCGACACGGGGACGGGGCTGACGTGAGCTCTGCTGCTGTGGAGACCAGGGGGGCTGCGTTTAGTCAATGGAAGTGGACTTTTTTTTCTCCCATTAAAACGTTTAGTTTATTTTTGAGTGCATATAAACTTTGGGAGCTCACCATACCCTGTGTGAAGCAGTCTGACACAGCATGACATTAAAAAACTGGTTTTGTTTTGTAGTTATTATTACCTGCTAGTTTGAGTGTTGCTGGTTCTTACACTGAAGGGACAATGAAAAATCATACTGCAGACAACCTCTATATGCCAAACTTGATTTTATAATCTTCTTCAGTCATTTCTTTTCCAAGCTATCTATTTTTTCCTCATATGGAAAATATTCTTTGTATTTGATCACCCTTGTTGCTCTTCTCTGAAACCCTTCCAACTCCTTTTTTCTTGAGAGAGGCAGACCAGAGCTGCATATGGTAATCACAATGCAGTTTCCACTACAGATCTATTCAGTGGCATAACTGTGATCTGCTCTCCATTATTTTCCTAATAATTCTTAACAGTCAGTTTGCCTGTTGGGCTGCTCCTGGGCACTGAGCAAACATTTCCATAGAACCATCTCTCCATCTATATCTGTTTTTATCTAGTAGAGCCCCAAGGCCTCGCTCCTCAGGGGGAACAGAGCAACAGCAGCTGGGACTGTGAGCAAAATCTTAAAATAAAGTGCAAATGCCCCAGAACTTCAGTGGGGTTAAGACCACCAGGCTGTGTCTTGTACCTTCAAGATCAGGGACAGCTGCTAAACATCTGAAAAACAAGAAATGATGAGTTAAGATGAGCTTCCCAACACTGCAGCCCTGTCCTATCCCCAGGCATGTCTGCCCCGGAGCCCCAGCCCCGCCGGACGGGCTGCATGAGGCTGTGGACAGAGTCCGGGCGGGCAGAACCGCGGGGAATGGCCTGGACACGCAACCTCCCTCCGCACAGCGCCCGCACCTGCACCCATCGCCAGGACTCCTTTGGATCCCACCTCCATGGCACGTTCAAGCACAAAGGCCACTGCCACACAGGCCACGGGAGAGTGACGGCCCAGGTGGCCCAGGAACAGGCCCAGCGCTCCAGCCAACACGGTTTGGTGCCGAGGAGCAGACACTCTATGGCTCCGTGATTCTGCTGGGGGCTCCTGCCCACCTCCCACCACTTGGCACAAGCACTCAACCAGAGAATGCAGCTGGAGCCCTGCAGATAAATGCTGATGTTGGTATCAAAGAACACAAATAACAGCGTGTTCTCTCAGTCCTTTTTTGCATTCCGTTTCTGTAGATTCAGAGAGGAGCAGGGAGGGATCGTGCAATCTGACCATCTGTACCTGCAGCCAAGACGGGTGTGTGTGTGACTGCGGGATGCAATGACCTGTGTGACAAAGGCAGCATCACAAGGGCGTTCAGCCGGACATGGAGACATCGAGAGATGGTAAATGCGGGACTTCCTCCCTTGGCAGTCAGTCCCTCTGCACCGCCCCTACCAATTTGTTTTTCTCCGATGAATGCTGTGCCAGTGGGGCTAATGAAGTTTTCTGTGTAGCACATGTGTGGTATCAACTTTGTTTCTCCTCGTTTTTATGCTTTATCTTTTCTGCATCTTAGACTACTCATTTCTTTTTGGCCAGAGACTTATGGTTAACCCCAAGGAAAGGAAGGGCATGAGAATACTCTCTTTCTGCCTCTATTTCTGCATTCCCGTGCCTGCCCAACCTGTGGGGGTTCTCCTGTGCTCCCTCACCCAGCTCCCTGTTTTCTGGCCTCCCTGCTTTCCCCTTCTCCCATCCCACGCGCTGTTGCTGTTGCTGCTGGTTTGGGAGGAGCCCAGAGCCGATTCAGATGGAACAGTCCAGGTGCACCATTCATGTCCCAGCAGTTCGGTCGCTGTAAGTGCATGAACCACCGAGGGACCACGTTCTGTGACCATGACAGGTCACCCCCGCCTCGTCCAGGTGTCCAGAACCAGCAGACGGCTGGAGGGACAGAGGTGGATCTGCTTCAGCTTTGCTTGAGCTGGGAACAGTGGGGCAGGTTCCTCCTTATTTTTGCCAGTGTAGCTGTTTCCTCTATTTTTACACATCCAGTTATTTTTCTGCCTTCTCTGAGGGGACCCTCTCCCAAGAGCTACCATGTTTTTTTAATAAGTATTTTTCAAGTAGCTGGCTGAGACCCTGGAAAGGATAATGAGATAATTTTCATTGCAGAATGCAAAGCCACGCAAGACTTTCCTGTTTGTTTTTTCTCCCCTGTAGATTCTGACCACGCTATTGATAATTTATGTTTCTTGATATTCCTCACCAGCCAAACACAGACTGTGCCCCTGACAGCACCCACGTGTGATTAGAGCAGAGGTGCTGGCTTCCTATGAACAGAGAGAATTGGAAATTATCACCAGAACCGCCGAGAAATAACCTTTCAGGCTCATTAAAGTTCCACGAGCGCGAATTCTGCTCCTGTTTTCCCTTTCATGAGTCCGGCCGGCGGCCGCTCTGCTGGGAGCCGCTCCCCCGCCCGGCCCCGGGCAACGCCGCAGCGGCGGCACCGCACACCGGGCACGGCCAACAGGCACCGGGCAACAGGCACCGCCACCGCGCAGCGCCAGCGGGCCCGACGCACGGCTCCCGCTGTGACCGAGGGGGAAACCGCCGCTTTCCGGCAGGGCCCGGGCAGGCGGCGGGTCGGGGGACGCGCTCCCCAGCCCCGCGGTGCTGCTGGGCGGGCGGTGTCTGCGGCACCGGGTCCCCCCGGCCCGCTCCCGCCGTCCAGCCGCCGAGGGCCGCCCGGGACCCGCTCCCGCGGCGCCGCGCGCCCGGCGCTGGGCAGCGCCCCGGAGCCCGAGCGGGCGGCCCCGCGGCCCGGGAGAACAAAGGTGCCGCTGGGGCCGCCGGGAGGAGCCGCTGCCGCCGCGCGCGCAGCGCGGGCCGAGGGCGACCCCTGCCGGGCGGCGCCGGCAACGCGGGGGCGGGGCGGGGCGCGGAGGAATCCGGGGCCGGATCGGAATGCGGCGCTTCCAACGCGGAGTCCCGTGTCCCTGCGCCGCCCGCAGGGATTAGACTGGCTTTCCCGCTGGTTCCGCTTCCCCCCACACCCCCCTTTCTTTTTCCTTCTTTCTCTGATCCCTCCCGGCCCGACGGCCTCGCATAGACCACCTGAGCATTCTCAAAAGCATTTTTGTTGTATTCACAAGTGTTTGTTTCTCGGGAACATTCAGGCCACACGAGGATACAGTCTGGTTATTTTGTTATTCTTCCTGTGGTTAGAATTATTTTTAACACTAGTGATTTTTCACATGCAAGTGTTTTTCCACTCATTCTATAACTCGGGAATAGCTGAAAGGAGGTTAATCAAGCACTTGAATTAAATGCACCTTCACACAAAGGCTCACCATGGAAAATTCTAGCTTGCGACCCAAAGAGTTTCAGAAGGTGTTTGTGTCCCTGGTCCCCACAGGCACTGATGGACACGCAGCCCCAGCTCACCCTGCGTGCAGGATAAACCCCGGGCCGGCTCTCAGCGCGGGCCGGTCAGCGTCGGCAGCCCCGGCACCCACCGCTCTGGGTCTGCCGGCCCCGCCAGAACCGGCATCTGCTGTGGGATCAGGAACCAGGGAACAGAGAGGAAACGAGCAGCCCAGCCCTGTGTTCCATGTCCACACTGTCTCCTGCAGCGTTCCGTTCACTCTGCAAGAGTTAGCTGCTCGTGCACGTGCTTTATTTCCAGTGTACGTTTGGCTTATTTCATCTTGCAGCCATCAGACTGAGATGTCCTCTTGCATGCTGGATCTAAGAGCCTTGTGAGCAACTCTCTGCTCCACAAAACCACGTACATACAGACGTGTAAGCTATTAAACAGTTCAGCTACTCGGAGAGTTCTCCTTTTAAAATACCACCCAAAACCACCAGGTGTGTTAAGGAGCTGGACCTCAGGCCATGAGCATGGGACACATCTGGACAACATGAGATAAGAAAGCAAAAAAAAATAAGGATTGAAAGTCCGCCCTGTCCAGGGGGTTTCCCCATTTTCCATGTGCAAAAGCACAATCATTTTTTTCTAAAACCTGGCCATTTAGGGTGGCTGCTGGAAACAGTGTCCAGTATGGGTACAGGGGGGCTGAGGGCAGCAGCACCGTCCCACAGCCGCCCCCGCACAGGAACAGCTGGTGCTGGCTCCAGGGCACAACCCCGGGTCAGTCGGGTCCCTCCTGCCACCAGCTGTCACAGGTGACACTGGGACCTGTGTGTTTGTTACCTGTGTGTGGATGTTTGCAGCTACCCCTCGTGTATACCACAGCTGATGTGCCACAGTCTCGGCTGGACGTTCGGCAGCACAAACAGCCATCGGTGTGTCCAATGATGCTCCAAATACAGCGGCTGCTGCTGCACAAGCTATTTATGCATTCACATAGTCACCAGCAAGACCTTAACTTATCTCTGCTTCAGCTTCCCTGTGCAAAATGGGGATAATAGCACTTGCTCATTTTGCAGAAGAGCTCTGCAGTTCAGTTCATGAATATAAAGTAGTTTGAGATCCTCCGACGGAAGGTGCTGGAGATGGACAAAGCAGTTCTGATGACACAATGCTGAGTCCCCAGCACTGGTCTCACCCAGCCACAGTGTGTTTGCTAATCCGAGTGTGTAATCAGCGTATACACAGGCGACGTGTTGATCCAGGCTGTGTGACACACAGCGACTTCAAAGCGCCCCCAACGTGAGCTCGCGTGTCCCGAACGCGCAGGGGTGTCTGTGCCCGCTGCACCACAGACCCACCGAGCCGGCGGTGGCGGGACCGCGGGGGCGTGTGCAGCTAAATACAGACACGGGGACATGAAACAGAACATCCGCATTGCCCTCCTTGCTCCCCACCTCTGCCTCTCAGCTCCTCCAGATGAAGTCCCAGCTTTGTTTTCCTGATTTCCATTTTGTATCCTAAAATATTCACTCCAAGTTCTGCTTGACAGACATCCCTAATCTAATCTCCATGTCTGCTTTCTAATTTTCGCAGTCAGGATAAAACAAATTGGCTGGCGTTAATTGCCTGTGCTGCGGCCTGGAGCTTTGAGCCGTGATTTACGAGCTCAGAGCAGGCGCTCTGCAACACATTTTTCTTAATTTATTTTTAATGAGTCTCTCAATTAATTTTCTTGGAAACATCTTAATGATGTTGGAGGCGGGTGTTAATGAGGTTTGTACCAGTGCCTCATTTTGCATATTTTAAAGTACTGAATGGCATCACAAGCAAGCTCCTAGTCCTAAACCACAAACAAACTTAAGGCTGGAGACAGACGCCCTGCTCAGCTCACTCTGCTGCCTCAGCTTGGCCTTTCAGGCTGTTTGGGATGGTTGGAGACTGTGAATGTCAGGAGGCTGGAGGTGGCCAAGCCTGTGGGGACGGGATGACCCGGGTGGCATGGGGGGGCCAAGGGGCCACGCTGGGACATGCTGGTGGCCGGACGCTTCTGAACGGACGGGACCAAAACCTGGGCTCAGTGCCTGGGCATGCTCGCCATCCCCGTGACACGGACACCCTGTCCCCCATGCCCCCCAGCCAAACCCTTTGGGCAGGGACGGGCTCTCCAGGGCATCTGTGCTGGCTCGTGGGGTCCCCGGTAATTGCTGGCGCGTGTGTCGAGAGAGGCAGCAGCTGGATCGCCTTTGTTTTCACTCAGCACGTCAGTCTTCATTAAACCCCAGGGGAAAGAAAAAGGATGCACTTTTGTCCCAGCCAGAACGTGGCAGCTGTTTAATTTCAATTAACGTGGCACTGAAAAGAATAACATTACGGCAGTAATTAAAGTGAGACAACTCCCACCCCAGCACGGAGTGCTGCTGGCTTGCCCAGAGAGGGGCCAGGGTGGCCCCCCTGTCCTCCCAGCTCCAGGCACAGCGGCTGTGGATCGTGGTGTGGGTCGGGATGTGGGTCGGGGTGTGGGTCAAGCTGTGGGTCACAGCTGTGGGTCAGGGTGTGGGTCTGCCTCAGGAGGAGCTGGAGCGGGTTGTGCCGGGCCAAGGCAGGCACTGCCTGCACCCGGGCAGCAGCGCTGGCAGCGCAGCAGCAAGTCAGACGTGCGGCACAGCTGCCAACAGGCCCCTCAGAAACACCGGCCCAAGGTTCAGCCCCACTGCAGCTGTCCCCTTCCCGGAGCCCATCCATGAGCTCAGCTCAGTACAGCTCAGTAGCTGCTCAGCAGCGCTCAGCTCCGTACAGTAGAGCCCAGTACAGCTCAGCACAGCATGGCGTGCGTGGCACAGGGCAGCATGATGTTATGTGTTGCACAATGCAACATGGCACAGCTCGGCACAGTGCGGCACACCTGGCACTGCACAGACCATCACACCAAGAGCAATAACCAGCTGGGCAGCAAGCAGAGCCTCGCGGCACAGCCAAGGCTGCTGTGTGCAGTGACAAGGGCAAACGAGGTGGCAAAGGCCCCCTGAGCAGTGGTGCAGTTGGGCCGTGGTGCTGCAGAGCTGGGCGGGTGCTGCTGCCGGCAGCAGAGCAGTGCCGAACCGTGCCATGTGTGCTGGGCAGAGCCGTACCATGTGTGCTGTGCTGAGCTGTGCCATGTGTGCTGTGCCGAGCTGTGCCATATGTGCTGTGCCGAGCTGTGCCATGTGTGCTGTGCCGAGTTGTGCCATATGTGCTGTGCCGAGCTGTGCCATGTGTGCTGGGCAGTGCCGAGCCATGTGTGCTATGCCGAGCTGTGCCATGTGTGCTGGGCAGTGCCGAGCCATGTGTGCTGTGCCAAGCTGTGCCATGTGTGCTGGGCAGAGCCGTGCCATGTGTGCTGGGCAGAGCCGTGCCATGTGTGCTGTGCCGAGCTGTGCCATGTGTGCTGGGCAGAGCCGTGCCATGCAGAGTGGTGTGGGCTGCTCCAGGCTCAGTCCCAGCATGTGAGCCAGGTGCTTCAGAGGAGAGCAACCAGCTTTAATTAAAGCAGCAATAAGGCCATGACAGAGCACCAAGGTAGAGGATGGCAACTGCCAAGGCTCTGTGCCCTGGCTGCCGCTGCCTGAACAAGACTGAAATCTGCAGGGAAATTCTGTTCCCTTGCACTGGCAGAAATTAGGGCTAAATTCAATTGTGTTGTGCACAGTGGGGGTTAAGTGGCCCTGCTCGCAGGACTGTTGGTGCTGCACTCCCACCGCCTGTGGCTGCAACCCGCTGGTGGAGCAGGTCGTCATGGCAACTGATGATTTCTATTATGATACATCTGGATTCACCTTCTGGGCCCAGCTTGGCCTTGGAAATTTCCAGTTAAAACGCTTGTCTGCGAAAGTGCATGCAGGGGCGGCAGCACCAGAGCTCCATGGTGTGGGTGGCTGGGCCAGCAGGTCCCGGGGCAGTGCTGGCACCCGGTGACCCGGGCAGGGCACGGAGCAGCCGCCTGCTGCCCAGGGCTGTCGGGCTGTGCGGAGCTGCCCCATCTGCTCCCACCACAGCGAGCACTGGCCTGGGCTGCAAGGCCCACCCAGCAGATGCCATTTCACCACAGTGACCCCTCCGTGCCAGCACTTTGCCTCTACAGACGGGTTTTCCCACATCTGCATGCTGACCGAGCACTGTCTCCCTCTGCGGTCATGTCTCACACGGCGCTTTGGCAGCCCAGCAGGTCGCACCCACAGCTCCCACTCGTGACATGGGGCAGGTCCCGGTGCCCTGGGGATGGCTGAGGTCACTGCCTGCCCAGACTGGACAACGGTTCCTCCTGCCAGTACCAGTCCCTCCCTGTGCACCAGCTCATCCTTTTCCTAAGAGCTGCGGTGAAGGTTCATGCAGGGCTGCACGGCAGGATTTCCTTTTGCCAAACCGCTTGCTCTCTCCCCAGCACATCAGCTTTGCAAGTTTCTGCTTATTTGGGTTCCTAGCGACTCCCCCAGCAGCAGCTGTGCTGACAGCCAGGCTCATGGCCACCCGTGGAGCTCCTCCTTGCCCATGGATGCTGCTCCTGCCCCAGGAAGCTTCTGCGGACACTCAGCCTCCCCGTGGCCCATGGCGCTGCCAGGACTGGCCCTGCAGTGGGTCCCACCAGCTGTGTCTCCTGCTCAGTGTGCGGGACAGGGGCCACACTGGCCACACTGGGCTCCACCGCTGCCGTCACGCCACCTGGGCAGCCCCATGCCCGAGTTGGTCATGTTTTCTATATCAGACACACAGAGCAGTGGGTTTGGTTTGGGCTTGGTTTTGTTTTGGTTTATTTTTTCCACTATTGATCTGGTACTTTAATAGGGGAAAAAAATCTTGTTGTCTGTCTAAACACTATTGATCTGAGCTGGGAAGCCTCATGGACAGGGCAGGGCGTGGAGAAATAGAAATTTCATTTCCAACAACTCGTTCCTGTTATTTTTACCATTTTGGACAGGGAGAAACACGGAGCAGCGGCCACAGTTAATGTGGCCAATGACTCCTCTGAGAGCTGGGTGAGCTCTGGGGCAGCTCCAGGAGCCACGGGCCAGCGTGGGGGAGGCGGCTGTGCTGGCTGTCCCAGGGCACAGCACTACCGTGCCCTTGGCACCCGGCTCTGCCCGCAGGCCTGCGGTGTGTGCTGGGGCAGCGATGAGGCCAGAGCACGGCAGGACAGTGCAGGGTGGGCAGCACAGGCAGCGTGGGGCTGGGAGGCCCAGCCATGGCACAAGGATGCTGCCAGGCTCGCCATGTCCAACGGTGCTGGGTGTGCTGGTGAGACGGGGCTACAGTTGCAACCAGGAGTTCCCTGGCGTGCGGGTCACCAGGTTCTGGTTCTGGGCATTGTCCCCAGAATGGGCCAGGGCACAGGCTGCAGGCAGAGCAGCGTGCCATGACGTGCGGGGGACAGAGCCCGGTTGAGGAGGAGGATGCCACACGAAGGCTGCGGTGAGAGCTGCAGGCAGTGGTGCGGGCACGTGCTGCTGGAGGAGATGCCACGGGACCGCATGGCTCTGCTGGGCTGCTCCAGGAGCCCAGGCTCAGCATCTCCCACTGGCACTGGGAGGCCCTGCCATGGGGAGCTGCAGTGCCAACACCACAGGACAGTGGTGCTGCCCCAGGCGGGGCTGGGGGATGTCCCCAGCTGCCCCTTCCCTGGAACTTAGGTTGTCTGGGACCGGTGGGAAAGGCCCATCGCATATTGTGGTCCCTCTAGCAGAGTGTCCAAAATGTGGCACATCCAGGGAGGTTCCTGCTTCTCCGGGCCAGCCTGAAGGACCCTGTGGAGGGCTGCCAGGAGGGGAGGAGGCAACACCAGAGCTGAGCAGCCCCACACAGCAGCTTCGTCAGGAGACAGAGACCCGGCAGCCCGTGGTGAGCAGTGCTGACCCTGCTCCCACCTGGGCACTGTTTGTGTGGCCGCAGGCTGGTGGCCCGGGGTAGAACAGCCCTCACTTGTGCCACCAGACAGCTCATCCCCAGGGCTGAGGAAAGCACAAGAGCTTGGGGCATCCAGTCCAGCTGTGGCTGTGCTGGTCCCAGCACTACCATTTTGCGTAGCAGCCGCAGCTCTGGCTGGCATCACTGCGGTGCCGAGGGTCGGCAGTGCCGGGGCTTGGCTGTCCCTGAGCTCAGGGGCAGTCAGAACACACACCTGGGGTGGTGCTGCCTGGTGGGAGGTCTGTGCCCACCTGTCACCAGCACACTCCATCGCTGCTCTCTGACCAAAACCTGGACTGCCAGCATGGTCACCCAGCCCCCGGGCCTGGCAGGAGCTGCATGACAGGCTGGCCACGGCCCTGAGCCAGACAGACACTGCTCATGCTGTGTCGTAGGGCCAAAGGCAAGCGTCAGCACCGGAGCCACAGCGAGGGCAGCCCCAGGCACACGAGGACATTCAGCAGCAGGAGCTGGAGCCAGCGCAGGTGCTGGCCTCGATACAGGCGCTGCAGCTGGACCTGGACTTCTGCAGGGGCACAAACCGCGAGCGGCTGGTGCAGCTGCAGCAGCAGGAGTGTGCGGTCGAGCAGAAGCACCAGGACTTGATCTTTCTAATGCAGCAGTACCTGACACTGATGGACAAGGTACCACTGCCAGGCACAACAGTCACAGGCCAGGCTGCATGAGTCCCCTGCCCTTGGACATGTGTCCCCCACAACCGTCCCACGGTGAGCTTAGGCGCCATGTCTGCCCCATGGCCCTGCCTGCTGAGCTGCCCTGGGGAGGGCAGGGAATGTACTGCCAGACACATGTAGACATGGATTTAGCACCGCACCCACACGGAGCAGCCCAGACATGGGGCCAGCGTGGCCCAGTCCAGGCAGCCAAGCAGAGCTGGGACACTGTAGCCCCCAATGGCTCCACTGACACCCTGGGCACCATCCCAGGGCTGGGGGCACTGCAGCAACCTACAGCCTCGCCAGCCCGTTGGGATCACTGCTCTCCTCCTGTGGGCAGTCAGGCCAGGGACCTCGGGGATGCATTTCCATGGCTGCTGGGTGTCCAGCAGATGCTGCTGCAACAGGGACTACACAGAGATGAGAGGACCAGGAGCCAGCAGCCATCCTGCCTCCCACCTGGTGCAAGCCCCATTCCTCTGCCACAGGCCCTCCCCAACAGCCCCTTGTCTCAAACCAGCTGCCCCTGCATCCCCAGCCTCTCTGCAGCAGGGGCACAAGGTGATCAGGGGTCCTGTGCCCTGCTGGGTACCCACAGAGCAGTGACGCACATCTCCACAGGACCAGAAGGATGAGGCGGTGCAGACAGAGGTCACATCCTATGTGGCCACCCACAGCCATTCCGACAGCAGCTGTGAGATCCTGCGGGAGCACAGGGAGCTGCTGCAGCAGGTCAGCGCTGGCTGCCTGGCAGCAGCGCGGGGCCAGGAGGGAGCCAGCAGACGGCACGTGGCTGTGTTGCTGTTGCAGGTGGCGGCGGACGCCGAGGCGACATGCTGCAGGCAGGAACGGACAGCCGAGGAACACCGGCACGAGGCTGACTGTGTGGTGGCAGCTGAGCTGCGGGCACGGCAGCAGCAAGTGGGCAGCAGCACAGCTGAGCAGGCACAGAGCAGGCGGGCAGAGCTGGCAGGCAGCTGTCCCCAGCCACAGCCCGAGCGCGGCTCTGCCTGTGCCTGCTCCCTGGCGGGAGGGCAGCCTGGGGCTGCCCTGCTCAGCCCCTGCCCTTGCTGCAGGGAGCTGGCAGCACAGCTCCAGGCCGAGCTGAGCCAGTGGCAGTGGAAACAGCAGGTGACCCTCGAGCAGGCGGTGCAACATATGCACGCTGCGGCCCACGCGGCAGAGAAGCTGCAGAGGAGCCAAGAACAGCTCCAAGTCCTGAAGGAGCAGGTAGGGAGGATGCAAGACCTGCCGCAGGGTCCCCTCCTTCAGCCTGGTCACTGTCTCCCAGCCCCATGGACAGCCCAGGGCACAGACCTCGCTTGGGCAGGCAGCAGCCCTAGCCCAGCACTGCACCACCCACCAAAGCATTGCCCTCGCTGCAGCTGGGGGCACAGGAGGAGCAGAGCCAGGGCCTGCGGCACAGCCTGGCCCAGCTGCAGGAGGAGCTGGGAGCCGCCCGGGCCCAGGAGCAGCAAAGTCTGCAGCAGCTTAGCAGAGCCAAGGAGACCATCCAAGACCTGCAGCGGGAAGTGGCCTCCAACAGAAAGCACCTGGCAGAGCTGGTGCAGCAGGTGAGGGCAGGGACAGGACAGCCTCAGGACGCAGCCACCAGGAGCCCTCAGTGCCGGAGCAGCCAAGCGCTGCAGAGAGCCTGTCCCTGCCTCTGGGCAGGACCAGCTGCTGGGGAAGCCCCAGCCTGCCCATGCATGGCCAACACTCCCTGCCCTGCAACTTCACATGCAGGTGCAGGACATGGCCACCCTGCAGGCAGAGCTGGCCCGAGCCCAGCAAGAAAAAGCCAAGCAGGAGGAGAAGATTGCAAACTACGAGGAACAGAGGCAGCAGCTCCACTGGGAGCTGAGGAAGCTGCAGGGGTCCCAGGAGCAGAGCAAGCAGGAGGTATGTCCTAAGCCTCCCAGAGCACAGCAGGAGCCCACGCTCAGCCAGTCTCATTGTCTGTGCCACCCATAGGCTCAGTCCCTGCGTGAGAGGCTGCAGGAGCTGAGCAGCCAAGCCCAACACTGGCAGCAGCTACGCCAGGACAGTGAGCAAGCTCTGGCTGCACGAGAAGAGGAGCTGGTGGTTTGCAAGGTGGAGCTGGCTTTCCTCAAGGAAGAGCTCAGCAAGGCCATGGAGCAGGTGCAGGATGGAAAGGAGCAGCACGCAGCCCAAGGGCAGGAGCACAGGCTGGGCCCTGGTGCCAGGGAACAGCAGACGCTGGCCCAGGGAAGAGAGGCAGGACAGGGTAGGGGGCAGCATGCTGCAGATCCCAGGCTCCTGAGCAGAAGGCTGCAAATCTGGGAGCAACAGGGCTGAACATCTTGTTCTTTAATTGTCCCTCTCTGCTCCACTGCTGGAAAGAAGCCCCTCAGCACAGAACTACCATGTTATGACAAAAGCTCATGGCCAGCAGTGCTGAGGCCACAGCTCTTCCCCAGAGCAGCTGTTACGAGACAGCAGCACCTCCAGCCCCTCTGCCCCCCACAAGGCTGCTGCCCCACAGCTGGGTTTCCCCAAGCACCCCTGTTCCCAGGCACACCGCGGCTGGGAGGTGCTGTCACAGGCTGGTTCACACGTGGTGCTGGGGTTGTTCTTTCCAGGTAGAAACCCTGGGCTGTTCCCATGCCTTGGCATGCTCTGACAGCAGCAGGCTGTGCAAGGACAGAGAGCTGGTGCTGGTCAACATCAGCCAGTGTGTGGAGGAGCAGATGTGAGTGAGAAGCCTCAGTGGAGCAGAGGGGCAGGTGGCTGCTGTCCCACACCAAGGGCAGAACCACTTGAGTTCCTGCCAGGCCAGCAGATGGGGACTGTTCCTGCACCGCTCATCACTGCATCTCCCCTGCCCTTCCGCCAGGCACCTTCAGGACAGCCTGGGCAGGCTGCGGGAGAACAAGTGCCTCACAGTCAGAACACGTGAGCAGCACCACACCTGTGAACAGCTGAAGGCGAGCAGAATTCCCAGCACAGCCTGGCCTGGAACAGGGCTGGGCCAACAGTTGTGTGCGTACAGGGGTGGCTGGGCAATGGCAGAACTGCCTCTGGCGCAGCGTGGGCCAGGGACAGGCTGGCTGCGCCCTCCAGGTCAGTATAATTCTGTGACTTGTCCCAGGATCTACAGAGGAACAACGGGACGGTGCTAGCCCCACATGATTCTGCATGGCTGCCTCCATCCAGCACTTGCCTCGAGGACAAGACGCAGTGCAAAACAAAACCAGGATTAGACTGACAACCTTTAAACAAATAAAATTATTTCTGTTCTGTAGCAAAATCAGTGCCAAGCACCAAAGCCTTCCTTGGCCACAAGCTGTAGAGAGCCTCAGAGCACAGTGATCGGAAGAGCTGGGCACTCTCCTAAGACTCAGCTGCTCCTGGGAGTCTTTAAGCTCCGAAGGAATGGGTACTGCCTTCTTAGAGGCCAAAGCGGGCTGGGGTGCGTCGTGGTGTCAGGGGTTCCCCCTGCTCCTTCCGCCCAGGGGTGTAGATTTTAGTAGATCTGCCAGGAGAGGAGAAGGGTGATTAGTGGAACATGCAACCTTTCCCTGCATCAGAACAGCCCCAGAGAAGCTGGGATCCTCCATGCAGTCCCTGCTCCTGCTCAGACAACCACGGGCAGGAAGGGCCAGCACCCACCTCGCGCTGCCCATGGGGTTGCGGTGCTCCTGCTCCTCCCGGCGGGCACGCAGCTGCTCCTCCGCCAAAGCCATCTCCTCCTCCATGGCAGACACCTCCTCCTTGGCACGGCGGCGGTTCTCCTGGAGAAGGCAGCAGCAGGTCAGGGAAAGGCAGAGAGCTGGCCAGCAGCAGGCTCTCTGCAGGCCCACAGCCCTGTTCCCTCCACGTCAAAACACACACACACATATGCTGCATCAGCACAGACATGGAGCAGGGCTGCCACCTGCCAGCTGGTCCTGGGCAGAAGACTCACCTGGCTTGACTTCCCAGCATGTTTGATACTGTAGAACATGGGCCCCAGCTCTGCCAGCCACTCTCCATCCACAGCAGTGACACACTGCATGTATTCCTGCAGGGACAGAAGGAAACACAGGGTCACAGGTGGCACTCTCAGGACCTTGGCATCCCTTCCAGAACCATGCCAGCTCCCTCCCACACCCTTGCTGATGCCACTTCTCTGGCTGCCCTGCCTCCTGGCCTCGGCAGCTGCTATGGCCTGGACTTGGTAAGACCGCAAAGAGGTCCAAATATGCCCCACACACAGGCCAGGAAAAAATATTGGGAAAGGGACAAACATGACTCTGCAGATGACATGGATGTGCCTAGTTGGTACAGATGAGAAAGGCTGAGAACTGGCCTTCTGACAAAGCTCCACCACCTCCCTTGGAGCGCTTCTCACCCTTCCCGCCAGCCCCCAGCAGCCGCTCACCTTGGTGGTCATCACCAGCTCATGGTACACAATGTAGTCTGGCGTGTAGCCCATGCCAAAGAGAGAGCTCGTGGGGTGCAGGTGGCAGGGCATGCCCGTGCGGATGTTCACGTACTCCCCAATGCCCTGCGGACAGAAGCACGGTGAGCCCACCTGTTTCCATACAGGGCCTCCCAGCCCCCGCAGACCCTCTCACCTTCAGCTTTGCAGCTTGATGGAAATAGGCAGCACAGATACACTTCCTGACAATGTCCCAGTCAGTACCACAGGATGCCAGGCTCATCCGCTGCTGCACCATGATGTCCTTGAGCTGGGCACGCACCTCCCGCACCTGCAAAGTTGTGTGCCGGTCACATCCCTCTCCTGCCTAAGGCTCCCTCCCCCGGCCTCGCTGCTGCCGCCTCACCTTCCGCATGGCCTTGGCATGGATGAAGTGCTGGTTGCACCACAGTGTGGAATAGCTGTTGTTCTTCCACTGCAGGTAAACATTCAGGTAGGTCAAGTGATCACTCTCTGGAACAGCAAACTTCTCCCGTACTTGGTCACTCTCCTCCTCTCGGCCCTGAAGGGTGAGCCAAGAACACTGGTTAGTCAAAGGGCAGGGAAGGCCCCAAACTGCAGAAAGAGCCAACAGGTACCTTAGGCCGATAAAAGATGGCAGGCACAGACAACATGGAGACAATAAGCAAGATCTCAGAGCTGCAACCCATGTCACAGGAGACAATAAGCATCTTGGAGAGTGCAGGATCCAGTGGGAATTCCACCATGAGACGTCCTGTTGAGGTCAGACCACCTGTAGGAACAGCACAGGGATCAGCAGCTGGGCAGGTCCCAGGCCCATGGGCTGACAGCTTGTCCCAGCAGCCAGTACCTGTGTTATCCAGGGCCCCCAGGATCCACAGCTGGTACATGGAGTTCAGCATGTTGTCCTCAGGTGGCGGATCCATGAAGTGGAACTGCAGCAGGTCCTGCACACCCAGGGACTTGAGCAAAAGCACTACGTTGGCAAGGTTGGTGCGCTGGATCTCAGGCACCGTGGTTGTCAGCAGCTCATTCTTGTAGGCGCTCTGGGTGTAGAGCCTGGGGAACAGACGCCAAGACCGTGCTCCTGTGTTCCTCACCAACCCACCAGCTGTTGCCCAGGCCAACCTGGCGCAGGGCAGTGATGCTGCGCTCAGCAGTACCCCAGGAAGGAACCTCTGCCTCACCAAAGCGTGGCCGCCCCAGCACGAGGGTGCCTGGGCTGCAGCACAGTGCACAGCCCTCTCCAGCACAGTCCTCCCAGTCTCAAAGCAAAGCCCTGAGAAAGCTGCCCCATGACTTGTCTGTTATCCCGAGAGCACTAAGGGTGGAACAGCCACAAGTGAAGATGGGCAAGAGAAGAATCGGGAGCAGATCCTTTGCTCTGCAGAGGCACTGAGTCCAAAAGAGAAGGCCTCATGGCCTGCCTACCACCCTCATGCCCCCAGAATTTCAAGATAATTAACAGCTCCAGTGAGAAAAAATTATATACAACCTGATGCCACACTGCAGGTATGACAGGGCCGGCAGTGACATGCCTACCTGAAGCAGTGGCCTGGGCCTGTTCGGCCAGCTCGGCCTGCCCTCTGGTTGGCATTGGCTTGACTGATGGGGTAGATCTGCAGCGCATCCATGCCTATACGGGGGTTGAAAACCTGCAGGGCACCAGAAGAACAGACTGAAGTACAAGGAAGGCTGGGTCACAACCACAGAACACCCTCAGCCCAACGCCAGAGATCACAGTCATGAACAGCACAGGAAATCTCAGGTTACCTTCAACTTGCAGTAGCCAGAGTCAATCACAAACATGATGCCATCCACTGTCAGTGAGGTCTCCGCAATGTTTGTGGCAACAATGCACTTCCTGACCCCATCTGGAGCCTGCAAACATACTGCATGTCAGTCAAACCCCTGAGCAAGGGCCGCTGCGTCCCTGAGGAGGACAGGGCAGCAATATAGAGACTCTCAAGAAGTGGAAAGGGACACACACTTTCTGTCACCCTCCACATGCGATACAAAAAGCATGTCTGCACCTCTCACTCAAGCTCAGTAGTCTTCCCTGCACCAGTTTCCCTCGTTCCCACTCCTACCACAGAGCACACATCAGCACCTTCTGGAAGATCTTGGCCTGCAAGTCTGATGGTAGCTGAGAATAGATAGGCAGTACAGCAAGAGCAGGCGCCTTCTCCAGCTCCTCAAGGTGCTCCACAATTTGCTCCGAGGTCACCTAGACATAAAGAGGGGTGTAAACATAAGATTAAAAAAAACAAGGGGGTAGGACAGTGCCTACCCCTGTGGCTCACCTCTATGTCCTCCTGGCCAGGCATGAAGACAAGGATGTCCCCGGGAGCACCAGATAAATGGACCTGCAGGGCTTGTTTCACTGCAGCCTCCACATAATCCTCCTGTGGGGTCTGAACAGCACAGCCCAGGTTACACACACCAACAGCCTCACCTGCCCCATCCTGCATGCCAGACTGCATCGCAGCACGGCCACTGCTCCTCTGCCCATTCTGTCCACCACAGAGTACGGTACACCCAAGTCACAACCCCCTCCTGTCACAACACAACTTCCCTCTGCAACACTGACCATACCTTGCTGAAAAGAATATCAACAGGGAAAGTGCGCCCAGGAATGTGGAAAATAGGAACGTTCCCAAAGAAGGAGGCAAATTTATCTGCATCCATGGTGGCTGAGGTGACAACAAGCTTCAGATCTGAGCGTCTGGCCACCACCTGGAAAGCAGATGAGAGGAACAATAAGGAAGAGGCATTTGTGCATGGCTGGAGGCCCTTCCCACTATTGCTCAGACAACAGCACAGGACAGAGCTTCTGCTGCGCTCTAAAGGCAATGGCCACTAGTGCCAGGGAACACAGATGCTACATGATCTGTGCAGTAAGAAGACCCGCTGACCTTGGTCCAGGAAGCCTTATGCCACAAAGATCTCTGTACCGAGAGTTTCGGACAGCTAGCCAGCCAGCCACTGGCAGCCCCAAGGCACTCAGGGAGATTTAACCCCCAGAACCAGGGAGCAGGATGTTGGAGCAGCACGGGCAGAGATGTGGCAGCTCTGCCTGCGCCGCCTGGACCTGGCAGAGAAGAACTGTCCCTGCCAACGCTCCGCGGTAAGCCCAGCTGATGTGCTGCTGTCCTCTAGCCCAGGCTCACACACCTCCCGGAGCAGGCCAAAGAGCACGTCAGTATTCAGTGAGCGCTCATGTGCCTCGTCCATGATGATGGCACTGTAGTTGTCCAGATCAGCCTCTCGCAGTGACTCACGAAGAAGAATCCCATCTGTCATGTATTTGATCACAGTGTTCTCAGATGTGCAGTCCTCAAAGCGGATGGCATAACCCACCTGGGAGAGCAGAGATAGCAGCAGTCTTTCAACAGCCCCTGCACTCCCCGTCACCAGGCTGCACGCTGCACCCCCGCCAGACTCACCTCCTCCCCCAGGCGCACCCCCATCTCCTCACTGACACGCTTGGCCACCGACATGGCGGCCACCCTGCGCGGCTGTGTGCAGCCAATCATGCCATAGTCGGTGTAGCCGTCCTCGTGGAGGTACTGAGTCAGCTGGGTCGTCTTCCCGCTCCCCGTCTCCCCCACCACAATCACAATGCTGTTGTCTCTGAAAAAGGAAAAAGCCTCTCTTCATACACCACAAAGAAGGGCTTGTGCAGTCACAGCCCTGGCTGCCAACCTGCTCAGGCAGGAGGGCTGCTGCCAGCAGCGCAAAGAATGGGCCTTGTTTCCTGCAGGTAGAGCTTCCAAACGTGCCACACATATAGAATTTCCCTCTTGGGTTCTAGAGATGTCAGCCAGCCCCCTGCGGAAGCTCTGTGACCAGCTCCCTGTCAGCCATACCTGAGGATGGAGAGCAGCTCCTGCTGCACAGCAAAGATGGGCAGGTACTGTCTCTGCTCCAGGATCGACTTCTTCTTGGCAAACTCACTGCTGGCTTCGCTTTTTTCTTTCATGTGTTCAGCAAACTTCTGCTCAGTCCTAAGGAAACACCAGAAGCCCTGAAACTGCCTCTCTGCACACCACTATGCCAACAACCCTCATCACCAGCTGAGCAGAGAAACTCAAAGCAAGCTCCTACTTGTAATCCACTTTGCCATCTTCTGTCACCAGCTCGTCCTTTTCCTCCTCTTTCTTGATCCCCATAATGTCTCCCAGTTTGGTGCCTGCCAACTCCCAGTGTTTATGCTGAGCCTGGAAGGACAGAGAGCAGCAAAACTTTGCCATAGCAAGCACTGACAGATCATTCTTCTCCAATCCTACTCGTAAGACTAGAAAAGCATATTAGCCCCATAATTCCCCAATGCTATGACACAGAACACACATCCCATTCCTACATTAAGTCTCCCTCTTCCAAGTGAACTGGTGCAAAGCTTTCAGACACTGGTCTGGATACAAAGACTGCAGGCACATGATGACCAACCACCTCCTGAAAAAATGGTTCCAGCTGCTGACCCTTCCATTAAATTCGAACTTAAACCTACACAAATCTTGAACCAGAAATAATATTCCTGCTCTTGACAGCTGCTTACAGGCCTCTCTCCCAACTTCCAGTTTGCTCTCCCCTCTGATACCAGTTTGGCTCCCACCTCCATTCCACTGACAGTGTATGTAGCTCAAATCCAGGTCAGTTTCAATTCACAACATATCTGTGCTTTCCCGACAGCTATCACACAAGCTTTAGAAAAAGTCCCTAGAAAACACCCCCAAGAACTAATAAATGACCTTATTGAACACTCCTCCTCACAACTCTCCTGCTGAGACATGACAGGATAGATCCTGCCACCACACCAACTGCTGACCGTCCACAAGCTGCTCGCGCTCCTCCACCTGCTCCCTTCTCCATGATCTGAATGTTCTTTGGATCAGGCTCCCTGCACCAGTCCCAGGCAGAGCCTGAGGAAATCACAGCAGCTGCTTATGAGCCAACGCAATGAGCTGGGCTGCCAGAATATCCCAGGTCATAAAAATACCAACTCCTCATCATCATTGCCATTACATCTCATATTCTGCAAAGTCCAGACAAAGCTGTGAGGCACCAAGTA
The DNA here is from genome assembly GCF_964273445.1 of Streptopelia decaocto. NCBI lineage: Eukaryota > Metazoa > Chordata > Aves > Columbiformes > Columbidae > Streptopelia > Streptopelia decaocto. Next base: position 5,029,815 of record NC_138666.1, on the reverse strand, counting down.
GTGTATACAGTGGGGCAGTAAGCCACAAGGTCACAGCATACCCTCTTACGCTCCTTCTGCTCTCTGTGCTTGCGCACCAGCTGGCTGCCTTTCCGGGCTATGATGGCCAGGTCTGAGGTGGCATCCTTGACAGGGATGACTGGCTCTGGCTGGAGGAAAGAGGCGTCGCTTCAGTACACAGGACTCGCACTCACGGGGCTTCCTGTCATTGGTACCTTCAGTCAGTCTCTACCTGCTTGGTGAAGACAATCCTTCCGTCTAGGAAAGGGGGCACCAGGTTGTGCACCAACAGATGTACTTTAGCAGAGTTATCTTCCTCAAAATCCTCATCCACTTCAATCCGATGAACCACACCACTGGTCAGCATGCGATTTGTCTCCCAGCGCTCATTATCCTGCAGGAAACAACTTATCAGAAAATACACAGAAGCCCCGCAAAAAGCCCAACAGATCACACCAGAACACTGAGCTCAGGCCTGGGCCCAGCACTGACAACAGGATGAAACTGGTGGCTTCAGCCCAGGGAGCCCGAAATAGACAGTGGGGGGAAACAGCAACTGGGAGCAACAAGGTATGGGAAACACAGGCTGGCCAAAGGAAGATCATGGTCAACAGGAGTGTCTCCAAGGAAACACAGGACAGACGTTGTCCACAGGCCCCTGCCACACTCAGAATCTGCCAGGAAACTTGGACGTAACCCTGTGCATGTGCTGAGGGCAGCAGCACCCAGCACCTGCTGGGCCACAAGCAGACAAGCCCAGTAATGTAGCTCACACCAGGAGAGAAGGAGCACAGCCCTCTACACCTCTGGACACTGTGACCCATTGCAGCCGCTCTGCGAACTGCCCATGCAGGAAATACAGGGCTGCCCTTCCCAGGGGAACTTCATGATAGTCTTTCCGTGTTCAGTCTGGGCCAGAGCACAGACTGTCCTTTTCCATCCGAGAGTGAGGGCTCAGCCTTTGCTGCCAGCAAGCAGATATTCCCTGAGGGCAGCAAAGCCCGCATGTTCAGAGCAGCCAGACCCGCATCTCCCCCGTACCTCATTGATCTGCCGCCGCTGTGCAGAGATGCGCTTCTGTCTCTGCTTGTGCAAGTGCTGCTCCCGCTTCTTAACGTAGTCCTCAGAGGAGTAGGCCAAGGGGTTGTGAAACTCATCGTAGCCCTCGTCCATCATGTACCAGTCCCGGTCAGCTTGCTGGCAGAGGAGTGGTGTGGCTCTGAGCTCCAGCGGCCCCACAGCCCAGGCAGCCCCACTACAGCACGCAGCGTTGAGACGCTGCCTGGGCTGGGCCCTCCCACCACCCCTGCAGCCCCGCGCTGGCCCCGGAGCTGAGGCAGCAGCAGCCCCAAGCCTGCTGTCTCCACTGCTCCTCGCCTGCCCTTGGGCTCTCACCCGCTGGTCGTCCTCCCACTGCTGCCGCTCCTCCTCCGTCTCAAAGGCGATGCCCTCCTCCCCATCCGCGAGCCGCCCTGTGGGGAGCAAGTGAGCTGCTCAGGCCCCGCTGCCACCCCAGAGAAATCCCACTGCGTCCGACCTCCCGCTGCACAGGGGAAGGGGATTTGCCGCTGCCCAGACTGGCAGCTCAGCCCCAGCTCCTCACCTCTCCCTCTGGACAGCCGTGGTGTGGAGCCCAGGTGTCTCCGGTCATCAGCCCACTCGTTGTATTTGTATGATGGGGTAGGCAATGGTGTCTTATCCGAGTACCTGCTCCTCACAGACCTGAAAAACAGCATGAGGGAGGAATTGTCTCCTCTACCCAAACTTTAATAAAGCCTACATAGACTTCTGTAAAGCCTTTGACACCACTGCTGACAGCATTCTGCCTGAGAAGCTGCAGTTGACGGCCTAAACAGGTGTGCTCTTCCCTGGGTAAAGAACCAGCAGGAGGGCTGGGCCCAAAGAGCTGTGGTGAACGGAGCCAAATCCAGTTGGTGGCCAGTCACGAGTGGTGTCCCCAGGGCTCAGTATTGGGGCCAGTTCTGTTTAATCTCTTTATGAATGGTCTGGACAAGGGGATGGAGCACACCCTCAGGAAGTTTGCAGATGACACCAAGTTAGATGGGAGTGTTGACCTGCTGGAGAGTGGGAGGGTCTACAGAAGGATCTGGACCAGCTGGATCACTGGGTGGAGACCAATTGTCTGAGGTCCAACAAGGCCAAGTGCCGGGTCCTGCACTTGGATCACAATAACCCCATGAATGCTCCAGGTTAAGGGAAGAGAGGCTGGAAAGTGCTCGGTGGAAAAGCACCTGGGGGTGTTGGTAACAGTGGTGAACATGAGCCAGTGTGTGCCCAGGTGGCCAAGACGCCACCAGCATCCTGGCTGGTACCAGCACTGGTGTGGCCAGCAGGCCCAGGGCAGTGACCGGCCCTGTGCTGGGACCTGGGGAGGCCAAACCACGAATCCTGGGGGCAGTTTTGGGCCCCTCATGCCAAGAAAGCCCTTGAGGTGCTGGAGCGAGTTGAGAGAAGGGAAAGGAGCTGGTGAGGGGCTGGAGCACAAGTGTGATGGGAGCGGCTGAGGGACCTGGGGGGGTTCAGCTGGAGAACAGGAGCTGAGGGGAGACCTTCTGATCTCTGAACTGCCTGAAAGGAACTTGAAGCCAGGGGGGGGTCGGGCTCTGCTCCCCAGGAACAAGTGCCAGAACCAGAGAAAACAGCCTCAAGTTGCACCAGGGGAGGTTGAGGTTGAATCTTGGGAACAATTTCTTCCCCAACGGGCTGCCGGGCATTGGAACAGGCTGCCCAGGGCAGTGGTGGAGTCACCATCCCTGGAGGGGCTGAAGAGACGTGCAGATGTGGCACTTGGGGATGTGGTTTAGTGGTGGACCTGGCAGTGCTGGATTAGCGGTTGGACTCGATCTTAAAAGTCTCTGCCAACCAAAACAATTCTATGATTCTATAACGAGTGTCCACAGCCAGGCACTAGTCTCACACACACCCCCAACCCTTTCTGCAGCTCAGCAGCTCACAGCTGCAGCCCAGGCGCCGATACCTGTCCCGGTCCCTCCGGTCCGTGTCCCGCAGCGATGATGCCCGGTGGCTGCGCTCCGAGTCTCGGCAGGAAGGTGTGGGGGAGGGAGATTCCCACTGTGAGCGGCGGGCACTGCTGTAGCCACTGTCATCTTCCTCCCAGCTGGAGCGAGATGGCGTGGCTGCATCTAGCATAGGAGAAAGGGTTTGACACCTGATGTTCAAACAATGACCCCAGGCACCTGGGGCCACCTTCCACCTTCTAACAAGGAGCACAGAGAGAGCATACCTGAGGGTGCCCATTCGCCCTCCCTCCAGGAGACAGGGCCAACCCAGCGATTCCAGCGAAAGCTGGCAAAGGGCCACAGTTCTGTCACACAGACCCAGAGCAAACCCCACTGTGCAGAGATCAGCCCGATTTTCACACACAGCTGCCAGATTTCTCCCAGACCCAGGTCAAACCAGGAGTTTTACGCTTGCTCTAACCAGAAACACCACAGGTTTTTCTACCCATGCCTGTCCTAACAAAACCAGCAGGAAACAAACGCCTTCCTGCTAGGTCTCACACGAGTTGTACCAGCTCCCAGTCCTACCTTTGGGCCGATGTCTGGGGCTCTCCGGTTCACTTCTCCTGCTGCTCCGCTCTGATGAGCCATCTCTCTCTGATCTGCTGCTGTGACGACTTCTGTCCCGTTCCTCTGCAAAAATAAAGTCAAGTTGGATGCCCAGTGCATGAAGAGGCTGGGGGACAAGCCCAAGCCCAAACCCTAAGCAGAAGGAGTCACAAAGCTCTCTGGGCAGTTACCACGGTCCCGTTTCCGATCGTGGTCCCGATCCCTGCTGCGTTCCTTCTTTCGTTCTTTCTCTTCCTTGGAGGAAGCAAAGACACCATGTTCCCGACGCTCCCTCTCCCGCTGCCGGCTGCGTTCCCAAAACTCCTCGCTGACACCCCCTGTGTAGGAAGGTGTTTCCACATGGACAGAACGATACTGCCTAGAAAAACAAAACAGAGCTAAGAGAAGCCCAGCAGTGCTGAGGAACAGCTGGCTTCTGACTTGCCTCATACAACTCCAGCTCTAACGTCTGCGACAGCAGAAGCTCAGGATTAAAAGCGCACTCTCCATCCTTCACTAACAGCCCCCCAAGCCTGCTGAGGCTCTGACATGTGCACTTCTGAGCAGGCCAGTGCCTCCAGGCATCTGGACACAGCCTCAGGACCAGGCCGGATGTTTGCAGGCCTGACAGCCCCCAAAGCCCTGCTACCCAACGCCCCAGGCAGGGGACCAGCGAAAGAGCTTTTCCCAGCCCCCTCAGCTGTACAGTGGTGCCCCCAGCTTCGCATCAAGAAGCCCTCCAGAGCTTGGCACCGCGGTCACAGCCCCCGGTCCGGGGTGCAGCCCCGGGAAGCGCCCACAGCCCGGGCTCTCGCTCCTTCCCCCGGCACGGAGCCGGGAAGTGTCCCCACCAGACCCCACCTGTCCTTGCGGCCGCTCCGCCTGCCCCGGCCGGTCTCCTCCTCGTCCTCCCCAGGGCTGCCCGCTTCGTCGCGATCCTCCTCCCAGTCCCGGTACAAGGAGATCCGGGAGCGCTTCCCGCCGGCCGCCGCCTCCTCCTCCCGCTCCCGCCGCTTCTGCGCCGCCAGCACGTCCAGGCCCAGCAGGGAGGCCCGCGGGGCCGGCGCCTTGAAGACGTGCTGCTCGGCGGCGGCGCTGCGGTCGCGCAGGACCAGCCCGCCGGCCGCGGGGCCGCTCCCCGCCAGCCGGTGCAGCGACTCTTCGGCCATGGCCGCTACCAGGCCGCGCTGGGCGCCATGGGGCCTGCGGGACAGTCAGCGGAGGGTCGGCGCCGGAGCTGCCCTGCTCCGCTCCTACAGCCCCGCACCCGCTCGCAGTTGCCTCAGCGACCGTAACGCAGTGGCCCGAGCGCCGCCATGGCCGCCCCACAGTGCTCCGCGACAAGAGGCGCTCTAGCCCACCTACACCATAGAGTAGAGTCCAGAGCCTATAAAAGAGGCAACTACCATGGAGTTTCCCTACTGCTAGACAAGAGGGCCTACCAGACCTTCGGCGGACTTCCGGAGCAGAGCAACGGTGTGATGTCACGTGGCCAGAGGTAAATTTCCGGCCGTGTAGGGAGCGGCAGGAAGCGAACGGACGGAGGGGCGAACGGACGGGCGGGGACAGCCGGACACCCGCAGAGCCCCCGGCAGACGGGCGGGGACAGCCGGACACCCGCAGAGCCCCCGGCAGACGGGCGGGGACACCCGGACACCCGCAGAGCCCCCGGCAGTCCCGCGCAGGCGCACGCACACTGCGCTGGCACCCCCGCGCCCCGCACACGGACACACGCGGTCCCGCATCGCAGCCCGGTGTGGTTTCAGGCTCCCCTGTAGACCCCCAGCCCAGCCCTGCTAACGCAGGGTCACCAGAGCAGATCACACAGGTCGGTCCAGGCTCTGTCACCTCGCAGCAAAGAAGTTTCTCCTCATGTTCAGGTGGAACCTCCTGTGTTTCAGTCTGTGCCCATTGCCCCTCACCCTGGCATTGGGCACCACTGAACAGAGTCTGGTCCATCCTCTGGCACCCACCCTGAGATATTGATCCCATTGATCAGATCGCTCTCAGCTTCTACAGCTGAACAGCTTCAGCACTCTCAGACTTTCCTCATAAGATGCTGCAGACCCCTCAGCATCTTTGTAGCTCTAGCTGGACTCCCTCCAGTAATTCCTTGTCCTTCTTAAACTGTGGAGCCCAGAACTGGACCCGGTGCTGCAGATGTGGCCTCACCAGGCAAAGCAGAGGGGGAGGATTCACCTCCCTTGACCTGCTGGACACTCTCCCTAATGCACCCCAGGTACCCCTGGCCTCTGGATCTTGACTCCTGGTCACCGTTGTCCCCCAGAACTCCGAAGTCCTTCTCTGCAGAGCTGCTTTCCAGCAGGTCAGCCTCAACCTGTACTGGTGCCTGGGGTTGTTCCTCCCCAGGTGCAGAACCCTGCACTTGCCCTTGTTGACATTAACAGACAGACACACCAACATAGACAGGGCCTGCAGCCAGGCTGCAGCAGCTTTATTTCCCCAGCCCAGCTCAGCCTGCCATCACTGTCTCCCTGATCCAGTCCAGGACACGCTGCACATCCACGTAGACGCTAAACTTGGAAGCCGCACAGCTCTTGTCATGGCTGAGGATCCCGGCTGCGTACCAGGCACCGTCAGCCTCATCCTGCACTACGAAGGCGCCACCAGCGTCTCCATAGCACGTGTCCTCACGCAGCTCGCTCAGACCCACGCAGAAGGTGTCATTGCTGAGGATGGGCTGGACCCAGTAGGATGCGTTCCGGGCCCCGTAGTACTGGCGGCAGCTCTCACCCTCTGCCACTGGCAGCATCACGTACTTCAGCATGGTGGAGAAGGCAAAGGTGGCACCGCGGCCCCAGCCCGAGACATAGCCCACCCGACCAGGCTGCACATAGTCCTTCTGGGGCAGGCAGATGGGCATCACCTCCTCCCCGAGGAGCACCTTCTGCTTCAGCTTCAGCAGGGCCAGATCCACAGTCGCTGGGTAGCCAGGGTGCAGCACCACGCGCTCGATGGCCAGGGCAGGCTGCTCCCGGCTGCCCAGGTAGAGCTGCAGAGTGGGCGCAATCTCTTCGGGGTCGGTGTTCTCGCTGTGGTTCAGGTAGACATTCCTGCCTGTGGTCAGCAGCCACTGGTCGCTGATGAGTGTGGCCCCAACAGTGAGGTTGTGGCGAGTCACCAGCCGGCCCTGCCAGGGGAAGCTGCCCTTCCTTGCCAGCAGGCCCCCAATGATGCGCTGCAGCTGCCTGGGGGGGTTCTTGGGCCTCCCGCACACTGCACAGGGCAGAACAGGCCCCGGTGAGCCCCTGGGGCCAGCACGCACCCTCCTTGCCCCCACCAACCCCCAGGAACAGCAGGGAGGATGGGGGTTGCAAGCAGCCCCTGCAGCCCCCACAGCCCTGCTGCTCTGCGCTCACCTGGCTCGCAGGCTGGTGCCTCCTTGCCAGCGTCAGGGCTCAGCCATTCATGGTCCTTGTCACACTTGACTGTGCCTTTGGAGGGAAACCAGAGTCAGCAGCTCTGCCCTGCACGAAGGGGGATGGACCCTGCAGCCAGGAGGGTGCAGAGGTGCTTGTACCCTGCCAGGGCTGGGGTGGGCAGGGGTCGCTACTCATGCCCCCGAGGAAGTGGGGGCGGGGGCTGTATCATGTGGCCTTGAGACAGCCTCTGGAGCTGGGGACTGGCCCATCCCCGGGCACTGTGCCTGTGCCGTGGGCCTCATCATTGCCGGAGCCACGCAGCTGGTAGTACAGGTCGCAGTGGTACTTGATCAGGTGCTCAACGTGGCCACGCTCAATCTCTGTAGGCTTTGCACAGCTCCACTCTGCAGGCAGAGGATGCTCGGCTGCCTGAAGACCCAGCCCAGGACATCACCCCACCCCGGCGGGTCCCTCCCCAGTCCCGTCTCACCTGCCCCACACCTGCTCCCTGCCAACCTCCCCCGGCTTTGCCCAAGCCCGGAGCTCCCCCCTCGCCCTGAGTGGTACCAGTGGCAGCTGCAGTCTCCAGCACGGTCCAGGCCAGGCTGGCGATCAGCAGCACTGCGGGTCTGTGGGGCAGAGAGTGCATGCTCAGCATGGGACACACACAGCACACACTCAGCACAGGGCTCCCACCCTGCTGCCAGCCCATGGGCTCCGCCAGGATCAGAGTCCAGCTAGGCTTACACCCCATCTTGGGCTCCCTCCCCAGAGGGTAGAGGGCCAATCTCGTGCCCTAGGCTGGCTGTCAGACACAGCCTGGACGCTGCTGCTGCACAGGACGAGGCTGCAGTGTCTGGACACAGGCGCAACACGGGTCCTGCTGCAGGTCCCAGCCCAGGAAGCATGACAGACACAGCACCAAGCACATGCAGGGACACACCAATGCCACTCACCCCATGCTCACTGCTCTCTCTCCTCACAGCAGTCTCCTTCCACAGGACAACGCTGTTCAGGGCTCCCTCCTCATCCCTTTTATTGCCACCTCCCTGGCCCTGGTGCAGCCCTGCTTGGCCCCGACCCCCTGACCCTGCTGCACGCAGCCAGCGCTGTTCCCAGCAGCAGGAGCACAAAAATCCCCTCCTGGCTCGCAGCCACTGGCAGCACCTCCCCGCAGCCTCGCCAGCTCTGTGGGCAGCCAGCGCCAAGGCTTTCCGGGATTTTGCAGCTGTAAATACACAGGAGGAACCTGGCTGCAGACACTGGGCTCTGGCATCAAGACACCAGCTGAGGGTCACAGAGAGGAGCCAGCCCCTGTCCCCTGCAGAACTGCCTTGTGCCACCAAGAAGGGGACAGCCAGCAGCTGCCCCAGTGCGGCAGGTGACACAGGGTCATAGGGCCTGAGTGCTGTCACCCTGCAGAGCCAGGGCTGGGCAGTCCTGCTCAGCTGCCCAAGGGTGCAGTGTGTCCCACCAGCTCACTGCTCTCCAGGAGGCCATGGCCAAGCTGGCCCCATCCCACACACCCACCGCTTCCCAGCAGCCCCGGGCATGGGTTGTTTGTCAGCCCAGCCCAGCCTGACGGGAACTTGCAGCAGCAATCACTGGCTGGTTCCCAGCAGCTGGGAGCCTGCTCTGGCCAGCGGACCTGCAGCCAGAGCACAACCAAGGGCAGCACGGAGGGGACAAGCACACACCTCCTATCCACCGTAGGGTGCCAGCGCTGCAGTGAGGTCACCCCAAAACCACCTGGAGCACGAGAGGCCACCCCAGCACTGGGCCATCGAGGCCCAGCTGCCCCAGTGCTCCTTGGAGGCTCCACTCCTTCAGGCTCAGGGCAGTATCTGTTCCTGGTCCCAGACACTCCAGCAAAGGGCCTTCTTGTCCTGTGCAAGCTTCTTCCTATCTCGTGGGGCACCCATCCCCCTATATATCACAGGGCTCGAGCTCTCTGCTCAGCACCAGCTGTACACAACCACACCTGACAGGCAGACAGCTAGAGCCCAGGACACACCAGGGCTTGACAGCTGCGACCCCCGAGCCACAGCAGCACTTGGGAAGGTGCTGTGGCTCTGATGGCGGCTGGCCTGTCAGCATCGTCCTGCTGTAGCAGGAGACTGCTGTGCCCTGGCAGAGGGACAAAGTGATGCAGGACTGTGCCTTGGTGCCCCCTCAGTGGGTGGCTGGGACAGAGGGACAGGCTGCAGGAGGGGGGAGCTGCCCCCACCTGTCCCTGGGGTGCAGCCCACAGCCCACACACTGGGACATGGCAGCCCCGGGCTGTCAGCAACTGCCATGGCAGAGCCAGGCTCCGAATGTCTCCAAGGCACAGTCACAAATCAGCTTCAGAGCACAAGCAAGAGTGCTGCAGGACAAGGGGATACCAAGCTCAAGCTCCCACAGGCATGACAGCCACTGTGACTGGAAAAGCAAGTGTCTCCCTGGCCCTCTCCAGAGAAAACATCAATACCTTGGCCAGCAGAGCCGGTCACAGCCCCGCAAGAGCAGCAGCAAGCACCACCAGCAAAAGCAGGGTCTGTGGAGCAGCGGCTGGCACAGAGGGCTGTGGCGGGAGCAGGCAGGTGACAGCCCTGGGTGAGCAGTCCTGCTGCTCCCATGACCTGTGCTGTGATGCAATCCTGCTGGGCAGGGTGGATTCCGAGAGGCTGCAGAGGGAACAGTGTGTCCTGGCCAAGCTGTGTTGCTCAAGAAAGGCCAGAAACAACCGCAGGGAGCCCAGGGCAAAGCAGGAATTGAAGCCAGAGGCCCCAAAGACAAAACCAGCAGCCTCCAGAAGTGTAAACAAACAGGGTCTTTCCGTAACAAGAGACAGGGCACAACTGCAGTGGTCTTCAAATGCCTACATACTGGCAGCAAGGGGAGAAAAGGGTGCTCGGCACCTCCCGGCGGCCCAGCTGCAGGCAGGTCTCTGCGAGGGGAGCCATGGCGAGCTTTGCGTGGATCCAACCCAGAGCTCAGCTACTCTGCGGCTTCTGCCTCCAGAAGATGCATCAACCACGAACAACATGGAGAGCTGCTCCCACTTGGCTGAGGGGAGCTGGGCTGTGACCCTCCAACCCCAGGGTGTCCCCAGAGCAGCACATGGGACCAGGTGAGCTAAACGTTTATTGACACTGGGGCAGGACCCAGGCCCTGTGGTTTTATTACAAGACCCTGTGCAGAGGGGAGGGCAGGGGGCAGAGGCTCCTGCAAGGCTGTGGAGCGGGAGGACCCAGCACCAGGCAGAGCAGCTGGCGTGGGCTGCGGGGCCCTGGCAGCTGGGACCTCCTGCCTGTGGCTCTGGGCAGCGGCATGGGGAAGGTGTGTGCTCCCGGGGATGTGCTGCAGCAGCAGCAGGGCAGCTCCAGGCCTTCCTCACCACCCAGCACAGCCTGACCCAGCACTGGTTTCCACTAGGACCCCAGCCCATGGGAAAGCCAAACCACAGCCATGGACAGCAGCACCAGTCCCCTGCCCTGCTCCCCACCAGCGCAGCCCCAGCTTCACCCCCACTGACCCTTCCCAGGGGCTGGCACCAGGACTCGGGCTCAGGCCCAGCCTGCCCAGCGCTGCAGTGTCAGACCTGTCCCTGCTTGACCTCGGCTCCTCCTAGACCTTGGTCCTGCACCATGTCAGCACCGGTGATCTGCTCCAACTGCCTCCATGACATTCTGGAACCCCTGCTCCCTGATCAGGGTTGGGATCATCAGGGACGTGACAGGCAGGCTGGCCCAGACCTATCCTGCTGTTGCCCAGGCACCAGCACTTGTTGCTCTGAGTTGCCCTGGCCAGGGTTCCCTGCGGAGGCGCTGGGCCCCTCGCTCACCTGAGCAGCTGCTCCAGCTCCCGCTTCACTGCCCCCACCACTGGCGGCCCCCGGTACACCAGCGCTGTGTACATCTGCACCAGCGAGGCTCCAGCGCGGATTTTCTCCAGGGCATCGCGCCCGCTGCTCACCCCCCCCACCCCGATGATGGGCACCTGGCCTGCGGGCAGGTGTGCGGTCAGGACAGCACAGGTGACACCAGCACATCCCCCCGCCACCTGCTCTGCCCCTACCTCGGGTGAGGGAGTACATCTCCCTGATGGTCTGTGTGGAGAGCTCCCGCAGGGGCTTCCCGCTGAGTCCCCCGGGCTCCGTGCGGTGCGGGCTGCGGAGGCCGCTGGGGCGGCTCACGGTGGTGTTGCTGACAATCAGCCCGTCCACACCCAGCTGAGGGGCAGCAGCATGAGGACATGGCTGCCACAAGCTGCCCCCAACCCTCATGCCCAGGTTGCCAAGCCAGATCCTCCCTGGTAGGTGCCCCAGCACCCTGCCTGGGGACAAAGCAGCTGCCCCTTACCACCTGCACCATCCTCAAGGTCCAGGTGACACACACAGGCCCTCACAGACGCAGCTACCCAGAGAGCTGCAGCTCCTGTCCCTTCAGAGCAGTGACTTGCCAGGAGCAGCACGGTCCTGCCCTTGCATCATGTAAGGTGAGGCAGGAGGGACCCATCCCAGGCCCCCGTCAGCCTCCCCTTCCCACCCCTCACCTCGCAGATCACGCTGGCTATGTCCTGCTTGTCCTGCGTGGTGAGGTCAGGGGCAATCTTCACCAGCACAGCTGGCTTGCGCTCGCAGGGCAGCGCGTCCCTCTCCGCCAGCACCTGCGCGGGGAGAGAACAGGTCCTGCCCCGGGCCGGGGGACGCCTGCAGCCAGCAGCACAGGGACAGGTGCTGCTCTCCTGGTGTGGCACTGCCGACAGGACGGACACCCTGCGGCACAGGGCCCGGGGCACATGACCCACGCAGGACCCACAGCCACTCCTGACACTGTGGGGCGGCTGGCCCGCTGCCTCCTTGCCAGAGCAGAGTGAAGGGCAACGCCTCGCTGCTTATGTGCCCTTTGCTGGAGCACAGCGGTCCCAGGAACCAGCAGCTGACCAGGGGACATCTTGGTGGCTCTGCCACCTCACCAGGGAGCCACCACACCCCTCCCTGTGCTGGGGCAAATGCCCAGCTGGAGCAGAGCGGGTGCTGCTGGGGACAGGATGCATCCAGGGCTGCAGCTGTGCTCCGGGCTGGCTGTGAGTGTCACGCACCTTGGTCAGCAGGTCCTGCAGCTCAGCCTTGCCCTGCAGGTCCCGCAGCCCTGGAGTGTTCGGGCTGGACACATTCACAACCAGGTAGTCAGCCAAAGGGCCCAGCATCCGCACCCCAGCCACATAGTCAGCTGCAGCATCAGTGGAGCTCTTGTTCTTGCCCAGGTTGACTCCAAGGGGCATCCCCCCTGGAACACAGGCATGGCTGAACCAGGGCAGCAGGACCAACCACCACCCAAGGGACCAGAATGTTCAACAGGGAGGGCCCAGGACCAGCTAAAATCAAGATGAGAATATGCAGCCCATATATTTCACAGTGTGGGCCCAGGACTGTCCTATTACCACAGCTGCCCTGCTCAGCACCTCCTGGCACTGTGGCGCTGCCCTCAGAAACCGCCCAGCTGGGGACCTGTGGCTCTGGCTAGTCTGAGCAGGCACGTCCTGCCCAAAGCAGCATGGAGAGCCTCTACCACAGAGAAAAAGGCAGTTGGTCGCAGCCCCATGCGAGGGAGCCTGCAGCCCCAGGAGGGTTCCTGCCATCCGAACATACCTCCCTCTGGCCAGGGCTCTCCCGTGCCTGGGTGCTGGTGTTACACACCTCTCCTGGCCTGCAGCCACCCGGGACACCCAAGTCCACCCCACAGACCCCAAGAACAAAGGCTTATGAGCTTGTCTCACCACCCGTGAGCCTGAGCTGTGTCTCGTGGCGGGCCCGCAGCCTGCGCTCCACCGCAGCGTGGCCGTGGCTGTTGAATCCATACCTGCACCAGAACAGACAAGGTTTGGGGCTGGGTTGGTGTCCATGCGCCCTGAATAAGACGCAGGAGAAACAAGAGGGAGATGCAATGTCTGCAGCTCTGCTCAGCACATCCAGCCCAAGGGCTACCAAGAACTGGGACACACAAACCGTTGCCCTCCCTGTGTGACACGCAGAGCAGCTGCCCCAGACCCACCTGTTGATGACAGCCTCGTCCTCCACCAGCCGGAAGACCCTGGGTCTGGCGTTCCCCTCCTGGGGCTGGGGTGTGACAGTCCCCACTTCCACGAAGCCAAAGCCCATCTTGTACAGCCCATCCACAGCCTCGCCCTGCTTGTCAAAGCCAGCGGCCAGGCCCACCGGGTTGCGGAACCGCTGCCCGAGCACTCGCACCTCCTGCGAGGCCAGGGCTGGGTCACCGAGAGCCAGAGCCCACCTGCACCAGCAGCCCAAGCCCGGCCCCCTCCCCTCCATTCCCCTCGCTTGGTGTCACCAGGGGCCTGCCCGGGGACCCGCAGCTCCCCCCGCGGGCAGAGCTCGTCACCCCCCACCGACCGCCGCGGGTCCCGAGCCACCGTGGGGCCCCGCCACCTGCCCACCCCCAGCCCTGCGGTCCCCCCGCCACCCGCACGCCCTGGCTGCCCCCCGGCTCCTGCCCGCCCCTCGCCCCCGGTCTTCCCACAGAGTCGTACCAGCGCGGGGCCGTCGGGCCGGGCCGGGGGCAGCAGCCCAAGGGCGGCAGCGCGCAGGGCCAGCCCGTGGGCGGCCTCGGGAGGGAGGGCGCGCAGCGCGGGCATCACCGCCGCCGCGTAGAGCCGCTCGTCGCCCACCGCCAGCGCCGAGCCCAGCAGCAGCCCGCAGCCCCCCAGCGCTGCCGCCAGCGCCCGCAGCCGCCCCTGCGAGAGATCGTCAGCTGCGCTGCACCGGCACGCCAGCGCCGGTACCCCGTCCCGCCCGCACCCCTCACAGGCACCCCGCCCCGGCACGCCGCCCACGGTACCCCGCACTCACAGCGGCACCACACCCCACACCGGCGCCCCGCCCGCATCCCGTACCCGCACCCGCACCCCATCCCGTGTCCCAGCTCCGCCGCTCCCGCCCCGCCGGGTCCCCGCTCCTCCCGCCGCCCCGGGACCCGCCGGCCGCTCACGCGCAGCGGAGCCGCCATCAGCTCAACCCTACACGTGGCACGACACTCCCGGCATCCCCGCCCGGTGATTGGCAGAAGCCGAACCCTCCCAGCCAATAGAAGCGCAACAGGACACATGGCGGGCGGATCACGGGACACACGGCAGAGGCGGGACTCAGGGGGACGGGGACTCTGACAGCCCCCAAGGCCCCGCCCCCTGGCAGCCCCGCCCCCTGGCGGCCCCGCCCCCCGGGAGTAGCCTTGGAGCTGCGGGGCCGCCGGCGGGCGCAGGGACCCGGCAGTAGCGCTGCCGCTCCACCGCGGCCATGAACGGTAGCACAACCCCGAGAAACGGCACCGCACAGCCCGCTGTTCACAGCCTCGGCTTTATTAGGAACCAACCCCAAGATACAAATCAAATAAAAGTCAAGGAAAAGTTGTTGAAAGGGCCCTGCGCAGGGCTGCAGCACAAGGGGAGCAGCTATGGCCCTGGCTCTCGCCAGAGCTCCCCAGTGCGGCCCTCGGGTCAGTGAGCCCCAGCAGGCCCAGGGAACATGGCTGAACCAGTGGGCACAGCGCTGCCAAGCACGACAGACCCCGCCGAGGTCACAGCCAGACAGCTGCAAGCCACAGCTGGGGACAGCGGCAGCACCAGCACGCTGCACACGCTTGGGCAACGCCACAGCTCCCCAGCACCACTGTTCCCTGCTCCCGCCCCAGTTAGTCACAGCTCTCACCAAAATGACTCAGTTACTCTCACCACACAGGGTACCAGCTTGTGGAAGATGCTGCCCTTGAGATCACGCAGGGGGAGAGCCCCATTCCCCTCCAGGCTCCACCTCCCTCCTGTGCAGGAGCAGCCAGGAATGGCAGCCGGGACATCACACACAGCATTCCGGTACAGCTACCTAGACCCACGGGCTGTTCCCTGTTCCAGTCTCACAAGACTCCCCACAGTTCACCTCCTGGAGCAACAAAGATTGGGAAAGTGACAGCATCTGGTGTAAGTACTGCAAGAAGAGAGCTCAAAAAGAAGAGTGCGTTCATTCAAGGTTAATGCAGGAAACCAATATCAAGAGAGTCTGTTCCAGAGAGAAACAGCTGCCACAGCTCCTGTCCCTCACATTGGAGTTACAGCCCAGTCAGTTTTATGTTTTCTTCTTTAGCTCCTCAAACCTCCGAGAAAGATCATCAAAGTCAATGTCTTCAGAGGCAGAAGAGTTGGCACCGGCAGATGCTGTTGGCAGCGTATCTGGCACGGATGGTAATTCAGGCAGCACAAAGTTCTCAAAGGTATTAGGAGCTCCAGCTTTTGGTTTAGGAGAAGCTTCTGACTTGGGCCCAGGCTCTATTTAAAATAAGAGAAACATCATTCTACCTCACCATCATCACACTCACCAGGCCAAACAGAGCCACAGAAAATAAAGGTCATTCGACCAAGAAGGCTGTACCAATGTATTTTTCTGAACAGGACCAGTGGTCATGCATCTCCAACCGTACCCAGACTCAGTGGGGAAACAAACCAGGTTTCGGGTTTCTGTGGGTGCAAGGACTGCAACAGGGCAGGTGCAGACTGGTGACCCATCCCGTGGCTGCAGCAGACAGCACATCCCCCTTGCTGCCTGCAGCAGGGCTGCTGCTGCACACGCCTGCGCTGCTGGACTGCACCATGGCCAAAGGCCCAGGATCCCCATTCAAGCACCTCCTCTAGACATGTGCAGCTATTGCATGCTGTCAACCATGCCCAGCTGTGCACTCAGCTGTCACACTGAAGTGCCTAGCCAGACCTAGGGCACCCACAGGCCTATCTTCTTCAGCACACATCACCAGTACTCCCCAGAGGACTCACTTAGATTGTCACAAATCCCATCTGGAGCTGGCAAGGAGCAAACCAAGCTGGAGCTGGAGCTACTCACTCTAAAACCCCCTCTCTGCCCTTATCAAGTGCTCGAGGTAACAAGTGCTTTCAAACACACAGAGCAGAATCATGCTGTACAAGGCAGGAGAATTTTGTCATGATCCAATTCCAATGCATGAAGCACCTCCTAAGCCTTTAGGCAGATGGACCATGGGATAACAGCCATCTCCACTCATCCTGCTCTGCTGTATGCAGACTCAACTCTGACATACAAACCTATTTACCCTGTCAGCGCTTACTTCTTTCATTCTATTGCTGCAGAACAGTATTATTGATGCTCAAAATGTGTCAAGTTCTACACACTGTTCCCTACAAGGAAAACTTACCCCCAGGGACACTGGAATCTCAAGCCAACTACAGCCCCAGCCACTGCAGCTTTCCCGTACCTCCTGACATACTCACCAGCTCCCGGCGCAGATGCATCCTTGTCAGCATTAGGCTCGTCAATCTGGAAAAGACTTTCAGTTACTACAGCACTCTGTCCTACCACGCACAGGCTCACACCGGTGTGCAGGGCAGCAGCAGCCACGTCGTGCAGAGCAATGCGGACCCCATCCCTCCCCAAGGCAGACAACACTGGCTTCCAGCACACTCAGAAGAATCTGCCTCTCTTCCCAAGAAAGGGAGGAAGTGCTCCAACTTTCCTCTCCCTCCCAGCCAGTCACAGCAGCTTCACTGGCCATATTCTGTAACCGGATAAACACAGCATATCCACTAGCAGGTCTGAAATATTTATCAAGGACATAAGTAGGAGAACATGGCCCACTTCGTCCACATAATCACAGCCACAGCTTCCTTTCTTTCATGAACAATAAACCCTGTAACCAGTAGCAAGGTACAAGACAACTCCATCTCAGGTCTTGGTCTGGTTGGGACAAAGGCCCACAGCACGGTCAGCTGTGCTGGTGTAACTCCTCATTCCCTGTGGGCCACCGCCAGTGATTCTGTCTGCACCCAGCTTGACAACTGCTGCACCTGTGTCCACATCTCCTGCGCCCAAAGGCTGCAGTGCAGCTAGTACAAGGTGTTAGCACACACAGGTGCATGGCTACACTCATCCTTACTCAGGATATTGCAAAAACACTGAAAGCAAAATGAGAGGCATGATTACAAACTGCAGCAACAAAAACATAGACAAGCACAGACAGAGGAGACTCCAGCCTTTCATTTGCTGTTCCGAAGGACTGAGAAAAGTCTGGGAAAGAGTGTTCCAACATACATCTAGGCCAGCCAAAACTGTCATTCAGGCTAACTATGAATTCCTTCAACATCCTAAAGGTGACAAACCCTTCACATTGCAGAAAAAAAAAAAAAAAAAAAAAAGTACTCTACTTGTTCACTGTTTATCACCATATTAACAATGCAGTAAAATAAATTTTAGCTTTCCTTTGCGGCCAAAACACACAGCAGAACTTCTCACAAGCCATTCTCCCATCACATGCACCCAGTGACTCATCACACCCATAAGCAATGCCAAGCACCACCCCGAAAGCTCCAAGGGTTGACAGCAATGTGTTAATGAATGTTTGCCTTTTCTGTGGCTACCACTGTGCTCTTTTCAGGTTCCCTCTGCTGCCTACAGCAGTGATTCAGCTCAGGCACTTACAGACTCATATGTTGGTGGCTCTGCTGGAATTGGTGGTGGGTGGATGTTGGTGAAAGGCTGGTAAGTCCCCACTGGTAGGCCACCGAAGTTCTCCTGCACAGAGAGATTAGAGTCATGTATCAGGCTACTCAGTTGGGACAGCAACCCTGGGACACAACGCACCTACAGCTGCTATGGATGTCAGAAAAAGTAGTGCTCTAAGATACATGCAGGTAAGTATCCAACCTGATATAGTTCATACTTACAAGGAAAAGATTCTTAAGTATCAAGTCAGATGTAGTCACCTGGAGGGACTGGACTGAGCTAACAGGGCTGTGGGTTATTCTAAAGAACCAGCACCACTAAACAATTCATCTTTCAAGGCGTTAGACGTACCAAGACACAAGGGCAATACCTCACCTTAAGGACATCTGAGCCACTTCTCCTGAATGCAGTATCACATGACAGGAGGGTCTCTGGCTCCCTCAAGGCTTTGTATTACCCTTACCTGTAACACAAAAGTGCCTCAAAGACCTAGACTTGGCACAAGTCCTCAGCACACTTATGCCTGGACCAACAGCCAGTTGATGATGCTTGGCCCTGATTTTCCACAAACACTGCAGCATTGCTGAGACCGCACTAAGACTCCAAGCCATCCCACTGTTCTGCCACTCTCCGGTCTGCATAGATACCCTGTCAATGACTGAATTCAGAGAACAGTGCTATTTTCAGCTCCCACCTTTGCAAGAAACCATCTCCACATCTGCTTCTCTGGTCCCTTCCCCTCACAAGTCTGAGGGCAGGGCACTTCCGCATTTTTTGGTGCTGTTCTCACCCCATAAAACTCACCTGATTTCCTTGTCTGAACCTTGGCACACTACCAGCCTACCAGCTTCAAAGCCCAGCTCCAAGCCCTGGTCAAAAGCCTGGCAGTCACAAGACTGCCTCAGGAGGTAAGTCTGGACTCCCTTCTTCCCTGAGGGCAAAGAGGGCTGGCTGGAGAACAGGGGCAGGAACCTCCACAGACAAGAAGCAACATCAATCTCTGGCTGTGCTGCCAACAGTTTCCATCCCTTGCAGCCTCACAGGAACACAACAGCCTTCCTACACACCAAGCTACCAGGTACAGACAGTTCTCAACCAGCAGGCACATAGCTAAGCACCAGAGTCAGACTCTTCCACAGAAAAATTGAATGTCCAAAGCAAAGGCACTTACCGGTCCCTTTGGAGGCGGGTAGGAGAAAGGCGGGTTTGGAGTTGGCATGGGCATGGGCATCATCACTGGCATGGGTACAAGTCCATCATGACCAACCAGTGGGGCTGTAAATCCACCACCTCCTCCCCCTCCAGGGCCACCCTTCTTCACATCATCTGTGAATCCTACATCAATTAGATCTGCCTCTCCGCCTGGCGGGGCTTCAGCCTGCAGGGGGTAGAAGAATTCTGCTCACCAACATGTCTCTATATTGATGACAGCCCTCTGAACAGCATTTGTCACTGGACAAGATGGGACAACACATCAAGAACACAACACAAGGACAGGACAGGAGCTACACAGTGATAATACTGTGTATCAGAAAGGGAACCAGACTACAGCGTGACTAACTACAGCTGCACGCCACAGCACTGTGGGAAGGAGAGGGATGGGGCTATGCTGGGGCTCTGCTAGAAGGTACCACTGAGTTTGCGTCAACGCCACAGCCCCGTGTTCTGAAGCCCACACAGTACTAATGGGACACTCTAGCCCCTGGAACACAGAGGGGACCCTCCAGACTTGCAGGCGCTCACTCACCATCACCACCGAGTCAGGCTCATAGGGCACATTGTAGTTCTTGGCGATCTCGATGAGGTATCTTTCCACCAGGATCTTGGGCGGTGCCTCCACGCTCAGCTTGTGCATCAGCTGTGACACAGGGCGCAGAGATGCTCAGCGGGGCAGGGGCAGCACAGCTCTGTCCCAGCCAGGGCTGCCTGCTGCGGGAGTGCAGCGCAGCCGCGGGAGCCTCTCCTCCCCATCTGGCACTGCTGCAGAGGGGCTCCTGGCAGCCACCGCCACAACTCCACTGCTCTGCTCCCTCCACCCACAGCCAGCACAGCAGGGTCCCGCCTGCCAGGACCCTCAGCACCATGTTCTGCTACAGGCAGCCCCCCAGCAACACCATTGGCTCACCCTGCCTCTCAGTGAGCCACAGGCACCAGCCGTTGGCCATGGGAAAAGGGGCAGAACGCCACAGCAGGTGTGTCTTTTCTGCCAGCTCCATTACCCTGTCATTGACTGTCCCGATCTGGTTTGTCCGGCACAGCTTCCCATACTCCTTGCTGTACTTGGCACACAGCTGGTCAGCAACCTGCAGGAGGAGAGCAGCTCTGGGAACACGCACGCCTGTGCTTTCCCCCACCACACACTGTACATCTGCTGTAGCCTCTGCAGCTGCCCACCTCCCCCAGCCCCGATCACCCTCCTTTCTGCCACTGAGAGCAGCTGAGCAACCTTAGCCATCCCTGATGCTCCAGTGACACCTATGCTGGGGTCTCCATCTGCAGAACCCACAAAAACATGTCCTCTGCCTTAATGACAGAGTCCCAGACAAAGGCTTCTAACAGTGTCACCCCTATCCTGCGCATGTTAACTCCCCTCAAACAACCCTACTCACAATTTTCAACTCAGCCACTTCCGACTGGAGCCGTGGTGCAGCCCAGATCAGTGTAGACACTGCTTCTGCCAGGCCAGAGTCCAGCTCCCTAAGGACCACAAAAGACAACCCTGTCTCCACACCAAGCACCCAGTCTTTGCTGCCCTCCATGTGATCTGAAAGTCCTCATCCTCCATGCTGGGCTGCAAAGTCTTCCCGCCTGGGGAAGGAAATGTCTCTGGAGGCCCCAGGACACTGAGACAAACAGGTGCCCTTCTGCAGGCAAGGCCTGCCCCAGCAGCACCCCCCCCGAGCGAGGGGCCTGGACCCGCTTCCCCAGCACACCCCCCTAGCCCAGAGCTTACTTCATGGACTGAATCAGGCCAAAGCGGGCTAGCAGCAGATCGCAGTACAGCTCCAGGATCTCCATGGCTTCCACAAGGTAATCTTCACGGATGATGTGCTCCACACGAATCCTGGCACGCTCATCTTTTCCAGCTGACAGATAATCTGCGATTTCCTTCCTTGCCTTCTGGGCCAGCTCAGCTACAGCACATGTACCCAAGGCCAGTCACTGCGCTGGCAGGGGCTGCTGCCTCCATACCCGTCCACAGTCCCCGCCACACACAAAACCATCATGAGCTTCCCTCTCTCCCTCACCCAGGCTCTGCAGTGCAGGACACTGAGCCACATCTCAGCGGCACCCTTGTGTCTAGGTCCCAGCACCCTAACTCGCAGGAGAAAGCAGAAGGGGCTTTTAGCTGCTGGAAACACTCCTACACCTTCACCTGCCCTGCAGAGTCAAGCAGAACCATGGATCTTCTCTGTCTGGGCAGGGCAGGACAGCACAGATGGCGGGAGCCTCCCACAGCACCCAGGCAGCTCCCCACTACGTTGTGGGCACAGAAGGCCTGGAAAGGCCGCCTGGGGCAAAATGGCAC
This sequence comes from Streptopelia decaocto, assembly GCF_964273445.1. Taxonomy (NCBI): domain Eukaryota; kingdom Metazoa; phylum Chordata; class Aves; order Columbiformes; family Columbidae; genus Streptopelia; species Streptopelia decaocto. Next base: position 5,008,794 of record NC_138666.1, on the reverse strand, counting down.
ATCCCTCCACACACGGCCCACGGCTACCACCCCATAAATTGCCCTCTGACACCAGACAGAAGGCGGCCAGCAGCCATGCTACGGCCAGCCCGCTGCCCTGGGCACCCACACAGCAGGGCAGACTGCAGGGCCCGGGGTCAGCAAGGATGAGCAACAAGCTGTGCTGTACTCAGCCCATGAAAGTATCCTGATCCAGAAAAATCTTCTCCTCAAGTATCCTGAGCCCCAAAGCACCCCAGTTCACACCTGCCCCCTCAAATACTCACTTTTCTTTTTCTCCAGCAGCTTGAGGCGATTAATGACAAGGCGCAGGTTGACTCGCAAGCGCTCAGCCTTGAACCCAGAGCCCAACATGATAAAAGCTTCCTGTGGGAGAAGAGGGAAAGGTCATTGGAACCAGGAGCTAGAAGGACAGCAGTCACCATTTTAGTTGGGGAAAAAAAGAATGACTTCTCCAAACAAAGAGGTACAGATCTGCTAGCCCCGAATCTGGTTATTTATAAGTGACTGGGCCTACAGCACTCATCATTGCCCTCCCCACTTTACAACCACACATCTAACCAAGGCCAACAGGCACATAAACCTTCTGGACATTTCCATTCTGACAGACCAAATCACAACCCATAAACAGAAACAAGATGATAAAAAATTGAGACCGCTCCATAAGTAGGAACAGGGTTAGAAAACATAGCCTAAAACAAGAAACTGAAGGCCTGAGTCTACTTAATCTAGACAAGTGACACTAGCCACTGATGTGCGTACCAGTAGTCAAGTTTTAGGAATGTTAGGCAAACATCTCCCAGCAGCGGTCTAGGAAGCTGTGACTGTGCCTCAGTTCAGTAAGCTGAGCTTACTGAGATCGTATTTCAGGATTCCGTTCAGCTCCAGGCTTCTAAGGAGCCCAAGTGGAAAAAGCCCTCAGATTTCACAACAAACAGCGCAGCTGCCAGAAGATATGTTCTCATTCCTTACTTCAAAAGGTGAGGGAAGGAAATCAACACCTCAACATGCCATCTGTGACAACTGTCACACAAATACTACCTCTCTCTGTGTTACTTCATTGACAAACCCACATTTTTAAAGAAACGCTACAATCACCTGCAAGAACCAACCCAGCCTCTGCCCAATTAATGTGCAAGTTATTCAACAGCTGTGTGATTAACCCACGGACTGTAAAAACAGAGGCTGTAGCAGTCCTGCTGTCAGAAGGAAAAAGTTGCCATTCCATATTGCACACACTCTTCCTGCTGAGCTCATGCTCTGGCCCTTCTCCAGCCTCTCATGAGCCAATTCAAATCACTAGTCCTCCAGAAAAATAACTCAGAAGATGCTTTATTATGAAAGTTTGTTATGCCAAGAACTGTTAATCAAGAAGTCCTTCCTTAAGACCTATCACACAAAAAGACCTTGGCTTGTACCTGAAAAACACACTGGAGCAGACTTCCATATAGTGAGAATACTTTCTGTATAACTAATGGTTTCATAAGATTTATTACCGTCTAGAGTATATCCTGATTATTTAGTTGATCTATTCACATATCAATACAGTTATTTCAATGATGCACAGAACCAAACAACCTCAAGAAATGTTGCTAAAGAAGTACACACGCATGATACAAGTCTGATGCTACAAAAAGCCCTTCTGTAACTGGAACATACTCTTACAATATTAAAATAACTTTACAGTGCTACAAGAAAGCCTCAGCACAAGTTGCAGTGTTTGTAGAAGTATCTGTTAACCATTCTGATTAACAACACCCTGTTTCAACAGATTAGTTCCAAATACAGCCGTTGAGCAGCAGCCAGCTCACCAGTCATCCTTCCACGACCACCCTCTGTCATTCTAAAGGGTTTTTTGCCGCGCTGAGGCAGCTGCAGGTCGGCTGACTGACCGGTCCTGCCCCTGCGCCTCGCCCTCCCGGCGGCTCCGCCATCACCGTCACTCGGCCGCAACCAGCTGCCGCTGGGCGGCTTCCCGGCGCGTCACCCCGCCGCGGGACCCGCCGCGCAGCTGCCCGGGCTCGAAGAAGCGCGGAGACCCCGGTTCCGCTCCGCGGGCACAGCGGCAGCTGAGGGGCACAGGGACCCCCGCCGCCGGCCCCAGCGCCGCCCTGAGCCTGCTCTCAGCCGCACAGCGGGCACCGGGCAGGACATGCCCCTCACAGCAGCGCCTTCCGGGCCGCCGAGCACACCCCACCGCCCCGGCCGCCGCCTCCCCGCTCACCGGCCGCCGCTCCGCGCAGCTTCAGCCACCCAAAATGGCGGTCCAGCCGCACCACGTGCGGAGGGATCCACGGGGCGGCACTTCCCCGCTCCTCCCAGGACACGACCGAGCTGGCGCGGCCCCTGCGGAGGCCAGGCCGCCAGAACGGCCTTCGCACCGGTGCGGCGGCGGCCGGGGAAGGAGCGGCTGCGGCACGAGCAAAGAGAGCGGCGCTAAGGGACTAAATGACCCAGCGGAAGGATTCTTTGCCTGCCAGTAGCGCAAGCAGTACGCCCGACAGGCGCCCGCCGGAGCCCGCCCCCGGCGCAGAGGTTCCGCCGCACAGCGTTCCGCCCGCCGCGAGCCCCGCCTCCGGGGGGCGGGAGCCGGCCGGCCGGACACACTGCGCCGGGGCGCGCCGGGCCGGGGGCTCCCGCTTTCTGGGGGCAGGCGGCGGGGGCGCCTCCGCGAGGGACGGTCGGGCCGAGGCTGAGCCCGGTCCCGGTGGCCGCAGTCCCGCCGCTGCGTTTCTCCGAGGGTAAGCTGGCCCAGGGCGAGTGCCGGGCGGGACCCGCCGGCCCGCGCGAGGCGGCTGTTGTGGGGCCGGCGGTGGCCGCGGGGAGGAGCAGCCCAGGGGTCCCCGCTCTGCGGTGCGTGGCGGTTCATTTCCAGACGGATGCACGAGTCCATAACGCACGTGGCGGCTTCTAAATTAATAGTAAAATCGTGATTTTGACGTTGCAGGGCATGCGAGATTCTGGTGAGCTCGGGCAGCGCAGGGCGTGCGGAGGGGCCGCGGCCAGCGGAGGGGCCGGCGCTCGGCGCCGCTGCCCGCCGGGCTACGCGGGACCCGCAGCGGGCACGAATGAGCTCCGGGCGGCCAGGAGCTGCCGGCTGGGACGGATCCATGACAAACAGGTGAGACACTTCAGATCATGAGACCCCGGGGCCTGTGGCAGCCGGCAAGCGCTGCACCGGGCCGGGTGGCCGGCCGGGGATCCCGGGGCCGTGCCCGCGCCCGTGCCCGCGCCGCGCGCTCTGGCGGCGCCGCCATCTTGCCCGTCTGTCTGTCCGGCGGTCCTTTGTCTGTCTGCGGTTCCCCGGCACCTGCAGCGGGACCGGTAAGGCGGGCCGGGCCGGGTCCCGCCGTCCGCCGGAGCGGGGGGCAGCGTCCGACGCTCTATGGCAGGGGCCGGGCCGGCGGGCCGGGTCCCTCTCTTGTCTGTCGGCGTCCTCGGGAGCGCGGGGTGGGTACCCTCCTCCGTCCCTCTGTCCGGGGAGCGGGCTGTGTTTGTGTGTCCGACCTCTTGTGGGCTGGATCCTTCCTGCCGCCTCCCGTGGTCTGGGTCTGACGGCTGGATCACTCTCTGAGGAGACTGATAGGATCCCTGTGTCCGTCTGTCTGAGGAGACTGGCAGGATCCCTGTGTCTGTCTGTCTGAAGAGACTGATGGGATCCTTGTGTCTGTCTGTCTGAAGAGACTGATGGGATCCTTGTGTCTGTCTGGGGAGAAACGGGTTCAGCTTCTCCTTTTGTCTGGCTGTCTTGAGGGACTGTTGGATTGATTCCTTCCTCTGTCAGTTTGAGGATGAGGAGCTGATGTTTCCCCCTCTTGTAAAGTTTGAGGGGTCAGTGTGTCCCTCCGTGTGGAACAAGGGGTGCGTCCTCCCCACGCGAGGTGGGCTGTCCTTGTCCCCTCCCGTGCGCTGTGTGCCCCCCTGTCTGTCCCTGTTTGCCCGGGTCCCAGCAGCAGGGAGGATGCGGCAGCCCCGCCGCTCCCCTCTCCCTGTCTGCCAGGGCCATGGGGCCAGTCCCCTTGTGGGGGTGAGACCCAGCCCTGGCCGGCCACACTGTCCCATCAGCTGCTGCGGCTGGAGCTGTCACTGCGGGGCAGCCGGTCCCCTTGCCTGCCCAGGCTGGATTATCCAGTGCCCTCGGGGTGTGAGGGGCTGTGTGTCCCTTCAGTCTCTCTGGGGGCAGTGGCCAGAGATGGGGCAGGGTCTGCAGCTTTGGTAAGGCTCCTGCCCTAAGCGCTGTGGGAATGCACAGGAGGGCAAGGGGCTTTGGACTGGGACTGCAGTCACTCTTAAACTTCACTCTTCATGTTTTGTATGCTGGGGACAGGGCTGTTGTAACTTTGCTGGAGCACTGGGTGGGACTGCACGGACATGGCGGTTTGTGAAATGCTTGTGGATGGTGTTGGATACTGGCACAGAATGTGGCTGTGGTGGTGCAGAACGAGCCCTGTAGGCAGAAGGGTGGGGATGGCCCTGAGACAGTCAGCTGTGCTTGGCCAGAGGCTCAGGAGGTTCCAGTGGTGTGTGTGACAGGCTCTTCTCTTCTCAGGTGAGCCCTCTGCTGAGGGACCGAACATTCTGTGCTCCCAGGTCAGGGAAACATGTCCCGTCGGAAACAGACCACTCCTAACAAAGTTCACTGTGAGTATAATGTTACACAGCATTGTGGGATCCTTGCCCTAGCTGGATTGTTGTGGAGTGAGACGGGAGGAGGGGACTGGTGAGGAGGTACAGTTTGTGGGGGAACGGTGGTTACTCATGTTTCATCTTAGGGACCATAGGAAGAGAAACTCAGCTCTGTGCATCAGGGGAGCTGGCTGTGTCCTGGCAAGGCAGGACAGGAGTAGGCTTGAACAAACAACTAATGCTGTAAAGGTAGGTGTGTGTGTGCAGGGCCTGTAGCTGTGCTTTGCATTCACACTGTCACAAGTGCAAGTTAGTACACTAAGAAATGTGACTTCGGGGCTGTGGGTAGCAAAGAAAGTTCTAGGTAAGGTGGTTTGCGTGTGCGGCTGCCAGCCGGGGAGTCCTGGGGTCTGATCTTTGCCCTACCACAGACTCAGCTGACCAGCCTTGGACATGTTACTTAAGCTCACTGTACCTCAATTTCCTAGCAGAATCTGTAAGTGAAGCTATTGCTCTTTCCTTGCAGGGAATGGGCAGTGGCTGAGTAATTTACTGGACAGATAAACGGGATCTGTCAGATCATTCTTGAGCTGAGCCGGTAGGACAGATCTCTGTTTCTCTAGCATTGTCATCACCCTGTCATTTGCTTGATAGTGAAAGGGCTGAAGATGCTGTACATCAGCACTTCTTGTGAGCAGGCTATAGCAACGTGTTACTGGGGCTGGGAGACATGTATGGACGTTTGGCTGCAAAGGGATAACTGCTCATATACGGCTTTTGACTGATTTGCAGCAGAGGGAGGTTGGGGGGACTGAAGCTGTGAAGCTGTGCCCTTGTACATATCCAGCTTTGTGGCTGGAAACACATTTGGAATTTGGGCTTGAATGAGGAAAACAAATTTCCACTTCCATAGACCTGTGAAAATAAGACTGAAGAGAAGGCCTGTGGTATTGCTAAGCTGTAGTAGCTGTCAGGAGTATGGGACAGAGAGCTGAGCACTGCAGCACTAACACTCCCTCACTTTGCTGATGCTGCCGGCTTGCATGTCTCTCTGTGTTTCTCTGTGCTGCCTTTTGTATTGGTATGGTGACAGGAATCTCTGCACGCTGTTCTCTGCACTATGGGAAAATACATTGTGACATATCCTAACCCTTTCCGTGGTCGGTGAGTGTACAAGGGAGAACTACCTTGGTCTGGGACCTGAAAGCCCCACTGGCATCTGGAGCTGGGCCTGGGAGAGCTGACTGAGCTTTCCTTGGTAGCCACCATAAGAGTCTTGAGGCTTTTGGCATCTGCACTGACCTGTGCTCTCCAATTCGTGCTTCTGGGTGCTGGGTTCAACGGTGGGCAGAGTATAGCTTTGATTTGCAGGATAGTACATTAGTGACTTCGGAATTGTCTTACTTACAGAAATTGGATATGTGTTTTGTCCTATGATGCTAGTGAAACATCATGTTTCCACACACATTTCCTTCTGAGAGTGACTAGATATTACTGCTGCCATTTAGGTCAAACTTACACAAGGCATGCACTTGGGCTGTCTCCCTGCTGTGGAGTCATGGTCTCATGTATGGAAACCAAGGACACAACAGCTCTAATGGTGCAGGTAGAGTTTCCATGGTGTCGAAGTGGGCTTTTTTAGTGTGCTCTACTGCCTAAGGGTTATGTTCTTCAGAAGCTTGTACTATTATATACAAAACTATACATATTATGGGGTTCGGTTGTGCGCTATTTTCACAGCGAACTTCGTTTTTTTATCTGCAATACAAGTGGTAGTATTTCCACTTTTGGTCTTGGGGGAAGCTATCTGACAAACTTGCTACCAGCGGGCATGAGGTTGAGGTTATGGCATCTAGTGTGCCACAGAAAGGAATTCTGGGACCTGCTCACCTCCTTTACATGTGGTACATTGCTACAGAGCAACTACTCAACAGGAGCCATCAGGAGCAGCACGTAGAACCACAAGAAAATAAAGGGACTGAAAGATGCAAGAAACACGTCAATGGTGACATCTCAACCTTGGGATGGAAAGTCTTGTCTGTCTTACGATGAACACCACCAAATTGTTGGGACTTCTCTGTCTACCTAGCCTGCTGTGTATCTGGAGGGCCCAGAAATGCCATGCAGTGCACTGACGAGGATAATCGGAGAGAGCATCAGCTCCAAGAACTGGGTGAGCCAGCAGAATGAGGAGTCAGGCTGAGACATAGCAGACACGTTTCTGAGACTTCTTCACAGGGCCTGAAATGGTTGGGAGGAGAGGAATAAAAGGGACAGCAGGTATGCGGCTTTTCACGCAGTTGTCTGCAGCTGGGGTCTGATTTGGCAGGCTGTGGGGCTGGGGAAGTGCTTTTTGATTTGCATAAATACCACTGTGAATATCTAACTGGACGGATCTGTGGGAGGACGGTGCCGACTTCTTCCTTGCATGGCCACTCCGTCTTATCTTCCTCCTGGGATTCTGTAGGGAAGCAACAGCTACTGGCCTCCTCTCCCTTGCTTGCTTGGTGCCACCTCTTTCCAGGGTCGCTTCCCAGGCTTGGCATGGCCCTCGTTTAACCTTGCTCTCACAACAACGTGGTTTGCTGTCCTCACTTAGCGCAGAATCACTGCGTGGCGTGCAGAGCGACCGGCCAGGAGGCTGTGTCGTTACAGGTCAAAACAGTTTTAAATGGAAGCTGATGTGTAAGGAAATACAAAAGAATACAGAAACAATTGTAAAAAAATACTGTTATCACAAAAGTCTTCATGCATGATGGCCAGTCCTTCTACAGTCTTAACTGTAGCCATTTCCCCTTTGGCAGGGCTGCAGCACATAATCGGCTCTTAATTTAATTTTCTTTTGCCATGCAGTGCATGAAAGAAGCACTACACCTGACAAAGTGGTAACAAATAAAACTGTAATACTGGAATATGCTTATTGCATTGCCCACTCCACATTGAATTGAAAAATACAATGCAGTTACATTGTTCCTGTGGGGATAGCTTAATTGATTCAATTTGGTATTTATTTTCTCCCAGACTCCAAAGTATAAAAGTATAAGATCTTTCTTAAGTGATTCATCTGATCTTGCGTTCGAGCCCATCCATTGCTGCACTGTCACTCCATCAGTTATGGGCTACTCCCTGTTCTTGTGCTTGCCAAAAATTCGCTGTGAGTGTTAGTGTGCACTTTTATATTCTCTCCCTGCTGTCCCATGAGCTGCTTTTCTTTCTATTGCTTGTGGCCTTTGCAAGTGATGCTGATTTTAGAACTCTGGAGAACAGCTTTTGTTAGTCAAATTAATTCACACTTCCTAGCTCTCTTTATTATGGCCCCAATATCCCATTAATCCTCTAATCCCTTCACTCTCCTTCTGACACATGCACATTCTGTGTTCTTCGGTGTTCCTTGAATTCTGCTGCCTATAGTATTCTCGATTTGAAGAGGAAGTATCTTGCAAGAAATAGCACCCAGCATTCAAAACCAAGCAGAAATGTTACTTGCATCAAGATCCTTGGTTCTTAAAGGGGTCTGTGGGCTGCCGTTGTTAACTCTTTCAATTGTGTTGTTTTTTATTTCAGTAACCACTACAGCAGTGTGGACAACCCAGAATAGCGATGGGGCAGGTGGACTAGATCCACAGTGGTGGAAAGAATTGCACATTTCAGGTCCAGGAAAGGAGCACAGAGAAGACCTACATGAACAGGGACTTTAATTTGATGTACAAGGAGGGAATAAAGTGGCTCATCTCTGAGAGACCGTGCTGTTTAGGAAGGAAGACAGGGGAATGGTGCAGTTTCTTTTGATTTTGTTTTGTGGATTTTGGGGTGGGAGTTGTTTGTTTGTGTGTTTATTTTCCAGAACACCTGAGAGTTATCCTGCATTCATACAGTTCAAGAAGGGAAGGGCTCAGGAAAAAAAAAATCGTTTCTGGCTACCAAGTTGATACGCCACCCGATCGTAGCAGCCGTAACTGCCCCTGTCGCACAGCCCCACAGGGCTGCCCCCCTCCTGCACCGCTGCGCACCCGCCATCCCACTCACTCACAGGAATGTGGAGAGGAGAACTGGAATGCAAAGCAGAGGCATTTGTGTGATCTTTCACTGTCCTACATCTCTAGCTGTTTGTAAAACAAATGCAGTGACTTGTTTTGGTGTTGTGGTCAGCCTGCAGCCCTTTTTGTATTTAATAAAGAAACTTCTGGAGAAGAGTCTGTGAATTCAATACTGAGCATACATCCGTTGCTGATAGCAATGATACTAAAGCTGCTGCCTGTCTTACTCCCTTTCCAACTGAATGTAAGTTTACTCTAAGTGGGGTGGAGGTGGGGTGTGTCTGTGTGTGAGCATGTGTGTGCAGAAACAATAAAAGTATAACACTGTACTTATCAAACATTAAAGCTTCATCAAAGCAGGACTTAGTCCACCAGTAGGCACTCTTCGCTAACTTCTTTTGGAGACTATATTAGTTTAATTCAGAAGAAATTCTGTGTAAGCTAAAGATAGCATTTTAAAAGTTTGTCTCTCCCAGTCCCATGATGCCTTTTAGCTCCAGGCTGGTGAAGAATGCACAAGATGTCGTCTGCTCACAGCATTGCTTTGTTAACAGTTTGCGTGTCTGGCTGTAAGCTGATAGTTCTCTGCACTGCACTGAGTCCATGCTGACTTGGTTCTGAGGGTGTCGTACAGCAAGGCTGCTGGCAGATGATTGCTCTCTCAGTTGTTGTGACTGGTGCTGGCATTACTGACAGGAGGAGTTCCCTCAGTCACCTCCTATAGAGATCACAGCATTTAAACTCCTGCAGACTGCACGGTCTGTGTATCCAAGCAGGAACCTGCCTGCCCCCAGACCCCAGCTGCTGCTACATGGAGATGTGAGGGGCTGGACGGGGAACCAACGAGCATGTGACTGATTCCACTAGCAGCTGCAGCGGTGCTTGGGAGTCCTGTATCTGTCGCAGATGGTATGTCTCCTGCCGTGGTTTTACATCTGTCCTGCGTTCTGCAGCTTTCCTCATTTCACCAGACTTTGTCTTGCAATGCTTTTCTGGTCTCTGGGCTTTCATCCTGGTGGTTTGTGGATGTCTGCTTCTTGGAAAGACACTGTAATTCCGTAGTGTATGCTTCTCATACAGTCTGCATCTCAGTCCCTGCAGTGTGAGGTTGTGGTCCAGACATAAAAGCAACACTTGGGGTTTTGAAGACCATTCTGTGCTGGAAAGGCTCCTGATGGGGGTGCATGTGTCACAGCAATCACGATGGTATCTGTTGCTTGCAGTGACAGAATCAGAGTGCTCCTCATCACACGGATTGTGTTCTCAAGTCTTCCCTACAGAAACATTTCTGAAACAGAACGATAAATGCCTTCAAATGCATTTGGAAACACCCATGGGGATGTTGAGAGCTAAAACTCTTCTCCCACACTCTCCATGAAACTTCTGAAGGTCTTTGAAATCTTGCATAAATGACTGCTTTTTAAAGCAGTGCTCGAAGCAAAGAGGTGAGCACCAGAAAGGCAGTGTGAGTACGAACACAGGGCAAAGCTGGCCGAGACAGTTCAGGGAACGTGCCTGTCCGTGTGGCAGGACTGGGGCTCTCCTCGTGGCTCTGGAATTCAGTTCCCTGGTTATACTGATGCCATTGTGGCCCTATACTAAAAGGTGAAATTTTGGGAAAGCTTTTGGTTTATGTGAAACATGCACTGTGTCTTCCTTAGCATTTCCAGATTTATGCTTTGAGTGGTTCTTGAGAACTTATAAGTCGGTTTACAAATTTAACCTAAAAGCCTGCTGGGAACTTCAGCACCTTATTCCAGGTGCTCCTAGTTCATCCACCAAGAGAGGCAAATCATGGCTACCCTGGAACAAAGTAATTTGTTTGATTTAGTATGAAAATTAATGGTTGCCTTGTATTGTTATTGTCTAGAACGAAAAGTTCTCCTAAGGAGGGATTGCTGTAAGAATTTTTTTTTCAGAGGAGCACAAATAATTGCCTTATTTCAATGTGTTTGCCATCTCCTGTTGAGTTGAGGTACTAGAGATCGATGTCTTTTAACAAAGCAGACTGTAAGCTATCCCAAACAAGCGTCTCAGCTTTCTAGGTTCGTTCCTGTAGTTTTCTGTTTTGAGCGTGTGAAGTGTCACTGGGATCTATTTTAGCCAGAACCGCTCTTGGACAAGGCAAGGCAGCAAAGTAAGTTATCCATGGTGAGAGCAGGAGAGCAGGAGCTCTGAACACAAGCACCATGATAGGCAGCTTGTCCTCAGTCCCGCTGGGACAGAAGGTGGTGACAGAGCATGCCAAGGACGACCCCTCCATTTAGTGCCGCTGTGGAGAGCAGAGGAGGTGCCAGGCACTCGGGGAGATGCTGTTTTTATGCAGGTTGCCGTTATGGCAGGGAAGAGGGCTTAATGGTTCAGAAGAGCCATGTAGCACTGCCTGGTCTGGGATACTGTCATCGTCCCTGAGTGGCCTCCTCTCCTCCGGGAGCTGTGCTGTAGCTCTGGTGGCAGATAGCTTGGTAGCAGAGAAAGCCACCTCACTACGTGTGGCAGATGCATGGCATCTCTTTTTTTTCTTTTTTCTTTTTTTGTGGCTGGAGTGGCATATAGAGCATGCAGAGAGCAGCCTGATGCCAGGCACTTCCAGTGGGATGTTCTAGGCACAGGGACCGCAGTGACGCCAGCAGGTACAAGAGGCTGGTGCTGCAGTGTAGGCAAGCAGAGAGGTTACTTAAATGCTTTCTGAGAGGTGACTTCAGAGGCTCTGAACAGCACAGGTGAGCAGCCCCACACCAGCCGTGTGTTTGGCCAGCCTTGGTGGTGAGTGTGATGGAACAGCACTGGTCTGACTCTTTGTCCTTGTGGCTGCCAGGGGAGCAAGTCTTTGCAGGGCTGGAGGAACAAGCCCGACAAGCCATGATGAAAAACAACTTTCCTGGAGCTCTTGGAGACCAAAGGCCAGACATCCATCCACTGCAAGACCCCGACTCCAGCAGCAGTGAGTTCTGCCCCTTCCCATAACAGCAAGGTAGTGGCCGGGGTGGACGCTGATGGGGCGAGGCACGGTGCTGCATGGCTGTGGGGTCCTCTGAGGAACATCTCACCCACCTCTGGGTTAGCCCTGGGCCCCTGTGCAGGACTTGGTGTCAGTGAACAGCAAGGACCACCAGAACACAGGCTGGGCAACGACCTTGCACTGCGACACAGCCCCAGCTCACCAGAGCAAGGTGGTGACAGCAGTGGGTCCAGCTGAGGGTCCAGTGGTTGTCAAGCAAGGCTGGGTAACTGGCCAGGTCCAGGGACTCAACAGAGCATTTCAGGGACCAAAGTGCCCAGCCTGAGGTTAAATGGAGCCCCTGCTCAGAGGGTGTGGGGAGAGGCCCCTGGTGATGCTGGTCAGGACAATTAAGGCCTGTGCGTGTCCTCGGGGTCCTGACACTTGGCATAACTGCTCCTCATGTTCCAGGTGGCAGTGACGATGAGGAAACCACCCAGGATGAAGTTTCTTCCCATACATCTGAGGAGGATGGCTCAGTGGTGAAAGTGAAGAAAGAATTAGAGAATGCAGAAAAATCTGTGGCTGGAACCCCACTGATGAGAGAAAATAAGGTAAGTGTGTACTGGCTCTGCACTCACCTTAGGGTGAGGTGGCTGTGGGGAGACCTGTGTGCCCCACACAAAGTGGCTTTTCCTCCCTGTAGGTGCCCGAGAGTTTGAATGCTGACCCTGTGCTGGGACTGTCACAGTGTCCCCTCTGCCAGCTGGAGTGCGGAAGCAGGGAGCAGCTCATCGCTCATGTGTACCAGGTAGGGGATGGTTCCCAGCTAGGGGATACCTCTGGCCTTAAGCTGCAAATCTAGAAACAACCCAAAGCACAGGGTGGCTTTGTTCTGGTCTTTGCAGTCCCAGAACTGACTTTTAGCTAGGATGTGACTGAGATTTACAGCAGTAAACTATGTCCAGGGGCTGTCCGGGAGAAAGACACAGCAAGGCATCGATCTGGAGATCTGGAAAGCACAACTCTGTCCCAAGGCAGCTTCTGCAAGCAGTTCCAGGCTAAGACCAAGCAGTTCAGATTAAACATGAAAGCAATTTTTACATCATTCAGTGAGATAAGAAGCCCTCCTCCTAATCACTCAGTTCTTTATTTTGTACCTGTATCACCGTTCCTACTCCTGAAAACAGCTGTTCTTCCTCTGAAATGGTTCCAGTATTGCAGGAAATGTGTGCTGGAATCTCACAGGTTTTGTTGTCAGTATTCTCTTTGCAGCACAAAGTCTGTAAAAGAGGGAATGAAGCAGAACTGACTTGGCCACTTACCTGCACCAGCTGACTCTCTAAGCACTTTGTCACCAGCATCCTGCCTGCTGTCAGTCCAGTCACGCTTTGTCCAGCAACAGCAGCTCCTCAGATGCATTTCTGAAAACAAGGGTCAGGTCTTACAATCCCAGTGTTTTGGCCTTAATTGTTTCTCCTGCACTGGAGTGGACCTGTAGGAAGGTTTCCTCCTTGCTGTTTGCCTTGTGACACCCCAGATGCCTTGAGCTTGGTCTAGGAGCTGTCAGACAGAGGTTTAGTGGTAAAGTGTCCCCATTCCGAGAGACTGAACCGAGTGATTTGCTGTGTCTGTTGAGCATGCAGGGATAGTGAGCAGTTCATAACTAACAGCCCAGGGGTTGTTTTGCAGCACACCGCAGCTGTGGTGAGCGCCAAGAGCTACATGTGTCCTGTATGTGGCAGAGCCCTCAGCTCACCAGGATCCCTTGGGCGACATCTCCTGATCCACTCAGAGGACCAGCTGTCAAACTGCGCAGTGTGTGGAGCACGTTTCACCAGCCACGCCACATTCAACAGGTCAGGGTCAGTTTGGCTGGTGAGTGCACCAGGGTACCCACGTTAAAGAGTAGGTGGGTTGCTGTAAATGACACAGAAGTCAAGGCTCTGGACCCACCAAGGCCTGTAGGAGAGTTGTAAACACTACCAGTGAGTGAGATTCCCTTGATCCTTTCCTGCCTGTCGCTCTGCATAACCTGCTGAGACCTCCTGCGGCTGTGCTGCTGAAAGGGTGTTCCGTAGCTCTGTGAAGAGCTAGAGCTGTGCAGAAAGCACTGGGGTCTCCAGTCACTGGAGCTGCTTCCCTTGTCCAGCAATCCTGCCAAGTAGGTCTGTCCTGCCCAGACGTGTTTGTCGTTTCCAGAGCAGGACGAACAGGCAGAAAGTAAAGTGTTCCTTGTTTCTGTCCTGCCTGGTGGAAGATTATTCACTGACTTGTGGAGCAGGGATGAAAGGAGAAATCCAGAGGTGATGGGGAGGAGCAGCTTGCTGGCTAATTCCTGCTCTTGCGCTCTTCCAACGCAGATACTGCCCAGGGCTAACCCACTTTCCACACCCGGTGTGGTGCTTCATTTTCGATATTCAGACATGTCTGTGGGCAGGAACAGTTTAGCAGAGGCCCTTGTCACAGGCTGCAGTAGTGGCATTGTGGATTGCGGCCCCCTGGGAAGTCTGAGATGGGGACTCTTCCGTCAGCACCAGGTCTCTGACTCCTCTGCTCTTTCTGCTTTCCAGTGAGAAGCTGCCAGAGGTGCTCAGTGCAGGTCGCCTGCCGGCACCTCAGAGTGAGGGCTCCTCCAGCGTTGAGGGCAAAGACATTGCCTTCCACACGCCCGTGTACCCTGCAGGCATCCTCCTGGTTTGCAACAACTGTGCTGCGTATCGTAAGCTGCTGGAGGCGCAGACACCGGGCATGCGCAAGTGGGCACTTCGTCGGCAGAACGAGCCCCTGGAAGTGCGGCTGCAGCGTCTGGAGCGGGAGCGGACAGCCAAGAAAAGCCGGCGGGACAATGAAACACCTGAAGAACGGGAAGTGAGGCGTATGCGGGATCGAGAAGCCAAGCGCTTGCAGCGCATGCAAGAGACAGATGAGCAGCGGGCACGGCGGCTTCAGCGGGACCGGGAAGCCATGCGACTGAAACGCGCAAATGAGACCCCAGAGAAACGACAGGCCCGGCTCATCCGGGAGCGCGAGGCCAAGAGGCTCAAGCGGCGCCTGGAGAAAATGGACATGATGCTCCGGGCACAGTTTGGCCAGGACCCCTCTGCCATGGCTGCTTTGGCAGCTGAAATGAACTTTTTCCAGCTGCCAGTGAGTAACGTGGAGCTGGAGAGCCAGCTGCTGGGCAAAATGACATTTGAGGAGCAGAGCAACAGCACGCTGCATTGAGCTGCAGCCAAGGACTGTGCCACCTCCGCCACACCTGCCACAGGCGCACAAGCGGGGTTCTGTACCCGGGAGGCTGCTGTGGGACCCTGGCTGCCTGTCCCGACTGAGGGTTCTGGTTTTCTCCTGAACAGAGGAGGGGAACAGAGCTGAGAGATGTCTGCCAAAGTAGCCCTGGTGGGAGCAGATTCTGAGGATACGGTCTGCTCTGGGGGCCAAGTCACAGTCTGTGAACAGAGGGAAAATAAATTAATGTTCATGTTTATTTAGTCCCCTTCTTTACCTTTTGTGTTCTTGGACCCCTGCCCTATAGATGGGTCTGGGCTGCTGCAGTTCTGCTGTAGGTGAAAGCCTACCTGACTAAAAAGGGATCTTGTTTACTGCAGCATGAATTGTGGAGCTGAGGACTTCAATAGTCCACAACCCCTCCAGGAGTGAATCCCTTGCAGTTTGTGCCCATAAAAAGGAAGCAAAGGAGGACATCGTCTCCCTGGAAATGGCTGCATAAACCTTTCTCTTAACATTAGCATTATGTGCTTATTTGCAGTAGCATCCCTGGAAAAACTAAGAGGAAACTGAGTTCCTGTTCTAAGGTACCTCACACAAACACTAACAGAAAGGCTGACTGAGGTAAGCGAACAGCAAACAAGTTTGCTGGTTTACTCAGAAGTTATTTTTCACTTAAACAGTGTTTCAGGTTTGCGAGTGAGGTGATTGAATAGTGAACAGGGTAGGTCAGCTCCCTCGTGCTCTGTGGCTTTGTTTTTCTTGTCATCCCTGTGCTGTGTCCAGCTCTGGGCTCGCAGTGCCCAAGAGGCACAGACACACTGTGGGGCGTCCTGCAAAGGGCTGGAGCACCTCTGCTGTGAGGAAGGGCTGGGAGAGCTGGGACTGCTCACCCTGGAGACGACAGAAGGCTGGAGAGGGAGATCTCATCAATGTTTATAAATACCCGGAGGGAGAGTGTAAAGAAGATGGAGCCAGGCTGTTTGAAGCGGTGCCCAGTGACAGGACCAGTAGCAATGGGCATAAGCAGGAACACAAGGGATTCCCTCTGAACATCAGGAAACGCTGTTTCACTGTGTGGGTGACAGAGCCCTGGGAGAGGTCACCCAGGGAAGCTGTGGAGCGTTCCACCTTGGAGACACTCAGAAGACACAGTCCTGGGCAGCTGGGCCTGGGTGGCCCTGCCTGAGCACAGGGTTGGACCAGTGGCCTCCAGAGGTCCCTTCCCACCTCAGTGGTCCCATGACTTCACAAGATGCTGAGCTAGTGCAACCATTTCAATACAGCCAAATGCAACAGTGCTTGTCTAGGGCCACAAATCACACTCAAGTTATTCATTCTCATAGTAAATTCCTCTGTGACTGAAAGTGATTTTCAGCAGTCTCTGCAAATAACACTGTGGGGGGAGGGGGGAACTGTTAGTAAACAGAACCACACAGGTAGGAAAGAAAGTTGCTTTTGCTTCCACACTCAGCAGCAAAACTGATGAAAGGAACATGGAAAAGGGTGAGCTGGGGGGAAGCCATGGACAGCTACTGAGTCCAGGAAAACCTGCCAGAGGGAAAGGAATTTAAACCTTTAGTTTATTCAAGAGGTAGCCAAGGCAAAAATGTGATGATAGGCTGTACCTATAGGAAAAGGTTACCATTGCTAATGGAAATCATTATGAAACTGTGCAACTATGGAAATTAAATCTAGGCACGTTTAAACAGGAAAAAGGAAAACATTAGCCCAGATGATGTGGGGGGCAAACGAGTGGCATACTCTCCCTTATTCGGTTTCTTTAAGAATGAGGATGTAAAAACGCATGCCATAGCTTTGTGGTTTCCAAACATCAGCCCAGCAAACACTGGTGTGCCACACATCTCTGGTTTGTGGCCTGAAGAGCTCTCCAGCTCTCACAGCATTTCCAGTTCAGGTCTCCAGTGCAGTTACATGGGGTCTGTTCACCAGGAGCCACCATCCTCTCCGACTGCTGCCTCCCTGCATGACCTCAGAAATGGTGACCACAAGACTCCTACTCAAGATCAGAAAAGTTAAAACAAGAAAAAAAACTCTTTCAGACGGACTACTTAGAAACCTGATTTTTCCCTCTTTTTCTTTTTTCGGTTTGAAGACCTGTTGATTGAAGTCCCTTAAAGCCCCAGTTAATGCTCAGAATAGTTGCCTTCAAAGTACATAATGTTGCATTTTTTCATCATAGTGAATTAACCTTACAGTCTTGTGGACGCTTGCTACAAAAAGCATTTAATTACTACTATTTCCTCCACATGCCACTGTAAGATCTTGTTTGCTCACCTTACAGAAGCTGTTTTAACATATTCGTCACATCAAACTGACATCCAGGAGCCATCCTCACCTCACTTTGGGAAAAGGCACCAGATCTGGGTATATTCAGTTCCACGTTACCTTGTTCATATCCTCCTTTGTTCTCTGATCTCATCTCTTACCTCTGTCCATTCACACTCAAACCGACAGAGCTTGCTTCTCGCAGTATTTGCTAATGCTCCATCTCGTGTGTTCTCCTTGGCCAGCAGAGACGTAGCTTCACTCTGCAAACTGCAGCTGCAACTTTCCCTGCAGCATCAGAGGCACCTGAACATTATTCCAAGGGCTTCAAGAAAGAAAGAGACCACATAAAAGCAAAAGTATTTGAACACAGAATTTTGGCTTCGAGTCCATCTGTCAGACAGCCTGCACCTTGCCCTTGTCACAGCTTTCCACATCACTCTGTGTAAGACCAGAGAAGCCACATCCTAATGATCGCTGATGCTACAGACAAGCAAAAAGTCTCAAACACCAAAGGAAAAGCTATTGGTTTATATATAGATATATATATATAGATATATACTGTGTTTACAGAGTCAACAAGTTAAATGCAATATTCATAAGAGCGTTAACAATAAAAATACAATCTGTGTGTAGCCAAGTACAGACTTAAAATGGTAAAACAGGAAAAAGGATCTCACCAAAAGTACAAATATACAGTACAAATTGATTTATTTAAAACAGTTACAAAAAAAGCACAACAAAATAGAGATTATCCTTAGAATTATTAATGCTTTGTTAAAGTTCAGGTAGGAGGAAAGGGTAAGGAACAAGGTCGGAGGGGAGCACCTGACTAGTTCTAAGGCTTTAGATACAACGTGGTCGGTTACATGTTAATACAGCCATTACATACTGGGATTATAGTTGCGGGATCAGCACGTATCTACAAAGAGCTCCCTGCGTGGGGCAGCCCGGCTGCTCCCCAGTGCCGCTCGTTGTTCCGCTGCGGTGCGCGGCAAACCCTCCCCTGCACCAGGTGCCGCGAAGCGGAAAACAAGAACAGCGTGGGCACGTCTGCGGGGGGGCAGCCGAGAGGGACATGAGGGACAAGCCCCGTCCTCCACAGACAGAGGTGACATCCACGGAAGGGCCTTGACCATCAGCACTTTAAGCCATACATGGAACACACCCTGGGCCAAACTGTACAGAATGTGCATTCGTAGCCGTCTTAGCAGCTTCTGCAAAGTTTCAGGCCCTAGGACAGCCTGCAAGACAAAGCCTGGTTGTGAGTGATGCTGGGGAAAGGCACGTGTATGCTGCGGGCAGGAACTAGCGCTTGGGCTACTCACACTGCTGTAGTTTCTTTGACAATATTTTCTGAGTAACGAGGATCGTTGGTTCTCTACAGGGGAAAGTGACTTCAAGTGTGGGGTAGGGACAGGGGGCAGGGACACTTAATGTGAAAAGTGCATTATACTTGCGCGCCTGCTGGAAAGGGGAGGCAGAGGGGCCTCTGCAGCTTTCCTGCTTTCCAGACAGAGCTTCCTCTGCATAGTCTGGTAGTGACGAGCGCTCGGCACCTGGAGCAAGTTCACGTTCCTGGAGCAACAGTGTGGAGCACAGCCTAGAAACAGGCCTGGCCTGCTGGGCAGCTGACCCGAGGAATGTTTCATGATGGGACAGATGGCTACAGACACCCGTTATTGCATCCTACAGGCTCTTGCCAACGAGTGTGAGCTGGGTAAACCAAGGCCAGGAGGTCTCCTCCTCCTCCTCCTGCGGGTAGGACAGACCACAGCTCTCCTCCCCTTCACAACAACAGCAGCAGGAAAACAGTACGTTTCTCTGTCACGTCTCTGCCAGCAGAAAAGCCTGGATAACCACCTCACTCCACAATGTCTTCTTGGCTTTATCTCCTCCTTTCCCTGTAAACCTAAGAAATAAAAACCTCCTCCATGGGCTCACTCGTAGCCTTTCTGCCTCCAGGAGAGCCCGTCGCACACACTCCCCATCTCGGGAGAGCCTCAACACAACCACCACCACAGGCTGCGGAACCACCCGACCCAGAAAGGGCAGGTTCCAGAGCTGTGCCAAGCTGGGCTGCCGGGGCCCCCTCCGCCCTTGGGGCAGCAGCCAGGTGCCCAGATTCTTCATCCCAACCCCCACCGTGAGACCTGTCCTGAACCACCGCTTCCACAGAAGAGCTGGCGGCTGGAACAGGCACAACAGTGGGGCTGATGGGGAGTCTGGGCAGAAGCACCGAGGTCCAACTCACTGTTGCAGGGCTCAGAACTGCGTTCAGCAGATGTGCAGCTGGCCAAACCCAGCTGCCGACAGCACCAAGCTGTTTAAGCCACGTGCGCATCGCCTCAGCCATCAGCGTCTGCCCTGCCAGACCGCTGCTCAGGGTGGCAGTTACAGCAACACCTGAGATAAGGCCAGCTCCCCAAACCCTCTCTACCAGACAGGCTTCTGTGTTCACAGACACACGAGGGGCTCTGCGCCCTGTAGCCCTGCACATTCCCTGTGTGCAACCAGCCCGTCCACATTCACACGCCGTCCGTGTGCCAGAGCCCTCAGCTGCTTGCCACAGCTCTGAGTGCCTCTGCATGCACCATGCAAAGAACAGGCAAGAGGACCTGGGCTGCTCTGCCTTCTGCCTTTGGCCACAAACACCCTGGATATCCCAAGCATTAAGTACAACCCAACATTAGTCCAGGTCTTTGCGTAGGAGAGTCTAACGAACAGCAGCAGTGACACAAAGATGGAGATGAGGCCAAGCACTGGGCCCAGACAGTACATTTTACTGACAAATGGTGCCATGTAAACAACATCTGTTCCCACAGCTGCTGCAGCCAAGGAGGCAGAATCTGCACATGACAGCATCACCGTGACTTCATACATTTCACACACAGCTGATGAGATGGGAAGCAACCAGTGACACAGGCAGCACCCCCACCCCAGAGAAACCCCCGGGAGGCACAGACGGGAGGAGCACACACCTCACCTAGGGCCTGAACAGAAACTGTCCTGGCGCAGGCATCTCAAAGGCAATCGAAACATCTAGACTGTGTGAAGAACACAGACTGACAGCCTGGAGGGAAGGGACCTTTCAGAGACGCTCCAGTTCACCCCGTACCCAGGCAGAGCCCCCTCTGTCAGTCAGCTGAAGCCAACCCGTTACAGGACACGTTCCCAGGAGCACGTGGAGCAGCCCTGAGACAGCAGCACCATGAGCCGAGCGCTGCCCGAGGCGCCAGCACAGGCACCTGGGGCAGGGGACGCGGTGCCCCCGCAGCCAGCAGGACCTTGCGAGGGCGAGAGGAGACGGCAAACAGAACGAGAACACCAGGAGCAGCATCAGCACCTGCACTCTGAAGAGAAACCCTCTCAAAAGCCTGGTCCTAGCACAGAGACGGGCACCTCAATGCACGGAATACTAACTCAAGTTAAGTCAGTGAAGACTCTTATCCTCAGCATAATAATGACTACTTTTGTTCTAGCTAAGCAGTTAGAGCTGATGTCATAACACACCATCAGAGAGGGCAAATTAGTGTAACTACAGGAGCCTTCACTTGAATGGAGTGTTATTACCATAACGAGGTATTAATATACATCTGTATTAAATCTCACCATGAAAAAAGACTACTCTTGATTTTACCACGTTCTACAGAGGAACTCCAAAGTGAAGCATCAAAAAAACTAACACAAAAACACACCAAAATGCCCTGTGATGCTTCGATATTTTTCGAGTCCCTATATTAATCATTGAACTGTACTCACCAGAAACTTTGTACCTTGCCTGCACATGCACAAACACTCATCTCTTGTCCAGAGCTTATTCAGGAAACTGCCTGCAGGGAAGAATTAGCCATCTGGAAAGTTTTCTTCTGATTTAATAACAAAATAGTCTCAGTCTTCTCACAGGAAAAGGATGTGTTTCCATCCTTCCCTAGAGAATGCTAAACATATTTTACACCGGCTTAAAAAAGAAAATGAGAATTAAAAAAAAAAAAAAAACAAAAGCACACACACACAAAAAAAAACAAAAAAAAAAAAAACAAAAAACAAACAAACAAAAAAAAACACCAAAAAACAAAGCAAAACAAAAAATTCCAACCAACCAAAATAATCCCAACCCTGTTCACTCCTAGGCTAAGCCTCTGCAAAAGCTATAAGCCCAAGAGATTTTTCTTTAAGTTGTTAGGATGGGGAGAAAGATTTGATTTGGTGGCAAATAATTAAATGTATTTAGTAGCAGGAAACTGATGTCTCCCATCCCAAGTGCTCAAGTTCCCTATTCACCTACACCCAAACCCACCCTTTTGGTCCTTCCTCTTGAATTTCCGTGATTCACTCATTTCTGTACATTCTTTGCAAGAAGAAAGAGCAGTTGGATTCAGTGGAACAGACATTAAACAGAACCACCAAAGAAGCGTCTCCATCCTGCCCTCAAGAGCTCCATCGGCGAACGGTCCTTTTAAAGTGCATGTGTGAAGAAAAGGGATACTGGGAGTAGAGCCCCTGTAACACCAGTGGGGCCCACTCTCCCCATCATGAGAAAGGAGGAATAAAATCTTCAGCAATTTTACCTGCTGCCCTAAGCCGTGTCAGCCTCCTCATCTCCCACCCATCCCAAACGCTCAGCCCTGCCCCGCAGGGAGCCGCTCAGTTGAGAGGGTGAGGAAGCCCCAGGCTCTGGAATGCTCCCGTCATCCCCGTTCTCTACCCCAGCCAGCCTGTCGCTGCTCCCTGAGGGGACGGAGCCCCCGGGTTCCCCAGCAGGACGTGCTCAGCCGCCGGGCCGGCTGGGACAGACCCAGTCCCGCGGGGCAGAACGTGCTGGTGAACCTGCCGCAAAGTCTGTGCAACTCAGGGGACGCCCGCCCTCACAGCCCAAAGGGATCACTTCCCTGCGTTAGAACGCCCTTCGATAGAGAGCTTGACCTCCTGGGGAATGAAGGAGGGACGGGGCAGGGAGGGCCGCGGCTCCTCTGCCTGCGCACTGTATCTTTGGAAGCCTGGGGCTGTCCAGCTGTGCTGAGCCTCAGGCTGGGAGGGCTCTGCACGAGAGCCCTGGGCTGCGCTGTCCCTGTCTGTGTGGCTCTTCCTCTCAGCAGCTCTGTCAGACGATTCTCTGGACCCCTGAGCCATTCTTTCAGATCTCTCCCTAGTAGACACCAACTGATCTGCGAGAGGGTGGTTAGCCTGAGAAGCGGAGCTGCCGTTCATGCTCTGTAAACTGATTGATATGCAGACATCGCCCACCTGCAGCCTGTGACAGGGCAAAGCAAAGAGCTGAGCAGTTCGCCCCGGGCTGCAGGAGGACCAGCCCTGGCCATACACAAAGAAGGGATGCTCCGGGGGCACATCAATGCTCACTTTACTTTGTTGCTCCCCAACCACAAAATGCAGCGTGACAAGCCCTGGCCACTGGCTTTCCTGAATATCCACCACGGTGCTGGAGTCGATCTTCAGGCCCCCGCTCACCTCCGCACTGCGAACAAAGTCTTGAGTCTGCAGGTCCTCCACCCGCTTCAGCTCCCCTGTGGCCAGCTGGATGATGGCTCCTTTCATGAAGTGGGAGGGCAAGTGTGAGGAGCTGAGTGGCTGCAGCGGGGCCACGTCCTTTTCGAGCATGTTTCCTCGAGCCGGTGCGTCCGGGCTGCGCCCTACCAGGACTTCTGAACTGGAAGACCTCATGGGCTCAGACCCGACCGGGAACTGCACCGGTTTGCCGTTGGCTATCACCGTTCCTTTGGTTAACTGTCTCTGTCTAACCGGCTCTTCAGGGGACCTCACACACGGGCTCCTGCTCTGGCTCTTGTCAGCAGCGGCCCTTTCCGCTGCGTTCCTCAGCGGGTCCCTTGACTCCCCCTGCTGATCAGCGATATTATGGCAAAGGTTTAAAGGGCTCGGGTCGTCTTTCGTCTGGGCTGCCAAAACTTGATAATCCTGAGATGCCAACACCCCCACCACCCTCTGAACCTCCAGATCAGTGTCTGGGGTGCTTCTGTGAGCTGGCACAGAGACCGCTGTTCCCAACGTCTGGTAACCTGAAAGGAACTGTCCGTCGACCGCACATCCTGCTGCAGTCCCTGGCAGACAGTCTTCACCTTTACCACCGGCAGGGTCCACAGCCTCGCTGGTCCTCCTCGCACTCTGCTCCAGGTGCCTCTGTCCGCCATTGGCAGCAGCAGCAACCTCTGAACTGAGCTCACCATCTTGCTGAGGGGACTCTGCACTTCCACCTGCTGAAGGGGCCTCATAGGCTGAATACCCTGGTGGGAGGCGGGACATCTGGTAATAAACAGGAATTCTACCTGGTGCGATATCTAATGGCTGGGTCCCAGCGTGATGCTGCATCTGGCCAGAAGGAGAGACTGCAGAAGCAGGTTTGCTGAAGCTGTGGGTAGAAGAGGTAGTCTGGGGGGAAGGAGCGGCTTCTTCCATGAAGAGAGAGGCATATGGCACAAAGTGGGGGACATGAGAGGCCGTGAGGTTGGTGGAAGGTGACAGGAGCGGACTAGGCAGGAAGCCCGTTGGGACAGCGTAGGGCACCGCATAATGCGAGCCGATGAACTGCAGGGACGCTGGGGGGATCTGCGCGTAGTGGATGGGGGGGTAGGACACCCCCGGGTGCTGGATCACTGGCGAGGTCACGTTGAAGGCAGGGGGCAGGGGGCTCACATTCACCACGGGGTGCAGACCCGTGGGGGAGAAGGTGGCGGGGGGCACCGCCACTTTGTAGAGCATCCCGTACTGGTCCACGGTCAGCCCCGCCACCGCTTCCGCGGCCTCGCCAGGGCCGTAGCGCAGGGCAGCAGCCCCCGGCCCGCCAGTCCGGGCCCACTCGGGGCCCTCGCCAGAGGCGCCCCCCGCCCGTCCCGCCTCGGTGCCGGTGCTGGCGGCGGGAAGCTCCCGCTTCTTGGGCGGGAGGCACTCCTGGCTCCGCTCGTGTCCCGCTCTCATGACGCCCCGCGCTGTCCCGGCAGCCGCGACGCTCGTTCATGGGGGCGCCCAAGGGGCTCCCGGATCCCCGCTGCCGGCCGCCGCCTCACCTGCACCGGGAACAGAGGGAGCCGTAAGTCCCGGCCTGGAGCGCCCCGGGAGTCCCCAAACCGCAGGGACGGAGAGAGACCCGAGCCCCAACCCCCCGAGCGAACAAGGCATCGCGCCCGAGCCCTAGGCCGGCGCTGCGGCCCCGGGGACGGCGGCCGCCCGAGCCCGGTTGCCGGCCCCACCCCCGGCCCCAGAGCCCCGGCCCGCAGGCCCGCCCGGCGCGCAGCGCAGCCCGCGGCTCACCCGCCATCGCCCGGCTCCTCCGCGACCCCCATCGCCCGGCGCCGCCGCGGCCGCCTCCGGCCCGGCCCCTCCCCGCGCCGCGGCGCACGGCGATGACGCCACACCCCGCGCGGCGGAAGCGCCTCACCCACCGACAGGGGGCGTGACGCCTGCGGTGACGTCACCGACAGCCGGTAGCGCCGGTTGTCATGGCAACCAGCCACGCCCGCCCCGCGGGGCCGCCCCGGGCGGGTCCTGGCCCAGAAGCGGCCGCGGCGGGACGCGCTCCCGCGGGCAGAGAGAGCTGCCGCGCCGGACGGTGGCGGAAACCCGGGAGGAACGGACAGGGCCGAGGGGACACGGGGCGGGATGAGCCGCCACCTGCCGCTGAGGGGCGGGCTCGGTCCCCGGGCGCTGTGCGCGTCATGAGGCCGGGGCAGCGCGGGGGTCCGGGCGCTGTGCCCGGTCCTCGCTGTGGGAGGCGAGGGTGCGGGTCCCGAGGGATCCCTGACCCTGCGGCCTCCACACGGCCCGTCGCTCCGCACCCCTGGTCTGTCCTGCACTGCGCTCCAGGCAGCCCCGTCTGTCCCGCGCGTCCCTACAAGTGCGCAGCTTCTTGGCGTTCAGTGGCTGTCGAGGTGGTGAAAGGTCCTGGGGAGCGCAGAAAGCGGCTGCCCGGAGCGCGGCCGGCTCGATCCCCTCTCGAGACCCCGCTCCGGACGGGCCGAGCAGCCGCTCCGCGCGTCCCCGAGGGGCAGCTTGGTGTCCCCAAGCCGAGCTCTGCCGGGGCTGCTGCCGTCGGTGCTCGGCCTCCTCCCCGGATCTGCTCTTAGAATAATCTCCCCGCACATTTCCCGCGCCAGGCGCCCTGCGCCGTGCCCGCTGCCGGCGGAGAGCCGAGCCGCGGTGTCGCGAGGGCGCGACGCTGTCCCCGGGGTCACCGCTCAGCGCTTCAGCAGCGCGAGAAATCGCGGGCCGAGAGCGCCCTCCCTGCCGCTCCGCTGGGCTGGGCGGACGGGCGGGCAGCCCGCACGGCCCCGGAACCCCGCTCGCGGAGCCCCGGTCCCGGGCCGCGCGGCCTCAGCATGGAACAGCGCGCGCCGCGGGGGACCGCCCCGCGCTTGACGTCATCAGTGACTGCCACGGTGCTGACGCACCGCGCCTTCGCAAGACCGGAGCCGCGGGTGCTTCCGCCAAGAAAAGTAGTGCGAGCAGGCTTTTCCGCCCCGCAGCCGCCGGTACCGCGCCGCCGCTCTACTGCTCGCGCCGCCGCCGCCGCATCTCCGCGCGCGGCCGGTACAGGCCCGGAGGCTGAGGGGAGCGTGCCGGCTTGCGGATCCCTCCGCCTGCGGTATCGGTGCTGCGGCCGCGCCGCCGCCATTTTGAATGCCTGGCTGCTGCCGCTTCCTCCGCTGCAGGGACCGGCCCGGTGAGTGGGGCAGCGGCGTCCCCCGCCCAGCCCAGCCCAGCCTGCCGCGGCGTTCGCCGCTCACCCGCTCCCCTGCTCCCCTCCCTACGCCGTCGGCCGGGCTGGGTCTCCGCTGCCTCGGCCCGGGAGGTGCTGGCCGCCCAGGCCCCGCGTACCGTGGCTGCCCCTGCCCGCCGGTGGCCGCGGCCGGGACGCGGCCCCGCGGGCCCCCGCGGCCTTTCCTGCCTACGGGGGCCGCCCGGTGCCCTCCCACGGCCCCCGCAGCGCCACTCGTCTCGAGCTGCCTGCCCGCGGCCTGAGGCCCAGCCCGGCCCAGGCCCGGCCGGACTCTGCCCGCTCCGGGCGACCCCGCCGTCCGCGCCTCGGCCCGCGGCCTCGGGGCGCTGCTGCCGGGACCCCCGCCGCCCCTCCCCCGGGACTCGGGCAGCTCGGCCGGCGGTTTCACAAGTCCCGTCAGCACGGAGCGCCGTGACCGCCCGGGCCGGGCCCTGGCGCTGCAGGAGCAGCTCGGCTGTTTGCGTGTCTTTCCTTTGGTGTTTTATTGTGCTGCACAACTGCTCAGAGCGCTGTCGTTGGCGTCTCATACCGAGAGTGGTTGCCCGTTGGCTTATGGTTGCGTGGATTTTAATAGAAACAAAAACCTCCGATTTCTGACTGAAGGTATTTGCAAAAAACTGTTGACTCCGGGTTTCCGTTAGTGGCAGACTGTCCCAGAGTCAGTCTGTAAAGGCAGGTTCAAGTCCCTTCAAGCTTGGTCAAGTTCTCTTCTCTCACAGGCTATAAAACTAATTATAAGGTTTATTTTAATAATAAACTTTATTTTTCAGGTTCATAGATAAAACAGTTATGTGTTTTATTACGTTGCAAGTAATGCTTAAAAATGCTTAGTGATGTATTTTATTTTTGGATGCTTGAAATGTTAATGGACCATTGCAGAATCTCAGTGGGACACCTTTGGAAGGGTGACATTTCATGTGCGTGACCAGAAAATGTGTTTGGCCCATACTGGCTCAAACAAAGTACAACATATACGTATCATCATGTGCACAGTGGCCCTAGAATCTTATGTTTAAAATTGCAGAGATTTTTGTTTTTTTCCTGTTCTGCTTCTGTGTGACAGTGCACAGCTGGGTTCAGTGTGCCTGTTCCCCACCCTCTGCTCTAAACTACACTTGTTACCTTTTCCTTTGTTTATTTGCATGTTCCATTCTATTGCCACATTCTTTCTCTGCACTCATATGCATTCTGGTGTTTGGTACAGGATTTGAGAACTTTAATGGGGTACCTAAGAGCTCCATGAAGGCAAGAGACTGTGTTTTTTCAGAGGTGTTCAGTGTGAACCCCTCTGTTCCTCTGTGATGGGAGGAGAAGGGGAAGATATTTAAATTCATGTGAATTGGGAAGGGGAAAGTAAGTCTGGGGTAATTGTTTTGTGAAGGGATCCAACTTTTCTGTTTCCAGCATGTAAGATAGCTTTTTCAGATTTCCTGCTTTTAATGATAAAAAAGTGTTCTTTTTGTTTGTTTGTTTGTTTGGGGGTGTTTTTTGGGATGTTTGTTTTGTTCTTGTGACTGCTGGTCTGATTTTTTTTCTAAAGGTGTCTGATAGGAATGGAGGGGTCCTGCAGTGCCTTTATTGCAGTGTCCTGGCAAGAGAGTAAGGGATACAAAAATGTTCGATTCTTGATGGCTCCTTTGCTACAGAGACTTTCATTGGCATCATTGTAAACCAAAGCGAGATCAGGAAGTTTGTCAGACAATAGTGTAAAAAGGTTGTGAACAGAAGCAGAGGAACTGAAGTTATCTGTTCTTAGGACCACAGACCGATCTGGTTAACACAGCTCAGGTTTGGAAAGTCACTTTTCAAAGTGTAAGGGCTCATAAAATTCTTAACTGCTCCTCAAGGTGTGGGCACTCATTCAGCAGAGCTTCTTGTGCCTCTTTAATGTGAATATTTTTTATTTTTGTATGCATGCAGTGTATGTAACTTCAGGAGATGGCTTGTTTTATTTCTTTGTACGTTTTAATAACAGGGCAAACTTCTGAGTGAAAGTGGTGTTAATTTTTCTAGATTATGCTTGGCTATTCTCTGAGGAAAGGGGTCTGGTCTGCCTTGGTAGGAGTATTACTTCATTGCATGAGAGTTTTGCAGTTAATACATTAATATATGATGAAGCTGTAACTCAAAAAACAGTTACTCTGCCAATATCACAAGCAGTAGCATCAGCCTTTATCTGCTGTTTGGCACAGATGCTATAGCTAAAATCTGAGATTAGAACTTCCTAGGGTGTAGCTGAAATTACCTGTTATCTTGTAAAGTTTACGTTAATAAATGTAAAAATGTGGGGTTTCATCTTTCATCTGACATTGAGTGAGGTGAAGAAAAGTGTGGGGTTTTTGTCACAAAATAGTAGCTTTTTCTCTGTTATTTTAACTCTGCAGGAAAGTGAACAGGAAGTAAACCAACCAGGTTACCTTACAGATCAGAATAGTTGGGAAACTAGGAGCAAGTGAGAAATACAAAGGTAATGGACGTCAGCAGTAACTGAAGATTAGAAACAGAAGCAAGGAAATCTGGAATTTTGGTCTCATCTATCATGCTGATCAGCTATGTAGATGTGCTAGTTATTCTTCCAACGCTTCGTTCATTGGCTTCTAAATAAAGGGAAATATTTATTTTCTTTTTTGGCAGATGTTGCCATTAATATTTGTAATGATTGAAAGCTCAGTGCATCTCTTGAGGTGAGGTGGGGAGTTGTTTGGTTTGGTGTGTATGTCCTGCTGTGCACGAGTGGAACCTCATCGAAAGCACTCGCCTGTCTCACTGATGTGCCATTGATGTGCCATCTGGATGTGCTGCTGGGCTGCAGGGAGCAGAGAAGATCTCGATGTGCCGCTGGAGCAGAGGAGGAAGGGCTGCTGGGTCTGGCTGGCAGCCTGTTGAAGCTGAAGGTCTCAGCAGTTCGGCATCCCCTGGCACTGTCCTCTTGGCCGCTCCTGAGCAGCGTGGTGGCTTGTCTCTTCACTACTCTTGTGCTGCATTTCTTGGTTTTTGAATGTAGTTGGAAATGGGACCATCACTTCTTCTGAGACCATTTTGTAACTTTTGATTTGGGGTGTGGTTTTCCTTACTTGATGTCTTTGCCACCCCACCACCCCCGTGCTGTCTGTATGCCCTGCCAAGTGTTAACACTGGTGCTGTTCCCTTATCGTCCTCGATGGTGAAGCCACTAGCTAGCTGCCTTCATTTCTTTTTTATTTTTTCTGATGTTACTTATTTTCTACTTTTTAGTTCTCTGTTGTATTAAATAGCGTTTTCTCAAGAGATTATTTCCCACTTGGAGTGTTGTATGGTTGGTTGCTTTTTTTCTCAGCTCTTTTATGTTGCTTTTGCCCTTCTTTGCCCTTCTTGATGATGATAGTGCCCCTTGGTTAGGTGTTTACTGTTTCCTATGTAAATATTTGTAATATTAGGCTATATACCAACCTCTTTCCTTTTGTTCACAGCTTCATCTCCCTTTGCAGTGTATATTTCTGCTTTTACTGCCAATATGCGTTTTTGTTTGGTTGGTGTTTTTAAGTCTGTGATGGAAGTGTGAAACCTGCTGACAGCAGTGTGGAGTTGAGGCCATCAGGATTTAGTACTTAACCATTGCAGTTATTCCTTTCATGTGCTCCAGATCTGCCTCTGCTCTTGTGTACAGGAGGCTTGATTCAGTTACAGTGGAGCAAGTGGGGAAGTTCTGCTACTGATTTCAGTTGGTGCTTGGGTCAGGCTTTAATTATGTAACTTCCCAAAAGCTGGTTTTGCTTGAGGAATGTGAGAAATTCTGTGTGCATTGGGCTGGAGCAGCTCAAGTTGTCTATTTCGGATATGTTTGAAAATGCCTATTTCTTCAGTCTTAGATTGCTTTCTAGGATGAACCAAGTTCAGAAATACTCTTTACAGGAAAAGCTGTTACTGGGTATGTATCTTACTTGAATTGAAAATTCAGACTATTTCCCCAAACAGTAAAGCCCTTCTTTGAATAATTCCATAAGCTTTGATAGGTTTTATAGTGTACAGTTTCCAGAATTCAAGGCTAAATAATAATGGTATTCTAAAACATGTCAGATAATTTGGTAATTTGTCCTAAACAAGTTGTTAAGCATACTTTTTTTTTTCATCGAAAGAGTGGTTTTATTTTTTTTTTTTTTAGACATAAGCTAATATTTCCGAATAGCTTCCAGAGAGAAGGATCTCAACTCAAGTCCTTTTGTCTTTACACTGTAGTTCCTGATAGAGCAATATAGCTTGGTTGAAGCACTTGAGCATTTTACATGTGAGTTTTGGTAATTTTAGGTGGTTCTTATAAAAGGTCATTTGGTGAACAGTCATTTCAATAGGATTGTATATTCTTAGAGAGACTTTTAGTAAGGTTCTATAAATATTCATGGCATAATGGCATGTTGAGTAAAATCTTTAACTTTGAAACATGACAAGCTTAGCTAGTAAAAGATTATAAAAGGGGAGAAAGTAGTGGTTTAGAAGCATAACTTAGTCAAAAATGAAATTGTTTTAATACATTATGATTTTGGGGTTTTTTATTTTTTTCACTTTTGGATAGCTTGTTAGGAATTAGTTGCATAAAGAAAGAGTGCTTTTTTTTAGTTAGTTCAGGGGAAGAATGCATTAATAGCAAACTAGGAAACAAGCTGGAATTCTTATTTTAAAGGAGCTTAGAGGCTAGCCACCTACCTTGGAACTAATCTGAGGTAGATACTGAACTCTCTCAGAAGCTTTCATCTTGATAGTAGGAAGGAGCCAGGCCTTCAAAATGAGAAGGAGGAAACAGAGTGGCTGAGGTCAAAGAATTTTGTGTCTAGTTGTACCAGACATAGTGAGTATTAACTGGTAGGCTCTTTTCAGCTGCTTGGGGGTCATCCCTTAATTTTAGAGCATGTAGTTAGCAAAGAAATGGCAGAGGGAAAGCGCTGCTGGAAACAAAGTGAGGAAAGAGGTAACTACTAAAAACTGCCTCATCGTTTATGTTAATGTGCAAGGATTTAAAACACATGCCTGTACTGATGAAAAATGTTAATTAATCCCGAAGAACAGGACCTGCTCCTTTGAAGGAAGTCCCAAGCAGCACTTAGCTTGCTGGAGTGAAACTGCAGCTCTGCTGTTACTGGATGGTGGTGGTTGCCCTCCCTCTGCTAGTTATCTTGGGCAATAAAATGCATTTCTGTATTATAGAAAATTCTGTAAAATTAATTTTTTCGTAGCAGTTTGCTATTTGATAACTTAGTAGTAGTCACCTGAAGCTGACTTTTCTTAATCTTTTATGTGGTTCATAATATGAATTTCAAGATTGTCTCATCTCAGGACAAATGATACAGTCACAATGAGATGATCACTTAAGTGTTTTAGTTCTTCTAGGCTCTAAATTGTTTAATCCTCTTTATATCTTGCTTTTGTATTTCTTTATTTTTGTTTTAACTCCCATTATTAATCTGTTTATTGATGTATAGTCCTAATTCCCTCCTTTAGTGCAGTCTGTGTGGTTGTATTTCAAGTCCCAGTAAGATTTTTTGATGTGACTGTTTGACTGCCTTGGCAGAGCTATGCTGTGGTTTTGCTGCATGTTGTCCATACTTTGTTTATATGATAAAGATTTGTTAATAAATCATCTTCTAGGGCCTCTTGAAGCCCTATTCCATTCTTTGTGCCCCTTATGATGCTGCAGCTTCCTGGAGTGCCAGCTGTGTGTCCATGGGGACACGAGACCTTGTGCCTGTCCTGCTGCTGCAGCTTGTCCCTGTGCTCAGTGAGCCAGTCCCCGGGCAGGGCTGGCTTGGCAGCGTGTGTGCGGAAAAATGTTTGTTTCATGTTCTGTGATCTATCAGAATCCTAGAAAACCGACACACAAGGGATGCTGAGAGTTGATTTGAGTAAGGGAAGGGAAAGGCACGGAACTGATGGGTGTTTCCTCTAGAAAGGAACAAGAACAGTGGAGCTGCTGTGGTCTTCTCTTCCAGTTAGTGGCGGTTCTTTCCTTCAGCTCTGCATCTGGAAGTGCATACTGGTTTGAACTGTATCACGAGAAGTGTTGCTGTATTGTGTGAATTAGTGTTTTCCATCCTGCAGGAATATCGGTGTAATTTTGCTGCCTGCCTTCTACCTCCTCTGCCTGTTTTTCTCCCAAGTCTGCAAGCTACATGGTCTGCCCTGCAGTCCTGCTGCTGCATGTCGAAGCATTGTGGCCTTAATACTTAAGTTACAGCCTGACCCTGGATGGAATCATGCAGATAAACATGGGCTTGTCCAAGAGATGTGAATGATTGATGGGGTTGCTTTACTGAATATGAAAATATACAAACCTCAAAAAGCTAAAGGAATTTGCTTGGAGGTAGGAGTGAAACTTGAGATTCCAAATGACTTTATCAGGTATTGTGATACCTTCACAAAACCTGGTTTGTTTGCTCAGATGTCTTGGATTTATGATGATTAGCTTTCCTGACCCCTACAAACTATGGATCTTTGCTTGATGACCAAGGGGCATATGCTGCTAATCTTAGAGCTCTGGGAGAGATTAACCAACAGGACATGAAAAATACCAGTTCAGGCATCCCCAGCTCCTTCGTTCATATGTTTGAGCCGCACCATGTAGCTGTATTCTTTTAATGAAGTGGTAGTATCTGCCCCAGCAGTCTCTGCTGGCTTGGCTTCTCCCAGTTTTCTAGTTATTTACTCAGTAGACCTTCTCTCAGTATCATCTTGGTGCTTGTCACCTGGTATAGTCAGTGATCTAAAAGCTGCAATTGAAGTTTTTGTGGGCAGCACATGGCTCTTCAGGTTTACGTATTCTGCAGATGCCTCTAGTAGGAGTAGGAAGAAACAGGCAAAGTGAGTTTAAACATTTTTAACTTTCTAAGTTAGTCCCTGCTAACTCTGTATGTTTGCCAGCCTGTTCTGTGGTGTCATGCAAAGCAGTTAGTGCAGTATTTGAATGCATAGATTTTTCTGATGTGGTAGTGCTTGAAGTGTGTGACACACTGTTCTGGGAGGACAGTGACCCAAACAAAATCTGTAGCAGACTGCCATAGTAACTTTTTACAAGTTGGTGTGGCATGATCTGTTATCAGAATGGCTCAGTTGTGTTTACCATCTTGGGTGGATGAAAAAAGACTGTAGAGATGCTTGCATAGTCTGATCCCCCACAACATCAAAAGTCAGCTTTGGTGAGCATGACCTAAAAAGTTCAAATGTTGAACATAATTTTTAAGTTTGGCTTTTCTTTGGGAGCCTTTTTCCTGTCGAGTGGTGCTCAGAAGACTGAGTTGCTCTCTAGGTCAGATGGCTCCATCAGTATTCCACTTGGTGAAGCAAAACTACTTGAAGTTCATGTAGAATATACTCTTCTTGTGTAGTATTTCATACCAGTGCCATCAGACAGTAACATGACAGGCTTGTTTTAGAAAGGATTGCGCTGTTTGGTGTCTAGTAAAAGGATGGTGTTAACTTTATTTTTAAAAGAAGATTCTCTGAAATATCCACACAGCTGGGGTTACTCTTCCATCTGCTGTTTCTGCCGACTTCCACGCCTCTAGGGAGGAAGTGTGCATGGCACCAGTTTGTAGGATTTTTGAAGCTTGACTATCTGAAATACTTGGATGAAATCTTGTGCAAGTTATTAAACAACATTGCTTTTCATTAATATAAAGGATTTCTGTCCCAAGTGGTCATGATTTTGGGATCAACTCTCTTTGGAGCCTGACTTCTCTGGGGAGAGACACATGATGTCGATATGAGAGCCTACGTTGCAGAGTGCCATTTCTGCATGTTTTGGGTGGGAGAGTTGTCACGTTCATCTGGCAGCCAGCTCAGAGCATAGCAATTCCTGTATCTAGTGTTCTGGAAGAGCAAATGTGAGGTACAGTGAATTCCTCTGCTGAAGCAGTCTGCATTGTCATAATTCTTGTACTTATATAGTTGTAGGGTAAAAAAGGAAAAAAAAAAAAAAAAAGGCAAAAGTATGAGACCATTATGAAGCCTTCAGGTACAGTACAAGATTTAAAGCTCTCTTTCTTCTCTCAGAGGATGCCAGCCCCCATCAGACTGCGGGAGTTGATCCGGACCATCCGGACAGCAAGAACCCAGGCAGAAGAGCGTGAGATGATCCAAAAGGAATGTGCTGCTATCCGGTCATCCTTCCGAGAGGAAGATAACACATACCGATGCAGAAATGTGGCAAAGCTGCTGTATATGCACATGCTGGGATACCCCGCACATTTTGGACAGGTAGGTTCAGTGCTTGCTGTGCTCTCTGCATATGCCAGTCTGCATTGTGTGTTCTGGGCACATTGACTTGTTTGGAGCATTCCTAGCTGTAGTTTTGCTGCCTACTCTATAGGATGTTTTGAGGACTGTCTTCATGTATCTTCTGAACATGAAGTTAGTTTTGACTTTGTTAGTGAGGTCTGCTGTTTGGAGACTCCCATATTTTGGTAGGAAGCTTAGGATTGATTTGCTTTTGCCAGGCTGTCTGCCCCTCACCATTCATGTTTCTGCAGAGCAGTCATTCTTAGACCACATTCCGGTACATACGGATATTTCTAGATGGGTTCCAAACAGCACTCTGGAGTTCTGTCTCTGATGGAAAATGCCAGATACTTCAAAGGAGGTTCTATACCCTTTTCCTTCTAAAGCAATCTGTTCTAGGCAAATAAGAGCTGGTCTGTTCCCAGGAATAAGAAACTGGTGATCCTTATTCCCATCTTAGTGAAGTGACTTGGAGAATGCTGTTATGAGTTTTCCATCTCTTAGCTTACTTTTGACATGCTGTGTTTGGCACAGATTGTGGAAAAGGGAGATAGGAAGACAGGAGTTCTTGATCTACAAGATGTCCTTCAAGTTGTGTTTGCTTAGTCTTTGGGGCATAGTGAGTTTTGCTTAGAAGTCAGTAAGTGCCCTGCTAGCAGTAACCTAACCTAGGCCTTCCATAAATCCAAATGAAAAGTCAGTGGAATTGTTGTATCCCTTAAAGTAGCTTTATGTCTTGGAAGTCTATCCATTTGTGATTGGATTTACCAGTCCTGACATGTCTCATTGAAACAGAAAACTCAAACCACTGAAATGCAATTCCAAATAGTCTTCGTGTTAGGGAGTGAGTCTGGGCTGTGCTATTGCATATCAAGTGCATAAGCTTACTTCTACATGATTGCATTCTTCTCACAGGACAATGAGTTGTTGCATAAGAGCAAGTGAATTTGTGTATTATCCTGTTCTTAACACTTCACACAGCCAGGCTCCCTGGTCCGATAGAGAAACTTCCTGTCACAAAAATGAAGGCTAAGGACGAGCTGCAAGAAGAATGAAAAGTGTTACAGATAAGTCTCAGCTAGAACTTCCATATTTGGCCAATGTTAGGAACTTGTTTAAATTTTATTTGAATTATTTTATGTTGTTATTCAAGTACTTAATCCCATGCATGGAAGACTAGACCAGTTATCTAATAATTTTTTCAGTTTCTGCTTTGGTCAGTTATGGTAAATTACCTCTTCACTCTTCGTGGAAGGAGAGTAAACCAGATTGTTCAATATCTCTTATTGCTGGGGTTGCTGCATCTCAGACAGAAGTATCTCTGCTGACTATTTTGGAAACAGAGTATTTTATTCACTGGCCTTGGTTCTCATGCAGTTTGTCAGCTGCCTGTCAGGACCATATGCTGAGGAGGGATTTTAATAAGTGTTCTGCAAGTGAGTAAGTTGCAGACCTTTGCACATCCTCACTGCTTATAACTGGAAAGAATCCTTCAAAGTGCTGATGTTGTGCAGGTGCAGTGTAGTTTGCACAAGCGTGGGTGCCTGTTGAAGACACATGCTGTTCCAGCAGTGAAGTCTTGTAGATAGACAGTCTGGCATTGTAGACAGGAATTTTCAGAGAGTGACAGGATAAATATGCAGGAAATGTGTTTTGGTGAAAAACAGAATAGGCCCACAGGCCATGTTAGACAGTCTCTGTTAAAGATGTAAGCAGACGTCTGACTTCAGCTAACAGTGTGGATGGGATAACCAATAACAGAAAAGAATTTACAGAAGGTGTCAGAAGTAGTGAATGGTTGGTCTACTTCTTTCCAAGCCAGGGATCCTCAACTTTGACCCAGGGTGTCTTGTACAGAAATATGAGCGTGAGTACCATATTTAGCCAGTGTATGCTGAAATGCACTGGATGCCAAGCTGTCTCTTGAGTGGGTACAAATGCCATTTGTGCAAGTTGAGAAGGCATCGGGCAGCCTGGGCAAATGGTCAAAAAACTTTATTATTATTATTATTGTCATTATCTCCACTTGAAAAAAAAATGCACTTGGAAGAGTGGCTATGTCAGTAAAAACTTGGGTAAATTGTAGTCTGGCTATATGCCTGTATCATATCCGACTTTACTAGTGTATCTGTTACAGTACTGATGTAGCAGATTTTAGTTGTTTGTTTGAATGAAATGGATATAACGGTATCAAGATTTCTTCCACTAATTAGACCTACTAAGAGCTTCAGCTGATCATGTTTCTCAGTATTGCTGTGCCTGAAGTTAGTTTGCATGCGTTTGTATGCAAGTGAAACAAGAGCTCATCAGCCTTTCACAGAGTAAGTTTCAATATCTTTCAAATAGAAAAGTACTAGAAATTCGTCTTACAGTATCTGTTGCAGTCATTAGTTTCCTTCTGCTTTTTCGTAGTCATTCATCTTCTGCCTGTGGCTCTTACACTGTAGCTTAGATGTCATCAGTTCTACGTGACATTTTTGCAGAGGGTTGTATTGGAAAGTATCTTGTAAACCTGGAAAAGAAAGCTGTTTGGGAGGTGCCTTTTTCTCTTACAGAAAGCACTGTAAAGATAAGAGATTGCTATCTAGTGTTCTGTTCTTCATCCCTGGTTGATCTTGCCCATTCATGGAAGTTCAGTTATCCTTGTGGATGACTGATCTTATTGTTGAGAGGTGTTCCTGTATTCTAGATCTTCAGCCTCTTTAAACCTAGCAAACTGAACTTGCTTTCTTTCAAGCTTTTTCTTACCACTTTGTCACCCTTGTCACCCTGCACTAGCGGGGTGTTCACGTGTGACAATTTGTGGCATAATTGAGATGCCATGCAGTGGTGGGAGCTGGTCGGTGGCTTGGCTATAGCACTTCAACTTAGGTTTTCTTATCAGTATCCTGCACAACTTTACCTTCCTGATGTGTGTGTGCTTCTTGCATCTCACCTGTGTCTGTGCCTTGTTCAAGCTTCCCTGTAGCTGGGCCCATGAAGGACTGTTCATGGTGCCCTGTATTTCTGGCTGTGCATGTCCCCTTCCTTTCCAATGGGTCCGTTGCAAGCTTTGTCTGGCCCCTCCTGCACCCACCCTGTACGCTCACTGGCTGCCCCAGCTACTTTGTAGAGCAAGTCAATGGGATGTGTTGGCCAGGGACAGGTCTCTTACCTGTTTTGAGAAGCTGTTTCTGCTGCTTCCCTGCCTGGAAAGTAGAGATTGATTCTACTTGATTACCTACCTGTTAGAGAAAGATATGTTAGTGTGCAGAGTATCTCTGTTGTGTTTGCTTTTTTTTTTCTTCCCAGTAAGAAAGTGTTAAGTTTAAAAATAAGTTAGCAATTAAATTCTTAATCAGCTGATTGCAAGTGGCAGCTATGCATGTTATTGTAGGGATCTTCTTCATGCTGTTGAACACAGGTGACATTTCTGCACGGTGGAAGGAAAGCTCGTAGTGGCTACACTGCCTGTGATTTTGTTCAAACTTCAGGTGTTCGGAGATTCGAGAGCAGCACAAAGACTTAACTATCTCTGACTGTACCTAAGGTTTACCTGGCTAGCAGTTTAGTTACGGATCATAAGAAGCAAAAACTGATTTTGACAAGTTATTACAGAGCCTTGATCATTTCTCTAGTAGGTAGGTGGACCCTTTTAAGCCTGATTCAGAAGTTTCTGGTGCATATCACACATGACACGTGATCTAGATTTCCAGATGTTTACTATTTTGTTTTTAATAATGGATTCTTATCTCTATAAATACGTTACATTTTGCTTTTGTGATCTCATATAAACCCACATATCTGGTATATCTGAGGTCATAGGAGGCCAGCAGCATCTGGCTACTTCAAGATGCAGGAGGTGCTATTGACTTTTCTGCTGGCTTGCTGGGAGCTTTGGGCAGGTCATTTAACTTTTTTTTGTTTTCCACATCACCAGAATGGGAATAAAGTATACTTTTAAAAATGCATTCTGAGAGACCTAAATGAGTAAACATCAACATTCATACTGTTTCTCCTCTGGCTAAGAAGTAGTTTAAGCTAATTCTGTCTTTTTTTTTTTTTCTCCTTCTTTTTTTTTTTTTTTTTTCTTTTTTTTTTTTTTTTTTTTCCAGTTGGAGTGCCTCAAGCTCATTGCCTCTCAGAAATTCACAGACAAGCGCATTGGGTATTTAGGTGCCATGTTGCTGCTGGATGAGAGACAGGATGTCCATCTTCTTATGACCAATTGCATCAAGAAGTAAGGGTACCACCTCTCTCTCCATCAACACATGCTTTGAGGTCTCAGGATCTGAAAGTACACTCCTGGCCGTGGTATCTTGAGTACTTTAGTTTTTTCCCCTTGTATTAGAAAACTGGTATCTTCAATTTTGTTGTGTGCTGTTGACCATACAAGACTGTTCTAGTATTGTACTGTATTGGATGATCCTGTCTAGCGTAATATAAAATTGCATTGGTCCTCAAGAGGTCTGTGTGGCAAACAACACTTGGTGTAACTACTGTTACAGAGTGGTAGTACGTGTTTCTGGAGGTCATGCTGAGACAGATAAAATCAGGAAGATGAAATGGCCACAGTAAGCTGCTCAACCGGTGCAGGAGACCTCCAGTTATTGAAAAGAACTGTCTTCCATTTCTGTAAATCAGTTATCTCCCAGCTTGCAGTAGGAAAGAACTAGGCGAGCATTAATACAGCATCAATAAAGGTCCATGCACCTTTTCAAATATGACTGGATCAGGTGTTTTTATAATACTGTTAAAACTTTGTAGGCTGGACTGGCCATCATTTGTTGCAAAGTCATGTTCATTGCTGCAGCTATGTGATGTTGTATTTGTTTGATTCTGCTGAGGAGCTCTGAAGAGCTGTTGGACTCCAAGGATCAAGGCTGCTTCCTTTTTAAGGCTGGCCTAAGGGTCCTGATGAATGGTTTTCCTTGGGAGCAAGGCAGCAACTTGGGATGTACTGTCTGCTTGGCATCTTGCTGAAATTGGACAAGAGGGAATGGGAAATAATCCTTTTTTTAAACTTTTTTTTCTCCTCTCAGCAAAATGCTGTTAAACTGAGACTTTTACATTACAGTTTAGTAGATGATGATTGGTGCATTTCCAATAACACTGCTTTTCAAGATGAGTGAGAGCAGGAATGGAACAACTGTGTTCTGGTTGATTTATCCAAAGACTTGCTTGGTTGTGTGTAGTGTGTCTGTTTTTATTATTACGTACTTTTAGAATATAAGCCTCCCAGATATTAGCAAGTAAAGTATTGATCTTCAGTTAGACTGTGGCCTCAAAGTGCTTGGAAAGAAACTTGACAAAAAACTGCATTCCTGAGAATCTGCTAGTTTGGACCTAGTGTCCAGGAGAGAAGAGACATTTGTCTAAGGGTTTTTCATGAAATGTCATACCTGTGACACTCTCCCATTAGAACTAGGCTGCTAGGTTAGTGCTTCTTTTGATTGCTTGTGCTAAAATGATTTGTGTGGTAGTGAGTTTGAACTGGAAATGAGTCAGACTGCAGATGAGCAAAACTGTTAGACAACTTCCCACTGCCTCAGCGGGTTGTTTTTTTCTTTCTCATTTGGCTTCCGTATCAACCACTTTGTCTTGCTTTTATCGAGACACTGAGGGATTCAATTCATGGCATTGTCTTTCATTATTTTATAGCAAAAAATGCAATCACCCTTGTGAAGCACGTACTTGCTATACACGCAGCTGTATGTAGCTGCCAAAAATTTGTTAAAGGAAGGAAACAAAAAACCAATGCATTTAGTGGCATGTGCTACCTATTCCTTCATCTGCATGTTGCCCTAGCTGCTTGATGTTATAACCAGAACACTGTCTCGCTTTCTTGCACGTTGAGCACATTTGGTTACACACCACTCGTTTCCCCTGCTCTCCCATCACACAATCCCCAGCTCACCTCCCAGACCAGGAACCAGAGTTTTTACTTTCTTGAACATTGAGTCCTGAGTACCATAGCAACATGAGGACCAAGTAGTCTGATGGAAAGTAAAGTAGTATAGAAGTCAGTTTTACAGGCGGTTGGCATTGCTGTGTGGAAGCTGTGTTGTACTTGGTGTGACACTGGTTGCTGACCTCGTGAATAGCGTCTACTTTTAGATGGTTTGATTTCTTACTGACAGCTTTTTGCATCTTCCTTAGGCATATGAATAGTTAGGATTGCTAAACAAAATTCCTCTATGGATTGTTTTCAAGATGTGCGAGTGGTAGGGTTTGTGGTTTTTACTCAGGATAGAGGATATTTTTACATAGATTTTTATATACTATTTGGTTTGTAAATGCAGAGGCTAAAGCCTATCCTAGAACGTTTAAACTGGGACAGCCAACAGTCACTGCAGGACTCTACTTAATGTTGGGTTCTTTTCTGCATGCAAGTTCTGAAAGACAATGTTTTGGCCTTACTTTAGAAGTTTTAATGGAATTCTGTGTGGTCTTCCCTCTTCTCAGTTCAATCCCTAGGTATCCATCTAATAGTTTTAACCAAGCGTTTTATCATTACAATTCTAAGGATTCTAAGTAGAAGTCATAGCAAACCCTGTGGTCCCTGCACTCCAAGCTGCTGTTGCTCCTTATGCATGTTCCCAAATAGCTGAGACTCCAGAGAGTTCTGGGCCATTCGTGCAACTGGTTGGGTGACTGTAGATACAGATGCCTTTTCTTGTG
Source organism: Streptopelia decaocto (assembly GCF_964273445.1). Lineage (NCBI taxonomy): Eukaryota > Metazoa > Chordata > Aves > Columbiformes > Columbidae > Streptopelia > Streptopelia decaocto. Next base: position 4,968,017 of record NC_138666.1, on the reverse strand, counting down.
TGTTCAGGTTTCGTGTGCATGCTGATTGGCTTTTTTTTGTTCTCCTTTACAGTGACCTTAATCACAGCACGCAGTACGTGCAGGGGCTGGCACTCTGCACTCTTGGCTGCATGGGCTCCTCAGAAATGTGCAGAGACCTTGCAGGAGAGGTGGAAAAGCTCCTCAAAACTTCCAACTCCTATCTTAGGAAAAAGGTACTTCAGGGAACTTTTGAATACTTTGTTATGGATTGAAACTCAAGATCGATCAGATACCTTGCTAATATCTGGAATACTAGATGGCCTGGATCACACAGCTGAGTATTTTCCTAATGTGCAAGACAGATAGAGGTCAAAACTCCCTGTCTTATCTGTAGCAGACATGCATGTTAGCCTCTAAAAGACAAGCCTCTAACAGGTGAGGCAGTTGTTTCTGTTTTGATACTCTCTACCTTGGGGTTATTGATTGTAATGTGAACACCTGCCCATTCAGACACTAACCCCAGACCTCGGGTCGTCAGTTTTATTTCTGTATCTTCTCAGATAAGTCAGAGAAACTTTGATCATTAACAGGGCAGGATGATATCTGAAGATTTGAACCTGTTTGATGAGGATGACAGAAGTATGTGAGATGAAAAGGTTAATGGCTTGAAAGGGGCAAACAATTATAAATTGTCTCATTGCAGTAGCAAGTGAGCCATAGCATCTGCAAGGTGTGATCAGCCTTGTTCTTTTAAATTTATTTCATTACAAAGCTGCCTGGAGCAGTAAGATTTAGGAAGAGATGCATTGTTCCTTCTTCATCTAGTGCCGGATCTAGAGAGAGATTGGAGAGGAAGCAATGCTAAGGGGTATTGCTGCATTCTGGGAACACGCCCTCAGTGCACTTAATTTTTAAGCAGCTGCAAAGAATAGTGTCTTGCTTCCACACCCTAGAAGAAATAGGTGATTTTTTTCCAGTATACTTTTGTTCTTCATAGGACCCATCACCTGCAGGAAGAAGATCTTTTGTGGAGAAGAAAAGAAAATGAGCCATAAATTTGACATAAATTTCATTATTTACTACCAATGCATTATCCTCTCCCTAGCAACAGGAAGACAGACTGAAGTGGCCCTATTAAAGGCAGAACTGCTTTGCAGTTAATACCACTTCTGAAGTGAATAATGTAAGAATGAACCATTGCTAATGGGAGTATTACTTTGTAGCTCAGTGCTTTTTTTGTTTGGTTTGGTTTTTCTCCCTTCTCACACATGATAGTTGTATTGAACTCTTCTCTGTGATGCTGTTTAGTATAATTTGTAGTAGAGAGATGGAAAAGCATACAATAAACTGTCCAGACCTTTTGATATAATTAAATTTGCAGTAATTCCCACTGTGCTAGGTGTTATCAAAGCACGTATGGTTGTCCTTACAGCATGTACTAACAGAGCTGTTTCTCCCATACAGGCAGCGTTGTGTGCTGTTCATGTCATTAGAAAGGTGCCTGAACTCATGGAGATGTTCCTGCCAGCCACCAAAAACTTGCTGAATGAGAAGAACCATGGTAATATCTGAGATACTACTTAGCAAGGCTATGCCGTTCTTTACAGGATGGTGCACTTGCTACCTAAACCTTTTGTTTGAAGGAACTTTTGAGGTGGATTTGTGTTTTGTTTCTTCCCTTTCCTATGCAGTGGAAGCAAATGTCATTCAGAAGGCAGGGATGTTTATGACTGCTAGTCAGCAGGACTTTTGCATGGCATAGGTGACAAGAGGAACTCTTACACTCTTTTTTGATACACTTTAGGGCGGGTTTCTAGAGAGTGAGAATGGTTTGGGTTGGAAGGGACCTTAAAGATCATCTAGTCCAACTTATGCCTGTTACCATCTGACTGTATATTTAGTATGTAAGTGTCTGCAGGCAAAGTCCAATTTCTCTCCTCCTTTGGCCTTTAGTTGCAGCTTTAAGACATGAGCAGATCCCTTGGGCACAGTTGCAAGTGCAAATAAATTTCGGGATAGATATGTTGGATTCAAGATTTTTTTTTTTTTAAATGATTTTCTGTTGTTTCCGTATGATCTTTGTTATGTGTCTGGAGCCAATGAAATTATGTTAAATGTGGATGCTTTTTTCTTTTTCCCCTCACCTTTAGGTGTTCTTCACACGTCGGTTGTCCTCCTCACAGAGATGTGTGAGAGAAGCCCAGACATGCTTGCACACTTTAGAAAGGTAAGTGTGAATTGATAATATTGCAGAGTTCAGAGTTTGCTTGTGGTGGCTTTGGGTTTGGTTATGGGTTTTTTGTGCGTCTTCTTTTTTTTGCCCATGCATCCTCTTAGTCTCCCTAGTGAAAGCAGTGTGCACTTCTTTTAATACTATCATTAAAACTGCCTGGATGAAGAATTTATTGATACTGTCTGCGTGTTACGAAAAACTTTAAAAAAAAAAAAAAAAGTGGGAATTTTGCATGTATCTAGCCCTAACCCCCTTCAATAACTGGATATGCTACAAAACATCAGTCTTAAGACTGTGCAATATGAAACTCATCCTAAAGTTAGGTTTAAAGAGTTGTCTTTGTTCCTTTAGTGTTTTTCCCTCTTTGTAGCTAATTATATTGTTAGAATGGTTATATATTAAACATGAAGTGGCAAAGATGAAAATCTGAGGCTTATACCAACACCTAAAAGTCTTAACCACAGCCACACAATTTTATAAACTCAGGTCAAAAGTACCAGTGGAAGTTCTAGTCCTGTGTATACCTCATCTCTGGTGCATGCTGTATTACATAATTTTCTGGTTTAGTTTAAGGGTTCCTGCTCTGGTTAGGAGTGTTTGCTTCTCTCCCCACCCCAGCACAAACTTCTTTATGCTGTTGACTGTAATTTGCTGTGCAGTATTATTGCCAAGATTACCAATAGAAGGGTATCTGACGATGTCAGTGATTATGCCATTCTGACTTCTTGGTCAAAGGACAAAAAATTGGAAGAAAGCTGGTAGAGCAGAACTGGCTGTTTGGTCCTCTTAAAGGTGCTTATTTATCTGCATGGCCAGTTTACTGTTCTTCCTTGGCTTGTCTGTATCATTAGGGATTTCAAACAGTACATCCTTTGCGTCTTAGCACAGTGCCATGCATCTTCCCTTGCCCTGATTGTTTATGTCAAAGCAGGAATGAAAGTGGGACTAGGGTCACCTTGAAGGTGGTCGTCCGTGTTACTAATGGTTTAATTAAGATGAGAGTCATGGAAGAAAGAAAGAGCTGAGTCCACAAAGTTTAGGTACTAGGTACATTTTCTAGCTCTCTCTTGTAGTTGTTTATGCTGTGAATGGTATAACATTGATCTGTCCCTAATGCTTGCTTCGTCTGTTTTGTCCCTTTTGTCTGTTTGGAATCCTGCTGTGTTAGAATGAAAAGGTAAGAGATAATTCTTCTAGTTGGTGCATGCTTGCATTGAATCTGTAGATGTTTGTCTCTTGTGAGACAGTGCCTCTCAATGCCACGTTTGTGATGGATGCCACATGCTTAGATGAATTTTACTCGTCTCATGATTTTTGTGTGCCGGTCTGGTCTTGTCACTAAACCTCTATACCCACGGCAGCCCTGAATGTCAGTTGTGGCCTTCTCCAAACACAAGCCTGCTTTTCTCAAGCTCTTTCTCATTTGAAGAATACTTTAGGGAATTTTTTGTGCCTATGCAAAACTGGGCTTTCTTCTTATCAAAAGTGGGGCAACGTGGGGTGATTCCCAAAAGGGAGCAGGAGAGACAGTTACTCAGCTGCCAGTAAGTGGGCTTCCTGTGCTCCAAAGAGCATCTGCATTGCTGCTGTTTTTCATGGGTGTAATTTGACTACAGAAGATTGGGAGGATGGCTCTCAACCAATCTCCATGGCTGTAATGTTTCCTTTTGTTTGTCTTGTCCTCAGTCCTAATAACTCTTGCATGTTAGAAAGCAAAGAAAACATTACCCAGGGTTCTAGGAATGCTCCAGCAGGTTATGCCACCTGTCTATTGCTCTCTCTTGAGGGAAGATGTTGCAGCATCCTTTGATTTCCTCTTTAAGGCAGATAATAAGAAATTAATGGTTCCTTTTGTTCGTGTGTTTTATGAAATCCATGTTTGCAGAGGAGTATGTAATTCCTGAAGAGCAAAGGTAGGGATAAAGAGAGATGATGGCGAAACTCAGCTGTTTCTCTTCTTGCACTCTGCCACAAATGTACAGGACTTTAGTCCAAAAAACATTGCCAGTTTAGTATGTCCACACGTGGCTGTTGTGTTCTATAGGTCAGGAATGAAAAATCCACTTAGTGCAGCCGCCGTAACCCCCTTGTGTAGTTTGTCAGCTCCTCTCTAGCCAGTGTCTGGATTATTTTAATAATGGCAGTGCTGAGAGGGATAGAAGAAACTTTCTATGGAAGCAGTGAAGCTTGTAGAGATGTACATCTCTGTCATCCACCAGGAGTGGTTTTTCTCTTATAGTTCAATGAAAATTAGTCCGGTTTCTGTCTTTCAACCCTAAGATTTTTCATAGACTGTGTGAGGAGTGAGCTTCCATTTAATCCCTGAGACTATTTTGTTACTTGTAGCTGCTATGAAGGTTTTTGGAGATAAATGGTAGATTTGATGTAGCTTGTCTGCTTTAGTGATTGGCTTATTTGCCATGTTCTGCCCTAAACTGATGACTTGCTTAGCATGTGGGATGCTACAGAGACACATTGTGGTTCCTCAGAGCTGCCCTGCCAGATGAATCGTGTCGTGAGAGATGTCTAAGATGGAGGGAGCTGAACCAAACTTTTGCAAATAAGAGCATTTCTTCAAAGCTGTGTACGAGTCTTGAAAGATAACTTAGTCCTGTGGGTAGGTGCCTGTGGGGAGACCAGTGCCATTAACATCTGAGGAATCTGAACTGCTTCTGAAAGCTTTTTAGCCCACACAGCTGGAAGGAAACTTTTAAAATATGGACAAAATAAATGGATACAATTTTGTGCTCCTGAATCTGGCATATTAGCAGTGCTTCCATCAGTTTCTCTGCTATTACGCAAAACCCTTCTAACAGCAGTGAAGCAAAGAACTTGGTCAGTTTAGTGTTGCTACTCTTGCTGAGAAGTTTGGGCTGAAGAGAAGGAGACTAGACCCTGGAGCTGCTCGCAGGGAAGAGTCTAACAGTAGAGTGCTTGGGGAGGGCTGGAGGGAAATCTGTTCTCAGCACTATTTGGAAACTCTTGGGGAGGAAGCAGATCACAAAGCTTTTATTTTTAGAAGCTAAGTTGGATAGAGTGTCAACATTGAAGGAATTCTTAATAATTTAATCATAGCAGTATGGTACTTGAAAAGATCAAAACCCTTGGCTATGCCTGCTGCTTCCATGGAGATGTGTGCTATAAATGAGTCAGGAACTAATGTAAAGCCCCCAGCAGTGAAGTCCTGGAATTACAGTATTTTAGTAGTCCCAGCACATCCCCTTTCATGAAGACAGAAATTTAAGTTGGTATTTCCTCTCAGGTCTCAACTCCCAAGCTCTGGTAGATTTAGTACTTTAAAGATACAATATGATGCTCAGGTCCTAGCTTAATTATTTCTGATTGTGCCCAAGCTACGCTGTAGGTATTCAGCTAACATCAGCTCTAGGTGTGCAGGTTGAACCTTGTGGAAGAATTCATAGACTGACTTGCTTTCAAATACAAGATTTGTTCTTCAACCTGTACTTCAAAGCTGGCAGGGGGAAGGAACAACACCCTAATAGGACAACTTTCTTCTTCACAGCTTGTTCCCCAGTTAGTTCGTATTCTGAAGAACCTTATCATGTCTGGATATTCACCAGAGCATGATGTGTCTGGGATCAGTGACCCCTTTTTGCAGGTAAGATCTGACGCAAACAGTGATTGATATACCTTTAATTCTAGTATTCTGTGTGTTTTGAGACTTAGATATGATGAGGTGGTTACCTTGGGGCAGCTCTAGCAATTTTAGCATTTTGTGCCTTTGTTAGAGCTGATTGTGCAAATGCTCTTAATCTGCCTTAGTGAAAGACACCTCCCTCAGTTTAAGCAGCAAATGTAGTGACTTATCATATTAGCTGAAGTTGTGATAAAAGGGAGGAGACACGTGTTGCTCGTGCCCGGTGTGCGGGGGGTACTCTTGGCATTGCTGGTAGTGGCAAGGCAGTGAGCTCAGCATGAGCCTTTTCTTTTTTGGTAAAAGTCTTCTGCACTTTGCTTAGGAAAGGCAGTCAGCAGCTTGGTTTGCTACTTTGCCGCTGCTCGGGAAGTGTACTGGGCATTTTGTGGTCCCCATGTAAAACGCTGTCATCCAGTGAGATTTCTGCTTTGCTTTATTTTGTCAAATAGGTACGAATCCTGCGGTTACTAAGAATTTTAGGGCGAAATGATGATGATTCTAGTGAAGCAATGAATGATATACTTGCACAGGTGAGGTCTGCAAGGCTGATGAACAGCCTTAACTTTCTCTTTGGTTTCTTAATAACTTGAATTCAGCAGCACTGGCGCGGATGCAGCTGCTTGCTATGCAGGGTTGAATTTTGTTGCAAGGGACACATGTTTGTAGGTGTGATGCTTGTTTGCTAGGGATAAAGGGGTTCTGTTTTGGATGCATTGGAGTTGCTTATTTTGTTTCTTTTCTCCAGGTTGCCACTAACACAGAAACAAGTAAAAATGTGGGAAATGCCATTCTGTATGAAACTGTGCTGACTATTATGGACATAAAATCTGAGAGTGGACTGCGAGTAAGTTGCCTGTGCTGTGGCCTTTTTTTTTTTTCCTAGGCTTGTATTAGAGTAATTTGTGTAGAGAGTGTGAAGCAGAGTTGTTTCACCCGAACGTAACTTCACAATCGGCTCTAGATAAGACTGTAGCCTCTTCAGAAAGTGGTGTTTGTGTTTTGTGTGGTGTTTTTGTGTTGTGTGTTTGCATTGTGGGGTTTTTGTTGTTGTTTTGGGTTTGGTGTTCTTGTTTGTTTGGTTGTGGTGTTTTTAAATAACAAAAATAAAGCAAAACTTCTTGCAGACCATGTTCCTTTGGCACAGGAGGGAGCTTATGCTGTGTTTGTCTTAGCTTTTCCTCTGCTTAGTCAGCTTCTAGAGTTCTTTGTTATGCTTTTGGCCAAGAACTGCAATGGTAGATTTGACACATTGCCTTTAAAATCCTCTTGAAACAGTGAAGGTGACCAGCAGCCTTTTTGGATCACTGACCTTCCCTAACTCTTTCTGCAGGTGTTAGCCATTAACATCCTTGGCCGTTTCTTATTAAACAACGACAAAAATATTAGGTAAGTTGTATGAAGTGTGTTTTGGCAGCACCCAGTTTAAAATGTGAGAAGCGATTACACAAAGATTATGCTTAAGTGGAGCTTTCCAGGAGACCATGTTGGAAAGTACTGTTGTTGGGTTAGTGTGACTGTCTAGCTTGCTTCTTCCTTGGGCCATTCTTTTCTTTGTCAAAACCTTAACTGACCCTGCCTTTCTTAGTTGATGAATCTGGGTCTATGATCTAATTCTTACCTTGTGATTTCTTAAACTAGTCAAGTGGCTTCTTCCAATAAGCTGTGACTCCTGTCTTGTCTGTGGTGCTGTTCAAATCAGAGTTGGCACTGGAGATCTCACAAATTAGGCAAAGACTCTGTTTTTTTTCTGGTTGTGTGCTGTTGCCAACACAGAAGTTTGGTTGTGCTTTGGTCACTATGAATCTGGAAATGGAATTTCTGCAGCTGCTAGAATTAAGTCCAATCTCTAGGCACTTTGTTTGCAAATCAAGGTACAGGTAGAAGACTGTAGCACTGGGAACTGCAGCTCACACTGGTTTGAGTGTATGATCTGCAGAGGCCTAATCTTCAATTGCCTTGTCTTTTCAAAATCTTCGTGAAGACTGGACAACAGACACGAGCCTGGGAACGGGCGCAGCTGCTCATCTGGGCAGCAGGGTGTTGTGGGGCGCGTTTCGGGTTTGTGTGGGAACTCACCTTTGGAGATACGCCAGGCAACCCCCTGGGAGATAGCAATTTATTATGAAGTACAAGAGAACCGTGTTCTAAGGTTTGGGGGCTGTGAATGTCTGTGCATAGAAATTAGACGCTTACTGTCAGCTATTTATTGCTGTGTGTCCCTATCCCAGATACGTAGCTTTGACGTCATTGTTGAAAACGGTGCAGACAGACCATAATGCAGTACAGCGGCACAGAAGTACGATTGTGGACTGCCTGAAAGATCTGGATGTCTCCATTAAAAGGTAATTGAAATGTCAGTGAAACAGACTCTCAAGGTTGACAGCCTATGGGAGATGAGCAGAGCATGGGGAAAATGACAGTAATCTTGGGGAACTGTAACTGAGACAAGTATTAATGCATAGTATCATTTGTACTTCAAAAAAGGTAATGAATATATGCAGCTACCTTCTTTGGGAAGCTGCTTTTACACTTCATGTGTCTGGGATTAGAAAAAGAGATTTTTCTTTTTGCCTGTTTTCCCCCCACCCTCCATGGAGTCTCAGTGGAGATCAGACTGTGTGCTCACAACAGGATGGAAAAGCCTCTGTGAAGTGTGATCCTAATCAAAGCTATTCTGACATGCTCTGTATTGCTTTTCTTTCCCAGTCTAACAGCCAATGCCATGTTGTCTTGAAGCAGTGTTAAGCCATCCAAATAAACGTATTCTAGATTAAGTTAGATTACACAGTGGTAGAATTCAGACTTACTTGATTGTTCAAATAATGTGCTTACAAACCACATCCTGTTATGCATTCTTGGTGTTCGTTGGTCATTAAAATTCAGTATGTTGCTACTTCTCTAAGCAATGGGAGCTCTTGCAACCTTACTTTTCACTACCAGGAGACTTTTTTTCTGATAGTCTAAACTTCTTCCTCTGTTTCTTCTCATTTCTTGAGTTATGTTCCTTTTACTCATGATAGTAAATTTTTCCTGTTTCTGTCAGACACTCATAGATATGCTTGAATTGTTTGTTCTCACTTTTGCCCTACCTGTCTGGAGCACTGCCCTTCTCAGTTGAGTCTTTCGGCCTGTCGATTGCGTTCTCTTTCTTTCAGAACTCTCTACCTCATGGTTATTCTTTCTGTAACTGGTGGTCTGAGCTCAGTGCAGCGTACGACATGTCAGTGATGGGGACAGTTGCATCCCTGTTGCATCTCGTGGAATCTGTCTGCTGTAGGCCAAAATTTCATTGAACTGTCATCACATCATGAATATACTTTCAAAATTGCTCAACCTCCTTTTTTTTTTCTGTCTTGTCAAAATGATTAGCTATGCCATAGATAATGATTTTTATAGGCATTCTTCAAATTTATGCTTTATCTTTGTATCAGATGTAGATTTTTAACAGCACTGCTCTCAGTCTAATAGGTACAGAATAGGAAAGAAATTGGATCTGTCTCGCTTCTGAAACTTAGTTTTAACTGTTATGTAATGGGTATCATGTAGTCTATTTTTAGAGTTGTAGTCTATCCCAAAACACAAATTTGCGTGTAATACGCTGAGCAAGTCAGGCTGCTGTTGCGGTTCAGTGCCAGAGCCAGCATGAGGCTGGACTGGGGAACAGCAAAGCCTCATTTAGGTTTGGGATGGAAGACAACAAGAGTGTTCTCTTGGTGCCTGCCTGGAAAACAGGTGCGGTACAATGACAGAGCTTCATGTCTGAGTGCTGTTGAATGATGAAGCCTATGAGTGATCCATCAGCAGAGCATGACATTGCCGTGCTGACACTCATGCTGCTGACAATGCACTGTCTCCATTGAAGCCACTTATGGATGGGGTGTCTGGGTCCCAGGTAGCAAGGTTCAAGGGCTGAGACTTGAGGGACAGAATCTGAAGCATGGCCTGTTCCCATCATCCTTTAAACGTTGCTGTGCATCTTTGGTCCATGTAGTATAATTCAGAATGGCCTTACCATTTAATTCAAGTCCTTTTGTCTGTCTTTTGTGACAGAAATGAACTGTGTAATATGATCAAAGTAAGCAGTATGTGTTGAGATAAATACCTGGTATTAAGATTGCAGAGTTACCTCTGTGCACCTGCAGTATTAATGTATCTGCCATACCGTGACTGAAAAGTTAAACATGGAAAACCCGTAACCCAGTAGGGTTAGGTGTAAGGAGTTGGGAACTAATTGGAGGGATGAAAACAGTTCTAATAATTGTATAGGTCTTCAACCAGCCACAGATCTAGATGATAAAAGGTAACAATTTAGTTATGTATTTCCACCCTAATTCTGAACACCTTGGTGTTTTCTAGGTCCCTGGGTATTAGTTGGGTAAAATGCAAAATAACACATTTCCAGTTCACAATTCTATAGAAACCCTTCTTATTCCAATAATAACTAGGGAGATGTTGAGAAATAGTGCTGTTTAGATGTTTTCACATTCTTGAGAACAAATAATTTGCACCAAATACCATTGGGTTGGGTCATGCGCCTGGTCTAGGTTGTTGATATTTCATGAACTTTGGGAAAATACTAGGCAATCAGAAAAAATAACTGGCCACGCGGAAGGCTGGCAAGCTTGACACTGGAGCTAAACAGAGTCAGTGGGGACTGCTCCTGGGTTTGCTGCCGGTAAATATATTAAAAGATGACAGCATAATTCCTGTATCTCAACATTATGATTTTAATGAAAATTGCTGGTGTTAAACACACATTACAGTCTGATCCATATTGAAAAACAGACTTCAGAACTTCTGGCTTAGTTTTGGACAAAATCTATTGCACAACAAGCAGTACAAAATCACTGTACACATGAAATGGTTCAGCAACTGTCCAGATGATTGCAAAAGATAACTGAAGTGGGGGAAGAAATTTTTAATGTGCCGTGAGGATCTTTCTTGTCTTCTCGTAGGCTATCTCAGTGACAAACAGAGAATAAAGTTCCTGTAGTATGAAGAGGACCTGACCTGGAGGTTTGGGTTCTGGATTACACCAAATGCTCAGAATAGTCAGGGTTGTTTAGCTGTTTTAATGCATTGTTCTGTTGTATTTCAATGCAACTAGTTGTCAATGTTGTACAGAAATCAATCACATTTGAAGATAATCTTCATTCAAAAGTGTTGGAAGAACAGGAGACCTGTTCTAGAATCAATGCAGAAGCTTGAAGAAGGACAAGCTCCTGACCTGTGTGTGTTTGAGGAGCGGCAAAGAGCCGGCACACTGTCTGTTGGTGTCACCCAGTGGTGTGGGGGGAATGGGCTCTGGAAAGAGCACCAGGGTAATTTTGGGTTCTAGAAATCTTACATAGTCTATCTGGCAGTATAGAATAAAGCTTATTAGTTAATATTTTAAATCTCTACTGTATTTAGAGATTGAATATATGGAGATTGAAGCAGGTCTCTCCAGGAGAAAGTGTGTTGTAGCCTGTCTTATTTATTGCAGTTGTGTGTCAGAAGTGACCAGTGTGTGATTACAAATACTTGGACAGTCAGACCTTAACACTGATAGACTCCAGTTGCTGAAAGATGTTTCCAGCTTTTAGGATGTCTGGATAGGTGTTTCTAGAGCGCCTCACACCTCTGCTCCCCTTTAGGTTTTCTTGAAGGTAGATATTTATTGTCTGCCCGTGAACAGGAAAATACTGGTATGTTTAATGTGAAAGGCTGTTCTCATAGGATTAATAAATATTGCTCTCTTCTTAATTAAAAGGTAAGCGTATTCGAGTAGCTGGACTTGTGGTTTTATTTTTTTTGTATCACTAGATGGAGATACCTCATTGGTTTTCTGTCTCTTGCCCCAGGCGCGCAATGGAACTGAGCTTTGCTCTTGTTAATGGGAACAATGTCCGTGGAATGATGAAGGAGTTGCTGTATTTCCTGGATTCCTGTGAACCAGAGTTCAAGGCAGACTGTGCATCTGGAATATTTCTTGCAGCTGAAAAGTATGGGGTCAATTTACTTGCTATTAATTTTCTATACGTCCTTGGAATTATGAGCACTTTGTGTGTTGTTCCTTCCCCTCCTCATCCCTTAAGAGACAATATGCTGATCATCTCTTCTTCATTTGCTGATCTCTGTGTGGTTTGTCAGTTTTAACCCCCTCTGAGGAACAGGACACACTGGTGCCTTGGGACACGCTGTTGTGTCTCATACGGATAGTCCTTATATCACTAAAACAGTCTAGTATATCGATATCTGCAGCATTTCGGAACAGCTGTTGTGCTGACATGCTGAGTCTCCACATATACAGATTCTCTCTGGTTAGTTGGATAAGTGAGATGAAACTGTTGAGCTATTGTAATCAGCAGCATGACTTTGAAGTATTGTACATACAAGGTAAGGATGTGCTATATTATATGGACTGGTGTATTTATTCATCTTTCCAATGTTGGCATTAATACAAAAAGGTCAAAGAATGTGAAGTGTCTGCTGTTTTGTTTTGTGGGGACTTTTGTGTGTGTTTTGTTGGTGTCCCCCTCTTAGCAGACAGTGGGCCAGGAACTAACTGAATGTGTGGAGGTTCTGATGATGTTTCTTGCTGGTGTTGAAGGCCAGCACTTACTGTTCTAACTTGTTTTTCTTAATTTGGTCAGATACGCTCCGTCCAAACGCTGGCACATAGACACAATTATGAGAGTCCTAACAACGGTAAGTGAAATTACCTTTCTTGTGTGTGACTACATCATTTTTCTTTTAAATTTGTGTAGGAAGTTATCATGATGTTAGAGATGCTTGCAAAGGCTGGCAAGATAGCAAAAGCTATGATACGCAGAGGAAGCGTACTTAAGTGGTAATGGCCCAGGACAACCAGTGAGAAGTATGTAAACTCAGTAAATATGACTGAGTGTTTTTAGAAGAAACCTATGATTTCAGAAACACGCAAGAATACAGTGTGCAGCAGAGTTTTTCTACTGCAGTAATCACATCAGCTTCCAAGTTCAGACAGCGCTTGTGCTGTGTGCGATTCCAGTATGTGGTGCTTTCAGGAGAGGGTGAGCACAGCCTGAAGTGACTTGCAAAGAGAAGGGGGGGCGAAACCATTTCTTGGAATTATTCCAAGTTGAGTTTATTAAAGCTTCTTAATGAAACTCCATTAACAGCTCTCTAGTTCCTCTTCTTTGGGTTTAATTATTACTTTTTACTTACATTCGTTTCTTTATAAACATCACAGCTAAGGTGGAACTGGCTTAGTGTTTTGGCAAACAAGAGATCTTGATAACTTGGGTAGGCAGCGTTCCCTGAGGCAAAGGAGTGGGAATAGATTTATTTTATCAGTATGAGTGAATGTGTTAGCTGACACAGGAACAACCACAAAACCACAAAAGAAATGCGAAGAATAAATTTCTATTCATTACCTTGCGAACCAGGGGACCTCCAAAGCAGCAGCCGGGCAGAGGCGCACAGGGAGCGCAGGCTCCGCAGAGCTCGGTCCTCACTGGAGAGTTACCACACCTGCTGGTTTCACCGGTGCATCGGGGATTCAGCAGATGCAGTTTTCCACTGTGCTTTGGGTTTCCCACAGCAGGGCAGGAATCTCAGGCATGTTCAGTCAGTGCCTCTGAGTCTATCACAGGCCTGTTGTTATCTAAACAGAAGTTCTACTTGTCAAGCACACAACACCAAACAACAATTAGTATATGTGTTTTTCTACACCCCAGATGCAAGTGACTTGAGCATGCTGCAGTCCTCCTTGCCAATCTTCCATTATGTTTCCGCAGCATTCAAATTGAGAGATTCATCAAGAAGTCAGTTTGGCCTGTGTGCTATTTTGCCACCCTGGAACAGAGAAGAGTAGATTCCTCTGAGCTGAGAATTGATTTTCATTAGAAGGCTGGCTGTGAGAATTGCTCTCAGATTACTTCCTTCAATTAAGTAACTTCCTTCTCTTGGCTGCTAGAGAAACCATTGATAGAGCTGTATTCATGAGACTGCCTACTGCAGACTTGCAGATAAACATCTTTTTCTGTTTAGCAGACTTAGGAGAATACAGAAAGAAGGCATTGGCCATCTTGGAGTGGATTCTCATTTGGTTGACCTAACTGGGCTCACTTAATTTCCATCTTTTTGCATGCTCTGCTCTCAGTGCCACAGGAAAGCCTGAACAGAATAGGTTTTGCACAGATACGTCTTCCCTTCAGTGCCAGAGCTGTGTGGTTGTGTACTGCCCCACATACTTTCCTGGCCTTAAAGTGGACTTTTCCCTCTGAGGTCTGTGTCCTATCAGAAACCTCACAGAGTGATATTTTGGCAAGTTCCTGAGTCCTGTGCTTATTTGGCATAGGATCTGGCTTTGAACAAGCGATTGAACAAGCTGGGTTCTGCCCCCAGGGTGGCTTTTACCTTAAAACCTTCCATTGAACAGACGAGTTTTCTGTGTTGCTTTTTGTTCCTTCTGTAGCACAGGCTTCTTATGTCCACACTTGACAATTTTGGGATATCTGTAGGATAGATTTCTCTGGGTATAGTTGGGTTCATTGAGCAAATGTACTGTCCTGTACTTCTGCCCACATGAGCCTGCTCAAAATCAACTATAAAGTGCTTGGGGATGAGATTGATTTTTTTTTTTTTATATATATCTGTATTTTAAAAATATATATATATATATGTATTTTTTGTTTTTTAAATTTCCATGCACATCAGGTGGCTTTGTGAAGGATATCTGCAGATACTGGACATTACTGAGAAGTCAGATAGCGAAATCTAGCTACTTTTGTCTCTTAAATACACAATTGTTCTTGCAGGCAGGGAGTTACGTTCGTGATGATGCTGTTCCCAATCTGATTCAGCTAATAACTAATAGTGTGGAGATGCATGCCTACACTGTGCAGAGGCTCTACAAAGCCATCCTTGGTGATTACTCCCAGGTAATACCAAACATGACCAACTTCAATTTCCTTGTTGTACTGCAATAAGCGTGTTTACTAAGCATCTCAAGGTAAGTGAACATCACGCTGTCTCGCTCCAAGGGACAGGTTGCAGAGGAGGTGTGTCTTCTGTAAGCTCATGTTCTTTTTATTTTCTCCTGTTATGGTTTTATTGATCAAATCAAATATTCCTGTTTCTTCTCCTGTGGGGAACTTCCTTGGCTGGGTGGAGGGCTGAGCTTGCTCTGGGAAATGGTGATGGTTTAGTTTGTCATACAGGCATCCATATACCTCTGAGGCATCTGGTTTTTCTTCTCCTAACAGCAACCGCTGGTGCAAGTGGCCTCTTGGTGCATAGGAGAGTATGGAGATCTTCTGGTGTCTGGTCAGTGTGAAGAGGAGGAACCAATACAGGTATAGCTTGGGAAAGAACAACTGTGTACCTGGCTGAGGCTGGGCTGCTTGGCGCTGGCTGTGTGAGAGGAATGCTTGCAACAATTACTTAGCACTGGTGCCCATGATGGTGATGAACCCTGGACAGGAATCTCCTTCCCTTGCTGCAGGCATGGGCTGTGTCACCACTCACGGTGAGGATTGCAGCTGCAGTTGGTTTCAGTCCTGACGTAGCTCACAGGTTATCTCCTGGGGTATTAGCTGTGTATTTTCATAGAATCATTTTGGTTGGAAGAGAACCTCAGGATCATAGAGTCCAACCATAACCTAACTTTAGCCATAAACCACGTCCACAAGAACCTCATCTAAACACCTTTTAAATCCCTCCAGGGATGGTGACTCCACCACTTCCCTGGGCAGCCTGTTCCAATGCCTGACAACCCTTTCCAGGAAGAATTTTTTCCTAATATCTGATCTAAACCTCCTCTGGGACAACTTGAGGCCATTTCCTCTTGTCCTGTCACTTGCTACTTGGGAGAAGAGACCAACACCCTCCATTCTACAACCTTCTTTCAGGCAGTTCAGAGATCGGAAAGTCTCCTCTCAGCTCCTGTTCTCCAGCTGAACCCCCCGGGTCCCTCAGCCGCTCCCATCACACTTGTGCTCCAGCCCCTCACCAGCTCCGTTCCCTCCTCTGCACTCTCTCTAGTATTTCAATGTCCTTCTTATGGTGAGGGTCCCAAAACTGCCCCCAGGATTCAAAGTGGCGCCTCACCAGCGCTGAGTACAGTGGCACAATCACTTCTCTAGTCCTGCTGGCCACACCAGTGCTGATACCAGCCAGGATGCTGGTGGCCTCTTGGCCACCTGGGCACACGCTGGCTCGTGTTCAGCCACTGTCACCAACACCCCCAGCTCCTTTTCCGCCAGGCACTTTCCCAGCTGCTCTTCCTCGAGCCTGGAGCGCTCATGGGGTTGTTGTGACCCAAGTGCAGGACCTGGCACTTGCCTTGTTGAACCTCAGACAGTTTGCCTCAGCCCAATGATCCAAACAATTTTGGTGATAAACCTGATCTTTGATGTGTGGAAGAGGAATTGTATTTTAAAACTAGTAAGATCTCCACCCAGATACATCTCTCTTACACTGTAAAGATATGCTGTAGGCTCACAAAGTTGCCAAGGAGGTACAACATACCCATTAAGCAAGAGACAGGTTTTTACAGCATGCCCTGGAAGTCTTGCTGCAGGGCTTCTCTCTGTCTCAGCCTAACCCTTCTGTCCTTTTTCAGGTAACGGAGGATGAAGTTCTCGATATTTTAGAAAGCGTCCTGATTTCTAATATGTCTGCATCTGTTACACGAGGCTATGCTCTCACTGCCATCATGAAGCTTTCCACGAGGTTCACCTGCACTGTCAAGTGAGTTCTTGTGGACCATGTACTGCCCAGGGCTTTGCTGCAAATATGCTGTCATCGGTTGTCTTCAGGGTTGTATTCCCTGGACATGTTCTGCTTCCACGGTTTACTAGAGTCATCATGTTACTCGTTGGCTTTTACAGTCCTCTATTGCTTGCAGGGTGGAAGACTTCCACTGATTTGTACTGTTTTCTGTAGATGTCCTCTACTGTGTAGAGGGAATCTGTGTTCCTGTTGTTTGAAAACCCCTTTATGGGGAAGATGAGTCCTTACTTTCAGTGGACTGTTCTTTCCAGTTCCCTTTTCAGATGATGGAGGGAAAAATAGTCTTGTTCCCTATGGGTAGCTTCCTGGTGTGGGTTGCTGAGCTTTCTTAGGAAGTGGCAGCTGGTGCTTTTGTGAACGGACAGTTCAAAAATGGATGTTGCACACATGCTCCAGAAGTCAGCAGTGACTACTGTTTGAAATGAGTTACACAGGACACCTGTTGAGCAGAGGCCAGCTAGTGTATTCTGGATGACACGTGCTAATCTCTTGCTTATTGCTGCTAATTCCATGGTGTGTGTGTTTTTTCTGTTTCCCTCCTGCCCCCACACAGTCGCATTAAGAAGGTAGTTTCCATTTATGGGAGCAGCATTGATGTGGAGCTACAGCAGAGGGCAGTGGAATATAATGCACTTTTCAAAAAATATGATCACATGAGGTAAGTGCTGATGAATTTTGGTGTTTGAAAAGGATCATTGTAGTCTACTCTGATCTCCTGGGTATGTCACTTTGTGCTTTGAGAGCTTTGTCTGGTGATTTTGGTAGTGTTGCAGGGGAACCAGAACACCTCCCTCATCTATAGGGTTAGTGAGTGTTTTAATAACTTAATGTATCTGGGGAGATTGTTTTGTGATCAGAGAGTTTCTCTGCCAAAACATTTGCCCTCCTTGGAGCTTGACTAATGGTTTACTTCTAGGTGTCGAACCTTAAATTTGCTAGCTGAGTGTCTGCAGGTAGCTTTTACTGTGCTAGCATTACCACAGTTGTTAGGTTCAAACTGATTTTAAAATGTCTTTGGAATAAACATGCAGAGATCCATTGACTTGTCCTAAACGATGCTCTGAAGTTGAGGTAATTCTTCCAACTGTTAATATAGAACGTCTCTTTAATTTACTGTATCTTCTTGTAGTATCTGTTTAAAATCTCAAATTCTGCATGCAAAGGCATACAATTTCACCGCACCCCTCAGCACCGCTGTTTTTGCAATTTGTGAGCATGTTAACCTCCTTATACCTTACCATGTAGAGGTCCCGATCATCATTCCTTTGCTCAAGTGATAGCTTTATGAGAAGGTTAAAACCATGCGGTGTTGCAATAACTAAAGCTGTAATTCTTTACAGGATGGTTGTTAGTCTGCTATGTGCAATAGTTAATTGTTGATATGTAGGAGCACAACAGATTCTGTTCAGTGGTGATCATAAGATTGGAGAACATTATCTGGCGATTAACTTCATCCACTCTTGAAAACTTTCCATCAGATTCCATTGGATGAAGGAACATCCATTTTATAGTCTAGATGAGAGGACAGAGAGAAAATCGGGGTACCACTGGACTAAATATTGCCTGTGTTTGTAAGGGCCTCCAAACTTTGTTTCAAAGGCTCTTCACAATCACTTTTTCCTATGGGCACTGTCCTATTCACTATGTGTAGGACACAACATCTTTGTGATTTCCTCTTTTCTCTCCTCCTGTGGTATCTATGCAGCAACTCAAACAGTTCTTGGAAAACCCATGTTAATGAGCTAGGGCATGTGAGCTGTATAAGGCTTCACATGAAGCCTTATGAATGTGCTGAAAAAAACCTAGCATGGTTGATCTGAACTGGCCATTGATCTGAACTGGCCAT
Organism: Streptopelia decaocto; assembly: GCF_964273445.1. Classification (NCBI taxonomy): domain Eukaryota; kingdom Metazoa; phylum Chordata; class Aves; order Columbiformes; family Columbidae; genus Streptopelia; species Streptopelia decaocto. Next base: position 4,949,561 of record NC_138666.1, on the reverse strand, counting down.
TGCAGGCAGCAATGTCTGCGGATCAGCTGGCTTTTGATCAGGTGGCAGTATATGCTATCCACAGTTTTGGGAAGCACCGTACTTCAGAAAAACGTCTGTGAACTGCATTTAGTTTTACAAGAGAGCACCTGTATTTTTTCTCCTGCTATATTCTGGTTTTCTTTACAGTGTAAAGGTCAATGCTTAATAGCTTCTGGTCATTAAGATTTTGTTCATGGTCAAGAATGTGGCCCATTGTTGGGTTTATTGGCATTGGAACACTTTTTCTGCCCAAAAGGTGCATAGACAGTGTGTCCTACCCCTGTTACATGCAGCATTTTTTGTGGCTCATTTGCAAGGGTAATGGCCTTTCTTTATTACAGACTTTTTTGTTTGATGTCAGGATTCTGGATCCCATGCGTATTTTTCAGTCTCTGTATCATTTCGGGAGGGTGCTTTCAAGGGCTGAACTTAATCTCTTTGGAAATTCAATTTGGCTAAATGAGAGCATGGTGATTTGCCTTTCCAATTTTGTCACCTGTTCTAAGTTCTTAGCCCTCCTGCAAAGACAAGTCAGACGAGCTGACTCTGACTCAACTGCATATGGAACAGAGCAGTCAAGTCTTCCATGTCTGCAGTTAATCCACCATTGCTCAATAATTTAATCTTTGCTTTGGGATTGTTATCCTAGCACCACAGTGGAAACTCTGTCAGGTACTAGGGGAAAAGGGAAGGCAGGAGGGCTTTTTTGGCTTCTGGCTCTCAACTGATGTATTTACGCTGGCACAGAATGCCAGGGATTGGTTCTGACCCCCTTTAGCTGTCATCCAATCTTACAGTCCCCTGCACTGGCACTGAAAAGGCAGGTTGCCCTATGTATATCATGTCCTGATTGTCTGAGTACTTGGACTGGAATCCAGGAAGATGGCACAGTATAACTATGTCAGCTTCTTTCAGGCCAGCCCTGCTTGAGAGAATGCCAGTAATGGAGAAGGTCACCACAAACGGCCCTGCTGAGATTGTACAGACCAACGGAGAGACAGAGCCAGCGGTCCTGGAAACCAAACCTCCGCCCTCTGGACCGCAGCCCGCTAGCCAGGTAATGGAAACCGATCTGGGATAAGTTTCCACTGCCCATCAGACACACTACAAGGCCACTGCCAGCAGTAAGCTGAGACCAGCTCCTTCCCCACTCTGCTTTGCTAGTTCTGGCCTGGTGATGATTGCATCATCTCTTGACTCTGGCTCTAGTGGCAAGAACAGCTGTGTGGAAGAGGCCATTGTGGGGAGGGCGAGAACAGTAAAGCCATATATTCCCCAGCCTGTCTCAGTGTGCACAAACTCCGTCTTTATCACTGTGCTGCCAGGAGCATGGAAACTAGATCTCTCGTGGGGCATGGGACCATAGCCAAACTAAGAACCTCTCTGGCCAGTAGCTCTGTTGGTCTGAGAGCAAGTAGAATCCATTACATTTGCAAGGGAGAGTAGCAGGAAGTTGAATATGTAACTATTACATCCACTCTCTCATTAGGCAAATGATTTGTTGGACTTGTTGGGGGGAAGCGATATAACACCTGTAATCCCCACTGCACCTACAAGCAAGCCGGCCTCTGCTGGCGGGGAGCTCCTCGACCTCCTGGGAGACCTCAACCTAACGGGTGAGCAGGATGCATCTCTTAAAAGTCTACATTCTCAGTCCTGGGCGGGGGCGGGATGAGGTCTGGCCAGTTCCTCACTTTCTGTCAAGTCCTAGTCTTCATGCTTATTCTCACAAAGATCCATATTAGCATACAGATGATAAAGTCACAAGTTGACTCTGTGTGATTAGCTGCTGAGACATCAGCATTTTTACACTTCAGCCTGGGACTGCTGTGAGCCTTTCCAGAGAGGACTGGGAAACGTGAGAGAGTGATTCCATTTGAATGCCTGCTAGCTTGAGAGGAGCCAGTCCTTTTTAGTGAAAGCACAGAGGGGACAATAACAACACAGATGGTTTGTAGAGCTTAATGCAAAGCAATATGATTTGCAGCAGTTAATCTTTGGAGAAGGAATACTTACTCTTCATTTCATGACAGCTAAGTAATAATACTTCAACATTTCTTGTAGGTTCTCCAGTATCTGCTCCTGCACCCCAGATAGCACAGCCTCCATTCCTGCTTGATGGACTTTCATCACAGCCTATCTTCAATGACATTGCTACAGGTTAGGGACGTGTAAATCCTTAGCCTAAGGTGCCACAGCACCCAACCAGAAGAGAAACAAGGGGTAGTGAAAAAAGGGGGGCTTGGGGAGTGAAGTGTGGCACAGACGCTGGGGCAGGAGGAGTGGGTTGTGTTAATCTTCAGAAGAGTTCATGTCTGGGGTAAAGTAAATGCATTCTATGGTATTGAGAATGATTCTGTAAATCTGCTACTTTTTGGTTTTCTCCAGGAATCCCTTCAATTACTGCATACAACAAGAATGGGCTGAAGATTGACTTCACCTTTGAGAGATCCAACACCAACCCTAGCGTCACTGTAATCACGATACAGGCCTCCAACAGCACAGAGCTGGAAATGACAGATTTTGTTTTCCAAGCTGCAGTACCAAAGGTAGAGCCATTTAGGGCAACTGCAGTGACAGGCTGAGGGTCCCAGCTGCGAATACCTCCTGAACTGTGCTTTAATGTAGACAGAAACTTGCAGAACTGTAAACAAGGCTGTTAATAGGTTCTCTTAGGGCTCAGTTTGGTCAACTTTTTCTAATCTGAAGTTAATGTTATAAACACAATACAATGCTGGTTTCTATCAGATGGGACTCCTTCAGCTTCAACAGAATTTTGTTTAAAATCACTGCTTTCTAGGAGAGTTACTAAACCACAGGCAGAAAAACGTTGGGTCAAAAAAAAAGTGAAGACACTAATCTTTATTCTTAGTTTCTAAGAAATATACCATGTTCCTTGCAGCTCTGAATACATGAAAAAAAAACAAAAACAACAAACCTTTTGAAGCTATTAGCTGCTTGTAAAAGTTTAAATGAGTCTCCATACGGTGATTAGTGGTGGTCCTCCTTTAAGCAGTGAGCTGTCTCCCCTCACACTTAGGTGCAGCACAAAATACGGGAGACAGACCATTTAAGCAGGGTGTGATTGGAATGTTCTTTGGCTTTGGGGAAGTATGTTCACTTCTGGGAGTTTCACTTCCAGGAATTAGTAGTGCTCTGATTTGAATTCAGATAGACTTCATACCTGCTGTAGGAAGGAATTAGGGAAAGAATGAGCCTCGTGAAGTTACAGGTGTGCTGAGTGGTCTTGGCTGTTCCTCTGCCTGCGACTCTTGAAACAATTCACTACTGGTCTTGATGCACTGCAGTAAACCCTCACCCCAGTGTTTGTGCTACCTGGATCTTGTGCAGAAAGCAGGCGGGACAGTGAATATTTTATTCTTCATGGGCAGGGAATTGAAGAACTGACTTTTGTTTGTTTTTTAACTTGATTGTGGCTGTACATGTGCTCTCAGAGCCAGGAACTGAACTCTTAGCTTCCCTTGCTTTCTCTCAGTGCAAACAAATCACTTCATGTTCTTGTTCTTACTTGATTAAGCATCAAATTGTTTTCTCTTTGGCCTTTCTACAGACATTCCAGCTGCAGCTCCTGTCTCCCAGCAGCAGTGTCATCCCTGCATTTAACTCGGGGACCATCACACAGGTTATTAAAGTCCTGAATCCACAAAAGGTGAGTGATTTTTGAGAACAGTTATTAAAGATATTGTATTGGAATTGCGTATTTAGTGGCAATCGGCTAGGGTTGTGTCTCTGAGACACAGAGTGGTGGTAGCGAATGATGTGTTTTTAATGAGTCCGTTTGGTTAGGGTTAGGAAAAAGTTATGAAAAAGGTGGGAGGTCCTGGGCACAGGTTTGGCCTTCTATTATTTGGTTATACTGCTAAAACAGATTCACAGCTGTGCTATCTTCTTGGATGTCTTTTGCATCAGAGTGGTTGTTAAACAGGTTTTTAGATGATCTTTCTAGGGGACCTCAACCCAGTACCTGTGTATTGTAGAAGTGATGTCTGAAAGGCAAGCATCTTGCCATATAAATGCGTTTAACATTCATTCTTGCTCTCTGCAGCAGTGTTATTGAGATGCTTATTACACAAAAAGTAGCTTGATACATAATCTTAACAAAATTGTCTCTTTTCTCAAGTGGTGTAATTTGTTTTTAATGTGATGAATGTAGTTTTAAACAGTTGATGGAAAGAATCTTTAGGTGAAATTTAATCATAATTCTATTTGTTTTACAGCCTTCAGAGCCAGCCTTCAAGGCTGGGTTACAACAGACTTGAGGGGAGGGAGGGCCGTGGCCAGCATGTCCTCCTTAAGAGGCTTTGCAAATATTCATATGGCATCAGAAAGGAAAAGAAACTTGAGATCACATATTCCTTCATCTGTGGGACACCCTTAAGATCTTAAACATCCTTAAGAACTCAAACCATCTTAAATTTTTCATGGGTTAACACTTATGTACTGCTCTAGTTGTTTAGTGTTGCTGCTAGACCGATGTGCAAATTAGAAAAATATTCAAATCCCAGCCCAAGATTTCACTGAAATGTCTGTCTTGTACTGCACAGGTTTTATGGTTTCCATGCCTCTCCCCTTATCTTCATGTAGTGTGGTCCCCTCTGCCTATATTAAGGCACAAGACTAATTATTCTGTTTGTCTTGTATACATCTGATATGAATTTCTCTGTGGTGCTGTAGAGCATCTTTCAAAGATCACCTTCAAAGTTGTTTTCTGAACTTGGGAAGGTATAGGAGTTTTCCTGTAAGGTGCCAGAAACTGCAATACATCCACCTCAGATGAGGCCCACAAGGTGAAGTACACACAGATAATGTGCGCTTTCCTGTCGGAACACCAGAATTCCTGCAAACACTTCAGAATACAGAAGTGCAAAAGAGTCTTTTACTACCCTGATCTCTTCCCTGCTGTTTAACTCTTCCACCTCAGGCATTTCTGCACCTCTCACTGTCCTTTATATTGCTACTCCTTGAGAGTACAGCTTTGCAAGAACCCTGTCCCTGAGATCGTGCAGTTACCCGGGATGCTGTGAGGGAGGCAACCTTGGAACAGCCTTGCTGTTCAGGCAGCAGCTGTTTGACTTGTCACTGTTGTAGAAAAGTCTTCACCTGGACATTGACTGTCATTATGCTGGATTGAAAGTGATTGCCAGTTTCCTGAAACAACACCGAACAGAACAAGAACTGGCACTGGCTCTATTGCTCTATTAGTGATAAAGCACAGCTTCCTTACCCTGAGGCTGGCTGGAGCAGTCGTTGTCCTCCTTTCCTCCCTCTGCTGTCCCTTTTGCGTATTTCCCTGTAGGTATGAGGAAAAGAGCCAGAAATAGCCAACTTTTTGCTTCTCCTTTTAGGGTTTTTGGGAAACACGTTCTTTGCGGGTGAGGAGAGTAGGGAACCTGCCTGGAGCATGCTGTGCTCTGGCTGTTCCGAAGGGCCACATCCTATCTGGATGACAGCCAAATGATGGTGTAAAACAACTTCTGAGCTGTTGCATCATTTACTCACAGCAAGAGGAAATGTTCTTAGAGCTTCTGTTTCTAGTCTTTCTTAGGCTAATTCCTTCACAGTGCTACTGAGCTATGCAATACTTGAAGCTTCAAGGCTGCTGCTTCAAGTGACATCTAGTATGGGAAATGACACCTGTCCTCCTGAGTGTCAGTGCAGAGCAGCAGAGTCCAGATCTGCTTTCTGCTTTCTTCCCCTGTTAGCTGGGATTTTAAGGCAGTTTTCCTTGTACTTAAGGACTTCTGTGCTTGTGAGAGCCGGGCCAAGGCAGAGAAAGATGTGGGTAGAAGCTGTGCAATAGCTCTTCTTAGAGCTTGTATCTGATCTGAGAACTACAGTCCTACCAGATTAAGTGTTAATCTGCAGTGTCATAGTTTATCACGCACATCTTCCAGCAAGCTCTTGTGGTGAGGAAAGGTCTGTGTTTTGTATTGATTGGGTAAGGGAGGGGAACTGGACATGGGAGGATTTACTGACCTTTAATAAAGACCTGAATTTGTGTTTTGTTTCTATTTTTTTCCTTTTCTCTTGTAGCAACAACTACGTATGCGGATCAAGTTGACATATAATCACAAGGGCTCGGCAATGCAGGATCTAGCAGAAGTCAACAACTTCCCCCCTCAGTCTTGGCAGTGAGGCTCTGGCACCATTCTTATTCTCACCCCACCCAATCAAAAGAACACTGGGAAGAAGGTTGTGATCCTGGGCAATCCCCCAAACTGCACCATGGGCATGGGGAACAGATGAGACCTGCTGATGAGGAGGACTTTTCCTGAAGTGATTGCTGACTTTGAAGCATATCTGTTAAGACTAATCTCCTCTCCTCTGCTGATGAGGCTGGCGGCTTGTGGAGGCTACTGTGCACTCCCTCACATGTGCATTCACAGCCAGCAGCGTTTCCTTCTCCTCTCCCCTCCTCTCCCCGGCCCCCCCGCAAAGAAACACAGCCTGGTTGGAAGAGAAGTCTGGAATTTCTAGCAGGGAAACTTTCTTCTCTCTGCAGCAAGCGAACAGCTGCCTGTTCTTTCTGCTGTCTCTTTCCCCTGGGGTGGGCAAGGCATTTTGTCATTCATTACTAGCTGGATTCCTTCAGGCACTTTCATCTGGGGCTCTGATTGGGGACTCTGGGGATGTCAGGCTGTCCTGCATCTTTCTTCTTGTATCCCTTATGTCTGAAGGGGCTGGAGGCTTCTTATGTCCTATTCAGTGCATTATTGTATCCACCCACCTCTTAGTTACGTGGTACATACCAAGAGCAAGCGAGGCCTTGGGAGTTCATCTGCAGCCCTGGACAGTGCAGGAAAAGAGGTGCTGGTGAGAGCTGGTGAAATTGCTTTGGTGCTGTACTTGGAAATGAAGACATTACACTTGAATTTTCTTTCTTACCATCAGTAGCTACAGCCATACAGATTCACAGAGAGTCTTCTGTAGCTTCACCAGAAAGTGTGGTGATGAATGAGAGATGTAGAGATCCAAGGAGCAGCTGGTTTTCTACCACAGATGGTTTCAAAGCCTTTTAACCCATTAGTTGCGGTTTATGGGTAGAAAAGACATATTCCATTTTGTAGATCAGCCTTTGAGGGCTCTGTTCCTGCTGGGAGACTCATCAGAGACTATGCTGCAAAGTTGCTCTTCCCAGTTATTCCAGACCTTCTCAGTTTAATTTCCAGAGCCTGTTGTAGACCCCCTGGATTCCATTTGAGTTAATTCTGACTGGGATATTTGTGTTGTATCTGTAATACTGGCACTGAAATAAAGACCATGCGGTTTAAAGAGACCTTTTCCCATTTTGTTACTTAATTGATCCTTGTAGTTTGCTCCTTGCTCCCCTTTCAGAGAAATGTGCTAGTTCAGGTTTGGACTGAAAGTAAATAAACTGGGGTTTTTTTAGTGGATTCAATGGAGTCATTTGAGTATTGGGATGCAAAGATGTGAGGTTCAGTACTCCTCTAAGCTGACAGAAACCTGTGTTTGGTTCTGCTTCCTAGTGCGAGCTGTTGTCGAGGTGGCAGAGTTCTGTGAATTCTCGTGGAGGCGATGTACAGTGTGACAAAAGTATTTAGATGTTCAGCCCTCTTCAGGGAGGGAGAGGGGATGATATCCTAGATCTTCGTCCGTGAGTGTGCTGTTAAGCTGAAGGTGCTCCAGCTCCCAACCCAGTGTTTTCTCAAAAGAAACGAGTGGCACATCTGCTGTATTTCTGTTACAGGGCTTTCCAGATAATGATCGTTCAGTGCTCGGATGGCAAGCTTGGACACAGGTTTTTGTGTCTGCAGAAGTGCTAACACTGGGCTCCAGTCCTGGATAAAAACATTGCAAGAGTGGTGCACAGCGTACTTCGAGAAATGAAGACCTGTTCTGCCCTCGAATCAGGAGCAGGAGGCCACTAAAGGTTGTTCAGTCTGCTTTTAACTGCATTAAGTAATTTAATGTAGGGCTGTCACTGATTTAAGTGCTGGTGTGTGTAGTGGAATAAGTTTAGCTTCTCTTGGAGGGCATTTTTGCTGCCATATTGATTAAACAGGTTTCAGTCTTTGGGTTAGCAAAGAGCTTTATTATTCTACTGGAACTAGCATCAGCATGGGGTTATAAAATCCAGAATGATGATGTATGATTTCCTTAAAAGTAATTCTGGGTTGCTGTAGGGTCATGCCTTGGCTATCAACGGTGAGATGGATGCTGTGCTTCAGCAGGAAGCATCATGAAGCAGGCAGGCTTGCAGAAAATGGCTGAATCGAAGTCCGTTTGTAGGTGCTGAGCATTTACCTTTGTTGCTTTCACTGCAGTGGTGACTATTCATCACCCCACTAGCTCGAACTCCTTAGTGCTGAAGGCTGAGCATGTTAAATCTGGCATCCAGTGAGCTCTGAGGGTGTCCCAGGTATGAAGCTGGTGGAAAGTCTTCGCCTTAGTTCCTGAACGTCCTGTAACCTTCGCTGTTCTCACAGAACTGTGCATGGTCCCTGGTACTGAAAGCTGGGACACCTCAATCTCTGTTGGGTTTTGCTGTGAAAGGGCACTGGTGCAGGAGATTAGATGGGCAGAGAGAAGTAAATGGTCTTTCACCCAGCTGGGTTGTTGCAGCATAGTTGGGAACAGCTTGTTGTGCTTGTTTTCTGTCCACCAGAGCAGCTGGGTTTGTTCTCAGCTCTGTCTGGTAAGCTTGTAGAGCATTCCTACTGTGTTCTGGGCTCCTTCAGTGGCCTTTGCACAGAATGTTTGTGTTTTGAGAAATAGATTCGTTGTCATATATTTCTTAGTTGAGCTGAAGGAGGTGGTGCACGTATCTCAAACGCATCTTGCTTGCGGCCATCCCTTGGCTATGAAGTTCTCCTTTGTAGCACCCACATGTTCCTGTTGTCCTTGGAGCATTCCCCGTGCTGAGGCCGGGGCTCTCACACTAACATGGGTTCCACACGCTCCGTACATGCCGGACCACATGTCACTGCTTGTCCATCTCCTGAGCCCTGTGCTGCCACTTTGTGTTCTCACAGCAGGGCGCTCAGGACAGGGTGAGCTGTCTCTCCACCAGCTGAACACAACAGTTCTTACAGGTCTGGTCAACATTGTTCTTGGTTCAGTGTAAGGGGAACATAAAGGGAGCAAGACACAGACTTCGTGGTTACTCTTACTGATACCTGCGCAGGAGGCTTTGGAGCTGAGAGAGATTGCGTGTCTGTTTTTTCAAGTGAATGTATTTTAAGTCAAAAAATGACAGAGTAATGACTGTAGTGGGCCTGACAGAGGAGGAGACATGAGAAGATCCTAAGCTTTGACTTTATCCAGGGGTTTGAGGGGACCAAATACGGCCTTGAACAACCTTTTGAAGCAATAGCAGTGAGGGGACTGCCACCCATACAGTACCTTGGGTATGTAACTGTGCAGATGCTGAAACAGCTGGGAAGGTGGCTCAGCGCCTTCCCCGGGCTGGTACTGGCTGCTGGAGGGAGCAGCAAAGATGGATAGTTTTTTTTTTTTTAGACCTGCTGGTGCGCTTTCTATGTGTTCATTTTCTACTTGGGGGCTATGAGGGAAGGAGCTATGGGACTGCTTCCCTCTGAACTTTCACTCTATTCCTGTATATTCCTTTTTCTTTCCCGATGTTGTAATTTACATTTTACATAGAGCCCCATCCCACCTCCTCGACAGTATAGTGTTAAAAAAAGATTAAAAAACAAAATATCCCACACCACGCCCAACCCCAAAATGAAACCCCAACAAACCCAACAAAATTTAACATAAAAACATGCCGTTTGAGCAGGGAGCCTGGTGGCATTTGAACTCCTGCAGACCTATTTTTGAGATGTGAAAAATTTAAATAAATGCTGAGTCTTAGGTGAGTGAGGAGCATAACGGATGTAAACATTTACATGGATGCATTAGACTTCTGCTGTGTGTATTGTCTTTTGGTTGAAACAAATTATGAAGTAACTAATAAAATGAGTCAATATTCAATGATTTAAAACTGTGCCTTGTTGCTTTTTGCAAGTACAACTTATTGATTCTTAATGTTTGGCCATGACAAGGTCAGATGATGTGAAATAACAAAGGTAGAATTTGAAAAACTTTCCAGGAAGTTTTGCTTAGCAAAATTAATAGACAATTACAAAACTTCATAACCAGTTGATGTGAAACACCACCCTGGACGAGCGCTCATCTGTGCCAGCAGCACTTGGCGAGGTGCTGCAAGGGCGTGATGAGCTGTGACACGGGGAAGGTTTTTCCCCGGTGTATCCAGCCTCCCCGGGGCTGGTGATGGTTCCCTTGCTGGTTAAAAAGCCCCTTTTACACTCCCTGTGCCTGTGGGACAAGGCCACTTGTGACCTCAGTCTCTGGTAAAGCAGATCACCTGCCTGCTGTAAGATTATCCTTGTGTTTTCTGGTCACAGCACCATTTTATTAGATAACTTTTCATGTGTTTTCTAGCACATAATTGCACCTCCCTGCAAGGAACAATGCCCTCAGTATTGTCATGTGTCCTTTTAGGGACCTCTTGGGGCTAAGTAGTTGCAGAACTACTGAAGTGTAGCTAGAAATGCATTGTAATTGTGCTGTTCTTTAGCGAAAACCCAATGAAAATTTTATTAATTTTTAAAGTCATCTCAGCCTTGTGCGTATAGTCTGGAAAGGTTAAGGACTAGGTGGCCTTTTCTGTGACTGCCTTGGTTTAATGACATGAACTAATACTTTTAACCTTGCTTGTAAGACGGTTGTCTGTCAGTCCTGTATTTTTAAGGAGGAGAGCCCTCCAGACACCGCAGCACTCAGAAATGGCATCAGAAAGTGCCGGTTCGTGTGTCAGCAAACAGTCCCTCATCTCGGGCCCCGGGTGGACCCTTGGCCGCTGCTCTTGGCGTTCAGCGCACAGGTGAGTGTCTGACAGACCGGGGGGGGGCGGGGGCTGTTTGAAAGGAACACAACAGAACCCAGAGTGTTTGGTGCAGTTAAAGTACCAACGGGGAGAATTTGGAAAGCACATCTGGACTTCAGTCTGGGAGTGACCAGAAACTAGTGTAGCAAGGGGGTGGTGACAGGCTAAAAGGGTGTGAAAGCGGGGTGCTGGTGACCATGGGGAAGGCAGGAGGCTTTTGTTGTTGTTTTTAATGGGCTCGATCCTGTTAAATAACCTCTCTTTAAATAACGCTCTCCTAAAGCACTAATCAAATTCCGGTAAAATGCACAGTAATGATGATAATTATTCGTAGCGGGGCGGGGGAGGGGCGGGTGCTCGGAGCACTGGCCAGCGGGTGCTGCTCCCTCACCCCGCGCTTGCTGCGGAACCTGCAGGGACGGAATCGCACAAACGCGCTGTTCGGGGGCTCCGTGTCCCGCCGAACCCCTCGGATCGGCGCCTCCTCGGGAAGACGGGCGGGCGGCCCAGGCCGGGGCAGTAACGCGGCGGGGCCGCTGCTGCGTTCGCCGTCCCCGCCGAGGACGAACCGTTCGGTCCCCGCTCAGCCCCGGAGCAGCGGCCGCGCAGCCGCGGGGCCTGGGCGGCGGAAGCCCGCGCGCTTCCGGGGCGGGGCCTGCGCGCAGCCGGGGCGGGGCCGCCGCCGCTGCCGGGGTCTCGGCGTCCGGCCGGCGATGGGGGAGGCCGGGCCGGGGGCCGGGCCGGGGCCCAGGCAGACGCCGGAGCCCGAGGAGGACGAGGCGGCGGCGCCGGGCTGCGCGCGGAGGGGCCGGGCCGGGCCCCGCGGCGGCATCCGGGTGCTGAAGGTGAGGAGGGAGCGGGGCCTGCGGCCGCCCGGGGGCTGCTCGGCGGGGCGGGGGCGACTCACCGCCGCGGGGCCGCTGCCCGCCTCGGCCTTGGCGGGACGGCCGGGCGGGGCCGGGGTGTGTCCGTGCCCGAGCGGGGCGGCCCGGCGCCCTGTCGGGCCCGCGGGGCTCCCGGCGGCCCGTGGCGAGCGGTCCCGAGCCGACCGGGGCGGCGGGGCCGGGCGGGCGGGCGCTGCGGCGGGGCGGTCACGGCGGGGCGGTCACGGCGGGGCTGCCGCTGACGCCCCGGTCTGTGCTGCCTTGCAGAGGATCGTGAAGCGCAACGGGAGCCGGAGCTGCTTGAACAGGAGCCGGTTTGGCTCCCGCGAGAGGGACTGGCTGAAGGAGGACACCGGCCGGGGCTGCGTGTGCGTCTATGGAAGAGACTCTGCGGCTTCTTCAGACCTGCGCCTGGTCCTGTGCACGGTGGACACCCCGGTGTCCGAGATTTGTGATGGGGAAGGGAGGAAAAACCTCTTTTTGCAACTTCATGGAGACCTGGTCCGGTGAGGGCTGAGAAATGATAAATCTGTTCGAGAAACGTTTGCTTTAGTCTTGCAGGGCTCTGTTCGCTGTGTGCCTGTGTGTGTTAGCAGGGCAGCCGCGGAGCAGACAGGTGATGGGGAGCAGTTAGATACACCTTTGAGTAATGCGGTTCATAAAAATGAAGTGGTGGTGCACCTTTTGCACATTTCTTAGTTAAGCCATTGGTGTTTTAGCTGGGAGGGTTTGGCTGGTGCTTCAACTAGAAATATATCCTAATTTTGTACGTAGAGGCTACTGCTCATATGCAGTTTGTTGTGGTTTAACACGCAGCTAAACACCACACAGCCGCTCAGTCACCCTCCAGTGGGATGGGAAAGAAGACATGGGTTGAGAGGAAGACAGTTTAATCGGATGGAAAAAGAAGGGAAAAGAGCACTAACGATAAAAGCACACACAAAACATGTGACACACGATGCAGTTGCTCGGCACCTGCTGACTGATGCCCAGCCAGTCTCCAAGCAGCAGCCCTCTGGATGACTTTCCCCTTGTCTATATACTGAGTAGACACCGTATGGAGCATCCCTGGGGTCAGCAGTCCCAGCGCGGTCCTGTGCGGCACCAGCCTCGCTGCCGGGGCAGCGCGAGGAACTGAAAACTGCTTGACTTAGTGTGAGTGATGCTCAGCGACAACTAAAGCAGCCGTGCGTTATCAACGTTATTCTTGTCCTAAATCAAAAACGCAGCACTATACCAACTACTAGGAAGAAAATTAACTTTATCTCAGCTAAAACCAGGGAAGTTATATTCTATGGTATGGATGTTTTAGTGTCCAGAAAACTTACGCTATTTAAGAGGCTGTGGACAGTTATTCTGAGTCAGTGAAACACATAAAGTACTTTCACAGTTATATCATGTAAAATGTATGTGTTATTAATTTTTTTGCTAATAAGAGCTGCCAGGTAAATAATTAAAGGCAGACAGAAACATTGTCTAGTAAGGGTTACATAAAGAAGGCTCAAGCATCAGATTATATGTCTTATGCTTGTAATCGATTTAAACTGAAAATAGACAGCTCAGGGTTTAATGTGCCTGAACTTTATTATGGACTCCTCTAGGTTTACAGGCTCCCATTAGGTTTGTTAGGATTCAGACTTTGCGTTGAATCTTCTGGATATAAGAATCAGTTATAAAGCTGCCGCTCCTGTTCTCAGGGGAAAAATATACTATGGTCTCCTTACCTGAAGGATGAGCAGGAGAGACAACACGCGCTGAACAGTACTAGTCACTGGTTTTTGGTAGTGAAGCAAAAGTCAGGAATTGTATGTGTCCACATTTTAAAAACATGGCATGTGTTTGATGAGGTGGAAGGAGGGAGTGTTGGTGGCGAGAGATGCAGAGGATAGAATGTGGTTAAAACCGACTGTTGTAAAAGAAGTTATTTAGGGCTATTTGCCTTGCACAGCCTGGGTTATCAGAACCAGGGATGGGTTAGTCCGAAATACTGTGTGAGGGTCCACGGACACTTGAACGTAACCATTGAGGCAGCTGAAAATCTCCGTTCATGGCTTGAAGAATTTATAAGGAAATTGGCTTTTTTGGACTCTAACAGTGAATGGATTTTCCAGCATTTAGAAAGAAGAGCAGACCCTTTACTGCAGATCATGAAGAAGGCTGGGTAGAGCTTGTAGATGTGTTCAGAAAGGAACATTGTTGGGGATTTTTTTTAGCTTTTGAAAAGGCTCTTGTGTTTGTTTTTAGCATCTGTCTCCTCATGCGAGATAGCTGTGCCTGTCTTTGGTTTGTGTCAGGCTTTGCTCTGGATTAGCAAACTGGTCCTGCTACCACTGTTTTGGAAGCAAGTACCAAATTGTAAATGTTTACTTCCCACTCCTGTTGCCTCTTGGTGTGTCTAGTACTGCGTCCAGCTTTGTCTCAGACTTCATGCAGAGTTCTCGATTGCAGCGTGCCTGCTGCTTGTAATTCTCAGAATGCATTTACCACAGAAGAGATCCCTGAGTTACTTCCCACTGGAGGTGTCCCGGTAGAGGGAGTTACCAGCATGGGGTCGGTAACACCTGTGTGAGCAGTGGGAAGGGAACCTGCTTGGTGTCCACGGCAAGGTGACAGAATGATCAAGAGATCCCCCTGCACTTCCTTGAACAAAGTTTGCTGATTGCTTTAATAACACGTTCACAAATACAAATTACTCTCTTAAGCATTAACGTAAGCCTCAGTTATGCATTTGTAGAAGTGCTTGGCTCTAAGCTTCTAGATCTTGATAGAAGGTCCTAAGAAGTCTGAGAGCCTGGTCTGAACTGAAGAAATTTCTGCAAAGAGAGAAGCATTGATGGCATCATGCTCTTTTGAACTAATCTCTTGTCCCATGTCCATCTCTCAAAGGAGGGAAAGAAAAAGCGTTTCATAAATCAGCTTTTCATACTGATTGTTCAAAGAGCTCTATCTTAGCCAGACTGGGATCTGCGTCCAGGAGTTCCAGGAAGATGAGCAGTGTCAGGGTGATTGCTGGTGGTGCAGGTGATCAGCACTGTTTGAATTTCCATTCCTGACTTCTGTTTTCCTTTTTTGAAGTATTTGTTTTGGAAGCTATTTTCCATTTTATTGTGAAAAACATGAGATCTGGTCCTTGCTTATAGGCTCTCCAAATTATTTCAGAAGACTTCTCATCTCATTGAAGATGCAAAGTGGATGACATCATCAAGAGTTAAGTCATCCCATTTACAGAGGCAAGTTACACTTTTGTGATACTGAGTCAAACTTGGATTCTGCTTGTAAGACACATGAAGTGGTACCAGGTAACTTCTATGTGGTTTTGAGATTAGAATTTGACGCAGAGCTAAACAACTAAACCTGGGCAGGCAGAGATGCTCCTCATGCAGTTCAACAAAGTGAAAAGCCAAGTCTTGCACCGGGGAGGAGGAGCTGTGGGCATTGGAACGCGCTGGAGGCTGCGCAGCGAGAGAGCAGCTCCGTGGAGAAGGACACAGCGACAGAAGCACAGGGGTTCCCTCTGAACAGCAGGAAACGCTTTTTCACTGCACGGGAGGCAGAGCACTCCACAGGTTACCCAGGGAGCTGGAGGAGGCTCCATCCTTTGACATTCTGAAAACCCAACTGGACGTGGCCCTGCTGATTTCTGATTTCCATTTTACTAGTGCTAATGGATGGACCGACTTCAGAAAAAGCCTGTATTTAAAGTCGTAAAGTCGTACTTGCCGTGGAGATTAAAATCACTGTCTAGTCAGTGTAATGGGATAGAAATATCTGTACTGAATTGGTGACAAGTTGAACAGCAGTAATCATCTCAGCTCAGTAATTCGACATTATGTCCCTTTAATGTCTGTGGATTCTGAGCATTTGTTCAATTTTTTTTTTTTTGAAAGTTTAGGTGAATTTGGCTTTCACTACGGTTTTTTTCTTCAAAAAAGGCATTACAAATAATTGGGAATATGGCAGAAACTTTATCCTTGTTGTACATGTGTGTTACAGCATCTGATTTGGATACCAGAAGAGATAAGATAAGCCTGGGGAGGGTAAGGAGGGCATTGTGCTTTCTGCTGAAATGTATCTGAGTTTGCATTAAACTACACTGAGTAGCTCTTTATTTCCTTTTGTTTTCTGGTTTAAAGAAGGGGCAGAAGGAAAAGGCAGTTTTCCAAATGTTTTTTCTATTTAAAAAAAGCACCACCCCAAAACCCCACAAGGCACCAGCAGCAGCATTGCTGACCGTCAGCTGCTCACAGCTGGGATTTGAATATCAGTGTCCTGTGTGAGTTTTGGACTACACTTATAGTGCATAGCAAATTGCTTTCTCTGACATTGCCTTTGGTCGCCTTGGAAGCTTCACAAAATTAGGATAACTCCTAAAATCAACCGAAAGTTGTGACTGGAGATGGACATCGGTGTGCATAAACAATGCTTTTTACTGGGTAAGGCAGCTGGTATTTCATAAACTAGAATTTAAATCCTACTAGTCCATTCAAGGAAGGAATAAGAACAGGTTTCAAAGCAAACCAACTCTATCAGGGAGTGATCCTTTGGGTGGATTTGAAGATGCAGATCAAGGTTTTCCTCCTCTATCTGTTAACTAAAAGCCTATTCATTAGTTGAAATTTGCCAGTAACTCTGGTGATATTTAGGACTGGCTTGAAGACTAGAGTCTGCTGGGCCTGACATCAGCTAAGTAGTCAGGAGAAGCTCTGAGAGACAATTTCTGCAGTGGAAGGAAGGGGGTTATTTCATATACACCGTCTGGCCAGCAGGTCGATGTATTTCCTTGTAAAACAAAGTGGGGAGCAGAGTTGCACTGATCTGTCTTAGCAAACATTGAGTGGTAAGAACTGTTTTTTTGAATCAGCTGTGTATCAACTACTTTGTCTTTTCAGGCCAGAATCTTTGTTGTTTTGGACCATAACTTTGAGAGTAATTCTGTTTCTGATCCAGAGGTCCTGTGTGTGAAATCAAGAGGTGTGATGTATGTGCTTGAAATACCTAAGGTCATTTTACTTCTTGAGGTGTGTCCTGCTGACTGCAAAGGGAGTCTGGATGACTTGTAAATGGTGCATGTTTTATGAAAACAGTCCTGCCTTAGTTATGATACGACTTTTGTAAAGCTGTCAGTAATAGTGGAAACTCTACAGTATAATAATTTTTAAAAATCAGAAATATTTTCGTTCTTCAGGTGAGAAGAAGCGGAAGGGTTTGGTACATAAAGTAATAAATTATTTCATGTTAACACACACGGTATAAATGATGTATGCAAGTCAACAAAGTTTAACAGAAGAGAGGTCTTACTGAACAAACTTGATCTTGATGCTTTGAAATGTTGAGCTGGACCGCCAAAGGCCTCAGTCGCTGCTGCAGCGTGTGGTGTTGGATGGGGCTCCGAGCAGCCGGTCGGTGACCATGTCCCTGCTCCATCCGGGGGGGGGCGCTGTGAGGGTCCCTTCAACCCAAACCGAGCTCTGATTCTGTGTTGGGATGGCTTTGGTAGAAAAACAACGCACAAACCAATAAGCCTTGTTGGCTGATACCGTACAAGTTGGAAATGGTTATTCAGTGTAAGGTGGTTTTTTTTTCATGACAGATTAGTGTATGTCTGAATGAAGAAAGGTAAACTTGCCTTGTTCAGTTGCTCTGTTAATAGTCTGTGGCTAAAAGAAAGGTAACAGCTCGGGATGGCAGAGATGGACAGAGAGCGATGAGCACTAAGTCAGTGCAATGGTTTTTTCTAGGTGGTTTGTCATTCAGTATTACGTGGAAAACCCTGCTTTTCAGTATCGCTGGATATAGTTATGTAAAACCCAAGTGTACTAAATACTAAAAACAAGAGGAAAGAGGCTTTAACTTGCAAAAACTGCAGTTCAGGAAGGCTTGTGGATTGAAGGCATATGAATGAATGTGCCAAATAGTGGTTTGAACCAAGAGTATAAATATAGAATATAAACACAGATATAGAACCAAGAAGCATCTGTATGGTTTATATAGTCAGTTCAAGGATACAGCGAATAGTCATGGTGCTAACGCTTACAGAATGTTGGTAAGCTAAAAAAAAAGTGGTAAAATTTATTTCAATTTAGCATGAAACACTTATTTTTATTTCAGAAAATAGCAATTCAGCTTGTCTGGAAGAAGTGAGATGAGAGGATCAGAAAACATCTTTTCTGCTCTGAATATACTAAACCTGATGTTTCATGAGAACTTTCTCTTATTGCCATTTATTCAAGTTAGCCACTGAATCCTTCCTATGGTGTGCTGTAGTTCTGAAAGCATCTTTTATTTAAATGTGCAGTTTGAGGTATTTGCCAAAGCATGATAATCTTGCACTGATGAGAACTAAAGAGAATGGGAAATTTCTATTTTCTTTCTTTTTAGAAGTTATTCTTCAGGAGGATTCTTATATGCTTTGCTCCCAGCTGTAATTGGAAGAGAAATTTAAGTAGAGTTCTTTTATATCTTTCAGTCGTTATACATAGGTTTTTTTAATTATTTGGCATCTTTTTGTATAGTATTTTTGGTTTTGTTTCTTGTCATTGTTTCCTGCTGGTGCTCCTTAAATTATGGAATGGAAATGATCGTGGGTCCTATGGCTTATGCCATCGCTTTTCCTTCCTGTTTCTCCTCTGCAGTGTAGAGCGAGTGCTGCCCGGCAAGCAGGCTCTGCAGACCCCGGCGTGTTCGCCAGACCGCGGCACAGGAGCAGAACAACCAGCGTGTTCATTACGCTTTAGCTGCAACCTGACTTGTTTAGTCCGTTTTGTGTTCTCAAACTACTTTCTTGTATGTTTTGACAGGAGGCTGGAGCCCACAGAAAAACCCCTTCAGATTGTGTATGACTACTTGGCTGGGCTGGGCTTTGATGATCCGGTCAGAATGCAGGAGGAGGCAGCAAACTCTGATCTCAGCTGTATGATTCGCTTTTACAGCGGTAAGAAATTGTGTGTGTGCACACGCGCTGCTCCTGTAGCCTGAGCTGTGAGGTGGAACTCATTTGATGCCCAAGTCGTTGACCTGTTGGGTTCACAGATGGCTACATCAAACACCCACAGTACCAGTCAGCATTTCTTAAAATAAAGGGTTTTCAAGAATAAAAGAAAAATCCCATAATTCTTTATTTCTCTTGATCCTATATGTGGCTTGAGAAGTGACAGCTCCACAGGAGCAAGGATATGTGTGGATATGGGCAAGGAAGTTCCTGGTCAAATATCTCTGCAGCCTGGAGGCAGAGAGTGAAGGTGCCAGCTGGTTGATACAAACGCAGGCTGCCCTTCGAAACCCCGTGCGTTTCCTTGCAGAAGCGAGACCTGTGAGTGGCCTGTGGAATAGGTTTGGCCAGGATACCATGTGCATAAGGAGCAACAGAACAAGAGTCATGGGCCTGTTGGTGCATGGTGCTAGCAGTCAGAAAAGGAATTAACTGAAGTGAAGAGTAACTATAAAAGAAATAAGGGGGAAGCAAATCTGATAATGAAATTATTTCATTACTTTTAAACGCTTCACCTGTGTATTTTTTGCATTTAAAAAAAAAATCAAAGTGCTTTTAATGGAAAGCTGTTCTTGCGTAGTGGGGCTGGCTAGCCTAAGCTGCTAGCCATCATTTGTTTATTCAGTGCCAAAAAACGGAATCAAAAGCAATCAGCTTCTCTACCCCTTTGCCCAAGACAAACCCCTTCTGTCTGGGAGCTGTGTGCAGAACTCGCAAAGCAGTGTAGACGTATAATGCGGATGGAAAGAAGCATGACATTCGTAGCCCAGATTTACAGGGCAAGGAGGCAGGAGTCAATAGTTACTTCAGCTGGGATGAGGAGAGGCATCAAGCACAGGGTTGCAGAGAATATTTGAGGAAAAAAAGAGCAATTTTTGGGGGGTGTGTCAAGCAGGATCTGCTGAAGATTCAGGCACAGTGACTCCATAGAAGCAAGTAGGTAGAAAATGGAACTGAGTAGTTTCAGTCGGCATGGCAGGATAGTCCTGCTTAGAAAGAGGTTGTAAAGGAAGAAGTGTGAGGATTGAAGAGTGTTCAGGAGACCTGTTGCAAGAAAGTAAAAATGAATGCTGACAAAGTAGTTATTAAAGGTAGCGGAGGAGTTAGAGGGAATGCTATAGAGGATTATGTAATAATTTTGCAAAGCCTGCAGCTGTGAACATAAGGGATGAAGCAATGCATTTTAGCCAGAGAAACATTACTTAGAGTTGTAGAGTCATGGAATGCTTTGGTTTGGAAGAGACCTTTAAAGATCATCAATGGAAAGTAAACGTTAATGTCCCCTTTATCTTCAGAAAAGCCATGTCAAGTGGAACAGTTGGATCGCATCCTGCTCTCCGGAATATATAATGTACGCAAAGGAAAGACGCAGTTGCACAAGTGGGCAGAGCGCTTGGTAATTCTCTGTGGTACGTGCCTCATCGTGTCCTCTGTGAAAGACAGCCACGCAGGGAAGATGCACATCTTGCCTCTCGTTGGAGGGAAGGTAAGACTGTTTTGCTGGCTTCCTGTGGCTTAGAAAGGAAGAAAGGATTATAATGATGGGTATTATGCACAGGAGGTTAATCTAGGCTTTTGTAGCAAATTACTGCATGAACATATGCAGAGAGCTGTACAACCCCTCTCTACTTGCTTTGCTTAGGTAGTGGTCTTAAGGCAAATAAAACAGGGATACACTAGTTCTGCTTTCACATTAGTAGCCAATGTTGTGAAGGGGCATTCTGGAAATTATGACTTCTTGGATCTACTTCAGCAGGAAGATGTTAAGAACAATTTACTTCTGTGTTTCTCTCCAATAACTTTACAACTCTGTTTTCAGCAAAATGTAATGTTACTGGTAGTCAGTAATACCTCACTCCAGGCTTCAGAGCCATTGTAATTGCTGAAATTTAGGCAGACTGTTTTGTTTTCAATTCTCCCTTTGCAGGTGGAGGAGATAAAGCGTCGTCAGTACACACTTGCTTTCACATCTGCGGGAGCGCAGGCTCAGACGTACCACGTTTCCTTTGAGACGCTGTCGGAGTGCCAGCGCTGGCACCGGCGGGCGGCCACGGTGAGTCTGGGGGCTGCGGTGCTTTGGGCAGCAGGTGCGGGTGAGGAGGGGGTTCTGGTGCAGGCACAGGTGAGGCCAGGATGCTGGAGAAAGTACCCAGGACACTTCCCGGCTTTCTTCATTTCTTATGTGCTCAGGACTACCGAGATTTTCTTTTAGCCTTCTCCATCTGCCTGTGCAACAATGTTGAGTAGTAGTTCTGCATTTTTTTCAGCCCTGCTGCACCTATTGAGAGTAGCTAGTCGCAGGTCACTAGAGCAAACCACAGGGACTGGTTGGCTTTACAGCCATAGAAACCTATAAATTTCATCTGTT
This sequence comes from Streptopelia decaocto, assembly GCF_964273445.1. Classification (NCBI taxonomy): domain Eukaryota; kingdom Metazoa; phylum Chordata; class Aves; order Columbiformes; family Columbidae; genus Streptopelia; species Streptopelia decaocto. Next base: position 4,928,409 of record NC_138666.1, on the reverse strand, counting down.
GTCATACTTGAATCTGCCTAAACTGTGGCCTGCACTGGCATGATGGTAGGTTTGAGTTAACACAAGAGACCATAGGTCAGCATGGAAATGTACTTTGTTCAGAGCTGCATCCTTATTCCATGTTAAAGGACAATTAGATGGCAATAGCTCAATGCTGACCCACGCTTTGACCTCATATATATATATATATATATATATAAATAATATTATGAAATATGAAAGCAGGTCATAAAACCTGGAATGCAGCACTAGAGACCTCAAAACAAAGCATGTGTAATGAAAGGAGATCTGATATTTGCAAAGACTTTATGAAATGTTGCAAAACTGTAATTTATGATACTTTTTTGTCTTAATAGGTTATGTTTCTAGTATTATGCCCTGAACAAGTTAACAGAAGAAAGTCAAAAGAAGTAGCTAGGCGAAGCAGAGGTTCTGTAAACTGGAAAGTCAGCTGCTTCCCCTTGCTGATCACATCTTTGGAAGGCACTCAGAGATGATGTTTTCTCACCAGAGTTTCCTCAGCCCAAGATATGGTTTTCTCCATTAGGTTGGCTCTCTTACCATCCAGTTTTTAGGCGGCACCTGTTGCACATACAGAGCAGGACTTTCTGTGTGTCCTGGTTGGTATCCAGATACGCATCCTTGTCAGGGGCTTGCAGGAACAATAGTAGCAAATGGCATAAAGTCGTACTCCATGGACTCAGTCTCCTGCGTGGACTCTACCTGGTGTGGGTACAAGGGGGTTCTTTCCTCTTCTTGCACACTGTTTACTACTTGCATTCTTTGGCCTTCCATCACACTTTCAGAGAAAAATTGTTGTGCAGCTGCAGGTCTTCCTTCTTCTTTTCAGGTTGTGTCTATGCGACTTGGCATGGTTGATCTTTCATGCTACAGCCTCGAGGAAGTACCTGAGCACCTCTTCTACAGTCAAGACATCACCTACCTCAACCTACGACACAATTTTATGAGAGCAAGTGGAGTGGGGAGTCTCGACTCCCTTTGCAGGTCTGCAAAGAATTATTTTTCTTCTGCGTTTGGAGTTCTTGACATGTGCATCCAGGGATGAAGAGGAGGGGAAGTTTATTGCCCATTTTCTTGGGGATGGTAAAAAGGCTGATCTTCAGGAAGCTCTAACAAATGAGGGGACTAGGAAGCAGACCTGAGCAGCACTGGCAGGCATAAGCTTCCAACAATTTAGATTATTTGTGAGCTCTCTTCCACAGTCTCTGTGCTAAGTTGGGTCTGAGCTGAGCCTTGTAGAACGATATGCCATTTGTATGGAGAAGATGCAATAGTGATATAAGGCTGCTTGCTAAACAGAGAACATTTTGGGGTGTAAAATGGAAGATGAGGAAAAGCAGAGTGCTGCTGTCGTGGGTAAGATTTTGTAGGAAGGAGTGGAGACCTGAAAAAGCCTGTTTTGGAAAGTTCTTAATGTGCATTTGAAGTTGGCTGAGAGCCTGTGAGACTCCAGCTTTGCTTTGGCAATGTGTAATGATCTGCTTCTAAGAGAGCAGCGGTTGTGTGATGGTATGTGTTGGGGAATAGAAACGTGATGTAGTCATCTTAGGTAAGTGAAGGAGTCTTACAAAAATATTTTAAAATTAATTCCCGAAAACTGTAAAGATCCAGAGAAGGTTTGTCTGTTGATTTCTATGCTAGACATGCTAACAATAATTCAAGGAGTTTATGAATTTCTAAAGCCATTAGGAAGCCTTCAGTCATATTATCAAATACCTCTCTGTTTGGAACATGTGCCTTAAGAAAAGTTTATTTGGAGAAATTTTGCAAAACTGCAGGTTTTTTATTTGGGTCGGGGTTTTTTGGTGTGGTTTTGTTTAGTTTTGTTTGATCTCTAGGAGCCTATTACCAGGTTATTTCATTTTTCTTCTAACAGAGTAATGAGATGCCCAGGTACCCATGTGGGTATACAGGGAAAAAAAATGCTCCTCTGTGGGAATTCTTTGAAGTTTCATTGAGAGCCAGAGTCTAGTCTGGTTTTAATTCCAAACTTGTTTAAATGTTTTCAAGCTGCTGAATTGTAATAGATTCTGTTATTGGAAAAGCTGCTTAAAATAATTCAAGATTTTGCTTTCTACTCCTCTCTTTAAATACATTTTGTGGTGTTGAAAACTGTATCAGAACTTTATTTTCTAAAATGCGATATCCTTGGTTCACAGGATCAGCAAAGGGGCTTGACATTTCTTTTGACCTTGTATGTAGTCAACAAGAGATCTGACATGTCAGAAACTCAACTCTTTTCCTGGCAGTGACTCTGTCTGATGAAGCTGAAATCCTCAAACAAAAGCCATAAAAGAAGCCCTCACTTCACACAGTCTTGAATAAACAGGTAGCATTAGGTAACCCACATAAGGCTGCTCGTTGCCTTTTGAAAAGATTTTCTTTCTGAGGTTTTTAGGATGTTTATCAGGTCACAGCCTCAAATGAAGAAGCTTGCTCACTTGCTGTAGGTGTTATCGGTGCCCAGAGATGGGCAGCTCCGAACAGCAACATTTTGTGCAATGATCAGATCTCTTCCTCTGAGAAAATCTTTGAAGCTCTAGAAATCTCATTAGCTATAACTATAAAACAATGGAACAAAATAATTAAAAGGGAAGCATTAAGCAAAGGAAATTAAATAACACCACCTGTTTTGTGACCTCTCCTGGCTTATATTTTCTGTAGCGTACTACCTTTCAAGTATCTTCCTTTTCTGGAAAACTGATAACATCAAGTCTGATCTCTGACAAGCGTGTGTGCACACATGTGTGTACATGTGCCTGTGTGTTACCACCGTTCTAGCTAGCTGATACAGAGCTGTACTGGCACGCTGTGGTGATGCAGCAGGGTGTCGCGTTAGCTTGGGAACATTTGGGACCAACACGGGTTTGGGCTGCCGAGCAGAGGATGGCCATCCCACAGAGGGCTTCTTGCTGTGTTTCCACCCCTTTGCTCTAATCTCAATATGCCCCGTGAGAGCGCAATCCAAAGCTCAAGGAGCCGTAACAATTTTGGCATCCTTATTCCCCATAATATATGGTTTGTGTGTACAACTGGAATGAGAGTTAGGTTTGCATTCCATTCCTACATCCATGCTGCTGAGAATATTGAGGCAAAGGAGAAGGAGCAGAGGGGGAATCGAAAGGCTTTTGAGTATTACCCTCCCCACTGAATATGGCAGTCTGCTTGAGGAGCAGTGTCACATACCAGTTTCCCTCCAGCTTTTGGAACTTTTATGCCCCTTTTGTGTTTGCTTTGATGATGTTGCAGAGTGATGATTTTAAAAATTGGTTATGTTGCTGTGTTTAGCATCATGGCTCTTGGGGCAGCTTCTCACCATGCTCTCCCAATGCAAAGTGCTAATGCAGGTGCCATAGGAAAGGGCTTTGTAGAACTCCAGAGAAAGCAGTTTCATTAAAGCGTTCACTTAGTCCAAACTCTGAGAACTGTCATCTTTTTTAAATCTCTAAAAGTTAAACCAGATAATAAGAAAGTTCAAATCTATAGGTTTATCCTCATTGTTTCCTTCTTTCCCATTATTGTTGTGAAGTTCTGTGTGCAAGTTTCCAATTTTTGTATCATTTTTAGATCTTTGCATCATACAATATGTTCGCTTTAGGAAGGCTATTGCCAGTACAGCATCTTTCTCCTTGGCTTTCAGTTGTCCTACAAAAGAGTCTGTTCATGGCTGCAGCAACATCAAATATCTATGCCCTTATTTATGTGACAGGGTGCTTTCCAAAGCAACCAACCCATGCCTATTGCCTAGCAAAATGTATAGTTGATGAATGAAGGCAGATGAAGGCAGATGAATGAAGGACATGTCTCCAAGAAGTACTCCTCTGGTACATTACATTAGATTTGCAATTGTCTCATAAAAGTAAGATGTTAATTTCCCCACTGGATTAATTTCTGATGGTTCCAGTTTGGGGTGGGCAGGTTATTACTTGTGGAAAATACTTTTGTTTCCTGCGCTCTGCTGGGCTGGTGTGGCCCGCTGGGACAGGGAATTCCCCGCTTCTGGTTATTCTCAGAATAGCTCCAGTTAATGTTTTCAGCTCCTGTTCTCCCAAGCTGCATAATTATAGACTGTTACTCTAAATAATTATTTGTAGGTAAATCATTTGAACTGAGTATTTTTAGTATCCTTAATCTTAGTAACAGTCGCTAGGAGTTGTTTTGTCAGGAGTCAGGGTAGCAGGTTGTTAGTTTCTGCCATAAAACCATGGTATTTGATTGCTTTGCTGCTGTGTTACAGAATATCAGTGACTTAAATCCTAATGAGTTAGCTGACTGTATTGCCAGCGTACCGAGACTTAAAAATTATTTCTGACTGGTTTTGTATGTCTTTGCTCTGAGACCGTGGAGGTTTATGAATTAACTGGTACTCTTGCCAATAGGTTTTCTCAGTTGAAGAGCCTGAACCTGTCTCATAACAGACTGGGAGAGTTTCCTGTATCACTGTGCGAGATCTCTACTCTGACAGAGCTTAATATTTCCTGCAATGGGCTTCGTTACTTGCCAAGCCAGATTGGCAAACTGTTGAAGTGAGTATATTGTTTTTGTCTGTGGTCATAACGTCCTTGGTGCTTCACCTGAGCGCAGCTGATGTGAAGGTCCCTGAGAGCTGGGGCAGCCTGTCCTGCCTCTGGAGACCGAGTGATGGAGCTGACCCCAGCAGAACATCGAGAACCAAGGTGGCCAATAAACTTCAGTTTTCCTTGAAAGTGAAGATAACACAGTATGTTTATACAGTTACCATTTTAAGTCACTGGTATATAGCAAGTTCATTACTTGGGAGTTCCTCCCTGATTTGCTACCTGTGTAAAATATATTAGTGTAAATCAGTTTTCTAATGGAGGAGACTAATGGATTTGCCTACTTTGAGCGTTCTAGGAAGACAATTGAGTCAGTTAGCGTGCCTTGAATCACAGGTGCCACCTTACTGAACTAGAGTAAACGTGAAGGCTTCTAAGCATATGAATATATTCTCACTTCAGGTTAAGTAAACTCGAAGCTTTCTGTGTTATCTGTGGAATGTGTGTTTTGGGGTTTTTGTTTTATTTTGTTTGGGGTTTTTTGTTGTTTTTACTTTGGGGGGACTTGTATGATTTCTTGGAGGTTTATGTCCAATTTTTATGTAAATTTGAATGTATCTTGTTCTCTTTGCATCTGCTGCCGTCTTTCATTCCCTTGCCTGCTTTCTTGTTATTTCCTTCCTACATTCTCTTTTAATTTTTTTTTTAACTGCTATTATGGTGGTGCCTTATCAGTTAACCGTAAATATTGTTATGTTTGCATAAAAACTGTTAAGAGTTTCTAAATATCATGCTGTCAGGGACATTTCCAGAAGCGGCAGATTAGTACAGTGGAACATATATGGAGATCAGCTGGGCTTTGTAGAACTAGGGAGAAATATACTTACCTCTCAGATCCCAAGGACCTTACTCACACAAGGATGAGCATGCTGGTTATATTGCCTGAGTATTCATAAATGTCTTGCACAAAAAGGATTGCAGATTCTTTAATTGCATGCAAGTTTAAAGTACAAGGGGACCAAAGACAGTGTCAGGTGCAATTCCTTAATCACTACTGTTAAAACATTGCGGCTTCTGATGTAGAAAAGATGAGGAAACATGATGCAGATGAAGCATTGTCTGAAGACAATTGTATTGTTTCTCAAATAAGTCAATGCACATTTTTCTGCAGCTGCAGAGGTTCGTGACTTTCTGAATTTCTGCTTATTATTTGTATTTAAACTGTGCATAAGTGCCACAGATATAAGTGCTGTAATAGTGATATGAGATTCCAGCGATTGGATTATGAAGCTGCACTTGAGTTTTACTGTTTCTTATGAAACAAATCAGTACTGATGCTGCTGTTGGGTGTGGGTTTAGTTTGTCATAGGTCTTGTAAAGATTGCCCATCATGCTACGTAAGGAGTTATTAGTCTGTAGAATACTGAGTGACTGGTAAATATCTTCCATTTACAATGTAAGTACTGATTTGTGTTTTGTTTATGGTAACTTAGAATCTTTGGCACAAGTGGAAGTTTACCTCCAAAATAATTTAGGAGCAATTTGGTATTACATCCATGCAGTTCCAAGCCCATTACATGCATAATAAAAGTGCTCCAGTAACTTCATGTGTATAAGAACAAAATTAGCTTTTAGGTACCTTTAAAAAATAACCACATTGAGACGAGCTAGCTATACAAGGAAATTAACTGAAAATGCTAACTGTTCACTACTCTTTGTTGAATTATTTTCTTTCTCCTTTTCACTGCTGCAGCCTCCAGACCTTCTGGCTTGATGGGAATTTCCTCACGTCCTTACCAGAAGAACTGGGAAGTCTGCAACAGCTCAGCTGTCTTGGGCTTTCCTTCAATAACTTCTGTGAACTGCCAGCAGTTTGTGAGAAACTCGTGGTCTTAGACAAACTAGCACTGGCAGGGAACTCGCTGGACACCCTGGACCTTGCGGCACTGAACCGTATGAGTCACATCAAGAGTGTGGACCTGAGGTGAGGGTGGAAAACTCGCATGTGCGTGTGAACCAGATGCCACTTTCTTTTACAGCAGAGGAGCTGTGTAACTTTCTAGCACGTTTTGCAATAAGCTAGGTGTAATTTTTTTCTCTTACTGATTGTTTGGCTTTTGGGGAGTGCAGAATTCACTTAGAGAAGCGAGGTTAACTGAGCAATGCCTTAAGCCACTGAATGTGGCTCAGCCCTCGAGTTTCCTCTTTTGTTCCATGGTTACCATGAGCTTTGATCTCTCCTGCCCTTTTTGCCTTCCCCCTGTCCCAGAGTTGTGGTTCTGGTTCTCCAGGCTGCCGACTGCAGAGCTCTCAGAAGGGGACAAAGAACTTTCTGTCAGTGGCACAGCAGCCTAGTGTCTGGTCTCTGCATTAGCTTCCTGTGGCTGTGCAAAGCAGCTGTCCCTTGGCCTGGCTTCTGGTTTCTAGACTAACCTTCAGAATCTCTTAAACATTGGGGAATTAGTAAAGTGGTTTCACATAGCAGTGCAAAGGAAATATTTTCCTTTGTATTCACTACCTGAAACCCACCATTACTCCTCACGCGTTTCACTGTGCTCACCTTTGGCATTAGCCTTCACCAGAACTCTTCCTTTCCTCTTCTTGCTTCTTTCTTTTTACTGATGTCCAGTGTTCAGTGCCCTGTTTTCTGACTTTAGAACTCTTATCTCTGAGTGTTTAGGCTGAACAACCTGAAGAGAGCAGCAACTGACACTCTGGAGGGGAACAAATCTGTGACTTACATGGATTTACGAGACAATCAGATGACAGATCTGGATCTGAGCTCCTTGGGCAGCCTGGAGCAGCTGCACTGCGAGCGGAATAAGCTGAAAGAGTTGACGCTGAGCGGCTTCTCCCTGCGGGCCCTCTATGCAAACAGCAACTGTACGTCTCTTTGCCTTCTTCACCTGCCTTCTTCCTTCAAGCCCTGAGAACAAATTAAAATAGCCCTTTGTCCTCTCCCACACACACAAAAGAACTTGTGCTGATGTTACAGCAGTGAGACCATGTGTGATGGGTCTTCTGAGGTCAGCTCCTAGGGATCATATATGTATGTGTGTAAGCAGGCTGTGTAATGGGAGGAGGTTGTGGGGTTGAGTTTACTGTCCAAGGAATTCTTCTTCCAGTGAGATGTGTTTGGGAGTCCACAAATAAAAGTACAGTTTTTCCTTGTTCTGGTGCCCCACGTGGCAGATGGAGAAACGGGATAGTGAAAAGCTGTCGTGTGATATGGCAGATGTATGAAGTGTGAACTCTGTCTTGGGAACTACAAGTAGAAACCCTGAATATCCATAAAGTAAGACTATGGGTATCACTTGCTAGCTACTCTGTCTGCTCCTATATGCTGTTTTTCCTCTGAAGCCCTGCAATCATAATTATTTGCTTTACTTCATCAGGTCTGACAACTGTCAATATTTATCCAGTTCCTGGTCAACTGACATGTCTAGAACTCTCTCAGTAAGTAACTATACACCACAGAATATAAAGCAAGTATCTGGACACCTTTGCTGTTTTCGATGGAAATTTTCTTGAGCTTTCAAGTTTTTGAAAGAGTTGAGAGCAATTGAGGGAAGTTATTCCGCCTTCACAATAGAACTCGAAAGCCCAGCACTAAAGGGTGATGCAAGTGTCCGAGAGCAGAAGCCCCTCTGAACCAGTGCGACCTGTTGAGGTGACTGGCTCTCCTTCAGCTCTAGGTTGTCAGCAGCACAAAAACAAAGCACGGACCACTGGACTTGTGGCAGCTTACTGAGCTGAATGGTGGGAGTCCGTGGAGCGAACATTTAGAGTAGCTGCCAGTGATCCCTGCTGTTGGCATCATTGCTGACATCTGCCCTCGGAGCAGCATTGTGAGACCTGTAAGACAGGATACCCAGGGGACCTGAGCACCGTTTGCTTCAGTTCTGGGTTGAAGCACAACAGCAGGATAGCATAGGGTGGCCTGTTTTGCTGATGTCAGTGCTGTAAACAAAAAGCCTGGTCATCAGAACCTTGCATCAGTACTTCTACCAGTCATGCACCAGCTCAGTTTGCATTACACAGCCAGCTGTGAGCTAAATTCTGCATGACTAGCTCAGGTACTGTTGTTCATTTTCTGCCTGTTGTTTTGGTTTGGCTGTTGCCGTCATGCACCATTCAAACAGCCTGTGTTCCATATGGAGTGCTACTGTTTAGCTTTTCCCCCTTGCCTTTCTCAGCAATCAACTGCAGTGTGTCCCAGACTGGGCCTGTGAAGCAAAGAAACTGGAAGTTTTGGACGTGAGCTACAATTTCCTTGTGGAGCTTCCATCAAGGTCAGCAAACCTTCTTATACAGAGCTGAGCTTTCTTCTGTGGTGAGCTGACTGAGGAGAAATGCTGTTCCACTTGCTTTGTTCCTTGTTGTGCACAGATATAATCCACTTACTTTCTGTGTGCGGCATTGAAAATACTCTGTATTCAAATGTTGGAAAGAACTAACTTCCAAATCAGCTTGTTGAATTACAGGGGCCAAGTAATTTCATCCTACACTTCTGGCTTCTGCTGCAGCTGTTTGCACCTGAAGTAGAACGCACTGCTATGATTTATTTGTGTTACCATAGTGTTTGTGAACACAGGTCATAGGTGAGGTCCCAATATGTCTTTTATTGCCCCACAGAGATTTCATCTGTTACCTTTCACAGGGAGATATCAGGTACAATATAGCTGATCTCAGAAGTAGCTTTGACAGCAATTCAGTAGCCAACTCCTTTCTCCGTGTTTCCTTTTCAGTTTCTGCAGAAATGTGGTAAAGGGGAACCAAGAACTAATATAATTTTGCAGATATTTATGATGACTTCTACAAGGTACCAGGGATATCATGGGAAGAAGCAAAGCACAAATGTTGGTAGCCAAACAAGTGTGTTTGGTGGGGGTATGACTGTGATGAATGAGACACAGTGTGTAGGGTAAGCTGTATTGAAATTGAACGGAAGGGTGGATTACAGTGGAGAAATGCAGAGAGCAGGTTGAAGCAGTTTAAGCAGCAGGCATGGGAAGTGATCTTCACAGTGACATTCTAATGGTTGTCAGAGACAAGACTACATGCATCAAAAGCAGAAAAGGATGTGACGAGAATGCAATAATGAGAACTTAGAAAATAATTTTAGCAGTGCCAATGGATGAAAAAAAGAAGTTTTAACTATGTTTTGCAGAAGTAATACAGGAGCGCTGTGCAGCATGGTAAAGCTCTAAATTTAAGTTGGCAAGGGAAGAACTTATTTCTGACTACAAGTGAGAACGATCATTTAAATCCATCCTTTTGACCTCTCTTTCTTTTTTCTGCCTGACAGAGTGCTTGGCGTATGCACACAGACAGGTTTGCACTGCCAGGTACTGACCTGCAGTAGCATAGAGGGAAATGAATGTTCACTTGCAAGTGTTCACAGTGATTGAGGCACCTTCCACATGTGTTTTTCTGCTTTGTCGTTATTTGTTTTATGGATCAGTGTATTTTAATCTGCTGTACAGTCGAATTATAACAATTAAATACTACCTTTCCCACTCTGTGGATGTGAAGAGGAGTGAACCAAGCTGATACAGAAAACCCTGTGTCTTTCTAGGATCCTCAGCAGCTTGAGCCTTCGGAAGTTGATGGTGGGGCACAACCGTCTGCAGAGCCTTCCACCCCTTGTAGAACACATTCCCCTGGAGGTGCTGGACCTGCAGCACAACCTGTTGACTAAACTCCCAGAGACGCTCTTTGTCAAGGCTCTGAAGTGAGTGGCAGTAGCGAGTGTCTGTTGTCTGCATTAATCTTTGGAGCTGTAAAGGCCGATAGTGGCACCTCCGATGGTCCTTGCAAGGTGCCCTTTGCACAGGAGATAATGAGGCGTGTGCTTTATGAGAGGGTGATTGAGGCACCATGAGGAAGTCATCAAACTGATTTGAGGGAATCAGTCCCTGTTACTGTTTAATTACAGAAAAACAGAGGCTTTCCTTACCCAACAGCCAACTGAAGAATTAGCTTCAGTTGCAACTGGTTCGAAGATCATATTACTGCCTGAAGAGTTTTGTCTTTTAAAGTAGTTGCAAAGGTAAGAAGCCATACAGATTTTCAGTTACTACAGCAGAAAGTACATCAGGTCATTGGAGAACAGTGAGAGAGACCCTTACAAATGAACAACCCTTCCTAACTGTCTATTCAGACGTGTCAACCCTTCTTTTAAAGACTGAGTAAGAGTTTATGTAGTCTGCTTCCACCAGTATTACCCACCCCCTTCACAGGCTCTTCAGCACTGTTGGTTGTTAAATGCTTTTTGCTATATAGCTGATAATCATTAGCAGACTCATAAAAATGTGAGTAGGGATGTTACACTGTGTTGTCTGGCCTCCTGTCTAATGCTGTTGCTCTGTCCACAATGGCAATTTTATAGCTCCTTTTCCTGCTGTTAATGGAGTAGTTTAGATGATGTAAAGTCTGATTTTTGCACTTACTATGGTTAGCCTCAGGTACCTGAATGCATCTGCAAACAGCCTGGAGTCCTTGCCGCCTGCATGTACAGAGGAGGAGAGTCTGAGCATGCTGCAGCTGCTTTACTTGACCAATAATAACCTCACAGATCAGTGCATCCCTGTCTTGGTGGGGCACCCAAGCCTACGGATCTTGCATCTGGCAAACAACAACCTACAGACTTTCCCTGCAAGGTAAGTAGTGCTGGGGGGTGAGATGGTGCTGACCAGGAGGATGTTGCCTGCCTTACTGCAACTGTACAGAACCGGTGTCAAAGCAAGGTGCTCCCTCTGCTGACTGGTGACAAGGCCAGCCATTCCTGGACACCCCGAGGAGCAGCACGTGTCGGGGCATTGGCACGGGGTGCTGTTGGCTGCGGTGGTTCTGTCCTCCTGGCTGCGGTGGGTGTGTGGGAATGAGGGTGGTGTTCCTGCGCAGCCTCCGTGCCGCTGGCATGCAGCTTACTGTGCTGCCTTCTGTTGCTTTCCAGTCTTGCCAGAACACCCTCATTCAGACTTGTCTGAAATCCTACCCGGTGCAGGTCATGTAATTTAATTCATTAATTCATGCACCAGGCTTACAATTCGGAGTTTAAATAGAAATAAATCTATGCTCAGCATAGAAACTTAAGAGGCTGGAGACTCCCATGTGTTCCTACTAACTTATTCCAGTTGCTCTCAGTTACATAAGTTCTTGTTCAGTGAGAATTTTTTATCTGCTTCTTTTAACCAGTATATCACGCTGTCTTTCTAGTATGAAAACTACATAGTATCAGCTATTTTTTTGTGGTGCAGTTGATTGGCTAGAGGGAAGGGATGTTCAGAAAGTGACAAGTTCTTGCCTGTAAGATATAGTATTCTTTTGTTTCCCTTTCAGCAAACTCAGTAAGCTGGAGCACTTGGAAGAGCTGAATCTCAGTGGTAACAAACTGAAAACAATTCCCACCACAGTGGCAAACTGCAAGCTGCTTCATACACTTACTGCACACTCTAATGAAATCAGCATCTTTCCAGAGATCCTGCACTTGCCCCGTATTCAGGTAGTCTTGTGGAGAAGGTAAAGAGGTATCAGGGGAAAGTTTGGGTTGGAGAATGAAGAGTACCTGCTAGGAGAGGAATGGGAGATCCCAGCGTTATGTGTGATCAGCCTGAGAAGAGGGCACAGAATATGCATTCTAGATCTGTTGCTTTTCAGAGTTGATCAAAGGTGGCTCATCTCTCATTTGTCTTTACCATCTGTCTCTGACTTGGTGTATTTCCGGTTCACCATTTAAGAGGGAGGGAGTGTTCTGTAGTGAGGCAGGTTTGTATATATAGGCCTTCTATTATCCCTAGTTTAACATATTCTTTCAGTATTGGAGTCTTGGCTATTGCAGGTTATAAGTATTTGCTGCTTATAAATTGTTCTTTTACTGGTAGGTCAGACCCATTTTCCTGACCTGTTTGTGTGCTCATATGTTGTTTGGAAGGAGTGGTGGAGGAACTGATCACATTAGAGAACAGAGAATATTTTCTTTGTCATTGTGCTTTTTTTGATACTGCAGTTTGTGGACTTGAGCTGCAATGAGTTAACCGAAATCCTAATCCCTGAGGCACTGCCAGCTGCCTTGCAAGAGTTGGACCTGAGCGGAAACACAAACCTGGTGCTAGAACACAAGACGTTGGAAATCTTCAGGTGAGCCGTGGAGATGCCAACACAGTAGTGACCTGCACAGGGAAGGGGAACCCTTCCCAGGAGGGGAGGTGGGATGGTGAAGTATGTATCACAGCACTGCATGATGTTATAGTGTTCCATGCCAGGACCTTAAACTCCTCTCCTTGACACAGTTCTTTTTCACCGGCTGCTGTCTAAAACTCTAAGCTGGGCAAGGTCCTTTGGCCAAAAGCTGTTCAGCAGGCTCTAGGAGAGAGTGACTTCTGTTCTTCCCTCTCTGTAGTCACATTACCACACTGAAGATTGATGCTAAGCCCTCCCTTACGGCAGACTCAGCACTCACTTCTACCTTCTGGAGTCATGGAGTAGCTGAGATGGCAGGCCAAAGAAATAAGTGAGTATTGTGGTCTGCTGCATGCTGACACTTCGTCTTCTCAGGGTGCTGAGTGGAGTGCACTCCTAAGAACCCAGGCAGAACTGTTTTGCTCAAGAACTTGTCTGTCCCTCTGTCTCTCCAGGTCTCTTTCACAGTCTTGGTAACTTAAGCCTCTGCATTGTCCTTTCCCTGAGTTTTCATGCTGATCCTGGAACGCCTGGACGTTGCTTTCCATCCTAGCAGAGATGCTTTTTCTTTCTCTTGCTGGCTGTGCCCATTGCCCTCTCCTGAGTGTGGTTGGGGAGGGCTGGGGAATTCCAATAATGAACTGCAGCTGTACATCTCATGAGGCAGTGAATGCAGGGATGATGGCTTTGCTGCCTTGTGAGAACAGCACTCATGGCAAGGTGCCTGATGGCTGTGGTTTTGGGAACAATGTAATCGTTTGAGACACATTAACTTTGCTCATATGCTTTTCTAACAGGCTGTGTGTGTCTTCCCTGGCACTGGGGAGCTTTGCGGAGGGGGTGGAGGCTGTGTATGGCATGTTTGATGGTGACAAGAATGAGGAGCTGCCACGCTTACTGCAGTGCACCATGGCTGATGTACTCTTGGAGGAGGTACAACAGTCAGACACCATGTTCATGTCCAACACCTTCTTGGTCTCCCACAGGTAGGACAGTGAGCAAGCTGGTCTTGGTGGGACCTGCATAGGTATATATTAATGCATTAGGTGGGTGAGGCAGCCCTCCAGAATGCCCATCGCTGGAGTCTGGAGCCTTCCTACCCCTTCTCCTCCCACAGGAAGCTGGGCATGGCCGGGCAGAAGTTGGGTTCCTCTGCTGTCCTTTGCTACATTCGTCATGATATGACTGATCCAGTCAGCAATTTTTTTCTGACGGTGGCCAATGTGGGGACGTGCCAAGCCATTCTGTGCCGAAGTGGAAAACCACTCCCTCTCTCCAAAGTCTTCAGCCTTGAACAGTGTTCAGAGGAAGCCAAGAGAGTCAAGGAGCAAAAAGCCATTATAACAGAGGTAGGTTTGGACCCAGGAGCTTGGTACAAACACATGGAAATAACAGGGAAGTTCCAAAGAACTGGAAAACAAGTTGTCAGTGAAGGTCTGAGAAATCATTGCCGGTCATATGAGTTTTATGCTCAGTGGGTCTTTTTAAAAGCATCAGATTATTTGATAAAAGTGTTTCTGACAGGGTTAATCTGTTCATGTGTTATAGCTCTGTGAAGTGCTATACTCCATACTACTCAGACTAAAAACAAGTGTAGAATCAATGTAGCATGTTAAGTGGTTTAAAAACTGACTGATTGATGGATTATGAAAAATAAAAGTGAAATCATTGTCTAAGGAGACTTTGCTCCATGTGTCCTCTGCTGTCTTTTGACACTTAGCAGCAGCAGCAATGTTTAACACACAGACGATACAGAAATTAAGAACATTTTTAAATCCAAAACACTGGGGAAGCTGCGTACTCAGCATGCACTGACTTTTCAAAGGACTGTGGGCAATTTTCCAGCTGGGAGACTAGTGCCAAGCTGGCCAGGGGACTATCAAGCAGGAGCAGGAAGGAGAGCCCAGGTTACAGCAGGAGTGTGAGACACCTGCTCGTTCTGCTCGGGATGTAGTGTCTGTACTTCAGAACACAGGTATATGTTAATATGCGGGAAATAGAAAATACACAGAAATTATTTAATGTCTAGATAATTGGCCTTGCAATGAGAAAGTAAGAAGTCACTATCTCGCTCATACTGAAAAAATAAATTTTTTGTTAGTCTCAAGACTGAGATTCTCTGATCAATGTGCAGCATTTCAGGATAGTTTGGTATAGTTCTTCAGAAGGTGACAAAAAGTCTTGTGTACTGGAGTTGTGCATTAACATTCCTTAGTGCCCCAAACCAGTACACGGGCAGGCAAAGGTCTGTCCTCCAAATGATCTAGTGGCAAATCTAATGCTACTGCCCTGTTTGTCTTGTCTGCAGGACAACAAGGTCAATGGTGTGACTTGCTGCACTCGGATGCTGGGCTGCACGTACTTGCATCCTTGGATCCTGCCCAAACCACACGTCAGCTCCATTCCACTGACTGTACAAGATGAGCTGCTGCTTCTGGGGAACAAAGCTCTGTGGGAACACGTGTCCTACACAGAGGCTGTCTCAGCTGTGCGCCACCTGCACGACCCACTAGCTGCTGCAAAGAAACTCTGCACTTTAGCCCAAAGCTATGGTTGCCAGGACAATGTAGCTGCAATGGTGGTGTGTTTGAACATCAGTGAGGACAGCTGCACGTGTGAGATGCACGGCCTCACGCTGCCAGGTTCTGGGGGATTTAGTTCCACCACCACCACCAAGCCAGCAACTCCTTCATCTAGCAGCGGGATCGCTTCAGAGTTCAGCAGTGAACTGTCTGCTTCTGAGGTGAGCAGCGAGGTGGGCTCTACTGCTTCAGATGAACACAACGCTGTTGGTCTTGACGGCAGTTTGCTACCACGACAAGAGCGGCGTTGCAGCCTGCATCCTGTACCCCCCTCCAGCATCTTTCAGCGCCAGCCTTCCAGTGCCACCTTCTCTAGCAACCAGTCTGACAACGGTCTGGACAGCGATGATGAGCAGCCCGTGGAAGGTGTGATGACAAATGGTAGTAAAGTGGAGGTAGAGGTGGACATCCACTGCTGTAGAGAGAAGGGCCTGGAGTCCGAACCTCCTGCTGCAGAGTACAGCTCCTCTGCTCGGGGGCCAGAGGATGACGCTGGGCTTGTCCTCATCATTCGGAGGCAGAACAGTGTAAACAGCAACACTGTGCAGAGAGGGGTCAAGGAGAAGTGTGAACTGCAAAAATCTCTTTCCACGTGCTGTCTTTATGGAAAGAAGCTTTCCAACGGCTCCATAGTGCCCTTGGAGGAGAGCCTCAACCTCATCGAAGTAGCCACAGAGGCACCCAAGAAGAAGACAGGCTATTTTGCTGCTCCATCCCAGATGGAGCCAGAGGATCAATTTGTGGTGCCACCTGATCTGGAGGAGGAAGTGAAGGAGCAAATGAAGCAGCACCAGGAGAATGGAGCAGATCAGGAGCAGAAGGAGGATCATGCAGCAACTCTGCCAGAGGAGTTTGACACAGCTTTGTAACCCCACAAGTACTGTTCCCGCATTGTCTGTGCCAGGAAGCTCTGTACCGTAGGGGCTGTCTGGCCCTCCAAGGGCAGCTGGGATCTGCTAGAAGTACAGTCTTCTGCTGCTTCCTTAACAGAGTTGAGGAAGAATTGGGAGGGCTGAGGTCTGGGCTGTCCGCTTTTCACTGGAGAGTCTCAGTTGTTCTATGAGCACTCAGACCAGCAGCTGAGCTCTGTTAGGGACTGTCTGGAAACTGTGCAAGCACTAGGAAGAAGGCAGGTGTTCCAGCGCCTGCCTGTGACTCCTTGAACCTCGAGGTTCTGCCAGCTCTTCAGGAAGGGCTGGCACGAGTGTGGGGGTGAGGAGGCTGCTGAGGGGCAATGTTCAGTGTTTGGAGTCCTGTGAATATTTCTGATGCAGCCCCCATGCCCCCCAGCACCTGACTTTGTTATTCCTTGAAAGAATACAGCCAGTTGCAATGAAACTGACCCAAGAATGGTTTCCTACATTAACTGCAAGCACTTTCATTGATTGCACTTAAGCTGTTCTGCTCCCTTTCAGCCCAGCACTTTATTATTTAGGGTTAGGGGAGAGAAAGCACTCCACAGCAGGTGTGATGGGGGCTTTTCCCAATTGATGTTAGGGCAGTGGAGAACTCAGAGTAACAGTGTTCTGATGAGCACAGGTGCAGGGTAGAGTGAGAGTTATGGTGGGATCAGCCTATGCAGGATGAGAAAGTACACAGCTGAGTAATAAACAGGTGCCTACTGGTGCATTTTCTGTGGAGCACAGGGAAGATCCTCTCTGGACCGTTTGATTAGGGTGATGTGTAGAGCCAGTGCTTCTAGCTGCAGAGCACAGACCCAGCTCAGCAGCAGCTTGGCTGCCTCTGTCATGGATGCTTCGCAGGAGAGGCTTCCTGTACCCAGAAGACATGGGATTAAACCAGGAGCTCGTGCTTGTTTCAGTGAGGTGCTCTATCTAGGAGGAAGCCCAGTTGCCTGCAGTGGGGCTGGGGAAGCGTCCAGTGCTGTGTCCCACCAACACAAACCTCTGCACTGTCAGCTGCAGCGTCCTCACTTGCCTCTGAAAACAGGAGTCATATTCCAGACCCCCAGCAACCTGCATTTCATGATACCTGCCCAATTTGGCCACGAACAAGGTGAAAGCATACTTACTGCTGCTTAGTTTTCAATGCAAAAGGAAAAAAACCCAGAACTTTTCATCTTAATAACATCTTTATCAGCACTGGAAAAGATATTAAGCAGTCCCACTCATGATGAGCTGGCCAGTCTGCACTCGGCAGGTGAGTCAGCTGCCTGTGTGCTCGTTGTGTGCAGGGGCTGTGAACAAGCACTGCGGCGTGCGGATCCGTCTTCCTCGGCTGGCAGAGAGCAGTGGTGCAATAATCCTGACTGTAACGTGGGCTAGTGCCTTTTCCTCTTTATTAATTATATTTATGAAGAAAACTTGAAAGTTTATTCTCAAGAGCTTTGAGGGGCTCGAGTTGTATATTTTTGGATCAAATTCAGGCCTTGCTCAGAAGGACATACTGTGCAGACTACTTGTAGAATTCTGTCAATATATCTTTTGACAAAATCTAATGGAGTTTTACAAAGATTTCAAAGCACCTTGAATTTCTTCTCACTAGGAAAAAAATGTATTTTTACCATGCATAAGAGAGCAACATTTTAGGATATACTTTGTGCTAGTTACAGTGTAATTGTGAAACAACACAACTTTTTCCAAAGTTTAACTCTCACAAATTTGGGCTGTTTAAATGCCTGCGTCATTTGGAAATTGAGAGAAAAGCTAATTCTTAGAATCACAGAAACAGCAGCATTTGAATCCCTGAGGCAGAGAAACAACAGCAGAAAAGGTTAAAAAAACTAAACCCCAAACCTCTTTCATGTTCTCTTCAGAGAAGTATGCAGAAAAGGCTCATCCCAATGTATTTGACTGTAACTTTGAACTCAGTCACTGGTGAGAATTTTACCAAACATCTGTGCCCAGCCTAACACTTTCGGACACCTACCAGGGCTGCAGAGCAACCTCTGCTCTACAGGACTGGTGCAGAAATACACTCTTCTTTCTGAGTAAGACTGTGACAAACCTTGCACTAGGATGGGGCAGATGTTAATGCAGATCAGGTCTGTTTCTTGCACTGATGTGGAAAACCCAGGGTGGTTGCCGGTCTGAACCAGCAGCATTGCCTGGCGCGTTGGCGTTGCCACAGGGAGCGGGTTGTGAACAGCTCTGCCTGGCTCGGGCGGAATGACTAAGGAAAATAAAACTCTGCAATGGAGCCTGCAGATCTCAGGGCTGCTGCTTCTCTTGGTAGTGGCAGAATGGAATGCAAGGAGTTCCTGCTTAGCCTTATTCTCCAGTGCCATTTCTGGTTGTGAGACAGAAAGAGAGCTCCTATTTTCTGTGGGTGTGAACTGTCCCAGCAGAACATGGCTTGTTCTGTTACATGAGGTAGAGTCCATGGCTTTCTCTGCTTAAGCTGATATTATGAACTGTTTGTCTTACTCTGGGCAGCACCGCCTGAGTGCTTCACACCACCTTTTGTTCTCCTGCCTCCCTGGAGGCAGCAAGCTTCTCCTTTGTCTTCCTCACCTTAACTTACTAACACCACCTTAGATTTCAAACTCCCTCAGAGCACTGCTGTGGGTGCAACAGGTATGAATGAGCAAGTCTAGTGCAGGACTCAGGACTCGTAGCAGGGGATGGAAAGTGTTTTCCCAGTTCTCTTCCTGTTCTTCAGTCTCTTCCCTGATTTGGTATGTGGCTCTTGCACAGGTGACACATCATCTGCACAGAGCCACATCACTAAGAACGTCCCATTCATGAACAGACTTGCTATTAGAGAGAGGTTCTCAGCCTGCGCTCATCAGGTGCTCTTGTCCCTGCTGGTGATGCCAGACTTGGGTAACAGCCATAAGAGACTTGGCTGCTCCATGCTGCCACCTGCCAGTTAGTCTGGTGAGTCGGTTTGTCCATGTCTTCGGTGATTCCGGCTCTGCTGATGAGCATGCTCGCTGAGAACAGGTACTTTAAAGGCACTGACCTGTCTGCCCTGTCCTGTCCAGAAAGGCTTCTGCAAAAGCAACTCATAAAGGTTATAGTCAGTGATGAGTAGTTGGGGCCCAAATATTGAGGATAAGGGACAAGCTCCAGGTTGTTCCCAGCACCAGGAACGTGGTGGAGGCAGCACCACAGATGGCCAGGACCTGATCAGAACCCTCAGTTCAGGGGTCAGGTCCTGTTACAGGGATTCCTCGGGGACAGGCTGCGAGGCCGAAATGCTGCTCCTCGTGCCCGGGACGTTCTGGAGTGTCCGTGCTCCTGCAGGTGACGGCTTTCCTGTCCCTTGCCAAAGGCCATCTTCAAGCAGTACGTATGTTCACCTCTTTGGTTTTGCGCAGTTGTTGTCTGCTGTCCCATTGCTGCCTGAAGACTCAAGTGTGTTTTTTCCTCTTTTTTTCACATTTTGAAATGTTACCTTTTTTTAATTGGACTCATATGACCCAGTGCATGTTAAAGAAATATTGCAGTGTACCAACTGTTTATTAAATAATCTTTTTTCATGTTTTTTGTTTTAAAAAGGAGAATATTTTATGTATCCCACTCTGGCATGCACCTATAATTATCCCCGTTTTTATCATGTATTGGAGTAGGGTGTCCGGTGAATGCACCTTCAGCACTGTGGCCTGTGTTTGTGTTGCTTTGGAGAGGCGAGTAACGTAAGATGGCTGGAAAACACTATTCCATTGATTCTTTATTCAGATGTATAGAGCAGTCCAAGAAGGAAGAATATTTTTGCATCAACTTTTCAGCTGACTTAGCAATAAAGATTTTTACTTTCATCCGACTATACATTCTGATTCCATTACTGGGCTGGAGGGAGTTTGTGCAGCGTGGCAGTTGGACACGGTGTGAGCAGCAGCCGCGTGGCCGCGTCTCCTCGCCCAGCTCTGCTGCTTCCCCACCCGCCGTCCCACAAAAGCGACTTGCAGAGCACTGTGACGGTGCAGTTCATAATACCAATTGTTAGGCAGCTTTCTGAATCCTGCCCCATGAACTCGCTCTAAATGGTAGTGTGGGTCTCTAGAAGGAGCTGCAGCACGCAGGAGATGCAGAACCATTAGAGGAAACAAGAGCACAGTGGAGTGTTCACATCCATCCCTGTGCTGAAACACTCAGTGCATCAAGAGAAATCAAATTGCCCCCAGTACCTGGTGCGTTTCTAGTTAGCATTTGGTTTACTGTTGCATCTCTAGTTCCAACAATGTTCCATGGGGTTTGGTAACTGAGGATTTAGTCACTGGTGCCAGTGAAACCAGAGGTATATCCAAGACAAAGCATGTTTCTTGTATGTTTAGGTTGGTGGTTGGATTTTGGGGTCTTTATTTGGTTGGTTGGTTGGTTTGTTTATTGGTTGGTTGTTTTTTGTGGTGTTTTGTTGTTGTTTTTTGCTTTTTTTTTTTAATATGGGCAGAACTGACCTGTGAAGCCAGTGGTGGTTCCATCCTTATATGGACCATGCACATCGTGGACACTGCTCTAAAGTGACACTTTACTCTGAGGTTTGATTTTGTGATTCCAGTACTACTTTTCCCTGTTAAATTTCCTAAATAAGTTTTTTTTTAAGTAAATTTTACCTTTTCTAAAAATAAATAATACAAGAGCAGCATCTCATTTCCCCAACTTGTACATTTAAAATGTATTTGAAAATAATGTATTTCTATTTTAAACCACCTGTTTGAACTGTTAAAGTTTTGGCTGATTCTCTCAATTCTGGGTATCTTTTTTAAGCAAAACTGTTGTATACCAGTTATGTAAAAGACCATTTCATACAAAACTGTGCCCTCTCCAGGAGAGTTTGAAAAGACATTGTGTCACAACCGAGGCTGAGTGTATTCATCGTTTTGCAAGTTTATTTCAGGATTCTCTGACAGCTCTATAAATGCCACATTCAAACTGCCCCATTAGTTCTAAGAGACCTACAAGAAAGCAATAATGAGCTGCCACAACCATGGGCCTCAGTCCCTCGTTTTTAAGAGCTCTGTTCTCCATGAGCAGTCACACGCCCTTTGCAAAGAGCTACATAAGCTGTTCATCAGCAGAGGGTGTAACAGCAGCACTCGTAGCAAGATCTCCTTGGAGGAGAACAAGCCATGGCAGAGGTGAGATGCTATGTGCAAGGCTGCGTGTGATGCAGGCAGTTTGCTGCTGAGCTCCACGAGGACAGTCCTCTGCTAAGAGAGTGCCAGCAGATGAAGACAAGCCCTTGGACTAACTTTGTGTCTACTAATAATTCAGTAATGCAGATTCAAGTTAGGAACAGCTTGACTGATGTATTTAGAGCTGCATTCAATGTGTATTCTGCTGCAGCACTAAGGATGCACTGCCCAGGAGCAAGGAAAAACGTATTGCTTTGTCTCAGGAAGGAGACTGGCAAAAATCTTTACCATTAGTGGAGTGGAGGAATCATTCTAAAGCTCATATAATTGTTCTGGCTTCTGTTTCAGTTTGTGAACTGTCCTGTAGCCCCAGGCAGCCAGGCCTGCGCTCAGCAGGTACGCCAGGACGGCCGCGCAGCCCGAGAGGCCGGCAGCAATCTCTGCCCCGTGCAGGCTGCACCTGAAGCCCTGGTAGCCTTTGCTTTGATAAAGCTGCTCTCTCTCTCTGCACACTGATGAATTATAAACCTCCAGCAGAAAATGGAAGAAATAGTAGAGAGCAGGCACCATGCCAATTGCAACCATTATGTCCAGGATGCATTCAAGTAGCAGCCATGCTGGGAAACGCCATGGTAACTGTAGAACACCAACCAAAATAAGTGTGCAAGAGAAGACCAGGAGCCCCCCTCCCACGGCCATCGCTGCCCTGGCAATCGGCAGCTTCAGCAGCTGGAAGCGCTGGTCCAGCTGCCGGGCCCGGTCCCCGTCGGCGCCGCTGAAGCCGCTGTAAGCCCCGCCGTACTGGTAGTAGTAGATGCCGCCCAGGCTGGGCAGGCCCGTGTAACCTCCCGTCGGGCCGCAGGACACGGAGCTGCAGACCAGGATGAGCACGGCGAGCAGCGCTTCCACCATCTGGCAGCAGGCTGGAGGGAAGGGCGGCGGTGGGGCCGGGCGGACACGGCCGGGCCCCAGCGGTCCGGCCAGGAAGGAACCTCTCCCTGGCCGGGCGCGCCGCTCCAGCGGGACAAAGGCAGCGGCTCCCGCAGCCACCGCGGGGTCCCGCGGCCCCTCCCTGCCCGCTCACCCCTGGCCGTGCGCAGGTACCGGCAGCGACCGCACTCCAGCAGCCCCGGCGCGGCGGCGCGGCTTCCCGGCGGCACCTCCAGCGCTGCTCCGGGCGCCCTGCTGGGGAGAGACGCAGGCGGGGCTAGGGGCGATAGCAGCGACCGCCCGCGCCCCTCGCACCCACCCGCCCCACACCGAGCCGCGTCCCGTCCCCCGCCCGGGCCCCTCACACCCGCCTGCTTCCCCTCACCGCCCGCCCGCCCCGGTGCGTCCAGTCTGCGGGGCTCGGGGGCTGCTCCGCTCCGCCGCGGCCCGGCCCGGTCCGGCTCCTCCGGCGCTGGGGGCGAAGGGCCGGGCCGCGCCGCGGGGCGCTCGACTCGGGGCTGGTGCCAGCGCGGTGCGGGGTCGCGCCGGGCCGGGGTGACCGCCGGTCCCTCCACCTGGGCTCGGCTCAGCCCCGCCGGGGCGCTCCCGAGGGCGGTGAGCGGCTGGGGCCGCGCCCTCCCCCGCCCCGGGGACCTGTTCAGGTGTCGCTCCCGCCCCGTCGGGCCGGTTCACGGACCTGTTGTTCACCCGTGTCCCCTCTCTGTTCACACGGACACTCTCCCCGCAACACCCAGTGGCGACAAGATCCTGAAGTTCCCCATCTGCCATATAACAAGTACTTGTTTGCACCTGTTGGAAACTGAGCACTGACTAATTTTCACAACTGCCACTTTTTCCTGTGCTGTGGGTTTTGGTCTAAGTGTTCGGCATTCAGCTTGTCTGCTGCCTCATGCCACTGCAAAACTCAGTTCTGCCCCTCTGTTCCCTTCTCAAACCCACCTCCCAGACTTTTGATGTCCTCAAACAGTAGCGGCACCCCTCCCTTTGTTGTATCAGCTGCCCTTCTCTGGATGTTCCCCTCCACCTTGTGATGCGGTGACTAGACCTCCATGCAGCACTCGACACGAGCGCACCGGGGGTTGTAGGGCAGCTGAACAGCTGCCACTGCCCCGCCCGGTGCTCCTCCTGCAATGCACCGCATTCTGTTGCTTCTCAGGTGCCCTGGCCTGCAGAGCCCACGTCTCCAGAGGACAATCATTAACACCCTGCGATCTATCCTACAGTGCAACTGCCAGGTTCCAGTTCAGCACTCTGCAGACCATGTTTAAGTAATTTTCTTTAGATGCATTATCTTATATTTATCTACAGAGAACCTTACAGGCCTCTTCTGTGTCTATTTGCTCAGGGCTGCTTCAGACAACATGATGTAAACATTTTACCGGGTGCCCTATTTCCGTGCACAGTAATGTCCTGCTGCCCAGCGGGACTGGCTGCCATCCTGTCCCAGGAGGCTGCTGAGCACCCGTCACCTTTCAGCAGAGAAGGCAATGAACTGCTCCTTTGTTTATCAGTGGTTGCTAGAGTGAAGGCAAGTGCCCAGGATCTCAGCCATGCACAACTGTCAGTAGTTCTCAGGTCTGATATGGGCAGAGGTGATTCAGGAAAGGCTGAGTGTCGTGGGAAAAATGAACAGTGGGACAATTTGGAAGCACAGAGGGAAGCAGAGCAAACTGCACAGCCAGAGTGAACGCTTTTAACCAATAGTTTGACCAAGTACTGCCTTGCAAAGCTTTAGCATTGCAAACACTTTGGTTGCATTTAGGACAACATAGACTTTAGGGAAATGGTTACACTGTGGGGTCTTCCACACAGTGTCTGAATGTGTGCCCCGAGAGGTCCAAATTTGTCACTAAGATGCAGAAATACATTTTCTCAATCTATAAGATTGGTGGCAATAGTAAGTTTGCTTCACCCTTCTGTCCTTGCAGAAGCAACAGTAACAACCCTATAGACTGATACCATTAGAAGCCTATAAACTGCTCTACTTTTGCACCTCAGCACCACAGAAAACACTCTCCTCAACATCTCACCTGACTCCACAAAGGACAAGAGAGCTGAAAACTCCTCTTAACATTTACTTAGTTTGGGGATAAGAGAGAAGCAAAACAAAAGAACTCTTTGTTAAGACCAGTTCAGATAGAGGGAACAGGAGCTGTATGATGATGATAAGTTAAGAAATGGGGAGACCATGGGGAGCTTAGGACAAGGGCTCAATAGTGCAGATGCTCAGCAGTGGTGTGTGTATGTTGCATCGCACACACTCCTGTGACAGAACCCAGGCCTCCTTGCTGCCGTGCACAGAATGAGCCTAAAAGTTTTAGCAACCCTTTGTATAGTTTCAGGGTCATGAGCTGTTTTGCTTAGTAGAGCTTTTAACTGCCACGAGAAGGACAGGAACAACTAAGTGGAATAATCATGCATCACAAGAAGGGATGAAATAAGTGTTTCTTATGCCAAGTGTTGCTGCTGGTCATCCAGCAACCTGAGCTGAACCTTTCTTTGGAGTTTGCGATGTGCTGAAATTACTTGTTCAAAGGCAGAGCTGGGAACCACTGCCCTGTTGAATTGGTGACGCATTCAGTGTTTTACTACTGTTTACTGCTAACAAGTGAGGTACAAACGTCAAGGTATTGTAGAACTGAGTCAATCTTATTCCATTTCTGTTGCTATGTCAACAATTGTTTAAAAAATGCTTTGCATCACTTCATTGCTGCTCAGAGTAGCCCAGCTGAGCTTGGTGAGCGTCGTCTTCTGGGTTTCTGTTCTCACCGTGATAAGTAGCACTCAGCAGAAGAGTGCAACAGGGAGCAGAGGACACCAATATCTTCACCTCCGCTTTGGCTTCTCCTTTCCTATTTTGGGCTCTTCTGTTTCTGACTGATCCTGATGTCACTGCTGCACAATGCGGGGAGGGAAGGGCCTGTCCTGGTTTGCTGTGGGACAAGAGCTCTGACCTAGTTCAGTGCCCTTCCTGGGAACCAGGAGGGTGAAGTGGAAGGAACAAGTAATGAACTGCCTCATATTTCTCCAGTGTGAGGCAGCTGGGAGCTGCGGCACAATCATTGCTGAACACCACAGCCAGATTTATTGACTGTCCCACATGAATAAATAATCATGGGAACAATGAGCGCAGCACGGTGACGATGCAGTGGTGCTGCAAAAAACAACTGGAGGTTATTGTGCATGACAAATTGAACTCAAGTCCACAATGTTATCCTGTTGCGAAAAAAACTAACATTGTTAGGGTATATAAACAGGAATGTCACGTGTAGGACATGTGAAGAAATTCTTCTGCCCCCCTTCAGCACAGGTTAGGCCTCCAGTCTTGCACACTGTGTTCCCGGAGGCGAGTGGATCAGCTGGAGGGGATCCAGCGGAAAGCAAAAGAAAGCTCTAGAAACACAACCTATGAGAAAAAAATTGATCTCAGTCCTCTCATTTGACAGAACAGGTGCCTGTTAACAACTTGCGAGCTCGTTAATAGAGAGGTGTCTTAATAACTTGCAAACTTGTAAAAAGCTGCTGTCAAGAGGAGGGGGATATTTTGTTCTCCACATCTGCTGTTGGCATGGTCAGGAAGCAGGGAGCCTAGCTTGAAGTAAAAGGGATGTGATTTAGGCACCCTCCAAAAAAGGTAATACACATACACAGGCTCAACCACTCTGTAAGGAGGCGAGCAGTTGTTGCTGGAGCAGACTGGTTGGGCAGGGGGTGGGTTTCCATCACCAGGGTTCAAATTCAGCCATGAGAGGGGCTGGCCTGTCTGGTCTGAGAGAGGCCGGTGCCTCGTGCTGCCCACTCCCCTCATCGCAGGCTCATGGCGTTGGCTTGCCCTGCAAAGCCCCCATGCCCCTTTCCATCCCCTCCCATCGGCTGGTCGCTGCCTCCGCACAGCATGCAACAGCTCAAGCCTCTGAACTCACAACTCAAAGACAGGGCATGCACTTACATCATGTTTACCTGCATGTAAGCAAAATGCAAGGCTGGAAAAGGTGTTTCTCTCCACTGTGCCTGTACTCAGGGGCCACTAAAGGCCACACTTTGTGGAGCATTCCCCATAGCAGCTGTAACAGGGCCTGCAAGTCTTTTGTTGTGGCTGTTTGGCCTGGAGCTCAGCAGTGCTTCCAGGTCCCCATGACCCTGGAGGGCGCTGCATGTCTCTCAGCATGCTTGCAAGAGACCTGGTGCCCAGGCTGAGCGCGCAAGGGCCCTCACGGCTGCTGGAATGGTCCATGGCTGGGGTGAGCAATCTGGATTGCTCAGCACAGCTGGGACACTTTGGAAGGGAGAACTACCCTGTAGAGTGACCTGCACAGGCTGGAAGAGTGGGCTGACAAGAACCTTATAAAGTACAACAAGGACAAGTGTAAGGTCTTGCATTTCGGAAAACATAATCCTGAAGTGCAGCACAGACCAGGATCTGCCTGTCTGGGGAGCAGCTCTGTGGAAGAGGACCTGGGGATTCTGGTGGACAACAAGCTCAATATGAGTGACCAGTGGCTGCTGTGGCAAATACAGCTGATGGGATGCTGGGCTGCATCGGCAAGGGCATCAGCAGCAGAGACAAAGGTCATTATCTCTCTCTACTCAGTGTTTCTCAGGCCATACCTGGAATACTGTGTTCAGTTTTGGTCCCTGCTATACAAAAAATATGGTGACAGGCTGGAGAGGGTGCAGAGAACTTCCACCAAGATGATCAAAGGACTGGGACGTTGCCATATGAGGAAAGGCTGAAAGAACTGGGCTTGTTCAGCCTTGAGAAAATAAGGTTTAGGGGAGACCTTATCACCACGCTCCAGTATTTAAAGGGTGGCTACAAAGAAGATGGAGACTCCTTTTTTACAAGGAGTCACATGGAAAAGATGAGGGATACTGGGTACAAGTTTCTCCTGGGGAGACTCCGGTTGGACAAAAGAGGGAAATTTTTCGTGATGAGAACAATCAGCCATTGGAATAATCTCTCCAGGGAAGTGGTGGATTCCCCTACGTTGGACACTTTTAAGATTTAGCTGGACAGCATGCTGACCCAGCTTGTGTAGACTGTACTTTTGCCAAGGTTGGACCAGATGATCCTTGTGGTCCCTTCCAACCTGGTATTGTCTGATTCTAAGATACCTGTGGGAGAGAACTGCTGAGATGGAGGGGCAAACTGCGAGAGGGAGACTCGTCAGGGCTAGTGGGGCACAGAGGTCCTGAGCCAGGACTGCCAGCTGTCTCGCTGGCAGAACTGCCTCCTGCGGGGTACGGCCACCTCTGTCACCACACCATACAAGGGGTGGCCTGGCTGTATTTATGAAATGTGAAGTGCTGAGCTGTGTGCTCATGTTTCAGCCCTGAGAGGGTCTGTGCAGCACAAAGGGGGTGCTGCAGATGCCATGTGAGAGCACCCAGAGAAGGACTGGAGTCATGCCAAGAGAGGAGAAAGGCATAGTAAAGCAGGAGAAAACCACTGACCCTGTCAGACACCACTGTTCTCCATTCACTTCTGGCCAGCTTCTCAGCCTTATGTAACTGTGTCTGCCTATGTCTCCAGAGCCACATTTTTTCTCTTGGCAGTGGCTCCCACCATGCCCTCCCCTGAACCCCACTGCTGTGTGCAGTATCATGGGTAGAGCTCTGGTTGCATCAGCTTCAGGGCTGTTGCTAGACAGAACATGTAGCATTGTCCTTGAGGCCTCTCAGTACCACGTTAACCCTGGCAGGGTTGCCGTGTGGCAGGAGATGGTCCCAGCTGGGGGAAGTGAGAAAATAACCCAGAGGTACTTGGAGAGGCGCTGCATGAACTTCTGAAGGTTGCTCATGTCAGGCTTCACTGAAAAGAAGAAAGAAAATAGTCTGGAAATGTGCAGCTCTCAGCAGAAGAGAGTTCAAGCAGCTTCAATACAAGATGTTTCTCTGTGAATTGTTTTTGAAAGGTGCTGTTCCTTGTCCAAAGTCCCTGGGGGGTGGCTGCTGTGGGCCTGGGGACCCTGGCTGGACCCACTGCCTGCACTGACCCCCTCCCAGCCCCTGCCTCCAGCTCCCAGTCCCTGGCCCCATTGTGGCCTCTGCCTTGCCCATCGCAGCACTGTGGTCAACACCGGCTCATGACTTCAGCAGTGTTGCCCCAGCCCCGGTGCTGAGGACAGGGCTGCTGCTTGCCCTAGGGAGGGCCAGCCTCATTGCTGGCAGTGTTATGAGCATGGATTGACCATAAGTGGCCCTTTCTTCTCTCATGCAGGAGCGGGTGTAAACAGACAAAATTCACAGTGACTGCTGGCCTCTGCAATGAAGGTGTCAGCAGTCTGAAGGAAGATTAGCAGGATCCCTCCTGTCCCTGAGTAACTCTGATCTCCAGCCATTTGCTGCCAAGGCAGTAAGGGAGCAGCCCTTGGATGACAGGGAGGGTGCAGATGCCTCTCTTATTTATCCCAAGCCTGCAGGAGCCAAGGGACAGGAAGGCATAGATTTCACATCACTTAGCATCACAGGGCCTTCTGGGAATGGTGTAATTTGTACTTTACAGTACCGTCAGAGAGGGAGGAATTGCATCATTTCTGTTTGCTGACAAAACTATGAGTTTGCTTGGGCCTTGCAGCAATCAAGAAAAAAAAATAAAAAAACCCCAGACCCATGGCAATTTGAGCTTCCTTTAACCCTTCAGGTCCTGCTGCCTCCAAGACACCTCCTGGGGAAGTGCCTGCCTCCCTTCAGCCTGTGGAGAAAGATGTCTCAGATTGTCATGATACCAAAAACGGTCCTTTCTCAGCTGGTGCACTGTGAGCCCAGAGCCTTTGAGAACAGGACAGACTGATGCATTCCACAGGCTTTGGGGTCCATCACTGCACTCTTGGTGTGTTATAAGGTGCTAGGGCTGGTCTCTGCGCAGGTTTCCCCCCTCAGTCTTTGAGGACTGAGGGAAGTGGTGCAAAAGGGTGCCAGCCCAGGACCGCTGGGAAGCCAAGCTGTGTCCCTCTGTGGGCTGCCCCCAGAAAGAGTTAATGGGCAGGAATGTTCCAGGTGTTTGAAGTTAACACAGTTGCAATGCGGAGGAGAGGGTAGTTTTGGGTGGGGAGAGCAGCCCTCTCTGTGGGCCAATGGCTACACGATTCAGTCTCAACGCCCAATTTTGGGGCTTATTTCATGGGCAAGATTTTGCAGGAATTTCTTGGCAAGGGGATTTGTCCTGGATGAAAAGCAGGGACTGGGCCACCAAGCTTGTTGGTGTTTCCATCTCTGTGCTGTAGAAGGTAAAGTACTATGCTCTGGTACCTGGCTTCTTTTAGGGGGAGAAGTGGGGAGGTCTTCCTGGGCTGCTATATTGAAGGCATCCATTGTGCCTGGGTCTGCTTCTCCCCTGTGCATGAGAAGTGTGTTGCAGGGTGGTGGGAAGGTGATAGAAAGGAAACCCAGAAAGTATTAGCAGCAGAGAAGCTGAAGTCTTGCTTTGTGACCCCCTTAGATCAGCCTGAGTTGCTTTAAATAGGTTAATGAGGCACTGCTGGCAGAGTAACTGCAGCAACATGGTGAAAACTTCAGTAAAGCAGTGAGAGATTTGTTCGGATGAGAAATCCTACCCGATCCATGCAATGCGACAACCCTTGCAGCTCAGTCACTGCAGCGAGGAATGAGTAGCTGTGTTGTGATCATCTGCAAGCACAGGGCTAAGTAACTACCGTAAGAAAAGGGCCACTGTTCACTGAATTGCCTTTCAGTGGAGCAGAGAAATAGGGCAGGACAGAAAGTGTAAGCAGTTAATGGCAGGATTACAAGACAGCGTGCCAGTATCAGCAAGATTGGGCTTGGTGGCTCAGGAGGTCTCTGCCTGCCGTGTCTCTGACCCTCCGCAGGTGGACAGCCAAGTCGGTAGCAGTTCATAAGTAAGGCCTTTGCTGGCTGGGCCTGGCTTGTGCTTTGGCTATACATGCGGGTGTGTGTAAGTCACTTTTTTGCATGCTTTGGGGCCTAGAAGGCAGCCGTTGCTCTGCTTTGCCTTGCTTGTTACCCAGCCTCGGGAGGACTTCAGGCCTTTTGCTTGCGGCGCTGCGACCTCCCCGATTTCCCTCGTGGCCATACCAACCTGGCTTCATTTTCTAAGCACTTGCCTTTTAATCTAGGCCAGCAGATGTGTTGCTCTGCTGACAGAAGCAAGAGTCTGTAACCTATACCTGCCACTGCCCAGTGCATCCTGATAACACTGGACCAGAACTACCTTGTTAGCATTTAGATTTGATGTAAACTGTGCTGCATTTCTGTTTGCAGACTGAAGGGACATTCCAGATGTGAACACATATAGTGGGCTGATCCTTGTGGTTGCAGCTTGAGCTGTGCAAGTTGATAGATGCTGCGGAGGAGGGGGTGACCTGGCCCTTCTGTCAGTGGAAGATTGAATCTGCAGTCCAGCAGTGACTACAACAGCCTGCTGGCTTTAGCAGGGCTGCTCCTCCTCAGCACAGCAAGTCCATGCTAGGCAGTGGTGCAGCTAGCACAGAGGTGTCTTTATCTTTCTCGCTTACGCGTGGGGTTTCACTTCATCCTGGGCCTGAATACATCCTTACTTGCTTCTGCTGACTGGGTTGTCCTTTAGGCAGTAGGTAGGGTCTATAGCTTTTGAAAGTTTTACTTTTGGAGAGTCATAGGCTGTGTCCCCAAATGGGCAGAACCCTTGTTTGTCATGTGTTAACTAAGCCCAGGAAATCCACCTCACACTGACAGCTCTCAGGATGGACTCATACCTGATCCAAGTGGATGGCCATGGAGATCATGCCCCTGTACTGGATGTTCATCTCAAGACCAATGGGAACAGCATATCACTGGGGAAGGTGAAGGGCCGGAAGCCAAGATGGGCTGTCAGGGCTTCTGAAATGTCAAAGAAGACTTTCAATCCTGTCCGAGCCATCGTAGACACCATGAAGGTGGAGCCCAACCCAAAGAAAGCTATGATCTCCTTGTCCTTAGGTGAGCATAGTGCTGTGGCTGAAGCCTCTGGGCAGCGGGGTTGACTGTGTGGCTGGCAGATTGCAGGGCTCTGAAGCACAAAGCTTGTGCAAACACCCAGGGATAGGCCAGACAACCACACAGCTCTGTCTGTGCCTGTCACAGATCAGTGAGATCTTTACTATTTTTCAATCTTTGAAAAGGAGACCCGACGGTCTTTGGAAACCTTCCCACAAATGATGAGGTCACACGGGCTGTGAAGGAGGTTTTGGACTCGGGACGTTACAATGGCTATGCTCCATCTGTTGGTAAGTTGACAAAGCTTTCCTGAGAGAGCAGGATGAAGGCATGTGCCAGCTCCTACAGCACTGCAGGTATATGGAGCCTACAGTCATCTTTCCTGCAGCTGTCCTCACCAATAGTCCCGTGAGCACACAACTGCGTGCATCCTCTATATAGACGTGAGTGCTCTTCCCTGCATGATCTGTTTGAGGCCCAGAGCCTCCTGCAGAAGCCATGTTCACCTCCCAGCGGCAGGGTTTCAGGCACCCAGACAGGCTCAGGATTGTGCATCGCTGCCATGGGTTGCAGCCAAATTCCTTTCTGGTTTGCTTTGACCAGAATTCCCCTTGGGCTTCCTGACTTCACAGACAATACGAGCCTGGTTTTCAGTTAGTGCAAAAAGCAGGTACAGACCATAGCTCACGCCTGCCTCACGGCGCACTCCACATGGTGACAGGGAGGGCTGCTTCTGTGCCCTCACTGGACACTGAAGGCCATGTGAGAGCACTTGGCCTCCTGCTGGGTCAGAGCAGCTCTGTGGCAAGCCTGTGCCCTGCTCCTGTCAATTCTGTGCCCAGGACATGCTGGGGCAGGGGCCTGCCACCCTGCACTTGGCCTGCCTGGCCCAGCCCTGGACATGCACAGAACTTGGCCTGAGGCAGGACAGCCACCTTGGGACCGTGTCACTGACAAACAGGCTTTCCCTGGCTGTGTGGCAGCTCTGAGCCTTGTGCTGCCAAGAAAAAAGAAACAGTCTGTATAAACCTCC
The DNA here is from genome assembly GCF_964273445.1 of Streptopelia decaocto. Lineage (NCBI taxonomy): Eukaryota > Metazoa > Chordata > Aves > Columbiformes > Columbidae > Streptopelia > Streptopelia decaocto. The sequence continues at coordinate 4,896,147 of NC_138666.1, read as the reverse complement.
TTTGCATGTTTGGCTCCTCTTTCCCCAGGCTACCAGTCGTGCCGGGAAGCAGTGGCCGCGTACTACAGCTGCCCAGAGGCACCGCTGGAAGCCCAGGTACCAGTCAGCGCGCAGCGCAGGCACCTCCATGGCAGCGCAGTGGTGCTGCTGCCCCTGCCACACCACACGTGCCCCAGCTCCCTCCCCTGCTTGGCTGTGGGACATGGGCTGTGGACAGCCCATGGCCTTGTCCCTCAGTGGCTTCCTGCTGCTCTCATCCCCTGTCCCAAACCCTTCCCCTGCACCCTCCTCAGGAGGAGGCTGAGCTCTCCAGCTGTTGGAGGTTTAACATCTTCAGTCAGACTCTGCCCTTCTCTTTCTGGCTGAGAAGCTCTTACCTGGCAGAGCCTGGGCATTATGTCCCTCCCATGTGGCTGGGGCACCTCAGAGTGCCTGTGCTTTCTGCTGACTCCCATATGCTCTTTGCAGGATGTCATCTTAACAAGTGGTTGCAGCCAGGCCATAGAGCTTGCCTTGGCAGTGCTGGCCAACCCTGGCCAGAACATCCTGGTGCCACGGCCCGGTTTCTCCCTCTACAAGACTCTGGCATTGTCTATGGGGATTGAGGTCAAACTCTACAACCTCTTGGTAAGTGATGGCAGGCCTGGAAGCGGCAGCCCTGACATTTCTGCTTCTCAGAAATACCCTGGCCCTGCCTGGGAAGTGGGTGAAGATGACCTGAGCAAACCTGGGCACCCTGTCACACCCCACCCTGTGTGGCAAGTCCAGTTCATCAGGTGTTACTTCCCCTTCTCTTCACTAGCCAGAAAAGTCCTGGGAAATTGATTTGGAGCACTTGGAGTCTCTGGTGGATGAGAAGACAGCTTGTCTCATTGTGAACAACCCATCGAACCCCTGTGGCTCTGTGTTCAGCAAGAGCCACCTCCAGAAGATCCTGGCAGGTAAGCCTGCCTGTGTGCATCTGTGGCATGGTTGCAGTCTAGTGTCTGACCATATTGTCAATGTCTCTATCACTGCAGCACCACAGCCCAGGGCTTTGCTTTTCTCCTCATAGCTGACTCCATCTTAGGAAGCAGGGCTTGCTCAGTGCAAAGGTGTTGCCTTATGTGGGCAAGAATATGCAGAGCATGTGTCTTGCTCTTCCCCAAATGCTCTGTGTGCCTTGGACTGCTTATTTCTCCACTCTTGCTCTGCAGAGGGAGAGTGTTCACAGGGAGTCCTGTGCTTCCTGAGCCCTGGCCTGCCAGTGGGAGGGCTGTGCTGCTTGCCCACACAGGGGAGAGCAGAACCAGGCTCAGCCAGGGCAGAGATCTCCAGTGACTGAACTCTCTGAATGAACAGTCTGTAGGAGGAAGACAGGGACCCTATACCCTGGGACAGTGCTTCCCTCAGAGCCCTGCCAAGCCCTGCAGCACAGGGCAAGTCTGCTCCCATGGCGGATGCAGGCTGGCCAGGCTGAATGCCTTTTCTCTTACAGTGGCGTCTAGACAGTGCGTGCCCATCCTTGCTGACGAGATCTATGGAGACATGGTGAGTGTCAGTTGCAGTTCTTTGCACCCCTCTGCTGTCTGTCCTTTCTGATGCACTTGCCCTTTGGCCATGGCAGCCAGGTCACCAACAGCTCCACTCCTCTGTACTGTCCCTGGGTCCATGCCTGGAGCTCCCAGTCCTCTGGTGTGCAGTGCTGGGGGTACCTCTCATGTCCAGCTCCTTTCTTATTCCCAACAGCTCGCTTTCATGTCAGTGCACTTAACCTTGAAGCTGGGAGCTTCATACCTTGAAGCTGGGAGCTTTCACCATCAATTTCCCCTCACTTCCCTGCTTCCCTTTTTCTTGTGCCTCATGCACACTACCACAGTTCTCACAATAAGAGGCAGGGACAGCCCTAACACTGCCTTCTGTCACAGGTGTTTGCTGACTGCAAATATGAACCCATTGCAACTCTCAGCACCAACGTGCCAATCTTGTCCTGTGGTGGCTTGGCAAAGCGGTGGCTAGTCCCAGGCTGGCGGATGGGCTGGATCCTAATTCATGACAGGAGAGACATCTTTGGTAATGAGGTGAGAACTGCTGAGTGTTACTGTCATGGCAACAGACCTGCAGTGTCTCAGTGTGTAGATCTGGCTTTAACTGATACAGGCATGTACTGCTTTCTGCTCTCATATGGGTGTCAACCAATTGCTTATGTGCATTTCTGCACCTCTAGGATTTTAATGTCCCTTCCTTACTCCATCTGTTCCTATGCATGGCTGCCTACCCACATCTACACTGTAACACACTCCTTGTCCTACTGCTTCTTCATATATTTCTTGTCCTTTTTGTGTGTTTCTAATTCCTTCTCTTCTCAAATAGCTCCAGTGTGCACTGAAAGTATTGTATGGCTTATCCAGCACGTGGAGTGCTTGTGTGGTCTCCGTGTGTTCTTATATGGCTTTGCTTTAAGTACAAAGCACCTTGCAGTGCTGCAAGTGTTTTACCTGGCTGTTCAGCTGTGTTAAGAACAACCATCTACTGCAGGTACCTTTCCACCTAGAGGTCTTTCTGCAGAAGGAGACCTTGCCTCCTTAGGGGAAGAGCTAGTGTTGGTTGTCCCTGCCTAGCTTTGAAAGTGTTGATTGTGCGTCCAAACCTAAGGGAAATGTGAAGCAGTATTTGGAACAGTTTTGGCTTTATTTGTATTAGCTGTATTCCAGCCTGGTTTGAGGCAGACTGGGAAGCTCCAAAGGTTGTCTCTGTTGGCATTACAAGCTGGAACTGAGGAACAGAAAATGGCACTGTAAATAGTCTGTAAATACCTGGCATACAGTCAAGCAAATGTTCACTGTTACTCTACATGCTCACTGAAGGGAGGGGTGTGAACAGCCGTAGAAATAGTATAGGCCTTGGAGCTGTCCCTTGCTGCAGGGAGGCACAGTCTGACCTGCAAATATCACCATGTTTTTTCAGATCAGGGATGGCCTTGTAAGACTGAGTCAAAGGATCCTAGGACCCTGTACCATTGTCCAAGGAGCACTGGAACGTATTTTGCACCGAACACCCCCTGAGTTCTACCACAACACCCTCAGTATCCTCAAGGTAAACAGGCTGTAACAGGTCAGCACAGTTTGTTCGTTGATTTTTTGGAGCGTGTTGTATCTCTCTAGCTCATCATCCCTCCCCACCCTGCTTCAAGGTGCAGTTCTGTCTGTGATGAGAGCCCAACAAATCCAGTTCCAGCAGAAGTCTTGGTAACTGGCACAGAAATATTGGCTGTGATAAGTTTTGGGCGGCCCAGCCCTGCAGCTGGAGCTGGTGACCCAGGGTCGGGCTGTTTGGCACCGATTTGCTGAACTCAGCTCAGTCACACCACTGTGCTCAAGGCCATGATCACCCGTGCTGTTTGCATTCATTGTCCCTTTATTTGCAGTGGGCAAACCTGTTTATAGTCTGGTCCAGAACTTGGCTTCCATTCACTGAGCTACCTCCTGGAATTTCTCCTGTTTTGAAACTTTTCCTTTCTGCTTTTCAGTCCAATGCTGACCTTTGTTATGCTGCCTTATCAGCTATCCCTGGACTCCAACCTGTCCGTCCTGCTGGAGCCATGTACCTCATGGTAAGTGTAGAGAGAGAGATGCCATTTCTAGATCATTGACACTCACAGCAGGTCTTGTTGCCAGTGCTTGTCGGTGGTTTCAGATTGGCGCTTGGCACCAGCTCTCAGTGACCATGCATTTCCACAGCACACGCGGTGCATCCTTTGGTCACTTTAGAAAGCCAGAATGTGTTGTGCACTTCTCATATGGCAGAGGCCGGTACATTTCACCCACTTGCTCCGGCACAGTACTTAAAGACTTCTACTTTGCCAGACAATGTTTTTTTACCTGGATTTTAGCCTGCTGGCAATGGGAAGCCCCCACACCACAAGTCAGATTATCATACCTCCTGTTCTTCCTACTAGCATGTCTGTCTTCTGCCTATGCTGTTGCCTCTCTTTCTGCCTTCTCCCATAGCTGTTTGTTTTTTTTAACTTTTTATGATGTGGTGAAATTTTCTTTTTAATTTCAACAAGCCCAAGTGAGATATCCAAGTCTCCTAAGTTTAACACATTTTTAATCTCCTTTTTTGGTCTCATACTGTCTCCAGCTTTTCATTAGCTTTTAAAAATGTGCACCCACAATGGGAGAAAATGGCAGTATCGATCTCATTCATATTCTATAGATAATTCTTTATCAGTTGACCCTGTTTCCAATCTTATCCAGAGGTACAACAGTAATTCTGCTTATGCTCTTTGTGTAGAGGAACAGCTCTAAGGTTCTTTCACACCTATTGTATTTCTGCAGTATCTGAGCATTTATTTCAAATTACATCATCTGGTAAAACTTTTCTACCACTGGATCTTTCACAGCTTCTGCATGCAAATTATCTCTCATCTGGTTTAAGGATAGTTTCATGAAATGCTTAAAATAATCTTTGGTTCTAAACAAATCGCCAGGATATCACTGTCCTTATGTGATAAAGGGACAGCCTCCTTCTTTCCAAATACAGACCAGAAACATTTATTGAACATTTCAGCATTTCCATGTCATTTTACCAATTACATTATCCTAGAAGAATTTATTTTGTTTGTGGTATTCTAGACCTTGCTATCTTTTTTTTTTTTAATCAAAACATCAGTTTGTCTTTTTCTTACTGTATGGATTTCTTGCATGACCTAATTATTAATACATATTGACTAGAGTTCTCTCCCAACCTATTTTTCAATATCTTATTTATTCCTTTTCACTTCTAATTAGTTACTGTATCTCTGTCATCAGCTTTTTTACTAAAGTCGTCCTTAACTAAAATTCTGGCTTTACATAGTTAACTAATACTTCTTAAAGAAGCCCCATGTATATGCTTTCATGTATATGTTTCTGTTTGTGTCTTACATTCCAGTCAGCCCAAATCATGAGCAAAAATTGAGGGTAGACAGCTGCATGTGGGTAAGCAGGGCCATTGCAGATAATTTTGGTGCCCTTGGTTGCCATGTTACATCCTTCTGTTGCAGGTTGAGATCGAGATGGAGCATTTCCCTGAGTTTGAAAATGATGTGGAGTTCACTGAGCGACTCATTTCAGAGCAGTCTGTGTTCTGCTTGCCAGCCACGGTGAGCCTGACACTGGGAGCAATGGAGCCAGAGCACCGGGAGGGAAGCACAGGGGTTTGGAGCCTTTAGCTCTGGTTACCTGCTGGGAGTCGTGTGTGCAGTGTCCATGGACGTTGGATACTCTCCAGCTCTCTCCTAGCTTCCTACAGTCCATTCTCTGGGTTCTATGTAGTCAGTACAGAGTCCTGTCACCCTTTGTAAGGGTCTACACAGATGGAGATAATTTGCTTGGAACAGAAAAACAATCTGTCCGCCAGTCTGACCTACCCTGGCTATCTTCACTTGCTGACACAGCATGTGACCCCAGGTCAGGGCTGTGAAACTACAGCACTGTCCTAGGTAATGTCAGCTTCATCCTTTCTCCTTTCAGTGCTTTGAGTACCCAAACTTTTTCCGTGTGGTGATCACTGTGCCTGAGGAGATGATCTTGGAGGCCTGCAGCCGCATTCAGGAATTCTGCGAGACGCACTATCAGGGTGCTGAGGGGGCCCAGGATCTGGAGTGTGACAAGTAGCCACAGCTAGCCTCCTGCCTCTGCCAGGCTACACCTCGGGTGAGGCAGCAGCCAGCCAAGCAGGTCTGCTTCTAGCCAGCCCCACAGTCCCTGCCTGCAAGCAGCTGCTGTCCTGCTGCATCCCTTTTTGTGCTCCATAGACCCCTCAGCACTCTAGGAAGAAGCAGCCACTTCTGTCTCCTCCTCCACTGCAGCTTGCACACCCTCTGGCATCCAGTGCCTGGGCTCCATGTGCTCTGCATTTGCACCTTGTGTTGGTCCCACCTGCCCGTGACCCAGCTGCAGTCAGGGGCATGTGCCGCTCCTGTGCAGGCTGTGTGTCCCCCTGGGGACAGGAGAAGGCCGCTGTCTCGGAGGACGAGAGAAAAGTACCCGCCTCTCACTGACCTGTGTTACCTTAGGAGGCCAGAGCTCTTTATACCGAACCCTTTGTGTGACAAAGGGAGTAAGTTATTGTGACTTTTTTTTATTAATAAACATTCTGACATGGTGAGTGTCTGCAGTGTTCCGGTTGCACCTGGTCTCATGTGGTTGCTCTGCGAGACAGAGCAGCGGGTGCTGTGCCCACTGCTGTGGGCAGGCGCTGCCCCTGCTCCCGAGCCAGCCGTGCCTGGTACTGGTGCCCAGTGCTCAGGCTGGGGCAGCAGCTGTTTCCTGGTGCAGCAGTGAGGAAGGGGGTGGCACCCCATGACATGCTTGCACTGTGTGGGGTGTTTGTGATGTGTCAGAAGCGTCAAGGTTACTGATAAAGCTCTGGGGGTAATAAGGAATGGGTGGCCTGTTGTCCGCTCATTTTGTGGAAAGAGGAGTGCCTGTGCAGTCAAGAGGAGAAAGTCCCCATCAGAGCACCTGTTCTGGTGAGCTGCTCAAGGAGCCGTTTCTACAGCTGACAGTGGGGTGACTTGCGGAGTGCCTTGCATCGTCACCTACAGCTATCTTCACCTGTCCTCCTGCAGAATCAGGATCCACAGGTAACCCTGCCTCCCCACTCCCAGGAAAAGTGAGCTAGCTCTAGATGACACACTCTTAGATGCCTTGCTGGGTTCTGTAGACATCTCATTGCCTCCCTTTCCCCTGCTCAGGACTAAGTCTGGGTACCAGTACTCTATTAGAGGGAAGTTATCCATATGAGAAAGACAGCAGTGTATGAAAATGCCATGGACACATCAACTGAGTGTCCCTGCTACATGCTTTCCCTTTAAATAAAACAATCCCAGAGCAAAAAGAAAGATAGACAAGCTGGGGCTATGGGTGAATGGTAGATGGCTTCAGAGATTTTATACCATTACACCTCCAAATAGAGCTAAATAACCTGAGCTGCTTAAGACAAAACATTGACAAATAATAAGTAGGGTGGTGTGTGAGGGGTCTGTTGGGCCAGGAGACCTTTACAGCATGACATTGATGCATTGTTACACTGTCTTGTATCTACATCTTGTCAAGTTTCATCTGTCTCCTTCAACTCTTCTACAAGTGTCTTCGGTTCTGTGGCTTTAATTCCCATTACTAATTAATAGTTCCTGGTTTTAGAGAAAGCTCCTCGTTTCAGGTGGCTCTCCCTTTCCTTTCAGACTTCCCTCAGAGATATCTGTTAACATGCAAATATTCTGCAATGATTAACAGTGTTCTGTTTCGTCTTAGGCCAGCAGCATTTGGCTAGGGACGCTAAGAGAGAGAGATATAAGCTTATATATAGTTAATAAACCTCAAGATACTTAGATTTCTCAATGACACAACCTCTATTGCCATCTTTTGCCAACACAATATTGCATTTTGACCACACTTAGGTTTTCCCTGCTGCAATAGCAAACTAGCATTAAACCGTGAACGTGCTAATATAAGTTTTCAGATGTTGTACTAACAGATGCTCGGTGTCACAGTGTGGGTGTAGCCCAGAGCACCCTGGCAGCCATACAAACTAGCTGGTGTATGGAGTATGCAGGAGCACACTAGCCTGCCCTTGGAAAGGCATCTCACACAGACATCTCATCAGTCATTTGTCTCATCTTTCCTTGTTCTGGAAGCCACGGGGGGCAAGTTTTGCTCTGGCTCAGGAGGAACTTGCTCTAACTGGAATTTGGCATACATGTTTGTCGAGGTTTGTTTGTGGAGTGACAATAAAACCATGGCAGATGTATTGTTAACCCCCTCCTCCCTTCAGCCCCTCCCTCTCCCTCCTTCTCACTAAGGACAGGTGATCGGGAGGAAAAGAAGGACAGAGAGAAGAGAGTTTGAAAAATTAAAAATGTTTTACTAATGCTACTGATAAAATAGAGAAAAATAATACAAAATATACAAAACCAATCTTGAAAGTCCTGGCAACTGCTCCAGCAGATGTAGGGCCAGCACCCAAAGTCCTGGACTGGACTCTGCAGCCAGCCAGAACTGGATTCAGTCTGTCACTGGGCCTCAGTTTGCAGGGAGGACTTGCAAGGTCCTCTCCTAATGTTGGCCTTAAGGAAAAGGGACGAGATCCTCATGATCTCCCACTTTTATATGAAGTATCATGTGAATGGGATGTTATACTCAGTTGGTCAGTTTTTGGTCACTTGTTTCTCGTTGCCCATCTCATGAGATGTACATCCATCGTTATCAGTGACCTTGCATTCCACTGCTATGTCTACCAAAACATGTATCTAACTTGCAGGAGAGTGCATTTAATAAGGCGGCTTTAGCTGACAGGCAAATTCACTAAAAGAGAAACTTGTTTTTAACAAAACCAGGACAATGTTGTACCTCTGCTCCCATGGCTTCTGGTGCTTGCCTGACTGTTGCATTTCCTTTCCATCCTCTAGAAATGATATTTTCTAAAGCGACCAGAGTGACTGTATACAGCATCCCTGCCAGAAGAGCTCTTTCCTAGAGTCAGAGTTCTGCTCTGTTCCCTTCATCCCTTTGAAAGTGATGAGTGACTGACATACAGGTGACTTTTTTTAATGATTACTGCTAAGTTTCTTTGCTGCAATGAACAGGGTTTTCCCTGTGCATTTCAAAATACAAAGATGCAGCAGTACTTAAAATCCAGTGATCAGTACAGTAGATCATGCACGGCCCTTGTGCGAGTAGCCACACTGTAGGTTCCTGTCACACTCAATCTTCCATAAACTTCCATTTTTCCTTTACAGCTTCAATAGTGCCAGCTGGAAAACACAAGCTTTCTCTGCTTTGAAAAGGAGATTGCTTTCTGTGGCAAGGATTCACCAGGGCAGCCCTGTTGACTTTTAGGGCAGCTCCCTGATGTCGTAACTTTGGGGTGTAGGAAATGTGAGCTATCCCATCACACACCTCTTCAAGGTGGATTGTGACATCAGGAACTAACTGATCCCTCTAGATAAATATTTACAGACACATGAGAGAGAACTGTAGTCTTCTAAATCTGCCTTTCTCCCAGGAAGGCAAGAAAGACTGGAAGGTATCAGTTTTTGTGTTTGAGAGTCCAAATGCTTTTCCAAGGTCAAAGCTGCGATCTGAGCCAAACAGGACATTACAAGGTAGCAAACTTGCCTTCAGATTTTAGAAGACAATGCCACCTCTCATCTCTGCCTGGAATCCTGACAGTGAATAAACATTGCTGTCTCCGAAGGAGGGTGTTCCCGATGGCAGGGCTTATGAGACAGACGAGTTGAAGCAAAAAAACCAGCAAGGATGCAGAACATGTGAAGGGCTTTGATCAGTCTGAGTCGCAGGGTTGTGATCTATCTTTCATGTGGCAGATGGCTCCAGGGTTAATATTCCTCCTCTGACTTAGTGGTGCGGGGTCCTCTGCAATCAGTGGAAAGAGAGAGAGATTCCGCAGCACGACTCCCATGAGCTGCTTCAGACATCAGCCCAGCATAGGATGAATTGTATTCTGCAGGGCGTACAAGAGCAGATGCTAAAATCCCGTATGGCTTAGACTGTGAATAGGGAGAAGTTACTCATTGTCTCTTTCGGTAAAAAATGGTGGTATTACTAAATACAGTTTTTATATGCCAGGCTCAAAACGGGGAAGTAATTCTCAAAACATACAGTCAAACATATTCTCATTGCCAGGGAATACTGTTGATGCCAAAAGTATCTGAGTTTAAAACATGATTGGACAAGAGAATAGAAAAAAATCTAGGTGCTGTGAAATGTGAAGATAAGCTTGATCTCAACTGATTTTAGGCAGCTTCAGGCTCTCAAACATCACCCCCCACTTGCCACAGCAAACAGAAAAAGAACAGCAACTTCTAAAGCATCGGTCACTAGCTTATTTTGGACGCCTACATTCAGAGAGGTGAATCATGTACTGCAGAGCCCGCTGCAGGCAAGGAGAGCACCTAGGGATGAAAATGTCCCTCTTGTTCTCTTCCCTGGGCCCCTGCTGTAGATGACGGCAGAAAATGGGGCAGGGGGCTGGTCAGACCTTTCCGTTGAGCAGGTTACACTGCTCTAGGCTTGCCTGTTTCTCTAATCAGAATGTCAGACACTCCCTCGGGGAGGGAGTCTTCTCTAGCACCAGCACTGAGGAGCCACCTCTAGTACATTTCTCTGATGTTCGTCCTGTTGCTGTGCTGGGGCAGGTGTGCTCTGCGTATGTGTGCTGAGGAGCACAGCACACATTGCTTGCTTCTGCAGGGCATGAGAAATGGAAAGTCTGGCTGCGTGGGCAGTTCACAGGGCTCACTAGTCCCCAGGCCCCCAGAAAAGACTTTTAATCATGGAAGGAGGGTAGAAAGCAGAAACGTGATCAGCCATTGTGTGAGGTGGAAGCAAGGGGTACAAGGCCGGGTGATATGTGGCTGACATGCATGAAGCAAAGGCTGACTGCCATATGCTTCATAAAGCTGGTGAGTCAGACATACAGGGAGAATGAGGCCCATTGTTCAGGAGGCAGAGGATTCCTCCTTCACTTTCCACAATGGGCATGTCCCAGGAAATACAGAGTGCCCTGCCAAGCCTCGTCTCTAAAGAAGGGTACATTCTCCTCCCAGTGCAACCACTCATGCCACAGAGGCTGCCTTCTGGAAAGCTCGGAACTTGGGAACTTGCAACTGAAAAAAATCTGCTCAGGCCTGTGACTAGAGGACTGTACAGCAGTGCTCAGTGCCGTCATGAAGCTGGTGCCAAAGGACCAGCGTGTCTTGCGCGAAGTGCATACAGGTAGGACTGTGGTTTTGATACATTTCTGTTTGTGCATCTGTTGGTAAGAGAGGAATAAGGCTTCAAGAAGAGAGCCACTCAAGTGGTATGACCTTTACAAATTAGCTTTGTAACACTTAATGACATACAGGTAAATCCTTCCTGCAAAGAGCATCCGGGCAAGGCAGAGGAACACATAGCTGAAATCCAGGTTGCACAGAACATTGCATGGTTCTCTTTGCAGGGCCCTGCTGGGACCACTGCCAGCTTCTCACCTTGTTTCCCAGCCCAGGGTTACCAGGGCTTGACCCTCTGTTTGCAATGCAACAAGTGAAGGGGAGCATGACCTGCCCATTCAGGTTGTCCCTCCTGCTGGAAGGACCAGCCTTGCCCAGATTTTTTGCTTCTGCTCTCTCCTGTGCTCCACTTGGCCTCAGAGCAGCTCAGTTTGATCCTTGGGGACAGGGGACACCATCAAGAGAAGGTCTGCACCTCTCCAGCTGGTGTGACAGACACGATGAGACCTGGAATAGGAATGACCCAAAGCGATTGTCTCTGCACAGTTGCAGAACGCTGTGCTTTTTTTTTGGAGCCCAGTGCTGCCCTGCTTCACTGCCTTACCTGGCACAGCCCCATTGAGCTCCAGCACCCTTGTGAATCATTAATAGGCCATCATTAATAGCTCCTTTTACAGCTTCTCCTTTCATACAGTTTTCTTTCCCAGCCCCTAAATGTTTAACTCAAGGAAGGCAGATACAGAAAAGAGTCAAAAAGACTTAACGTGAATCTGCATCTGCTTGCAACACAGCAAGCTGCCAGAGCAATGGTAGGTGAATATGCGCCATCTCTACACTCCTGGTGGGCAAGGTGGTCCCCTTGCAGCAAGGGTTCCTGTTTGTCCTTTGCCTGGACACTCCATAGTCATCCCTGTTCATCGTTTTATGGAGAGCAATCTCTGTGGGAGCTTGCAATGGGACTTATAATGAAAGCAACTCTAAGTCTCCTTCATGAACTTCCTGGCCCCGCTCCTTTACTAGCAGTGTTTGATCATTTGTGCCGCTGCAAGAAACTGCCATTCCTCTGCTTTGCTGCTTAGTGCAGGGTGGGGTTTTCTAGTTTAAGGCTGGTCAAAGTAGGCGGGCACTGCAGAATAGTCAATCTTAGAGCCTGGACATACACAAATGAAGGGGACAGGAGGGGGCAGGCACAGGTATAGGTAAGAGCAGAGTATATCTGCATGTCAGAGGGTGGAGTGCCAATGTGTGAATGCACAGCTGTCTGCGTGGCTGCCCAGAGGAGCGTTCAACACAGCAGTGTACACGTGTGAGGGCAGCTTTGCTTGAATCAGGTCTCATGGTGCTTCAAGAGACCTTGTTAAGGTGAGATTTTTCAACCCTTTCTTGGTGTCTGGTGTGGATGCTCTGGAGCCCAGAACTGTATTCACTGCTTGTGCTCAGGAGCCTGAACTGGGAGATAATTTTTGTAAAATATTGTAAACATTTGGATGTCAGGTAATTGCTACACAATTCCTTCTGCAGGCAGAAGCTGTTGGTCTGGCTTAGATGGTAGGTCCTAATTCTCCAGACTGTCTTCTCAGTGCTCCTTCTCTGCACTTCCTGCTAATCACAATCATCCCATCTGTTCTCTGAATGGGCAGATGCTGCTTCTAATTCTGCAGAAGCTGATCAAGCCAAATTGAAAAAGGGTTTGATAAAACTATGAGCAACCATCAGTGCCATGGAAGACCAGTGTCTGATGCTTCTGTGGCATCAGATCCTCTTTGCTACACTTCTGCCACCACAGCAGTGAGATCTTTACAGCTCTGGAGAGCTCCCCCGGCCTCACAGAGCACTCAGCCTGTGTAGCATGAGGTATTTTGGGCTGTACTGTCCCCCGCTCCTCAGACACATGTAGGTTCAACAGCCCTGTACCTGGGGACATCCTACCCATGCTCAGCGTGTGTTAGGTGGGTATGTCTCCCTGGGGCTGCTTACTGCTTTCTGTAATGCTCTTTCTTTGCCAGGATCAAGTCTTTCTAAGACCTCTGTGTGTTTCTGGAAAAGCTTAAAACTCTGCTCATGTTTTTGGAGACTCCAGCTGCTCAGGCAGGCAGATCCCAATCTTTGCATTCTTGCAGGTGTGCTGTGGGAGACTCTAATGTGGTGGCACCGGACCATCGTATTTTCCAGTAGTTTCTGTTCTTCATCCTCAGCGCCTTGAGCTTGTCCCTGTTTGTTCTGCTCTCAGCCAAATCCTGGCTCATCTCTGTGCCAGCAGACAGTAACCCTGTGCCTTTTTTTGTTCTGCGGCTGAGTTTGCCTCAGTCATTCTGGGCTGATCTCTACTCTGCAGCTCTGCGAGGGCTCATATTTCACTTTTGCTATATGAAATGAACTGAATCACTTGTGATTCTTGATGTTTGAAGTAGGGAAAAGATGGTTAAGTGTAAGACCTTATCCCAGCTGCCATGGTCGAGAGATACAGTGGTGAAAAATAAGGTTATGTAATTAGTATTTATTTCATATTAGGAAATGTCTGATGGAACCTCTACCTCTGCTGCCTCTCTGTTCCACCTCACCAAACACACACAACTAATTTCAGTCCTCCCCTCCCTGTGGGACAGACTGGTCAGGGCAACAGTCAGATTTCTGTGCTTGCTGGTGCTCAGGCTATGAATTGTCCTCAAGCAGCACAATGGACAATTTCCAATAGTGAAGTCATCCTCAACAGGCACAATAGAGGTTTAGAGTGAGAAACAATGAGCAGGTTTTGGGCAGACCTTTGAGCCGGACTAACACGTTGTACCTCTTCTCATAAAAGGCCTACATGATGAGTGTGGTTGGAGGGAGGGGTAGCAGGATACAGTCTTTAAAAGAGAATTAAGCTAAGAAAGGGGTTAGTTTTAGCTAAGCCTGCCTGCCCAAAGATGGAGGAGGTAAACCCTCATGGGCCTTTCTAGCAAAATTGCCTCTGATGTTCTGATGGTGAAGGAGATAATGCTGTTCTTGTATTTATTACAGTGCCAAATAGCTTCCTTTTGTGTTTGAGTTTTTGCCTGGAATGACAAAAAATGTTACCTGAAATTCAAAAAAGAATATAAGCAAAGAAATGGAAACCTACATTGTATTTTTACAGCATTCTGGCATAAAAATAATTGTGAACAGTGGTCAGAACAGGAGCTTAAAAGTAATGATGTGGAACTGTTGAATTCTCCACAAAACTCGTTCCATCTTTCCTCCATAAAAATTGCCAGATTAATGTCTGCAGGGATTGTGTACACTGAGTACACGTTTGTGTGCACTGACTTATTTCAATACACTGAACTAACTCTTAAAACTTTGATAAAAGTGCAGACAAGCTTTTGAGTGATCTTCTAGGACTACGTTAGAATGGTTTACTGACAAACAGTGCTTTTGTCCCAGAAAACTTTCAGCCCCGCGGTATTTATGTCCTTTGCAAAGACACCTTGTGCTGTGGTTGTCACAATATCACCAGTAGTGAGGCAGCTTTTCAAAACCCTGATTGTGCGGGGGGGAAAGGCAGGAGCCTGATTCACCATATCCTGCTTTCTTCATGGTGCTGTGATGCTGAACTTCCCCTGTTTCTGCAGGTCCCTTGCAACCATGGTGAAGTCTAGAATGGTGCAGGTGTTTCTGATCCTGGTGGTTATGTCCTTCCTTCTGATCTACTTTCTACCCTGCAGCAACAATGCCCTCACGGAAGAAAAACCCTCTCCAGTCCACATCCTCATTCTCTCCTCCTGGCGGTCAGGATCTTCCTTCACTGGACAAATCTTCAGCCAGCACCCCAGTGTCTTCTACCTGATGGAGCCTGCGTGGCACGTGTGGGTTAAGATGTACCAGAACAGTGCCGAAGTCTTACGCATGGCGGTGCGGGACCTAGTCCGGTCGGTGTTTCTGTGTGACATGTCTGTGTTTGATGCTTACATGTCTAGCCAGAAGAAAAAGTCTGATTTATTTCAGTGGGAGTCAAGCCGAGCATTGTGCTCCCCCCCAGCCTGTGACTTGTTCAGTCGCAGTGACATAATCACTGCAGACAACTGCAGAATAATCTGTGGCAAGTACCCATTCAGCAAGGTGGAGGAAGCCTGTAAAACCTACAGCCATGTTGTCATCAAGGAGGTTCGGTTCTTTGACCTGAAAGTTCTCTACCCTCTTCTCACTGATCCATCCCTGAACCTCAAAATCATCCACTTGGTCCGTGATCCTCGAGCTGTGTTCAGGTCCCGAGAGAATACAGTGGCAGACCTGAAACGTGACAGTGACATTGTTGTGGGGTCCCAGGGGACAAAGGGAGAAATGGGACCCTACAACACAATGGAAGTGATCTGCAAAAGCCACACTGAGATTTACAAGGCAGGCAGCCAAGCCACTCCCAGCTTCCTGAAAGATCGCTACCTGCTGGTTCGCTATGAAGACATAGTCAGAGACCCCCTAGCAAGGGTTGCTCAGATGTACAAGTTTGCAGAACTCCATTTCACACCTGAACTTCAGAAGTGGGTGCACAACATCACCCATGGGAAGGGACAGGGAGCACAAGCCTTTGATATTGGGTCCAGAGATGCACTGAGAGTATCCCAGGCCTGGAGGAAGGCCCTTCCCTTCCAGAAAATAGAGAAAGTGCAAAATCTGTGCAAGGATGCGATGGACTTGCTGGGCTACAGGCTTGTTCAGTCTGAAAAAGAGCAAAAAAATATGTCGCTGGATCTTTTGTCTGCCCGGAACTCCTCTGAGTAACAAATTCTGCAGGCAGAAAAGCTGCTGTCTGCACCTGCTCTCTGAAGGCTGCAAAGTGCAGAACTGTTTAGTAAAGCAAAGGAGGACGGAGGTACATGCACATGTGTGTAAGAGTGTGCACACGGATGTGCTGTTCAAGGACAAGTAGCACGGGAACCCTGACTCATAAGAGCTTTCTCGGCGGCGGAGGGTCACTCTCCAAGGCCCCTGGAAGCTTTGCCGCAATGGAGGTGGAAGAAACACAAACCTGTGTTCCAAATTAAGTCCCTGATTTACGCGAAAGAGGAAGTATGTATAGGGTGGAGCAAAGAGAATGCCGAAGGAGAGGGACCAGACAGCAGAGCTCAAACCCCTCACAGACCACAGCCAAATACTAGTGGAACTACGGGGAGTAATCGCACTGCAAAGAGGAGGAGATATAAATGGAAGCTGAATAAAGAGAACATCATTTATTGTGCTGACCAGGATATGTAATTGCCAGAAGTGCAAGGATGACCAGACATTTGTTTCTGGAAAGATCCTTTTTTTGGAATGGTTGAGTTTTCAAGCCCAGGGGGTTTATTTTTTTTTTTTTTTTTTTTTTTTTTTTTTTTTTGTTTTGATTTGGTTTTTTTTATTCATTCTTGTGCCTGGGCATCCAGCCTTGGTGGCAATGTTGGCAAAATGTTTGTGTTTGTTTACTATATAATGGAAAAACAATAAAAACAGCTATTGTTGAAAATAAAAGCTCCTAGGTTTGCATAAGTGGATCCATTTCTGGGACTATGTGAGTTCATTTATTTTTCAGCTGAAATAATTCTGTCTTCTGGCTTTCCAAAACAAGAATAGTTGTTCTCCTGGGAGTTCTCACAGTCCACGTGTGTTACTGAGAAGAATTCGTGTTAAGGTTGAGACTGTAAAGACAAGGTAAGGACACAGATTGCATTGGTTTAAGTACTGGAAATAGGAAGATAGGTTAATGGCAGCGGACTCAAGAAGCTGAGAGGAGTAAACTCTGCTTTTATACCAATGAAGTGTAAGATGGAGAAGTCACCAATCAAAGGGACATTTAAAAAATGACTCTGGTATTCCTGTCCATTGCTTTTCAGCCTGATGCATGCAATTGGTTCTTCACTGGTAACTTTAGTTATGAAAGGCTACAAATCATCAGTTTCTATGACTGCTGCCTAACTTGAAAAGCAAATGGGAAATACCCAAATTCCAGATAAGAGTTTGCAGACCCGGTATTTCTGCCTCTGGAATTGTCTTGAACTCAAAGCTTTGGCATGTATGTTGCCACCTCCTTCCAGGTTTACAAATACTGCTGCTCCAGGCAAAGCTGTGGAAAGGGCGTTCCTGATGCTCCTGCTATGAATATGAGAAGCCAAACTGTCTCCAGCATATTGGAAGGAATGTAACTATGTCTTTGGTAAGACAGAGTAGAGAAAACAAGTATTTTTATTGTGGGAGAAGGCAGAGCCAGAATGCCCAGAAGCACAAATGTATGATACAGTGACATCTCCGGGTCCTGTTAATGGAAAAGCGGACTGAGGAGACGTAGAACCATGTGCCTGCACAAGCAGGATTGTGGACAGCAGAGTCGTTCAGTTCAGGACAGACCAAAGAGGATAACCTGGAGTAAGCTGTGCTCTTTGTGTCGTAGTGCCTACATGTACTGCATGAAACAAATGCATGTGGAAAGGTTCTCAGTGTTACAAATGTACTTGCGTGGTTCTGCAAAGGTAAAAGCACTGCATGCAGATTCAGAAGTTTGCACTGCATGTCTACTAATTGCCCTGAAAAAGACAAACTCACTCTTAAAGTGTCACTTAGAATTATAAAAATACCTGATCTTTTTATATTGCAGACATTTAATGTATTTTGCCTGTCACTTTGAATTCTAGAGCAGGTTTGGTTAAACAAGAAGACACTGAATTGTGAGGTGCTGGTGCTGCTGAGGCACGTACACCATTCCAGCTAGAACGGGAATTTCTGGCTGCAGGTGTTGGGTGTCCTGCTCATGAACCTGGTCATCAGCAGTCCTTGGATTTCAAATCCACCTGGTGAAGTTTCTAATTTCTAAAAAAATCCTACTACTTTATTTGCCATGTTGTCTTGTGCTCTCTCGTTAAGTGCTTCTCTGGTCTTCCACAGAAGTCTCAAGTAACCAGTGTGAGCAGCGTGAATGTACCCGATAATTCTCATATTTTCAGCAGGAATGACCTGTCCAGTGAAACACAGCATAGTTGAGAGTTTTGGCATTTATTTGGTTACATCGGTTAACTCCCCAGATAATCAGTTGGTGTTTCAGGACAGCACTTTTCTAAAGTAGCAGTCTCACTATATCAAATTATCATTGACTTTCAATAGAATTTGAATTTGGCTTAACATCAGCAATTTCCTACGTCACCTTTTTTTTTTTTAATGCCGCAGAGCAATAAGCAAAAATCCCAAAATATAATTAATAAAAAAATTCAAACTTTGCTTTCTATTTCATTGAAAAAATGAATTCTAGATTTACAGGACTGACTTCAAATAATATTAAAAACAGTGACAATGACTACTGATTTCAGCCTGAAAGATGGAGTTTTTCAGATTGTGACTGCATACTAGCAATGTTCCCTCAGACATGACTTGGGTGACAGATACCTAAATAAGCTCTGAGCACTCTTTCTTTTATCTCCTACTTGAACTATTGCATGTAGCCCTCAAAGCCAGTCTGCTTTTCCCAACCAGACTATATGGTCTGGTGCAAGTGTCACTTTGTGTGGATTGAGGCTGGGACTCTTCCCTCTGTAGACATGCGAGCTGGGGCAGATACTGTTTCTGAAATCGGGAAGCAAGATGGTAACGTTACTAAACAAACCCTGCAATATTAGCACAGGAGAACATGTGGTGGGTGAGATGACTCTACAGGCCTGAGCTTTTAACTTACAGATCTTTGTAACATGAGATTGAGTATTACAATGTCACAGTGACCCTTTTTGGCCATTCCCAGTACACATGGCCACTCTTGGTCTCATAAATAAATGCTGAGATGTCTAAGTGCTTCATCTTCTGGCACGACTGTTACATTCTCACTGTTATCCCCTCTGAATGTCTGCTGCTATTCAAGGTTTATTAACAACCACAAAAAAGGTAATGACACCTGGCAGACCAGGTTATTAAATTATCATCCTCAACAGTTTGAAGTATGATATATGGCAGAGAGCAGGCTGCTACTGTACACTAATAATGCATTACAAGTTACAGCATTTAATATGACTCAGTTGGATTTTGGTGCCAACCCTATTCAAAATCCTTTGCATGCAGCAACATACAGGTAGGACTGTCTGCTGGTTTATATTGTAGATATACACTTTGCACTTTAAAGCAAATTTTCAGTGCAAACTTAGTATTGTATAGAACCCTTGTCTTCAACATTTTCTACTTGTAAATGTTTAATGTACTCAATATTACAAAAAAATATCAAATACAGGCCTTTCATAGAAAAAATATTTTAAAGCATTTCTGAAACTTTAGAATGTTGCATCGTTTTCTATCACATTTGCATTTCTGAAATGACTTTATTTAAAATTCTTGCCACAGTCCTAGATCAATCATTACCCTCTGCTTTGCTAACTTTTCCTAAATGCTACCCGTTTTGCTACATTTTCAGCTCCAAATTTTGCTATCAATTTACTTCTGACATGTTCATCATCTTTTTGCAATTCCAAATCATCCTCTCTGTTCCATATAGGGTACCCATCCAAGCGCTGCCCTGTCTGCAGAAAATATGACGTAGTTTCCACTTCACCAGTATTTTTCAGAAAGGCCTGTGTAACAGTGGACAGGTCCATGCTGAACTTTTCCATGAAGTGCTGCATTGTTTTTACTACTTCTCCCACCACATCGGAAGAAGAGCAAGTGCTTGTTGGTCTTTCTTCCCTTTGTAATTGAGTGTCAGGGAGAGTAGAGTCCTCTTGTCCAGTTTTCAAAACAGAGGCTGCTTCTCCTGGGGACTTTCCATCTCCACCTTGTGTAGAAAGTTCTTCTGAAACGTATGAAGCGTCACTTCCCGACTAAAAGTAAAAGAAGAGTCATCAATTAGACACAGTATTTTTTGGCAAGCTTCTTTTATTACTGCTACCCAACCACCTTCCACTGTGAGACTACAGTACACAAAACCCTCGGAATTTGGTAGACACAGTAAAATTCAGTAACTGAAGTGAAGCTGTATGTGTTAATGAGGATGTGCGATATCACGGAGAGGCATAAAATACAAGGGAGAATCTGAACGAACTAGGTATAAAAAGTAAACGTTAATGCAACTGCAGGAACATTTTATGCATGAGTTGATGGGATGATTTCCATTGGCCAATACAGCTTTCAATGGGACGATGCTGTCACATTAAGTTCCTCAAGTAAATTGGGCAGGAAATCAAACTAAGAGAATATGTGGCAGCAAGGCACCATTTGTTGTAAAATATGTCACTCATGACTTACATGAAGCTCCCACCCGGCCATAACACAGGGAAGTCATGGTGCAAAGTCACTAAAGAAGGTAATTCTGACTTCTTATCGTGCCGTTTTGTGACAGGCAGGGAGGCCTCACCCCGAGCAGGGTCCCCGCCACTCACCTCCATGCTCTCGAACTCCCGGTTCAGCGCCTCGAACAGCACCGTGCTCTGCGCGGGCTCCTCCGGCTGCGGCGGCTCTGCGGGAACACGCGGGCATGGGCTGCGGGCCGCCCCGGCGCCCAGCCCCGCGCCCGGCCCCGGCGCCCTCCCCGCCGCCCCGCCGGCCCTCAGCCGCGCCGCCCTCGGCTCACCCCGCAGCAGCGGCCGCAGCCGCCGCAGGTAGCGGTCCCGCATGGCCTGCCAGCTGTGCCGCGTCAGCGCGGCCCGCTCCAGCTCCTGCCACAGCGCGCGGCCGCCGGCCCTGGCCGCGCCCCGCCCCCGCACCGCGCGCAGCAGCGCCGCGTCCTCCGCCTCCGTGAAGACCAGGCGGCCCCGCGGGGAGCCGGCGGCCGAGGCGCGCGGCGCGGCGGGCAGCCGGAAGGGCTCCAGCGGCAGCCGCTGGTTGCGCTCCACGCACTCCGTCACGTACTCGGTGGAGACAGCCCCGCCGGGCGCCGCCTCGCCGGGCTGCGCCAGGAGCACGGCTCCCGGCTCCTGCACGCGGCACAGCCGCCCGCCGCCCGCCAGCACCAGCGGCGCCAGGCGCAGCTTGGCCAGCCCGGGCCGCACGTAGAACCGCATCGGGCTCCCGTCGTCCCACAGGAACAGCGACCGCGAGCGCGCCACCGCCGCGTCCCCCGGTCCCGCCATCGCCGCGCCGGGCGCGCAGGCGCGGACGCGCCGGAAGGGCGGCTGAACCTGGAGCCGAGAAGATGGAGGCCGCGGCAGAGCGGGCCGGCGAGGCGGCGGAGACCGAGTCGCGCCTCAGCAAAAAGTGAGGGAGGGTGCGCGGGCAGGTGGAGCCGCGCCGGGCTGGGGAGGCCAGGCCAGGCGAAGCGGAGCCCAGCCCAGCCCAGCCGGTGTCCGGCCGACCCGCCGCGTGTGTCCGCCCGGTGACCGCCGCGCGCCATGCTGAGCGCCGCCGCGCGGCTCCTTGGCGGGGTCTGCCGGGCCGCGCCCGCGCTGCGGTGGCGCCAGGCGCTCCATGACCAACGCAGGTCGGTGCTTCGCGCTCCGGCCGCGCCCGCTGCTCGTACAGTCCCGGCCGGGTCGGGAAATGCCGCGCCGGGCCGCGCCGCCAAGGCGGCTCCGGGGACCCCAAGCAGCGCCGGGCGTTTTTCAGTGCAGTTTGCCTTGTGTCGTTATATGCTCCGTGGGGCTGCTTGGCGCGTGTGTGTTAAACGGAAGGTCCCTGGGCACGTAGGCACTCGTACTCAAGGTCTGTTTATGTAGTGTTTAATTCAGTTTTAACTTTCTCTGAGAATTTCTATCTCATAGGAGATAAACTAAGAGCTCAAAGAAGAAAATGCTTAGACATGCTTAAGTATTTCATTAGCTTTTGGGCTGGGTAAGAGAAGTGGCAGGGTTACTTGTACAGTAAGCTTGTGGCAGAATCCTGTCATGTTTCCCTGTAGAAGTATCAAAATAGCTGCTGCATCTGGTTTCCTTCTCTTTTGCAGTGAGCTGAAGAGACGCTTAAAAGCTGAGAGAAAAACAGCTGAAAAAGAGGCAAAGCAGAAAGAGCAAAGTGAAAAACTCTCAAATAAGCCTGCCTTGACTTCTGACTCTGAGAATAACATTGGTGCTGATGAGGAAAGCTTGGATCCAAATGTGAGCATCTGGCTTCATGCTTATTATTGTTCTGAGAATAAATTATTTTTTTTATTCAAGGGGAACTAAATGGCTAAAGAGGGGAGACTTATGTATTCCTACATAAGGGCAGCTGTGTTTTATTTTACAGCCTGTAAAATACTTTCAGTTTCTAACAAAATCATTTGTATTTTATTGTTTCTGGTGACAGCAATACTTCAAGATCCGCAGCAATGCAATCCAGCAGCTGAAGAGCACCAATGAACACCCCTATCCCCACAAGTTCCATGTTGACTTGTCTCTCTCAGATTTTATAGAGAACTACAGTCACCTGCAGCCAGGAGATCACCTGACAGATGTTACAGTGAGAGTAGCAGGTAAAGACATATCTGGGATACAGAAATATAGCCTCTTGCTTTGCTAAACCAAATCTTAGCTGCTTTCAGTGATGGGGTGGTCTGTTTTCAAATTTTGTTGATCTCCTGTTACTCAGTCATGAAGTCTGCAGCAGTGTTTATTCAGACTGAGTGGACCTGTGTGACATCCCTTATAACTACAAGATCAAATTGCGATAAAAATTTCCAGGACCCCAAACTCAAATGGGTTTTTTTTGTGCACTGGTATTAACTTTGAGACTTAACTGCTTCTCTTTCGCAGTTAGTGGTCAAGTTCAGAGCTGATGATTCTTTGTCCAAGTGATGATACTGTGGCTTTTGCCCCTGTATCCTCTGATAGGGACTCTTTTTTCTGATGTCCTGCATACTTTGATATTTAGGTCGAATCCACGCAAAGCGTGCCTCTGGAGGGAAGCTGATTTTCTACGATCTTCGTG
This sequence comes from Streptopelia decaocto, assembly GCF_964273445.1. NCBI lineage: Eukaryota > Metazoa > Chordata > Aves > Columbiformes > Columbidae > Streptopelia > Streptopelia decaocto. The sequence continues at coordinate 4,873,589 of NC_138666.1, read as the reverse complement.
GTGAAGGAGTTAAATTGCAGGTCATGGCAAATTCCAGGTAAGCAGAGGCATTCCTCATAGCATTCTAAATTGAACTGCAGTCTGGCACCTAGAGATCTGTATCTGGCCATTCTATTCCTTCATCTTCTCAGGCTTTTCATCTATGGTTTGGCTTAGCCAGCCAGGTAATGTTTTGCTTAGGGTGTTGTGGTTGGCGTTCCTGCTAGAAGAATCATCGTTTTAAAGGATTTGGTCTGGGGAGAGACTTGTGGGACAGTTTGCAATGTTGAATTTTAAACAAAACTGCTTACCTGGGTTTTGTAATTACAGGCTCTACAAATCTGAAGAAGAGTATTTCCGTATTAACAACAAGCTGCGTCGTGGGGACATTATTGGTGTAGAGGGGAACCCTGGAAAAACAAAGAAAGGGGAACTGAGTATTATTCCTTATGAAATAACTCTGTTGTCTCCATGCCTGCACATGTTGCCTCATCTTCATTTTGGCCTCAAAGATAAGGTACTTGTCATGACCTTTTATATCTGCCCATGATATCAGTCAACAAAAGAAAGGTTTTGGTTTGGTATTTTTTTCTTTTGGCATCACATTTTGTCCAGCTGGTTCTAAAGGTATTTGTTCTTTTCAGGAAACTAGGTATCGTCAGAGATACTTGGATTTAATTCTTAATGATTATGTGAGGCAGAAATTTATAACCCGTGCAAAGATCATTACATATATTCGGAGCTTTCTGGATGAGTTGGGCTTCCTTGAGGTAAGACTTCAGTGTTTGTTTCTCTCTGCATACTGAATATGTTTAGAGCTTTTCAGCTCCAAGGATGCTTTATATTCAGGCTTGTATTGAAAAATATTTACAGAAGTGAAAATAATTACCTCAGCATGGTGTGTTTTATAAGTTTAATGTAATGGGAGCTATTCCTTTCCTCTCTTTTTAAAATTAAGACTATTCCTCGGGAGATTTCTATCCAGGTAGTACTTCAAACTACTGCTGTCCTTTCCACATTTCAGTAAATCAAGGTGGAAATAGCATATTTGAAATGGTGTTTTGCCTCTGGACGTAAATGCAGGTTTTACTTCCTGTAAGTAAAGTTGGCTTTATTGTAAGATCTATTGCAGAGTAGCATATGAGAAAATAATACTAGCTCTGCTCTCTGCTTTGTCCACATTCTTGGTTGTGCTTTACAATCAGCAAAATGACTAGAACTTAATGTAGCTTATTTACAAGTATTTATCAACTGAATCTGCAAAAGCTAGTGAGAGTTTTTTGAGAGCAGTGGGAATCCGAACCTGAGCTTTGCCATCTCTGTTGTATGTGTAGTGGCTTAAATGTCTTTCTATGATTTGTATTTGGAAAAAAAACAAAACAAACCCAAATAATTCTTAATCTAGTACTTACAGATTTTACTGTTCTGATAACTTAATAAAAAGGACCGTAAGAGTCATTCTCAATTTTTATGAAGTTTTGTTTTGTTATTGGAATAATGGAGTAAGTTACTTAGGCTTGGTGAGAATGTTGGGAATAAAATAAAAAGCAGAGAAATCAGCCTACTATACGATAGGGTGCAATCTGAGCAGTGCTCAGTCGTACCAGTACTCCATATGGCACAGTGTATGTCATGCCAAGAACAGGTAATAGTTAATTTTGAGAAAAATTAGTCGAATTGTCATTGTCACCTCCAGGGATGGGGCATCCACAGCTTCTTTGGGCAGCCTGTTCCAGTGTCTCACCACACTCATCGTGAAATATTTCTTCCTTAGGTCTGGTCTACACGTGCCTTCTTTCAATTTAAAACTTTTGCCCCTTGTCCTGTCACTACAGGCCTTGGTAAAAAGTTTCTTTGCGCCTTTCTTATAAGCCCCCTTTACATATTGAAAGGCTGCAAGAAGGTTGTCCTGGAACCTTCTCCAGGCTGAACACCCCAGCTGTCCCAGCCTGTCCTCCCAGCAGAGCTGTTCCAGCCACCTGATGGTTTCTGTGGCTCCTCTGGACCTGCTGCAGCACGTCCCCCTCTTTCCTGTGCTGGGGACACCAGAGCTGGATGCGCCGTTCCCGACGAGGCCTCACCAGAGCAGAGCAGAGGGGGAACCTCCTGGACCTGCTGCAGCCCAGGGCACCGTTGGCTTTCTGGCCTGCAGATGCACTTTGCCGGGTCACCTCCAATTTTTCTTGCACCGGCAGCTCCAAGCTGTTCTCCGCAGGGCTGCTCCCAACCCCTTCGTTCCCCAGGCTGTACTGACACCGGGGGTGCCCCAGCCCAGCTGCAGGAGCTTGCACTTGGCCTTGTTGAACTTCATTTTCTGCAACGTAGAGATGATTTTGTGACAGTGACACAGCCCGCTTCCTGGCTTTGGTAATGTGAACCCAGCAGGTTCACATTTATACTAAATATGAATGACTCTTAACGGCAACAAATAGTTGAAGTTATTTGTCTTTACTGACTGCATGGGGAAAGTGATCTTTAGTTCAGAATTGTTTGCATACAGTGGAATGTCAATAAATGAAATACTGAGGGTTTTTTTTTTATCAAAGGTAGTTGTGGTTGGTTGGTTTGTTTGATCTATAGAGTTCTGCTTTGGAAACAGATGAGATGAAAACAGGGCATTGAGATAGGAGCCTGTAAACACTTATGCCACTGTTAAATTTTTTTTTGTTGTTGTTATTTACAGGTTGAAACTCCTATGATGAATGTAATTCCGGGTGGAGCTGTGGCAAAACCTTTTATCACATACCACAATGAACTGGATATGAATTTATATATGAGAATTGCTCCAGAGCTCTACCATAAGGTAAAAATACAAGCCGCTCATGGCTAAGCCTATATTCTCCAGACTCTTGTGAAAAAGAAATGTAGAAATCTAGAAAAAGAAATGTAGCTAAAATAAGGATTATTCTTGGAGAAAGGTGGACTCATTGGCTTGGAAAAAATGGAATGTATCTTGAACAATATTTGTAAGGTTTCAGTGCAGTTGTCTGTGTTTGAGCTCTCTTAAGTCGCTTTTTAAAAGTAAGTTTACTGGAATTTCCTTTTGTTTAGATGTTGGTGGTTGGAGGCTTGGACAGAGTATATGAAATTGGGCGTCAGTTCCGGAATGAAGGAATTGATTTGACTCACAACCCTGAGTTCACAACTTGTGAATTCTATATGGCTTATGCAGACTACCACGACTTGATGGAAATTACGGAGAAGTTGCTTTCAGGTGACATCTGCAGTATTAATTTAAAAAGAGTAAGAATCTCTGGAAGAATTGCATATTATGCGGCATACTTTTCTAAACTTCAGATTCCTTTTGTAGGGATGGTGAAACATATTACCGGAGGTTACAAGATCACTTATCATCCAGATGGTCCAGACGGACAGGCCTATGAGATAGATTTTACCCCTCCCTTCCGGCGAATTAGCATGGTGTATGATCTGGAAAAGGTCCTGGGAGTGAAATTTCCATCAGCTGAGTACTTCGATACTGAAGGTTAGCTGCTGACTGTGAATGTACTGTAATGCTTCTTTAACAGAAAGACGGCAAACGTTCCTGAGTTCTGAGCCTGCAGTCTGTCAGCTGCTCTTCTGAGGTGGTACTGGCACATGCGTTGCTTTGCTCTGGTCTGTGTGTCACCCAAGACTCCAGAAAGAAGCCTTCGTGCCTTGCAGTCGATGGCAGGATCTGACTCTTTTACCTCTTCCTTTGTTTAGTGTACGTGATGCTGTGCGCTCAAGAGGCATTATCTGTGGAGTTCTTGATCTGTTGAAGAGATCCAGCTTTTTATTTCTTGTTTTTTTCTGTCTTTTCTGCAGTTGACTCTCCGTGCCTATGATCATAAGTTAGGAGTATGATTATTTTAGGTGTGTGTGCTGTTTTATTCCTGGAATCCAGAGCTTTAATGAAACAAGTTCATACACTTTTTGGTGATTACCACCTTCCCCTCTTCCCCCAAATAATAATGTCCAGCAGTCGTTTGGGGTTGTGCCTAACTGTCATCAAGCTTCTCAAATATAAGATGACTTACATTGCAGTGTAAACTGAATAAAAACAAACACTATTTTTGCTCATGTTTTCCACAGTGGATACCATTAAGATCTTATAAATCACTCTGAGGCATGTTAAAGGATGCAGAAAGAAAAAAAAAAGTGGTTGCCTTGGTGGCTTTTCTAATTTTTCTCTACAACAATTTCAGAGACTCGCAGATTCTTTGATGACCTTTGTACAGAGAAAAATGTTGAGTGTCCACCTCCCAGGACAACAGCCAGGCTTCTTGACAGAGTAAGTAAAGGTGGTGTTTGTATAATCCTAATGTCTTTGAACGTCTACCTGTATCAACAGAAGTCTCTTTATGGCAAAAATTTAGCTGTATCTGAGAAAACAAGCTGAAATGCACTTCAGCTATTTCTGTATCACAGCGAGAAAGCTTGCTGTGTCAAAGTCTTTTTTTGTGTTGTCTACACCAAAATGTAGTTTACTAATTCCTGATTAAGCGCTAGAGGATTTTAATTCGATAACTGGTCTCTTTGTGCTTAGAGCAGGTCGGCTTTATCTTATGTCAGTTTTGTCTGTGAGATCTGTGCATTTGTATGTACCTACCAAACTGGTAGACTTACCATGTAGTTCTTCTATTAACTGTATTGTCTTTTCATTAGTACCCAAAATATTGCCTGATAACTGTTTTTCTGCTGCTTTTCCTATTTGCCATTGTTGTAATGTCCAAGTTGAATTATGTTTGTTTTATACAGGTTTTGCTATGTAAGTTTTTAATCCAACTAGAACACACTCTGTTAATGAAGACATTACCATGATCAGGAATTACTAGTTGAGAAACTCTTCAGTTTTATGGTACTTTCCTCAGTAGTGAAGAGACAGAAGTAGGATGTTTGGGGAGGGCAGTGCTAGGAAAGCGGTGGTGTACTCTATGTAATTGTTTTGCTTTCTGTTTCCCAGTTAGTTGGTGAATTCCTGGAAGTCACTTGCATCAACCCTACGTTCATCTGTGATCACCCACAGGTCATGAGTCCTCTAGCGAAATGGTGAGACCATGAGACACTGATGCTGTGTAACTTTTTTTAAAACCCTCTACTCCTATTTTATTAAAAAAGGAAAAAAAAATCACGTGTGGAAACAGATTTTGATGTTGTATGCCAGTTTGTGAATTCTGACACCAGCCAAGACAGATGTTGGTTCCCGAGCTGTGAATTCCATTGTTCAGGGAAGAGGTGCTGGTGCTGCAGCTGTTACTGCAGAGCGTGGGCAGTCCTGGAGTAACGTATGTGCTCTTTGCTTCCGTAGAGATGCCAATTGTAAGGCGTGGTTGTTTTGTCGTCTCGTAGGCATCGCTCTCATCAGGGACTAACGGAACGCTTTGAACTCTTTGTAATGAGGAAAGAAGTGTGCAATGCATACACGGAACTTAACGATCCTTTCCGGCAGCGGCAGCTTTTTGAGGATCAGGCCAAGGTACGGTGTCTTGCTGATAGTGAATCAACTAATATTTTCTATGTCTAGTCCAAATCTGCTGCTGAAAAGGGTTGCTGCTACTTTGAGCGAGTGCTTCTCACTCAAGTGAATGCCTGTTATTAAAACTTAATTCCTTTTAAAGATATCTTGCTCTCTAAGAGAGATTCCTTCATCTGTTTCTCACGCAGCTGTCAATTCCCCCTTTTTGGTAGAGGTTAGCAGGAGTGGTACTATGTACCTTTGTATAACCCTCTTTTTACTATTAATTTGCTTCTTTAGGCAAAAGCGGCAGGTGATGATGAAGCCATGTTTATTGATGAAAATTTCTGTACGGCGCTGGAGCACGGCCTTCCTCCTACAGCCGGCTGGGGCATGGGAATCGATCGCTTTGCCATGTTCCTGACGGATTCCAATAACATCAAGGTAAAGTTTAGAAATGGCAGTGCCTACTGCTAGCCCTGTCAAGAGCAGGGGACAGGGTGCTGCTCAGCAGAGATGGAGTTCTGCTCAGTGGGGGATGCAGGGGACAGGGTTCTGCTCAGCGGGGGATGCAGGGGACAGGGTTCTGCTCAGCGGGGGATGCAGGGGACAGGGTTCTGCTCAGCGGGGGATGCAGGGGACAGGGTTCTGCTCAGCAGGCCATCTCTCCTAGAACAAGTTGTGGCCCCGGGGCTGCTCTGGCGTGTTGTGCCCATGGGGTCTCACTCCCCAGGGCCCTGGGGCCCGCTGACACGCTCCCTGTTCGCAGGAGGTGCTCCTGTTCCCCGCCATGAAGCCGGAGGACAACAAGAAGGAGGCGCAGCCCGGCGCTCCGCCCGAAGGCACCTCGGTGTGAGCGCGGCACTCAATAAACACGCTGACCGGCGCCTCGTGTCTGCTCTGTGCGCGTGCGCGGGGGAGGCGGGCTGCGCGTGCGCGGGGGAGGCGGGCTGCGCGTGCGCGGGGGAGGCGGGCTGCGCGTGCGCGGGGGAGGCGGGCTGCGCGTGCGCGGGGGAGGCGGGCTGCGCGTGCGCGGGGGAGGCGGGCTGCGCGTGCGCGGGGGAGGCGGGCTGCGCGTGCGCGGGGGAGGCGGCCGCGCGCTGCTGCCACCGGCGCGGCGGTTCTAGCGGCAGTTCTACCGGACCCCGGCGGCGGCTCCTCCGTGACCGCGGCGGCGCCCACGGCGGTGTGGCGGACGCCTGAGCGCTGCAGCAGCTCGCCCGGGGCGCCGGCAGCCCGGGTGCGGAGCTCTGCGTGCCCCGGCCGCGGTGGCGGGGCGGCCCGGAGGTCTCTCGGGATGAGCGCGGCGGCCTCAGGTGCGGGGCCGGGGCGCGGAGGGTGCGGTAGCGCTGCAGAGCGGAGCTCGGCAACCTCACCTGCTGCTGCGGCTGAACGGGCTCCAGCATCGGTGCTTAGCGCGAGTGATTTTGAAAACATCTTATAAATAAACCTGAAGGGGCCTTGGATATTGGAATCTGGTACAGGGGAGTGTTGTGCAGAGCAAGGCTGTAGGGTTTGAAGGGATGGGGGTTGTTAATCTCTTGTGATGGAATCCAATTCTGTTTAGAATCTGCGGTTGCACCAGGAGCCGTATGGACAGCTGATGAAATTGCTGAGCTGTGTTACCTGCATTATAAGACCAGACTCCCTAAGCAGGGGAAACCAGATCCAAACAGGGAATGGACTTCACTAGCAGCTGTTGTCAAAGTGGAGTCCACAGCCCAAAGAGAGGGTCTTGCTTGCCCAGGGAATCTTCAGGGTAAGAATGAGTTGTGAGGATTGGGGTGGGCGGGGCAAAGGGGGGAAGGACATGTCAGTCCTTGATGCCTTTTTTTTCCCCCTGCCTCCAAAATACTTTTAAAAATAAAAAACATATACCTCTTCCTGTTCCATTTCTGTCTCCACCCAAGTTCTTTCTGTGATTGTTAAAGCTTTTAGAGTTCCTGTCTGGAAAGAGATGGTTATAGTGAAATGCTGTTCTTTCCAGACTATAACTAAGAAGGTGAAAACCTGTATTTGGCTGTTCAATAAGTGCCAAAAGTCTAGACAGGACTTGCATTCCTAATGCAAGAGTGTGTGCGAGAGTGTGCTTGGCTACTGTTTGAGAGAATCCCAGAAAGGTCTCTGTTTGCTCTCCTTTAACAGACTGCATTATTACGTTGTGTGTTTGTGTTAGTTCACCATCATCTTTTTTTCCCCTTAGTGGTGCTTCCATGTTGTCATGCAGATTGTGTCCCGTGCTTCTTTGTCCTGTGTTTGAGGAATCCTACGCCAGTGTCCACTGTGTGCTGCCTGGCCTGGGTTAGCAGCCCTGCTATGGAATCATAGACTTTCTTAGCACCAGTGCTTCTGCCTGTTAAGTTCATTTTTCCAGCTGGTAGTGTTTCCTTTCTGGAATGCCACATGCCTGCTTCCCTGTACCTTCCCTTCTACACAATGTTCTGTGTGTTGTTTTACCAGAATGACTGTATGAGAGCAGTGCTTCTGGAGATAGTTCATTCAGTTAATGTTGTTTCTTTTTTTTAGTAAGGAAGGAAGTTGTTGCTATGGGAACTGGAACAAAATGTATTGGCCAAAACAAAATGAGAAAAAATGGTAAGTATGCTGTAAAATCCAAGAGTAGGCTACCTATGCTACCTTCTTTCTTGCAACTATCGTAAAATCAATGAAAACGTCCAAGGCATTGAGCTCAGACTTGTGGATTGAAGCCAGAAGTGAAAGGCAGACCTCATCTTGTCAAGAAGAGAGGCGCTTAGGCAGCCAGAGAACTGTGATCTGTCAAATCCTGTTTGCTTTGTTCATCTCCTTTTTGGTAACGATGTGTGTTCTTGTTTGGTTGTTGCTTTAGGAGACATTCTGAATGACAGTCATGCTGAAGTTGTGGCTAAAAGGAGCTTCCAGAGGTGAGCCATGAAGTTCACGTGCTGTTATCCAGTGACACTTGAGGCTGGTTGTTGTAATACAAATGGTTTTGACCTACAGCTGAAATAGCCAGATTTTGCAGCTTCAGGGATGAGACTGTAGTGAAAGAGGCAGTATTACTTCAGTGTAGGCAATGCTTTTTTTCCCCTTGGTTAGCAGGAGTTTAACCTCATTTTTACACTTCTAAATGGTGTTAAGGTCCTCTCACAAAAGTCTGTTTCTTCCTCTTTCTTGTGGAGCCTCTGTAGGAAGAATTAGGATCTGATTTCATGTGATGTCAATGCTGCTCTGACGACCAGCTGTCAAGGACAGCCTTTGTGCTGTTTCCCACATACCACTCCTCTTATTCTCGTGGGATAAGTTGGTTCAAGGAACTGAGCCAGGAAAATAGTAATGCTGCAGGCACGAGGACGTTTCTTGTGGTTTGATGCCACTAAAGTGGCTCTCACACCATCAGATGAGTTGGAACTTAGTTGTATGATTTGAGGAGGTAGTTAACACCACTGAATCCAACCCTTTGAGGTTCCAGTGATTGATTGTGTTCAGGGAGTATGTTGGATGCCATCTATCTCTGGCAGCATAGCTGATTGGTTCCTCACAGACTTTGTCAGGAAAGAACAAGTGGGCATCTAAATCTGGTGTTTTCCCATGCATCAAAAATGAAATATACGTTTAATGAAAACTTTCTGCCTAACAGGTACCTTCTCCACCAGGTGCAGCTGGCAGCTTCCCATCAGCAATGCAATATCTTTGTTCCAGGAACTGAAACTGGGAAATGGAAACTCAAACCGAATATCACGTTTGTTTTCTTCTCCAGTCATACTCCATGTGAGTATGCTGGAGGGAACCAGTGTCATGGCTCCCGCTTGTAGAATCTTTTCTGCCCCTTACCTTTCTTTGGTCTCTCTTTGGTCTGGGGTGACAGTGGGGCAAGAACTCATGTTATCAGTCTGTGCCCTAAGATGTATTGACTGGTCTTCCACAGATACATTTAGCATTTTATCTCGCTGGATATGATTAATTAGAACTCAGTAAATCTGATATGCTGCTCATTATATAGTGGGATGTTTCTCTTTAAACAATAAAGGCTACTATTTTCATTTCCAGAAACTAACATACTTGTCAGAGGTTCTGCCCTGTCTCCTGGTTGCTTTGCTCTACAGGTTGTCTCCTTGGATTCAATTTTTAATAAAAACATTGATATTTACCACAGTTCCTAAAACAAAAGCACGCAGCCACACACACAAAAAACCAAACCATGAAACAAGCAAAACCAAAAAAAAGAAAAAAAACAGACAAAAAGCGAAATCAGAACAAACAAAACCAGAAAGAACCAATACCAAACTCCCCCCAAAACCTTACTCACAAACCACCAGTCCAACCCAAAACTTTGTATGGAATGGAACGCAACTTTTCATTCGTCGTGGAAAATGCTCTTTGTGGTGCTGTTTTTTTGAAAACACACAAAGATGAGTATTGGCAAAAAGCAGGAATGCATTCTCTTGGTCTACCAGCTTATCGGATGTCTCCATGTTACCACACTCTTACCAGCATGGTCTTCAACTCTTAGTTTGTTACCGAGGAAGTCTAAGCACTCTCAAAATATACTTCATCAATATTTTGCATAGTGAATTAATTGCTCATACATTTTCATTATTTTGACGGCATTGCTGGAATATGTTATAATGGTTTTCTCTGTTAATGAGTACGCAAATGGAATCTGCATGTTCAAAGCTAATAGCAAGAATAGCGCCCTGCCTGCATTTTCCTCATGTGCCTGTCAGGCTTTGTTTGTTTTGAACTGAGCTTCAGAATTTTGGTTTTGAGCTTGTTTTAGTGATACAGATTAAAATTTCTGTCCTTATTTGATATGTTATTCTTTAATAATTCTTTAGAGGTTCGTATGGTTTAGTTAGATCAGACTGGTTTTCCTGCGAGTCTTCAGCTCTGCTTGTAGTCTGTTAAGTGCCTTTGACACCTTTTGCTTTATAATTTTTGTTTTAAATTTTGCTTTTTTGATTATTTCTTAGGTAGAACACAAAACTCAAAATTAAATATATATTAGCTTAAAATGTCAGTGAAGTCTGATTAATCATTGTACAGGGCAACCTTGTTTGAAAAGTATGTTCTCATAGTTAAGTTTTCCTGATTGCAAATCTGTGGAAGCTAATAGTAGCTGTAATATTATTGGTGTGATGTGTTCCAGTCATGAGAGATGCGGGTTTGGCCAATATTGATGTCGCTTCTTTTGTTCTAGGTGGAGATGCTTCTATTATTCCAATTAGTGAACCAGAGAACCAGCTTTCTGAGCCAAGTGATGCAGTTGGACAATCAGCAGAGCATAGAAGTAACCATGATCATTTGAATCCAGAAGATAAAAGGAAATCTGAGAAAACAGCAAGTAATCATGCAATCAAGAGAATGAAAACTGATGATGGTTATGTTTCCGTAATCACTGAAGACCTGGCTGTTGAGCAGGTATCTGTGGAACGAGAAGACAACACAGATCCAAAGAGTTATGACTGTTCTGCCGAGATGCAAAAAGCTAATCAGGACACTGCCGTAGGGAGACTGAAGGTGGTAGATGTTTATAGAACTGGAGCAAAATGTGTACCTGGAGAGCTGGCTGATGCCCGAGTGCCAGGGCTGGGCTATCACTGTGTGGGGTTATTGCGAGTGAAGCCAGGTCGTGGGGACAGAACGTGCTCCATGTCCTGCAGTGATAAACTGGCTCGCTGGAATGTGTTAGGGTGTCAGGGAGCTCTTCTGATGCATTTCCTGCAGTATCCAGTGTATCTGTCAGCAATTATAGTGGGGAAGTGTCCGTATAGCCAAGAAGCCATGCGGAGAGCAATTATTGAAAGGTAAGTACTCTCCTTTGGGAATCAGATAGCTTGCATGGAGTCAGTGAGTTATGGAAGACGTCATGTCACGCACATATCGGGACTTTGCACCAAAGGCATTTGCAGAAAATGTGACTTTCTGCAAACTTAAATTTTCTGAAAGTAGCCTTGTGTAGTATGGAGAAAAGGTGAGTACGGCTGATAGGTCAGATGAAGATTCACAAAGAGTTTCCATTAGATTCAGGATCCCCTTGGTTTCCCTTCACAGAGCAATGAGAAGCCATAAGCCACTTGAGATTTTCTAGAGACCTTCCAGCAGAAAAAGCAGCCAGAAGGGCACAAACTCAGCATAGTGAAGCCTTTTAGTGAAGTTGAACTTTCCTTGCCCTCTTCCCGATTTCATTTCCTCACGTAGGGTCTAGTGAAGTTTTAATTTATTCAGTTATCCATATTCCACAGCGTCATTTTAAGTTCCCTTTTACAGAATTGTGTTGGTGAGCAAAAGCAGCTTTTATTTCTTGCAGGACCATTCCTAAAATCAAATTTAAAAGCTCCCCAGTCTGTCCATCCCAAAGGCAATCTGACAGAAGTGACTCCAAATGAATGCACAGGTCGTCCTTTGCACTGTGGGAGGGATGTCTTGCTGCTTGTCTTTACAAGCCTTTTTATAACTTAGCATTAAATGAACTTCTTAGTTCTTCTGAAGCTTTTGCTGATTTCAGACACGCTGCTTTCAGACTTACTTTCCAGCAAGTAAAAGATGTGGTATTTTAAACTTGCTTTGAAGGGACTTGTAGGAAAACCAGTTTACTTTACACTGTCTTCCTAAGCTTGGATCCAAACTTAAATTTTTCCAGGAGGTTAATATTCCATTCAGTGAGTAATGGTAGTTTAGGGTAACCACTGTGAGACTGTACATGGAACTGTAAGTCTATTTTATATCTTTCTAATCTTTGATTATGAACCCTTAGGTTCATAAAAACAGTTGTTAATGTAATATGGTTGACTGTGTAAATATGTTAAGATTGTTGTTTTTCATTGTGGTTGCAGAAGTATATTGCAGGTTTTATCCTGTATACCTTATCTATATTGATAATGCTAGCTTTTAACTAGACCTTTTAAAATCAGTTCATCGTAGTTTTTCTAGGATGGACAAGGTCTTAAACTGTGGCGCTTTTTTTTAACAAATACTTTTTGAAAGGGAAGAATGCTCCAAAACCTCCTTGTCTCTCTTCTGTAACTCATATTCAATTCAGTTTTAATGTAAAATTAACATGCTTTAGATCATGAAGGGAAATTGCTGAAAATGGGCTTGTTTGGGAAGACCAGACTTAAAATCGCTTGCATTTTTCCATGTTTGCTTTAGGTGTCAGCACATCTCATTTTTACCAGACGGTTTTCTCGCCCAGGAGGTTCAGCTGCTGCAGTCGGGTCTCCGGTTTGAACACAGCCGGCAGGCAATTTGCGAGCTTCAGACTCACAACAAAACAAAACTTGTTCCTTGCAGTGCAGGTGAGTTAACTTGGGCTGGTTGCATAACCACATGCAAAAGTCCAAATAGAAATTAGGTGGTTTGGGTGGTTTCCTAAAATGGAACATCATTTATTGCTAGGCCAAAACTTAATTGTTAATAATAATATTCAGCTCAGCCTCTAGTCCCATGCAGGGAGTTTTCAGGCTGAATAAACACTTGGTTGATGCCATTAAGAATTTATAATCTAAACAAAGGTGGAAAATAACCAGAGAAAGCAAAGTTCTGAGAGTAATAAGGAAACAAAAATATCAAGAGACTTCTTGTTTCAGTTAGTTTTGCATTCTCTTTGGTAATGAAGAGAAGACTTGCCATGCTGAGTTCTGCTCGTAATTGCTCCAGAAATCTGTAAACGTAGAAAGAATACAGAGTAGTATAGTGTAAACGTTTTCATTGATAGAGGCTTTGGACGTTGCATTTTTTTGTCATGGCGATGAATGAATATGCAAGTCACGTTGTGATGTGGCAACATGGTCTCGTTTGGGGAAAAAAAGCAGTGGAACTGCCGCAGTGTGTGTATAGTTAAGCAGTTTCTGTAAACTGAGACGCGCCTGCCTTCTGCTGCTGTGTGCTCCTCTGTCAGCTGGAAACGGAACTTACTCTGCTACGATGGAGCTGATGATAAAATAGAATGGAAAAAAGGGTTCCTTGACAGAACTCGGATTAATTAAATTGGAGTTATTTACAGGTGCCAGGAAAGATTTTGATTCTGTGAGATAGGAAACAAAATCCATCATTGAAAAACTGTGCTAATTCACTTAGCAAAAAAGATCTGAAGCCAACTGTGACTAAAGTCCTGTGTATGCCTTTCCTTCTGTACAGTTACTCAGGTAATTCTGTTAAATAAAGACAAGTGATGCTTTATCACGCTTTTTCGCACGTATGAATTATGGAAGTTGTTTTTTTCTTGAGGGGGTAAAAACCAGAATAAACTCTGAATTTAGGACTGTTACACTAGGTATTGAAATTTGGTAAGAACATTTCACCTGGCACTTTTGAAAAGAAAAATGTGTTCTGTTTAAGATTCTGAAGATTGCAATTAGTGTGACTAAATGAAAGAACAGAAAATAATTTCATTTTTGAGTAAATTTTTACCTGCTTGTCAGAATCTGATATCTTCTGACCAGGTGGTTTTAGATACTTTACATGTGGAGGGTTTAATGTTTAATACCAATTTTAATATAGTAGAGTGATATAGCATTGTACCTGAATCACAATGCAAGTACAGTCTACACTTAGCAGAGTATGGCAGTTGCAGCATACAGTCGAATCATAATACGAGTGTTATTAACATAACCAGTTTCCATAATATGGTGTATTTTTTTAGTATCTTGAAAAGCAAGACAGCATCACAAAGGAGAGAAGCTGTGAAAATTGTCTTTAGAGTTAATGCATGTGCAACTGCTTTGCCTGTTAGGAACGCAGAAATGGGAGAACTTGGGGAACAAAAATTGCTTCAAGGCAGAAGTTAAAGGAACTCTTGGTTAGGCCGTCGGTGGCAGATTGGGCATGTAAATCAGTTTTGTGTCTGTTAATATGCTACCTTTTCCAGACAGGATGCACAAAAGAAAGTAGAATACCCCTAAAAAGGGGAGAATTAGAAAGCTGGAGGCCAAATATTTAGAGGCATGGATTCTTGAAGGACCTGATTAAGATGAAAGTTCTGTGTATGTATATATATATATAAATTTTTTATTAAACAGAATTTACCAGTTCTTTTAGATATTAGAGTACTCGCCCTAGAGAAACACGGTCCTCTCTATAGTTTGAGTTATTTTGGGAAGCAGCATGGTGTCCTGTGAGCATACAGTATGAAAGGAGCTGTTAAGTTCTGCTTTTGCGATGAGTACATCTCTGTTGTTCCTCAGCTATCAGTTGGAGTGCGGTCCCTGAACAGCCTCTGGATGTCACTTCGGATGGTGTCCGGCAGGGAACAACAAAGAAGAGGATTGGGAGCCAGCAGAGCAGGTGTGAGAACATTGTGATATCTGGATGCATGTACCTAATTTGTTAGCACACGTGCCTCTGTTAGCTCATGTGATGTGTAGTGTGTTGTCAGAGCAGAAGGAAATCCACCGAGTGGGGAAAAAGGGAAAAGGCAGGGAGCGGAGGAAGAGTCACTGTGTAAGGACATGTTGGAATGACTAAAGTTGAATTAGGGTTAACAAGTTTATCCTATTCTTTGTCACTGTTGATTAAAGAGACCATTGTAGATAATGGTGGTGGGGGACTATGATAAATTTTTGTTAGAAGACAGCTTATTTATTGATGAAGTTAGTAGAACTTTTGCTTTGTATCGTTTGGGTTCATGGCTATGAAGGAAATCTGTGTGTTACAGGTCTGGCCGGCTGACCTGGATGTGTGATTGTGAAGTGTTGCTTTGAAATGTGACTTTGAAGTTTGAAAATGTTATGAAATGCTTACAACAGATTCCTAATGCAAAACATATCACCTTTCCAGTTGTTGTCTTGACACTGTGCTCTTTAAGAAGCATCATAACCTTCTATCCACTGTTAATGTTTAAAGAAGCAGTTACGTATTTTTCTTGTGGTTGAATTACTTGTAAACTTCTGCAGACAAACGTCTTCATCTCTCTACACTTTCCTCAGTTTAGTTCAGGTGACCAAAATTATCTCTGGTCTGTGGAAGTTCAGCTTGAGGGTTGGGGTCACGTTTTGGTGGTTGGCTGCTTGTATTACCGATTTATCAGTGGCCGTATTGTTCATTTTTTCCAGGCTTTCTGTGAGAAAAAATATAATCCTGACATTTTGTTAGCACAGGTGACCTGGGTGACTTAGCGTGTCTTCCGAGACAGGCTTTATGTGCACTGTAGAATATTAGTTTCCAATATGTGGTGTGTAACATATTCCAGAAAACACGTGAAAGATTAAACAAGCCAACCAGCTCCATTTCCTCAGTAGGTTCACATTTGTTACACAGCAGTATTAAAACTGTAGAGCCATCAGCTAGCTACCAGTTTGCACAAAACTGTAAGAACTTAATTACTCTTGAGAGATCCTTCTCTTTTTTTCCATGTGCTTGATATTCACTAAAACATTCAAAAGTTACTGCAGCGCCTACAGGACTGTATGATTGCAAAGGACTGTTTTCCTTAGGAAATCAGGATTGAAACTGTGTCAAGGAATAAGTAAACTGTTTACACTTTTGTGATAAACATTTACAAAAGGAACTTTTATAATGAAAATAAGGAGTAAAGCCTTTTTGGGAGGGGTGTTTAATAATAGGCAAGACTTTGTTTCTACCCTGTTTGTTTTGTACCCTTGAGGAATCTCAGGGTGATTGGTGGGGGGTGTTGTTTAGGGTTTTTTTCCTCTTAGTGTGCTAGGTAACAGTAAATATGAAGGAAGCTAAAGCTGACTAAAAGGAATTTGTAAGTAGATGTCTGGTATGTGCTTTTGTTAATGCTATATTAACTCAAACACCAAAATGTATAATATAAACCCTCGACAGATTAACATGAGATGAGATTTTAGAGCATCTTTGCATGCCAGTTTGGGGGTTCTTAAAGAATATGCTAGCAAAATAGGAAGGGGTTTTTTTATTCCCCCCCAAGGCTTCTGGAGTATCAGTATCTGCACATATTGGAGACCTGAAGCACTTGTGGTGAAGACAAGTGTATAAAAATAATATAATTAAATAGAGAATATAGCTGAGGCTTTCAAATACAAACTATGCTTTATAAGCAGCTCATCTTGTTACTTTCTCTTTGAGGAAAGAAAAGGGCTTCAAACCGACAGATGCGTATGATATCTTCAAAAGACCTTCCAGACTTTGATTCATTGTATTTTTTTATGACTCTCTTTGTATTTAACTGTCCTGCAGCTGTTGCTGAATGTGTCCTGTCACCATTGTGAGAAGGGCAACATTACTCCAGATATTTATTCTGATTATTTTATTTGTTCTGAATAATACTAAGGTTTTTTTTTGTTTGAACAAGCTTTTGGGGTCTTTCTGTGCTTGTTTGATCAGTTCTGGGCCGGGGCCTGGCTGCACCTTGCTGCGGTTCTGAGCTGACGGGACAGTGCAGTCTCGCACAGGAAACAGCGCGGGGATGTTAAAATGTTCTCTGCAAACTGACAGCGCTGGCTGGGACAGGGCGGCAGTGCAGCTCTTTGTCAATATGACATTGAAAACAAAGGGAAAAGGCAGCTGGGCAGCTCAGATGGAGTGGGAAAAGATAAATTGCGAAGAACTTTTACATTCTTTGAGATGTGAACATAATTCCTGTATCAGAAATGTTCAGCTGGGATGTACTGCTGTGAGCAGTGTGTTTCTGATTTCTTTTTTCTATCAGAATTTCTGATTTCTTTTCTTCTCTTTTCTTTTTTTTCCCCATCAGATCCAAGATCTGTAAAGTGGAACTCTTCCATATGTTCAAAAAGCTGGTGACAAGTATTTCGCAAGAGGATCTGCCAGACACTCTCCGGTAAAGACATTTTTGTTATATTTAGAAGACTGATTTATATCTTAATGAAACTCAAGTATCTTAAGAAACATCTTAATGTATCTTAATGAAACTCAGTGCTGTGATGATATCAGAATCTGCTCATGAATCTCACCTTAGATGAGTTCATTGTTAAAATTTGATACTTGAAAAATACGGCATGTGCTTGATGGGTTAGGAAGACTCTCTTTTTGGTCTTTTGAAACACCTTCTTGGAGAAATAGCTATCGCATCTCATGCATTAATGATGGGCAGAAGAAATTTCAGGTGGATTGTTTGTGTGGAGTTAAGGTAAGAATTTGAGGCAGCTGATCTCTTGTGAAGGCTTACTGCTTTTCAGAAGGGTAAACACTGTTCCTGACCCAAGAGAGCCTGGATCTGGTGTCTCTTAGGCAGCCCTAAGCCCCTTCAACTTGCTGTCTGGACAGAAAACTCTACTTTTTATTTTCCTTTTTTCTCCCCTCTGGGTTCAAGTGGCCGTGCACAGCTGGGACCAAGGAGCGCAGAGGGACATGAGGAGGTAGTATTTTTTTGAAAACATGAGCTGTTTATATCAGCTGCCTGCAGCACTGTACCCTTGGTAGTGTTCAAACCCTCCATCCCAAAATCGTCATGGGGTTACTGATATCTGGTCAGTGTTTAATAATTCAATCAAATGCCACTTCACAGAATCACAGAATGGTTGGGGTTGGAAGGGACCTCTGGAGATCATCTAGTCCAGCCCACCTTATTTCATAAGAAGGAAGAGTTTGAGTTTAAAAAAAAAAAAGTATATTTTTTTAGAGAAGTCAAGGCTAACATTTTTTTTCATCTGAGTGTATGATGGAGTAAGAGCTCGTGAGTGAGACGGTGTCGGCTCTTTCTGCAATGCAGACGTCACATAGATGGAGACCACCTGGAAAGAGCAGAAAGAAGCTTTTGTCTGAGGAAGCCATGCTTGGAGGTTTATGTCACATCATTAGAAACAAGTTTGGTTTATCAGACTGAAGTTTCTTGTGGTAATCATCCAGTCTGGCATTGCATTGCGTGCATTACGTATTTGTTGGTATTCCAGCCCAATTAGCTACCGTAGAGCAGGGCATAGCTTCATATATACAGAAACTTATCTCTCACTTTGGTGTAGAGATTCTGAGAAATGTAGAAAGTTCCAAATCCATTGCTTTGCAAGGTTTATTTTCTTTTGGACTCATTTCCAAGTATGGTTTTGCCAGCTCTGGGATGCGGTTATACCAATTGTGAAGCTAACTTAGCTGCTTGTAGCTGCTGATGGGGATGGTCCTGCAGCAGGCGCTGCTGCTGCTACTACTGTAGATTGCTGTTTTCTCCCTTTTATCAATAGCACTTCTCCAACCTAATGGGGAGCCAGTTCAACTAGCTAAGGTGGCAGAAAACAGTTTCCTTGTCTTCCGTATTTTCTGTTGGACTAATAAGCTGAATTAGCTCATGGAAAGCTAAAACAGATAATAAAACCCACACAAAGCAAGAAGGAGGGATGTGTGGTTGGAAGCAGGGGAGACAGGCCGTTTCTGTCTTTCCTGGGCCCAAGACATTAAATGAGATGAACTTAGCCAAAGTAAGTGTACCCTGGGTCTTTAATTATTTGATCTTGCTTGCTTTTGAGTTTTGTGAATTAAAGATTGCAGTTACCTTCTGTGTCTATAGAAGTGTCTCATAACTATTTTGAAGCTCTGATGCCAACATGAGCCATGCTTTTGCTGAAATGGTTTCAGCTGATTCTGTAAATAAAGGTGCACTTTCTCCTTAATTCAGCTTAAAGTATGAAATTATTAGCCTTTTTTGGGTGGGAGTTTGTTCTCTCTTGTTTAGCCATCATAATTTCTGCAGGATAGAGTGTGAGCTGGTGCATTATTGGGTAGGTGACTCATTGTGCTGATCATGTGCTGCTTACATAAAGTCACTTCACCTCAGGGCTTTTGTAGACTCCAGTGGCTTTGTAATTTCCTTTGACTTTTTTGTCCTCTACCATTTTTCTGTCTGGGCTTCAGCTGACGAGGTTCAGCTGATTTGCAGATGTGGCATCATATCTAGGCTGCACAAACTCTGCTTATACAGCAGAGGCGCTAGCTCACCAGTCAGCTTGTGCAGTTGCTTTCCTTTTGAAGTCTTTACTTTTCCTACACTCTTCACTTAAAAATCAAAATAAAAAAATGTCTTTGCATTGCTTTTTCCTTCTTCCCTTTCCTTTTTATAAAATATTGATGTGTTTTCTTCCTTTTTCTTCCTTGCCTCCTTGTCGTCTGAATTTGAGTGGACTTCAGATAAGAAGTCACACACCCTCAAACTGTTTCCTCTAAACTCCTGTGTATTTAACTGTTAACCCAGTTTTGTATTTTCTTCGCATTCAAATGTATCTTGTTATCTCCTCCCACAAAGGGCCAGCTCAAGTGCTGTGCTGTCACCCTGGTTCCTTTTCCCACTTTGCCTTTAAGTTGCTGTCCTGTTTCTTTTAGTCCATTTGTGGTCTCTTGCCTCCCATCCTTTCTGCTCCATCAAGGGCAGCTAATTCTGTAGTCCTTTAAACTTTGCTGAACAACTTGTCGTGGTAGTTGTAGGGTATATTAGGATAAGGGTGATTTTTCACTTAACCCTTCATCTGCTGTTGCCCCTGTCAGACCTGGGATACTGGGGCAGCTAAAGCTTTACATGGAGCTGGTATACTGATTCTGATGTTCTTTTGTTTTTCCTCTGTCTAAAGCTACTTCTCTTGCTTTTTGTGCCTTCCTTTCTTTCATTCATCACTCCTCTCCAGAGAATCACTGGGGGCAGGGTTGACTTTGCTGGCTCTCCTACAAGGTCAGTTTAGGAATTTGCAGTGGTGTAGCTCAGCTAAGGTGCTAAGCGCAACATTCAGCAGTTGCTTTTGTCAGGATTAAGTTCATTTTCTTTCAGCTGAAACTGTGAGAATGAAGTGGTGTTTGGCTGGCATTAGCTACATCTTCACAAAGAACGAGATAGTGCTGTATTGTGCTGTCCCACTTTTCTTTCTGATAATTTCTGTGATCTCTGTCTTCTGTACCTTACTTAAATTCTCGCTCATCTCTCTAGCTAGACTATCCAAAATTGTATTTGCTTTTTAATAACCTCTTACCTGCCATACTTCATTCTCTTCTGTTGACTCCCTCTCACATATTGTTTCATGTTAATGTTTTGAAATTACTGGTACAGAAATCCATCTTTTTTTCTTTTCATATTTTCTGTGCTCACTGTCAAAAGAATGGCGATGCTCTGGTGGTGGTAGTATGGCAAAGGAGGTGTTTTGCATTGTTGCGGATTTTTTTTCTTCCCTTCTGGTAGAAAAAGAAAAGTGCCTTGTTCATCACCTGAGGAAGTGAAAGCTTTCCTTTGTCATACAGTGGTGTGCCCCATGCGGGGTCACCAGGCATTGCTGTTTGTGCAAGGTGTGGCTGGCTGTGCAACCCTTCGTCTGAATCTAAAGGAGAATTTGTAACATAAACCTGCCCTGAGTTTCTTGCTGAGCTTATTAAATGGATGACTGATCCTCTTTTATCTTAAATTGCAGTCAGGAGCCATCACAATTAAGATCATGCTTTCCTTCTCCTTCCCACTCAGTGTGCAGCATGGACGATTCCAGTCCCACTGAGACCGGACTGGAGGGGTGGGCTGTTGTACAGAGGGGTGCAAGGACTGTCAGGTGGCTTTAACATTTAAATATCTAGACTAAAGTATAGGACCTTCACTTGGGCTTCATGTTTAAGATTTTTTGCCAGCATTCATTTGTGAGAAACAAAAGGATGCTGCCAGGTGATTGCTGGACATTTCCTGCTGGAGTGACTGGGAGTGATTGTAAGGAAGTGTCAGCCTAAGGAAAGCAACTGTCATGGGATGGGTGCAGTTTCAGTTACTGCTGTTCTCTGATTAAAACGAAGCAAACAAACACATTTGGTAAGAATTTTGTTGCAATTTCCTGCTTCCTTCTGAATTTTCTTTTCAAAGCTTGTACATGAAACAGTTCCTGTGATAGCCCTACCACTGCGTAGAGGCCCGCGGGACAGTTAGGTCCTCTGATCTAAAAAAATCTCTTCTATATGGCACGTCACAGATGCTTGTTAGGTCTTTGCCAGATTGAAGAGCCTTTTATTAAGTAGTATTTTCTGCCCCATGAAAATACTTATCCAGCATAATCATTTCAAGAGTTGATTTTTTTTTTTCTTTAATTACTCTATTGAGCTTCTGCATCTTTTCCTCTGTGTGACTAATTTTTTCCATATCTCAGATGACATTGGAAAAAGCCACAAAGCTCAATTTCCAATATTTCGGTAATGTTTTGAAAATCTTGTCTCTCAAGCTAGACACAGCAATACAGTAACAATCTTCCAAACCCTGCAAACCCTTACCTTACTGTTAAAGCTTGCTGTATTAGAGTTGAACGCATTGAGTTACCTCACTCTTGTGACTTCATTCTGTATCTTCTTCACAATTGGTGTCGATTACAAAGTTCGCCTGCAATGACTGCATTTTATGTGAAGCATTGAAGAAGATACTAATAGAATCAGGTCGAGCATGGCTTCCTGGCCCCCTATCACTATGGATTCACAACATATTTTTACTTATTGAAGATCTGAGAGCTTTTGGCCTCTTAGATGCCATTCATTTTCGTATATAAGTAATGTTTTGGTTGATGCCTTGTGCTTATGTCAAAGTTCTTCATGTGCAATATGTCTGTAATCTCAAAAGTGCATTATGGGTTGAATGTAAATGTTTGATTATGGGGTTAAAGGCAGGTTTGTTGCTGAGAAGAAAGTATTGCTTTTCTTTGCAGGCTACCTTGCTTGTGAGCCCATTTCTGCTCAGCATTAATGTTTTCAAGCATAATGGTGATTAGTGTAAAGCTTTTTCCAAGAGTGTGATACCTTTCAGAATGAAATCTGTGGATCACCTCCCATGTCTCTGGCACACAGTCTTTAAAATCACTGTCTCTTTCACACAGAGTGTGTAGGGGCAAGGTTAAAATAGTAAAGAGAAATACAAAAGGAATGTAGTCAGGCAGACCTGGATAGGTTGGAGATTTAATGATTGTACTGAACTCTGCTGGGGCAGCAAACTAGTGTTTGCTTCCACCAAAAAAACGTCACAGGTTCTTCATTAATGCTCGGAGCCTTAATGGCCCAACCAAAGCTGAGATACAGTCAAATCATGTGAGGTTTTCAGGCAGATGTACTTTGAGTTTGAAGGTATTTTTCTGGTATATGTGTCGAAAATGTCTTAGAAGCTTAATGTGGAAGTTGAGCATGAATTAAATAAATCTGTTTGATTTTGGCAGCTCTTTGAGGAAGCTGTTTAAAATGCAGATTTCTGTTGCATCCACTGTTAAATCCTGTAGTGATGTCTGCTTGGAGAATGAGACCCCAAGACGCTGCAGTCATGTCTGCTCTGGTAGCTGCTACAGTGGGGTGAAAATACTGAGCTGCTCCTCACTCTATCCTGCTTTTGTGCTAGCTGTGCTTTCCCTTACTGTCTGCTGTAACAGTTTCTAAACAAAGGTCTGTTGCAATAATCTAGGTTAGAAAAATCCCATATGTGTTGTAGATAAATTGAATCAGACTGTCAGATATGAGTTGAAGAGCTGTTGATTTGCTGGCAGATTCAGGAAAAAGAGCAACATTTAGCAAGGAAGAAATGAAGAACAACGAGGCATTCGGGTCTTTCTCTTGGCTTAGTGGCAGGTGGAATGAATCTATCTATCTATCTATCTATCTATCTATCTATCTATCTATCTATCTATCTATATCTGGATCTGTATCAGGACAATGTGCATCCACAGCAAATGAAAGGAAAACAGCTGTTTCACCTTTAACAAGATTGAGCCAGTCTAAATGTGTGTGTTGTATAATTATTTTTTGATCTTTGACCATAGAATCATTTAGGTTGGAAAAGACCTTTAAGATCATCAAGTTCAACCATTAACCCAACACTGCCAAGTCCACTGCTGCCCCATGTCCCTGAGCACCACATCTATGTGTCTTTTAAACCCCTCCAGGGATGGTGACTCCAGCACTGCCCTGGGCAGCCTGTTCCAATGCCCCACAGCCCTTTGGGGAAGAAATTGTTCCCAAGATCCAACCTCAACCTCCCCTGGCGCAAATTGAGGCTGTTTCCTCTGCTCCTGGCGCTTGTTCCTGGGGAGCAGAGCCCGACCCCCCCTGGCTCCAAGCTCCTTTCAGGCAGTTCAGAGATCAGAAGGTCTCCCCTCAGCTCCTGTTCTCCAGCTGAACCCCCCAGGTCCCTCAGCCGCTCCCATCACACTTGTGCTCCAGCCCCTCACCAGCTCCTTTCCCTTCTCTCAACTCGCTCCACCACCTCAAGGGCTTTCTTGGCATGAGGGGCCCAAAACTGCCCCCAGGATTCGTGGTTTGGCCTCCCCAGGTCCCAGCACAGGGCCGGTCACTGCCCTGGGCCTGCTGGCCACACCAGTGCTGGTACCAGCCAGGATGCTGGTGGCCTCTTGGCCACCTGGGCACACGCTGGCTCATGTTCAGCCACTGTCACCAGCACCCCCAGCTCCTTTTCCACTGGGCACTTTCCAGCCGCTCTTCCCCGAGGCTGGAGCACTCATGGGGTTGTTGTGACCCAAGTGCAGGACGTGGGGAGGGGAGACCTTATCACTCTGTATATTTACATCTGTATAGAATGTGTGACCTTTTCAGTAAAAGTAGCTGTTTTTTGAAGATGCAAACAGCATCTCATATTAGCTATTCACAGAATCACAGAATGTCAGGGGTTGGAAGGGACCTGGAAAGCTCATCCAGTGCAATCCCCCCATGGATCAGGAACACCCAGATGAGGTTACACAGGAAGGTGTCCAGGCGGGTTGGAATGTCTGCAGAGAAGGAGACTCCACAACCTCCCTGGGCAGCCTGGGCCAGGCTCTGCCACCCTCACTGAGAAGAAGTTTCTTCTCAAATTTAAGTGGAACCTTTTGTGTTCCAGTTTCAACCCATTACCTCTTGTCCTATCGTTGGTTGTCATCAAGAAGAGCCTGGCTCCATCCTCCTGACACTCACCCTTTATATGTTTGTAAACATTAATGAGGTCACCGCTCAGTCTCCTCTTCTCCAAGCTCAACTGTTTTAGATTAGGGTTCCTGTAGTAGTTTGGCTGTTCTTTCTTGATGAAGGTCATGTTGCCTGTGATCTTCCCTTCATATTGGGTTGAATGTATAAACGTTACGTCCCACATGTGGCTGACAGACTGTTTGGCAAAGGGAGATGAAAGAGGCTGGGAAAGGAAAAAAATCTTTATGAAATTGTCATAGAGGCACTTGTTTTCTGCTACACTAGACCTGAATTTCCCTGTTTTGAAAATCGATGGTATAATGCACTCAGCAGCGTGACCAATGGTTCTGGTGAGATTGTGGGGAGGTGGTACATGAGGAAAGGGAACAGAGCACCAAAACTGCCGAGTCCCTTTTGTTTTAGGAAGAAAAAAAAATTCTCCTTTGTCTCACTTTTCCCCATTATTTTGTGTTGGAAAAGAAAAACTGTCTCGTTCGTCCTTGTCCCTTTGCAGCCAGCAATCATATCCATCCTTCTAGCAAGACAAGGCTACTTCCACCTAATTCAAAGTTCCTATCTCTAGCTACCTTTTCTGCTTTGCTTCAACATTTTTTGCTGTCATGGAATCTTTCTGTAACCTGATGTCACACAGTCAAACAATAACACCTCTATTGCTGGAGAGTGTGTACAAAGCATGGTAGAGGGCTTGTTCTGTTTCCTTTTGTAGGACTGCTGACGGTGTCTAGATAGAGCAGCTTCAGGGCCTGGGCCTCTCCAAGGCTCCCTGGAAGCACAAGAAAATTTCACTTAGCAGCATGAAAGAGCTCATAGGGCATGATCATATTCTTAGATGTTTGTTTGTTTTTTTAACTTTTTGATGTTACATCCAATAGGATAATAGAAATGTTTTCGTTGTTGTACGTTTTTCTGTCAGGATGAAGACTCTAGAAACCTACTGGGACTACAAGGAAGCTGCATTAAATTATCAAGAAGCCTGGAAAGTGTTGCGTAGCCAAGCCCTGCCAGGTTGGGTCAAGAATGCCAAGGAATACATGCAGTTCACATGAGAATACGTGCGGCTGTGTAAATCCAGCAGTAAGCCCGGGAGCACAGCAGATACCTCTGCAGTTCAAGGGCCAGGAAAATAAGCCCTCCAGTTCCAGTGCTGTAAGGAGGCAGGAGTGAAAAGGAAAGCAATTTAGAGAAGTTTTTATTTTGGTTAAGTTGAAGCTCTGTTTTTATTGAGATGTAGAAAAGGATCATTGGAGACTTAAAGTTTTGAGCAGCATGAAACAGTATGCCGCCAAAAGAAAGGAAGCAGGGATGTGCTGTCCCCTGTTACCTGAACGTTTGATCTATCAGCCATAGCAATGGAAGTAACGTCAACTGAAATTGAAGCCGTGCTATGGAAGAAAAGCTGTCATTGTAAAATTTAAGTGCTGCTTTTTACTTCCACTCTTCATAATGTTATGGTTGGTTTTGCGTTGCTGGGACAACCCTAATGTATAGTAAGTAATATTTTTATAACTCTTGGCTCTCCTTGTCTTGTATCTGAAAGAATTTTCCTTCTTATGAGCTTCTATTTACTAAATATAGCCACAGTAGAAGCAAAAGAGTGCTGGACAGAAGGCTGTGTCAAATAATATCACTTATGATATCCTGTGCATCTCTCTTAATTTCAGGACTTTGTTTCTGTGGGTAGGAAAGAAGCCTCCTGAATTACCTGGTTCAAACCTGTCAGTCCTGTGTAATTCCAGGCAAACATTTACCTGCTTTGCAGTGTTTTAAGCATTGTCCATCCCTCTGTCTCCCCATGATACACAGTTAATTAAAAGCAGAGATGCCTTAGCCTTTTATGTCACTGTTTCCTGGCAAAGGTGGAGATGCTTTGGGGGGACTGGCAGTCGTCACTGGCAGTCTTTGCCTTTGTGCTTTATTACCAAATAACAGCTGCATGGCAAAACATTCAACATTGTAAGCTGAGGGGAAGCAGCAAGTAATCCTCCTTAAACTTTCTGTCCCAATTTTTGCTTTCTGTGAGCAAGTTCAGGACTGTGTAACTGCTATTGAGCACACTCCCCTTTTGTACTTTTTCTGTTGTAAACTACAATTCATAAAATATTTGGACAAGGCAATGGCAGGATGAAAGAAGTGGATAATACAGAACTTAAGAATTCTTTAGTGATCTGAGATTTCTGTTCTTTGGTATCTTGCTAGAGTTTTGTATTTGAAAAATGGGCACAGCAGTTCTCCGAACAGCCTTTGCAGTCAACCTACTGAGCTCCACATGGGACTGAACAGGACATATCACATTACAGTCTGAGAATTTACTACATCAAATCCCTTTACTTCACACTTGGGTTGACTTGTCAAATAACAGTAGTTCTCTCTTGTTGAAGAAACAATGAAGAACTTGAATAGTGTGTATAAGCCTGTCCTCTCAAATCCAGTACTAACATGCGGAAAGACCAGTTGTATTGGTGAGCAGGGAATTGTTGTATGTGTTTGCGGAGGGCAGCGGATTATGGAGTACAGTGACTTGCATTAATCATCAGAGGATGAAAAATGGACAGATGCCATTGCAGACAGGCTACTGGGTGAAGTGCTGAAGAGAAATGGTGGTGGTTATTGTAACTCAGTAAATAGCATTCCAAAGGCAGAGTCCTGTAGTGCACCTAAACAGATAGCCAGTAAATTTTCAGGCTCCTGCAATTTGCCTTTGTCCTTCCCTGAAATCTTGCAGAAACTGTACCTACATACCTAGTTCTCCTTTGTTAATCAACAAAGTCTGTGGTGAATCTGCTGACCAGACTGGAATGTTCTAATTTCCTATCCAGCTGCAATATTAAAATGGGTTACATAAAGCTAGTCGTTCTGTGGTCCTGGCATCAGACTGGTTTTCAGATAAGCAGTCATATGATGTAAATTCTTTTAACTCTTTCCTGAAATTTGAGCCTGACTTTTAGGAGAGATTGTTCCTGGTCACATATTGCCATGCATTTGTAAAATACTTGGGAACCATAGACTGCTGCTTTCTGCTACTTGTCAGGTTTAAAAGTAGTTTTAGAGGTGCTGAGCACTGATACTAACCTCACTTTTTGGATGGAGCTGAGGATGTATTTAGGCCTAGAGGGAGTCAATGAATGTTTGAAGAGAGAGAAGGAGCTTTAGCAAAGCAGTGTTTAAAAGGCTGATGATCTAAGCCTGCAGGATCTTATACTCAACTGGATGGCATTTCTGGCATTGAAAACAGGTATTTAAGTGCTGCATCTGTTTAATTCCAAAATGCCAGGAAATGCTGTAGGCAATACTGAGAAACAGCTCTAAAAGTCAGAAGGAAAAAATGCAGAGAAGAGAGATAACACGATCTCTGCTTTGGAAGAGGTAGCAAACCAAACTTCCATCGTTGTCAGCAGACCTTGGGAAGAATTGCCTCTGGAAGGCAGCAGCTGATGTGTTCCAAGCTTGTATCACTCCTTGGTGCTGGAACACACTGAAAACCAGAGATGGGCAAAGCGTAGGGCGGACGGTAGAGTGCAGAGATGAGGGGAGGTGAAGCAGAGGGAATGAAGTGCCCACAGTTATGGCTAATGAGGACAATTAAACCAATGGTAATGGGACCAGCACTGAAATTTCCAGGGCACGTGTAAAATGCTTTACAGAGCATATTTGTGTTACCCAGATAGGCTCTTAAATCTAAACTAGTAATTGCAGAGATGTTAAAGAGAGTAGTTGGGGGCGGGGGGGGATTAGAGGCTTATGAAGGGTATTCCAAAAGTCACCTCGATCCTAACACTTGGAATAAAACAAGTTCTTCCTTTGTATTGTTTAGATATATCTATGTGCTAGCATGTAAGTAGCTTTATCTGCCAGTTGTAAGTTAACATTTCTTACTTCCTTGTTAACAGCTAGCAAAAAATGTTACTTGATAATCACAGATAAACTTTAAAGTTTCCAATTAAAGGAAATGGAATATTTTCCAGTAATAACAGGTAATAAAAAAAAATCACAGATGAGAACAGTTTTCTTAATTCTGAATCAAAACTTCTGTTAAGAATAAACATTAATACTAAATCCATGGAAAAGGGGTGGGATGGAAAGAATTCATGATAGAAGCAGTGACAGAGTGTTTGCTAGAGCAGTGCTGTACATTACAGTGCTGTTCTGAACAATGAAAGGATTACTGAAGTCAGCAGCACGTGTTCGGGGCAGTAAGCACATGCAGCACTGTTGCTGTGACAAGCCTCAGTAATCGACTGTGTCAACATTTCATGAGCTCCTACCTTCTCCCTTTGGAGTCCTGCCAGTACCTGTGAATAGCTGTAGAGCCACACATAATTCTAGGCATAAGGTGACTCCATGGGAATTTCAGTCAGTATGAATTTGATTTAAGCTTGGGAAATGGTAATTTTCCACTGTGACTAGAAACATTTTAAAAAATTAAACCCTGCTGCACCATGTAGTGTGAAATGGAAGTAAAACTTTTATTAGGAATCTAAACTGTAATTAGTGTTTCTTTGCTGGCTTACAAAATTCAAAATGATACTCCTTTTCCAGCCCCGTGTTATTTAATATTAAAGCATGAATTCCTGTAGTGTGCAATTAGATGTTTTTCTGCTGCTCACCGCCCTCATCGTTCAGAGCCTCAGGTTTGCCTCCTTGCCTGCAAGCAGAAGTAGCTGTGTGACTATGGGAAACCCGTTTGGAGGGAAGTTGAGACCCTCACAAATAGCAGGTCTTTTTGGTTTTGTGGCAAAGCCTCTTTACATTTGCTGTGCTGCGTACGTGCCTTGGCAATAGTGCTCATGAACTAGAGGAACTGGTCTTGAATTATTTATCTTGCCTGCACCATTTCTAATTCTAGTCGTCTGCCTCAATTAAGTAGAATCATAGAACGGTTTGGGTTGGAAGAGACCTTTCAAAGTCATCTAGTCCAACTGTCCTGCAGTGAACAGGGACTTCTTCAGCTACATCAGGTTGCTCAAAGCCCCATCCAGCCATCCATCCCCTACAGGGATGACACATCTACAACCTCTCTGGAAAACCTCTCTGTGTTTCACCACTCACTGTAAAACAAACAAACAAACAAACAAACAAAACCCCACAAACTTTTATCTTGTGTAAATCTACACTCATTTCAGTTTAAAACCATAAGAAAATCTGTCCCCATCCTTCTCATATGCCTCCTTTAAGTACTGAAAGGCTGCAATAAGGTCTCCTTTCTCCAGCTCATGTCCAGCTTTTCATCCACCAGTGTCCCCGAGTCCTCCTCTGCAGGGCTGCTCTCAAACCAGGCTGTACTGATACTGGGGTTGCCCCAGCCCAGCTGTAGGACCTTGCACTTGGCCTTGTTGAACCTCATGAGGTTTGCATGGGCCTGCTTCTCAAGCTTGTCTCAGTCCCTCAGGTGTGTCAGCCGCACCTCTCAGCTGTATAGTTCAGCTGTTCTTCCACGTACTTGGTTCTGTAATGTCCTTACAATATCTACAAAATGTTTACTTGGAAAAGACATGCATATTCCGGATGTCATCTCCAAGCATGTGGAGGAAAAGGTGGTTATCAGGAGTAGTGAGCATGGATTCCCAAGGGCAAAGCATGCTTGACTGATCTGAAAGCCACCTCTGATGGCACAGCTGGCTGGGTAGATGGAGAGCGAGCGGTGCATACTGCCTGCCTTGACTTCGGCAAGGATTTTGATGCTGTCTCCCCCAACATCCTCCCAGGTAAGCTCAGGAGGTGTGAGTTAGATGAGTGGACAGTGAGATGGATTGGGAACTGGCTGAACGGCAGTCAGAGGATTGGGATTAGCAGTGCAGTCTGGCTGGAGGCCTGCAGCGAGTGGTGTTCCCCAGGGGTCCATACTGGGGCCAGTACTCTGACACTTCTGGTTTTGTAACCTACAGAGAGCTCGTTCCTTCCTTGTATTGTCATCCACATACTAAAGGCTGAGCAGCTGTACAGTGTGTAGTAAACAATATAAGCAGCTGTATAGTGTCTAATGTGTAAATGTGACATATAACTTTCTGGTCAAAATGAAGGTAAAGAAATGACAGCACTGCCTGTTTGTGACAGCAATTTTATTGTACTTGTTTGTTAATTGAGAAAGAGGAACATATTAGCTAAATTCAACATGATCAGCATCTTGCTTTTGCTTATGATAAGCTAGCAAATCCAGTGTTCCAAATACTAATTGAATTACTTTATTTTTCTTATACACCTCAAAACAGAATAAATGTGTGTTCTTCTTTTCATGTTTCAGTAGCCCAACTACTTTATTATTTAATCAATCTCATCAAATGTATCCCTAACACCCGCAAAGGAGTGAGGCTCTGGGAATTCATAGCCATGAGAAAAAAAATGCACAAAAACAAAACTTTTTTTGGATAATTTAACAGTCTAATAAAACAAAAACTATCAATATATTAAGAAACAAATCCAGTTACAAATGCATGTATGTAGAAGGAACTTCTGTGAATACCAGAACAGAAAATGATCAGCTATTTACAAGATACACAGCAGGATGGTATAGTAGGCAAGACCCACCATTCAGAAACCAAATGTGTTCTCTCCACTGTAGGCAACATACAAGAATCCATCCTCATCCTTTTCCTTCTCATAAAGTTGTCCCATAGTTAAGCTTGAAGGGGAAAGAAAAAAAGAAACAGTTTAGCTTGGATAATGACAATTGCAGATGGTACCAGAACCTCACATGCACAAAGATTAATAAAAGCTAAAACTTTCAAGTCTGTGTGTAAATTGCAATACAAAAATGATCATAAATGAAGAGCAGCTGACTCCTGAGTTAGCAAAATGATCGTGGGCTCTCTGCAGTGTCTAGGGTTTTGTTACTTTTTCACAAATGCATTTGTCAGAATGTTTCCTTGTTTTATTGAAAGTCACTGAATGTATTTCAGGTTCTGGATCATCCATTATTGATGCTGTGACTAATACCAGGATCAATAGCCTGATACCACTTCCCTTGAATGTGGCTGTATTAACATCTTGCTTCTTGTGTGAGCAACCTCATTTCTCCCTCCACCTGGTGTAGTCATGAAAGTTCAGCTGGTCTCAAGTCTATCAAACTTGTGCTTTTTGTACTGCTTCTTGGAGCTCCAGGTGGTTTTGCGGAGTAAAAGCTTTGTTTTCTACATTGTTAAAAAGTGATGACTTAAAATCGTGCTAGTACCAAAATGTGTGGGCAATAGATTACAAGTTATGCAGAAACTAGTGCTTTTCCAACTGATAAGGTTTTGAATGTTTGATCAAATGAAAATTTTCTTAAACTGAACAGGCATGTGGCCCTTCAAGTCTAAGCAGTTGCGGTCTTTAGGGAAATGTCTGTATTTTGAAAACAAAGAGAAACCCAAGCAATTACTTGGCCAGTACAACTGCTCCAACCATCTGTCTACAGGTGAAACAGGCAGTTGACATCAGTCAGTTGCATAGATGACGCCTCCTCAGCTCACCTTTCTCTGATTCCCCAAGAACAGGCAAGTGAACTGAAAGATGCAGACTGAACGTGAGTGACAGAGAAAACGTCCTGGCTTTTCACCTGAGAGAGGAGCTGGGAAGAGTTACAAGCAGTACTTGAAATGGAAGAGAATTGGTGAGAAGTAGATAAACTTCTGCATAAGGAGAGAAGGATGCCATGAGTTGGTGGTCTGTGTGATAAACTCAGTCTATGGGAGGAGCAGAGCCATTAACAGATTTTTGTTCACCTGTTGACAAGTTACCATTTTTGCATTAATACTGAAGGTTCAAGGCTGTATTTTTCCAGCAGAGATATGACGGCTCATCATGAACACATGAGATGAGGCAGTGTGCCCTGTTTTTATCTCCTCCTGTTCCTAGCAGTTCTACAGCACTGTTAAGATGATGACATATAGGCCTTCCTAGTACTCTTAGAAAAAAGCAAGCAGAAAAAGATGGCTCTCACAGGTCCCTATTGTGTATCACGAAGTAAATAAAAGTATTTCTAACTAGTCTGGACAGCTTACCTGGAGAGACTATTACTGCTACACAGGTAAGGATTAATAAGAATAGCATTGCATCTAAACCACATAACATCTTGATGTACTATTTCCTCAAATACTATTAAAGTATATCATATAGAAAGCAGCTGTGGTAGCTGCTTCTGCTGTACATTATTCTGTATGTAACAGACAACAGTGAAACTTATTTCTATATAAAAACAATGAAGAACCTTTTTATAGTCATTTTGTGTTTATAGAATAATTTTTAAAATAAGTAACAGCAGCTACTCTGTAACGTCATAATTTGTGAACTGACAAGTATTTTTTCAGAATAATTTATGCTGTTTGCTTTTGACTATTTAACATGGAACTTTTTTACTACATTGAAAATGATTATTTTTTTGCCATTCATGATGTAAATGTTCCTGCAGTCAACCAAAGAGATCATATCTCCGGAGCTAACCCTCTTGCTGTGGAAGTAAATCAGAATATATTTTGTAGTCACCTTTCCTTTCAGCCTACCTCAACAAATACGACATTTGTCAAACACATGAGAAAAGAACTTACCATGGTGGGATTAAGATGTAACCAAACACCTCCAAGCACCTCACTAAATAAGCCTCAAAGAGGGGAGTTACTGTCTCTCTGATACGCACAGGCTTCACGGAATCACAGAATGTCAGGGATAGAAGGGACCTCAAAGCTCATCCAGTGCAATCCCCCCATGGAGCAGGAACACCCAGCTGAGGTTACACAGGAAGGTGTCCAGGCGGGTTTGAATGTCTCTAGAGTAGGAGACTCCATGACCCCCCTGGGCAGCCTGGTCCAGTGTCTGTCACCCTCACTGAGAAGAAGTTTCTTCTCAAATTTAGGTGGAACCTCGTGTTCCAGTTTGAAATGTTGTGTTCCAGCTTGCTTGTTGTGAACCTCTTGTGTTCCAGCTTGCTGAAATGGTTCTGAATAACAAGGGATTATCCCCTCACCTGGACTGTGGGACAGTCTTGTCTACAAAGAGGAATATTGCTTTCTCAGAGGGCAGTTGAATCCTCTTCCTGATGATCCACATGAACTGGGCCACGGTGATGTCAGATGGAACCAAGTACTTCCTCTTGTCAATATCAACAATCTGAGATCCTGAGACCTTCTCCACTATGACCTGTAAAGTGCAGATATGAAGGTCAGGTTTTTCAGGATCAATATAAACAAAACAGCTTCTTCCAGGAGGGAAGACTGTCAACATTTAAAGAACTTACGATCTTTCTTGGCATCAAGCACCTCAAGACACTGAAGGTGTTTATAGAATCACAGAATCATTTCAGTTGGAAGAGACCTTCAGGATCATAGAACCTTGTCTAAATGCCTTTTAAACCCTCCACCGCTGCCCTGGGCAGCCTGTTCCAATGCCCGACAGCCCTTTCTGGGAAGAATTTTTTCCTAATATCCAATCTGAACCTCCCCTGGTGCAACTTGAGGCCATTTCCTCTTGTCCTATCACTTGCTACTTGGGAGAAGAGACCAACCCCCTCCATGCTCCAAGCTCCTTTCAGGCAGTTCAGAGATCAGAAGGTCTCCCCTCAGCTCCTGTTCTCCAGGCTAAACGGCCGCAGGTCCCTCAGCCGCTCCCATCACACTTGTGCTCCAGCCCCTCACCAGCTCTGTTCCCTCCTCTGCACTCTCTCTAGTATTTCAATGTCCTTCTTATGGTGAGGGCCCTAAAACTGCCCCCAGGTGGGGCCTCACCAGCACCGTTTACAGTAGCACAATCACTTCTCTAGTCCTGCTGGCCACACTATTCCTGATACGAGCCAGGATGCTGTTGGCCTTTTTGGCCACCTGGGCACACGCAGGCTCATGTTCAGCCACTGTCACCAACACCCCCAGGTCCTTTTCCACTGGGCACTTTCCAGCTGCTCTTCCCTGAGCCTGTAGCGCTGCCTGGGGCTGTTGTGACCCAAGTGCAGGACCCAGCACTTGCCTTGTTGAACCTCAGACAACTGGCCTCAGCCCAATGATCCAGACAGTCCAGATCCCTCTGTATGGCCTTCCCATCCTCCAGCAGATCAGCATTCCCACCCAATTTGGTGTGATCTGCAAACTAACTAAGGGTGCACTCAATCCCTTCATCCAGATCATTGATAAAGAGATTAAACAGAACTGGCTCCAATACTGAGTCCTGGGGACACCACCTGTGACCGGCCACCAACTGGATTTGGCTCCGTTCACAACTCTTTGGGCCCAGCCCTCCTGCTGGTTCTGTACCCATTGCAAATACACCATCCAGGCCATGAGCTGCAGTTTCTCCAGGAGATGCTGTGGGATACGATGTCAAAGGCTTTACTGAAGTCTAAGTACACAACATCCACAGCCTTCCCCTCATCTACTAGTTGGGTCACTTTGTCATAGAAGGAGATCAGGTTGGTCAAACAGGACCTGCCTTTCATAAACCCATGCTGACTGGGCCTGATCATACGGTTCTCTGGTATGTGCTGTGTGATGTTACTCAAGATGATCTGCTCCATGACCTTGCCCAGCACCGAGGTTAGACTGACAGGTCTGTAGTTGCCTGGATCCTCCTTCCAGCCCTCTTGTTGATATGCGTCATGTTTGCCAACTTCCAGTCAACTGGGACCTCCCCAGTTAGCCAAGATTGCTGCTAGATTGCTGGGAT
This sequence comes from Streptopelia decaocto, assembly GCF_964273445.1. Lineage (NCBI taxonomy): Eukaryota > Metazoa > Chordata > Aves > Columbiformes > Columbidae > Streptopelia > Streptopelia decaocto. The sequence goes on along the minus strand of NC_138666.1, from coordinate 4,838,737 downwards.
ATAATTGCCATTAGAAGAAAGCAGGACACTGACAACCATAAACATGCCTAGAAAGTGTTTAGATAGTCAGGCACTCTTGCTTACTTGTCAGTATGCACTGCGGCAGAAGGAGGAATGTTGGATTAGTTAGATGTGTTTGGGGCCTCTTTAAAACACCTAAGGCTACAGAAGAGAAGCTGAATTTACTCAGTAGGATCTGGTCAAACAGAGGGCAGGATGGAAACAGCTCGTTCACCTTTGCTCTAAGTACTCGGGTGAAGCTGGCTCGGTTACTCACCGGGACACGATCAGGGTATTTGGCTCGGATTTTTGCCGACTCGACACATCTGTGCTCTGTGAACAAAACTCGTAATTAGTCGCTGCACAGTAATAGTATCGCCAGCGTCGCAGGCAGAGAGGGCAGAGCCCGCAGGGACCGCGACCGCCCCTCAGCCCCCCAGGGGTCTCGGGCCGTTCAGCGAGGCCATCCGGGCAGGCGCCACACTCCGGCCGGGCCGCAGGCGGCTGTCCGCCCGGGGACAGGCGAGCGGCTCGGCGAGGCCCCGGGGCAGCGGGGCGGGCAGCGCCGGGCCCGGCCCCCCCTTACCCAGCGCATGGTCCTCCTTGAACATCCACTTCATGGTGCGGGCGGGCGGGAAGCGGAGCCGGCGGCGGCGGGGCCCGGGGGCGCGCGGGCGGGGGCTCGTGCCGGGCCTGTCGCTGTCACGGTCCCTGTCACAACAACAACAGCCACGGCTCGGCAGGCGGGACTTCCGGCTCGTCAGTTCCCTAGCAACCACCCGAAAGACAGCGGGGCGGGGTTGGAGCATCCGGGCACTCGGTCACCTGGCGGGTGCGAGGCCGCGCGTCGGCGCCGCTCGGGGCGTTCCAAGTTGCATCTTGGGCTGCGCCGCCGCCGCAGGGGCCTCTTTTCCGCCCCGCTGCCGTTCTCGGGCGCTCTTCCGCCTCACCGCAGCGTCGGACCCGGAATGCAGCGGTACATTCTCATTGGCTGGCGCTCCCGTGCCCCTTCGGCGCCTCGACGTGCTGATAGGCGCAGCGTCCCGTCAGTCTGGCGCCCCGCCGTTGCCACGGTGAGGGCGCGCGCTGGGGCGGGCGGCTCGCGATGGCCGGCGTGGAGCTGTTCTCGCATCCCGCGCTCCACACGCGCTACCGGGCCGGGCTCTGCTCCGCCGCGGCGCTGGCGCTGCTGCTCATCGCGGGGCTCACGTACGTGCCGCCGCTGCTGCTGGCCTACCGGAGCCACGGTGAGCGCCACCGGCCCGCGCGGCGCGCCCCGGCCCGGCCCGGCGCGGTCCTGAGGCTTCGCACTGTGTCTGCCCGCAGGTTTCTGGCTGAAGCAGAGCGCGTACCGGGAGCAGCCCACGGTGCGGTTCCGGTACGAGGTGCTCTTCGTGGCCACCCTCGGCCCGGGCCCGGGGAGCCTCTTGGCGTGGAGCACCTTCCCAGCGTTCAACAGGCTCCAGGAGGACCGGCTGCGAGTCCCGCTCCTGTCGGTAGGGCTGCCCCGGGACGGCGGTGGGATGGGGCCGGGGCTGGGGCCGGGGCCGGGGCCGGGGCCGGGGCCGGGGCTGGGGCCGGGGATGGGGCTGGGGCTGGGGCTGGGGCTGGCAGGGCCTGCGAGCAGGCGGCCCGTCCTGCCCTGCTGCCTCACCTCGTGTCACAGCAACACCTCCTTGGGACAAATGATTTTTAACCAGTGCAGTTTTACGCCCACTCAGTGTTACAGAATCATTTAGGTTGGAAGACACTGATAAGATCGTCCAGTCCAGCCATTAACCTCACATTATCAAGTCTGCCGCTAAACCGTGTCTCTAAACACCACTGGTGGTTTGCATGAACACATCAGTTTACTTTCCTCAGATCAGTTGTTGTCCTGTCCCCCCGCGGCCATATGGTTCATCATCATCTGAATTTTGGAGGGGTTTGTCAGTATCCCCTGGTTTTGGAAGCAGGTGTGTGCCTCTGCTCTGCAGCCCTTGCTCCTTCCGAGATTCCACAGTGGCAGTTATTTTTCTGCATCACCTCTGTTACGAATGCTGTGATGCTCACAAATAGCTGAAGTACTGGGCATTTGTGACATGAAGCTTAGGAAGCCTTGGCTCACAACCACGAACTGGCATACAGAGGCCATTAAGAGGCAGGCTGCAACAGCAAGAGGCAAAAGCCTGACCATCAATCACACATTTGCACAGGATATGGCAGAAGATCCATAAGGCATGTTTTGTAGCATGCAGGGGAGGTGGTTGGAAGGGCATAGAGCAAAAGAGACCTTGAAGCGTCTGAGTTTTCCTTCCTTGGGGGGCATACGGGACGTTGTATAACAGACAAAATTGCAGTCTTCTTACTTGTCTCTGGTCCTGTGTCTATAAAGTCAACCAGCTTTTTATTGCTTTCCTGACTATGCAGTTTATTTGCTTCCTTAGTATGTACATACTACAGTTGTGGATATCCCCTTGGGTTTTACCTCTTTTGTTTTTCTAACAGAAGTTCACATCTTTAGAAAAAATCTTATTCTTTTAGACTAGAGAAGAAGACAAAAATCAAGATGGCAAAATGGATCAGCTGCATTTTAAATTGGAACTTCCACTACAGCCTACAGAGCATGTCGTTGGCGTTCAGCTGATTCTACTCTTTTCCTACCACCTTTATGTGAGCATTTTTAGTTTTGTTTGTTGTGACATACAGACCCGCTGTAATATTCCAGTAGTGGCTATGCAAAGGATGGAAGAACCTTTCCACATTTGAAATTCCTATCTAAAAGATTTATTTTACTAACAAATATTTAATTTTCTCCTCCTCTGCTGGGTCATTCCTAGTCTAGCTCTGTTGTGTATTTTGATATGTTAGGGTTTTTTTTTTTTTGAAGCTGTGTATTCTCTTGGGCCATAGAGCAGCGTGGAGAGGACCGAAATGCACAACAGTGGATGTCAGTGTGAGTGGCATTAGTAAATAACTGAGGGTCTTGTAGAAGGCAGAAAGATGTGCATTGTTACATATACTGCTGTGTCTTGACATAACCAGATAGTTTCAACAGCCTAAAACTCCATAGATTTTGCTTACTTAACAACTCTTGAAACAATGGTAATCATAAGCCAGGATCTTCTGTATGTTATAACTGGGAAGGGGAAAAGGTGTTACAGGGAGAAAGGAAAATTAAATTCTGCTGCCACTGTATCGCAGGTGGCAGTGCAATTAATACCTAAAGCAGTGAGTAAAACACTAGAACCCACAGATGCATCTGAAAGGAGCAGTACCATAGAGCTGTGTTGGATGCAGCCACACAGAGAAGTTTTACCAGGAAGGTGAAGCTGAATTTACCCAAGAGAGTCTTGCTGATTGCAGATGGATAAGCATAGCAAGTATAGCTGTGTGCTGTAGAAAACATTCTTAAACCTATGAAACCCAGAGTAAATACGTGGCAGTCCTAAATTTATGCTGAAGTATTAGGTCAGTGATTAATATCACGGAGTTGCAGTATTTGTAACAGCTTTGTTTTACATAAATGTGAATATTTTTCATTCAGATGAAGTGCTTGATAAGGGCTAAGGAACTTCCTTGTTTGACCCTTGTTACAGAGCAGGAGTCCTTAGCTGGCTTTGCCTGCTGTTTTAAATTGTGTCTCCAATGAATGTGTTTGGTCATCTTGCTGCTTTTCATGTGTCACGGCAAGTCAGTTCTTTCTGTCATTAGCCACAGACTGTTGGACTTAACTGAATTTCCTGTGGAACTTTGTTTGGTTTATAAAGTTAACTAACAACTAAGGTAGTTCACTTTTTAAAAAAAATTAATTTGCATTTCTTATTTTGTGTTCCCTTGTTTAGACTAATGTGAAAATATGAAACTTGTGAGTCAGAAAAAAATCAAATCCATGCAGAAAATCTGTAGATACAAAGAGGTAGAAAAATTTGTTGTGTTCCCCCCTCCTTAAGTTATTTTTTCTTGTGTTCACCATTTCAGAGAATGTCAACGTTTGTAATGCAGAGCATGGCTTTTCTTCAGTTTTTTTCTCCGGTGCCAGGGTCTCAGCTCTTTATGAATGGAGACCTGAAGTTGAACCAGAGGCAATTACTTCACCATTGTGGACTGGATACCAGATACAATGTGAGGACATATTTTTTTTTTCCTTCCCCATCAATTTCCCCTCCTCACTATCCTCCTAGTACAATAGGCGACACCGTCATTATTTGTACTTCTGCACAGAGTGGACTGTAGAACTGTGGAACTGGTATTTTCTTGTTAGGCTTAAAAATGGGAGAGGTTATTCTGCCAAGATGTTCAGTCTGATGTTCATGTGCATTCCTTCAAGAGCATGGTTACTTTGCATGGAAAACTCAGCAGAATTAGTTTCTTGAAGAGTGGACAAATAACGCAAATATCTCCTTGTTCTAATAGGTGTCTGTGGTCAATGGCACAAGTCCTTTTGCGAGTGACTATGATCTAACAAACATAATTGCAGCATATTGGGATAGAAATGGTAAGCCTGAACGTGTAGCGGTGAATCACAGGACAGCCGTAGTTAGCGTATTGGCAGCTGTTCTCTGAGGATTTTGAGTTCTGTATTAAGACAGAAAAGCCCTTTAACCTGGACATTTCCTTTCCCCATTTTAGTGACAACAGTCTTTTCAGATCCCAACCCTCTTTGGATGACTGGAAGAGCAACAGATGAACCATTTATCATTAACGCCACTATTCGTTACCCAGTGGAAGTTATCTTATATCCTTTGAAAACTGCACAAACTGTGACATAACTGGGTTGCATTATTTGGGCCTTAACAGTTTTCATTTGGCCAGTATATGTTCTTCCAGAATTGCTGCTAAACTTTGTTAGATAAACAAATGCTGTAGGACTATTTGCGCATTCCTCCAGTCCGTTCTACTTGCATAACCACTTTTTGTCTTTCTCTAGTGGGAATCTGTGTTGCTTCTCAGCTGTACTAAATCTTTATTAAGTCTTGCTTTGCCTGCTGTCCCAGTCTGTCAGAGATGCCACTAGTGATGTGTGATAACGTATTCTGTGACCTAAAGCAAACCGTTAGAAATCTGTGTGCAAGGTAAGGTCACCAAATAATAACCCCACAGTGGATGTGGCAAATCTATTACAAGTGCAGACAGACATGAATTTTTTGTTTTCTACAAAATAATTTTGTTCATTGTGTTCTTTACTAATTTTCTCAGACAAGAACAAGCCTATGTTTAAAAGAATCTGTATGGAGCACATTTCTTACAAAATTTGTTTACTGAGTATTACCAATAACTACTTCCTGGTGAGTCAGGGACAAAATAGGCACTTTCCACGTAACTGGTTTAAATGTATTATAGGACAGACATTATCTGCAGCCTCTGTTATATGCTATGGTGAAAGGCTTTCAGGGGTTTCTGTGGCTCAAAGGCTTTGTATTTGCTACACAAACTGATGTCTTAATGAGTTTTGTGCCTTTCCACCTCCAAGTTTCTTTGCTTCGTTATTGCGGTGATAGTATCAGAAGCTTCTTCGTTAACACGCCTTGACTTTCTTTAAATATCAGCCAGGATTTTGGGAAATGATTAAATTTGCCTGGATTCAGTATGTCAGCATTCTCCTTATCTTTCTTTGGGTGTTCGGTAGGATTAAAATGTTTGTATTCCAGAACCAGGTGTTGACTACAATTCCAATATCGCCAGTTCTGCCAGTGTCTCCAGTACTGACCTACAAACAGCACCAGTCCTGAGGAGATGCCTGAGAACACTTTAAAATAAATGCAATTCAAAAATAGATACCTGCTTTTATTCTGTAAACACTTTTTACTTCAGAAGAACAGAACTTTGTAAGTATGTTCCATACATGCTTCCTTTTTAAAATACATATTCATTCATCTGTTTTTTCTGGGAACACTGAGACTGAAAATTTTACTGTTTTTGACAGTTTTAAAGAAGAACCTAGTTATTTTTGTCTGCAACTGAAACACACTTCAAAAACGGTAGAAAGCAATAAGGCTGCTTTTTGCATTATCTTAGTTTTGCTAAACATTGAAGACCGGAAATAATATGCTAACAGTAATGACATAAGCCATTTTTACTGTATTGTAAATTAATTCATGTCTGAGCTAGAGTTCTGTCAAGAGCTTTTTGTTTATTCATTTACGAGCATTATGAAAGGAAAAAGGCAATGTGAAAAAATGTGTGGATAAGTTAGTGTCAGAGCCACACTTCTGTAACTGTGACTATTCATGCTAACTGATTTAGTTATTTAATAGGATGATGGATAAATTCAAGGTTGATGTGAGAAACCGGGTTGTGGCTGATACTGTCTGCAAGGTTTGCGCAATCATTTACTACTGTAGCACGAGACCGTTAACTGTGAGTTTGGAATAGTAAAACAGGGAAGCCTAGTATTTGTTTAAAGAAAACGAACAAAAAGAACTACCAGAGAAGCTTCAGAGTTCCAAAGCAAGTGAATAATTACTTTTGGAATTTAAATGATAATTTAGAATAGATAAAAATTAAGTCAATTATACCCACCTGGTGAGCACTGAAAGGCTATGTCCCTTCATCTTGATGGGAGGTGGTGGCAGGGAAGATTATTTAATTTTATTTTCTCTTTCTGGGTTTACTTTTTATGCCAGATAAGCTTAAAAGGGAAAACAATTAAGTTTCAATTGTTTTCAGTTTTGTAGTTAAGATTTCATTCTAACAAAGCGGCATTATGGCAGGAGGGTCTAAAACAATTCTAGGTGCTAGGTAACAAAATTCTGAGTGTCTTAGTTCTCTTGAGCTGTTAGGACGTGGTGCGGCTATGAAATGTGAAAAAGCAACCTACACAGCAGTACCCCATCTTTTGTCCATGGTCCTCTAGAATTCAACCTCCTGGCAGTTTGGAGGTCTGCCTATTCCTTCTTCTTTTCTCCTTCTCAAAATGGCCAGTTTATATGTGCTGGATGGACTCCAGCCTATTCTTAAAGTGAAACACTAACGTGGGGAGCCATGTCTTGGTTATTCAACACATTTTTGTGCTTGTGAAACTTATTTACTTACATGTGAGTTGTAAGTTATTGCAAGGAGCATTTGCTGTATACACATATATTTTTTTGTTGTTGTTTCAAGTCTCAAGTGTTGTGGTTGAGACGGACAAACGACATGGACCAAATTCTTTCAAGATGAAAGTAATAGCTGCCATTTATTGCTACAAGTGCATTTTTATACAATTCTACCAGTTCATGTGTCTTTTCACTATTGGTTACAAGTTACAGCACTAACATCTCATTGGTTAATATTTCTGTCATCCATGTTATTCTTCTATCCCCTTCTCTCTCGCGGGTACATCTCTCCTCTCTCCAGATACTCCTTTACTCCCAACCTTCTCAAGGGTAAATCTTAATATCTCAAGGCTGATCTCTACTCCCATATTTTCTGTCAAGGATTCCACAGACCCGCTGCAGTTTCCCACAATTCCCCCTTTTTGTATTTGTGCTAAAAATGCTGTCCTCCTTGTCCGCTGCAGGGCCCTTTGCAGCAGAGAAATCATGCATGGCAACATTAGTAACACAACCACAACAATCATCAAAATGATCAGTCCTGTTTTCACTACTGATAACAACCATGCTAAAAACCCTCAACCACTAAGCAATTTATTTAACAAATCCCATCAAAATCTTCACACCCATGTCCTTGAGCTAATAACAAAAAAATCTATCGCGGCCCTACTCTGCCGTGTGGCACGTCTTACAGAATCTACATCTAACAAAAGTCCACTTAAAGCCTTTTAAGTTCTGTTAGTTTGCTTAACTAGCCAGCATCCTAATTTTCTAAAATATTTAAAGCTTTTAGCTGTGCCAACACCAGATACAAGAGATCCTAAAACCCTTAACCTTGATCCCCAAAAAATCTACATTATCATCACATTTTGACTCATATACATGCAAAAAGTGTTTTTCTCGTCTTGCTCTTCTGTGATCTATTATCATAGATACATTGGGTGTTAAGAGAGTTAATAGTCCCAAAATACACAGTCCTCCAACAGCATTAGAAGGAATTCCTGGTCAGGCTCTATCTCCACAGATCAAGAATACACCATACAGGAGGCTTTGGGGTCGCTGTCCCACATTATCAATGACATCCCTTGGATTCTTCTGCGAGGCACTGCACATTGGGTTTCATTTCTGCAGTCACCAAGGGTAGCATTAACATTTTGCAGTTTTATCCATTCATGCTTTAGCATATTGTCCTGGCACTTTTCGCAAACCAGCTGGATACGAGCATCCATGGGCATAGATGCCAGCAATTCCAGTTCCTGTGGTTCAATGTCTATTTCCGGGAGACAGTTAATCCAAAGTGCCATGTTAGTATTATTACAGTTTGTTGCAATGCCTCTGCACCAACCATTATTTTGAAACAATTGTGTGATGCTGCTGTAGTCATCAAGGGGGATGTCAACCAAGCATGTGTGGAACGGGTTTTCCGGAGATGCCATAGCTAGGCATATGGAGTCCTGGCCAGTCATGTTGGCTAAAGTAATCCACATGTTAGTCTTTGTCTGTGCAGGCATCCAAAACACAGCAGCTGCAACAATCATTGTCAGGAAGATAACACAGGTTTCACGTTTCGTGCCAGCAACCATTGCGGCCCTTGATCTGTAAAGACACAAGCAGAGCCTCTCCCCCAGGTTATCAATTGATGTGGCCTTTTCCATTGACCATTAACTAGTGATTTGGCCATAACTAATGTAGGTTCTTTCTGATTTAGCATGGTTTTGGGTCACACTTGCAAAATATTTCATCACATACAATGCTTTTGACAATTGGTTTTGTGGTGTTTTCCCTACTTCTCCCCCCTTTTTGTTTTAAAAAGGAACAAAACCAAAACACAGTTCAGAAGCAGATACGTGCGTTGGACCTTGACTACGTACTCAGAATCACAAATCAAATTTAGAGGTTCCTCCTTAAAAAGCTCTAAGTAATTTAAAGCTGTGCCAAGTTCTGCTAATTGGGTTGAACCTTCAATAATTTTTACAGAATTATGCCAATTGTTATCTTTACATCAAACGGCTACAGCTTTATGAGACTTCCCAGAACCATAAACAAAAACTTTGCAAGTATGTAGGATCAGACCAAATACAAGTATGGCCTATGACCTGATGCTAAAGACTTGCAGGTTCTGCAGCAATTTACATTTTACATTTATGCATGCCAAAAGCTGTGCTGTTAAGAAAACCAGCTAGTACAGTTTACAAAGACATAGATTACAAATAAAATAAAAAAATCAGAATTAAATTTCACAAATGGTACATATATGACAAAAGGATCATGGCCTATTGAAACTTAAATTCATTCCCTGCTTTTCTGGATCAGAGTGACAATTGGTATATAACAATCGGTATATCAGTTTGCTAGCAGTCTCATCATACTGTCCCACAATAGCCACAGGTTGTTTCTATGTTGTAGCTATAAATAGACAAATCTGCAAGTCCAATTGAATGCAGCCAGCCTGTAAGGTTGTCATAAATTTATTCCTCAAAGTTTCCAACTCCATTTTGGCTGTCATATTTATTGGATATTGTTTTCCCTTACCAGATCGAAGTCCTGTTTCAGATCTATCAGTGTAGTATTTGCTTTATCGAAACATTGGCTGTTAATACGAGTGGAAATACAGCATTTGAAATTTCCTTGGAGATTTCTCACTTGCAGCAAGCAGATCTGCACCATCCAAGCAGCTTCTTGTAGGCCATGCAACTAAACAGAATTCTCAGAAAACGTTATTTGAGCTTACAATTTACTTAACAAATCTTAACCTAAGAGAGGTATAGGAGTTTCTAACAACTATAAGAATTCAGGTATTTAAACTTTGTTCCAAATTTGGCATTCCATTGGTCTCAAAAAACGGCCTTTCTTTTGTTTTCTCCCATGACCTCAAAAATTAGCATGGTGAATTTACTAAGAAGTCACTTACAACTAATTACCACAGAATAAGTCTATTAACAAATTTTTGGTTTAATGTTCCAGTTTCATTAGAACTATGGATCCACTGGTGATGCCTTTAAATTTCACGCTCAGACTCCTTCAAGCAGTATTACAGCTCTCTAGCAGTAACATTGTTTGGGGGAGGGGCGCGGGGGGAAATAAAACTTCCCTCTCGCCCCCATCTGAGATGGCAAGACGTCCAGCCCAGCATGAAAACACATCAGTTTGAACTCCACATCAAACCAATCTGGCTCCACTCCACACTCAAATCAGTACCAGTCTGACCCAGAGAAGCACTGAACACTGTGACCCCCCAAAGCTGACCAGTGTGAAAAGACTGACTTCAGCAAGGAGGTAAAATTATGAGCTCTTTCCCCAGATGTGCCAAAACCTAGGAAACAAGACAGAAGCAAAAATAAACAACACCAACAACCCCTGATTCAAAGCCGAAAAACAACACAGTGCCACAACAAAAATGGATGACAACACTTCAGGAAAAAAAGACAGAGCGGGGGTAGTAAAGCCCCCCTCTCTCTGCTTAGCAGCGGGAAAACAGGTTTTTTCCTTTTTTTTTTTTTTTTCTTTCTTCTTCTTTCTCTTCTTGCCGCAGTTCAGATATAGTCAAGGCCATGCAGCTGGTATAATCACTGGTACGAAGTGGGAGGCTCTGGCAAGCTCCTCAGTTACAATGAGCTGCACACAGGCCTGGGATATTTTGCTCTCTTGTTTCCCATTTCATTTCAACCATAATACACTTTATATGCAATTTCAAGTAGCTCAGAAATAGTTACATTCCTTAGCTCCATTTACCTATTACAATTTAGAGATGTCAAAAAACAGTATAAACCAGTATAATAAACATCAATCCATTATTCTATTTTCCTAAATCTAAATCAGTTAATATTCTAGCAACTTTTAAATACAACCTCTTCTAAATTCACATCTATCATAGCATTTTAACGATTTAAATGCTTTTCTAACAATATAAGCAATTACTCTAATGTGTAAGGATGCATCCTAAGGGGGAGCAAGGTGGAATTGTAGCAGTGGAACCAGTTCCCATTTTGGAATTATCTCCCCAAACAAGATTCTTTTTGGTACCAAATATGAATATGCAAACTAAAATACTGAGCTCAGATATGAAAACCATATACCAAGTTCAAATATGCAGATGGATCACAGTTACACCAATTTAAGACAATATCTCAATTTTTGCATTGCACCTTTGAACCACTTACTGCCCGGCCAGGTAGCAGTGCCTCTGGGTCTCCCTGACAAAACAGGTCAGCGCGCGCCAGAGCCCATCGGCACTCGCCCCCTCCCCGCCGTCGCAGTGAGCTGAACTGGGCAAGGCCTTGTTTTGTTTTGGTTTGGTTTGGTTTTTTTTTAGTGTCTCATCTGGTGCGCTACAGCTGTTATTCCAAAACCAGGATTCTTTACATGATGTGCATATAGAAAAACCAAATCCACCACACCGAGATGAGACACAACCTGTCACAGAGTTGCGCAAGTCTGAATGCCAGAATAAAGGTAGCATGCTAGAGAAAAAAAAATAACAGCTACTACACACAAAATTTTACCATCACATTCACGCAGTAAAGAACTAAATTACTTATGATCTTCTGTATTATCACAAAACGCACATTTTGAGTCAATGGATTCTCATGATTTAACAGACTGTGAACTTATCGTACCATATAACAAAGACCTACCAAAATTGCAACATGCTTAAACCGATACCCACAAAGAGAACAGGTTAATGAGGAAAGCATCTTGCAGACTTCAGCAAGTTTACTGTGACCTGTGTGTTATCAGTTAACTCTCTCTCAGCTTGTTGACGTTCAAACCGTTCCAGCTGTAAAACTGTCTGTAATGATCTAATGATCCCTTGTAGAGATTTATGTTGTCCTGCTCTTCTCACCTTAAAAACAACATTAATTGCAACAAAATTCTATTCTCCGCCACTTTTCCCAATCATTTAACTGAAACAGCAGCAAACACTGATTTCAATATTTAACAAGATCTTCCTTCCTTATAATTCCGAGTGCTTTCCTAAGTTTTAAAACACCTCCCAATACTGATTTTTCAGGAACACAACTGAAAACAATTATTCCTGACCCCATCTTGCAAGTAAAAACCTTGAGAAGGGGGAGGGAGGGGTAGAAAACACAGGCTGCTTGCAGCACGACTGGGAAAAATGGGGAGAGAGTTTTATGGCGCACTTAAAAACAACTAGTAAAACAATTAACTCACATTCCTAACAAGCTGCTTGATTTTCAGAGAGGCAATACACAGAAACACATAATATGTACTGTAAAGCTTGCAGATAACATGTTGATAGCAAACATTAGCATTCTCTACTGCTAATGTCAACACCAATGCTTCCTTAGCTTCTAAGTTTTCAACCTGCTTATTGATGGCCTCTTGAAGATGGTCAATAAATTGCATGTAATTCTCACTGGGACCCTGATTAATAGTTGCAAATGATTTGGCTGCATTGTTGGTTTCAGGCACCTTTATCATAGCTTGATATGCGAGGTCTGTTGACTGCCTCAGGATTTCAGAAAGTTATTGTGCCTGTAGTTGTGGCGTGTCAACTAGTGTCTCCAGAAACGCACAGGGTCCCGTGGTTTAACTGCAATCGAAACTGGGAGTAAATCCCAGCTTTTTGGTACGTTCGGTTTACGCTCTGAAATTCTACCCCCACCCTCAGGAATTCAGTGTGGGAGGGAGGTGGGGGCAGGTTGGAGGGACCCAAATCTGTAGGAATTACGTTATTTGGCTCGGTCTGGCTCACCACGGGGGGGTCCTCCCCACCTAAATCTCCAGGCAAGGGGGGATAGGAAAAAAAAATGTCAATTTTTTTCTTCCGTGACTGATAGCGGCGGGGCAGAGGGTTGAACTGTGATTAATGGCGGTGACGCAGATGGCGGAACCGCAGTTGATGATAGTAGAGGAGAGGTTCGAGCCGTGATTGATGACAGTGGAGCGGTCGGCTGAACGCACTGCTCTGGCCGGTGCTCAGACTGGTGCTCTGAGGGCCCCTCCCGAGACCATAACGCTGTTTTTTCATGTGAGTCTTTCATAGCTTTTAACTGACCTCGGGGCCACACATATGTATACGACTCTTTCATAATTTTTTTCTGATCTCGGGGCCACACATAGGTACGCTCCTCCTTTATTCCTTTTAACTTTCCAAGAAAGTGCCGCGGATCCTTATCCATGTCAGATAATATGGACTTGGGCGGTTTTGATGAATCTTTAGTAACAGAGGGGATCGGAGTAGTACTTAATCTTGATTTTTCCTCCGAGTCTGGCCCAGGAGAGCCAGGAAGACCATCCCCCTCCACCGCCTCTGCCTGTTGCTGTTTTCACTCTTTCTGAGTGTCTAATAACAAGCGCCAGGTTGTTAACAGTTCAGTTGCTTCCTTGGACCCTTGGGTAGCACTATCAAACAATTTATCTCCCAAGGCCATCCATTGTGACACACTAAATGCTGTCACAGGATTAACCTCTAAACCTTGTGCTTTGCCCCATAGTAACATTTTTCTTAAAGTCAGTTCCGGAAGGCTAACACCCTGTTTCTTCAGAAGCAGCTTCCATGTGGACAATATAGTACCCTCTTCTTTAGGTAAGTTTCACCTCCCCTGTTCCTGGTAGCTCACCTACTCCTTAGCAAGGTGTCTTTTCAACGATCCGGATCTTCGGCAGCTCTGTGCGGCTGCTCTCATCAGCTGTACCGGGCTCCGTCTCCACAGCTCTTCTTCGGCTGTTCACAGCTTTACGCTGTCACCTTGTTAGGCGAGATCCTCTTCAGGCAGGATCACGTCGGGGTCACCATATGTCGTGGTTGAGACAGACAAACGACATGGACCAAATTCTTTCAAGATGAAAGTAATAGGTGCCATTTATTGCTACAAGTGCATTTTTATACAAATCTACCAGTTCATGTGTCTTTTCGCTATTGGTTACAAGTTACAGCACTAACATCTCATTGGTTAATATTTCTATCATCCATGTTATTCTTCTATCCCCTTCTCTCTCACGGATACATCTCTCCTCTCTCCGGATACTCCTTTACTCCCAACCTTCTCAAGGGTAAATCTTAATATCTCAAGGCTGATCTCTACTCCCATATTTTCTGTCAAGGATTCCACAGACCCGCTGCAGTTTCCCACACTCAAGTTTGCTCTTTCATTCCCAAAGTCTGTACCTGGCAGCCTGGGATTGTATCAGAATGCACAGAGTTAAAACTGTGTACTGCTTTTTAGTGTTTCTAGGCACTACACAGGGTGAATGAAGGGGCTGGGAGCTTGTTTCCCCACTATCTCAAGCTGATGTGGAGCTGGTCTGCTGTAGTCCCAGCTCTTCTCCCTTGCAGTGCTTATAGTGCTTGTGTAACTGTGTGAGTTAATTCAGAGAGTTCACTATGGTGAAGATAATATTTACCAAATATCCTGACTTTTCCAGACAAGTCAGTTCCCTGAACTAATTTGCTATGTGCCTGCACAAGCATTAGGGTGGGCACAAGAGAGAGAACTCTCTGGGCAGACCACAGAAGCCCATTTTAAGGGTTTGAGCTATAGAAATCCCACGAAAAATGGAGCGCATAACAGACCTGCAAGCTGAACGGAAGGCTGTTCAAGGTAGCAACTGGAACATGAAAGAAAATAATGCTAGAAAACAACAATAATACTGGGAGACTCCATTATCTCTATGTCACTTTTCTTTCCTGTTGTATCCTTCCACATTGTTAAGACAAATGACACTGTTCAGAGCAACAGTTCAGTGAATGCATGTGAGAAAAGAAATTATGAAAGGGTCAGGTTCAGAAAAATACAGAGGAAAATAATCCTATGTTTTATTTTCCTTCAGAATGAAAAAGCTGGAAAAAAATCCTCAGCAGTAATTTAAGAGAACTATTTAAGTTAAAAGGTGGAAATAAAAAAGTTAATTGCCTCAATTTCTTTTGAAAGACACGTATTTTGCAATTGGGATGAGTGCAATGTGAAAAAAGCAGTAAAGGCAGATATTATTACAGCTGGGAAAAAATGCTCTTTGCGGTAGCTGTGCTGTGGTTATCTTCCTGCATCACTTTTATATTGACCATGGCTCTTGGTTCATAGTTCTGGCTCCTTTTTCAAGCTTGGAGAGGCATTCTACTTCTGTAAATAACCAAGCAATTAAAAAAAACAAACAAAAAAAGATAAGATTTCACGGCTAGAGCAATAAACTGGAGTACAAGGAAAAAAAACCTGAGAATCCACTGTAACTAGCATTAAAGGCTCCCTGTAAGGGCTCTCCCTTCAGCAGCAGAAAATGATGTAAAAATACCCCTGCAGTCCACTGCGCTGCTACTACACATGCTGTGTACAGATACACCAGAGAGCAACCTAAATGCTGTTCATTGAGGAAGCAGAGAAGCAAGTTAACCTGATTTCTCTAAGTGGCTCTGTAAGAGGAAGAAATTAAGTAGCTGTTTGAAAGTCCTGTGCCGAAATAAAAGTGGGGGTGTGGACGCGTAAGAGCCCTGCTTCCTGCGTTTTTCAGGGGTGATGCTCGGGTGAAAGGAACCACCTCAATGCTTATTTCTGAACTAGCCAAGCAGCGGGGGCGGGGGAAGGACCTTTCGGTTCTCCTCGCCCGGCGCGGGCAGGATGCGGCGGGGGCGGGCCGGGGGGCCAGCCGGAGGGGAGCGGTCGCGGCGGGCGGGCCCGGAGCGCTGAGGGGGCGGAGGCGGAGGAGAGGCGGTGGAGCGGCCTTGGCCACGGGCCGGACGGCGCAGTCGGCCGGGAGATGCAGCGGGACAGCTCCGGTGAGGCTGCCGGGCGCAGCCGCGGGCAGGCCGTTGCGGGGGCTCCGCCGGCCGTAGCGGAGCGGGCGGGTGCTGCGGGGGGGGCTCTGCTAAGCTGCGCCTTTGCCCGGGGATGCTCCGGCTGCGGGGCGGATCGGCTCCTTCCGCGGCTCCTCCCGCTGCCCCGGCGCCTCAGCCACGTCTGAAAGCGGCTCATTGTCTCTCTGGGCAGCTCGGATCCGCGGCGGTGCCGGGAGGCGGTGGGAAGGTACGGGCCGGCCCGGGGGGAGGGTTGTCCCACAGGGCTCCTGGTCCCTGTCGGCGAGCCAGGCGATGACAGACCTTTTTTATTCGGTATCTAACAACAGTGTTTACGATCGTTTGCAGTGCGTTTCAGGGGATGTTTTAGAGCCGTTCGCACACGCCCCTGCTCGTGCTGCTGAAGTGGCGGCGGTACCTGCTGCGGCAGCCGCCGCGGAGCTGATGTCGCACGGTCCCGAGCCGGGCGTTGCTTAACGGGTAGTCAACTGTTGACAGAGGTAAAGCTCTTGAAAAACAGCCTTTTTTCCTCCTTTCTCCCCTCCCGCCCCCCGAGAACATGGCCGATCCGGGTTAAGGTGGATTTGTTTGCTGGAACTGGTGGAATTGGATGCTTTAGGTAACATTTCCCGTCATTCCGGGAAATGCCTTTTCATTTTTCTGCTACTGTGTTTAACCTGTGTTTCTAGGTGAGAGTGACATACCAGACAAAGAATTTGTCGTTAGTTGCAGCGGTTGCCTCAGTGGGGCACACAGGGCACACCTCAAGCCGTTTGTCCTCAGGCTGTTTGAATTTGAGGACACTATTGTACCAGCGCAGGTGAAGTCTCAAATAAGTGAATAGCATACAGGCACTCTCAGTGTCTCTTTGTCACTCCAGTTGTGCCATCCTTAAAAACAGCAAGAGTTCCTAACAAAAACTGTAACACAGCAGACCTCATTTCTTGAACACTGGTAATTCTAGTATATGAAGACATTTTGTGATCTTCAGCTGCATTGCATGGAGAAACAGGTGGTGTAGGGCTATGCCTCAACACTGTTATCTTACTCCAAACAATATTAAGGAAAAAAAAAAAAGCCCAGTAGCTTTTTTTAAAAAAATATTTTTTTCTGGTCAGATAATGAAATCTATGGTATGTTTAATTGTATTATAAAGTATGTAAGCATTATGATTACCTGGAAGCAACTCTTCCAATCTCATTTTCCACTAGATTGTAAAAGGAAGTACGTTTTCAAAAGCTGGATTAATGCTGTCAGCTGAAATGCTAATATAATGTCAGAATTCAGAATTGCAGAACGGTTGGGGTTGGAATGGACCTCTGGAGATCATCTAGTCCAACTCCCCTGCTAACGCAAGGTCACTGGAGCGGATCACACAGGTGGGTCCAGGCGGGTTTGAATGTCTCCAGAGAAGGAGACTCCACACCCGCTCCGGGCAGCCTGGGCCAGGCTCTGGCTCCTCGCAGCAAAGAAGTTTATCCTCATGGTCAGATGGAACGTCCTGTGTTTCAGTCTGTGCCCATTGCCCTTCATCCTGGTGTTGGGCACCATTGGAAAGAGTGTGGTCCATCCTCTTGACATCTACTCTTGAGATATTTGTAAGCATTGATAAGATCCCCTCTCAGCTTCCTCAGCTGAACAGCCTCAGCTGTCTCAGCCTTTCCTCATAAAAAAGATGCTGCAGACACCTCAGCATCTTTGTAGCTCTAGCTGGACTCCCTCCAGTAATTCCTTGTCCTTCTTAAATTGGGGAGCCCAGAACTGGACCCGGTGCTGCAGATGTGGCCTCACCAGGCAGACCAGAGGGAGAAGACAACATCTGGTAATGTCTGATTACAGTACATGTGCTGTACTTTTTATTATTTCAGTTCCATTTTCACTATTGTATTAAAAAAATTAAGCAGGCTTATTAACTCTTCCAACTCTTCAGCAATGATCATCTCTTGGAAACACTTAACTCTTTTTGAAGTACCAGTGGCTATATAGAAGGCACCCTCCAAACTGTCTTTTTCTTCCCCAAAGACCAATCTGTATATTGTTGGTGATACAGTAAGCTTTGCCTTGTTGAAGATATGTCATTTCTAGCTGTGGAAGAACACTAGAAAGTGACATTTTGTCAGCTGGGTGATTTATAGCAGGAATTACTAGTAATATTATGCATTTTTCTTGGACCGGCTTTGCCACGTTCCTGCATTTCACTTTTGTGAGCTGCAAACGGTGTTTCTAATGTTAGCTCATAGAAGCCATTCTAGTGGCTGCATTGGTGCGATGTCTTGTACGTGAGCTATGTAGTGAATAAACTTCTCGATAAGGTATAGTAGACCTTCAGGTGATCTTTGTGTATCATGCCACGCACAAACATTTTTCTGTTATTTCTGTAAAATGCACAATGACATTTACAATTACCATTCTTTTAAGAGTCAGTACTGAGGTTCTTTGTTTTTTTAAATATACAAATGATACTTAGATTCAGCTCATATGATTGCTCTGAAAGTCAGCATTTAGAGTAGATAACGAGCGTACAGGACAAAATCACTTTTGACTAGCAAAAGTTTGAGCACATAATATAGTTGAAGTAATTTCTGTGTCATCTATAGACTTTGGCTTTAAAAGTGCTGCAAAACCTGTTTTAAATGAAAGTGTGCTGGAAATCCTCTCAGACACAAAATGACTGGGGAAGACTGACAAAGACAGCTAAGATTCAGTTGCTCAGAAGTCCTTTTAGGGGAGCAGGTACTTGTAATTCTTCTCTCGGTTGTTTTGCTTTATTCCAGCCAGATTTTTCAGTCTTCCTGCAACAGACCCAGACTTGTTTGTTCCGAGGGAGTCTTTCATCTCAGCCTTCTGTCCCAAGCTCAAAAGTGTCCATGTTTCTTTACAGCAATAATGTGAGGCACTCTTTCTACAGCCTTTTTGGCATCCCAGAAAAGAATGAGCAGCTAATAGGAGGGTCTTAGGGTGTGTGTGTGTGAGGGGGTTGTTTGTTTAGTTTTGGGGTTTGTGGGTTTGTCTGGTTGGTTTGGCTTGTTTTTTTAGCTATGAAGGTTTTTTTACTATTATTTACTAGGTCAGTTCAGGTTGAATTCTGTACTGAAAGGAAGTTTACTGAGGAGTTGTGGTCCTTTCAGTGCTAACCTGCAAAGATCTGGATACTTGATTCCAACATTACTTGTCTTATGGGACAAATAGAAGTCCGTGAAAAGCAAGAGCTAACTGATCATCTGCTGAACAGTTTATTTCTTTGCTCCTCCATTATTTTCTACCATTCCGTGTCTGAAAAATATGTAAGAATAGTTATTCTGGGGCAGACCCAGGTTCAGCTAGTCCAGGATCTTGTTTCCATTAGTAGCCGTGAGCAGACAAGCCCAGTGGCAGAGCTTGAGTCAGGACTGACAACTAAACCATATGTGCAGATGCTTTTCAGATCACGTTTGAACATTTGATTGGCTTGTGAATAGATGATTCTGTCTCAATAATTTGTTAGGATTAGGCGTGATTATTCTGCTGTTAGCAGAGCTCTCCCTGAAGAAATAGTATCACAAAAGAATCAATACTACTATCACAGAAAAGGAGTATCATTGTAACTGTTATCAAAATAATTTATGCTTAGCAGTACTCATTATGTACAAAAGCATGTATTGTGATACCACTAAATATTGCAGTACTTGAGGTGTCTGAGCTGAGAGGTGTGGAAGTGTGGAGTGCTCTGTGCTGCAACTCGATGTCCCTCACAGGATGTTTTTCTGCCTCTTGTGGCTTCTTTGCCAGTTCTGGTCTGTCTGACTTCATGGGGAGATGAGGAGGTGCTTGCTGGAGGGTTTGTCATGGAGATGGCAGCTGAAGTGGCAGTAGTGCCAGGACACCTGTCCCCTCTGGTGGGTGTCCCTGTCGCGCCGTGTTCTGAGCCGGCAGGCCCGCTCTGGGCGGGCGGGTGCAGCCGCCGCTGTGGGCGGGGGCGGGAACGGGCCCGGCGGCCCTGAGGGAGCGAGGCCCCAGCTGGGGCGGGCTCTGCGGAGAGAGGGGAGGCAGGCTGCTGTTTCACCTGGTAACTAATGGCGTTCGGGCCTGCTGCCGGTCCGTGCTGAAAGAACTGCTAACAGCACCCTCTGGTGAGTCCCGCCGAGAAATAAATAGAAGATCAGAAGGAGCAGCCTGGATCACAAGGTCCTGTCTCTCACGATTAAGGCAATGATATAATGTAATCTACTCAGTACATTTATAAATATCTATACGTGTATAATATTCAGCAACTTTATGAGGTGATTCTTCAGGGTATTCAAAACCTGCTTCTGCCTCAGCTAACATTTGTCAAAAATCATGAAAGAGCTTGATGGGTTTTGCACGTTAAAGGGGTCTGAGCTAACTGCAGAATGCAGTTGCAAATGGTAAAAGGGTATTTACATGCAAATAGAAGTACATGTGCCCAGTGTGAGAAATGCAGAAATAAAAGTCACTGTTTACAGAGAAAATCCAGTGAACTGGATATGTATTTGGTCTCATGCACTGAAAATGGCACAAGAGAATATTCTTACAGATGCTGCGTTTTGTTGGTAACTGTGGTCTGGGTCTCCTCCACTCACTTGCCTTTCCATACCTTTTTATTCCCTACCTTCTTCCAGCTCCAGTGCTGGTCTGTGCATTGCTGAGTTGTCTCAATGCTAGAAAGCTAGGTCAAGAAAAACAAGCAGGTAGCTTTCTTCCAAGCTAGCAGACTGTCTAATAAACATTGGGATTATGTGAGAGACCCTTAGGGGGCCACGGGTCTCATCCTAGGTGGTGCTATTGCTGTCATACATCATGGATAGTTGCGTAGAGTTAGTGAGAATGTGGAACCACTGGAAAAAAGGGCCTTGTATCAGTGGGAGCACAACCACCAAAAACTATGTGATAACCTTGGTTTTAGAGATAAACGAATGCTGTTGCTAAGCTGGAGAAACAGATTGTATGTTGAAGTAGGTAACATAAAAAACAGTAAAAAGGCATTTTTAGCTGAGTGGTTATAAACTAGAGTGGATGTAAAGAATATGCAGAACTTTGTGTCCAAAGAAGAGCAATGGAGCTGGTGAAGGATCTGGAGCACAAGTGTGATGGGAGTGGCTGAGGCACCTGGGGGGTTCAGCTGGAGAACAGGAGCTGGGAGGAGACCTTCTGATCTCTGAACTGCCTGAAAGGAGGTTGGAGCATGGAGGGTGTTGGTCTCTTTTCTCAAGTAACAAGTGGTAGGATGAGAGGTAACAGTCTCAAGTTGCACCAGGAAAGGTTTAGATTGGAAAGTAGGAACCATTTCTTCCTGGAAAGGGCTGTCGGGCATTGGAACAGGCTGTCCAGGGCAGTGGTGGAGTCACCATCCCTGGAGGTGTTTAAAAGACACATAGATGTGGTGCTCAGGGACATGGGGTAGTGGTGGACTTGGCAGTGTTGGGTTAATGGTTGGACTTGATGATCTTAAAGGTCTTTTCCAACCTAAATGATTCCATGATTATGTATCTTACAAGTGAGAGATGGTACTTCGGGAGAAAAACTTCCACTATCAGGTTAGTACCTTACTCTTTTGCCTTGCTCTCTTTACAACATACTGCATGATACCGAAGATAGATGCTTTTATTGACTCCTTTTTCATACTCAACTAGTAGTCTACTGTTTTTCTTGTCTTACATACAAAGGTTTAATAGCAAAATTGTGTTAATTTATTATAGAACACATTTATTTATATTGTGAAGAGACATTCAGGCAGTTAAAGGAACCAAAACTGTCCATTTTTACTATCTCTTTCATTTGACCATTTATTTCAGCTTTTGGTACTAATTAATAGTCTTTTTCATGTTGCATTAGGGTGGCCTTAAGAACTTCATGCATTTATTACGTCAAATGAATGTGTATCTGTGTTTGCTGTTCTGCATGGTTTACTTTCAAGAGTCCGGAGTGTGTTGGTATACGTACTTTTCAATGTAACAAGAAAAAAAGATGTCTAAATGTAGCTAGATAGCAAATGCTTATATGTAAAACTCTCAAGGTGATCTTCATAAATGAGGATTCTTATTTTCCTAATACCATGCTTGCTAACATATACCGACTGCTTACAAGTGGAATCTGCAAAAGTGAGAGCACAACGGTTAGGTGCCAAAAACCTCTCGTAAAAAGTTGTGCGCGGTGCCTGTGCCTTGAACTTTGACTTCAAAACAAAACAGAAGTCCACTTGGGGTTGACGTGCCTAAAATTTCCCAAGAGTTACATGCAGACTGATTCTAACTCACGAACAGGTAATTCCTTAAATGCAAACTCAGAGCCTTAAATCATGGAGTGAGTGCGCTCCAGCCCAAAGACACATGTCAGCTGCTTTTTCACTTTAACATCTGTAGCCAGATGCGGCTTCAGGTTGTGAATTTTCACCCATCTTCTGCAATTTGGAAAATACAGGGTTGTGCACATGCATCAATCAGAGCAGCGCCCTACTGCCACCACAGGGTAGAGTGCTCACATTAGATAACAAGATTATTTTTATTTCAGTAGCCACAGTTACTGATGTTCCTGTCTACTCTGTTTAAGGGACAGGAGCCCTTGTAATGTCATACTGAAATGGAAATACAGTGGAGCGATTCAGAAAGGTTTTTTTCCCTTTGGTAGTATTTACCAGAATTCAAGTTGAGGGCTTTGTATATTTTGTAGATGTTTTTTTCCCCAGCAGTTAACCTACATCAACCCAAGGTTTCCTTCAGCATCAAACATTTGCTCCAAACTTATTTCTGTTGTGATCTTGCCATCACACATTACTTTATTTCAGTTTCCGACACCTGTCACCTGCAGATGACCATCTCCCAGTGCCACTGATTAAGGAAGTAAATAGTTCCAAATACATACATGCATATTTTAAGAAAGGTTTTACTAATGCAAGAGTTTGTGTGGTATAAGTTTTACCATTATTGTGCCATATGGGCAGTGGTTCACCAGCATTTTCCTTCTCTTTTTCAGCTTCTTTTGTCATTTTTCCTCGACGAGAATGGCAAGGATTCGGATTCCTAGCACAGTCATTATACTTCTTGTTGCGGTTCAGACTGGATTCTTACTCTTCATGTATGCCCGGTACAGCAGCTTCATGCCGCAGCCTGAGGAGAAACCATCTCAAGTCCACATCCTCATTCTCTCCTCCTGGCGGTCTGGATCTTCTTTTGTCGGTCAACTTTTCAGCCAGCACCCCAGCGTCTTCTACCTGATGGAGCCTGCGTGGCACGTGTGGGTTACGATGTACCAGAACAGTGCCAAGGTCTTGCACATGGCGGTGCGCGACCTAGTCCGGTCGGTGTTTCTGTGTGACATGTCTGTGTTTGATGCTTACATGCCTTGGAAAAGAAACTTATCAGATCTTTTCCAGTGGGCAGTGAGTCGGGCGCTGTGTTCAGCTCCTGCTTGTGACTCCTTTCAACGTACTGACATAACCAGTGAAATGGCATGCAAGACTCTTTGCGGACGGTACCCATTCAGCAAGGTGGAGGAAGCCTGTAAAACTTACAGCCATGTCGTCATCAAGGAGGTTCGGTTCTTTGATCTGAAGGTCCTCTACCCACTTCTCACTGATCCATCCCTGAATCTGAAAATTATTCACTTGGTCCGTGACCCCAGGGCAGTCGTCAAGTCACGGGAACAATCGGTCAAAGCATTAGCCCGTGACAATGGGATTGTTCTGAGTACCAATGGCACTAAAGTGGAAGACAGCAAGTACAAAGTAATGCAAGAGATTTGTAGAAGTCATGTTCAGATCTATGAAACAGCTACTCTAAAACCACCTGGTTTCCTTAAAGATCGCTACTTAATGATCCGTTTTGAAGATCTGGTCAGAGATCCATTATCAGAAATCTCAGAAATGTATAAGTTTGCAGATCTTAGTTTGACCCCCACGCTCAAAAGCTGGATCTATAACATCACACATGGACAGGGACCAGGAAAAAAAAAAGAAGCCTTCAAGATCACATCTCGAGATGCGGTTAGTGTTTCACAGGCCTGGAGAAATATTCTTTCCTTCCAAAAAATTAAGAAAATACAGGAAGTTTGTAAAGGTGCTATAAACATGCTTGGCTATCAGCTGGTGGATTCAGAAAAAGAACAAAGAGATCTGTCATTGGATTTAGTGTTGCCGAGACGACAAAATCAATTCAGTTGGTCATCATTTAATCCAAAGCACTGAGACATTATTTTTGAGAGATCCAGGATTGGGGGAGAGGGTGCAGATGGTTGAGTATTTGTCTACTGTGCAACATATGGGTAACTTGAAAATACTTGGCTGGTGAGTTTAACTATCTTTGTTGGTTTTCTGTAATGGAAAGAGTTGTTGTTGTTGTTGTTTTTTTTTAATCCAGAGTATCCTATACCGCAAAAAGAAACAAAAAGCATGAGAAATGCCACAAGATAGTTGTCAGGTTGCAAATTTACAGCTGATCTGTGCTGTTCTCAGCATTGTTTTAAAAACATAATTTAAGAACTTTCTATTAAAAAATGAACTGTCAAATATGTGTTCGTTCATTGATAACAGCTTCTGTTTTCATGCTTTAAATGTTTAACAATTTCAGTTCTTAATTAATATAAATGCAGCAAAGTAGAAACTTTCTTCCACAATTGCTTGACTGTCTTCTTTTGATTTCAAGTTGTTATGCAGCTTTGTATTTTTTTTAGACTTCTCTTGATGTTTAAAATTTTAATATAAAAGTTCTCCAGAAGCTGGGGCAACTGCAGCAGTTTTGTTGTAAAAGGCTTAAGCAGGAGCTTCATTTATTGATAGATTTCTTAGTGCTTTCCCTGGAACGGCGAAGTTTGCAATCAGATACTTGAATGCGGTGTTGGCACCGAGTGCAAAAAGTGAAAGAGATGAAGAAACTTTGAGTGGAGTCAATGTGGAAGTGGCTTCTTAATGCCACCCCAATCGTGCGTTCTAACGCTGCAACACAGAGTAGGCACGCGCTGGCTCCTGCAGCGTGATTCGTACCTCTCTCTTCGGAACTACAAGTTGTTAATGAAGATCACTAAGAAATTCAAAGTGCCTTGGAAATCTGCATAGTGATTATACTGCTGTATGGAAGTGATCAATTCAAACAACTGTGATTTCAGATATTGACACTTGTGTATGGGGTTCCTGTCTGGTTTTGTTTGTTTGTTTAATACAGCATGTCCCAGGATGGACAGTACATGTTTGTTTGATTCCAGGTAATTCTGTTAGGCCTAACTGAAGAATATCAGTAGGTGATTGCTTGGGACTCAAAGGTCTTAGCTTTCTTTATCTTGCCTATGTTGAATGTGAAAGTGGACAGGCTGTGTGCTCCTCCTGTCTCTGTTACATGTTTTTTCATGCTGAGTAAGACAAACAGACACTTCTAACATTGCAGTGTCTGTCTGTGCTGCAGTTTCCCTGAAGAATACCACCTGCCAAAGGCTCCAGACAGCCAGGTGACTGAGCAGTTAAGTAGCTTGGACTAGAAATGCTCGCAATGTGGTTAATAGGCTAAAAACATGCCTAGTTTACATCATAAATATTTTCCTGTCAGTATATATTTCCCTGCCCTTGTTCTAGACACTCTGTATAGCATGCTCTGGACGGCCTGGATAACACGAGCGCTTGTTGGTACTGCAGATGAATTAGTGCTCACAGTGTGGCAGGTAGGTGCAGTCGAACTGCAGTTTAGTACAATTCCATGTATCGATTCTTGCCTATGGTCACATCTGAACAGTGTCTAAAACCAAGCTTATAAACAGCAACTGTAAAGTGTTTGTGGTGTATCTTACTCATTGTTTTTCATTTTTTTGCACCCCACTTCTTCAGCAAGCTGCTCTCAGGAGCCAGGGCACACTCTGCTACCCTGGTAGCCCCAGCTATCCCTGATGGGGCTGGTGGTGATGGGTCCTGTTCCTGACCAGCTACAGTTGGGATGCTGGGGACAGAAAACCCCAAGTGCTGCTAGGTGAACTAATAATAGTGGCCCCTCTACATCCAATGTGCTGTGGTTTACAGGGGCCGTGCAGCTCGAGGTGGCTGTGCTGGGGTATGTTTGGAACAATGGAGCCACTGCCAGGCATCGCCTGCTGGGACCAGGACTGTGACTGCAGAGAAGGTGATGTGGGATGGGAGGTTTGTGCTCAGGGCTTATGGGGTCCCTGCAACTGGAAATGTTCTGGGCAATGTGAAACAAGAAGTGGGGAGGTCAGCACACTGAGAGAGGGAGCTGCTGTGCTGGGCGGGTTGCCTAGAGCTGTGCCAAGGGGATGGTGGTGCGATCACATGGGACTGACTCGTTCAGCTCCTACTCTATGCCAGACACCCCTTCCCCGCAGCTCTCCAGCGTGATCCTGAGCTGCAAGATGCTTTCTAATGTCAGTGGGAGCGTTTCCTTTTATGCTGAGCATGTCCAAAGTGGTGTCAGTTTGTCTTAATGTTATCTCAAATTGCTCAGATCACTCCGGCTTTTAAAGGATGCCTTGCGTTTCGAGGTGGCCTGTTTGGTGTCACTTGTGGCACCCCAGCGTGAGCAGGGCTGGTGATGCAAGTCGGGGAGCAGGTGAGTGGGGGATGTGGGGGCTAAAAGGCAGTCCCCCTGAAAAGAGGGGTCACAGTCCAAAAATACCTGAAAATTCATGGGAGAGGATAAAACGTATTAGACCCTGTAAATATGAGTGTGAGAATTTCAAACAGAGAAATCCGTCATTTGTATTTATATATTGCAGAATGGTATTCATGTATATATAAAATGATTTTAAAATTAAACCCTTTTTCTACTATATTATATAAAGGATTTTAGAAAGTAAAAAATTCCTGTTGATGGTTTTAAAAATACAAATGTCAATATGTAAATTAAAAAATGAAGGACTTGAAAATGAATAAAAAAATTATATAGAAAGCAATTTAAAATAGAAAAAAGTGTGAGTAGATAGAGCTATGTATAATTACTGTGTGTTACATAGTCTAAATAGATATTTAATATCATCTATATATATTCACTCATACCGGTATACATACCTTCTATTTGTGTAAATAGATATCTCAGTCTAAATATATATAATTGTAAAAAATCAAAATATGTAAATCTGAAAAGATTTAAGTTTAAATTGAAGTTTAAATGGTATTTAAGTACAAATAGATACTGGAGCGGGGCAAACGGGGAGGGGCGGAGAGAATGGAAATTGACGTGCGTAGCTGGCCAATCAGCTTGCGGAGAGGAAGAGACGGGGCGGGTCGCGGGGAAGGATTGTCTCGAGGGCTTCCTAATGCGCATGCGCAAAAGTGTCCGCTGCGAAGTGCACGCGGCGTTCCCAGCGGCCGCGTGCGCGCACTGTTCGAGCCCGGAGCGGTTCCGCCGCGCCGCCGTTCGTCGCTGTTTCTGCGAGGTCCCGGTGAATGCCCGGCCCGGCCCCGCCCGGCCTGCTCCGCTCCGTCTCAGAGAGCCGCCCCGGAGAGTCGGGTCCGGCAGCCTTTGGGAAAATACGCCCAAATTGCGCGGTCCTCACTCTAGTGCGTCCCGAGAAGCGTTCGTGGGAGCGGAGCGCCGGGAGGAGCAGCCAATGGGACGGCGCGGTGGGCTGGACAGCAGCCAATCAGAGTGCGCCCGCTCCTTCCAGTGTCAATAGCTGTATCCCGTGCGTCCGTGGGGCCTCAGGCGGCACCGAGGACGGGACAGGAGGCTGCGGAGCGCTCGCTACGGCCGGCTCCCGGGGGTCTGGAGGCAGCCGGCTCAGGGAAGCTCCCGCAGAGGTCCGGGGAGCCGGCAGAGGAGAAGGAGGCGACAGCCGGCCGGGGGCAGACGCCGGGCGCGTCCCCAGCTCGCCAGGGCTCCCCCTGAGCCTCCTCCTGCGGCCCTGCTCGCCCCGTGCAGCCGCCCCCAGCCCCGGCAGCTCCTGCGAACCCGTCCCGTGTTCCTGGGCCGCTCCCGAGCCCCATTGTGAAGTCGGATGATGCCGCTGCTGCTCCCGCCGCGCGCCGCCTCCCCGGGCCATTGTGCATGAGTCGCCGGGGGGGCCGCGCGTCTCGGCCCCGCCCTGCGCTGAGCCTGAGCCGACCCCGCGCGGCAGCCGCGCCTCGCGGCAGCGCCTGCGGGCACGTGCGGGTGGGCTGCTCGCGTTCGTCCGCGCGCGGCTGCGGGTCTCCTGAGGGGCTGGTGCTGAGGCGGCCGCTGCCGGGCGGGAACTCGCTGTCCGCTGCCCCGGCCCCGCGGCCCCGGGAGCCCTGCCCGCCCTCTCCGCGCTGACCCGAGTCAGTACACCTCCTACACACCTCCTACAAACACTTCAACGCCGGTCGCTGTGGCGACCACCAAGATGCTGCAGGGAGTGCGGCATCTCCCGTATGAGGAAAGGCTGAGGCAGCTGGGTCTCTTTAGCTTGAAGGAGACTGAGGGGCGACCTCATTAATGTTTATAAATATGGAAAGGGTGAGTGTCAGGAGGATGGAGCCAGGCTCCATGATAGAACAAGGCGTAATGGGTTGAAACTGGAACACAAGAGGTTCCACTTTAATTTGAGAAGGAATTTCTTCTCAGTGAGGGTACCAGAGCCTGGCCCAGGCTGCCCAGGGGGGTTGTGGAGTCTCCTTCTCTGCAGACATTCCAACCCGCCTGGACACCTTCCTGTGTCACCTCATCTGGGTGTTCCTGCTCCATGGGGGGATTGCACTGGATGAGCTTTCCAGGGCCCTTCAACCCCTGACATTCTGTGATTCTGTGCTGTTTGCTGAGCAGTATCGCAGGAGTGTTGTTTGTAAGCACTGGCAGTGCTGGGGACCAACGTGCTCTGCTATCTGAGAGGGAAAAGAGGCAAAGGTGGACAGGGCATGGAGCTGAAGTCATTTTCAGGAGACGGATGCATTTCCACTGTTGCAGAAACTGATCTAGAGATTCCGGCCTTGAGCAGGTGAGATCTAGAGATCTGCCGGAGCCTGTCCTAAGGTGCTGGGTCCCCAGGGGTTCCTTCTGCAGCCCCCGGGCTGGGCAGGCAGGACATGGGCCAGGGCTGCAGTGAAACGCACCATTCCCACTGCCTGCTGCCAGCCATGCATCTTCCAGCACAACGCACTGCTGCTGGGCTCAGCCAAAGGAAGCTTCAGCAGGATCACATTTAGGAAATGTGCTTTTAGGTTCTTATGGTAATCGCTGTACCAGCCAGGGTGAGCTGCCCATCCCTGCACAGAGAGCACTGGGCTCAGACCACTGGCTCCTGGCCTCGAACATGATATTGGTTTGGATGATTTGTTTTGTTATGGCTCTTTTCCCTTTCTCATATCTCTTCTTCACACAAAAATATTTGTAATTTGTAATGTAACATCAGTCTGTATTTTTCTGGACTGTTTGTATTGTAACAAAACTAATTACAAACCTCTCATAGGTCAGTTCCTAGTTTGAGGTGACTACTTCCACAAAGATATCATCAGAATGAATAAAAATTATTATAAAATTATTATTTGTGGTTCAATACTGCATGTGCATAAGAAGTAATCATAATGATATATTTGGGCTAACTGAAGCTTGCCTGTAATGGAAGCTTGATGGATGTAGGGTTTCCCTTGGCTGGTTTCCAGGGTCTCCTTGTGGTTGCCAGTCCTTGCAACCAGCACTGTGCTCAGAAAATCCCAAGGGCTTTGTGCAAACCAGGTCAGCACAATTGTCACAAAAAGTAAGGCTGGGGGAACTCCAGAGGAGTTCTTGACAGATGATTGTAGAAGCACTTTTTAAAACCCCATGACTTCTCTAGCTGATCTGTTTCAGCACTTCTTGGATGATATCTTGGAACGATTTTTTTCTGTATCTGAGCAGAGTCTTTCTCATTGCAATTTATATCCATTCTCAGCGGACATGAGAACTGTTTGCTTTTTCTTTGCAGCTGCTTTTTGCTTGCTTGTGTAGTGTTACAATTCTCTCAGGCTTTCACTAGACTAAACAATCTAGTGTTCTCAGGTTTTCTGTCCGAGATTGTAGTTTCTAGGTATCTGAGCATTCTTAATACTTTCCTCTGGCCTTTCTCCAGTGAGTCACACCTTTCTTGAAGTACACAAACTGGAAATACTGCTCCCTAGGAGGACTGACCCGTGCTACTGAATGGGCAGGAAGGATTAATTTGTGTGTGACATGTATTACTGATATATCACTATACAATGTCTGTTTTTTTTTGTCACTAGCCTGACCCTGTGACTCACACTGTGATACACAACACTCTGGATCTGTTTCTGTTATTTAAGAAACACTGCATTTGTCCTCACCAAATGGTAATAGTGATCTTACCTCTGGAACTGGGACATACGAAAATACCTGGCTTTACAGACGTGATGCTTTTATTATGTAGAAGAACGTTTATGGTGACTTGTAGGTTTGTTAAAAACAGTGATACTGATCATAAATATTTTACTCTTCCAAGGCTGGTTAGCCAACCATAGCACCATCAAAAAGGCTTAACGTCACAGGCACCAAAATACAAAGTGCAAAAAACTTTTTAATGTTCAGAACGTGTGAGAAGGTGCGATCATATGTAATTTTTTGCCAAAATTGATGTCAGCATCTCTTTTGAATAATAATTCCTTTTTAGTCTGTAATCTGTAGTAAAATTAAACTTGATCAGTGGTCCACTAACACAAAACACCACTAACCTTTTGTGAAATGGATATGTAGAAGAATCACCTCAGTATCTTTCCTTCACCAAAAGGTACATATAGTGCTAGAGATGGGCACTGAGGGAACAGTACCATTAGCTTGCAACTAATTACTTTTCTAGGTTGAAGGTGCAGTTTTAGTTCTGCAGGTCGCTAGGAAGATGTATGCGTTCTCTGAAGAGCTTTACCCTATATTGCCTTGATTCTGCCTCAAAACTGTAAGAAAAGTGGCTCTGGAGCGGAGGTAGCTTCCCTATACAATCCAAGTGAATCATTATTAGTGATAAATGAAAACCCAGTAAAAATTTCTGTAGTGTAAGACAGGGATTCTTCTCTCATATAAACAGACAAAGCTTTTTAAAAGTCTATGGAGCTTTATAGTTTTTAATATAAATTATATATACAGTTTAAATTGAACTAGGATCTTTGCCTCATTATAGCTGCCTTTGGGATAGTTTATTCTCTCCTCCTGGTAATTGTAAAAATACTCTCCAACAGATCTTCTTATCATAAAGATTTTAATAAAGGTGTAGTAATTTCAAAGTAACTCTAGTATATATCAATTCTATAAAATGTGGGGTGAGCAAAATCTTGTACTACAAAATATGAAATCCTTGCAAACATATTTTTAAAATCTCCTGTCAGTTATTCCTAATCTGAATTGGAAGCTGAAAGAAGTTGCCCTTTTTAGCATTACGCTGTTTAACTTTTTTTCTGATTAGGGCAGTTGTCTTACCTTTATAAAAAACACTCACAAAGGCATTTTTGGGTATAGAAATTGTCAACCTAGTTTTTGTTTGAATTGCTCCCTGCTTGTATTTGACAAACACCCGCCATCTCGTGGCCACAGTCATGTAATACTGCTGCTGCCCAGAAAAGTTAGGGCAGCATGTGTTAACTGCTTGTGTGAGAAGCAACTACCTTTTCCCAAGGATTAGCTGCAAAACTCCTTAGTGCAAAGTACCATTCTGATGTTCCTGTTTCTTTCTATGATATTAAATGTGCAAAATGGGTATGAGAGCAGAAGTAGATTGCCAACGTGTTTTCATTGTCAATTTAACAACTTCTTTCTTTCTTTCTTTCCAGGCTGTGGTCCCCTAATGCTGCTGGTTCAGTCTCTGCTTCCCTCCTGGAGCAATGCCGCTTGATGCCTTCCAAGAGGCAATCTGGGCACAGCTGACAGCATTTTCTCTCCAGGGACCAGTGCAGCCAAAAAGTGTAATGCAAGTCACATCAAGTTTGTCTTTCTCTACCTGGGACAGTCCTCCAGTGTTATTCTGGTAAGCCAGATACCCTTAAAGGTCTTTGTGCCTTGACCATGCAACACACAACCTCAATGTCATGCAATGTAAATGGCACTGTGGCAGGCTGCCGCAGGTATTTTGAACTAAGAAGCCATAAATATTTTTGATAATCATATCTCAGTATCAGAAAGGGATTTGCGAGGCTTCAAGGAGATACAGGCACAGCACTAAGCAGTGTGGATATACTTGTCTCCTTGATAAGGTCTACAGGGATAAATTTGATCTGTTGTGCAGACAATATCAGCTGCAATAGTAGACAAAATACTTATTGCAGAAGAGGAATTACATTTGCCCTGTACTGTTTCAAGATCTGTACTGATAAAGGACAAATCAAATGGCAGATCTTGGGGAAAAAAAATCTGTTTATAGAAAGTAACTGAAACAAGAATTATTTAACAATCCTTAGAGCTAATATATTTTTAGCATTGAATAAAAAATGCGATCCATGGGAGTGCTCAATGGGCCGGATAACACATGGTGTAATTTGTTAGGGCTCCATCCATCAATTTCAGTGTGCTGGGAATCTAGCTCTGCATGTCCCCCAGTACAATTTATTATTTTAGTGTGACTTCAAACAAGAAAAGCTGTTATGGACTGTTCATGTCAGTGCTCCAGTACTTGTGGACTGGAGGATGTGCTGACTGGCATACATGTATCCCTCCAAGCAGGCACACACGTGTGCATGTGTGTGTGTACACAAACCCAGGCACACTTTCTCTTTTATTCTAAGACATTTGCACAGATATATATATCTTGGAGTTTTTATTTAATCTTAAATAGGACTGAAACACTGCTCAAGCTAAGCTTTCTCCTGTCTATTCCTAGATGTTTTCTTTTACAGAAGTTCCTTTCTCTGCCTCTCTCACTTCTTGCCTAAATCTTAGATTTTCTGTGCTGGTGTTATATCCCTTATATTGGTGCACACAGGGTTTGCCTGGTAAGTTTCCAAATTATTTGCTCTGTTTGACAGTTGTTTCTAGCTGGTTTTATTAGAGGGAAGTTGCTGTCACAGTATCACAGTATCACAGTATGTTTGGGATTGGAAGGGACCTCAAAAGATCACCTAGTCCAATCCCCCTGCTGGAGCGGGAACGCCTGTCCTGGGTCTCTTGCAAATCCAGCCCATAGGTGTAGGTAAAATAGTCCAAGAATACGTCCTAGGATTCTGCACCAAAGTGAGAAACCTCATGCTAGGAGTTCCCTGGAGCTCCTTCTGCTGGATTCCTTTCTTTTTGCACTGCTTAAGAGACAGAAGGGAAGTAAAATCAGAAGCAGGACCCTAGTCGCTCCAGCTGGCAAATCGTACCCAATACTGACCTCTGCAAAGGGAGGCACTTAAGTAAATGCTTAGCTTGTGTGTTCTTAGTCCCAGTGGAGTAAATAGGACTTGTGTTAGATTTTTGGTCCTAGACAGGCAGATAGATTGCTGAGCTGACGCTGTTAACAAATTAGGAAAAAAGAGCACTGTGTCTTGCTGATGCTGAGTGAAAATAAAGGTAGCATTATCTCAGGGAATCCATCGGGTATGTCCCCTTGGAGAACCTTCCTTCCTCACCTGAGCTGGCTGCAGAAATGGGCAACTTGACAAGAATTTATCTGTTGTTTCTCTAGGTAAGGAAAGCTCTAGACTGATGATGGGGGATCTCCTGCTCCCAATACTCTCAAACGGGCACCTTCACTGATTATTGAATTCACTTTAAAATAAAAGAAAAAAGTAGATTTACAAGAAAAAGAGAGACTCCAGTGAATTCTGTGAGACTAAAATATAAAATTAACTTTTTTTTTTGTTTTGTTTTCCTTTGAACTGAACCCAGGAGCCTCAGTAAAGTTTACCCTATTTAAAGCATTAATTAGGGAGCTGACTGTACATAAAGATAAAACAGAACTCTTAAAGAAGTCTCCAGGGACTCCAAAAAACCCAGTTTTGTCTACATGAGGCAAAAGAATTTTAATTAGAAGCAACTGAATTGAAGTGAACTGATATGAGCAACAAAAAAGAGAATTTATCCCACAATGTATTCAGGGAACATAATTGAGTGTTCATTAGCTAAGAGTTATATACTGACTGTTAATGAGCAGGAATGAATATGTATTACTTCTTATTAAGCTAGAAATGTATGGAACTAATTACATTTAAATATAGTAGCTGTTTATTTAGTGTTGCTACTAAGAACAGGAAATACATAGGTGAATTTGTATTCTTTACTGCAGTATCCTTTTAAATATTTATTATGCTAAGTGGTATTAATACATAGTTTTTTGTGGAAATGGTTATTATGTTGTGCTAGTAGGATTCAGTGGTGCCTTCATTTGGATAGGGTTTATGCTTTGTTTATTATAAATCAGGGAAGGCAGCACAACCAAGACAGAAGCTTTCAGATTACTCTAAGACAGTGTTATTTTTGTTTCTCAAAATGAGAGTCCTCCATTATTCATGGTCAAATGGCACTTGGCTTCTTGATATTATGGCCTGACAATAATTTCAGGAGAGAGACTTTGCAAGGTTTCTTTGTTGAAGAGGTACAGGAGAAAGCCATCTTATTATTAGGTGTGGTGATAGAAGAGCAGAAGTAATTTGTATTGACCCAGTGGATGTGCTGTGCCTGGGAAGCCTCAGCCTACAGGCTGAGCCTAAGAGGAAACTGGTAGGGGATGGTGGCCTATGTAGAGAAGCGAGTCGGGGTAAGCAATCACAGAGTTGTTTAGGTTGGAAGGACTCTCTGAAGATCATTTAGTCCAGCCCCCCCAAATGTTAGTAAAGTGTGCGTGAAGAGGGCAAAGCAGAGGGAAGGGATGACGTAGCCAGCCAGAGGCTTAGGGCAAGGTGGGAAATGGAAACCCTGATGTCCAACAGCTGGTGCTGGCCCTTGCTTTCTCTCATCTTTGGAGTTTGGTGAGATGAGGGGTGGTGGCTTTGCCTGAATGTTTTATGGCTTTTACCATTATTTCAATGGCCTCTTGGGAAAGGAGAGGGACAGGAGAGGGAGAAGGAAAGGAGCAGCAATACCCTGAGCATGTGCAGAGCATCAGGGAAGAAAGTAGTGCCACAGAGAGGAAGCTCCTTAAAAATAACTCAGTAGAGTTCTGATGGTTTCCCAGTGTCGAGTTAGCCAGTTTTCTTCTGGAGCTGCTGTGGAGTGCTGGGCCTAGACACACCTAGTCCTGATTCTGGGAGCTTCACTGGGGTCTGCAAACAAAGTTAGATTTAGACCCGTGATTATTCATTGCAGCTGAAAGTCCACCTCTTCTCCTGCATGGCAAAAATAGATGTTTTCATCCTCCTGCTCCTTTTGAGAATAAGGGTACTTTGGGACTGCAGTCAGGGAGGGTTAGCACACCTCTGAGCTAGCCTGAGCCATTTGACATCAGTGCTGTAGGCAGTGATTTTGTGGAATTTAGATTGCTGTCTTCCTTCTTAAATGGGAAAAAATACCTTGTTCACGCTGACTTGAATTTGGCAATTTATACTTTTCTGATTAAATTATTCTAGATTATTACAGTGGCCAGTAGTTCTGCCTTTAGTAATCCCAATTTATGTTTATTAAGTGTACAGTAGCAGCAACAGCTGCACGTTCATTTTCTGAAGGATTGCAACTTTTCTGCTATTCACAAGGGGGCGATAAATCCCTAGTCATCTTTACCCAGCCGTTATTAAGTGATCAGTACCTTACTGCAAAATCACATGAAAAGCAGCTTGCTGTCAAATAACATATATCTACTGATCTGTATAAAATGTTGTGACTCCTTTTCTTTTGTTTTATGGGAAGTTTAGGCCAGGCTCTGTTCATTTCATGCCACTGTAGATCCTATTGTTGGTAGAAACTAGGTGTGGAAAAGTTATTTATAACATTCCCTCCTGCTACAAGTGCAAGTGTTTTCTTCATGATACACTTACAAGTATTAAATTCAGATGAATGTCAAGTGCTTCAAATAATGTGATTTTCAGCATACTCTTTGGGAGAATTTCCCATAGCCTAAAGGTTGTTGCATATGGTTATTTCTTCCTCATAGTGAAACTGTTTCCTTCGTAATCAGAATTTTCCATTTCTTAACTTTAATCCTTTTCTTCAGTTAAAGTATCTCTTCTCTTGAACCTCCCTTTTAAATGCAATGTTATTTCATCTAAATACAAGGACCACAACTTTAAGCCTTTTTGTGGTGAGATTATCATCATGGGAAGCTGCCCTTAGCACTGTAATCTCTCTGTGTAGACAATTTTATAGTTTATTATTATATTTTAAAATATTCATATTTATTCACTTTTGCATCCATTGTCTCTCTTAAATAGTTTCTGGTTTACCTTGTGTAGTAAGAATAATTTCAGGAGTTTTACATGGAATAAGGAATAAGGGAAAGAAAAAAGAACAACTGGTTGGGTATACCAAGGTATCTTATGCCTTTGTTGATGTTATATGAATTCATTTCAGGTCCTGCATATGAAGGAGCTGGATTCCTTCTAACTTTAAAGCTCCACCAACTCAGCCCATGCAATTTTTAAGCTGTTGGTATTAGAACAAATTCTTAATTGTTTATGGTCTGGTATGGTCTCTGAAGAATTTTTTCAATCTTTGTCTTAATATGGAAAATAGATGCTCAAAGTCTCTAGTAGTGTACTGAGGCATTTGCTCAAGGTGTTAGTACAGTGTTCAACTGCATTTAAGAGCCTCAAATGATGTAACTTCCAATATATCCCTTAAATAATAAGACAAGACCATGACTCTCAAGTCTCTTTCTACAATCTGAATGGAGTTCTGGGGCTGTCTCAGATAGCTGAGACAAAACCACCTGTGTATTGTCTTTCAAGGACTTAATCAGTCTTTCGCCATAGAGGTTGTCTTGCCTGGCCCCTTGCCCAGTCTCTGGTAACCTCAGGCTTGTGGTCAGAGAGAGCTGTTGGAAAGCAGGGCTGCCCTTAGCTTATTTATTTCGATATTATCTTGCCTGTAAGAACCTTAATAATTCACCTCCACCCCCTCCTCACTACTGGTGTCTGCAGGGGCAGAGTAGTCCTTGTTCTCCTGCGCTGCTGGCAGCTGTAATGCAAACAGGAGCGTGACTGGACAACAGGTGGAGCTTGGGAGAGGTACAGATTGGAGTTTTGGGGAGAAAAGCTATATCTTGCTTAGTCAAAGTGAGATGAAAGTCTACCCCTTGCCTAATCACCAGAGATGGTCTACGACCTCTTCACTGGTTTTTGTCAACTGCAAAGCCCAAGAGTTTTAATGGGTGTCTGGCCACAGTCAGTAGTTCCTTGTTTGAGAGCTCCACTTCAAACACAAGCTCCTTCACAGAGATTCTCTCAGTACAGTCAGGCATTTTGGCTATTTTAGTTAAGACCAAAATTATATAATAAAACCATGTGACTGTGTCTGTTGGTTTACCCTCAGCTTTCCTCGGGACAGCAGCAGAGTTCTGTGTGCTTCATCAACGTCTCCTAACTTATGTGGCAGATGTAGCCTCAGTTCTGCTGTGTGTTCGTGGGTATGAAAGTCTTAATAGGGCAAATTCAATTGTAAATATGATATGCCTCACAGTAATGTGTAACTCATGTGTTTCCAGCTAAGGAAAACAAACCCTCTTTACCACAACTATGCGCCTTCCAGAACTCTATCCATATGTCAGAAAGATACTTGAGTCATATTATTTAAAGTTTTAAGTATACCACAACAGTAGGAGAGTAAGTATGCAGATGGGCCAATTCTTTTTATATATTTGCAAGAAATAAAGAAGAATTGAGCAGAAAAAGCAAGACCAAATGCAGCATTTCCAATCAACTCACTTAACTGTGACTGAGCTTATTTATCTGAGGAAGGTAAGACACTGGTGACTATAATTAAGGAGGGAAAAGAAGGCATGCAATAAATATATTTATTGTAGCAACTGTAGGAAGATGTCCTCCACCTTTAGATAATTTTATTGGAGTCTGTCGGCTTCTTACAGTGAGTGGGATGAGAAAATCATCAAGAACTTGCTTTAGCAGTAGAAAGCTGAAGATTGAGTAGTATCACTGACTGAGCAAAACCAGTGGGAAGCCAGGGACACAGCATGGGTTGTGTCAAACCATTAAGTCAGCTTCACCCTGTGTGTTGAAATAAGCCTGGACATGACCAAAGACTATCTTTCTGTAGTGTTAACAGCTGCTTTGCTCAAATAAGTTTCTGGATGCATTTTAAAGTGCTAACACTGAAACCATCCTAATGCCATTAATAAGACAGTTGTGGCTGCAAGACTGTAAGGAGAGCAACAAAAGTCAGGTGTGTGAGCTCAATTAATGCTAATGGA
Source organism: Streptopelia decaocto (assembly GCF_964273445.1). Lineage (NCBI taxonomy): Eukaryota > Metazoa > Chordata > Aves > Columbiformes > Columbidae > Streptopelia > Streptopelia decaocto. Next base: position 4,800,772 of record NC_138666.1, on the reverse strand, counting down.
ATCTGCCCTGCACCACACTACCTTTTCAAGTGCTGCAGATTTGTTGTTGATGATGAGAAGCTAGCTAATTTAAAGCAAGACCAAGTATTCATGTGGTTTGGCAGTCAGAACTCATGAAGACCACAGCAGTGTCTCTTCTATGCAGGTGCTCACAGGTAAGGTTGCTATGGAATAGGGATCAGCCTAGAATTTTGCTATGAAGTACATAGCAGAGATGTGTTGTGAGCATTGGAGTACCAATTAAATAAAATATTTTTTGAGAGGAAAAGGGTAGGAAGAGTGGAAATTGACAGTACTGCAAAAAAGGAGTGAATGCTAGGGGAAAGGCCTGCTATGACTTGGTGTTTTTCAGGGACCTGCTGCTAGTAGTGCATTAAGAATGAACATTCTGCTTTTTCTGCTGAGAGTAGCCAGAGTTGGTGCCAAGCCAAAAGGCAGGAGAAGCTCTGAAGAGCATGTAACCGGGACATTTCAGATGCTGGTTACAGGTGCTTTGCCCATATGTTGAAACTCCTTATTTCAAAGAAGGTTTGAGCTTCGAAATGTGCTTTAGGATTAGAAACACTGCCTAAGCTTTACCTGGCTGTCTTGGAGAAGCTTTTGGACACTGATATGTGAGGCAGGCTCAGGAAATTGGGATTGGAGCTTGAACAGTAGAACAATAACTTTTTTTTTTTTTTTTTTTCCTGTGGAATCAGATCACAGATGTATATGTTAATGATGGATTGTGGAGCTGTAGCTCAGTTCTCATCAAGAGAAACAGTGATTAGTTACAGAGACTTGTGAGCTGACTTTACCCCAGCAACAGAGTGGCACAGACCTGCAGGGGCCGGGTGTTGGAATTTCACCCGTGCTTATCTGGGCGAATGACAGCAGCTCTGTGCTGGTTTTCCAGTCTTTGGAATGATGTGGTTGTCTTACTGAAGGGATTGAAAGGCAAAATCAATTGTAAAATGCATTGAAATAGAAAGTGCTATCTCAGTGCAAAGTGGTTTTATCTGCTGCTGCACACCCAAAGGATTTAATTTTGAGGTGGAGACACATTTCCTAATGCCTGCGATTTGTGCCAAAACAAGTGGAAATTATAAAGCCTTGGGTTAGTGGTGTTGGAACCTTGTTCTTACTGAGGTCAGTGGCAATTCCATCACTGATTTCAGCAGGAGGAGGATCAGGCCACTTTATCAGTTAGCATTAAGTAAATACAAGACTTCCAAAACTAAGGATCTGGGATTTTTGGAAGGCTAAATCAGGCAGTGCCAGTCTTCACCCCAGCAGTCCAATAGTTCCATATAGACACTTTATGTCAACTAATTACTCAGGGATTTATTAACTGGAAATTTTAAGGATGGCTTCATTGCTGTCTACAAACGAAACAGAGTGAAAAATGTTTGAATAGCCTAGGGATTTTGGCAGAAAGTGAATGTAAGATAAAGTATGTTAATTAAACGAAGGTAATTTGAAAGGATGTGTGCTATTAAAATGGATCGTATGATCCATGAATGAAGTCACAAATAAATGCAGCGCACTACTCTTGTGGAAATCAAAATGAGACAATAGATGGGGAGAAACCAATAGAAAGAAAGATAGAAAAAACTCCACAAAAAAACCCAAACCAAAAAAGACCTTGTGGAGATTTACCCCAGCATAAATCTAGTTTAAAATGTATTGATATTTGGGAGATGCCTCTGACAGTAGTGAAGTCAACCAAGAAGCATGGCTTTTGCTCTGAAGAATTTCAGAGTGTATAGATCTGCTAACAATTTATATATCAAAGCCATCAACAAATGGGCTGGAGAGGCAGAGCAGCAAATCACTTCCAGAAACTGCCATTATCAGGATTTAAAAGTAATGTTAATCTCAGTGTTGCTACAAAAGTGAATATTAATGTCTGTATTTTAAGTAAAATCTGATTTTGATTTTGGCATGGGGGCATAGAACTCCTTGGAATTGGTCTTGGAAAACTGTGCTCTAGCCATGTCAGCTGGAGTCTGTCGACATAAAAATGACAGAAATCTGGAAAGCTTTCTAAACTATGTATACTGTCTTGTTAAATCACAGTGCACTGTTTCATCTGACCATTGAAGACCTGTATAGTAAGTAGAGCTAACAGACGGGTGCAGAGGTGACTTTCTTATTAAAAATCAGAATACCCCTCATTTATTTCTGATGTTTTTCTAAAGGATTTGTGCTTCCAGATGATTTTATGTGTTTGCATTCATTTCTTATTTTGGAAAGGAAGATCTTTTAATAATATTTAGCATCAACCTCTCCCAGCCCTGCAATTTTCTGCTCTGGTAAAAGTGCTGTTCCTCTGCAAAAGCTCATAACATGCTATATGAAATGTCGAGAATGATAAAGCAAAACAAAGAACCTCTGAACGAAAATGTGCTGCCATGAATATCTGAAATCTACTGAACCACTGCTTTATTATACTTAAATTTCAATAAACACTTTTCTTAAGAGCTTATGTTTCAGTAGGCAGGGAAGTATGTTTTCTATGTAAATAGCAGTGTTTGCCTTTTCTTTAAAAAATGTATTCTCGCCACAGTGGTAAATCCTACAAGCAAGCTAAAACACAGTTTAGGCCATGAGATATGGAATAAAATATCTCTGTGCTTGTTGGGTTACTGTTTGTGGCCATAGAGCAAGAATGCCTCAGAGAACTGATTTTCACTGTGTTTTTCCATATGTTCAAGGTTCAAAAATAAGAGAGAACGGAGGAAGCCCAAACCTTCAGAAGGGTGCTAATAAGCTCACTTGCCTCTTCCTTGTTTTATGTCTTGCTCCAGATTTTATAGTTTCACTTTTAGCAGCCATGGTATGGCACAAGATTTATTTCTGAGTGCTTATCACTCCTTAGTAGAAAGCATTAAAATTTTTCCATAAGAATGCTTTCTGTTCACCTCTTCCTTTATAGCATTTCTATCCACTTAACTTTACCCTGAGGTCTCACTTGGAACGCTGCTCCGGGGTTGGCAAGGGTCAGTGTAACCATTAACGCGTTGGAGTTGGCTGCTGGAGGTGTTAATGCTCTGCTGCCCCTTGGATTGCAGTGCCAGCTGTCTCTGCTGTTGAGGACTGCCTGTCCTAAACGCAAGCCCAGCGTTGTCCTTATCTTCCCCAGTAGTTCTACTAACGCTCCCCATTGCCACTTTTTGTTTTGCAAGACTTAGAGCCTTGAAAGTTTCAAAATGTATTTGTAATTGTTTTTACAAATGTTTGTAAATACAGCTGATTTTACTTGGTGTTAATTTCAACATATTTCATTTGCATGTCTTGAGGGCCAATTTAGGAACCAATTGGGAAGACAAGTAAGAAGGGTAGAGTGTAACAGGCTCAGTTTGTGACTCCAACCTTTGCAGAAGTTTCACTTGAATAATATTTTTAGAATGAAAGGCAGATCCTCCACTTCAGTTTTATATTCTGCTTATGCTTTTGTACTCCTCTCTTCCACATAACATGTGAGAGCTTTTGTGTAGTTTTTCAGGTGAGAGAACAGTTATCTGTCATGCAGAGCTTTCTCTTTTTCTCCTCCTTCTTTCCAAAGAGGAGTGTTGTGAGGGAGTATAATAATAATATTGCTGCCTGTACTACATTGAGTGCTGTGGTGATTGCTTAGTTTTGCATGGACTAGACGAAGGCTAGATTTGTAGTGTTCTTAGGGCTGCTGGTGGTTTATTCGCTGAGGTTGGATTGGTTCTCAGGCTGGTTTAGAAGATCTGTGTCACTGTGGTGAAAATAGGCAATCACAGGGCTTATCTGCGAAAGCGAACTTGCTTTTACTCAGAGTTAGGGTACATCTCCTTGGAGATAATGTCATAGAAGAAAGTAGTTTAATGAAGGAAGAATAGAAACATTGAACAATTTCCTGTTTTTTATTTTATTTTTTTTTTTTTTGAGATTTCATCTTCCTGTTCTCTGTCTCAAAGTAAATATGTTCTCTGTCTCAAAGTAAATATCCTGTCCTTGCGTAAGTTGCACTGTACGTCAAAACCTCTGAATGCGCTTGGATGGTTTAAAGTGAAGAGGCTATGTTATGGCGTGGCCGAGTTTAAATGCTTCTGAAGGGAGAATAAACATGTTTAAGGAACTTTGAGATAAAAGGCCAAGGATTTTAGCACGCACAGTTGTGCAACAGCATTCCAGCTTGTGCTTCATTAGAGACAAAAAGCAGTGTGAAGAACTACGAATGTCCTGTGACACAGTGGTCTAATCAGATGCCACTGGGCAGATCCTAGGTACAGCATGGGTTGAAGCCTTATTGAAATAAAGAAAAAGCTAATTGCTATTTTGGGCTGCACTGTTGCATGCTGGGTCGATTGCCTTATCCATTTGGGAATGTCTAACGTAATAAGCTAGAACATACTGCCGCAGGTGCAGAACTTCCTATCATGTTGTCTGGGGAGAAGTCCAATAAATAATTGTGCAATTTTTATCAATAACTCTGAAAGCTGTGTACTCTGCCCTTGCCTTTCTGAAAGGGAGACTCTATTCTGTTGTCTCTACACATTCTGCAAAGGCAGAGTCATGACACCAGCTGTATTCTTTAGTGCTGCTGGGCTGGAAAGCTGCTGGCTCTTGGGCTAGCACTGGTAGTCTACCACTAGCTGCCCATAATTGTGCCAAAATCAAGATGCTCCATAATTATGAATACGGACATGGTTGCTTCTGCCCTTCCCTGCCTGTTGCTTGCCATCCAAGTGTTCATGGGTGAGGGATGAGCGAATGCCTGTGGTTGCTCTGCAGTCCTTCAGAGAAGGAGCCATTCTGGATCTGGTGCCTCTTCCCGTGGCAGCCCAGACTCCACAGCTCCACAGCAAACTCCCCAGTGCTCACAAGTGCTCCATGGATTAATTCGTTCATGTTTATAATGTGCCTTGATGTAGAAAGTGCTCTTATTATGGCAGGCTCTTGAACTACTTCTTGGTATAGTGATGCAAGAGTAATAGGTTTTAATTACAAAAAATACGTATGCTGAGAAACACAATCCCATTGTCTGAATTCCAGTGAATTTTTCTTTGTGGTTTCCTGTTGCCATTCAGTTGACTTTTAAGAACATGTGATATTTTTACTTTTTTATTTAGAATGGAAGTTGCTTGATGTTAAAGTATTTAGATTTATTCTGATTTTATTTTTAATTGCATAAAGAACTGGTTTGATTGAAAATATTTAGACTGATGAAACCCACGCTGGTATGCTGTATTTGTATTTGGGCTCAGCTCTTCAGGAAATTGCTTGTCTGTGGCTATAATGCGCTTAATGAAACCAGCTTTTTGTTGTTGTTTTTTAGAGTAAATCTGGTGTAGAGGCTTTGGAAAGAAAATGCTGCTGACTTCCCAAATAATTATAAGAAAAAAAGTGTAAATCAATTTGTGTGTAAGCTGCATTATTTCCCATTCATTGTTTTCCTTTGCGTCAGAAGCCTTGGAGAGATTAGAAATAGGTTTTGGTGTGGGCAAATGATGTAACTGATAAAATGAACATGGATTAATATGGAGTAGTTGACAGTCCATCTGTTTTAGAGTTATTTATTCCACTACGTGTTGATCACATGTAGTACTGCAAGCTGATGAAAGCAAGAGCTTATTTTTACTTCTTGTTGTAATGAGGAATTGTTTCCTTGACTGAGTCTCACCAGAGGCTGAGAAGTCCAGACCTCATACATGTCTTTGCCTGAAAAGATGGACACAATGATTAGATATTAATAGTTGTGTTACTGCAATTTACCTTGTGAAAAGGTGAAGTTATCCTTGTCAATGCTTCAGTTCTAGGAAGACCAAGTAGTTCTAACTTCTGCTTAGGGTACTAGGGTTAGCCTGAGTTAGTGAATACTGTAAAACAAAGTGGCTGTCAACAAACTAACGTGAAGCACATTTTAAGAAACACATCTGCAGTCAATCTTGAAGAGTAAAGACCATTATGGACAAATTCATTGAAAGTGTGATCTATATTGAATATGAAATTCTTGTGCACATGTATGAACTGCATAATTCTTGGGCTCTGGAGGATGATAGAGGGCTTTGGATAGACACTCAGCTGCCAGGGTTTGTATGTTTGCACATAGTTCGTAAACAGCATGATTTGGAACCCAGTCATGTCCTGTGGTTTCCTCATATCCTTCATGGTGGATGAAAAATAAGCTGTCATTTATGGCATTGTGGAAACAGAACTACTTAAAAAGACAGTCATTGGATGTGGTAAATTTTCTGTTGTTTATAGCCTTTAAATCAATGGTTGTTGCCTATCTAAAAGTGACTGTGATAGATGTAGTAATCAGTGGCTGAAATTTGAGGGGACATTTAAGGAGATCAAGCTAAATTATCACAGTGTTCTTTCAAGAGTAAAAGCTACAAAAGCAATGCTGAACATATGCACAACCAGAATTTTATGTACCACATTTATGTGGAAATAGGTATCTTCTGTTTTAAAGCACTTTGGGGGGGAGGAGGAGAAGGAGACCTTCACTTTAACCCTCCTTTCCCCAAATCTGCAGAAAGACTGGGTTATTTTACAGTGCTGTGCAAATAGGAAGGAAGAAAATAACATCCCTCCTTTATCCATAATGCAATGCTGTTATGTTTGATTCTAGGTCAATGTTGTTTCCCCCCCGCCCCTGCCAATAAACAAGAGAATCTTGCATTTTGATAAACGAAAAGCGAATAGCCACCAGCACTGCAATACAGATAAAACCTGTTCACATTAATAGTATGTGCCCATCCCACCAGGGAAATGGAGGGGTCTTGCCAATATAGATGAGATTGTGATAGATATTTGACAGTAAGGGAGAACAGATTAATCTATATAAATATGAAGTATTTAGTGGTACTCTTCAGCTCCAGATAATGAAATGCCATCGAGACACAGTTATATTTCTGTTTATTGACAAACATCTGCTGCAGTAAAGAGCCTGCCAGGAGCATGGTCTATGTTTTGAATTGATTTTATATCCTGATAACTCTCCATATTTGTGTGAAACATACCCAAGTGCTAGAATGGAATTCAGTGGTTCTGTCTGTAGTAGCAATTTATCTGTTACCTTGTTTATGATTATTCCTCTTGACCAAAAGTGTAGCTTTATGTCACTGCTCTTCAGGATCCGACAGGTGGGGGGGTGGTGGGGGTGACGAGACCAGTGCTGGTTTCCCAAGGGTGAAACAGCCGTAAGCGCTGTGGAGATGAGCCACATGGCTGCTTAGCTCCACTATCCCTTTACTCTAACACTTCCCTTGCTCTTTTTCTATGGTTGTTCTCACTTATGGCCTCTATATATTTTGGTTAGTTCTGTGAAGTTACTGGCTGGTAGCTCTGGAGTTTCACTGTTAATCCTAGACTCGGTTGTGCTGTCATTCTGCAAAGATGTGTGTTAGGAGTACGAGTGTGCAACAATCACCGCTCCTAATTAGCAGGATTTCTCACTGTATCTGCTATATTCTCAAGTACACAAAGGTATTTCAGACTATATTTTCACTGTGATGCCATAGTTGTGCCATACTTTCTATTTGTAGTGGCAAGGCCTGCCTAATTTCCCATTCTCCGGGCTGGGAAGTTGGCATGCTAATCACATGCCAAAATCTGTAACAAATCACTTTGTTTATTTGTTTAAATAAACAGTTTTCTGTGTGGAATTATACGAGAGAATTGCAATAAGGTGACCCATTAAGGTCACATTCAGGTGTTATCAGTTTAGAGAACAAAGAATTTAACAATATGCATGTCTGGAAAAAATACAGTTAATGTGTTGGAATAGAAACAGTGCATGGCTGAGATACTGCTGAGACGTGGGCCAGGGCAGAGGTTTACTGGCAGCACACTGTGCTGCTCTAAAGACCATCTCTGCTCCTCAGACTGGCAGGAACTGCTGTGGGGGACGTACCTCCTACCACGAGGAAATGCCTTGAAGCCGGCTCAATCCCTCCCCACCGTCTCCTGGCTGAAGGCTGTGCAGCTCCGCATGACTTTCCTCATTTGGCTGGGAGGGATGATCACTAAAATGCAGAGCCTGAGGGACATGGGGAGGGGGGGACAGACAAGGGAAAAGCTTCTCCTAAATAAGTATGGAGTACATATATCAGGCAAGTATATAGGAGAGTTGTGGGAGATAGTACAACAGTTCTCCCTCTCTTTAAAGAAGTGCCTTTGTAAATAGATTTTCACACTTATTCCCAACAAAATATGCTTTGCTTTTGATGTTTTAAATACCCTTTATCTTTCTGAATAGCTTGGTATTACCCCAAAATAACTGACACAAAGAGAATGAAATCCTGCAAACCTGCTTGGCAGTCTTTTGCTCTGCATGGAGGACTCGGAGGGATGGAGCTGTTTTCTATGCTGCCTCTGGTACACAGGCTTGTTCTGGGGCCGAGATTTGGCTGTGTGGGACGAGTGGGTTTGGGCTGGATGAAGACACTTTTCATGAGCTCGGACTGGACGAGCTCCATGGGGCGGCTGGTGCAGTGATTCGGTTTAGCCTGCAAGTGGCATTGTTTGTCCAGTTACCGGGGATTCAAGAGTCTACCCAAAGGGAAGTATTTCAGAATCGCTCTTTCTTTTCAAATGTTTGTCTATGACGGCCTGTCTGCTGACTCTGGAAATAAAATCAAACTAGAAGTGGTGCTGTGTCAACTGCAATAACTCTCCCTTGGTTTGCTCTAAACTCATCAATTACTGTAAAGCCACTTCTTCACACTGCAGAGGCTTTTCTCTCCTTGAACTTAAGGAACACTTCTAGTTTACATCTACATTTCACAAATGCCCTTCTGAATAAGCTGCCTACCTTGTGATTGAACATTGGGAGAACCTAGGACTGTGTGTCATGAATTTTGGTTATATTATTTCCACTGTAATTTCTGCAGAGGTTCGTTTGGCATGTTCAGCAGTGTGCCTTGTGGTGTCTACAGCAAGTCAGCTCACACCACAGTTATTTGGGTCATACTCTGTTATTTAAATAGGGAGCTACATCTTCTATTAAGATAAAGGTATTAAAACAGCATCTTTGTTTCTACTTTTTGACCTGCTGCAGTTAATTTTACTCCTGTATCTCCTTAGCAAGAAAATGGAATAGAAATTCTGAATAGTTTGCTATTCATGACATTCCAGATGTACCTGAAAACAACAGTGCATTTCCTGTTGGTCCACTTGGGGTGATACTTCACTTTTGAAAAACTAGAATGTATTCCCATAAAGGGTGTGAAACCCAGGAAGGCCTCTTATAAAATTTTGATTAGGAAATGTGGGAAGGTGGTTCTCCTGTGGGGCTGTATTGTGCTGAGGAACAGATATGGAGCTGGGAGTCTGGATTCTTTTATGGCTTTGAGAAGTCTTTGCACTTATATACTGAAGTTATTTAGTCAGGATTCATGGTACACTTACAGACAAAGTGTGAATCATTATCTTTATTTTTTTTAAGGAGAGAAACTAGGGCCAGTTCAATACATGAAAAAAAACTGAGATTAATTTCAAAAATAATCACTTAAATGTATGTTATAACACATGTGTTCTTAAGCCCTTCAGGTTCCACAGAATGTAGCCTTTGCCAGCAGCGATTAAAATACTAATGAGGAGGAATGAAGTATTCCAAAGAGAGATAAGGAAGGTGAATTAGGCTTGGTGTTTACCTGTAAAGATTTAAAAGGCAAGAAAGAATGTATTCCCTTGATTCTAGACCACTTCAACTTCATATAAGAAAAATTCCCTGTGAATTTAGGACTTCACTGCTTGTGTGTAACAGCCTTTAAACAGACACAGTTTTCTCAGGCACACTAAAAGCTCCCAGTGTGCCCTAGAGACATAATATATTTTAGCAATATTTATTATGATGTTAGTTTTAATTTTCACAGACCACATTCATTTTTGCATGGCTAGAATTTATGGAGCAGAACTTTTCAAGGACTAAAACTATTTTAAAAGAAATATTTTTATTTTTCACTGGCAGAAGCCCTGTGATGTTTCAGAATCCGCACAGCTTTCCATTTTAGGAGTATTCTTTCCCATGTTTTCAGGAACTTTTCACATTCCTGGATCTAGTTATGGGATTTTCCCCCTAATTTAATCCAGACTTAAATGCTGGAGTCACACATTCTGTCAATTACTACAAATGAGTTCTCTGAACTCAGTTAGTGAGTACAAATAGTTTTTATTTAGCACTGTAGCACTGTCTCTTCAAAGTATTTTTTCACACTCATGCAACAGACTCTGGGATGTTCATACTTCTGAACTTTCCAAGAAGTTTGGGAAAGGTTCATTGTGCAGTGCCAGTCAGCAGTTCTGCTCAGCTGGTGTTCAAGGTGCTTTTCTGCTGGTGGTCCAGCAGCAGAATTAGTTACAGAGCTTTTCTGTCTCGCGGATGCCCATGCTGTGGTTCCCTAAGGTCAATGGAGCACTGGTGGAGGCCCTGACTGGACCAGTGCAGTCCTGGGTACTCCATAACTCTGAGCCTACATGCAGACATCTGTGTGGCTTGGGGGGGCTGTGTCACTGAGCTGTCATTCTCTTAGGGAGCATTGAGAACAAGTGTGTGGAATCCTTTTCTCAAAAATGGTGGATTTCCTTCACAGAATCACAGAATGATTAGAGTTGGAAGGGACCTCTGGAGATCATCTAGTCCAAGCTACCTGCTAAATCAGGTTCACCTAGAGTAGATTGCACAGGAATGTGTCCAGGTGGATTTTGAATGTCTCCAGAGGAGACTCCACAACCTCTCTGGGCAGCCTGTTCCAGGGCTCTGTCACTCTCAAAGAAATTTTTCCTCATATTCAGATGGAACCTCCTGTGCTTCAGTCTGTGCCAATTGCCCCTCATCCTGTCACTGGGCACCACTGAAAGGAGTCTGGACCCATTCTTTTGACATCCACCCTTCAGATATTTATAAACATTAAAGAGATCCCCTCTCAGCCTTCTCTTCTCCAGGCTGAATAGACCCAGCTCTCTCAGTCTCTTTTCATAAGAAAAGTGCTCTAGGCCCCTCATCATCTTCCTCCTTCTCAGTGAAACAGCAGATCTGCCAAGATGAGGTCCTTGCCCACGTGCACCCTGGGAAACCAACAGTGCTGTTGGCATCAACAGCCTATGGAGACTTCTTGGCCAGGTTTCCGGCCACCTTTGTGGTCAGTGTTCTGTTTTTCTGTTCTTGTTGTACAGTCATGTACTTATGACATACAGTCAAATGCAGAGACCCGTCCTGGTACAAAATTTGGCCTCGGTGAGGGAAAACAATGTTTATTTTATGTTGTGGGAGGTTAGTACTGCACAATTGTAAAATCTTGTGCCCAGAACTTCTCTTACTGCTGCCTTTACTGAAGTATGTTAAGTAAAAAGCTAGCAGTTGGAAGAATAGTGGCATAGACAAGACCTCCAGGGTCGTTTTACTCTGCCTGTCTAGTTGTGTTTCCTATCATAGTATCTTGTGCAGACTGATGAAGTGCTCCTGCACTGTTTGATTATTAGCTCTAGCATGCTGAAAGCTTTCAGCAGGCTAAAATCCACTGCAGTGTGTATTTCATGGGGAGACTAAAGATCTCATAGTATTGTAAGCAATCCATATTTAATAGCTTTCTGGATGTCTTGGTGAGTGTGGCTTTCCATAATTTAATGTGGAGAATTGCTAACACAGTAGAAAAATCAATTGTATTTATTGTACTGAAGGTAACCTGGTATGAGTGCCATCTGTGGGTGCCTTTCAAATCAAATTAGTGTATGAGTGCATAGTTATGTCAGTGATGGCAGTGATACCAGGTAAGTGGCTCATGATGAAATGTTCATACTGCTTTAAATTTGATATTTTATTCTTCACTTTCCTGTTAAAATCTGCTTGTGCCTAATGGCATCATCTTTGTTTGGAAGTGTGCCTCCTTGATCCAAAAAATTGGGAGGGGTGAATTAGCTCCTTACTACCTTCTTACCCATAAAGGTCAGTGGGAATTCCTGTGTGAAGAAATACAGATTCAGATCCTGAACAGGAAATGTAAAGCTTTGGAGTTATAACTTTTTTTTAAACCAACTTCATTTATTTGCAGTTTAATGTGAGGATTTTGTAAATTTTCTGGTGTTATATTTGCTAATTTTTTTTTAATTAAATGCTTGGTTACCTTTCAGAAAAGCTTGTTTTCCACATGGCAAGATGGGGCTGTGTTTATAGTAGACAACGTGAAGAGTACTTGCTGGGTGCCCTATTGCGATAAACATTGGTTTACCCTGAAGAGAAAATAGTTTTAAAAAGGATGTAAAGTAACCTTGTTTTGAAGTCTTCAGTGTAATGCAATTTCAGTGTGCGTGATTATGTATAAAACTTGCCAAAACCAACATGGCCAAATGACGTAGCTTGAAAACTGCTGGGCCGCCTTTAAAATGCCTTTGGGAGTTAAGCAAGAGGTGGTTACCTTCATGTAGTTCAGGCTCATCTGCAATTTCTTGGCTCCTAAATATTTTTAAAAATATGACTTAAATCCTGATGTGCTATTGATTTCCTATGCCTGTGACAGGTTTTCTGTGAGATCTACATAAGCATCTCACCATATTCTACCTCATTTCTCCGGTTTCTGCCACAGCTCTCCGGTTTCTTTTTGTCTTGTTCATTTTAGACATTAGGACCTCTGATGTAGGGACATGTCTTGCTGTCAGTTTGCCATACATTGCACACCAAATGTCCGCTCTCAACTGTGAACTTCCACGTGTTGCAGGTATACAATATTTTACACAAATACAGTTATACAGAAATATCTACACATATTTATTAGGATAAATCCACAATAAGATAGTTGGCATTAAAATTCTTAAGTGGCCTCTCTGGCTCGAATACATATAGAAGAAACTCCCTTATTCTGAACTCAAAATCAGAGGAGTTTGTATAGCAGATGTGTTAACATAGGGGTGCTGAGATTCAAATGGAAAAGTGCTATTTAAGCTCATGGTTCCACTAAAAAAATACAGCAAATCTAGCACAGAATCTGCTTGCAACTTCTACTGTCTGGTATTTCCTAGTATTTCTGTCCACAGTACAGAATTTGCATACAAAAATATCTGAAGATGACATGATCTTGTTTCCTAGAGTGGGTTCAAACTGATGATTTACAGGTAATGGCCAACTCCTCCCTGACAATTTCTCTTTCTGGTCCAAGTGTCTAGTTGTTAATGTATGAAAAAGCTGAAAGAACAAAAGAGCAAAGAGGTGATAAAAGGACAGTGAAACCAAAACAAAATCTGTAAAGGCTGGGTGTGCTTTGATATATTATGCATTTCCTCAAAGGACTTGCTTGAAGCAAAAGCCGAAGCAAAACCTGAAAGCTGAAGATCCCTTAGACAGGTGCCCTACCTTTTGGGTTGAGAACTTATTCCTAGATTAAAAAAATATGGCATGAAAGTGAGAGGAACTGGAATTTACCTATTTGAGCATAGAATCAAGCCATAATGGTACACACATAACCAGTGATACAAGAGAAGAGCAAGAAGACTGAGATAGTGCTATACAGTACTATATAGGGAGGCATCTAGATGTAAGAATGGATGAAAGGCATTATTCACAAGGAAAGGAGTTCTACAAAGTCCTACAAATGAGGATTTTTGAAAGGCATAAATAGGAGCCTCTTTGACCCCATGGGAAACAACAGAAAAAGGATTTTCAGGGTAGGTCCTCCTACTTCATACTTTTGAGCTGTTGAACAAAAGAATTGTCAGTGGCCTTGAAAAATACATGGGAAAGAGAAGCATGAAAATGTAATGAGCCTTGCCAAGCCTTCAAATAGTGAGAAATCACTCTCTCCCTTCAGAGGCCTGGGTTCAACAGTTAGTGCATTGACCACAGAGAGAATGCAGGCTTTTGCATGCAAGACTTGCCTCTTGGTAAATTGCTTCAACTTGTTTTTTCTAATATGAGAGTCAGCTGCCGTCCTGTAGCCATGAACTCTACTGTGGTGGGATTCTGCGTAAGTCAAGTTAATGGACTTGCAAAATAGAGCAATGGAGAGAGACAGTGGCCAGAACTGTCTAATAAAGCACAACCACAGAAGAAATATTGTCTCCATGGCTTAACTAACTGTGTGGTGTGACACTGGCTGGGAGACCTGTGGCTGAATTTCCTGATTCCTTGGCCGGTGGTGATTAGATACTTTGTGCAGGGGAGGTGCTGGATCTTCGTCATTGCCTGGCACCCAACTGCAGAATGAGAAGCTGCTCTCTAGCTTCAGCCTTTTTGGCAGCAGTATTATGGCTACTGTAATAGGCACAGGGAAGGCAGAATAAAGCTGTCCAAGGTTAAAGCAGTGGTCAGAGACCCAAAAAATAAGGCCACTTGGATAGCTTAATATTGTGAATTGCTGTCTTTTAGGAAGGGGGGACCACCCCCAAATAATTCCAGGGACAGACTGCCAAGCTCCAGGCTAATGTAAATTAAAACAATTATGCTCTTACAATTTTAAGTTTATTTTGGCAATGCTAGCAAATTCTTAACAGCGAAGTGAGTTAGTCATTCGGGAGAAGTTCTGAGAAGTCCCAGAGGAAATTACTGGGAATAACAGACAGCTGAAAGCTCGACAGTTTTCCGTTTTGTCACCCTCTGGTTCATTGTGCAGAGTCTGCAGTTGTGTTAGCAAGGGACATGTGGTGACCTGAGGTCTTTTATTCTTATCTCCCTTTTCCAGAGTGGCTTGTGGGTAGTCTGGTAAAGTCTGAGCATGCATGTGGTGAAGCTGGCTGAAGCTGAACATCAGAAGTATACGAGGAGTTTGGGGATTTGCAAAAAGAGGTGAAAGAATTATCCAGATATAATAGTGGCAGGCAGTGCAGATACAGCATTGGTCAGGCTGACCAACCTGGCGGTGTTGGTAGAAGCTGCTATGACCTGTTGAATGGTCACTTGTTCAGCTATTGCAGCTATGGAGAAATTATTTGTTGTTTCAGCACTAAAACCAATAAACTACTGATTATTTTGAAATTCTTGACTGTTATCTCCACTAGTGCCACCAAGGAAGAACACCTGTGCAGACTGAATACTTGTACTTTTATCTCACCATGTTGTCTGTTGCTCAGAATGTGATGTATTTTATGGAGAAGGGAAAAACTAGTGTGATGCACTAAGCAGGTTAAGGTTGATTAGCATTCAGGCAGTTGGACTAGATGATCGTTGTAGGTCCCTTCAAACTGAAATATTCTGTTCTAATGTTCATATTAAATCCTTAATACTAAATAAAATATTGTAATCTGGCCATGAGATATCTGTGTGTGTGTATATATGCATGTATACATGCAGGTATATATTTAATACATATTTTTTTTAAGCTATTGTATATACTTAAAATGATATAAATAAATTCCATAGCCTAAGGCAGTCCAAGGCTAGAGGAGGCTATTGCTTTACATAATCCAATCCTGACTTGGTCCAGGCCAGGATTTTTTTCCCCAATAGGCTATATTGACACCAGAAATAATATATCTGAAAGATATTCTCTGAAAAGACAGTGTCTTGACCTAAAGACATAAAGAACCCCAAAACAAACAAAACTACAAAAAAAAGGTCTCTCACTTCTTTTGACAGCCTGGTACACAGGTCTGTTATTTTTACCACTAATAAATTCTGTATTTGTTTCAAATTCTGTTATTTTCTAGGCAATGGTTCATGTCATATCTTTCTCCATTAGATTAAAGAGTTCTGAGACAATAACAAGGTTTCCTACTATCTGTCTCAATTACGGAAAGACCAATTGGAGATCTTATTAGAAAACATTTTTAATGTGATGATGAGAATGATTGAATGTTGTTGAATTGTCTTGTTTATACTGAATATCATATACTCGGAAAATTTGAGCCCATTTATTTCTGCAGGTAGAGACTTGCTGTCACAGTTGGGGTGGGGAAGTGATGTACCCAGTCCTTCCTGGCTGGTTGTGTGTGAAATCGTGGCTGTGTGTGCACAAGTGTAAATCTCAGAACTGGACAGTTTACCCTGAGATGCCATTTTGCTCTTGCTTCTGTTTGAAAAGGCAGAGCCAGGAGGAGCAGCATTCCAAGGAACAGCATGTGGGTCTGACTGGCTGTGTGTGCAGACACCTTTCTGGAAGCTTTGGAGACACCCCAGTTCTGCCTGACTGTGCCGTTTCTCTGACTGGGTCTCAGAGTTGTTAGTTTTGTTGTTGTTTCGGGGGTTTGTTCTGGTTTTATGATTTTGTCCTTGCTACAGTTTCCTACGTTGAAATACCTTAGTACTTATGAGTGTTTTACATAACCAGTCTGGAACAAGTCTGTTTCCCCTTGCAGGTATAAATCTCTGTGTTTGCAGTGGTCCCACAGAGCCTGATGCCTCTTATTTCTTGGCTTCATCTCTTCCAAGAGCAGAAGAATGTTCATTCACCTAGTCTTTGCTGCTAAAAACATGCATGTCTGCCTTCAAAAATAAAAAGTTTGTCCAAAATAGACCCAAAGGACCTACTTCCTCTTGAGTTACAGCAGCACAGTTACAGTCAATTGCCTAAATTATTGATAACTTCTGCTTTGTAAAATCATGACAGAATAGAAGGAAGAAAATGTGTTTTTAGCAAATATGGAGTGTTAGGGAGACATAAACTGTTTAGCCTGAAGTGTGAATCAGGCTTCTGTGTTTAAGTATTTAAACTATGGCATTTCATTATAGCCTTGGCTGCCTTTTATGTATTGTGACAGAGCAGTTACCAAACTGCTGCCCTTTACTCCATTGGATTGGAGTTGCCCTGCTGGGTGCGTGTGGCCTGTCCTGCTCCTACCTGATGGAAAATTTCCTTCAGCTCCAGGAGCAAGAGGGACTGAGCTCTGTCCATGTTGCAACAAGCCCCCGTGCAGCACGTGTGCAGCTGTACCCTGGCACCAAGAAGTCCTAAGTGAACCTTACTTAAATTTAATAACACTGTAGGAGTAGAGCAAGATAGATAAGGGCGTGATAGAGTTTTGTGCTGGTTTTCATATGGCTTTGATGTAAACATTTATGCTTTTGGACTTTTTTTTTTAATTCTGTAAAGAAGGTAGGTAAAAATCTTGATTCAGTTCTGAAAATGTCTTAGGAGAAACCTGTTGTGGACAGGAGAGGCAAGGGCACAGTCTCGTAGTGCCAAAGGAAGGTGAAAACAGCAGGCCTGGGGAGGGTAATCCAGTCAGCCAGGAGTCCAGGGGTCACCGGAAAAGTCCATAGTGCTGGAGCAGATCCAAAGTCAAACAGAGAAGCAGGTCAGTGGGACAGATGGGCATGGGACATGGCCAGGTCCAGGCAGAGCTGCAGTGCTGCCTGAGAAAGGACCTTCCATCTCACGGTTAACTCATTACAAACAGAAAATAAGAGCTACAAAATCATTGAAGAAATGTACAATTTCTCAGGTTTTGACCATCAGACAAAAAAGCATCCCTAACTGCAGAAAATGCATCAAAGTAACTTTAGAGTTTCTTCTCCATTATCATGACTAAGTGATATCCTGGAGGTGGAGCAGGTTCCAACAGTGAAGTTTTGAAAGTGGCTGCCAGCAAGTAGAATTAGAGCCAAAGACTTTTTCAGGACACATTTTGTGACTTTTGACATTTCACGGGTCAAATGTGAAAGGTTAATGAGAAGGGTCAGTACACTCCTCCAGCTGGTCTGATATACATAGGTGATAACCTGGCAAATGTTATAGTTCATGAACAGAGACAGATGTGTTTACAAATGACCTGTGATAAGCTTAAGGTTGCCGGTCTGAAACTGAGCACAAAGAAGAGTGAGTTGGTTTAAGGACAGAAAATTTGTGGTTTTCTGTCAGTCATGTAGTCGTTGGGGAATAGATTTACACAGGCAAGAACAAAACAAGATGCTGAGCAGAACTCCTTAAACCCAGCAGATGTGCAGAGTTTTGTAGGATTGTGATCTTATTATTACAGAAAGTAAGCTGGTAGATTTGCCAATGTTGCAAAACATATACGTAAGTTGTAGACAAAAAGGAAACTATTTCAGTCATGAGTAGCAATGTGATTTCACAAGTTCAGAACTGAAAAGACCCACTGCAGATGTTCATCTAGTATATCTGTGTTTCAAAACCCTCCCATATTAAATACAGATGCTAGAGCGTGCAGTTTGGGGCAGTATTGACACAAGAACATAAAAGTCTTGAGGGGATGTTTATTGAGGATTCTTAAATCAGAGTGCAAATTCTCTAGGGAGAAATTATTGCAACACTCAAAAGGAGCTCCCGGCAGTCATTAAAGCTACAGAATATTTTCAGCACTAGTATAGGAAGATATTTTTGGTCAGGACAGGCCATACATCTCTGCAATGGCTCAACAGCTCCTGCTATCCTGAGAAGGTTGCCAGGTGTCTCTAAAGCAGCAACGCTAACATTTTGCAATTACAACTTATTTGTTTTGTGCCTTATTTTGTTGTTTGTTGTGCAAGACTAATTGGGAAGGCAATTAATGATTTCTGAAGAGAATGTGGATGCTCAGAAGGAGATAAGCCATCTTTTCTTTTGGTATATGTGAAAATAGTACTGGCTCATCCAGGTAAGAATTGTCTGTGGTAATCAAAAGCTTCCCAAAGTGGGAGTTATGTCTGGCTAGTGTGCAGTGGGAAGGTGATTTGGCAAATGCAGCTGCTGTAGAAGCGGCATCTTTTCAGAAAACTACAGCAAAAACCCTGTGCTTAGAACAGGAAAGCACTGAGTGTAAACATGAAGTTGTAGGGGATGTAAGAACTAATCATTGGTTCAGGTGTTAGTTGGTTACCAGCCAGTTCTGTGAATCATGGACTCAATGTGAGAGATGTTGTGGAGGATCTGGGCTGACCACTGGTGTGGTGCAGCCCATAGAGTCTCACTAAACGTTTCACGTTCATGACGCTGGACAAGATCCTTGGCCAAATGGTGTCTGATCTCACAGTCAGGAGTAAGGTTTTACATCTCTGTTTCTCAAGCTTACCTTCGCTATAGGATGCATTTGCTACTGTGTGTGTGCTGACTCTCCTGTCTGGGTTGTGGTGAGGCAGTTTGCTGATAAGGAGGAGGAGCTCGGATGACAGACAGACACGGTGACTGTCCTGAGGAGGCAGTGGGCTTCGTGGAGCTGTGGGACCATATCAGCTCAGTAATGGGAATTGCTGCAGTTACGTCTTAGAACTAACAGAAAATAATCTAGCTTTCTAAATAAATCCTGTATGCAGTTACATATTGGGGTAATATTGTCTTTCCTTTGACAGGCATTTTACTGTAACTTGCTACTGAATTTCTAATTTCAAATGATAAAAGGAAGCCTGGCCATGAGAAGTGTTGACAGTGTAATTTGATTTTATTTGTATCGTTGGCACTTCATGTGTGGGACATTCTTTTCTGTTTTATTTTTTTTAATGAGAAACATTCCATCAGACTGTGAAAAGAACATTTTTCTGTTGCACAATGCGTAAGCAAAAAACCTAACCAAAGAAAACCCCAATATTATAAAGAACAGAAAATAGAGTTAAACAATAATACTTGACTTTTATGTATAACGCATTGACTTCAAAAATCTGAGTCATTCCATCCATATAAACAAGTTATATAGTAGTAACAAAGTGCATGAAGCAAATTGCTAAATTTAACTAAGGTATTAAAATAAAAAGTACTTTAAAACAATACTTTACACTTTCTTGCCATGATTCCATCATGCTTCAACACAAATCAAATCCCGAGGCAACCCGTGCCTTTGACAGTCTTTCTGTATTATTATGTAAATAAATGGAAGTAATGATCAGACTTGCAAAAGGGTGAAAAACATCAAGACAAACCATCTATTTATAACAGAGTTGTATTTAAAAAAAAAAAAAAAAAATCAAAGTGCACTGCTGGTACATCTCATCTGAGCCTATTTGGGATGTGTCTAACACAGGGGGTGATCCAGTCTCCAATGGTTTCAACGCTTTGTTTAAGCACCAGGGGAATAAAGAATGATGGATAAAGATGGATGTTCTGTCACTGGCATAACTATGACTAGCATGAAAACGGAAAAATTGTACCAGAATATATACGTAAACATCTTTTGTATACTGAGGAGGCAAACACTCTTAAATTATCAGATGTGTACAGTACTGGTACTTAAAGTTTTGGTGCCAGTACCAGACTGGTCCAGTAATTAGCGTTCAATTCTATTTCTAATTACAGATAAGGCATATAACAAAAAAGTAAATATTTGGTTATTAATATCTCATACAGTTCAGCAACCCAACCAGTCAGAGTTTATCTTGCCAATTTTAACAATCTTCAAACTCTTGTCTTCCATTTGTAGATAGTACTGATCTTTGAAAAAGTAGGTGTATCCTGTGAAGGTAAATAAAAAAAGCATATTCGGATTATAGAGCACATAATTCTTGATCAAATTTTTTTAGTCTGTTTGATTTCATGAAGCATAATGAACTTATTTCCTGAAATATTTATACACAATAAAAAGATTTATTTTTAAAATACATAAAAATTCCTATCCTGGAGAAGAACAGTCTTCTTAAATGGAGCCTGAAGTCAGGTTACCATTTTGTGAGCCAGAATTTTCTGGGAAGAAATGCTTACTGACAAAATAGATGTTGAAAATCAACTAGAGACTAGTGATATCAGCAGTGCTTCCAGGCATTTACACGTATTCGTGTAAAATATGAGGCCACTTAAAACCATGGGCCAGGCTCTCAGCTGCAGTTGATAGGAGGTTAAAAAAAGAAAAGCAAAATACAACCCATTTGTGCCTGTGATCAAGGAGATTACCACATTTGGGTTCTGGCTGTGCTAGAGCAGGGTGATGCTGGGGCCGAGGAACCTGTGGGGCTGTCAGAAGTTGTAAATTTCTGAGCCACGGACACTGGTGTGAGGACACCCTGTGCATCAGGCCTTGGGTGGCAGGAGTCGCTTTAGTCTCTGTCTCAAACTACACTAGAAGGAGAAATCTCAGAGCTAATTTTCCCCATGTCCAAACTGGAAAACCAACATGGACCTGGATCCAACCCTCAGGGAGACCTTGACATACAAGGGACTGCATCATGGATTGCTTTTCTCCATAGCCTGCGGGACGCTTGTGTGGCAGGTTTCTAGACCTGAACATCATCATAATGGAAAGCAGTAGGATGCTTCAAGATGCTTAAGGCATTAAAAACAAACAAACAAAAACAAAACCAGAAAACCAACCAACCAACCAAAAAAACCCACAAAAGGCAAGGAAGGAAGAAAAGAGGGAAGATGCTAATAAAAACTGTTTCTTGCCTTGTTAAGCTTGGCAAAGTGTTCAGCATCAAGGAAGTAAATGATAAAGAGTAGTAGCAGATTGAAAGTAAATAAGCTTCATGAAAAGGGAAATTAGCATAATTATTATTATTTGCTTGGGTAAAAATATTCAGGAGAGGTCATATTCCCTAAATGCTTCATTTTAAAAAGTTTAAACTGTTACTAGTAGGGAATTTAGCAACTGATATTTAATGGGAAAATAACGAGATGAAACAAAGTTTCTTTGAAACAGTAGTTTGCAAATTTGAATGGGAATTTGGTTGCTACTCATGGGCCACAAGAAATTAAAGTCTCCAGGAAGTTTAACAGCAGACAAATAGGAGAGCTTGGTAGAGATTTAAGTCAGAATTGCAGCTTACCACTGTCACCAAGGCCCAGGACAGCATCGAGGTTATCTGGAACTCCATTCCAAGAGTCGGCAATGAATTTAGGGGATGCAATCTCCATTTTCTTCTTTTCTTCATTGTACCTAAAGAAAATTATATACACGCATTAAAATTCTGTACTTAAAATTTACTGGAATTTTTCAGGGAGTCCTCAGCAAATGTGACTACAGAAAACAATCAAACAGAAATGTAATAACTGAGATTGTAACATTGTTTCTGTTTCATTATTATTCCTGAATCCTTTAAAACCCTGTGAAATTTTACATTTTTCCTTTTGGAAATGCAGTTCTTGCTGAATTGAAAATATACTTTCTAAGAAAAACCCTTTTCAGAAACATGGCTTTACATTTTAAAACATGATTCTAGAAAAGGTAATTTTTTTTCTGGCAGTAGCCAGTATCTGAAGGTATCAGATTTTAATGTGAAATGGCTATCTTTAAAAAATCTTACATGAAATATGCTTTATAATCCATGTAATTGATAGTATGCTATTAAATTACTAATTACTTTCCCTAACATTTCATTTCAAAAACCTGTTATTTTCACCCAGTCCTATCTCTTGGTGATGATCAACAGATAAATGGCAAGCTGGGAGAAAACAAACAAACAACAAACCAACCCAGACCACAATGGGTTTCATGATCTATGCTTTAAAGAGGAAAAACCCAGCTGGTGTAGATGTGTTGAATTGCATGGAAATGGCATCTGGTTTGCAGTGTCCTTCAGAAGCGATGGCTCTGTCTGTACCCACATCTGCAGATGGCGAGTTGTTTCATCACCCTGTCTGCTTCCCACTGGAGTACACAAAGACAGGTCTGTGCAAAGCCAGTTTTACCTTCCCACAAGCAAGTAATCCAGGATCTCCCTTTCCATATATAGGGAATAAAAGTCTCAGGGGTGCAGAGTCCTTGAGAGTGAAGGTGGAAGGAGCAAACCTGTGTCCTTATTTCCCCATTTTTCTGCTTTATAGCTGGGAGCCAGTGCTGAGCGGGAAGAGTGGGGACGTCCTGTGGAGCAGTGACACGGGATAGAGTTTGAACCAGGCTTTCGATGTGAGGCCTCAGTCACCCCAGCAGCTCTTCAGGAGCAGTGGACCTCAGAGAGGTTGTCTGAGACTGGTAATGGAGGGAGGAAAGCATGTATATTCTTGATTTTTATTTATCTGTGTCTGTATATGTGTCACCTTTCCCTTGTTGCTGTATGGAACTACTTGGATTGTATCCAAAGTTACACCAGTGCAGATGAGCAGTAGCTTGGTCAAAGTCAATTTAAATGATTAATTTAAATTACTTACTATTTTTAACTTTGATATTTAAAGGAAGTCTAGTAGATTGCCTGAGTAGCTTTAAAACTTCATCTGTGAAATCTGACCCAGCTCCTCTTCTCCCTTGCAAAACTTCACTTTGCTTAACAGTCTTGTTATAATAACACTAAAATAGCTTGGGGAGGGAGAGGAGAAGGCTTCCAAAAAATCTGCTTAAAGTAAGTGTGATAATGGCACAGGAAGGACTATGGTATGTAACTGCTTTGATTCCGTGGGGCAGAGTCCTTGTATAAAACAAAACAGCTGCATACTTCAGGGTTGTGGTGTCCGTGTTAAACAGATGCATGCTTTTCTGAAATATTTGTCAACTGCTTGCTTTCTTCTTTGCACAGCTAGAAATCACTTAAGCTTATTTTGATTTCTTAACAATAAATTATGCATTTTGCAGTGACTGCAATTGATAAGGTACTTTGATAGAAATACTGTCTGTGATTAGAGTGATGAATTAGTCAGAGGCCCTGGAGTGCAGTTAATCAAAACAATGGTTGGTACAGAGGAGACAAGCAGCTTTGCAAACTCATCATCTGTAGTTGTTGCTAGGAATCCGAATTATTGCAGATGGCTGTATTAGAACTGTTTGCAAATGTTTAAGATGGTCTCTGCAGTATGATATTAAAAAATGAATAGCATTCTTTAGCTTTTAAGGTTGTTCTTTTCTTTTCTTTAGATAATGGAGAAGAGTGCTGTCCTCAAAGTAATTGAAAGTTATGATCAAATGGCAATTGTGAAAGGATATTTTATTTGCTTACAGGAATCGACAGCCATTAGGATATAAAAAAGATACTCATCCAGTTTGATCATAACATGAAATTAATGTTCATATAAAACGAACTCAGTTATAGTGACACCTCCTTTGATATTTTATATAGAGCATCTCTCAGAAAGGATCCTTATAGCCTGGAGAAGCTGCTGGGTGCTTCTGATGTTTAACTTTTCTCTAAATTGTCAGTTCATGAGTGGTTCAACTTTCAGCCTGTTGTTTAATGTCTGCATTCCCAACTTCAGGTCCTGTTCTTGGAAAAGACCTCTGATGGTGAAAGCAAGAGTTAGTGTCTCTGGTTTAGTTTTGTGCCATTCTGACAGGCAGCACAGAGCTAACCCACAAAATTCCTCAAAGCACCGAGGTGTGTCTGCTTTTTCAGATGATCTTTTGTGCCAAATCTTCCTGCAAGTTATGATCATGAAATTCTATCAAATACTGTTAGTAGACTCTTCATTAGGTGCAATGTAGGATCTCTATTTCTACCACTGTTAAGAGACTTCAGGCATTTTAAAGGCATTCCTTCTTCATCTAGGAGTCCAGGATCTCTTCTGGAAAGAGTATTAGTAGCAGGTCACCTGAGTTTGGTTGCTTATCTTGCATCGTATTTTGTTTCTCATACAGTCTTTCCAAGAGAAACCTTAGTGCAAATACAGTTACACACATTTGTGGATATTTGTGGAGTAACACATTTGTGGTGTTCTTTGCAACAAAAACTTCTCTGAGTGTGGACTGGAAACATGAGTAAGGATTGTAGAGACTGTCAGAATGAATTGAAGCCAAGATTTTTCCCAAAGCACTAACAGATATACTTCATGTGGTTTGTTCAGATCTCCTCAGTGCCAACTCTGTTAGTAGAGCAAATGTACTAGTGACTGGTGCATCAGCTGCTGGAGGGATTTACAGCCATCCCCAGTGTGCTTTGCTAGTCACATGGCCACTTCTTTTACATCTAGTGCCTCTGAACTTGGTGGCTTAGTGAAAGAATTTCAGAGACAATCTGGTCAGTCTTTGGCTTCAAGTGATTGGAGATCAGCCCATGTTTTAGGAATTCCTGTCCGAGTCTTCTTGCAGGATCTATGAACTGACAGCAGGGACAACTTCCCTCACTTCAGATCCTGAGGCTGTCCCAGGCAGCTGCTGGTATGTAGGGGCGGAGGGATGGGTTGTTAGTGAGACTCGCAGATATCTTCTTCCATTGCAAGCTGTTTTCTCAAATACCTACCAGTGTCCTGCTGCTGTACGGAAACCCTTTCCTAGCCACACTCCCTGGTTTGGTACCCTTGCTTACAGCTGCTGTCAGCGCTGTCCCGGCAGCTCTTATTTTGTATTCTCAAAGGGTGAACCCCCCGGGTTTGGTTCCTGCCTCCTGAACCTCCTTGTGCACTCAGCCCTAGAGGCACAGCGTGGCTAACAGCACACCACCACCGCTTCAACGTATCTTACTTCCAGTATCTGTCTCCAGCAAAAATGTACGTCCTCTTGTTTCTGCCCCAGTTGAAAGCTGCATCAACACGCTGTACGTCAGGGGGTAGTCCCAAGGCGGTGAGTTTCTTTGGATATCCCCTCTCCAAGTTACTGGCGGAATAAACCCAGTACTCATTGCCTAAATAGGAGAGAAGGCAGAGCAAACAAACACTGTTTATTAATCAGATACAGAGGAATATTTCTTCATTTATGCTTTGTTATGGGCCTTTTTATTGCACTAACTCTACTACTAGTCTTTATAGTATTTTACCCTCTGTGAAGCACTAGTTAGAGAGCAGGTGTACTGTGATTACAGTTTCTACTTCTGCCTCTCCACAACAGACATCACCTCATTGTGTTCTTGCTTCCTTTCTTCTTAGCTGTCTCAGCTTAGTACAGCTGAGGTTATGTTAAAACAAATTAGTAGATTTTCTTGTATGATGAAGATGGTCTGAAACCAGGCGTGGGCACCTGAAGGTCAATGCAGAAACTCATGGTCACCCTTCATTTGTTTTGTTGAGTAATTTTATTGAGTGATTAACAGCAAGTTTTTGCCCAGGCTTCCTGTTTCTATGGTCTTCTGTCATACAACATTTTCTAATGTCTCTCCAAATACGTACTTGTGGAAGATGTTCTGGTATTCTTTATTCCTTACACGGAATTAGAATTTACTTAGTAAATACCCTCACTGGATTCACTGAAAGCCATGGAAATATTCTTTTATGAAAGGACATTTGTTTGATTTTGTGCTAGTGAGAAAGAAAGTAAAGCATTAATGTAAGTATAAGGTGTAACATTTGAGTTCCTGAGAAGTTCAGGATAAAAGGGGGGGTATCAGTAGCAAGTATTTTAAGATAGTTGGGTTACAGGTCACTTTCAAATCAATCTTTGTTTGTTGATAGTTCTTATGTATTTATTTTTTTAAAAGCAGTTTAGTTACATTTTCCTGGGAATTACAGAGAGAGGGAGAGAGGTGTAGATGCAATAGGCTTATATATAGTATATGCAAGATTTAAAGTGTTTTGGCTTGACTGAAATAAAACTTTTTAAAACTTCTTTCTTTTTCCCCTCCGTGTAAACTACAGCAAATGGCCTTTGAGACATATGGAATAGATTATAATTACTTTTTTCCCTTCTGTACAGAAAATGTACAGCAGCATCTGCCATATGGTTTTTACATGATTGGAGGTGTTTAGTCATATTTTAGTAGATATTGGAGCCCAGTTTTTGCTGGCTCAGTTTTTCATGTTGAAAACAGCCTTCCAGCCCCACTGTTGTGGCCAGTATGGCTGAGCCATGTGTGTGATTTGGGATGGGCAGAGCAGGGCTTCACTTGCCCTCCTCTCCTGTGGAGGCCACTCACCCGGCCGCCCGTACCCGCTGCCTCATGAGCCACCAAGGCAGATAAAACAGAGACTGAGGAAACAGCTCACACTGTTGTTGCATTTTATGTTAAATATGGACTCTTGTTCAGTCTTGCTTACTGTTAAATGTATCTTTCCAGGTGCTCATAGCTCCCCTTTGCTGTAATGAAGGCTGAATGCTGTTCAAAGTCCTTCCAATCCAGCCTTTGTCCTAAAATCCTCAGCATGGGATGTCTGAGATCTGTCACCCATCCCCATGGGCTATACTGGCTCTTGGGCAGGCCATTCCCTGGCCCTGTTACAGCCCAGAGGAAACTGAGCTCCAATGCAATATTTATGCAAATGGCTACTTACATTTTAAAACTTAAAGCTAATACCTGAAAAAAACACAGCCTTCTCGTCCTGAGGGGCCTCATAGACAGCATCAATTTTCTCTGGTAGGTCAGGCCAGAATGTAGCAACAAGAAGAGGACCCGTGGGTTTTGCTCGGGGGTTTACAGTCCTCCACATGAATCTGTGCACAACAGAAAATGGTACGAGATTTACAATGAACTAATTCACCAGCACATCTGTTTCTCATCAGTTCTGGCAAAGGCCACATAAGCATTGCACATACACACATGTTAGCAGAAACACATGCTTGCAACTCTTTTCCTGCAGTGACTGAAAAGAAAATCATTCATCTAAAAGCATGTTGATAAAACAGTCGCACAATAGGCTGCACACTGGACTGCAGGTGAAATTGCTTATGCTGATTGCACTGGTTGCTTTTTGCATCAGGGCAAAATGTATTCTGTGCTTTGAGTTTACAAATAAATTCATTTATACAAGGCATTTAAACTAATAGAGCTCTCCTGCTGTTGTGTGTGGAACAGATGGATGAACATTTGACAAAACCAGAGATTTGTATTCCCTGATTTGCTCTTGCAATTACTATTGTAGTGACTAAAAGTTCAATTTTAGTAACGGTATATCAAACTGCTCGGAAGTGTGCTTGGCTGTAAAAGAAACTGCTGGCACTAAAAATGTTCATTAGACAAATGCAAAGGGTAATTTATTGGCTATTTTATGTTTAAGTAGTATCATAATTTGATTTAAGCTTTAAAAAGCTGTAATTATCTTTAAATGGCAGAGCTTTGTGCTGAGGGCTTTTGGTATTAAGAATGATACTGCTATTACCTCCTTCATAGAATGAACAACTTCTTCCCCCAACAGAACAAAAGTTTTGCCACAGTCATGAAATGAAATATCAGCAGGCTGGTGGAATTGCCTTTGCACCAAGCTATAACTATGAAATTCTCCGGTCAAACAACTTGTGCTGTTATGATGTTGCTGAAGCTCAGGATGCTACTGGCATCTTATTTTTTGCAGACTATAAATGGTCATTACCCATTCCTACCTAGAATAATGACATCTTTGAGAAACCCATGATCTGAATCAGAATTTTGGTTTTGACTAAAGCTTGGAGGAAGAGTCCTAAATTCACTTGATACACTGCTGGATTTTTATCACGAGAAGTTTGCGAATAGAGCTAGCTAGGACAACTAAAACATTTTGAAATGCATTTGCAAGTACAATTAGTTGCTGCATACTGAATTATGATAATCTATAGTGTTTGATATGAGGAAGAGTATTACTGGCAAATGCATAATTTTTTGTCTCTTAATTAAAAATACATATTAATTTAACCTGACATATGGTACTAATAATTAGGATAGTAATATGTTAACTTACTCTCATATTGCATACATATATGTATTTTTAGCATGGACAAAAATATCTCTGAGCATAACTCATCACAATTTTCATTTAAAAAAAGAGACAAGGGATAAGGCATTTAGCTAATTACTCTTGCTCATGACAGTGTTTAAACACATATGAAATGCTATAAAATGTAATAACATTTGTTTTGTGCATCTTTTTTTTAGACAGAAAAGCAGATCCAATAAGATATGAAATGGAAATCCATATAGCAAATATTTCTAACACTGCATTCATAGAAGTAGTTCCTTTAAAAATCCAAGTTACAGAATTCTCAGTCAAATTTGGACCTGATTTATGGCTGAGTCAGCACTAATAATTACTATCTGCATGAATTCCAAAATTTCCAGACCCAACGGAGACTTGAACGCTGGGTTTTTATTAAAGCAAACATTTCAAGGGACTTATTAAAATGATGAGGCTTTCTCGTGGAAAGGAAATATTTATCAAAGCTGAATTTTCGTTTTGAATTGGATAGGAGGTATTTTTATTTTTACTCATCAAGGAAACAGTGAAATTAATTATTTCGCTTTCTCATTTTGCTTTGGATATGTGAAAATGTTTTAACTCATTCAGGTTAAATTTTAATATTACATATATAGAGAGATTTAAAACTTTGTTATAGTAAGTATTTTACATTATATTTTAACATAATCAAGATTAGCCATTGTTATTATTACATGCAGTTATGTGAAGGGACCAAATCAGTGCGTCTCTTTTAATGTCTTGGGGAACTTCAGAAGTTTTGTTCACTTTCAAAAGAAAAATATCTGTGTAAATGTTGTACTTGGGCATTCTAGTTGCTTGGAGGATTCTGTGCCCAGTGAAAGGCTCGACTGCTCCGTATGGCCAACACCACTTCCAGTAATTACCATTGAGTTCCTTGGTTTGAGACATGATGGGAGGGGAAGGGGAGAACCACATTTTTTGAAAGAATTGATTCGATCTGACCTCTTTTTTGCTATTTACTCTTTCTGCCTGTGTAATATGATAGTTGGATGCTGTGTTTGTTTTCATGAATCATAAAAGTCACACGACACATGACAGACATTTGTTTTTTGAATTCCAAAACTGAGTCATAATGCTGCTTGCCTGATATTTGGAAAGCTGCAAGACTGACAGGCAGAGCCATTCCACAGCAAAACAATTCCACAGTTGTCAGCTCTTGCTGTGTGTTAGATAAAGCACGAGTCAATTTGAACAGATTGGTTTGGTATTTGCATGGTTCTGTGACCAGCTGTATCTGAATGCAAAATGCTTCTGTTTTGTTCAGATTGTATAGAATACTGAATCGCTTTGCTGATTTAGGAAGAGATTTAAAATTGTTCCTTATTGAATCAAGCCTTGTGTGATTACTAGTTTACAAAAGCAGAGGCAAGGTGAAGGTCTGGCTGAAAACCAAGGCCCATAAGTGAGCAAAAACAATGAGTGTGTTGTGAATACTGCAGAACTTGCAAAGTTTTTCCACGTGAAGACCCTGAGCTGAGGTGAACACATTAGCTCTCTGATAACTGTTGGTGAAAGTGGGCACCGGTTTTGGCAAACATGTCAGGTCAGGGCAGTGGGGCCAGCTCTGTGCAGCTCGTTGGTGGAAAGGGCCAGTGCTGCCTTGCTGAGGCTGATCTGCTGGTACTATGGGGGCATTTTGTGCCTGAGAAAGGGCTGGCTCTTGTCATCGGGGGTCACTGGATTGTAAGGAACCTCAGCCTGCCACTGACAGAGCCAAGAGGAATAGTACAAAAGGTATCACACATGTCCCCACAAACATGTTGAATTTGCCCATAGCAGCTGTAGTAGAAATGGGGGACAGTATGTTCTTACAGGCAGGAGTTTTTAATCCCAGTTTCTGCATTGCTAAAACACAAAGCTTGTAATAAAGATTAAGTCAAACTTCAAACCCAAAGCACTGCGTCACTATCTGGGTGTCACATAGATGGGAACTAGAAGGAAATGCACAGAAGGAATTACTGCATACCACAGACTATAAAATTACCCAATTGCCCCTGATTTTTTTGTTATGAGAAACCGGTGAGTAGAGTTAAACTGTGCATCACAGTAATAAACCCTTCACATACTCTTGCTGAAAATGTACATCTGGAGAAGGTGGATGGACTTTGAACCAATGGCAGATAATAATAACTATTAAATTGTGTTTTGAGAGGGGAACCTTGTTTGTCAGATCCTGCTCCTGTTTAAATTTCAGCTGTGACATCTAGCAAGGAGCAATGAACAGGTGAGTTGTAATAGTTGTGGCAGCTTCACATGCTTGTGTATGTTCCTGTATGATAGGAGACAGTGCTTGATTTGGGTACATGCAACGAATATACATGGGCCCAGATCTTAAACGGCTTTGGGAGAATGTTCAGGGTAACTGAGCATAAATGATTTCAAATTGGGCCTTGATCTATGGCAAGAAAAAAGAGCATTAGTGTCTCTCCCCATGGTGCTTCCAAGTCCCCTACTCCTTAGGAGATGCTCTTCATTGCTGAGCAGCTGGGTAATGCAGGCCCTGGCAAAGGCAGTGGGAGCTGCAGCTGTGCAGCCACTTCGTTTTATCAGGAATGTCTCTGCTCTTGCATCAAAAATGCCTTTTGTGTCTTCTGTGTTGGAGCCCTGGCACACAGGGAGCCTATCCAAATCACCAGGGTCCTTGATTTGTTATTACAACAGCCGTGAGTCACATAATACTGTTATTTAATGATTTTAGACTCAACCTGGATTAAACCACTCGGAGTTTAATCACAAGATTTTGCTCACAGATTTCCATAATTGCATCTTTATGAACATGGGATAGGAACAGATCTCCTTCAGACCAGACCTTCATAATGGAAGTTATGCTAACGCTGAAGATTTGCTTAAACAGTGTCACTATGATGGAAGAGGCATTTGAGATTATTGCTACTAACTTTGGATGAACTACTTTTTTGGAGGGGTGTTTTTACAAGCTGAGATTGGAAATTTTCCTGCAATCAAATTTGAAGCTTTCCCCCAGAGGCAGACTCTGTGGGATGGAATCAGGAAGAGTAGAGCCCCCAGAGCTCTGCTCCACTGAAAGTAATGGGATTTCCATTGCTGAATTACAGTCCTTGTAGTTTTTGCTACAAAAGGCAAGCATTCAGAAATATTTTATAGGGAATGAATCCTTCTTTGGCAGGCAATAGACTCACTAATGTATCTCTTCTCTTGCTAATTTTGTGATTAACATTACAGATGGGTAAATCTCTTAAGCTTTTTGAGGTCATATCTGGTTTGTGTAAGCCTTTAGAAGTTTGGATGCATCTCCCAGTTACTTCACCCTTTTGAGCAAACCCCTGTGACTCTTCGGAAGCCAGCAGAGTTTGACACCAACGTCAATTTTAGTGCTTCAGTCTCTAAAATGGGCAGATAATATAACAGGCTTTTTTTGGTGGGGTTTCTGTCATTTCCTTGCTCTGATTTTAGCTAGAACTACCACCAACCCAGTCGTTGTCATAGCATACGCAGTCCCAGTGTAGGGCATAAACCAGAAGCTAAAAACCACCACCAAACTGCCTAAAATAATCATTGAAGCTGGAAATTCCAGACTCTCAAAGAAGTTTGTGAGTTGGTGAATTTATGGCATAATCATGTCACCTGTCTCTAATTACAGGCAATCTTTTGGACATGAAGGTGGCTGGGAGTAGTCAGATTCTGAAATGAGAAGTCATGCTTGACCAACCTGATAACCTTCTATGATGAAATGACTGGCTTGGTAAATGAGGGGAGAGCAGGTCAGAAAGGTTTTTGACCCTGTTTCCAATAAGAGTCTCCTAGAGTTGCTGTTCAAGTATGGGTGAGGTGATCGGAGGTGGACTGAAAGCTGGCTGCACAGCCAGGCCGAGAGTGTGGGGTGTGTGGTAAGAGGTCTGGCTGGATCCAGTAACCAGTGGTACAGCCAGGTGTCAGGGCTGGGTAGAAGCCTGTTTAACATCTTCAGTAACAATCTTGATAATGGGGCAGAGTGCACCCTCGGCAATTTGGCAACAGCCCAGCACTGGGAGGAATGGCTGATACACCAGAGGGTTGTGCTGCCATCCCAAAGGGACCTGACCCCAGGACAAATGGGAGGACAGGAACCTTACACAGTTCAGCAAAGGCCAGTTCAAGGTCCTGCACCTGGGGAGGAACAACCCCAAATACCAGCATATACTGGGAACTAACATGCTGGAAAGTAGCTTTGTGAAGATGGACCTAGGGGGCCTGATGGAAACCAGGTTGACCATGAGCCAGCAGTGTACCCCATGACAAAGAAGCCTGTATTATTTAACCGTAAAGCCAGAATTTGCCATCACTTTCCCTTAGGAGTTGCTATCTCTGAACACACAGAAGAAAAGGCAGAGATTGTGCTTTGTGCCTGATAATAAATTTCTGGATTTTGATGAATAGGTCTGATAGATTCCTTCACTTGAGCCCATTGGTAAGTAGTTTATTTCACTTACCTATCTTTGAAGAAAAATGTTTCTCCTCTAATTTGTGCAACTCCATCAAATACAATGTCGTGCTTGCAGAGCTCTGGTGTGACAGGTCCAAGGGTTGGACGTGGGCCTGGCCCTGGTCCTGGCCCGGGTTCAACGTCGGGCGATACTTCTGCAAAGGTGAACAGAGATGTTCTGTTACACTGAAATACAGTGCTGCATAGGGAACACAGGGAACATGAACTGTCATCATTCATGTTATAGAAGGAGAAAAATTTGGAGGCAGTGCTGGAAGGGGGAAACTTATAAAATCAGAAGTCTTTATACTGGGTTCTAATGTTAACATTAACTAAAATTAACATTTTTCTTTTAATTTTACTGCCTTCTAAAAAGAAAAGAAATGCATTTTGTAGTCCTTCTATTCAAAATTATCTGCCACTCCACTAAGAGAGAAATAAATCAAAGTGGATTTCTCTTCTTTCTACAAGTGCAAATATTTTGCAAGTTACAAAGATGCATTTTGAGCCATTTGTATGATCTCACTGCCTTCATCAATAACCAAAATGTGCCATCTGGTTTGTTTTATTTTGTTTTCTCATTTGGCTGCTGCTGTATTGCCTTATGAGGCATTTGCCTTTTTTTCTTAGATATCAGGTCGATTTACTGCATGAAATAAAGTGAGTGTAGCTGATTTGAGATAATAATGATGGAAGAAAACAAAGGTGGTTTTGAATACTTGCTGTATATAGAAAGCAGTTTGTAAATGATTATATCAGTTATAAAGAGCCAAGAAAGAGTTTTGTCCCAGGTTTTGAAGCGTGCCTCGAGAGAACTGTGTTATATTCTGAAGTCTTTCAAAGATATGCTTCGCAAGCTTAGAAATTTCACTTACCCTTGCCCTTATTTCAACTCCCAGTCTTAATTAAAGCAGCTAAGGGCAAGGTAATAATGAAGATTCAAATCAGATTTTTGATAAAAAGGTGTTTTGTGGTAATCATTTTGGTATATTCTTATTACGATTTGTAAGGTGTTGAATACTGTAGAATTTAGTAACTGACAATTAGGAAGAAATCTCACTAGAAAAGTGAAAAGCACAGAAAGACAGATAGTATAGATTTTCTTCAACTCCTTAGTTGACTGTAGTATACTTGTGTCTCTATAAGATAGAAAATATATATATGTAGAAGGAATTTTAATAATAATTTCTATGTATTTTCCTAAGAGTATGTCTGGAGAAAAAAATAAAATTTAAAGATGTACTAACACAAAAATACTTAAACCCACTCCTTCCTCAGGAGCTTGCCAAATACATTTACACAGAAGTATATCAGCTCCCACGTGCTCTCTGGAAATGTTATTGTGATGGTTCAGCTGGAATTGTTGTGGGAAGGCAATGTGAACCGTTTCCAAGCTGGGACAGGAAACAAAGTCTTTCCCCTCTCACAGGGAGCTGCAGTCTGGGAAGCTCAAAGTGTGGGAGACAAAACCACCCCAAAACGCCCACGTCAGGTATTTCAAGCTAGAGAAAAGCATGACATTTCATTGTCACAGTACAGGCATTAGGAACTATCATCAAAAGGTTCGGCTATCAAGGCAGT
The DNA here is from genome assembly GCF_964273445.1 of Streptopelia decaocto. Classification (NCBI taxonomy): domain Eukaryota; kingdom Metazoa; phylum Chordata; class Aves; order Columbiformes; family Columbidae; genus Streptopelia; species Streptopelia decaocto. Next base: position 4,766,467 of record NC_138666.1, on the reverse strand, counting down.
TTTGGTGCTCCTGTTAGTTCAGTAAATTTAATGACTCCTCATCCTTAAATTGTTATATTTGTTTGAAGTAGAAGCCCTGACAATAATATGAAGAAAGCAGGGAAAGGAACAGAGGATGTTTCTGACATTTGTGATCTTGCGCGATATGTTATTTACTGCAAGTTCCGAGTCTCAGATTTCAACCTGTACTGCACGCTTTTCTGATAAATACAGCTGGTGAGGGAAAACTTTACCATAGAGCTCCTGGATCCCTTTAATGTCATCCTGTGAAAGTCGGAAGTTCTTGGTGTAGGTGTAGATTGGGGCCATAAGAGCTCCTGGGTCCTCGGAGTGCTCTAATCCCATAGCATGGCCAAACTCATGGGCAGCAACCAAGAAGAGACTGTATCCTGAATAACACAGAGACAATATCAGCCACTTGCATTGCAATGGAAGTGTACAGCTTATTCGTAGTCTCATAATTTTATTTTCCTTGCTACCCATCAAAAAGCTCCCAATAATAAACATCATAATTAGCACGTACAGCCTCCAATGGTGCATGTCAACATATTGCCAGAGATGACATTTCATTACAGAGATTCTAAAACCTCTTCTGTAGTTGATGTTTGCTGCTGTCCTCATGCAAGTGACTTTGACCACAGTCTTAATACTTCTGTGAAAACAGAAGTGTAACTTTTTTTTTTTTTTAAGCAAGAAGAATTAAACTTGCAATCCAGACCTCAAATAATATTTTTCATCAGTAAATGACATGCAGGTGGTAAACAGGTTTGTAAATCTGTGCGTCTGTGAACAGAGCATGTATCAGTACTGATGTACCAAATATTGTTAGGGCAAAAAAAATCTTTTCTCATAATTTATCAATTATGTCCAGTTTCTGAAAATTGTCAGGTATTTTCCTTCTAAAAGAAAAACATGAATCCAAAACTTTTTTGTAAATGTGTAAAAAGCTTTTTGCTTTATTTAATTTTACCCATGCTACAAATCATGGTAAAGATTATCCAAATTACTTTTCAATACTGATGTTGACCATAAAAACTTAATACTGTATCTTTTTTTAAACATGTTTTTCGTCTTTGTCAATATCAGTTACGAATTTCTTAATTTACATTTAACATTTATTACTAACTTGGCCAATATCAGAGTATAGTTCTTATGCACTAATGAAATACTGCAGTAGTTGTGGGTTTTAGCCATCGAAGGAAAAACTGGTGAGGAGAAAAATATTTCTTCTTTTATATTTTTTAATATATTTTGGAAAGATACTTCATCATTATAATTTTAGAAAATCTGAGTATTTCAGGCAGATGGGCTCTGTGATTGACTCTTTGACATTAGTCTCACATTTAAACATAGGGTTTTTGCTCAGATTAAGGGTTGTGGAGAAGGACTATAGCCAGACAGGAGTGAATAGCATGGGAATGAAATGATCCTGTTATTGGTGTGCTCAACACGCTGTTCCCATTGCATCGCTTTGGCAAAGTGTGTTACCTTGATCTGGACAAAAGCCCCATTTGCGGTCATCGTCATAGCTGCTGGTGGAAGCACACCACAGCTTGCCGTCATTGCGACCCGCACTCGTGCACGACTCGTATTTATTCCCAAGGAAGATGAAGGGGAATACGCAAGGGGCTCCCTCTGAATTTCCACCAACGGTTGACATGGCTGTGGAAAATGACAGAGAAACACAGTGAGAAGGGAATCCCTTCTGTGAGATTAAGCTGATGCATCTTCTCCCAGACTGTGCATTAGAAATAGAAAGCGAGCAGAAAATCTGCAATCCTCTTAAGAACATGAAGAGTAAGATTAGAAGTAATGTTTGAAAGGAAAATTGTCTGACATGGGGAAAAAAGAGGAAAAAGTCTAGGTATTGCCACGAATTTGCCATTAGTTTTGGTGGGAGTAAGAAGGAGCCCCAGACTCGTGTTCCCAGCTGGGGAAAGCAGCAGTTGCCAGCGGTTTGTGGAAGAGGGTTGTGTGGCGAGTAGCTTTGTGTGGTCATTTTGATCCTCCTTCCTGGTGATGTTTTAAAGTGTGTCTCAAATAGTTCAAAAACAGGTTTAGTGTCAGAAAGGTTAAAGGGCTACAGGGCTATTGCATATCCAGCTGGTTAGTAGATGTCCCACTGAATTATAAGCTTTTTTACTTTGAAGTAAAAAAAAAAGTCCAGAAGAGGAGTCTTATCAAAATAAAATAAATGGAGGAATTGTTTTATGCTGACAGAAGGGTACAGTTTCAAAGCATATGGTTTCTAAAGAAAAGGTTATAAAATATGGATGACTTTTCTTAACTACTATTTAGACAAAAACTTGTAATTTTTTCCTGTGCTGTCATCTATGTAGTATATGGCAGTAATATATAAGAAATAGCATTCGTATATGCATGTACAACTGTTTTCTAGGGGGGAATTATGCTTTAAAATAGATATCGTAAACAGAATATGAAAATAATATAAAACTAACTGGAATTCATTTACACTGCTACCTTGCATTTACAGTTCCATTCAAATTATGGTTTGTCTTCTGGGAAGGTACAGGAGAGCAACACAGAGGCAAAGCTGGTTGTGTCCTTTATTATTTATTATTTTTTATTTCTCATTCATTATTATTAATTAATAAACCAGATTTTTTTTTTAAATCACAGCTACCTCAAGCAGTAACTTTTTATGCTGAAAAACCCCTTAAACTAAGTATATTTCTTTGTTCAGTTGATAGACACTGTTACCTAGGACTTTGGATAGATTGATACTAGGTATATTGGCTCTTTTGATTGTTGAACTAGCATTTATTTTTTTCTCTTTCTAACTCTGTAGCAAGTTATAATGAATTTGATTCCCCCCCCCCCCATATTTAAGGTAAAATCGAAAGGTTATACCTGAATATCAAAAATAACAGGAAGCCAAATACCAATACATCAAATTCCTATTGCATATGGTTAGTGCATTTTCAAAAGACTCCCAAACCAGGGTGTGTGTTGGTTTGAATGCAGCTGCACCTCAGCCTGAGGTCTTAGAGCTGCCATAGCTGACTTATGCAGTCTAAATGTTATTGCTCTAAACTGCATCCCAGAATTGAACACCTGCCAAGCTACACAGGGCTAGAAATGATTTTTTTTTTTCCCTCCTACTTTATGTAATAAAACTCAAAAAGCATGAAAAACTCTGAAGAAAGCAGAAATCTATTTTCCTGGCTAAACCATTTCACTCTTGAATTGCTTAAAAGATCTATTAACTCAAGCTTAACATACCAAACAAGATTTCTTTTTTCAAGTGTAAATGGTAAGTACTAAGCTAAAAAATTATTCATGCTTTCTTCTGTCACATAGGGTGAGACATCTCTTCCAGGGCCATTAATGAACTGTAATCTATTCTTAATTATCCTGCAGTGGTAGACATTGAGTCCTGCCGATCAGTGACATTTGTGCACCCCGATAAATGTGGTGTGCTATGGCATGCAGTGTCATTTGCACAGATCGCTCCTGTTCTAGTTACTTCCTTGGCCACCTGTGCTGAAATTGTGCCTAACTCATCAACTTGTATGTGCTCTGCTGAAGGGGCAAAACAGGAGACTTTTTTTACTTAAAGCAATGACAAATTAGGCTCTGTTATGAAAACAATGTTTCTCATACCAGTCTCTGGACAGAATCCATATTTCTTATCTCTGTCGTAGTCTTCTGTGGTTCCACACCATCGGTAACCGTCCGTCCTGCCTTCTGTTGTGCACTGGTCGTAGGATTGCCCTTGGAATTTGAAGGGAAATTTGCATGGCTGCCCCTCCCCATTGCCGCCCATGGTAAAGAGTGCTGTAGGGAGAATGAAAAACATCAGTACGCGACGCTCAGCACCAACAAGGAATCACAGTGTGCCTATGGTAACATGCAAAGGTCTTGACAGAGATTAGCCAGCCATTGTGCATGGTGCAGGTCACACTTAGAATCTCTACTTTACAGCAGCTATGAAGTGTTTTGGCAAGATAGACAAGAGGTGCTACAGTCCCTCAAATGTATAGAAAGGGATGACTGACTGGGAATGAAGAAAATTCCACCAAGCTGCTTGGACGTGGTTTGAATAGTGTATATCCTTTATAGCCTACCCCATAACATAAATGAATATCCCTTCTTGAAGCAACATTTAGAAAGTGGATGCTGGGAAGGTCACTCATGTTTAATGCTCTGCTGGTTCATTTGTCTTGCATCAAAAATGTTAGCTGGGATGGCAGACTTTGTACAGAGCCACGGACAAGCCAGATGGGTTTTTCCTAATGGCCATCTGTGTACATTTTCAGTTTCTTTAAGATGATAGTGTACAGTAGAGTCAGAGAACACGCAGAGGCTTTTCCTCTAGGCTTTGCTTCACATTTTTGAGGATCCCTGCAGCTGGGCTCAGGCACTCAGCAGGTAAGCACGAGAGGACAAATACGAGTCCTCCGACAAAGCATAACACAGGAGGCTTCACCTGTCTTTTGTTTCATTAATGTTCCTGCACATAGTGTATTGGTCTTCTAGGGGCTATTTATTGTCCATCCACATACACAAGGCCATGTAGCTCAGCCCTGAGAACCAGAAATATCTCTTATGGATGGAAGAGTACAGATTAAACTGAGTCAAGTGTTCTGAGATCTGGTTTAGGATTTTAGTAAACTTTCTGGAATATCTAGAGAAATGTCTCATGCTGCTATTTTAAAAAAAGTATTTCCAAATTGAGTTGCATGAAAATGCAGCTGGCCTGGAGCATCTGACGTCTTGTGAGTCTGTCTGTGACTTCTGGCTGCTCTATCAGTGGGAATCCTCAATGGTGGGACAGTGTCCATGAGTGCCATGTGCTGGGGACAGGAAACCATGAGGGCAAAAATGGGCTTGGCCTTGCACTGAACAGACACCAAAAATCCTTCATGCAGCCTTATGCTAATTCCTCTTGAGATTTAAGAACAATGCCTCAGAATGGAACACGTCTGTGTGAATTCCCAGTGTGCAGTATGCATGATTTGGCCTTTTTTAAGGTTCCCAAGGGGACACCTTTCTCCCTCTCCTTCTCCCAGTTTAAAGCTACAGCTCAAACCTAAACATGTATGTGGGAAAGCTTGGCAGGTTATTTCTAACTTCGCTGTCATCATTTTTGATGACCAAAAAGCTGTCGTAACCTCTGTCTTGGTGTAGGATTTGAAGGGGTTTGCCTTTCCTTAGTCTTATACATCAGTGGAAAGAGACTTTTTTTTTTTTTTTTATGAGCGTGCTTCACTTTTTAGAGTAGTAATAAATAAAAACCAAAGACCTTTTCTGTCTGAAGGGTGACTGGGAAGGCTGTTGACAATGTGCTATTGTGACACAGGTGATTCATTTTGCTTTTTCAACTTAAATCAGTAATTGGCCACAGCATGAGAGGCACGAACCAGTAAGTTACTGGGGTCAGTTCCAGTCCCACGAAGGAGAGAACTTGGAACTTTGCAGGCCTGGCTCAAAGGCAGGAGTTTGTAAACTTCTCATCTGTATCATTCTGCATCAGGGACACGGAAGCAGCCACACAGGGTCCTGTCTCTGGGCCAAAGGTACTTGTCAAGTGCTACACGCACTGTGCCTCCCCAAAAGAGCAAGCTGCAAATGTTTGTGTTTGTCTCAGATGCTGTAATAAGTTAGGAAACGTGAATTAACTGGGACTGTGGGTATTGTGATTGGAGAAAGACTTTATTTTTTTATAAAGAAATGATAGAATTGGAAGGCAAAATTAAACAGAATTGTTTAGATGACTCATTTACCACATGAGCTCCTTCCAGCTCTAGATCTGGCGAACTCTCTATATTAATAGCCTTTTTTTATTCATTTAAATGTGGCTATGTTGCCAAAACCTTATGGAAAGTCAGTCTCTTACTGCTGAAGTCTGAGTCACAGTCAAAATGCAGTTTTTCATTTTGCTTGAGGTAACATCATGTGATGGTAATAACAGCGGTTTATTAAGTTTTCAAATCCTCCTCCCTACCTTAACTAGAAAATTCTTCATTTTAATATAAATGAAGGTTAAAGACAGAGACTAGTCCAGTTTGCCCCAAAACAAACCAAAAGCTTTATTTAGTTGTCAAGGGGTCTTAAAGGACCTGACTCTTGTTCTGCATCGTGGTGAGCTCAGCAATTTAAAAACCAGTAAAGCTATGCTGATGTGAGAGCAGAATCAGCCTGGATATTACTAATCTCTTGCAGTACTATGCTTTAAAAATGCTTCCAAATCCATAGTGTGGCTCTATAAGGAGAATAATTGAAACTAACTACAGTGAAATAAACAGGTGAGAAACAAACACCAATATCTAGGAGTGTTGCCCCCAGCACAGACTCTGTGATGTAAATCCTGCCCTATCTGAATTTATTAACTGGGTTTTAGCAAATGGTGTCTTGGAATAATGAGTGAACAATGCTGCTCTGAATTTAATAAGAAACATCTGTGCATAACTGTACAAGGATCTTGCGAAACAATTACATCAGAAACAAAAGGGTGAAACCCTCTGTTCCATTTCAGAAACCTCGTCACAAGCATTTCCAGGAACATCAACTTCCAGAACTGATTTTCCCTGAGAGTTCTTCACTGCTTACATTTTCGGTCCTCTATGACTGGGATTTTACAAAGGTATCAGTCAGGATATGTGGATCTAAGTTTGTCCAGCTGCCTATGATCTGGGCTTCGTTCTGACCATATCTGAGCATTTGGAATATTTTGAAGAAATAAGCCAAATTTTGCTCTTTTCCAGCTGGAGGGATTAACTTGGGGGGAAGGTGGGGATGGAAGAATAGGGCAAAGTTTTAGGAAAAAATGTTTGTGTGGGTATGTGCATGCCTATAATCTCCTGAAGTAATTGTTAGGCTAAAGAAGCTAGTTCTGAAAGTCATGTAACTAATGATAACTTTTTTTTTTTTAAATTAACTGAAGTCTGTTAGAAGTTCACACTCTTGTTTGTTCATCCCCAACAGTTGTTTAAATAGCTGTCGCCATGACAGATCACAGCTCTAGATGTGATCTATAATGGGCAAATAGGGTTTTGGAAATCTAAGAATATTTTTTATCACATTAGGGCTAGAAGACAGCTATGTTCTATAACAGATTATCTGTGTAAACAGCTAGCATCCTGATGCAGAAGGTTTGTAATCTCATATTGGAAACTGTATGGTCTTGCCGATGAACTTGAGAAATTCCCCAAATTTGTCAAGCAGGAATTCTTTCAGTGTTTGGCTACAATAGGATAGCAGAGAAGTTTTGAAGACAGGATATCTGCACTTCTTCTGCATACACATATCTGTGGCCTTTCAAAAGATTGCGCATACTTACCTGACACATCCATATTAACGCACACACGTGTTTGTACAGTACTGGTTGAGGCTTGTCTGGGCCGTGTCAGGCTGTGCTTGTGCATTCTTGGTCTGGCAAAACCCCAACATGTCTTGTTTTTTTTAGCTTTGCATCTTAAGCATCACTAATGTAGCCCTAATATTATAAATAAGTTTAGTACTATTGCTCCAAGCAGGATTAGCATGAGTCCAACAAAAGCTCTGTTGTTTTCTGTTTCGTTCTCATTCATAACTCCCTTATTATTTGTTATGACACAGCACTAGCAGACAGGAGTTTGAGTGACCCAGTGGGTCCATTGCTCAGGACATAAGATAACAATAGGGGTTAAACACTCCCTCCTGCCAAAAGCTTAGAGCAATCGGTTATATACGAAGGGGAAAAAAGTGAATGTGGGAAAGTGCAGTCCTGGGAATGTCTGTGAGTACAGGTGCCAGCACTGGAGCTGGCAAACAGGAGATGGAACCCGTGGCTAAAAGCCCCACACCCTCTCTGCTTTGCTCTCTGCTGATAAATTAGCACAGTAGGCTACAGCCAATTATACTTAATTGTTTCTCTGAAGGTTTCCTGCTGTGTGATATACAAGAAATCAAATTAACACTCATATAATAATAAATTATCTGAAATCTTATATCTAGTAGACTCATCAATATTTTCAAGCATATAAATATGAGTTCCCAGTGTTTAACAGGAAACATATTGCTATAACTTCATTTGAAAGATAATAATAATGTGTATATTTTTTAAAGGTTATGGCTACATGAAAGCATTATACTAATTGTTTAATTTGTAAAGGAGTGTTTCCAAATATGAAATAAATTGCTTATGAAATAGAGGATTCTGTGCATGTTCCAAAAAGTCAGAAGTTTGGTACAATCTTAGATTTCCTAGGCCCTCTAAAGTTTTGTACAGACACTAACGTGGAGTTATGATTTCTGAAATACAGTGTTATTCCTGTATCTAAAGTGAGCTGTTGGCACTGCTTTGTGAGTAAGAGTCCCAAGACCTGCGGTAAAAATAAAAACCTGAATTCTGAAAACGTAAGTGCTCTCCTGGCTAGCAATTTGCACTGTGCTAACATATAAATAGCTTTGTACCAGTATGGATACTCACTTGAAATTCAATCCTTTTTATTTTGAACAGCAGTATAATGTCATTTAAAGGGTGATTTGTGACAATAGTAGTGTCACATTGTACTAAAAGGGCTCCTAGACTCAGAGCACCAGTTGGTGAAATTGGTATGCAAAGTTTCAGAGGTTTGGTCTAATGAGTTTCATCCTTAACTGCTATTTTTTGTCAGTTACAGCTCTTGAAGGAGATGCAGTTGTTAATGGAATGGCTTGCAAGTTAGGGAGAGGTTTCTGTCATTCAGTGTGCTCCGGCTCCAAATTTGGCCCTGTCCTTACTCTGAAAGTTGTCTGTCTTGGATTGTGAAACTCGCCCTGTGGAGTCTTTGGTGGATATCTGGGGCCAACATTTCTTCAGACATATCTTCAGTGTGTTCTTCTTTTAGAGAAAGGCCTTGGCCTGGGTCACCATCAGTTACAAACTCTCCTACACCAAGGGAGCCTTTAGGGAGTTTTGCCTGCTTAGATACTGCGGAGATATTAAACAGCCATAAATCTAAATCTGCCATAAGGGAAATGGAAAAAGTACAAGGAGACTTGGATGGGCAAATAAGTAGGGAACAGACTACCAGGAGAAAAAACAGTAGAAACAATGATCTACTTACACTCATGGGGACAAAAGCCGTATTTGCCATCTGCATCAAAGTCTTTGGTTGTGGAACACCAGAGGAATCCATCGCTGCGTCCTGCATCTGTGCAGCTGTTGTATTCCTTGCCATTGAACCAGAAGGGAAATTTGCAGTATTCACCATCTGCATTTCCATATTTCACTCTAACCACTATAAAGAGAACAAATGCAGTGGTGAAATTAGCCACCAACTGATATTAAAAAACAAACAAACCCAGTTTCTGGACACCTTTTCCTGGAGGATACCAGTATAAAAATGCAGCCTGAATTTCCACTTTGAAATTCAACATGCTGCTGGTCTCTCTATTGGCAAGATGATCATAGCTGAAAAAATAACTGGTAATTTTGAAGGAGTTACATGTATATTACTCATGGCAAAGTGTTAGAATGAACAGTCCTTTAAAACCAACCCAGAAAAATATATATGCTGTTGTTACTATGGCAATGCAAACTTATAAACATGCTGTTAATACATTTAATAATTTAGTTTCTTTGGTAACATCTAAAATGTTCAGCATGGTTTGAAAGGTTCCGGGCAGCAATTGAACATGAGCCGAACATGGCTCATGCCTCATAAACCACTTTGGTATTTCCAATTGGACATCAATGAGATCTGCTGTGGCAATGGGGGACAGGGTGGTAATGCAAACACATCCAGATCCTGGGATTTGTTTCAGTTTGTCACGTATAGTCTTAAGTCTACAGTACCTGTTGTGTAATGTATGGTACTGTGTACATCAGTTACTTATCCATAGCATTTATTTTAGCAGTAATTAACTGGGTGCTTGTGCAGCATTTGCACTAATATGGGAAACAGTTCCCTCCTGTTGTCAGTCTGAGGCAGGGATCCAGTCCAGTTAGTGCAGCCACCGGTCAGTGCTGTGCTGAAGTTAAAAGCAAGCCAAACAGAAGGAATTTGACTATTTTGATAATAAAGTCCAATTGCTTTTTCAATGGGAGGACAGCTGAGAAAACTAGAATTTGAAGTGAAAGGTAAACGTGAGTTTGTATTCTTATTCTAAGATTTCCAAATTATACTACGGTAGAAGAATTGTAATGAGTACTGTATGATTGTGGCAAAGTTCAAGCTGAAAAAAGAGGCTCCAGACTACTAATACTTGGTCTTTTTTGTCCAGTTCAGGTGGTATTATCTATACTTCAGTTATTTTCTTCTAAAGGGTGTGGCAAATGGCCTGCTAAAGATTCTTGGAGATGTTCTTAATCCACTGTTTGATGTCAATTTTGTTTCAGTCATCAGCATGAGGGATTTATATTCCATTTGTTTTTGACAGAGACCATGAGTATACAAAGCTTATTCTGTTGGATTGTTCCATTTTGTACAGCTGGAGCCACAATTTAAGTCATCTTAAAAGGGGTATGTCAGCAGAAAAGCACTGGCCAGTCTGCCTCTTACAAATGAACTTGAGGATGTTGTAGTTTGTATACAGTAATTTTCACCCCCTAACATTTATTGAGATGTGAGTGAATGAAATTTAGTGCAGTGCCTGAAACAGCATTAAAACATAGTGGCCAGCAGGCCACATGTTCCAAAACATTAAAGAGTCTGGTACCTTGCCCCTCTCCAAGAGTCCACAGTTCATCATCATCAAAATGGGAGTCTCCTCCAATTCCTGGCCCTGGTGCAAAGGCATGAGCCAGGAGACCGTCTTTGCCATCGAATGGATAGCCGTCACCGTGTTCTGCGGGGGGAAGCAGACAAAAAAGAGCAGTTTCTAATGACCTCAGCTCTGTCAGAATCCATACGTGAATGATGATTATCATGTGTATTGTCCCAGCACCAGAATAGTCCAGTGAGTGGGTTTACTGGTACGGGTTGTGCTGGCAAGACTGAACCAGAAGAGAAGCAGCCAGTTCTTACAAAGAACATTAACTGTCAGTACTGCAGTTGTCACAGTATGTCATTTTGTATCTCGTAAGTACTGTGGAAAGGAATTGGAGACAGTGCAGAGCACTGCAATACACATTAGATGTGTGGCTGCACACTGCTGTTTCTCAATGGAGACTGGTAGGAGCAGCAAAATAACCATTGTAGGTATTTCCAGATAACTTGTGTCAGTCTCCAACACAGAGACTGGAAAGTAAAGATGGATTTCTTTTTGCAGGCTGCTCTTTTCTGCTGCCCCTCAGACTGCTGTGCTCTTTGTGCAGGATAATAACTACTTCATGCAGGAAAGCAAACCAGCCGAGCGTCTCAGCAGTGAGCCCCTGGAAAGCAAACTCTTACTGAGTGCTCTGAGTCCTGTGAATGAGCCTATTCCCCCTCCACATCAGGCACTCGAGTCTCGGGCAGCTCACAGGGCAACACCAGGTTAAGTAGCTTTCCTGTTATTACACTGTAGGCTTTTCTTGGAAGTACACCGTGTGTGGGTAAGGCAGGCTGGCAAGGGCATAACCCTGGTATTCATAGCTTTCCTACCACACTGACCTGTGCATCAAAGCTGGCTGCCAGCATCTCCAGTTGCATCAATTCAGGCCTTTTGGTCTGATGTCTTGCCATTTAACAGAAGCCCTAAACACACAGGCCTGATTCTGTACTCTGTTACACTAATTTCATGCTGGTGTCACTCTCTTAATAGTAGCTTCAGTTCTTTCCTTTCAGTAGACTAGTATGTCAGTTGTCAACGAGAAGATTTTGGCATATATTAGATGCTTTAGTCCTACTTATTTTAAAGTTTGCTTAAGAAAAAGTGTAAAAATTAAAAACCTTGTGGATGTCCTGTGAATCTGACATGCAGTAAAGTGATAAGAACGAATGAATGTGGAAGAAGCTCTTCTCCCACTGTTTCTGAGCTGCCTATAAGCAGCAAGTACTGAAACCAGCAGAAACACTTCTGCTTTTGTAAGACTTTTTTTTTTTTTTTTTGTGAACCAAGCCAGCCTGGATGAGGATCTGAAGTTTTGAGTTCTGTACAGAATCTCTGAAGCTTTTGAGGTCGACTCATCAGTAGCTAAAGCAAAGCAAACCAGCTTGAAATGAAGGCTCTTACAAAGAGCCTTTGAACTGATCACTTCCAAAGTCTACCTCCCAAGTGATTGGCTGCACAAGTATCTTCATTAGTATTAAAAATTCTGTGACTGTACATAAAAAGTTAAAAATGCCCCAGGTTTACACTGAAAAGCTATAAACATTCTTTCAGGGGAAAGCAGAATTAATGGAGAAGGCATGTACAACAAAAATGAACCAAGTCACCTATCATCAGCTAGACTCAGACCATAATTCAGCTTATGATCCATTTTTTTAAGTTCCTCAAGACCAAAGAATGCATTGAAAGCCTGCATTCTGCTATGCTGAGGAACAGAGACCAGCTCCAGGCTCAAAACCGAAAGTCACAAATGCATTTTTAAACTCCATTATGTTAGGACCTCCACTTCTCTTGCTGGAAAACTAAGTACGGAGCTATAACTAAACAGTATTATGATGGCATTCCATTCTTTTCCATGGCAGGAAGCCAGCTCACATCATCTGAAGATCTGTACCAATATTTCCCAGTTCTATTTCTGTTTTGTAAATTTAAAAATAAAATGTTGCCCCTGGTGATTCTCTTTTGGAAAGATAAATATAGTATAAGGATATTGTATAAATACTTCTCACTCTCTCATGTATAAGAAAGAAGAAAAATATCTTAGTGAAATTAGATCTTAGCTTGTTTAAACCAAGTGCAAACTAGGACAAGGTTTTCCAGAAAGGCTCACGGGTACTATGTATTGAGGGTAGATCGTTCCAATACTAAGGATTAATGAAATGAAAATGAAAAACATATGTAAAAATAGAAAAATATACCCCATCGTCCAAAATTAATCATAATGTCAGCTTCTCCATCATTTATTCGATTAAATCTCAGCGGTGTGACGTCACTCCAGACTTGAAAGGCTCGAGCAAAGGCATCATCGACTGTCTCAGGATCCAAATCTGGGGTATAGCCTATAATCCTTAGAGGTAAAAGAAAGAGTTAAATAACACATAAACCCTCTCTCAACAGTATCTTTTGTTTACTGATCAAAATTCTGAGTGGACTCAGTAGTGAAACCGGTTAAGCAGTAACACTGCTGCACCTGAGATCTAGACACTTGCCTTTGATTCAGAAATGTGTTCAGGTGTGGCGCTTACTCTTTATTTTCCTTTGGAACTGACACAGCAGCATGAATAAAATTCTGTAGCCAGAGGCTGTAAAGCTTGCATGGCAGTGGGCCTTGCACCAGATATTCAGGGTTTTGTGTCAGTGTTGAGATGCTGGCAACACAACACCTTCTGTTCTTTTGCTCCATTACATTTGAGAGTTAGGTTTTGGTAGACTACCTAGCTTGCCAGTCAGTCTGTCACTTTAGACATGAACATAAAAGCACATCTTGAGATGCAAGATGTATTTACCAGAAAAAGAGCTCAATAATGTTCTGAAAGTTTAAAGTGTGGATTGTTTTGCTGTTTAATAAGAGTCAAACCCAGCCCTTCTTCTTCCCCTTTGTAGTTGGCTGTATATTGTTTCACCCCAGCTGATTGCTAACCCTTTACCAGTGTGTTGGCTGTGTTGGCAATGGGATACATAGGGAAAGGGGCAGTAAAAGTGTGTCAGATAGAGCCACAGGCGTGACATGAGAAAGGGACAAACTCTTAAGTGCATTGCTTTCTTCTTCTTTGTATGTTTTAATTGGTCTTCTTAGTGCATTATATTATAACAAGCTGACCTCCATGTAAAGACAAGTTTCTAGTTCTTTGCTGCTGGGGCTGGGAATAGTGAGGGAAACTACTTTGTACCTAAGGAGCGTGAGGAAGAGTAAGAAGGACGTCAGTAAGTGGGGGCTGCCAGAGCTGTCACAGGTTTTTTCAGTGTTTATTCGGCTAGTCACACAACAAGGGGGTCATAACTTGTGGGGAAGCAGCAGACCAAGTCAAGCAGTGAAGACAAATCTGCTGTTTGTTCTCATTGGGGCTAAAAGTTTATTTCTAGATTTTTTTAAATTACTGACTTCAGTGAGAGCTATATTTGCCCCTAACTCTTCAGAGTAGGAGTAAGAAATTCAAACATGCCAAACCTATTGCAATGGGTTTGTTATAAACTGTGTTTGTATATATCTGGAATGTGGTTGTTGTATTTTAAAATCTAATTGATGACCTCCATTTTTATGGCTGTGGATGCAGAGGAGTTTGTCCTCTGCATGGCCCCTGCTGAGCAGGTGAGATACTCCTGCTCCACTTCCCTTGGCATGCTTGTAGCAGAGCAAATGATAAAACCAACATTTCTTTAGTCTCAGCCGGAACCATAAAATTGCGCTTTAGGTGATTATTCCTGAAATTTTACAATTTGAAATTTCAGAGGTGTTTACTAAAGCATCTGGTAGTTATCCAAGGAGAGATTCTAATTCAAGAACTCCTGTCTAGACCTCTTAGCAGCCACTCCACTTCTAAGTGTCTTGGTTGATTGCTTCTTAAAAACACTGTGGTTACATGTGAGCAAAACCCAACATCACCACCCAGTACCTGTATGTTATATGATTCTTTTCCCATTTTGGCTTTCTTGGAAAGAAGTTGTAATTGGCTACATCTGGGTTACCACAGCGGGGTTTCTTCATTGTCTCAATAGTGTTTTGATCCAAATCTCCTGTTTCAGGCAGGCCAAAAAATTTTTGCATTTTCTTCAAAGTATCTTTCAGGACAAATAAATTGCAGTTGTCTTTTGGACACCCATAGTATTTATTCAGGTATTGCTTGGGAAAAAAACACAGAACAAAGACTTTGAAACTCATAAAAGAAATAGTTAACCATTACAAATAAATACTGTAACTCCATGTTAGCTTTCCATCTGTAATTTGCAAGTTTCTTTTAAAAATTGCTATTATTAGTAACTGAGAGACCAGCAGAATCTCCTTAATTGACACAGACCATCCTTGATCACACAACATTGCTAATTAAGCAATCATTTCCACTATTAGCTATCACCTTTACTTAATGAATTGCTTTATTAGTAAGTAGAGCACAGAGCTTTAATGTAGAACTACAAAGTAAAAATGGGTTTATGCTTTTTGGTTTCTTTATGATGTATAAATCTGCTTACAGTTTTAGATTTTGTGCAGTTTTTTTCTTGGAAGACTCTATGGATTATTGAGAAACTTGTCAAGTTATCAAAGCAACCACACAAATGAGACCACATTAATTGAAGAGAAAAACAAACCATTGCTTATTCAAACTGCACAGAGCTATTTGAATGTTGTGTGTGTTTGCTTTTGAGTCAAACATTGCAAAGATCTGAGGAAGAATATCTTTGGTAACATCTCAGTTGCCTGGACACTGCAGCCAATCAATATCTGTTTAAAAGTCCATTGAACGCTCCCACAGATTATCGCCAGACTGGTCTTTCTGATACAGCCATGGCAGCAGGTCACAAAATTCTCTCTCCTTAGAAATCCGTGGTCATAAAGGATCAAAAAGGTGGCAGGAATCTCATTATTTTCATTTCTTATCTAAAATAATACCCACCTAAGTCTCCGCCACTGTCCTTTTTTATCAGTATGACCTAATTAGCAGGTGTAGTGCGGTTAAAAACCAACCAACCAACCAAAGTAAATAAAATCTGTCTGTTGTTTTCTGCAGTCTCTAGTCCTGGAGGAACAATGGGTTAGTCTCTTCCCTGGCAATTGTTCCAGTTAAGCAGCTATGTCTTTCAGATGTGTGTTGATAAGTTGTGTATTTATGTTAAACTGACCTGTAGATAAACAGCTGTGGTCCTCATTATCTATATGTGGTCCCCACTTTCTGTGCAATACACAAGTGGGATCACACAAACAATTTAGTATTTATTATTTTTTCCCTTAAGTTCATTGTTCACTGGCAGAATAAATGTGAGCTGCTTGGAGTAGGGGACAACCCATATCCTCATTGAGCAGTAGATAAATGGATCACGATGAAGATATTATTTTCATTCATGGGTTCTAAATAGCTTGACTGAACTATCTGGAGTTGTAGGTGTTATCCAGTAAAGTGAATCCTACTCTTGCATAAAGATTTCAGGAACTCTGCACTCAAGTCTGGGTTTCCAATATTTTATACGTAGCTCTAAAAAAAATGCTACAGCTGTGCCAAATGGCAGGTGTACCCAAACTGATGCACGGGCCACCCAGACTGGTGCTTGGCATGGCCCAGAGCCCTTACCAGTGATGCTGTTAGACAGGAAAATTGCATGTTGCTGATCTTTCCATTAAAACTGTCTGTAGCAGAGGAAGAAGCATCCTTCAGGTATTTTATTGAAAATATTAACTACAAATCCAAGGTATGAAAACACCAAAATTGTATCAGAGAGAATTATTTCTAACTGAGGATTACAAGAAGCCTGGCAAAGTGATTGCACATTCCAGTTCTTGTGCCAAGCGGTATTCCTGAGGGAAACCGTACTTTGTGTATCTAATTAATTGACTGAAGTTCACCCAGGAGACTGGGGATAAGACCACTACATCAGCAAAACATAGCAAAGGATATTTGATGACTACAGTTGGTCAAGCCTGGATTTCACCACCCCCTGACTAAGTCTGAGCTACCAGCATAGGAAATGGTTCACAGCTTACTCAGAAAAAGGATTTAATCAAGAAGTTACACCATTTCCTTCAGAGGGTCTTCTATCCACCTACTGACTCAGCACAGACTATGCCTGTTTTTTGTCGTGTTTGTAGCTTTGATGTGGTATTTCTCCAGTGGAGACTGCGGCACTGGGAAATACTGGACACGGAATGGCTTCACCTTTGCTACCACCAAGCTTCTGTCTCCTCATAGTTAATGGGGCCTGCTGGGAATTATGTGAAATGCATTAAGAACATAATCAAACAGGCCAGCTTGGAGGATCTGTTCTTATCCCAATTTTCATTTTAATGAGGTTATAGACTTTCTTATGCTTCTGTTTCCATCTCCCAGTGAGGTACCATGATATAATACAGACTGTACAGCAGAACTGATGTTTACTGAAGAAGCAGGATGCTGTTCTTGCTATTTTAGGTTTGGGAGTAAGATATGCAACCAAAAATATAAAATGAGGCATGGTAAAGAATTTTGCTTGCTAGGATTCTAAATAAAAAGCTAACCCCTCTCAGTTTTTCCTAAAATGGAGATTTTACTGAAGATGAGAAATGAACATAACCAGCTGTTCTATGAGAGAGAATCCTGAAGAAAATGTAGTGTCTATGTAAACCACATCTTGGCCTAGGCTGTGAAATTCAGTTTCCCCAGAGTCAGCAGGGAGCTGTGGTGATCTGGAATTTTGATCCAGCCCGTTAATGAAACAGGGTCCAGCTGCAACATAGCAATTTGTGTTCTGCTGCAGTGTTGGGGCTGTTCCGATGGAGAGTGTGAGGCAAAGGCGGCCAGTTAGCATTACCCAAGAATACTCCAAGAAAGACAAAGAAGAATGCTAGTAATTTTCCTCTGAGTACACGTAATAAATAGATTGTTTGAAATAAACAGAGGTATGGGGAGATGTGGATTGCTGTTATTGAATAAAAGCCTGACCGTGTCCAGGAAAATAGATTATTTAAGAGTGGTTAAATAACCATTAGGCATGTGGGACCCCACTCTCCTCTCCCACATGCACTGCCCCCCATCCCCTGGCTGGTGTGCTAAGGCAAAACCTTGGGTGAATTTGTTTTGCTGAAGGCTGAGGAGTGCCCTTTTTGGGTCAGTTTCTCTGTTTTTCCTAAACTTTCCACCACAGCTGCCATCTGGAAATTCTCTCGCGACCCTCCCCCAGACGTTCTCTAGCCTGGCAAGCTTTCCCAAGATGCACACCAGCTCCTAAAGAAAAGTGGACAACTTTCAAACCTCTGTGTCCTAAAATAAGAATAATTTATCTCACTCTTCCTTAAAATGGACTTACTGCTGAGGAAGAGAAATGTCTATAATTTACATGCTAAAATAAGGATAATCCATCTCAATCTCCCCTTAAATGGACTTTCCCATAATGTCATTTTTATGAAACTTCAGAACATCAAATAAGGTTAGAATAAAATGCTGTAGAGTTTTGGCTATAATTTGCTAATGTCACAGAAATCCAAACTCCCTCCACCTTTTTTTTTTTCCAGATTGAATTTGGAAAAAATATTTCTTTAAACCTCTGATGAGATTTTTTTTTTTCAAAGTCAAAACTAGTCACAATGGCTTCTGAAACTCAAGCCAGCTTTTGATTATAATTGTCCCTTAAAGCTGTGTTTATGCAACTCACGGCAAACAATCTGGAAAACAAACTTCTGAAAGCTGTGAGACGTGCATTGAGTGAGTCTAAACAGCCCTCACTCCTACCTGACTTAAGTAAAAAAATTACATGTCTCTTATTTGCCCTTCTCCCCTCTTACCATTGCGATCTTTTGATTATAGTTGCAATTATTTAATGAAAGTATTTTGCATGTTCAGACTTACAAAAAAAAAAAAAAAAAAAACAACAAAAAACGAAAACCCCAACTTTGCTGGCTTTAAAAATTTAAAGAGAGGAAACATTACTTGGCTCTGGTTTTAACTTTTGAAAGCTGATACCTTTGTTAGCTAGCTAGCACTTCCAGAAACTCTAGGGAGAGAATGCTACAGACATTCCTCAGCCGAAACAAGAAAGAAACATCTGCTTATGAAACAACAATATAAATCTGAAGCAAAGATGAAACCAACACTTACCACTGCTAGTTCTTTGTCTGTTTTGGGAGTGCTGTCTCCAGGAAACTTAATGATTGGTGACGGTGCAGCTAAAGTTTTGTTCAATAGATATACTTGGATTAATAGGACTTTAAAAACGAAGCCACAGACAATGTGAGTCTTCATTCTGCCTAAACTGGTGCTCTCCTCTTTGGAAAAAGGTTTTCCCCGCCTGCCTGTCAGTTCTTTTAGCTGCACAGTGCACCAGTTGCTTATCTGCACATCTTGACTCTCTGCACCGTTTTCTCTTTTGCTTGCTCTAGCAATTCCTTTGTATGTTTAAAACATCCAGATGCGCAGTCTCAAGCTACCACAAGAGGAAGTCTGAAAACTAGTGGAAACATGAGAAAAGGGCAGTTACCAGATGTGATTGCTGTGATTTTAAGGTAGCAACAGGCAGATACTTATTACTGCTGAAAGAGGCTACATTTTCTCCTTGTTTACATATATGAAAGAGTTTAGTTATGCCAGAGAGCAGAAAAAAGCAAAATCCGACTTAATCTTGAAGTGCCCCACATATATTTTAGATTAAAAAAAAAAAAAAAAGTTTAAACATTGTTTTCCTGGCTAAGTATTTTTGTTATTTTTTAACCTATCTTTTTTGCCACAGACATGATATTCTGCTTTGGTCATATGTGGTCACACTCCTACACAGTGCCTTAAAGTAAATATTTTGGTGACGGGTTTTGCGGCAGACCCCGCACGGGCTTCTTATCCCTCTCCGGCTGCGCAGACTGTAGGTCTGTGTATGCCGGGCTCCCCCATGCCTGGCGTAAGCGTCGCTCCCGCTGGGGTCTGTGCAGAACATGCACAGCTCTGAATAAGATTCTTGTGGCTTGTTTGGGTTTGGAACCAGTCTGAAGCTTTGCCATGAACAGGCACGGTGTGTCACCTTAATCTGTGGGGTAAGAGATCATCAGGCAGATTCAGCAATAGAAATTATCCTCACTAATTGACATCAGGGAATTGTACAAAATTCAGGGTTTGCTTGCACTGGGTCCTTGGTCCGCTGGTGCAGCTGCCTTAGTCTGAAATTCTGGTTTAAGTATGGCCATTGTTCATTGAGTCTTTTTATTGTGTCATTCATAATGTTGCCAGTCTCAAGATGTTAATACAAGCAGAATAAAAAAGCTGGATATTCCTAGTCTAGGGGCTTGGCTCATGACTTTTTAAGACAGGAGGCTGGCAATTGTGCATGAATGTGAACTGTGTTCTGGCCAGCCAAGCATCACAGAACAATTTCTGTTAAATGTGGGTCCAGCCATCACAGTTCTTTTGAGCATAAAGGTTGTCGTGGCTTTCCACTAAATGTTAAATGAAAGTTTTCCGGATATGAGTCTTGTTGCCAAATGGGGCTGTTAATGAAAAGGAAATACTTTGCTAGTGTTTGGTACTTATTAATAATATTTTGATATTTGATAGTAAATAGTCAATTTTGACAGTTCTCTGGTTTATGCTAATATCAAGCTATTTTGCTAACTGCACCTCACCATCCATGAACTGAGCAGTCTCCTATAAAGGCACCGGGCTGAGGCGTTCAGAGAGAAGCATTAGCAGGAACTTTTGTGCCCATCCAGTTCCATTGACAACCCAGCGCAGCAGCTGTATGCGCGGCCGCTGGGTGAATCAGCCATGGGAAGCAGCACTTAATGCTCAAGAGAGAAAGAAGAGTTACGGGAACTTCACACATGAGTGGTGCTTTCTTTGTAAGCAAGTAGTTTTGTATTGATACCCTTATATCCTTTTATGTATGGCACTTGAGTTACAGTGAACAACTTTCCCCTAATGGTTTGACTTTGAAATTACATCTTCTTTTTTAGCTTTTCCCCATCAGCAAAAGACCCACAATCATTTCTAAGAGTTGCCTTAATAAATAGCAGTTCTGAAAATATGATCCTGTTTTTCCACTGCCCTGCACTTGGCACTCTCCTGCTTTGTTTGTGATGACAGCTCATATTTGTGTCCAGCCACGTGAAACTGTAACAGAACAAAGGCTAAGAAAGCCTTCACTACATATGCCAAATTACTCTTAACTTATCCTTAATTAAGCAAGTGAAAATATGACGTGTTGTGTTGCAAAATTCTGCAGTTATCACTGTGCTCTGCAGTAGGTCAAGGGCTGCTGTAAATCTTAAAGCATAAGAACCACATAATTTTCATAAGAATTTTAATGTAATTTATGGTGGCTTAGTAGCTTTCATTTAGAAGGGTACTGCAGGGAAGCCATTTAAAGCCAAACGTGTCCTGGCACATTCCTGTTGCACTCTTAAGCCTCATTGAAATCTAATGAATGCTCAATTCTCAATGTGTCCTAACGAACGTTGAATCAGAAATGGATGAGGGAACTTTTGAACGGGCTGTGAGGCCCATGCAGTTTGAAAATCTCACTTGATTTTGTTTCTTATCTCTTCTGGTGGTGAGAGTCGGTGGAAGTCACCTCTAAATACATTTCCTCAAAAAAATTGCAAAAATTAACAGAAACCATACAGAGCTGCAGTGAAGCATTGCTTCTTACCTTTGCAGTTTTGCTGGTAAACTGCTTTGCTGGCACTGCTTCAGCTAGTGAGCGGTTAAGCAGGTTATGTCCAATTAGGAAACATAATGCATAATGGAAAATGGGATTTATGGTTGCGGGGTGAACCCATATATTGAGTTTCTGACCATTCAGCAAAAGGCATTCTCTGCCAGTAGCACCTGAGATCAGGAGCAGTTTATGAGATCCTAGCTGAGGTGCCCTCTTTCGGATACCCAAAGCAAAATGAACGCTGGTGACACATCCTTGTGAGAGTAGAAGTTCTACTGTATTACAACTAAATTTGGGCTGAAATGTTTATCTCCTTATACTTCTGTCTAAGCTCCATGGGATCATCCTGTTCTCAGTGTGCTTTAGAGATGCTGCTCTTTCTGTCTGGGAATTTATCTCTCCTGAGTCATAAAATGCTCTTCTCTAGTTACTGTGTTTGTTTCAGGTTAGAACCACTCCATATTGAAAATTTTAAACCATCTACTTTATAAGTAAGATGCCAAATTTACTTTTTAAATGCCTACTTTCATGTATTAATAGGAACTGTATGGCAGAAACCACAGTGTCTGAGGTGGCAAATGCCTCTTTTGAGGACACACTTCAGTAATAACGGTGAAAAGGGAATGATGTCTTGTGAGCTGTAAGCTACACATCTAAGTAGATTTGGCTGTGGTTAGAGACACATAAGAATGTATTAACATGCTGGTTTTATCAAAGGATTTTTCTGTTTCAGAAAGTTATTCTTGAAATGATTCAGGAGCACTCAGCGGTTCCAGGATTAGACTTCAGATGATGTCCTGGGTAATTTGCTGACAGAGTAGTCATCCCTTCAGAAATGCACTGCAGCGATGCCTACTGCCACTAATTCCAAAATTCTATCAGAAGCTGATGATTTCCTGGTGATTCCAGAGGAATACATTAGGCAGACTGTCAGTAAGCACAGTCCATGGGAGAATGACAGATTTATTCTTGGTGGGGTTTCATGAAACCTGTTGCTAGGCTGAAGAAATAATCATCAGGACAATTAGATTCTCAAGAAAGGTGCTGGTCTTCTGATTGCAGTGTCATCTGGCTGTAACTGAGCACAGTGGGATGTGTGTCTCCAGGTAAACTATTGCAGTATGTCTGCATAACCTCTTGTATTTGTTACTTCCAGTGTCTGCGCTGTCAGTTTATAGCTTCCAGTTTAGGAAGCAGAACAAAAATTTGATTAATGCAGATGAACTTGCATTGATTTTAGCAGGATTCATGAAAAATAAATAACCAATTAAAATTGTCAGAGCTAATGTGGTGTTGTCAGAGTGTTTCATTCAGAACTTCTAAGGCACTGGAGAACCTGAAGCTCAGGTGGTGCAGCAGTTTGCCTGGGCTGCAAGGAAGATGCCCATGGGACAGTCCCAGGTCCAGGGTAACCAGCCCTTTGGCTTCTGCTCGGTTTCCTGGGTTTCCTTGTGACTCATTCTCCTTTGCATGGATCCTGGTCTGTAATTTCTCCTGGATCATCATTCCAGTGCCTTCTTTCTTCCTGCCTGAGGAAGAGGAGTTTTTAAGGACCAGGAAACTGAAGAGTTACAGAAGAAAGCGTGGAACTTGGCTGAGCTAAAGGAGGGATTCTGGTGCATTTTGTCCCATGTCTGACCTGTAACATTAGCAGTTTTGGTGAAGTTGTCTCCAGGATGCAATGACTAGTCGCGGCAGTCCCCATTTGAGTTTAAAAGGATTAATAACTTAAGTAAGAACTCATTTATATTGCAGGCAAGTGAGCTCACCTAAGGCACGTATGTTGAAGGACTGAACCCAGCGAAACTTAAGCCTGAAACATCCACATCATTTACTATCAGGATACACTCTGTGCGGGTCCAGTGACTGGCGCAGACTCCAGTGATCTAATTCACGATATCTGACCACCACATGAGGGAGTCTTTAAACTGTTGGAAATCAGTGTGTGTGTGTGTGTGTGCATGCAGAGGTGAGAGCGGGACAAGGTATGAAGGGTCAACTGGTACCAGATGTGATTTTCAGCATTTAAGGAAACAGTTCTATTTTTGCTTGTGTTTCTCTCATCCCTTCTGTTTGGAAAGGTAGGGCATAAGGATGTGAAGTTCTGTTGACACATGGATTTTATTTGTTAACTTGCTACTAAATTAGAAATTAATTTTAAGTAGATCTATTACTTCCAACAAAGCATTTTTTTATTGCATTTGTTTGTCTAAACAAGATATTCCTGCTTCTGTGCTCAGCTGGTGTTAATGGGCATTGCAAAGCTTCTGTTGGGTGAATTAGTTTGGCGGAAATATGCTGGACTACAGTGGGCAAAACCTCAGGCCAAGTTTACATGTGTCACCAAGACAAACTTATTTGTGCCTTATTGACACCACCAGATAGTCTAAAGGTGGTTTAAAATGCAGACTCCTTTGATGAATTTCTCTCTGGTCCCTACAGATTTTCCCAATGTACTTCTGACCTGTTTAAACTATTTTATTTTCAAGTATCTGGTAGGATGAAGTGACATCTGGTGAGTTCTTGTAGCTTGACTTTGGGGCGTTCTGATTACTCTCTGCTAGTGAACATTCTGCTAGCTTGTTAGTTCAGAAATCATAAAACCTTTGAGAAACTAAACTTTGGTTAGAAACTAAATTCAAACATTTCTGTTTGAAGTTGGTCATTGCCTACTTGTCACCCCTGAATTTCAGACAGAAAATAGATAAAATAAAAAAGTATCTTAGGTGTGTCCATTTAGCAACTGATTATGGTAAGTAGCATATGTCTGACCTGTTAACTGTTAAGGTCACTAATTGAAATATGTCTTCAGTGAAAATTATGCTAGTAAAGTGGAAAGTATAGTGCTTTCACTAAAAATGATGTAGTTTAATAATGCAAGGGATGTGAATGGGGAAATATTCCTAAATGCCATAAATGGAGCACAATATAAGGCAATTCCTTATGGTGAAAATGAGAAAATACTCAGAGAAATAATTCCTATACAAGAACAATTAATTAATAATGGACATCATAAATTGGACGGCTAGTGTGGAGTATTTTGAAAGTTTATATTGATAAAATTTTTCAGAATGAGTCTGAAGAACTCCGTTCTAGCTTATAGGGCTGTTGAATTTAAAGGAAACGGGGTTGGGCTGTTGGTCACACAAGCTGCCCAAGGAAAGCAAAGTGCGATTGAGGAGTTGGTGATGGCTTCCTCGGGACCTTGTCTGATCTGCCCACGCCTCCTGGGACTGGGGAGAGAGAACAGCTCGAGCTGCTCCTCCGCACTGAGGTGAGAAAAAGGTTTTAGTGTCAGACTTTCAGCTGCAGAGAGTAAGAGGAAACCTTTACTTTGGAAAATGAGTCAAGCTGATTTTGGGTAAGGGTTTTTTGGTTTTGAGTTACCAGTATTCTCTGCGGGCGGTGCATCTGTAAAGGGTACAGAAAACCTGAGTTGGTTCCAGTGTAAACCCAAACACCTGCTTAAGATATAAAGTGCATCAGTTTGTGCATTGTTTCAAAGGAAAACGTCATGACTAGTAGTATCTGATTTTATACTTCTCCTTTTTCTCCCTTTTTACATGTTGACTCTTCCACTTATTTTTAAGCATCCAGTTCCACGGTGATTTACAAATGAGGTTGACACCTATATATTTTGTCTTCATTCATATTTCATTTTGTGAATTGTCATCTGGCCAATGGCTTCTGTATTTGAAAATGAACTGGACCTTGTGGATAAAATGTGCAGAACTAATTTGCCTTTAAAAGGAACTCCAGATCACTGCTGGCTCAGCAGAAGAATGAAGTCTTGGTGCTTCTGTATTCACTTAGGTTTGGTAAACTCAGCATGATCAGCAGCAGCACTGGGGACAGACCCTGCCATCCACACTGACGTTGGCTTGTGTTGTATTTTGTCTGTGAGCCTGTTGAGCGTAATGAGGCACCTAGCAGTGAAAGATGTGAGTAAGCTTGGTGTGATCCAGCCCTTAGCTGGTGAGGCAGCCACTATTGCAACACATAGTGAGAGCAAGAGCTCGGTTGATGTGATCGTGTGATCAGCTCCTAAGCCCAGTGCAGAGCTAGAGAATTTCTGCTTTTCAGATTTCAGAGACAGACCCTAAGGAGCATGTCACTGAGTGACCCATTTCTCAAATTCTGGGAAGAGGCACATTACTTAGTGCCATGCCAAAGCTCGAGTGTTCCCCACTGCTATTCTGTTTGTATTCATGGGAGATCCCTGTGCTGTAACATTCTGCAAGTGCCATCCTGAACATGTCAGAATAATAGTTCTGCTTGCTTTGCTGCTGCTGCCGTGCAGCCGCTTGTTGATAAGCACTGTACATCTCACTTGTCATTATAACGTTAGTATTCAGACACTGAGGGGCCTTAATTAATGACTTTGAAGATCTGGTCTTTTATAATTCATGACAGAACTTTAATTAAAATCAAATATATAGCAGTTGAACTAGCAAAGGATTTAAAGTGCACAATCTTTGATGGAGACAACGCTTCCCTCTGACCACTAGTGCTGTATGCTGAATGCAAATTCCATTTCATTACTGCACATTCAGAGAACAGAATGGGCTTTTTTGAAGCAGAGAGGTCCCTGTTGTTGTAGACTCTGGAAAAATGGTAAAGCCAAGGGGCCTGCAGTCATTTGATTTGCCCTTCTGTTCCCTCTCTTCCCCTTCTAAAATCCTCATGTATTTTAAATGTCTGTATTGATAGGGGAAAAAAAAAGACATAGATTAGTATGATGCTTCTATATTCATTTATTATTTGTAGAGACAGCATCTTAAAATGCTGTGTGTGGCTCAGATACTCCAGGATTCTTGTCAAGGCAGTAGGAAAATTCTGATTTCACATAAAGGGAAACTGAGGCAGTGTTTCACTCAGACAACATAGGGGAAATCCATGTATTTTTGAAGAGTTCATCCTGGTGCACCTTCAGTCACATCTCTTTCTGGCCTGTCTTATGGTAACCAGACTTAAGCAATTATGTAGCAGAATATATTGCTGTAGATTAACTCTGTTGTGCCAGGGAACATGGTTTTCTTATGACTGCTGAATTTGTTTCAGTTTAGTTGGTCTTGCTGAATCCCTTAATTCACCTGAATTTCTTATCAAACACGTTTTTTATCTAGGGGACTTGTATTGCTATCCCATTACTGCAGTTGCTTCTGCGAAGTTCTTTGAATGGACTTCATAGTCTTGCTGGTTACTCTGCCTTTTCAGGGTAAAATTTCAGAGGATAGTTGTGCCTTTGATTTTACAGTTGTGTGCTGAATTTTAAGGTTTATCATCTAGTCTGGTCTACTAAGGGATGGGTCTTCCTTTCTGTGGGATTAGTTGGTTACTTGGGGTTGCTAAGTTTCCCCGTCTTGTATATGGAGGCCGATCTATGATTTTACCATCAGAAACAACAAACAAACAAATAAAAACTAATGAACAAGAATAACTACCTGCTATATATACAAATGCTAATAAATTAAATGAAATTTACAATTTAATATAGCTAAGGGAAATTGGTCAATAAGCCACATCAAGATCTTTCAAAAAAATTGCCTTGAGAGGGAAATGAATAGCGGAAAAAATTACATTTGAATAAATAAGTCACTACACGCTGACAAAAGTTCAGAAATATCTTATTTACTAGCTATAGAAATGCCTTAACAGTAGGAAAATATGATTCACAATTTTTCAGCAGTTGCTGAAAAATGTGTTTGATAAATCTTGAACATCATTCAACCATCTTTACCTTTACAGCAGAAATAATTTCACAGTTATAAATGTAAAAATATAAATATGCCTTAAAAATATAAACTAACTTCCCTGGAGATGAGACATTACTGGATTTCTTCAGTGGTTGCTCTTGGTAATGTTGCAAAAAGTTTGTCTGTTTTACGTTACTAACTTTTCACATAGCATTTCGACCAACTGCTAAAATGACAATTTGTAACCTGTTGAAGTTTTATTCCTGGTCGCAGTCATGGAGGAGTTTGATCTGGAGTTTTTTCTTTCATTTTTATTGTCAATTTGCTATAGTAAACTGTTCCTCCTGTTTGATTATTTAAGGCTGTTTGGTTGGCAGATACATTTGTGTGAGAGTCTTCCTAGCACTGTTAGGGCTGGGCTGGGGTCACGTTCAGAACATTAAATCCAAGTAAATGTCACCTAATTGCAGACTCTCCTCTGGCTGAGCAGTATTTGGGGCATCACGCTGGAAAAGTTTTGGATTATTTTTAAGCTCAGATGTACAGACGTACATTCCATGTTTATACGAAGATTGTTCAGTTACCAGCTCTGTTTGAGCAGGCTTCGGTAAATCTCACGGCTTCCATTAAGTGACTTCCTTTCTTGTATAATTAGCTGTCCGGGTCAGCTGCTTTTCCTTTAACAAGACGTACGAGGTCACTGGTCCATCACAGAGATCTCAGGAACAGAAGCACAACCTCAAAGATGCCAAAAAGGAGAAAAATCTAAGGGCACCGTGGGAGTCCCAGTCGGGAAAGGGGGGAGGGTCTGCCAGCCCTGCAGGGCTGGACGGGGAATTGAGCTCAAAGCAAAACCTCCCTTAATGTGAAAACCCGGCCCAGCAGCCACACCTGCTTGTCCTGTACCCTCTGCGCTCCTTGGTAATGGGATGACTGCAGAAAGGCAGCGTTTTAATGGTCACTGAGAGCGCTTCTATAAAGGGGTTAAATTCCAACTTGTTGTCTTGCAATATTTTTATTACTCCTCCTGTGCTTTTTGTGAGCCTTTAATTTCTTTCATACCTGACTGTTGTTTGTACAGGGCAAATAAATGGCTAAACTTCTTCCAGAGGCAACTCGGTGGGCCATACAGCCTGTCTGCTTTTTCCTGTCAGGAAGACTGATCCTAGGGCCATTGCACAGGTTTTATAGTGGTTTTTGTTCTTGATTATAAGATGAAATTAAGCAATATTACTACTGGTGCACACAAAATCCTGATCACATATTTTTTCTCTGTTTCAAAGAATAAAGTGCTTAAAGTTTTACTCTGAAATCCAAACGGAGATTTAGTTTGGTTTTATTTCTGGGTTTCCTTTTGCCCCCTTTTTTAGCATTTCCATCTGTGATGGAGCAATCTTCCTGTTCTGGGAAGGGATATGCTTTAAAATGCAACAAGTTCTCTTGCTTTCAGCTCTTCACATTCAGGGGTTTTGAAACCTCAACAGTCAGGGTTAATTGTCCTTCTTGGCTTTATCTCTTGAGTAGCTTTGGGAATGGCAGTTGACATGTCACCTGAGACAAGACATGGTATTTCACCCAGACCACTGGTTACATTCTGGACACTAGGGAGCTTTGGTCCACTCCTCTGGTGCTTGTGCCTGCAGTCTACAAATCTCTCTCAAGTAATTCGCAAATCACAAATCTGTAACTTTAAAAATCCAACTTTCTATGTTTCTGGGAGGGAGGCAGGACTTTCAGGCTTCTTTGGGAAATGAAATAAGTGATTCACCATTTATTATGGCCCACAGAGATCTCACAAATTAAGAAAAGAAGCTTTTTTACACTCTTGGTCCAAGACCCAGTCCTCTCTCCCCATCAGCTCTTTCTGAACATAGCGATACGCAGCATTTGCTGCTGCCAGTTGTGTTTAAATTAATCTTCACCACATTTCTATGAGAACTGGCCCAGTACGTTTCCTGATGACAGAATTTAGTTTTTGCTTACCTTAACAATACCTGAGTTTGGGGAAGGAGGGCTCTTTAGGTGTCCCAGCTACTCAAATGCTTGCTTGGGTTTTGCATCATGTGTCCAATGGAGACTGTTACACATTAGTTCTCCTGGTTTTCTGTTCCAGGCAGAACAGGCCCAGATTTCCCTCCCAGAATTCACATTTTGAAGGAATATTGGTGTGTATGTTGCTCATTAATTTAATCTTACTGTGCTAGGCTATTTCATAGGTACATTGGCTACTATGCACAGAAACTTCCATTTTCATATGTTTCACTTAGGACCATCAGGCTCTGTAAGGTTCCCCAATACTGTGTGTGGAGCTGGAGCTGTCATTGCTTGGCTGGTCACATTTCAAGATTTTCAAGTTTTGATACGGAAGCAAACAAACAAACAAAACCCAAAGATCATACTCAGCCTTCTGCATTTAATTCTGAATAAGGAAACCTATTTTTATTGAAGAAAGATAAATCCCAATAATCTGTAATAATGGAAGTTACAAACTGCAGCTCTTGCCACAGTGTCTCTGTCCTAATACAATATCTCAGGAAAACCAGTCTGAGTGGGCAGGGTTTGTATTACTTTCTGGTTTATTGCAGATAGCATGAGAACTGATTCATAGCAAGTGTTTGTTATCGGAGGAAGAGGCAAAACTATGATGGGAAATTTGTATCTCTTTATTGTTGTTTTTTTTAAAATCTATGTATACAAATATTGCACCATGTTGACTTTGGTGAGATGGCAGTTTCTTCAAGATTTGGAAGAGAACTTATTTCAAATTAAAGGCTTCAACTGCCAATTGCTGCTTATTCTTGCAAAAAGTCTTACAGCCTAATTTTGACAAAATGCTTGAGCAGTTGTTTTTACTCAATAGTCACGTGAAACAGAAGAGATTAGTTTTATGCTTAAATGCTGAATTGGAATGTATTTGCTTGAAGGAAATGAAATGCATTTATCATTGCAAAGAATGTAAATTCTATACTGTCAAGTTCTAATGGGCTGAAGTTCAGTCAAAAGAATAGCACTGCTCATAAACAGTGTGAAGAGGAAAGCAGACATTATAGCAAGAAGAATATTTAATACCTCTAAATCACCTTTTACCCAATGAGTTCACATGGCTGTGTGCATAAAAATGATCAACATTTCAACACCTCTGTGAACTAAGCTGAATATCTCCTTTCTCAGATGGGAAAGTCAAAGCACAAAGACTTTGAATGATTTATCTGCATGAATTGGTAGCAGAGCTAAGAATCAAATCTTGGCTTGGCTCAATCTGCCATGGTATTATTGCTCATCCCAGCTATTCAGTCATTTATACTACACAGAACTGACAAGCTCTGTCATTCAGCTGGATAAAAATAATTTTAAAATATGATTTCAGTACAGCTTTTACTCGCCATTCTCCAAATTCCTTTTATAAGAAGTTTTCCCTTTTCTCTCCCATGATATCAAGCTTTGAATTTCATTTTTACTGCATTCATTCTGCTTCTAACTTCCACCAAATAGTAAGTTTGGGCTGGCCAAGTCAACTTGTGCAGTGTTAGTACACTACTATAATAAAAGCGTGAATAGGCAAGGCTATATGGAAAAATCATTCCCCTCTTACTGGCATATAATACTAGTTGTGAAGTCTGTTACTTGCTTCTCACTCTGAGAGCTATACAGCGATGTATATTTAGAAGATGTGTATGTAGTCCCCTGAAGCATGGGCAGAACCTTTTATCATACAACCCAGCAATGCTTCCCTCTCTTCCAGCCCCCGTGGGCTCAAGGTGCTGCCTCTCCTCTCTTCCCGTTGTGAGTCATGAGAATGGATTTTTCACAGTTCTTTCTGTGTAGAATACACTGCTAAAAAAATTTTGTTCTCCTTATGTAGTAAACTGAAATGTCTAGATCCTAAGGAAAATTGCATAGCTAAGAACCTTAACATTATGACTTCTTTACAATAAGAACCTTCGTGTTTTGACCAAGAGTTTTTCAAGTGTAGTAAAAGAAATAGCTGGTGTTCCACTCCTGAAAGTTTTGCTGGTGGACTCCTCCTCTCACAGACCTCAGAAGGTTGGCCATGCACTTCACTGGGAAACAGGACAGGGTCCCTTACTTTAAAGACCTTTAATTGCTTTCAGATTTCTATTGTATAGAATCCAGATGCTTTTCTTACTCCAGCTGTCTCTCACACAATACCCACATGCATATCCTACTTCCAGTTTACATGCTGCAAGTAACTTCTTCTTAAGTGCCATTACAGTGAGGGAAATGACTATAAAACAATGGCACTTGCCCTATAGACCTGCTGCCCATGTGTCTGACGTATCTGCTTACCTAATGGAAATGGGCTTTTATTATTGCAAGCAATTAAGAGACAATATAGTTGTGGAAAAGTAAGCTGGTCTTCTGCTCTGTCTGGCACATTAACAGCATCACTCTTGGATAAATCTCTGTTACCTGATTTTTATTATTGGTGATGATACTTGAGCCCTCAGGATCGGACTTCTGATTCCAGGTTGCATTTGTAGAGCTGGCAGCATGGAAAAAAAAGGAGAAAAGAAAACCACTTGCTTTGTCAATTGAGTAGACTTAGCCTGGAAGACATTGAGAGACACTGATAGTTCATGAAAACACATTTTCATCATTTTTACATTCAAACAAAGTTTGGAGGGGGAAAAACAAAAACGAAGAGTTGTTAATGGTGTTTGTAGAAAAAATATATCAAGGTATGAAAGATATCATGATGGATTGTGGGTCTTTCTTTTTAAAAGGTGTGACATGCTTTTACTCTGTTACCTATTTTATGACATGTTTCTCCTCCAGGACATCAGCCTCACCTCATCGTCTGGCTGCACACACCTGCTCTTCTGTCTGCCCCTCCAGCACACTCTCCAGAGGCACAGCTTGTGCTCCGCGTTCTGTACATACCCACCACGGCAGTTCTGGGTACCATCGCGCTCTGCTTCTGGTTACTTTACTACAAGACACTTCTGTGACCAGCACTTTTTAAAATTGAGTTTTTTATTGTTGTCGAGGTCATAGTACAAAATAATTCAGAGATTAATTAGTCGTTTCTGCAAATTTGGTCAGAATGTTTAGCACCAGCTGTAATAATGAAAGCCAAGCTGTCCTAACTCTGAAAACACGGAATCAAATGAACTTTGAGAGGAGCTGGGCCATTGCAGGATTCTGGAGATGCCAAGAAATACCTGCTGCATCTTTGCTCTTCAGCAGAACTTCAATATGTAGAGTTAGAGTTAGAGTTACAGTTAGAAGGCTTGTTTGTTTGTTTTTCTGCCTGGTAATGCAAAACAATTGTCAGTGCCATTTAGTCAGCAAGTTCAGCTGAGGTTATGGTGGCAGAGAAGCCAAGGATGGTGAAGTGTGTCCTAGAGTGTAATAATGACACCTTAATTTGTGCCTGTAATATCTGGAGTAGAGGAAATGTTACATATTGTGCTGGAGATCACTGTCTGTGGTAGCTGAATGAATGAAACATGGGGATGACAGTAATGTGAAAGGCAGGTTGGGAAGTGATCCCAGCTATGTGTGAGCAAATATGAACAGAGAGAGTAGAATGTGAAAACCTACATTTTTAAACCTACCCATAACAATAACAAAGTGAAAAAGCACAAACCATGGTGCCAGGTGTTTCAAAAACAACGCAGCATGGTTAGGGTGTGATCAGAATAACACCAGGTGCTTTTTTGTTTGGTCTCTCTGGCAGTATCTGGGAAAGAACTAAATAGTCAATAGGATGATATTATAAAATATCCACTGTGCTCATGTGGCTTGTTTGACTTCCAAGAGGCAATTTCTCTCCCTTTGTAAATTGGGGAGCTACCAGCTCCAGTATTGCTGTGTGGAATGGTGAGTGTTGGTAATCTCTCGGGGGTTGGGAATCCCTCTCAAACAATGTCCTTCTGGTTCTCACCAGGAGCCCCAGCATGTCCCGCAGCTGCTGCTGGCTCCTTCCCTTCTGAGACCACTCCTTGGGGTTCCACTGCCACTCCTCTGGTTCTTTGGCATCATTCTTTTAAGGCTGACTCGTCAGGAGTCCCCAAAATTTTTATAAATGGAAAGCTGGTTTGTTTGTGTTTGTCTGAGAATTCCTCTGGGAACACGGTGGATATATCATTAATCCTGGAAAAAGTTTGAAGTGCAGCTTTGACTCCCGGTAAATAGCATTAGGTTATATTTCAGTGGAACAGAGAGCACAGCATAAAAGCACTTCCTCAAGATGTGCAAAAAGAAAGTTGCCAACTCTTAGTGCTGTCATTTCTCCCCTAGGAAGTACGGGTGATGCTGAAAGGGCTGTACCATTTAGGTGTGCTCATTAAATAGTGTGTTCAGCTCCTTTGCAATGGACAGTGTTACAAGCAAATTGTGAACTCTTAGTGTCTTCTTTCTAATGCATGATATTCAGGAAAAAATACAGTGCCCCACTAGTTAGCCTGGTGTCTATAGCAGCTTCAGATATAAAGCAGCTGACAAAATGTCAGTTGATACAGTAATGGATAGTTTCCCATGGACTACCAACTCTTTGCTAAGTACCAAAATTCTTTAGTGAGACATGAGATCACTGGCTGTATGACTTGTTTTGTTATCAGTATTAGAATACTGCCATGCTTCATTTATGAATATTTGCATAAATCAACACATCTCTTTCTTTAATAGGGTGCACAATGCTAAGACCTTAACTTAGGCTAGAATTGCTTCTTTCCTCATATTTTATGGAGCACATGAACTTGATTTTTAAATTTTTAATTCTAACACATCTTATTAAATGTGCAGGCATAGAGAAGCACCACCAGTCAAAGACATCATTATTATATGCATGGAGGGTTATCTTCTGCCTTTCTACCCTCATCATTCATTAATGATGCACAGAGGCTTGTCATTTGTCTTTTCAATTCTTTTACCTTATTTTATTGCTCATATTTTATGACACATGGAGAGCTCTGTGGCAAGCATTCATCATCGGCCTTACATATCTACAGAAATATCATCTCTGTTAGGCCAGAAAAAATACCTTTTGTTCTCTTTGTTTTTTTGCTTATGAACTTAGTCTAACATCACTTTTGTATTGATGCTGTTTCTTTCAGTCTTTAATTTTCTAAGAAAACTACTAACACAGCTCTGAAAGAGAAGCTAACTTACACAGCCTCACCTTTATCTCATTTCATAGCTGCTCATATAACCCACCACACACCAGGTATATTAATCTGAACCTCAGTCTTAACTCCAGCTTGCCATTCAGATCGTGACCTTAGATGTGATTAAGGTGCTGCTTAGTCTTTGTATAACTGGCAGACAGAAATCTCTTGTGCCAACTGTGTTGGGTGTGTGTCTTCTCAAGGCAAGCTGTGGTCCACTGGGAGCAGTGAGGAGACTATTAAAGCAGTTGTGACTTCTACGTGCCACTTCGGAAAGCCGCCCAAGATACTCTGATCACAGAGTGTTTGGAGTGTTTTAAGTTTTTCAAGTTCAGTTTAAAGAGCTTAATCAAACTTTCTGACACAACTGGCACACATTAACATTTTTCAGCTGTAAACACACAAAACCAGGAATTCTAATTGCCAGTAATTAAAGTGTGTGGTTGGTTTTGAAATGTTTTCCTATTTAGAAGAAGTCTGAAGTGGTACAGCTCCCCAGTGACATTCCCAAGGAGACAGAACCCTGCCTGAGGCTGCCTCGCTGCCTCTCAAAAGGTAACAGGGAAAAAGCTGGGCTGTGTACTCATCTTGCATAAACATTTGAGCTGGGGCTACTGTTGTGTGTGTTCAGAGCAAGAATTTACTTGGGTGACTCTTTTTACTTAAAAAATTAATTACCTCACCATGCAAAATATCACTTACTGCCTGATATGACATTTAAAAGGATCCTGGTGTGCATCAGTTTTTTGCTGAAATGGTTCAAGAGCTCAGAAACACAAACCCATACTGTCCCAGCAGAATGTGGGTGGCTTCCATTGCTTTATTAAAAACATTTACAAATGAAATGTTCTTTGGACCAGAGCTAACCCTGAATTACTCTGAAAGGACCCAGAGACCTACTAGTTAGGGGCCAAGTTGTGTGCGTTTCCTCCGGGCTCCTCGAGTGCAGGGGGAGGCAGTCCTGCCCGATGCTTCATCCAAATGCTGACTCTGGGAAACAGGACGGAGAAGTCTCCTGGGGAATATGATACACTGGAACTGTCTCCGCTTCCTCTGGAGCATCTGGGGCTAATGACTGCTAAGAGGAACTTGATAGGGGGCATAGCCTAATTTAATATGGTAATTCCTAGATTTTCATGATAGCTTGACAAAAGCCACTGCTGCTTTTCTCTGTCCATGCGCTCACAGAAGATTCTTGCATAATCTAGCTTGAAAAAAAAGAGCAGGGCTGCTGAACCAGGGCTTGGCAGTGCATTCTCTAGGGATGCACTTGCAAGTATTTTTGCTTCTAAGAGTGGTATTTCTGGTGGCCACATCACAATTCAGTTTTCATGCGCTTGTCTTTTATTATCTCTCATAGGGTTTCTTGATCTTTCTGTCTCTTCTAGTCAGTTCAAAAATACTCTACGAGCAGCTTTCTTGTGGTATCTTGGCACTTCTGTTTTCAGTTTCAGCTATAGTGAGGAAGCCCAGAAGGAAAAATGCCTTTTTTAAAAAAAAAAAAGTTAACTGTTTGGAGCCTGAATTGGTTCAGGAACTGCAGAACAGGGTGATGTTTCTTACTCTATCTGAAGACTCAATTTGAAAAAATCAAACATAATCTAAAGTTTCTGCACTTACACCAACATGGGATCAATTAAAAAGACTTAATATTTAGGTCATGAAAATGTGTTCCATTACAGTACTAGCAAACCGGTTACACAAGCAGAACCTTCTTTTACAGGCTGCCCAGTCTGTAAGTGCACACTGCTTTAGGTTACTGTCATGCCCGTGCACAGAATGGGTGAGACCAGAAGCAAACCTTAGGCAAGAGGCATTATGGAGCCACCTGAGCTTGATACTTTATGTGCCATCTTTTATTTCTGCTTCTGCTCCGGGCCAAAGAGTTGTGCTTGCGATACAGCAGAAGTGCTATAGTTCACATGCGTACTAGGACTATGATTGCTTTCACTGTAAATGCCATGTTCCCTGTGGATGCATATCTGTGCCAATGAGATGAGCAAATACACTAAAAACTCATCTGACATCCTGACAAATGGAAGAGAGAGTAGTTTACCAAGAAGATCAGGTTTATAACTAAGTACTGCTAGAGAAAGTGTCTTGGGGGATTAAATTAAAACTGTTGAATTCCAGTCACTTCATTATTCTAAGACACGTAGTAAGTATGTGTTCTCCAGAGTGTCCATTTCCTCTGGCTCTGCACCATCACCTGTCAGGGGAAAAACATTAAACTGGACGCACTTCCATGCACCATGGATTGGAAAAGAAAGAGAATCAGAAGCTTAATAAAGTGTTTATTGCCTACTAAGAAGAATCAATGCACAACTTTTTTTAAAAAATTGATTTGTATTTCATTTTGCATTCTTCAAACAAGGGAGCACAGGTTATTGAAAATACATGATCAGACATTCAGCAGTACTTTGGGTCACTGTGATAAAATGACTCAGGTGTTAGGCTACTTCCTTTGGAAAAGTGTTTCACAGCTGAATAAACATTCCTACAGGAGTCCTTCCTGCAGTGCTTTCATTCAGAGGACAACTGAAAAGGATCATGGTCCCCCTCATTCTCTAGGACAGAATCATACGGGGATCTTTGGCAAACAACACGAAGGTGTTTGGAGGGGAAAACGAGAAAGTCTAAATGTGTGGGAGAGGAAATGTGCACGGAAAATTTATGCTTTTGAAACTAAACCAGACAGTAGTAGAATGAAAGTAAAATGTCCATCCTAATGAAGGCAGCTGTAGAATATCAGACAGATGGCAATTATGCGATGATGATGTTTTCATTTATACTTCTGCTTCCAGAAGATCCCACTTGTAGGCAGAAGCCATTGAGTAGCAACACTAAATACTCAGACACTAATCCTCCACTTGCAGTCA
The DNA here is from genome assembly GCF_964273445.1 of Streptopelia decaocto. Taxonomy (NCBI): domain Eukaryota; kingdom Metazoa; phylum Chordata; class Aves; order Columbiformes; family Columbidae; genus Streptopelia; species Streptopelia decaocto. Next base: position 4,729,483 of record NC_138666.1, on the reverse strand, counting down.
AGCAAATTGCTTTTTAAACAATAAAGTCTTGGAAGACCAGGCCTCTAAATCTCCTACTTAGAGCTTTTCCATGGCATTTTTCAGATTCCAACTCTGACACTTCATATTCCAGACCAGAGTTCCCCTATTAGACTTCCAGAAACCCACGGAGTAATTTTACAGGGATTTACTCAGGAAGCAGCTGTGCATCTGCCCCAGCTTTGCACAGACAGGTTGTAGCTCTGGGGCTGGAAGCAAGTCCCTGTGAGTCAGAGCAAACTGCTAGAAATACAGGATTACACGGTCTTGGTAAAAGTTGTTTGCAGCCAGGATCCAGGGGGTGTCTGCCCTGCTTCTCTTGTATCCCAGGGTAATGAAAATTTTTCCACTTAGAGTATTTTAATGAGCATAATTGCACACACTTGCTCTATGTGGTTTGTAATGCTCTGACTTCTCGTCTCATGTTTGCAAAGCCACAAATCAGAATGCTATTTTTAGATGGAGACACTGTCTTGAATTCATACTGAGTATAAATATTTATAAGAATACAGAGCCCAAATAATTCAAGAATGTTAAATTCATCTAAATACTTCCAGCATGTGGGTGAAGTTACTTTTGGCAAGTAAAAAAGGTGAAAGTTAATTTCTTCATTCTCTTACAACAGAATTTGCTGAAGTTACAGTTAATATATATTTTCCAGACTTGTGTTTACTTAAAGGTCATCTATACTAACAGCAGAAAAAGAGACGTTCTAAAGATTTGGTGTTGTAATGTGTTTTGTGTCCTCTGTGTTAACCAATGCAAGACAGTTTTCTCTCTGAAGGCAGCAAGTGCTAATGAAGGCATCACAAGTGTCTGATGTGATACCAAGAGATCTCCATGTTTGTCACATCCAGCTGTGAGTGACTTGCAGACACTTGTGCCGTACGCATCACCTGGAACCGTGTGTGACTGAAAGGCATTAATGCTTCCACTCTGGAGGTATCCGAGTCAGGTTTTCTTCTGAAAAAGTTCCTTGCTGAAGTGTCAGGAGAAAGGACCCATGCTAAGTGTTAGCAGACAGTGTAAGTGTGCGTGGGATTGTGACACACTGACATAGGGTGGAAGAAGGAAATTGCAACTTACTTTCCTTGTTCCAAACTTCACATTAATCCAAGACAAAAAGGACTTTTACCCCACTTACATCGACAGCAGATGTACACATAGGAGTCTCATACATGTGCTGTACCCAGCGAAGGGGATACGTTTAGAGGCAGATAGTGCTACCCCTCGGTTTTCCAAGCTCTCTTGTGACCCAAATGCTACATTGGTAAATCTCTGCTTCCTTTGGCTGCACATGGTCAGAGTTCCACATTCCACATCACTGAACCATGAGGAGAAGATCCAAGAGCAATGGCTGTTTATACCTGCCAAGCAGGCTGTGTTTTCTCAGGTGCTTGAGTTGCTCGTTAAGAGCTATAGGTCTGTGAGCTCTTAAGAAAGCTTCTTAAGAAAGATTATGAACTACCTCAAAATAAGGGTGTCGGGGTGAGCTGGCTAACTATATGTCATTGGCTTGCATTAAGCAGTGAAATACAGCCTCTGCAGTTGGTGTTCACAGCCCACAGATGAGGTAGGAAATGTTAATGTCAATTAATATGCATACAGTCATGGTGAATAATGCCAGATCTAATCCTAACTCTGGTACTGAAATTATTGGGTTAATGCTAAACTTAAGTTCACAAATCAATCAGTTGCTGTTAAAGTGGTCTAAAGGCATCCTCCAGCTCTGGCAGTCCCTGAACCACTGACTCTTAAAAGTTTGTAAATTTTGTACGAAGGAAAATCATGCTATGTGCTTCTTGTCTCTTATGTTCTTCTCTAGACAGGTACTCCTGACCACCAGGAACAGCCATGAAAGAGCTAGATGGGACTTCTTCTTTGAACTAGCATGGACTTTCTTAGGTTCACAAACTAAAGACACCCACTAGGCTTAAATTTAGGTCCAAGAAGGGGTGAGAATACAAGGGTTGAGAAACAGGAAATGCCTCTTGGCAAGAACTTGGGAATGTTTTTCTATGTGTCCCAGAGAATTTCTTTGGGAGTGAGTGGCACCACTTTGGAGAGAGATTCCATTTCTCAGACTTAGCAGAAACCCACCACACTTGTCTTTTTAGATCAAGATCATTTTCTGCTGTACCAATCAGTAAATTGGAAGCAGACCTGAAAGGACAGCTATTCTATACTATATTGGTTCGAGAGAAGCAATCTGCCCTAACTGGGCCCCTTTAGGCTGGCTTACAGGCTCAGCCTTACACAGGCACTCAGATCTCCAGCCTGTAGAGCTTCCCTGGTCGCACTGCAGTGGTGGTGGGGTGTTGTACAGCAACTGCATCCAATGCTCCTGCATTCACTAGGGCAGGTCAGAGGGGCAAGAGAAGAGATCAACTCTTAGTTTTTGGACATGCTAACTGTTGTTAAGAAGTATCATTTTTTTTCTAGGGAAACGTAAAGGTCAGTCCAACATCACCCTGAACAGCTGGCCAAAATGTACTGTTTGGATTTTGAGCTCCTCAAAGCATGGATTTTATGTCTTCATTTAGCTGCAAAATGCTTTTCAACACCCTATTAAAAATGCAGACATTTATAACCTCTAGCTGTTCCATTTGTGCTTGTCTAACCATAAACAAAACATTTCTCTCGCATCCCTCATTCTCATCCTTGTTCTTATCCTCTCTCACTTGTCATTCAGACAGGGAGGATCGATGGTCTTTTCAGGTCTTCTATGGTAAGACATGTTCTGACTCTTCTGCTTTATAAGCTCAGTGAACTTAATGAAGAGGGCCGTGTAGCACGGGCAAGAGATGAGTGAAACAAAGGTCTGCCTTAGGGCTTGTAACTGTCTGCGAGAGAAAAGCAAGCAGGTGAACTCCAGGTGTGCAGCAGAATGATGATCCCGCTAAGTATTCTGCTGTCGAGCACTATCTGGGTTGCAACATCAAATAGGAAAAGGAGCAGTCACCACAAACAGATGATTATAAAGTTGTTTTATAACTGCCTAGCACAGCTTTTAGTAAATTAGCGAGAGATCCTTTTCTTTAATGCTTGGTGACACATGCACAAAACCCCCAGTACATCTGATTTCTAAGGCTTCAAATGATGGCATGTATTCTCTGCCATCCAGAACATAAATAAATATGAAAATGCCTCTTTATCTAATACTGATTATGGTCTCTGTTCTAAGCAATATGGAGGAGATTAAAGCCTGATGCTTCTGTGTACAGCCTAAGGCACTCTCACAGTGGGAGGACGGCGGTCCCCTTGTTCCATGTACTGCTCCAAATTCCATAAATGTCTCTGTCGCTGCTGTCACCTGCCACCATGTAAAGATCAGTCTAGTTGTCTGCATCAGCTTTGCTAAGTGCTTGTTCTTATTAGCCTGAGCAGTGACAATTTGTTATTGCGGGCTGCTCTGGGACATTTCCCTCTCCAGAAGTACATGGTTTGCCAAATCTACATGTTATTGCATTTGTCTGCAGTGCAGACCGCTTGTAAGCATAAAGCTAGATTTTTAAACTGGAACACTTTGTAGCTGTAGGCCAAATTCTGTTCTCAGTTACATCTGATCAGATCAAGGCCAGCTTTTAGTCATGTTGTACAAATACCCCCACTCCTTCAGTCACAGCAGAATAACTGTAGGCAGAATGGATGACTCAGCCTTGGGTGTCTTTTGTTTATTGAAATATAACAAAACATCTTTTCTATTCATTTTATTCATAGAGCTTCATATAAGCATTAAAATAATTTAGCTGTTTTGAGCATCATTTATTTGAGCATCATTAAAGTCACTTACAAAAACAATCACATTATTTTCTGGGTAGAGGATAACAGGGCTAGTTGATGTAGCAAACCGAACACTTGTGGAGTCACATGTGTCATAGGAGGCCTCAGGCAGCTGCATTCCTGGGGATGAGTTTTGGCTAAATGGGTGAAACTGGCCCAGCGAACCTCATGGAGGCACATGAAGGTTGCACATTGCCAAGAGCAATCTGCTGGGCTGTCTGCGGTGCATCCTTAGCAATGCAGGGGGGGAAGATGTACTTCAAATTTCCATGCCTTCTCTTGCTACCTCCTTCTCTTAAGAAATAGAACAATTCTCTTAGAAGGCAACAAAGCACTGATTTTTAAGTGGACAAGACACACGTAAACCACATGACCAAGAACTGCACAAATGGCTCCGGTTCCTGCCATCCCTGTGGTCACTGACAGGCTTGTTCCTTCCAGCTGTGCTGTCCTCTCAGACAGGGCCATCCTTCCCTAAATCGTCTGCTGCATTAGGTCCTCAGCTGGTGTAACTCAAAGTGAGCTACATTAAAGTCAAAGGGAATTCAAATCACTTGAGCTACCTACATTTGCAATGGCTGAAAATCTCAGTGACAATCTGTATTTCAAATGAAGCTAAGGCTTCTTTCCCCTTACTCTCAAAAGGTTACGTTTGCTCAGGAGGAGTTAGTCTTTCTGAATGCTGGAGTGCACCTGAGTATTTCTTGAAGGCATTATCTACTGCAAAGTAAGTTTTATTCAATAATGGTTATCTTTTAGTTTGAGTTTTCCTGTGTGTTTCAAAGACAACATGACTAATGCAGAATTTTTCAGAGTGGTTTTGATCTCCTTATTCTTTTCTCCTGTAAGAAAACAAAAGACACTAATAAATCTCTATTATAGAATTTCATTTCAAACAGGAATATTTTCTATTTTTGCTTTAAATGCATAGCTAGTGGTGTTCGGTTGCTAATTGAAAAAAGGTTTGCTTATGTTTGAAAATAATTAGTGTCAATATCATGTAGTGAAAAATTTTATGAAAACGAAAGTACCTAACATATCTTCACCAAAGTCAGCACACTCTGCTAGTTTATGTTACTTAAAATCTTAGTTTCAAACATGTGTAGCAAGCACAGAAATTAAGTAACTAGACATCTTTCTTTAAATAGGATGCAATAGGCTTTATGGATCAGCATTATAGAACTAGCTTTCTCATACCTAGTATGTCACAGCCAAAACTGAAATACAAGAGAAGAGGTAACTGCGTTTGTGGGCCTGTGCACTTTTGGGATGTCTCGGTGATAAACTGATCTGACCATTTGGTAACCTTGAACAAACCTCAGAAAGTGAATACAAACCTCTGATGTGGCAACTTGAAAATCTGCAGGGTTTTTTCGTTAGGTTAATCGATTATTTTGAGGTGTGCAAGTTTGGTTAAGGATAGGTAGTGATTGTGGTGTTTCTTTAACACACTTAGATTGAGCCTGGGCTTTTTATTATTACTGTTTTATATTGTAGTTGTGCCAGGACACCCTGGCGGTACTGCAGACGCTCCATCTGGACTTCTCAGCATTTGAGAAGAAAAGAAAACAAATGTGTGGGATGGAATGTTTCCTAATGAAATATAACATCTCAAGTATTTTGTTCCTGTTTAAAAATTTTATCTGGTAGTGGGACTTGATATAATCTCACCAGAAAGACTTCAGACAAAGCAGCTGATTCTGAATCCATGTGTTTTGATGAGCAGTTGTTCCTCATTTCCTCTAAGCAGTTTATTTGGGTTACTTGTAATTATGAAGAGTATCAAGACTAGGCTGATCTTGTGGGCAATGTAAAAGATTCTATGAGGAGGGGCTTTTTATTTTTTCCTCTCTCACTGCTTCAAGCCTTGACATAGACTCATCTGCCTTCAGCCCGTTGGGTCTTCAGGAGCCAATTTGGCTCTCTAGGCTTGTGTTTCTGTTGAGAGAAACTTATAATAAATTACTTCAGGATTTTGGGAAGCACAAACGTAACATGTATTTCTAAATGGCTGTAAGGGACTAAATACTCAGAATGAAGTGGGCATTGCTAGGCAAGCAAAATGGAGACAATTCCTGACTGTATTTTCAGTTTTACTGTACATGTAAGGGAAGACCTGGTCATCTGTGAAGCCAGCTTTACCCAAACCACTGTCAGTAGTTGTCTATCTACAGTTGTGGAGCTGAAATGAGTACTTTTTGTCAGCTCAGTTTGAAAACCAGAAAGTCTTGAGAGTAGTTCTGGTGTTGTCTTCAAAAGAGTCTTGAAAATTATTGTGTTGCTATTAAGTTTGTAATTTGCAGTGTATTAGTATTAGTTTCTGCTAAACTTGGGGTGTGGATTTCTATGCAGGTGTACAACATTGCTTAGTTTAACTAGGAATGACTTCAGGAGTATTTTCTGTGTGGTTTGATAGTGGGTGTAGTGTGCATTGAGATGACTAGCATGTGATGCACAGCTCATTCATTTATACGACCATTTAAAGTGGTTGTGCCTGAATCCAGAACTTATGAAACTTTGGAGATGGAGAGAATTTGGGAACTGGAGTTTGCCAAGTTCCGAAAGTTGACAGTTGCTAACAGTTTTCTGAGTCTGAAGAAAATTCTTTTATATTTTTTTTAAGCAATAAAAGATCTAGTCTTGTAGCTGTGGAGTCAATTTTGGTTGGTTGGTGGTGTGTGTGGGGGGTGTTTGTTTTGTGTGTGGTAGGGTTTTTTGTGTGGTGTTTGTTTGCTTTTCCTCCCTGTGCTACAAGCTCATTCAGGGTGAAGTGTACCTGGAAATGTATAGAGATTATGTGGGTCACCTGTATCTTATATCTGAACAAATCTGGTGCACTGCAGCAAAAGAGATCACAGATGTCTTAATCTGAAACTCACTAACTGCTGGGGATTATTTTTCTTGCTGTGTTTAGTTTACAACTTAATTGTGTGGACACTTGATTTCAGTTTAAAAATATAATAACTTGTATTCCCTAGCATATATTCGTCCTTTTGCCCACCAAAAATAGGTTATTGTGCAGTTCCTTGAACACAATGGTTAAACTCAGAAACACAAATCTACTATAACCCACTCTCCATTAGTTTTCTGAAAGTATTAATCAAAAGTCCACTGAAATCACATGAGAAATAATGCTGCAAATCATTCTTCAGACAAAAAGCAAGGAAAATAAATCACAGCTCTTCTATAATACTTCTCTATATTTAGAATATTTTTTAAAATTTATTTTAAGCCTTTTGGGGATATAGATGAATGCCAGTACAGTTTGGGAAAGTTAACCCACTCAGTCCATCAAAGCACTTGACATGACCCTTGTGATTTTTTTTTTGCATTTTCTTTTATTGCTGTTACTGAGCAAGTAATAGTTGTTTTCTGAGATTTTAGATACCAGTCTGCACACTTTATATCACCTGTATTGTACCTTTACCATTTTTTGCTTTTTCCATGTGAATCCATTTAGATTTGCACATTAATGTCGCGGTTGAGACGGACAAACGACATGGACCAAGTTCTTTCAAGATGAAAGTAATAGGTGCCGTTTATTGCTACAAGTGCATTTTTATACAATTCTATCAGTTCACATGTCTTTTCACTATTGGTTACAAGTTACAGCACTAACATCTCATTGGTTGATTTTGCTATCATCCATGTTATTCTTCTATCCCCTTCTCTCTCACGGGTACACCTCTCCTCTCACAAGTACAACTCCATATCTCCGGATACTCTTTTACTCCCATCCTTCTCAATGGTAAATCTTAATATCTTCAAGGCTGATCTCTACTCCCATATTTTCTGTCAAGGATTCCACAGACCCGCTGCAGTTTCCCACAATTCCCCCTTTTTGTATTTGTGCTAAAAATGCTGCCCTCATTGTCCACTGCAGGGCCCTTTGCAGCAGAGAAATCATGCATGGCAACATTAGTAACACAACCACAACAATCATCAAAAGGATCAGTCCTGTTTTCACTACTGATAACAACCACCCTGAAAGCCCCCAGCTACTAAACAATTTATTTAAGTAATCCCATCCATCATAAACTTGTAACTTTTCCACCCCTTCTTTCAACAATTGTATGCTTTCATGAATTGACTCAGAATGATCTGACAAGTTCATACAGCACATACCATCAAAATCTTCACACCCGTGCCCTTGAACTAATAACAAAAAATCTATTGCAGCTCTATTCTGCAGTGTAGCATGCCTTACAGAATCTACATCTAACAAAAGTCCACTTAAAGCCTTAGAAGTTCTGTTAGTTTGCTTAGCTAGCCAACATCCTAATTTTTCTAAAGTATTTAGAGATTTAGCTGTGCCAACACCAGGTACAAGCGATCCTACAACCCTTAATCCTGATCCCCAAGAATCTACTCTGTCATCACATTTTGACTTATATGCATGCAAAAAACGTTTTTCCCGTGTCGCTTTTCTGTGATCTACTATCATGGATACATTGGGCATTAAGAGAGTTAATCGTCCCAAACTACATGGTCCTCCAACAGCATTAGAAGGAATTCCTGGCCAGGCTCTCTCTCCACAGATCAAGAATACACCATACGGGAGTTTTCGGGGTCGCTGTCCCACATTGTTAACAACACCCCTTGGATTCTTCTGCAAGGCATTGCACCAACGAGTTTCATTTCTGTAGTCATCAAGGATAGCATTAACATTTTGCAGTCTTATCCATTCACGCTTTAGCATATTGTCCTGGCACTTTTCACAAACCAGCTGGATACAAGCATCCATGGGCACAGATCCCAACAATTCCAGTTCCTGTGGTTCAATGTCTATTTCCGGGAGACAGTTAATCCAAAGTGCCATGTTAGTATTATTACAGTTTGTTGCAATGCCTCTGCACCGACCACTATTTTGAAACAGTTGTGTGATGCTGCTGTAGTCATCAAGGGGGGTGCCAACCAAGCATGTGTGGAACGGGTTTTCCGGAGATGCCATAGCTAGGCATATGGAGTCCTGGCCAGTCATGTTGGCTAAAGTAATCCACATGTTAGTTTTTGTCTGTGCAGGCATCCACGATGAAGCAGCTGCAGCAATCATCATTAGGAAGGCAACACAGGTTTCACATTTCACGCAGGCAACCATTGTGGTCCTTGATCTGTAGAGACACAAGCATAGCCTCTCCCCCAGGTTAATAATTCATGTGGACCCGTCCATTGTCCTGTGCGCAAATCCCGCACCAACACTTTTGCCCCTGGACCCACCCTTTCTTGAGCCACTAAAGAGGAAAAGTGACATAGAATGGGTGGCATCTGGGCATCATCAGAAACCTGCAAAAAGTTTAAAACATATGTGACTTTAGCCAAGCGTGCATCAGGTGGTTCACCCAACATTCCCCCTTTTTGTTTTAAAAGAAAACACTTGAGTGTTCCATGAGCACGTTCCACAATACCTTGCCCTGTGGGAGAATGAGGAATACCTGTAACATGAGATACTCCCCAGAGCTGTAGAAATGAAGCAACTTTTCAGGATACATATGCTGAGCCATTGTCTGTTTTTACCTGTTGCGGAACGCCCAAGAAGGAAAATGCACGCTGCCAATGACGTATTACATCTCGTGCAGGTTCTGCAGTATGAGCAGTGGCAACGATAGCAGAAGAAAAGGTGCCTATAGAGACATGAACATACTTCAAACGCCCAAATTCAGGTACATGTGTAACATCAGTTTGCCAAATTTGCAAGGCTCAAAGGCCACGGGGATTGGTACCATAATAAGTAGGAATATGCTGACCTTGACAATCAGGGCACGCAGCAACAATAGCACGTGCCTCAGAATTTGAAATGCCAAAGTGTCGTCTCAAGGCACGATAGCCTTGATGATAGAAATGATGTGACGCTATTGCCTGTTGTTTAACATCAGGAACAGGTCCTAAAGTCACTGCTGAAACTAGAGAATCTGCTTTTGCATTTCCTTCTATTATGAAACCTGGTAACGTAGTATGACTTTTAACATGCATGACATAATATTCATGATGACGCTTCTAAATTTCAAGCCATAACAGTTTTAAAATACCAAATAACTTTTCATTAGACACATGTCCCAATACAGCTTTATCCAACCGTTGTACAAGCCCAGCCACATAAGCAGAGTCTGTCACAATATTCACAGGGCCAGGAAAGGCCTGAAACGCCATGGTCATTGCTCTAAGTTCGACCACTTGTGGTGATCCTTCCTGATATTCTACTTGATGTTGCCACTGTGGCCCATCCTTCCAAACAACGGCTGCCTTGCCCATCCTTCCTGATCCACCTCTAAATACTGTAGGTCCATTTACTGGGCTTGATTGATTCAATTGCTTCTGACCAAATCTTACCTGACTGCCTAATTTAATCACTGGATGTGAAGGCAAATGATAACTGATTTGACCCATATAATTCATCATAGCTGCTCGTAGTGCAGAACTATTAGCCATACACCACTCCAAATAATCACTTTGCACAGGAAGCATGATCGTTTCTGGATCTCTTGCCATTAATTCCATGCAACGTAATCTGATTTTAATAATTACCTGAGCCACCAGTTCAAAAAGACCTGGGGCTGCCTTTTTTGATTTGGCTGGCAAAAAGACCCACTCTAAAATATGTAGAGGATCTCCCCACTTCTCATGCCATTGTGCGATCATAGCAAAAGGAATGCATTGATCAATCAAAACAATTGCTTGTACAGACACTGTCAAATCAATTCTCCATACGTGCTTGCTACTGATTGCTTGTTCAATTTTCTCGATTACCTGCTGTGCTTCTGTTGTCAAAGTGCGAGGGGCAGAAATATTAGTGTCTCCTTGCAAGAGATCAAACAATGGCTGCAATTGAGAAGAGGGGATTCCTACATAAGGCCTTAACCAATTGATCATTCCTGCCAATTTTTGCACATCATTCAGTGTTTTGATTTTTACTTGCAGTTTTATAGGTTGTGGTATCACTGTCTGATCCAAAATTTTCATGCCCAAATAAAGCCATGACTGTTGTCGTTGCACCTTCTCAGGTGCAATAACCAGCCCATACTGATTTAATGACTCACGTGCTTTATTTTCCATTTCACTCAATTCTTGTGGAATTGCTGCGGCCAACAAAATGTCATCCATACAATGACAGCAATACTCTGATGGAAACAAAGCACGTACTGGACTCAGAGCTTTTGCCACATACCATTGACATATGGTAGGTGAATTTTTCATCCCTTGTGGCAGCACTTTCCAATGATACCTTTTCGCTGGCTGTCCATTATTTACAGATGGAACAGTAAAGGCAAACTTTTCCATGTCTTGTTCTGCTAAAGGAATCGTAAAGAAACAATCTTTCAAATCTATTACAACAATTTCCCATTGCATTGGAATCATTGTAGGAGAAGGTAAACCTGGTTGCAAAGCTCCCATAGTTGCCATAACCTCATTAACCTTTCGTAGGTCATGTAATAATCTCCATTTTCCAGACTTCTTTTTGATAACAAACACAAGAGTATTCCAAGGGCTATGTGAGACCGCTATGTGTCCCGCAGCTAGCTGTTCCATCACAAGAGATTGCAGGGCTGTAATTTTTTTCTGATCTCAGGGCCACACATACGTACGCTTCTCCTCTATTCCTTTTAACTTTCCAAGAAAGTGTCGCGGATCCTTATCCGTGTCAGATAGTCTGGACTTGGGAAGTTTGATGAATCTTTAGTAACAGGGGGGGTCGGAGTAGTACTTAATCTTGCCTTTTCCTCCGAATCTGGCCCAGGAGAGCCAGGAAGACCATCTCCCTCCGCCAGCTCTGCCTTATCCTGTTGCTGTTTTAACTCTTTCAGAGTATCTAATAACAAGAGCCACGTTTTTAACAGTTCAGTTGCTTCCTTGGACCCTTGGGTAGCACTATCAAACAGTTTATCTCCCAAGTCCATCCATTGTGACACACTAAATGCTGTCACAGGATTAACCTCTAAACCTTGTGCTTTGCCCCATAGTAACATTTTTCTTAAAGTCAGTTCCGGAAGGCTAACACCCCTGCTTCTTCAGAAGCAGCTTCCATGTGGATAATATAGTACCCTCTTCTTTAGGTAAGTTTCCCCCCACATTCCCGGTAGCTCACCTACTCCTTAGCGAGGTGTCTTTTCAACGATCCGGATCTTTGGCAGATCTCCTCGGCTGCTCTCATCAGCTGTACCGGGCTCCGTCTCCACAGCTCTTCTTCGGCTGTTCACAGCTTCACGCTGTCTCCTTGTCATGCGAGATCCTCTTCAGGCAGGATGACGTCAGGGTCACCAGATGTCGCAGTTGAGTCGGACAAGCGACATGGACCAAGTTCTTTCAAGATGGAAGTAATAGGTGCCATTTATTGCTACAAGTGCATTTTCATACAATTCTACCAGTTCACGTGTCTTTTCGCCATGTTATTCTTCTATCCCCTTCTCTCTCACGGGTACACCTCTCCTCTCACAAGTACAACTCCATATCTCCGGATACTCTTTTACTCCCATCCTTCTCAAGGGTAAATCTTAATATCTTCAAGGCTGATCTCTACTCCCATATTTTCTTTCAGGGATTCCACAGACCCGCTGCAGTTTCCCACATATTAATTACTGTGTTGTTGTGCATTATAGTGCAGTTGTATTACTGAGCTGCATGTTAGAGGAGTTTAAGTGGCTGTGATGGGTCTTTTTTTTTTTTTTTTTTTTTTTTTAAAAAAAAAAAAAAGGGAAGATTGTATATTCAAAAATGAAAAAGGGGGGAGGAAGGGAAGACAAGTTAATTTGTCAGATGGCCATATCCATTAAGAATATCTGGGTATTTCTTTGCAACTGAAACTAAACTCTAGGATTTTGAATACCCGTGCATGTAACCAGAGGAAGTGAAGCCAATAAATTGATTTAAACCTAATAGTTCATGAGAAATTTAAACCCTTCTGAGTTTACAGCATGAAGATGTCCTCCAGACTCCGGTCAGTGCAGGTGATGACTGTCCCGCAGCCCACGGAGCGGTTTCTGCCCCTACACCAGCTGCACGTACACGGGGATGGCATTTCCCCCCTGGTCGCGTTTTGATTTTTTGGGTGGGAGCCATAAGATGGTGTTTCATTGGGAAGGAATGTCCTGGTAGGAAGCTGCTTGCGGGCACTGTGCGACAAACATCTTGCTGAATAAATTGCTGTATGCTCGCCAAAATTGCAAAGCAATTTAATGCACTGCTGCAAAGTGGGGAAGTGTTAGAACTTTGTATTATCAACAGCAACCAAACAAAAAAAAGGAGTGTGAAGGAAATTAAATGGCACTTTGCCATGACTGTTCACATGTGAAGGGGACAGAGGAATTGAGATGTCGTATAATACCTCTATACCTTTGATAATTGGCCAGTACAACTACAACTCTTTCTCCTCTGAAGTTGGGTCAGTGTGTGACAGTTCAGGGTCCTGTAATGGACACCTTAAACCTCAGTTCTGTTTAACATCAAATCCAAACTCTGTGATTTAGACCTGTCTTTGGGCTTCTGGACTTTGTTATGTCAGCCCATCAGACAATTGAAGTCAGATGGGACTTTTTCTGGTGTAAAATTAGTATGGGATAGAGGGATTTAGTTTATCTGCAGAACTATTTTATATGTATCCTTGACTTTAAAGACGGGCCATCTGTAAATATTTTACTGCAGCACAGAGGAAAGTGGCAGAGAGACAGAGGGCTCTGTACCCAAGTGTTGTCTTGTTACTTAAAGCAGTTGATGCAGCTTCTGTGCCTCTGTTTCAAGAAACTATTAAGGCAGATATGAGGGCATTTTAAGGTATTTTATGGTATAAACTGGGCAGCTCAGCAAAATGGGATGCTGTTGAGCATGAAGAAACACTGCAGACTAGGGCACTCACCACAGAAACCAGTACTTTGAAATCCCAGGCTGAAAGACATTATATAGCTACAGAGTTGTTTTAGTAAATATTTATGATCCGAAGTTGTTTTCTGTTTGGGTATTTCCCCGAGACCTTCAAAGAGCCTTTCTGTGTATTTATTTTCTCTTTAAAAGCAAAAAGCCTTTTTATGTATTTGGTTTATATTTGAAAGGAAAAAATAAAAGCCAAGTAAATAATATTTGAAATGCTGTAATGCAGCAGTTTCTCCTTTGCTCATGTCATGATGGCTGGTTTCTGTTCCATAAGCCTCTTGACACCAAATGCAGGCAGGCAAGTGCCGAATGAGAGGAAGAAATAGTGCTGGGGCTTTGTTGTTTGACTTGGAGCTCCCCGCTAGCATGGCACAGCGGAACGGCAGCTGGGCAGCTCTGCACAGTGTTATTTAACACATCGTAAATGCTCCAAAGTGCCCTTCCTAAGGTCAGTTATCTGCAGTCAACTCCAGGGTGATATTTCACAAACATTCTGAAAGACTGAGTGTGAAAAATGGAGTCTGGTTTTGCAAGTGCTTTAGTAGCCCCAATTAGTTGTAACTCCCAGTAACTGACGCAGTGTTGCTTTGGGGCTGGGTTCACTCGGGGTATGAGCAGCTTTCCTGGTTCTCAGGTTGCCAGCTGGCCACAGCCGATGGAAGTGTTCATGGGTCTGGACTAAGACCTGGTTTGGATGTTGCGTTTTAAGTGGTGTTTGATCATTTCCATACACCAAGGCTGTAAGATTTGGACTCACTGAGACAGCAACCCGGCTGTGTGGGCACAGTCCCAGCCCCAGATGTGGCAGTGAAACCCTTCTGCCTGCTCACGCTGTCACACTCTTTTCTTCAGGCTTCACCGGTAACTGTAAACAGCTTGACTAGAAAAACAGCAGTTTCAGGAAGACTTTTGATCTTGAGTATGGAGGCAGTCAGGCATTGCGGTGTGGGGTGAGAGTACTTGCACTTCTGCTTGTCCCAAAGGTGTCAGTGGGATTTTTCTTCTTACCTGTATCAAGACTTGTGGTGTGAATGGCTCATTCTTTGAATTGGTTTAATGTGAGATACCTGACCCTCAGGATAAAAAAAAAGAGGTTGTCAGTGTCGCTGTGAACTAGCTGTGAGGGTCTGTGACAACATGTAGCTCTGGAGTTACCCCATCTGCAGGCAGGGGACAGAGAGGAAGTGACATTTAAAGCTCAGCGGAGCACAGTCAGGGAGCACTGCAATGCTTATGCCTTTGGGCAAAAGTGTCCCAGGAGATGCTCCTTCCAGTTGGCTCCATGTGGCCGACACTCGTAGCCCTGAGCAGAACTGGTGGAGCCTCTTACCATGGCAAACATTTCTGCCAGGGGCTCCCACGCATGGGGAGAATGTCAGTGTTGAGCTTCTCTTCCTCTTTATCAGGCTTTATCCTTAATTACCTGACCTACGCTGAAGGCTTCATTACAGTTTGACAGGTCTGCTTTCTCCTGAATGGAAATAAAGGGAAAAGGAGGTGGCTTCTCACCAGTTCTCTAAAGTGTGTGTCCACATGGGAAAAGGCATTATAAAGAAAAGTGGAGAAAACTCTGCACTGTATTTCCTAAATTGGTCGTCTTGTGGAATGTTGCCTAATTGAATCCTGCCTTTAGGAGTGATTGGTCAGGGCATCCTTGAATCAGTAAATGAGATTTGATGATTTGATGGGTTTTTTTTTGGTATTCTGAAGATTTTCAGCTGAAATGACATAATGTAAAACTGTGATGTGCCAGGGCTAAAAGACAAAGGTGGGGTGGAACTTCACCCTTTTTATAGATTAAAGAAATCAAGGTCATCTAAATGAATTCAGGGAATTCATTTTAGCAGAGACAGACATCAAAGCATGACATAACTTTGTCTTCACAACATTTGTAAAATTCAATATTAAAGTCATTCAACTTAGGGAATAAAATTTGATGTGTGCACATGTCAAGTGCTGTAATTCCTCAATCAGCATCATGAATCTGAGCTTTTTCAGCATTTGATCAAAGGTTAA
The DNA here is from genome assembly GCF_964273445.1 of Streptopelia decaocto. NCBI lineage: Eukaryota > Metazoa > Chordata > Aves > Columbiformes > Columbidae > Streptopelia > Streptopelia decaocto. Next base: position 4,713,808 of record NC_138666.1, on the reverse strand, counting down.
CTGCATGGGTTTCACTTTTTTTTAATATACTAGCCCGTTTTCTTCTTTGCATGTCCTCTAGGGCTTTCACTAACAAGATGTTTCAAAGTATTTAACAAACCCTCAAATCAATAAAGAGTCTCAAACTGACAGATCTGGTCAGCCTCTAGAGAGAGGTTTTAAAAGGGTAAAGACCCTACTGTCCCTAGTTTTATTTTATGACCTTCAGAAGAGAAGAAAATATCTGAGAGTCTTTAAGGGATATTTTTAGGATTATTTCTGCTACTTCCATTGGGGATACATTGCATTTTCTTTTGAGAGTCTCTGTTGAAATCTACTAGAAATTAGGTCTTAAATGCAACTGGTGAAAGAAGCGACATAACATCCATGTGCAGAAAATGCTGAAATAGGTAGAAATGAAAACAATCAAGGAACAAGGGGGAAGTTTGGCCTCAATGCTGTTTGTGTTGGCTTGTGGGGGATTTTCTGATCATAAATTCATCCTGTCTGGAGGCTGGGATATGGACACGTTAGTAGGTGTGTTCCACAGCAGGATTATGGGAGAACTAGTTTGGGGTCCAGCTTAAGAGTTCACACACTCTGCTCCACTGAATTGTAAGACCGAAGTTTGCTTCTGATCTATTCCCTTTTGGAAGTGCTATTTTTATACTTAAAAGGAGCACTTTGGGCCTCCTGGGGAATCTAAACTACTGATTCCAGAAATTTGAAGGAGAAAAGAAACCCTAGAATACTGGTCCTATGCCCTATTTCTTCTGGCCTGGTACTACTGAACTCCCAATTTCTTCTGGCCTTTTTTTTTTTTTAAAATTTTTCCCTCTATTTTGATTTCCCCCCTCCCCCAGGAAATTCTAACCTTTTTCTCTCTGATGTTGTTAAGAAGTACGGTACGATGCAGAGCCTGTAGTAGACAGAGGATGGAATCAATCTTGCAAGAGATTCTAGAGCATCTTTCTATGTTCCATCATAATGCATAAGATAGGAGTGTTGTGAAAAAGCCATTTAACTGGGGATGATTTACTGTAGAGATTTTATTAAGTTACATTTTCAAGGAATAAAATCACCTGGATTTATCAGTTTGCATAGTTGGGTCACATCAGAGGAACCACTGCATGCTTTGGATGGATGCAGACTCAGGAAAACATGTATGGGACTGATGCCTTAACTCCTCTACCAAAAGTCTGACTTCACTCTGCAGTGAATAAATTATTTTACTCATTAATATGGTATCGAAGCAATCTCTTATCAAACAATGCTATCACTGCTCTGAAACTAGGGATCATTTAAAAGCACAGTTTATCAGGAGGTTAAGCATCCCATGAAAGCTTTATTACTTCCAGTATTTTTATCACTAAATCAATTTTTATTCTTCCTCAATTTCCTTTCAGAAGTTAAGGACTTAATACTTTATATGTTCAGCTTAAATAACTGTAATGAGATCACAAATGTATCTTCAAAGTCAGTGGTTTAGGTTTTTTTATTTTGTTTAAAGGATACATCTTTTGCAAGCTGTTCACCTGTTGGGATATTTTATTTTCTTTAATGACAGGTGAATATCACATTGGGAGGTATGATAACAAGCATTGGGATTCTTCTTTGAAATGCACCAATGTCTTTGGTTTTCCAGGATAATATAGTAATTTTCTGAGGACAATCCTGATACTCAGAGAGTTAGCCACAACCAGGAACAGAAATCAAAGATGGTAGCTGTCTAGACAATTTTAAACTGTAAATATGTTCTGGTTCAATTTTGGATCAGAATTTTAGACTTCTCATCTTTATTTTTGTTGAGATTATAGGAAATAGCTTCAAAAACCTGCTTTGAAGTAGTAAGTTTAACTGGATAGGAAGATCACAGCCCCCAGTGTGTATGGTAGAAACATGGCTAAGGTTCCTCAAGTATCCACCCAATTTATTTATTTTAAAGTACTAACATAAATAAGAAATGGAAAGAATTTAATGTAGTAAGTATACTGTTCAGGCAAAGCTGTGGTGACTCTTACTGTGGGTGAGAAAGGAAAATTACCCACTTTGATAACCACAGGAACTGAAATATTAGAAATGGATAAGACTTTCTATTATTAAAGTGCAAGGCAGTGAGCTTAGAGGTGAATTGCAGTAATGCTTGTTCTACACTTAGGTAGCTCAGTGACCAGATTGGTGACATCTGGACATCTTTACACGTGGAGCAAAGTCTGCCTGGTGAATTGTTTATGTGGTGTCTAATGCAATATTCTCCTGAATTTAGGAGAAACTTGAATGTGGCAGAACTGATTCTTGGCAGGAAGAGAATGCACATGAGTTGCTGATAATCTTAGGGGTTTACTTGGATTGATTTCAGAATTTCTTTATAAGGCTTCACTGAAGCTATCTGCTGTTATGTGGAAAGGTATATCTAGTGCTGCAGGTCTGCTGGGAATGAGACTCACCTGAGTGCTTATTTAGGCAAGCCTGTGCCTTTAAGTACATACCACCCAAAGCAAAAAGCTGTTCAGTGAGCTGTGTCAGACTGCCTGAATGTCTTGCTTTCTTCTCACTCTCAGAAGCAAATTTGCAGCTTGGAGAGTGGTGAATACATCTTACATTTTAAATAAGTGTCTATATACAATTTACTAGCTCTTTAGAAGCACATACTTTTATTCTGTATTGCAGAAAACCAAAATTACATCATTTTGCAATCACCCTCTTGAAAACATGCCGTGGTTAACTATCATGGCACTGTTCTGGGTCGTAGGATAGAGCTGGGGATGCCATGGGTATGTCGCTGCAGAAGTAAAGAGAGTAAGGGAGGGAACTGGCACTCCCCAGAAACCTCCATTAGATGCTGTATTCATAAAGACAGTGGGAGTGTTTAGACCCAAACCTTGTTATTTGCTGCTCCAATTTCATAGAGTTGGATAGACCTGAGCACAACTTGGCTTGGGTCTTGTCTTAAACTACAATTTCCTCCAGGCTTAACAATTGGCTTGTGGCCTTTGGCCAAGAAACCAATGTGTTCTGAAGTCCTGAATGTGTGCAATGATGTTTTTGTTGGCTCTAAGCATCTTTTACTGTTGTAAAGATTTCTGCAAGGCTAGCCCATTCTCTGAAGGACTGTGCTGTGCTGTTGTTTTAGTTTCTTTGGTAAAAAAGTTGTGTGTGATGAAGCTGGAGCAACACCCTTTGTGTGCATATTAGCACTGGCAGGCAGCCCCTCCAGCCGCTCTTAGCTCACTTCCAGTCCTCAAGTTCATCACTGATGCGAGCGCTCTTGCCCAGCACCTCAAGTGGGAATGTAAAATCTGGGTTCTGTTGTGATGACCTTTCTAATGAACAACACTCAGTCACGGAATCTCATTCGCATGGAGAAGAAACGTGAGTTCTCTGGCTATCTGGGAAACTTTTTTCTCACCAGCAGTAGTGGGACAATCTATCATCAAGCATCACAGGATCTCACTCTTGTCCGATGGGATGCGCAAAAAATGCAAGGAAACAATTTGTGTGATTCTATGGTGCAGCCTTATTAAGATATTTATTCCAGAATTACTCTGGTGGGCGGAAAAAAAAGGCAAAACCCAAGAACCACCAAACAGGATACTAAACTTTGATTCTGGGTGTTTTGTCAGTAAAGGGAGCCTCAGTGCTCCATGTGTGCAGCCCTACACAGGACGCTTCAGGGCCACAGGACGGGTGACTCAACCTGAGCTGCCTCTGCCCTAAGGCCCTCTGTTACTTCTGAAAAGCTCCCAAAATGCCCTCTGGGTGATGGCCTCCCAGGTTTTCCTTCTGGAGCTGCTTTCTGCAGGAACTTTGCATGCTCTTTCCTGAAGAGCTGCTGATACTCCCTTCCAGGGCAGAGGCTGCTGTCCCTGGGCAGCAGCGGTGGGATCCAGCAGACAGGTCTCCAGATCCCCAGCGCCGTTCTCCCCTCTCTGCTCTGGCCAAGGGGGAAACAAAAGGAGAAGCTGATGGACAGTTTATATAGGTTCTGAAACCAAGTCGTGGTTGGGAAATTTTAGGGAAGATGTTTAATTTTTTTTTTTTTTTTCCATGAGGACCTTTTCAAAAAAACTCAAATGTAAACTGTTTTATTTTTGTTGTCACTTTTCAGCAGCCTTTGAGTTGCAAACTGGCAAACTTTCACACAAAATTAAATTTTATTTATTTGATATTATACTGAAAATATTTCATGTCGTCCACTGAGCGCTATGTTTTGATTTTTGCTTTTGGTTCAAATTACTTACTTTGGAATTGAAATTAGATTTTCTGCAGCAAAATGCAGCTACCTATAGTAGTGAAGCCTTGTCAGATAAGGAGACTGCTATCTGCCTGCCTGGGGTTGCTCACTGTTTCTTGTTTGTGATCAGGCAACACTTAAGGGGGTACTGTCAGAAAGCACAGAATCAAACTGGGTTTGAGTTTAATGGAAGATACATGGGTGGCAGCAGGTCTTGTAGAAGCTACTCTGAATATAAATCCACTCCTGAGTGTAACCAAGTGGCATTAGGAAGCATAGATCCTGGAGATTTGATACTGAACATTCATTTAGATGGCCCTAAGGAACGTACTCTGGTGCAAAGTGGGAGCAGATCCCATATATCCACAGTAGGTGGATCTGGGACCAATTACTCAGTTGCTGAAAGGATTGTGGTGGAGTCAATGTTGCCAACCCAGGGCATTCACAAACTGAGACTTGGCCCTCAAAAAATCATGGGATTCTGAAAGCAGTAGGGGTTGATATCTTGTAACTTATTTCCAGCTTTTAATCATTCACAAGGCGTGTTTTCAAGTTTTCAGAAATACTGACATTTTAATTGCCTTGAAAATGACAACTAAAACAGACCCTGGTGTGGTTGTATAGCTGGGGAAGCTAGGTCTTCATTGAAAACAAACATTGCCATAGTGACAAATCAAGGTATGTGTTGGCAAACAAATGAACAGATTTCCCTCAAATGATAGGCCAAATAAACTAAGCCATGAAAAGTTGGAATTGATTTTCATTTTCAAGTGACCATTCTTCTGCAGGGTTGAATATTCATTTGGTCAGTCTGGTTTTGCTGGCATTGGAAGCCAGTGATTGAAAATGACCAGTCTCATTTTGGAGTTCATTGAGGCTGAACAGTACAAAGCATATGGCAAAACACAGATTGGCTTTTAAGAAGTTATTTACATTTTAGTAATCTGGAATGATAGGCATTTTAAGTGTTTTATGCTGATTGAGCCTTTAAAATGAAGTCTGTTTGATCTGGTAAACATTAATGCCTATTTAAAGCAGACTTACAGAATGTCTAAAGTATTTCTATAGATAAAACGACCACATGCGTTTTGCATGTTTTTAAAATCTAACAGCTTGTTGTTTTCCCTTCTAGGGGACAAGACTCTCTGGATTACGTGTGGAAACACAGAACATATTCTTAAGTCTTGTACAAGTTTTCTCATGTACTGACATTTTGATCGGCACCGGCACATCAGTGACACGCTGTTGAGAAACATGTTCTACTAAGGTAAGACACTTCACTCTGAAAATAACTTGCCTTAGATGGACCTAAGGGCCTCATAATTCCCTCTAGAAAAGTTGTCACTGCAATTTCAGTGGTTTCCTTCCCTGCCTCCTGGTTTTGTGGCATGTTTTTTGTGTTGTGGTGGTTTTTTTGGTGTTTATAAAGGTGTCACGTCTAAATTTGCAATACTGAAAAGCAGGAATGAGTGAACACTTCCCAGTTCTATGTACAGACATTAGATAATGTGGTGGGTCCCCTAAGAAATAAACAGAGAGAAAGCCCATGAGATAACAGTGATACCAGCTTCCAGCTTTTCAGCCGTGTTCATGCCAGCATTTCACTTTGGTGTATTTGACAGTTGTTCTTTCTACTGGAGTGTGTACCTGAGCTTCTAAAGGTACTTTCTGCTGCTTAGCAAATCAGTTTTGGGAGAAAATCAGTTGCTTTTTTTTTTTTTTTTTTTAATTCTCGAAGCTCTCAAGAAGTAAGAGGTACATAACATTTCCAGCCTCCTGGGTGACTGCTGTTGATGTTGCTGCACCATGGGCAGCTGGTGTCTCCCACTTTGGCAGGGCCAGCTGGGGATCTATCTGCCCTGCTGTCTGATTAACAAACTGATTGTTTATGTAGTGAAAAGGAGTCAAATGTCACCCAGGCCTTTCATGCACTTGTACTCCCAGCTTTTAAAGAACTTGGCAAATATGACATCAAATACATGGGACAAAATTTGTTCTGCTATAGCTGTTAAGAGGTAAGGCAGCTCTCGGTGAGCAGCTTGTAGTGAATTAGGGCATCAGTTGTCAAAACATGAACAGATTAGTCTTGCTTCATATAGCATTTGATTGGTTCGAGGCTTTCCTTTCACCAGGATCTATTTCCAAGATGTTTTCTGTCCCGATTCATACTTTTTAATCTCTCTGATTCAGAAGTTAAAAGCAAACAAATGGAGTGCAGCTTATTGTAGCAAGGCTGACTCTGTTAAGCAACAGTGAGTGAAAAGGTTTAATTCTTGGGTTTGTGCAAATTATTTTAAACACAACAAGTCATTTTATGCTACCTACAGCCTTGGTTTAGACTGGCAAGACATGGTCTGGACTCAGCTTGGCTCTCCAAATATAGGAAAATTTTATTTTAAACTCATGTTTGTCTAGCATAGAGAAGCTATATTGGATATGCTGCGCACGTTTGCTGGGAGCCAGAGGAACTTTTTCTAGGCCAGGTATAATCCTCCATGTTTATGAATTGTACTAATAGGAAATGACAGCTTGGTTTGAAGTGCCCTCTAGTGGCAACAGGGATTTTGGATGAGGCATCTGAAATAAAATCAGCGAGAAGGAAAGCAAGCCTCAAAGCTAGGTCACCTTTTGAGAATGACTAAGGTCATTATTGCCCTGGTATATGAATTACTGCTCTGGCAGCACAGACAGCACGAGTAAGGATTGCATGTCAGGATGGGCTAATACTTACAGGTATACTTCAGGTGAAGTCTGCAGATACAGGGAAATAACCTGAAAAGAAGCAGCTAAAGAAATCCGTGCAACTAGATCTAATCATAAGGGAAACTAGAGGTGCAAAGGTGTCCCACAGCCACCTTCTGATTGTTATCGAGGGAGATGTTTGCAAGTAAAAGCGATAGCTGTTAAATTCTACATGTTAGAAAGATACTACTTTGATTTGCATATGAAATTTGCTGTCAGGAACAGTGAAGAGATACAGCACTGCACTGTGCGTGGAGCTGCTCCCAAGCTCCTGCCGAGCCACCCGGTGCTGCTGCGGAGCCCAAAGCCCGCACACGGGATTGCTGCAGAGCCAGCTCCGAGGTGTCAGGGAACCAATGGCCCTACCTGTGTGGGTTTGAGAGAAGCAGGGTTTTGGAACTGCTCAATGAGGGTGCTTTTGCTGAGAAATTACACCAGTGGGGTGGGAGGGATATGTTGCTCACTGTGGACAGCGGTGCCACAGCTGAACTCCAGGTTTATCCCCTTCTGACTTCTACTACTGTTCAGGTGACTTGTTCTCAGCTTTAAGCTGGTTACTCATGTGAGTTCTGTGCTTCTAGATGATGCACGTATAGAGAGGAAAAACATATTTAGCAGCATCAGTGTATAGTAAAATAAAATGCACTCACGCTTTCCATGAAAGGGATGCCAAAGGGCCCGTTTTCTTCTTGTAATAGTTGTCAGCACAATTAAATGCTTACTGGGATACTTCCACGTACATTATTGTGAGTGGTGGCTGCTTTCCAGTTTGCCAATGCCAAGGGAGGCAGATACAGCAGCTCTGAGTGACCCATGTGCACGATGTGCCATAAACAGTTATGAAGATTTTTCTGTGTGCCGGGTCCTGGTTGGGGCTGCCCTTCCTGCACAGGCTGCTTGTGTGCACCACTGCTCTGTGCTTTCTGTCTGGAGAGCTGCCTTGTCATACTGAAAACTTAGGCCTGAGGTATTTACTATGTGGGGTCCTCAAAAAAAGAAGCCTTTGTAACAGTTGCATAGAAGGAATATTAGAATTGAATTTATTTTGATGACAGAGTTTTCAAAATAACTCAGTAATAAGAGTAAGGAAACGCACGATTATGTAATATTGATGATGTTTATCAGCTGAAACGATGACTAAGAATACTTGGAACAGACTTTTCCAGGATACTGAACATTAAGCAGTGGCGTTTCAAGCCCTTATTTTTATTTCATTGCACCATCTAGTGGCCAAATGCCCCCAAACAGCCGAGCTGGGCAGCAGGAGCGCGGTCACACCGAGCTCTCTCGTGGGCTCTGTACACCCACGGTACCCGCTGTGTGCCAGGAACCTGCAGAAGTTCCAGTGGGCGAGTTCAAATGTTGTGTTTTCACAAGGTATTGAGTGTGGGAAGGATGTGTTCTGCGGCACCATCCTGCAGTGTGCTCAATAGAGTTTCCCTTTGAACGGGATTCTGTGGGAGATGTAACAGTAGGGAAATATTTTAATTATATTTGCTGATCCGTGGTAGCTGGGTTTCCTGATGCAACATGATAAATCACAGACGTCTGTGAGTAGAACTGTTGCTGAAGTATAGACAGATAAGAATAAAGTTAATGTAATCACCTTTGGTTTTTGTGAGAAATAGATATTACTCGTATTAGTTCACCTGCTGAAACACACAGAGCAAAATCCGAATGAAAATAGGGCAGCTAATAACTTTCACATCAGTTGGCATGTGAAAATAGAGATTATGGGGGGAACAACAGGCTAGGAAAACTTTGCTTTTTTTTAACAAAAGCTTCATGTGCATTTAATGAGGGTCTGTAACCACTGGTTCTTACTATGACTTGTTATAAAATAGTAAGTATTTTTCATCTGGGGATCTTCAAATGCTTTAAAAGTGAAGTTGTTAGCATACTCTTTGTAATTCTACTGCATTCTCTTACCCGGAATATCTCCTGAAATAAATATTTGTGTGTGGGGGGGTTTGTTTGTGGTTTTTTGTGTGTGTTTTTTGTTTTTCCCCTAGAAGGGGTAGCATTGATAATTCAATTTGCCTATTAGTTAAACAATGAACAAGAGAAGTCTTTAGTTCAGGATGGTCTGAGTAAATTACTGTCTTGAATTCAGTTTGCAAGTAGCCCAAGTACTCCGCATGTTACTATGATAGCAAGTAATGCAAAGTATTTCTTTTACCACAGTGTAGAATATCTCAGGGCCAGTCTGTGTAACAGTTCTATGGTTAAGTAGAAACTGGATCATATAAAGGGATTTATTCACCTTTGAGAAAACCGGAGACCAAATTTAAGTCAGTGTGCTGATTCTTCTGTCCTCCTTTCACATAAACTGCGCTGCTCTTTTCAGCACTTTCCTTTGAAGGATGATTTTTAAGGAAATGTATAGATTTCAAAGGTTTCTTTAGAGAAAATGGACTGTTTCCTGAAACTAACATTAATTTCATCTTTGTCAAGTTCTGCAGCCACAAACTGGTGGTGTTAATGCCCAATAAATCAATCAGGATCATTTCATGTTCCCACCTCAGCTGTTTTTTGTTTTATTTTCTTTTTCAATCAGAGAATATGTACTTGTAGCACACCTGGCCTCTTGCAGGAAGAGTAGAAAAAGTAGATAATAAGATGATGGTCTTTATTTTGAGAAATGTGTCAGTCATGGAACAGACAAGTAAACTGGGCTTTATTTTAGGAAACATCCTGAAGCTGCTGTATCCTACTAGTTTTTATTGAGGGGAGAAGAAAAATTATTCATGGCTTGGAAGTTGCTTTCAGTGTAGTTGCAAATCACACCAGGAGGGGTGTGTTGAAGGATAAATACAGGTAGGAGTACTTATTTCTTTTAAATTACTGATCCATCTAATTTTCTCATCAGCAAAGGCAGGGGATACTTTCTAGTAAAAGAGGTGAAAATTCTTCTGTTTTTCCCCACATAACAGCATGTTTCTTGGGTTGATGAAGGAGCAGTTGTGTCATTGTGGAGAAAAACATAATGTAATTAGTGTTGGCTGGAAATAATTTCTTGGAACATTTTCCCCAGAAAGGTAATATGACACAAAGTAAGTCTTTAGAGCATTGCTTAATTAATTTCCTATTTTTAAAGGAGGTAAAATAAAGTTTTGTCTAAGTCTAACTTTGCTTCAAAACAGCCATGGTGTTGGAAAAGTTTCATCTGGGTTTGCAGTAGCATTTGGGTTAGATATTCAAATTAATAATAAAGTATTGTAATGAAACATTTCAAGAAAAATGTTCCGTCACTTTTATCAGTAATTTTGGGGATGAATATTTGTCTTTTTATGGTTGATTTATTTTTATATGGGCTTGTGGGGAAAAGGAAAGGAATCAGGTAGATCTGGCCAGACCTCAGTAGCTATTGCTGCTCCTGCTGCCCAAGGAGCAGAGGGGCCAGGTCATGGTCTGAGGAACTGGAGGGGCCCAGGAGCGGCTGCAAGGGGTGGCAGATTGGAGATGCCCTCAGGCTGGCCTGGCCATGTTGAGGAAACTTAACCTCTTATTTTCTTTTTATTTTCTTTTTTTTGGGGGTGTGTTTGTTTCATTGGTTGGTTTGGTTTTGGTTTTGCAGTGGGTTTTGTTTCAAATTCACTAAGGGCAGGCAACCATTTGTAATAAGTAATTCAAGGGTGGTGTTGGAGAGGGTGTTAAGTTAAAAAGGTGTGTGTTTGGTTCTTCATATTTTCCTCTGGTTCCAAGTGTTCTGAAGCTTGTCAAATGGTTTTCAAAGTTGCTTGAGCACCACATACAGAGTGCTGTCTAGTGAGCAATAAAATAATAATACCTGTTCTGCATACTTTTTGTATTAAAAAAAATTACTTTCGACATCTGCAAGTTACATGACTGTCCCAGCTTTGCGTGACTGTGGGCTGAGCTCTTCTATCAAGGGCTCCACTCTGGATGTCTAGATTCATTTCAGAATGAAATGTCAGGATGTCAAGCCCATATTGAATGCATTGGAACCAAAGAAAAACATTTCTGTGAAGCCCTGTGATGCACAAGCAGAGTTCCACACACGGTTCTACTACAGCGTGTACCAGCTCCACATGTGGTGCTGCACAGCAGGTCCTGGTGCGTGGGTGGACGTGGCTCAGGGCTGTGCACCCCGCAGCAGGGAGCACATACTGCTGTACCAGGTGGTGTGGGTGGGAGATCATCCTGCTCTCTACTGCCTTGTGAAAACTGTGTGTCTGGATAAAATGCTCAACTTGCCTTTACATTGTATCTGAAATCAGCTGAAATAATGAATTCAATTATCCATGCCAGAGAGCGGACTAGAAGGGATTTCTGATCAGGTTATGTGTGTTTTTCAGTCTACCCCCTGAACTGTGGTAGTGGAGAAACAACCGGAGGAGCTGGTTACTGCCCTGTCCCTGCTGAGTAACCTCATGTTTGGGGACTTTTTGATCCCAATAAGATGCTGGTGCTATGCTGTGACTTGTGCTGGAAAGGGGTGTTTGCCACTGGGTTTTTGTGTGGTCAGCTGGTACAAGTGTCCTGCTGTGCTAAGGACCTTTGTAATGTGTTTAAGGCCTCTCTTACTCAGAAAATATTCCTAGGCACAAAAGCTGCAAACACGCAGCTGAAATTGAGTGATACTAAAATGCAATGGGAGTAAGATTTGCCAGAGCTGCTTGATACCTCTTTGGTGAAGACAAGCTTTCAAATTTTTTTATATCTCCACTCTGAAGTGTGTCAGGGGTTCAACAGGCATCATGCTTTTGTTTGTGCTCCATTTTGCCCCATTCTCTTCTAAACTGTGCTTTTCCTTTTCTTATTTTTGGTGAATTTCACCACAGATCCTCCTCAGGGCTTGCTTTCTTGGCACCATTGATCCTGCTTCTGTCTAATACTGCCCTGTGGGGCTCTGGCTTAGGGTTTTCCCTACACCCCTGTGATCAATAAGAAGCCTTAAGTTTTGCCTTTGCCCAGGCATGTGCGTGGCAGGGAGCCTGTCTGGGTGACATGAAATGGGATTAGCTCAAGCAAGCGAGCCTGGATTGGAAGAAAGCACTGCAAGTTAGGCTGAAGATGGGAAACCAGATGCATGTGTACCACCTTGAAAAGGCATTGTTACTGTTTTAGCATTAGTCTGTACGTATATACACAGATTTAAAAGAAAATACACGTTCAGGCATCTTTGGCGTTGTAGAAACCGTGACAGTCAGTCTGTTGAAAGTAAATATACAAGAGAAAGTAGCTGTGAGGGTGGAAGATGGCTGGCTGTAGCAGATAACTAGTGGCTGGAGAAGTCTTATCAGAAATCCTCTAGGAAAAGCAGCCAAACACCCACAGGGCCAGGAGAAGTCTCCTCTATCAATCAAACTAACCCAAGAAAATTGTGCAGCGAAGCCAATGTTCAGTTTTGCCAGATCTCAGCCTCCTCCCTGGCTGTGTATTATATAGAAATGCAACCACATACAACAGCCTGAGCAAAGCAATGTGTGCAGGGAAGGGAAGGAGCGATGCTCGGTTATACTAAGAGCGGCTCATCCACAGAAAGCCCCCAGGCCCTTAGAAATCCGCCTGGCTCCATGTGCAGACTTGTGCCCAGCTGGCGTTGGTCTCCAGCGCAGCTGGAAGCCAGCAGTACTGCAAAGTTAGTTCTTGAAATGGCAGAGTTAACTCAACATCAGGAGGAAAGACCTCGCTGGCCTCCAGGCTCCCGTGAGTTTTTCTCCAGCACAAGTTGTCTGCATACCTGTGTCAGTCTCCAAATCAGACTGGTTTTGAGTCCCTCCTCAAAGCTACTGGCAGAGTTGGGCTGGTTCACTGAGATTTGGAGAGTTCAAGTTGACTTCTGGGATTAAAATACTGTAAAGGACACCTCGGGTGTGAATCAGGGAAATTCTCAGTAATGTATTTTAGTTATGTGATATTTTCAGTCTTGCCTGTCCAGCAGCAAATAAGAGCTGGCAGTTCTTGTCGTTACAGTGTTTTGTTTTGGCTTTTCAGTGCTGTTAGTAACAAGAGCCTTGCAGAGTGCTCGTTTGGGCTTTGGTCTGTCCTTACAGACTTCATGCCTATGCTAGATAAAAGTGAACAAGCAACCGGTGAGCAGCTTCTGCTGATATCTTCATTTAAAGCTTGGCGTGAATGATTCGCGAACATTACTTGTGAACATAATGCTTATCCAAATGACGCCAGGCTAAGAGTAGTGAGCTGACTTTGGGCATGAAAGAAGGCAAGTTCCAATGAGTTCCATCAAATGCTTTCATCAGCTGACCTCGTATTGGAACCAGACCCAAAATTTTGGGGAGGAACTCAGTGCTTGGCACTTTATTTCTTATCCAAAGGACAGGGTTAAAACAATGACAATATGATTCCTGAGTGAACATTGCTTGATATGTAGCTTTAATATGGGTTGATACAATGTTAACATATGAATACTTCATGTCAGAAATAAACATTTTCATGGTGAGGTAATTTGGTTGCAAAAAGATTAATTTGAAACCCAAGAATAGTATTAATTAGACTTTCTGAGCCAGGTTTCAATTTAGGAAGAGCCCACTTAACACTGTTCAGTCCAGACCTGGCTGTTAGGAAGAGGCATAAGTCTACCGAAGGATTTATTTTGCTTTTTATAGATGATCAGCTCTATTTGAAGAATGAACATACCTTTTAAAATCTTAAAATCTTTCAGCATGTGGGAGACTGAATGGAAGCACTGGCTTTCTCACCATTTCTGGTCTTTAGGGATGCACAGCAGTGTTGAGGGCTCAGTGCACCCACCAACCATCTTTCTGGAAAAAACTTCAGACAAGCACTACTGTAAAATGGAGTTAGAGGGACCTCTGCCCAGTGCCTTCCATACCCTTAAACTTTAAGGCTCTGCTGGGAGTTTTTGAAAATGAGCTTAGAATGGTCAAACCTTTTCCTGCCCCTTGTTATACTGCTTACATGCTTCCTCCCACATCACCACTAGACAATTTTAGCTGAAAATTTGGATCCTTAAATGGACTGTCTTCTAAATTAAGGGCCACAGAAATAGTGTTTTGACTAATGCAACAATCAGTGAGTTCTGGTCTGTATTTTACCTTGCACTTTTGAATAATCTTACAACTTTTTGACATCTACTAAGAATCCTCTGTCTACTGATAAATATACCCAAAAGGCAAAGGAGACTGATAGAATGCAAGGGAACTTTATATGTAACATACTGAACCTCTTTGACTCTGCTCCATTATTTCTCACTCATTTGTTTTCTTGATAGGAGACACTGTATTATTGCTCCAGACGGGCATTTGCAGATGTTACTGAATCAAAATTAGAAGCTAAATCTTCCTGGTTAGTATCTAGTGGGAATTATTTCTTGCAAAGAAAAGCACAGAATGTTTCAAGCCCTTGAAACGAAGCCTGGAAAACTATGTAACCTGTATTAATCTGTCCATTTCCTTTGCCTCAGTATTGTGGTTTGTTACCCTTGTTTTTGAGGTGCATCTGCAATACAACACTCCACACATCTGTTTAGAGGGTCACTCTTAACATCATCAGTGGCAGGACTGGCCAAGTGACAGTGTAGGAACAATCCTGTCAAAATTGCTTTTAGCACCTCAGATATATCATCAGCGTTACGAACCCCATTTGGCTTCGTTATAGCTATTTTTGAGAAAATAAACTGGTTTAATAGACAGCAAGTTTCTCTCTTCGTTCCTACTGTCACTGCACCATTTTAAATGTAAAATGTGGCTTCACTGTAGAAACCCATTAAAGAGAGATAATATTTCATTCAGGTAAGTATTGCCTTTCTGCTTAAAGGGAAAACACCGTTGTGAGCTTAGTAAAGAATTTAATTTGATGTATATCTGCAGGAAGTAAGCCTTACATCAAAAAGTAAGTACCAGCAGCTGGGTTCAATATGGGATTTGACACTGTTTTCTATAAGCTCTTTACCAAATGTGTGCAGTTTCTGAAATAGCCACATGCCCACCTTATTATGATCCTTTCCTGGAAAGAGAAATACCTTTAATCTTAAATATGACATTCACATGCTTATTTTTTAAAGAATTGATTTAATATGAAGGATTTTATTTCCTGTTTTTTATTAAGATCCAGGTTCCTTGTCAAAGTACTGCCGTAAGTAACAAGCTATTGCACATCCTGTTCTTCATTAAAACAGGCAGGATATCAAAGTAAAAAACATAAGAAACATAAATGTAGAGGAATTTTAGGATTGAACTGTAATCTATACCATGCAAGTGACTTAATAAGGATCTCAAATGATAAAGGAATTCAAGTCTGGGCAACATAACCAGAGCGACATTGTTTTTTCCTGACTTATGATCTAAACTAGTATTTTTTTTTTCCTGTACTATTAAAAAATCATGTTATTGAATTAATATTTATGTTAATTTATGAAGAAGCCTGGAAGAGATACACAGTCATTAATTCCTGCTAGTGTTGTTACCCTCCTGAAATTCTTATTTTTCAGGATGCTAGTCTTTTTCCAGTTACTATAGATTAATGCAAATCTTTTCTGGTTGTTTTAAGGAATTAATGTTGGCCATTCTAATATCATCTGTGATCATTTTCAGCAAATGTTTTGTTTCAATTTGCTGATGTGAGTTTCCATGTGCAACAAACTTGAACTGTCCAGGAATTGTTATGCACTGATCTAGTCAGGACAGGCAATAATACACAAATGTGATTTCATTGGAGAAATTGCACCTAATTATTAAACTCTCGCTGAGTATAATTACAGTGGATGTGAAATATGAAGTATCCTCAGGGAAATGGAGAATGTGAGTATGTCTGCAGATAAGGATACGTTGGGTTTAATGTTGACATCACAGCTCACCAGAGCAATGTAGGAATAGTGGGACAGGCTTCCATGTAAACTGGTGACTAGAGGGTATCTCCAGCTACTCTGGTGGGCTTGGATTAGGTATTTCGCCTGCCTCATCACTAATGCTGTTAGTTATTTTAGCTGGCTGAAGCTGGCGTGAATGGATCTAGTGGAGTTGCGTGCTCACCTGGACGAGTGGCACAGAATACAAGCGAAACGGAATTTGTCTGTGTAAATATTCTTTGCTGTTTATCTTTCAATTGCTTAACAACAGAATCGAGTTAAATTTCCACAAATATAATAGAGGAAATATGCAGAGGTAAAGCACAGTGGTGTTGGATTGGCATTATTGTTTGAAAATGTACATGTGAGGGGGGAATGGCCCAAATCAAACAGGATTAAGTAGACCTTTGGATGCACAAACCTAGGAAAGATAAGGGATTCCCTTCTGGCATAGGTATGTGATGGACCCAGGAGAGCTCGTTGTATTATGTAGCTGGAGTTTAGTATTGCTTGTAAGTCACCCTTGCATCTGAGGCAGCTAGCACAATATGAAGGCAATTACTTTGTGAAGTGTTTTTTATGTAACAAAACCATATAGAAGGTAAAGGACACAAAAGACAGACTAGAGAGGAGCAAAATATACAGTTGGGGAGGCTCTGACTTTATTCTATAGTGCATAAAATAAGCCGCTGTTCACCTCAGTGGAGATGAGTGTGAGCACTTGCACTGGAGCTGTGTGTGAAGCGGGTATGTGAAGCCACCACTCCCTGGGAGACACAGGCTAGCGAGGACTTAATCCTCTCTAATCCCTGATTGAAAAATTACACAGATACCGCAAACTTTGAAGAAAGAATATATTAAAAGAAGCCTTGGAGGAAAAAATAAAAAAGAATCCAAGCTTGAAAATCTACAGGGGAGATGGGATGTCTTTAGCAAATGCTTCCAGCATCACCCAAGTCTGTTTTGCTCTATTTGCCCTTCTTTCCAAGAGTGGGCTCCTCCCCAAATGCAATGAAATGGCCCTAAGGTGTGGGGTAATGCAACCTTGTGAGCAAAAACATTGTTCTTGCTTTTCCTTTCTGTTTTGGGAGCGGGTGTCCTTCCAACTTGCAAGCCCAGGGCAAGCTGCATTTAAATCAATGGGGTATTTGCAAGTGAGGAGGGCTGGGGGAGGAGAAGGGCTGGACATGAGAGTGGGGAAGCAAGGTAAGGTGGAGGGTCAGTGCCAAAGGGCTCACCAGAGCCTCATGATTCCTTGTGCCTTGGTGACAGGAGATTGTGAGTGGGAATGCCAATGTGCTGCTGCCTTCTCGGGCTGGGACTGAGCCTCGGCTGCAGCCTCCCTCTACGTATAGATTGAATTTAAGTGAAGGAAAGGAAGCCAAATTACAGTTTGTGATAACATGGGGCAGAGCAGCAAGGTGCTACCTGCTTGACTTTTCTCCGTTTCAGGGGTCCTGTGAGTGTTCAGGCTTTTTGCACAAAGTGTTTTTCAAGAGTGGGCCCAGGCTTTGCTGCAGGTAATGTCATGAGTTGCCTCCAGCCTCTGGCTCCATTTTCCTAACCACTTGCTTCTTGCAGATCTTCATATACAGTGGAAATTCACCAAACAGGAGAGGTAGTAAAGGAGAAGTTGTCTTCCTACACTGTCCTAATCATCTGATAGAGATCAAAAAGTTATATTACTGTCTATAGGAAGGGCTTCTTATCTGCACATGCAATTGGCTTTTGATGAGAGGGTGGTTGGGATATTAACTGAGCTGAAAAATTCGGCAGAGCTCCCCTACACAGGTCAAATACAAATTCTACCCTTGGATGTATGCACGCTGCTCCTATTTTGAGGACTGGGGAATGTGTGTATTAAAGTGGGATGAGCAGATGCCAAAGGAAACATCAAGTCTTGGGTGTCCAATTTTTATGGATATTACACTATTTCTTCAAAAAGTGCAAAGTGCATCACTGAGAAAATAAAGTTCTGATCTATTTCTACTACCCACATGGGAAAATAAACAAAACACCTTTGAATTGTTTTTCTTAGATCATTTTGCCTATCTGCAGTTTTTTATACACTAATAACATTGCACAGCTTTCATAAAGCCCTAAAATAGGTCAGATTTTGCAACCAGAAGATGCTCACCAGTGTTCTGCTTACCGTCTTGTAGCAGCAAATGTAGACAATGTATGAAAACATGGCACATGTGTAAATTTGCCATCTCATTGCTTTTGCTGCTCTGGCTCTATTGTCAGTAATAATACCACAGCAAGGATGGTTGGAGGGAAGCCAAACATTTATTTGGTCTTTAGGCATTGATAGTGTGTTGGCAGCTGTGTGATCTTTGTTAAACTCAAAAATACGAAGTGTAGCTTGTTTGTAAGAATCAGATGAGGCTGTTGAGACAGATGCTTTTTGGAGCGGTACCCGGCGAGCGGTGACACACATGTAAATGGGGCTGTTCGACCACTTGCCCATGTGTATTGAGACTTGTCTGGTCTCTGGAGCTATTTAATTAAGTTGGGATTTTCTGTTACACAAATAAAACATTGTGAAATGGACAATGGAAATATGCCTTTCGACATGCCTACTAGCTGGGCAGCCCCTCTGCTGGAGGCAGAGAGCACCCTGGATAAACATAACCGTAATCCTCTAAGAGAACACGGAGATGTGTTATTTTCCGACTAAGTTAGCTGTCTACATGTTTTATGTGGTACGTTCATAATTAATCTCTTACCAGCAAGCCTGGAGTTGGCATCAGCAATGGTTCATAATAACTCTGTAACAGAGCAGTGAAGATGCTTCTTTGCCAGCTTCTGGTGTGGCCAGGTTGAGGAAGGGTTTTTGTAAATGTAAGCGTACTGTAATGCAAATGCTATATAAGTGACTAATATATCTACTTATGTGGCTGAGGATGTGGTTTCTTTTGCCATTGACAGGGCTGGGAAGCATTTTTCTAATATTGTCTTCAAGTTTTTTTTTTAATGATGCAGAAAAAAGAGGTGGGAACGAGTAAATGGCTGAGTGTTGGTGCCCCAGGTCCTGTTTGAAATCTATTCTTTTCCAGAGCTTCTGCTAATGGGGAGGGGGTGGAGGAGACAAACAGGTTTTCGGTCACATCTGCAGTGGACCAGCCAACAGCAAACAGCTCCAGCCCCTGCTGCAGTCAGACTTTCAGCAGAAAGTTAGAATATTGCTGTTTAACTTTCTTACTACTCAAGCTGCGAATGAGAACAAACCGTACCACAGTATATAGACTCCTTTTCCCTTACACATTTGCAGCCAGCTGGGTATGCTAATAGCCAGAATCACACGATCAAGCCAATAAATCGACTGACGGAAACAGACTGTCATGCAACTGTTTAACATTTATTCATTGTTCTTAGTCTATATGTGTAATTTTATTGTTGTAGTCATTTGGGGGATGGAAGTCAAACTCAAATATGATTAATTGTGCTGATAGTTGCTTGCTGTGACCAGAGTGCAACATAGAAGAGAGTTCAAACGCGACCAGCTGCATAATAAATTACATAAACTAAGGAAAAGTCCATGAAGTAAATGAATCTACGCAAGCAAGATTAGCTCTGCCAGTCACAGCCAGAATGCTGAATATTAGGAGGACTAGAATACTTTTGAAATGAGAATAAC
This sequence comes from Streptopelia decaocto, assembly GCF_964273445.1. Lineage (NCBI taxonomy): Eukaryota > Metazoa > Chordata > Aves > Columbiformes > Columbidae > Streptopelia > Streptopelia decaocto. Next base: position 4,694,419 of record NC_138666.1, on the reverse strand, counting down.
CAAGATAAAACAAATAAAAAGAGCATAGCCAGGAAACCACTTATCTTTTGGGTCTTGTTAGTCCCCGTGGGACTCCCAGAGCCACATTTCCTTCTTTGAAATAATGAAGTGGCCCAGAGCCACTGTCTTGCAGAGCTGCAAGGTCAACTATAAAAAGCTGCAGGTTGCTGAACTCAGCAGCTATTTTTGTTATTGAGGTTGGTCTCTACATGCCAACATGTCAAAGCCAAAATGTAACTTGCCCGGGAAATTAGTTAGTGTGCACACAAATACAAGATTATAATTACAGCTACAGAATGCTGCTCAATGGAGAACTGAGCTTGGATGGGAAAACTGGTCCTTTTCTTTGCCCGTTTTATTTGGAAAGAAAAGCAACAGTGAAATCTGCCAATATTTTGATGTCAGCATCCTTTGTTTTTTCTGGCTATCTGAGACCTCTTTGATCCTTGTGCTGCCAGAAATGTTTGCACTGGCCAGGTTCCTTCTTTCTAGCAGATCAGCTATTTTGCTACAGGTTGTGAGAATCAAGGGCTTTAATTTGATGAACTATAGAGTGTTTGTCTCTCGGGCACCTGTTTCTGTCCAGACCTCTGTATTTTTAAACTTGGAAATTAATTTGTAAACTATGACAATAGGTAACACAAGTAGAACCTGCGTTCAGGTCCTTTGCCCAATGATGAGACTGTTCAGCACTGCAAATGTTATTGGATGTATAGTGTTAATTAAATTCAGTGACCAGGGTACATTGACACGGAGTGTGTTTTCAGATGGCAGGTAGCAGTGCTGGAATGTGTGATTCACAGAACTATCCTTCTGTCATATTTGGGACTTGGATGGATCTGAATAAGACTCCAGCTATAAAATAACTCTGATTAGTTACTAAGCTATATCCAGGCAAAAGCAAACCTATACTTTGTGTTTTGTATTGTATTTGTGTGCTTTGTGTGTCTCCCATGTCTTACAATAACTTTTGAGCTGGGACAGAATGAAAAACTTCCCGCAAAGCAGAGGGCCCATATCAGTTAGTCTAGTTATTCTTGGTACTAGGAAGCTCCAGCTATAATCTTCTAGGAGACAAATCATATTTTATATTGTACAAGAAGAATATATTAATTTTTCATATTTGTCTAATTTTTCTTGTCTGACCATCTGTATATATAAAGTATTAGTGAGATTAATCTTGTGATAGTTGAAATCCAGTTGGATGTTTTTAGTTGAAACACATATAAATAACTGAACTAGTATCACACCATAATCCAAAGCACTGATTTACATTATAGTCACATATCAGAATATTTTCTCTTCTATCAGAGATGTTTTATAACATTTAATGATTACAACAATGTAGGTGGTAGGATGAAATTGCACGTTGTGCTAAGGGTACTGCTGATGTAGGAAATTGCTTTTTGTATCCACAGATCAGAATACTAAATCATTTAAGAATTGGTGCATATCCAAAATGCATCTGTTGACCCAGATTCCGTCTTCTGATAACAAGACTGAAGTGATTGTTTTTCCGAGAACCCAATAGATTTTATTTACATTAGTGGAAGTGCCAATAAGTGCTTGTTGTGGGATTTGTAGGATACTGCTTTTCTTAAAGAATGTGTTCGTGAAACTCGCCTTTGTGTTATCTCTGCTTAGCTTTCTGATTTGGGGAAATATTACACCAAGAATTTAATAGCAATACGAGCATTCAAGCAGAGACAGAGGGGAAAAAAACATGTTTCAGACACTTGCGCACAATCGTGTAGTGTTTCCTGGGCAGCAAAAGTGATGTAAACACCATGAACCAGATGCGTATACCAACTTTTTCAGAAATAGAAGACAATTTGTACTTGCACAGAGAACAAAATGGAGGAGGAAATCTTGAGCCTACCACATCAATTCTCTTGATGGGTATTTAATTCTGTGCCACAGTGTTTCCAAGGAATGGGGTTCCACCTACATTCTTTATTTTCCCCTAAGTCAAGAGTCTCTTCTAGTGATCCCTCTGCTCTCTCCTTTACCAAGTGAACACATGTTCACATAGAAGTAGTGCTGGCATGGACTATCTATAGTGACCTGGAAAGAGTGAGCTGGCACTCAGTCATAGTTCCTTTCCCATATGGAGACATATTTCTGCCTCCTTGTTCTTTGTAGAAAAGTGTAAGCTCTGTATAATGAGGATACCAGATGTTTGCCTTTAGACAGAATTTGCATGATCATGGCTTCCAAGCTGCCAGGAAGGTCTGGACTCCAGCAGTGGGTTATTTCCTGACTGTGAGAGAACAGAGGAGACACATGCATGGGATAGTTTATCCTGGTCTGTATGCATTCATAATAATCTACACTTCTGTAGATATAAAATACTCCAGAGCCAAACAAGTAGAGGTTACAACTCTCCAAGCTGAAGACAACACATGTGCTTCAGTCTCCAGCTGTGCAGCTTCTCACTGTAAACTACACCAGGCACTGAGGTTCAGATCAGCTGCTCTAAGAACTAGGTCACAGTAGTATTTATAGGCAAACCTGCAACACGGACTTGAGAGGAAGGAAATACAAATTGCATCCTGCTTCCTTCTTCCACTTCTGGGAGAACGGGGGTGATCTGGCGCTGTCAGAGGACCTGCGCAGCTGGTGTTGCTCCTGGGGTGCCTTGTGCTCCCCATCGGCTCCACCTGAGCCCTCCGGCTTGCTGGTGGCTCTCGGCCACCAAGGGCTGTCCTGTGCAGGGACCAGCTCTGGCAGCTCCCCCTCTCCTCTCTGGACACAGACAGAGCCCAGCTGTCCTGTTTGTGTTGTCCCTCTAAGGCCTTTCTGCAGGGAGGTGTAGAAAAGGACTGCTGAAGAAATCAGAGCTCTCATACTATGTGAATAATGTGTACGTATTTATATCGAATATGTATATATGCAAATATATAGCATTCCTTTGTATGTGTAGTCACCCTTCTTGTCTCTACTTACAGCTTATCTTCATTTGTAGATAGCATTAATATTTTTATAACTTCCTCTATTCTTTATTTCATGGTTATTTTCGGAGTTCTGTCACTGTGCCGCTGAAACAACGAAAATTTATGGCTCTTTTGTTGAATAGCTTATAACAAATGAGACTTCTTTGAAGACCTGAAGCACTCCTGTTTTTCAGATTAGGTATTTCTGAGAGGCTTTTGGGCCCACTGTTGTGCTAATGCAACTACTATGGCTTCCGAACTGGTGCTGGCCTTGGTCCAGTGCAGCTTGGAGCGTGGGCAGAACTGCTGGCAGCTGTCAGTACCCGTCTGCAGAGGCATAACCAAGAACATTCATTGCATTTATAAAGACCCCTCACTAGCAAATGCATTCAGCCTTCTGAAACAATACTTCTTCCAACTAATTAAAAACAACATTACCCTAACAATATTACATACTCAAGAAATAAACAAACCATAAAACGATCAGCAAACACAGCAGTATTTGTTTAAAGTGTATCTGCTGGAATAGAAGGGTTAGAAAGTTAGCTCAGTTTTGGGGCTGGAGAGTATTCTAGACTCCTGGGATCACCACCCAAAACCTGGGACCACTTATTGATCCTGGTGTGGTGGCAGAGCTCTGTAGCAGCAGGTGACAAGTGGGTGAAAAATCCCATCTGGCAGGAACCGAGGAGGTGGCACCCAGAGCTTTAGACTCCAGCAGGTTCATCAGAGCATCTGTTTAATAGGCAACAATTACAAGAACATAAATCCTGGTGAATACGATCGCTGTTACTCAAGGCTCCGCTCTAGCTTGTCTCCAAGTCCTTTGTACGCGTAGGTGATGGGGCTGAGCAGTGATGATGCGAGACAGGAGCCGCAGCTGCTGAGCTGCACTCGGACCGCAGATGCCAATGGGCAGCACTGGCCATTCCGCAGGCCAGCGTGGGAGACTGAATGTTTCTCACTGACTTTCTCATAGCAAGTAAGACCTGAAAGAGTTTTTCTCCTATTATTTTGACATTAAATAACCTGTGGAAAACTGCAAAGCTAAAAACTATTTCCATACCTCGTTTGGCATGGGACCTTGTTTGGAGGGGGCATGATCTATACTGAGAACTAAAAATTTATTCTTGCTGTCTAAAGGAGTCCACTCGAAGTGATCTGATCAGGAGCAGGAGTGAATCACCTTGTCAGAACAATCTCAGTCCAGTAACATCCCTGTCTCCTCTGGGACGAGGACAAGGCAACTCTGACCTAATCAACTAGCAATTACATGCCAATAATGGAATAAGCAGAGAATGCAAAGCACATTCCCTGCTTGCTAACTTGTTTTGCAGATTTTGATGTATTGCTTCACCTTTTTTCTTCCTGCTGTCATAGATTATCACTTTGAGTTGTATGGTTGTTAATACACTGGTTTTCTAAGGAGGAGAAAAGCAGGTTCTAAATCCATAATTGTATGCTGCTGTCTGGGGGCTTGTTTTTTAAAAAAAGCTTTGGGTCTCTTGCTGAATGAATGTTTTGCTCACATCATAACTTAAGTACTGCAAAAATTTCTGTATTATGTAAATGTGTCTCCAATATCCCACTTGAGCAGAAAAAAATACATGCGCTGTCTGTTAGTCTTGTCTCTTGCTGTGTGTTCAATATGCATCCACTGTGGTTGTCTATAAGCAACTGTAGATATACCATATTGCAGGGACAACTGCCATTGTGTTCACTTGGATGCAAATACATCAGTTCTTACTGGTCTAGGTTTATGTGTGTTCTGTATCAGTATATCTGAGGACTACTCAAAAGTAGAAAAAGAAATAAAGTTTATAATCTTTCTCTTTTTCTGAATAACCATTCTTTTTCTAATGTTGGTTGTTGCTGGAGTTAGTCTTCCCGTTGCCAGCTTCTAATGGATTTTTACCTTAAGATGAATTTGGATACTGACTTAAACAGTATTTCCAGGAGGAAAATACATTTTCTTGTACTGATAGGCCATGATGACTGGGTCGTATCAAATGCCGTGACCCAAACAACAGAGCAAGGCAGGTGATGAGAACTGAATCCTCGCTCCCTGAGTACCCGTGTGGCAGCAGCCTAAGTCAGGCAGTGTTTGTAGGAAAGAGCAATGTCTCTGGTTAAATCAACCAATGTAGTTTCAGGATACAGACAAGTCTTTGGACATGTAAAAACTTTTGAAGTCCTGACCTTGAGAAAAACCTTCTGTTCCCCGAAACTGGCCTAATAAAACACATCACTGCTCTTCACCGGCATTGCCTTGTGGGCCTTCCCCATCTGGGTCACAGCCAGAATGGAGGAGTAGGTGGTCTTCCCTTAAATTCCATGTCCGCAGCTTATATTACTATTGGATTAATACAGGCAAATACCAACAGGGGATGTTAAATGTATACTTTGTTAATAACAGAATATAATGTATATTTTGCTCATCTGAAAATTCTCAAGTCGAGCTCCCTGTTGGCTGAATTTGCTGTAGCAGTGTCTGGTTCTTAATAGCAGATCCTTAGTGGTAAGTGCAGTTTGCACAGGAACAATGGACTCTCTGTCACAATGAAGCATTCTGATTAGACGAGCTCAGCTGAAAATGAAAATAAATTCTTCTAACTTAGGAAAGGCATCATCTGAGTTATAGCTGGGTCAGGTCAGGGCTGAGTGTGTATTCTAAGTAATTCCTCTGTGGAATTATCACCATAATAATATCTCAATGGAATAAAAATTGAGATATTTGTCCTGTTAGCCTTTCACTTTTTATTTGGAAAATCATTATAGTTACAATATCTCTCAAGGTTTATGGAAGAAAGATAACATCTGCTCCGGGAATCTACTGAAAAGTTATTTCAAGGGGAAAACTATTAAACTAGAAATTAGGCAGGTATTAAAACCAGAACACTGTTTTCCTTTGTGACTAAACTCAGTCTTTACTTGCACAAAGCTCCAGGTTAATCACAACTGGTCTTTCTGTCTGCAGCAAGAACCATCATTTCCATCACACTTTACGCTGCATCACTCTGTCTACCCCCAGGAAAGTACATATTGGGTGAAGTGAGTTTTATTGGGATGAGATATTAGTTCTAACGAGACATTCAGTCTGGCATTGTTCATTCTTGACTAGTTTATTTTCCCTAGTATGTCAGCAGGAAAGGTAGAGATCCATTATCTGTTTGTTGCTTTTCCAGCCACTGTCTGCAGTGATAGTCTGCAGGTTTCTGAACATTATGAACTTTGTCTTTGCATCTCCATGTGAAATTCGATTTTAAGCTGGTCTCCTGTCATTTTATATCCCTTCTTTTCCTTCAGCCCCTGGAAAAATGTGCTCACCACCACTTCACTGTGGGCTTCAAATGTCTGCAAGGCTTCAGCTTGGTGTTGGATGAGTTCCTTGATTGTCAGTATCTACTTCTGTGTAGGGCATGGAAAGCTATCTAGGGTCCTTCAATATATAATTTTACTCAGTCATAACTATTTTAATTTTTTAATGTAGCTGTGGGTCTCAAGCAACACTTCCATTTTAAAGAAATATTTCTTTCTATGTCTCCAATGTGTGCAAGTTTCTTTTGGAGGTGCTCTGCTTCTCACCCCGTAGATTCCATATAGATCTACTTTTCTGTGGACTAAGAGAATATTTTTAGATTTCCATGCTTGCATGTCTGTTTGCCCTAGTTTTCTTTGAACACGAGGAAGGTAATCCTGCCCTGAAAGAAGTCATATGCATTACCTTGCAGAGAGAAAGCTGGTTTTAATATTACTTTACTTCTCTGCACTCCAGGATGATAGTTCCAGTTTTGTTCGTGCTATGTTTTAGGAGATAGAGAAAGGCAAATCTGGGGAGATACTGCTTTCTTTTCGTTGAAAACCAGAGGAAATAGGAATTTTGCCTGGTGATTTGATGGTGACTGATCAATGTTAATAGACTTTTCTTCTGAAATCCTTGCATCTCTCCCTTTAAGCAAACAAACAAAAACCAGTTGTCCCAAACAAGTGAATCTTCGCCACAGACTTATGCAGCGCTGATGACCCGGTTTTCTATATCAAAGATTTAGATGTGGGAACTGGGAAAAATGTATTTTCTTGCAGGGAGAGAAGGTCTCTGTTAGCTGTGCTGACAAACCATGTGAAGGCAAATCAACTGTAAGACTCCATTAATTTGATTTTAATCTTTGCTTTATAAATCTGAGATGCTGGGTGATAGGACACAACCATTTTAATTAAACGGCTTGTAATTTTTTTTTTTTCTTTTTTTTTTTTTTGGCAAGAGCTTTGCATAGTTAATAAGGACAGGATTACCCTACCTGTACATAGCTGATTTGTGTACCTTCCAGGTTGTCATACCAGATGCCGTTGTCCACTGTAAATCATCTACAAATGTACAGGTTTTAAGCAACATTGAAGCCAATGCGTACTTGTGCTGATTGGCAGAATGATTAAAAACTAAATATAACGTTATCTATGTATATTTTCAATCCTCTAAAAAAAATCCTCTGGATTAACTTTTTTATTTCTTTACACTTTATGTTAACCACCAACATTGGGAAGAAAATCCGTTTCAGAGAAGTGGAGATGTCACGCTGCTTTGACGTGAATGCTCTTAACAAACCTTCTTGTGGGTCCTGGCATTACTTGAAGTAAAACTAGTATTACCTTTTTTCTCTTTTCTTTTTTTCTTTTCCCCTCCTCCTTCTGAAAGTCAAGCAGGGTTTGCAGCTCTGCCTGGGTAGGTGGTTTCCTGCAAATAACTTTAAACATCAGAAGCCAACTTGGGCTTCTTTCCTACGCTGATAAAGAATGCCGCCCGGTTTCCCAGCAGTCTGCCATTAATTAGCCCAACTTATTGGTAGCACATGCTGACTGAGTAGATGGTTTATTTTCCTTAGCACAAAAGGTGGCAAAGAAATCAACAAGTCTTACATCAGATGATAACTTTTCTGGTTTGTTTTCCTTAAGTCTTTTTTTTTTCTTTTTACTGGGACTTCTCACATGAGTCTGCATGTGTGCACTGGCGTCAGCCTTCTGCAAACGGAAATCGTATGCATGAAACTGTAATTGTTGCCAGCATCCCATAAAGTGGCTCCTATCCAGGGCAGTGGGATCAATTATTTTTCTAGGAGGCTATGTATGTGGTGCTGTTAATTTTACAAATGAATTACAAGAAGGAAGAGGGGAGCATATATAACGGATTGTTATTGATGAAAGAATTCATTTTGCCCAGTAATGGTTCACTGATCATTTGTGAGGAGGCAAGGATGCATTTGTACTGGTTTTGGTGCTCACCCTGGTGGCTGAGACAGAGGGGTTTGTGCTGTTCTCCTGTGTGAAATGGCTTTCATGTCATCTCCTACAGAAATTCCTGAAGTGTATGTGGACTGAAGCATGGAGAGGGACTGAATTTTAGTTATTTTAGTGCTTACTTGGTACTTTTACAAAGCCATTATGCTGCTGTCTCACTGAGTCTAGTGTGTAGCTGGTAGGACTGAAACCCAGAGGTTTTATGCAGATTAATTAAAAATCATATGTATTGGTTAATTTCTTAAATGAAGAGCTACAAGGTTGTATTCTACTGGGGCTTGGTTATTTGTTATAAATCTGAATTTTAAAATGTAGACCAGCACTCTTCTCCAAACAGTTTCTTTTAGTTTCCTGCAGATAAATGTTTCAATGGTTTTGAAAAATTATCTGTAAATGCTAAAGTATAAATTAATCTAAACACTTGGTCACTGTCCCACACTGTTTGTTTGTTTGTTTGTTTTTTAATTATCTTTTTATTTTTCCCTGTGTGAACACAGCAGTAGCACAGCTGGCATGATAAGTCCAGATGACCCTCAGAAAAACTGCCATAAAATACCAAGGGGGACCCCCCAGCCCCTGCCCCTCGCAGACTTGTGCCTCAGCTGTAGGACACGCGTGGAACATCTGAAAAGCTCCGTGCCCATTTGGGCAGAGATTGTCTCACTGCCGTGTGCAGAAAACAACCTGAGGAGCTGGGCAGCTGGTCTCCATCCCTGCCATCCAGCGCAGCCCGGCATCCCAAAAGTAGTTTAAAGTCACTGAGGCATGGTGCTTTCCCTAAGAAACCGTAAGCTTTTCTTCAGAGTGATTCAAAGTGACTGCCAGCACTAAACAGCTTTAAGAGGCAGCCCAGCTACCTTTGCACTTCATTTATTCTGGCACAACTAAACAGAGCCTTTCGTCTCCTCTGTTAAGACGTGAGAGCTCGTGAGCTTTGCACTGATCCATGAGATCACATACTGGGTCTCAGTTTCAGACCTCAGTAGTAGCAGCTGGTGGAATAAAAGGATTCCTTGAAATAGCACCAGGTCCATGTGGTTGTGACTGCACTGAGGGGAGCGCAGGCTTTTGGGTAAGCCCCGTGATCTTGGGCCTCTGCCCATCCAGACTGCAGCACTTCTGGGAGCGTGTTGTGGTTTCCTGCCTCCCTGCACCTTGGTTTCTTTCCAAAAGAAATCAAAGCTCACGAGGAGATGGTGCACTCGTGTTTGTGTCCCAGCGTGGGGCTGTGCTGCACACCGAGCGCCTCTGCTCTGCTCTGTAGCTGCATGTGCTTGGACTACATTGTCACCACTCTGTCAGGCTGCTTTCTGACTTCTGGGGTCTTTGTATTGCTTAACGCACTTACTCCGCTGGTCAAATGAGGCTTCCAAGTCTCAGCCTTTCTGAGCAGGACAAGAGCCGTGCTCCAGGCAGGGCTGAGCTCTCCGTGGACGCAGTCACACGTGTGACCGCGCCCAAGTGCTTCTGAAGCTGCAGTAGCTGCTCTGTGTCTGGTGACTCTGAACCTGCTTGTCCCTCTGCACCCTGTATTTACTTTGTTCTTGATGCAAACGGTCTGGAGGTGATCTGGTACGAGATGTGCGCTGAAGGCATAGCTGGCTCGGAGCAGTGGCAGACCATGCAGGTACAGGTGGCGCTGAGCTGTTTCTCACCCTCAGTCACACTCCGTGCTGGCAGTTCTGTGCCATGATGGTCGCTGTCTGTGCACTTTCTGCAGGTGGTGACACAGAATCCCTGTGAGAACCTCTTGTCTGTTAAGGTTCCTGGTTGGGGCCAGGGTCTGTGTGTTCTCATTGGTGACACTGGGTGTTTGGGGAGGGAGAGAAAGCAGTTGCAGAAGCGAAACAGCTAATTGGGCTTGTTTTTTTAGTTCATGCTTTCTATTGCACTTTAAAACAGGAGTTTGATGTTTCAGTAGTGTTTTGTTGTGAATAGTGGTTTGCTTGTTTGGGTTTCCAATTTAAAAAAATCATCCTTTACAAATCTATTTTAAAGTGAGAGAAATGGCAGGAAAATGCTTTTAATAAGCAAAACACACCACTTAGATTCTGCATTCTGGTGAAGAGAGATTACTGGTGTGTAAAACCAAAAGAGATGGGGATTCATTCAGTCTGTGGGATGCAGTGGGCAGGGCTGTACTTCCCTTCCAAGTTCTGGCTACCTGAACAAACAAAGGAATTTAATAGATCAGTCAAATTAACACGTAACAGTTTATAGTTTCATAATTCTTTCCAATGTCCCGTATTTTCTTAATGATCTTTCTGTTGAAGTAGGGTAAATTTCCGAGGTTTGTTTTCATATTAGATGCTTAAAGTATGAAAAACCCCACATTTGTTGCATCTTTTTTTTTTTTATATATAACTAATTTCTTAAAATGCAAACTTGAGCGTTTTGCCAAAGTCACACAGAATTTAGCAGTGCTTTGAATCTCCATGTGTTTTTGCTGTAAGCATTTAGGTTAGGATAAAACCTTGATGGTAAGTTTTTAGCATTTCCAAGCATGGCACCTCTATCAGAACATGTGTGGAGAAATCATGCTTCCCTCACAATATTTGTTACCAAATTTAAGGCACACTTCAGTAATGCTGATGGCACGCATGTTTTGAATCTTTACCTTAGCTAGAACCTTGCAGGCCTGACTTAAATGATCAGAATAGTCTGGCTGCCCACACTGAAGCCAGAATATTATTAGATACAGGTTTCTGCAGCGTGTCTGCCCCAGCCTGGAAGGCTCAGCTGTTGAGGACTATGGGATCATGGAATAATTCAGGTTAAACAGGACTGCAGGAGACCATCTAGGCTCACCCCCTGCTCCAAGCAGGGTTGGCTATGAATTCTGGTCAGTTGAGTCAAGACTGCAACATTTTACCCAGAGTGGAGATTTAAAACATGGGTGTCACCCACCACAGCCTTTCAAAAGCAGCACATGGAGACCCTGCACTGGGGGCTGCTCTGGCAAAGCAAGAAGGGCTCAGTGCTGGAAAGCAAACAGCCATCATCTGACAGAGTATCGATCGCATTACTGAAACTGGGGTCTTAAGAAGCACTGATTTGGACCATGAGTAAACCTTTAAAGGAGAATTGCTTTCAGTTGGGGAATCCTCTGGGACCTGATTCTCAAAACAGGGCATTTACATAATCATTGTCAGCATGCAAATTCCTGATTTTTGAAGCATAAATGACACATAAATGTTGAGTGAAGACGGCCTAATATGAATTTTTCTTTTTTGAGTCTTCCTCAGTTGTAAGACAAACATTATAATACTGTTGGTATGCTGCCGAAAGGTAAAGGAATTTGTAATAGGAAGAAATCTATTTTCTGCATATTTGTGTTTTTTATGCATGTGTAGCTTTGTGTTTGTAGGTACAATAAGTATATGTGGTTGATCCATACCTTGTAAGGTTGCTCAGCTGTTAAGCTATATGCATTGACAAATATATTGTCAACCTATACCTTGTACATTTTATGCCTTCTAGAGACAGTTTAATAAAAACAGGTGCTTTTCCATAAGAAAAGTTCAGCAGCCATAAAGAAATATGCACAGCATGTTTCCATTTCATCTTTACATATCTTGTAATTAAAGATGTGCCAAACTCCTTGAAAATAATTCACTTGGTCAGTGAACCACATTATTCAGCGATTTGCAGATATCACAAAAGAGAAAGCTGAGGCATTTTGATTCTCTCTGCAAATCCACACAGTATTCCTCCACATTACGTCTCGGTGATGCCCAGCAAATTGACTCTCATTGCTTCACACCACATTACTGTGCATCGGGTCAAAGTCGCACATTTTTTGTGGATCAGATGTGAAATGTTAGGTGGCAAATATTGAAGTCACAAATAATTTAACAAAAGAGCTATTTGCGAGGTGAATCTTGGGGAAATTGTTCTCAGTAGAATGATACTTTATTAATATGCTTTAGGAATACAATCAATGATTCTGAGGCCAGTAGTAAAATCAATCTTGATCTTGTCTCTCTCTGTAGAGCATTCCTGGTGTGAGTTTGGGAGGCTCAAGGTTTTGTTTCCATTGAGGAAAGGGGTTGCTGCACTGCTGCATTATGGCCCGTTCTCCTGCAGTGACACATAACCAGGGGTGCATCCTGCCACAGCTGAACCCACCGGGCTTTCTGCACAGAGTCCATTCCTGCTGGGGTTGCATACAGGTGAGCCTGGTGTGAGCTTGCCACAAATGTCCAGCTCTACTGCGAATGGTTTTGTCTGGGGCTCTCAACACCTGTGAAAGTAAGAGAAATATTTACCCCTGATCATAGGGTCATTTTTCTGTTACCTTGCTTTGTGTGAACGTTTGGAATGAAGTTTTCCTGTCTCTGCCTTCCTGCAGAGGTGAAGTTAAGTGGATGATGGTTTCCTTTCGCTCCAGCAGCATTGTGTTCTTGTGGCTCACTCATGCAGGCTGAGCAACACCTCGTGGTTCACGCAGCCAGCAACAACAAAGCTTGTGCTGGATTTTTGTATCCCAGCAATTGCCTGGTAGTTAAAATTATATGCTCTGTTTACATAATAGAGAAGGAAACATTCTTGTGCTGTAAGGCTTGGGTGTTTTGCTGTGGGATGGGTAGGGCTCTGGTTGAGCTCTGCAGGACATTGGATGGACTGGCCCGTCTCCAGACACCCCCAACGCCTTCTTGCTGAATTTATAGTCATTAGAGGATCGTGACTTGTGAGCTCCTTGTGCTGTTGTGTGTCATTCAGACCAGTTGTGTTGCTGTAAACACAGAATACAGAACAAGCAAGCAAATTAATATTAGATGTGATGGAGAGAAGAGGTGTCCCACAATAATTCACATGCCTCCTGGTGCGTGAACCGAAGCCCCTGCCCGAGTGTCAGGTGTCGGGCACACGGGAGCTCTGCTGTTCCCGAGCGTCTCGGCAGCCAGCTGATCTGATACATCATGAGTATGGTAGAAAATTGGTTCTGACATGATAAATGTCTGCTGGTCAGTGTTAACCCACAACGCTTGTGCAGCATCAGCTATACCTCTTCTATTTTAGGTGCTGTAACATGTTTTGTTTTCTGCGTGTGTACTGTACAGTGTGGGAAACAAAAGCTTTGGAGCTCTGCCGTTGATTTCACAGCTCAACCATTTTTCATTTTCTGGATGGACTGTGTTGCTGATGAGAATCATGGAAACTTTTATTTCTGTGTTAAATATTCTGGTTTTATGATAAAAAAAAAAAAAAAAGCTGCTAGCTGTGCTTTGTGGAATTTTAAAATTCTTCCTAGAATTGTACTTGACCTTGTTGGGGGGAGAAGAGGGGCCGTTGTCTTCTCCTAGCAGATGTTGGATCTTTTTGAGAGTCTGTGTTACTAACACCACGTTTCCTCCAAGATCAAGGGTGTATGGCATTTGGTGGTTTTTAAAAAATGGAAAGAATTTGCTAATGGCTAGGTGGGATTTGGAATGCTTCTTAGCGTGGACCTGGAAAGGTTGGGGTGGGCAATAAGGAAGAAGACAGAGTGTTTCAGTTAGAAGGTTTAACGCGAGTCACTTCAAATCTTCTTTTGCTGATCTGCTGAAGATTGTGTAATCTCTCTAGCATGCAGATGTTGAACAAAAGAATATTACTGTAACATCCTTAATCTGTCTTTCCCTCTTCCCTTCCTTCCTTATGATCCACTCCCCATTCTCCTGGGAACTGAAAGTATAAAATGGAATTTGAGGAAAGGTGCATTTCTACTTTCCAAGAACTAATTCTCTCCAAAGAGATTATCTGTATTACCAGGGAAAGCTACTGCTCATTAGATGTCTAGCAGTAGATGCAGTTTAAGGCGATAAATGAAGTATTCTGGATCACAGCACACAAGAATATAATTAATCAGGTATTTGTTCTAATACGACTGCATAGGGATTTAACAGGAGATAAGCTGTATTTAGTAATTTCACTGATAGCTTTTTTTTCCTTCCCCAGCTGAAGGATTCCACATTTTTCTGGAATATCAGACACTGCCCTAATTTACATAATGTAGAGTCTTTCTTTTGTATACCATAGAAGAGAGGAAACAAACAGAGAATTCTTAATTTTAAATTTTTAAACGATGCAAATATATGGGTAGTTTAAATCTTTTCACTTTTTTTGAAAACTAAGAGCTATAATAAATTTGAAGAGAAATACTTGAGCTCTAGAAGCAGTCATAGGATAATACTGTGCCTTTACTCCCACTGAAGTCCAGAAGCAAGGTGTTCATGCCCTAGAAATGAGGAGCTTTAGTAAACTAGTGAGCATTAGTCTTTATGTAAAGGTGTTACAAATGCAGCTGCTGAGGCAGGAAAGGGATGAGTTGGTCATAGGAACACAGAGAGCTGCAAAGACCGTCCTTCAGGGCCCTGCTCGGCTGTGCCGGAGCAGTTCGGCAGGTCCGTGCTGCCGATGGGGACGCGCTTTGCGGGCGCTGGAGGTGACCCCGGTGCCAAAGTGCTGCTCCCAGCCTGGGGATGGGCCCCGGGAGAGCAGCGGTTCCTCAGGGCTCATCTGCGAACACTTATGTCCATCAGCTCTCACGCGTGTGTGCGCACACATGTGGTGTGAGCGTGTGCGGGGGAGAGTAATCCCGTTTAATGAGTGGCAAACTGTCTATCTAGACAATTTGCATGGATAAGCACAATCCATCATAATACATCACCCAAGATTAGCCTGCTTATGAGACTGATGTGTTTTGAAAGGAAAACACCAAAGTGAAATTTATTTTCAAACTCCTAAGTCTGTGGCTTTGATCAAGAAAACAAAGCATGATGTTGTTTTAAGAAGACACTAATGACTGAAAAAGAAGTGATGTGTTCAAAACTCATGATGTGCTGTGGGTAATGGTTGCAGGGCTTGCCACCAGCTTCCCATTAGTCTCTGAAGAACTCCCGTGCTGTACCCTACTGCACAAAGCTAGCAGAAATTTTAATACTCATATCCCTGATTTAACTAGAGCATGTGTCTATTAAAAACTTATTTTTTTAAGATCAACAAATATATTTCATATTGCTTGCTGCAGAATACAAAACTATAAGATCTACAAGCATCAGTGAACAGTAAAATATATGGCCAAATGATTGACAGGGCAAGGAACAGACAGGTATTGTGTGTAATAGGCTAAAACCAGCCTGTGGAAAAAACATGAAAAATGGAAATTAAAACAACAGAAAAACAAAGAGCATTTCAAATTTGTCTTAATTCAATTTTTATAGTTTTGCACATGAATGTTACCCACCCAAAAGTGAGTGTAATATTTTATGAATTTAATAGTACACTTCTGTGTTTATATGCTTGTGTCTTTTATTCTGTATCAAAGTTAAATGAAAATGGGAACATAAAAGAGTTGACTGTGATCACATTCAGGTCATGTCTCATACATATATTTGAAATGTTAACTGCACCAGTTTGCTTGCAACTAGTAGTTATACGAAGCCTTTAGTATTTTTATTAACAAGTAAATGTAAGGATGGACACCTGGCCCTCGAGGAGAAACCCTTTTGGGTTTTTATGGGACCACTGGGAAAAGAAGTCTCATTTCCCCTTTGGAACTTTAGAGTGAATATTTGCATGTAGCTTTTGTTCTCATCTGAGCTACCACTAAACCTTGGCTGCTTGGGACTGTGTCTCATCCAAGGTTTGGTTTCTGTGCAGACTGTCTGGCTGAAAAGAACCAGTAACCTGAATCTGTCCTTTCTACAAATGTAACAAATCTGAGTGTTTCCTTCATTCTACTTGTACCTGTTGCATTTCCACACTTGATTATGTTTTTTCTTTCTTCCCTGTCTGACCGACATACGTCTGTATTAAGTACTAAGACAGTCCACTTCCACTTCTAGGGGACTGGATGGTGAGTTGCAAGTCTTAACTGAAGCAATTGGTTGTTTTCTGTTCCATGTTAGGAGGATTTTCACTGATTTCATAGAAGGGCCAGTTGACGTGACCTTTTTGAGCAATGTAAACACCATGTAAAATGATCTGCATCAAGAAGACCCAAAGCTTTTCTAGCTAGTAACAGTGGAAATAAATAAGGTCAATAAGGTCCTTTTGAATTGTTGCATCTTTTATAATTGAAATTGTCATGAAGCTGTAAGGTCTGAAGGCTGCACATATAGTTTGAACAAGTAGCCCAAAGATATGTGTAGCCTTTCAGCCTTGTTGGAGCAGGAGGGCAATCTCAGAACAGGTGTCCTCTCTCCTGCTCTTCTGGGTGATGTGATGCCAAAAAATGGCTCAACCATCAAATGCTTGGTTTGAATTCAGCCGTAACGTAGGTGCAATCATTCCCTTTGGATTCCCTCTGCTAGAATTACTTGTCAGAGAAATTATATGATGTCACTGATCTTTCTGCAAGTCACATTTGTATTTCAGTGGTGAGTAAATACTGTTCATGCTCCGTATCCAAACACTGGTCTGTGTCTAAATATTGAGAAGATCAGGAAGGGCCATTACAGGTCGCTACTACTTTGGTCAGCTCTGAGATCCTACTGTAAACATTTCACCCTGAGTTCAATATGCACTTTACCTGCATATTAGTACTGTTGTCACTCAGTTCCAAGGTATGAAACATCAGGAGATAAATGGGCATCCAACAGACTGCCCACTTTTTTTATCTCTCTCAGCTAGTCCAGTATGTCTTTCTACAACTACTACTTCTCTTATCAATGAATGGCTTCACATTGTGTATATAATCACAACCATTAAAATACAAAGCTTCAGGGTGAGGGAAATTGCTCTGAAAGTGGTGAAAAGTTCCTCTCTGGAGGTCTGTTTGCTTTCTGGTTTATTGACCTGGGTGTCTCATTTGTTGGGTTCCTCCAGCCATCTGTATGTAACTTGTACGTTCTGGTGGGATTGAAAATGTGAAATATGTGAATTTTTATGACTCAGATGGAGAGTTGCCGAGGTGCTGCCTGTTCTGGATGGCATATGTAGCAGAAGGCCGAGGAGGGGCTTTGAGCAATATTCAGAAAGGCTGGCTTGCCTGCTACTCAGTATAAAAGCAAACATGACCACAGGAGAAAAGAGTGCCAAAAAAGCAACATCGTAACATCTGTCCCATATAAAATACCTTAGTTTTCCTTCTATTGAACAACGTTCACTTTCTAGTTTCAGCCTGTACAACTGCAAAGCTGGTAGGGCACTTACAGTTTCATGAATATCTGTGTTGAAAAGCTCAAACTTATTTTAAGAGATCTAAGTTCCCAGCTAACTAGTACTTAACCTTTTGAATTACGCCTTTTTTTGCTGAAACTGATATAAGATACTGATTTAATTTTCACTGAGAAACAAATATTTTTATTCTTAGGAATTAAAATCTTAAGTGGTGATATTTAGGCCACACTAATTAGCTCCTCTTCTCTTTTTGAGATAGTCTTCGTGGTTTGTTTGCATTTGAAGCTTCTAGTCTCCAAAAATATTTGCTCCCAACATTATGTATACACATGCATATGTATCTACAAACACATCGGAAACATCTAATTGATGGTTTCCAGTCTGGTATGGGTCATCTCTAAAGTGCCTGGAACATTGGAAAAATTGGCAGTGGTGGTAGAGTGGGAATAGCAATCTGATAATGATAATAAAATCATGCTGCTTACATCAGAAGGTAGCAAAAAGTTTGTGCTGTTTGTAATGGTGAAAAAGTAATTGTTACATAAACCCGAAAAATAATAAAGTCAGTTTTTCTTTATAGCCTTAAGTCGTCCTTTTGTTTGTTTGTTTGTTTGTTTGCTTGGACTCTTTCTCAGTGTTCTGCAGAAGGCATCTCTGATATATATAAAGCCGTCATGTGTTACTTTCTTGCCAATTTTTTATAATTAGTTCAACATGTCACAAGACCTCTAAATGACCCTTGGTGCTGTGTCACAGATTGCACTTTGTATGTTTATCTGAAATACCAGAATAAGAGTCAGCCTGGGAGCGCTCTGGTGTTTTTCAAAGCGGAAAAGTCTCTGTGGGGAGAATGTTTGTGAGAACTACAATTTTATTAAAACTTTTGAAGAGAGTGAGTAAAATGAGACTGCAGAACATCATCAGTGACTGAGTTTTTTCCAATGGCTGTCTTTTTGGCTGAAAACAGAATTTAAAAAGGAGCCGGGCCCTGGGTTTTCATAGTGTTAAACCTCATTTTCTTGATTCCATGAGGGTGAAGAGAGTATAAATAATTTTCATTTTGATTCGATGCTTCGTACTATTATAAGGGACCGGGTGTAATATGAAGCCAAGGTGGGTGCAGCCTGTAGTCTCTTGAACATTCTGAACCAGTTGTGTGACTTAAGCAGCTACATGTCCAGCCACGGTTGCCCAACACCTTTAGATCTTTGGGAATGGGCATGATGAGTGTTTGTGCACTAGACGGACTTCCCAGGTGAAGTGACTTTAGTGTAGAAATTGCCTGAAAAATGTAACCTGGCTTGTTAAAGGAAAGATGTTGGCCATGTACAAGGAGTTTGCCCGAGTGGAAGAAGCAGGAGCAGCAGATGTTGCAGCTGAGAGGATGTGGTCTGTGCATGGCCAGAGCCAGGAAGGTCCCTCAAACTGTTCGGTGCTTCACTGTCCACCTGGGCTGCAGTGGCCTTGGAGCACAGAAGTGGAAATGGGGTTCTTGCCTCCTCTGGGGGCAAGTGCCCCCCAGCACCGTGCCAGCTCCATGCCCGACTCCGTGGCTCAACACTCTTGTCTTAGTCCTAGTCTTAAGTGTATTTCAGCACCAGTTTTCCCTCTACACTGCAAAAAAGTCTAAGAATAAAATCCAGTGAAAAGATGAGCTAAAGATCAGGGCGGGGTTGATGGATTTATTCTGCAAATAAAACAAAGCTGTTTTGGATTGTGAAAAAGTCATAAATTTTATAGTCCAAATATTATGAACCAAAGGCAGGGTATGCCAGATATTTCACATCCTACCAGTTGTACCAGAAACATCTGCACAAACACATCATTTAAACAAGTCATGTAAACAAACAGACTAATTCATTAAAATCCAGAATATTATGCTTAATAATAAAAAATAATCAGTTTTCTCCTAGAAATGTCCATATTTTCTGGTAGGTGACTGTAAGAGGGGAAAACAAACACACAATCCCAATAAACATTAAATCAAGGTTGGAGGCTGCAGAGTCAAGTTATCAGCTGAATGTGTGGTGCACAAGTAAGGACTATGAAAAGGCTGATATTGCAATGGTGTCTTCTGCTCAGAGCGCTTAAAGAGGACAAAATAGGTTTCAGGTAAAACAAAACTCTGAAAAGAATGGATGTTTTGGGGGGGATCCTTTTAACATTATCATTGAATCAAATTAAATTTAATCAATTTGATTTGATAGAACCTTAAAGCCTAAGTTCCTTAGGTCTCAAAATCCCAGCTTTAACCTTGGTTCCACTTTCTAAATATTAAAATTTTGCCGTTGGCACTGGGCATATAAAACTTCATATAGAAGAAACCATTGTGTGGAGTCGCTAGTACCTCTCCAAGTTCTGGAATCACTTTGAGAAGGAGGCTGCTTCTGAAAATACATATGATCATGGTTTGGGAGCAAAATTAATCTTCTGAGGAAGGAGAGATTTGGGGAGTGAGAAGAAAGACAGTCTAATAATAATAATTCAGTCCTGGATTTAATCTCTTAGATTTCCTGCAGTTGTACTAGTTCAATCTTCACTGCTCCTTCAGATAAGTTGATTTCTCCCTATTGTAAATAATGTAAAGCTTTGTTCCTCTCTTCTCACTTAATGGCAAAGGTTTTCCTGCATCATTAGGTTGTGATGTACTGGTTTTATAAAAACAGCAGCATAATTTTAACCAGAATTTATAAGCTGTTCATATATTCCTTCACATAACTGAATGCCTCTTGTATATCTTTGGTATGGACTTTTTAGTTATTGCTTACAACTGTACAAGCCATTTTATTGGGATATATTTTGTAGTTCATAATCTTCATAATCTTAACAGAATTGTCTTTGCAAATTGCTTCCTAGTAACTGTCACTGAATGTCCCTTTTAAAGATCCGAACTACTTCTTGACGTTTAAATGACTGGTAGTAAACAGTTTATTAATGGACTGAAAGTAGGAGAGACATGTTTTGGTAATATTTTAAGTTTTACTTCACTTCTTTCTTGTGAACAAACTCAAAATTTGTTTGGAGAAACACCAAATCACCCCTGTTTGTGGTCTTATAAACTTTTCTTCCTGAACTGCATTTCAGGGAAAACCTGCAAGAAGAGTCCTCTGTCTGCCAAGTCAGACACTCGAGTAAGCGGATGGGTTTAGTCATCAGCTTCCAGCCTGGCGGCCTGGGAAAAGGTGGCTCAATGTCTCAGTGCTGCTGAGAACATTTCTTCACAGAGCAGTTGAAGATATGTCCTTTACTAGATTAACAGTCAGCCTTGGAAGGAAAAGATATGAAGCATGGATCAGCAAATGAATTCAAATTAATAGGAGAAATGGTGTTGAATCTTTTCTTTAAACTCAAAGCCAATATTTGTTCTGAAATTTAGACTTCAAATACCTTCAAACTGTGGACTACATCGTAATGTAGTTTTTCATGGTCCACTCCCATTTAACTGCCTACCTCATAAACCCCTGTGGCAGCTGTAGCTGTGGATTAATAGAAAAGTAGAAGTTGGAAATTTTTTCATGTTTTTAGCTTCCTTTTTTAAATGGAATTAAGGAGCTGGGAATGGGAGCTCTCCAGAGAAAACAGTTCCAGAAGTTTGTTGCGAAGTCTGACTGCGTGAGCAAACCTTCAGAGCGGAGCAGCACTGCATTAGGCAGCATCAATCAGCTTGACTGGCGTGCACCAAATGTCGGGTTTGCATGAGATGAGACATGGCATTTGCATTCTGCTGTACCTTATAATGAAAACTTAAATGATTTTTTTGTTTGTGTGGTACTATCCATTCTTGGACTCTTACTGTTTGGTGCATAAATGAGAACTAGCACAAGTATGACATACTATTAAAATGAAACCTTATATTGTTCCTTATGCTTCAGAATTGCTTGATTTTGACATCTAAAGTTTACTGTTAATTCTTGCTGAAACCCCAGCAAGGTTGCAGAGGGTGAATTTTGCCTTCTTGCTTAGTTTAATGTGAATTTTTACTAGCTTTTTAATAAATATTCAATTTGAACACAATTATAATCAGTCCCAACGAGAGCTTTTTGGTTACTTAAGATTTTAAAATACTGCAATTGAGAATGTTTTATTTTTATCTATATATCTATATATCTATATATCTATATAATGAAACCTCCCTCTCAAAGGCTGAATGTAGAAGATTTCTATGATGAAAACATCTGCCAAATATTGCATGTTAAACTTCTTGAAGTCCCAGGGATCACTGGGAACTGTTCAAATAATGGGGGTTTTAGTTCCAGTTTGTTGGTTATTCTTGAGGATAATGTTGGGGAAATTAATAAGTCTTATTTAGGTCAAATTATACATTTTTATGGGACCAACATAAAAAAGATTGGGTTTAGTTCAAAATTTAGCTTTGCATTTAGAGAAAGCTTCAAAACAAGATCATTTTAAATTTTCTTTATGAGGTACAATATTTTCAATTCTACTTTAGATTTTCAGAAAGCAGCAACGTGCACCACATTGAAACAGCAGATACAGGAAATAAGAAATGTTTTAGTAACGGGCGAAATTGTGCATTTTGAGGGGAAAAAAAAGAAAAAACACAAATTTTGCTAAGGTCAACTTCACCTCAACAAACGGGTGTCATTCTTCCAGGCATTAGCATGGCGCAGTAATAAATAACAGTACAAAGAGCTGCTGTTTAACAGCGGTGGGACATGGAATTGGCGCCCAGTGAGCTCCCTGGGGTCCCGCGGTGACCGGTCACTTTGCAGACGCTGCTGTGAGCAGGGCCGGTGCGCGGGACAGCGGGGGAGCAGCGCAGTGGGCGCTGGTTACACAGGGAAAATGGTGGCACTGGGAGCAAAGTCACACCCCTCTCATTGTGCCTGCACATCCTGTCTGCTTCACCTCTTGTTTCTGTAACCACCTATTTTAAAGGCCTCTCTACCAGGGTGGGACATTTAGGAGTCCATGAGTGCCTTAAATTTTGTAAGCTGGGGTTTGCCGCATGAAAGCTAATCAGGAATTTCTTAAACCATGTAGGACTCTAATTTATAACTGAGCAATTCAAAAGTGCCTATTGCAGTTACAAAGTAGCTGCCAAAATCTCATAAATGACAATGTTAGTCATATATTTTTCCTTCTTCAGAAGGAATATTTCTTTCTTTTATTAATATAAAACCACAATGTCATTATGTCACCCATGCATCCACTGTGTAATTACTCAATTTTAAAGATAAATCCATTGTCTTGGGATGCATCCATCATGGATGTCACCTTTAGCGCAGAAGGTGAGACACTAAATGGACACCTTTTACTAATATTAATTTCTATATAGTCATCAATTGCGAATAGACTATCCATTGTTCTCTTTGACAGAGACAGGCCAATGACAAAGATTAAATTATCCATCTTTGTGGAAGCGAGGGATCGGCTTTGAAGAGTGCTCTTCAAGATCTTGCTTTTCTGGCCTGAGTATATTATATTAATCTACACTTAGTTCATTTTAAGTACTGATCAATTATAGCAGAAGATTGCAGACTGTTTGTTCTTCATTGAAATGAAAGGTCAAGAATTAGAGAAGCTTTGAGTTTCTCTTGGAAAGATTTTTAGTCAAAAAGAAAAGAAAGTACCCAGTTTTGTCTCTTGCCTGCTGTGTTAATCCGGTACTCAAGGGCTCTTTCTGGATCTTCTGCCAACCTTAACTCAGATTCTCATGTAATTTAAATGGCAATTTGTAGGGGTTATTTAGATTATGCAGGAGTGATGTTCTCAGAATATACTGAAGGGTGCATCTTTGGAAACTTGCTAGAGCCAGCGCAGGAGCCATCAAGGCCCCAACACCTTTAGCAGCTGACAGACGCTTTTATGTTCTTTCCAGAACCAGCTAATCAATTTTGGGGGGCAGACATGCTGCATATGGGTTTACTTTATTTTATTATTTTCTGTCGTGGTGTGACAAACGGGAGCATAGCATGTATTCATGGATATACTGATGGGGGGAACTATGACGCAGGATGAGTCAGATCAGTGGCCGATAAAGATATTTTCTCATTCTGTGTGGATAAAATTCTTCAATGTAATGTGGTGCTTAGGGACATGGTTCAGTGGTAGACATGGCAGCGTTAGCTTAATGATTGGGCTTGATGGTCTTAAGGGTCTTTGCCAGCCTAAATGACTCTATGATTCTGTGTTCTGTATTTAGGAAGTGTTTAAAGTTAGACTTCTTTGTTGTCTCTGGGAACATTTCAGTGTTCTATGGAATGATACAGCAATTAATGATGTACTGGAGCATTGTCATAAATCCATCACATATTCATGAAGTTACATAGAATAGTTGAAAAGAAACAGAAAGGCTAGACCCCTGATTTGGGAAGGTACTTCGGTGGGGGGCAGGTGGGTACCAGCATAGGCTCTAGCAAGCGTGGAAAAAAGGTCCAAATCTCATTGAAAACATCACTTAAATTAGTGGGCTTTTAGCAAAACCGAACAACCTTGTTTCCTGAGCGTTTATACCAGCATGTGCGTTCACAGTAGGCACTTTTAAAATGCCTAACCAAGTTCATACGTGGGTTTGCTATACAATAGAACCATAAATGTAATTACCTGTTTCCCTTCCCACCAGATGAATGTTTTCCATAGCAAACTGTAGCTGTTCTTGCATGTACACACACTTGGTGTGGATCTTTTAGCACTGGGAAAGTATCCTTTGTGTGTATATATTCCTATGTAAAGGTTTTCTATTGTTGAAAAAATTAGAGTATGTCCAACGTATCAAGTTAGTCATACTTGCTTCAAGATCAAGGTTAATATTCAGGAGGAGAACTGGAGATCTGTATTTTGGTCACAGTAAATGGCAGGGGACAAGAGCTTTTGTCACCAAAATCAAATGAAGCCTGGTTTTTACAAAGAGCGGTTGTGCAGCTCTGCCTGCAGCGCTGGCACAGGGTTGCTGTGTGCTCCATGTTTATTTGGCCGCATACGATTGCATGGACATAGAACTTCTGGACAAGGCCATGAGAAGTTAGACCTGTTACAGGTCATAATACTTGCATGATGAGTTCTGCCAAAATAAATTTGGTGTCTGCCATCAAACCTTCTTCAAATTCATATTTTTTTTACACTGAAATTACTTTTAGCGTCTAATTTATTTAAACTTTACAGAGAAAACTAAGTTAAATTTCAGAATAATCTGAAATGTGTTTTTTTGAGAGAGTTAGGAAATTGTTCTTTTCCGTATCCAAAAGTAGTTGTTCTTTAAAGAGTACTTATTAAAACAGATTCATTGTGACATGCTTCTGTTATTTCTAATGGAAGTGTTACATCCTGCTATGTAAAGGTAGTATGGATAATAAAACAAATTAGACAGAATGCTCATCGTCCAAAATATGAGAAATTTTGTAGCAGATTGTTGGTACTTAAGCTTACGGTCCATCTTGCAGTAAGTGAAGCTACACCCTTCTTAGTCTTTTTAAATAGTCACTAGGTTATTTTAATGATTTTGAGTATTCTTCATGTACCTCTGAATTCCCCAATGCTTTTGAAACTGTAGTCTACTTTCTTCTGACTTTTACACGCAAATTAGAATGGGTGATTTTTCAGTGCATGCAAATTTCTTTATTGGGTAAGGTCCTCTACTTGTGGCATTACCATTTTTTATTTACTTACCACTAACTAAAACGCTATCCCTAATTTTAAAAGTTTTTCAAACAAAGTAGTTGGTGCTGCTCTCTCACTATTGGTTCCTTTGGAGTGTCACAGTTTGGCAGTTCTTCTACAGCAGAGACAGAAAATGAACAGAAAGTATGCTAAGATT
This sequence comes from Streptopelia decaocto, assembly GCF_964273445.1. NCBI lineage: Eukaryota > Metazoa > Chordata > Aves > Columbiformes > Columbidae > Streptopelia > Streptopelia decaocto. Next base: position 4,669,312 of record NC_138666.1, on the reverse strand, counting down.
GGTGTGAAAAGGAATTGTATTTTTAGCATATTAAAGAGAGGAATTTGAACACTACAATTATTGAAAGTATAAATGGATATGTAAGAAAGATGAGAGAGACCTCAGAGGGCACTTCTGAAAATCTCTGTATAAGGCAGGTGTGTAGTTCTGATGTGTGTGCTGATAATCAGAGGCAACACAACAAAATATATGCTAGGCTTAGTTTAGAGTTTGAAATAATGACACTTAGTTAAGTGCTATTACTTTAAAATGCTGACTTCAGTTTAACTCTGTTAGCAAAAAATGAGATTTCTTTATCAACAGTTATAGTAGCTGCCAGGCTTTTTGTAGCTTTTTCCTCATTCTGGGTACAGTGGCTATTCATTGGCATCTTGTTAAAGAGGATTCTGGGATACACAAAGGACAAATGTTGTCCAAAGTTTGGTATTCTAGACGTATGCTGCACATCAACAAACTGTGTGTGCCTGGTCTTGAGTCTGGACTTCCTTCTATAATAATTTGTGTAGTTGTTAGGGGAGAAAAAATCCATTCTGGAAGGACTACTGTTTCTTTCTGACTGGGTGACCTACAGTGGACGACCACCACAAAAGGACATCAGTCACAAAGTTGGCTAGGAATACTGTTTTATTAGGAGAAGAAAAAGAAAAAGGGCTCTACTTGAGTGTGGATCTTTCCTTTAGTCCTAATTAGAACGACAATCCATCATGCTGGAAAGTTTCCATTCATTTTGGTGATTGGGGACATGACAAATGAATCTCAGAATAAATGGGATGTCAAGGCAGAGCAGGAGATGGATGTGTTCTGCATGGGATGAATGTAATAAGTACAGTTAATGTTGGCAACCAGCCAGTCCCATTGCCTCACGCTGGGTGAGTTGCCCCAAGGCTCTGACCAGGGGTAAAACACCAATAAATGATTCTCCTCATCTCCCATTTATTAGAAAATGAACACCTTGTCAAGGTTTGTTTTCTGTTTTCCTGTCACTTTGCTTCAGGGACGGCAACTAATTGAATATTAGTTAATTATTTCTAATAAAATGCTGATAATTAGATATCTCTTTTCATGGTGCTGGCCTAGCTCCTCTCTATAATTTCACTCCCCATTCAGTAGCCTCTCTTTCTCACAAAGCCACGTCGAGATTGATTATCTGCAGCGAGCGAGAGGCCAAGCAAGAAACTTCATTTAAGATTAATTTCAGGGAAACTGTTTTACAATTTTTCTAAATTGAATTTAGTCTTAATTTTAAAGTGTTAGGGGTTGTATGTCTTCAAAGGTTGCTTTAGGATAATTTATTATGTATCAAGTAATCAAACCCACTCTTGAACCAGGATGCTCTGTGTCTAAAGGTGTTCCTTGGGTTTAGGCACACTGACAAGTCTGGTTTTGCTCAGAAGTATTGGGGAGGGAAGGGGGGCATTCCCTGGCATGTATGCCAGATTACCAGTGATGTAGCATCTTTATTTATTAGTAAGCAATAGAAGGGACCATCTTTTCCTCATCTTATCAGCTCATCCAGTCTTTGGTGATCCTTAGATGCTTTTGGTAGTTGTGGTAAGCATAGGGGACACAGGTGGTTTCTCCTAAACTCTTTAAAACCAAGCCTGTGATAACTGTTTGAGTTCATGTTAGCTCCCAGCTCAGCATGTGTCTTCCTCATACCAACCTGCGTAAGACCCCGATGTATCTTTAAGGGTGTTTGAATTGTAGTCTGTTCTTTGGATCCCTCCAAAATCTAAGACTTGTGTGAGAGCTGTATGCCGTTTCCCGGGAAACACCGGCCAACTTGCCAGGTGCTTGGCCCCCCCAGGTATAAAATGTGATAGTGGCACTGACTTCAGTGGAGCTGTGATGACTTAAACAAGTTGAAGAGCTGTCCTACAGGACCATTCTCTGTCTGATCTGGAGTAAAGCATAATATAGGAAATATATTCCAACTTAGTTTGCTCACAAGCTGAGGATAGTAGTAACAATGCTGCAACTTCTGCAGCCTGGTGATGGAGAGCTGTGGGTGTCTGGTAAGGGTAGAATAACAAAAGGCAACAATTAGTACCAGGTTTGTGCTTATTTGGCAAAATGAGAAGGCTGGAAAAGGCACCCGTAAGATCCCTTCCCCCTTAGCCTCTATCTCTCCCCACACAAAACCGGCTTTAGTTGTTTGAATTCCCCTGAGGAGGGGATGAAGCTGTAGCACCACAGCTTATTTCAGTCCTTGACTTGTGTACAGATATCAGGGGATGGATATTTGTACCACAGCAAAATGCTGAGCAGCTCAGTGTAAGAACTGCTGAGCTGGAAAAAGAAGCTGGAGAAGGATGAAATGAATACTGAAAACACAGAAATAAGCAAATGGAACATAATGCAAGAAGAATTAGAGTACTTGGAATCTGTCCTAAGATATTCCTGTCCAAGTCTGTCCCTTCAAGCAAATAAAACAACCCCAGGGAGCAATTTTGGCCTGCCATGCATACATTTGGACTCTCTGAAGAGAAGCAGAGTAACCCAATTGCATGGACTGTGAAAAACTGTAGCAGCTTTTCCATCCTTTTTTTTTCTCTAAGAGATGCTGAATATAATATATGAATCATATACAGTCCTTGTTAAAATCAACTTACTGCATTTTTACTGGCTTCACACTGTACCAATTATTTCAAAACTTCTCAGCATGAGGAAAGGTCAGATTCTGAAGGAAGGTAGGTGAACACTTGTCTTAAACCTTCCAGAAAAGTAGGTCTATACTTCTAAACTTCTTTTTTTTTGCTAGCAAACCTCTTGACTTAGCAGGACTGGGACTGGCAACTCCCAAAGAATTCAGTGTTTCTTTGGATGTGGCTGCGCAGTCTTGCAGGGCTGTAGTTCATACAGATGCATCTGAGCCAGCTTTAAATTAGGAATGTAACCACAGCCTCATGGAGCTCAGCATGGGACAGCCAGCTTGCCCAGAGTCTCAGGTAGGCTTGCTGTGTTATGCTGGCTGAGGTCTATGTGTATATCCTTTGTCTCTGCTAAAGGGTGTCAAAAGACCTTTATCACAAGAGAAGAAGGAAAAAAAAAAATCTGGCTCGCAGATTTATTCTGTATTAGAGGACCCAAAGAGGTTCTCCTCCAAGTATGAAGGGTGATTTACACTGGCCTATAAGGGAACGTTGCAGGCTTTTCTATTTCACTCTCTGGCTAAATTATATAGACAGAAAAATAACAAGAAAATTAGTGAAAGATGGGCAAATATTTATTTCATTTTTATTATATCTTTTGATCTTTCCGTGAAGGGTACATTTAACATTTTTTTCAAGCAAACCCAGCTCGCTGAGCATCAGATGATGTGGACCAGAGTCTGCTGACCTCCTCGCGAGCTCCTTGCTCCTGGAGCCGTCCTGCTGGCCTCAGGGAAACTGAGCAGCAGCAGATCCTTCAGGCTGCTTCTCCTCACACTCGGTCATTAGGGGTGACAAACAGGTCTGTTGAAAACACATTTGTTAATTTGTTAAATTTGTTAACTCTCTCAGGGATGTATTCAGGGTGAGTATATATGTTAGAAAATTCAAGCTGCCAAGCCCTGTTCTTTGTAGAGGTGGAGATAGTGCGTGTTGGTGGTTTTGTTTAGTTTTTGTTGTTCTTTGTGTGTGTGTTGTTTTGCTTCTTTCTTTTTTTTTAAAGGAAGGGTATTTTCTTCATTTACATTAGCTACGATGATCTATAAGGCTGGTAGGAGAATTATTTGTTCTCAGGAAGGCTTGTACTTAATGGCAAGGTCTAAACATTGCAATCCACCTAGAGTAACTCCATAGTACTGTAACAAACGGGTTCCCCCACTGGAGCTGAGAAATACAAGCTGGGAAAGAAGCTGTAGGAAAGACTTCAGGAATATTCACGTTTTGGTCTATTGCTTTTGATTTTTCACTGGAAACAGCGAACTGATGAAATATTGTAATAGTGTTTTTAAAAAACGCTGCTGGATTGCTTGTAGACTGCTATCAGGTTCCTCCACTGGCAGATCAGTTTGCAGCACCTGTGATAAATGAACAGAATTAATGATTGCCAAGTGCTGCCAGATTGTACTTGACATGAAGTGAGGTGGGGTTTTTTTTGAAGTTCAGACTGTTGTCAGATTTTTTTTTTATTAATCTTTTTTTAGAAGCTGTGTAGCAACAAATGAATGTGTGCCATGGACTGCAGGCTGATAGACAACTGAATGGCAAGGCTGTAATGGGATCTTTCAATTCTTACCAAATAAAGCCTGTTTCCATTTCATTACTTTAGTTATACCTATATATTATACCAACAAGGCATGTTTAAAGCTTTTAGAAGCCTGGTACCATCAGAGCAGAAATGTGTTTTCTCTTTCCAGAGAAGAGCAGAATTTGGAATATTTGTAGGCTTGTGCAGCACTTACATTGCCTTCAGTTTTGACTGGGCATTTGGAAGTGCCTAAGAAGGGAAGAAAAGCTGTAGATCCATATTAGGTGGTCCCACCACCTGCTTCACACCTCCCCAGGCTGAGGGGACACGTGTGTGGGTGACGGGAGGCTCTGGGGAGCAGGAGTGTCTGTGCCATTTGGTTATGAGGTTCTGCCCTGTGGAACATGGGCCTTTGCCCAGTGCAGCCTGTCCGAGGAACTTCTGTTGGATCATCCGAGGGATGCAGCCCCCACAGATGAGTGAGGTTGGACCCAAACTGACCAGAAAATAACCACCAGAGGGGCTCATTCTTTAAAGAAATCTAATCAAACTTCTCTTGAGATAGATTCTAATTCCTAATAAAAATCCAATCAATGGGTATCTGGAGAAACAGTTGGTTTCCCCCTAATCAGCTGTATGATGAAAAGAAATAGGTTTTTGCAACAGTGCATATGAATATTAAGTCCAGTAGGAAGATTTTTTAAATATATAGCAAATAGCTTAGCAGCAAGTCATTCTAGATGGGTAAACGTCATCATTTGAAGCTCGACTACTGGACAGATGCAGAAATGTCAATTTTCTTTATAAAATATAGCACGTATTTCCTTGAGGGAACCTCATTAGAAACTGTAGCAATAGTGGATTTGCAGGAAATACACCCTATACCCTACCCCACTGTGTTTGGTTAATTACACACAGGGCTTTATTTTCTGTCAATGACAGCACTTTAAGTTTGTTTGTCACTTTGGATCTGATGGGCAGTTGTGGTGCTTGTGTGTGGGGCAGAACAGAGATGCCCAATGTCGTGGTTGCCCTCACAGCTTTCTCCAGGAGTCCTTAGCAGAGGTGATTGAGGCTTCGTGTCTACAGGGTGTCCCTCAGGAATGGGGAAATTGCAATTAATGGGAAGCACCATTCCTAATGCCAAGCAATAATCATGGTGCTTATAGATGACTATAAATTTCATAATCAGCTGTAGTCTGCAGCTGGTAAAACACAAGTATGTAAAGTGTTTTTTAAATTATTACTGTTCAGGGATCATAAGACAAAGATTAGTTGTCTAAATCTGTCTCATAAACAAATTAACACAGTGCTGCTTTCTGTTCAAAATATGATTCTTGTCGGAAGGATTAAACATGTTAAATCCAGCTAGAATATGCTGTGATCATGTTTTTTAGCAAAGCTGCAATAATCAGACATTTACAACTAATAAATCGGTACTCTAATTCCTCTGCAATAAGGCTTTGAAATATAATCTGTCATTTCAGACTTATAGAACATGACTTTTCATAATTATAATTCTCAAATGCACATTACTAGTTGTAATTAAATTCACTTTCAAAAAATCTGAAGCATTTTTGTGGATTATCTGCTCATATTATGTTCTAATGGTAAAATTAATGTATAATCTGTTGAATAAATTTGGTTAGTTCTTGGATCGAAAAATATGCTCCGCTATTGATCAAGTCCTGGAAACTTAGATAAGAAGGACAAAAAAGTACACTGTATGTCTTAAGAGGGCTCTAACAAAGCCAGATCAAACTCAATCATAGGCAAAAAAGAGAACTTTCCTTCATAAAAGAAAAAAATGAAAGGATTTCAACTAATTTAAAAGAAATTAAAAAATATTAAATTATAGCTCGTTTAGAAAAGATGTTAAATATTCGTTCTGGTTAGGGTGTAACAATGGATTAAATTATGGACTCACTCGACTGAAGAATGAATCTCTATTCATGGGAACAAGTATATTTATTTGTGGGTGTTGGTTCAATAGGAGCTGATGTGTGTCACTCAGCTTAATGTTTCTCATTAATAAGATACCCAAGAACCTGATGTATTTCTTGCCATTATTATCCCAACTGCACTGTTATTTCACCAGAGGAGAAGCTTGGGCTTTAAAATGTCAGTTGTAAGGTCAGTGGGTCAGCTCTGCGGCGGGAGCTGTGGGATACTCGTGGGGTGGCCATCCCTCACCGCAGGTCCTTCTTCTGCCACTGCCCCACGGTTGCAGCTGGGGGGAACCAGTATATTTAATCCTTAGATCTGTGTGTGTTGAATAATGAGAATAATTTGTTCTGCCAAGTCCTTATGCGAGGAGCACAGGGAAGGCAGCAATCTGCCTCCTTTGCCTAGTTGAGGCGAGTCAGACAATCAGAGGATCAGATCACTGGTGGGTTTGGAAATGGGCTCTTGGAGCCCTGCCTGCTGTTCCCAGTTGGTTTGTGGTGCAGCAGGGACCTCTGCATTCCTTTATGCTGGGGACTTGTGGTCTGAGCGGTGCATTCCTGCCGGTGGGACACTGCACGTGCTAGAGATGTGTGTTTGCTCGTGAGCAGCCAAGAGAAGCCCTTATCTGAATGATTTGTGCAGGAGCTGAGCATTGCTGCTCTTTCCTGAGACCTGCAAGTCCTTCAGCTTCTCCCTTGCCTTGGAAATGCCACCTTCATGAGACTTTAAACAGCTGTCATGTGCCAGCCTGTCCCCTGAGGGTGACAGGGTGGGATGAGCTGCCAGGACACACTGTACTGCTCTCCTGGGCTCTGGGAGAGCAGAAAACTCCAAGTCATAACACTCATTTTAATGAGCGTCATCTGGCTAATGTTCTACTTCAGCATATATATAGGGTGTTTCAAAAAAATGGACCCAATTTCAAAACAGTATCGTTCACAATGGCAACATGTTACAGTTACACAGAAATGAGGTATCTAGCGGTAATCATTCGAAAGTCTCCGCCCCACCTTTTCAAGTGGTAAGAGTTTCATTCATGGGTGGTTCGTGCTTGCAGATATGTAGTGATTTCAAATTAGGTAATTCTTTTTGAAACACCCTGTATAGGAGAAACATCCAGCTGCAGAAGGACAGCCCTAGCCTTAATTAATTTTTAGTCTCCACAGGCAAGTCAGGCAAAAGCAAAGGTGAGACCAAAGCCCAGAGAAGTGACTTGTGCGAAGTGACATGGCAAATTAGCTGTTACACTGATTTTATAACCCTGGTCTCCTATCATCCAGCCTTGTATATTGAACCATCCAGCCCTTCTCATGTGCTACTCTTTCCTTGAAGTCTGAGAGAGAATAGACAGGAGTCAAGTGGAGTAAATAAATAATTCAGGGGCAATATGTGATGATCGATGGAACATCCCACATTAATGCATGCTGGCCTGCAAGCAATATTATGTGGTTGAAAATCAAGGTCATTTAGGGACAGCTTGTCACTATACAGTGTTTAGTTTGTATTGTAATGGCATTCGATAATAGACCTTCGTGCAGTGTAAGTAAAAGCAAGATCACTTACTTGAAAATACTGGAGTATTTAATCACATTTGATCAAGTGCTGAAAGAGTATTTTTCACCAACCCGAGCAGTATTACAGGAGATATCCTGGGAGAAATGCCTCCTGTCAGCCTAAGACTCCTTTACCAGCTGTGTAGTCAGAGTTTCAGGAGAACTCTGTCAGTGTGGAGAGGGACATGAAGGACTGCAGATTGTGCTGGGTAAGGCAGGGGACAGCAGATGTTCCCAGATGTGCCTCAGGCTGCTCCTGGGGTCACCTGGCCCTCCTGTAGGAGAACCTCTAGCTGGAGGTGTATGCGCATCCCAGATGATGAAAGTTCTTAATTAGCTTTCTAAAAGAACGGGTATTTATCACTGATCTGTCCACTTAACTAGGTGGCTGAAATAGTGCCATTAGAAGATACTGTTGCGGTTACTAAAAATAAGTCATTAACATGCCATTTTTATAATTAGCTGAAAAGTGAATTAAGGTGTACGGTCTCATGCTGTTTGGACCATCCATGTCATCTCACCCAAACTTCAGAAGTGGGGGCACAAACTGGTGCCTTTCCACTGTACACATGGTGTGGGTGTAGCAAATGGGGGAGATTGGCAGCTGGGCCTTCAATGAGAGGATCATAATTTCTTCTGGTTTATTGACTCTCTATTTCCAAGATTCAGGAAAATGTAGAGTGATGAATGAATAATGATCAATGTCCTCTGCTTTATATTTGAACGAGAAATACTGTGCAGGTGATAAGACTGTTCAGAATTTTTATAGCTAAAGAAATATGGTCCTTGGATAAGAGGTTTAAATAAGATTAGGCTTTATTCCTAGAGTATACTGCATCAGGTAGATTTGACAGTCGTATCACGAAGTGTAGACACTGAATGTCCCATGTGCAGCCGGGCCCTGGGCCCTGCTTTCCGCTGTCTGATGAGCAGAGTCATCCACTCTCCAAATTGTCATTCCTATCAGAAAGGATGAGACTGAGGAAGAAGCAATGACTGCAGAGTCAACTGTCTAAGAAATGAAAAAAAAAAAGCATGAGAGTATAAACAATTGGAAATTAGTGTGTGTCAGCAGGGGTTATGAAGGATACAGTATATAGATGTGTGTGTGTATATATATATATATATAAAAAATATATATATAATCTGTATATCTCCTTGTTTACTCCAGTCTATGTAAACATGGGGTGATTGATACATAAACCAACATTTGTATCCTGCCTTACAAATATATGGTGATCTTTGAATTGTTAAGTACCATGTGAAAATTCTAAAGATGGGATCAAATCCATCCTTATTTACATCTTGTAAATGCCATATCCTTTTATTCCCCTTTTGATCACATTCTTCTTGATTTTTTTTCCTCTGGACATATCAAGTATCACGTAATAGTGCTAAATGCCTTATAAGACCTGTGTTGGGCTTTGTCCTTCCAAATTCTGAAAGCCTGCTTTGGCTTCTTGAAAAGGCATTGAAAAGGATCTTTCTCACATGAAAAATGTGTTGGAAATATTGGAAATATTGTCTAAATAGCTTGCTTTGTGCTGCTTAATCTGACTTCCCCCCCCCCCCAAAAAAAAAAAAAAAATCCGAAATCACTGAAGAACAGCATTTTTCAGAAAGTACAGAACAAATAACTTATGCACATCATAGGAGCTGGGCAATTGATATACATTAGCAGTGCCCGGGGATGGAGGAGATGCCCAGAGCTGTTAAGCAGTCCCTTTTCCTCAACAACAACAAAAATGTAAGCATTTCATACTTCAGCAAATGGATTGCAGATGTGCCTTCCCCGCCCACCACCCCAAACACATTTGGTGATGTCTCAAATATATGTAAATATTTTTAAATTTGCTAATCTGCTTAAAGATACATGGTAACAAAATAGAATTTAAATACAAATATTTATTTCAAGTGACACTTAAAAAAATGGACAGTCTCCCTGCTAAGGTGTACAGGATACTGCGACATAGATTATTTAAAGGCATGTCAACAGTTTTGCATAGGTATATGTTGGAAAATACTCCATGTGCATGATCACACAGCTGGAAAGCTTTCTGAGTAAAGGAATCTTCGGGAGCGAACGCACTCGGGTGGACCCAGCAAACCTGGCCTATGTAAGAAAATCTCTGAGCAACAGGAGCAAGTCTCAGTTAGTGCTGTCGATGTTATTAGTGCAAGAAGAGGAGATATGGTCAGAGTCTCTGCTTTGATTTGTTTGTGTTCTTCACTTTTCTGTTAGCTTTCTGATTCACCTTAAAAATAAACAGATCATAATTTTATCACTGAGGGGCTGCAAGTAAAGCACATGAAATGAAATACACCTTCCAGCTTCACCACTCTTGGAGCAATTCTGTCGTTTGCTGTCCTGTGAGCAGCTGAGCACCCTCTGGCTCCAGAGATTGGCCACAAATCTCAGTAATATTCCCAGAATCTTCAGCATCTTGCAGGATTCTGTTCCTGAGATCAGGTACTTTTCTGTGTTTCTACTACTGCTTCACTGTTTCCTATTTTCTCTCTGCCCACGTCACACCTTCATCTTTTATTACTGTTTTGGGCTTACTAAGATACTTAGTCATGCAGTTATGCCATGTAAACTCTTGTCTTTGAAAGCCTGAGGCTGAGATTGTCAAAACAATCAAAAAACCCTTGAAAACTGTTTTGGTAAATGTTCTGATGGAAACCAAGACCTTTACTGCTCTACAATAGATCACAGTGTGTAACACATGAATTATTTTAAGTCAGAAAAATGTGTCACAGTTTCTCTCATGACTACTTACATGATACAGTTAGACTTTGTACCTGAGTTGAGTCCCATTGACTTCAGTAGGACTTCAAGGCTCCAACCTTTATGCATCAGAGACCGGGATATGAACCATCCTTGGGGGCATCATAAAGGTTCCAATAAAGAAAGAATATTCTTATCTTCCTGAAACAGGTCTGACAGATAAAGAAATATTTGTGTTTTTAATCTGGAATTCACATATATTTTTCCTGAGCATCACATACTCTGCTGGGGAAATTGTCAATTATTTATTTGAATACTGGAGAAAAATCATGAGCACATCAAGGCAATTCATACCTTTTGATGCAGTCTAAAATGTTAAAATTCAACTCTGGCAAAATGCTCTCACTTTTTTTTTTTTTTTTTCCTGCTTCTGAACTTGACAATGTTTTCCTTATTTTTGCTGGGAAACGAATGCATCTGTTTTCTTAACAAATGGAAGCGTTTGACTTACAGATGCTACCTCTCAAATCAAAGCCTACTAAAAATCTGATATGGCCAGAGAATATGTCACATATTTTCCAGTTAGTGGGTGAGAACTTTTTCCCTAGCTGTACTGTGTGTCTTGGCAAGTGTTTGTCTGTGCAAATATCCCTTCCCCAGATTTATCAGCACCGTCTCTAAACTCTGCTGCTGAGATACAGTTGCAGAAATCATTGCTACACTTGGGCGGGAAGGATGTAGGAGGAGGGTCTCAATTCCTAGTGTCCCAGCTGATGACTGGATTTTCCAGAGCTCAGGTGTCACCCTGGTGTAAGGAGGATGGGTCAGGGAGCTCCTCTCACTGCAGTGATGGGGTCAGATGGGAGAGGTTTCTCCTTGAGGGCAGCAGCTACAAGCATATTCAGTGTGTTCTGCTGGAACAAAACGCTGGTTATGCTGCATAGAGAGGTTGGGGAATTACTGACGGGTGAAGAAAATATGGCAGTCCCTCTCTTTCATTAAAGTGTGCAAGGAGGGAGAGGAGTTGATGACCTTAAAATTCAAGACTTTGCACTTGGAGTCAGTGTGGGGGCATGGGGGAAATGAGGACTAATTGACATTGTTTTCCTTCAATACTTCCTGCAGTCTCCCCAGCAGTCTGATCACTTTGGAAAGATCTAAACACGAACAGTGTTTGAAGCAGCAAAGAAATACTGTAGGGTATTTGTTCTGGAGTTCTTTCAAGACCGAATTAGCATCAAACACTGGGATGTTAATGGCAGGTTCTTATGTGTCTGGACTATCCCAGTTTATTTTGTGATCTGACAAGAAAGCATTTGTGATTAAGAGACTTCAACACCAGTCTCTAATTCACTTGTCTACAGGTGAATGTTAATTAAGATATGAGTGGGATATAAGCTTACTGCACACAAGTCATTCCTGAATAATGTTTTGTATATACCAGCTGTAACGTTATTGGCTGCTGTGTATTTAAAGATGCAAGAGCAAATTTGCACACTGGTTTTAGTTTAATGGTTTATTAATAAACATTAAGTAACAGCAATTTTGTCTTTGCTAACCCACTTAATAAGCAAAAAAGATACTTATTTAAATATAGAAGTGTATGTGTTAGCTGCAGGCAAATTAATTTTATAATTAACTACACCGTTAGAAACCAATCATATAAATATGTAACTGTAGACCAGTCTACTTAAGTCTAATTCAATTGGAAATTTATAACTGCTGTGGTATGTCCTCTAGTAATAAAAAAATTCTTGACATTAACAAGAAACAAGGAGCTGGCTGGTTTAAAGAAAAACAAGGAGATTCTGCCTTTTTGCATTTGTCAAGTTTTAGTTCCCTCCTTGTTTTCAAAAGCCAGAGAGGTCCCAGAGAAATTCTTCCTATTGAATGTATGGGTGTGTTATTCAGCCACACAAGACTGCGGCCAGCTCTACAAGCGGCCAGCTCTCCTAAGCAGCCACCACCATGGCCTTCACACTCCTGTCTCCAGAATCTGGTCCTCAGGAGGGGTCTCCTGACACCAGTCACTTCAGGTATCCAGATTCTTCTCGTGTTTCCCCAGGCCCAAAGTGACTGCCCCAGCAGCATCCAGCGCTTCCTCTCCCAGTGGCAGCTCCTGTGCCAGGACGGACCCGGTGCCATCGCCTGGTCCCTGCAGGAGAGATGCTTGGCGCTTACCTTCCTGCCACGTTGTCATCCCTACTCAGGGGACAATATGTGGACATTGCTGCTTGGGAAAAGATAGCAGAAAATAACTAAAACCCTACATTACAACAGTGACATGACAAGATATAATCTCCATTTACCTGAGCACATAATGAGTCAGGAAACAGAAGCTAAAGCTGTTAGAAGTATTTCCTCTGTCCTTACATTTACAGCAGCCACTGGAGTAGCTTTTCTGACAGTCTACCCATTTCACTAGGAGAGCTGAGAAGCTTAGTGAGCTCTACTGAGTCTAATCCAGTATTTTAATCAAGTATTTTAAGGTTAAATTATTTGTCAGACCGTAAATGTATTTCTCAAGTTTTCCATCACATTTACACTTGATGGGAGTAACTTGGTCAGGTCTTGAGGTAATATCCACATGCATTGTGGGAGCTTGTACCTGTGCTTGACAATCATCATTTGATTTATTATTCATTTAAGCTTAAATTGGGGTCAGAGTTTGACTGATGCCCCTGGTCCATCCTAGAAGTGTTGGTTCTCCCTCCCAGACCGTTACAGTGACATCACATAGAGGTGATGTATATAGTAACATTAAATGAGATCTTTAGGATTACAGAAGTTAGTATGTCTGCAAGAAACCCATGAAGTTTGTATGAAGTTGACAGGAAAGAGAGAGTTGAGCATCTCTGCTGATAGGAGTCCAAATCCTTTATTATTTCAGCTAAAACAAACAAACAAACAAAAACAACAACCCCCCAAACAAACAAACAAAAAACCCCCATAAAACCAGGGAGTTGGTGGAAGTGAGAAAGATAATGTGAACTATCCCCATCAAGGGGAGCGCAATATACTGGGCTAAATACCTTCACTTTCTGTGTAACCCATTAGAAGGTAAGAATGTCTGACCCTCTGTGGGAAGTGCTTGCTCATCACCGTACGAGACAGAGCCCCGTAACTGTTTACATTTCCCAATTCTGTTCACAAGGTGTGTCCTTTCCAATCACCTTTTAAAATTTTCTTTTAAAAGAAGGATTAAATTGAGTTTGTTTTATGTAAGTCCTAAAAATATTCTAGAAACAGCAGACTAGTGCATAAAATGTGTTGCCTGCCTCCTCCCCCTACTTTCTTTCAAATAACTGGAGGTCATAACCCTCCAAATCTGGCTGTTGGCTGTTAGTTAGTAGAAACCAGCTGAAACCCTGGTAAGACAAATCTTCACAGCTGTATCATATGTCTACTATTGTCAATATATCTGCAGAACCTGCCAGCTGCTTGTCACTTAACATAAAGTGGATTTACAGGGGGATGAAGTAAAAAGAGAAACAGATCGCGATGCAATCTGAAGGCATGTTGATATGGTAAACTTCTCATCTTATTTATTTCTGTTTTTTTCTTTTCTCTGCTTCTCCAGCCTACTAAATAGATAGGCATGTTATGTATCCGACCACCAAGTACAGATTTCAAAACCAGTGTGATGTTTTGTATTCTGCGTTATCCTGGACAAGAAAGGTAATTGCCAAACCTGTCTAATGAGTTGGTGGCCGTGGTCAGGTCCACATACTGCTTGTCAGTACCACAGGATTGCAGAACAGAGGCTCTGACCCTTCAGTTTACTTTTTAGGCAGGATGATACCCTGCCCCTGGCTTCAGAGCGCTCTCCACAGGGTCTGCAAACAGAACCAGCCCTGGCCCAGCCTCACCCCTCGGGAAAGCTCCTGCACCCCCAGCACCCCGCACGGGCACTCAGACAGGGCTGCCAGCACCCTGGGCTCGCTCCCAGCATCGCACTTTGGGCAGGATTTTGATCTTGCTATTAACAGGCAAATTCCATGCCAGAGATACACTTTCTTTCCTCAAAGGAATGCAAATTTTACAGGAATATTGTAGCATTTTAGGGAAGTGGGGAAAATGAATTTATCTTTGAAAATATTTTTTCTGGTACAAGCGGACAGCTCTTGTTTATGGTGAGTTTGAAAGGCAGGGGAACAACTGCTGGGAGACAGGCTGCCTCCCAGGTCAGCGTCTCCCATGGCAAGTAAAAGCCGTCCGCTTTAAATGTCACTGAAAAGCAGACAGCTTCTCACCTGGCTAAAGTCTCCCATCACAGGAAAAGAAAGATCTTGCTCCTTTTAAAAACAATCTACTGAAAGAAAATCAGCTATTGGAATGAGAATACCCTGGCCTGGGATAAGGACCTACTTTTCCAGTCTTGAGTTAACCTGCCAGTGACTCCTGTGGGGAATTGTGCTAGAGAGAAAGGATACAGATCATGCTCAGATCTGTATACCTCACTGCAGCTAATTATTAAAAATGGCTTACTTATGTTTATTTTTAATTGCTCCAAACCTCAGTAGTGTAATGAAGCTATTAAGAAATAACTCTCTGAAAGAGTTAACAAAAAAAAAAGAAAAGATAAGGTCCCCAATGTACTTTTGCATTTTATTGACATTTTAATTAAGACTGTAGTATACTTCAGGGATCTTTGCACTTAAATAGAAACCATTTTAATATGCTACACTGGCAAAGAGTAATGGATGAATACAGACCCATATTCCCATATGTTTTATGGTACTTAGTGATTCTTTTGTACAATGTATTATGATGTTAAGACATTTTATGAGTTTCTATTGGCTAAGCTGAGCCATATCAAATTATAATTTTGCTCAGTGGATTTTACTGTAAGCAGATTAAATAGGGCGCGTTCTGTATTTATTGTACAGTTATATCTGCCTGTTTTTGTTTTTCCTATTATAGTGTTCATTTACTTTCCCCTTAAAGTGACTATAACAAGCATTATATGAAGAAATCGCTTGGCTCCATTTACAGTGGGCTGGGCTGCTTGTTGACTGGATTTTCTTTTTTTTTTTAATAAAAGTTTTTAGAGCTGAAAGGATGTTGTTCCCCTGATAATAGTGATCTGAATGAATTCTTATCCATTTAACTGCACCACTGATATAGCCATGAATATTTTTCTTTTTAAATAGACAAGCTGGCATCTGCTATTAATATCTAGGGACTCCAGCAAGCCAAATGAGAGGAGGATATTTGTCCTGTTTTGGACCCGGGAACAGGACCGTGTGTCAAAGGGCTGACAAATGGAGTTTAACGGTGCTTACTAAGTCTGGAGTTTTGAAGACTTTGAGCAACACCAGGTTGTAAACCTGCTCATGGGCAACGCGAGAAAGTGCGAATGCTGCTCCAGAACTAAATGAAGGTGGCTCAGATGTGTGTCTGAGTTCAGTGCCCAGTGGAACCCTGGGAGCTGGCGGGCGAGAGGCGCTGGTGCCAGGGAGCAGCAAGGGCGAGCACCGCGGGGAAGGCACGGCGGCGGCCTGGATGCTGATACCCACTCTTATCATTATTTGTGGGCTCTGCTCTAATGAGAAACTGTTTCTGTATAGTAGGCCAAGTCAAAACCAGAAAATTCCAGACTTGAAGCTTGTTCTCGTGAGAACATCAGTACAAGTAGTTGTCCTCCATATCTCAGTAGCCATCTCCAAACAAGTGTGAGTAGCTGAGTGCAACAGAAGGGTAATGTTCCAGTCTGTTAAAAATGCTGATTCAGCAAACCCAGATCTTTGTGGGGCAGGTGTTAGTGTTGACAAACATTCTCCATTTCTTGCACTAACAAAATTTTACTGCTGAAATGTTACTTTAGGCAAAAAAAGATTAGGAGAGGAAAATATGTCAACATTCAAACATAATTCTTGTGGCAAATATTAAATGTTGCAGTGGTACAGTGAGTCTGAGATTATCTGTCCATTCAGCTTTTCAAAATTTTAACTTCCGCTGGCCCAGCATCAAATGGAGTAGGAAGATTGGAGTCCTCTGAGCTCTCGTCGTGTAAGAATAACAGTTCCTGGGTTGCTCTCAGAGTAGCATGAGATTGTCTTGCAGGAGGTGGCAGCACAGGGGCTTGCAGCTTATTGTTGCAACCACAATGTCAAATGCTTTTGCCACTTTCAGAAAACTTTGGCTTGCTCCTGAGTTACCCTGATTCCTGGCTGTTGTGCTCTTCCACTTTTCTGTGAAAGCCAGCTTCATTAAAACACTGGTTTTATTGTTATATTGTGATAAATGATGTCTTAAAGAAAAGCTTGACAAATGAGGTGAGACTGTTCAGAGAAATTATGAGGAATCTGTATGTTTGGTACGAGCACCATTAGAGAAAGCTGTCTAGAGATCTGTAGGCGAAGGAAAGGAGAATGGAGCAGCACTGGGGCTACCCATGGGTGTACTCAGAGATGGCTAGAAATGTCTAGAACACCCCAAAATCTTCAAATTAGGTCATTTTAATGCAAGTGCCTTTCATTTTAAATTTTATTTTTTTATTAGTATGTTACATTGGCATTAAAAAATGGGAATCTACTGCATTCAGGGTTTATCATCCTTTTTCAGGTTACTCATCCTTTTTCATGTTTGCATTCAAAATGTTGTCTACTCTTACATTGTACAGCCACATTGTAAGGGCAAAACTATTAAGTAAAAATCATCCAAATGTCTTTGGGGTCAGGCTGATCCCAGCAGCAGCTTCAAACCCTTTGATCTTCCCTTGTCACTAATAAAGGAGCTGGTACCCGAGGTCATATCAGTTACTATGTTTAACATAGGAGTGACAAGTTTGCTCTGACTTTCCATTTCCAACCTGAATGCTCTATGAACCTTCCAAAAACAGATGAGGTAAAATGAGAACCGAACCTTCAGTTTATCTGCAGTTCAGCGACGGATGAGGTTCTTGGTGTGCTTCAGCAGTGTTCTGGGTGAGAACACTTGGCTGGCACGGGGCTGAAGCCAGCCTTTCTGTGATTCATTAACTGATTCAATCCATATTGCTCAGTTGGCTTTAAATCTGCCTTCTCTGAGCAGAAAGCTTTCTGCCATGGTGCATGACAGCATCTGTCAGCGCCTGTCCTTGTTAACCAAACCATCCATAGACACCTCAAGCAGAAGGCCAAAGAGAAGTAAAAACCCAACACTAAATTCAAGCTTTCCGCCCCAGCCACGCTGCCATTGTCCCCTGTTGCCCGGTTAGAGGAATCCCAGCACCTTTGAAGGTGGCTTTGCATGGCTGTAACACGCAAGCACTGGGGATGGTGCCAGCTGGGGAACGTGGTGGAAAAACTTAACGTGTAGCGCCAGCATTTGTTACATTTTTTAGATATTTAGTGTAAAATGCTGGTTTCTCTCCTTTAAAAAAAGAGGCAAGACACCAAAAGACATCTCTCAGTCTTGATTTCCTCTCTCCCTGGTTCCCCAATGTGTGTATTTAGGAATTATCTTGTGTGTTTGTACACACGGAGAGGTTGATGGCATGCGAATAAGTATGCTGCCTGATCAGTCCTTTGTCTGCGCGCACGTTTGGGTACAGTTCCCCCCTTCTCCTTCATCCTTATTAATGTCTCCTTTTGCCTGGTCCTCTTCTTTTTTTTTTTCCTTTCTCTCTCCCTCCGTTCCCCTCCTCCTTGCAACCTTCTGCCACCCACTGCTTCTTCCCCCCTCCGGAGGAGCTGATAAGCAGCTGGGTTTGGTGGCACAGCTAATGCCATCCCCGGGGGTGGGGGGGGTGCTGGGGCTCCCTCATGGAGAGCAGAACAAGTCACCTCCGCAGTCAGCTCAGCAGCCGCCCGCCTTAGGCCTAGGATGCCGACTTTATCTCCAAATTCAGATCTCCTGGTTCACAGCCCCATGCCAGACATGTGCTTTTTTTCTTTTTTTTTTTTTTTTCTTTTTAGATGCCTAAGGAATTCCGTGGTATTAAACTTAGAGACGGGGAGAGAATGTGGCGAGAATACATTGCTTTGTCTGTTTTAGCATGTGCTAACAATAATTCCCGATGCCGTCTCGCAGGGGAGGAATACTGCCATGGTAACTTTTAACATAAGCATGAAATCAGCAAGCTCCACTCTGATATCTCATGTAATTAAATAGCTAATAATGTACAATTGTAATTTATACTAATGCTTTTGATATTTCGTCTTTATCTCAGAGCCCTTACCTCTTGGCGAAGCATCGTATCAATGTGGACATGGTGCTGAGGGTGGGGCGCGACAAGAAAGGGATCGGGGGATACCTCATTATAAATGTGAGGCTGGTGCATGAACCGTGTCTGCGGCAATCAAACAGCTAATTGTTATGATTGTGCTGATAGTGTCTTGGCTGTAATATCCTGCACTGTGTCAATTTTTCAACCCTTAATGTAACACATTTGCATATCGAACCATCGCAGTGACTATCCTATCAGCTGTACTTGAGTGTGTGAATCAAAAATGCATTGTTCCCTGTGCCCTTCAGCATATCGGATCAAAAAGCAAAGCTAAGAGATAATTTTTATTTCAATTATTTTTTTTGGACTTGGAGAAGTAATCGCATAGACAGTTTCCTTAAAGATAAACCCCTTGCTCATGCATGCGTTAAAATTCAGCTTGCAAGGCACCTAGTGTGGCTGCAGCCTAGATAAAAGAATTGAATTTTTGAAAAAAATGAAAAAAAAAGAAAAAAAGAAAAGATAAGCTGGTGTTTAAAGTGTCCTGTGAAAGAAAGAAGGCATTTGGCCTTAGGCGTGTGCATCCACAAGAGACAGCTTCAACTCTTATAAAGTGGGAGTTTTGTGTGAGCACAGATGCATTTTGTTTTCCTATGAGGAAAAGATGATTAAATTATTGGAAACAAAGATAAAAAACCCAGGGCTTCCTGGATATTCTTCTTTTGCCACCCTTGTCTCACTTATTCCTACTGCTTAGCAAAGGTGCTGACTCTATCTCTCTAAGCTTTAGTTTAAATGTCCAACACTGCTTATTAATGAAAGTAATAGGCTTTTGTTTATTACATGTAATAATGGTGAATATGACTATTTAATATAAATCTGACATTTAAATTCCACTTAGTTCCGAGATTCGGTTGATAAAAATGAATAACTCTTTACCCTAGAGTAAAAACTCCCTCAGTCTGCATTTTAAAGCATTGAAGTTTTCAAAGTAATCAGTTTTTTCAGAGGAACCAAATTGTGAAGACATCTGTTATGTTATTAATTTCACATAAATCTTAAGCTCCTCAAGGCCTGAAATGAGGCTTCATTCAAGCTGAATTAATGAAACATGATTGTAAGTCCCTTGCATGGAAATGCTGTCATACAGTATTGAGTTGCTTATAATCACTGAGTAATCTTGCAGGCTGCCAAGGGAGAGCTACTTTAAATCCCTCCATAAAACAATATCTGAAAATATCAGAACACTAACTATATCCTGGAAGATTAATAGCAGATGAAAATTTCTATGAAATGAATCATTCTTTCTCAGTAAAGGATACAAACATTTCCAGTAACTGCAGATTGTGTAATATAAAACACAATCTACGATCCAGATGCGAGTTGCGTTTAAGCTCTGAGATTCATGCTAAATACAAAGTTGCTTAAGTATGCAAGAATTCTATATAATGGAGAGAATGTTTGGAATTATATAGGTTTCTAATTCAATATGGCCCAAATCCTGAAGGACTTAGTCAAAACTCCCACTGACCTTTTTCGCCTAAGGAAGGACTGAGGGATTTGGCGATGTGTAAATATTGCACTGAGCAAATGATAACTGATCTTAATGAGTAAGAAGTAGCATACTAATTTTGAATTCTTTCTTTGAACAGTATTTGATTTCTGGTCTTTTAATTGAGCAAATGAAACTTACTATTCCTTTTTAAAAAAATCCCTAATTAATAGTACAGAACCACACAACTTAGATTTAATGTTGAAACAGGAACTTTTGAGAGGCTGAACTGCCTTAATCAAACTTCAAAATACTGCATTGGTCTCTAGCTGAATTGGGAAATAAAAATCTGCATATGATATTTATTACCCAAATCTTCTGAGTCCTGTTAGCTTTGATAGATTTTCTTTTTTTCTCAAAAAAAAAAAATCAAAGATAATTAAATACAAAGGCAGTCCTTTTAATGTAGTGGCATATTATGCAAAATTAATGATAAGGACAGTATATACCTAGGGTATGGGATACTTGATGATTACTCCTCAATTAGAAACCTTAGCGACAGTGGTATCTTATGTAATGTAATTTTAGGTGCAGCTGTTTGAACCTGCATTATGCAATGCTTCGAAATGCCAGTAATTTCCTCCTGGATTTTCAGTGTCAAGATTTTGACACGTTTGCCCCTCACCACCTCTGTTTTGTCAGATTTTTAAGATTCTTTTTTTTTTCCCTCCTAAATATTTCTGCTGAACATGATCAGCGCTTAATTAATTATAAATAAATAACAGTTGTATATATGCTCCTGGTCAGCAGCTGTTGGTATTGAAAAGTGCTTTGATGTTTTATACAAGGGAAGTGAGAACAGTTCTAGGAGCTATAGTTGCAGAAGACTTTTTTGTATTTGGATGGAATTAATAAGATTTGAATTGCAGTTGTGATCATATCCCAGCATTTAGAGTTTTCTTTAGGTCTATGATGTGACAGAAATTGCACACATATACAATATGAATTTTTAACTGTCAGTGTAGGGTCATTGGGGCAGAAGCTTCTGTATCATTATACTGTAGGATCCTGGCATAGCTAGGTTGGCAAAAAGTAAAGGGGACCGTCAGAATTCATCTTGGTGGTAATTTTTAGATAAAATTCTGTGTAGTTCAGGGAATAAAGATGGACTAATATCTAGCTGTCCTAGTTGAAACTTTGATAACCTCAGTATTAAGGGAAAAAAAAAAAAAGGCAGCTATGTCTACATCTTACCCGTTAGTCAGATTCAATATTACTTCAAAGATGTTCTAAATCTGCATTTGAGTACCATATGTTGACACCGCGTTTTGGACACTGGAGATTACTTGAAGTACCGCAAGCATGACTTGTACTCCTCTTCTGTAATCCTTGGATCTCCAGGGCATTATGAATTCAGAGATGAACAAACAGAGCGGGTTTTTGTGTTTTGAGGGGTTTTTGTTGGGTGTGGTGGTGTGATTTTTGTGGGGTTTTTTTGTTTGTGTGTGTGTTTTTTGTTGTTGTTTTCGGTGGGTTTTTGTGTTTGTTTGGGTTTTTGTTTGTTTGTTTGTTTTTTTCTTTCTCTTTTTTCTTTCCCAGGCTGTTACTGCCTGGTTTGGGTGCTGCTTTCTTGTTCACCTCTGCGAATCCGTATCGACATAAATGGAGACCTTATCTAGAGAGTGCCACACTTTGAAGTGCAGAGATGCAAATCCAAACATTGCATCACATTGTCAGATACAGAAATTAGTAGCATCCTGCATGTCCTTTGAAGTTCAAGGCTGTGCTTCCATGGAGTGTATTTTCAAATAGAAATCAGATGGCAGCTATTCAGACTCAGATAGCAATAATGATTTACTTGCAGTAAATCTTACAGTTTTTGGCCACACTTAGGGTACGATTTACTAAATAGTTTTTGGTCAGATGTTACTTATTAAGATATTACTCCCTCCCCCCAACTATTTTTTAATTAAAGGCTAGAGATCTAATGTGCTTATTTTCTGTACACATATGTAAAAAATCAAATAACTATTATATACCAGATTACTTGCTTCTCGCATCTTTTTAAAATACTGTGATTTATAAACTTTGATAGAAGATAGAGAACTACTTGACTGCAGCAGCTGTTTAATCACAGTGGAAAATATTTTAAAATGACAACTTTGGTGGTGGTCTGTTCTGAACAACGAACAGAATAAAATAGGCTGGAGGTAGAAGCAGCACATTGGTAACAACAAAATGATCAGAGGCACTAAATTGTAATGTTTAACTGCTTTTAAAATAAATACTGTCTCCTGTCCGTGGCCCTGCAACCAATATGCTGTGGCCATAACTCCCTCGCCCTTCTCCATCCCTGCTCAGCTGTCTCTCAGGGTACGTTCACACGATGCAGAGCACAAGGAGAAGGTCCAGTTTCTTACGTCTTATAATAAAAATTCTTAACGTTCAGTCCAAAACTTGATTCAGTTGGCTTTATGTCAGATCCAGTAGACCAGATTTTCTTTGGCTACGTTTGTAGGTCTTCAACACCCACAGTTGAGGCCAGATTTTTATAGGTGCTCAGTGCTTAACAGTCCGTGGTATTGGTTGGAAGGTGCTTGCAAAGCCCAGTCTCCTTAATCAGCAAAGAGAGAAGGTCTTTCAGAGATTACTCACAGCATCTGAATTTAAGTTCTAATTCTGCTTCTTGAACCACTTTCTTCACTGTCCATAAGACTGGGAAGAGACCAACGGCTGGGTGAAACTGTGGAGATAACATTTGCTCTTGGTTTCAACAACTTGAGCGTAGGAAGCTGGTGAACCATATTAGTTTTACAACGGGAGAAGATATGAGTTCTTAAGACGAATGTGAGGTCTAGGTTGAGATAATGTGTATCCATATGTCCTGACTGAGCCTTATCTCCATATTCAGGATCTCCTATGGGCTTCTTCCAGCATAGATCAAAAGAGACCTCCCTTCATAATTATTTATCTTCAAAACTGCTAGAAGTGATTTGCTGCTGCTACTGAAGGAATTTTGCTACTGACTTCTTTGGGCTTACACTGGGCTTACTGGGGGACTAATGAGATTCTATTATGTAATTACAATTTGATCAATAGGTTGTTTGCTTGACCATAGTGGGCACTTGTCTGTCACTTCTGATGATACCATTTGGAGAGAAAGGAACTTTGCAATATAGCTGCAAAACAGTGATGCATATATGTATGTGGGTGGAAAGTGTATTATATCCAAATCTTGCGAGGTGGAGGAAGGAATTAAAGAAAATGAAACTGCTTTGAAAAGAACAAACCATGAACTAGATCTATATATATATATATATTTTTTTTTTCCACTGGAAAAAAAATAAAAGCAAGATGGGAAAAATGAGATTATTTCACATGGTTCTTGTTGTTATGCAGATTGCCTCCTTATATTCATATGTTCAGCACATCTGGCTCCCTTGTGGGTTTGCTCTTTGAGATGGGAGGAAGAATGCACAGTGAGATTAAGGGCAAAATAAGGTGGAAGGACAGAAATGGAGAAACAGTTGTGGAGTGAGGACTAGCAGCACTAAGGAGGATTTCCCTCAAAAGCCTACAAATCTGTCTTCTGTTCTTCCCATCTTACCACACTGAAGATGGCTGTTTTTCTCCTGAATACCCACGTGAGTGCTCGGGCCGTTGGCGCTGAGTGAGCGGTGCCCGCAGGGGTGACCAGCCTCACCTGCTCTTGCCTCTCTGCCCTGGTTTTCCTGGGCTGTCCCTATTTCTTTCTTGGATTACAACTCCTGTGGGCAAGGGCTCTGCCCCACGTGTTTGTAACTGCTGCTTGCGCTGTGGATGGTTTAGCTACTGTGATAAAGCAAATCATAACATCACCCTTATTTTCTGTTACAAAGTAAAGGCAGAACCTGAGACCCCCCCTTGCAGTTTCCCAAGTGCGACTCGTTTGCTGTTTCATACTGTGTAGATGCTTTGCTGTGGTCTGAGCAGACAGGTCTGGAAAAGTTCCCTGGGAGCATAGGGCCAGCGCTGCGGGACAGCCCGGTGCCTCCTGCGGGGAGCTGCTGCCGCCTTGTCTCGGCTCATCCCAGGAGAACACGGGATGGGCAGGGCTGGAGAACATGGAAAGGTGACATTAGGAGCAGACACTTGGTGAAAATATTACTGCACTACTCATTTTTTAAATCATGGACTGTGATGAGACTTTCCAAGTCTCTGTGACATTTGTCATCAGCATGAACCTTGGGGAAGGAAGATGCACATTAAAGCACCGGCACGCTTTACTCAAGCACACACGCACAGAGGAGAGCCCCGATGTCATCATCCCGCAGATCTGTTTGCACACAGAATAGATGTCCAGACCCCTGTTTGGTTCTGGCTGCTTCCATATCGAAATGCTACTTCTAATTTACACTTTATTCTGTAAAATACAGAAAATGTTCAGAAATCTTGGGTGTTCCCTGCTGTGAGGTGTGAAGCTGCAGAGGACCTAGGTGAGTATCAGGAGGATGGAGCCAGGCTCTTCTCGGTGAAAACCAATGGTAGGACAAGGGGTAATGGGTTCAAACTGGAACACAAGAGGTTCCACTTAAATATGAGAAGAAACTTCTTCTCAGTGAGGGTGGCAGAGCCTGGCCCAGGCTGCCCAGGGAGGTTGTGGAGTCTTCTACTCTGCAGACATTCAAACCTGCCTGGACACCTTCCTGTGTAACCTCATCTAAGTGTTCCTGCTCCGGCGGGGAGATTGGACTGGATGATCGTTTGAGGTCCTTTCCAATCCCTAACGTTCTGTGATTCTGTGAAGTCAGGTTTCGAGGTTGTTTCTGCTCCCTCCCCCTTAGAAGCCAAATGATATATGAGCTTTACTGAATAGTTTTAGACACAGGAACACAGGGCTGTCTTTTAAATGCTTATGGTGGATAAAGGCAAAGCAATGCAATGAGCTGTGACGGCCGTATAAGCCGTGCCTGATGGCTGATCCTTGCAGGATGGCTGTGGTTGGCCCCACAGCTCCTCCCGTGCTTCCCTGCGGCTCTCGGCACAGCCGGGTGCGCTGCTGCAAGCTGAGAGGGACCTGGAGGAGAGCGGGGTGTTGGGCCTGGGCATTTACAGGCTGTCACAACACTTGTTCTTCTTACTGAACAGGGGAGAATTGCATTCTTGCAAGGCAGTCCCCTCTGGAGTGCCGTTCGGCACGGCGCTTTTTGTTCTGCTGTGTAGTTTCAAGGTGAACCCTTTAATTCAGTGTGACCCTTTTAAGAAGTCCAAACATTACATGCTGCAAGAGGGAAACAAAGCACTTAGTCGTATGAATCATGTTTTAAGATGGAGCAGAGGTGGTGTTTGTGTTGCCCTGAACGGTTCCATTTTCAGTGGAACGAATCTGTTGTAGGGAAGCTTTAGGACTCATTATGACTAATTGCTTTACAATTTCAGTAACTTTTTAATTTTTTTGACTGGCCTAGGAGACTTGTGACTCAGTTTACATGGCCAGATTGTTTGAATTATCTTTCAGTTTACCATACTCTTTTAACAATGCTGTTGACCAGTTTTCCCTTTCTATCATGTTAAGTCCAAGCTGCTGAAGATTTGCCATTGGCGCTCTTGCTCATGTGCTCCCTTGGTCTACACCATCTGCTGACAGAGTCCTGGAAGAGCATGTAAGAATGTGCTGTCCTGGGTTGTGTCCTAAGGACTGTTTTCTTGTGTTTAATCTTTACAGACTGAACATGTACTCCTGTGACACTCGCAGCAGATCGGAGTGCCAGGTAGTTTGAGTTTGGGATCTGATTTTGGCCTGGCATTCTAGAAGCTGCTTAGAGAGATGGGTTTTTTTGTTATTTCCTGGCTGATGAAGGAAAAACCTAATTTTCTTTTTCATTAGCCTAGCACTCAAGGGACAGTTTTGCCTTCCTAATAGCTTGGTTCATATAGGCTGGGTGTAACCCATGTATCTTGTTGCAACCAGTTTTCTGGTGGGTAAATAAGAGCTCTTGAGTCCAGCCCAAAGCAGCCAAATGTGTGACGGGAGGGATGTGCTCTGCTTATGAATTTTAGCTGAGTCCTGAGAACGCTGTTGTTTCTCAAGAATATATTTCATTGATATCTGTGTTAGACACAGAACTCAACAGGTGGTTAAAAATCCCCCCTTGGAGGAAGTAAATATGGCATCTCTCTAAACAGACAGGAAAGTGTTAGCTTTTCAAATGCACCGCACATATCAATGCCTTTTTTCCAATTGTTATCCTACCTTGAATTCTTGCTAGGGAAAGTTATTATACTAGGAAACTTCTGCAATGTCGTTACTAGGAAACTATAAATGTTATTTCAATAACTTTTGGTATCTTGGTCTTTTTAATACACTTTATGCTGAGGAGTACTTTTGAGGCTCTGGCAGGCTGGTTGGTAACACAACAGCTGTGAGCGCCTTCCATTCAGTGCTGGCTCCTACCCAGAAGGAGTCATTTAGTGGTGCTGGTGGCAATGGGGAAACCACAGGATGGGGAAAACTGAAGGAATAGCTAGGGGTGATAAGAAGGAAATAAATTGTCTGCATTTATTTGTGGAAGGATGGAGTACGTGTGGAAGGAAAAATAATCTCAGAGAAAAAAAGGTAGATATGAGAATGCTGTCCCCTGTTAGGCGGAGCTGGCTGATTTGTGTGCATTAGTAATGCACTTTTGAAGGGATATCTAAGTGCTCTTCAGGTGAAGCTGATGATATTGCTGTCAGTTGTGGGCTTTTCTGTGTTGTTTGCAACCCTCAAACCTTTACATTGACTGATGGTCATAATGTGTCTTATGCCATTGGAATAAAACAATTTGGTATTATGTCATCTGCTCATACTTCCTGTCACTCC
The DNA here is from genome assembly GCF_964273445.1 of Streptopelia decaocto. Taxonomy (NCBI): domain Eukaryota; kingdom Metazoa; phylum Chordata; class Aves; order Columbiformes; family Columbidae; genus Streptopelia; species Streptopelia decaocto. The sequence continues at coordinate 4,642,423 of NC_138666.1, read as the reverse complement.
CCACAACTTTGGCTGCTACAAGAAATATTTTAACACTTACAAATAAGGAAAACTGTGGGCAATCTATGCAGAGTGGTCACATACCTGCAAAGGGTCCATATATTGTTGCAGTGAGGCAGGAAGAGAAACTTTTATAATTCATGAGTAGTGAAAGCTTTCTTTACTTCTGGGATAAATATTCCAACCCGTTAGGTATACTTTATATGTAACATTTACATCTTGCTGAGTGATTAGTTTAAACAGCTATTTTTATCCTGCGTTTCAGCCCACAACTCTCTAATGTTAATTAGTATTAGGAAGGAAGTATGTTTTCTTCACATGCCATAGCAAATGTGCTTTATATAATGATTACAGAACTTGTTTGATCTTTTGTTTTTACTGAACAGTCTACAGCACTGACGGCAAACTGTTTGGTTTTAGTTTTCTTGTGCCCTGGGCTGTTTTCCACTGTGTGAAATTGCTTAACTTTTTTTTTTAGGTGTTTTTTCACAATCACTGAAAATGTTGGAGTAAGGTAGAATTTCACTGTAAAGTTTCTTTAAAGTGCTGTCTGTCAGTGAAGAGTTCAAATAACCCCTGCCTCTTCCCGTTTCATCCAAGTTTGAGGGCACAGGCAAAACGGATAATGTAAGGAGTTTGGAGGGAGGGTTCGAAGGTTAGTCACAATCTGTTCAGGTGTTGCACAGGGCATGTGAAGGGTGCATGGGAAGTGGAGAAGCAAAAATATACAAGGCTTTAGTGAATAGTCGTTGCCAAATATTGAGAAAACAGTTATAAAGGCATCCACAAATTGGGCCACCAGGAGAGCTTCTACTGTTTTTCTTTCTCTGCATTTATGAGTGTAAATAATACACAGTTTTAGCTGATGCAAATATACTCACAGTAATAAAGACATAATTACAGAATTTATAAAATTAATTTCCTTGCACTGTTACAAGCGGAGGAGATTGAAATCCTCTAGCTCTAGGAAGGAGAAAAGTATGAACCTGATTTTTTAAGTTCCTTCCTTTGGTGTTTTGAAAGCTAAGATCTAATGCTCTGCCTGAATACTACATGTCTATAGTTTTTTGAAAGGTTTTCCTCCCCAAATTTCCTAGGACTACACACACACACACACCAAAAAAAGAAAAAAACCCTAACACTTGTTATTCTAGACCTATATAAAAAAATCAACTTGAGGTTACCTCAATTAATTTAGAATAAACCAAGTGTATTAGTGCAGCTGCTCTTTAGGTGTGAACCTGTTCTTCAAAGTTGGTGATGGCTATTAGGTTTGCTTTTCTTAGAACCAAGGCAAGTGGCATATTTCTTTGTAAACAGCTACATTCCTGGATCAAAGCTCCGATCCATCAAGTAGCGATGTGCTAGTCAGGGAGGAGAAAAGAGTGGGCTAAGGGCCGTCTGGAAATCACAGGGACTGGGCTCAAACTACATTGCAACTCAACTTTACAGGACTGATTTCTGCAAAAGCTGCGTGCGTATTTTGCATCATTGGTGGCTATAGATGTAAATTCTAGTTGGTAATTACCAGATCTGTCGTTTTTGTTCATTAGTTAAACATACCTCTGGCATCCAGTGATCCAACTTGAAACACACTGAGGCGTAACTACGACAGTGCAGCTTCTGTATCTATAGGTGCGTGTGGATCTGCACTTGTTCAGTGACAAGATTTTCAAAATGAAATAATTGTTTAGGGTGGGGATGATGGGGGAAAACAAACAAACACACAAGAAAAAAGAAGGGCAAGAGGCAAAGAGCAGAAGGAGGAGTGGATGGCTCTGGCCCTGGGAGGAGCATGTGTCCTCCTGCCCCTCCTCTGGCAGCTCTCAGTCAGGGTTTGCTGTTCTTGGGATCAGACACATTCTTTTAGAAGAATTCAGAAAACTCATTCTGTGTCATGCTGTTTGTGTCATGACGTGGAGCTCAGTGCTGTGTTTAATTGCTAGCAAGAGGGATCAGTTGAAATACAGATTGCCTGCGCGTGGCATCCCCAGCCCTCCCAAGGCTCCACTCAAGGGCCACAGAGGGACAAGTTCACATGGCCGATGCCTTAACGGGGTGAAGTTCATCATCGTGCCGCATCCCCCAGTTTTTGTTTCAGTTCCTTTCTTCTGATTGTTCATGAAAGAGAGGTGTTTGGGGAGAGAGGAAAGCGAGCCGCCTGCCCCAGCATAATGGGAGCTGGTGGAGCCGCTGAGTGACAGCCGGCGGGAAGCGCTGAACCAGGGCCCGCGGAGCGCCGAGTCATCAATAATGCAGAATGAATTCTTGCTTCCTTCAGAGTGAGAAAATAATACCCGGCTGGAATTGAGCGAGCAGTAGGGGACACAGCACCCTTGAGACTGCGGGTCTGGAAATCTTCAAGGGGAGAGCTTTGGAGAATTGAGTTTCTCCTGCTGTATGCCTGATTTCTTCTCCTGCTCACCAGAAAATTGAGAAGTCAATTGGCCTTTTATTGTTAGGGATGAAATGACTTTTCTCCCTTTTTTTTTTTTTCCCTTTTCAATTAATTTTTTATTGAATTTTGAGAAAGGTAGATTTACAACTGCCACTGCAAAGGAGGAAAGTGAGAAATAAATATAAAATCTGCAGGCAGGGCGGAGGAGGGAGGGCTGGAGCCCGCAGCCCTGCTCCCAGTGCCGGGCTGGGGCAAGACCCGTGTGCTCCAAGGCGTCTGTCCCTCCTCAGTAGCCACCGGAGGTAATTGGCACTTAGTGCACCTCACAGGGGCTGTGTGAATATTCGATTCAGTGTTTGTGGAGGAAAAACCCCAGCACTGCGTGAGCACAGCACAGTTATGGCCTCAGTCTTGCAGGGTGTTTTCCACAGCTCTGTGCGCCTTCACTGCTTCTGGCCTGCTAAGAAAAGGCAGCTGTATCAGTGTATGCCCAAGGAACAACTGCTCTGCTGTGGTTAATTTGTTGTTTTGAAAAAAATAGGCGTTACACACGTGTGAGATTGTACATTTAGTGTGGGTTGCTAGAGGAATCCAGACCCATCCGTGGCAGAGTGGTAACCCCTGGGTTTGGGACCAGCTGTCAGTGCAGTCCTCTTCGTCACATAGGAAGCTGGGGGGTTTGTTTTTGTAAATGACTTTATTTTATGTATAATGACCCGGATATTGCATAAACACATTTTGGGTTATGGTTTCTGGTGAAAAACTTAGTTTGGTTTTCCCATTTGAGGGTGAAGGTCCAGGCTAATGGAAGAAGGTGGTGTTGCTAGGGGTTGGTTGGTTGTGGGTTTTTTTTGTTTCCCCACCTTGTCCACATTTGAGCTGGAGATAGTGTAAAAGCAAGGGGGGCGTGCCTGGCACTCATATACAACAGTTCTTATGCAGATCATGATTTGTGAAGCTATAAAATAATGATTTAAAATTCATGGTCCAAAACTGCAATTACTTTTGCACCAACCTAATAGCAGCCATTCCTCCAGCCCTCCTGCGTAGTTGTGTGTATAATCATGGTGAAAGTGTATAAAACAGTGACACTGAGGATCCAGTTTGTTTGTAAACTCAAATGTTTGTGACTGTAATTTAGAGCAGGTGTCTGTAGTTGTTGGTATCAATACACAGGAATGGTTACCCTCTACCTGTAGCTGTTTTCTACAGCAGGAAAATCTTATCATGGTACTGCTCAGGAAAAGCAGCTCAGGTCACCTTGCGTGGAAAGTCATTTGATCTAGTAATAAGCATTTCAGCTGATTTTAATAAATGTAATCCTGACTTCTATGAGCTGTGCCATCTGTAACATTATGCAATGTGTCTCTTACGTACAGGAGACGTGACATTCTACGTGGAAGTGACAGTGACGTGACAGCATCTGATAGCTCTTTTCTGCAGTGTGGTGGCAATATTCTTCTGCAATAGTAAGGCCTTTATTTACTTTTAAGATATAAATTTATTTGCTTTGGCCTAAAACCCCTTATGTCATAGGTTCTGATACCATTATTTAATTTTCATTTTATTCTGTTTTTGAAATGACTATAACTGAGATGATAATGTTATCTAGCTGAAGCCTTTTGATTATTAAGAAGTTCTAGATATTTCTGAGATGATCTTCTGATACAACGATTTGGCATGGATGAAAGTCTGGCCTCCACTTTTACAAACTAGAACTGGAAAATATTTCTTACTTATCAGATATCTCTATATCAAAGCAAAGCAGACTGTGATTATTTACCAGAAATTAGAGGCATAAGTCAGGGTAGGTTACAGTCTCCTAAAGATCTCTCATATTGGATAAAAGAATAAATTGGATTCGCCTTAGATTAGGTGGTAGATTCTGTTTGTTTGAGCTGTCGTTCTGCCCTGTTTTGGCAGACTGTGGTTAGAAAACGATTATTCTGTCCTTAATGTTTAACTGCGCCCCTGGAACAATGTGGGTGGATTAGCAAGAATTGCTTGTTCATGTTGGTATAGATGATAAGTTTTCACACATCTCCTTCGCACTCAAGGACATTTTGCCAGCTCACATCCCTGCTGTTTCATGCGTTACATTTGGCTTGCTGGGGAGTACATTTGGCTTGCTGGGGAGCAAGGGGAGCCTGAACATTACGTGGCCTCCAGCGTTTTGTTTATGAGAGCATCCTTCTAGCGATCGATGTCCGTGTGGGGTGGAAGCAGATTTCCCCCTTGAGATGAGAATCAAGGAAAGTTGCCAAATGCACAATCTTCCTTTCAAACACGCTGCTACTTCCGAAGGCGGGAGGTGGGTGGCTGTGCTTGTCCAGGGAGGGAGGAGGTGATGGCAATGAACCCTGAAGCTCAGGCTGGGAGCCAGGCTGCACCTCGGCAGCAGCACCGGCAAAGCACAACAGTGCTTTCCCCTCCACGACCGCCCCTGTCCCTACATCTCTGTCTATTCATTGCAAGTTCACAGTGTTCTCATATGTGAAGTGAACTGATACAAAATGTAGGTTACACCACTAAGAACTGTTGAGAATGATCTTGTTTTCACTGCATTGAGTGTGAATTGAAAGAAGTCCAAACGTAGAGTAAAACCCTGAGTTTCCTCCTTTCCTTTTCTTTGATTTCTTTATATTTTTAAATGGAGCTTGAGTCGGGATTTCATATTACATGCTAAAAGCTCAGGAGCAATGTAAAACTGTGATTACCTAACAGAGTTTTGAAAGGCCTTGCTTAAACCTAGAAGGTCATTAGAAAACACTCATACCTGCTTTTCTGCTCTCCTGCCTGTAAGGGGAGGTCACAGTTCCTGCAGCCTTCAACAGGTAGTGCTGCTTGAGGCTCCCATTTAGGAGATGCTTGCCTGTAATTCAGAAATGAGGCTTTCACAAGCCCTCCTTATAAATTTTAGGATTTCCTGACAGTGGTTGCTGTTGATCTGTACTCAGTTATAGACACTACCACAGGAGATCTTTCACTTGTTGAATTAACTAATCACCTACCCATCTTTAGGTGGTTGCTGCACAGAAAGCAGGTTTTGCTTGCTGTGATGAATCTGAAGTGCTTTAAATATTACATGGCAATCCCCAGGTGAGATTAATACTACATCAAAATAGCTGCATATGTGTTGCTGAAGTGTGACTGAAGGTCAAGGTTTGAAACACGGAGCCATCCGCAGGGTGAGCAGCCAGGTTGACTGCTGGAGTTTCTCAGGGCATGAGGTTTCTGGGCCAACAGCAAATAGTTGCCCCACTGGGTGTTTGGCAAGCAGATAGTCTGATCTTTCCTGGACAACAGCTTCATAAGGTGTTCAGATATTTTTGAAATATGTTAAGTAAGATAGTCAGAAAACTGAGTGAAAATAAAGTATCTGCTCAAGAAATATTAAGCCTATTTTGGGGTGCTTTATGCAGCTCTAGTCTTGCTGCTTTTGTTGTTGCTTCGGTCAGAATTGTTCAGAAGGCAAATGGCAAGAGCTGTAAATGATGTGACAGTGGTTGCTACTGCAAAAGATTTCAAAGAATGGTGCTTGCGTAATAATGCAATATCAGGTCTTGGCTGTGTACCATTGAGGTCAGTGGGCTTCTAGAGAAATCTGCATTGCTTTGTAGCAGAGCACATTTTTTTCCTTATTTATTTCCAAGCAAGAGTTTTGCCGTATCATACCAGGAGCTGCCCACTCAATGGCTTGGGAGAGCGAGCTGGCTTTTCTGCGCTGGGCTGTTTCCTTCTGCTCTAGGTGGCATGTCACTGCTGTCTGTAGTATAATTTGGGGGAGTGTTGGCGATGGTCCCTTTGTTACCCAGCTATGGGTAATAGCTCTTCTTTGGAGATGCTATGAACACCCACAGCAGAAAACAGGCTGCTAAGGCCTCCTTCCAGCACCCCGCACTCTGACGACAGGCGCTGCCCTTACTGTCCTTAGATTTCCCCCATTCAGCCATGGAAGTCATACTGTTAAAGGTCCTCTGTTTAACCCAAAAATATACAGCTGTAATAAAAGGAAACTGAACTTTATTCAAGTCCTCTGTCTATTTATGCCTGTTCATATTTGACCAGCTCCAAAACAGACACTACGTGTCACTGACATGCTGCATTATTCAAATGCTATTGGGGGAATAGTTATTTTTATTTCAATTGAAAATACTAAAAATAAGGAAATAAAAGAAAAATAACCTCTCTTCTGCACTGATGGAGAACTTACGGGTATATAAATGAAAATATCAGCTAAACTTTACAATGACACAGATTTTGTTTAGCAAGCAGGATGACTTTAAAATTTTCACGCCACTATGCAGTATTTGCAGATATGCATACATGAAAGCAGAGATCAGCGTTATAGTGGCTTGTTTAGAACTGCAGTCGGATATCAGAAACTAATATTTAAAATTGGGGCCTGAGTTAAGGCTGTGTTTTTGGTGGTTTACTTTCTGGAATGCAGTAGTGGTACATCAGGGTGAAGCCTGAGAAGCAGCACCCAGAAGTTGGCCTCCCAGGGAAACTGCCTTTTCTTTGTGTAATTCATTTCTTTTCCCAAAGGACCTAGTTTATGCACCTGTGGGATTAATCTCATTATTAAATCACTGAAATGCTCTGTATAATGGCAGAAGGAACTTGCCTTTGAGTTGAGATGATCAATACTTAGATTGGAAGACTATGTGCAAATGCACTCTGGCTGTCAGTGTGCCGGCGCGGGGGCTGTGTGAGCTCACAGCAGGCTCGGGACAGTTCTCCTGTGTGCGTGGTCTGTGTCAGTCCCTTCCGCTGGGACAAAGTCAAAGAGGGAAGGTGCTGCCCTGCCAAAAGAGGCAGTGCCGCGGTGACAGGAATTACTGACTCGCCTAGGAGGGATCCAGGTATAAATCCCTGCTCTGTGTAAGTCAGCACAAGGGTTGGGCTTGGGTTTCCCAAATCAAGATGAGTGATGTTACCAGCAGTAACGGAGCCTCTGTCTCTCTGCAGAAAATTTGCTCTGGACGAAACTTTAATCAAAACCAATAATTACTCTGAGCATAACTCATTATTCAGATAAAATATTTTTGAATAATGTTGATCCAGTATTTTACAAGCAACAATAATCAATTTATAAAGCACTTTGGGACCTTCCTCCAGACAAGCTAAACAGAACTGTCATCCTAGGGGTGCAGGTGTAGAAGACCTGACCTCTGCCATCAGGCTTGGTGCTCTTCTGTGTGGGTTCAAGGAGGTTTTGTGAGGAACGGCTGGTGTGGAGCGTGCAGAATGAGGTCGGGCTCAGCTTGTTACCCCCTGCACAGTTTGTAATGAGAAGTCAAGGCAAAGGCTGTTGTTCTCAGTGGGAGCAAGGGCAGGGGCTCCTGCCGTGGTGATGCTTTTTCCACCTGTGTACCGGGGCTCAGAGCCCTGCCACAGGACATATGACCCTATCCCAGTAAAGCCAAGAGGAGGTTTGCCTTCGGAAACACCTGGACTTTGGTGTCCAGTGGAGCTGCGGCCTCGCTGCTGGCGAGCATCCCGCTGCAGCTCCTGACACGCTCACAACGTCCCTTTCCATGGGGGACTGTTTGTGGTGCACACGAAGTTCACAGCTCCTCGTAGTGTGTACTTCAAATGTACAGTTAATATCCAGCAGATACGTGGGAAGGCAAGCAAGCTACCTTTCATCTAATGTTTGTAACACAGAAAACCTTCAATATTGAGAACAGATAGACTGGAAGGTAGGTTCATATCTCTCAGCAAGAGAGCTGTAACTTAAATCTAATACACCTGATCAAGGCTTTCTCTCTGCCTTGTAGGTATTTTAATACAAATGTGTCTTTCATTTGACTGATTGAAGGTCTCCAACCTGCAATAAATGAAACATCTGATCCCCTTGAATTCAAATCACTTTTTCTTTGATTTTCTTTTACTTCTATTTCTTCTTTCTTTGTTCTATGGCTAGAGTCGAATTTCCCTTTAGAAATTGAAAGAATGTGTGTGGGTTTTTCTGCTCCTCTTACAGTGAGCCTGTGCAAAGGTCGAGTGGCTAGTTGACTAGCATATTAAGACAGAATTCATTTCACAGACAGTCTGTAGTGATGTGCTTTACATATCATTATCACGCTGAATTGAGGGAAACTGATTATACAAATTAGTTACTGTACATTATTCTCCAAAGCCTTTTATTTGCATAACCAATAGATTTTATGCAAAGAATATCCTGAAAAATGATACATGATCATGTCTAGTTGAAAGAAAGTTGTTATGTTCTAGGTAGGAAAATAAGTAGGCTTTAGTCACAATTTAATTTTAAATTGTTGTGTATCATAATATTGCATGTATCAATTAGCTTATGCCAGATGTAGCCTTTAAAATATATTTCCTGTAAACACAATTGCGCCTGCAATCCTGAGTGCTGGGAGCTGCTGATTCCAATGTTCTCTATAATTATGTCTTTGTATGAATCAATCAGTTTAAATATAGAGCGACAGTCTGTTAAAGCCATGACCTCTGTTGGGTTTATTTTTTACTCGGGTAGTCGTGTCTCTTTCCAGATGTCAGTGACATAATTTGTATGCTCAGCATTTCTCGTGCGGAGATTTTTGTAGGGGGGAGCGGAGGGGAGGAGGACCTTCAGAAGGCGATGGGAATTGGAAATATTAAGCTGTAAAATCATTGAAAGTGTTGCTTTTAATCTGTAACTATAACCATGTTTGTAGTGAAGTGTTAACTCTCCTACACATGAACACACTTCGTCTTTGCATAGATATTGCGCTGGGTATTAAAATGTATGTCAGGCTGGAGAACAAAGAACACGTGACATTATGGACTGAATTCATAGTTACAATAAAAGGAGCAATGAAAATTCAATAAGGGGACTGGAACCAACAGTGTCTTTGTACTTTTTATCTCCGCTAGAGTTTCCAGAGGAGCTGTTAGTGATTAAGGGCCCCATCCTGTGCGGGTCGGCGAGCCGCGCTCCCGCCCTGCCCGCGGCTCCGCGCTGAGCGAGCCCGACGGCGGGACCCTGCGCACCCCTGGCCCCGCGGAAGGGAGCTGGCGGGGGCTCGGGGGGGTTGGCAGGATGGGACCTGACGAGGAAAGGCAAGCAGAGGAGAGCAGTCATGTAGAGTTCATTTTGCCTTTATAAAACTTTCTAGGGATTGGAAATGTGCCACAACATCCAGTTGGCAGAGGAGATGAAACACTGATGTGTGCTGGGTATGAAAGCCAGACTTTATGGCTAGTAGGTCTCCGGTGTAAATATTCTAAAAATAAATCTGTAAAAATGTTGCAACCCTTTTCACCATTTCATTTCCCTTACGTTTCTGTGTTTGCAGTAAACACATCTTTGATGCTAAAACTGAAAGTGTTTTATGTGCTATGATTCTTTTTAATGGAGACACTCACCTTGCTCTAACTTCAATGGAATAGAATTGTGTTAAAAATACCGATACTTTGCTCTGACAAGATGTTTGGATGCAAGTCTGAAATGTTCCTTTTTCAGTGAAAGTCTGGGTTTTTACTTTATTAATCACAAAATTCTAGTTTTGAAGAATAATTATGTGGAACATTCCATGTTGTATAAGGTATTTCTCTGCACTTTAATTAGAAGGAATTATTTGATTTCAGTATAACCTGTTTTAATTGCATTCTTTGTGCACCTATAAAATTTAATAGCCACAGACACTGATATTATTTTGGGAGTTTGTGAGATTATTCATCTAATGTAGTTTCAGGGGAGCTACGTTTTTATTTCTTTTAAACTTTCTAAATAACGATCGAACTTTCAGCCTTTCCCTTGTATTTTTCCCTTGGATTAGTTTCAAGTTGGAGTGAAAGCCAGCAATTGTGAGGTAGCGTGGATTTGACATTTTCTCATGTACGCTGCAAATTATTTGCAGCAAGATTAACATCAGAAGGACTGACTTAGATCACTTGTCTTTGTTTATGCACACCCTATGTTTCTCAGATTTTTTTTGGGGGGGAGGGAGAAGGTAATATTCAGTTTCCCTGTCCGAGCATATGAAATCAGTTTTAGCGGGGTGTTTCTGTCACAGAACTTGCCAGGTAGACTGTAGGTGGAGGATAAAATGAAAGCAAAGAAGGTAATGTAAAAAATTAGAGACGTTGGAATGGGTACAAAGGAGAACTCGTGTTCTTTGAAATTACAATCCTGAAAAGAGCAGCAACGAGCTGATAAAGCAGCATGGATCTGTGTGGATGGAAGAGGCTGCTTAAACTCAAGATCTAAATGATTTAAGCATCTTAGTGTCTGGATTATAGTTGTCCTCAGCTAGGGGCAAATCCTCACGCCAGTGGCACGTGCACCCATTTAAAATCAATGAAAGCTGGGGATACGAGAGACCAGGTTTTGTGCTTCACCTTTTGTCGTGTGTGACCGTTAGCAGAGAGTTCCCCCGAAATACATCTGGGTGGGTTAAACTTGTCACCCTTGTGACAAGAACACTCTTGTAAGTAACTATAATAGTATTAGCTCTCACAAAATATTTAAAGAATCTGGCCTTTGGCTAGTAATATTTTTCAGATGTCGCTTTGCTTTTAGCAGTGTAAGAAAAATTATGCTTTTACTCTGGCTATTGGATTTATTTTGAAATAAAGTGGCAGAACTGCAGCACCCTCCTGCACCTGAATAAAGCACCTCTTCTAAGTGGGAAGTGTTGAGGTACATACGCTGAGCTCTCTCCCTGATGCGCAGGGGGCTACCAAGCTTCTGTTCAAACTCAGGGGAGGGTCTCAGAGCAGGGATGGCAACCTCAACTATGGTAACTGCTGCTTTTATTTCCCTGGGACTTTGGTTCTGTTTTAACGTCTAAATAGACCACAGAGACCAGCTGAGTGGAGCAGGAAGAGAGATGAAAGATGGAGATGGTAATTTTCAAAAAGAAATTGTATTGTAACTGATGAGTTCTTGATGACTTCTGCTTGAAAGCATAAATCGGCCCAGGTTCAATTAAAATTGCATCTAAATTGACCTAAATGAGCATTTCCTGGTTTAGAGTTTCCACATGAAAGTTTTGCACATCTCTGGATAGCAACGGCAAGTTCTCAGGAAGCTGAAACCACGAAAGCTTTGAAGGGGACGGGGATTCTAAAGCCCACTGCTCCCCACAATTTTGAAATGTTGAATGCTACCTTCTCCATGAAATATAAAACCAAACAATATTGAAATAATGCTGTGCTGTACAAAAGTTGTCTTTGATGTTCATGTTGTCTTAGTGTTTTAAAGTTAATGGTGGTTTTGGATGGCTTTTCAAAAACTTGCTAAAAAACCCTCAGTTTTGAGCATGATTGCAGGTGGATTCAAAAGGTTAATTCAGAAGGAATTAATGAACTCCTTTGATGGGAAGTGGAGGAGCAGAGGCTGGACAGGACCAGACTTTGTATTCAGTAAATTGTCAGGTTATATTGTAGGTTTACCTGAATTAGAAGGTAGTGGATTGGCGACATTGTTTTGGTGGAGGTGTCATACTCAAGAGTGACTTTTTGGAGAGTGGTAAGTGAAAAAAGTCTTGAAGAATTGTCACTAAAAATAAATTCTCAGTATGAAGCGCACAGGGAATCTGAGAAAATCCTTGCTTTTCTATTGTAAGGAGTTATTCCAGACAAGCCCTTTAGCACTTAGGTCCTTTAAATCAGTCAATAAATTCTTGCTTTTTAGAGGAATAATTATCTGTAAATGAATACACACCCTTGCAAGGCTTCTGAAACCGTTACCTGCCAATGGGAGCAGGTAATGGTTTCCTTTCATAGTTCTTCCAGGTCCCATTTACATAAAAACCCAGCTGCCAAGCACTCAGCTAAAAGCTGCCAGTATCACGTGAAGATATTTTTTGAGCCAGAGCCACTTGATAAAGAAAAAATGCTTGTTTGACATAGACCAAAAATGACAGTGTAAGTGCATCACATGCCTGAAAGGCTCTCCAGCAGGACAGGGGTCCAGCCCTCATGCCATCCTTTCCTGACCCCTCAGGAATTCCCCTGATCTCCCACGAGGACATCAGCCCCAGGACAGGGTTTGGCCTGCCCAGATACAGGTGCTGCGCCCGTCCCTGGGTGCTCCAGAAGGTGCTGCTCTGTGAGGCTGAAACATTTGGTAGGAACAGCTGCAAGTGCGGGAATGAGGGGTTTAATATTTAAAAACTTAAAAAAGGAGAAGCTGCAGCATTTTCATGTGCAGTCTCTTTCCTCTTGCAGTGGTACCAACCAAATGAATTAATTTGTCATTGCTTTTGCTTAGTTTTGAACATCACAGTTTCACCAGGCAATGGTTCGCTTCTGTACCTTGCTGCAGAGACCTCCCATCTGGAGAGCCAGGCTCCTGTTGTGGTCTTCAATCTTCATGGAAGTGGGTGTGCTGACTCACAAAGCAAAAGCTGAAACACTTGCAAAGGTTTTGTATAAAATCCTTGGTTATGAGAGTTATTCACCTTCTCATTTTCCAGACTGGCTGGACTTACAACACTTAATACTACTACGTTAATACACCTCTGAGGAGTCTCACCGATTGCAGGGACTGTAGTAGTTTGCACTGTGGATAAGATTTCAAAGCATAATGAAAGCACTCGTGAATCTGTTTTACTTCATGTAGCGATGGACTAGGAGAGCCTGAAAAGCACTCTCCCAGCTGAGCAGGTGGCAGCTTCCAAATGGAGGGTGAAAAAGCTTTAGACACCCTAATTTGATAGCTTGCCATGGCCTGGCTCACAGGTGCCACTGAGCATCAACAGTATTTGGGTTCCTGGGTCCTCCAGGACCCTTTGGAAATCTCATCCCGTACTGGAGGGTTGGCGTCAGTGTGGGAAAATCAAAGTCCGGCCAGATGTAGCCGGAATTTGTATGCTACTACCAGACTCCTTATATCAATAAAGAGATGTTTTTGTAAAATATGAACAAGCTACACTTTAATGGAATGTAATCGTTGTCAGCTCAGCTGTTGCTGCAGCCCGCGGCCGGTGCAGGACGTGAGCCTGGACCCGTGCTGTCCTCACCCTCCTTTAGATAAGTGAGGAGGGGGGTGCATCTCTGTCCCATTGAGTTAAGTTGCATAAGATCCACTTGTAATATTTGTTTTTCCCCAAGCCCAAAGAGGCCTTTCTTTTAAAATAAAAATTAAAAAATCCTGTAAAGTCAGATTTCAAAAGCCTTTTGGATTTTGCTTTTGACCTTTTTCCTTTTGTGTTTGTTTTCTTCACTGCAAATATATAATTTATTTTGGGCAGTTGTGAAAGGAAGCAAATTCAAATCTCTTCATTCTATGAGCATATTAAAAGGTGAGGTCTCAACGCTGTCACAAATCTGCCGATTCAGTGAAGGAAAATTAATTGATGCTTTTCATAAGTGCCATTGGCATAAAAATAACACTTTTCATCAAATCAACCAACCCACAATATTTTGACATTTTTCAAATAGCTCTTCTGACTAGTTCTGTCACAAGCAAAATGAAAGAGATGTAAGAATCACCCCAGCCTGGTCCTTTCCTTAAGTTCTGCCCGCCGCTCCGGAGTGATGCATTTCTGTAGTAAATAGCCTGAAAATAAAGTAGGAGTGCAGGATTCCTCTCTGTTGTAGTATGTTGATGAACCTGTCAGAGCAAAGACAAAGCGCGCTGGCTCGTCTGCCTGTCGGAGCACGGCAGCCGGGGTTGGAGCTGAGACAGCCCAGGGCAGGTGCTTTGGAAGTTACTGAATTTAAGTAAAGGATCATGTGGCTTTCCTATGTGATCGAGAGGTTGATCCTTGCAGATTTCAACACCCTACATCCTCATTTGCTCCTTGATGATTTGTGTTTTATGTTAATAAATCATCCTGTAGATTTAAAATGACTTTCCACATAAGTAATAATTCATTTCTGTGCAGTCTGTGCTGTGACCCAGCATAGGTCTAATCTAAACCTTTTAAAGGTTATTTTATTCACAAGTAAAATTCACCCTGTTGTGCATAATCACTGCTAATCGTTGAAGTGATTCGCAGGTATGAGGGATACAGAATCGGCTCCCAGGTATGCTCTCAAAAATCTGTAATTTTGTTAGTAAAAAGCACCAGAGCTACAAGCAAGAATGGTGGTTCTGCAGAATCCAGGAGCTTCTGCCTTTATTCTTTCATTTTTCTTTTTCATGTGTTACAGGTTTTAAATAAATCAAGGAAAATGTGTAAATTCCATGCTACACAGAATATTTAAAATCTTTTTAGAACTGGGCCTGAACTGTTACCTGGAGCTCTGTAAATATCTGCAGTAGTTTAGTGCTGCTACTGCTGTAATTCCATTTCAGCACTGACTCACACTTCGGCTTTTTTGTGTCTGTGTTCAGCACTACAGTTTATTTGAAAAGTGCATAAAATAAAAATATCCAAACTTCAAAGATGCCGTAGTAGAGGTAAATTGCCTAATGTGCTGTGATTTTCTCAATAGTTTTATGATAACGTAAAAAGCCAGTGTTTCATCAAGGATTTTCTTTTTTTAAAGAAGGATAGCACCAACTAGGTATAAATTATAAATCATATTCTGTTTTACATGTGAAATGGGAGCTCTGAAGTGTATCACTAGAGCAGATGGAGGGTAGGTGTTTTCGTGTTTTTCTGAGTCTATGATTAGTTTGTGATGTCCTTTTCTATATATTCTATCCTTAAATTCCTTTGCATAGGGGCAAGAAACTATCGCCAAGTAAATACGATTATTGACAAGTGTTACTAGCAGCAGGGGGCAATGACAAAATCATCCCTGACACACACACACAAAAGCCAGAGTGCCATTTGTAACACATGGAGTAATGAGTTAATTGAGAAGCTGTTTGGGTTTCGTGACATCAGAGATTTTACTAAACAGAATGAGTGATTGAAAACAGTGAATTACAAAATGCCAAATATATGTTTGTTCAGGTAGCCAAAGCTGGTTTTGGCTTTATTCATTCTGGAAGCGTGGCTGAGTTTTTGCAGAATTTAGAGAATTGGAAGGATGCTGTCTAAATTACAGCCTGTTTGTTCATTATTGTTAGTAAGCACTGTTTTATTGTGTTTGCAAATTGCAAATTGAGCTTTCTCATTCCTTTGATAGCACCTTCACTACAAGGTAACAATAAAATCATATGGCATTTGAATGAAATAATTTCCTGGCTCCGTTCACTTGCAAACTGCTTTTAAGCATGAGGGGGAAGGCGGCAGAGGGACACAGCCGGTTTTGCAGGGCAGAGATGAGAAAATGCAGCCCCTGTGTGTGTTAGACAGGCAGAGATGAAAGCACACGGAGAAGCACTTTTTAGCTAAGAAAATAACCGGCGTGGGCTCCATAGACTTAGATTAAACCAGCTGTAGAACAGGAATTTCCGTCATTGTTATTGACCAGACTTTGAACACTTTTATCAGCTGCATGTGTTAATAGCTTGTTAATGATTGATGCTGAGGTCTTTTATGACACCAAATGAAAGTGAGAAGTAAGTGCCGGATTTCGAGGTGACTAGTGCAGTCACACTCTTTCAGTGGCACCCTTTGCAGAATTTCAGCTATGTTTTAAAACATTTATGCCTGCCAAGATTAGATAGGTTTCACTGCAACTCAAGATAATACAGAACTGCCCTGACTGTGCTGTTCATTCAGCTCTACATTGAACAGTAAAACTACAGCAACCCTCAAACTGAAATGCGAAATTTTAGAAAATGATGCAGTTCTGCCAGAGTGTCTAAAGGAGGATAAAATATATAGATGACTTGGTATGCGAGGCAAATAAATACCAGATTTGCAGAATACTATCTAAAGAGAGCCTTGTTAAAATTGCTAAAGTATTTCAATTAGGGATTTCTTACATCCCTCATTTCACCTGGTTCAGCAAAGCAGTTCAGCAAATGCTTAAGCTCCAGAAAAGTCAGTACGACACATGAGCACAAAGTGTTTCTTGTCTCCATCGGCTACATATTCTAGAGGTCAACACAGTGATCTCCATATTAGCTTGGCTAAGCCTTTCTGTGATTGTAGACAATTCTGTGTGGTTATTTGCTTCACGTGTATGCTTCACGTGTAACCAGATTCCTTCTTCTTTTTTTGCCAAATAAACTAAGAATCAACAGAAATCTGGAAGCACTGGGTACTTGGTGCCTCTTCAGGCAAGCACAGCAAATGCGTAGGTGTCTGTAGGATTTAATATGCATTTATTTTTCTCTGTCCACATTATTGCTTTTTACCGTCACTACTTGCCTGTCATAAATCCAATTAGTGGGCTTTCTGCATAGCAATAAACTGCTCTTCAGGAAGAAAATGTGCGTTGTGAGCAAAGCCTTTTTCCTACATTATTGTAATTTTCTGGTTTTTCACTGTCTCACGAAGCACTTTAAAAAAAGCAAAATAAGCTCTAGCACTGCATTTACTGCACTGCTCCCTCTTCCTGCTAAATGCTTTTCCATCCTCAAACAATTTTGCTCTAGCAAAAATTTCTTCTAAGGATGAAACAAGGTATATAATAAAGTACAAAAAAATCCCCCAAAGTGATGCATAGATCCAGCCCAGGATATGCAAAAACCTAATTGCTGGTGCAGTTGTGTACAATGGGAAAGATCCGGGTTGAAGTCCCTGCTCTGAATGAAGGACTTAAACCCACATTTGTCACGCTTTGAACAATTCTTCTAACTGCTACAACAGCGCTGTGCTCTCTAGGTTTGAAAAAGCAATTCAGTTGAATACCTAACAAAACTCTCCTGCAGAAGGGATTGTCTGAACTGGTGTGTTCTTGTAAAAGTTTTATTTCCTGCATATAGGTATTTTCTGAAAAATATTACAGGTTATTTTGTTCAGCTATTTCTTTTCCTTTAACCAAGTGAATTTTGACTCATAACACACTACAAGCTTCAGTACTTGTGTTGGTTTCTCCAGTCTATGTTAACTCTCCGTGTTCCAAATGTCACAGAGTTTAAATAGCATCAGAGAATTTTGTGAACCTTTCAAGATAAGTTTGTAATAGAGTAGCCCTTGATTCTAGCTGTCACCCTGGACTTGAGTTAATTTTTTCTGTAGTATTGTGGTAACGAGTAATTCTAGGAATTGGGAACCCTGCCACATATGTAAATGACACTGGTGAATTGTCTCTGGTCGCTGTGTCCCTTATTCTCATTATTTATTCATGCTTTTTTTTTCCTCTTCAGAAATAACAAACCTTAGGAGACTTGGAGGTTCAAAGGGTTGGTCATTAGTCTTTACCAAGTCCAGTTCTGTAGAGATTAGGACAGGAAACACTGTTACATTTAACCGTTTCAGCATTTCACCGAGCCTAAATTCAGACAACACTATCACTTTCCTCAAAGGATATATAAAAGCCTATTGTATTATGAAGAAACTGTTTTCTTTTTTCATATCTACTCAATGTAAACAGTTCATTCTGGTTTCAGAGACATTAGTGGGTTTAGATATTCCTCTATGTAGAATAAAAATCGTCAGAAATCCCTGACGAGTTTTCTGACGGCATCCTCTGCCCGTCTGTGCGTGCCCGCCTGGTTCCTTGCTGACTGGAGGTCTTACAAATGAGACTGAGCCTGCAGAGGAGTGATATCTATTAGCAAATTAAGAAATGGTGGCTTTGAATATATAGTAGTCATCATGAAAATGCCAGCTCTTGTGATAACGTAGCATCAGAGAATGATGGCTCCTTTTTTACAGGAGATTTCTGTAGGTAGCTGTTAACAAATTCTGACTCTATAATAGGAACCACCGTAAAACACGTACAAATACAAGGGAGGGAGAAGAGGCCAAGAACTTGCTGTTTGTTTTCAAAACTGTGTCCTTTTTGTATAGTCTTTAAAAAACACTATCAGCAACAGCGATGCTTCGGTGATGCTTACAAAGGGTGAGCGCAGCCCGGCACAGCCTGTGTGCAGGGCCTGGGCAGGTGGCTGGAAGGGACACGTACAGGAGGGCGCCTGCTCCCCTGTCACCCCCACATCCCGGCACAAAAAGCAGCATGGGCAGATCAAGGTCTGCAGGTATGAAGAAATCACTGCATTGTCTCCTGCCTGTCACTTATTCTGCAGTTAAAGCCCAAGGAAGTGAAAAAGGTGGGGTCACCATTTGGGGTAAGAGCAAACACATAAACCATCACTGTGGGTGATGCTGTGCAAGTACTGTTGAAAAATGCAGCCTTCTGAACTGTCACAACATCTCTGACATCTGTGTCTCATTTTAATTGACCAAAATTAACAAAATTCTTGTTTCACATGGTAATTTCCGGGATGCATGCAAATTCTCCTTGCTTATCATCAGTAGAAAAACACTTGAAGGAGATTGGTATCCTTATTTTACAGAAAAACAATAAAATGTGTAGAACCCAAATCCTTCCTGAGCTTGGGTCTCAGGAAGAGCTGTGTCAGCTGCATGCGAGGGAGCTGGAAACTTGTCTGGTGTTGCAGAAGTGAGAATACAAAATCTGTGTCACGTGGGGAGCCCGCACGGAGACAGCCCGACCGCAGGCCAGCCCAGCGCTGGCTCCTCGCAGAGCAGTGCTGCTCCTGCTGCTCTGGTGCTACCTGGGGAAGCAAACTCCAGGGACATGTGTGTTTGCATTTATGAATATATAGCAATGGTCCACCTACCTGGCCGAAAACCAGAAATGTTGGCACATCGGGAATTCCCAAAAGGTGGCAAAGGGGCCCCTTGGCCTTTGCTAATGCCGAGAAGTGGGATGTGCTCCAGCTGTAGGTAACGCAGAGGCTGAGTTTGTCAGGGAGCTGCGCGCTGGGAGGGACAAACTCTCCCCAGGGGTATTTGCAGCCAGCCAGCAGGTGCTGGATGATAAACTACTCCTGAATATCCGTTAGACAATGCAGTAGCGAACAGCGATTCATTTTTCTTATAAATTTATGATAAGCAGAGAAAAAGTCCACAGCCACCAGAGAAACGATTTGTTACAAATTATTTTAAACTACTAATGAAAAAATTTGGGTTAATTAGGCCATTAAACTAGTTTTATTTTAAGAATGTGTGAATTGAGTGGGACTGAGTCTGTTTTCGCTGGCTGTGGTGAAAGGGAGCTGACAGGGGAACTTCGAAACAAAGGAGATGTCACTGATGAGCCTAAAAAATCTCCTTAAAAATGGCAACAGGTTTTTCCCCCAGTAGTTACTCTTAACCCTTCAAGTAATTTGATGAACTGAAACTTTTAAAAAAATCTAGTTATTGCTTTATTTATTTTGAGTAAGAAATTCTCAGGTTATTGAAAAGTTTAAAATGTATTGAAATGATAACACTGAAAGATTTTTCTGACTTCGGCAAAAGAGCTATTTAAAAAATAAACTCTACAGATATCACTTGTGTCTACAGCATAAGAATCTCTTTTATTGCAGAGCAGGACCATTACGAAGTATCTTTCATTTTAGTTATATATATAAAAAAATAGTAAATGTAAAGGTAGAAAAAATGTATTTGTATTCTGAAAAAGAAATAGAGTAAAAGAAAGAGAACGTGGCCACACACTCAGAGGTAAAAAAATATTGCCTCACTGATAGGGTTGCTTGTGGAAATGGTCCCTGATTGTTTTCATGGTTGAGACTTTTCTTTTAACCGTAGTCATGCAAGCTCTGTGTCACTGAGCTCCTGCTGAGCACTGGTGGAGAAATCACTGCAGCTCCATTCACAGTTTCCAAACTGTTTTGCATTAATGGGCAGCCTGAACTGGATTTGGGTCAGGTTTCACTCTGAGCTGCGACTCTCTCTCTCCACCCCCTAAAATAATAATAATAATTACAAAAGTGTGAGATAGGTCTAGCATCTCCACCTCCTGTTCATAACTGAGCAAACCAAATATTATTACATACATTATTGAAGGGGTGAGGAAAGTTGGAGGTCACGAACTGTGCTGTATGAATAGCTGGAGGTCAGATCAGTCATAGCCACGTATTCCAGGGCTGAGGCTTCAGCCTGTAGAGACTGGGTTAGTTCTACTGCCTTCTACCAGCTCATCGTGTATTCCAATTTGAACCACAAATTAATTAAATAGCTAAGACATACATAAACTAAAGAGTTTTTCAATGTTTAGTAGACAAGTAACAAACCTATTATTTTTTAAGTTTTTATTAAAGTACGGGGAAGAGTGAAGGGAAGCTACAGACATGAGGGTAGGTGTAGTGCTTGGAAATGAGGTAGAACTCAGGGCAAAATAATACCTGTTCTGTGTCTTAGCGGTAATTGTATGAAGAGAAGCTAGTAGGGAAAGAGGGGAATTGTCTGATGGGAGAAATAAGACCTTTTTTTGAAACATTCTCTGAATCTCAATGGCTAGCAAAGGATCTCGGATTAGACACCCAAAAATTAATGCACATGATACCCTGCATTCTCTGAATCTGTCTCGAGGATCAGATAGACACTTTTAATTGCAGTTTTGGAGTAAGATCAAAATACTGGTGAGCCATGAATACCAAATTTTGCTAATGGACCAGGAAGGGGGGAGGGTGGGGTTTAGGGCAAACCAAGGGGATTTTGTTGGCATCAGACCCCTTTGAAGTGGCAGCAGTTTGTAGTTGCTTTGTATTTTGCATTGCTACCTTTTCATATCTGAAGATTCAAACAATAGCTCCTGGTTATTATCCCACATATTATTGATTAAAAGCTTTGCCCAAAGACCTTCCATCTCACTTTCCAACTTAGTGTGATTTACTTTTCTTTTTACTCCCTGTAACATATGATTAATGCTGAGCTAGAGAGTCCCAGTGAGATGAAGCAGAGTGTCAGGTAAGATTTGTCAGCTCGGAAGTATAGATTATTTTATGTTTCTCGAACTTTGTGGGCCCAGGGAACACAGATCTTGATTGTTAAATCCATCCACACTTTCCCTAGGGCTATAATATGCCAAAAACATTAAATAGCCCACTTAATACATAACCTCATTCTGTATGCTTGACTATTTTGTTTTTAATTTTTCTTCCCTTTCCAGGCTGCTCAAATGAAATGGGATCAAAGAAAAAAAATTATCCTCACTGGATTTTGTTAAAATATTAATAGGTTAGGGTTGACTGGCTAAATTGAATATCTATGCTGATCTTGCTTGCATGTTTAACTTGTGCTTAGGAAAATATGTTTCCTAGGTGATAACCTTTTATGTACCAGCCTGACTTCATTGAAATGCATAGAGATAAAAATATGTCACACTCCATGGCCATGCTATTCTTGTGTGGCAGTGTGATTATTCAGATGATAATTGACCCCCACCTGTAGACAGCTCAAATTCTGTAGTCAATCATTCCATTTGATGTTAAAATATGTGAAAGTACAATTATATAATTTACATTACAAATCATCCTGAATGCCAGGCATCTCAGAACCACTGACAAACGAAAGGGAAAAAAAGTCAATAAATGAAGCGAATTACACTAGGCAAAGAATTCAACTTTTCTTATTTGCTCCTGCACAACAGCTTTTATGTAGATGTTGTTGATGGAGCTCAAACAGATATTGCTTAGTGCTGAATTTGCCTGCCTTTCAGCCCCTTCCTAACTTGTGTGATCCTGTCTGTGGAGATGAGTCTCCGGCAGCAGATAAAGGGAGAACCGCAGCCATGGCAGCACAGATTTATGCTGCAAAGATGCTGGCCAGTGAGCTGTGCTCCAAATACCTCAGCTTTTAAACTCGGGTTCTGTATTTTAGAGCTATGTAGGACAGGTAAAGAGCGTATTTGTCCAGCCACAGATTGCACCTGCTTAAGGCCTGTTGCAAATTCCAGTGTCAGTGCTCAAATAATGTGGGCAAAACAGAATCCAAACCAGCTTGTACCATTCCTGCATAGGACATGCATGCAGAGGTAGGCTTAGGTCACGTCTCTGCATCATCCCAGTCTGTCTGAGCATTGGACACCAAGAACCAAAACTTCTTGTGAAATTTATGGTAGATGAAGATTTTTAAACTGTGTGTTTTTCTGCTCACATGGGTTTGGATCCTTCATCCCCTTGACAGCGATCTCCATGACAATGGTTGTAGATAGTATCTCAGACATGGAATATTCCTCAAATTTCGAGGCTAAGCATTGTAATCCTCTTTTTATTTACGATTACTCAAAAAAAGAATCTCCTTCTTGAGCAAATGATTCCACAGGTCTGTACATTCCAGTCTGCTGAGCAAGACAGACCCAGTGCCGGAGTATGTAATCAACCTTATGGCAAGGGAAAGCTCAGTGGTAAATCAGCTGAAGTACCGAACACTGAGCCAAAGAACCGACACAAAACATTTCTGCTGGTAAACCAGAACTTAACGCTTCTCTCCTGGCTCTCCTGCTGCAATTTTTGATGCTTACTCCTTAGCTTCATACTGAAGAGCCATAGCAAATAGCAACTGTTAATTTTTTCTGCTTAACTTTAAATATGGCATTATTTTGCTTTACTAAATGGAAGACTTTGTTAACCATAGATTCTCCCTTTTGATGCTGCCAGCAAGGATTTGCTCACAGCTTCCTCACTGAGAACATTTAGGTTCAGACAATTTTTGGGAACAGCGGTATCCATGCAGAGAATTCAACAGCCAAGTAACCACTGATTAATTATTAGTGGTTCCCGCTGGTGGCCATTTTTAATATGGACCAATTTTGAACTCAGATACTTGATTTCATTAAGTAATTATAAATCATAAACAAGTTAACAGATAATGGTGGCTTATTGACAGTCTATCTGCAGTAACAAAAAGAAGTGGAATTAATAATCTGGATCTACAATGAATAGTTTAGGTAGCTATACATTGAAATTAATGCATGTGGGTTAAGCCTCTATTTCTTAATAAGGAAGCAGACCAAAGATAATGTTTAGTCCTGGCCTTCATACTCTAAAATTACTAGTTAAAATATTGTCCTCTGTCCTAACGTTCATTGGAAAATAATGTAAAATATCTCCCTGCCCTGATGTGTATTCTTCTACAAAAATATGCAGAACATCATCTTTTCTTCACCGGTTCTGTCTTTCCTAGAGGTGAGACCTTTCATTGATCAAAATAGAAATGATGTAAAATCAAGTGTGAGTATTCTAAGGAATGATCATCACAGAAGAGTTGTGAAGCTTGATGTGCTCAAATGCTCCATTTTACAAGACAAAACAGAAGTTATGAAATGGTTTCAAATGGCTTGAACATCCCTGATATGGGAATGGAAAGGGTTTATTCAAAAGGCTACCATGTGGTCTTATTTCTCTGCTCTGCAAAAGTCAGGTACCTTTCTGGCAGTTCTCCTGTGATGCTTCACCTCTTCTCATCACTCTTAATTTTGGAGTCCAAGCAGGAGTGTCCTCATCTAATATTTTGTTCCCCTCAGCTGCAGTGAGCCACAATAAATTCTCAGTGTTGCTCAATGTAGGGCAAGGTTGAAACCAGTTGGGTAACTTCCAGACAGGGAAATACGTACTTCTCACCTTTTTAAGGCCATTTTCCCTAGCTCCTTTTTCAAAGGGACTGCTACCGGAGCGGCTTTTGGCTGCCCACGAGTGGCTGCAATTCTTCTGACCTCAGCAAAATTCCTCAATCATTATCCCAGGTGTGAATTTGGCCTGTTGTCTTTAATTAAAGCTCTAGTCTGCTCTCACTAAATTTCACACCCTGTACAAGCATCAAATTATGTTCTTCAATTAGTTGTATCTTTTCTTCTATCCTTTTAATTTCAGGCCCATCAAAGAGCTGGTTTACTAAATCAATTTCAATGGGAATTTACACATTGTGAATCATAATGGGATGCAAAATTGACTTGGCTAATGAATAGTTAGTGGCTTTGGGGTTAATAGTTTTGGGTTTTTGTCTCAGGTACTTTGTATTAAATTTAATTTTGATATTGCTTTAATGAACACAATGTATTACTTCTTTTTTCACCCGAGCCCATCTAAGGTGTATTCTCTTTGCCTGCCTCAATTGATCGGCTTTATGAATAATGGTATGAGGTTCCTGTTTAAGAAAAGCACTTCTGCTTGTCCCATTTCTATGCGCTTAATATTTTAATCTGATTTATAAAGTTTAAAAAGAAAAGAATGTACATTATGACAGGGATGAAGAAGTTACTTTACAGGTTAGTGCCTCTTGCTGCTTTGCACAATCAGGGATAGAACTGCTATTTGCAGGAATACTTTTAGGCATTTATGGGACTCTGCTATGAATAAAAGCAAATAGAACAGCTATACTGGTAACAAGGTGCACCACCTCACTCATTTTTGGGGTTCCAATTGAGGGATATCAGTTTTGGGCAGGAGACACCTGAAAGTTGAGTGCAGTGCAGCCTTGGGGGGCTGTTCCACACGGGCTGCGCGAGTCGCTGCCTGGAAGAGCTGTGTGTGTAAACGTTTCTGTCCATGCTCTGCTGGTTTTGTGATGGGAAAGTGACTTTCAAGTTCTAAGTTTTCATTAACTCCCAAAATCTATTCCTTTCTTACACAAGTTTTTAAAAAGGCAGTACCTGGAGGCATAATGACTGAATAATATCTGGTAGTAGTCTCAGAAATAGCTGCACTGTGATTAAAAGTTCTGTTCCTGAGACAGTCTCTATCCCAAGCCTACTGACACCCCGGATCTATTGAACAAAAGAAAGTTCTCAAGCAGAACTGAAATGTGATAGTACAAAGTTGTCTATTTGAGAGACAGGAAAAGTGCTTAGATGATCAGTAGCGGCTGTGATCCTGTCAGGAAAATACAACTTGGGAAACCTTGGGATTGATAACCTGGGCTGACATGCAGCTGCTTTTGGAGAGACCGTATGATGTTCCTATTGCCTCCTGATTGCTACAGGAGAGAAGGGTCTGTGGACAGTCTGGGGGGTTGTCTGTCTGTCTGTTCTTCTTGACACTCCCTTTTATCAGCAGTCACCACGTTGCTCTTTCTATGACCAGAACTAACACCCGCTGCAGCCCATGGAAAAAATCCCAGGATTCCATACCCTGCTGTGCTATATGAGCCAAAGCGTGTGTTTGAGAGTCCACTACATCTGGTTCATTAGATGCTGAAATTAGTTTTGCCAGAAAGTAACGACTCCTTCCTATAGGCAGTGTGTTACATTTGTAAGAAAGGCACAGTCAGTGAACTAACCCAAATCTCCTAATTCTGTGCGTTCAGTCACCAAGGGCTGGAGTCCTCACTGATGTACATCAGCGTTGTTCCCAGCCCTACACTATCATAAAATTTCCTGAGATATGTATGATGTGAGTTGTTTTAAAAAAAGATATTTTATGAATGAGCAACTATAAGAAAAAATATTTTAATGTGAGTCTTGGTTTAAGTTAATGTGAAGTACAGGAGGGCAAAGTATAACCTGCAGCTATGTTTCTGCAATGGATGTGACTCTAGTATTTTGAAGTTCTGTATAGTCTACCAAAAATAGTAGATATGCACTAGCAGCAACATGTGCAGCTCGTATTCAGCTACATGTGTCCTGACTTGGCTGCTTATTTTTGAGCCATTGTACTTAGGATAAACAATGGAGAAACTGCTGCTGTATTGCTGGCATTACACATCAGGCATTAAAGACAATTAATGGGCTTTAACTTCCCAAATTACTTAAGAGCCTTCAGAAGAAATCTGGAGAGTAATTTTCAGTCATTGGAATGAAAATGTCACAGTTTTGTGCTTTGGTAAATAACCCGTTCACAGAGATGTCTTACTTATCACTGTGGTATGCTTATTCATTAAGGGCTAATTGCAGAGGTCTCTAAATGAAACACCACAAACCACATTCCACTCCAGTGCCAGTTTGTTTTAAGTCTGCAAAGCTTTATTATTAGCACGATTTAATTATGAAAATGGCAACCATGGAGAATTCTGAACACATTCTTTCCCTTGATCATTAGTTACAGGGCAAAAATGAAACACTTTCAACAATGAAGGGTTCATATTTCAAGCTTATACAGTAGCTGCTAAAAGGCTATACTCAGAAAATCAATTTTATTAAAGTCCTTCAAGCACTAAAGGGACTTCCATGCAACTAAGCAATTTTAAAAACATGTCCACGAGCAGTGACTTTTTGATTCATGTTTTAGCAGGGTTATATTTTCACTGTTTTCAATATTGTCCCCCAAAGCAGGGTCAGAAACGGTTTGAGGGGGGGAGAAGAGGTGAGCAAAGCATGTTCTGACATAGCTGTGACTTGCATCCTTTACCTGAAGGTGCTTAAACGAGGACTATGAACTGGATCTGAGGAGCCCGGCATGCTCTTAGCTAAAACAGATCAAAAGTCAATGGTGTTTCACCTTTTCCAGCTCTATTTTGCAGCCCAGGAAGTTAAGTTTGAGAGACTGCTAAGAAACAGTGTAGAGCCTGGATTTTTTTTTTGAAAAATGAAGCTGTGATTTGAGCTAAAAATAACGGGAAACTATTTTCCTAGAGATAAAAGGAAATGACATGTATGGTAAAAGGATGAGAAGAGTTAACACGTTGTTCTGCTCCTCCAGAGATGACAGGGAGTTGAGGGCTGTGTCCGTATGTCAGGGTCTAATATCACTGGACCAATAAGAAATTCAGTGCAAGTCCACCAGAGTCACTGACTTGTAAAGTAAATTATTGCCCTGATCCAAAGTCCTTTGACTAGTGATGGGACAAGAGGAAATGGCCTCATGTTACACCAGGGGAGGTTTAGATTGGATATTAGGAAAAAATTCTTTACGGAAAGCTTTGTCGGGCATTGGAACAGGCTGCCCCGGGAAGTGGTGGAGTCACCATCCCTGGAGGCGTTTAAAAGGTGTTTAGATGAGGTTCTTAGGGATGTGGTTTAGTGCTAGGGTTGGTTAGGTTATGGTTGAAC
This sequence comes from Streptopelia decaocto, assembly GCF_964273445.1. Taxonomy (NCBI): domain Eukaryota; kingdom Metazoa; phylum Chordata; class Aves; order Columbiformes; family Columbidae; genus Streptopelia; species Streptopelia decaocto. Next base: position 4,615,320 of record NC_138666.1, on the reverse strand, counting down.
TCGATGATCCTGAGGGTCTCTTCCAGCTGAAATGATTCTATGATTTCATTACTTCCATGGATAAACCTTGCCAAGGGTGAGAGTGTAGAAAGTCTTTCAGTGCATCCTGAAATTTCAGAGGATAAAAAACCCTTAGTCTTTATACGCCTGTCTGTGTCTAACTGAGGTAAAGCTTTTGAAATGGATAGAGGCATCCCATTGGTTTTCCACAGGACAAAATAAACTACCGTCTAAAATAAAGTATCAGTAAAATGCTGCTAATGAAGTACAACATAAAGAGAAAATAGAAGTGAAAGCAGGTGAAATATACACCTTAGAGGTGTTGTCACTATTATTAAGAAAAAGTACGAAGCAGAACTGTTTTACTTTTTTCCTTGTTATGTGCACATACCTGCTTTCTATTTCTTATTTCATATATTCAGACCCATATTTCCAAATGCACTGTCTTTTTGTCACTCAGCAGCCCAAAGCTTTGGCTTTATTTGCAGTGCACGGGCAGGGTTTCACATGCCCGATGTTTGACCTAATGATCTTCCCGCTTAACACCCTCCTGAACCTTGCAGCAGCTCACTGGAAACAAATTGAAACAAACTGGCAGCGAGTTAGAAAAATTATGGTCAAGCGCACGCTTGTGTATCCATCCAGTATTCCACATATTCTACGCTGCAGCCACTGAGGTCAATCCAACATATTTAATCAATTTTAATGTGTGAATTAATCCAAATTCTCCACGTACTTTTGATCTAGCAGCAATGGATCAGTGAAGTCATTACATTAGTTTTTTTTTTTGTTTGTTTTTTTTTTTTTTTTTTTTATACGACGGGATTGTTAAACCTTAAGTCTCTGGTGACAGCAATAAATATCCATCATTAGGTATGAGTGATTATGACAGGCTCTTCTGGTTCTGCCTATGGAAGATCATTTGCTTCTGGGAGCAGTAAGGAATGCAACTGATGGAGGGGGAACCTCTCCTTGGTAAACTTAAAATGCATAAATCAAATTTACTTATTGTAATGTCAGTTGTGGTAATTTGTAATCACATAAACTTAGGCATTGATAATACCTGTTTCTGCAAAATTTCAAAACCCTACAGGAGCAGCCCCGCCCCAGCCCCAGCTTTCCTGGCACCTCGGCTGCCCCAGCTCCCTGCAGCCCCCTCCCTGCTTCTCGTCCCTTTGCCTGAGCAGGAGTGGGAAGCGCCCAGATACCACAGTGAGGGACACGAACATTCAAGAGCTCAGCCCTGGACCAGCCCAGGAGCGCTGGGTGTCTCAACAGCCTGTGTTGCATTTCGGGCCGCGCTGGTGGATGCGGGGTGGGAGGGAAGGCAGTGCAGAGCAGGCGGGATTCTCCTTGCAACAGGAGTTGCGTGGCACAACCTCAGTAGGAGAACCACTTCAAGTGTTTATGGAGGAAGGTGGTACAAATATTTAATAAAAGCAGACATAGCTGTCACACTCCATGTTGAAAAAAGGGCGACATAGTTTGAGTTGTGACTCATTGCTACTGATGGCTGGAAACTGGGTTTTGTCCTGCTCAGCAGCAGTCTAAAGAATTCTGTGCAATTCTGGTTCAGAGGGAAAACCCTTGGGTTTAAAAAAGGTGAGATGGATTATGGGGGAAAATAGACCTATGAATACATAGAATTTAAACCAAAGTTTCATTTCAGTGTCAAGATCTGGATTCTTATTTTATAGCAAACACTTGTAAAGAAAAGTAAAAGAAAAATGAAGCCTCCCCAAAATGATTGTTTTAAACTTTTTAGACTGCAGAAGGAGCTTTACCAAAATAACATGTATTCATGGAAGGCTTTGATGTTCCAAAGGAGCATTCTCCCCCAGCCACATCTGCAAAATCAAATGGAAAAATGTTTTCCAGCTACACTGAGTTCTTCATTTTACACCAAGATGAGTCCAGCCTACCCAGGGTATTGCCGAAAGGCCCAGTTCTCCTTCAGCTTGCAGTAAATATTGGCTTCTTATGCAGGCGCTAAGGAGAAAAGCCAGCATCTCTTCCCTCCTGCCACTGCGGGGCAGGAACCCGGGAAGCGCCATTTGAGATATGAGCTGCAGGTCGTGTTTCAGGACACACAAATCCCCCCATCAGCTCTTTGCTTTCCCCTCATTCACTCCACGGCTGCCACTATCTTCACCTGTGCTTTTTTCTCATCTAATTTATGTGAGCCTAGCTTGGCTTTTGCCATGGTCTGTTTTCTGTTGTTGACATTATTGACCATTTTGGTTGGTGACAAACAACTGAACAATATCAATAACCATTTATTGGGTACTCTAATTAATGAATTTACCCTGTGACCCAGCTGCAATCACAACTGCGTGTTCAGTATAAGCCCGCAGACAGAGGAGCAGTACTTAAGAGACTCAGGTGCTGTGTTCAGACTAAGCAAGCTATGAATTCTTACATTTCAAAAGACCCAGTAACACAAAAACCTCAGAAATTGTCACAGTTCTGCTGATTTCATAAAAGTTGTAATTATTTAAATTCAGAACAAACCTTTCAAATAATCTAGTAAGTTTTCTAACGGTGACCAAAACATCTTTATTACACTTGGCCAAAACATACTTTTTATTTCAGTTTAGGAACAAGTAGCTGAATATAAAAATGATAGGTTTAAAATAAAATGTTGTAGCTGGGCAAAAAAATTTGGTATGAACTGTCAAGAAAACCAAAAGAAGTCTGATAAGTTACATAGACTTCAGAACTGGAGCAACTTGTAGAGTTGCAAGGTCAGCCCCATCAGTCCCCGCCGGGCACCCCTGCCCTCACCCCCCAGGAGAGGCTTTGCAGCCCCGTTACAAATCTTGATTTCTGTACAAGTCCCTGCTCAGAGGTGCTTGTGTTGCCCTGCGCTTCCATCAGCATCACGGAGGCACAGACGGTGTTCTCAGTTCCTCACGAGGTGTTCTGGTCCTCCTTGGAGGCCACCTGGGGGTGGGCTCTGGCCAGGGCCTCTCATCAATGCTGCATGGTTGCTGCTTGTGGTAGAAACAAAGGTAGAACTAGATACAGCTGCTTAATTTCTTCCTTTGCTCTCATCTGGCCTGCACCCTGCTGCAGTAAGGGAAACCCACGCACAGGGCAGGGCAGCCCTGTCCTTCACTGCTGCATCGCTCCTTTTCTGGAAGGGCTGACCCCGCAGCAGGAGAAGAAGAATTATTGGTATCATGGCAGGGAAGGCAGCTGCTGACAGTTCCTGTGTAGGTCAGTGGAGTTTCACATGTGTGTGTGTGACTAGACATGGATATCTATGTTCTGTTTAAGGGGGAAACTTATAAGGGGGGCAATTTGTACTTGCTTTACTTTCAAGACCAGCATCCCCATTTCTGAGTCCTATTATGTCTTTCATCACATTCTCATTGAATGTTTTTCATCTTCTGCATCGTTATTTCATTGTCTAAGTAGAAAGGAAATTCAATAAAGTTTGATAAATTTATTTATTTTTCTTTTTTTTAGACTTTAGTTTTATCTGAACTTTAAAACCTGCGATACTCAAGTGAACCTTAAATTCTGCAAAATGAGTTCACCTGGTGCCTGGCTGCATGTGTTCCACACAGATGAAAGCCCTGACCCTGCAAACACACTCCTGTCAGGAGTCCTTGATCTCATGGTAGTCTTTAGGACTGCTCGGATTAGAGAAGAATTGCGGGATTAAGTCTTACCAGTTCATTTGAAATATAAGACATTTGTTGCTTAATCTTGCAAAACAAGGCTCTCAGGTTTTATTTTTCTTTAAAACAATATTTCTTTAAAACAATTCTTTGAGTCATGAAACTCAATGGACCTTTTCAGGAGACTCCCTTAGCCAAGTGAAACTGAGGCAGCTGCATTAAAAACTTGTATGAATTTTTTATCTCTTCCTATCAGTATAGTAAAGGACTTTATTTGCTAAGTAATGAATATGTGATTCAAATGTTTGTGAAATGCCCAGAAGCTGCCTCTGGAAAACCAAATAACAAATTCAGCTGCAGGGATCTGTGGCTGCATTTTCCGAAAGTTTGAGGGTGCGGGTTTGGGTGGAATCACCACCTGAACACAGTGAGCTGGAATCAGTCAGTCCCGTGAGGTCGAGCCAGAGCTGTGCCCAGAGGCTGCGGGCAGCCCGAGCCTGGCGTCACTTGGGGGGCAGATCTGCTGCCCTCCTGCAGGCAATTAATAAGGAATCTGCTTCTAAACTCGGTGATCTCAGCCAGGCTTTCCCCTAAATCCCGGTGCAGTAATTGAATCCCAAACTTCTGATCATTGTCTACTTTGTCAGAGTACCAGTAAGGGAGGTGTTTTCTGCTGGTGGGCTTGCTGGGCTCGGTGCCGCAGGGATCAGGGAAGCCGTATGTGTCCGTGAGCCCATCTATCACTGGTGCTAATAACAGTGTTTGATGAGGCAGCCCTCCTCTGCTGGGGTGGCTGTGCGGTGTGGGTTTGGGTCCTGTCTTTTTGACTTGTTACCATACTGCTTAGTTTGTAGTTGTGAAATGCACTGGATGCTCAAGCAAATCATGCAGACATGGAAGGGAAGAGCTGGTCTGTTGGTGTAAGTGACATTGTTTGGGTGTCATCACATTCTCGGAGAAATGTCTTTCATGTACAGAACACATGGCTCTATTTTTTTTAAATGGGTGAATTACCAATGTATTCGAGAGCTGTGGGGCTCTCTTGTGTAAACATCTATGAAATTATTATTTCTTCCCTTTTACTTGTGTGTTTATTTTTTTGTTTGTTTGTTTTTCTACATAGTGTGAGAAATTTGGGGTTAATCATTGTAAGGGCTTGACTTAGATTGATAAAAAACAAGTGCTTTACAGTCTGACACTTCATCATTCATGTTACTGCTCTACTTTGGTTTTGTTTCCCAGATCAGTCAGAGTTAAATCCAGACTGTCAGCTATAACTTTGAACTTTCTGGCTTTTCTTACAAGAGTACATGTCTCTTTTTTTTCTTGTTTATATTGATCTTGTGATCTGACCTATGAAAGAGCGATTGGGAGGTTACAGAGGCAAATTGCCGCGCTGCCATGGTGGGATGCAGCAAGTAGAGGGAGCTGCAGAATAAAGCAGCTGCTTTGCTTTAGCTGGAGCCTGGTACCTGGGATCTGTCACTGCTCTGGAGCTCTCCTTTGCTGCTGGCCCCAAGCTCAGCTCTGCTCTGCTTAATAAAATAAAACTGGAGAAATCTCCATCATAAACAGCAGGTGAACATACTCCTAAGATTTCAGAGGCCTAGGGGGTTTGAGATAATGCGTGCAAGGCACGGAGGTGGTCAGAGTACACAAGCCAGAAGGCAGATGCCAGTAGGAAATAACGATAAAAGTGCTTTAAAATGGTGTTACACAGTACTAATTGATTTAGAAAAAATAATCAGCGTATCCCAGGTACCTAGCTAAGGTGTGCAGGTTAGTTAACTTTCTGGTACTGCCATAAAAGTAGGATATATACACAAGGTTGTTCTTGGCCTTCCCTACCTGATAATAGACCTGGGGGGTTTCAGGCACCGTGCGGGGGGCTTTCTGTAACGCGTGGCTGCTGCTAGACTGGGAACTGCTTGCGAGGGCTGAGCTGTCGCGGAAGCCTCTCTTCCAGGTAAACTACAAAGAGCTTAATAAATTTAGTAAAAGTGTAAATGTAGATTAGTAAATAAAATAGTATTCAATAAAAAGTTGGTTATCTTCAAAATTCAAACACTAGTGATTTGTTTTCAAACAGCAGAATGTAAATGTTTTCTCCTGCTAGTTGGAGATGTTTTTAAAAGGCACATTACATTTATGCCATAGTGTTCTGCTTGATCCTAACTGGTCTCGCTTTCCATGTAGAGTGATTATTTTGAGAATACTTGTGAGTGTGGGTTCAGAGTTCACTGACATCAATCCAAGTTTATCCAATGTCAGAGAAACCAAAATAATGCCCCATAGGTCCCACAGTAAAACAAACTAAACAAAAGGCTTCTGCTCCCTGCTTCTAAAACTCTCGTAGTTGTGGTTATGAAAACAGGTTCTGCCCAGGGTGCCCGGTGAGCAGGGCTGGCGCCAGGCAGGGTGTTGCCAGGACAGCCGGGGGCTGATCTGCTGGAAACACCGTGACCGCACAGCCTGTTTCGCTTGTGTGGTTGTGAGTCCGTGTAGGTTTCAGTACCTTTTATAATAACTGAAACTAACAAGAAAAGTTAATTTAAACTAGCTCACCCACTGCTAAATTTAGTTTGTGAATCTGATCACCTCTTGTCAACAAACAATTGAAGTGATTCATAAAAACGGTGCATTTATATATCAGGACAGTTGTTAATACAGAGCAAAGTTATTTTTGTTTGTTCTTAGAACTTGACTGTAAAGATTTTGCTGGGAATACTTTGTGGCATAATCAGAACTAGTATCTTCAATATCTGTAGTTCTAACATCGTATCATTCTTGCCATCTGGATTAGTAGATTATTTCATATGATCTTCACCTTTTCATTTTGCAAGTTCCAGAGTTCATTCTGAATAACTGAGAAACGCTACTCGCAGAAGCACTTCTGGTTGCAGGTGTACTGTATTGCCATCTGTTCCATTTTGGTCACCAATCTTCAGCCCAGGAACTGTAATTCCCATTAGTGTTGATAATTCTTGTTAGTGTTGATCCTGTGCTGTGGGTGCACGTAGCTCTCGGGCTGCTGAGAGAGGAGTTTCCCATCGGACACGTCCTCATTGGGAGGATGAATTCCCCAGCACTGGCTCGCTCAGTGGCTTCACTGGGCTCTGCTGAACCCCACACCTGAGCTGACAAAATGCTTTTGCTAGAGACATTGACTATATTCAAAGTAAAGTGTTTTAGAGTGAATCAGTGGATTAATTTTCAAAGAGACCGAGAGGGCTTTTCTGATCCACTCTTGTTTCCTGCAGAGAATATGCTGCATTATTGTGATTGCACTGGAGCCTTGGACATTAAGTTTTAATTTGAGCAAACAGGACTAGCTCAATTTGTATTTCTCCTGATTTACACAAATGTAGCTACGTTCAGCATCCCTTTTTCAAAGACTTGAAAGGGCTCTTTCTACCAAAGCATAATAACATGTACTTGCTGCCTTTTCTCTAAGTTTTTGCTCGGAGATTTCAACTTTATGCTCCTTTGTATCAGCTCCATTGCTTCTGTTTGAATTTTCTTGGAATTACTTGACATGAATCGGGACCATGTCCCTTTCTGCTCTCTGGGTGTGTAACAAGGCTTAGGAGCACACAGGCCCTGTGTTACATGGGCTGAGAAGGGCTGAACATCCAAGCCTTGAACGACATTATCCAAAGCAAAACCAGGTGATAGAGCCGAACATCCGCTTGTGCCCCCTCTTTATACCCAAATTCTCACCCGTGTCTGTGTGGGGCTCCATTCCCATCAGCCTGCATTCCCTTTAGGAAAATGGTGCTTAAAGGACTGGATTCCTTTCTTGATCCCTCTGTGAGAGGAGACGGTTTATTTTTGTTGGGGGGGTTGTGTGTGAGGACCAAGTTTGGAAGACAGGGAGAGCAGGGGGGATTCTGCATTTACCTCTGTTCCCAGCGTATTCTCTCGTCCTGATCCCTGACAGCAACATGGCAAAGATTTGTGCCATTCTGCACTAGTGACTTGCCCAGAAGCAAAAATTCTTATTTTTTCACTAATGCTTTAATTGAATTTAAGGGATTGGTTATGTTTTGCAATGGCATAAATGCCACATCAATGGCATTCATTGAGAGAGATTATTATTGAGTGGATCAGATAAATATGGCCTACAAATGTGCTGATTTACTCCAGCTTGTAAAACAAAACAGTTTACGTATACAATTTAAACATTCTTTCTCCTTTTTTTCTTTCCCCTAACCACATCCCTTGTGTGCATAATTGAGATTTCCTTACCACCCAGGAGGCAGCAGAGAATTCTTTGGGGTCTGGGCCGGTTGTGAGCGGGGAGGCGCAGCTGGAGGCGCAGCCGGCGCTCGGCGGGTGCCGCGCCGCTCAGCAACGCTAGAGAGCAGGCTGGCACCGCCGGAGCGCCCGCCCCGCCTGCCGGCCCCTGCAAACGCCGTAATTGCGCTTTTATTCTTTAATAAACACACGCCACATCATACAGAGAAACAAGGTGGGAGAACGAGAGAGAGGATATTGCGTTCTTCCACAAAGGGCTGCTCGGTTTTATTTTATACGCTGTGTTTTTTTTAATATATATATATATACACACGCTAGCAGAACAGTCCTGCTATTTTAAATTACTCCTCCATCTTTCTTGCCCTTCCCCCCTTTTAGTTAAATTAATGTATTGATTAGAGCCCATTAGTGTGTAATTGATTGTTAATTTGACTCCTCTTACAAATCATGTTTATCAATAAATATATATATTTATATATATTTCACATCTCATTCCTGCAATAAACTGACAAAAACCCAGGCATCCAGAATTAAGGCTGGAACTCCAGCTGCAGATGAGAAAATACAGACTGTGATAACTTGCATGTTATTAAAATATATATATATATTATTTGTAAGCAAATTGTTTGAGAAGACTTGGAGTAAGTTGGATGAGTAGGCAAGTATGGGGAGAAATGTGTGGGATTTTTTCTTTGTTTTATTTTTTACTTCTATTTTCTGAACAGGCAGGACTGGACATTGTGATATCACTGAAATATGGCAAAGATACTGTTTTGCATGTCGGTGCTCTGGCACTGATCACTTAAGAAACAAAGCATTGTGTGCATCTGGACTCATCGTCTGTGATCCTTAGGATGCTGCATCCTTCTGCACCGGCCGCTCTGCAAACTTTCCACTTGACTGTAGATTTTCTTTCTGATGTGGCAAAATTGAAATATTTAAAATATTAAAGTTATTTTTTTAATTTTGAGGTGGGAAGGCATATGATACTTTCCAAGGCTAGCAGAAAAGATATTAACATTCAGGCAAAAATCATTGTGCTTTACACAGGCAGGATCCGTGTAGATACCAACTAATCCCCTCCACTGAGGCAAGTATAGCCAGTGTTATTATCCCTCTGCTACAGGTAAGAAAATTGAGAGGAATAGTTAGCAGAAGGGCGTAAATTTATATCAAATTTAGGATAAAAAGTCAAAACCAGCAAAGCTTTCCATACAATGGGTAGTCACTGATGAAAATTAAAATAAAGTCTTTGTATTTGCATCTTTTTTAAAATCTGCCTTTTTGGAGACTAGAATTAGAGTTGCTTGTGGGTTGTTTTGGGTTTTCTTCCCTGGTATTTACAGTAAACAATGCATAAAATATCTGGAAATGCAGTGGTGATGGAAGGGGAAGAGAGAAATGCTTGGGGTGAAAGGTGTTGAACTGTTCTGAGCAAAAAGTTCCTTTTCCCAAAAGCCTGAAGTATTTTCCAAGACAAGGAATTTTGAAATAACACTTTCACTTCAGAACCTTACGAGTTCAATTCAAATATTTTCAAAAGGATAGAAAACCACAAACATTGAATGTTTAGGGTCACGTTATTACAACACAAACGCCTTTTAATTTTTTTCATTTAATACTTTTCACTCCAGACAAGAGAAACCCCCTTCTCACAGTTCTGTACATGGCTTTATTTTTCTCCAAATAAGTTTCAACAGCAGACTCTGTGATCATCTAGTGCTGGATAGATACAATCCATATGTTTCTCCTTTTAGGAAATATGACTCTTATATAACAGCTAAAAAGGAAAGGCCAGGAAGATTTGCAGAACCATAGAGCTTATTAGCCCATAATCCATATTGGAAAAGACATTTGTACAGTACAAGACACACGGTGCATGTGCGGACGCAGGCAGATTAGTCTCTAGCAAGTCTGCATAGTTGAAAATTCTCACCGAGTGATGGTGAGGGAAGTGAATATCGAGCAGGAGGGGCCAAACACAATGGAAAAAAATGTATGTAAAATGTAAAATGCCTGTAATGCAGTTTGAAAAGTAGTACAGTCTTCAGATCTGGTCCTAAATGGAGATGTTGGATCATATACACTGGTGTCTAGTGAACTTTTGTGGGAATGGCTGAAGTTTTGAATGAGAGCCATGCACAAGCTGATGCATTCTGTGTAGTTCAGGCTCAGTTTTGACCCATGCATTGTGGAGAAAGGAGTAGATTCTTAATTTTGTGACAAGGGCTTTTGTGGATCGGATGGAGACAGCTCCTCCAGCTCCTGTCTGTATGTGGCCGATCCGCTCTGGCCTTTGGACCAAACACACCCCCAAACCCTGAAAACTAGCAGCACCGCCAGGCCAGCCGAGGTCAGATGTTCTCCACTAGGAGCTGTATATTTTTACCTAGTGCAAAATTCTGCAAGGGTGAAAATGCACGAGTCCCCTCTGTGGTTGGTAGGAAGTGCTGGAATATCTGTGCTATTACATTTTATCTGATAAACCCAAGCCACAGAGCTGGATCCAGCTCTGAAATGTTCTTTCAAGTTCCTTATGGCAAGGTCTTTAATTAGCACTTGCAGAGCATTGAAATACCACGACACTGTGCTACTACTGATGAAAATAAACCCGGAGTTGTGTTCCTTGGTCTGCTGACATTTACAGCTGTCAAGTCGGAGCCAGGCTGGGAGCTGCCGCTTATGTGTAGGTGAAACTTGGGTGCAGCAAATTCAGACCCCAGTGAGACACTGAAGCACAACCCGAACTTCAGACCTGTGGCAGATATTGGTGGGGCAGCGGCCGCTGCTCCCGCTGCCTTAGGGGCTGCCACAGGGCTTGCTCTGCCTGGTACCAAGTTTAGGATAATTTAGCTAAAATATTATTTAGGAAACTGTGATGATGAGAAGAAATAACTGCTGTAAAGCATGTTGCATATGTAAATGGAAGCAGTGTAGCTGAGATCAGTCTTTGAGTTTAAACTGATTTTGGAGCCTCAGGGTTGTGGGCAGTTGCTTGCAAGATTCAGTGTTTCAGTGATATGTCCGAAGGGACTCATGCTCCACGTGCTTCTGGATGAAAGTGTTTCTAGCCATCCCCTTACAGATGGGACTTGCAGAAGAGGAAAAACTAAATTGTTCCTTCTTTTTCTTGTATTGCAGTTATTTTTTTCTAAAAATAAGCACATACATACATAGTACCAGAAAGCTTAACTTGGGTAAAATGTGGGAAAAGGAAGAGAAAAGGAAGGGTTTCACAAGCTAAAAGAAGTGTGAAAATATTTGTGCTGCATTTTAGTCTTTTTTGTTTCCTTTTGGCTTTGTTTGTCTTGTGGCACTAGTGGGACAGGCCCTACCAATTTTGCTGGTGTGTATTTGTAACCCAGGAATGCTCTTTGGCAGATGTAAAATTAGAAACAAATTTCATGTGTTTTGCAGTGCCCTCCAGTGCTATAAAGGACAGGAACAGAATATGTGGCTTTGTCAGGACGACTCCAGGAAACCACAAAGAAACAGAGATTAAGAACAAAATTGGGGAAATAACTAACTGAAGGAACTGAGCCCGTCGTGGCAGATGCTGCGCGGCTTGGGAGGGAAGCGCAGCGCTAAACCCCCTGCTGCGCCAATGGGAGCAAACAGGGGAGCCCGCGGTGCGATGGGCAACAGGGACACGTGGTTCGGGCTGTTTTCAAATCAGTGGTTCCAGGATTTGGAGGCGAGATGATGCTCCCAAATTTACCTGTCTATTTTCAGGCGTGTGAATAAATAAAGTGCTGCTCCCCTCCCCCTGGCAGCACGGGAACGCTGTATGCTCGGCCCATCAGATTAAACGTGCACAGGTTTTCATTTCCAAGCCTGCGTGTTTGGAGATGATGGATGGTGAGAAATATGTCTCTATAATGAAGGTTTCATTACAAATTTTTTTTAAATGTGCAACATGGCTCTTCATTTCAAAACAAGAAGTGCAATCCTCTTGCTTGTAGCTCCTAGATTCAATACGTGTGGTGTTGCCAAAGGAAATGATCAAATAAACACTGAATATATTGATTTAATATAAAGTTATATATCATACAGTTTTACTGCAAAGCTTCAGAAAACTTGAATGACATAATAAACTGCATAAATAAAAATAGAGAGGGGTGATCATAGGGAGATTAGAGATAAATGATCAGTGGCATTGTTTGCTTGCAAGTATTCAAGAAGGTTTTTAACTGGTTTGTCTCTGTCTTGGTGATGCCCTGCTGCCAAGTCATCAAATTGTCCTGACTCATATACTTACTGAAAACAAGTTTAAGTAAAGAATGTTTAGAAGCTACTCATAATTTAAAATTTAAAAATGAACTTTTTATGTACTCCAGAACAGTGAGTTTTCCCAATTGCAATAAAAATTTCCCATATTGTATACATATGATAATGGCTGATGAGCAGCAACACTCGCTGTGCCTTGTATATGGACTGCAAATTGCATAATCACCATTTTTCATGTTGGCCAAATCTAGTACCCATTGGGGTTGATGGAGAGTCGCAGGAAGCCTGTCAAGAAGCATTTTAAGCCAAACGTGTTCTCCCGGGAAACCTGGACTGTCTGTGCAATTGGTCGTGTGTGGAAAGGTTAATCTTTATTTGAGGGAAATGAGGCACTGTGGAAATACCTACAGCCTGGCAGAGGGGTCCTGCCCGCGAGTGGCAGCTGGCTGAGGTGACAGGGACAGCGCGGTCCCCTGGGAGGTGGCATCTGAGGGAGCTGTTCTGACAGTGCCCTAAATGGGAGAAAAGGGAACCTCGGTAAGATTGCCCAGTGATTTTCCTGCAATTACCGATTCGATTTCCTGTTAACCGTTTTTCACCTTTCCTTCTTTCCACACTCTCCCAAGGGTTTTGGTATTTTTTTTTTTTTACTTCAATTTGCTCATATGTGTGCAATATAAAAGTCTCCTCATCTCCTTAAACCTCCCTCTCTGCCACTGTAAACGTTGCCCTGCAAATGCAAGAAGGACTTTGGTGACCCAGTTTTGTGTGGCATCAAAATGTGAAAGTTCAAGTAGCATTTAGTGATTTTTCTGGTAACGCTGTGCACAGCCCTTAGCGCCGTTACCCCGGAGCTGACGGAGTTCTAGGAAAGAGGGAGAGTTCTAGGAAAAACCCATCAGCACCACTTTCCTCTGCCCCTGCAGCGCTGCCCCCCATTAAAAACACATTACGCACTAGCACTGAGGGGATAAATTAAAACCACCCAGACAGTTTTAGGTTGTGCATTTGAGTGTTGGATCCAGCTGGTGGAGAGCTGGGCTGTTGCTGAGGCTGGGTATGCTCTTGAATACACGTGTTGGGAGCAAGGTAATACCATCCTCCTGCTCACAGCCACAGTCACTAATCATTCTTTCTTCTTGCTGTTTGGTGGCGTCTGGGTCCCACCCATCCAAGCTGCATCCTGCGGGAGGCTTTCTCATGTTGCTTTCTTGTGGACTCGCTCTCTTTACCCATCAGTGGGTGCAGTGATGAATTTTTGTCGGGTAGGACCCTAAGGACTGTGAAGGACCATGCTCCTCTGGAGCTGACAACAGCCCCTCTGACCGGCACACAAACCCTCTGTGGACCCAGCCTGCTCCTCTCATAAGCACTAATGGACAGAGTGCATGTCAATATTGCTGTCTCAATGTGCCTCCAGAATTTCTGGTTTTCCCTCTGAGAGGTACTCTATTGGACACTGTCTTACCCTAGGAGGAAAGGATCTAAGTATTTGATCTTAGAGACGTTCTGGTTTTGGCTTTCTTTGAAAGTTGATTAAATACAGCTCATCATCCCACTCCTTTTTTGAGAAGCATCACGCTGCCCTGCTTCACAAGGACAGCATCTCTCAGGGCTTCTGCTGCTGCTGGGGCAGCGTCGTACCCAAGTGCTCGTTCTACCTAAGGGCTGCAAGAGCTAGTGCAAAAAAAGTCTAATCATAATTAGAAGCCTACAGAATAATAATATTAAATACCCTATAATAATTAGAAGCTTGCAAGAGAGATGGGGCTTAACCAATACAGGATGGGAAGGAATACAGGGGCTGGGGATGTAAGTAGTAAACAAGAGCTTTGGCTGACAGTTTGCCTGTCCCTTGTACCAGTGTCCCTGACTGGGTGTGCACTCACACAGGTTACATAAACAAGGTTTATCATGTTTGCCATAAAGACCTGCAAATCCATTACCCAGATGAAGCTGGATCATAGAAATATTCTTTGAGGGAGGGAGAAAAAGCGAAAATATCATAAAGCTCTTTTATACCTTTATTCCTGTGACTGGATGGGAGCTTTAGAAAAGTTTTTTGTTTTTTTTTTTTTAAAAAAAATCTAGCTGGAAGGTTGGAATCCTGACAAAATAGGTAACACAACCTGAGATGGCCTATCATAAAAGTGCCATTATGGTCAATTTAGGGAATGTATATTTTTGAGCTCTGTGAAATGTATATTCTCTATTCAAGGTCTGGTGAAGTGGATTATTGACATGTGAAGCCATAGGCTGCTTCCAAGTCAGTAGTTACTTGTGGGTTTTTTTGTACTAATGAGGATCTAGTAACTTTTTAAAAAGGGAAATTTATTCTCTCAGGTAAGGTACTGAACAGGTGGAGAACTGTACCCAAGATCACAGCACTCAGAAGTTAGTAGGAATTAGAGCTCTTTGAAAAATGAAACCCTGCTTTCCCTACCAAATGATTGGGAGATTATTACCTCTGTATCTACATGCTTGAAATAGATCTGGTTTATTTTCTTTTTTAAAAACATGTTTGAGTGTTGAATGCTGTGTACTGAAAGTGCAAAATTAAATGCTTGGAAACTTACTGTATTTATTCTCTTGGTGCTCTGTTCCCTCCCGGTTACTGTGATGCTGGCGGTGTTGCCATAACCTGCTACATCCATCCAACAAGCCTAAAATGTACCTTTTACTTGCTTTATGCTTCTGAAGAAAGCAAAGCAGATAGTACCCAGATTAGAAATGCTGTTGTGCTCTACCGGGGAGGTGTTGCCTAACATAAAATGTGGATTATGTCACTTTGAGAGGTGGGTAGCATCCCCATTAAGGATGGTTGGTAGGACTTGGCTGAGTGTCCAGCACATGATGGGGATTTGGGTGTCTCTTGAACCTCCCTGTGCCCCTCTTGGGCTGCGCTGCCAGAGAGCAACAGGGACCTGCAGGAGCCGCAGCTCCAGACCTGCCACCAGGCGGAACCGAGGGGAGCGGCAAACCCTTTCTTTGGTGTTCCGTCACGCTTTGCTTCAGCCTGTCACAGGATCACAGAATGTCAGGGATTGGAAGGGACCTCAAAAGATCATCTAGTCCAGTCCCCCTGCCAGAGCAGGAACACTTAGATGTGACATAACAACTGACTGCAGAGCCTTGGCGCTTTCCACTGAAAGAGCTTTGGTGGTTTAGGGACTGTCTTATGGAAGTGCCTTTACATAGCAACATATTATTATTACTGTTACATTCAGCAGAACTTCCTCCAGGTAATCTTTCCTCCATCAGCCTCCTTTTGCATCCTAGAATGTAAGAAATGGTTTTGGCTACAACCAGAGTCGTCTGCCTCAAATAGAAACTGCAGCGCTTGCTGTTATTAGCAAAATCTTTGTGTTTTCTGAGTACAGAGAATGTTGGCACTGCTTTCTATAAGGCTACCCACTTCCCATTTCATGTCCAGTTTTCAGTTGTTTATGATATAGCTGAAGTTCAGCTGTTTACTTGTAATGAGAAGGCTGTGGGCAGCACTGTCCTGCCTCGCTGGCCATTGCCATCTCCTCCTGTCCTGCACATCTGTGCAGCACATCCAGGTGTACTCGTACCATGGGCTGCTTGCTGAGGGCAAAAGGTACCTGCTGCTGCAATGGGGTGGCAACGGGGGTGACAGCGAGGTGAGTTATTCACAGTGCAGGCATGGAGCCACGGGCCATTGACTGGGCAGATTAAAGCCAACATGAGTGGGCCCAGCTGGGGCTACAGCCTGATGTCAGTGTCCCCTGGGGGCACCTTCTAGCATGGTAAGCTTTTGGGGACAAAGTTTGCTTCATCTTTACTAATACAGATGGGTGCTGGGCTGGAAGCACAGAGGATGTTCTCATGGAAAAAATGACTTTTTAACCAACCAGCAGAGCCACAGATGAAGTCATGTCATACACAGCCTCTGCCTGAAATTTTAACAGAGAAATGTCACGGCGGGCCATAGAATCATGTGTATGTTTTGAACCCACAAAGGTTTCAAAAATGTGAACAATCTCTTGTATGTGTTCTTCCAACTCTACCCCTTAGTGTGAAGTAGCATATTCCTGTGGTGGAGACCGCTGAAAAAACGTGTTCCCTGCTGCGAGGGAGTTTGTGCGATGCGGCAGGAGCTGGGAGAGCTGCCGGAGTGAGCTGCTGCTCCCCAAGGGAGAGAGCCGGCGGGACCCGCCCAGTCTTGCCGAAAATGCAATGCTTTCAGCAGCCCCCCCCCGTATGCCAAAGGCGAGAGCTGTTTGGGCAAAGGGAAGAGCTGCAGTTGGCCACATCCAAACCTGGGGCTGGTGCTGCGATCGCACCGGCTCTTCTCAACAGCAAAGTTGTCTTCAGCCTTGCACAGCTTGAACTGCTGCCTGTGCTCTGCCCACCCGCTGCTTCCAGTTAATAAGTCTGTACATTATTGTTACTGAAGTTGTTACTGTTTTCCCTTGCAAGGAGATTTTGTCTTGTAACTCTTTAAAGTCCTCCAAACCCCTCTGTTGATGACTAGGTAAACTATTACTTTCTTTTGGTTAATGCTACAGTTTAGCAGAATTTTTTTTTTTTCACTGTTTACTCTCATAAATAAGGATTTTGACTGTCATATGAAGTTTTCTTTCGGAGTTCTTTGTTTCAGTTATTTAGCTGAATGAGCAGGAGGTACAAATTTTATACTATTGTTTATAAGAGCATAGTAGGATATTGTCCTGCCACAGGAATTCCCTGGGTCTGGATTCTTAGCAAGAGAGGCAGAGCAGGGCGGGCAAGGGAGGGAGGAGCCGTCTGACTACCCTGTACCTTTGCTAGTTGGAAAAAGCAGCGCTAGGATGACAATCCCTGTGGTAGCTTTCTGGAGAGCTTTAACTCCATATGACATCCTTTCCACTTTAAGTAGCCTCAAGATACCAAATTTTGGGTTTGTTACAGCTCCTTGACTGCTCAGATTTCCTTCCAGTGTCTCTTTGCTTTCCTTTTTTTTTGCTCCTCCTAGAAAATGTCTGTGCTGGAGGTGGCAGAGCAGGGTGGAGAGACCCCAAGAGCAGTTGAGGATCGGGGTATGTTGGCGCAGGGCTCGGTGGGGTGCGGACATGCCAGAGGTACCGCACACACAGTGCCCTGCCCTGGGCCTCCCAGCCTGTCACTGTCTCGTGCAGATGGGACAGGAGAGGGGGATTCAAGCTCTGATCATCATTACGCTGATCCCCCGTGAGCCGGCAAACAGCCCTGTTCACAGTGTGTAAAATAGTGACCCCAGCGCTGCTCTGGGTCAATGTCCAGGGAGTCCCTGAGTCCCTGGGCTGCAGGGGGTCTGGGAGCACTGTGAGCAGTAGTGTCACTGCACTGGCCACCACCGTGACCTCCCGGTTCATGGAGAACCTTGGGCTTTACTCACTGCCTCGCTCCCTAATACTGTGCTTTTGTTTCTTGCTCTTGCACAACTTATGAGACCAATTAAAATCAGCTGACATCTGGAGCCCCTGAAAGAAAAGCAGTTAGTGCTATTCCTGTTCTAGAGACAGATCCTGAGCTCCTCACTCAGAAAAACCTTGCAGTGATTTCAAAGGCACGTTCTCAAGTGCTGCTGGATTGGTCCCTGTAGTGCGTTGGCTGGTGCATGAGAAATAAAGAGAAGCCCTTGACTATTAGTGGGTTCCGCTGTAATTCAGAATAATACCAGATGTTTCATTATGTATCAGCCAGCTATAAAACTGCTTCTTTGAGCCATTGAACAAAGACAGTTGACAAAAGAAAAATTAATGTTGTGTCTTTGATCTTATGTTTTAAATTTGTCTTTTATAAATAGTGATGGGTTCTGGTTAAAAACACTCTAACAATTTGTTAAATATGCAAATGTCTGAAGTTTCTTAGCAACAGAACAAATAAGTGGGTTTTTTTTTTTCTAATATAATATGTATGCTAGTTTAGTAAGCACACAATAAGTTAATTAGGCTGCGGTTAGGTATTATTTGTAAATGTCATATTAGCATGCTGTTTTGTTTCTTTGTTGCAACCAAAAGCCTCAAACTCACTGATGTCACTTATTGCATGTTGGTTTTTCCTCTGGGTTTGAAACGAGTTTATTTTTTTGCATACTTGTGGGCAGAATAATGATTTATTAAGTTGTGCGTTTATTATTGTTTTGCTTGGTTGTAATATCTCATTGTCTTTACATTGTTAGCAATGTCAGAGATTTTACAGGGAAATTCTAGGAAAGTACACATTACATGTGTAATAAAGCTGCTGCAGTTTACTATGATTAATGATGTTACAATGAATACCAAATGAATTAATAATGATGGAGCCACTTAATTTTAAAATGTTGGCATTTGTCTAAATGCTGCTCTGAGAGAGGGTGGAGGAGCTTGGCACAGCAGGAATTGGAGAAAGCAGCATTTTTACTGCCAGCATCCAAGCAGCTTGTTTCTCTCCAAACAGCTACAGTCAACTGTTAACATATTCACTGCCAAGTAGCTTTATGTAAATCCAGAGAACCTTTTCCTATGACTGTAAAATTTCACTTTATAGTTGCGTGTTCTCCCTGCCCTCTAACAAAGCTTTCTGCCAATAGCTCTGCTGCTTCCATGGTTTTGCTGTAGCAGGTGGGGAGAAACTCCAGTCCCAAGTGCCTCTGGGTTGCTGGCAAAGGGAAGGGATGGGCAAGTGCATTCATGCAAACAACCAAGCAAGAGGGAACTTTCTTGTGAAAATGTTGAAAGTTTGAAACATTCGGCTCAAATCACATTGCTAATCCAGGAATGCTTCCCCAGCAATCTTGAAGTACATTTCTAAGTGTCTTTAGCCCCACTGCAGTGGTCCTGTACTCCTTTATCAGTAGGGAATTGTTTTAGATGAGGCTTTTCTGCCCTGATAAAATATCTGGAAGAGCAGAATTGTGAACTGCTCGATTAGAGCACTCAGAAGAGAATCGCTGTTCACAGAGGGCAGCGTGTGCAAGCCCAGCCCTGGAACTGGACGAGAGATGCCTGAGGAGAAACAGCCTTGACTGCGGTTGTGGTAACATTTCCATCCACATCCAGAGAGTTGTTTTTGCTGTGTCTGAGCATTTGGAGATGGATTTTTATGCTCATGGAGGCTCATGCATTCTCATAACTTCAGTTTCCAAGCGGCCAGCAGAAACTATCCATTAGATCCTTGCTACATGTCAGATGATGAAAGAGATTTGTCCTTCTGAATTTTTATGATTTGTTTATGATTTTTTTCTGAATTTTTCTGAATTTTTATGAAAATTTGATGAATTTTTATGTATTTTTTTTGTGAGAATGGAGAAGGTGGTTTGAAATTAGTTGCCTCCCTAAGGTGTTGAGGTTGCAGGAGTATTTGACAGTTTTCCCTGTTAGCTTTTGTTGTGCACATGAGAAAATTCTGCCAGAAAATTCCTGTAATGGTACAATTCTTTAAAAATTTTTTTAATTGTAGATATAAATCTACTAACAGCTCCTGGGTGCTAAGGACTCCTTTGTTTTGGAGTTGCAAACATACCTTTTCAGAGTCTGTATTTTGGAGCATTTCTGGAAATCGGCCATGAACTCTAATGAACCTTTTGACGTTTTCTGCTCATTCTTGATACTTGCACATTTTCTGACCCATTCCGTGGCACCCACTAACAGTGGTGCCGCACTGGTCACTGCTGCAAGCGCTCATCACTGGAGCCTTCACAGCTCCTTTGTGTTTCCATGTGATGTTTGTCCATCTCCAGCGTTTGGACACTGGCAGCATTGTAATTCCTGCCCTGGGGCTCACCTTTGGGATCGGCTCTGGCGCCCATCACAGGCTGTGTCTCTCCAGAGACCTTCCCAGCAGCCACTGCCCATTGCTGTGGGATTTGCTTGAGGATGCTTCTCAAGGAGCTGCTGAGCTGCTTTGTTATAGCAAGGAATTGGGCCTCTTCTCTCTTTTTACTTTCAAACACACACACAAATATTTCCTAAAGCTGTTGCTCATGTGCAGTAGCTCAAATGATTTATATCTTAACCTGGCAGAATTTTTGGTTGGCTCTTCCCAAATATAAGTTCAGGGAGTTTTTGTTGCATTCTGGCTCCCGTATTTACCCATGCTGATGAGGTGTGACATTGTTGCTGGGTACAACTGTAGCAGCAGTATTATAACATTTGGATTCCTACCAGGTTGTGCCCAACTTCATTACTGCAACATCTCTGGGACTTGAAGGTGATTTGACTTTTCTTTTTCCCCAAAAGTTTCATCACATCAGCAAAGTAACTTTATTATCCTGGGAGAAAATATTCTGAGCATCTAGGCTGGCCACCTGTGTAATGCAAGGCATAGATTTTGGATTTATGTTTTCACTGCTGCACCCCTGAGCTCTCAGTTGAATTAAAGCATGCTGAGTGGTTTATTTTCTAGCCATCCTAGCGCACACTGAATGATGGACCTCCTTCCCACTAGTCTGTTCAACTTATTATCTTAACCAGTAATTTTATCAAAAGCTTTTAATTTTGGATGAATCTGACCGGCTGGTTTTCCCATCCCCAGGGATCGCGGAAGGGCCGCACACAGCAGCCTGCACGTGTTCTTGCAAAGGGAACTCGCGCAGATCCAGTACCTGTCCCTGGAGGCTGGGGGCACGGGCAGCTCTGGTACCCGCCAGCTTTGAAATGGTGTTTGTGAGCAGAACTGCAGAGGGGAGCTTTAGAAAGAGCAGTGATCTTGGGGCTTCGCACAAGTGAATGGCCTGAAGAAGCGAGCAACAACCCTCTCTACCGTGTGGCTGTTTCCAGCCGCCACCAGCCCTCATGGGGAAGGAGGGGGGCACAAAAATGGGATGTGCCCCCAGCTTGTGAGCAGCTCCCTGGCCCTGCATACGAATGAGCAGCACAGGATTGGACATGCACATTTGGTTAATATCTTAAAATCCAGCTTAATGAAAAATCAAGGTTCCGTAATAATCTAATTTAATCAGAGGTAACCTGGGTGTCCCCTTCGACTCTAATCCCTTTGTGGTGGTTTGGGTGGTTCTGTCGTTGTGCCCAGCATGGTTTTATTCTTTCCTCATTACGACTGATGCCATTCTGTCTTCCCTTTCTTACTCAGACTGTAGGGCCCTTGGCTGTGAGACCATCTCTGTCCTGTGATTCCTGGTGAGAGCTCCTCACACTGACAGAGAGGGGATCAAAAATTGGGGGAACATGTTCCCAAAGTTCATGGGCTGTAACTGTTTGCACAGGGAGTCTTTAAATAGAAAATACTTTGCTTTTCTTAAGTCTGTGCAAAGCAAATCTTCACACTAAAGCATGTGGGATTTATATTTACTTGGTTGGTGACAGAGGAAAGGAAGTTCTACAGCGTGTGCTCATGGAATTCCGATAAACACCCAGCAAGTGTTATGTATGCTAATTAAGAGATAATGTTAATGGGCTGGAATGTTGTCACAGGATTACGCTCTCCTGCTGCCACCAAAAATGTTGTGACTCTTCTCAAATTACCAGTTGTGGATGTGGAGCCATAGTTAGTTCCCAAAGCAGGTGCCATGGGCTGCAGGATGGGGAACAACAGCGCCTTTGGCTGTGTGAAGCAGTGGATGGAGAGGGTACTGGTTGCCTGATGGATGGACAGACAGATGGATGGACGGCGTGACAGACGCTGGTCTATTGTTATCCTGCCTCTTCCCCACTGCGTCAGGAGCCTTTGTCTGCTGCAGCCAGGCAGGAGGGGGCTTGCCATAAATGAACAGTTTGGTTAAAGCATTCCGGTGTTTTATGAATAAATTGGATTCTACTTACAGCATTATTAACCTGCTGTATTCTGACGGGCTTAGGGGGAGATTATCGTGCGCTTGAACAAATCAGTATCCACAGATCCACACAAATACTGGGTTTTAACAAAAATATACTGTGATTAAGGCACACAGCGGATCAAATTCAGCCCCGACTTACACCAGGTGCAATCTCATTGATATCTGTGGGTTAAAAAGCAATTTTTACAACTTAAAGCAATCAAAAATCAGCTTAGTGTACAGACTTACTAGACCAAAATAAGGCCCAAGAGACTGTACGCTAAGCTGATTTCTGATTGCTTTAATTTTTTTAAACTTTTATCAAAGATTAATGGTCAATTATCTGGCAATCTGATTTTCTGGTACAGATTCCATTTGCATAATTTCATAGACACTTAAAATATGACCAGACTTTAATCAGTATGAAATGGGTTGAGGCATGGCTTGGTATGGCTGATCAAAATCAGCCACAATCCCTGCAAATACGTACTATTGCTGTAGTAATGAGGGTGATTTTAATAGGCTGTTGTCTGAGCAGTAAACTATTGGTTTAGATCTTTTTTTTTGTTGTTCTCCACATGGCTAAATATGACTCCAGGGCTTATAGGCAAAAGTACGCAGTCAAAACTTGCTTTCCTTCAGGTTTTTGATTAAGTGTGTGAGCACCACTGTTTCCACAGATATTTCTGCCTTTTATTTGCTTTGCTACAATGCTTGTGAAGGTGTCTGTCAAACTGTATGCACAGGTTAAAGCGGAAAATACTCGGCAATATTTGCCCTCCAGAGTAGTCTTCAGTTAACTCATATCAGCATGGAGTGCTGCTCTTGTGTAATATGCATGCGGGTCTCTGAATGAGAGGTAAAAAAGCAAAAAGTCCTAAAAACCATGTACCCTGGGATTAAAGAAAGTCAATCTCCCAAAGAGGGTTGATAATGCTGCTTTTTCGAGGCAAGGAAGGACAATCAGAATCTCTGCTTCTGCTCCCTGTGTACATTGTGGGACAGATGATGCTCTGGCAGCTGGATGGAACAACTGGAATATGTCTTGTAGACAGACATCCGGTCTTGACTTGGAGGTATCAAGAAATGGAGAACTGACCATCTCCTTTCAGCATCTGATCTAGTGTTTAATTACTCTTCTGTTCACATGTGTTCCTCGTTGTTCGTATTTTCCTGCTTTACCTCCAGCCTGTCAAGATTTGTTCTGGCACCTGGCCGTGACGCACTGTGCTGCCTCTGTCTCCTTTTCAGTTTAGCCAACCTGATCCTCTCTTCCAGGAGCCGTCAGTGCAGCACTGCCTGGCTGTGATGCATCTGTGCTGGATTTAATCCCGTTCGCTTGGTAACAAAAGCGATGGAGACAGCAAAAGAACAACTACAGGATGAAGATGGTCACGTGGTGGGAGGGTTTATATAGTTAATGCTGAACCCTCCTGCAGCTGTGACATCTCTCTTGGTGTTACCAAGCCAAACTAGACAAAATCCTGCCTCCTTGCTGCAGCACAGGCTGAAGTGAGCCGTGTTCATCTCTTTCTTGCTCATGCTGTTTGGAGAGGGTGGGTGTTCATGCTCTTTTAATCCAAAATAGGTGCCTGGCATTCTGCTGGTGTCCTCGTTGTGGTGCTCTGCTATTGGGTGGTTGCTCTTTCTCACTTGGAGACTTATTAGGAGGGATTTTAGGCTGGAGAGACTGAGAGCTGGTGTGTTGCCAGGACAATCTGCTGCTGTGGAGGAGACCATGCCCTCGATGTGGTGGGACACACTGTCTCATTGACAGGCATTGGAGATACCTCTGAGCCCAAAGGGGTCTGGTCCACCAGCGATATGCAGTTTGTGAGTGTTCAGGTGTGTGTCAGGCTGCCTGTGACGAGGGGGAAACATGTTCCACATCACCCAGCAGTTTGTGGGGTTTGTTTGTTTGTTTAAAGGAGGAAAAAAAAAATTGGGGGTGAGCAAGGTTGCATTGGTTTTGTTCCCCCTGGTATATCAGTGCCTCACATAGTTAGGTGCCATCAAAGAGGACCAAGCAAATTCATGGAGAATGTTAAAATAACAAAACTGGCCATCCTGCCACCAAGAGCTGTCTGTGAGGCAGCTTCTGCTTGTGCATGGGGAGCTGGCAGTGGGGGAATGCTCTGGCTTTTAAATCTTTTGCACCTCATTGTGAACTTTACAGGGACAGGAGTTATAAACAGCCAAAACTTCTGTACTGGCCCAGTCCCTTCCATTCGGGTTTATCCATAAATACTATTTTTTAATAAATCTGAAAGTAAACGCAGGTTGTTTTTTTTTTTTCCCCTCCCATCTTCTGCTGGTTTTATAGGTCACAATGCTCATTACTTGTCTGTCCCATAGGTACATGATGCACAGACACAGAGAAATGGGTCAGGAGAAAGCTAATGTCATGGAAGGACAAGCACCAACTTTGGGGTTTGTTTTCCTTGGTGCTTTTTTTTCAAATCCTGGTTGGATTTGTAAACCAGGTGAACTTCTGAACACAAGGAGTGCAGGACTGGCAGAGCCCACCTTGCCCAGGCCCCACTCCAGCAGCTGGCAAAGAAAAACAATAAACTTGCTCCAAATGCTGGTATAAAACAGAAGAAGAGGATTCTGAGATGAGAGGACTCAAATTGAAAGAAACAGTAAAAGAATAGATTGCTGTTTATCAAAAAAATGTAAGAGTCCATGTGTGTAAAACTCCTTTTACTTCTTTCCACCGGGGACCCCCTTGTAGAGCTTTCTCCTCCTGGTTGTTTTCATTTCTTTTGTTGTTTTGCAGCATCTCTTTTGGGGTAGGTTCTGTTGTGCAGCACCATTTCTTTGTACTATCGATGTTTCCTCCCAAAATGTAAACAAAAGGAAGAGAAATGTCTTATGGGGAAAAAATCTTATGAATTATAAAGACACTTATAATTTCTTTTAAGATTTTGAACTGTCTGATAAAATTAAACAGAAGCATATACATAACACTACTGTGGAGCACACAGAACAGGAAAATACGGATCTCAAAGATTAATATAAATTAATCTGTAATCTTCATCCTCCATTTAATTCCACAAGATTTTTCTGCAAAGATGTGAGCGCTATGGATCTGCATCTGAAATTCTGGAGTATTTGGGGTCAACTACCAGAATTTTATGGTGGTGATCAGGTTTCTGGGAAAGAGTTTCTGAAGGTTTTGTTTTGACTCTGCAAAGTCCCCTCCTGGTGGAAGTCTCATTTATGTGAAGGTCATGCTAATGTATCCACTGGGGTTTTTCCTTGTGAAATTAAGCAGCAAAAAATGGGCCTCGATTTTGTTTTGTTCTGGTTTTGACTATTATTTTAAGATATGGTAAAGTGAAATGCAGCTGTGGAACATTGTTGTAGTCTTTGCAACAGTGAGAAAAACCCCAAGCTGCAACCTTGTGATATGTAAGTGCTTGCAGTGCTTCTGCTTTTTCTTTTAGAAACAATTATTCTTGTCCCTTCCATCATAAGAAAACTTCACAGATCTTTGAATTTATAAAATTGCCTATTTACAGGCATAGGTGTATATTTAGGTTTATAGTTATGTATTTATAGGTCTCATTTTTTTTGAAAGGTGAATTACAAAAATTACAACGTAATGGTCTCTCCCGTGTTCCTCCCCACAAAGTGCATGTGTTAAAGTGTGGAAGCTGTGTCTGAGCAAACGGTGCTGGGCTGGCAGCTCAGCGTGGGGCCAGGGGTCACTCAGTGTGGGGACAAAAGTTGTTACCGGTTTGGTACCCGGGGAGACGTGTGTCTGCAACATCCATCAACCTTCCTCAGGGAATCCCATGTGATTCTGTTAAAGAACAGGGCTTTCTTTCTGGTTCTCATTTATGCAAATAAAAGGTGAACCGGAAAAGACATCAATAAGAGTTAAGTGGCAATATCAAGTCAGTTTTACTGCCAGGTCACTCAGTCCCCAACAAATCAAATAGGAAAAATGTGTCATTTATCGATATAATAAACAGGTATATTGCTCCTAAACCCAAAGAGCTCCCCTGAAACCACACCTCGGAGCAACAACCCCCAGCTTGTGCCATGTGCTAGTGGGAGCTCTCTCAGTGCTGCTTTCTTCAGACAGTGCAACTGGCCCCTTAGCTGCCAGTGCACGATTTAACCTGCTGAGAGGCACGGCAGGGAATTCGGCCTCTTGCCATCTTGCAGAGGAAAATACCTAGATTTTTGGTCCACTTTATATAGGGTAAAATTGTGATCCAGGCTTTGGACTAAAAACCATCACTAGCAGAGCTTTGTGGACATGTCGGTATAGCCGGCTGGAAGGCTGAAAGAAAATGAGTGAGCTCTAGTAGAGATTTCATTAAACCTTCTGATTTTGGGGGACTTCATTTCTTGTTCTCCTCTGTCTTTCCTCTACTTTCTATCTCAAACAGTTCTTGTTGAAAAATCACTTTAGTCCTTTCAAGTATACTTTCCTCCCTGATATTGCACATCGCAAGTTTGTATAAAAATGTCTTTTGGGTTGTGTTTTCAATGGTGCACATCACTGCTGTGATTTGTGTGATCAGTCATAGCAGTTGCACATAGAAGAAAAAAGAAACAAACCAGCTGTTCCTAACCAGCTTGAGTGACCACAGGGGACCAGTAGAACCCCAAGGCTGGGATTAATCCCACTGGACTTCAGGCATTTCAACATCTTGCCTGAGTCAGGAGCATGGCTGCTCCAGGCTCCTCTAGAGAGGTAGACGGCTCTGAAACTGTTCTGGTTGTTGATGGGAGAAACCCTTTTCTCTATTTATTTGAGATGGAGGCCAGAGCACACACATCCTCATGCTAGGGACTGGCTGAGGTATGCCAGTCATTTTAAGAACTTATGCAATGCTGGGCAGATGTTTGTGTTCTCCCACAGCAATTACAGGAGCTTTGTTTCCATAAGAAATCAGGCCAAAAGTTTTATTCTGGAGAACAAAAACCAGCACGTTCTGAAAACAGTGTGCACAGAGTTGTCTCTGGGGAGCAGCCGAGCAAACTAACCATGCGACAGATGATGTTCAAGATCCCTTCACAGACTGCTACACTCATGGCCGGGCTGTTGGAGCTGCCATAAGCAAAAGCACAGGCCTGAAATTTAGGTCCACGCAATGAAATTCTGGTGTCATCCATAGTAGTCTAGAAAAATACCGCTAGACTGGGTCACAGTTTTCCCAGGAGGGAAAAGCACTGCTTACCAGTGAAGCTTAGAAAACTGCAGTGCGTAAAAATATATTGCACTGATTTCATAACAATTCAAGAGGTGCTAATTTTGTAATCACTCTTCCAGGTTTGATTTATGGGCTGTGTCAGCCTGAACCACCGGTTGGCAGTGAAGGGTACGGTGAGCAGCAAGCGCTGCATCGCACTCCACTTCACATCCAGACTTGGGCATCTCTCTACAAAGAGAGCGTGTAGTTCTACCAAGAAGTGGGGATCACTGGGTCATTGCTGTGTCCTCGTTCTTCTTAGCCCTTAAAATCCCACTTGTGAGCCTTTGCAAGTTGAACCAATCTCAATGCTATGCTGGAAGCCTGGTGCAGCCCTCGGTCAGCCCCAGGATTTGGGGTGAAAAGTGACCTAGAGTCCATCTTTGTCATTATCTTTAGGAGTTGTGCTCTAAGTACAATTGTCCCTGAGACTACACTCCCACACTATAATTACATCTGCTTCATTTAGGGAATACCGTGTCTTATATTTGTAGCCTGAGTTTTAAATGTGTATGAAGAGAAAATGAGGTTATATTATTGCTGTAATTGAGAGGAACTAGGACAAGTTTTATTAATTTCCTGCCACAGAATACTGAGTAAGCCAATATTTTATGGGAAAGTTCAGGGAGAAGAGTAATATATGTTATATTTCTGAATTCCGGAGGATACTTGAAGAGTTTTACTGGCAATTGATTTTTCTACAGGTAAATTGTAATAGGCAGATGTACCCCTGAATATAGTGTCTCCACGGAGATGCACTTGCTAAGGGTACGATGAAATGGAAGCAGAAGGTGTATCAGCTCTGCCCTGACAGGTGGTGAGAAACTGGAATCTGGAAATCCTGCCTGTAGGAGCCACCTTTCTCTCAGCTCAGGCAGCTCTTACTGCATTATCTACATTACTCTGAATGCTGAAATATTTAGCATATGAGTATCTGGTTTAAAAACCATTAATTTGACATGTGTTTTAAGAAATTATTTCTCTTGATAGACACAATTTACTCCTGTTCTGTGTTAACTTTTACCTACTGTTGTATTCTGTCAGTCCCTAATTGTGCTATGTTTTTGTAAGTCTCTAGCTTTCTGTATCTCTGTTCACTATCAGTCGAAGATTTAAAAATTACATGTGATGTTCAGCACTGGTAAATGCTGCTGAGCTCCTGAGCTGACAGGCCTTTGCAGAGGGCTCTGTGGGAC
The DNA here is from genome assembly GCF_964273445.1 of Streptopelia decaocto. Lineage (NCBI taxonomy): Eukaryota > Metazoa > Chordata > Aves > Columbiformes > Columbidae > Streptopelia > Streptopelia decaocto. Next base: position 4,587,065 of record NC_138666.1, on the reverse strand, counting down.
ACCCCTGCTTGCGCAGCCCTTGGAAGAACCAACGAGCTCCGATTGTTTGAGGAGGAGGCAGCTCTGTCTGCAATGACAACTTCCCTTTGCTGGGGGGGCCTCTGGGTGGTCACTGCAGCCTCGGAGTCAAAGGAGGAGAAGGGACTGACCCAGCTGATGGGAGCCCGCCTGCTTTCAGTGGTGCTCGTTTTTGTAAGCAAATTAGCAAACAGATTTTTACGCTGTTGGTTTTACATGCTCCGGATGATAAGTGTGCCACAGTGTGCCACTGCTTCGCATCGTGTAGTCATGGAGGCTATGGTGTGTCGGGGTTCAGTACAAAACCACTTGCTTAATAGGAACCTGCTGATGTGACATGCACAATGTGGTTGCTGTGTTATCCCTTTTCTTTCTTTAAATGGTAACATCACAGAAACATTTTGCTGAAATGGAAGTTGCTGAAGTCAAAGTAGTAATGGCAGTGTAAAAGAGCTGAAAATACGTGAGTCGGTGGTAGCACCTTCCCCTCTGACAGTGGGGTTACTCTGCAGTGCTTTGGGCCCCCCTTTTGGAAAGAACAGGCAAATAAACGCCGAGGGGGTGGCTGGGCAGCAGAACTGCTGCTGCTCTGGGAAAACTTCAACACTTCATTTCTTAGCAGTATGGGCTGTTCATGTTTCAGGTCTTTCTTCATGCTGCGGTGATTCCTTCATTCATCTCCTCTCTCCCCAAGTGGCTTTGGGCCATTTCAGAATTATCTTCCTGTACGTACAAAGGGGAAAACTCGTAAATATAACGCAGTGCCCTGAGAACAGCAGGGTCCTGGGTGTCAGTGAGGTGATGCTCAGGCTGTGGTACCCAGGACTGATGCCACATGTCTCACAGTTTTTTCTGCTTCTCTTCTTCTTGGGTACTTATTTGAAGGAAAATCAGCTGTCCTACCTTGGTCACTGCAGGTTTTGGATTGTGGACCAGCAGACTGGTTTACTGCTGGAACAAGTGCTGCAGCAGAATTGTCCATGATCGCAGCTCTGCTGCTAGTGACACTTCTCAAAAGAGCTTTGTCTGTCATGTTGTTCTGCGGGGTAACAAATGACCCACTTTTCACTCTGGGGAGCTGCTCTGCAGCTGCACTGTGAGGGAGACTCATGCTCTACACACAGCACCAAGCTCCAGGGAAGATCTGTTACCACAAACACTGCAAGAGAGCATTGGCAGGAAGGTGTGAGTGCTGCTAGCAGCGAGTTACCCTCCTGCAGTACATGCAGCACTTGTTCTCTTATCAGTTGAGCATGGTGACCAGGTTGTCAGGGCTTCCCAGGATACATCGCAGCTGGTGGCTGTGGAGCTGCAAAGCACATGGTCATGTAAACAAGATTTAACTGGGAAGCATGAATCCCCAGCAGGCTGCTGACTCAGAGTTCCTTATTGTCCGGTTCCTTGTGCACCTAACCCATTACTTACCACTGTGCCTCGTGTGCTCGTGTAGAGAAAACCTGAGCATAGTGATGGGGATGCTTGATTTTTTTGTTACGCGTAGTGAGCAACAGTGGGATCGGTTGTGGCAACAGGGAGCTCAGTTGCTGTTTGTTTCTTAGCTGTTGAATAAATGTAAGATGTTCCATTAAGCAGATGGCTGTGGAGGGCATCTTTTAGATGTTTTGCATTGATGACGTGTATGTAAAATTCAGAAGTGAATCCACTTGAATGAGTCATCCTAGCTGGGTGGAGGAACCTGTACTATGTTCAGTTAAAAAAAATGAGTTAGCTTTCAGGTGTTTCATGTTTACTCTGGAGGCCAGTTTGTGAGGGCCCTTTACCAGGAGGGCTGAGAGGTGACTGTACCCAGTCCCTTCTCTGCCACTTCAGGCAGTCTAGCAGGGCCGGCAGGTTCACCAGCCTGGCTGTCTTCTCTGGTAGTACAGAAATTCTTTCAAATATGCCTCTCCATGAATGGGCTGGTGCTGTGGCATAAACTCGGGACCTGCCTGATAGTGAAGTCACACTTAGAGCTGTACTGGGTTAAAACAAAACAAAACACCCCCAAACACAAGCAAACAAACAAACCCCCCCACAGTTTTGCTGGTGCATATTCTGAGTCTGATGGATTTAAAGCAACTTTAAGACCTGTTTACCTTAATTTGGTCCTTTAAGCTAAAGTGGACAGGCACATGAATGTGAAACGTCTTGGCAGCAATAACTACAGCCCCTCTTACATGCTATAACCTTCCCCCATATCTAAAAGCATTTTGTCTGCTCCTGTCACACTTTACACGTCTGCATTACCACTCCAGTGGGACCATAGCACCAAACCCAGCCATCCAGAAAGTTATCCCATGAATTTCAGCATGTTACAGGTCCTGAGAGTATCTTTCCTGTAAAATATCTTATTCTGGCTGAAACCAAACGTCAGAAATTCACATATGACTAAGTGGGCAATGACTTTGCTAATCCCTCTTTAGCAAAAGCCATGTCTACTCAAGAAGAAAAGTCTCATGTTGGTCTCTGCTTGCTGAGGAACAGGGTGCCAGCCTAGGGTGAAATGTGCCTGAAGGAATCGCTCCTGGCCTCGTCCTGTCCCTCGTGTATCTGCTCAGGCCCCACAGCCCCACTTGCTCTCCCAAGGAGGGGTACACAAAGCTGTCCTAAGAAGGAAAGCCAGAGAGCAGTCACCTGAGTTCTTAAACCCGTGCACATTAGGATTCAAGGAGTAGTAACGGAACACTATAGTCTGATCTTTTATTACCCAGACACTGGCCCAAGAAGGGCTTATAACATCTAAAGCACTAAGAAGATGGCAAGGAAGAAAATGAAAACCTTCTGCTCAGTTTTCTTGAGGTTTTCCCCTCAGGCCCTGCAGAAGGGCAAATGTTACTGCCAGGTTACTAATGGCAGTGAGGAGTACACCTTGACAGCAGCAGAGCCTCATGTTAGGGTATTTTCTCTTCCTCAGATAAAAAACCCAGCTCTTGGATTCAGACTTTAAAAAAAAAAAAAAGAGAAAAAAAAAAGTATTCATCCTGCTAAGTAGATTGAAAGAGAATCCAGATTAAATAAATCATTAAATCATTCCAGAATGTTATCCACCTGTTCTGGCCTGCAATTTCTTTTCAGATGAACAGTAGGTAAAAAAAAAAAAAAAAGGCACTACAATGGCAAAAATTATTTTTCCCCTAACAGATGATTTTCCCCTAACAGATGCTTTGATCCTGAAATGACACCTGGCCCACAGAGCTGCTTGTACAGCTTTGAAATTATTTTGAACTAATTGTTCCAATCCATTGGTTCATAATCTCGATAGCCACGTAATGCTAGAAGTAATGCTGTACCCACTTTTGAACAGGGATCTCCAAGGCTTTTGTTGCTGCAGGGCCAATAAAAATAATCCCTTTAATGTGGGATGGGAAGCCTGGAGGGGCACAAGACCATCTGTCTGAGGGGACAGTCACGTACCAGCCAGCTGGGGGTGAGGGGTCCCAAACCATTTCAATGTCACAGCTACTCTGTGGTCCTCACATGCTGGTATGGGACCAAAGGAAGGTTTCCTCTGTCCTGTGCCCTGACAGGAGCGTTGTGCTGTGTTCAGAGGGCTGGGAAGCACTGACCTGAGTGGTTACTTGTGCTGTTCAGACCTTCTCATGACTCCCCAAACGGTTCCCCATGCTCTCCAGGAGAACCAGCATGTTCCGTGCCACTCATATCAGCTGGCGATGGGTCAGAGGTGAGGTGCTGGACATGAGTGACTGAGGACCAGAGATGGAGGACAACACCGGTGTTGGGAGTGTGGGGAAGGTGGTGAAAGATGGTTATTGTCAAGTTCTTCCACACAGCTGCAGCTGAAGGCAGCCACCCCCTGAGATCTCCATTTCATGTCCCCCACGGTGTGTCATAAGCAGATTTTCCCAGCTTGGTGGCCAGTTTTCAAATGAATTATCGTATTTCCTGAATGCAATAATGTTAAAGCAGGGATCCACTGCAGCAGCACGGCTGGGGAGGGAAGACGAGGCAGAAAACCATCACTCAAAATTGTGCGGGTGCAGAGGGGTGGGCTGGGGATGCCCCTTGTCTCTGCCCCCTTTCCGGGGCTGCTTCGCTCCTCCGTACATCAGGCTGATACAGTCTAGCTCCGGGAGGCTTATTGCCGGCACCAGGCCGTCTCTGCGGTTACCTGGGGGCCGGGCCTCGGGGCCGCTGCCCCCGCGGGGAGCGGGACCGGGCGCGGGGGTCACCGCGGGGGCGCAGGAAGGGCCGGGGGTGGCCGGGGGAGCCGCGCCGTCTCGGCCGCACAAAGCCGCCTTTTCATCGCGGCCTCCTGCCCCCGCCGAGCTCGTAATTGTCTTTGACAAAACTTCATTAGCGAGCGGGGCGGCAGCGGCGGCGGCCCCGCGGTCGCGCTGCCTTTGAGCGGGCGCAGTGGAGTGTGCGCGGCCCCGCCGGAGCCGCTCGGGGCCATTAGCCCGGCAACGGGGTTTGAGAAACTTCCCACCCCAGCGGGGGACGCGTCAATCAGCCGCCCCCGCCTGCCCCCGCCGCTGCTAATTGGGGGGCGATGCGGGGCTGCTGGGGGGAAGCAGCCGGTGCCAGGCGCGGCCCAGCGGGCTGAGGGCAGGGGGGAGACTTGGGCTGAGGGCAGGGGGGAGACTTGGGCTGAGGGCGAGGGGTGCTGGTGCTTGCGGCGGGGCGGGCTGCGGGACCCTCGAACCACCGCGGGGAGTGGACTCCGAGTTCCCCAGCAAACGGTGGCCCGCAGAGCCGGGCTGCTCCGCTCCGGCCGAGAACCCGGGTTCGCTTTCCCGAGCTCAGCGGCATTAAAAAGCCCAGCTCGTAGCAAAGCCCAGCCAAAAGACGGTTTAAATATGTTTATTATGGCATTGGAGAAGCTGAATTTGTTCCTCTGACACCCGGGCGAGCCCGTTATTTTAGTTCTGTGCCTGGGCGCTTGCAGGCTCCGCTCTCGGTATTAGTTTTCCATCAATCCCAGCTCTGGTTTTTAATCAAAACAGTATTCGGAATATGATTCCCGGAGATTATATTTTGAGAGATTTGCGATACGTATCTTGCTGGCGTGACAGATTGCAGGGGAGTCCTGGGCGGGCGGGATAATCTGCATCTCGCTCGCTTGACCTTTAATAAAAGGGGAGTAAAAGTAATAAATAAAAAATAGAAGTCTCTAAGAGTCGCTGGAGGTTACCTTCCTACCTGCGTTAAAAAACACGCCGAAGCCTGCATCCCCCATCCCCGGGGGCTTCGCGGCTCCTTGGGGCGCTCCCGCGGAGGCCGGCGGGGCCCGGGACCGGGGTCAGAGCCAGCCGTTCGGGGCAGCTCCGGGCCGCGGGGCCGTGCAGGATTCGGCCCCCGTGGGCAGCCCAGAGGGCCGCTGCAGAGCTGCCTCCCCTGGGAGCCTCTTCCGACGCCGCCGGGCAAACGGCGCCGGAGGGAGCTGCGTCGCTCCCCTGGGCGCTGGGTGGAGACGGCCGGGACACGGCGAGGAGCGGGGCCCGGCCCGGCCCCTGCGGACACGCGCGGGCACCTGGTGCAGCGTTCATGGAACAGATCGTACCTGTCCTCTGCTGTGGGCGAGCAGGGGGGGAGAAAGTCGCCTTGCAAGAACCTTTCGAAAGGGCCTAATACTCTTTATTACAAGTCCTAATCCTTCAAATCCGACTTGAAATAATGTTTATCTTTTCGCAGCTTAATTTCCCCTACTCTAAGCTGCGGGTCACTGCAACAGACAGCGGCTTCTGCACTGCCGCTTGCCCAGGACCCTCCGGAGCGCGGGAAAGCCCCGTGGCCGGGAGTCTGCGGCGGGACCCCCAGAGGGCCCAGCCCCGCTCCCGGCCGGATCCCGCTCCGCTCCCGGCCTCTCCGTTACCCGTTGGCTCTCGTGTGCACTTAACGCCCTCCCATCACCTTTTCCCTTCCCGCCCGCCCCAGCCCAGCTCCTGCAAAGCCTGACAAAGTTTGCCTGTTTTGCCAGGTGCCCCGCAGCCCGGGGCTGCTCCGCTCCCCTTCCCAGCCCGGGAGGGGTGGCGGCTGTCGGCGGGGCCGAATCCGGGCGCAGTCCCCGTGCCTCCCTCCGTGTTGACCTGCAGGCTCTCCTTTCCCATGCGAGCTGCTGCACGGGTCGCAAGCCCAGAGGACTCACAGCTCTGCAGCCCCACTTGTCTTGGTAGCCTTTGGTAAACATATAGAGGTCTACTCGATATTCAAGATTGATTTCCCTGATTTATTAAGGCAGAATTTATTGGACTCTATTGACCACAAATGACTTAATGTAAATGTTGACCCTGGTGAACTTGGAAATAGCAGATATCGGGTTGATCTATAGATGACCTCTTAATTACCACAGTTATTAATTTAAATTATTGCCACTGCTTCTAGAAACAGGAACAAAGAAACATTCTTTCCTCATCCCTGCTTGGTTTATTAGTCTGAACACAGTGTGTTTGATGACACTTTTAATTAAACAGAAATAATGCAGAGAAACGGTTTCCTTTTCTCGTCTGTCCTGTAAAGTGCAGCACTGCTCTTTTCACTGACTGACGGCGGTGACCCACTAACAACGTCCCACGTCGCCACCCGGTCGGCACCCGCTGCCCGGGGGTGCCCCGGCCGTGCCCCGGGGCGGGCGGCGGGTGCCCGGGGCGGGCCGGGCTGCGCTGGCTCCCACTTGGAGAGCTGCCGGGGTCATGGTTCGGCTTCATGGCGTTCAGCTCATCCGTGTTAATTAGAGACTGAAAAATACTTTCAGCGGGATCTATGTACAGCCACAGGAAATAAAGAGCTTGGCGTAACTTGCGCCGCTCCTCTTCCTCCTCCACCTTCCTCGGGACGGCGCGGAGCAATCGCGAACCCACGCACCTTGGCGGAGCAGGCGCGGAGTGGAGGAAAAGAAAAAACAAACCACGACGGGGGGCGGGAGGAAGTAATAGTCTTTTTTGGCAAAACCGTTAATGAGGGGTGTTGAACAAATGGCCAACGGGCGGCGGGGGGACGCCGGTCCCGCGGGCACGGCAGTTCCGACCGCCGCGCCCGCCGGCCCCCATGTGGGCAGCACGTTGTGCTGCGGTGGGACGTTTTCCCGGCGAGGGCCGGGAAGGCAGAGCGGCGGGCGATGCCTGCGGGGCGGGGAGGTCATCGCCGGGAAGGGGAGAGGTTTCTTTCGTTGTTTCAAGCCGACAGCCTCGCTGCAGCGGGAGCCCCGTCGCCAGCGCTCAAGAAGGGGTGGGCGGCCCTGCGGGACAGAGAAACGGTGTTGAGCGTTTCCCGAGCGGGCTCCGGGGCCGCTGTGTCCCGCCGGCCGTCCTCGGGGTCGCGCAGTGCTGCCTCCCCGGGCCGGGTGGGCGGGCTTGCGCTTCGTGTGAGGTCGGCCCCGGCAACCGGCCCATTACCTACCTCACCTCCGCAGCACCGGGCGGAACGCCGTCCGCAGCCTGTCCAGGCAGGTCCCGCCCAGCTCGGCGCCTCCCGGGCCGCCCTTGGCCCCCTCCCCGAAGCCTGCACAGACAGAAGCGCCTCGCGGTGGGCCCGGCCCCGCCGCTCTCCCCTGCCCGTTCCCCTCGAGCCGGGGAAGCCTCAGCGTCTACATCGCCGAGGGGGTCACAGCACAGTCGCAGCCCGCCTGACACCTGGGCCCGGCGGGGGGTGTCAGCACGAACGCGGGCTCACGCCGTGCCCTGTCTCCCGGCCCGGCCCGCGGTTCCCCCCGTTCCCGCGGCCCCACCGCCGCGGGTACCTTCGCCCGCCGCCGCGTATTGGCACGACTCCCCCAGGCCGCGGTGGGAAGCGCAGCTCCGCGGGAGCGGCTGCAGGTTGAAAGCAGAGCTCCGGAAGGCCTTGGCGGGCAGGGGCAGCTCCCCCTCCGCGCCGCGGCCTTCGGGGCTGCCCCTGCGCGCCGCGCTGGCCCCGGCGGTGCGCGCCAGCGACCAGATGCGCGGCTTTTCAGCGGGCGCGTAGGGCGGCAGCGGGCCGGCCGGGGTGGCGGGGGTGAAGTCCGCGGCGGCGGCCTTGGCGCAGGGAAAGGCGCGGAAGGGGTCGGGCAGGCTGCAGTCGCTCCGCGGCGCCTCGGGCAGCGCCGCGCCGAGGCTGGGGGCTTCCTGCAGGGAGCTGGAGCGGCCCTTCTCCGGCTTCCCCGCCTCCTCCTCCTCTTCCTCCTCCAGGTCGTCCAGGTCACTGAACCGCATCTCCTTGTCCTCCTTGCAGCTCTTCTGCTCTGCTTGGACACACAGCGGGGAGGAAGGGGTGGCAGGGAGTTAGTGCGGGTGCAGGGAAGTTGGCGGGGCCCACACTTGGCCGCTACTTCGAGGTGCCCATCCCGCCTACCTCTACCTTCGCTCTCCCTGCCGTATTCCTCCTCTTCCCGCGGGGTTTCTTCTTTCCTCTCTTCCCCCGCTTTGTTCTTGGGAGACCAGGTCATTTTGTTTTCTTTCTTGAGCCTCCTTCTAGCGTTAGCAAACCAAGTGGACACTTGCGTCAGGGTCATTTTGGTGATGATGGCCAACATGATTTTCTCTCCTTTGGTGGGGTAGGGGTTTTTGCGGTGCTCGTACAACCAGGTCTTGAGGGTGCTCGTCGTCTCGCGCGTTGCATTTTTGCGTCTGGCTGACCCACTGAAATCCACCGTCCCGTACCTGCCGGGAGATGGTTAGGAAGGGGGGGGCGGCGGGAGACCCCCGGCCCGGCCTGGCCCCGCCACAGACCGTTGTGGCCCTGCCCACCTGCCCCTGCCCGCCGAAGTTTGATTTCAGCTGACTGGTGTTCCCGGGGCGCCTCGTTTCTTTTGTACAACGTTTGTTAGGTCGGAGCCCCCCCGCCCCTCGCCGTTTGATGTCGGCCGCCGCCTCGCAGGAGGATGCTAATGCTGCCGGGCGCTGATCAAAGGGGTTTTACCTGTCGTACTGGTACTGCCCCAAGGAATGATCGTAGGAGTAGTAGGCAGCGGGCTGCGCGATTCCCGAGTGCAACGTGCCGGCGCCGTCCTTGATCTCGTACTGGGGGCTCTGCAAGGGAAGTGGCAGCGTTTGGCGTCGAGCAGGAGGAGAACCCTGCCGCCCCGCTGTCCTCCCGCCGCCCCGGCTGTCCGCGGCACCCAAGTCCCTTCTCGCCCCGACGAGGAGACGGCGCCGGTTCTACGTCCCTCGGCCGCCCCCCGTCCCGCCCGCTTAACCACAGCGTTTGCTGCCTGTTGCACCCTCCTCTCCCCCCTCCACGGTGCGCTGCCCGGGCCGGCGGGCACTCACCAGCGCGGTGTAGAGCGCGGCGGGCTCGGCGCTGTAGGGCAGGTAGTTGCCGTAGCCTTGGCCGGCAGCGTACGGGGCTCCGTACATGCCCAGCGCCGCATTGAGCTCGGCGCGGCCGGGCGCCAGCAGCCGGCTCTCGTACGGGGCGCAGCAGAGGGAGGCGGCGGCCGGCGCCGAGGAGGCATCCGGCCCGGAGCGGGGGGCGGCCTCGCAGCAGGTCGTGCTGGGGCTGGCGGGCACGAAAAACTGCGGAGAAGAGAGAGCGGGACGGCGTCGAGTGACTGTCGAGGCAGCCCCATCGGGGGAAATTTAGGAGCGTGTGCGCGTCTGTGTGTGTGCGGGGGAGGAGGGGTGAGGAGGGGAATAGGGAGCCCGGGCTGAAGCAACTAATTATAGAAACCGGGAAATAAACGGAATGGGAAGCGGGAGCCCCTGGAAAGGGGGCACGATTAATCAAGCAGGCAAAACTTTAAGGAAATAGTTGCTCTCGAAAATGGCAAAAGATCCATCCATACGGCTCATTCCTTCCCCCCTGCTCCCTCCGCTTGCGCTGATTTAAAGGCAAGAAGTTGCGATTACAGTTAATTTGACAATAGACAAAGCAGTAAATATGTCAGCTAACGCAATCGAAGACATTTGATTTCAATAAGTTCAAGGGGACAGTTAACTTCCTAAGCGAGGGAGGCACATCTTGCAGTGATTACGGTGTATAAATAATTCCATCCAAATAAATCGTGACCCGAGGTACGGTATAGCGACGACTTAGTTAATATAGGGTGCATTGGTGTGGGTGTGGGGTGTCCTTCGGAAATCGTATGGGGGAAAAAAACCTCCCGACAGATCCTAATAAAACACAGGAAAAGGATCGACCCGGGGAGGAAGGGTGGGGAAAATGGCACAGCGCGGTTCTGCAGAAGCGCTGGTGAAATCCCGCGCCCGCCGGGTCCCCCCTGCCCGCACCCTCCGCGGGCGCCCGGGCGGCGGCAGCGCGGCCGCTCCGCGGGGCAGCTCCGCGGGCTTGGAGATCAGTCGCAGCCGGGATTTTTGTATTTATTTGTTTGTTGCACTTAAAACTGAACAGTGGAAAGGGGTGGGGGGGAGGGGGAGTTACCGGTTTCCTAAACACCTTTGCTGTGCACACTGCGAGTTACTTGGTTAAGCCTAACACAACACAAACGAGACATAAACACACACGCACATTTTTTAAAAAAAGGCTCCAGATGTGCCCTTTTAAAAAAAGACTCTAAGTAAGGGAAAGGGAAGAAAAAAAGGGAGGGGAAACAGACATCTGGACAGCAGCAGCAGAATCTGAACAAAAGTGAGTGCTGCTCACTCGCCTTACCTGTGAAGTGGTGCTGTAGGGGTATCCGAACTGAGAGAAGGACATAGTTGCTCCTTATTTTTGGACCATAGGCAATATTTTCCCCCCTAGATCGATTGTAACTAAACCCTGCTTCAGGATGCACCTTCTCACACACACATTTCCACGTATGGCTTTTTTTTTTTTTTTTTTCCCCTCAATTATAGATGATTGCACTTAAGAAAAGCAGCCAGACATCTGAGGCGGGGGGGATTGGTGCCTGGATTAAAAAAATAGGCTACCCCCCACTTCCCATCGCTCTTAATAAATATGTTTGTATAGAGAGAGTTTAAAAAGCCACCCCACATGTATAGAGAGTTTAAGTGCAAAGGGGCTTTTTCAAAGAGGGGGGTGAAAATCACGTAGGGCTTGCAAGATACGGAGCTTGCTTGTTGTATTATTTTCTGCTCTATAGGTCTTTAGCGTTCATCGGTGGGCGAGGAGCGGGGTGACGTCACGGCCCTGCCGGCAGGAGCAGGCAGCGGCGGGCAGGAGCAGGCAGCGCCCCGCGCCCGCTCCCAGCACTTGTTTCATGTTGTTTTAATGTTGTGCTGTGATGCACGTCAAAGGCAGGGACCGGAGGTGCGTTGCGGTTGGTCTCTCTCCCCATCCCTCTCTCTCGCTCTTTTTTAAACGCAATCCGAACTTGACTTAGAGGGAAAAAAAAATAACAGGAGGGGAAATCGGCAGTGTGACCCTCCGAGTGCGGGGCCCTGCAGAACGCAGGGCAGGGGCTGCGACCGCGCTGGGCGCACTGGGGTAGGAGCGCTCGGGGCCGGCGCAGCCCCCGGCCCTTCCCGCTGACCGCGGCTCCCACCCTCGGGGCCGGGCTCTGCTGTACAACACGGCACCGCTTTTGCAATCGAGTCCATTAGTTGTGCTGGCCCCTCGGGTCCCTCGCCCTTCGCGGGGGGCCGAAGCCGCTGGAGCGCGGTCAGGCCTCGCCCCGCGCAGCGCGCTGCCGGCCCGGGCAGGGGCACGGCCGAGGTCGGGCCGGGAGCCGCCGGCGGGCAGCCCGGCAGCCTCCTTCCCTAACGAGCGCTGGCGGGGCATCCATTCTTCTCTCTTGGACCCGAAATGGTCCCACCAGGAGAGGATGGGGGGCGGGCCCGCGGCAGGTCAGTGCGGAGGTGATGGATGGCTGCCTGCAGCACGGCCTGCCCATTACCGCTACGGCATAATTGCATCAATTAACAAATTGAAATGCCCTTGTTTAACCAGCGACTTACATATTGCGAATTTGCCTTTGAGGCGAAATCCCCGGGAGGTAAATGGGGATTTCCCCTCCCTGCGGCGGGGGCTTCCGTGGCTCTCCCGGGCCCGGCCGGCCACGATATCCTAGCAGTGGTAATTAAAAATGTAAAAAAAAAAAAAAAAAAAAAAGGAAAAAGAAGAAAGAAAACAAACAAAGCAACTCCCCCCGGCCCGGCGGCACTTGCCCCGGGCAGGCCAGGGCTGTGCCCCGCGGAGGCGGGTGGGGGGCGGGCAGCCCCCGCGGCCGTGGCGCTGCCCGTTCCCCCCGGTGCAGCCCCGCTCCGCCGCTGCCCGCCGCCCCGCTCCCCGACGGGTGGCGCTGCCGAGCCGCGAGCGCTGCGCGGCGGCCCAGGGGTGCCCGGCCCGCGGTGCCGCCCCTGCGCGCTCCGCCTACAGCCGGCGGGCCCCGGTACGTCCCGGAGGAGGACGGCTCGGGGGTGTAGCGGCCCGAGGCGGGGCAGGGCGCTCACGAGGCTTCTCCCCGGCCGCAGTCCCTCCGGCGGGGCCGGCAGCGGAGCGGGCTGTCCGCGCCGTCGGGGCAACCGGGCCGAGGAGGGCAGCGCGGCGGCCGAGCCGTGCCCGCCCCGCCGGGCTGAGGAGTGTGGCCCGGAGCTCGGGTCGGGTGTCAGAAGCCTCGAACATCGCCCGGAGCCTGGCGAGAAGGAGCGCTCAGGCGGTGTAAAACAGCCGTTTCAGTTGTCGCTAACGGGGGCAATAACTTTAGAAAATTCATTAAAGAACACCTTTGGGTAACATTACTACTAATTATTTAATTGCAAGAATCCCTATGGGGGAAATTATGCTAATTATAAAGTAATAAACCCACTTGTTCTAAAGCACTTTATTCAGCAAAATTTTGTCTTTTCACTAGAACATTTCTTATGTTATTTGATGAAAGAAACAAGAGTAGCTGTGTGCTCATCCTGCTCATGGGAGCTTTTGCTGGCACTGTGTGTGTGCTGGCAAGTTGCATATGGGGCTCTTGCCCTCCTCGTTGATGTGACGAGCACAGTGGCTGCTGAAACTGCAGCAGAATTCACTGTGCAAAAGCACTTTTATAACTGGCATAATGCAGATCAATGCAAACATTGTGTTTGGCGATCTTTGTTGTGTGTAATCAACGTGGAAGCAAATCTGTTACCTGTCAGGTACGTTGCAGCTGAGCCCAAATTTGAGAGATACCCTTTTGTGACCCAGCTCTTTCTCCACTTTCAGCACTCGGCCCTGTGGAGATGTTTTCTGTAGCATACTTTGTTCTACACAAGAGCCACCCAGACGACCCTTTTAACTGCCCTTATAACATGGGATATTAAATGATGTTCCCATTAACAAATCCAAGTTCTACATTGCTCCCCAACTCCCCGGGAGGACACAAACTCTGGGTCTTTGTGTTCTTCCGAGAAATGCCACCATTTGCCTTGTCAGTCTGTCACTGAGTGACTGGACTTGCCATGCCAAAGCTGCTGAAACGTCTTTCTGCCATTGGTAAATGTTGGCATAAACCTTCTGTTAATAAGTTCTTGAACTCGGCTTGGCGGAGGGCAGCTTTGGGGAAGGAGTGTGCAATTTGCCGTTCTTTTCATCACAGGCAAACAGCTTCAACAGCCAGATTTCCACTTTGCTCATACACTGCATCTTGGAGAAGTGCAACTGATGCTGTATGTGGTCACTGAGGATTTTTCTTTATCTAAATCTGTGTAATCTCTCTCCCCACATACAAGTGGATCATCCCACCCCCATGGTGCATGTTGCCTTCACTCAGTCGTCGTAGCGAGGACTGCATGACTATAAACATGAGCAAAACCGGAAAATGTTCTCTCTTGATTCACCAAATTTTGTTCTTGAAAGAGAGGAGTGTGAGGCTTTACTGTAAACATTTCTGTGAGCAGCTCCTCTTGAAGCAAGGCAGGAGTCCAAATGCACCCTACAATGGGATTTTGGATGCTTTTAAAATCAACATCATTTGGTTTAGCTCTGATATTGCTTTGCTCGAGAGGTAATTGCAAGGGGTGAAAGTAACAGTACGTGCTTCCCACTGATGCAAATGGAGCTGCCGATAACTGCGAATGAAATAATAGGTTAATTGAAATAAGCATTGGAGTATCATTCTGGAAAAGAAGAATAGTGTTCTAAGAAGGGTAAGGATAAAGCAGCTTCAAAAACATGAAGCAGAAATGTGGCTGAGAAGAAAGTGCCTTTATATTTTAGAACACGGGGGGATTTTTTGGCTGTTGCTTTTTTGTACTGAGAAAATGAAAATTCTTCAAGTCCATGCATGAATAAACAAGTACAGCTGGGCAGCCTAATACATAATTTATACTGATCAGTCACTGCAGATTTAACTGAATAAAGCCAAACTGAACACTAATTGTTTTGACAAACTAAAATAGTGTATATGATGGTTCATTGTGAAGCTTGCTGGTTACTGTCCTTATCTCAGTGGCTATTGTCAAGACTGATTTCTGCATGAGAGGCAGAAAAAGACAAAACAAATTAGGACAATATTAAGATTAATATCTTGCTGAATATGAAGTATTTTAATTGCTTAACATACAAGCAGAAAATAGAAAGAACTGTCTTCAGGACAGAGGGGAGAATTGGCACAGTGGAGCGTGGGACATACCCTGATTTTGGAGGTGAGGTATATATAACTGCTGAGATAACGCGCGGTACCTTGTCAGCTGAAGGCTAAACCTGAATGTAGATTTGGGTTTAGATCACTTTTGAAATACATCAGGAATAATTTAAATTGCCTTTGGACACTTGTCTTCTGAAAAGGAACATCCAAAAAACATGTCACTGGATTTCTGCAGAGTTATGGATGTAGGCTAGATAATCCAAGAAGCTGCACAATTTTGCTCTGGCTTTGGTATGTGCAAAGTGAAAAAAATAGATGGGTGGGTGTTTACTTTGCTTCTCCAGACCCTCTCGTTTAGATGGATGCCTAAATAAGAGCCATTCTAAATTTCGTCTGGAAATTAAAAGACAGACAAGGGTAATAATAATACTCCCAGGGATCCCTAAGAACCATGTCTGTGTGGACTCCTTTGTGTGACAATGAGCTGCTTCTTCCTAAGAGTCCTCTGTGGTGGCCTGACCCTCCACCTCACCCTCCTGCCTCTGCCCTGGGGATCAGCAGCTCCCCTTGGCTCCCATCACCACTGACCTGCGGTTTTCCTGAACTGTCACTGTGTTTGCTGTGATTACGTTCTGGGATATGGCTGTAAAATCTGCGGGTGGGCTCCAGTGTTCCTGGAGCTGGAGGATGGTTGGACCTGGGGCTTTAATGTGGACCATTCCGTGCTTGGAGGTGGTCAAGTGGGTGGAAGCTGGATGTGGCACTTCCCCACGCTCCTGGGTGGAATCTTCCCATGGATCTGGGGCCATCACTAAACCCAACTTCAGAAACCACATCTGGCCAATGATTAAGTACTTTTAAAAGAGGTAACCCAACCCTTCTGTACCAGCTTTCTTAAGGTTATCTGTAGATTATTCTATAAAATGAGAGTTCATCCAGTGAAGCTATGTCTACACAAAAACTCATGAGAACTTCCCCTCTGAGGACTTGTTCGTGCTCTGCTGAGGTTCGGGCTGATTAAGGCAGCAGGGTCAGGGCAGTGTCACAGCTCTCATTCACGCTGACCCCTCTGTGGATTCAGTAAAATCAATAGAAATAATTTTGAATAATTATTTTTGTTGAAAAGTGATGGCTGTTGTGACACAACTTGAGCAGGATGTTGGGCTCCCCAGGTACCATTAACCACCAGGCTGTGTCTGTGCTCTTGTGGCCTTTGGATCAGCTGATGGGCAGCTGGTGGGAAGGAGTCATTTGGCTGCCAAGCCAAAGGTTTCAAATTTAATATCACCTTAGGTATAGTTTCATATTTTTGTTCTGTGGCAGCAAATTACAGTGTTATTCCATTACCTAGTCTGCTTGCTGTACTTTCCAGGATCTATATTTTAATTAGTATGCTGGTTATGTGCAACAGTGTCTCACTTTCCTAGAGTTATCACCAGGTTATGTGCACTATTAAACACGGATATCAGAACTGCTTCCTTCCTTCCTTTCATTTGTAATTTACAGAAACCCAGTTGTGTTTGTTGTACATTAGAAGCACAGAGAGTTTATAGGTTATTCCAAAACCAGAAAATACTTAACCCAAGTCAGTCCCAGCCCCATCAAGTCAGTTGGCCTTGAGCCTCTTCATTAGTTAACCTCTGAGTAACAAAGGGCCTCAGCATGCCTCCCCCCTCCAAGTCCTGTCTGAATTAAGTCCATTTTACATTTGTAGACACGAATGCAGAACAGGACCCACTGGGCAGTTTTCGGAGGGTCTTCCTGCTGGTCCTCCTTCAGGTAATTCAGGTTGTTCTCTGGCCTTTCCTCCCGCCGGTGTTGCAGGCAGCACCGAGTGCTGGGGGCGCATCGGGGGGGGCGGCGGCGCTGGGCCATCTGCAGCCCCCACTCTGGGGAACCTGGGACCACTTGTGATTTCACACACACGCAGCACTAATCTACAATAAATCTTACAAAATCAATAAAAATATGGAAAGTATATCATTTTAAAAGAAAAAACACATGAGACGTGGCCATTAAGGGCACAGCCATTCTAATACCTGTGTCTGGTTGAAACTGCAATTAAAAACATTCCAATAATAAATCTACTTTCAGTCTCTTTTAATGCTTTTAACTTTCTTGAAAGTTCAAGCTGGTATCCCAAAAATGTGCCAGGACTTTCACAATGTATTTTATAGACTCATAAATAAATATGGCAATTAATCTAAGCTGTATTTCTTTCATATTTGATGACAATTTATTATGACACTCATTTATTCAGTGCACAAAAACTCTAATGCACTTAAAATCGGATTTCAAACCAAACGTTTTATGGGAAAATACAGTATTGATCATCCATTTAAAGATATCATGCGGTGATTCATAACCTGCTATAAAAAGGATCTTATGAGGACATTCAGAATGAGTTTTGTGGACCATTCTCACCACAAAATCCAATGTATGAGATCTATAGTTCTCAGTCGTGTTTTATATTTCTGTTTGGGGTTTTTACCTATAACGTTATTGTGGTTTTTGACAGATGGCAGCTTTAAAAGAAAACATTTTGCATATCTAAACTAAAAATGAGACTAATTTGTTAGACATGTACTAGCACATTTTGTGTATTTATGAAAATTCGTGCCCCAAATGTGTTCCTTTCAAGGATAAATTTCACAATTTTGGATATGTCAATTGGGCGGTTTGTGCAATACACGTCTGCTACTGTGCCCTTTAATAAAAGGTGACCCAGGAGTCGCGCGGCCTCACGTCCTGCCCATGGCTGGGTTTGTGGAACCCCCTCGGGAAGCCGCAGCGCTTGTGCTTCGCCAGGCCAGCGGCGTGCGGGCTGCTGCATCATGGGGTGCATCACTGTAAAGGTTTATAAGGCTGGAAGAAGATACTCTAGAAGATACATCCCACAAATGCAGCCTCCTGGGGGAACTGATTCGTACTTGAGGTCGGGGCAGAGGAAGCAAGGGGATTGTGGCACGTTGTACGCTGCGCGCGGGTTCCCGCCCGGGCTGCACGTGATGTGCATCTCCAGCCCTTCTCCGTCAGCTGCAGATAGTTCTCCGTGGAAATGCTGCTTCGGTTTTCCCGGTGTGTGGCTCAGCTCCCGGAGCCGGGCTGGGCCGGTGCGCAGCCACGCTGGGGTCTGTGCAGAGGGAGGGCGAGGAGGAGGGTAGAAATTGGAAATGTCTTTTTCCGCCTGTGTAAATAATTAGTGTCTGCATTTGTGGACTTGGCTGGTCCCTCTTTCTTCCTGACTCTGCCTGTCCTGCCTGGGACAGATGTCCTGAACCTGCCTGGGCTTTGGCAGTGGTTGCAAATAGCCAGCTTCTCATCTCATATTCATAGTCTTCATATAATGATGTTTTCCTGTGTGAACAGCCCATAGTCATTGCCAGCCTAATTATTTTTTGGATATCTTTCCTTAACACCATAGGCTTTGCGTGGTGACACCAATGCTTGGAGAGACAGCAGAAGGAAATAAGTAGTGAAGGCTAAAGCACTTGGTTAAAGAAGAGTCTCATTTATAAATCAATTTTAATAACATATTTAAAAGCTCTCACATTTGCCTTTAATGTGTTTCCATTTCCCCCTTGGTCATTAAAATTTAAAATATTTTTCTTTACTGATCTTTTTTCTATTGTGTCCTTTCTAACTTGCCTTTCTCTCTTTAATCTGCAAACAGTGAGTTTTTGAGAAATGCATAACCCATGAGAAATCCAGATAATTTGATACAGGAAAAACCTTCAATCCCATGAAAGAAATTTCAGAGGAGTTAAGTAATTGTTTGAAAGTTATTCCAAACAATTTAACTCATAGAAAGGTATATGTTTTCAGTGATGGACGTTCAAAATGAGAAGGCACTATTATTTCTACTAGGAAGTAATAATCAGCAATGAACTTTTTTTTTTTTTAAAAAAAAAACAAAGCAAAACAAACCCAAATGTGACTAAGATTTTTTAGCAAGTCTATCATAGAAGTGGCTTCATTCCATGGGTGACCAAAGGGTGTGAGATTTGCTGGAAGTCCACTGAATTTGCACGTCAGGGACCTACTTTACTTTTGAAAATGGGATTTGTGTTCCTCGGTCCTACACATCTCTCAGGTGGGGATCATCTCTTCAAATGTGCTGGTAAAGAAAAAGAAGGAGAGGACCTAAGGAGGAGGGTCAGTAACTGGTCTCCCAAGCAGGGCTGAGTAAAAACCTGAGCTGTGTGCTTTGGGGGATCCACCACACTTTATAAATAATGTGGATTTTATAAATAATATTAAAACGCGGCTCTTGGTGTGGGTGATGGCAGCCACAGGTGGGTCTGGGAGCTAGCCCTGCTCCCTGTCACTTTAACTGGGGATTGCCCACAGGTGGGAGCAATTGCAGCCCAAATTAAGGACTGCTCGGTAAGGCTTTAGTTCAGAGGATTTGCTACACCTGGAGCAGGAGGGTGGAGTGAGCTGGGCCATGCTTTGGGGTGAAACATGGCTGGGAGCAGGAGCGTGGGCTGTGTGGCTGGACCAGGACTGCCCGAGGTGGGTGAGCGATGTGCTGCTGTCCCTACTGTGCTTGTGACTTCAGCTGCACTGGTGCTGGGTCTGGGGAGCACCCTGGGAGAGGCTGCGCCTGCCCAGGCTCTTCTGGGGTGGTGGTGAGTGGGCTGCAAAGAGGGGAGGTGCTTTCCTGAGCCTGCAGAATAACTCAGTAGCAGAGGCAGGAGTTACCTCCACCCTTGGTCAAGGCACACAGCAGTGCGTAACTGGAGTAGCATATCATCTTGGAGGAGATATAGGAACTAAGTATAAAGTGTTATAAATTCTCTGGAGACAAAGGGGAGAAAATGATTCATTTATATATCATGGGGAGGCTCTATGGATGATGAAATGACATGTTTTATTGTGGAACAGAGTACTGACTGCTCATCAGAGAAACTGGAAAAGGTTTTAAACACTTAACAATACGAGTTTGATTTTTTTTTTTTATTATCGTTTTATTACTTTAGTCATTAATTTACTGTCCCTGGGAAGGGTTTATCCTCTTCTTAGCTGGTGCTTGGTTTTATTTTTTTTATAAGTATGCACATATTATTCTCAGTCCATTATTCATCTCTGAGGAAAGTGCTCTAGCTACCATGGCTGTTTTGTGTATTTTTGTCTTTTCATCTTTGTGAAATATGTACTGGGTTTTGGGTGGATGGGTTTAGCACCAGAGCTGTGTAGTGGTGGAGGAGACCCTTGTATATATTTAACTGGCTGTTGCTGAGAAGGAAAGGTAAGTCAGTTGTAACAACTGCTGATGCAGAGAGCAGTGGGTGTCCTGGGTGCCTCCCCAGGGTGTGGGGTGACCCTGGAAGCTGCTGCTTCTCCAAAGTTGCATGTAAAAGCAAAGGTTCTCACAAGGCTGAACCTGAAATGATGGCCAGAGGCTTGTTCATCTGCTTGTTTTCTTTTTCCTTGTGCATCAGCTCCCAGTGCCTCTTTGATTATGCAGAGCTAGAAAAAGCCTGAGTAAATATGCAGCGGGCAGCCAACAGCATCGGAATAGCCTCGCTGTGAGGTCCTTGCCCTGCTTGCTTGTGCTCCTCATCCCTTTCTGTGTAGCTTTACTCTGCAAAATAGTTCAATAAAAATGTTGCCCCATAGATGGTTTAACCCATAGTCTTCTGTTGTACCTAAATATTTATTCAGCCTCCTTCCATGGCTTGTAGCCTGACTGTTACAGGGTTTCATTGCAGCAAGAACTGAGTGCCCCCCCTTTGCCTGGTGTGCTCGGGGGGACAGAACGGGCAGGGCCTGAGATGCCCTGAGCATCAAAACTGTGGGCACAAGTGGGAAACAGCCTCCCTAAATCTGCCCTACAGCCCTGGCCAGGCGGGTCCTGCTTGCAAACAGCTTGTGTGTGGGGCTGCGTGTGTCTCTCTCTAAGAAGGTCACCAGTTTGGGAGCTCTCCAGTTTGGGACTGGGTAGCACCACGACTGCAGCAGCTGCCTCCTGTCTCCTCTGTGCCTTTGGCTTGGTCATGTGTGACAAACAAGCCCTGGGCAGTAGCAAGCTCAGTTAAACACGTACCACGATAGGAATATCGTTTTATGTAATAAATATTCATTCTCTTCTGAATTACTAAGTCCCACATATGGACTGTACACAACTAGCCTCTCTAGTATTAATTGTAAAAACTTGTTAAAAAAAAAAAGCCCATACTGTTTGTAGGTATAGAGTTAACCCCACAGGGAAGGGTTCTAACTGGTGTGATATGAATGTCCAGTGGTGCCAAAGGATGGTCATTTTTTTTTTTAAAACATCATGTCTTTAGTCTGCTCTGATATTCCTTCTGGGCTGCTAATTTTTCCCGTGTTTGTCCTTCCAGCTTGATCTGTATGGTGTGGTGCTGAAGCAGAGCTGTGAGGATGAGGGGTAGCAGTGAGGGTTATTTGGAAGATCTTGGGCACCAAAGAGATGCAGAAAATATAAAACCCCAGTATTCTTCATACACCAGATTTGCTCCCTAGTGCCCGGTGTTATATCTCTGCTTCCATACAGCCCCAGTACTGGAAGTCACTGCTCTGTGGCAGCCGAGGGCGGGTGACCCGGCGTGGTGAGCAGCAGAACCCAGGGACACGTGCTGCCTCCTCACAGCGGAGCCCGCTGCGGTTTGCATCAATGAGAGACCTTGTTAGGTCAATTTAAAACCCGAGCCTTAAAGTCAGTGTAATTATGCAAATGTTGCCCTTGCTATTAGCACTTTTGTCCTGATAGCTTTAGCGTATATTTCACAAATGAAGTTACTGTCAAATTTCATTATGCTGTTTATTGACCCATTGCCTTGGAGATGCTGTTGTGGCTCTTGGGTATCGGCCGTTCCTGTCACCATGATGTGCTTTCCCGCAGATGGAGTGACACAACCCAGCAGAGACCCATCTCTGCCTGTGTTTGATGTGATGACTTTGAAGAGTTCTGTTAGTGTTCAATACAAGTCATGACTGCTCCAAATATTTTTCTTTCTCCTCTGCTCAGTGTTTTCTTACAAACGCTACCTGTTCTCACCAAGCTCCAGTCAGCCTGGTTTCTCTTCAGAGTCTTCATAAAGGCCTGGGTACATTCAATTATTAAACCAGAAAACAAAGAGTGTTTTGGGAAAGGTAGAAGGAAGCAGAGCAGGTGACTAAGATTCATTGGTTTAGCATTAGCCTAAAACTGCTTCTGTTAATTGAAAGCTTTACCATTAACTCAGTGGTGAAGTGTGTGGCTATTAAACAGAGCTGGTAAAAGTCCCCCAGGGTTTTCACACGGTGCAGTGGAACAGGCCTCCTGGAGAAAGACCAAAAAAAAGGCCCAGACTTCAGTCCTTGCATGATGAGAATTATTAATATCTAACAAAAAAGAAAAATGCATGATAGCAAAAATCACTTGTGTAACCTCAAAATAGACGAAGGCTTTGCAAGACAGGTTATGATTTTTAGACCTAGAAAAACACAGTCTGGGAGTGCTCATCATTAGATGCTCTTCTGAGTCTTGCAGGCATCTCTGTGGCGGGCACAGATGTTGGAGCTGGAGCGTGCCGGGGAGCAGGCCGTCCAGCTCCCTCCAGAGAGACATTAACCTTCCTCAGGGGAGGCTCAGGCCCAAGTATTGCTGGTTTAGGGATTTTTCCAGAGTGCCTTTCCCAGATGGCAAATCTCTCAGGGGCGAGCACGCAGGGAGGCTGGACGCTGCCTCTGTGAGTCTGAGCCCTGGGCTGCTCTCAGCCAGCTGCTTTCCTCTGGTCTGGCCTTTTGCTCTTCTTGTCAACTCGCCTGGTGGAACTGAACCTCTCAGAGGTGTTCTGCTGACATTGGTGGTGGTGATGTATGGAGGGTCAAGCTTCAGGAGTTGGGCACAGCAGAATGTGCCCAGGATGGCAGTGCCTTTGGGGCAGCCTCTAGATGTTTTTTTCCCCTTAAAACGATTCTGGTTCAACTAATGCTATTTTCATTTTAGACTCTTGTAAACCCTCTTGGTGTATACTCAACATCAGCCTGACTCAGGTTTGCTTGCTGTTGGACTTTAACAAGAGCTAATCAGTTTAAATGCATCTGCAGTAGGGTTTTGCATCAGTTCAATGAGGTCAATTTAAAATTGATTTCCCAAAGCTATTGCAGGGCTTCCCATATTGGCAGGGCAAAGAATTATTGAACGCAAACTTAGTAACAATCCTGTTTGCATCGTGGTGTCTTCATCGCTACGTCAGTGCCTGAGCACTTCAGGAGCCCCCATTTGAGTTTGTAAATCAGAAGGGAGAAATAAATAAAAGTGGCGAGTGATGTGAGGAGCAGTCCCTTTCATGAATCCAGGCCGTTGTTCAAAGCACATCAAGCTGTTGGTAGATAAATATTTTTCTGGAGTCAAGAACAGAGAAGCATGTGACATTTCAGTTACCACTGTTCATATTTAAATGTAAATAAGTGGCTTCTTTACTCTATAATTCAACAAACCTTATAATTATGATCTTATGATATTTTCATAGCACTTGCAGCAGCATATGGCACTTCAATAAGCAAAGAA
This sequence comes from Streptopelia decaocto, assembly GCF_964273445.1. Lineage (NCBI taxonomy): Eukaryota > Metazoa > Chordata > Aves > Columbiformes > Columbidae > Streptopelia > Streptopelia decaocto. The sequence goes on along the minus strand of NC_138666.1, from coordinate 4,564,134 downwards.
GGCAAGAAATGGAATTAAGAACTTCTGTGATGTTTGTTTGTATATCTGTGGCGCTGTTATAACCCCTTTGTTTTAAATACCTCATTTCTTAATTTAGCAGCTTATATAATTGGAATGAATTTACATGGAACTGAGCCTTGTGGTTAGGTTACTGCTTGTGTTCTTAATCTGATGTAGGAGTTTTCTGTTGGGGGTGCAGAAAACAAAACAAAGCCAACTCCAAGTAGCTCAATAATGGTAAAAAGTATTGCCAAAGCTAAATGGTCATTAAGGACTGCATGGATCAGTGCCTTATTAGTGTAAATTATTTTAGCTCCTGCAAATCCTTCTGTTCAGAGCACTGTGCTGATAGTTTCAGACTATGATCTGTGTGAAGGCTATAAAATATTGATTTGACTTGTAATGTTTCCTGATAACTGTGACTAAGTTCACAAGACCTGTGCAATATCAAGGCTTGAACTGAAGGGAACACTCAGGCCCTGACCCGATTCAGTAAAATACCTCTTAACTGAATTTTAATAATAATATACAATAAGGCACATAGCAGCACCTGGGCTTCCTGATCAATGTGGAAAGTGTAGTAATGTTTTATACCGTAAGATTTTGTTTGTAATCTCCTTCCACAGCCTTTGACCCCCGTTCTGCTTTACGTACATGTTATTATTCTCAATAGACTAAAATCCAGAGAAGGGGAATGCAGCTGGGAGCTCGTCAGGCAGCAGCCGTGCCTGTGCAGCACCGCGCTCTCCTCTGCTGGCTCCTGGGGAGGTGCCGTTGGATCCGCAGCACATAAACATCGCTTGGAATGGGCTTGGGGTTGGTGCTGAGTTTGTTGCCTTTGCTGCTGCGCGTGGCCCTTGTGGTGAGGGAATGCAGCAGAAAATGAGGGGGCATGGAGAAAACACCTTTGACTCTGCTGAGGTGGCTGGTGCTGTTTGGTGAGGGAAAAGCAGCAGCAAGGGTTTGCTCTGTACTAGAGCACCCATGGTGGATCCTGGAGGTTTGTGTTTTTCTGGCCACAGAAGTACTTCAGAGTTTTGGAGACTTCCTGACTCTTATGCCCCGTTTGGTTGCTGATGAGCAAAGAAATGGTAGTTCAATTGAGTTGTGATTAAATAAATAAAAAGACAGGGAGGAAATGAAACTGTACCTTAAAAGGGAGTGCAACTACAATGAGACTTACATCACACAGTGTAAATGATTGGGATGGTATAATAAAATATTCACAGAGCCTCTTGAAGTACATGTTCTATAATATACATTTTAAAATAGCATTGGGTGTTATTGGCTGAAAGCAATTTATCATTCACAGTGAATTTTAGATGTAGCTCATGCACTTAGCTAATGCTCAGTTTATTCCTTTTATAGCTTGTATTTTGTAATATCCTTCGGAATTGTATCAACATTGCTCTTTGAAACTTTGAAGCCAATTCATGTCTACATAGCTCTTGATTTTTTGGGAGGGATGAGAGCTGAGGTTTTGAATGGGTCATTCCCTGCAAAGCACGGCACTCTGTGTTATTCCAAAGCACTGGCTCAAGGAAACTGGCTTTGCAGTTGCTGCTGTTCATGTCAAGGCAAGTGTTGTACACAATATATGAAGTGTAGCGTAAATAATTTAACTAGCTTTTGAACATGGAAATAGCAACATGATAAAGTAGCAAAACATAACAGGTTTCCAGCCAAACACATCACTGACTAGTTAGCCTAGCTAAAACAAACGGGATTTTTTTTTTTTTTTTTTCCTCAAGTGAAACTGATTTAAATGGGAGGAAAAGGCTGCGGGAGCCGTGGCTGCACATGAGCAGCACCCTGGTTATTTGCAGCTGCAATAGTTTCCCCACTGACAGCTGAGCTGGAAGTGTGTGCTTGGGAAGGATGGGAGGTGACAGTGGGCGCATTTGTGTGCGGTGAGGGACAGTTACTGGCACCTGTGCACAGTCCCTGTGTGACCATGGTGTGACATCTCATGGTACAAGTCAGGGGGCTTGGAAGATCCCAGGTCAGACTTTCAGCCGGGATTGTCCCACTGACCTTGAGGCACACCAGATTTGCTCATTCACCTGTGAAATTTAAGGATAATATTTTTTTTTCTCCAAAAAATACATAGAAGTAATTTTATATCCCTGCCAAGTAACGTTGCCCCAGATGAAGGAGTTGTGTTTGTGCTGCAGGCTCTCTGCAGTCTATAACTCCGTTTCCAACAGCACGCAGACAGTCGAATTCTAAAAGCTACTGTGCTGTCACACCAAAGATTTTCTTAAAATCTAATTTCTGAATAAATCTGCAGGACTGATGCTTGTGTGAGTTGGTGCTTGCCTGTGTGGGGAGGCCGATAGCAGCACGAGACGCCAGCTCGTTTTCCATCCAGAAAGGCAAGGAGCTCTTGCAGAGCAGTTCTCTATTGAATCTCTCTTGGTTGAATTGTTGTGAGCTTGTGTTGTGTATTATCCTAAGAAAGCCTTAGGCACAAGATTATCTCTTCTTACACATCTTATTTTAGGCATCAGCAGCAGTGTGTACAGAAGGCAAATTTACTATTGGAACTATCAATAAAACATAGTTTGTCTGTTAAATTAGTAATCATGAAAAAAGCTCCCAAGGTTTTTAATCCCACCTTCTCCTCCCCCCCCCCCCCCCCGCCCCGCCCCTTTTTTTTTTTTAATTATTATAAGGCCAGTTGCCAGTTTTAAATCTTGCTGCGGGTGGAAATGTGCCCTCCGAAGACTGGTGCTTGAGGATCTGCAGGGTACCTGGGGCCTCATTGCTGGCCAATGGTGTCAATAGTGTCTAAACTAAAACCTAATAACGATTAAGTTAAATGGCTTAAAGTGCTGGTTTGGGCTTGTTCAATCACAGATGCCCTTCCTTGGAGGGCTTGTTTTCAGCCAGCTCAGGGGTGGTGAGTGGGGGGACTGAGAAGCACAAGGGTGGGAAGTGATGATGTTTCCATCCATCTTTTTGTTCGCTGCCGTGATGACAGAACAGGGAACAGTCTCCTGCTCTGCTGGCTTGGGCAGTTCTGTGATGAAGGCTAAAACTCCATTATTATAAAGCTTATTTTCAATGTGATTCTCCTTTTGAAGCGGTATCTTCTGGGACATAGGGTAAAAAGTGGGGAGAGTTTTAAAAATGATGATACTTTAAATATGTTGGCTGTGATTTTTCTTTTTGAAACTTGTTTTAGTGCTTCTGGGCTTATTTTAAACTCCTGGAAGTCTTGGCCTAGAAACTTGATTTGTTTTGTTTGGCTGGGCTTACTGAGAATAAGGATGTCTGGGTGTGTTTTGGAGGGAAATATGAGGATTAAATGCTGGTTTGGTATGTAAAAATTATTGTTTATAATTTAAATGGTTAGAAATGGAAATAGAGTTGTTTCTGGCCCAGTTTACTGGAGCCGTATGAGCTGAGGGAGAAGCAAATGTGCAGGAGAGGCACCCGGGAAGGAAAATGAGGCACGGAAAGGCTGTAGGGAGGTGGCTCAGGAACAGCGTCGTTGCAATGTGGACCCTGGGAAGCTGCAGGGCTGGTATGTTGCTCCCTCTTGCCTGCGCTGTTTGTTATCTGAGTTCAGCCTGCTGGAGACAAGGCACGGCAGAAAGGGGCAGTGCAGCAGTGCACGGGTGTACAGCAGCTGCCACCCAGCTCTGCTCATCGTCCTGCCGGGCCTGGCTGCAACCATGGGTGGGTCTTGAAATCCCGTTGCCGTCGCTGACCTCCCAGGGCTGTGTGGTGGGATGAGCAGTTGGTGACTTACTGACCTCCAGCATGAACCTCAGCTGTGGGAATGGTTATTTTGGCGTACGGCGGATATATTTTCAACTTTTCTTAGCTTGCTGCGATTGCACTGTTATAACCCTTTGAGGAAATTATTGCTTATCATGAACAGGGATTTTTTGGATAATTGAAGGAGTAAAAGTACTTTATTCCATGACAATGCTGGGTATAATCAGACACATTTTAGGTAGCAGGTGGTATATTTCCAATGAGACTTTTTCACATTATCTCCTCCGTGGTGCAATGTATTGGAAACATAGAGAATGACTCTATTGGACTAGGGATTAGTGATTTCTTTAATTCTTCATGCAGCCGTAAGGACTAGGAGGGGATTTCAGTGGAGTTTACAGGTAGGAAGTGAGACAACTGAATATCGCAAGCACTGGATGAAGGCACAGAGTAACCCCAAGAACACTGAGCCGATCCCTCGGTGTGGCAGCTCCCTGGTGCAGGTGGGACATGGCGGGAGGTTCAGACAGACCCTGGCTTTCGTTGGCTGTGCTGTTTGCAGCAGCTTTCAGTGGGACAAGAGAAATGGGTATGAGTTGCTAAACCTCACCAGGTACCCAGGAGAACATCTTCTACATTCTGCTTGACCAGCGTGGCCTTGTTATAACTAGTCCCGTAGGACTTGACCAATATTTGATTGACTTTCTGCTACAGAGGAAACTTCAGGCATTGTATCGATTTGGCCCAAGATATTATATGTGTATTTATTTGCCAGCAAAGATGTACAGAAATACTAGTGCTCTGTTTTAATACAAACTCAGCTGTTTGCTGATCAGCAGTGACTATTTAAATTGACCAATCTACCTCACCCTGGCTGGAGATCAAGGGATCAGCACTTAATTTCATTCCTTGAATAAAGGTTTTATATATATTTATATATATCTCCACATGGAAATATCAGAACATGAAAGGTTAAATCAATATGGAGTTTTACATTGCTTAAAGGGCATTTGCATCAAAGCAGCCATGAATGCAATTCACTTGTTTAATGAATTTTTTATGCTTATTTAATGAATTTCACAAAGGTTTGGTGTTTTTCATAAAATGGATAAGGACTTCCAGTTTTATGAAATAATAAAAATGGAACTGAAGTTATGAAATGAGCAATCTCATTAGTTAGGCATGATATATTCATATGAAAGTGTACATGTTTCTGAATTATTGCAAGCAGCTCTATTGCTCAAACTGTAACTTGTTATAATAGTATTGCAAATATGCCTTTAGTTAAGATATCAGAAAGTGACAAAGAAATTAGATTTTGATTGCTAATAATGACTCAATTAATACTTATTGCATTTAGCATACTACGGATGCATTCTTTCTTTAGAAAGTGAATGCTTGTATTCTTCATTGTTAGGTAGTTAGTGAAACACAGCACTATTCCTAGTCCCTCTCAGCTATAATTCTAGCTTAATTTTGTGTTTGCAGAGCTTTACCTTCTGTTTTATTATCCTGATGAACATAGGAAAATGTTATGATGGTCTGCCAGTACCAAGAACATGCCTTATTTTGCAACTTGGTGCTTCTGTCATTTAATGTACTTTTGGAATTGCGTCATCTTGCTAAAAAGTTTTCCCAACTTCGTGACACTTGAGGAGTGAGAGGAGGTTGAGTGAGCATCTCTGTATTATAGCTAACTTGTCTGGGTGACCATACAGTGCAGTGTTGCTCGCTGGTGGGATGTTGTGCTCCTCTCCAGCAGGAACAGCAGCAAGGCTGCCACTTGCCCTCCTGTTTGGGAAGGACAGATGGATGTTGTTGTCTTGTCTTACTAAATTGTGTGTTTGAAAGCTGCTGTCCTGACTTCGAGCACATGGTGTTATTTTTACTTTCAGTGGGGTTGCTCATGGGCACCAAACTACAAGCCTGTGGTGAGGTGTCATTGTGTGCTGACTTGTGCATGTCCCCAGGCTCGCTGGCTGGATCCCACCACACCAGTGGGGAGATGGTCCCCAGTTCCATCACCAACCTGGGTGTTTGCACTGTGCTGGGGTTATGGATGATACCCGAGTGTGTTTCCTTTGGCCTTTCCTTCTTAATCTGTTCCAGCCAAACCTTTCCCTTTCCTTGCATATGTTTTGGAATGACTTAAAAGTGCCCTATCCAAAACAGCTCTTACAACTTGCCGTAACTAGAGCATTGTAACTACGCTCAGTGAAGCAGCTCCAAGGGGAGTAAAGGAATCCCAGTGCCTGGCCCTGCTGGTTTACAGCCCTCGTGCTCTGCCAAGGCAGCAGGCAAAAATATTGCAGTAATAAGAGATAAAGTGGGACTTTCAAAATTAATGTTCTTGCCTTATTAGACGTCCACTGTGCTATACTCATAAGTAATCTTGTTAAATATATGCATTAAGGCACAACAAGGCAGGGCAACATGGTAGGATAATGGTCCATCATCAGTGGTTATTAGAGGAAAAGGAGAAAGGCCTTTTTACCCATGAAGTGTTGTTAGCCACTCTTTGTTATGCTTTGAAGCCTCCTTGTGATTGTGCAATTAGCCAAATAAGATACTTAAAGGGAAAAAGAAAAAAAGCAGCATTTACATCTGGTGCTGCTCTATCATGTCCCGGGGGTGTGAGTGTGAAGATGGGAGCTGGTGCTGTTCCTCTGCTGCAGCTCCAGCCGCCTCTGGGCCACGCTGGGCATCACAGCTCCCCAGCACACTTGCTTTTGGAACCTTATGCTGTTCTGTCAGGGCTGGATTCAGGATGACTTTGCACAAGGCAGTTTTTGTCTCTTCTACGCCTCAGCCAAGTGAATATTGCTATATTGATTTGTAGAGATCAAATCCAATGTTATATGTCTTTTGCATCTCTAAGACTTCAGAGAAGGGGTTGGGGCTCCGTGTGCTTGCACACAATAAGGCCAGTCCACAGATGGGGTACATGGAATCCAACATCTTCCAGCTGGGGTGGCTGCTGGGCAGCACAGAGGATCCCAGGACTGGGCCCTCTTCTCCTGCACAGAGTGAATGTCCTGGAAAACTAGGGAAGAGACAGTGTGGTGGTCCTGAAGACAGATGCATTTTACAAAAGCAGCAGACGTGGGCAGGGTTAGGTGATTTTTCCCTGTATCACACGGTAAATCTGTCCTTGAGCCAGGCTCGGTACCGAGGGCTCCTGAGGCCACAGAGTGGCTTGAGCAGTGCTCTGGGTTTGGAGATGAAGCTCAGAGACCCTCCTGGTGCTCGGCCAACCTCATTACAGTGCACCTATTGTGGGCAACAGTACCCCAGAGTTTCATAGTGTTGCACTAGATTTAATAACTACCTGGGATTTAATTTGTGGTGTGAAATAACATCTCTCATTATATCTAACATAAATATTTACTTGAGAGATTTGACTAAAAAAAGCACATTTGCTTGCCTTCAAAGCTTATCAGTTTCTCATCTGTGGCTGACAAAGAAAGCTTTGAGTGCTTAAATTAATTTATAGAAATTAAATTAAAATTTTCAACACTAAAGCTTCTGTGATTCCAGACACTTTTCCTTTCCGTTTATTGTGTTTGACAGCAACTAGACTCTCAAGGTAAGTGGTGGAGTGTAGTCCTATGTAAATGTAAAGCATAAAATGAAAACTGGGGGGAAGAAAAACATTTAAGGTAGGAAATTAGAACAGTTATTGAGTTCCACACTATGGTTAATGAATGTGCACAAAGAAAACATCTTCTTGGCCTAGTGAGCTGGAGCATTACAACTATTGCAACAGTTCTTCTGTTTTTAGAAGGAAATAAGTAATAACCCTGACACATGGGAAGTCTTCAGTTTGCATTTTTTAATGCCTCAGGGGAGTGCAGTGTTTCTGGTTTAGAATCTGTTAAAATTTTCTTTAAAAGGCAGGTTTTGTTCTGAAACCAAAACAAAAATTAACATATTAAGCATATCTGTAGGTCAGGAGTGTATGGGAGAGGGCTTGGCTGCCTCACCAGGACATGGCTTTTTCAGAATTGCTCAGCTGAGGCTGTAGACTGCGGAGGGAAGACTGAAAATTACTGTCCCGTACTGAAGTAGAGTCAGCGTGTTTGGGATTGATGCTGTGTTGCCCTGGGTGTAATTAAAAGCAGGCTGTAACTGTGTGGAAGGGGCTGTGCACAGGTTCTCAGCTTTGGGTGCTTTGCTGTCCTGCTGGGGTGGGGAGCTGGGACAGAACGGTGCCAGGTGAACCCTCTCGCTGTTCATGTGTTGCAGCCGGAGGTTGTAAAAGTGATCCCTCTGTCTGGTAGCAGAGGGGGAGAAGGCTTATCTAAAGCTTGTTGGGGATGAGCTGCAGCATCCCTTTGAAAATACCTTTTTTCTGTTGCTGGTAAGCTTACGCTGTCCTCCGTTATCCTTTAACTGGTCTTTTCTCACGTGTGGTTGGTAGTTAAATACCTGTGCTAAATTTTCTTATGTTGAACTGAGTTCAGAGATAAATTGTCATTCAGTTTTCAAGGTATGTGGCGCTATGTTATGCAGTTGAAAGAGTTCAGAAATTGCTGTGGGTATGTCCCTGTGGTTATAACCAAGGTATAGGGCCATTTGTTTTGAATTAATAAATGTTGCTTCTACCCTGGGTCAGTTAGCAGGTTTGGAGTGTCCTGCTAAAGCAGCCATGCAGCTTCTAGAATCTTACAGAACTTCCGAGGTGTGTAGTTTGCACACTGTTGCATCATGCAGTTTAGGAATGCTCTTGCACGCTTCACGTGCTGTTTAAAAATCCCTTTCATGCAAAGACGGAACTATTTCTACCTCCTGATGCTGTTACTGATTTACTGTTGGATGGTGTGAGCAAGGTGATCAATATTTCTTTTCCAGCCTAGTAAGTTCATTATTATTGACACGGTGTGGCTGGCTTCCTTACGTCTGACAAGTGAACATCCCCAAAAAACGTAATTGGGATTTTTTTTTTTGATGATGCTTTCATTGGGAAGTATCTCAAGGCCAGGCTGGGGTTTATGGCTGAAGCTGGAGAGGGGAGTTTAAACTCTATGAGGCATAAATAATGTGGGCCAGGAGGGTCTCGCCTGCCACAGGGGTGATTGCAGAGCTCATTCCCCCCTCTTCTCTCTTCAGGCCAGAAATTTCCCTCAGATCCTCAAGCTACAGAGCTGGCTAATGCTGTAATGTCCTGCAGAATAGCCAACACCACCATCCCCTCCCTCCACAACCTGCTCTGGCCAAGGTTTCTGCTCAGTGTAGGAGCAGCATGGCTTTGGGTTTTGCATGGCTGGGAACAGTTGTGTCTGTGCCCTGCCCCTTGCTACCTCTCAAATTTAAAAGCTGCTCTCAAGTTTGTATTACCTTTTTCATTTCCCAGAGGTGTGGAGCTTAAAATTAAATGGTTCGAATCTGGATGAAGATTAAATAATTTGGGTCAGGGCATAGTCTCAGATGCCCACAAAGGAAACACAGTCAGTGGTTAACCTAATCAGCTCCTGTAGTTTGACCAAATTCAGCTGAAACAGCATTTCTCCAGGAGAAGGAAACTTGAAGCTTAATAGCAAACATCCTGATTTTTTTTTTTTTTTTTTTTTAAGCTGTGCTTGAGAATAGTTTTGACTCTGGTATTTGGAGTAGAACCCAGAAGCAGCGTCATGGCATTGGTTAGTGCTGGTGCTCAGTAGCTGGGTTCTGATGTGTTGTATGTGTTGTGATGCCTCTTGCTTAGTATCATGTAATAATTAAGAGTGACTCCATGGGTTTGAGTAGTTCAGAAATTAGATTGCTCATTTAAAAAGTACACAGGCAAGCTTGCAAATTAAAATACAGATTAAACTGAACAAAAAACTTTACTGACTGTCAATGAAGTCTGATTTTTATTTTTGTATGTATACGTAATATATACATAGCCTTTTTAATGTCTTCAGAGCTTGCAACCTTCACTAGAAAGGACTCTGATCCATAAAGGCTTGTTGTCCATAGCACAGTGGCCTTGTTGAGCTCCAGCCTGTGGAGGTGCTGGGGAACCTGGGCAGGTACAGTGTGGAACCGCAGCCTTTTGTGTCAAATTGCCATTTCATTTGTTCAGCCCTAAAAGCCTTTAGACACATTCGGGGGAGGTCACCAGAGGGATTGGGCATCTACTTCCATTTATGCCTTTAAAACACTTTATTGTCTTGTGTCTTTATTTTCTTATCACTCCACATGCATCTTTTGAAAAAAGCAACTGGGAAGAGGCATAAACCAGCTTGTTTTGGGAGGCTGGGGTGGCCCTGGCTTGGTGTGACCCAGTGCTGCCCATGGTCAGAGGCTTTCTGTTCCCTCCCGTGCCACGGTCCCACCGCAGCCCCTGCGACCCTGTGCTGGGAGGCATTTGTAGAGAAGATTTTTCCACTTGCGGTGAGCACACTCCTGGTTGCATCCAGTGCCTGCTGAAGTAAAAGGAGGGTCCAATGGGGCCCCAAATGTCAAGGTCTTAGGGCTGCTGCATGTTTCTCTGCTTGGGGGAGAGGCCAAATGTTTGCAACTTTAGAATGTAAGATGTGAAAGCCCTTGGTTGTCACATGCCATTAGCTGTTTAAAGCATGACATCTCAGGAAACGCTTCATCGTAATCCTCCAAATGAAGAAGTCTGAAGTGAACTTCAAACTGCTTGCTCAGTTTGGGTATCATGTAACAGGGTCAGATCATGAACTCAGAGTCGTGCCTACTCTCAAATTGGTTTAAACTGCAGTCAGACAGCTCAAGTCCTGAAAAATCAACTTTTAGATTTTCTTTGCTTTTTATAAGCAAGTAAAACCTAGGAGCAATGCCTACGTGACAAAGCTTGGCCAGATACTCTTCTCCAGCTGTTTTCCCTGAGACACCTTTTGCTCAGCAGCACTGTTAGTTTAGCTTTATCATGTTCTTGAGTTTGTTTCCTCTTCCTGCAGCCAGATGAGTAATGGGAAAAGCTGTATTGAGAGTATCTAAATGGCTGCGTGGGCTTTTGCTGCCGTGTCTAATTGTATTTCACCCCAAACAGAAAAGCTTGGATCCGTGATGCTATGTAAGGCAGATGGTTGTTCTAATGTGTTTGATCTTGTTTCTCAGTAGTAGTTCAGTCATCTTGCTCTGTTAAGTGGTCCGGTGGAAGACATGGATGGTATGTAAGGACTGGCAACCGTGGCTCGCCAAGGCAGCCAGTGAAAATAGCTTTGTAGTTGTCCTGGTATGAAACTGTTCTACTAACAAGAGTAGGAAAACAGAAATTACATAGTGTTGTGTGGAACAAAGTTTATTCAACTGTCATGTTCAAAGGTCCCGTTAAGCTGTCAGTTTGGTCTGCTTTCTCCTTGATTTTTTGCTCTACCAAAATTTGACATGGTTTCAATTCTCAAAGCCAAACCTTCCCAAACTGACCTCTGTCTCCACCCAGGTTAATGCCCTTCAGAAAGATTTTTGTTACTTCAAGATGTCACGATTGTCTCTCTGGTCAGAAGTCCTTTGTTCCTTGTTCGTTATATTTTTTTTAACATCATGTTCTGTATTCATCCCTGTGTAGCTCCAAGGGGGCTAATTTACCTCTTCCTTCTGACAGTAAAGAGGGGGTGTGTGTGTTTGTGGCTGGTGGGCTGGGAGCTGTGCAGCATGTTAGCTGTCCCTAACGTTATTCAAATTAAATCCAGGGTCTTTGTGCAGATGATTTCATATGAATCTTTGTGAAGAAAGCTCAGGTAGTAGTGAACCTGACGGTGAATTTAGTGATGGTGGTAGTAACAAGAAACAAGATTACTGGTGATCAGGGATGGACTTTTTTCTTCAAAAGGCTTGTACAGTTGAGTATTGTTTTTCCTCTTTATAAAAATTTTTCCTATTACTTGTTTTGGTACAAGGAAAGCATGATATTTCCATTAGAGGATGTCATCAGGCTCATTTTTGCTTCATTTCCATGTTATTTCTCTCTGACACACTTCAAAATACAATTACTGATGTTTTCTTGTTGGACTGATTCCCACGCTGTACTTAAGCGTGGCCTTCTCTTGCCTTGACGAGTCCTCTGGTCCTACCAGGGGTACCAACCAGATTTCCCTGTGGTCAGGCCGCTTGCCAGCCTGCACAGACCTTGCTTGTGGGTATTCAGCATCCTGCTTCTCCTTTCCTTGTGCCAGAGCATCCTTGTGGGGCTGAGCCTCTTGTAATCCATCTTCACAAGATGAAGGTCCTTCTAGAGAAGGGGAAGAAGAAGACCCCATCACATCTTGCAAGATCAGTAACAGGACAAAGTGATGTGTAATGAATGTGACAGCGTGAATCATCTGCTTTTGCATGGTTTAATATTGCAGACCAAGGGATGGGTGGAGGGATAAACAGAACTATGAATTGTTAAGAGGTTTGCCTTAAATTTGTCAATCCCTTGTACAACATCTGCATGTTGTTTTGCTTCCTTCCCTGCCATTTAGAGCATGCTGGGTCAGCGAGGAATAGATAGCTCAGTGCGTAAAGCAGTGCTTCTGTAAACTATGCACAGTTGGGGAATGTGCTTCTGGTGGATTTTTTCTGTGAAATGCAGGGCAAGGATTCACGAGTGTATAAAATAACAGCCTAATCAAAGAAATAAACAAGAACAAGTCTGTAATCTTCACAAAATTGGGGGAAAAAAAGTGCTTCTGATGGACTTGCTCCTACTGTTTTCTTTGTAGCTGTTTCCAGAGCTCAGACCATCTGTTCCTTGTTGTAGGTTGTTAAGTGAAATGTGCTGCCAATACAAATAGCTCCGCTTGATGTTTGTTTGCATAAATTGTTTTGAAAGCTTCATGACGAATTTTAAGGATTACTTACAGGGGTAGGACTCTGTGGAGGAGGAAATATAAATTTGATGATGCATGTTGGAATTCATTAATTTGTTTGGAATTTATTATAAAAGTGAATGTCCTATGCATTTGTTGAAGAGGGGAGGGAAATGATTTCATCTTGAGCCCAGAAGGTTGTGGTGACCATACACTAACTTGGCCACATTGCTGTAAGTGTGAGCAATCTGCCTTTGCATCTTCCTGAGCTTAGTAGCCTTCACTCATCCACCAAACTCTAGGCAGTACTTCTGACTTGGAAAGTTTCAAAGCAGTGAAGTCTGCTGGGGTTTTTGTCTGCTTTAGGAGTCTTAGAATCATTTTTTTTCAGCCTCATGGATGTTGGACAGTTGTGTGGGATCAGTGGCCTTGACATGGGTGACAAAGTGAGGTGAGTGGAGGGGAATTATTCCTGGCTGCCATTGATTATAGGGCTTACTATGACTCGGGGGCTGCCTGGGGTCTGCAGCAATGTTGTGCCACATGTGCTATAGCATGTGGGGGGGAAAAATTCCTGCTTCCCAAAAGTGGTGATCTGAAGGCTGGGAGAAGGTAAGGGAGGGAATGTGCATAAGGAGAGAGAAGGAACTTGATTAAAGCTGTCTAAGTCGGTGGCAGAGCTTGCACAGCTGGACTTGTATATGTGATGGTGCTGCCTGATGGGAGTGTTTTTGAGCAGGTTATGCAGAAGCAGCTCTTTCCTTGCAGTTGTGCACCTCCTCTTAGTGGAGATTTAATTCTTCTGGTTTATCTTTAGCCTTACTGTTTCGGAACTTTGACTAGTTGAAAATCAAAAGGTACCTTCCTTCCTATCAGACCTTTGAATCTGACTGGGCAGTCAGATGTTCCCCTTGTCTCTATGAAACTGTACATTAAAAACACAACCATGCAAACGCACACACACGTGCTCCTTTGCTGCTCATCACTGCTTCGCAGTGGTAATTCTCTGGTTTTAAGTGAATTGACCTGGCTGCTTTCATCTTCAGGTAATGCAGCCCCAGTTTATAATTCAGACCAGGAGCTTATGGAGATTTAGAAAGAGGCCCAGAGCTTTTCTTTACTGTGCCAGTTAAAGCATTTATACTGATGACAGTTAAATTGTTGAGGGCTCTGTTATTCATTTACATCACAGACACTAAGGTCCTCTGACGACCTACTGCAAATGTAAGCCAGATGTACCTAAACATATCTATTGTACATTTTACTTCATTTCAAACACTTCTCCTGACTTTCAACTCAAACCTTCTGTCTGTCTTGTCATGCTACAGTGTTTAATGATATTTTATTACATTAGTTCACAAAACCCTTGAGTTTTTCAGTTGTCCTAAGCTAATGGACTGGATCTGTACCCATTTGCTAATACAAGATCTTTTTTAGTAGGTAGCAGAGCTATTAAACATAAATCAAGGTTTCCGATAAAATATTAGGTTTCTGCTGCATCTTACAAAAGAATAGTCTGCAGTTTTACCTGATCATTATATCTTACAAGCTATAGTTGAAGCTTGTTTGGGGATTTACTGCATTCCATACCCAGTAATTTCATACAAATCCATAATGATTATTTTGTGTGTTCCTTTCATTTAGGTCATAAAAGAAACCGCATAGTTTGCTGGCTGTAGAAGCGACAGCCATCCCCTATGATTTTCTTTGAAAAGATGCACTAAGAATCCTTTTTTTAAAGAAAAGGTATTTCTTCATACTTAACCTGTATAACAGAAATCAGGCAGTAAGGAGATATCCTGACTTAGAACTAGCCTGGCTTGCCACAGGGAGAAGAGCAGCGCTTTGTAGCAGTAAAATCTTTATGTATTCTTCAGAAAAGTAGGTAAAAATGGTATAAACTTTTGGCAGATTCATAATCTTATTGTCATACCTTCAGGAGCTGACCGGTGTCTCCTGTTCACCTTTGGAGCAACCTTATGGAAGAAGAAAGGTTGGTTATTTGGCGTGTTCTCTGGTCCCAGCTGTGGAAAGCACTTGAGTGCCGGATTGGCTTAGCATTGGTCTTGGTACATCCTTCAAAGTGTCTCCGCTCCCTGCTGCTCTTTTTAAGTACATGCTCCAGTCCTTCTGAAGCAAATGTGATGGTGGTTGGGCTGTCCTGGAATATTGCTCTTGATAGGAAAGCACTGAAGGAGACACTTCAGAGCACATGTTTGCTTCCAGTGGGTTGCAAAGGATGTAAATGCACTCTGATTTTGTATTATAGCAAGCTAAGAATTATGCATCACAACTCAATCTTATCTTTACTGGTGTAGATCTGGAGGAACTTTACAAAAACCTTTTGAGGTTGGTTTAGAATTACAGAGTGCAGCGTGGCTTGTTTCTTGGCCAGAAGGTAAATACAGTTGATCGGAGCTGGTTGGGAACCTCTGATAAAATATTTCTTTGGAAACAAAGTTTTAATGAAATGGATCTGTCTGATGAGAGTCACTTGGGCCTAAGATAAGGGAGGGAGCAAGATAGGGCTGCTCACCCAAAATTGCCACAAGGGCGTCCTCTGGGATGGGAGGGTCCTGGGTTCAAGTTCCCTCTGTGGGATTTGGAAAAAACTGCTCTCTCACGACTTGAGCTTGTGGTCAGCCTTGTGGTTGTAATGGGGTGAATGTGTCACATTCGGGGATGGAAGGATGAAATGTTTTGAAGCTTTGTACTGGAATGCAGAGTGGAGAGAAAAACAGCTTAGAAACCTCAAATATTTCCTTGTGAAACGGGATTCTTGTTTGTAGCTTGCAGTACAACTGCTTTTTCTGTCTTCAGACTTTATTTTACCCTGTTTTGAGATGATATTACCAGCACTGTAATTCTTATAGTCATCTGCTGTTGCACTATGTTACACTCCTAAACAGTGCAGTGCATTAAAATGAGAACTCCAAAGGGCTGATCTACAGTGCTGTTCCAAAGGAGCAAGATGGCAATCACACTTTTAGGTGGGTTTCGTGAGCCTGTTTTGTAGTCCAAGCTTGGTCTGATGTTTGTGTTTATGTAGGTTTTCACTGAATAAGCTTGCAAATGCATCTGCATGGTGGTTGGAGTCAGGCTGGTGATATCAGATACCTCTATACTAGGTGATAACACCAGGGTGACCTGACAGAGGCTCTGTTTCTCCAAAGAAAAACAATGCTGTTGACTGTATGCTATCATTTGAAATGCAGTGCTGTCTAAACACATGGGACATGTCATCCTGCATTGCTGAGAAAACAGAAGCGAGCGTGGTATATTTGCTGATCAGTGGATACAAGTGGTTTTTCTTTCAACATTTCCTCAACTGAAAAACCCCGCATCTAAGCGCCACAAGTAAACTACTGGAAATTACAGCTAGAAATGTGATCATAATTGGACTCTAGAAGACAAGGTAAGTGTCAGAGCTCAGGGTGGTTCAGGCTGGGCCCGAAGCGTGCCACCATCTGTGCGTGAGGCTCAGAGCTTGTTGGTGCTTCACAGCGTCTTCTGCAACTGCTGGACTTCTGGGTCCTTCCTCTGGCCGAGATGCTGCCTTGGGGGCCCTGGCGGTGGCTCTGGGGCTGAGCCCAGCTCTCCACTGGATGTCAGTGTTCCCCAGGAATGCAGAGGCCCGAGCACTTATCCGGCAGTTAAAAAAGGGGGGGAAGGGGGAGGAAAACTAAAGAAAAGCAAAGAACAAAACAACCTTGACTCTTTAGGAAAGCCACTTACAAACGAGTTTTGTGACTGCTCAAATTGGCCTTAATTATAAGGCAAACCTTGGCAGAAAGATAATGTTTACACTAAAAGACATCCTATGTGACTTCTGGGCTCATGTGCCAAAAGAGTTGGATTTAGTTTCAGAAAAAACAAATCAACATTCTTCACTCATCTCCCCACAGTCTTGATATTTTGATACACTGCAAAGTGAGTGATTTTGTTTTTGTCTCTGTCAGTTTTTCTTTTTTCAATAGCCGCAAAAAAATATTTTTTCAAATCAGTGAAAGCATGAGCGTGTCACTAAATGATTGATTGCTTGCTGGGTTTCAGCCTTTGATAATTAAGCTTAACACAATGTCTCCTCTTCACTAGAGAATGGTATTGTGCAAGATTCAAATGACACATGAAAAATTGAAATCAGAAAATAAAAACCTTTTAAAAACCAACTGCTCCCATCTGTTGCACAGTTTCAGAAGGGAACATAACAGTGGAAGAGGCATGGAGCGTACAAAGAGAGGAGGAGGAGCAGTGAGCTCCTGCACGGGCTCCACCTTCCATGCTCACAAAGTGCCTCCTCGTGAAGTTCTTGTTTCTTGAAGATCTCTGTGTTTTCTTACTTTAAAGCAGATTCATAAAGAAGGAATTTCAACAACGATTTTTCTGAACAACCAAGTGGGATTTGTAGCATATGTTCAGCTGTATCTTTACAGATTCTAGTTGAGAATGTGTTGAGTGTGAAGATGTAGTCTTGCATCTTAGAATGTGTTGCTTCTTGACAAAAGGGCAGATTTCTAAATGGAAGTCCAGAAGATGTTTCTGGCCATGGTGTGGGTTACATTTGAGGGCCCTCCGCAATTCAGAAAAACCATCTCCAACCTGAAGTGTGTTTTCATCTTGAGCTTGTTTAGCAATATTAATGAACCTTGTGTTTGTTAGCAAAGCTGATGTCTCCCAGGCTGTAATGAGCTGAGCTCCTTTAGTATATCTTCAAGGTTTAGGCTGGAATTTTTAATCTAAAAAACAAACAAAAAAAACCAAACTAGGCCACAAGTGCGTGAGAGCACAAGTGTGTGAGTGACGTGAGAAATACAGAGGACCGCCGGGGTGAATGTCCTGGTGTTTTGAGTTAAAGATACCTTGCCCTTGAAGTCTTGAAAGAAGAGCAGTACACCAGGACCAGGGCTTGACTTCACAAAATCTTGAGGACAGAAGTCCCCATGCATCTCATGGGAAGCTCTGCTTTGAAGATTTTTTTTTTTTTATGTATTACTTAGCTCATTTTAGATGGTCAGCTCAAGCTAAGGATGTTGCCTTTTGTGTTACAGACCCATTTGCAGAGGAATGAGCCTCCCCTAGGGACAGGAGTGACCAGCAGTGACAAATCAAGCCGTGAGTGGCCCTTGTTGCTTGTACCCCGTGAGAGAGGTGACGTGTGTGCAGGGAGAGGTGCTGAGCAACTCTGAAAGGTCCCACACACCTGTGGCTTTCCAGAGATGTTTGTCCACTCCTGGGATAGATTCTTATTGTGACATTTAGTTGTGCACAGCACAGTGTTGTAGCAAAGCTGTGCTGGGGTGATGTGCTGAACAGGAATTGCATGCCTTTCCTTAGAAGTGGCCTGTGCTTGATGTAAAACAGTGAACCTAGGTCATTAAATCTCTTTATATTTTGAGGCAGAATGTGTGGATCTGACTTGGCAGCTGCATAAGGGCATGAGAGAGCAAACCACCTTTGCCAAAAGACACCTTGGACTCTCTCTGAGACTGGCGGCCAGATCTGATTCAATAAAGGAATTCTGGACAAAACTTTCTTTGGGACAAAATAGCTGAGGTTGCTTCTTGGTCTGAGAAGCCAAAAAGTAAAGCATTTTCCTCTTGCTTTTGGTTGAAGGTCTGCAACCTCAGAGCTTCTGGAAAGCTGAACCAGAGGGGTTGACTGATAAACACTTTGAAAAATTGTGTTGCTATGTACTACTCCTTAGGGTTGTTAGTTCTGTCTAAGCTAAGCTCCTGCCTTGTCTCTTGTAAACTACTATGAACTGTCACATAAAAGGCCAAATGGAAAAGTCTGCTCCATGCTTTTATCCCCTACTTTATTCATTGCCTTGTTTCCCTCCTTAAACTGTCATAATATAGTGGGCCAGGAGTTACAGTATTTAATGTCTCACGAACGTAGGTGAGCAAAACTGCAAGTAAATGGGTTCCTGTGTTAATTTTTCTCTAGTGAATTAAAGCAACTTGTGCACGTGTGACCTGTGATGAATTTCAGCCGAGGCCACAGTGCTGAAAGCAGGACCACGCAACACCCAGTGGAGTTGCAGTCTGTGCAGTCAGAGCTGCTTTGGGAAGACTGAACCTTGAGATACTTAGAAAGGATGCAAAGTTATTTGTTTTGCTCTTTTTAGTCTAGCAGAGTAAATTATCATATGCAAGGAAAAGAAAACAGCAAACAACAAATATAAGAAGTGAGATGCTTGCCTGTAACTTTAGCAATGGATTGTTTGACACTTAAGGTGGCTCCTGCAGATTGCTAAAATATTTTCTGAATTGGATGCAGCTGGGGAACTGTCTGTAGGAAGCTGAAAACTCGCCTGTCCTGTAGTGTCTGTACGGCTGTCATCAAACATGCTGAGAGTCTCTCCCTCCTCCATGCAGCTCTTTTGAGGTGTGGAATACCTGTAAAGCTCTGAATGTGCCAGACCTGAAGGGATATAAACCAGGTGAACTATGCTGTATTCAGGAAATTCTAGTAATAAGTGGAAGGTGAAACCCTGAAAGGAGTAGATGGATGTAGCCTGGTTGTGACCACTGGACTCAGCACTGCAGAGAAGCCAGGCCACAGAAATCCCGTCTCACTTAATCAATGGGAAATCGGCATCTGTGCTGCTGATTTTGTTTGTGATTCTTTGTAAAATGTAATCTTTACCATTCATTCAATGTGTTTTCTTTTCTTGTGGCCACCACACAATGTTTGTTTGATCACGCTGAGAACCCATATCTTATCTGGTCTGCTAACTTTTTCCTTTTGAAAGAGATAATGGAGGAAGGGGGATCAGAGCAACGAGGGAGAGTGATATCATGGATAAATATCCTATTTGCATCTGTACAGTTATCACAGTTGAATATTCAAGCTCCTGTTATTTTCATCAGCCTTTACACTGTGAGACTGAAATTCTGTTTAATTTTTGCTGGAGCTGTAGTTCTGGCTTTTTTCTTCCAAGAAAGATACTCAAGTTGCTCCTCACTGGGAGGTTTACTGAGTTCCTATGGTGCGTACATGAATTAGAAACAAATAGACTTAATTTCCTCAGGTCTTACAGGGCTGTTAATGGTTAAGCCTTGCCAAGGGATTGTGTTTTCTTCCTTTACCAGTCCTCTCCCCTTCATCTAGAAGAACATTTTTACTTCATACAGTCACTAGAAAAAAAAAAAGTTACTTTGTAAGTGACCCTTGAGGATATTGGCTCTTGTGGCTGACCCTGGGTTAAAGGATACAGAGATAGCTCATGCCTGCTTTTTGTCAGCATTTCTACTCTACAGGAACTCCTGGAGATGCCTTGGTGGGAATACAGTGATAAAGCTGGAGCTCATTTCTCGCTTACAGAAAGCAAAACAAAACTGAGGAAAGAATGTTTCCTGCTACTCTTTGGTCAGTCGATAAGCTTAATTGGCCAGGCCTGCCTGCTCTACATTGATTGTACCTGCTAATAAAAGAGCTATTGATTGGCACTTTATTTAGCACTGGCTTGCATGGACTATAGTTCCTACTAATGTTATTACTACATCAACCTTTTCCTGTTCCCCAGCTCTTTAGCACTATAAATTATGTCAAATGCCACCAGTGTTTTCAGTATTCTTGGACAGTTTTCTTTAAGTTTTTGACCTCCTTAGTACACAATGTGTCATCTCTAATATGTGTGAAAACGTCTAATGGGATGCTGGAGGAATGTAGATGCTATATGGTTATTGAAAGGGACTGGAATTGTTATGCCTACATCTTATGTTTTAATTGGACCTCAGAAATCAAAGAAATTGCTATCCCTTGACATCTATTTAATGTGACTGTGATTAGTGAGCAGTGGTGGCAGATTAATGGAGACAAATACCTGTATCTGGAAACTTGCACTATCTTTGTAACCTTGCTGTTACCAGTAGAGGTCGGCCTGCAGGCTCCTCTCTTTATGAGAAAGTCCCAGATAATGTAGAGATGGGGACTGGTTAAATAAACTTTAAAGACAGTAAAAGCAAACAGCACCAGTGGCTCCAGGCTGTGCAAGCAAAGCTGTTGGCTGCTATGCTACCAGTGCTGTGGCTGCCCTGAAAGCACAAATGTGGTTGGGATGGACCCGTCCCCCTTCTAGTGAAACATAGAGCTGGTCCCGTGCCCAGCACAGGAGGGAGCTGGGTCCTCATTGGCAAGAAGTGCTGCTCTTGGTCTCGGGACACAAGGGTTTTGGGGCTCGAGCAAGCAACTGGTATTTCAGACCTGGTTTTGGTCCCCAGTCTGCCATAAAAGGCCCTGCTGCTTGGGCAAACTGTATAGTTCTTTGCATCCTGGTAGAAGGTGAATATTGGTAGAGCCTGGCACAGGAGACCCTGCTGCAGCTGAGGTTCTACCTGTGCTACTGTAATATGACCCATTAGTGGGTTTCCTAAGAAAATGTCTCAAACATTGGTAAGAGTTCAGTAAAAATGAGCAAGAATGGATGCTCAATGCCAGTATGTAGTCCTCGTTTTCCCTGGCTGATAATAGTTCAAAAATTAGACAAAATATGCAGATTTTGTTTAAGCTGTACATTAGTTTGGATGGAGTTTGGTGTTTCTCTAAATTTCTTGATCAAGTTTCAGTCTGTGGCTGGGTGGAGATTGTTGACGTGGGTATTACTTAAAAGCATTAACATTATTGAATTGTGACGTTAATACCTGATTCTTTACCTCAGGTAAATCTTGCAGCTTTTTAGAAATTTTTGCAAGTATGTGCCAGTAAAGAATTAGTGGGATGAACAGCCAACACATGTACGTGGCACTTCACAAACTGAATTGTGAATTCAACTATAAAGAAATTAAATGGTCCGTATTTTTAATGTTCTTTCACTAAGAAAAACAGTAAGAAATTGTACCAGCAACTTTTTCCAAACATCCCTTTCAAATGTAGGATTGGTGTTACCCATTTTGCAGGAGAGTTGCAAGAAAAATAGTTTTAATGTGTTAAATCTCTGATTCCTTCTCTGGAATACTTGCATTCTTCACTGCTTTAGTTTGTAACATGACGTTTAAATAGTACTTTGGAGAATCATTGAAATATACAAATATAAATATAAATATACTGATACCTACATTGCATTATGATAAGTTCCATTTTTGAGAGAAAACAGTGCACTTTCATATGCAGATCCTTTAACTTTGCACCTCTGTTTATGTATGTCTTCTGTCATCAGAGCATTTGCACTAGTGTATGCTGTAGGATATTCTTAAAACCAGCCCAGAAATTACAGCTGGAAAAAGTGTGACAGATGAGCATTGCAAACTTCAAATATAAGGTCTCTGGTAAAATGGTAGATCAGTGAAGAACTTAGTAAACTTAAAATCCAAGAGATATGGCTACGATTGATACTCTCCCCCATGCCCATCAAATAATCTTTCAGATGAGGAAATTCTTTGTGGTTAATGAAATGTTGGAGACAAAGTGTAGCTTGTTTGCTCGTATCAAAGGCTATTTCTTCTAACGTTTATTTCTAATGCTTTTAAAAGAACCTTGTATTTAAAAAGTGCTTTTTCTAAGAAAATGTTTTAGATCTCAAAAATCTACATGACATCCCGGAGAAAACAGCATTTTTTCACAGCTCCAGAGGTTTAATCTGCAGAACACCAGAATGTGAGGATCATGACTGGAGGCATGAAAGCCCAGGGCCTTGGGTTTGACACAATTGTAAACTTCATAGAGCAGCACTGATTTACAGTGGCTGAGGATCTGGCTCAAGCTGCTCGTGGAGACCTGACATCCCTCGTGACTCTCAGGAGGCTTATGACTTCGTTCTTCCCACTCACTCCATATCTGCGACTTCAGTGGTTTTTGCACTACGGCATTTACTTTTTGTTATGGCATTTGAGCTTTTATATTTTATATTTGGATATTGCCCTGCATTGAAGTGCTCTCAGAGTGCGTTTATGTATAGGAACACTTGTCATTCCCCCCTCATATGTTGTGAAGACTTCACTCTAATGTTCCTGCTGTACAGCCTTCAGCAGAGTGTTTCTTTTTTCAGATGGGTGCAGGGTGCAGTGCTGCTCCCCTTGCTCCTGGGCCAGGGATTCAGCACAGTGGGGATGGGGGTGGGCAGTTATCAAGCACCCACTGCCCTGTTAGCCTGAGCATTACACAGACCCACACTGCAACTGGGGGTCTGTGCCCCAGAGCTTTTGCATGTGAATTAAAGATAAAGCTTACCGTAACCAAAGTGAAAAAAAGGAACAGAGAAAATGTATTATGTGTGTTTTCTATGTATTAGTTGTGTGTGTAATTTTTAAGTGTAATTGCAGGTGCTGCTTGCTCAGCGGTCATGCAGGGTGGTGCTGGCTGGGGCTGCTCGGGTCTCTTTGGCCCTGCTGGGCTCTCCGAAATGCCCCGGGAGCGGTGAGAAGTGGTGCTGTGCAGCATGGCGGGAGTCGGGCTGTTGCTGGAAGCTTGAAGCAGTTGTGGAAACTCCGCTGTGCCTGCACACACTGTGACCTGCCGAGGTTTCTAAATCCGAGGGCCTGGCTCTCTTTCCCAGGTAGGGGGGGAGGCTCTCTAGGGTTACCCCCTGCCAAACTGCAACTGCCTACTCCAAATCCTGAAACAACTAAAACCAGTGTTCAAATCAGGTCTATAAAATATGAATATGCACCGTGGCCAGCTATTTTAACAGGGCTGTGACTACTGTGGATAATGTGACGACCCCGTGCCCTGCACTTGTAGGAATGCTGGCACTGGGATGTGTGCAGGAAACACTCTGAGAAATACCTGTAACGACTTGGAACAGACTGAGTAAGATCCCTAAGGAGAAATTAGGGAGATGAGGGTGTACCAGTAAAAGCAGCGACGTTAACCCAAAAATCAAGACCACAGAATATGAATGTGGGTTACAAAGTGATGTCTTCTGCTGTTAGGTCTCCTTCCTCCTGTTCTTCTATTCTGAGCTTGGCTCCTGCTGGGAAGGTTCCATTCTTTAACTGGTGTAAGTAAAAATCAGCAAGCTGATTCCATAATTATTTTTCAAGAAGCAAAATGCAGCCTTACAAGTTACCTTTGGATATGCCAGGGTGTGTTTGAGAGTGCTTAATACCTCATGGTGCTCTCAAGGCAAGTATTAATTGCCCCATAAAACACGCTCTGTCATGTCTTGCAGCTCACTGTGCTACATGTCTGTGCGAACTTGTTTTATAGCCCTAACAGCCCACTACTGCTTCTGAGAAATGTTTTCCTTTTAATGGAGGAAAGAAAAACAACATTTAGAAGTATTATAATGGTGACAAGGAAGAAAGAATGCTATAGAATTTCCACTGGCCAGAAAAGCTGTCACAGATTAAACACCTGTTATAAATTGGTGCACATATATTATTTTGTATTAAGGAGTCTTCTGTGTGGAGAACAAATCAATCTCCTCTAATTTGAGACGTTACCTTATATCTGGGGCAAATGTTGCCTTAATTGGAGTTGGGGCAGAAGTGGGAAGGAATGGGCAGATACAGCCACGTCTGTGGCTCTGGGGATCCAGCAAAGCTGTGCTTGGTGCTCCAGGACATGCCCCGGCCTTCAGAAAAGGATCTGTGATTTATCTAAGATGTTTCCATAGTAATTATGGCAACCGAAACCAACAGAGTGGATCTTAGCTATTGAGAATTTTAATTGCCTTTTCCGAGTCTTCTGTTTCCTACTCCCACATCTCCAGGAATGAGGAGGAACAGCCCAGCAAGCAGATTACAGCCTAGCCCCCCAAATTTACACACAGCGGAACTTCACTGAGGTTAAAAAGGACTTTTTCTAACATCTAATTGCAAGTATGTGTCTGAGTCTGTGTCGGGCCAGGTTCCAAATGAAGGAGAGAATATCTCTGCATATGCACACTAGTAGGTGTAAAGTAGTAGTACCTGGAGGGGTGTGTGAGAATACATCCTTCTACCAGGATTAGGTGCCTGCGGTGCAGGACAAGTCTCCCTTTATGTTGAATGGGAAGAGATGCTTTGTGCAGTCGGCTGGAAGATTACTTTAGGTTTCCTTCTTCAAAATTGTTCCCAGGGTTAATTTTTATGAGCAGAGTAAGCTTGGTTCTTGCCCCCATTCCTTCCTGGTTTTCTTCAGAATCATCACAGTGAGTAGACTTGTAGTCAACCGCAGTAAAGGGCCTGGAACTTGCTGTTTATCTTTTAAAGGTATTAAAAATGCCCATTCCCCCCATGCAAGAAGTAGTTAGTACTGGATTTTTAGTACCTGCTGGGCTGTGAGCTATTACCTTTGGGATATGGGAGCATTTTATAGCCACTTTTCACTCCATACTGCTGGCAGAATGATTTCATGATGTGTAGAGATGTTGAAGATTCAGACCTCAGATTTGTCAATGTGTTGCCAAGTGTCTAGCATAGGCACCCAATTAAACTGTAATTTGGTTTTCTTGGTTTATGCTTTGCTAAATCTGGATGATTTTTCTGCTTTTAGCTTGAAAGTGAGGAAAGATCCAAAGATATTCAAGTGACAAGTCTCTGGCAAGGAGATCGGAGTGAAGTTTATTCATTAGAAACTGCAAAAATGCCGTTTTCTCCACCAAAACTAAGCTGAAGGTCTTGCTGAGATCTGGGGCAGAATACTTGTGTTGCTGCATATGCTGTATAATATATACAACTTCTGTGTGTAATAAATATGGGATATTTTGAGGCACTGCTGCTGCACAGTAGTTGAGCAGGAAATTGATTTCTATTAGCAAGTAATGCAATGTGAAGTGGAAGGATACTCTAATTTATTAATACCTAAATCTTGCTTTTACAAGAGTTAATTCCATTATGTATAAATAGTTTTCATTTTACAGTTGTAAAATCAGTTAAAGTTAGAACCTAATTCACAAACAAACATTTTGAAGATTTATGAAGCGTTCCCTTTGTGTTCTCAGGACATGCAAGGAACGTGCTTCCCTCACCCATGTAAATTATCCCTCGTGAAATCCGTTGTTGTGATTTATCAATCCTCCTTCCACTCGTTTGCCGGCTAATGTGTCTGAGAGCTACAGTGTCCCTTAAATCAAGGGGAAAGTGGGAGGTTTGTTAGAGCAGGTTAAGGAGGAGTTGAAGGGGGCAGTTCCACAAACAGCCGCTTGTGTTGGTGTTCTTGCTGCTTCCCAGGACTGAAGCTTTAGGAAGATCTTTGTGCCCATGGCCCTGTGGTGATAGAAAATGCATCTTTTGGAAGAAAACAAAACCAAAACAAACAAACAACCCCCCTCCCCAACCAAACAACAACAAAAAGAAACCCCCCAAAACAGAAGAAAAAGTTTGAGAAAGAAAACTATGCAGTTTAAGACTGATACTGTATGAAAACTGTTTCTTGCAACAAAACAAAAACAAACAAACCACCCCCCCACCCAAGCCAAAGAAAAACACCAGCACCCCCCCAAAAAAAAACCCCAACAACCAAACCAAATCAAAACAAACAAAACGTGTATTCAAATTCTGTGGTTCGTGTGGCTTTGAAGTGAGCTCCCGCAAGAATGGTGTTGTGGCACACCTGGTGAGAAATGTGACGTTGTGTCACTTTGATACACATGATGCCTAACCCTTCCAAAAACAAATTAAAAAAAACACAAACAAAAACAAAAAAAAAAAAAAAGGAAAAAGTTTTTTGGTCCCAAATAGTTTTGTTTGAGCTTCAGTTTCCCAGCTGAGTCTTGTCACAAAACTCCCAAGTTGTATTCATAGAGTAAGTGCTTTTGGAGGCAGTGGCTCCCTGTCTGGCTAGAGCTCCAGAAGGGACTATAATTTCAAGATGGCGTCTTGGGCATGACACTGGGACATTGAATATTTTTGAAATTATTTTTATTTTTCTTGACTATTTATGGAGCAATTTCCCTGGTAGAACCTGGCAAGACATTGCTGGTCATGTTGAGAGCCTGAAATCTGGTGAAAAAATGGTGAACAAGGCTAAGTTGGGGAGAAAAGAAAGAGGAGGCATCATTTTTTGGAGTCCCTCTAGAACTGGGCAGTTGGCAGGGCCGTGGGGCTCTGGGCAGAAGCCTCAGCCTGGAGAGCCCTGTGGTGGAAGGTCAAGGGCATGAGTGTCGGTGGAAGGGAGGCACGAGCACACGGATGATGTCTGATGACAGCCTGAACCTGCAGACACACTTGGTGCAGCATGTGGGCTGTGGAATATTTGGGAATATTTTGTTGCGAGACAGATCAAATTAATTTTTCATGGGAACATCGGGAGGAGTACCAGAATTCAATATGCTTAAAAATTAGGCATAGGTGGGTATGTTGTTAATCTTTATGCTTCTTACCAGTGGAAGAAATGTTGAGGTTGTGTTGAGAGAGAAGGAGCTTGTTCAATTCATGTTTGGCTTATGTGAGCTTGTGCAAAAGGAGCATTAGTTTCCTGTAGGTGTCCAAGTGAAGCATAAGCATATGTTAGTGATGGATTTAGCAAGATGACTTTGAATTCCACGTGATGAGTCAGCTGTGTATACGCTGGCCACAAGAACTACATCTGTTAGGCACGGGATTGCGTGTGTATGCTGCTCATCAGGATAAATAAAGTTAAAGCACTGCCAAGTCTGCAACAATACAAAGAATTCTATTAAAACAGTGAAATAAATTGGTTTAGTTTGGTATTGTTTGCCTTTAGACTGTGGTGATGTTTGAGTATATGAAGATGCCTAAAGTGAGCAGATATTTCTCTGCAGAAATATCATAACTTATCTACTAGGTACTTGTTAAGAATTGTAATGTATTTTCCTGGTGAATTATTGGAGGTGAAGTAATCTGTTTGACTTTTATAGTCCAGTGCAACAGTTGAGGCTGCAATGTGCCAGGTGCTGCTCAGATTCAGAATTTAAAGTTATTTTTGCTGACTAGGTGGTACAACATAGTAACTGTAAATCTGCTCCTTCTCTTACAAAGTATTTCAAATAACATGGTGGGTGATGGCTCAGGTAACAGGGAGAACATTGCAGAAGTAAGAATGATATCAAGTAGTGAATTGCAGGGACTTTATCATGAAGGAAAGGGTATGTTTGAAGTTAGTTACTGCAACTTTGGAGTTGCAGCTTGTTGCAGTGGTTGAATAGGATGAATTGGGGTGTAACACAGAGAAATCCCCACTTGCTGGGTGTCAGGAAAAGAACTTTCCTTGGATACAACCCATAAGGGTAATTCTCAAGAACACTGCTGTATGTAAAACTTGCACAGGTGACAGTACACAGATTATAAAATACTTAGGACATGAATTTGAGAAATGGATTCCTGAGTATAAATCAAGATAGGAAGGTGTTTGGTAGAAACACCTCCCTGCCAAATTCGTTCACAGGAGCAGAGGAAATGAGCAGCTGACAGATAGCTCATGTGAATGAATGGAAACATTTATCGACTAGTTTGAGACAACATTTAAATCACTGGTGGCATCTTCTAATATTGATTAAGGTAAATACTTCTCTGATAGTATTAGTCAATATGTACATGTAAATTAACACTGATGTTTTGACGGTATGCTAGTGTTTCTGAGTTACGCACTTTTGAAGCAATGAACTGGAAATCATTTTGGTCTTGACAAAAACTGATGCTTTTCCTACAACATTCATGTGCCACCGTCCACTGCTGCCCAGAGTTAAGAACTGGGGCAGATTGGGAGGGAGGGAATGAGGGCACCAAGTTTTTAAAGCTGCAATATGATATATGAAGTCTCAGTAACTGGATCATTTTGCAAACATCTCCTTAAATAAATCACGTCATGTTTAGGCAAGTGTTTAGCTGTGAGAATTGTTTGGCTAAAAGTCCGAAGCCAGTCAGTCAGGGTAGCTTGAACTGAGCCAAATTCATGAATATCAGCCCGTGTTCATGCATATTTAATGTCTGGGAACTAATAAATTCACATGGCTTTGCTGCTTTCAAGTCTCTATACCAGCTTCCATATTCTTGCCCAAAGCACTAGTGCCTCCACAGGGGAAATATCATGTATCTTGTGTCTCATGATGCTATTGCATACATCACTTACCTAAATATCACACTTACTGCCCAGTATTACAGAAACGTATGATTACCCTGAAAAATGGGGTTTGGTGCGTGTTCGCTGATGCAGGATATGGGCTGGGCTGGGCTGAGCTCAGACTGTGGTTTGGCCCTTGCTAGTTCATGGCTCAAGGTTCCTGTTACAGTTGCATTGCAGTAGTATTGCTATGGGAGAATGAGCTGGTACCAAAAGAGGGGGACTTTTTTTTCTTTGATTGATTCCTTAGAGAAGTTTTCAACCTTCCTGTGAAGAACCACAAAATATTACCAAAAGCTTCCAAACAGGCAAATATACCCAAACAGGTAAACTCAAACCCTAGCAAGTTTAGGGCATCTTTTACAATTATATGTTCATGTTCAGTGGCATATTCATCTGATCTGGCTCTCCATGGAATTGTAATTTGATGACACTAATGATTATTGAGGAATAATATTTTCACTGGGGAGAAAATTGTAGCACAGCCAATTTTGGTGATGGCATAAGTGATTCAGTGGTTCACATACTAATAAAAATTGAAATATCTTAGCAAGGGTTAATTGAAGGGCTTTTTTTCTTTTTTTTTTTTTTTTTTTTTCCCAAGCTCACTTAGCTGAAAGTAATGAAAAAGGAGTGAAAAACCAACATCATTGAGGCTATTGGTATTGGTGAGGGTTAAAAAATAAAAGATGTTGTGTCAGTTTCTGTCCTTGGAGAGCCTGCAGAACCCTCAGGCACCATATCCACAGTCATTTCAGGCAGGTAAGTAACAAAAAGAGAAAAATATCTTAGGCCATTGCCTGGAGAGGGGCTTAAAAATATTGAGAAAGAAGACAAGAACAATAAACAGTCCTTGCAGCTTTCCCCGAAGCAGGAAGACTGTCAGGAGTAGCTTTAAATATATATCTATATCTATCTATCTCCAGGAACTTGTGGGCATGGATGAGCTTAGGTCTGGCGGTGTTTCAGCGACACACATCAAAGCATGCCTTCTGTGTGTAAATTTGCCTGACACATTTTTCAAGTCTCTGTGGGGTATTTGCTGCTGTTATCAGTTAAACCTGAGAACTCTAATTGTGTTACATTAGAAATCTGATGGCCTGTTTTATGCAGGGGGTCAGCCCAGACTCTGATGGTCCCTGCTGGCCTTCATGTTTATGGGTGTAATAAGGAAAGGGTCTCATCCTGCAAACACTCAGGCAGCTGAGTACATTAGTGTACAGTAGGTGACTTCAGTCATGTCAACCACAGGGCTCAGTAAAGTTATATCTAAATATCTGGAAATTCAAACCCTAAGTATCTGTCACAATTTTCTTAAAGTGAAATATTTACTGCTAAAATACAAAGCTACAAGATTTTTTACATATGTTTTATGTAAGGGATGGTTTTAAGTTACTCCTTAATTCTGATCTTGTCTGTTTAGACACATGCTGTTTAATGCAGCAGGAATCTGTGTCATGAAGATGTCTTTGGACTAGAGAGAAACTTTCCTTCTGCTACAACGTGAATCACCAGCTCTCGTCTTTGTTTTATGGCCCGTTAGCAGATGCATTCATGCTGTGTCATCTCACACTGGTATCTACAACTTCCAGGAGTTACTAAAGGGAGAAGGCTTTTGATAGTAGCTCCTATTTTTCATATCTAACCTTCTCCTGCTCCCATTCCAATAAAACCATGAGACTTGGACTTGTGAGGACATTTCCTTGCATGTCTTGGATCTGCTCCATGAGGGACCTGACACTGTTTTACCTTTCTCTGTTATCTTAGGATGCTGCTGGTGGCCAGGAGGTTGTGAACAGTACCTTCCCCTTCATGCCTCTTCCAGGTTATTCACTTCTTCATGTCCATGTCAGGAAATAATGTCAAACCCCACTTTTCTTAAAAGCTTATTGTAGGGGGTTGAAAGAAAACTCAAAACAACAGAAATACAGAAAAGTTGTGTACTGGATCTTATCTTTCCTCATGCAATTTAATATGCAGTCAGAGCTGAGCCAATTTAATGACTTTCTTGTTTATATGCATATAAAATTAAGAGTTAGTGTTTCCCTTACTTACGAAGATTAATTTAATATCAGATATAAACCCTAATATATTCCCTGTCTTAGCTGTTCTTTATAATTGTATGTATTTCAGTCTTTTCTGAATAAGTCACTTAATTGTGTGTAGATCAAGCGTTACTTTGTGTTGTAATTGCCATCAAATCTCATAAGTTAAGCAGAGTGAGTGGATGTTGGTTCTCCAAGGAAAACTGGAATGACACAGTCCCCAAGGTGACTTACCTGGTGTAACCCCTTTTTTCTTGGCAAACAATTTATTGGCAGAGCTCTTTCTGACTAGAGAACAACCTCTGCTATCACAAGGATTTAAAAAGGTTTGGGTGCTTTTTTGTAAAATTTATGGTCCTGGATGTCATATCGAACTCCTAACTGGGTGATCAGTACTTAATCGCCTGTGTGACAAAACCACTGTGATTTGAACACAGAAAACGGCTCGAGGGGGGCTGGAGTTTCAAACATGACAGTAATCCGAGTATTTTAGTTCACAAGCCCAAACTGAGACATCCCTGAAAGGTCTGGTAGTAGATGTGTGCATTTAGTGATTGCTGGAAGTTAAACCATGAGGATCCATTAGGTTGGAGACTCCAAAATGAGGGCAATGAAGATTGCCCTGCTCCTTTATGGTACCAGACTTTTGTCTGGTACCTAAGGAAGCTTAAAGATAAAATGAGGGAAACATTCTCATTAAAAAAAATGCTACAGAAAAAGGAAAGAAGAATAAGCCTGAAACCAGTCATCTACTTTCAGATGGGAAATTTGCAATACAGAAATGCAACTGATTCGTGTTCTGAAAGGTGTCACAGAGCAACCATCATTCTTGAAGTCCCTTGTTCAAATAGGCAAGCTCTCTAGGGACACAGAGAGATGCTTTAGTAACCACCATGTTTAGTAACCACTCCACTGCATTTTAATATGCAGTAGGGACAACTTTACTACATCATCTTATGGGACTCTTTTTTTCAGGCTTCTTAGTCCTCTGATACAACTTAAGAATAAGTTTAAGGCTTAATGACCATGAAAAATCAGAGATATCATCTAAAGGTCGATAGTATCCTTAGTAGAATAATCAATACCCCAATAATGCAACCTAAACATTAAACCCAGTGTTCACTAAGGATGTGTATGCAGGATGTCTAGTGTGTTGTGAAGTCAAATAATCCCTGACACTTGAGTTTAAAATGTGTAGTTTCTAGGTGGAAAGGAAGCTGTGCAGTACACTCAATACAGAATCCCAGTTGCTTGCAAACCCCTCAGGGATGAGCGGATACTGTGCCTCTGCTTTGGATTTCCTTGGCTGCTCATCCACCTGAAAAGAAGTGGGAGGGAACAACTCAAACAAGGTAGAAGTTCAGACTCTGGACCATTAGAACTGCATGTGTGTTAATGCTGTTGCTGCACAGCTCTTAACTTGAGCTGCTCCATCCATGCTGCTTGTAAATAGTCATATGAGTCCACGTAACTTGTGTGTAATCCTGCCTGGGTTAATGTGCAGGAAAGAAGAGAGAAGATGAGGTGGAGGTAGAGGAGTGGAAGCTGCAGGGACAGACTTGGGTAGCGAATTTCCATTTACACATGGAACATCTGCAGAAACTGGTTTGTGTTTGCATGTGGATGCGTTTACAGGTCCTGAGCTGAGCTCCGGTGAGGAGCCTCAAAGGCACTGCCCAAATTTTCTGGGAGCATCTGGGCTTTCTTGGAGATAACTGGAGTCACTGTTAATCCTGAAGTGCTGACTAGACACAGTCTGCAGGAGCAGTTCTCCTCAGTACAGATGTGAACTTGCCCCAGGGCAGGGAGGTGGGACATGGGTGTGTGACAGAGGTTATGCGGTGCTGGAGAGGGCTAAAAAAACCTGAGGTCAGAAGGCAACTTTTACCAGGGAAAGTCCTCACAACTGCTCCTTCTCTGAGCTTTGGCTTGATGCCACAATCTAAGCCTAAATAATTTGTGATGGAATGACAAAAGCTCCTTTGGCTTTCATGTTACACTGCACCTTCTGAATTTTTTAAGGATTGAGTCCTAGCTGCTTTATATGTGGATGGTTTTACATTTAATGAGGTGCTGCTAATTTTCAGTTTAGTCTATTTATTTTTTGTTATGAGGAGCAGAAGCAGCTGCTAATTCCCCTTGAGACTGTTCGTGTAGAGTACCTGCACCCACCCACGTATCCTCATAAATTGTTTCCTGAACTAAAATGAGCTCTCAGTATTCATTTACTTGCTTTTGGCAGATTTAAGTGGGAATATAAATCTGCATCCGCTTTTTGATTCACAAATGCATTTTATTCTATAAAGAATTCATGTGGCCACATATGAAAACTGCACCTCTGTTTCTGCTAACTTATAGTCTTCCCCTTCTGTCAGATTGTTTCTCTCCCCTGCCCCCATTTGCCTGCTCCCATATTGCTAAATAACGGTAGTTTTAGTACTGCCAGAACAGAATATTCACTAGCAATTCTCAATTCTGACATCTTAAAGCCCTAGAGTCATATTTCAGGCCTGGATGGCACTTAAAGGCCCATAATCTTTTGCTGAATGGGTTTTGCAATACGCAAGCTGAGGCAAATTATTCAGTTTAAGGACCTGAGCTGCTCCGGGAATTCAGGGCTGGAATGTGGCGCACGCCATTGTTTTTAATTATTTATTTATTTAGAAAATGTTTGAGCAGGAAAACCTGCAGGGATGGAACATTTCACATATCGTTAGTTCCTGGCACCGTGGCCTTGGGAAAGAAAACGCAGCCGTCGCACCATCCTTCGCATTTGAGTTCAAGTGCAGGGTGGAACACTCACCTGGAAAAAAAACAGTGATGAAGACGGGGAGAGGGCTGGGGGCAGAGGGTTTGGTAACAATAAGTACAATCTGCAGACCGTGCTGATAACCATGCTTTGAGTTGTTTGATGTGGAAAATGTTTATTGAGGAAAAAAATAAAGGCTTTGTGCGCTGGTGAACTCCTGACAGTTTTCCCCTCTATGACTTAGGGAAGGGTCTTTCAGGGCCTCTGATGCAACTAAAAAGTGCTACCAGGGTGAATTTAAATGCCCTCTCCCAACCAAAACAAATTGGTGATGAAGGAAGGATTGGACTTCTGTATTTTCTGAAAAAAATTATAGGATATTTTTGAGTAAAGTCAATAATTTTATACTATGGCTAATAAAAGATTCCCAGTGGTGCTCCAGCAGGTGTGCTTAAGGATTCCTGTTGTGAGCTGAGTCTGGGATACAGCATGCTACACTAATAGTTATGGTAGCCTTGCTGCCTTCTAGATAAGATGCAAAATAAGTTTCTTTACTATGGCAGGGCAGAGAACTTTAAACCTCAGTTAAAATAAGGGGATATATATTTTGTATACTTAATATTATAGATATGTTTCAATATAAATAGTCTTTATTTCTTTCTTTTTTAGGATTTAGTGTGTTTCTAACACATTGGTTACTGTGGGATTCTGCCCTTATTACAACATGGGTGAAAGTTGTGGGTCGTGCTTGCAGGTGGGCGGTTCGGTTGGGGATCAGCCCTGAGTATCCAGCTCTTCACCGGCTGTGTCAACAGCTTCCCTTTCCTTTTCCCTTTCCCAAAGAGTTCTGCCCCGCATTGCAGGCAAAACACAGGAGTAATGCAGAGGCAGGTGTGTGAGTGTGAAGTCTTTCAAATCAAAATCGGATAAACTTACATTTATCAAGGTTAATATGCTTATGTTGTAAAAATAACCAGAGACCAACATAACAGATGAAAATGACTACAGCATATACTGTAAATTTAGGTTGATGATCCATTTGACATGCGTTCTTCTTCAATGTGTATTGTCTTAAACAAGAGACACCTGAAGATATTTGCAGACTAAATTCTGGCCCTTAAATGAGATTTTTTGCATTTTAAAAGATATTTTGGAGACAATATTTGTCTCTAACACTAATATGAATGAGAGAAAGCATATGATAATGCAGAAACTGTTCAGATTTAAATGTAAGGGGCCAGATGCACAGTAGGATCTGTGGCTGTGTAGTTATGCTGGTTTGCACCAGCCCAGAATCTGGTGTAAATGTCAAATCCCTTCAGTATGCAAGCTTTGTAGCTCAGTAGTGCTGTTCAATCACAGTACATACGTCTATTTCATAAGCTCAGTTGTTTCTTCTGCTCCAAGATTTACCTAAAATTACAGGAGGAATCATACATACTTTCTAGCCCTGTTACTCCTCTTTGTAGCGTAGCATCCACTCAGAGCTGTGCTCCTCGCGTGCCGGCTCCATCAGCTGCTCGGGGACCGAGGCGCTGGCAGCGCTGCCGCTGCGTTCTGGCAACGCCAACGTAGTTTAACTTCAGCAACCTGGAGGACCAGTTGTGCCAACAGTTCAAAGGCATAGCTCTCATTGAACATGAAGTATTTAAACTCGTATGGCTTTCTACCCCCCGGTAAGAAAGTGTTGGCAGCTTTCACCTTGGAGCTCTGATTGTCTGCTCTTTTCTTCCCAAGTTTGCCCAAGCTAAGCTGGCGTTGCCTGAGGTGCCTTCTTTGTGGAGCTGCTCTGAGTTGCATCTTGCCAGATGATAGGGCTTCTGGAAAAAGGAACTTTATCAGTTCTTTGTGTAAGCAGCCTCTGTAGACAGCTGTTTGGCAGTCTGGAGCAGTTTAGATGGGATAACTGCAATTAAGACACTGCTGTCAGAAAACTACTTTAAGTTGACTCTGCTTATTTGTTTTAAAAGTCCTTTTTTTTTTTTTTTTTTTTTTTTTTTTGTTCTAATTCTTTTGGCTGCAATTCTACTGGAATTCAGTATTTAACTCCTGACCACAGCAGTATGAGCGCACTCAGCGTGCGACAGGCGAGCGCCGCGGTCCCCACCGGGGCTGCTCTCCTGTCCCGGGCACTCGCCTGCCCCCCAGCATGCTCCACATGAATGGTACCAACCAATGTTAAAATAATAAGGCCATCTGATTAAGCCTGTCAAGTTGTTGAGGGCTGGAAAGAACACTCCAGGTCTTGGCCCTCCCTGGAACGGGTTTCTGTACGACAGCAGCGGTCTGATTGTGGCTGGTAAGTTCATCAAGTTGTAAGAGTGAAGAAATTAGCCAGAACTCTGGCTATCAGGGCCCTTGGGTTTTATTGAGTTGGCTGTCTCAAAGCATATCTTTTTGCCAAGCACTTCACTGTACTCAGATGTAAGTCACTGTTGATTTATACATGTGTTACAGCACCTAACTAATCTGTGTTGTACTCTGGAGCAGGCAGTGCCGGTGATACTAATTTAGATGTACAAATGCGACTCTTGTGGGTTGTGTTGTCTACATAAAAAAATTGTATGTGTATTATTGGACATATTATTCTTGGCGTTTTGGCATGGATCACTGCCTCCAGAAACATTTTGTAGGTTTTATATGCTTTTACACTGCTAAGCTGTATTATATTTCCTGTATTTGCATTGGCTAAATGGATTGAACTTAGCTAAAACCTTGGATTTTGTTCAGCTTGCTGGTGGAAATTTATTTTTATTGTATAGCCAGATACGTATAAAGTCTTGAAAAACAGAGTGTGGAGAATCAGTTGCTTGTTTGCTTAGAGTATCCCGGGCAGAAGACAGCGTTACAGGGCTTTGTATTGGCTTAGTCCCCAAGCCATCAAAGTACTGAAGATGAGAATTACAAGTGTCTTGAGGAAGACTTGTCACTTAATTTAGGCTTGAAGTTCCTGAGAACCTCTGAGTGTTTGCCATTTGTGTGACAAGTCCCAAACCAGAGTGAGTTGAATGGTTCTGAGTGTGTTCTGGTGGGATCGTGGTACCTGTGACTACAAATCCCACCGGAGGACAGGGAGATGTGAGGACATGTTTGCTGCAGTGGGTGTTTGATGAGCCTGGTGGAGGGACTTGCTCTGTGTTTCAGAGACAGTCCAACTTTACTGAAATTATTTGGGATTCTCCTGGATTTGGGGTGGATCTCGGATCAACGTCCTCAAAATGTTTTAGAGTCTGGGTCTTAGTGACAGCTTTGATAAAGGAAATACTATTGCGGGGGGGAGGAGAAAGGGGAATTTTTAAGGTTTCTCTTGAAGAGATAAAGTTCCTTCCATCATACTTTGAGGACTGTTGTCTTCCATGCTAGGATCTACTTGAGAAGAGTTACTTCATCCAATTATGCAGAACTCATTAAATGCACTGAACTTTTTTTAACTTCTAGTTTTCCAAGTGGTTGTCTGCAGGAGGGAATTCTCCTGCATGTGGCTGAGCTGGGTGTTTATTGCAGCTTTGTTTTTCCTGGCCGTGAAGTTCTGGGGAGTCATTTCCATCAGGTCTGGTGCATCCCGGTTGCTTATATAAACTGTTTCCCAAGGTACAAGGTAGATTGATTGGTTAGGGAAAGATCTGACCACAGTACAAAAAGTAATTTTCTTATCTTCGAAGGATGTCATTGTTGTTCATTCCTAAAATATGTCAGCAGCACCGAGAGTACCTCTGGTAACGTTTGGAGATGGTCATGGCTGTTTACTGAGATCTAAAGTGTCCAAATTGAACCTGAAGCTGCAAAGGTCTTTGGAACACTAATTCAGTGATTTGGGGATTGTGAATGTAACAGACCGCAGTTAAGGTCAGTGCAGCCAATTCCTAAGGTTTGTTTGGTTCACATTTGGGCTAACTGTATGAAAAATGTCTGTCCATCTTCACTTTTAGCAAACTAAAAATATTAAAAATAATGTTATGCCTAACCCCTTGGTTGATGCAGCATCTCCCTTTCTGCTGGAAAAACACAGAATTTTACTGAACCTTTTCAAATTTGTTGTTTTGTCCTTTACGTATTCCTGACTGCTTCAACTTTCTCTATTGTGCACCTCTTAGGTAATTTTAAGTGAAATAATTAAATGACTGACTAATGCTGATTTACCGTATTTTTAGGATCAGTTTAATTCCACATAAGAATTTGTTATCAGAGTTCAGCAGACTTGGTCCCCATGTTGAAGGCATCTCCTCTGTTGTTAGAAGCAGGTAGGTAATATTTTGGGGGAAGAAGGACAAAAGGTATATGCAGATGGGCATGAGAACAAAGCTTAGGTGGACTGTGATGTCTTGGCAAGCCAGAGAGATGCAAAGAGCTGTTGAATCTGCACCTCTATCTTTTTGCACATGAATCTTTTTCCCCACTGTGATATGGAGATCATGCACTTTTTGAGTTCAGTATTCTCTTTGGTAGTAGAATAATGAATTATATAAAAGGTAGTTTCCCTTTATTAAGTGAAAAAAGAAATGGACCCAGGCTGCCTTCTGTAGTATGGAATTCATCTGCTAAGGAAAAGGAGTGGCTTTGGTTTTGTTTTGATTCCCCTCCCACCCAAATAGGTGGCTCACAGGTTTTCTATTCAGTGTAAGTTTTATCCCAAATATGCTAAATCTT
The DNA here is from genome assembly GCF_964273445.1 of Streptopelia decaocto. Lineage (NCBI taxonomy): Eukaryota > Metazoa > Chordata > Aves > Columbiformes > Columbidae > Streptopelia > Streptopelia decaocto. Next base: position 4,526,278 of record NC_138666.1, on the reverse strand, counting down.
ATCAGAAAGATAATTTAGTGTGGGTGGAAGTTTTGTTTGTGAACTCTGCATATCTGAAACACTAGGTGATGAGTTATCACCAATATCCACCTGTTAAGTACTGGAGATGCAATTGTCCTATAGCCCAGATGGTTCTGATGGGAGAAAAACTGTTTTACTGAAGTGGGCAAGACAACTTGCCACTTGTCCCATCTGAGACAAGGGAAAAATGAAGATTTTTATTAAAAGAAAGACACTGCATACATGAATTGTACTCATCTGTTCACTTGCTCCATAATCATCTTTCAATATTAAGATGGATGTGAAAGATAAAGTTGTGTTATTAAAACCATGGCTCTAGGTTGGCCCCCTCAGCTGGTGATGGGTTTATCAACCCGTACCTCATGTGTGCATGCTCACCTACCAGGTTACCAGGATGAGTAAGAGGAATGGTGCACAGCGTATTTGTCATCGCAGTTTCCAGCCAGGTATTGGAGTGTTTCCCAAATGCATGGCCGGGAGTTCTAGTGAGATAACAGGAAAGAATATTGAACTAAAAACAAAATGGAGGAGTTAGGAGATTTTTTTTTTCTGGCATATATTTATTTTTCCAGTTTCTGGTTTTGGTTTTCCCATTATGTGTCATTATAAGACTCAAATCACTGCAAACATTTTGGCCTAACCTTCTTACTTAGTAACATAGTATGATGACCATAAATGAACAAGGCCACCTGGAATGTGAAGAGATCTTTATTTACAGAAGATGGAAATCTGCAGTTACTCAGTTCAACATATATAAGTTTTAGTTTTATAGTTGATCTCATTAATCTAAAGCCATATGTTAGAGTCACAGTATCATCTGGAATATTCTGTGTTATTAGTAACATTTTATTAAACTATTACATAAAGCTGAAAATAGTAATTTGAAGTACCTTATTTATAGGAATTGGACTTGAAATGCATGTCAGTCTGTGTGCATGTATGTGAGGAGGAGAGAATCAGCCATCCAAAAAAAAGCAAGCAAATTACTTTAGGAGCTATATCTCCTTTCAATGAATAGTAATTAAAATACAGGACCTCTTAGGGGCTTCAGAAATGAGGCCACGGAATCTATTTTGATCTGGATTCTTTACAGCTGACAAAAGGGTTAACTGCCCGGAATAAGGTGGGCATTGCAAAGCACATTTTGCCTATGAGATAAAGATCATATGAAAATTTACATGTTAATGGAACATTTAAGGGAAAAAAATTGCTCTTTGTCAATTGATTGTATAAATATTTTATCTAGTGTAATATTAGAGGAAGGCAAGCGTGAAGGCGTTCAGTTTGAATAGCTTTTGAGAGGAAAATTAGGACATTATTGTTGAAGAAATAATATAAAATAGGGAGTTACAAGCACTTGATCTAAACTGTAAAAACCTTTCATGCACTCTGGCAGAAAGAGCAGATTAAATCCATAATGAAATGGGTAACTTTAGGCCTGCATAAATTTCCAAGCGGTCTCAGTTTCCCAGGAATCTCTCGCTGCTAGATTAATGGCAGGCAGCCTGCCACATAATGAAGTAGTTTGCCTTGGCAATGTGCTCATGAATTTATTATGGTGTCCACAAGTGTGCTATATGGCCTAGACATCTTTATAAATCCTGGATTTAGAGCTGCAGCGATGAGCCATTTCGGGCCTAATGGTGAGGTTGATTTATCACCGTGGTCCTTCACTCCACCCTCCCACCCCCTCCCTGACAGTTATAAAAGGAAAATACAGGTCATATCATTGATGGAAATGAAATGTGAAGGTAATTAGATAATGCCAAATGGATATGGGAAAAGGTGCACTGCTGAAATTTTAAATATGTTGGTAATTTTTTCCTTGGAGCAATTATATCAGGTTGATTTATTTTTACAGTTTATAATCACTTAACTACCTGTGGCTGATTTTAACCAGAGCTTGTGCCTTTGGAGACAAGAAGTAGAGCTTTTCAGTTCGTGATTGTTTATTGTAAATTCATTTATCTCAAAATACCTAATTTATTATGCAATTTACACAAGTCACAGCTCATTGCTGATGGGAATGATGATTACCCATTTGGCTCCTTGTAAACTGTTCTGTGGCTTTATAAAATAATCAACAGTCAAAGCTGCAAGGATTTAAAGAATTCTCAATACTGAAACTAAAACCTCATTTTTTCTCTCTAAAAGAGAACAGTAGAATATAAAGCAAATTGTCTAGAGATGTTTCAAATTAATGCATGAGTAGACCAGACATGAGGATATTGGATACTTATAACTCATATTTGTATTACAGAGGGATCAGGGCTTTTAATGGGAATTTGGATATTTCCAAAGGAAACAGTACAGTTTTTTGGCAAGCAAGGTAGTGGAGCTTTGAAAACAAAAGCACTACCAGACCATAATTGTGTGTTATGGACCAAAAGAAACAGATCCAACCGGGGATTTTCAAAGGGACCCAAAGGAGCGAGGGGACGGCCGTGCTGGAAGCACAGAGATGTTTGCAGCAAATCCCGAGCTGCTGTAAACTGAAATTTCCAACAGGTTGTTTGGTTCTTGGTCCCGAAGAGATGCCTGTTGTGAAAGGGCAATTAGGGATTTTTCTAATCTCTAATTTATGGGAGGGTGAGTGGCCAAGCTGCGTATCACAGGGTTTCAAATTGTTTTTTGACTGAGTGATAAATTGTTTGGGGTGGTGTGTGGGTGTTGTTTGGTGTGTGTGTTTTGATTTTTGTGGGTTGGTTGGTTTGTTTGTTTTTGATGAAGGAGGTGAGGTACAGCACTAATGAGCTAGAGATGCGGGGAGTTCCAGAAGTGGCATTTTGCTTTCTAAAAAGTGCAAGGTACCACATTAGTTTTGGACTGTGTACAGAGCTCCCTTCAGTCAGCAGCGTGATTTTCACTATCAGACCCATGAAAACTCACCTGGATGGTCCAGGCTCCCTCAGTCTCTTCTAACTCACATGCATTGGATGGTAACATGATGAAATGCCTGATGACAGCTCATCAGTTGAAGGAATAGTTCGGTAATTTAGGGGCTGGTAAGCATCTGAATCACAGGGGGAAAAGGGAACCTGCAGCATAGTTATTGTTTTCTCTCTGAAACGAAAGTCCTTTCTCAGCTGGAATAGAGTTTTCTCTTGCAGTTTATCCTGCTTTGCAACTTACAAGCTCTACTGAAACTGGGCAAGGGTGACACTATGCCAGCAGCTTGGAGTTGTTCTAACTGTTTAATTCTTTGAAGAAATAAAGTTATTGCTATTTTTATCCCTGAGAGAGAGTGGAACTTTACTTTCAAATGTGGTTTCGTAAAGGTATCTTTGGTATAAAAGATGGGAATGTGAGAATATAAGTGGTGCTGTGGTCTTCTGCAGCCATGGGGAGTAGATTCCTAGTTAGAGCTCTTGAAGTTTAGAAGGAGTTTAAGTTTTCAGTGTAGAATGAAAAAGTTAAAAACAGAGGAACTCTGATCAAAATACCTTTCCCCTTCTTAAAAAAACAAACAAACAAACCCAGTTCTGCTTGTTTTGTTGTGTAAATGAGTTACTCGCAAATTCTCAGCATCAAACATTCAAGGCTGCATGTAAAAATTCTGCGTGTTCCTGGAGAAAATTTGATAGTGATGCATATTTGATCAAATAATTGTTTTATAGGTTTCCAAATGCTGCCGGATCCCTTTGAGCTGACTGGGGTTGGCAGTGTTCCATACACTGCCATAGGTAAACCAGCACAATTATTTGCTCTTTGCCCATAAATCAGTTCTCACCTTTCTGGAACAGCCAGTCCTGCACCTTTGTAAGCACTGTTGGCGTTTGCATAAAACAAGTTGGTGTCTGCTGTCAACCAGCAGGACCCTGTGAGCCACCACTGCTGGGTCCAGTTCTGGAGCTTCTGCTTGTGTCCCATGGAAGTCTTTGGAGCCAGAAGCAGTTCACTGCTCCCATGGGTGTTGAAGGGCTGAGCTATGGCAGGACTGATACTCATGCACGCTCTGGTCTTGTGTCACATGCAACTTGATGTTTTTCCTTAGCAAGGTTTCCAGGCGTGAAAAGGTGCCTGGAGTCCAGAGGGAACAATCAAGGGAGCCTGATTGCTTATGTCTTCAGTAGCAGTTTTTTCTGTTTGCTGTGGTGTTTGGTGTTTTGATTATTTATTTTTTAAAATGTCTCCTGTAATTCCATATGCAGCCCTGTTAAGTCCATTTTGGTTGATGCTACTCAAGTTATGTATCACGTATCAGTTCTAAGGTAGCTAAATAACTCTGAAGACATCTGCTGTCTGTATCTTAGTTTTTCAGGGACTACTGTAATAAGTCTAAAACTTCATTTAACTGAAGTTTAGATTTAAAATATAAGTACTGTTCAGTTGACTAATCAAATAGTCATAAAAGCTCTTTTCTGAACTATAATTACATTTATTCAGTTCAGGGTTTGATTTATTTTTTATTTTAATTGTCAGCCCTGCTATGCCATGATGCTAATAGAAATGTTATTGCAGCCAATATGGGCTAAAATGATGTCTGATGATTATTAATGAGAGCAATAAGAAGGTATCTTCATATAAAGTCAGCATTAAAGGAGTAATTCATTTTACCTGATATAATTGGATTGTAGCATTTAAATAGCCTGGGACTTCCTCTTAATTGTGATTAGTTGTAGCTTCTTCCTTTTAGTACAGTATTTAACTCTTCCTCCACTACCACTGCTGTTTCTTTTATGAAGTAATTAAACATGAATTGCTCGGTGCCTTTTAATAAATATATCCAAGGATTTAGTAGCTGTTAAATGGAATAACTGCCTGTTAGAAATACTTACGCACAGTACCCGCAGCTGGAGGTGTGAAGTTGTCACTTCACTATAATGTTTTATATGGCACATCATTATACAAATGCATTAATTGTTGCTTTGGTTGCAAGAATCACAGCAAGTGTCTGTCAGGAGTGATTGTAAAGCCGAATTTTGAGACAATCAAATGAAAATGTGGGTAATTATAATCTTTATTTTACTAAGGGATAAGCAGAATCCACAAATGCTTGTGTGGAACTGTGGTGGCCAAATGAACTTGTTTGTAGCCTCAGTGTGTGGAGCCCTGAGCCCCCGCGGCCTCCTCCGCGATGCAGGATTTTGGGTGACTGCACAGGGTGTTTTGGGACATGAGTTCTGGTCTCTGGTGCTGCCCTGTTTCACTGTCTCAGAAAAATTAACTGTTCTAAGTAAGCTCAGTCCAGCAGTTTGCTGCACAGTTTCTGATGGATAAATTTGAAGATTGAGCTCTTTTTTTAAAAAAACTTAATTTATTTTGCTGCTACCAACACAGAGCATGACAGGATGGGGGAAGCACATTTGTAGTATTCCAGATCAACAGGTTTTAAAGATTTTAAACAAAACCTTTTTTCACCCTTCTATTAATTTAACTAGGTTTTGAAGAGCTGTAACAATTCAGAATTTAAAAGGATGGTCACTTGGGAGATGTGATATAAAAGTTAGCCCATATTTATGACACACTACTGTAAGAAATGAGCCTCTATTGAGAGAATAGTAATGTTGATCCATGGCAGGGCTCTCTGAGGAAAAGCTAGAACCGTTTATCCCTTACTGAGAAATGCACATATTTCTTACTTATGCCTACTAGTGCACCTGGAGAGACGCTCGGAGTCTGGCTGCTCCCAGCTAATAGACATTGATTTACTTTTACTCCAGAGTACATGAGGATAGACAAGAATGTGCGGATCAGTCTGCCGTGTTCTCTGGGATGTGTGCACCTTGCTTAACTCTGAAGACAGGTGGGCATTTAGAGTAGTGTATGCCACTCATTCATCTTCTTTTGCAACCCCTGTGCTATTTTTCCATGTTGACATGATGTAATTTGAAAACATTTGACGGTACTTCCATGTGTATTACTTTGCATTCTGTGCAGTGTTTTGAGGTGTGAGGGAAATGCAATGCCGATTGCTTGATGGCAGCAGTGGATGAGTGTGTGACACAGCTCAGGGCTGTTTTCTGGATGTTTTGAAGGCAATCTCCTTGTCAGGCATCTTTCAGGCCAAGAAGTTCAGTGGCAGCTGTTTTGTGCCCACGGCACAGACAAAGCAGTTGGATTCTCCAACATTAGTAATATCAATTCTGTTAGGAGTGAGGCTTTTCCAAACTTTGTTCTTGATGGCTTTGACATGTAAGCAATGGATGCATAAAATCTTTCCTGTAATCTGTGTTTCTTGCAGAAGTTGAGCTGGTGAGAGTTATGAGTGTGGAACGAGAATCCATTGAGTGCACCAGTGCCTGCCCCCCCTTCAGCTAGGCCTGATTTTGCATTTTGATGAAAAATAATTAATGGACTTCAAAAATGCCCAGGATAAATAATGACAGAAATTAGGCTACCAGTAATCTATTCCAAAGGCTGTAATATGTTAAAAGGAACTGCAGTGAGTGAACAAAAACGTTTTCTTTTAAGACTGACTTGAAAGGGCCATTAATACTAATGACACTTGTGTATCCCATCCAGAATTTTGGAGGGAGCACAAGCAGAGGAGAGGGATTGAGGTGATGGGTATCTCAGTTTTCAGCAATGGATGAGCGGTACTGGAGCATTGAACGAGGGCTTGGCGAGCTGCTCTGCCCGGGCTCGCTGGCACAGCCTAACCCCGCTGTGCAAGTGTCCCTCCCACCAGCCTTCCAGAGCAACGACTGAGGCGCAGGCTGAAACACAGGGAGTTACCAAGTGGTTTGTTTGGGTTTCATGTGGATAAAGGTCCCATAGAGTTTTGTCGAAACTGATTAATTTATTTACGCTTGAGACCTTAAAGGCCGGATTCAACTTTGATTTCCTGAGGTCACTCTGGTGGCTCCACTCAAGTCTCTACAAAAATTTATCTGCACCACACCAAGGTACATCATGATTTCCAATCCATGTGGAAACCTTTGTCTAGGATTAGGCTCTCTCAATTTTCCCCAGAAAGACAGATCTCATAGGGAAGTCACACTGCATTTTCTTTTATCAGTTTCTCTGAAAACAAATTGATAGAATACGTGAAAAGATCTGAAATGTAAGCCAATTTTGTGTATTACCATTATTTCAAAATTTCCAGTGTTCATGACTAAGATATGAAAGAAAATAACGGATAGTCTTTAAAACCTGCATTTTAAAATAGAGGTACCAGTCCTCAAAGTTGAAATCGGCCATTGATGGAAATTGACATTTGTATAGTACATGATGAGCCTTATAAAAGTTTGGGTACCTTATGATGTTTCCAAAATCAGGAGCATATTTGTCTTCCATACTCTCGCTGTTCTTTGAAAGCGGGTAGAAGAGAACTTTTAAGGAAATCATAGAATATCCTGAGATGGAAGGGGACCCAGGAGGATCAAGATACACAAGATGGGTTGCTTTAAGATGGAAGGATGAGTTTCTAGGTCCTCTGATGCTAATTTGGCTTCTGGTGAACTGTAGAGAGACCTGGCTTGGAGCCGTGGTGCTGTGTGTCCTGCAGAGGACAACTCTCTCGAAAAGCAAGGGAAAAATCCAGATACGGAGCAGTTCTAGTTGTAGAAGGAAAAAGTTGGGAAGCTTAAATGGGAAACATTAAGAGCAATGAGGATGATAAAGAACAAATGCCTAATTAGAACAAATACTAATTAGTATAGAGGTGAAAGTCTCTAGAACCTTTTTTTTTTTAAAGTCCCCATATTCTAGATGCCTTCTGTTTTAACATGTTCCATTTGGGGGATGATTTGATGCTTAAGCCTTCGTAGCTTGATACTTGGAGCACGCTTTTGAAATTAGAAAGTAGGTACCTGTTCATCTTGGAGTGTTATATTTCGTTGTGGTAAAGCTGCTGTTTTCAAAAGTTTTTCTGACTTGGGAGGTAGTTTTAGGCAGCTCCGGTGGATTTCTGTCCCCAGGAAGCCAAGCCAAGTTCTGCCCTTGATTTAAGGGGAGGGTTTAATGAACAGCTGCAGCTCCACTCTGGGTCAGACTGCAAGCTTTCACTGCCTCTGAAATCAAAACCTATGTCGTCTCAAATTAGGTACCTACTACAAAAAAAGAAAGCTTTATGAAAGCGTTAGCTGTACGTGTCCCCTCCCAGGATACCTCTGGTATCTGCTCCGTGAGTGAGGACAGCTGAAATTGGATGTTTTGTTATCTAAAGAAATCCAGCTCTTTCAAAAGTGCATTTGTGCTGTTGCCAAAAACATTTTTATTTTCAAAAATGTTTTTATTCCACTTATATTTCTTAAACCAACTAAATAACAAGTAGATTGTGACTTCTCAAGGTGTTTCCAACACACGACAGAATTCTCTCTCTAGTCCCTAATTTGAATAGCAGCATGTCTCATTTTTCTTGTGCCCTGTTTGTGTACTGTGCATGATAGATGTTAACACAGGTAAGACTTTGCGTCATCGGAGAAAACATGCTCCATGAAATAGCATGTGTATAAAATGTGTGTGTGTATATATATATAAAATCTTCGTCAGAATATGACTTCATGTTTTCTCCCTTTCTGCCTTGTATTTTGTCAAACATACATTGTCTATTCATGTAATGCTTCAAAAAATAATTGTTTCATTGCGCTGTGCATGTGTTATCTCGTTTTATGAGGCGTATGCATGTCTTTTAATCTGCTATTAACATTTTCTTCAACTTTGCCCCTTCTTCATTTTATCCTGGCGGTAGGCAAGGGAGGCTTGTTTATCTTGCTCCAATTCTGGGGCATTTTCATCTATAATTGCAGGTCAGGGAGCAGGGACCTCTCCGGCACGTCTGTTTTCCCCGGCTATGTAAATGCGAGCGTGCCGGCTGCGCTGGTGGGACCTGCTTTCCCTTCAGGGTTCCTCGTGCAGCAGATGCATTGCCAATCCGCTTATTGTCCCGATATTGATCCCACCTCCCCATAATGAACTGTAACAACAACTCTATTATTCGCAGGTACCCGATTGGCTGAGGATAATATGAAATTAGCTGGCGTGCATCGGGCCTGTCAGTATCGATTTCCCTACCCAGATTACTTGTTACAAAAGAATAGAGCTGTCTGCACCGTAATTGAACAAGTTAACTCCTTGTCTCATAAAATGTAAGCCCATATTGATTGCCTACTGTAGTATGCAGAAGGAGGAAAGTTATAATGGTATTTAATCGCCATGGTGCTGAGAGGCCTTTTTTTTTTTAGCGAACCAAGTGACAGCTGCTGAGAAAAGGCTCGAGGCTTCCTCGCAAACAGAGAAAACAGCAGGATTTCTCCGAGTGATACATAATGAGGGGCTGCGGTGAATAAAGAGGCTGCTCTTGCCTTGCTCATAGTGCTTCTGCCACTGCTAAATGCAGTAATTTTTATTTTAATCTCTTTGGGAGTGAATGGCAGGGCATGCTTGGGTGTGCGTTGATTGGTTTCCCCAAGTCCTGGTGTATCTTTGAGGCTCGTGGTTTAGGTACACCCTCCCTTTAGGAACCAAGAAATGTAATTCAAAATCCAGAGTAGAAAATGTTTCATGATTGTGGAGAGTCCCAGTTGCAGCATGGGGCAGGTTGTGAGAGGAAGCGGGTGGCCTGTGACCTCCTGGGGAGCTACTGGGCACCTCCTGTCCCCAGAATGAGGTTGGGAAGCCACAAGGTGGGAGCAGCCGCTGGGAACAGCGACAGCTGCCCTGGCCGGGTCTGCCCTGGGTTGTAACGGCAACCGCCCATGTGCGGGGACATTTTAAAAAGAACAAATGTCTGTGGGTCCCCCAAGTGTGCACTTCAGGAGCAGGTGGTGCCAGCTGAGTGCAGCTTGGGAGCACAGGCTGAAGCTCCGCGTGTGGGAGGACGGGACGGTGTCTCCCGGTGGGACCGTGGGGTCTGCAGCCCTGTGGGCTGAGGTGCGCAGGGGCTTGGAGAAAACCCTTTGTTTTCATGGATTGACCAGCTCTTGTACTGTGAGATTCTGCTGGGCCATTGTTTGGTTTTGTTTGTCTTCAGCACTTGATCTGTAGCTTCCTGTTTAAACTCACCTCTCCACGTGCTGGTAGCTCTCTGCCCCCCTAACTTTTGTTGTCCTTTCCATTCCCTTATGTTCTGGTTTCAGTTTGTTGTTTTTGTTTCTTCTTTTTTCTTCCCAGAGACACAGCGAGAACTAAATAAATACAATACATAAACATTTAATACTTTTTTAATTTTTTTTTTTTTTACTGTGGTATCATATTTATTCCTCTCTGCTTTTACCTGCTCAATTTGACAACTTGTCCTTGCTACTCCTCTTGTGGACCCCTAAGCATTGCTGGAATTGACTTAGCTGTTCTTTTTCTGATAAATCCCAAGGGAGCAGCAGTTTGTTTTCACCTGCTTTCTATTCCATCGTGCTTTCCCATCAGCTAGAATAGTTGGATTTTTCGGAAGTGCCGCATAAATTCCTCTTCCCTTCCCTTTCCATCTTTGACTTGTCATTATGCAAAATTTATTAGGTTGCATTTAATAGGGATACAAATGTGTGAGTAAAGGCACCAGATTTGCAGCGATTTATTGCATTTCACTTTTTCTCAAGCAGTAAGGGATGAGACCAGACTATTCTGTTTTCTGGAAGAAGTGTGCAAGGCTGGAAGAAGATCCTGAACAAAAGTAGAAGAGGTCACAGAAAACACTAGATTTTGTGACTGAATATATGACTTGATCTGACCACGTAAGTCTACACAGGTACAGTGGCAATTGCTGCTGGACATGGTGCCTTCCTAGGTCCATCGCCTTGAACCTCTGGGAGAAAAAAAGCAAATGAGTCCTTGTTTTCTGTGTAACCATTCACGCCGAAGGAGGTTCGTGTGGAAACGACTGCTGGTTTGCCATGAGTACCTATAGCGTGGCTGTAAGGGGCTGTATGGTGTATGAGATAACAGAGGCTGAATTGGGAGAGCAAGTGAAAAGGATGGAAGGTTGGGGTTGGGTTGAAAAAATCTGTTTCACAAGAAATTTCAAATAAGCTGCGGTTCCACAGTCATTAAAACACGTGCAGCTTTCATTCCTTCCCACTTCTAAAGCTGAAGAGTATCAATCAAATAGTACCAAAGGTTCCCCAAACCCAAGTCTGTAACAGACTCTCCCTGCTTCCATACCCAGTCTGCCCTGTGGACAACAAGAAACGCTGACAATCACTTCAATAATTGCCTTGACACTTTTCTTTAGACTTAACATCTTTCCCTATAGAGAGTACCTTTGTATTTCTATCTGTCTGTCTGGTTTAATTTCTTCAGCAAAAATTGCAGAGTTCTGGGGAATATCAGTCTGCTCTGTTTAAGGTCCAGGTCCCACCATCGTGACTCTTACCATGTGGCTGTAAAATGTGTCGTTCTGTGGAGGGAGATGCATCTTTTCAGGCTCCTAGGTGTTCACGTGACAAGATCTGCTGGGGCAACGCAAATTACAAGCATAGCTGTATAGGAATTGTGAGTGTGCAAACATGCACATTGTTTTCTGCTTTTTAATTGAGATTTGTGATTTCTTAGACTTATTTTACCACCATCCCAGCTTCCCATTCTATTCCATATGCCCCTCCTAAGGGAAAATGGATCTATTGCAAACATGCAAGAAGCTCAACGAGTCCATGCTGGCAAAGCGTTGGATGTTTTTGCCTTCTAACCAGATCACGTGCATCCCTGGCTTTTGGTCTGGCGGTTACAGTACTTTGCAGAAAGGGATCCAGGCAGTGGCTGCAACTACTTGGTGCTACTACAGTACAAATAAAACGTAACAACAAATGGGGGGAAAAAAAATTGAGTCTAGGACATGACCTTAGTGCAACTTAATGCATGTAAAATCTGCCAATCAAAAAGAACAGAACAGCATATAATTGCAATAATTTATTTGGGCTGCAGACTAAATACACTGGATGCTTTCTTTGCTCATACTCCTTTTGCACATGTGCAACTTCGTTGACTGAATTCCAGTCACAGCCTTCGAACCAGAGTAAGGAAGAGCGGGAGGAAGCCTCACAAAATTGGAATTTTCCATTGTTCTCAGTAACTGTGAAGTGTGAATGTATGCACATGCCTATTGTTGAGTAAACAGAGAAGACCTGAAGTGTGAGGGCAGCATGCAATAAAAAAAGAGGAAAAAAAAGTATTATTTCAAGTTACCCTGAAGGTAAAACAATGAAAAATTATTTGTTTCTGAAGCCAGTTTGTTTATTTTATTATATTCCATGACGATTTCTATATGTTGACGTTTCTGTCTGTAAGAACTGGTAAACGTAAAGCTTTCTCTGTATGCTCAGACTACAAGATGATTTTGACATGCCCCTGACCTAGTGATGAGCTTGTTGTCTTGGGTTGGTGCTGCCTAATGTTGTTTGGGGTTTACTCCTCTGGATGGGCCCTCACCCACAGCAGACCTGGGGGGCAGTGGAGCCAGCACGAGGTTCCATACAACCCAGAGCAGATACATTTCCCTTTGTTCATCCTGCAGGAGCTGCCCATGCAGGGCGGCAGGTCCTGCTCCTGTGGACTTGTTTTTGGCCCAGAAGGTAAACCAGAGTGTTTTCAGACTGCTCTAAGGACAACTTGTTACTGTACAATCAGTTGAATTATCTGCTTCGTTGTGATTCAGAATACTTTTCTTCCCTGAGAGGTTAGATTCTGTACTTGTCCAAGCTGCTGCTGTCTCAGGTTGTGCCACCTGACTTGCTGTGTTTCGTAGACTTCATTCCTACAGAAGTATTTTGAATTTGCACTATTTTCTTCAGCCAGTAGTTTTGTGACTTTTTTTTTTCTTCTGTAGCACTCAATAACCATCTTGCCCACATCCATATTACTAAATATCTGTTATCTCTAAAACATTTATTTTTTTTCTTGAAGTACAAATATAACCTCAAGATCTTTTTTTTTTTTTATTCACTAGTGAATCACTTGGATTCTCCTCTTGTTCATGTATGTACCTGTTTTGACTTTTGGGGCTGCCAGGAGAGAATAAAGGTAGGAAAAAGGCAAGTAGAGTTTAGAAGGACATAGAAATATTTAATATACAGGCTGAGGGTAATAACAAAGAAAGGATCTATCAGGCAAACAGCTTGTGTTCAGAATTGTAGTGCTGAGAGCCCCTCGGGGTAGCAGTTCTCTCTCATTCTCTTCTGCATCAGTTCCCCCCGACTGCAAGATCTCTGGAGCAGATATTTTCTGTTATCTGTGTGTGATGAGTGTCCAGAACAGCACGGAGCCCAACTGGAACCTTTGGGTGCTACAACTAGAAATAATAGTAGGGAATCATCCCTCTCTGCGGATAATCTTGATAATGCTGCTTATGGGTTTATCCTGCACTACTGAAATAAATGAAAATTTAACAGCTGACATGAGATAAAAATCTGCTGTAATTAGGTTTGTGATAAAAATGATATTCAAAGTTAAGGTTTCCTATCCAAAACTGAAGAGAGTTAGGAAATATTCCATTAACCATTTAAAAACATGTGTCCTTTTGAATCACACTCCATTTCTGCATTGTAATACAACCCCCCCATCAATTTACAACAAAACCTTATTGTGTGGGGTTTTGATGGAGGGTAGAAGTTGTTGAGGTACCAGGCTGAACATCTGTTCATACCCAGGACACCTTCCCATTAGTTAGATCATCTAAGCATCCTTTTTTTGGTGCTGTGTTGTTTGTCTTTGGTTGGTTGTTGTGGTGTGGTTGGTTTGGGTTGGTTGTTGTGTGTGTTTGGGTGAGGTTTGTGTGTGGTTGTGTGTGTCCTTTTGTTTTATTTTGTGTTGTTTTTTTGTTTCTTTTGTGTGTGTGTGTGTGTGTGTGTGTTTATTTTTCTTTTCAATCTAGCTGTTGTTTTCACTTGCTACTAATAAAATAAATAGCTTATAGTTCAACAAAATGAGAAGCGTTTCCACCTTCCTGAAACTTTTTACTGGATACAAGAAAAGAGAATAGAGCTCCTCAAAGTTTGCCATAATGGCTTCTGTGCAGGATGGCACGATTCTGTTCTGTGCTGGATGAGTAAAAGGACAAGTTTGGATTTACTATTATCAGTTAAGTAAGTATTGATTTTATTTTTTTTTTAAGATGTTAAAAAACCGAATGATGAGTTCTGCAATAATCTCAATTTAAGGTCAGACTGCCTTATAAACACCCAAAGAGGTCAAAGGGCTGATTCAGAACAGGAATTGGAGTCAGTGACAAAACGTCTACTGACGTCCTGCCATCGGAGTAGGAAAGTGAAAGTGGAGCACAACATGGGCACAAATGTGTCTATAATGTTGGTGTTAACTCTTCAATTTGCCGTTTCTGCTTAAAACTCAAGAAACATGATTTAAACTGGCTGTTTGACTGGAGGTTGTGAGTCTATCCTCATGTCTCTCCCGTTCAGCTGTCAGTGCATCTCTGCACCTTGGCGTCCCCAGAACAGCAGTACAGGCTGTTCCTGTGGTTTTAATTGCGCTCTGAACACGCTTTGTCCTTGCAGACCCTGCTGATCTTGGCTTTTTGGTAATTTGTGTGTGTATGTCTTACTCTCACCAGCAGGATTTCTCATGCTCTCGCAGTTCTGATTGTATGCGAGGGGGTTTCCAGCCTCCGTAACAAGCCAAGGTGAGCTCCCTATTTACTCTGCCGATTGTGAATGCTCAGATCTATGTGCAATTGTATATCAAATAACCTTGCCCCTAAGCAGATGAGTATTTATTTCAGTCAGTTACCCCTTATAATTACTATATTGAACCTAGTTGTCTATAAAATGGATGGTTTGCTTATACAGTTTACCAAAATAGTTCATTAGGGGTTAAACAAAATGAAATCCCATTTGCAAAGAGTATAATAAATTGTTTCATCTGTGAATTTAGCTGTTCTCCCTAATGCAGACATGGATGTTACAGTGGTTCTCCCTTGATAGGGTTATGGGTTAATGAAATGCTTTTTCTGTTGCTTATTTTCCTCTCTTCTGTGCTGAGTGATAAGTAGCTAACCAACGAAGCTTGTAATTACAATCTTACAGAAACCGGGCCGATCTGTATATAAATCTCACCATCCAATTACAAGATGTAATAATTTTGCACTCAAGCTGGTAATGAGGTCTAATACTTGTGCATGTGATAATCCCCTCTGGATGCCGGCTTGATCAGATGTTGGCTTTGTAATTAGACGGGCAGAAAATCATTATTTCATGTTCAGGAAAAAATTAGGTTGGTGGGAAGTTAATTTTCTCTCCGCTCTCTGAAGCGTAGACAAGAATTTAATGATTTAATCATGATTGTTAGCTCTTTTGCAATCAATTTGTAATGATTGTGTAGCAACTCTGTTCAAGGGAAGCTGCATCAGGGAGGAGTATGCAAACAACTGTCTAGGAGGGCTGAGTGTAAATAGTATCACATGTCTCCAAAGCCCATTAAAATCATCTTAATGGTGACGTATCGATTCTCACGTTGCATCTGGGCAGTCTCGGGGAAGGGGAGCAGGGCTGGTTGGCTCTGCCACGTGTGCAGGAGCCTTTGGCAGCCCCCGAGCGCTGGAGAAACGGGAAGGTGCAGAGCGCGCTGGAGCCGTGATGCGCAGCGCTCGCTGTCCTTGCTCCTCCGCATCTCCTCCTCTACACACACCTGCTTTTTTTCCTCAAATATTGCACAAGTTTTTACGAAATGTAATTGAGGAGAATATTTCAGTTGCTCAGTATGGAATACGTAACAAAGGGAAAAAGGGGATTTTTAGCTCTAGTTGTGAAGGAAGGACTTGCATGTGATCCTTCAGAGTTCCCAGAGAGGTACCATTTTCTGCCACAACCAAATGTGTATTTAAGCGTAGCTGATTTTTCAGCTTAACAAAAATAATTTGCTTTTTGCTTTGAAAGGAAATCCAAGCAGTACATGTTGCTCCATAAGTGGAGGGAGGAAAGTTTAATGAATGGGAAATTCACAAAAATATCAAGAAAACCCAATAAAAAAAAAATAATAATTCCAAAGCTGTTCAGGAAGTTGAGTTGAATCCAGCTCAGAAAACTTCATCAGAAACAGGAGGGATAAAAATGGATGGGATACCATCCCTAGTGCTGAGCGAGTTACCTGGAGGAGCGAGTCACGCCATAGATCAGCTGCTTTGGCTCAGTGGACTTGAGAACCTTGAACCTCGAGCCTCCTTTTTTCATATGACTTTTTTTGTAGGTGGAGGGAAAGGAATTACTGTTACACTTGGAGCCTGGTGACTTTCTCTATTTCTATTATTTATATTACATTGTTATGTTAGCTCTAAATATTAGCTTTATTTCCACTTGAAATCAATTCTGTACGTGTTCTACAATGTTTTTTGAGCCATAGGTGATTTCCTTCCTCCATGCTGCTTTCACGTGACACTGATTTGTTGGCAGTTTAGCTTTTCTTTTTCAGCAGGATTCAGGAGTTGGGCTCAGGCTTTTATGAAGATAACAGTTGAGTGAGATCTAACACCAGTTTTACTAGACGTTTTTAATGGGGCTGACTCAGGCTGAACCTGGTTCAACTGTGTTTGGGAACAGGCTTTGCAATGCGCGTGCAGCCTCAGCACCGGCACCTTTGCCATCAGCTTTGTGAGTCTGCTTTTCCTTTTGTTTTTCTTTCTAGTGTTCATTCAAGACAAGTTTGTTTACAAGCTGCATTAAAACTTTTAAGTTGTAATTTCTGAGAAGGGGGGAGAATAATGGGATATTTACTGAAATTTGAACCATCTTTCTCAGTCGTGGATTTTGTATCAGGTTATTTTGCCAGCTGCTACAGACTGTACTTCAGATATGTGGCAATGATTAAGAATAGGAAGCATGTTCAGGGAAAATCCCCCTTTTCAGTCACAAACTTTTTTCGCCAACCCAAAATTTTCTATGGTTGGCACCAAATTTTATTTTTCTATTATTCAGTCTTGTCAAGAGCGGACTCAAAATAAGAGTCAAATAATGCTTAATTTCCTGATGCTGGTACTTGATGATGTGCTTTCTGTCATATTTCTTCTGGGACTGAAGCCTTTTCAGTTGAAATCATTATGATTTCGGCGGAGGGTCAGTGAGGCTAAACAGCTCTCGGTGATCTAATTACAGGGTTTTGCAGAGAATCATTTCAAGTTTGTCTCAGCAGTTCAGATCCATTCTAATTGCTATTGCTACTCAGCTAAGCCAATATTCCAGGAAACCTCTGCAGGGGGCTGTGGGTGAAGATTTCTACATGCGTGTCTCTTGGCTAATCCTTATGCAGCAAGTGGATATCTGTGTGTATTCTTGGGAGCTTTGCCTTTTGAAAGATGAGGGAAGGAGAGAAATATTTGCTGTGAAGTACAAAACACAGTTGCATACAAACAGTGCCTCGTGTTATACAAATTAGCTCCTGTGCTATCAAATGAAATTATAGCAAGGACACCAAAGCGCCATCTTCAAAGACTTTGTGTCTTCTGTTTAGTTTTGTTAGTAGAACCTTCTGTTACAGAAGTAGAAAAACTGATGGTATTTTTTGTGATTTTGAAAACAAGGATTTTCTTTGAAAATAAATAATTGCATGGAGGATTATATTTGTTATAAGATCTGAGCAATGCCATGAAGATAAAGTCTCTCTGAGTACTTGCATTGTTTTTTTTGTGAGCTTGATGTGTAGGGAAGAGAGGGAAGGCAGATAGCACTTCCCTCATAAAATACACAAGGAGCCGCGTGTGCAAAAATGTCTCTATGAATCTGTTTATGGCTCTTTTTTTGACTGACTGGCTAAATTACAGTTTCATTGTTCTGAATCCCTGGGGACATTTCCAGAGATGTTGTAACTAAAGCTGCACGTGTCGTGGAGCTCTTCCTACCTGTCACCATCAGCTGCAGATAGAACTGATTTACCTATTTCAGTTAACCTCTCCAGGAGCCATGTAATTATCTTTTAAAAAGCAGAGTTGTCATTGTGGAAACAGTGTGGCATTTTCAGACGTTTCGATCAGGCCAGCATACAGTGGTTTAAGGCAGTTATGATGGCCAGCAGCGCCGCCATGGCCTTCGAGCTGGGTTGTGGCTGGAGAGAAGATGCCAGAGAAAGAAGTGCTGGAAGAGAAGTTTCCTTTTGCACCTGAGGAAACAAACCCTGCCTGTGCTACAGAACTGCTGGCTCATATTTCTCAAGTTGGACACTTATGGGAAGTAAATTCTTAGGACGGATTTTTCAAAGTGGAGAAACCAAGTTCTGTTGCATCTCTTGTCTTGTGACTGCGCAAATCTCCCACATCTGCCGCCTCTTTCGGTGCTGATGGGACCTTGCAGCCTGTCTGCAAATTCAGGATGTTTAACGCCTTCTGTTACTGACCGGTTTGCATCCAGACAGCAGGTTCCTGGATAGGAGAACATCATGGAGAGTCTCCTGCCCTCTCTTAGTCCCTTCCCTCCTGTTAAAATAACAGGAGACTGGTTATTTTGTTTTACCTTTGTTTTACCAGCTGTGGAGACATGGCCTTATGGTTATTTTGATTTTATGCTGTTTAGGGCTACTTACAGATAAAACTGTGATAAATCTTCAGTGCCATTATCTGGGTATTGTGACGGATGCCTCTCTCTGAGAGCTTCCTGGGAATATCAGGAAATGCTCTGGGCCTTGTGCATCGCAATATCAGCATTTGTTTGATGTATTTTTCAAGCATTGTTTGGTTTCAGGCACAATGACAGGGTTTGGTTCTTTAAAACACCCAGAATAGCAACAATTGTCTTTGGACAGACAGTAGAACTTCACTAATTCATACTAATGTCTTTAAGAGATTTGTTTTATGATAATACTTCATAATGTGCAGGTAAATGACAGTAGTATATTTTGTGAAAATAATGAAGTCTTAGTAATGTGAGATTGCTTTACAGCTCTCTGCCATTAAAGCTTTTTTTTTTTTTTCAGAAAATTAAAAAGTTGGATGGTGAAATGCAGATTATTAGGCAGTCTAAAAATAAAACATCCATACTCTCCCATCCACTTTAGGGTTGTCCATTGACGATTTCCCATCCACAGCAAGTCTCTAGGTAACTGTTCCTCTTTGGGTGAGATGGGGAACCAGGAGCTGCCGCACACCACCTCAAACCCAGCCTTTTCTTTCTGAAATATTCACTTTAGTAACTTCCTTAATGACTTATTTTCTTATGAGGAAAATAACACTGAAACGCAAAGTTAAACAGGTGAGAATTCCTCCCTCTGGTAAAGTATTTCCTTTCATTTAGGTGATTATTCCTACACAAAGCTGTTTTCTGGTGGTCTCGTGCATGTGTCGTAATCATGGACTGGGGTTTTTTCCTGTCTCCATAGCTGTGCTATGAGTTTTTTGTCACGGGGCCCCAGTAGCTCTGTGGTCATCCCTTCTCTCCAAAATTGACCGTATTCTGCACTTTCTTCCACAAGTCTTTGAAGATTTTTGGTGCCCCTTGTTCACAGGCTGTATGTTAGGGTCAAGCTTTTGAGTCTCCTAATCGCTCAGTTCTGGCATAGTCCCGTTGCCACTAAAGCCTCTTTTCATGCCTATTTAATGCCTCAGAAGTGCTTTCAAGTGGTCTTTGATAAATCATAGTAAGTGTTATTCCAGTCGCTCAATAGCAGTACCTGCTGGAGTCTTTTTTAGCTCCCAAGGCAGCTGTTCCCTCTTGCCTTATTTTACCAGTGACAGTAATTCATTCCACTTGAGCTGACTAGCTTATTTCACATTTATTTGCACATTATGAGCAGTGTCATTCTACTTACCCTCCAGACAGTAAATGGTTTGAAAAATGCAACTGTAACAAATATTAGGCATGGGGAGGGGAATAAGAAAATGGAACCTTTGCATTCTGAGCCCAAATAAAAACATAATGAATAAATAATATTTTGAAATTATCTCAATCATCGGGTGTATGCAAAATCAAAGGTGCTGCATAAACTTGCATTATCCCTTTGAGAATATGTTTCTCTCTTTCCCACCAGCTAGTTTGGCTTCCCTAGTGTGGAGTTAAATAAAATATTACCCATCAGGTCAGGAAAATAATTAGTCCAGCATTATTGCCTCCTTCCTAAGCAATCAAACTTGACCCACATGTATTATGCATTTTTGCACCCTGCACATCTGAGGAGGAGGACGTATATAAACAGCTGAATTTGGGCTTCATGTTTGCACATCGAGCCAGCACTCCTACTCCCTTCCACAGAGAAGGCAAGCTGAAAAATTATCAGAGCTAAAGCAAACCATTTTTTGGTGTCCTGAAGTAATTTCTTTCAAGTAATCTTTTGCTGGCTGTGGCAAGTAGTTATGAAAGTGCTATAACTTAATATGATGGCAAGTTTTCCTCTCATATGTGAAAAATTGCAGAAGTAAAAATAACAGTGATGCTCTCAGCAATTTAAAAATGTGTTATGTTTTGCTCTTGTAATGGGAACAGACAAAAGAACTTCAGATGGGAAATAAGCTCAATATATCCCAGAGACTGGCAAGTCTTTGGGGTGAAATCAGGATGGTTTCATACAATTCTTATGAGGAGAATATTTTCTTAAGGTCCCAACTCCAGGAGTCAATGAAAAGACAAAATTTTTCTTTTCTTTTTTTCATTAAAAGTAAAATTTTGTAGCACTCACAGCCTCTAAAACCAGTTAAGGAGTCCCGAATTATTATTCATTGGACTTGGTGATGTCAGTGTTGTATTTTGGTTCACAGAGCCCAGCCTAAGCCACAGCCATCGAGTCCTGCGATGACAGGAGCAGACAGGAGCCGTTCGAAGGTGGGACCGAAAGGAGGAATGACGGGGGCACAGGGAAATCACTGCTCAGCACTGGGCTCAGGAGCTTGGCACATTCCAAGGAAAGAAGTGTCTGTGACCATTTCAAGTTGTGTTGCAGATCGGGCGTGCTGTAAAAATCCTTTCCTCTGGGGATACAGCAGAATGCTGGATACAAGCTAAACCTATTATTTAAGGTCCTGAAAAACTTCCCAGTAAACTTGAGAAATAGGTTTGAGGTTCTGAGAGGTGGGGTTTGCTTGTTTGTTTTGTGGTCGTTCTGTTTGTTTGTTTTCAGATTCAATGAGCGTAGTTCTCTGCATCTATCCAAATCCAGTATCTGTGTCTCCTCTGAACATGTTTGTAGCTGGGTGGCAGCAAGAAATGAGAGATTTCCTACAAGGTGCCCTCATTTTGTGATGTTCTGTGTGACAATGTGTGGTGTGCATGTGTTAGATTAATGGTGACAGCTGGGCAATCAGATTGACCACTTGCTATACACTATTTTTTTTGTCAGCTCACTGTGGATGGACTCTGGCAATGTTTTAAAATCTGATACACAGGGTCACTGTTGCCTGATGTCAGAACAGGGGTTCGCAGCTGAGGTGACACAAAGTGCTGGTCTCCACCAGCAGACTGTGCCATAACTGAAGGAGGGTAAGTGATCTACAGTGTGGTTAAGCAGTGACCTCAGCCACAGAAAATCAGGGGTTCGTTTCTGCTGAATCTTGGAAAATCATGTATAATGGCTTTGTTTTCCTTCTGTTAAAACAAACAAGGAACACTTTTTGGGAGCAGTGAGTCTCTGAGGCCGAGAGCAGCTTTCACACTGTGTCACCCTGACTTGGGCAGCTGAGTTAAAGCAACTGGTCTTTTTCAAAAGGGCAGCGTTCTGTGTAATCTCGCAGGACGTAAACCACATCTGGTGTTTCTAGATGCTGCCGAAATACAGGGAGATTGTAGCACGGCACTTCCATCAGCAGTGACGGAGTGACAGAAATCACGGCTGAGTTCCTGCATTCAAGTTGTGCAATATGCAGCCCTCTGGATAAGCAGTAGAACTTCACTCAGTGCAGTGATCATCGTCTTCCCATCTTCATGTTAAATGTTTTGTCTATAGACTGTAAGTGGAGTAAGAATCCTAAACATTTCTGTCTTCTTTGGTCAGAACTGACTGCTTATTTATAGCACTGCTGTTGTAAAGTCATCTTTCTTGGGAGAAAGAGCTCTGACTAGGAGGAATTGTTGAAAGTTTGAAGAAAGAAATTCAAAACATCATTTACCTAAGTCTATAAATAGCAGAAACCCATAGCTTTGTCTCCAAAGAGTACAGCCAAAGCAGAATTCATTGTTTCCAACTTGCTATTCATACCAACAATGATATTCCTAATAATAATAAGAAGGCAGTTAGTGCAGAGAATGTTAGGAAGACCCAAAAGCTTGTCTTTGCCATTTTCATTGCTGGTGGGCAGGGTGATGGTGGTAAACCTGGTTATGTCTTCTTCACGAGCTTTGCTGCTTGCAAGTTATTGCATACTGCTCTTTCAGACCCCAATCCCATGGCCAAACTCTGTTTTTCCTCTAGACATCCCAAGGTCTGCCCTCAATCCTGGTGGATCTCACGCTTCCTCCCTCTGGACCAGTTACATCCCTGAAACTGGGGGCAGCTACCCCTGGCAGTAGCGCGAGACCCCATTTCTGCTGCTGCTGAGCCATCCCTGATATTTTGCCTCTAATTGCAGCTACGAGTCCTGCGGGGCCCACGACAATGCTGGGGATGAACTTGTCCAACCCTCCCCTCCATGTCTTTCTCATCTCTTTCTTTACCACTGCAAGGATGATGGTGTGCTAAAGGGTGCCAGGAGATGGGAAGTGGGATTTGTTCTATTCAGCTTGGATATTCCTGTAAATGCTCTTGTAAATCATCCCCTCTCTGTTTCCTTGCCCTTCTGTGTGGTTATATCCTTTGTTTGCCTCATTCTTCATTGTTGTAAGTTGTTTGTTATTTCTGTTTCAATGCAGTTGGCGTTGTCAATTGAGAGATCACATTAAGTTGTTGCCCTTGTGGCTATAGCGTGTTCTTTTCAGTTAAAGGATTTCAGGAATTGTTCCTTTGTGGTTGTATAATAATTAAACAGTGCTGTATCTTTGAATCGGGTAGGATTTATGGCTAGTGCATCTTCTGTCCTATGTTTTAAAAAAGAAAACAGAATTATGTGTTAATTGGTGACAGATTTTTTTTTTTTTTTTTAATCTCTAATGAAAATCTGCCGTGCCTTGTCTTGTCCTGGCCCAGCACAGCACATCTGTTGTGGCTCAGACCCGCACAAGCAGCAAATGGGCTGTTTGTTCCAGGCTTGTGGGTGCAGCCACCAACCCCGGGTCCCCGTTCTGGCGCTGCTGCAGCCCCTCACCCGGCCCCAGTGAGCTCCTCACCTGCTCCTGCGCTGGTGCGTGCCCACGGAAGCCTGTGCAGCCCTGGAAAACAATGTTGTGAAGGCAAATGCTTTTAAGATTGCGATGGTCCCCATTTGCGGCAGGAATGGAGGAGGAGACGACATCTGCCTAATAAACGCCCAAAATCTACATTGATGTAATCATATTTCCAGGAGTTTAAATCTTAAATGCTAGATAAATGGGTAGAGAATTTAACAAAGCAGCAGGATTTAGTTTACTCCAATCCCATGGGCACTGTTGAAATGTCTGTATTCAGGGAACCTGGGGTGTCTGTGCTCATTTTTTGGGGTGGTCTGCCCTGGGTGCCTCCAGGGCTGTGCCTGTCTGCACTGTTTGCTCCACACTTTCCTCCCTCACACAAATGCTGTCCTGTATGTGAATCTGTGATTATTCTTGGGCCCCTGTGTTTTGGTGTTGCTGCGCACCTTGGGGTATGTACACTAGTGTTGGTGTGGAAGGGCTGCATGCTGGAGCACAATACCATCTTTTCCAGCCTCAGGAGAGGCCTGACTTCACTTCCATAAATCCTTCCTTGCGGCACGCAAGCTTCTCAGCTGTCCTTGGGTGTGCTGCATTTTGGAATGTTCCCACAAACATGTGACACATTTCTTCTGGCTATTTCCCATATGGTTTAATTTTTCACAGCTCTGTAAAATCTCATATGCAAATGCTGTTTTCGTATCTTTTATTGTATGCTAAAAGCAGAGTTTCAAAAAATTTTTAAGAAAAGTCCATCCTAGTACTTTTAAAGACAAAATCTTTGGTTGTTAATGACAGCACAGGGAGATGTTAATGACGCTTGGTTTTGAAAATAACTTCAGAAACTTTTTCCTGCTAATAGTTTATATTTTAAAAGCAGAGGCTATGATTACTGCCTCCCTTTTCATTGTTCTTTTCACTGCTTTCCTGTTCCCATCTCTGAAGTGTTTATTCCCATTCAAAAATTGCAGTAACTGTTGCAAACCCTGTGAGTTAGCTGCTGGTCTGTTCTCTTCTCTCAGCTCACTCGTTGCTGTGCAGTTTATGCTCTGTTTGGTAATTCCAATTTGATTGACCGTGGGCATCTTTTGAACTCCACGATCACCAAAATGCCAGTGTTTCACTAAGCAACTTAGTTCTACACCCGTGTCCTGAGCCACTACATAGAGGTTGTAGACATCGAGATTTACTGTTTCTCTTTGAACTTTTTGTTTCCCCTAACACAGTTCACCCCTGTTGGTCTCTGGTTTCTGTGAAGCTCAAAGTCAGCAGGCTGAGACAGGGGCTCAATCCATAGGAAAGTGACAGATACAAACACAAAAATAATTAGCTTCTTGTTTGCTGTTTCCAAATGTAATACCACACTTCAAACAAGATGTTGCCATTCCATAGATCACAGTGATTGAGTGCAGATTAAATTGTTGTCTTATTATTTATCTATGGTAGGTCCCTGTATGAGCCAAGCTCCAAGCATTGAAAATAAAAAGTCCTTGCTGTGAGTGTTGTACATACTAAAGACAGACAAGGAGACAGATATAGGAGAAAAGGAAAACAAGGATGAGGATAGGCAAATTTTTTGTAAGTTAATGTAACAAGCCCGGTAGTGTTGCTTTTGCAAGGAATTTGAAATATGGATGGAGTGAGAACCTGCCCAGTGCATTCAGGTGGGTCACATCTGTGTAGCTCTGGTCTGGGGTTGCACTCGGCGATACTTCAGGCGTAGAAACGATGAGGGGAGCAGCTGACAAATGAGCAGGCAACCGGGTCTTGAATAGAGATGTAGTTTAAATCCTCTGCTGTGTAAAATACAGTTGTGCAGGAGAGCAAGAGATTCATGAGGATGAGTACACTGGGGGTACAGTCTATCATCAGTGCCCCTCAAAGATGTACTAATGCTCCCCTACTTTTTCCTTCATGCTTTTTTTTCCTAATACATCCTTATACTTCGTCTACCACTCTTGCACAGATACTTAGTCTCTCACGCAAGCTCCGATTGCAGCACATCTTCATTTTTCAACCTATTGTTACTATGAACCATTTATTTTTTTTTTAATTATAAAATAAATAGAGGAAAAAGGGAAGAAACAGGAAGGAATATATTTTCCCCTGCAATGTACTTCGCTCCCAAATATAAGTTTCCATTTAATGTAAAACCAGATGAGCAAAGAAAGCAGTGTAAAGGGATCACTGTAGAAATCTTATTAATTTTTCCAAATGTGATTTGTTGGGATTTTTGAAATTCCAAAGCCTGATAAAAATGTTTTGAAGAATGTCTTTTTTTGTACATACATATGAAGGTATTTTCCAGATGCAGCACAGATGCCAAAATATGTTGCTGTTACTCTAGAACAGTGTATTTTCCTATGACATACCTTTTGCACACCTCGAGAGAAATCTTACCATTCAACTGAGACAATTATTTTTTTAAAATTAATATTAGATTTTAAAAATTTCTATTGACTATAATTAAGTAATGAAAAATACAGGGGAATGTCATGCCTGATTTATTTTTAATTTTCTTTTTTCTTTCTCCTTTTTTGTTTTTCAATCTAACTGCTTATATGGCCCGTTATAATTGTATTATCAGAGTGGTTCAAAGACAATGGTGAAAGATGACAAAGAGAGAAAGGAATGTTCAAAATCCAAGTGCATAAATAGATTTTCTGGGGAACACCACAAAGGCTCCATTGTGCTACACAGAGCAGAAAGGATCCATGCCCGCCCTCTACTAGAAAATGCTACAGACTTTTCTGCAGGTCACTTGCCGGTGTAACAAAAACTCTAAAAAGATTCACGGGTACAAAATTGTTCCTTGTAAAATGTCACTACTTTTGTTCCACTCGTAATTCAAATGATTGCCTTAGGTAATGTTTGCGTACCGGTGTGGCCAGACGGCATTATCCGTCTCCTGCAAAGCGCCCGTGGCCCGAACGCGAGGCGTCCCGCTGCGCTCGGCCCCGATGGCCGTGCTCGAGCTGCGTGGTGGCTTTTCAGGGTCCATACAAATACTGGGCTGTGAGAGGGGGAGCGGGGAAGACCACCGACCTCATTTTGCTTGTGGCTTGGTCTCTGTTCAAAACCCTCCTGATGCATTATCTGAGTGAATCTTTGGGAAAAAAATATATTAATGCTCTCTTATTCGGTGCTGTTCTCTTACCTATTCATCAAAAATGTTGCTTTTGTGCATTTTTCATTATAAGATTCAACATTACCAATGTTAATAAAGAGAGAACTCCTTTTCTTTTCTTAGAAATAGAATATGTAAAGACATTGTCTCTTTGATGTTTCTAAGCCAATACAATATGTATTTGAATGAGGATAAAAGTCATTCTTTTAACAGAAGATCATCGAAGTCATTTCTGATGAAACTCAAGAGGAGCTTTTTTTTTTTAAGAGATGCTTAGAAATTAAGATTAAAAAAGGGGAGTACCTCTTTAATAGCTAGTGGGGAAAAAAAAGAAAAGTCATATATTTGATGGTATTTGTCAGGCTGTGTCCTGCAGGGCCGTCGGCCCCCATCGCTGGGCTGAGCCGTTCTGCTGCAGGTGCGTTTTGTTCAGAGGGACGAGACCTCGACATCCAGGCAGGTTTTTCATGTGATGCTCTTCTGAGCTGTGAAGACAGCAGCCTGGATTTTGGGAGTCTGTGCTGCCGGGGAAGCTCATGTCACTGGCTAGTTGCCTCACGTGGGCATTTTTACTGTGGATTATCCACAGAGGATTGGGAAATATGTGAATTTATGTTCAAGAGCTGCTGTAAATTTGGAGCCAACAAATTTTCTGAGGCCTGCAGAGGCTTGGGACTGGGATGCTTCTTGAATAGTGTCCAGGCTCGCTGATGTTTGGCTGACTGCAGGCACAGGACAGCGTGGTAGCTCCATTAGAAGTCATCACCTTCTGCGCTTGCTGCAGTGAAGCAGTGTGAAGGGGTTAGACACTTCCTCCAGTGACTGAGTCTCTGAAAATCTGTCTGAAGTTTGATCATTTGCCCAAAATGTAACAATGCTCCATAGAATAAATAGTGGAAGAGTTTTCTTAGAGCCCAATAGACACATCTAACAGCAGCGAGGCAACTCCCGCAGAATTATTATTGCTACACCAGTACATGCTCCCATTCAAGTGTAAAACTGTGGACAAGAGTGGTGTCTGGAGTCATTCCCTTGCTCAGCGCTGTTCCAGAAGGTGGATCTGTGCAGTGTAAAACCAGCTCCCCAGGAGCACTGCAACGCTCTCTGGATTTGAATTTTAGATGGACTGAGATCTTGGACTGCAGTAAAGAGTCTGGGGTTCTGCCGCCTGTCTGGGTGCCTGGGGACAGCTCTGGGGTTTCAACACAGGGAAAGTGCTTTTGTGGGGCTTTGGTTTGTTGCTGTTGGATTTTTTTTTTTTTTTTTTTTTTTTTCTGGAGTTTGAAATGGATTTATGAAAATGGATATATTGTTATCAGGGGAATAAAGGTTTCTTTTCTCTCAGTATAGATGATTTCTGAGGTGAACTAGATGTCAGTGGCCAGATATAATAACCCCTTTTCTCTTATCCCCAGTTCACAGCAAGCTGAATGTGTTTCTTTGGCTCCCAAGCCCGTGGTGTGGAGCCTGAATGAATTGAAATGGTCTCCCAAAAGCCATGGTGTTTGCCGGCTGGCTTTGCAGCCTCGCTGAATGGCACGCAGGCTGCTTTATTCTCAGTGCATTGGTTTGAAAGTCTGACCTTTAACAAATTGAAAACCACTTTAAGAAGCCTCTGTATCCACAAGATTGTCAGTAAACTGGAAGGCACCCTGGCTGCACTGTCCCGATGGCCAAGGTGGACACGTGCTTGGACTCTCAGGGTGTTTCTGGGAGTCTGGAACTGAGTGAAAGCACCCATCACCTCATCTGCTCTGAGGTGTCTTTTAGGTAATCTGCTAGTGTCTCTGGAAAAAAACAAAACAAAACCAAACAAGAACCCCACAAAACACAAACTGAAAATGGTGCTTTTAAATACAATTAAAAAAAAATAAAATGCAGGGACATGTGCTATGAGTCTCTTGAGATGCCATTGGAGAGCGTCAGTTGCTGTGGTGCCATCACAGCACAGACACCGTAAGGGGCCATGGTGCTCCAGGGGTGTTTTCAGGTGGGACGTTTTGCTTGGCATGTCCCTCATCTTCCAGAAGAGCAGAACTTGAGCTGTGGCTTGGTGTACTGATCAGGTGATGCTAAATATCGTGCGTTATTTTAAGTACTTAATGGTCCTACTATCATGAAAAAAAAACAAGCACCATTTCATTCTATATAGCTAGACACACAAACACTGGCCTCAAAAATCTGTAGAAGGAAGACAAGAAATAAATCTCTTTCACTTCTAAAGCAACTCCTTGAATTTAGATAATGCCAAGCAAGCAGTCACCATTTGGAGAAGCTGAGATGCAAAACTTGATTGTTCTGCATATTTATCTGGAAAATATATTGCTGCTGCTCTGATGAGAAACAACCTACTATTCTGCATCTTGCATAAATCAAACATGCTTGCCATTTGCTAAATTATTACATTATAAACCATGTTGTAATTACAAAACTGTAGTTGTTCCATTTATGATCTCTATGGTTTATTGTATTATTGGTTGGATTTGAACGCCGAGGCTTTGAATTTATGAAGTCCACTAAAATATTATATTCCCTATCTCTTTCTCCAGCTGATCGAATGACTAAATCAATTGCTGGGGCAATGCCAATGGTATGAAGATCAATAGGACTGTGAAATTTATTGTACATTTTTGTTGCTGTATAAAATTAGATTGTGGAGTTTATGAATGTTTATTCTTCTGAGCACTGGATTTCTGGTTTGCCTGAAATGTACATTCTGCTAGTTTGGTCTTTGCTCGTTATATAAGCATTTCACCAGCAATACTTGGAAGGTATGATCTTTTAAAAAGTATTAATAGGTTTTGGTTTTTATTTTAATGAGTTCCATCCAAATTAATTTTCATAGATATTTGGTCTTTTTCAGGCCCTGAATTGTCTCTGCAGAGTGTGTACTTAAATGTCTTGCTGAATTTGAGCCATGCTAAGAAAATGAAAGCTAATGGAAATTTTCACTGGACTTGTGCAGGGTCTTACACACTTTTACCAGAGAATGTCTTGTCCTTCTCAGCCTATCTGCTTCAGATGCTTTAGACAATGTATACTGAGATTTATTTTGATAATTAATTCAGCCAGCTCTCTTGGCCTTTAGAAAAGAGATGTCTAAATTAGATCCTCGAGATGTTCTGCTTTAACTAGAGGAGGTATAGCTGGCTTACTCAGAATGTGGGTTTGAGACTGGCAATGCTCCTTTCATGGAATGTTTTTAAGAAAGCACATAAACCTCGCAATGTCTGTCCTCACCAACTGTAGGATAAAGAAAGCATTTTTTCTACTAGACTACAAAGTTTTTCTTAGAGACTATAGGGACTTAAAGATATTATTTCAACCATAAGTGGACTTGAGTAATTTTTTCTCTCACTGAATAAATAATTAGGTCAAGTGTAGATCTGAAATAACTTTTGCTGAAATCTGTTTCACTTTATATAAAATGGTACCAGTATTATCTATTGCCTTATTAGTAACAGTGGTTTTGGATTAAAAGTTCAGGATTTGCCAGTATGTGCCCTGAAACAGTGATCCATAAATCCAGAGAGAGGTGCAGAGGAAGAACAATCTTATAAATGAAAGTTGAAGTGTTGAAGGATCAGACACTAACAGTGATACCTGTTACTTCTTCCTGCTCTGTGTTGGTGGATTTGCATGTCCCATATTATTTCCTGTTTCTGGTTCTAGAATGGATTCTGCTTCATGGCAAAGCTGTCCTGAGATTTGACTGGGAACAAGCTGCTAGATGCCGCGCTGCTTTTTAACTTCCAGGTTCATCTGTATATTTGCACATCCAACTCTGCACGGGGGGGAAGGAACAGATGCTTTCTCATGTTTCGGATGTAAACCAGCAAAAAGACCATTCTGTCCCTGTTGCCTTTAGGCTTCTAGTTCCACACCAGACTGTCAGAGGAAGGTCTGAATATTTCCCTTAGCTCCAGCTAGTGGAGAACAGGGTGTGGGCTGCTGCATCTTTCATACAAATACCTTGTTGCTGTGTGGAATCAGATTAGCAGCTGGAAAGCATTGGTGAGATTGGTGTTTTGGTGTTTTTTTTTTTCTTCTTCTTCATTCCTTGAGAGTCCTTTCTCCAAAGTCTGGTTGTTAAGGCAATTCATCAGTTTTCTTATTGTGTTCAGTAGCGGGACATTAAATGGTATAATTCACTTTCTAATCTGGTTTATAGGCTCAAACATAACTCTTAGGAGGGCGAGGAGACACCATTCAAGAAACTGCATGCAGAGACCGTTCCTGTGCGTGATCACTTTTAAAGAACTCAGCAATGAGTTTTGCAGTCTCTCGGGTTCCCCGGTGGGTCTCGGACAGGGGGAGGTTTGTCAGCTGTCAACAAGAGAGTGGGTTTCATCTTCTTACTGAGCTCTGCAGAGGAAGGATGGGCCAGTGACTGTGGCACTTGCTTCGTGTAGAAAACCAGCGTGGTTTCTCTGCAGCCTTCCCATGTGCTCTTAGACAAGCCTGTCTGCCATGATCCCAGCTACCAAGATATTCGAGGTAATATTTCTTCTCCATTAAAACTGAGGTAATATTCCTTACAAATGCATTTCGTGATTGCTTAAGAATTCCAGGTCTCTCTAATACTTCCATAATTTTGTGCAGTTAAGCTTCATAGAGTCTTGTCTCTTTGATGGGATTTAATTCTCCCCTTGTGGTGTTAACCTGAAGACAAGTGTGTGTGTTTTCATTTTGGTTGAAAAATAATTAAGTCTGGGAGGAAGGGAAAGGAAAGATGGATACAAGCTATATTAAAAACTTTTGCTTTGTGTGAAAATCTTTCCATGTAGCTCTAAAATTCTTACTCTATAAAAACTTTTCTGAGCTGTTTGGTGTGTCTTTACAATTGACATGCTTAGTTCTAGTTATGTAAATATAAGTTTTGTGGGGGAAAATATGCTGCTAGTACTATACTAGCTGTGACAGTAACGTAAAGGGACAATGTTAAGATTTTATTTTTTTTTTTTTAATTTGGTCTTTCTTGAAAGCAATATCTTTATTTTAAAAATTCAATTGAAACCTCCTTCTGAAATATTTATAAAGCACAGATATTGCATAAAGAAAGAACCAGAAAAAGCAGTTCTTGGTAGTCGGTCAGAGGATATAATTCTCCATTTATCTTGTAAAGGTTGTGCTTTTTGGAGGGGATATCTGTTAAATCCAGGCGGAGCTCCATGTTGCTGAAATCTGACTTTTAAAAATCTTTATTTGGAAGTATTAGCTCTGCTGTTTTTATGAAGGGCAGCGAGCTCCCCAGTAACAGTTAGTAACTGGGTGACAAGGGCATTTGTCTGCAATGGGGGAGATGGAGGACCTGAACCTGTTCAGGACACTCGGTTGAACTAGGACTACATAGAAAAATGAAATGCTGTGGTAAAAGAACTAAGCCAGCACTCAAAGTCAACTTGCAGCCTCCAGAGTCCTCTGTGAGCTAATTCATGGTAAATCTCAGCTGCTGTTTGTCAGATTGTTCCTAAAAATGGGTTATTCTATAAGTCTGTTCAAGTGCCTGCATTCTGGGCACCTTGGTGCTTGCAGGTCATCTTGGTGTAGTTATCGACTACAACTCAATCTTAGAAGTCAATCAATGGTGCCTCCTCAGTGGATATTGACTGAGGATGTGGGCCATGAACTATCATATATTGAAGCAGGGACCTGAGCTAATTAATGTGTAGCTGTGTCATTCCTTTATCTGTAGTTACAGGGTGCTGGAGTGTATAACACAAACATCATTGTAACAGAAAACCAATGTATTACATGATAAAGATTAGTTTATTGATGGAGCACAGGTTTTGTAGAGCTGTGGGGATAGCTCTTTCCATGATGTACCAGTAAGTATTCTACAATGTAATAATTTAAAACCATTAGCGGTATGTTGTTGTCGTCTTTCATTTTAATTGTCTTGTGTCTTCTGCTGTATGTTTTTTAGCACTGGCACATATGCCAGACTTTAAAGAGTCTATTGTGGAATGTTTGTCACAACCAACCAGGGCTAAAAAGCTTGAGGGCATGAAATAAACATGCATTTACATAAAAAAATAATTGCCGAAGGGTTTTGCTTTGTGTTTTTCTTTTTTGTCTTGGAGGAAGAGATGAGCTCTTCCCTGCATTTGTCAGGAGCAGAAACATCCCGACATTAGTCCTCAGAAGTGCCAGCAGGATTGTTGAGGTGTTGGGGCGAGAGCGAGACCCCCTGCTGCACCCTGCTCCACCCACCTCCCCTGCCCCTTGATTTTAATGCTCCCTCCAGATGGGAAGGGCGAATGCTTTGGACCAGGAATCCTTTCCTTCAGCTGCCTGACATATGGTGCTGCATAATCTCTGTTTCATTCTGACAGTGCCAAACCCCAGCAGCCTTGAACAGCAACCTTGCAATGTAACAGGATGAACGCACAACGCCACAACAAAGCTGCTGCGCAGGGTGTGTAAATCTGTCCATCAGTTAACAAATTCCTTGTGATGTTGTTTTTCAAGGAGTTGTTCTTCTGATCATCAATTGGTTTGTTGGATGGGGTGTGCGTGATTTGGTTTTCTTGCTTTTCCTGGAGCAGCCCCTTGCTGCTGGCTGTCGGGGTGCTGTATGTGCAGCATTGCTGTTTCCAGCCTCCCGTTGCTGTTTTGCTGACCTCTTTCTCACTCCGCAGGGAAGCACAAGTTAACACAGAGATTACAGTAAATTTGTTCTATGGTAAACTTACATCAAGAGAAGAAGCAGGAAGGCACTTCCACAAACCAATAATGACTGCGTGTCACTGCAGTGCGGCTCGTATATCACCGGGAATGACAAAGTGGTTTGAAGTGCATGAGAACATCAAAGGCCTCCTGTTTTTTCAAGGTCACGGGCAGATGGGATCTGGTGTATGGCAAGCCTATATGAAAGTTATGATCGTTTGGAAATGGGAATGGATGGAACCAAAATTGGAACAAGATGTAGCCATAAAGGCAGAACATGGCATGAAAAAAGATTATTAGCTCAGCACAGTTAAACTAAACTGTTTTTATCCCAATTAAGGAGGGTGATATTGGGAAATGTTTGCATGGGTTTGTGTATGTGTGGTTTTTTTCCTCTTTTTTTTCTTCCATCCTCAGAAATGACTAATTTCACTTTTGGTGACTAGAAAAATTACATTTTTTGGTTGGGAGGTCATTTGTCTTATTTTGCATCTTTTAGAGAATAACCCAACATTTTTCTTAAGGTAATGCCACTTCAGTATTGCCTTCTTCTGTTGGAAGGTGGTATTCTGATCATGGAGACAATATTCTATTGGAAATCACCATTTCTGAGAATCCTGCCTTTAAATATATTCTCAACTTTCTCATTATAAAGACGTTTTAATTGCAAAACAATACATTCAATTTAAGTTTTCATCACCACAGAAATACTGCAGTGGCCTTATTTGTCTTCCCTTTCCTCCTTATGCACTTAACCCAACAATTAAAAATAAAAGCCTGTTTTTTTGTAGAACATCCAGGCATAAACTCCATTTTCCACCTCACCTTTATTTCCAAAAGAAAAACATAGCCAATTCTCAAAACAAATTTAATCATCTCTGTGGTTGAGCAACTTAATGGTTTGGCTTAGCTTTGCTCCAGCACAAGTGTCAATAATTACAAAGCCTTGTTTTCCCAACATTTACCAGTCTCCTGCCATGGGGAGAACTTTGCTGCAGTCAGTTCATTGTTCATCATAATTCATGTCTTCCCCTCTTTTTCTTTTTTTTTTTTTTTTCCTCCTTATTTGCAGATGACTTGAAGTTTTAGATTCAAATTCTCAAGTGTTCTGACTTCACCCCACCCACCAAGGCATGCAGGGGGAGAAAGGGAGGGAGGAGGAGGAGGCATCTACCAAAAATGACCTCCATGTTTTCACATTCAAACCCCAAAAGCATTATTAGTATGTGCAAAAACAGCGTTGCACACAGGAAATAATTTCCTATACAATTTACAGAGTGAACCTAGAAATCTACCCCCACATTCATGTTTTGTATAGATACAAATCATAGTTCTTGACTTAAATATTCCCAGATAGTTTTATAGCTACTGAGTCATGCTCTAGGTCGTTCATCCAACAATCCTTGTTCCTGTTTCAGGCTGCGAGTACCATATTGTCTGTATAAATGTTTCCTGATTTGAGCTTTTCTGTGTTTAGAGAATACTTCCCATAAACTTGTTAGGCCGCTAATTAGTGCATTGGACCACGAGGCATGTCAAACAAATTACATCATTTTTTGTATATGTCGCAGATTCCACATTTATTAACTGGGTTTAATAATTGCTGAACTCAAAGTTATTTTGGTTAATACAGAGTTTGAACCCGGTTTACTGGCACTGTCTCTGTTTTGGGGAAGAGACAAAGTCTCAAAACAAATGTTACTGGATTATAAAACTGATGAGAATTGAGGTTTTTTAATGAGGCTTGAAAAATCTGAGGGAAATAATCTTTACCATAATTAATTTAGAGTTTGTCTCCTCCTCTCTATCCTGCTAGCAGGAAAGAAGAAATGAGAGGGGACAAGGTACAGTTTAAAAACAAAGTGCACATTTTCCTCTAATTCTCCTATTGAGAATTAGTAGGTACAGTAAAATTTGACTGGGGATTTATTTGGCTTAAGATTTCTAGTCACCTTTTGAGGACAGAAATTTCCTGAATTAGTAAACCAGTCCGGTTTACTTCAATGTGGATTATCCTTACTCCAGCTGAACTCCATGTTAGCTGTGGAGTTTAGAAAATGAGAATTTTCATTCTTGTAAGTGCTTCCATGTTTCATCTGCTGATGAGAACTCAGGGAAATGAGCAGAGCCCAAGAAATTCTCTGGTTCGCATAGAATTGTGGTCTTTGAATGATGCTGTTACACTTGCACCCCTCCAGACAGAACTGCCTCAGCACTGGAAAACTTGGGACTTTTAGTGATTTCTGAGTCGCTGCAAACCATTTTAACCTCAAAATTTCATCATGGTCTCCTCTCTTTGGGTTATAATTCAGGTAGCTTTTCAAACATTCTCCCAGAAGCATTCATGTGAACCCTCAGCGCTCACACATTGGTACTTCCAGCTGGAATTTGTTAAAGAAGTGGGAAAGGGAAGGTTTGGGGGTTATGTGTTTTGTAGGTGTGACTTACTGGCTAAAATGTGAGTGACCTGGGAAGGCAGCCTTAGTGCCGGTACCCATGGGGTCTTTGAATCCATTTTCTCTGTACACTACGTTCCCACAATTGTCCGAGAAACCAGTTACAGAGACTTTAGCTCATTAAAAGAATTGTGAAATGCGGTTTGGGAAGACTAAATACTATTAATGAGAGAGCAAATTGAATAAGTGGGTCTGAAAAGGGTTATTTTGCAGCGTAGCTATTTTCACCTTGGGTGATTCAGGACGTGTAACTCGCATGCTGATATCCTGAGTTAGTTTGCTACGGTAACATTAATGCAAATAGAAGGTGGCCAGCATAATATTTATTATTCACTTATATCCTTCCTAAATCTGTAAAATACCACTTAATCATGGCTAATCACTGGGTAAATCTTGTGCTGATTCCTTGCACAGAGGGTGAATTTCATCCTGATGCAATAGATCTCCATGGATCTAACAGATCTTCTAAGCTGCGCTTCCATATTACAGAAAGCCATCTCAGCTCTTTCAAGAAGTACGGCTATTTTTATTTTTTCCAAGTTATGAGTGCTTTTTTTCTTCTTCTGTTCTATGGCTGCTGAGTGATTCATTTCCCAAATGTTTACAAAGAACATCTAGTGGAAAAGGGGATCATGACTTTTTAAAATACCTATTTAAAGAAGATGTCTCAATAGTGCTGTGTAATCCAGTGCAGCTTCTCTCTTGTGGCCCAAGCCCACGGCAGAGCTGAATCAGAATCACTCCATCACACTGAAGGGTTTTCTTTTTTTTTGGCAGATATATTTGACTATATTAATTCTAAATACATTTTCATTACAGTGTAGCAGATTTTAATTGAAATGGCCAGATAGAACTTTTTATTTTTACTCACCTTTAGTATTGTTTTAGGACAACCTAAATTATTAGACTCTTGTTATTTTAATTTATGAGTACTATTTAACCATTTTGTGAATACATAATGGTGGTATAATTTTATTACTAAGATACTAGAAAATTTATCTTGTCTGCAGTCTTACATTCTTTAAATTAAATATACCAAATATAAAAAATGTTTTAAAAATAGGCATTTTCTGAGAAGTAGATTCTAATATTAATTTCTAGGCTTTGCAAATGATACAGCCCATATAAAGGTTGTGATTTTTAAATCCTGAGATATCTTTGAATCATATTTATTTCACCTTTTGCATTGAAAATTTTGAAGGGAGAAAAGAAAAATGAGATAGTTACTTAAAATGTTTAAAAAACAATAATAATCTTTTAAAGTTTTGGTTTTTAGTCATACTTAGTGTGTTTTGCTCAGGAAGGATTCTTAACACAGGACAGAGCTGGTTTTTGGTGTTTGGGATGTTTTTGTTGTGTTGTTGGTTGGTCTTTGTGGTGTGTTTTGTGCATGGTAATGGTGGGTTTTTTCCTCTCCTTCCCTGTGTCAAAAGAAAATTCTCCTTCTGGTGGGAGGAGATTTATGTATCTGTAGCCACATCTCTGCTTTCCTTGAGCCAATTTTGACAATATGGTTCTTGTGCAATTTTGCAATTGTATTCAAATGGTAACAGGCTGTGATCTGAAAATTTAAGTGTACATGTGGCATACATGTGTGTTTCTATGGATGTCTGTGCAGAATATAATTTGCAAGCTAGTTCAGCCAGTAACCTGTGCGTCCAAGTTGTGCTGCATTCAAAGAGCTGAATTATTTTCTGATACTATGGTGTCTTTCTGATGTGATGAAATGCTTGAGATATAAAATCTCAACGCAGATCAGCTGTGTAACTTACAGATACCTGCGGCGTCCCTGTTTCTTCCAATTACTTTCATACCATGTGTATCCAGTAATAAATTATAGGTGTGTTTGCTGCCAGCGCTGTTTAGTCAGTCTGAAATCCCAAATTAAAGCTAGGTTCTTCACAAGAAATTATTGTTACTCAATCAGTTACAGAAACAAAACATTTAGAACTCTGAGCCAGACTAGAATCCAAATCTTTTATAGTTACACAGACTTTGCAGAATTAAGGTGAGTGGAAAATAATAAAACTCTGTTTCTGTCACTAGCAGCAAAGAATTATAGCTATGAAATGGATTTCTTGCCTAAGATAATTATATCCTAATCACAGCTGTGCTTTTCAAAGTTGTGCCAATTTTACAACATTCATCATTAAACACCTAGATTTGTGTGTTGTGATAGTGTTTCTATGCTGTATTTTACATATTTGAATCCTGTAAGAGTCCCTCTCCATATTTTTTATATATCATTTAAGCCAGCTGAATTGAATGTTTGAAAGCTGATTGGTAGCCTGAAGGTATAAGGTTGCCCATACTGATCCAAATTACTTTCTATTGAAGGATTCCATAGATGTCAGAGGATTTATATCAGGCTCCATATGCAATATATATGCGTACAACCATAGATTAGAAAAAACTGTGAATGAACATTTCTGAGGTCTGTGAAACTTAGATCTGTATCATCAAGTATATATTTCAGTGTGCTACAATATTGAGATTTTACATTACACATTTGGAAAAGTGGTCATAATTATTAATAAATGAAAAGGGGTTACAAAATAGTTTTGATGTTGCACTTACGTCCATGTGTGTATTTTGTTGGGTGTGGATCCAGGAATGTGTATTGTTCAAAGTGTTGCTAAAAAAAAAGTCCCTTTAAATCCTTCTACCTACTCAGTTTAAGTGAAGATACTAGAATATGGAATGAGACCAACTGATAAATTGATAAAAAAATACAGCAATATATATTATTTTCTATATAGTTCAAGTTTGATTTTAAACATGTTTAGGAAGAAATAGAAATGTTTTAACACCGAAACATTAAAATGCTTTTAAAAGCCAAAACCTAGATCACATCTCTTTCCAGTCTCTCAGTGAAGAAGTTTCCACTTCATCTGGATATTTTGTCATTGGCTTTTCTTCATTGATCATCTCTGTTGTTTCTGTTAGGCTGTGTTAGTTAACACAGCCTCTCTTCCCTTGTAAAGGACGTATTAACCTTCCATATTTGCAGACAAGAAGTTGAGGTGAAGGTGGTAAAACTGATTTAATGAAAGTACTCAAGAAATTATAGTGCAGAGATGGAATAAAATCACTGTATTTCAGTCTGACCTTGCTATTGCAGCTACAAAAGCTCCATCTATATGTAATACATATAGTGGAAATTATTTAGAGGGTGTAAGTCACCATCTTCAGAGGTGAAGGCAGTTGTGCAAGAGGCTCAGGTGAGGCAGGGCCACCCATAGCAGGACGTGGGTCCTTGTCCAAGTGAGAGGGAACAGCGACGGTGCGCAGCTGTACGTGGAAGGTGCCAGAGCTCCTTTGTCTCCCAGCTCTTCTCAGATAAAATATATAATAAGAAAACTCACACAGTTGTTGACCTTTAAATGTATATTATAGTAGTTCATTTCATGGTTTTAAATAGCTGTTTTCTTATTATAATTTAATATGTTATGCCTACAAACCTGGAAAAATTGGCTTTTCCTGTCAATTTCAAAGGAACACAAAGCACACTCTGTACTCTGTTGTAAAAGTTTTATTAAACTTGATAGCATTTAAAATAGTCTTCGAGAATTGCTGACACAATGATTCTAGGTGGTTCTTGGCTCGTCTATAGCCCTAGAAGTACTTGCAATGAGAAGTGTATTTGCTGAACTGGTAATTATTACTGCAGTCACACCAGTCTGACCATAATGCCTTTGTAGGTCTCAGCGCATTAGATTCAAGGGAAGGGTAAAGATCATCTCAGGGAACAGTTTGCCCTGGGGGATTTCAAGTGAGTAGATAACAGCATTTAAACTGTTCTGCGGCTGTTGAATGATGGGCATATTTTGTAGGGAAGCCTGGAGTGGTGCTGGGATGGATGTGTGGATATAAAAGACAAGTCAGGCTCGCAGCTGTCAGCTAAACCCATCTGTAAAGCAAGATGAATGGACCTTTGAACATCTTCTTGTATTAATGTGTATTATAGAAAAGAAATCCCCAGTAACAGTGCGGAGGAGTGGATCCTCATCTAATCACCTAAAATGAGTTCGGTTTTCAGTGTGAGGGCTGCAAACGGCAATCCTTGTATGACTAGGGAAAGCTGGTTTTCAGGAACGGGCACCATGCTCTGAAAAATATTCCCGTCAAAGCCAAAGAAATTTGGAATTTGCAAGAGAAGAGTTCTGACAGTGACTCTAGCCTAAAATTATCCCTCCTTTTTAATCACTTCTAGTGCTTGCCTTGCTATGTACCTTTTGGTGCTGCAGGGACACTGTAAGGGTTAATGTGACCGATCAGAAAATGTAAATGCAGCTGGTTTTTATGGCCTGTAAGGCCTCAATGAATCCTGCTAGTTCTGAGAAGGTATAAGAAAGGAGTAAAATCCTGGTAAATCCCTTTCTCAGAAATTAACCAGTGGGCTAGGGAATATTGCTTTTGAACTGACGGGACATCTAATGCAGAGAAGTTTTTCATGACGTTTGTCTACTGGTCTCTGCAGGTATAGATAGTACCTGCACTAGGAAGAAAAACAACCTCAAGATTGTTTTGTGTAATTTGAACTGCTGTAATTTTAATGGCATTTTCTCTCAGCCACTCCTAAACAAAGAATCAAACCTTTTAATACTTGCTATGATATAAATATATTATCTTAAGAAGGCAGTGATGAAAGAGGAGGAGACACAGCGATATGCATCTCTGAGGAATTTCTGAAGAACGGAAATTCCATCATGGCTGCGTTTGGCCCATTCTCTTTTAAGAAAATTGTTTTAAAAGTCTGGTTATAATCAGTAGTTAGGCAATATGAAATAAAAATATGCATTAGAAAACCATGCTTATGATTGGCATAATTTTTAAACCATCATTTTACCTTGGACCTATGGGACCTTGGGCTTATAATGGAAATGCTTCAGATTTGGAGAGTCCTGCTGCAGTTCGTCCAAGCCAGGCAGCATAATTAAATCAGTCGATGGAATTTTTGGGGTGGAAAGAAGAGTGGAAGATGGCTTTTAACTACAACCCTGTGGTAACGTATCTATGTGTGCTGATACGCACCCAAGGGGACTCTAAAAAACCTTGAATTAATAAAGCCGTATGAGGTGAGAAAAGCCTTGTTGCAACAAACCAACAAAAGTGTTGTTGGGGGCAAGGGAGAGAAGAAAACCCCAAGAAAAAAAATAATCTACTTTTGGTTGTGTATTCTGTGTATTCCTTTTATTTTTCATTTGTTTTCTTGGTTAGCATACAACAAAGAACAGCAGTGATGGACAGAGCCACAAACCCACAATGACTATATATTGCAAAAATATGGACAATGCTTACAGGAAAGTGACACAGCAGATTTAAAACGTGTGGTAACATTAAAAATGTCTCTGTTTATTCTGGTTCCTGCACTTTTGGGAGTTCCAGGCATATGCTTTTCCCTTGGCATGAATCTGACAGAGCACTTAGTGCCTACTGAAGGCTAAGTCAAGTATAGCAGCAGGGCCAGGCCCTGAGGCCGAAGTAGCAGACTTCATCATCCATCATCTCCTGACAGATGATTTTCTGGCTCTCTATTATGTAGGGAGAAAATGTTCACACAATGCATGGTAAATATAGATACAAGGAGGGAGAATCTCCTTTGGAAAATACTCTTGTTCTTATCAGTTACCAAATTGTCATTGTTATTAAGAGCATTTAATTAGCTTATTTAAGGAGAAAGGCCAGGGAAACAACATGATGTTTAAGTGGCAGCAAGGAATCAAACCTGCACAATTGCCTGTAGTCAGGTTTCCTTAGAGCACACAATGTTGGGTGTTATGGTAAAAAAAGCAAACAGAAAGAAACAAGTGAAAGTTACATGTTAGTTTAGCTAAACAAAAGTTCCTGAAATTTATGAACCAGAAGACTTTGTTGTTGTGAAACTGTTGGTAGTTTGAGATGAACCCTAGTGAAGTGAGCGTATTCAAATATTGTTAATTTTACTTGTGTCTCTGCAGCACTGTATTTGGGAAGGGTGGGGTTTACAGTCATCATTGGGCTGAATGGGTTTTATGGAAGGGCGTGAAAAGGTAAGATACCAAATACTGTGTCTGAGTTCATTTATGTAATCTGCTGGACTTCATCCTGGCAGATGAGACACAGGCAGGACTCAGAGGTGAGAGGACGCCGGTTCTCAGCCGCATCAGTGGTTGGAGCTGCGGCAACTCGCTGAAAACACGCTCAGCTGAAACAGGGTCAAGATTTCTTTTTCCTTGGATATGCTTACTCATACAAACTAGTGCAGGGTGTAATGGCCCTTGGTTTGAGGGTAACACAAGATTCGGTGAGTTCTACAAATCTAGCAGAAATATGTCTAATTTGTTATCATCTCAGGCCTGTGAGCCCTCCTGAAATGGGATGTCACTGAGAATATGTCTCTGTTTCCAACTGAAGAGTATTCTTCTGTATAGTTTTTACCACTTTGCCTTCTTTTGGGTTTC
The DNA here is from genome assembly GCF_964273445.1 of Streptopelia decaocto. Lineage (NCBI taxonomy): Eukaryota > Metazoa > Chordata > Aves > Columbiformes > Columbidae > Streptopelia > Streptopelia decaocto. Next base: position 4,484,508 of record NC_138666.1, on the reverse strand, counting down.
AGAGACCCTTAGCACAAACTGTGTCTATGCTCTCAGAGCTTGGCTATCATTTTGTCTTGGCAAAAAGAAGGTTTAGGCTTAGTGATAGTAGGCATCACAAAAATGGATCTGACCCTCACCACTTCTGCATTACGTGTTTCTCCACCTCACAGGGCAAAAATACTTTCAAAGTCATATTGAATTTTGATAAAGGAGTAATCTAAGGGCCCAAGACAGGTTTATCTACTAAAATTAATGGTTATTTATTGTTTGACACTGTGATGATGACAATGTACTTGCACATTGAAGAAAAATGTCTGAGAAATTCTTAGATCTTCTCTAGCTATGCAGTCACTAGATAGCCTGAATAAATGGGTACTTACTGAAGTGTGCTATTGACACTATGATAAACGGAAAGGATTGTCTGGCATTTACTATATATGTCAAAGAAAATTCAGATCAGATCCTTAATATTTGCTTTTCCTATCAAGGTCATCCAAACCACTAAAAAGTCATGAGCTGCGGAAGGAAATTCTAAGAGTTCTCATGTGGTCATTGCTAGAGGAATAATTTCCTTTAGTATCCATATGTTCAGCATATTTGCCTTGTTCTATCTTTGGTGAAGTTGTTGCCTTGCTTTTTAGGAAGACAAAAAGACAAAAACTTATAGATGAAACGTTTCAGCTAACCTATATGAAAACAGTGCTATTGAATCATTGAACTGAGCAGAACGCTCATTTTGCTATGCTCATGGAAGCAAGTAGAAAATTCTGCTTCTCTCTTCCTTCTTACCCACTCTCTCCAGCTCCCAGCTGAGGCTGAAGAGATTCTTTTTGTTGTCTTACCTTTGCAACCAACATAAAAAGTTCATTAAAGGAGATCCCTCCTTTGAAGTGATGTTTGCTAAGTCTCAGCTAAAGCCAAGTCAATGAAATCACCAATTGCTGACCCAAACGCTGCCAAATATGGTGCTTTGGTCCCACTCTGGAGTGTGATATAGCAAATACTCCAATGTTTTTGAGCACTGTGTGGCATTTACAGATGCCTTTTCTACTTTCATATCTGCTGAAGTCTGGACTGAACACATTTCAGCAAGGCCAAAGTGTATAATACAAACAGACCTTGTGGAATTCCTTAGGTGGTGGTGTTTTTAAATTGCATCAGATGCATTGGGCCCACATTATGTATTTCTGCTGTGTTTAGAAGGAAGCACGGGTATGAATTTGGCTGTGAACACAATATCCCTCTTTATAGTTTCTTCTTCTCCCCCTCTGTTTTTCAGCTCATTGTAGGTGTAGTTAATGTGATCCAAAATATCATCAGGGATATGATGGATATGTATGCATGTCATGTGTGGTGTCCAAGTCTCTAAAACAGCTGATTACTGGGTGGCCCTGACCATATTGAAGTCAGCCCAGTTTTGAGCATGGATTGGACAAGGTGCCCGTAGATGTCTTTTTTGGCATAAGTTATTTTAAGATTCTGAGATTGTGTTTGGCTTCCTTGTGCACCCTGTTCAGCTAGCAAGATCTTGTCAAGGCAGGCTGGTTTGTCCATAAAAGGGTGATGGCCTTGGGGCATGTTGATCCACCCAAGTTACTTCTTGGCAGAAGGAGCACAGCCTCTGGTTCCCATTTTGCCTGCTTTTATAGCTGCTTCTGGATCTGGTGTGGGGTTCTACCATGATGCAGAGGATTGCTCTTCTGGTAGGTACTCATTGCTGCTGTGGTTGAGTGGTTGGCTCGGTAAAAATTACTACCAGATGCTTTGAAGAGCTTGCTGCATGTGCTGGCATGTTAGGCAGGCATAATAACAATGTAGGTCTTGCTACACCGCCTTGTGTCATGCCTGCTTGTGAACTCAGGCCATTGCTGGCAGGGGTGATCTTCTGAATTGAAGGAGAAAACTGAGAGAATGAGCTGAGCTACAGACAGTACCCACGTTAGTGTGTTTTGTATACAGCTGTTCACATGCTGAGCACACTGAAAGACTGATCTAAAGACAGTTGTATAGCACTCATCAGTGCTCTGATGTCTGAACCCGAAGATTAAACTGCTGTGTCAAGGAGAACCCCCAAGACAGGGGTAGAAAACATTGTGGTTTGAAGTAGGCTGGTGGTCAGTTATTAATCCTGGCTGTGGAGCTGCCTGTGCTGCCTTGCGCTGACCTTCTGTGGCCCTAGCCATGATTGTGACTGATCTGAAATGTTTTCTGCTTGCAGCTTTAGAAAATAAGTCCTTTTATAAACCAGGATTTTTGTGATAGTTTCTAATGAAAAGGCCTCATGCACAGGCACATATCCTTGCTCAAATGCAGAAAACCCTGGCAGCTGAGACCCTTCCACGGTCAGAAGGAATAGAATGTTCTTGGCAGTAGTAGAAAGAGAGGTCTAAAACACCTTTGCTTTGTGTTTTGTTTTTCCTATTTGGGATTTTATGTATTTATTTATTTATTACATAAACCTGATGATGCTAGATGCTTGTAATAAACAAGAAAGTCTTGGCAATCCAGTACCTAACTGTGGTCACTGTAATGCAATTGAACTAATCAAGTCTAAAATCTAGTGCTTGAAGCTTGAGGATGCAAAACCTTCTAGATTAAAGGGGATGTACGGATGGGATAGAGGTTTTGGTCAAGAAGGGCTAATTTCCTGACCAAAACCTCATTGTACTTGCAAATGAATAATGATTTGACTAAAACAGCTGTTCACATAGTGTATTTTTTTCTTCTGCTCTCCTCCAGCAATGTTTTGGCATCTGGCAAAGATGAAAGTATCCTTCATTAAACACTCAACCAGTTTGGTTTAATTTTTCTAGGTTTCTGAGAAGAGAGCCAGAAATCAAACCTGGAACCTGTTGCTGCTAATCAGATCATGACAGAAAGGTAAGAAATGATCTCTTCCTTAGAGTTTGCGCTTTGTCCCTTCTACTGCTCACTGCTGCTCACAGTTTTATTTCCAAAACTTTGCCTGTCGTCTCATAGACACACTCTTGTGAAATTTTAAAATCCATCCATAATTTTTTTTGTGAGAGCAAAAAGGGTTCAACCAGTTTTTGTGACTGGCAGAAGCTGGAAGAAGTTCTCCATGTAAAAGGCATATTGTCATCGATGTGTTCAGTTATGGCTGCATGGAAGAGTTGGGGTGAGGTCAGCAGGGTCGTTTATGTGAGAAGATGGGACATTCAAACACTTTTTTGTACAGCTTGGTTGGGAGCATTGAAACTGTGGTTGGGTTCTGGGATAGGTGTCAGGTGTCCTGTTTTATACCACATGTTCCACCACAGTGAGTTGTAACAGGATGAGTGAAAATGGGCAGGCAACCCCAGATCCAGATTTCCCAGCTCTGTCACTGTTTCCATTGTTATTTTACTTTTTTCCTTTTTTTTTTTTTCTTTTGCTTATTAGCACAAGTATTCCTGAGGACAATCCACATTTGCTATTTATGTTCATAAACCTATTCCTATTTGTTCCAGCAATCTCAGCCAAGAACATCCCAGAATTGACATTTTTAAAATCGTTTTGTTTATGGGAAATTTTACATATTGGATTTTCCAAACACTCAACTAGGGAGTGATCACTGCAAACATCTGAGAATACTTTAGCTCTTCTAATTTTCTCATGATGTCGTACTAATATCCAAAGAGGGAACAACCGCTTGTTTTATAAACTAGTCCGCCAGATTTTTTCAGGAGTTGTTACAGGCACAGATTTTCTAGGGCAGACATTTGTATCTTCAATACATTTTGTTTTGCTCTTCCCTAGCTAAAGCTAATATTTTCTCTTCATGGCATGTGTCAGGACCAGCTTTTTCAAGCATATAAGGTCTATTCTTTGGAGGTTTTAAATGGAACACAAGCTTAATGCAAGTCTTCTGCTTAGGAGTGAATTTTGCCCTACTTCAGTCTCTCTTTAAGTAGATGTAAATTGATTGCCAAACTTGGAATTCAACTTTGTCTTTTAGTTCTGGTTAAAGTAAATGCTACTGAATTTTAAAAGTTCAAGTGTTCATCAAAATGCATACAGCACTGCTGCTGGGATCATACCTAAAGTATTTGTAGGTAGGCAGTATTAATATACAATTTGCAAAGCAATAAACCATATCCCAAGTGAAAAGGAAACACTGTGAAGCTAAAAGGCAAGTAATAAGTATTGATGAACAGGGACTCTAGAAAATCACAATCAGAAAAACTGGTAAATCCCAAGGTTTTAGTTGTTTTGCTCTTAGTTATTAACTTATGCACAGAGTTTTGCTGTTTTCTGCGGGTGCCCTGGGGGAAAGATCTTCGTCACTTCAGATGAAAAAGACGGTTTTCAAAATGTTACCAACATGTTCTGCCCTGTTCACCCAGACTTATAAAAAAAAAAAAAAAAAAGACATTATTGGCCAACAATAAAGGCAATAAAGAAGAGGCTTCTGTCAATTATTATTGGCAATTATCAGTAATAATGATTTGCTAGATGCTGCATGAAAATAGCAAAACAAAGCTATTAATTTCTTTATTACTTCATGGTATGCTGATACTGACCCCTTGGAATGTATAGGAAAACGGGCAGGCTTTCCGAGACTACCTCTTTAGAGCAAGTCTTTCAAACTTCATTATGTCTGGCAAGGACTCCAGTCCAGGAAGACACAGGAGTTTTAAATGTATGAAAGTACCTGGAGACTTAAAATTAAGCACAGGTAAAAGTGCTGCCTGGAACTTTGACTGGGGGACTCATTTTGATCAATGAATGAATCTATGGCTCTTAGCAGAGACACTCTGGTGCAAGAATGATGTCGGTGTGTTCAATCACGGTGCCTCTGCTGAAGCAGTGATTGCGGGCTGACCTGCCAAGGCAAAGGTGATGGAGCCTTTGCTCAGAGAAACCAGTGTTCTGATGTTACAACACTGAAGTTGCTAGGGTATAGAAATGCTAAATGATTGCAACCTGCCCTCAGAACAATACCACGATGGCTGGCAGGGAAACACCTTAAAGAAAAATTTTACAGGGGATTGAGTTCCAAAAATGGCCAAACAATTCAAATTTGAGACAGCTATCTAACAGGATAAATAATGTAAAACATCCAGGCTGAATAGAAATAATTACAGTGACATCACTGGAAAAAAAGAGTTGAGGAAGGTTTGTAAAAATATCAACAGCAATTAAGGCAAGAGGCCTATAGGCTGAGGAATTGTCTTTGAAACACTGAGTTACATGTGTTTCTTACAGAGGAAGTTTAAATTTTCACAGTAATTTAATGGGCAGATTTAAATTTACATGTAGTAGGAATTTTTCAAAACTATTTTTAGTAGCGGAAGTACCTTAGAAAATACAGTATCTTTGTACGATTAAACCAGTAAAATGTTGATCAATTAATTCTGACTCTTACACTTCATTATTAATTGGAAATACCTATAGACTTAGCTACTAAAGGTGTGGTAGCCCTGCGGGCTGAATTTGTACTAAGGAAGGGCAGAATTTAGGGAGAGATGTGTCATTCCAAAATCATGTCATCACATGACATCCCAGAATATTACAAGAAAGCAAGAATCTCTTCAGTACTTCAGCACCTTGTAACATTGAGGTGAGGACTAGATGGGACAGTGATGAGTTGGGATTAAGAAGCATATAGTATCCTATACCTCTAGTTCTAGTGCTCCACCCAGGGGGATGGATGGACTGAGAACATTGTGGTTTTAATGAAAAGCACAGAATTTGGTGGTGTTTGCTTCTTTCAGTCTAAAAGTTGGAATTTTGAGAAGAGGGCTTGGTACACCTGCTAAAGCCACTGCCCACTTCATGTTCCTCTGGGTCAGTGTGTGCATTAGCAGATCTGTTTTGTATGTTGAGCTCAGGTGCTTGTGGATGTGCTGAGTCTTACCACGTGGTACTTAAATACAAACAGCATGAAGTGTTTTGCAAACATTTATACATGGGAGCAGTCCCACTGAGCACTATGAGTATGTAGTATATGTACTATGAGAGAGACGGCCTGTGTTATGGGCCCACGCTGTGAGCTGAGCACCCAGCAAAATACTGTGGCTCAGAAACTGGCTTCTCTGAGCCCAATGCAATTGCTTGCCGAACCATAGCATTACCTCTATGTTGAAAAGAATGACCTTGGTACAGCCAAAAAATAAATATTTGGCTTCCTAAGCACAGTTACTTTATTTAATAATAATAAAAAAATGGTGTGGGCTGAGTATAAGACAGCATGAAGAAAATCCAGTATTTGCACACTAGAAACAAAAGTATGCCAGGGTTCTGAATAATAAGAAACTCCTCAAAAATATTTTCACCTTATTGGCATCTCCAAGTCAAGAAAAGAACACTAATTTTAAGGCAGTGAATCAGCCACAACATTTGCTGGAAGAACTAGCAGTATGTATGAAATAGGGAACATGCTACAAGGGCAGCCAAGCCTGCCTCCTGTGGATAGTTAATCTGTGGCTACAAAATTTTATTGTTCTTTGTATTAGTCTTAAATGACTTGTACATATGTCCATTGTTGTCAGCTTAGAAAGCACAGTTGTGAAACTTTGGTTCCAAATGCTTCAACATTCTGTCATATGAAAAAAAAACTGAAAGCAGCCCAGTTTCTTTAGTGGTTGCATTAAGCCCTAGATGGCTAGGTTAGAAAGAAGTCTTGCCAAGCACTGTTCACAGGGAAGCTGTAGGAAAAAAATGCTTTTAAAACTGTTTAACTCCTGCTCTTCTGAGTGTTGTTTGGGAAGATGAAGATGCCATCTGTCTGCTTGCAATGTGATCTGTACATTGATATTATTGCAGATGCTAAAAATAGGTGGATAATCAGCCACTGACTTATATAAGCAACTGCAGCCTCCTTTCAGCAAAGTAAAGGTTTGAGTTCTTTTAAATTGGGTGTTATTGCTAGGAAGGATTTCTCTGTTAATGCAGAATCTGGCTGGACAATAAGCCTTTTGAATAGTAAGGTCTGCTGGAGAGATGAGGGTGCCGAATCAATATAGTTCATGGTGTAGGTGACTTCTCTTTGTACTGGTTCCCCCACAGCTGATTTTGTTTTTTCTTCTGTGGAGGTATGTCCTTTGTACTGGCTTTTCTTCTTGAGACCGGAGTATGAGAAGTCCCTTCTGGAGAAAACACTGCTTGAGTTAAGATATTGCAGAGAATGGTGGGAGTATTTTTTATTTGGGGGTATTATTTTCCTTTTCAAGCTTGAAAAGGAGAATTCCTCCCTCCCGCCCCCTGTACCCTACTGAGTCTGTCTGGGGGGCCTGAGGGGCCATGAAGGATGCATTGGTTAAGAAGTGATTAGGGTTTCTGAATTGCCTGGCTTCTGCTCCAGGTGAAGCTGAGAGCATCAGAGACATAGTTTGCAGCATCTGATCGTCTCCCATGGAGTCTCCACAGCACCAGAGCTTGCAGCAGCAGTGGTGAAGACCAGCCAACCCGGGGCCAGGGGGTGAAAAGAGCTCTAGTTTGCCTCTGACAAATGCTGGCCAACCCCCGATTTCATCTGCTTCCATCCTACAGGCCATGTGGAGTGGCCTCACCTTGCATTGCCACCAGCTGGGCCACCAGGCAGAGTAGGACACACTGGAAAATACGATGCACAGTTCTTCACGTGCAAAATGAGCTTTGTGTGCACACACTTTACATACTCTATAATTTTGTGGCTCATCTGCATGTCCGTAGCTGGTCAAATACAAAATACCTGGTTAAATCAGCTGAGTGGCATCAGGCTGTTGTGCGTGCCTGGCTGGCTGTTCAGCTCCTTGTCTAAGGGCTCCTACAGCTGCCTGTGTGGTTTCAGGTGAAGCCTGCCAGGTGTGATCTCCTGCCACAGCTGCAAGCCCTTTCTAATCTTGTAGCAGTTTTAAGGAATGATTAGTAGTTTGGCTTCTTTAAACCAGCTAAAAGGTCTTTGTCCTAGGAGGAGCAAACAGTTGTAGCCCTATTTAGGCTTCTTTCCCATTTTTGAGTGGCTTGCAGGACTCCAGGTATGGAAAACTCCTGAATTGCGGTGCTCAATGAACTGGTGAGTGATAGACATTGCTTGCTCTTCACAGGATTTGTTGTGTTTCATTAGACAATATTAGGATAGCAGATCATTAAATATTTTCCATTAACAGGCCACGTAGGGGATTATTCTGGAAAGGCAAAGAGACTGCATTTTTCCTTTTCGCTTTGGTTCCTACCTTGTTTGGAAACAGCAGGAAGATAATTGCATTTAAAAAACCCCTGGTGATACCATTCAAAAGGACTCTAATGTTGCTGTACATATGGTGTTTCATCCCATGTCTTAAAGTTTTATTACTAGAAGGTCTTAGGGAGTAGTCCCTTGGGAAGCAGACTTGTTCTCAGGTTTGTAAACTTAGGTCTAGTTAAAAGGCAAAAGCTGAGGCAAAAATAATGCTGATCACCTCAAAACAGTTAGTGGAAAGGAATAAGGCATGGTGGATACAGGTTTTGATTTTGAATCTGGAATACAGACCATCTTCCTAAGCTGTTTAGGGGGGGAAAGACTTGAGTTGTTGTTTAAAATATGCATCTGATTCTCTAATTTTGTAATAGTGTTGTGTTGTAGTATAATTTAAACTGTCATATTAGTAAATATGTGCAGATAGAAGGGGTTGGTAGCTGCAGTGGCATAGTCAGCTCGGTTGTTGTGAGACATGAGGACTATTTACTCACAGTTTCGAGCAATGACAGAAAATACCTCCAAAAATGTGAATTTCAAACTTTGTAAATGGCACAGTGAACTAGTATTGCTTACAGGCTTTTAGTAATGAGCCCTGTTTCACTTCCAAATAGCAAATAGCTTTGCATGGTAATCAGTCCTTGGCCAGCTTTGTCTTTTCCTCTGCGTGCCTACAGCCCTCGGTGCTATGAGTCTGAGTTGTTTCATGTGCCACATGGTGTGCAATAACGTAGGAGGTCTCCACCTCTCTAAACTAAACCTGAATCTTTATTAAGAGCACAGGGGTTCTGCATCTGTAGATTGCGCTCAAGTCACGTGCGAGCAGAGTAGCTTAACTGGGGTCCAAACTCCAAAAAATGAAAAATCGGGTTCTTTCTTCCAGACTCAGTGGGAGGGTGCTGCAGAAACTGCCTTCATGTAAATATTTAAATGAGGATGTGCATGCTAGAACAGATCAGTTAATAAATGAATAATTTTTAAAATTAGTTGTATGTGTATACATGTACATATACGCACAAACATATATGTTTAAGCAGTTGTAGGAACTCTTCTTAGGGGAAGATATAATTTTGAGATATATTGAGATATCTATATTGAGATATCTTGCATTTAATTCCAGAGAGTCTGATCCTGTCACTGTTAGAGATGTATTGCTGAGCAAGATCAGAAACTGATCTGGTGCTTCCCATTTTTCTATTTATCTGTGTTGCGCAGAGACTGAGGATTTAGGGGAATAAAAAACACTTGCCACATGGTGCGTGAGTTTTCTCTCTTGAAACTACAAACAGTTTAGAAACTTCACTCTGTTTTGCTTTGCAATTTATTGACACGGATTCTTAATGTCATGCTGCTTTTAAAAAAGATGCTTTGGCTTAACAAAATATAGATAATTGCTGTGAGATTTTGGATTAAAGGAACTGTTTGTCTTGCTTAAAAGTGATGACATTTTTTGTAATTACATTGTCTTCATTAATGCACACGTGATGGTTTGTAACATTGATTCTATCTTCCACAAAACAAGCTCGTTAAAAAAGTAGAATAGCTGGGAATGTAAGCACAAAACAGTGACTTTAGAGATGGAGAGTCAGCTGATATGATTTAGCTCACACTATTCGCTTAGGGAATAAAAATGAATATTTGAAAAATATATTAAAAACCTAAAGCCTCATCATTTTGCTGCTTCTTTTGGTATATTTACCAAGGGACACAACTGTGTGTTAGGGAAGAAATGCTTTCTGGTTTGAGATTCTATTAAATAATCCTTTGCTTGATTTAAAACTTAGTCCGAAAACTGCACTTTCAAACTTGCCATGTATTTATATGCAAATGTGGGGGCAAATCTACCAGCATGCTTTCTAATGTTGTTCTTATTTGGAGTTTTTGTATTAGTGTGTGTATCTGCAACTGTAAATAATGAAGTTCATAGTACTACCTATGGGTGAATGCTGAGTTGGTAGTTATTTTCCCCCCTTTTTTTTTTTTAGGAAAAGGTATGCTGTTTTCATGACTAAATGTGGATCTTTTCACGTGGAAACAATTGTGTGCAGAAAATTGCTGGAGAAATTTTGGAGGCCAGTTTTAATTTAAAAATTTGGTCATGCACAGTGTGCCCTTGTTTCTGCCTAGAAATGTATTTTCACAGTCAAGTAATATAAATTCTTTAAAAATGGAGTTTTATAAGGGAAATCCTGATACAATCTTAGCTACTTGCATAGTAATTTTACAAACAGTCCCTCCTATGCATTTACACTGACTTTTCATGTCTTTTGCTTTTCCCCCAGATGCAACTGGCACTTTTTGATGGTTACTCTTTTTGCTATTGACTGTGCATTGACAAGAAAATTCTCTGTGGTTTCCTTTTTACAGCAGGTTTTCTTGGGAATTAAACACCGAACTAGTTATGCTGATGGGGGAATATTTGAATCATTTGGTCAGAACTGATGCAGTTACTTTCCAGTTTTAGGACTTTATTAATTTAAAATTTCTTCTTTCACATTTAATGCCTTTTCTCGTCTAAATGGTGTTTCTGGCACATTCATCAATTTTTATGGTACACTGTAAATTGTTCCCGAGTCTTTTGTGTTGATTTAAGTAATTTACCTGTTAACAAAGTTGTAATACAAGAATACAATAATTTTCTGCTGCATGTCATAAAGTTTTCAAGTAACAACACCTTTCTGTCAAAGATGCTATGACATCCTAGAAAACAGTTTAAGTAGATACTTTACTGCCATAGATTATGGTGTTTTAGGAGGTTTTCAGTGAACTCAAGCCCCTAATTAAGCATGGAAAGAAGCTTAGTATCCTTTAGAATTATTGAATCGTAAAGTAGAAAATAACTAAATTATTTCCTTAAGTAATTAAAATCCTGATCATGATTTCAAATATGTATTTCCTTCTTGGTTGCACAGATTCTTAGTGCTTCATTCCTTACTAACTGCATGGTTAACCTTAACATATGCACAGGCAAATTCAATTTTGCTGTAGTAATTAGTATGCCTTTTGAGGGGTGGGGGGGGGGAAGCACCATGCATAGCAAGGTTTGGTATTGTCATATATTATGCATGTATTGCAAAGAAGAGATCACAGATGTATAGACCCATTAGCAATATAGATGATTTGCATTATTTTTGTAATGTTCTCTAATTCAAATGGAGAAAGAATCAAAGGACAAAATGTTAGGAAGTTCAGATAATGCAACTTGAAGTCGTAAGTGAAGGAAAAGTAATTTGATTCATGTTTTTAGGAACTGTTCAGAAATTGCATAACCTATAAAACTCATTGTCATAAGATTTAGGGGAAAGCAAGAGACAGAATAGAAATAGAATTAGACATTAAATAAGTTAGTAAATGGAGCTAAGAAATAAGTAACCCTGTCGAGTTTCTGTGGAAATAATTGTGTATATTTGTATATATTTATTTATAAGACTATGTGTTCCTGTCAAAAAACAACCAATTATGTGTTACAGTTGTGGGTTTTTATTTGGTGAAAAAGATGTCTTTTTATGAAATTTACATTCAGCCAGAAATGAGCATATACAGAAAGAGAAAAGATGTAAAATAATACCTGGAGATTTAGAAGTAATGTAAGACTCTGTCTAGAAAATGCAGTTTCTATCTGGTGAGGTGTAAAAGAATTTTCCTTGTGCGCAAGTTTTTCCATAATGCATGGGGTTCTCACCCACGTAGCCAGCGGTGGCCCCACGTGGCACTGGACAGACAACCGCTTACCTGACCCATAGGAGCAAGTTCTAATCTGCTGACCTCAAATTTGCCAGAATATGGTCTGCCGGCACCAGGAGAGTTACACTCCCATGGTTCAGGTGAAATAGTGGGATTTTAGGGGCAGAAGTGTGTTCTTGGGTCACCTGCAATTGTTCCTACACCTTTGCTTGCTACTTGACAGTGGCTATTGAAGATAATTAACTCTGGCAATAATTACTGCCCTGACTAAAGCTGTTCTGTCTCCTCACTATTGTTCTTCAGGGTTTGGAAATAACTCAAGTCACATGCTGGGTTCCAAATCAATAGTATGAGTCATTTTATGGTTATTTGTGCCTTAAGAAAACTGTGGGTAAAGAACTCATTAAGAATCACTTACATTTACATGGCCTTGTCTCTCCTTGACCTGAAAGCTCGATATAGCAAGATGATTGAAGTTCTTGATTAGGGTAGCAAGATGCCTTCATCCAGTGGTGACTCTTCAGAATACAGCCTGTGTAAGAAAAAGAAATACTGTGTAAAAAAAAAAAAAAAAAAAAAAAAAGCCTGATTAATCATGATGTATTTGTTCATGTTTCAACATTATCTTCCTTTCTGGGAATACAGTAGTGATGAATAATTTTTAACATCAGAGGATGCAATCAATGAGGGTTTTGACTGACTAAGGATTTCTAGGTTTTCCCTATGAAAAAGCCAGTTGATATTCGTTAGAGCTTGAAAAAAAATTCAATACAGCCTTTTTTTCACATGGAAATCAAAAAGTTAAGCTGAAAGATGTTCATAGAAACGTGCCTATGCTGCTGAAATCTTTACATAAAAAAGTAAAAGCGAATTGTCTGCTTTCTAATTTCACTTCAGGAATGTTGAATGTATCATTTTGTGTTTACTGATGTATGTTTAATACATATACAATATAAAGAGTACTTCATATTTTAGTATTGTAGAAGTTAATATGTTGATTTTAGTTTCAGAGGAAAGTATATATGGTTTTATGGTGATCCTTTGCCACAGGATATTCCTTGTGTTTATTTAGAACGAAGAAAAAAGGAAAGGCAATCCTAAATTTATGAAAGAATTCAGATTCTAGTTTTTATCAGCTCTGCGACAGTGGCAGCTGTATGAAAAACTGCTTTTTACATTTAGAATATACATTGGAGGGGTACTATCTCAATTTTTATGGTAGATGAAAGTAACAAAACAGTGCGTTTTTTCTATTTATTTCCCCTGACTATAGTGTAGTTCTGATGACAGTGTGGTCTGCTCTTAAAAGCTGTGTAGTTCTTTCAAATACTGAGCCAAAAGGATGAAGAACCTGTTCATTCAGACCCTTGTTGCTGCATGATTGTTATTCAAACAGGTAGACTTGAGGGTTTTGCTTTATCAGTGTCTACTGCTTTCACAGAGTAAGCTAAAAAAAGCGCTCTCGTAAGTGTCCCTTTTTGTTTAGAAATTAGGAGAGCCAGGCAAGCCGCTGTCTGTGTGGGGCAGAGAGATCATTCTGCTGTGCTCTCATCTTCTGCTTCGTTTGCATGCAACACCCACCCTTTTTCCTTTTCCATCTCTTCTCTCACATCTCCATATGCTTCTCAGTTGAAAAAGACTTCTCGGTTAATCTATGAAATGTGTACACTGCTCTCTCCTTCAAAGAAATTCCTTAAAACCCAAGCATATTTCAATTATAGTGATTCCATACTTCTATTTCTCTGTATCGTGAGTTATAAAGAGAATTGTAGTAAGAAATGATGCAGCGGTGAAAAAGGCGATGCAACCTTCAGATGCACGAGGAGTGGGATTTTGAGAGGAAATGCTAGTGCTATTATAGAGGCTGTGGTGCAACCTCAGAAATCTTGTGTCGTGTTCGTCAGCCATGGACAGGAATGTTCAGTAAAACCAGAACAGATGTAGAGAAGGGTCGTAAGGATTGTGAAGGCAAAGAGAAAAGCCTGTTTAATGAGAAGAAGCAAAAGGATTTTGCATGTTCTAGCATAGCAAAATAAAAGCTGAGGGCTTATGGTTTCTGTCTAGGATATATAATGGTTGGAGACATGCAGGAAAGTACCTAAACTAACTGACAACACAGAAGAAAACAATAGTTCTTGAATAGATTTTAAATGTTTTTTTTTTTTTTTTTTTTTCCTCCCGAATCTGAGACCAGACAGTATCCTAATGAAAATACAGGGGGAGAAAAGTTTTGTATGCTTTCATGGAAGCTTTGTGAAATGCTGGGAAACCAGAACATGCGCTCTAGGAAATCCTTTCCTATGAACCCTGCAGCACTGTAAGTTTTCTCCATTAATAATTTAAGTCTTTTACTTTATATCTCACACATCTGCCGTAAAACATTTAGCCTCGTGCTCAGACATTGCTCGTCTTCCGCATGCTTCCAGTATGATATTAGGTAGGTCACCATGTCCTTCTGTTTTCCATGTGTCCAATGTGGATATTAGTATTCCTTACCTCAAAGGAAGGATAGATATAGTAATGGCTGTGTTGGCAGAGACAAGTAAATATTTTATCACAGGCAAAGAATCTTTTTGTATTCATACAATTTCTCTGTTACATAGTATTTTTTTATTTTTTTATTTTTTTTTTGTCAGAAGGCCTAGATAAAGCACGCAAGAATAATAACAACAAAATGTGTGGTTAATTCACTTACTTGTGTATCTGCATTTCCCAGTTTTTATGACATAGAACATAAAATTATTCGGAGCTTGTTCTGGGCTCCCCAGTTGTCAGACTGACATGGGCACACTGGGAGTTGAGCAAAGGGCCATGGAGATGATTGAGGCATTGGAGGGGTGGCTGAGGAGGGTCAGCCTGGAGAAGAGAGGGCTCAGGGGCACCTTATCAATGTGTGTGCAGATATCTGATGGGGCGGGAAAGAAGGCGGAGGCAGCTCGTCTCAGTGTTGCCCAGTGATGGGACAAGAGGCAACAGGCACAAATTTAAATATAAGAAATTCTATTCAACCAAAAGAAAAAAAGACCAAAACACAACCTTTTTCACCTGAGGCTGGTTGAACGCTGGAACAGGTTGCATGGGGAAGTTTGTGGAGCTTCCATCCTTGGAGATATTGAAAGCTGGTCCTGGGGACCCTGCTCCCACAAGCCCTGCTTGAGTGGGTGATGTGGGCGAAAGAAAATAAAACTTCCTCTTGTAAAGTTTCTGGAGCAAGTGAATATTTCTATATTTCATGCATACTGTTAAACTAAATACAGAAGGACAGAAACCTGAGATTCAATCATTCTTAATAGCTCTCTCCTACCTAAGTGCAGAGCAGCTCAAATAAGGTGTGAATGGTGAATTTTATACCCTGGTGTCACTTGGACTTCTGCCATTGACTTCTGTGCAGTCAGGATTTCGGTGTGAATGATTCAAAGGGGAGAGATGTTGCTGTTCTTGGAGCTGCTGTTTTCTTTTCATTCTGGATCAATACTGATTTACTTAAAAGGATAAGCTTAATTCTGTACACCCTAGAAGTATATAAGTTGCTTCACCAAATGAAAGCCTTGATGTTCTAAATCCTAAAGGAATATTTTAAATGTATGTTTTTGATCCGGCAATGTGATTTTCCCCAAAATAATAGGAACATAGGCAAAAAAAGTGAAGAGGGACAACGGTTCCTTGAGGAAGCCTTTTATCTTGGTATTTGCTTGTGAGGGAAACATTCACCTGCATCTGAGAGATGAACTGTGCTGAGGTGCACTGGAATAGCTCCAGTCCCAGTTTATAAATCCAGAGACATTTTCCTTCAAAAACCTTCTAAACATCTTGTCAAGGCAAGATTCCCCTTTTATTTTAATCAGATGAACTATCTAAAAAAGTACAACACCAAGATCGGTCCCAGAGGGACTCCTGCCTGGACAGAGCTTTTTGTTCCATGATGAGAGACAGAATCAGAGCTGTCTGAATAATAAAAACCAGATTCCTGAAGTCATTTATGGGGGGGAGACTCAAATTTGATTTATTGCTTATTGTAGGATCTGATTATCTGTTGTTGTGAATGTTGATGTGGCCACTGGTGTACGTCAAAATGTTGTGAAAGTTTAATAAAACTTTGAATGTGAAGTCCATTTACATTATTTATTGTTCTACTCCACTTCTGTTTAAAAAGTAATAATAATGTTCTATCCAGTCAGACAGCTGAAAGTGTATTCAGTAACTAACCAAATGCCATCAGTGGCAAAATGTGAAAATGGACTACAAAACAATGCTTTCCAGAAATACTTTTAGACTAATTTTAATTGGTCAGAAAAGATCTGTAAATTATAAACACATTTACAGAAATTAAAAGCTGCTTAGGAAATGTTTGTAAGAGATCGCACTCAGTTTGGATTTGACCTTCCAAAAAGTTTTATGTAGCTAACTCTCATTAACCTACATTAGCTAGTCACATCTCCTATGAAATAAAGCAAAAAAAAACCCAGCTGTATGTACTGACGTTGATACTTTTTAATGCCAACCACAAGAGGGTTTATTCAGACCCAGTTGTCAGTACTTGTAAAATGGCACTGTCTTGTAAGGCACTGCAAAGGAAAGACAAATGCTTGTAATGTAAAGATGTATGTGGTGTCAAACCGTACAGTAGCTCCAAACTGTTGTTGGTTGGTCTACCAACACCCACTGCTCTGTGTGATACATTTCCATCTCTGGAAGGTAACTTCATTATTTTTGTGACAACAATTGAAGAGCGTTTCTGTGACCTCATCCGCCTTCACTCCTTCGGAAGTGATTTAACTGCCATGGTTATTCAGTCTGAGTCACGCTCCTGGTGCTGCCTCCAGTGCATTCTAAACGTGCAATAGTAAAAATGATAATGCTTTAAAATGCAGTGTATTTTTTTACCATCAAAATATTCCCCTATACAGGCTTGCTTAGGGCTGCTGCCATACAGCAGAAGGTCAACAACCAGAATATCAAGATTACATCTCAGACTGTGTAAGTACACTGAATTATGGAAAAGACGGGGGAATAGATCAACAGAATTGCAGGTGTAAGTATTATATAATTTGTGGAGGATTTTGTGGAGTGAATTTTTCTCATGGAGTAAGGTCTATTTTCCAACTCTGGGCTTCTGAGGGGCTCTGGCAATGCCCATGCTTTCTTCTGTCTGCATGTTCTTATTTTTTATATTAGGAAGAAAGGACTTACAAGAACAAAAGTCTTCGCTAAAGAACAGGCAATGTGATGGCAAGTGAATGCAAAGTAATGTGCACTTGAGGGATGAAAATAGTCTATCGGTATACTTTGTACTCTGCTAAATTAAGTGTCAACTCAGGCAAGGGAATCTACTATCACGTTAGACACCTCAGTGTCGACTTCTCCTCAATGTGAAGCTGCAGATTAAAAAAAAAGTAAAGAGAATGGTGAAGTCACTAGAGGAATAGGTGACAAATAAGAGTAATGCCATGGGCACTCCTGTCTTAATTGCCATTGCAGGTGCTTACCAATGGCTCCCAAAATTACAAACCCAAAAGGGATGTTGGAAAAGTTGGGGAAACAAAATTTTGAGCAAGGACTGGAGCCAGATGGAACAGGTTGGCTGGTTTGCCTTGGGAAGAAGGGGTGGCCACTTATCCAGAGTCAGGAGGGCTTGGCAGCTCTGAGGTAACTGGGTGCTACAGAACTCATATCAACTGTTAGGAGGAAAATGCTATGGTTTTAAAGGCTGTTCTCTACCGTTTTACACCCCTTGGATTCACCACTCTTAGATTTAAGAGTCAGCTTTCTTATTTTAACTAGTTTACAAGGAGACAATAAATATATTTGTCCAGCAGAGCTGCTTTTTTCTCCACTAAGCTTGCTGTTCTAGAATGTTGAATGAAAAAAAGGTTTATTGGAAATTATTGTATTTGAAAAAGGTCTTAGCTATTCCCCAGAAAGAAGCGAAGCGAACGCAGGGTCAATTTACAACCTGACCTGAAAACACAAAGTTGATAATCGGCCATCATTGCTTATTGTATCTATGATCTGATTTGTTGAAATGCTCAATAAATCCACTATTAGGAGAAAAAGTGCTTACATGCATTTTTTTTCTTTAAAAAAAATTTAAACAACAAAATAAAGGATTGATTGACAAGACATCAATAAAGCTTTGAGCATACACTGCTGACCTTTTTTTCTTTGCACTGCAATCTGTGTTTATTAGAATTCAGCTCCTATAAATAGGTTTCTGTGGATAAAAAACCAAGCAGCTTCTTAGGAGTTTTGCTCAATAAACTTCTGTGAGAATTCTAAGGACTTAATACGTAGCTTTCAATTTCATTCATTCTGTCTTCCCTTCTTAAAAATAAGATATAAGTGTGGATGAAATAGGTTTAGCTGGTGGAGTGTTTTTTCTAAAGCTGTGTTCTTAAAACTCACCTTTCCTTTTTAATGTCTGCTACAGCAGTTTATTCGGAACAGACAGGATATATATCATCTCACGCCTGGTACTGTAGGCTATTTCTTCTCTTTAAATAAAAGCATATTATAAATCTGTGCTGCACTTGAGTGTTGTAAGCACTCAGGTTAGTGACTTCAAAAGTAGAGCTGGAATGAGGCTTTGGCAGGCACTAAAGAATACTGACCAAGTCCTTGGACCCTATTTTCTATTTGATCTTCCCAAGAAGAAAATCTCTTCAGAGCCTTTCAAAACAGTAAAGGTGGCACAGCAGTGATGTCAAGTCTTTTAATTTCACTGCAAGCCTAGTGATATTCCTGTACTTAGGGGTTTTGTTCTTAAAGCCCTTCCTTTTGGAGTCCTGTGAGAATGTCTTTCATTTTGTGTTGCTGAAGTAAACATGTAGTTGATGTTGCTCTAAGTAAAAAGTGAAATAGAAACCCTAAGTTGAAAGGGTCAAAACTTGTAGCCTGGTGAGAAAAGTGTCTGTAAGGAAGCTCAGAATTTCCTTGTCTCCTCGACATGTGTTTTACTGAGTGGAATCTTCCAGGGCCGGCAGGTAAAGGATACCTCTGTCCTGGTGTCAGACTAGCTGTGTCTTTTTCCTGAACGGTTGATCCCAGAGTTTTCTTCTTCATTAATGCTCCCTAAAAAATCAATTGTTTTTCTCCACCATTTTTTATTAACCTCTTCTAACATAGTGATTCTGGCTCAAGCATCTTTCCCTTGGCTAATGTTATTAATATCTGAATAATTTAGGCTATTTCCTAGCCTTCTCTCCCTGTGGTGTGGTGTTCCTGTGTTGTGTGGGGCAGGGTTTTTTGTGGATTTTTTTTTTTTGGTGGGTTTTTGTTTGTTGGTTTTGGTTTTGCATTTTATTATTAGTTTGGTTTCTTTTTCAGAATGCCTCTCCTTCCATCGTGTTTGACAGGAAGGTCCTTTCACTGGGTACTGGCTGCCTTAGGGGTTCACAGAGTATGAAACAGGAAAAATTTGCTGGTATTTCTTGTAAGAAAACCCATGAAGACCATCTGCAGTGTACCTCATATCCCAGAGTCCTCAAGCTTGTAGATACCTGGCTGGACAGCTCAGCTCTTGCCATGTGCTGAAAATCAGAGGGCATTTTCTTCTTTTAGATCACTGGGTGGGAGCTGGATTGGCTATTTGTATCAATCTAACTGTTTTTAAATATTGATGGTAATTGGTTCTCTTCCTCCATTTCCTCTTATCCAAGTAGAGGTAAAAATACCATAATAAACCATCTTTGGAAGGGGCTTATAGTTCTTGGATGGGATGGACTGTGTACGGAGGAGGTATTATCCTAATTCATGTCTGCTTTTATTAAACCTGGCAGCTACTGGGGCAAAACCAGTGAACATGGTTATTGCTCTCAACTTTGACTCTGCTATGTCATGGTTAGGGTAAGGTTGCATATGAAGCAGATAATATGACTCTTGTAAGCCAAAAACTAAGAAGGTATATAGCACTCTGCAAAGAAAACGATGCAAAGCAGAGGGCCTGATTTTATTAACTGAAGGAATCTGCAAGATTTGCTAACAGGAAGATGATGGTACAAAATGATACCGTTTCAGAAATTCTGTACATTTATAATATGTGCTCTATACTACAAATCATTCAAATTTCTGCACAATGTATCTAAAAGATGGCCACATTCCAGTCAAATTTTATCTATTAATATAACACTTTAAAGAGACATGCAAGCATTACCTTCAGATATAAAAGGACTATATAGAAATTTAGTTCTGCTTATTCAGTAATAATTTATTTCGCAAGCTCTGATCATTAGGATTATTATTAATTACCATGCCATTCAGCTGCACTGACAAAAAAAAACCCAACTTTGATATAACAAAACACATTAAAAATATTGGATTAATGATTTAGTTCTGCCAGACTTTAGAGTAAAATAAAATGTCTAATCAAAATCTGAGCACATACAAGGTGATCATTTACCTACTTTCCTTGCACATTGTTTGAATAGTTTGTATTATGGATGTGAAATTGCCCTCAAGGAGGTTAGTTAAAGTAATAAAGGCTTCCCTTAGCCTCAGGAGCCACCCCCTTTGTGATATGACCTTTCTGTGACTTCTCAGCTCAAGTCATTATGAAGAGAGACAAATGCTTATTTTAAGTCTTTTTGAAAGCTTCTCAGGCATTAGGTTTTATGGCAAGGTCCTTTTTTTCTCTTGTTCTAAACTAGTTGCAATTGGGAGTGGTGGGGGAGAAGAAATAATCACAATTGGAGACCTTGGGCCGCGTTTTCTGTGCCTTATTTTGGGGGTTTTTAGTTAGTTTTGATTTCTTAAAATCGGGAATGAGGCAATTTGTGCTGGGATTTCACCTCGTCTTAGGCTGCTTGTCAGTGTTGGGCTGAAGTCACCTCAGCTGGAGCCGGTTGGTATTTCTGAACAGCCAGGCATTCCCGCACAGGCAGTTTTCATCATTTGTGCGGAAAAGGCGCCAAAACGTGCTGTCCCACCTGCCGCCATTTCCTGCGCTGAGCACACCCTGTGCCCCGCCAGGGCAGCGACAGCTGAATCGTGACTCCCATCTTGAAACAGACCCTTTGAGTCCTGTTTATTTAAATCAGGCTGAACGTCAAACACGTGTTTCACATCTTCCAAGCATGACTTTCAAAGGAACAAAACGCGGCTGTTGAAGAGCGAGGTATTCCCGCCGCGCTGAGGGGACGGCTGAGGGGCAGCTGGGAGTGAGTAACACTCAGGTTGGCGTTGCAGGTGTTTGGCTTGTGGTAAGAGAACCCTCAGGCAGAGCAGCCCCTGGCTCCAGGCTCACCATTGCCATCCCAAAGGATGCGGGAGAAGGAAGGTGACAGATTCTTCTCTGAGAACCAGGAAGGGTCAGGGATGATCCTTCCCGAAGCGCTGATGTTTTGCTGAAGGGCTATCCTCTGCAGCACCAGCAAACATGGTGGGTAGATAACCTTTTTTCATGAGGTATAGATTGCTTATGTTTAATTAAAGGTTTAACAAGACAAACCAGTTGCCATAAACCTCCAGGGCTCCTTAGCAACACCACAGAATACATATTTGTACCCATCTGGAGCTGGGTAGGTCACTGTGCCTGATAACCTTCCGGAGGACTGTCTGTGGAAACTCAGATTGCTGAAGCAAAATTGGAAAGAGAAGAAGTGCTTCAAAACAATAACTTCCTAAATATACTCATCTCTAGCCTCATTCAGATTTTGTAGTAGCTGATGATTTTTCTGAGTATGTGTGCTCAGAATTACTCACCAGACAATTTCTGCAAACTTTCTTGGTTGCAGATGGTTTAGGAGAAATATCCTATGAATGAAAGTGTTGGGACAATGCTGGAGAGATGTGGCAGGTCACCTCCCTGGTGC
Organism: Streptopelia decaocto; assembly: GCF_964273445.1. Classification (NCBI taxonomy): domain Eukaryota; kingdom Metazoa; phylum Chordata; class Aves; order Columbiformes; family Columbidae; genus Streptopelia; species Streptopelia decaocto. The sequence continues at coordinate 4,462,875 of NC_138666.1, read as the reverse complement.
TGCTCAGCTTTGTATTTGGGTAAGCACAGCACTTGTACTCAGGTTTTCAGGAGATGTATGGTGCTGAGATTGATTATTTTAAAAGTTTTCCTCTCTCAGGTTCAGTAAAAATTCATTGTCTGCAGGAAACAGTGTGTTGAGAAGGCACCTTTCCTAGGATGTTTGTTAAAAGTAAAAACAAAGTGCAGACAAACCATTTTTTTCACCTAAGCAAATATTTATAAGAAATTGCGTGTAGATGTGTTTGCCCTGCAGGATTTGCCAAGGTGCATTTGGGAGCATTTTACCTGCTCAGCTGTAATCTTAATGTGAAGTGTAGAACCAAGTATACCATTTCCATTTCAAAAGATCACTTAATATATTTTCTGCAGATTTTCTAATTTGTTTAATTAAACTTAGCACTCCATTCCACTTCATTAGATCTATTTAATTTTCATGGATCTATGTAGTTTTTCAAGTACATAATTAAAAGAATAGTTTTATGAAATCAGTACTTTTTGTACATTAACATGCTCAAGAACAGGAGCTATGTTTTCCTCTTGATTAGCATGTGGTGATAAAAGCTTTACCATGAAGTTATAAGAAGGAAATAATGTAGTCCTGTTTCAAAAGTCCACCCTGAAGCTGGCCACCAGGTACTTGAGTGTCAGATCTGTATGCCTTAGCGAGACTTTGCAGGAGAAGTTAATATAGCAATAACCTTGATACTTATTTTTTGCAGACAGAAAGGAGTGTTCTTGGTGAAGAGAAGTGGTATGTGGAGTGCAACTAGGAGTTCAGGTTTGGGTTGCAGTTGGGGTACCATACGGATGTGGGTTTCATTAAGCCATTTTTTGCAACTGAAATAACTGAGATGTAGAAAAAGCGACTTGCATGTGGCCAGTTGATAAACTGGAAACAGAACTAGTAGAATTCCCAGCAGTTTTCTTTGTTGTACTTGCTCTGAGAGGAGACAAGACTGTGATGGTTCTCGTGTTGTCTAGTGGCTATGACCTGTGGATGTCTGGAGAAAGAGGTAGTGTTTTAGAAATTGTTCGTTGTGTAAAATGAGGATTAATCCCATTTGCATTTTCTTCTGGTAGGCCAATGCTATGACTGAAGGAAAGATCTCAGTCATCATCTCAACAAAATAAAAAAATGCTGTGCGGATATATGCTGTATAGTTTCAGTCTGTAGGTACTTGAAAAATGAGCATCAAATATAGATGGAAAAGATGAGGAAACAGTGGCTTATCCCACAAGAGCCACCTATAACTGCCTTATGCTCAAAACCCTGCAGGATTCGTATAATGAAATCTAATGTACAGTACAGCAGCAAGATGAGTCTTGGTAATTTAGTTCACTGAACTCACACTAACTTCTTTGGTCTTTGGAGCTGATTTTCAATATATACTTTTACTAAAAAAAGTTTTATCAGCTGGAATTTTGTGTTCCAGAAGACACAATATTGAGTAGAGAGTAGATCATTCACCAGTGTATTTGGAATGTTTGTACACGTGTGTGCTGAGTGTCTTTGTGTGTAAATATTTGAGGATGTTATTCAAAAGGATAACTTTGAGCATACACTCCTGATTTAGTCCCCTGCAATGGCAGACAGCTGTCTCCCAAACTTCTTGTTCCAAAATCTCTACAGATCGTGCACCATGTGCCACGCTGCACCATGGTCACAGTATACGTCACAGCGTATGTTACAGTATACACCGTATATGTTGCCATAACAAACTCAAGACATTTTTAGGAGACTAAAGCCCATAAATCCTCTTTCACAAGAGGAAGATGAGTGGGATTCATTGCATAGTTGAGATCCGCTTGAGTGTTTAGATGTCATTTTAACTCTATGCAGCTTCAGAACAAAATCAAAGTAAATGAGTGTCGAGGGTTTAGATTGCGGGGTGACAACAAAAACCCTGGCAGATGTATTGTTAACTTCCTCTCCCCCCACTTCCCCCTTTTGCCCCTCCCTCTCCCCTTTACCCGCTCAGCACAGGCGATCGGGAGGCAAAGAAGGACAGAGAGAAGAGAGTTGGAAAAATTAACAATGTTTTACTAATGCTACTAAGAATAGAGAAAATAATACAAAATATACAAAACCAATCTTGAAAGTCTCAGCAATGGCAGAGCCGGCAACCAAAGTCCTGGACTGGACTCTGCAGCCAACCGGAGCTGGATTCAGTCTCTCACTAGGCCTCAGTTCGCAGGGACGACTAGCAAGGTCCTCTCCTAATGTTGGCCATAAGCAGAAGGAAAAAGGGAAAGAAGGGACGAGATCCTTGTGATCTCCCACTTTTATATGAAGTATTCACGTGAATGGAATGTTATACACAGTTGGTCAGTTTCTTAGTCACTTGTTTCTCGTTGCCCCTCTTGCGAGATGTCCATCCATGCTTATCAATAAGTTTGCATTCCATTGCTAGGTTTACCAAAACATGTGTCTGGTTCTCCAGGAAAATGCAGCTAATAGGCTTTAGCTGATGGGCAAAATCACTAAAAGAGAAACTTGTTTTTAACAAAACCAGGACAATGAGACTTTAAAGTTCTTATCTGCTATAGATAAATGTTAGCAAAGCTTTTTCAATGCATAAACATTATGCTTTTAGCATAGTGTTTTAAATCCCTTTATATGTCTTTTATCCTAAAAAGATTGTGGAAACTTGAGCCGTATTGGAGCTGAACTGCCCAATGGATGCAATTAAGCAAAGATTTAATTAAATTAGATTACTTTCAATTTATTTTCATGCATCTTATATAGAATATGAAGACCTACACTTGACTCAGTCTAAAGGCGGTTGAAGTAAATGGGAAACTTTGGGCCTCAAGTCAAGCTCTGTAAGAGGTTTTTTTCCTGTAAAAGCGGGGATCAGAGCATTTTCATGACACTGGAAAACTTAATAGGATTGGTACATCTGGTTATAAAACTTTTAATCAAAGCTTCTGTTTTCTGAAATATCACCTTTAGGGATATTGGCAAAGGCTGGCAAGGCTTAAGGATTAGTTATTCACCTGTTTTCTCCTGGTCTTTCTTAATGCATCCTTTAATTTATATGGATAATACTGTTACCTGTTCATAGGGAATTTCTCTCTGCTAGGTCAGGCCTTACCGCAGTACTAGGTGTGCTGGTAGCACTTACCTGTTTGGTTGACCTGAATCTTGGCACCCATATCATTTTCCTTGCGGCTGACATGCAGTGATCGGACAGATAGAACATAAGCGTGTTTGTTTGGCAAGGGGAACAAAGCACAAAAGGAAGAAAGACTTGAAAATAATCAGTTTAAATGTGCATCTGTTTAACATAAAAACTGTCTGACATGTGCAGGGAAGCCAAACAGATCCAACTTACAGATGTATGGGTTCATCCAGCCTGCTGTATGTGGTGGGACCTGGGCCTCAGCTTGTTCTGACATCAGCTATTGATGAGCCCTGTTGATCTGCAGAGAAGGGGACCATCGCTGTTTCCTTATTTTGGCTTGTTTTTCTTTAAAACTTGTTGTTGAACTAAACTGATGGAGTAGGTACACCAGTAACCAGCCTAACCCGCCATCTTTATAAGCTACTGCAGAGCTGCTCTGGTTCTCTTGCAGTCCTATGATGGAAACTTGGTCCCTGGTTGCCTCTTCAGAGGAGGACTATGCTCTTTGAACTGCACTCAGAAAATATCAGTGTGTTAAATATTTCAAAGTTAAATAGGAATTAGCAACGTTGTTCTGTCATTTTGAGAGCTCCTCTGGCAATCGCTGTTAAAAGTCTTTGTATTACATTTGCCATGTTGCAGTCTCTGTTTCCATTCCATGTTTGAATGGCAGTTTGTTCCACAGGCTCGGTGTAGGGGAATTATGATGGTATTCAATTAGCCAGAAAACCTCTGAAGATTTGCTAATGTACATATAAAACAGAAATCTGCTCTTAAAACTTCTCTGACATGCACATTCTTTTCAAGTGCTAAATAATGGTTATGTAATGTACAAAAGGCAGCCCCTGGGGTGGCATTCCAGGGATAAGTTTTGTCCCTTGTGTACCCCAAGTGTGCTCTTTATTGATGGGTCAGAGATCTGGGACCTGACAAAACGTAAAGCGTTGTCTTTTGTGAGAAGGTCTTGCATATAAAGTGGGGTACGTGGAACTGGTTAACCAAGGGTTGTTTAGGGCCATTTGACTTAAAATTCCAAATAGGGTAAATAATATATGCCTTGATTTCTCTTTTTCCTTGTAATGGAATTAGAAAACATCTATGCGTGTATATATATATTAATATATATATGGTTCTGTTAGAGCTAGGTACTCCATATGCACAATGAACTGTGCTTTCAGGATGTGTGACTTTCATTGTAGATAAAAGGAACTGACAAAGAAATAAAAGAACAAAATTAAAACTCCAGGAGAGACAATAGAGCATGCAAGGCTCCTTTGTTAACAGCAGACATCTACCAACGTGCAGACAAGCTGAAGGGAGCTTGTTTTATCCTTAGGAGTGTTATGTGGAAAATAGTCCTATCTGTATTAAGTCATGTATACTCCAAACTGGAGAACCCCTTGTAGCAAAGTTTCCATCACATTTGACATAAAACAATCTCACCAGTTTACTCATGCTACAGTTTCTTGCTTTTGATCTTGTATGTGTTTTGTGGTTGGTTGGTTGGTTGGTTTGGTTTTTGTTGTTGTGTGTGGTTTTGTTTGTTTGGGTTTTTTGTGTGTGTTTTGTTTTGTTAATGAAAATTACATTACAGTTCATCTCTTCTGTGTCTAATATGAGCTGCTGATAAGAAGATTGTATGTGGAATCTTAACAGGTTGTAAATTCTGCCAGTTTCTGGGACTGGACTTTTTTTATCTTGAGCTTTGTAAAACTATAACACTGGAGGGCCAGAAAAACAAAAGAAAAGTGTAGTCTACAACTAATAAGTATTATATGTGTCAAGCAAATTAGAACAAATTACTCACTAGAAGAGAGCCTAATAAATTACAGTATGTGTGAAACATTCTGAACAAAACAATCATAATATGCAACTGTAGAAATGACAAATGTGGTGTATCACTTAAATACTGCATTGCTGAGCAAGGGTTTGCTAGTGTTTTAATGGTATTTCTATTGCTCTTTAAGTGTTTAGAGAGGTGACACATTGTACTATGAGTGACAGAAACTGAGAAGCTGTTGGAGTGAACAGATGAATGAGGGTAGGCAAAACATATGCTACGAGATTCCAGGTTTATCCCGACAGTTTAAATAGACCTTGAAGTTGGGAAACATGCACAAAAGCAACAAGGAAACCCCCTCAAAGGATTTTTAACGTGTTATGAAGGACTATAGCAGTAAAGCCAAGAAATTTTCTCACTTTTCAAATGTTTGCAGCAAGTCTTTATAGTCACTCTCTGAGTTGGCTATTGTGTGAAGAATAACACTAAAGGAAACTGATGGAGAACGTTCTGGTGCAGGAAAGAATGGCTTGGGAGGCTCTAAGTGAACAGAGGCCGATAACTCATTACCGATAGAGGAGGATTTGCAGTAAGATAAAACTGCAACCAGTTTCTCCAATACTCTAGAAAGTAAAAGAGAGTTTGGTTTTCGTTACAAAGGGACTGTAAGCCCAGAAACTCAGGATGGAACATAAATGGTTTATCTTTTTACTAGATGCTATAATTTCAATAGACTATGCATTTGTCACTGCACCACATTCAATGCTATCAGTGTTTTCATGAGAACTACTTAGGTATTGAAGTTAACATCATGAGACTGAAAAGTGTCAGTATTTTCTGTCTCAGCATCTTGTATGCGTTTTCAAGGAACATGAAAGGAACATTTGGGTGCTGCTGGCTTCTTGGTCATTTTAGCTTGTCTGTACTAAACTGTAATGGGGAGCATCGTGTCCCTTCAGCACCGCTTAGTGGGTCAGGACAGGCAGATTTCTGGGTCTCTTTAAAGCTTCATCCTCTATGTTATTCCACCAGTGCAAAAAAGTCAGTGGATTGATCCCAAGCATGTAAGACAATCTTTGTTTAAAGAAGAGGAGAGTTATATTTCAGCATTTTTCTGACAATTATAGTAATCAAGCTAAATTATCCATAAACCAGAAAAAAGTATCAATTTTACTTTTGAAGGAAAGTTTTTTATTAAAAGATAGTTTTGTTTGGTATTTTATGCCTGGGATATAACCACTTCAGCCACCCAGAAACCAGACTGTGGTTTGTTTTTTCTCTATTATTGCTTGGCAAAGTTATTGAGGAAAAATATCAGGATCTGTAGCAATTCCAAAAGATGTTTTCTTGCCCTGAGTCAGTAATTCTGTCTTCATGAATTCGTGCTGTCTTGCGGATTGTCACCCTGGTTATATATCTCCTTCAACCACTAAAAGCCTTTTATAATGGGGAATAAGCTCAAGTTGTAGACCTGGCATTCAGTCTGGGTTGGCAGCGAGGTGTAGGATGCTGTTGCTGAAGGGTGGGCAGGCAGCGCTCACTGCCCAGGGCTTGTTTCTGCAGAACTTCTGCCAGGATAAGCTCCTGACTCCTTCCTCAGGTGTGCTCCTGTTGTCGCAGTTGCATTGTCTCAGGGCAATTACATCCTTGTTCCCGTGCGTTTGTATCCAGTAACCCATGCACCGTGCAGAAGCTACAGATTTAGTGCTACAGTTAGGTTATGGTTGGACTCCGATCCTGAGGGTCTCTTCCAACCAAAATGATTCTATGATTTAAAGGTATCTGTAATATTGTGAAATTTATTTGCTGCTTTTTTTTTTTTTTTTTTTTTTTTGGTGCCTGGCTAATGAGACTTGTGCTCCATACCTGTATTCCCCACGGTCAGTCATTGTGAGGAAGCCACCAAGTATCTCTCAACAACACATTGCATTTTTGCAGCGTCTTTAATAACTTGGGTACCTAAACTTCTGTTAAAAGTTCAAGTATTTGTACACCCATAATGGACTATAATCTTGAAGACGTGTTCCTTCTGCATACTTTGAGGAAAGTCAGAGGTTCAAAACTGATCTTTCAAACAGAAAAATCAACTGGTTGAACTCTTCCTATTTATTTTGCTGAAATTTGCTATTTTGATGTTTGAGTTCGTTGCCCGTGCAAATAACAGGTTAGAGTTCTTTTCTCCAAGCATAATTTCAATGACAGGATTTATTTCAAGTATTACATTGTATTCATTTCACTTACGAAATATAAAAGAGCATTCCACTGAAATCCGAAAAATAAACCTGAAGCAGTGTAAATTATTTTTGTAACATCTGTCTTCAGCACTGAATGAGAGAAGTCTGGAATAATTCCTGCATTGAAAATTAAGACATCAGGATTCCTCCCTGGATTCGCTGTTGTGTTTTGTTTGAGGAAATTGTGTCATTTGTTCCAGCTTCAGTCTGTAAAACTGAGAAATGTGCACAAGTGTTGTGAGACACTTTAAAGTTTTTTGAGATTCATTAGAGAAAAGTACAAAACAAGTTAAGAATGATAGTTTTAACCACTAAATATAGGGCTATACTTAATGAGAGTCAATTTATGTATTTTAAGTAATTTATATGATGCATTTAGCATTTTTCCTTTTTCATGCATCATTCTGATTTCTACACTTGTATTCATGATTGTGTAAGTATCCTCAATATAATTACAGAACAAAGTTCAGCCTGTGGATTATTAATGTATGGCTATAAATATCATTTAATGGGTAGTTCTTGCCCATAAATGGTTGGTTGTCTAAATCACATCGTGTTTTTTCTATTCACTGGTTAGATTAAAACCCAAGAGACTAATAATTGCTACCCAAACAGCAACTTCCACTTGGTGAATGCTTTGAGATACACACAGCCAGCTGAACACTGTGAGCAGTGCAGTACTCGATCCTTCAATGACAACTCTTGCAATCCTGTGCTTAAAAATGATTGATTTTTGTATTATTTGGCGATCTTGCATGTCAGATTTATTCTGTAGCACTTGATGCCTGAAAAGTGCAAACTTAACTCTTTTTTATAACAGTAAAGAGCAACTGCAATTACTCAGAATTTTGTAATGCACAAAGGCAACCAGCAAAGCCCAACAAAGTGCTTTAAAGCAGGACACGCTGCCCTGCTCTGCTCTGCCTGCTGTACCTGGGCTTTGTTTGTCACTCACTGGCACTTTGTTTGCAGCCCAGTATCACCAACAGCCTTCTCTTGCATGGTCCAAGAGTAAGCGTGACAAAGGTAGGGTTTTTTTAATCACCTTGCTCTCGAACTGTAAAAAAGCATGTTCCAGACAAGGCTGCAAAAGTGGCTGTCTCGGTTGTGGTTTTGGAGACTTTGTGGAACCATTAACAGGTTAAAAAGGAGGACTTTGTATCTTTAACTTGCTCGACTGTTTTTAGTGTTGTTTTGGGTTTGCTTAACACACCTTATTTTCATTTGCCTCTCTGCTACTTTTTCTCTAAAGGAGGTCTTAGGGCTGCATTTCTTGTCTGCCTCTCTGAGGAGAACTTATGCCTTTTCTAGTCTCTGAGTGGCATTTTCCATCTGTTTCTTCTTGCCTGGCTCTAGTTGTTCTGTGGATTGTTTTTGCATACTTATCTGTGCATCCTATATTTTTCTTACCATTTTTTATCACTTGTGAGTCTTAGTTACTTTTCAGATGTCCCACTCTGGTACCATTTCACTGTTCAGTTTGTCTGCCTTGCCTGGAAGGTGAGATGATATTACTGCTCTTCCACAAGACTAAGGCACAAGGGATTTTCCAGTGCTCACAGAGATTTCCTGGACCTGTGGCTTGACATGTTGACCCAGATTCTGGACCATTGCTTCTACCTTTCTCTGCAGCATCAGAAAGGCGAGCTGATGTTGGCAGTGATTTGTGCAAGACCAGTTCATCTCTTGGGATTCAGTTTGCAGTCCTGGATGTGCCAGTGGTTCCTCTACATGTGTGTACAGATGTGCACACTAAATGTCTGTGCAACTCTTGGTAATTTATTTAGGGTTGCAGATGTTTTTTTATATATGCAGTGAAAATATTAATATTCTCGTGACCATCAGCATCACCACTGTACTGCATTTTGTCCCTGGAAGTTCTGTCTATGAACTGAGAAATTAAATTTAAAGGTGAACTTCTGCAGTTCTTTTTCCAGACTGTGTGTAAAATTTTAGGCATATGAAGTCTTAACTGAAATTAGGATTCAGTCCAGTGACTTCATGAATTTCACTTCAATAAAAATTTAGGTATTTGTCTTAGAGTGAGGGATATTTCTGTTATGTTCTGCAACAAATTACAACATAAACTTTGGGAGACTCTGAAACACCTCTCAGCTCCACTCATGTTTCCTGTGTTGTCTCCTGTCTTTTGTTAGAAGAGGAACTTTGGCATTATGAGGTGCTTATGATTTTTGAAGACTAGAAAAAATACTGGTTTTCATAGACTATGCGAGTATCTATTCAGATTTTTTTTTTAAATAAAATCCTTTGTTGTGCAGACAAACATCCTAGAAGCTTAGGGCAGATGCAGGCAAATTGCTAAAAGTTTCATTGGTAGAAATTTCTGAGAAGTTAAAAATAATAAATAAATATATAGTGTACAGGATGTAGCAACTTAATAAAGTATGTAGCTGCTCATTGAGACACATCTGAACTTCTCTTCCTCACAGCTCTACTGAACTTGTAAGAATCTACTATGACTTTAAAGTACAAAAACCCCAAAGCAGATCCAAAGGCTGCAGGGCTGTAGGTGTCAAGTCCAGCAGGTTTCACTTGCTGTGTGTTTCCCTTCCCTCAGATAAGTGAAAACACAAAATCTGTGCTCTCCTGCCTCCCTGGGCTGCTGGACAAGGAATGTGACCTGCCCACAGGTTCTGTGTCCTGCTCGCTTCAAACACGCAGTTCTTCAGTTTTGTTACCTTGGATACTGAGCCGAACGTACGATGCTTTTGCTTTTAAAACTGGGTAAGAGAAAAAGCAGCATGGAGCAGTATTCTGACCTGCTCTGGGTGAGCTGCTCATACACTAAACCGTTTTTCAAAGGGAAAGGATTCTTTCTAGTAATGCTGTTAGCCAAAAATTTGTTGGTGTGCTTTTCAAGATATCTTGGAATGCTAGCACAATAAGTTGGCTGTACAAATCTAATTATCTCAGCTTTTCTCTTTTTTTTTTTTTTTTTTGGCAGTGTTATTTGATATATTCTTGAAGCTCTTAATGAACTGCATTGGGAAAGAGATTACATGATTTATGTAACATTTATTTTCTTTTATTCTTTGTGTTCTGCCTTGTTATAAACGATGAATTGTTTAAGTGCTTTTTTGCTTTGAACTAGCAGGAGACTGGCAGCATGTCTTGTTGGTTCGTTCATTTTTTCTAGGTGAATCTTAACCATGACTTATGCACCAGGCTGGTGACCCTGCATCCTCACAGCAGAGACGCCTCTGTGGTGATCCTCTCCTTTTGAGAGTGAAAACGTCAGTGTCTTTTCCCACCTTTGGCCTCACTAACAAGAGCTGCAAGAGGGCACCGACGTCCACTTTCTGATGGCACAAGGACAGTTTCCTGCAGACCGAGCCACCAGCACTGATGTTATTTAATTGGGGGAGGAGTTGCACAAGAGCGAAAGGTTTAACCCAGCTACAGGCATGCGAGCTCAGCTTGAGGAATGCCTTTTTGCAGACTTGTGTTGTTGTCTTCTGTCTGAGTAAAGGTTCAGGATAATCTTGATGCTCAATTAATATTTCTTGTTCCTGAGAGGGAGAGTATTCCTTAGGCTGTTGAAAGCCAGCAAGTTTATGGCCAGTTGCTAGAGGCAACAAAGTTTTGTGCAAGTTTGGGAAATCCTGATCAAGTGGAGAAATTAAACCACTGAACAATTAGTGTTTTTTTTTGTTTGAAGCATCTGTAGGAGCTGTGGCTAACTTAACAGGGTAACTAAAAGTAGTATTGAACTGTATGTCTGAAGGTTTAGCGATGTTCCAAACCTGAAAAATCTGGTGCCTTGGAGCTCATTCTCAAAAGTGAATGTATTGCTTATTATGCCAGATTACAAGGTCCTAAAGGAAAACTTCAAGGGAAAACTAGTCTTGCAGTTACTTTCTATTCTCTTAAGTAGTTGTTTACAGGGGTTTCAGCCATTAAACAATCCTCATCTTCTATTACCTTTTAATTGCAAGAATACTATATATATTTTGGACTGTAAACAGAGCTCAAATCTACTACACAGATAATCCCATTGTTGGGATTATCATGGGAATATTTTCTAATATTTGTGACAATAACTATTTGAAGGAAAAATAAAATCCTGCTCTCAACCAGTTGCCTACTTAAAGTGAAACATAAGAAACATGGAAATTATACAGACTGTGTATATACATATGTGTAAAATATGCAGTTTTGTATATAGGAGTTAGTATTAGAAATCAGAATTCTTTTGCTTAAATTTGCAGCCTAAGAGGTGATTTCTAGAGCCATTTTTCACAAAAACCCAGACATCCTGTCTTCTGCTTATAACACGCGTTTGAGCAGATGTTGATCTTAACCATGAAGTGAAGAGGGGTGGTGTTTGGGTTTTCTTTTCCTCCCACTGAAATCAAGGCAACGAAAAAGTGATTCAAATGTTAATTGAGGAATTAGTTCATGTAAAGGGTCAGTAGCTGGGGTTAGTATTTAAAAATATTCCTTCTCTTAACAAAAATAAATACAATGTGCAGTTAGCATTAAGTAGTGCAATTTGGTGCCTCAAGTGATTTAGAAAGTTAAAGCATTTTCCCTATGATTTTGTGACACCATAATGTAATATCAACAGTCTTATGCTATTCACCAGAGTTTGAACAATGACTTTGTAAATTCTTCTTTGGTACTTGCATTTTTGAGGGCTGAGTTATATAAAGGGCCAAGTCCTTTTCTCCTACTGAGTCAGTATGTGTTTAGTATGGAGAACCATGCTTTGTGTATGGGGAAAAAAAAAAAAAAGATAATATAGAAAGGCTCTGAGGTGGGATATCAACTATCTATTAGATAACTTATATAAATAAATGCTTTGTGCTTGTGACAGTGCTGGCTGAGCAGTGTGAAATTACTTTGTATGTGGTCTGCATGGTATCAGTGTTTTGCTATTATAGGTTGACCTGTTTTCTAGAGGAATAACATGTTTTCCTGGTGGTTGTGACGTTCAGTTCAAGCCATGTTAACAGTGGTGGGGCAACTGCTTGTGGAGCCAGCCAAAGGGAGGGTTGTGTGATGGAGGGCGCCTCTCAGCCACCTCATGCCCGGAAGGGAGCTCCCATGTGCCCGCCCTCCATGCTGTATTCTGTAAAATGATGGCAAAACCTGTATCTTATCTATATTTCAGCAGGGCTGCAAATAAACACATGCAAAACCCTCAAACAAAAAACCCAACAGACAAACATCTCAATAGTCAAACTGCCTCTCATCAGTTAAAGTATACTGCCTTGTACCTTGTCTGGTTTTTGGTTTGTAGGAGTGTGCTTTTGACTGAAAATCCAGCTGTGCTTTAAGATGTATGAGAACACCAATTTCATCAAAACCTACCAATCTTCAATCCAAAATCAATTTTGCGTTAAGTGAAACAGTGTATTTCTATATACATTCAGAATGTTCTTTTTAATGTCTGTCATTCCAATGTCTGGCCATCTCTGAATGTGTTTGTAAAGGAACTCTTAATTAAGAAACTCATGTAATGTAACATGCTGCTTCACTGCAAGTTCAGCATTATCCTGGATTTATTTCTTTTTTGTTTGTTTACAGAGAAACCTACCGCAGGTGCCAGAGCTCCATGATTTCTATCAAAAGGTAAGAGCTACTTTGTTCAAAGATACCTGAATGATATTTGTCAGTTCAATATAAATATGGTTGTAAAAAAGGGTAACAATGATACATAAAAACAAAATTTAATGAAAAGAACTCACATTATGGGTGAATTTCATGAATCATGTAAAGGTGTGCATAAAAAATTGAATATGTACACTTTAGATCTCAGATCTGATAAATATTTCATTGGATTAAGAAATGCACTCTTGAAGCTTACCTGTATATAAAACATAAGAATGCATTATGGAGGTAAGTAAGGTACTCTGTCAATTAACACACTTGTGTATGTCTGTCTGTCAGTAATAAAATCTTTGAAATTATTAGACTTAAGGTGGCTGTGTCTGTAAAATTTAAAAATGGAAGCCTTTGAATAGAACTAACTACTGAGGTCACTAACTACTTGGATAAAAGATATATGATTGAGGAGAAATGTAACTGTGGGATCTACTAATACATGCACTTAAAGTGCAACCTTAATGCTTCGAATTGTCATTATGGGTGTACACGTTGGGGAGGGTTAAAGCTTGATTCAGCCGTCATCGAAATCAGAGCTAAGATTGCTGTTGCTGAAGTCAGTTGTAGAGTTAGTCTGATGCCTAATGCTCTTTACAGGCTTGCCATCAAACCTAGAGTAAGCCCATTGCTGCAAGTTTTGGAAAATGCCACTGATGTGAAAATGCCTTTCTGGATCATCCCCACACTGAGATGGGATGCTGAGACGTTTGGGAAGGGCCTTGCTCTGGATTTGGCCTTCTTGAACTTCTCAGTGTCTGCATCAAGTTACCTGCTCAGCCTCCTCTCAGTGCACTGGTTTTGGATGTGGCTCCCTTTGGCATTAACTTGTTTTTGCTTTGGCTTTCCTGTAAAGATGCTCCTTCTGGTGAAGTTGGAGACATTTATTTTTCTTCAGTCTCACATTTATGGTACACTCAGGAGTGTTTTGATGGGAAGTATCAATAACATATTGAGTGTTTGTATGGACTGGATTTGAAAAGCCTAAGCACCAAAAATCGGTTTTGTTTCTTCAGATTTTATCGATGGTACATTAGCAGATGGATATTTCTTTTGTGATACCCGATATCCAAGTATGTGAAAGTGCCAGCAATTCAATATAATATCAGGGAAATGACTCTACAATAAAGTAAAAGAAAATTTCACATCAGAACAAATTGAGTGATAAAGTAACACATGAGTTATCAGTGGGTGGGGTGAACTCCTCTGTAATAATTCTTTAGAAGTAATGAGAAATAGTAGAGAATGGAAATATGGTTCTGTCACTTCAGAAAGAGAATGGTTCTGCTTGTTTTGAAATACATGTTCTTGCACACATTTCTTTCATTTACCTGCTCATCCATTTGTGTGGTTCTGGTTGTTTTCATTCAAGCTGCCTTTAGGTGCTGAGAGGAGGAGGGACAAATATTTTCAGTGGTGAAATCATCTGAACTAATAATAAGAGCAATGTATGACACTTTCTATAGAACAGGTTCCAGTTTCTAAATAATAGGTACCAGTTTCTAAGCTAATCTTGCTGCTCTAGGTAGACTATTGAGCATCAGAGCCACATAGGCATGTGATACTACTACTACTAAGTTCTTCTAGTGTAATTAATATTAGAATTTGGCTTACAGGTTCTGTGAAGACTTTGTGGCCATATTTTGCAGGAAAAATGTGTATGTGGTTGTTGTGGTTTTATACTGATGTGACTGAGATCAGCACCCACTTAAAGAATCAAAAAACTGTAATTGCATTGAGAGTATTAAGGTGTAATGCATACAGCTTCTTACACATCCTTCATAGCAGGGCAAGCTTATCTCGCGTATCTGTTACCAGTTTGTAATGTAGCAGATGTGTTGCAGATTTTCTGTGTTTTTTCTTGCTGCTCAACAAGGCTGTTTTCCTCCCCCCAGTTCCAAGTAAAAATGCTGGGGAAAAAAAAAAAAAGCTAATCCAGTTCTCTTACCAACACTGTAACATCCAATATTGTTGAGTGTTCTGAGGTTTAAAGATGAAAGAAACAGGCCATAAGTTATGGAGTTAAAGGACGATATAAACAAAATGACCTTTGGTATCATGCTTGCCATATTCTGATGAATAAATTGAGTTCATGTTTAACATTCAGATAATATTCCTGGCAGAGCAAAACATTGCCACATTAAATGTTCAGATCAGAAATGTTCAACGCAGACTAAATTAAGTTGGATCTTAGGACAGCAAACTTAAAATGAGTAACATGTGGCAATATTTAACAAAGAAATGTTTCTTTTTCTTCTTTTTCTTTTTTTTTTTTTTTACTGTAAGTTTAAAAGTATAAAGATACACATGCCACAATGCAGTGCCAGGAACGTTAACTGCTTTTGATCTCCCTCCTCAGATATTAATGTCTCCCCACAAACACACCCCTTGTTTGGCGTCTTAAGAGTTTTCATACCAATAAAGATGCAGGGAACAGCAGTCTTTGCTTCTGTTTCTTCAGCTTGTTTTCTTAGTGTTGCATGATCTATGCCCTGGAGAGGTCAATTTTAATCAGCCCCCAGGCACTTCTTAACGTTTAGGGCCAAATTTTCAAAGAAGGCTTCAGTTGCATTTTGATTAGTGAGCATATGATTGTTTCTTGCACTGTTGAGCCTCCCAAACACATGTATGTTTTTGCCTGCCAAACTACAGTACTAAACTCTTTGAAGTGAAGACGTGGCCATCCATGCTACTGACATGTGCGTCCTTTGTTTGCACATCTGTGTGCATCCACCTTTGATTATGGTTGTACAGCTGCACCTGTATTTGATTGTGGGAATGAAAGGGTGGCTTTGGAACTAGAATTTATTTTTGCAAATGCAGTACCAGTTGTCTGTGAGATTAGTATGATTCTCAGTCGTTCCTGGCTTGCCATTTTTGCAATTTGATCTTCTGGGAAGTATTTTACTCTGTAGAAATCTTAGTTTTGCTGTTGTCGAGGATAAAATGTAACTGTTTTGCTAGTGTTTTAATAAAAGGTTTCTTGGCTTCATGGGAACATCGAGCTCACAGGGAAGATGCATAAATCTAGTCATCCTTGAAAAAGACCATTAGTCATTCAGGCTTAAGTAGTGTTTAAGGGAGCAGGAGCTTCATGCAAAACCCCTCTAGATGGCTGTGATGATTTCTCGCTATTATGATTCCAGTAGGAATGCCAAGCATAAGCGTAAAAAAATGCCCTTTGTAAGCCACAAATGTTGGTGCTAACATAAAGAACTGTGTCGAAATAGTAATGATTTACACAAGTATTGCAGAGCAGCAACATCCAGGTCTTTGATGCCGCTTATGTGTACTTCACTGAGATGGGGTGTTGCTGAAGCATATCCCCAGTTATTAGTCGTGCACATGGTTATATTCTGAAAGATTACAAATATTTTAGTCAAGATCAGGACTCCATGTGTCTCTTATGGAGGAGGAATTCTGCCTGCCTTGAAGGGTTATTGCAGCCAAATATATTGGTGTTAGAGAAACACAGTCAATGCTGTTCAAACATGCCTCAAAATTGAAGAAGGGGATTTTCTGCATTGCCCTGACTCCGTCAAACTGGCACCATTGTGATCAGCTCACATGTAGGTCAATTTGGTTTGGTTTTGTTTTGTTTTTTTGTGGTGTAGGAAATCCCTTTGCAGGTCTCTATGCCAAATATCCAGAAAACTCACTTAGGAAACACATTAGCGTCCATGGCATCTTTGATTGAAACAAGAGTATTTTTAGGTGCGGAATTTTCCTCGGGAGCAGCAGGACCTGTTTGTTCGCAGACTTTCCTGCAGCTGCAGCGTGGGCTGGCACTCACCTTTGGCTTCGGTGCAAGCAGAAACCGGCCTGCGAGGATTTAAAAAATGGGCAGACTGGAAGGGAGCAATCAACTAGTAAAAGTTCATAACCATGCAAGTACGGCATAGCGACTGTGGAAACTGAAATTCATTGGCCAGTTGAGGCTCTCCAAGACACATGTCAGCCTCTAAGTATTTCTGTATTTATTCTTAATTATTTCAGTCTTACTGAAGGTTTGGCTTTTGGCATGTTTAAGTGTACAGAATAGAGCTTCAAAGCCAGAAACTTTACTGAGTTGCCCAAGACTTCCCCTCTACGTGTTCATGTATGTGTGTACAAATCCACTCATATCCTGTAGGACATGCAGTAACTTTCTGAATTCATTCATTTGAAAAATAGTGGCTTTGCATGTAAGAATCTGGAACGTAACTACTGTGAGGAAAAGAAATGCAGAATCATGAACATGGTAGCTGCAGACTGATTTTGTTGCCCCAACTTATTCTGGATGCTTTTAGGAGCTGAAAAGAATATGTTAATAGTTGTTAGTTTGGGGAAAGGCAGAAGTAGTATCCCCAGCCTCAGCATAACCTAATAGTATATTTGTCAAGTGAAGTTAGCTTTGGAAGTTGTGTATTATGTTTGTAATAGAAAGGAATTTTGTAACAGAGAGGAAAAGAATTGGAATTCTAATAAATAAGAGCAGGAAAAGGTGTCCATTGTGGTTACTTTGCTGCTTTGCCTTTCAGTCTTATGTGAGAGGCTTCGAAATGCTACACTGCGTGCTGCAGGTTTTTTGTAAACTTTCTCAAACTATGTGCAGGAAAACTGTAGAGATCTTGACAGGACAGTTTGTTTTAAAAACCAGACAGCGAAACAGAAATGACCTTCAGAGTACCTATTGACCATTGTTTGGGGTAATATTTATTGTTAGTTTTTAATGCTGCTTATCCTTTGCAATTCCCACACAGTGTGGGGGCAGCATCTCATGGGCACTGGATTTGGAGGCTTCAGCTGTGCCTGCGCTGTTCACACTGCGTCCAGTGGTGTAAGGACCAGCCTGGGGGGGCACCTGTCATTTGAATTTACTGTGCCATTGCGTTTGTAGAAAGAAAATAGGCTGAAACGTTTCTGTCATGTTTGCTGATGTTCAATATCAAAACATAGCTCAACCACAACAAAACCATACTGGTAATGTGTAATGCCTACTGTACAACAGAAGGATATTGTGCTTATTTTATAGGCCTTAAAGTTATTCTGTCTACTTTGTATGAGACACCCCAAATTCTCAGTAATTCTTTTTATTGTTATTTGTGCTGACTCTCAAGTTTTAGCTTTGCCACTAAAGCAAGCAGGCACCGTTCTTTCACTTGGGCATTTGGGGTATGTGCTGTAGAAAACAGCTCTTCTGATACAGCAGGTAATGAAAAGTCTCCCAACACTGAAACAAAAATGTGTTACCAGAAACAAAGACAGCTTGTCAGAGTGAAAAGTAGGATAACTTTCAGAGATGTGAAGAGCAAACACCATGTGAACTGAAATATGTATGACTTGACTTAGTGCCGAAAATATAGGTGGTGACTGGGTTTTTGGTTTTGCTGCTTTGTTCAACATTGTAAAGCTGCATTCAGATGGCCGTTGGGGATTCTGTGAGAAATTTAAGCAAATGAATGTATCAGCTGAAAGTTGACCGTAAATTAGAGTCTGTCGTAGAAAGCCTTTTCCAATACTGGAAGCTCTGACCCTGAAGAACACTCTGAAACTTTGATAGAGCAGGATGATTCCCGTCAACTCCGAAACTTTAGCAGAGAATTCTCTTATAATGATACTTTTTTATGCAGGGCAAAGGCAGGTTTAAAGCCACTGTGTGCTCATGTGTAGCCTTGATGCTCACAATGCAAGAATCTGCCTTCGTCTAGCTGGCTGTGAGACAGGCATGAAGCTCCCAAGCTTCTCCAAGCCTTTCCAAGCCTCCTTCCAAAAGTTCTGCTGATAAGAGGAAAAGAGAACTCCTCATCAGATATTTCCTCAAACATCTTAGTTGCCCTCAGGCAGGTTCTCTGATATGAAAACTCTTACATTTGGTCACTATAGGAATAAGGATTAACTCTTAGAATTTACCAGTGTGGACTTGGTACATTGCAAGCTCAGTGTAGTCTTGGGAAAGGAAGATGTTCCCAGGTATATTTTCAAAACCATGAGACGTCATGAGCTCTTCTCCTGCCCTCACTCTGTTCCTCTCTAGGAGGACCCATAATGGTCCCCAAAGTCAAATCCCTGATTCTATCTATTCTTAATGAACAATATAGCATTGGTGCCTGGTGTCCTTGTCTGGCTGGGCTGGCATCCTTCACCCCTTCTTCCACTGCAAGGCTGTACACCCTTGAGAGGGAGGCTGAGGCTATTGCCAGGAGCACAAAGCTGCACTAACATGTTCATTAGCTGCTAAGCTTTGTAAGATTGTATTATGATTTTGCATGTCAAATAGGAAACCTTAATGTTAAGATGGTCAAGTAGGTTCCTTAATGACCGTTCTGCAAAGGTCCATTCAAACAGAACAATGGACTTCACTGTAAATATCATGCAGTTTCAGCTGTTATACTAATAACATTCTCAGTGTCCTCCTCTTTTGAGCAGATGTGATTATTAGGTTATTGAAAAAAAAAAAACTATAGGTTTTTGTGAACTGAAATATATTTTGTAATTCTGGCTACTTCTCTGTTCTTGAAATGCAGATCTGCTATAATGCAAAACTTTTTTAGTGTTTGGCACTACTGGAGTAATCTGTTTTCTTTCTCTGTATTGGCTTGAATAGGGACAGAACACTGTCACACTGCTTTATTCAGCAAATTTAATCTTGAAGTGCTGTATAATTTCTGTTTCAATTACACCATGCTGCTGTCTCGATTGTTTTTACCATTGCATTAACAGAGCCTTTGTGTCCCTTCTTGTAACAGACCTAGCATGCTTTAAGATAATTTACAAAAATTATTCTCCTGAGAATCCCTGAACTTTCTTTCCTATGGGCCAGGTGAATGGCTTGTCAGTCTCTCAAGGGTGCTTTTGCAGCAATGGTAACATTAAATCCAAAACTGTGGGTGACACAGATTCTTTCTTTCTCTGAAACTTCCCATCAGCCTTTTCCTGACGAGCTCTGACCATCCTCTGGCAGAACGGGGTAAAAACAGACAAAAATGGGTGTATCTGTCGTGTCTTATCACATAGTCCAGAATATACGTGGCTGTGCAGGCCTTGCCATCTCAAAGCTTCCTCTGCCAAGAGCCCTTTCTCAGTTGATGATGTTTTTGATTCTACGATTCTTTCCCATTTTCTGCTGAGAGGAACCATCCCCATGCTGAACCCATTAAAGTGCGTGGAGGTTGAGGTTGGAGAAGGTTTCCTAGATGCTGGTTTTGATAAGGGTGTTTTCCCCTTATCCACCAAGCCCCACAGTAGCTCATGCTATGACATCCATGCCCAAGCTCAGTAGCAGGTGACCTGCTAAGCCCAAAGCCACTGTGGTAAAGCTGTCAAAATGTACAGCAAATTTGGACTCCCTACAAGCAGAATTTGAGAGCTGTCATCACACCGAAACCTTTGGTTCTTTAAGTCCCATTCTGTAATGTACAGTTCAATGAACAACATGTTAATGTTCTGTTTTCTAAATGTTGTTTTGACATTTAAATGTTCAAAACCATCTTGAGTTAATTAAATGTAGAAGCTTTAAGTGAATGGATTGTGCTGACAACTCATCATCTAATTACCCATAATTAGGAGTAAAACAACATTAGCTAATAGAAATAATAAATAATTGTGATAGGGAAGAAAATTCAAATGTGCTGTGTATAGCAGCACAGCAATTTTTCTCCCAAGCAGAATTCATACACTGAAGCCCTGAATATAGTTCTGTTTAATCACCAGCTGCACATGCGTAGGCATTTCTCACTGAATGTTTTAGGTTAATAAGAACTGGTCTGAGAATAGCAAAATACTAAAGGATGTTTTAGGCTGATGAATTCCAGAAGCTGGGGCATGTTTGTTGGAACAAAACAATAAAGACAAAATAGATCAACAAAGAGTTTGAAGAGACAAAGATATTTTTGCATCATCTATTAGTCTTGTCAACACCATTAAAAGACAGGGGGGAAAAAATCAAAGGAACTATGAAGTCAATTTGGATTGATTTTTATCAGTGTTCTTTGCCAGTTGTGAGCTGGCAGGTTTTAAACTTGGAGAAATCAAGTGTGGGCAAGTTCGAATTGTTCACTTCTCTCCACAACTGTCCTGAAGATAATGTTTTCAGTCATTTTGCCTGAATGCTTATCACCAGGAACAGTTTTATTTACTTATGGAAATGTTAAATGAAAAACATCTGTTTCTTGATGACCTAGAAAATAATGTAGTCGAAACTTAGTTTTTGTGTGTAAAGCGAGGAAAAACTTGGAATTTCTCTGCTTTCTTCAGATCTGTATTTAACAAATGTTAGTCTTGCCTCCATCTAATGAGGTGTAGACTCTTTGCAGGAGTGAGTTCCTTACCATAGGCATCGCTAGCTGCAGAACTTAATCTGTTTTTAAGAAACGAGTTATTTATCCATATCTTAGGTGAGGTGGAACTGATCCTTCTATATTTATTATTACTATATATGTCATTTATTCATGTATATCTTACTTAGTGTACTTTGGAATAACAAAAATTGAAACAAGTAATGGGTTTTCAAGCAGATAACACATTCAGTTATGTATGTTCATTTTAATGCATGCTTAATGTGCATACATTTACCATAATTACTTACACAAAGAGAATTAAGAATGTAAATGCAAATTGAAAGCAGCTGCTTTAGTTATGCCTGATGCCCAGCTTGGGACTATGCCTGGAAAAAAACCCATAAGATTTATTCAGGAAGATGTACAGATAGAAGTGACAGCAGTGTTGGTGCAAACACAAGGTAATGGGGAAGTAAAAGTACGTGTGGTAGGCGCGTATGTAACAGACCTGCTGGTCTGAGAAATGGACCACACAGAACCCACAGAAAAACTATTGGTAAAGAAAAAGAAAGTGAATGGAAACTTCAGCTTTGTTATTTTTAAAACTGATTTTAATAAGGACTCTAAATTTGTGATCACCTTTGTTATATTTCCATAATTATTCCAATATTTTTGTTCTTGCAAAAAAGGGAGAGTTATTATTAGAAAGTATTCTAGTTGAAAGATTTGAAGACAGTCTTTCATAATTATGTTTCTATTTCTTTTACAACTTCTCATTTTCCAAGATCAATTTTTACTTCAAGAAGTGATCCATAGATACTGCCATGAATATTTATATTTAGAGAAGGAAGCAGGAGCATTTGTAAATCCTTACCCTCTTAATTAATGCCAGTCTTCTAGCTTGTGTTTCCCAGTGATTGATAATAAAAAGGTTTCAGTGTGGCATGGTATTCTTTGCAGCATGAATCATACAAGACCATAAAATTGTTATCTACATCATTATGGCTGAGTGTATTGTACTAAACGAGCACATACCAGAAAATGAAATGAATGTTTTATGTGTTCTCTCAGCTAGATTCAGGTAGTGTGCAAAATGTACCTCTCCGAACAAATCACATCCTTAAATGTGTTTTTTAAAGTTTGCATAATTACTGCTTGAACACAATGAATTTAATCCTATATGTCTTTATTTTATGTGCTGCCTAGTTGAAAGCTTGATTTGGCAGTGACATTAATAGAGACAGAAATGTGCATATTTTGCTGATATCAGTAGCATTATTTACACATATAAGGATTCATGTAAGCACTGATTAGGCAAGAAATTTTCCAGACCAACTATAATTAGATTTTTTAAAAAAGTAGACTTTCAACTATATTGATTTAGTTTTTAAAACAAGTCAGTTTTTTGGGGGGTGGATGATGCAGAAACCTTTGGTTAGAGAAGTTGCAGTAATGTCTCACAGGAATTGTTATTTCGCTATTTCATGCTCACATACTCTTTTAGTCACTAGACTTCCTGGCCAGACGTTTTGCACGATGCTTTATTGTGTTTTCTCTCTGAATGGTGGGATCCTGTTGCAACTTGGGAGATGTAGTCCAGGTAGAAAGTTACATTTACAGTAGGAGGGCATATAATGTGCAGGCAATGCAACACTAAATTTTCAAGGAAATGTATTGGTGCCAAAGCACCAAGGACAATCTTAATACCTTGTGGAGCACTTTCTTTGGAGGCTGATCTTACCTTTGGGATCTGTACAAGACAAGCAGGAATAATCTTAGTATGATAAATGAAAAATCGGACAATCACAGAGAATCTTTTTGTCTACTATTAGTGGGTGATCGGGTGAAAATCACAATTGACAGATTTTTTACAAATGCATCCTTACAAAAGGTGTAGCTTTGCTGATCTCATGCGGCTCTTGCATTACGTGCCTGTTTCTCCCGCTGTGTCTTTTCTTCACTTCAGTGTTTATATGGGATCTTTGACCATAAGATGCTGAGAATTGGATGCATAACCTTTTTCAACGATCAGGTGAATTTTTTTGTGTGTATGCTAGAGCTGATGAACACTTGTGTAAGGGTTTGCCAGCCTTTACAGCATCACAGAGGTAGATCTAGTTCAGCAGATCCAAGACTTCTTAAGCTTAATCTGCTGTGTTGCTGGTTCTGTAGAGCCAGTCCCTCAAAACTTCCAGCATGAGAACCTTGAAATCTTTGCAGCCTTGAGGGATTTGCACTTCTTCTAATGAGATGGAGGATCTAAAGGTACTAGAGCTGAATCCTAGAGATAGGATGAGATGAATCCACCCCGAATCATGAGTTATATACTCTAAAACCAATAGTCTTCCCTTGAAACTAATTCTATGGCATGTATGCTAAACTAAAACTATTTCTGGTGAGACACTGATATCCTCCTCTACCAGCCATCAGTCCTCTTTGTATTTTGAGCAATAACACACTGATGGATGATATTCCATTTTATTGAAGTTGGAAAAAATAAAAAGCCTTCATCCTTTCTCCATACTTACGATGCATTTTGCAGGGGAACAACAACAACAATGAAATCCATAGAAGTCTGAACATAAGGAGAAGGGATAACTGTGTTTGCAGTAAAATCAAAATATCAATTTACCTGATCTACATTTGGTCTGTAGTTAATATGGGTGCTGTGTCAAATACTGCTATCGATGTTCCCTCTGAGCACATGGAAATGGGTGTTACAAAAATCCCTCAGACCTGTTAATTAAGTTTCACCCTTGACCTATGGAAAATTCTGGGGTTTACTTGGTGCTGTGTGTGCCCACAGGTTTGAATCCCTCCCTTTCCAAATTACTGTGAATTAAACCCTTCTTAATCTTGAAAGGAGTGATGAAGAAAGAATTGGAGAATTATATTGGAGACTTTATTTTTGCAGTGTAATCCCATCTGCTATAGCAGAATCCTCTGGATAGAAATTGTTAACTTCCTGTTACTGTAAATGGTTTTTAATAACATCTTGTGTATCGTTGTTCCTATTCTTCATTTGGTAGCCAGCAATTTATAATTAGTACATTAGCAAGAACTGTGTGATATTAATTCCCTTGTATTTGTCTTGAATTTGCAAGGAGCAGATTAGTACAGAAAAACTGCTTGTCCCTTTAAAACAGAGCAAGAATTTAATTACCATATCATTTTCTTTCTTCCCTGAGTTTTGTTTTGCCAAACAGAGAAGCAGAGGAGACTGGGAGCTGTTGGGGTTTAGTGAGGAAAGGCAATCTGCAGATTAATACAGGTTTTGTGAATTGCAGCAAAAATATAGGTGCAGCTATAGGCTGGTACAGGCCTGTTGGAAAGAGGGGTAGGAGACGCTTGGTTGGTTGTTTTTTGCCTGAGCCACCTAATTAATTCTTGACAAGCTTACTGAATTGTTTGTCAAATTAAAACAATGAAACTCCCAAAGGAGAAGTCTATTAGAACAATTGTCAGGAAGAAGCACAAACTTTGGACACATAAGGCTACCTGAATAGAGATTTATGCACTGAAGAACTTGTCTGTTTTTCCAACTGTATTAGTCCAATATAATATTTCATGTTTGTCCTCATGCTTTGTTTGGCTTTGGACCACTGCAGACAAGGTAGCAGTAGTGCTGAAAAAGTCCAAGTATTCTTTATTAATAACTTCAGGAAAGCATTTCAGACAGGAGGAATTCCCCTTACAGATCTGGGGAGAGGGAAACGCTGCCACCACCGTGGGTGCTGCAGGAATGAGAATCTCAGAGGGTCGGAGAGGAGCTGCTGGGTATCAACTGCTCCTGGTAGTGCCTGAAGGGGAAAGGGAAACCTCTTCTCTTCATGAGGAGAAAGGTGTGGGGAGCAGGGGAAATCAGAAACTTTTCCACCAGAAGCACTTTAAGGAATTACCAGCGAGGTTTTAGGAGTGCTGTGTAGGCAGCCCTGATATCGATTGATTTTGCTTTTGGGCCAGAGGGGAAGAAAATGAGAAGAATTTTGGAGGGCAGTGGGCAGGGAGATGCGGGGCTGGTTCCCCTGCTCCCGGCCATGGCAGCAGCAGCGCGGTTCAGCCTCTCCCAGCCTTACACCTGGGACAGACAGTGGATTTTCATCTTCAACAGGCTGGAAATGAGAATGAGGGAAATGAGTAAAGTTAGTATCCCAGATCCTCGTGTGTCT
Organism: Streptopelia decaocto; assembly: GCF_964273445.1. NCBI lineage: Eukaryota > Metazoa > Chordata > Aves > Columbiformes > Columbidae > Streptopelia > Streptopelia decaocto. The sequence goes on along the minus strand of NC_138666.1, from coordinate 4,437,682 downwards.
AGCATCTGAGCTAAGCAATCAGGTCATGCAGCCCTGTGTAGGAATTGCCATACCTGGTCAAACAAGAGATTTGTCTCCCCAGTACCTGTCTCTGAGAGTGGTCTGTCATGAATATCATGGATTGGGAATGGAATGGATGAGGAAAGAGTGAGCCTACAGTAATGCTTTCTCAGGATGCTTATCCTCTACATGAGTTTTTCATGAGTTTCCCAAGCAATTCTCAATTTAATATCCCTGGATGCACTTTTTTTTTTTTTTCTTCTAAGAATTCATCCTTTTGTTCTTTGAAGCCATGGAAACCATCAGCATCCCTGGTGTTCTGTCACAGGCAGTTGTGCAGTTGTCTGACTGAGCTGGGTGTTTCAGGGAGGGTTTCTCCATCCGTCCCCATGCAAACCTGCTCATTGCATGTGCTGTCCCTGGCTCACGGGCTGGGAGGAACCACAGATGCTCAGTCCCTGCTCGTTCCAGCCACCACCTCTTCATTTCATCACACTGACAAGCACCCTCCCCAGAAGAAAGCTGATATTTGCCTTTTACAGAAGTAAAACTGAAACCTCGGTGGGGAGAAAGCAGATGCATTACCACATAAAACATAGAGTTCTGAGGAAGGGGGGATTTTCCTTTGAAAAGATGCCTCTGTTTCAGATAAACTGTTCTCCAGCTACCTATAAGCTCTTTTATCCAAAGTCTTTTGGAAATCAGAGGGGAAAAAGAGATCCCACAAAAGGCTCTTCTCAAGAGTGCATAAAGGCCAACTTAGTCCCCACTGCAGCTGTCACCTTCACAGCGTTGTGTGAGACAGGAGTTCAGAGGAAATATGAGCAGTTGCTGTTTATTTTTGAATGAAATATGCACACTTCTAATTTTGTCCTTTGGATAGTAACACCCAAATTAAACTAACTTAGAATCTGCCAAATTTCCTAACACTTCCTTTTTCTTTACTACATTTCTTGAATATATTTTCTTTTACCTTGCCCATGTTAAATGCTTAAAGAGAGACTTTCTTGTGGCAGTCATGCAGAGGTGCCTTTCACAAAGTGAGTCACCTTCTATTGGGGACAGTCTTGGAGAGGCAAATTGAGTTAGGAAGAGGAGAGATTCTAGTTTACAGGAGATAGGACTGTGATTTGAAAATTAAGGCATTTATTCCCTTATTAATAAATGAACAGAATTCTTATCAACAGCAATGCAAACTGCACATAAAGAAAACAGAGGGGTAAACTTGGCTCTAGCAATATTGTCTTCAAAGTACTTACGTAGGATTCATAGCATCCTATAGTCAACTGTGCAAACCTTGAAACATGTTTAGTGGGGTGCATTTTTTGCATGTGAAATTACAGCAATTTACTCCTGCTGTTTAACTTGTATTTATCTTTTTTAATTGGAAAGAAGATGTGCCCCACTGCTCTGTGTTGTAAGGCAAAGCGGGACCTCACTGAGCGGGACCCCACAGAGCGGGTCCCAGGGCTGACGCGCAGGGACCCCCCTCTGTCCACAGGAGCTGCCTGTCTGCTGCTCGAGTGAGAACACAGAGTGCTGTGCTCCAACACTAACAGTGTAAGGCTCAGCTTTGCTAGTTCTTATGTAATTCAGAGTCTCATTGTATTTGGTGATGTTCCTTGAGACTGGGTCTTGGAGTGCAGTGAATGTGACGATGCCAATTTATTTTCCTCTTTTTTTAAAGAGAAGGGAGAAGGAGAGGAATGAAATGAAATGACAGTTTCTAACTATCCTGGCTCCAGTGAAAGCTTAACATTGGAGGCTAAAAAGATGTCCCCCTTAAGATAACTCCTCTAATTTGAGTGTTCAGATTTTTTCTCAGTAGCAATAAAAAGGCAGAGAGCAAGTTTCCTACTTATTTTTTTTTTTTCTTCCCTCTGGGCAATGAGGGGTTCTGATTACACTAAAACCCCCTAGTATTGACTTTATAATAGCTTTGCCCTGCCTACATGGCCACTGTATATAGAAGGCTGAAACATCTCAAATCATTACAATGGGAATAAGCTGTTCTTTGAAAGAACATCCAGGGTTTTCCGACTTTGACCAGTGTGGAAGTTTTATGAGAATAACTGTATTTTGTTCAAGTTAATTTCTCTGCTGCTCTTTTCTGTGTTGCCAGCAGAGTGAATACTATTACAGTACTTTCTTAACAGGAACACTCCGTGCCAAAGGTTTTAAAGTGTTTTATTTTAATGTCACAGATGATTAAATGCTTTAGTGTGACTGACAAGCTTTAGTAAATTTGTACAAATTAGATATACTAGCTCTTAGTAAAATAGATTTTCTAAACCTGTTTTGTGTGAGAGGAGAAGTAGCAGCTAATGATAGTAAAATACATTAAGATGCTGGCAAATTGAAAAAGCCACTTGCAGCTTAGCAGTAGCGATATGACAGCTCTTCATGAGGGTGAGGTTGGAGACTACCAGTACAACAGAAACACCCATAGGGTTTGCTGCAGTATCACTTTTATTGTTGAGCAAGCTGAGCTGATGCTTCCATGGGATTAGAATATCCTCCAACTTGCTTGTAGGAGCAAAGCCACTGCTCTGCCCTCCTCTTGTTTTTGAGGATGCTGGTACCACTGGAGGCACAAGCTGTCAGAAATCTTAGCGTCCAGGCTGGTAAAAAACTGTAAGTAGTCTGTAGTAAAACATCTCTGTTAATGCTTTTTGCTGTATTAACTCAGGTGGACATGTAAGTATTCACTGAAGATCCAAGAAGGAAAATAGCGACCCAAACACTGCGGAGGAAGCCTTTTATTAGGTGTTTGTGCTGCATCCACTCTTAACAGTGTTCTCATCTGCAGCCACAATTGCTATACCAATAATAACATATGGTAGATATTATGGCTTGAGCATTAATAATAGCAATGTTATCATTTTATGTTTATATATTGTTAGTTTCAGTCCTTTATATTTGCTATTAAAGATAAGCATTTTCCCTAAAAACAACATGTTTTAAAGAAGCATTTTAAAGTTAACGGGGTCTCCGAATCTCTCTTCAGGATGAAAGGTAAAGGACTGCATTTTATCATTAAATTATCATCGTATAAGAAGAATAAAGGTTTCTTAAGAAAGAAGTGTTATTAACAACATTGTCTTTTTGATCTATGGAAAGATAAGTGTCCTCTAGCGGAGGTAGTACCCTCCTCTTCTTCTCTTATAAACCTTTGTTCTCTTCTGATGCATATTAAGCACCAGATGAAAAATTCTGTTTGTCTGTGGTCTAACAATGAAATACCTTGTAGGAAATGAAAAGGTCAAGCTTCCCCTGTCAGTGATTTATTATAAACAGTGCCTCCGTCTTTTATTTCCTGATACTTTGCATTTGGATTAGTGATGATACATCACCAGCTGCTAGATAAAATATGAAGTTGGGAAACTATGGTCAAACATTTCTGCTGAGGAATGACCCTGTAATCAGCTCCTGGCACACACAGGTCTCAGTTGATTTATCAACCCAAACCTGGGATTCTAGAGAGGGATGAATTAGTTTAAAGGTATCTAAGGGATAATAGCTGAAGCCAAAAGTGCTGTAGGAAAACCGTTTGTCACTAGCTTGCCCTGCCCTCCTTAATTGCAGAAAAATTGAGAGTGGATACGTTAGGCACCTGATATAAATCATTGGTCAAGCAACCAGCCATGTATCAAGCAGGGAGTTGCGGGCCTTTCGCTCCTGCTCCTGCAGGCGGGACACTTGCAGTTTTGACACCAAGAGGCTGTTGGGCCAATGTGGTTTAATGTGCACGTGTCTCTGTGCTGACTTCACTGTGGCCTTCTGTATGACTTCATGCATTTTGTTATTCATTCCAGTTCCTGATATGCTATTTTATATGTCACTTTCTGTAGTTTTGCATTTGGGGACCATTTGTCCCAGCTTTTTTAGCTGAGAACATAACAAAAAAGAAACGTGCAGTTGCCTGACACATGCTGTAAACGCTCCCTTATTGGAGAACATATTTGAAAGTTTAGTTCTTGTGGAAACAATATTACCAAATAAATTAAATATCTGCACCGTACATTCATATTCTTCTCATTCTCCAGTTGTTGTTTAACTACATTTAACTCCCCAGCAAATGCGCATGCTTAACTTTACCAACTTCACACACAGTTTAGGTAGAGCTTAATGATATTTGATTTTTAACGTCATATTTGTGGTCTATGAAATGAAGCATGTGCATGTACACAAATTCACATGATTGTGGAACCTTCTGCTATGACCATCTTGCCTTCCAGTGCACATCAGGGAAAAATTAGAAATTAATTCAGTCCATGTAATATGTACATTTGAAAGAGCTGTGAGAGAATAATAACACAATTTTCTCTCCCTCAATTTAACTGTATTTATGAGATTTTTTGGAGATATGGCCCAAAGCCTGCATAATGTTATGTCCCCTATGCCAATATTTATTCATATTACACGTGGCTGTGCTTGTGCCTCTTTTTTCATATATGACGTAATTTTGCTAAAAATTAATTTTGCAGCCTAGGGCGGAAATCCAATTGATTGCTTCTCTGCTTATTTGTTGCTTGTGAGCATGGTGCAAAATCCATTGTAATCCTGTAAACAAATCTGTGTACCGCAAATGCCCTCGAACAAGCAGGTAGGAGAGCACACAGAATCAGGGAAGAGCATAGGATGGAGGGACCTCTGGAGGCCACAGCCACTTCTTCTGGACCTGGGAACACTCCACATATATTTCACATCCCTTTGGCTAGAAACTGTAAAAATATTAAGGGAATCAGGTTCTTGATTTCTACCCACTTCTTATGAGACTTAGACACTTAACTGCCTTATATTGATGTTGTTTTTTTCTGGTTTTAAATTTCATCATTGCAGTGAAAAATTGGATGTGCTTAAGGACATTGCCGATTGTGGATCAAAATGTCTTTAGAATTGGGCTTTAGTGAGTAAAACATTAAAAATATTACTTGCTCAATGTAAGTGCAATTTTTCAAGGCTAAGTTATGTTAACAGAATTTATTATTAAATCGTGTTGTAATTCTTTTAAGCTAATGCATGAAAATGACCTCAAAATCAGATACAATCCAGTTAAGAAGGTGATTATCTAAGTCCCTAAATGTCTTTCATCCAGAAGCTCTAAAAGAAAGAATAAGACTTCATCCAATCCGGAGACCATGAGAACCATAATTTTAACCACAAACAAAATCAATATAAGAAAAAAGAGAGGTAAACCCAACAACAAACATTTGTCCATGTTAAGTGACTTTTGCCCACCATTATTAGCATCTGTTTTATGGTGTATTGAGCACTTCCCTGAGTAAAGGTGAAGTACCACTGCAAATTGCTACACCAGGAGGAGACTCTTTCAGGCTTGAATCACAGGGGCCCTGTGAAATTTTTGGTTGAAAATGCTTGTCGTTGTGCTGTAAAGGATAATGGAATTTGATTTCACAAAACATATTTCATACTGAAGGTGTCCCAAACCACTCTCCAGATGAATGAGTTAAATGCTGGAGAAGCGGTGACTGTGTAGGTAAATGTGGTGCCTATTATGTACTGGGCGATAGCTCACACACAGCTGCGGACAATGGAAACAGGTTTTCCCTTTTATTATTGAGGGTCACCCAGGTTAGCCCCTGTTCTTTTTGAAAAGCACTCTGGGATTTCTAATTTCCACCTGGATGATCACCAGAGACAGACAGAAAGGGCCACAGTTTAATGCTTTGCCGAAAGGATGGATGAATGATTGCTGGATGATTAATGGCTGCTCTGTGCTGAAAGATGACAGCCTGTTATAATGGAGATAGCGAACGTGTAATTTTCTGCATACTGCAGTTCCCCAGCCTCAGCATTCCCACATAGCGGGCACTTCATGTGGCTAAAAGACACAGCAGCGGAGACGTAGTTTTTGGTTAGAGCTTGTCCCTTTCTCACCAGAGTGCAACGCATGTGGGAAAACACGCTGCGTGCTGCTCGTGCTGGTTCTGTGCTGCTGGAGAGCTGCTGCATGGCAGCTGCTCCGCTTAAAAGTAAGCAAAGTATTGATGACAAATATTCCAGGGGGGACAAAGGTATCTTTTATCACATCCCCAAATCTTTGCTCCCTGACCATGTGACATTTTAGAACATTATTTCTTCAAACCAGGCCTGTGGTTTGTTACCAGACCAGTGCGGCTGTGGAGCCGCACGGGGTGTGTGGACACCTCGTCACTGCCCTCTGTGGGGCTGATGCTTTGTCACTCTGTCGCATCCTTGAACAAGACCCTGAGGTTTTGATAATAAAATCAATTGTTACTACTACTGGTTGATTATAACAGAATGGTTATTATGAAAAAATGACCAACAACCAAACTTCATAAATGGTTTGCTTGATTTGAATATGTTCTTTTTTCCACTTGAAACTGTTCTTTCTGGTTTTTGATCCAGAGCATGGTCATAATCAAGTTCTACTACACACTTCCGTACAGAAGCGCAATCTCAGTTGCACCCAAAACTCTTTTTTTAGAACCAAAGTAATAATTGCACGTATGTGCACATTACCGCAAGAAACGTTCTGTGAGTGAGGGCAGAGAAATAATTTCTGGTGGTTTTGTGACTGGTCCTTTTGCCATTTTCACTGTCAGTAACAAGAGACATGGGCATCACTTGGCAGGTCTAGTTTGAGCTGTGTTTGGTATGATCATGTTTCTGTTGCATCAGTTGGAGCACATCACACAGGCTTTGTCCTAGCTTCACGCTTTTATGGTGAGTAGAGAAGGACACGCTGTACTTTATCTGGTGTAAGCTCTGAGTGGTACAGGCAGATAGTACCTGATCCAGTATGTGCTTTGCTAGTACAAAATTATCCCATCAACAATTTTTGATCAAATCCAAACTGGCAGAGTGAGGTTCTACCAGACTAGCACCTTATATCATGAGGCTGTAGCAATTTTAACTGGTACTAGAAGTCTTAAGGCTGCTTTACTGTATTGAGTAATCATGGTTTTAGAAACCATTTCTCAATTTTGAAACATTCTTATTAGAAGTCCTTATAGGGAACCTAAAAACAACTGAGTTTCTTTTATCTGTATTATTTTTTAATGGAAACTGTTTTCCTTAGTTGCCTTTTATTTTTCATACGGTTTCAAAGTTGCTGAAAAACTTACAGATGTGTGTTTATTTCTCCATAAGAAGCCAAGATGATAAAAGAAAAAAAAATTCATTTTGGTCAGTATTCTGTGGAAAAATACTTAGCTCTTCCAGGAAGGTTCCCTTTTTAATATTAATTAGCTAAATTCCAGAAAGCTTCAAATATTTTCTAATTAATCTGAGTACCTGTTTAAGGAAAGGAACTTGCAACGGCTTACAGATATTCTCTGAACAAAACAAAGGCGCAAGTCTGGTAATTTTATGTTATTTGTTACCCTAAGTAAAAGGTTCATTATCATATATGCAGGTGTACAATGTAGAAACCTGCAGCCCAGGTTATCAGGAGACCTACTGAAGATGTAATAATAAAACTATGTTGATGTATGCTGTTTACAATTGGCCAACTATTAGAATGTTCATGTTGAAAATAGCATCAAAAGTTTTATATACATCTACATCTATTTGTAATCTGCCGAGCGTAGAGAATCCACTTGTTTCCTTCTCTTATCTAAGGAGTTTTTCAATTATGGAAGATCATGTGAATTTTATTTAATTTAATTAAAAATAATGGATTATTCAGTTGTATTGATTATTGCTCTTTTCAGGTGCTAAAATTAGAGCACAGCAGAACTGATGCTCCTGTCTTCATTCATTCAAAGTTTAGTGACTTTTGGGAAGTGGAAATAAAGGAGAACTCAGTTTATAAGGCTTGATTTTATTGTCACATAAATACACAGAGCCATAGGTAATAAAACTACTGAAGCACTGTTATGAGGCAGAGACTGAGCAAAATTTAAGTCACTTCATGTGGGTGTTTTTAAATTAGTCTGAAGAAGCGATGCATTCATCATTTGCAAAAATACTTGATCTCAGTATTGATGGATTGTGTGTTTTATTGGTATTTCTTTGTATTTTGCAGTCATTTACTTAATAGATAAGGACCAAAATGGGTATTTTTGCAAATTCTGCTGTTAACATGAAAAACCCACCATATTTAAGATTTAAGAGAATTTTCTGACATTTATCTCTTCTAAGTATCATTTCTTGACTAATAGCATCTGACATATATTTTCATTTAATTGAAAGGATTGTGAAGTGCTTTATATACTTAATGATGTACTTTCAAACCACTAGCCTGTAATGAAGTCTCTCAGGTTGTCTGTTCAGAAAAATGGAAGCTTGGGACAAGAAACAAAGACTAGTGTGGGTACTAAGACTGCAGCAATAATGTAGGTGAGTAGAATGGAAATTTGTAATCCAGTTGAAGCTCCAGGGTTAACATCCCAAATGTTCCCAGAGCACTGGAAGGCACATCAGATCTTTAACGTAGCGGCATACTGCCACCTAACATCACAGAAAGCATAAATTTAGTTTGTCTTCATTGCAGATCCAGTCAGGAATTTTCCTGTATTTTGGACTGTCCATCCAAAATATTTAAATGTATGTGGTGGAGATCATAGATCAGAGTTGCTTTTACAAGGGCTAGAACCAAGCAAAGTGTTGTGATCGAGGCAATCCTTCTGGGAGCACGAATGAGCTCTGAAATTGATTAAATTTTCTCAAAATGAGTCTTAGCTCATCTCAGTGCAAAGACCTGTGAGATTTGCTTCCCTCCCTTGCCACAAACAGCAAGGGGTGCAGCCAAAGAGGTCCCTGTGCCTCCCTGGGGTTTCTCTGTCTTCAGTCTAGCAGCAGACTTACTGGGGCATTTGTTTCCTACAAGACTGCAGTCCCAAGGACGTTTGCTGGTTGAAGCAGTTCAAAAAACAGGCCTCTGGGGAGAAACCTCATCCTGATGGAGAAGGCATGGGGTCTGTTTATGAGAGCAGCTGAGGATGAGGGAGGAAGATAGACGTATAGAAGTATATGTCAGAAGTATAACCTAAAGACGACTTAAGGGGCATTGAAGGGAATGAGTGGAAGAAGTCATGTTCTTTAGCCTTCCTTGAGCAGAAACATCTCTAAGGGTTTTGTGTACTATAGCTGAGGTCAGGGGAACATTTCAGCCCCAATGGATGTCACACAGGTAAAGCCCCTAAAGAGATACACTCAGAAAGTGATGGCTGTGCAGGTACCAACACCTCTTCCTTCACACATTTAGAGGTTGTTTGACAATCTCCTATCTGCGTGTTGACACACCTTGACCCTGTTTACTTGTAGGATCTGACAGGATCACAGAGCTGATGCAACAGGCTGCAATACATTTAAGATAGAAATATATTCACGTTTCTACTTCAGTGCTTAGGTCAATGGAGTCACTTCAGAATTACGTTTGTGTTGCTGAGAGAATAATTTGGCCAATTGCCCATTCTGTCCAGCACATTAAAAATAATTTAGCTAGCAGTTGTGAATACCCATTTCCTGCCAATAACCTTAGAATACCCCATTGCCAGGAGATATTTCTGACCTCACTTTGCGAGTCACCTTGTAGTGGTACTAACCACAGAGCCTTTCCAGTGCTGCTTTGTTAGTACTTGTTATACCAGCTCTACTGATAGCAGATTTAGTCATACACATGATGGAGAGGAGAAAAATGTATGCTGTTTATAAAAAGCAAGTTTGCATTAATGAAAGATTCTCAAGCTCTTGGAATTTTTTTTTTAGTTAAAAAAGAGCATCTAATTGAATTAAGAAATTAGTATTCCCTGTACAGTACTCAATAACATATTAGTTTGAAAACATGATGACTAAAAAAAGCACAAAGTCCTTACTCCAGTTTTCATCATTGATCATAAGTTTGTTCTTGAGTTCAGTGGCAGGAACTTGGAGCGAGACCTGACCTTGAACAGTACCAGGTAACAAAGACTTTGTGTTCTGGGTCAGTGGCAAAACTCCACCCTAAAGTACTTCAGAATTAGAACTGGGCCATAGTGAAGCGCTGTGTGAGGCTGGTTGGAAGTCTTCGATAAGGAGTAATTTTTAGAGTAAACTGTTGTACTCATGTTTGTTTTAATGAAAAATAATAGGAAAAAATTGTCTTTAAGACTTCAACTCTCATGTTTATGCAATAGTAGGACGTTGTGTTTAAAACCAGGCAATATGATTGAATTATTTATGTAGCAGCTTTCATGTGTTTTTTTCTATGGATTTATTACTGTTGTTGGTTTGTAGGCTGGAAGCCAGATTCTTCTGTGTACAGCACAGCGCTCAAAGGAACCCCTGCTTGGACTCTCAAATCAGCACTTAAGGTGCAACCCTCAGTAGGATTTGTACTATTTCCTCTATAAACTGGCCAGATTTGTAATCCGAGTTTCCCTTTTCAGCCTGATGCATTCAGGAGACGTTATTTATTCAATTGGGGACCCAATATGGTGTTCTTCGTATAGCACGGGCAAGAGTTGAATTCGCACACCTAAAACATCCTCTGGCATCCTCAAGCAATCTATGAGATTTCTCCATGTTCTTGTGTACTTGCGCGTTTCAGGTTTGGGACATGGCAGTGCTTTTACCGTGCAGAGCAAACTGTTAACATGTCATTTGGTCAAGGCAAACAGTCTGTGACAGTGTAGTCTGGCTAAAGAAGAGATGGTGCTATCAGTCTGTGTAAAGTTCTTGGTCGTGCAAAATACGAAGCTCTTCCCGCAGTGGACAAAATGTGTTCTTTACTGCAGAAGGAAAACATGTGTATCATGGAGTGAGCTAAAACGTAATCCAGTGGTAATTTTATGGGCACGATGACCTAGGAAAATTTTGACCAAAAAATTGAATCAGTCCCCAGTGCATTTGGCGTTTCTTCAATGGGTAAATTGCCCTAATCTGGTTTTATGTTTTTCCTCCAAATCCTTCTTTGCCACTTTTTGAGTTATCTGATAGTGTATAGCCTTTATAATTTTTTTTTTTTTCCCCCCCTCAATTTCCATCTGTTTAACCCTTGATAATCACAACTTGGATGGCATGGCTGTCCCAGAATGCTTGGTACAATTTTCTCATTTATTAAAGCTAAAAGGAAACATGTTAATGCACCATTTTACCAATCAAACCTGCCACTTAATAAAAACACAGTGAAGTCAGTCTCTGTTCTTAGACTTTGCTTTTGGGTCTGACCAGTAGTTCTGACAGTTCTGCAAATATCTAATATAAACAACAGGCTGTGACCTTCAAGGCAAACCCCAACCCAGTTAATGTCACTAGGACTGGTTTGATGTCTAAAGCCAGAAAGAGAGCTGTTTCTTTGGTTCCCCCAGCTTGTTCTCTAAGCTGCTTAAGTGATGTGAAAAAATCTTTCTGGATACTAAACTAGTTGTCAAACATCTGAACACCAAAATGTAATCAAGATTTCAAACTATTGAGAAACAATGGTACTGTTAGATGATATGCCATTAAATCAAAGGTCTTCCTTGATCACTCACTGCATAGTTACGGTGGTAGGAAATATTATTTGACCCTCTTCTTGAACTACTTTTGTTCATTCTACTTTACTTATTAGAGAGAATGGAATATGTGGATTATTTACTCTTCTTGTCCTTTCAGAGGATGACAATGTGGATATAATAAAAATTTTGTTTAGGAGAGGAGGCAGTGTCTGTGGTACACAGGCCTTTATTGGATGAAAGAAAAATAGCTGGACGGTGGTGACCAGAAGGTATGGCCGGGACTGGATTTCAGAGAGTTGTTGATTTGCTAACAGGATATATAATCTTTCACATTAGCAACTTGGTCTCACCCACTCAAATCTGCTTGCTGACAAATTCTGGATTAACAACTTGCTTATCTCAGTCAGGGTAATTTTTTAAAGGTTTACAAAGTTTTAATTTAAATATCCCTCTGTATCAGTGCTGCATTACACAACATACATTTTGCCACACTGCTGATCTGCCATTTGTATTATTAATTATACATTTTCCAGGACTACATTTTTCTGTAAATTGTTCATGCCACATTAAAATGGCTATGAATTACATATTACTTTATTCTGTATAGAGAATATACTACATTCCTCTTTCAGATGCAGCATGAATTCTTTTAATTTGCAGTTTCCAGCCTGGTTCAGTGGGAACTAAAACTTTAAAACCAAAAGCAAATATACTGTGTTAAATTTGGGTTTGTAAATTCAGTAGCAATATGTTTACGCTCTAGTAGTGAACAGTTCCCACTACCTCAGGTGATAATGTATTTTAAATTTTGTTATAAATATTTGATACAAATGTTTTAAATGTCTTCATTTTATTATTAATGATTTACAAGCTCATTATTTAAAAGAAAATGCAAAACAAAGAGGCATTATAAATTGACTTAGAGTTATCATGACTTTTATGTTTAATGGTGAGATTCTGCACATTATAAAATTTCAGTCACTTGTCTAAGGAAACTGTGTTCCTTTGAAGTCTGCTTTCCTGAAGTCAAAGATTATATATTGCTTGTTGCTTGAGAATTTCAAACCTAAGCATTGAGTGGATGAACTATTATAAAGATTAGATAAAGAGCTGAGAGTCACCCACATTGCTTCTGACACCAGTTTTACTTCCCACAGGGCATCTTACTAGGTGTTAGCCAGGCTGCTTTCTTTCCTCCCTAAAATAACTGAAGATTGGACCTTCCCTTTGATGAGTGCAGGCAGATTATGTATTATACATTCAAGCTCATGGTTGACCTTTGGAGATGCATAAATGAAAAAAGCAGCTGTTTGAATTGCACTTTCCTGGTCCCTTGGGATTCGAAATTGGGATGCTATTTAATACATGCTTATTTAGTGCCTGCAATTTGTTAGGCCTTTTCTAAACATTGAAGAAGAGAGAATCCTTCCTGGAGGATCTTGTGAACTGTGAAAATAAAAGGGATCAGGCAGAGGTTAAGAACCAGGGAAAAACAATGGAGGCAATCATATATGCTTGTCTTTCCCTCTCCAAACCAGCAGCGCTCTCGTAACAAATCACTGACTGTGCGTGCATTAGTGTGCGCAGGCGATGGCTTGCAGGGCTTCCTGCTCTGTCTTGTGCTCCCGAGTCCTGAAACGTTCTGGATTTTTGCAAAGTTTTGTGTGGCTTCTCTCTGCGTATGCACCTAACTGTTTTGTCAATATTGCAATAGGGAATGTTAGTAATAAAATTCTGTGGGAGGAATGCAGGTGGATCACCAGAGAGGGTCAGAACAGCACCGGCTGAAGAGGTTAGAAAAGGGTAACTAATGAAAATTCAAGTGGAGGAAATACTGCTGAATTTGTTCCCATATACAAAGCATCCATTTATAGTGTACCGTGTTATGTAACATTGCTAAATAATCTTCCTCGCTGTCCCGAGCAAGTGTTCTTGGGGACACTGGATTTGCTCATCCTGGAAACACAGTGGGTTACTGTCTGACCTTTATTTCCCATTGACATGGCATTTAACTAAATATTTGTTCTATTTTTATGCTGAAAATAAGATAGCTTGTTACTGTGGAACATGTAAAGTTAGCATTACCCACATGTTACCTTCATAATGCGGAAACGTTGAGCAAACAGGGTTGCAGACACTGGTGATGAACAGTCACCTAAGTGTCTGTTGCACCTCAGAGCAAAGTGGGCTCTAATTTTTCATTTTTTTAAGTGTCATTCAGTAACATTCTCAGTGGTTCACCTTACCCAAGTGCAAAGGTTAGAAACCCAGTGAAACCATTTGACTTTTTCCAAAGGTACATTATAGAGCCTCCTAAGCTATAATAATAGGAATCCGAAAACATGGGAGGGTGACCAATTATACTTAAATCTGGTCAATGTTTTATTTTATGTGGTTGTACTCTGGCTATTTTTTGACTTGTTTGGATCAGGCTAGCTAAGCGTTCCTGTCCAATAATACTCATTTTACCCCAACCGGTGATTTAAACCAAGTGTATGCTGGTTTTGCTGTTGAATGGAAGGACAAGCACTTCCATTATGGTTAGCTGTTTTGTGGATTTTGGTACCCACCCATTTATTTTGGTTTGTCCTAATCTATATTTATCTATGGATGACAAGATGAACTTGAAAAAAGAACATGTTTAAAGTTGCATTCCAGCTCCCAGGATATAAATCATATTGGGCTTTCAGCTTTTTCAAGCTTTCATAAACAGTGCTTGCTGAAAGACTGAATCGTATTTTTCTGTGACTTTACTTCATGTCAAACATTTAATTTTTAACAACAGTGGTCAGTTTCCTGATGTGAACACATGACACTGGCCCCAGAGACTTCAGCTTTCTTTAGTTGTCATCATAACAATTTTTCTTTTTAAAGATACACTCACAACAAAATTAGAACTGGGTTAAAGGCTTTGAAAGTAGTTCAGCCCACAGTGGTCCTCAAGCAATGGTCTCCTTGCAGTGAGAGTGGAAACTGGGCTGAGCCCTGCTCAGCTTGCTTAAAGAGCATAAACTGACACATTAGAGTTAGTCAACAGCATACCGCTCTGGGCACTGGCAAAGGCAGAGACTGACCTCTCTTATGCCCTTTAAAGGACCAGATTGGCACCTGTTTGTGTCAAAACTTACTGTAGAGACATAACAAGAGCTGGTGAAGAGCATGCAGGGGGATACAGTCCCTCGGGGGAGCCTGAAGTGGTGCAAGGATTTCACTGTGGACTTCTCCTTCTTCTCCCCTTAGTGGCTAAAGCTCGTGCTCGTGCTCAAATGGGAATTATTTTGGGCAGGGCTTGTGGTCTCTGCCGCACAAGGAGGTCAGACTGGTTTATGACTGTGGTTCCTTCAACCATATATTCAAATATACAAAAGGGAACACAGGAATACATTAAGTATGTTTGATTCCCAGATCTCTTCACTGCTTCAAGGGCCCCCTTGTAAATTCCTGCTTGCTCCTTGGTTGTATGATTTTTTGAGAATTTCTTCTAAACCTCTCTCCCCATGGCCTTTCTCCCCTTCACATGCCAAAGGCCTATTTCCAAATTTCCTTCCCTCCAGGGAGAAGGGGAAGGTGCCATGGTGGTAAGGGACCCTTCTTATTCCCCATCTCTTCTTTCTTCCATGGGAAGGGTGAAGTCTGTGTGCAAATAACCCCCTTCATCACCAGCGATGGTGGTGTTTTCGGGCTCTGGTAGCTGGCTTAGCGAGGTCATTCTCCGCATCTGCCAGGGCAACCTCTTGCGGCACCTTTCCCTTCTGAGCAGAAAAGCAGGGACTGCTGCTTGTGCTCCCTGACTCTTATTTGGGTTTGTGTCTTAGCCAAACTGACATGGAAAGGGGCGTGTTCAGGACTCCCTCAGCCACTAGCACAGCAAACCCCATAGGATGCTGATAGGATGCAGTGTGGCTTCTTAAACATTTACCAATCTGAAATTTGCTGTTCAATTTAATGCAGTTATATTAGGCTATTAGTAATTAACTAAAAATGAGCAGATATTAACCAGACTGTGTGTTTAGCCCTCCTGTGAGAAGTCTTCTTGAAAAATACTTTTCAAAATCTGACTGTCTGCATTTTCTTTCTGATAGCGCGAGCTTTTCTTTCCGTTTCATGCCAGGCCAAGGTTGACCAAGTATTTGCAACGCAGCTTCAAAAGGAAAGTAAACAAAATGGAAATGGTTGGTAGAAATTGATTTAGAGGATATAGTAGTTAAACTCATGTTTGTTGTGTTGTCGTTTGTTTGTTTGTTTTTATTTGTTTGGGTTTTTGTTTGCGTTCTGTTTGTTTTGTTTTCCCATTTGAGTCACAAAGATGGCCAGTAATAGACTTTACTAAGAGCTTGATACAAAATCTGTTGAAATTGATCAGAAAATGCACAATGGCTCCAATATGTATCATGTCTCAAATGAATGCAGAATAGGAGCTGTTTACTTACCTTCAAAACAAAAAGCCAAACAAAAGGAATTTTAGCTGGATATCAGTATAAACTTCTTAACTTTTGTACTTCCAGTATCATTGGATTCACTGTAATTGTTTAGGATTTTGATTTTTTGGAGAAGAAAGAAATCTTATAGATGTATATAAATGGCAGTAGTTTTTTTGTGGTGTATCGGACTTGAGACTTTAGCAAATGTCCTTGTTTCTCCCTGGGAGTGAAGAAACTCAAGCACAATCTGGCGTTATGTCTTTGTGATTGTTTCCTTTGCAAGCTGGGAAAATGAAGCCTCAGTTCATATGTGCATTTACATAATACAGATTTCTCTAATCTTACACTTCTCACTCATAATTCAGACTTAGTCTGATTTCATGCTAATTTAGACTTCCAGCTTTCTATATTTTGTCACCATTGGAAACATTACTGTAAGTGACGTGGAGCCAGATTTACCCTCTTATGATTCCAAAGTGACTTCAGTAAATCACCAGATTTATTTTGGTGTCTGTGCAGGAGCAGACTTTAGCTTGTAATATATGGTTTTCAGTTTTAGAGCTATCATAATAGCAACGAATCTCCCTCCTCATGAGGAGGTAGATTTATTTTGAGTGGGTGAAAGGACAGCAGTACAGAGAAGAGCTTTTGGCCAGTGTATAAATAGATCTAGCTTGACAGCATAACAATAGTTCTGCTTTGCTTTTGCAAAGGAAAACCAATAAGGGAGGGAGAAGACTGAGTTTCTCCAATGCACTCATTTAGTAATCAAACATTTATATAAAGACGTCTCAATTTATTTTGAAGTCATGTCCTCATACCATTTTTTTTTGTCTCTTTAGAACATTTTATTCAACATTTTTATGCTTGCTGCCTTTTCATCTCATCTAAGGATTCCTCCAAATGCTGTGAGGTACATGGAGGAGTTCAGCAGTTCCCTTCACCACCATTGCATTAGCAGATTTCATTCTCAAACAGTTACTTGGCAGCATGTGGCAACAGAGTCACATCGGAAACCTTTTGTCACTGAATGGGCTTGTCAGAGACACAGGCACTTCTGATCACGACTTCTATACTGTGTTTGGCGTTTCAAAGTGGTAGTGTTGGGTCGGTTTGGGTCTTTTTTCTTTTCTAACTGTGCAGCCAAAGATTTGATTGTGTCATTTCGATTGTTTTGAAATATTATTTTTAAGTATGGTAAATTCGTAGGAGTTCCTCGCTCAGGTATTTAAACTGATAATATTTGTGATTATTTTTATTCTTTTTTTTTATTTGAGACAAAGAAAGAAAGAAAGAAAACAATCCAACAACAACAGAAACACAAAACAAAAACAAAATAAACAAAACCCTCACAAATCAACAAAAAAAAAACTAACACAAAAATCCCAAACAAACCCACCCTTGGAAAATCGTCCTAGTCACTTTTGTGGTGAATACTAAAGAAACTGAACTTTGTGCTACTGTCCGACATGAGACTTATTTTTTCTCGTGACAATTTGGTGAAGCTAATCTTCCTAAAAGCAATGCTCTGGTGCTTTGGCACACCTCTTCTTGCTCATAAATATGAGCTATTTCCCCACCAGGAGATCTATGGGAACAGGGACCCCACATTTTCAACAGACTTGATTTTCTCCCAGTGTTTGACGTGCTGTTTTGCCTTTGTTCTCCAAGTGTTTGTACGGCTCTGTGAGCAGTATGGGACCCTGCTCGAGCAGGACAGGGGGAACTGGGTGTTTTAATGAACTGTGCAGACAGTCCTTGAGTCCGAGCCCTGATGGCTCAGGAACGGGGCTGCCATGGAGCAAGCGATCACGGGTAAACGTGGGTTGCAAGGCAGGCAAACTAGTGGGCAACTGAGATTTCCATGGGAAATCTGTTGGTCAGTTGGGGGTCCCTCACCATTTCTTTGAAATTAATGTACATACCCTCAGAACGTTTTAGTAGTGATAAATTGGCATTTTCTCCCAGAAATGTGTTTCATGGGAAAATTTCTGAGCGACTATCATTATGATTTATAAAGCCCTCAAACCAGGCTACCCAGGAGACTAGCTGGGAGTTTCTGCCACAGCCGAGATGAATGGAAACACCTGACCTGCTCAGCCCTGGTGACTCCATCTCTCCCTGCCACTGCTGTCCCCATCCAGGGCTGCTGGCATCCATCAGCCTTCTGGGCACGCTCTCGTTTGAATGAATGCTGGTGGAAGCCAGCCTGCAGTCTGACAAGTGGGGGATTTGAACTGGAGAGGTTTTCTGGGTGGAGATCAAGCAGAATGTGGGAGAATAAGCCAAGGAATTGTAGTTTTGGACTGCTTCTGAGCAAGCCAGGTGACATTGTTTTGTTGTGGTGTTTTGGTTTTGTTGGGTTTGTTTGTTTACTTTTTTTCCCCAGTGTGGATCAAGGCCGTTGTCTGATGAGAAGGTTTTGTGTGTATATACACACACAATTCACAAAGGTACATAAAGTCCTTTGAGTGTGATATAGTACCTTACAGTGGAAGTAATTTTTCTAGAGCAAAAATAATTGAATGCAATCCCTAAATAAAAGCATGAAGAACAACTTGCTTCAGCTTCAGTAGGGGCTGAATGTGCAGATCAGCCCTAGGAAGCAGATCTATTGAGTAAGTGTACATCACTTTTCCATAGTCTGCTTTCATGTCACAAGACAAAATAAACAGAGATACCACAAATTGGTCAGTCTGTCTCTCTGTTCAATTTTGTTGAGGTAATGCTTGTTCCAGCCTTCCTAGCCAACCAATTTCCTATTGTTTTTTCTTGCATTTCCTTCTACTTTTGATCTTCTTCCAGTTAACATCCAGTTCTGATATGGAAAAATGATCCTTCTCCATAGGTGGCCACCCACAGCTTGCTGTGCACAGACAGCAGAGCTGGGAGTTCCACAGAGGTCACCTGTCCCTTGTGTGCAGCCTCCGCTGGGGATGGAGCAGATATTCTCCAGTAACTCTGTGCAGAATTGATTTGAATCTAGCACACGAACAATCATTGGAAATTGTGGCTATGCTGCTGTGCACGACTACGATGTTGAGATAAGTGTTTTTCTTTTTGGAAAAACGTCACAAGACCACTTAGGCTGTAAGGGGCTGGTGTTTGGGTTTAGATCTGCACCAGAAGTTACCTCTAATTACAGAGTGCCCCCTGCTGAGATCCTGCTCGGTGCTAAGGCAGAGCGGAGAGTGCCATCTACTGCTCCTTACCTATAAAATAAATTATTCACCGTTTGTGTTTGAAATGCTTTTGTGTTGCTGTTGCCCATGTTGTAGTTCGGGGTCAGTTGCTGCATGTTTGCCAGCCTTGCGTCTCTGCTCAGGGTGTGAAGGCTGCATCGCCGCTGAAGGCGAAGGATGCGTGTCCTGTGGTGGGGAAGACTCCAACAAATAGCTCCTCAGCAGTGCTCTGTAGGTGTGAGAAAGCTGGTGCCCTGCGTCAAACAGCATTTTCATCATCCCTTATAATGTATGACAGGCAGCCATCAGTGATGGCAGTGGTAGTTCTTCAACCTGGTTTCCTGCAGAAGTTGACCTGTGGTGGGTATTCAGAGAGGCTTGTGTGGGTGTTGGGGCTAAACGCTGGTGGAAGGACCAGAGAACTTTTGGGAGGAAGGTTTATGCAAATTCAGTGTTGGAAAGCAAATACAGTCTACCATTGCTGGTCCCAGAGGTTAAAGCCTCAAAGGTTAATTTAATGGTTGCTATTCATGTGTCTGCAATATAGAACAAGCTACTCTGGTATAAGTCGTACACCTCAGAATACGTATTTCTCAACTATAAATAGAGGTATCATGGATTCTTGTAGCTTTAGTCATACAGGGAAGTCTGGTTCTTTCCTAATCCCTTCCTCCCCATCTACACCCTACTTTTTTGCAATTCTGTCCTTAGTCTCTCTAGGATGGAACTGCAGTGCCAACAGCTCGCAGCTCCTTGTAAATTCTTTCACAGCTTTTCCAAACAGGGAGCTTTTATCTACTTGCCTGCCACTTGAGCAAGGACTTTAGCTGCTTAAACTGGCTGCTTGACAAATGCAGCTTTAAAAAAGAGGGGGGGGAGGAAGGAGGTTCAGCTTGTGTGAGAGGTATATTGATTCTTCCACTAAAGAGAAAAAGAATATTTCATACACTAATATGGAAGTACTACTTTGGTGGGGTTCACATTGCACATCACATTAAATATCTGTCTGCATACATGTGGGATTGAAACATGTTAGAGAGAATGTGCTTTGTCTCAGTTTGTGTAAGCCTAGGAAATAAATGTAAAAAACCTGGTTGGACACTCAAAAGTGTGCGTTGGTAGGAGTCCTTCTTGATATACAGGTTTGACTTCTTTGTCTTATAATTTTAATCCTCTAGATAACCTTAGTCTTTGCTTTTAAATGGGGAACATCATTATATTAATTTCCATGGCAAAAAACACTGCCACCGTTACTTAAACAATGGTTTTCCTAGATCAAGGAAGAGCGAGAACAGTGACTCTGTAAATTGCAATAAGTGGTTTTGCACCATAAATCAAGCAATCAATGAAATTGAGTTCTTGGCTTGAAAAGCCAAAAGGTGGGCTCACTTTCCTGAAAAGCATTGCTACGGACTCCAGAGGTGTAAATCTTCATCATATTAAATTGCAGTGGAGCCAGTGGGATAAGGGAAGAGAGACACCTATCAGGAAGAAGGGAGCTCTGCCTTTCTTGCCCTTTGTGGTCTAACAGAAGAACATCCTCGTTGCTGGGTCCAGGAAGCTGATGTAGACCTGCATCCAGATCTCCTGTTCAATATAGTAAGACCATATCAGGCTTTTTTGTGTTATTTTAATCTCACAAATATTGAAACCCAGTTTCTTTTCTTCAAAGAAAGTTTGAGGTAATTGATTACTTGTTCCCTATTTTGGATGAAGGAGGTTGATTTTGTTTTCACGTGACAGGCAAGAAATACAAAGGGCATATATAATGATATAAAGCATTAGAGATCCATCTGAATGACCATAGGGTAGACAAAAGGCAGCACTTAAAGAACACCCAGAAAGCTGGCTTTTAATTTTGTCTTCATATATTCAGCAAGCCCAACATTTATGCTGTTGCTGTATCACTGCAGAGCTATTGATATTTAAACTTCTCCTTTGCCTAAGTGTGAATGAATCCAAAAGGCTTTGTATTTGTATTTTACTAATTCTGCTATACTTAAAACTATAATGAATATTTAAGAAGTAGAATACTGCTCTTGGGTTGATAATTCTTGAAATTATGAGAACTACATAGTACTCTGTCATGCAAAATAGACTATTTTTCTCCTTTTTTTAAATGGATTGGGATGATCCAAGTTGCTTAGTTTTGATTTTTCTACTTTCCTAAGATTTACCGTATTTTACACGTATTCAGTTACAACCAACTATGAAAAAAGCTGAAATGCACTATTACAAATGCTGTGACCATTTGCTTTTCTCTTTTGTCACATAATGTATATGACTGACCAGAAAATGATCCTTTGTCCTAAAAGAGTCAAGCTTTTGAAATTTTTATTATGATGCAAAATATGAATGAAAGATCAGGTGCATGCAGCGCATGTCAATCTCTCCTGTTGGAGTTGTACCACTTGGTATAAATAATTAAATGTCCAACTGGCCATGGGGAGGGTAGAATAGAGTGAGTGAGCAAGAATGGCAGGATAACCCAGTGACCAGAACAGTCATCGGGGCTGTGAGGAAACCCAGATTCAGTTCCTTCCTCTGGATCATGCAAAGATGTCTGTGTTTCTTGCAGGGGTGTTCTAATCCCTAGGCTAAGAACTGTTTTGGAACTGCTTTCACTCACTTGTACGTGTCTGATAATTGGGCATCATTTCCAGTCAGAAGGTTATGAGGGCGAACGTTTGCTCAAGAGTTAGTGTTTTTCAATACGGAAAAAGAGTTTTGTCATGTGTTTTTGGCAAGATCTAGTAGTATATAGTTTGTTGTGGTTTCCAGTGTGCATCAGTGTTAGTTGAGCTTGAGATAAATACAATGAAATAACTTATAGGGGAACTAGAACTTGAGAATTTAATTTGCAACAGTAGGGTACAGTATCATCTGTTTCCTACAGCTGCTTAGTTTCTAAATTTGATATCTTAAAACTGTTGGAGTTGCTATAATTTCAGATAAAGTGTCTTCCCACAGGCAAAAGATAATTTTTCATAAGCTTTTTAAAAACTAATAAAGAAGTAATCTACAGTATTTTATTATTTAGAAGCCCAGCCTTGGGGATATGATTTGCAGGGATTTTTTTATATCTCAATTCAGGGTATACTTGTGAGCAGCCTGTGTGAGTCTATCTGTCAGTCTTTTCTATAGGTTTTTTCTTGCTACCAAATGCTGTCTACATTCAATCCATAGAAACACTACCACCTCTTTAAGTGGTAATGCTCCCTGCAGAGTTTTTAGCCTGTAGGAGATATGATTAGGGGGTGATAGTGTTAAGCACTCCTCCTGTATCTGCTGGCCCACTATGATAACCTTAGGGTTACAATGCATGTCTGACAAATACAATTCCATTGTGACTAGCGCCTTATGGCAATTTAGGAGGCTTATTCATCATTTTACAACAGACTTCTGTCAGGGATTTTGCTTATTTGCCCTTCACTGGTGTACAGTAGTTGTAGGTTTATCTCTAGGAGTCCAGCCCTAATAACCAATAACAAAGTGCTTAAGCTCTAAGCTTGTGAGAAATGGACTTGCATTATACACCAACTGCACCTTAGCTCTCGACTGATAAGACAATGTGTCTTTGAGGGAAGGAAGGATTTGTATGAACTGATCCTTTACGGCACGGTCTATGCACTGGTAGAAGATACAGGGAAGCACATTGTGTTCTAACCATCCAGATCCTAGCTTTTTACATATAAAATACATCCTTGCCATCATTAGAAATGTTTCTTTTAAAATATGAAAGTGAAGAGAGATCTTGCCTTGGAAATTGCACTACAAAGTTGTTTGTAATGATGATGTGGGATTTGGAAGAACTGAGCTACTTTTGATGAAATCCCCATGATTATGGTTTAAATTACACAGATTTATTCAAGGAACAACAAAAGTTTTTTTTTATTATTATTCAGATTCCTGCTGGGTTCTGGATATTAATTAGGTAGTGGTTCCAGATGAAATCCAGGAGAGAGGAAAAAAAATGCTACTCACATTTTAATAACCTAGGGAATTTTAAGTGGCTAACCATATTGTTTACCATATATCAGTCTGAAGAATAAAGAATAAAAGCACATGAATAGACAGGCACACAGCATGGAAGAATAGAACCATATACCTTAGCTAAAGTGCATTGTATATTCAAGGTTTAGATCTTCAACCCAGCAGATTTAGAGCATGAGGGGGCAACATTTGAGAAGTGTGTACTGAACAAACACAAACATGAGGATTGCCTTTTTTCAGTTTTAAGTGTGAAAACATTAGCTCTCCCTCTATGCCTTTGAAGTTTTCTCTTTCTAGCAAAGCTCTGGCAGGAGGGAGGTCTTTCAATTAGTTTCTCACCCATAATGATTTCTTTGAGAAATTTTAATCAGGTTTTCCATCACAGAGTGCATTTGTTGCTGGTACTTGATCTCTTGGCCAGCTGAAGCTTCTGTGGTCCTTTGTCTCTCGAGCAGTTGGGTCTTTTATAAACTTTCTGGAGTAGTTATTAATCATGGAACTTTTCTACCTTTTTTGAGGTGCAAAACTGTGCACAGAGTAAAATACCAGTGCAGTGACATGAGCTAATTACCTGCAGTCTTATCAAGATAAGAGGTAGCATGTTAGCAGTAATGCCTACAACAGCGTAATTACTTTCTGTTTCCCTTATTTTGTGGTAACCATATAATTAGCTCACTGTACGAGAAGTTGTCTGTGTTTTATGGCAACCTGTACTGCTAATCACTAGAAAAGTTTGTGTAAGTGATCTGTAGCCTTTACACTCCTAAGAGTAGCACCAGATAATTTGAAGCGTCGGCTGTGTGTGGAGAGAAGGAGTGAGAAAGAAGAGACTGACAAAGCTGTAGGAGCAAGAGGGCTGGAACCTTTACTGCAACTTCAGAAAAACGTTTAGTAAAGTGTTAACCACATCATACCGTTTCCTCTGGATTAAAATATAGGCATCTGTCCTTTTAAATGTAGTCTAATTTTCTGTGATACAGTAAGTGTTGATTCCCTTAAACAACAAAATTTATTCTGACTCTGGTCTTCAAAGAGGATGCTTCCTTATAAAAGCAGAACTTCAGGAAGGAAAGGGCTCAGCAGGGCCAGATTAACTGTTATGAAAGAGATGTTCTTCTGCCGGGCATTTTTCAGGGATGGTGTCCTCTCGTGAGGAATTCCTCTCCGATGCTGGGGAGATGCATTACCTGCCTGTTACTGCCGGTTGCAGTTCCCAATGCCAGTGACAGGCAGGTCAGGGCTGCACCGGGGGCTCAGTGCTGGGGATCGCTGGGTACCAAGCTCAGGCTGACGCTTGGGAGAAGCTGCTGTGAGGAGGAACAGGAGGAAGAGGAAGGGCAGGGCCGAGCTGGGTCCCCGCGGAGGTGCCGCTGCCTACCCGGGGTTACAGCGGTGGAGTCAGTTTAGGACAACGCCGCTGCAGACAGCAGGGCAAAGCAAAAAAACATTTGGCGCTATTATAATAAATTATTTCTGCTCCATAAAAGTCGGCTTTTGCGGAGACAAGTGAAATCTCCCAGGTGCACAGTACTTCAGGCTAGCAGGAAAATAAAAATACAAGTGTTGTTCATATTTAGAAGCTGGACTGAGAATTTTTTTCTGCTGTATTCCCGCCCACACACCTCAATTTGAGTGCAAATTCACTAAATTTATGGGAATAAAGAACATGCTTTTTATCACCATTCCCTCCTACTTAATTCCAAGCCTGTCATCGGTTAATTATAGATGCTACTTTTTCAGATAATATTGCATAATTCAATGGAAAACAAAAAAGCTCTGTAAAAAGTGGTTACTAAATTCAGCTTTAGATATTTGATATGGTTTCCAAGTACCTCTTTATTTATTTGAAAAAAGGAATCCTCTTGAAACATGCTCTTTCTTCTTCCCCTCTGTGGCCTTGGAGCTGGTCCCTCTGAGCACTGCTTGTACATTAATTATTATGGTAAGTAGGGAAGATCAGGTGATAACATGAATACTCTTAAAGAGCAGCACCAAGGCTTTAAGGTAGGCAGCAGTGCTACATGGTTGTAAGCTATATGCTGCCTGATTTGTTTATTTTTTAATGCACCAGTAAAAACAAGACATTCTTTAGCTCCTGTTTGATCCCTGGTCCCAGTCCTGTCCTTGCAGAGAGCCCCTTTGCACTGCAGCTTGTGCTCCGTGAATTGCCCCCTTGTGTGCAGGAGGCAGAAAAATCGGGATCTCGGAATGAACCCCCTCTTTGCCCTGCTAGACAGGTCGTGCCAAAAACCACCTCGGTTTAATTCCACTGAAATCAGGGTAGTCATACTGGGCATTATTTGGGGTCCATTCGAAACCATTGCATTGCTCACCGCTTCAGAAAGTGTTTTGCTGGTGTTTTTGTCCCCTAGGATCTGCGGGTGTTTGAGCAGGAGTTCTGTGAGCGCAGGGAAGGGGGGGGCCCCCAGTGTGAGCTACTCAATCTTTTTCTGTCCTCTCAAGTGCTAGTAGTAAGGCACTTACCTTCTCAAACAGAAGGGACCCCGTTGCTGAGACAAAGGGGAAACACATGAAGACTAAGTAATGTAGTCCTTAAAAGCAAGGTGATTAATATTCTGGTCATTTTAGGGTGTTCTAAAATTTCAGCAGATCATGATATTATATATACAAGGTGCATCTTTTTCACTAGCAATATTAAGGGGGTTTAACTGGATGTCACAAGTTCAAGTAGTGCAGCAAAAGAAAATTTATTCCCAACACTTCTTTATCATCCGTTGATTAGAACAGAATCCTCACAGCCAAAAGGGTCAGATTATAGTCTGTTGTTGGGTTAAACATCCAAACTGTCCCAACTCAGTTTTATGGACTAAGATCTCTCTCTTTCTTTTGAATGCTATTTCATTATAGTTTTAGCATAGCAAAATTTGTCCCTGAGTAAATTAATTTAAAAGTAAATCACCTTTTTTACCTGAGTTTATCTTAACACAGCACTAGGACTCCAGTTCAGGTTCTGTTCTTGCATCCGTCTGTTATCTGTGATCTGGTGGTGTTGAATAGATAAAACCCCAGAAGTTCCCCCATGCTTGCCACTTACCTATGAGGCTGTTTTTCTTTGCATTCTTGCCTACTTTCAAGATAAAATATGTGAAAGCAAAGGGAAGCATACTGAAACCTCCAAGAAATGTCCTGTATTCTGAAGCCGAGGGTGCTGGGCTGCAGTGATGCTGGTGGTTGTGATATTCAGTAGCTGTAGACCTTTCACTGCCAGACTGGCATGTAACTGTGTGGGGATCTTATTCAGCATCTCCTCATTGATTAAAGAAATAAGAAAATAAATAAATGACAGAACGATAGAAAAGTGTCAACAAACTCCATGGGTTTTAAAAGGTAAAATATTTACAAAGCATTTGTAGATGGTGTCTGGAATACAGCAAATATTTGATCTACTTGCAAGTTGGCTACTTGAATACTCCGCATAAAATCACATGGAGCTACATAAAATATGGGAGAGTGCAATAGTTTTATGTGGGTTTTTGCATTTATAAACCTGAAAACTTTATTTTGGATAGCAAAGGGGATTAAGCAATAAATGGCTGACCTTTTTTTCTCATTACAACTGGTTTGCCACCAAATTCAAGAGAAGTGGGTCTCGTGAACAGTAAATAGACTATTGGCCTCTGAATACTCCAGTGCTGAGTGCACGATGGATGTGTTTCTATGGCATTTCTGCTTGTCCTTGTTACTGGTTATTCCATAAAGATTTCATGATAGAAAGTTCAACTATTTGAAGTGGGAAAGGGATTAAAGGGGTTTTGAGCTATTTCTAAAATAGTCTTGGACACCTATCGCACGTTTAATCTGCAAAACGAGAAAAGAGGCATACTGCAAACAATCAAACCTGCTACAAAGTAGTTAATTATCTCCAGTTTACATTTGTACTAACTTTATAAAGCTGGAGTAATGCTAGTCTGCTTTACAGTCATGGAAGAGAGAATTTTCTTTTCTAGTACGATATTTTAAACCAGCAAAGCCTGTGGATGTTGATAGCTTAACAGTGCTGAAGTACTTCATACAACACTGTTGCCATTATATGACCAGAATGACTTATCCGTTTAGAGGAATAATCCTGTTTTATAAGCTGATATACCTCTTTGTTTGCCTTGCCCTTGCATAACTAAGAAAAAGGTAAGTAGGAAGGAAAAGTATTGTTTCTCACACTTGGAGAAACATGATCAATAAATATTACAGCTGCAAAGTACCCTGTATTTATTTCTGAAGAGATACTCGAAAATTATATTATAGCAATGGCTGCCTTTGAAGTATGTATTTGTAGGTGTTAAAACACCTTGTTTGCAGAGTAGTAACTCTTCCTTCCAGAAGGCACAAATCCAGTGCTCAGACCTACTAACAAAGTGAGATTAATTTCAATGTGTGTTTTTAGGGAGTAGTTCAATTGTGAAGTTGAGTCTTATTAAAAGAGAACAATGAGAAAACAGGTAAGTTATCTCTGATCTTGCTGGCCCTTCTCCTAAAAGAGCAATTATACCACTGCTGATACGCTAAGCTAATCTGCATTTTTTTAATTTCTCTTTTTGAAAAGTACCCATTTGGTTCTGGGACATTTGTCAGTGTGCTGCCTGACTGCGGCTTGGCACAAAGTGCCTGGTGCTGCTGCTGTGCTAATTAATGAGTGGTGGTGGCAGCCTCCCCGGCCTCGGTGACGTTCCCCCGAAACGGACCATTTGGGCACTGCCTGCCCCAACACGGAAAGTTTGCTGAACAGCAGAGGGAAACGGGGACTAAACCTCCACCCCCCACGTTGGTCTGTGATTTGGATGCTCTGCGGGAGGAGGTGTTTGGGGAAATGAGAAGTTGGATGCCCACCTCTTTTGGGAGGTGGTGGCTCACTCAGCCCCCATGGGTGCTGTGCCTGAGGGAAGGCAGAAGGGTCTTGGAGGCTCCTTTTGGAGTTTGTGGGGGTAACCGTCATCCCTCAAGTACGGGGCAGAAAAGGCAGCGTGGAGTGGGCCAGAACAGGGAGTTCCTGGTGGGAACCCTCCTTGTAGCCACTTGATCTGGACAGCTTTATGGGGATAGCATGCCTGCAGATCAGTTAGCAGAGGACACAAACCATCTTTGCCTCAGGTGACTTGTCTTAGCAGAAAGTATTATATGGAAGTATTCATCACCACCCCTTAGGACTCAAGATCCTTTGCCATCCTGCTAGACTGAGCAAATGACAACCTCTCACAGACCTTGAGGAACTTTTTGATGATATCTGAGATCAGTCAGGGAGGGCAATGCAAGTGTTGGGGTTCAGTGCTACACCTAGTGAAATCCATAGCACTGGCCTTGAGAAGAGTGGGATTTGATTTAGCTCTCAGACAGAAACCACCTGTGGAGCGTCCAATGTTTTCTTTGCTGACACATAAAGCACATACTAATAAAGGGCTGGAGTGGAGGAACTGCAAGATGGGAGTTTCAGTAGCTCTTAATCAGTGTTTGGGAGCTAAAATAGATAAACTTCTGTGCTAAAGGCAAGGTAGCTTAGAAATCTGTTGATGCCTTAACAGTAATGGGAATGCAGACAAGGAGCTAAGTATATGGAGTTATATAGCTATGTATATAGAGTTATATAGCTATGTACGTATTACCGTTATGATATATCTAAAGGTACATGTGCATATTAGAACAAAGGCTATAGTGTAGAGTGGAAATGATACAGAAATCTTTTGAGAAATCATAACATTTCACATGAGGAGCTCCCCTCTAATAGGGAAAACAAACAAGAAGAAGGGGTTAACCCCAAACTTTTCCTAAAAGTTGTCTTAAAGAAGATTACACAAAGCACTTTCATCATTGGGAATCCTTCTAATATGCAAATGTATTTGGAGTAAGAATTGGGTAAAAGAAAAGCAGTTTGATTAATGGAACCCGTTCTTTATAGCTGACTTGCATTGCATGGGGCTCTGTGGTGTGTGTGTGTTTCAGCAGCAGCATCAACATGCTGGCAAAAGCCACTGCCAAGGCTCATTAATTGCAACTCCCGCAGACTTATTCAGCCATACAACTCTTATTTGTGGTGTAGTTTTACATTAATGTGGGACCTGGGTTTCCTTTAAATTTCAAACTGCATAGAGCAAAGTGCATCCTATTTAAAGGAAGGAAAAAACAGCAGAAGGCTGAATCTTAGGAGAGCAGCAAGATGATTTGCCCCTTAAATTCATTAGGATTACTAAATGCTCTCATTTTTGTTGACAAGTGCAGTCCAAACCCTCAATAAGTGAGAAATTTCCTATCCAGTGTACTGTTTCAGCCAAAGCTGTGTAATTGCCCAGTATCATAGGCGTAAACGGCAGGAGGGCAAAGCAGTTCAGTCAAGACCCCCCAGTGTTCGTGTTTGGTATGAAACACTCCATACAAAAATAATGATTTTGGCTCCTTGAGCCTCCTCCCCAGTAGTATTTTCAAAAACTTTGCCAGTTGCTCTTGTACTTTGTTCTCCAAGAGTACACTGTAGAAAATGCAGCTTCACTAAAGAGTGGCCAAAGGTTAGACATTTGGGGGGGTATAAAGGAATTTTATATAGATATCAAAGGTTTGTGCAAATACATGAATTTATTTTATATAATATTTGGTGTGTTTCCAGCAAGGCTGAGCTGCCTACCACTTCTAAAATTGTCGTAATTACTGCCTGGCTTTAATTTTTAGAGCCATTCGCTGGATAATGATGACTGCTTAAAACATTTGTTAGAAGTCACTAATGTTAATTTTTACACACACAAAAAAAATCTGATTGAGCACTTCTGTAGATTCTCACCATTAAGTTAATATTATGGACTTTTAATTGATGTTTTAATTAAGCTTTTCTATTAATTG
This sequence comes from Streptopelia decaocto, assembly GCF_964273445.1. Taxonomy (NCBI): domain Eukaryota; kingdom Metazoa; phylum Chordata; class Aves; order Columbiformes; family Columbidae; genus Streptopelia; species Streptopelia decaocto. The sequence continues at coordinate 4,407,838 of NC_138666.1, read as the reverse complement.
GAAAATTTCTCAAATTAAAACCAGATACTTTTTTTGGCCGGAATTTCCTTTTGCACTTTTAAATTAAAACTTGGAAGTATTAACCAATAACGGATGAGTCATGAACGCAGGCAAGAAAAAGTTTCACTTTTTATGTCGATGTCACTTGGAGATGAGCTGTTGTGGTGGAGGAACGTTTCTGAAGTGCACTGGCAGAGAGGAAACAAAAGGTTTATATGGTAGGAAAAAAACATGTACTTATTGATCCTGCCATCTGTCGTGTATGTTTGTGGTATATCAAGTCAGCAGTCTCCTAAGAATTTCATTGTCCCAAATATGGACACCAAAGTGCCTTTAATTACAATAGTTCTCTGAATATATTTTATTTCTACAGTTTACTGTTTATTTTAAATCTATTATATATGGGGAAAATGGAACCAATGGATGTTGAAGTGCTTCAAAAAGTCCTTTATTTCTAACCCCAGTGTCTTAAATTCTTATTTTATTTTATGTGTGAGGAAAGCAAGACAAAGTTGTTTTTAGTATCTTATCTACGGATTTGGGAACAGAACTTGACTCGGTCCCCTGAGCTAACTGCTAGAAACACACACTTCCTAAGAAAATCAAAAGCAGAAACAATTCGAACAAGTGAGAGAAAGAAAGGGGAGACTGAAGCTGTGATGTGACTTAGAACTTTCAAGTCCTTCAAATTGCAGCTCGGGCTGTTGTCAAACACACCTGCACACAGGCAGGTTGAAAAAGGGTTGGGAAGGTTTGGGTTGGCAGGCTGTGTTTAGCAGTACTAGGGTCTGTATTTGAATTTTATGTGTGTATATCATGTATATTTTATATCATATATAGATATACATGACATAAATAACTCATATATAAGGAATAATATATATAAAAAATATATTGCTGAGATTAGGAAAATAAAGAACAGCTCTCTGGGGTCAGCCCAATGGCCTGTGTAGGCAGATGTCCTGGTTCAACCAGTGGCTGCTGTCTGATGATCCAACAAGTGTTTATCCAACTTAATGGAAAATTAAGTAATTACAAGATGATGCAGGAAATTTTTCTAACCCCATGGAGACAGATGCTGGGCTACATCCTGATGCATGTGGGTTGATATCCTATGCATGTGTTTGTCTTGCTGATATGAGAGTTACTTAAAGCTTTGAGAACAGAAAATAACTCCAAGGATCTTGAGCTGAATTCGTCCCAGCTGTAACTTGACCTGGAAAAAAATCTCTTCCAGAGATTAATACCACCTTTATATATTCAAGAGGTGATTTGTGCAGGCATGTGCCCTCCAACAGAGCTCAGTGCAATTTCAACCAGAGTTTTTTCAGGTTTGATAGGGAAATCTTAACACCTGATGGAGCACCTCTGGGAGCCCTTTTGCGGGCAGACCCCTCTGCAGACTTTGGGTAGGAGCCAGAGGGTGAGGAACCCCAGGTTAAATCCCTGTCCTGGTGCACCTGGCCGCTCTCCGGGGACAGAGAGCTGGGGCTTCCCCTCCAGCAGGCTTCACCATCGCTGCGCCTGCAGGAGATAAAGGTTCCAGCCCCTTTCTTCAAGCTGCAGTGGGCCAGGTGTAGTTTCACTGGAGTCGGCAGACTTTGGTCTGACCCTGTACATTTTTGTCTTTCCAGGTATGAGCATCTCAAAGACCTGAATTTTATTTTATTTTTTTTTAATGGGCCCAGAGGCTTGCTAAAATAAGGTCATTACCACACCAAAGATCAAGCTCTTTCACCCTCTTGATCTTTTTTGATCTTGAAAAAGGTCAGAAGAGTAAAGGTCTTGCTGGGGATGAAAGTCTTAAGAGAAGTTCTTTAGTGGCAATTTTTAATGTTAGTATCTTCTTTTATCCCCACTATTGTTGTACAACTCAAGCATGGAGAAGAATAGCTTTACTTAGGTTTGGGCTTTTTTATGTAGTCGTGTACTTGGGAGCAGACCCGAAAGCTAAATCTTTGTTTTCTGCTGGCTCTGTATTTCTTCCAAGGCCCCAGCTCAAGTGAGTGATATCTTTGTGGCTGCAAAACCCTAAGGGGGACCCCTGCATACACTCAGAAATACAATTGCAAAAAGCTCATTCCTTTATACAGCGGATTACTTTTAGATTTACTTCGATGTGATCTGCACAGATTCCCTTCATCTAAGGGGAGGTCTGATTCTCTTAGCTGACTTATGCAGCCACACACCAAGAGAGCCTTATTTTGTGGAAGCCAAATCTCATTAATGGCAATCTGCTGCCCATCTTTTAATTAGCCAAAGAATTGGTGACATTTCACAACCGCAGCAGTGGCAATAAAGTAGCATTGTAATATAAAATAAGGTGAAGTGTCCACCAGAATTGAAAGCATCCATTTATCTGTGTTAGTCTACTGACTGGATTCTCATTTAAAATGGGGAATTGATATACCTATTTTTACCATGTCACAAATACACAAAAAGCTAGTATTTTTAACTTCTAAAATACCTTTAGGGTTGGCAAACTCAGAGATTTGGAAATGGTACAGATTTCAAAGTGTGAAACCTTATTCTGCAGTCTGCATTCCTTGGGTATGATGTAAATACTAACTGATCTTTTAATGAAGCCATGAACCTTAATATGATGTACCACAATATTCCCAATATTTAAAGTTTAAGTTCACTACCTTTTTTGGCAGAATTTTCAGGTCCATCTCTCTGGGTATGCATGGCTTGCCTATTAACCTAATTACAAATTTTGCAGCATATTTTTCCTATTTGTATGTTGATTTTATCAGGTGCAAGAAAAATTGTATTATTTAGATTGTACGCTGCTTGGCTTTTTCTTTCCCTGTGGTTTATACAACACTGTGTTCTATAGGGATTCATAAACAATTTGTGCTGCAATCACTTTCCACTTACTCTTCTTTGTTTTATAGAATACATTTTATGCTGCATTTTCAGCATATGTCTTAGTGATACAGTAAACTTACCTAGTCCAGAATCAATACTTACATTTTCTTTCCCCATAATAGTAAAGGGCATATAAAATGCATGAAACAAAGGAAACTCTTTGTGAAGATATAGATTAAAATTGAAACCGCACTTAGAAATGTGAAAAACTGGATGAAGAGGTTTGAGTTTGGGACAGTTGTCTGTGATATGGAGGAAATACTGAAAACTGTCAGAACGTATCAGGGCTCTCTGGTAGCACCACTAACCGATGCCACTGCGCCACTTGTTTGCAATCAATTGCTACTGAAGAAATTGTTTATTTTATTTGCTGTTAAGTCTTTTCCTGCGAGCAGAGCAGAGAAAGTGCACTTAGCAACAGGAGAAATTTAAGTCAGTGGTAAGTGCTCTTATTCCGAGATGGGAAAGCAGAGCTGCAGGACGAGCAGTACCTGTTTCACGGGTGTTTTCCATGAGCCGTCACCAATGAACAAACACACCATTAATGGTATCGAGAGCTCTGAGGCTGGGAATGAAACCAGTACCAACAGCATCTGAACTGGGGTCCTGGGAGTATTCTGGGAATTCATATTCTTGCTACCGTGGTTCACCTGTATTACAGTACAGGTAGAATAGTTACTCTGCCTGAATTTTTGGTTCACCCTAAAATACAACAATGAAGAGATATCTTTGTTTTGGAGAATCGTAAAGGTAATTTATGGACAGAAGACATGCATTTCCTTAGAAGATTTTGAAGGTGCTTTATGTGATTAATCTTCTGAGTCTTTCCTACTTGGTATCCATAGTAAGTATTCACAAGAAGATAAATGTGGCCATGATGATCAGATATTCTGGGATACAAATCCATAATGGAAACTCTACATCCTTTCGAACTTCTCTTCTTTGTACCTAAACAAAACTAAGAAATTAGATGGCAAAGATATATATTACAAACTCAGTAAAGTATAATGAGACAACAGCTTTTACTAAAAGCATTGCATTTTGAAAGTGTTTATGATAGTAGACTGACAGCTGTGGTGGTTCTTGCCTGTGTCACTGCACTTGGCTTGTAAGGAAATCTGATTTTGTTCCCTTTACAGGAAATAAAAGGCAACTGGGGTTACTCAGAGCTCTGTGAAGGGTCAGGTGAAGAACAGCCAGTCCCACAGGATGGCTGGGACGTGGAAAGACCGGTGACAGAAACCACTCAGTTAACGTACTGTTGCTCTAAAAGATCATTTCGATATGTGGGGTTTTTTTAGTATGGGTGGGCAATAAGGCTGGTTTGTACAGAGGAGGAACCTCTTGGAAAGGGAAGCAGAGCCCAGTTTTTCTGTCTCTGGCCATGACAAAGATGATTTCTGAGCATTAGACATGCATGCTGGTCTAATCCAGGCTTTTCTCTAGTCACCGGAGTTAGTGTTCCGTTAGAAATATCCCAGAATGGCAGCTGTCATATTTAATTGAATGCTGTAGTTTATCACAACAAAGTCATTGAAGCAATTGCTTTTGTGGCTTATGACCATCATCAAAATCTCATTTCTTTTCTCAAGTCAAATATACATGTGGACAACTATTTATTTTGCCTGTGTCATATTCTCACCACTATGATTAGAGAAGCCAGGCAATAGCTTCAAGTGGAGACTAGTTACTCAGGATAATTCCTTTAAGCTATCATCCTAATGTCTGTTCTTTTTAGGAAAGTTCAGGCCTAAGTAGGCATGTTCTGAGGTTTGTCAGGTGTGTGTTGAGCCAGAGGGAGGGGTAGCGTTTGCAGTGAGAATGGGGTATTTTCCCGTGCACACCCTTCTGTTCCGTGTCCTGCACACTGTGCCATGGTATCATCTTCCAGAGTTACCTCTGATGGACAGGATTAGGGGAAATCCTTGTTTCTGTGGTGATTTTCAAACACTATCAGACAATGATGCCAACTAAGAGTGAATTAATGAGATATTGGAGCCTGGCAAGTAGAAAGTGGCTTTAAATAACCCTGATTAGCCTTTTCTCAGTTCCTTAGAGTGCAGGCAAGGCTTGAGCAACAACAAAGACCCCACACTCACACTTTTTATTAGTTTGGTGGAAAAAGAGTGTGCTTTTCAGCGGGTGTTAATTAAAAGATTTAGGCTTCATTCACACTGCCCATATCCCTTGTTTCATCTTTCCCTCCTTTTTGTGTAGTTTGTTTGCAATGTGAGAGGTAGAACTGCTGTTATGACAGATAATGTTGACTTTTAAAGAGTTTGCTCAGATCTTATCTGTGAGAAAAATATAAGCCCTAATTGAGCATACGAGTTTCACTTGTTACGCGATGGCTTCATTAGACGGGAACTTTTATTTTAAGTAATTTTAAAAGTCTTTCACTCTTATCAAAACAAGTTTTCACCTCTTTTCTCCTTATCAAGGGATATACTCCCTGCATCTCTGTAGTTGCTACATTTTGCCCTTTCAATGAGTAAATAACATAAAAATCTTCAAACCTTTTAATCGTAAAGGTTGTACTTTTATAAACCTTAAGCACGCTAAAATCATTGCATCAGCCTCTTCTAGTTATATGAAATTCATGGTGTACATGCTACGGTAACAGCCAAGAAATTTTTCAGAATCTGAGAAATATATATATTTTAAGTAGCTAAAACTTGAGTAGATGATTTAACCACAAAATTATCTGTTGTATTTCAGGACTATTTGGAAATAATATGTACATGTACAATCTCATACCTTTTTCCTGAAGGGGAACAGATTGATATTTATTTGTCTGATTCAGCCAAAAAGTCTGCAGCTTACCAAAGATAACCCAAATAAAAATGTACAAACAGGAGATAATAGAAAACTTGTATTATTTTTTGTTGATCATCAAATTCTAAATCTGAATTGTAGTCAGTAAAACCAGAGGGATATGAGTGAATGAAGAATAGATTAGATTTCACCATAATTTTTGGCTACCAAATTTGTTTCTTTTAAGGCTACATTTTAAATATGTGTGAAGCATCTCCAGTTCTGCTGTGAAACTCCTCATACGTGTACAGAACATGACTTGGTGCTGAGAAAAATCCTTTATGCTCACCTTTGAAATGATATTGTACAAAATGAGATGTAAAAAACTAAATAAGGGATCTTTCCTTCTTGGGAAGTGTGTATGTTGGGTGTGAGACTGCTCTACTGCAGTGAAATGTGTAGTCCCTCTCTAATAGCTTTGAAATATTTTTCATAAAATTGTTTGATCTTACCTCTCAGTATGGGAAGGTGAAGATACTGATGGGGCATTTGAGAAGGAGAGAGGGAATTTTTTTTTAATAAAAAGCTAATAGTTAATTATATTCCTGAGTGCTTTCACTGGCAAACATCTACAGCACACTTTAAAAAAAAAAAAAAAAAAAAAGAAGAAAAAAAGGGGGATTGCTCCTTGTTAATGGACTCTGCTATTTTACAGCACTGTAGTCAAGCAGCCACCTACAGTTCATCCTTATGTTAATACTAACGTTACCAATTTTAACATTATATGCCTCTTTCCGCTGGCCCCTGTTGGAACCAACAGCCTACGGCAAGTGCTGTACTGCCTTTTACTTAATTGCTTCTTAAAGCTAACAGTGAATTACATTAAGTGTAATTTCATTGTCGTTGGATCTTGGCGAGCTTGAGGTGGCACGTTTGCCATGGGAGTTCTTTTTCTCTGGTTCAGTGGCTATATCCGGGTGGGATGCATTTCTCCTGGAGTAATCCAGGAGAATCTTTCCTTTGAAGAGGAACAGATGTAGATTTACATATCTGGAGGTCTCTGGCCTCTGATGAGATTAGTTGGTGTTTTTAAACCCTACTGGAAGGTGCATATTTAATAAATGCCTAAAGCAAGCCTGTGTGAAATGGCTGGGCCCTGGGAGACTGTGAATGAGAGGAGAGGAGGAGATGTCAAGTTGCACATTGTGGTACCATCATAATCACTGCTGAAAATAGGCCAACACTTGAAATAACAAATAGATCCAGATTCTGCTGTAAAAGTAGTAAAGGAAAAATGGACGAGGGAACCACCTCAAAAGTATTTAGGTTTAAATTTCAGCTGATTGGTTTCTTTGTAATTTCCTAATAATTAGAGAGAGATGAAAATGCGCAGGCTTAAAAGCTGGCAACCTTCCCTGACCCCTGCCAAGTAATCTGTGCTTTTCTAACGTGCTTATTTGAGGTGACTGCATGCCCTGCAATAGAAATCAGTATTTTTGCTTTACTGGAAGAGTGTATTTTGAGATGGAGGGAATGGCTTGTAGTAAAACTTCTACAAGAAAGACTAAGCTTATTTGGCAGCAGCCTCTCTTTTCTTTTAGATAGAATATGAGTGTGAAACAGAAGTAAAAAATTCTACATCAAATACTTCTTTTGGTGTGCTGTTCCTCTCAATATAGCTGTGCCATATACAATATCATGGTAAAGCTACAGTAGCACATTCTTGTCATTGCTGTTTCGGATCCAGATCCCACAATGATTTTTGCATTGCACTCCCAGCATTTGGAATTGTGCAGGGTTTTGTAAATGCCTTGTAATTGCATCTCCCTTCCTCTCCTTTCAGTTTGTGACAAGATTTTTATTTTCCCTTAGAAGCTCACCGTTCATGTCATACTCTGCTGACTGTGTGTTCCAGCCCGTGTTGCACAGCAGGTTGTGTGAAAAGCTGTAATGTTCTGGCGGGGCTGATCCCCAGCCTCCTTCATCTCCTACAGCATCTGCGCTGCTACCCCCACGCTGACAGCATCCCTCTTTCATGCTGTATGTGCCTACACCCGGCAGGCAGCTCTCCTCCTATAGCCCCACCATCACCTGCGATGGCATCTGCTCCTCCTGTCCCGTACAGCATGGATCCTGCTGGTGCCTACAGCATGTGGCTGTTGCTGTCACCTACACTGCTCCTGTCCCCCTCCGCGTCAGCTGTTTGCTCCAGTCTGCACCAGCCTGCGGAGATTCGTGTGCTGTGTTGTCGTCTGCATCTATCGTTCACCCCTCTGTATTGCCACTAAAAATATCGGTGCAGGTTAAAATTTCTTGGGCTTGGGGTGTTGTGTTATTTGCAGGCGCCTTGCAAAAGCTGGATGTCACAGTGACAGGGCAACAACCTTATGTGAGTATACACAGGTCTCAAGCAAAGCCTGCAAGCGATGGTGCTAATCCCTTCATGTGAAAGGGCAAAAAGCTAAAAGAATACAAGACTCTGCTGAGATTAACAGGGAAACAACCAGAGACCGGGGTAACAAAAGAAGGTGCTCAGATCTGTAGATAAGGAGCTTTCGGAGGCCTGTGAGCAAGGACCCTCTTTAGCTCCCTGTGGAGCACCGAAGGCTCTGCAGGGCTGGGGACAGCAGCAGGAGACATGAAACAGGCAGAGTTCAGACTATTCCCCAACTAAACTGTGTTTTCCAACTTCTAGCTGGATTTTATTGTGCGGTTAGGACTAGTTCCTGTTCTGGACCCAGTTTAATTTCATTCTGGAAAAGCTGCCATCTACTCTGCAGACATACTATTATTACTTTCCAACATCTAGTGATAATTGCCCAGATGGGTACAAACAATGTTTTATTGTTACTTTTGTTTGGTTAAAGTTAGGAAAGGGCCTGCTTGCCATCAGGCTCAGAGCAGGAAAGCAGTTTATAGTGTTTGTAAGCGGTATCTTTGCCAGTGATGATGAAAGCAACATAAAATTGCTTTGTGGGGAAAGTTACTCTTAGGTTGAGGCTCAGCCCAAGGTCTGTGTATTGCTCGTGTCCTTTTAAGCTTTATATTTGGGGCCTAAGTGAGACTGATGGTGCACTGTTATAGGCTTTGTGCCGTGGAAAATATTGCTCTGGGGGTTCAGTCCTTGGCTATTTTTCAGGCAGAACTCCCAATTGTTTTCAATGTGCAAATACCACAAAGCTTCTATTTTGAGTTCTCTCTCGTTAGATTGCAAAACTGTTTCAATTATATCCTATGGATTTCACAGGCATGTAACTTCCTGGACACCCACATCGAGGAAAGAAAGGTTTCATGTTTGGATCTCTGTTTTGCTAACATACCAGCAAACAAAACCCCACAGCACCACATAGGACAGCTACAATATGAGTATTATTCTAAGAAATAGTCAACATTTGTCAGCCCTGACCACATGGTGACATCTGAATTTAGCGCACACTTCCCTGTCCTTGGAATGAAAAGATAGCTAGGGAAAGCTCAGTTAGTAAATGGTTGCTGACTTTGCCTTTTTTTTCCTAATCTTTCTTATTATGGACAGCTTACCAGGCAGGAAAAAACCCTTTGAGATAAAAGTAAATACAAAATTAAACAAAGTCACCAGAAGAAGAAATTTAAAAACCTCGATTATCAGCATGGTGATACTAGATTGTCTGCTAGACATAAATAAACACTGGATTGGAAAACAGTGGCATCGATAGTACCTGTCAAATGGACTATGCAGCAACAGGTACACAAGGTGGTAAAACATGCCTGTAGTATCTGGTCTTATCTGTAGCTATTCTAATAATTTGTTGGAGTGCTGCTTAAGCACTTCAAGAAATCTGAACAAGTATCATAGCCAAAATGTCACCTGTTTTAGGGATAATTAGACAAGTTTCTGTGCTGGAGACTCCCCTGTGTTAGCAGTCATTGGACTTCAGATAGAAATCCTGGTGGCCTGAGTGCAGCATCCTTTGTACGTAATCTGATTGCCGTTTTTCTTCTCCTCTGCAGATTGTTCCATGCTCTCACACGCAGCATGTCTAAAGGCTTTCTGGCCTTGTGGCGGTTTGTGTGCAGTCAGGACATGCCCTCGGGTTCACCTGTGTGCTGTCCCTTCTCCTGCTGCCACCTCCCTCTGCTCCTGTGTCTTTGTCAGTTCGATCCTGACCCAAGTGACGGGACCCCCCTGTTTATCTACAGCACTTCACACAGCTGCTCTCATCACTATCAGCGGTTTTAATTTTTTACTGTCTTTTCCCACTTTAACCTTGCTTTGAAAGCCTCTCCTCCTCGCCGATTGCCAGCAGCCAGGCCGGAGGTGCTTTCCATAAGCCTCTTATTTTTTCAGCACCTTTCTCCCTTTTTGTTAGCACTGGGTCTTGTTGCCATATCAAGTAAAATAACTTTTCCATAACCCATCTCTCTAAGTGCGCTAAAGCTGATTCCTTACTCTATTTTCATATGTAGTCTGTAGTTCTGGGGAGTTATTTTGCCCATTCAGGCTCCTCCATCTATTTTCAGGAGTCTGACCTTCACAGAGTCCTTTTCAGGTTCTTCAATGCTGTTTTTGGCACTAATCACAACCAAAGAGTTAAAAGAGTCCATGTTATAGATACTTCCAGATATACTCCTCAGTATTGCTAAAAGCAATTTGGTGGACAAGCTGTTCTTCCTTTGCTCTGACAGAAGAGCAGTGTTATGCCCCCCCACCTTTATTTCAGTGTGGTGTCATTTTTCTGGATTTTTATCCTGGCCCTTTTTATTCCTGCCAGCTAGATTACTCTCTTTTGATAACACGGAAAAGAAAAACAGATGCCTGTCATCATTTTCTTCTGTAGCTTCATATCATAAGATAACAAAGAAGCAGGTGTTGATACAATATTTAATTTGCATGATTTGCTTTTTGGAAATTTCTGAATTGCAACATAAAAATGTTTCTAGTTAAGTTATCTTGGTTTTATTTCTCATCTGTAGTATCTCTAGTTCTTCTTTTGTTATATGTAAGCAATGCTGTCTTGTTCCTCATTAGTAACATATATCTGCAGAATGATGTGGCTGAGTTAGTTTTGCCAGAGCAGCTTCTATTTTTGATATTTCTTGTCTGTCTTCAGCTTTTTATTGGGCCATGACTCTTGCATTTAATATTGTCATGTCCCATTACTAGGGAATGCTTTGCTCTCTCTATGCCGGCCTGTTGACATCTCCTTGGGATGTTCCTTTATCAACTCACTCTGACTTACAGCGGCATAAAACTTTGGCTTTTCCCTGAACTTTTTTCATAAATTGCAAAATTTTTACCTTATCAAAAGTTTTACTTTTTAAAATTTATGGTGTTCTTCATGTCTTGTCCTTTTGTCACTTTTGAATTCTTTGTTAGTTGTAATTGGGTTCTCTCCAGCTTTGCAGGATTTTTAAATGAAAAAGCCACGTTTGCCTGCACTGAACATGACGCGGTGCTCAGTTCCTGTGAATTTATCATGTGCTTTACTTGTGAAATCACCACGTGTGTCTGTCTAAATTAGTTCCACCCAAACTTCAACTCCAGTTATACAGTTTGGTTCCTTGTTTTCTTGCTTACAAGGTGGTGGGGAGCTTGGTCTGTATCAGTATAGTAATGAGTAATATTAATATCTGTTTGTATTACGTGTGTGTATTGGCTTTCTTTGTCCTTGAAATGGGACAAAAAACACAGCACTTCCTTGTGCTGATACTGTGAATGGTTGCAAGGTCTTCCACCTAATTCTTGAAACAATTCCTCTTCACTTTTTTCTTTACTTTTTTTTTTTTTTTTAAATTTGCCATTTTTGTTCTTAATAAACAAATAAACAATTAGTTGTTTCTCTCTTTGGTTAAAAAAAAAGAAGAAAGGAGTAAAATAAAACATGCTTTAAATAGAGCTTCAAAAATATTTTTCATTACCTGTGAAACAAAAATGTGGGGTTTTCCCTGTTTATCCCATTTTTACTGATGAGCAACCTCTCTTGCTTGTGTCAGCTTACACTGTCATTGTTTAGTAAGTGTCCATGTGTGGCCCACTGAGTTACCATGTTACAAACGCTTTGTTCTTGTTTTTTACATGGTACAGAAATTACTATAAATCGAAAAATTGAACATTAATTTATGGAAACTCTTTTCAGCTGTCTTGTTTTGCTCTGTTTGTGTTCATTTTATTCCTGTCAATCTCCTTCCTAAGGCATCAGTTTCCTCATGTTGAGTGCTTTTTTGAAACATTTTTCTCTGAAAGATATTATGTCACTTCTCCGAGGTTTCTAATTAAAAATCTCCTTGTTTTGTATTTACTGCATAATAAACAAATAGTGAGTTTGTTCCATAGTCATCAGCGGCAAAAGTCTTGCCAGCCAGAGCTACACACAGAATATCTGCATTGAATTCCTTCAAATAATCCAATAATCTTTGCTCCTCAGGAGGAGAGGGAGAAGTGCTGACTATTTACAGGCTTGGAGTTTGGCAACCCTCTCTTAAATCAAAGGCAGAGATACAAGAGTTGGAGTTACCCTCCCAGCCCATGGATAACCTCTCCTCATGTTTCCTTCTTGTTTTTCATACTTACAAACAACTTTGAAGTGATGTCCAAGAATGAACTACAGGAATGGCATTTAAGATTGAAATGCAGATTTTATGCAGGGCTTTTTTTTTTTTTCCTTCTCTTTATGGAAATCCTTCTATGAGTTTTAACCTACACACTTGGCCTGTATTGCATGTGGATGTAGCTTGGAAGCTCATCTGTGTGTCGCATCACTTGAAGGGTCATGATGGGAGGATGTACTCAGTAAAAATTAAATTGTTTCCAAGCACCATGTGGACAGTAGGTCATGAATTCGTTCTACTGCAGAATGACTATTAGTTCCAATGAATCCATATCACACTTAAATGAACGGATAGAAAATCTATAAAAATACAAAACCAAGATATATCTGATTCTCTTAGTTTATATTTTGTTTTCATTATTAGCTCCATAGACAATTATAAATGCAAGGAAGACTTATAAAGAAATATAAACCTAAAGTAACCAAAATATATCAATCTGTCTACCTGCCAATGCATGGGCACTATTTTTCATATTTATGTTAAATAGTATGTATGTGATTGAAGCCCAAAGCATCTTTAACATTGATAAGTAATTTTTCTGCCACTGTTTTGTATCTCAGTGTTAGTTTGGTGTGTCTTGTCCGTGATTCCATCTGGACTGTAACTCAGATAAAGAATAGCCCAGCTTTCATTTGCTCACAAACCCCAGATGGTTTCCTACCATTGCCATCTCCACTCCAGTGTGTGGAGATGCTGAAGCTCTTCTGCCTGTTTGAGTTGTACATTTTTTTCAGAAAACAAGTCGATAGGTTCCAGGAATGAATGAGTTAAAGGCAGCATTTGGATCAGTTGTGAAACTATATATTATCTATTGTATTTCCTTGGCCTTAAGTGGATTCTAGCATGGGATGAATTAGGTTGGCGAGATATTTTCTGCTGACTGTGATATCCCTGTTGAGCAGCTTTCCCAGTACGAATATATTTGGCCCTTCTTTTTTTCCCCCCACAAGCTATATCCCTGTATAAAACCAGCTTTATCTCTAAAGAGCAAATAACACCCAGTGCTCATAACAGATGCCAAGAAATGTTTCTGTTTTGATTTTTGAAAATAAAAATTCAACTGTGTTCAATAAAATTCAGAAGCCGTTTTCCTCTGTGGAAATTAAAGGAATCCAAGGAAGTCTAGGAAGATAGCGACCTTCCTAATTAAAGCGGTAGCAACTGCAGGAATCCAGTTTTTACAACCACCTCTATCTCACTGTGCTGAGAACAAAGCAGTCCTCCATTAATATTTTATTTTCGCTTTTCTTCCACTATAACAATGCTCTATGTTCTGTGAGAGCCCTGGAAAGACATGCAGAGCTATGTTAATTATGGTTTAAATAATTGACACTCTGATTGTGTTGTACTTTCTGAATTGTATGTGGCGTGTCACTGGTTCTACATATAATTACATCTATTCGCTGCCATCATTTTCCCCACTTACATCACAGTATACAGTAGTCTACATTGCATAATTGTATGCAGTGACTAATAACGTCTTCACCAAATGACCTTTGTTTTTAAGCACATGGAGGCTGTGGAGCCGTGGAGGTCTGATTGCCATCAGAGCTAATGCATGCATCCAGGAAGATCTATTATGGAGGAGTTAATGTCAGGGGAGTTGGGAGTCTGCATCAGAAGCACACTTGGAGTCTAAAGAGTGGGTATGAGGAAATTTCCAGTGTGGTCTGATGGTAATTCCTTATTTAACATTGCATCTAGCTTTGCAGCTTCTGGGAACCCAGCTATTTATTATTTGCTGGTTTATAGATTTGTGCACTAACTACTGGGATTATTAAGTACATCCAGCTATAGCACATACAGTACCGTGCAACAGCGTAAACAAGCTTTCGAGACTCATCTGGAGGTGTTGACTGAGTCATTCTGAAAGCTTGAGTGTATGTACATGTTTGGAGAGTGAGTAACCAGCTACTTCTTGGAGTACCTCATTAGTTAACATGACTGCTGCACAGCCCTTTCCCCATCAGTGTTTGTCCAGTAAGCAGCTACTTGGAAATCAAATTCTGTCTCTTATGGTGCAGCCTTCATGAAAAACAAATATTTATGGCTTCTTTGAAAACCTGCATCCTTATGCATGGTTGCAGAGTGCATGCGTTTGCTCGGAAATAGTGTAACTCCCTGCTAAAATGTACACGCTTTGGAGTTTGTTTCTGTCTGCTTTGCGTGTTCGTTCTGCTGCTTGCAAATAACCTTCTGCCCAACTGGAAATGATAAGGGAGAGATTAGTGTTTGGAAAGGCACAAGTTATCCTCAGGCAACCCGGGAGGTTTACAGCGATAACCACTCGGTAACAATTGCCCCATCTGCGTCCTCGCTTCCCGGTAGAAGAGAGGTGGCTTCACCCCTCGGTGAGGGTGGGGAGATACGGAACTTCATGTGTGCTGTGGAGTAAGGATACGTGCAGGAGTTACTGCAGCATAGCTGCACACCTTAGCTTACATTTAACAATTTGTCCATAGAACCAAACCTTTAGTGTTTTTATGATTCATATCATAGCCATGATTAAGTGAAAATGGTAATGTAGAGAGGGATCAGTAGAAAAGGGTTTTGGGCCAGCAAGCACTTTCCAGGGGTCTGTGTGGAATAGTTGTAGAGGACTTGGTAGGTACTTCAGCAGGTACTTCAGTCCTCTGGCATTTGCAGTCTTTGGCAGCAAGTGCTGCTTGTTCAATTAGCATCAGTGGGTGGAGGAGTGATGTATCCGTACCAGATATACCTTCAGAAAAATAGGGAACTGTTGGGTATTTCTAACAACATATATATATATTTTTAAGTTTTGAACAGAAAAAAATTAAAAATGCTGATCTGCGTCATACGTAACAAACAGGATGGCAAAGTCCTGGAAGTACATACTGCAGAATGGAAATATTTGTAATAGAAATAGCCATTGTGTTTTTCAAAAGGACCAAATATTGCTTCTTCTTTTTTGGCCTGGAAGCTTATTAAAAATGTAGGAAAATCTGGAATTGTAAGCCATGCATGTGAAGCAGTAAGAGGTTGCATGCTATGGGGATAAAACCTGTCTTCTGTGACAGAGAACACTGGAAGCAGCTATCTAAAAGGACTTTGGAAGGCAGATCTCATGTAATACTAGGTTAGATACAAGATGCATCCCAGAAAACTAAAAATTTTACCAGGCGAGGTAAGAGAAATGGAAAAGAAAGGCATTCTCTAGACGTGTCAGATGGGATTTTCAAAGATATTTAGCAATTTTGTGTGCCTGGCCCAGCTGGGAAAGCTGTCCCTGTTTAGGACATCACTGAACATGTGGTTCTACGCTGCTGATGCTGATGGAGCACAAGTGTTACGTGAAGCTGCGCATCCCACACATGGATGGGCTTAGGAATGTGGGAAATGCTTTGTCTGAACTAAGGACCCTGTTTAGAGGTTTCCACACATTGGCAGAGATTGAAAAGGTTTATCTTGAACGTAAGGAATTTAACTTTTTCCACTGGTGTGGTTTTTGGTTTGTGTTTGTTGTAAAAGAAATGCTGGTCATATTAGCACTTGTTGAATATTAAAAATCCCACATAGAAAATACTGTTCTTATTTTCCTGTGCTGCGTTAGACTTCAGGAGCTTTTCTCTTTGTGTAGGTTTACACTTAGGAAAGCAATGGGTGCTTTTAATCAACGTGACCAATTGTGTGGAAGCACAAGATAAATTCTGCTGGATTGAAAATAAAAAGAAGGTTTGTTGTATTTTCAAAGTTTAGTACACACAGTTAAAAATTTTAGAATGAGGACTTGACAGAGCTCATATCAAAAATCAATGTAAAACTGACTCCAAATTGAAAAAAAAAAAAAAACCAAAACATATTGCTTGCATATAAGGGATAAGTGTAAGTCTTGTTTTCACTTATTCCTTGGTGTCATTACCAAAACATGTGCTTCAGTGCATTAGAAAAAGTAATGTGAGTCAACTGATACCTGAATCAGTTCTGGGATATGTGTAATTTCCTGTGGTGCTGAACAGAGAGAATTGATTTCAAATGTATATTTTCAGATTAAGGTGAAGGGATCAAATAGGAGAACCCAACTCTTATGTCTGATGATTGAATCTGACCTGCCATACTAGCAGAGCAGAATGCTGTAGGATGGGATCTGTGACATATAAATGCCATGTCTATGTATCAGTTTTGTCCCATGAAGGAGAGCTGGGTGGCAAAGTGGTGAATCAGTAACAATCAGTATTTATGACACACATGCAGGCATGTCAGAAATTTGTGAGACACAGTTTCCCTATATGCTTTCCCATATTTTGTACTTATGGATAATAACTCTTAGTTACATGCTCCAAGTATAGAACTGATTGCTCACATGCTGAGAACTCCTCAGGTGCTTTCCTGGGGAACTGGCCTGAGTTGTCAAATCATTGTGATGTATCGCGGTTCTTGCTGCCGTCATATTCTGTGATCGATACTTGCCAGTGTTTGTTCAAAAATGTGATCACAGAAGCAATGAAATATTCTGCATGGCTTAATTTGTTGTTGTTGTTGTTTTTTATTAAGTTGTTTAGGATTTTCTGGAGCAGAGCCTCTGTTTCAGACCTCAGTCTAAGCCAGTCTAACTCATGCTCTAGTCTGGGCTTTGCTGTGCAACGGAGGTTGAAAGCCACTGCAAAGTTTTCTTTCAGGTGAATTCAAATCACAAATCTATGTGGTTAGAACTTACGCATTTCAAAGCTTGTGATTTTTCTTTTAAATCTGGTTTCCCAAAGAAATTATATACTTTTTTGTCTGCATATTTTCCACCAATAATTTTTGAACCATTTTGCTCATTACCTTTGGCAGAAGAGTGAAGTCTGTAATATTAAGTTTCATGAGCATCAGTGGCCCAGCAGGGGAAGAGGTCCTACTAACGCCTTTGTGCCAGAGAGGGGACAGTATGAGTGTACTTCTTGTGGGGAACAGAGATTTTGCAGCAAAAATGATGGAAGTAAGAGCTCTTGGGCAGAAAGATATGTGTTGTAGAAATTAGGTCACAAGATAATTCCATAAACAGCAAATCTTGTTTCATGAAAAACCTGAACTTGTGTGGCAGAAACACGGCTGTATGTGCTACCTTTCTGTAGGGCCTGAGAAAGTTGTATGTGGAGGATCTAATTCCTGTGTTCAAATTATCCTTGAAAGTAACTCAGAGCTAATAGTCTGGACATGTGAACATGTAGTTCTCTTCCACTAGTGTGCACATGTGGATTTACATCTGCATTTATTGCTTATATTGTAGTGTTTGTATATTTTTCATGTTTCACATAGAAATATTTTATGAGCATGGTTTCTTATTTGCTGTGTGTCTCAAGTGTGTAAATGTATTATAAATATTGTCCATCTGGATTCAATATTGTCATCTTGTAGGGGAACAAACTTCCCTTTCTCCTTTTCACTCTTCCTGCATCCTCCCCATCCCCGATCACACTGGCCGTGATTCAGAAAGTACATGAGCAGCAAAGTGCTCTCCAGAATTACCAGTCGATCACTGATGTTCTTTGATGTGTCCTTAGTACTCAGTATTTTCAGAAGAAACTAATGTTATAGTGATGCCCTCGGCTGTGGATACTTGAAAGAAACGTGGTCTTTATTTAGTGCATAAGTTCCATTCTGTGAAAATCAGGCTTAGATAAAGGGTACGTCTTTGCAGAATAAATGTGGCTGAGTAGTTACTTTTAGAAAGTTTTGAATGTGTCTGTAAGCTGGTTATGAAATATTAATTTTATTCATATTCAGGCATCCACTGTGCATGTGTTGCTCCCATATATTGATATCAATTATTACTTTAAAGCAAATTTTCCACACAAATATTTCTATATGGTTATAATCAGAGGAACACTGGATTTCCTGAGTTTAGCTGTTTCCTTCTTTAAAAGGATTTGGTTTCATTAAAGTTCAAATTAGTAACTGATGAGCTCTCATTTACTAGTATTAAATGGAAAACCTTCTAGACCAGCTTGGTGTCTTTGGAAGTCCTGAAAATGTTTCTTTCTGTTCACTTAAATGTACTTTTCAGCATTTGTTGTGAACATGCAAACATTTTCTAGTTATATTGTTTTAATGGAGAAGCAGCCATGAATGATGTAATTCTACATTGTCATTTTCATTTTCTATGCAGCTGTTGCAAAATTAAAAAGCTGTAAAGTTACAAATGGCTTCATATGAAGCAATACACAGCATGGAATTTCCTGCTAGTGGTTAAAATAATACAATTACTTTTAACAGATGAAAATAGTTAAGGGTCCAAAGCAGGTCCCTATTTAAAAAAGAGAGAAAAAAAATAATTTCTGAAAGCATCTTTTTAAAACATTTGCTTGAAACAAGGGAAAACCAATTCTGACATAGAATATTTTTATTCTTTTGGGGTTTTGGCATACAACACAGTTCAAGAAGAAAAAGCACAGTGGCAGGTAAGAAACTGGTAACAGAAAAGCTTTATTTGAGCACAATTCACCAGACGTACATCTTAGTTTATTCTTGTATCCATCTGCAAAGTAAACCAGCCATATGCTTAGAAACATCTTTGTCTTTTCTCTTTTTTTTTTCTCCTCTGCACCAAAAAGAAAAGTCATTACGTTTGACAAGAATGGTGCATTTTGTAGTAATTACAAGGGAGCACAAAACAAAACCAGGCCAGTTTCACATCGTCTGCGAATGTCCTAATGCACCAAAGGATGTTTTTACGTTCTGCTAGAGGGAAACTGATTAACTGGCTCTTTGTAACTCCAAATTGAAATCACAGCGTAACCTGGTTGTGTTCAGCACAGGAAGCCTTTGGGGATGCCAAAGTTTGGACAGGAGTCTGGGACATCGAGGAGTCCCAGAACTATTGTGTTCAGTGAGCTGTGAAAAGTCATTCAGAAGAGAAACACTCAGCATCCTTTATTTATTTGCATTGAAATATTTATCTGTGATGCGAGGCATTCATAATAGATTGTCAATCTCTTATGCCTTGTGATGAATCTGGGCGTCTTGCATTGAATCCTAAGTATTTCCTCCTGTGAATAATTTCATAATCGTCACATTTCCAACCTATGAATTTTCCCTGACCTTTGGATCCAAATTGTTATTTTTTTTCTCTCTAGGAAGGGAAATGCCAAACCTTTAATTTTCTGTTTTAAAAAAACAACTCACCTACCTAAATTATTAATTTTTGAACTTAGAGATTAAAACTCAATCAACCTGAAAATTCATGTCTTGCTGCTCTTTCCTGATAATTGAAGGAAATTATTTATGTAGCATAGATTAATATTGTTTCATGTTCTACCTGACACTGCAGATTAAAGTACGGCTTTGAAATAGAGATGGATTGGGACTGAAATACCCTATACAACCTCTCAAGTACTTGGAAAGCAATGTGTTAGGTTCTTAGTACCAAAGCTCACAAAGGAAGTCAATTTTCACTTCCATCTTGTTATGTGCTGGGTGGAAAGGAGCGAGAAATGAGCTCGGGAGGCAAGAAAAAAATGTAGAGAAAGAGAACAAGGGCATGATAACGATGAGCACTGTGCATCCGCGACCCTCAGCGCCGGCTTGCAGGGGAGGCAGCCGCAAAGCCCTGCTTTTGGTGGAGAGACAGGGAAGTCTCTTTACAAGCTGCATCTAACACCATCGTAACATCCTTTGAGCTAGATTCTGATAGAGAGAAGGCTCTGTGTTTTTTCATTGTTCTGGGACAAGCAAACTCCCAAATAAACATCTAGAGTAAGACTTAGTTTTTCTGGCATAACTACGAGCCATTTCTGTAGACAAGGAAGCGGCGCTGGGCCATCGGCACAGGATGGTTTCTTCTTTTATTTTTCTTTTTTTTAAATTTTTTTTTTTTTTAGTGAGTTTCTCTCAGCCTTTTTGGTTTTCCTTTCTCTTCCTTTCTTTTCCCTTCATCTTGATTGAAAAAGGAGTTTGGAGACAAGAGAAAAGGAGGCAGTTTGAAGGAGGTTGAACAGTGCAAACCCAGAACACAAAGGGTGGAGGTGTATCTGTTCCCTGCTGGCGTGCAGCCATCATGGTTATCAGCTTAATAGCATAACTTAACAGGAAGAATTACACTCGTGACCTTCTGCTCCAAGAGCACAAGCTTCTATCACTTGAGCTAAAGGAGAATCTCCATTAGTAGTTGCTCATTGTCACAGGGCACGTATCCCTCTCTTGGGCCAACCACTTATAATGACAAGATATCATAAACACTTGAACAGCTCTGATTTTGTCCAGTAGAGGGAAGTGGATAGACACAGACACTAATTCAATATGTTAGAGAGAGATATCATCAACATATTAACCGCATCATGCATGATTGGCAAAAGGCATAACGATTGCAGGAGAGCCTGGCGTTTCTCACCGTTGCCGAAACCTCCGTATTGACTAAGGATCTTTTCCACTAGAATTGCTGCTTCTTGCACTGTTGCTGCTCTTTGCATTACAGAGCTGCCAGAAAAAGAGTAATCTGGATCACAGACCAATTTGCCTTGTTGCTGAAAATAACATGTTGCTGTGTTATGAGCAATGCTCATAAAGTTAATTTTTTTAAAAACAGGCTCTTGAGGGATGAGGACTATTGAAAAACACCTTTAAGTGAGAGCTGGCAATAAGTTGCATTTCATAAATAAGTGCCTTTTTCCTTGGAAATAGGAATTGAATAGGAAATTGGGTACTGCCACAAAACTCCTTCGAAGTGAGAACTCCAAAGCATTGGATGCCTGATTTCCACTTTAGTGTTGATCAGTATTTCTTGGGTAACGTGATAAAAGCAAAATATTTCAGAACTAGCTCTTTTCTAGACCTCTGTTCACTTGCTTACACTAGCTCAGTGGCTGTTCCCTGGACAGAAAGACCGTTACTGAATTTAGAATTGCCCCTTGTCAGCTTTAGCTGTACATGTGCTACCTACCCAGGAGGGAGAAGAAGAAAAGTGTTCGTCTGTTCTGGAGTCATGTTTGGATCATTAGTCCATTTTTAAGAAGGCCTTAAATGCAAAGATGTACCGTTTAATAGCAATAATCACTCTGCTGTGTCATGGAAACATGACCAAACACATTGTATATACCCAAGCATTCTGACAGGCAGCTGTCAGCCCAAGCTTGCTTTGGAAAGCTTTCTCTGTCCCTTGAAGCAGTTCTGTCTTTCTCTTTTAATGCCAAATATTTCTCCATAGGGTCCACCAGCTCCTTACCTTTCCATTGGGTTAATTGGAGCGTCCAAATTTTAAAGGCTGCCAGCTGCGTTGCAACCAGCCATTTATAGAACAGGTCCTGTTCCAGAGCCATTTTTTCCCCACCAACTTTGGCTGTTTCGCATCTTCATCCCTTTCCGTACAGAACTCTGAAGTCCCTGTAGAGGTTTCGTAACATCCTGAAGCCTTCATCAAATGGTAAATTGGTATTCTGTTAGGCTGTCAGAAAGGATTAGAAGGAGGAATCTATTATTTTTCTTATTCTCATTCTTTAATGACAAGTTACATTGCCAGCCTGTCCACTAAATCACATTAGGCAAGGACTAATTTACCTCTTCATACCAAAGTAGAGAAAAAAAAATCTCCCGCTTAGGACATGCATTGAGAATTCAGTTGATTCCTGGCCTGCTGTATTTTATTTTAAGAGTTAGCACTTTATTAGTATGAAAATGTATTTTACCCCCAACTGCTTTTTTTCAATTGTTTTGGAAGTCATTGTGAAGCTTTAAAACTATCCACATTTTATAATTTCATCAAAATCATGAGGAGTTAATGTTTGACACACGTGTTTTCATAGAGGAATTTTTGACTAGTCCTTTGGAATCTTATTCACGTTCTTTGTTAGGGATCATCTCTCTCATCCTTGCAAAAAGGGTCTGAGTTTAGCTGGAAACTAAGGGTGCCATGTTTTACCAGGATTATTTTCTCCTTTACACATAAGTGTAAATCTCTCATTGTAGCCAGTGTCACTGCTTACAGGTGTAAATGTGAGACTCATGCACACATTCTCAAGACGGAGTCCTTAGAGAAGGAAGAAATGGGTATTGTAATGTTAGTGCAGTTTGAGTGTGGAGCAAAGAAAGGGGGAGATGCTTTGAAAGGAGAGCACAGGGAAAAAAATAGAATATCCACAAGTGGCTTGAATCACCCCAAAAATACACATTCTGTGCCTCTCACTTCATGTGAGAGCTGGCTGGCTGATGTGGTTAATGCAGCTCTTTGTATTTTGCCATGATGATGATACATGGAGTGATGGGACTGATGAGGTTGATTGCAAGGGTATGATTGACAACTGTCGCTGCCCCGCAGGCGATGGGGATCGCACCCCCCACACCCAGAGCTGGGAGAGCTCAGCCAGTGCTGATGCTGTGCTGCATCCTGCACCACCAGAGTGAATGCCGCACATTTCCAAGTGTAAGAAATTCTGCATAAATAGGACATTCAATTATTTATGAATAGACTCCAAGTCAGTGATTAATTAGCATTTTAAATATGGTTGATTAACACATTAACCCTATTTTATGAAAACTCTTTTAAAAGATACATATTACATGTGCTTCCATTTGATTTTCACATTTCTGATGTCTTTCATCTGTTAGATTACTGTGTCCTATAAGACTTTCTAGAACGTTTAATTATTTACTTTACAAATGCAGGATGTTATAATGATATTTGTAAAGAAAAAGCTAGGATAATGAATATACAATACAGTATTAGCAGCTTCCCCAACTGTTGACAGGGGGTTAGTGGGGTATGGGTGGAGGAAGAAAGAAAATCAAAACAAGATAATAATGTTGCACTGGATGTATACAAGTGAATATGCAATAAGCATTGGGAATAGTGTACAAAAGAAATAACATAATTTACCATTCTGTATGAAAGAGCTATCTGAGGTGCTTTTGTCTGTATTGAAGGTAATGTTTGGAATACTTCACTGGAAAGCAGAATATAACCTAGAAACTGTTTGCATTATCAGTTACAGAAGGAAACATTTACTTGTTTAATAATCAGTTATTTATTTTTATTATTAATTATTCATCCATCTCTCCGTGATTTAGCATACTAGCTGCTATTGTACCAAGGACTGGGATTTACCTTCCAGACCTAACAATGCTGAGAACTTTCTGATGAATGAACATAGACCTTATAAACAGAAGAGAAAGGAAGGAAAGCTGCCCCCCCCATCGGTAGCTCAATTCATATTAAACTGCTTGTTTCTGTGTCGATTGATCTAGTTCCAGAGTTGTCCAATAACTGAAGAGATCTCTTTCCTGTACATTCAGCCAGCTGTTGATGCTGTTCTCATGTAAGAAGGAGAAATTATGCTGGGAGTGAAACTGCCAGAATTGGCCTCTTTTTGGAGGTCTCATTGGAGACACACTGACCATTGAGGACATTCAACATGGGAGCGTTCAGTGTCTCATAAGGGTCCGTATTTGAAGTACATACCTGCTCCTCTGCAGTAAATACAACAATCAGTATTCTTACATGAAGGCATATGCTTGAGTATTTTGTAGAACTGGCTGTGTCCTCGTTTCTGCAGAAGGGTATCACAATGGATAGTGTTACAGCCGACTGTTTTCCACCTACATTGTGAAGGGGGAAAAAAGCCCTGCAAAGCTCACTTCAAACTGTGCTTGGAGCTTTTAAAGTTAAGCTGTATGTAAAACAAAAGGGGGAGAGACGTGTGATACTGAAAATCAGTCAACCTGCTCTTCGGCTGAAAAATGGCTTATTAGCAGGGAAATCATTAAAATACAGTATAGAGTTATGGACCGAGGTAATTCAAAAAGGACATAATTGATGGTTCTTGCCTGTCTTAATCAGTGAGGTTGGTTGTGCAGCATGAGAAGCACTTTGTCTACAGGATACTTCTTGGGTACTGCAAACATGTATACTTTGTGTATGCAGAAGGAGCCTAACTGCTAATGTCATGGTCCTGCTATTCAAGTCCAAGGGCCTGGTTCTTCTCCAGAAATTCCTCCTTTCCGGCAATGTTATTTTGCCTTCAAAACCATTCCTAAACATCTAAGTGTTGTCTTTCTTACCTAAAGAAATGGGTACTTATTTTTTTTTAAATTTGCTTCCTTCTGCTTTAGGCCTGGAAATACAGACTAAACTATTTCATTTTTTGTCTATAAGATTATATCCTTAGAGGTAGCTACATCAAAGTGAAAGTCCACGTCTGTAAAAATGGGGAGTATCTGGACGAGGTGCATG
The DNA here is from genome assembly GCF_964273445.1 of Streptopelia decaocto. NCBI lineage: Eukaryota > Metazoa > Chordata > Aves > Columbiformes > Columbidae > Streptopelia > Streptopelia decaocto. The sequence continues at coordinate 4,383,465 of NC_138666.1, read as the reverse complement.
TGTTCCACGCGTTAGAGGACTGTATGCACGGGTATGTGATTAACATATATCAGGAGACTTGTGGAGCGAGTTCAGTGAAGTCATTATGATGATATCATTGCTAGTAGCTGTTACTTTACATTACTAGTGGCCATTACTGTAATCTAAATGGACATTGGGAGGAGATTATGGTGAAAGGTGCTAATGGCTTGCACATTAGAGGTCATTAACATATAAGCACCCAGGATGAAAGTCTATGTACAAAGAGTTAAATAAATTGTGCAGCAGCTTCCCCCAGGGAGTCATTAAAGATATTATGCAAGTTTAAGTACGCTTCTTTATCTGGGCTATTAGACCTTTCAAACCAGGAGGTCTAAAGGAAGAGCTTCTGAGTAGTGGTTTTCCCAGGTGTAAAATCAAGCCTGTGGGCTGGGGCTGAGGGGCGGTGGGTGAGAGTGGAAGATAATGTGTCGTTTAAGCAGGTAAATCTATCAGTTTTATCTAATACTGGAGAAAAACCGGCTAAGTGTGTGCAGGTTTTGTGTTCAAAGGAAGAAGGTGCACCTTTTAGGGCTTTGCTTTGGAATGTGGTCCAATTACCCACCTCATCCTGAGCTGGAAGGTTTGTTGTATTATTGCAATATTTTGTTTCACTGTCTCTTTTTTTTTTCTTTTAATCTATTAGACCAGCAGTATGCAGAGTGTAATTATTCTAGCAATGTGAGTGTCTGCTATCATAAATATTTTTCCAATACTATTAATGTAAAACATTAGGCATTGCCAAAATCCTACTGTTTTCACTCACCAGCTTGAATAAATAATGGAAGACAGGAGTAAGTAGAAAAAGGAAATAAATTCTTCCTCTGGGCTGCGTCTCTCTTTGCAGAGATGTGTTTTCTTTCTCTAGTATACCTCCAAAGCTCATAGTGAAAGTAATTCGGACACTTCAGCCAGCACACAAGGCTGCAACCCAACTCTGCTGTGGGAAGGATGCACCTCACCCCAGGTGGTGTTTGCTTCCTGCTTGTCACAACAACTCTCTATAGGTCGGAGTTGATTTTCAGGCCTTTCCATTCATAACCAACCAACATACCTGCAACATGCAACAACTGTGGCATATTTAACCAAATTGAAGTTAACCAAGAGTAAGGGATTTTGTATTAAAGAACCTCCCTTCAGTTATCTGGTTTAAGGTATATGGCTGAATTAAATCTTTATGCAGGAAGTTTTGTAAGACTTATGTTTGTACAAAAGTCTTTCTACCAGAAAGATAAGTCATTATGAAAGATAAGCCATTATAACCAAAATAAAACCAGAGCACTGTAATTAAGGGTAAGAAATAGATTCCTTTTGGGGTAATTCTGTATGAATCTTGAGTTACAGTTAAACTTACTTGCAAATAACTACCGTAAATATTCAAGAATCCTGGTGCCAAGTCCTCTGTACAAGTCTTGGGTACGTAGCTGGAGAATGACCAGCTCCAGTCTCGCCCAAGGGACCAGGTTTCCCTCCCAATGTAGGATGAGCCCACAAGCTTGTTTACACTAAGTTTTGTGCTGAGTTGAAGTCAGGATGTTACTGAAGTGCACACACTGGCCCACAAAGGTTTGTCTTCCAGTTTAAGCATAAACTTAAATGGTTTAATGCAACTGTGTGATTAAGGCATGGACTAGAAGGGATCAGGATAGTATGAGAATATTTCAACAGATGTTTTATTGAGGGTTCATAATAGCAAAAGAGAAATAATTTGGGTTTTGTCCTACAATGTCTTTAGTCTTCAAAAGCTGCAAATCTTATAATTAATTGACAGGTAGAAAATAGGCTGTACAGAAGTTAATTCACTAGGGACTACAATTGCTGCGCTGGTGCCCTCCGTGCCTGTTACAGTCCTGATCCAAAGTCAGTTGAAGCCAATCGATCAGGCCCTAATTGCACACTGATTAGTATCGCTGCGCTTGGCAGCATAGTAAATCTTTAAGAATTAGGAGTCACTGTGTTTTTGGAGTAGCTCTTTTCACCATTATGTGTGACTGGTAACATGCAGTGGGGTTTAAACACAAATATTGTAGAATTGAGGGACAACACTATGTGTAATTGTTGCCAAGATAATAGATGAAATAGCTCAGCTTCCATTGCAAAAGTTTCAAAGATAGAAAAGTTTCAGACAGGAATTTTTTGCAGGTGTAATGAAAGGATCAGCATGTATGTCCCCCAAAGGCTTTCATTTTTCATTTTTTTCCTTAAGAGAAGCCAGTGGCACTTCCTGGGTATTGTCATTGACTAAGGCACAAAAGAAAAAGAAAAAAGAAACAATTGATAAAAAAAAAAAAAGAGGAAAAAAGAAAGAAAAAGTGAATCAAAACATGACTTCTTGTTTTCAAGAAGAAGGGCCAACTTTTACTTTATAGTAACAGCTTTGAGATCAGCAGCTGTGGGATTACATGGCAGAGGTTTGTAAAAAAAATCAATAACTGCTGCTGTTTGGAGAGAGGGAAAGAAAGGACAGCTAACTAGACCAGATTGTAACAGTTCTGCAAGCAGTCACAATGCTCACCTTACAACAGCGCAGCCCTGCAAATTATTAAATAATAAATCACAAAGTCGAACAGTCTTGGGTGGACAGAATGCGTTTGACTGTAAAGCAGACAGAGGCCTATGAATTATTCACATCTCAAGCAAAGATAAAACAAGCAGAGAAGAAATGAGAAGAATTCTTCCAAACAGGTTCTCCTGTACTGAAATATACCTTTTGATTACTGATACATATTTGGGGATTCAACCGGTCAAAGTCATGCCAGAACTAAGAAGAAGGAGACAACTGCAACCTAGGTTTAGTGCTATGGGAAAATCCTGGCATTAATAAGTAACTTCAGAAGTAATGTGCCTGTGAAATATCATTTTGCAACATTAGTATGGTAGCAATTAAGGGGAAAAAATGGATCTTGGAGAATAATTGTCATAAAAGTGTCAAGATCTCAAGTATTTATCTTTAATTTAGTGAGTTAAAACTTTGTAAGAGCTTATTTTAATCAGAACAGCAAGCTGAAAGCTGAAAATCTGCTTATGAAAATGGTAGAAATCTTATGTTTTGTTAATTTTGAGCATCTGACAGCTGAAATGGGAGGAAAAGAGTTAAAGCTGATCTTCAATATAAAGACAAGAAAGAAAAGCAGTATTCTCCATTCTGGACTGTGGGGTTTTATTACGAGTTTATAACATTTAGGTTATTTGAACATAGCTAATGTCTATGACTTACAGAGGAAACAAAATCAATCAAAACACTCATTTTCCTTTGAAGATTTTTCTTTTTCCCCTAGCAGAATTTCAGACTTACTGCACTGATGCACTGATGTAGTAGAAGAAAATATGTACGGCCAAATCCTGCTGACACCCACTGAGGCCAGCGCAGAACGCTTTTGGGGCTGTATTGATGACACGACTCCAGAATCTGATCCATTCTGTATTCCGGAGAGTTAAATGGTTTAAAATGGGCTTTTTCCCACCAGATCTGCATGGTTTAAATTATGATCTTAGTTTAAAACTTATTGTCTTAAAAATTTGATTTACATGTATATGCAGTAGTGGTACCTTCTTTATGAATAGTGGTATGGTTTCAGAGAGGATGGAAAGGCTTCAGATATTGGAACAGGCTGCCCAGGGCAGTGGTGGAGTCACCATCCCTGGAGGGATTTAAAAGGCTTTTAGATGAGGTTCTTAGGGACATGGGTTAGTGCTAGAGTTGGTTAGGTTATGGTTGGACTCAATGATCCTGGGGGTCTCTTCCAACCAAAATGATTCTATGATTCTATAGTGCTGATGAGCCTAGTTGTGTTTGAAGCTATAGAAAATCACCTCTCCTTCATTCTTGGCTTCTTGAAGACCAAGTCTTGTGGGAACCTTTCCCATGACTGACTTTTTGTTACAATGTTTACAAGCAGTGGCAAAGTTGGTGTCCCTCATCCTTCCATCTGTGTATTACCAAAAGCTTTATTTTTGTAATAAGAGAATGCAATGGAGAGAAGAAGGGTGGATATACTGCACTGCTGTCATCTAAACTTTTTAGGTGGGCAACCGACTACTTTAGTAGCAACTAAAGTAAATCATGTTTCTGTATGTGGGGCAGCACAAGTACAACCTGTTTTTACCAGCTTTTTATTCAGAGCCTGCCATGGCAGCAGGAAGTTTCAACCATGCTTTAAATTACTTAATTAGATTTGCCAAGAATCAGAATCCAGACTTGGAAAATCTACATAGAAGTTGGCGAGAACAGTGTTGGGTTTTTTTGTTGTTATTTATTTCCTTTACATTACTTAGAAGAGTAACACACTAATTTTCCTTTGGAGAAGTCAAAGAAAAAAACTGTTTCCTAATAGAGCCTTCCATTTAGATGTGCCAATGATGTTAATGTATAGGTCATTGCACAAATCAGACGAGGGTAATTTAGATGTACATTTTGCCTTATATGTTAAATATTAAAGCATGTTAAAATACCGTCTTCTAGAATATACCCTATGCAATATTAAGATTTTGACAGCAGAAGATTGTTTTCACTGTTGCTTTGTTTCATTAAACAGTAAACCAGAAGAACTTGACCCAAGATACTTTATGCCTAAGTTTGGTTGGTTTTAGTTTTTTTTTTTAAAGGGTTTTGTTACATCATTAGGTCTCTTTGCTGCACATGCACGCCTTTGTTTAGGAGTATATATTGTTGTCGCTTTCCTTGTCTCTTGGTTTAATTAAATGTTGCCAGTGCATATTTTCTGTCTTTGGGGCATTATGCAGGGCAGGTAACGGCGATGTAAGCCTTGGTTCTGCTGAAGCAGGAGCTGCCTGATAAAGAAGAGATGAAACTTGTTTTAAAATGTTTCATTTTAATCCTTCACAAAAATGAAGTGAGCACCTGCATAATGTGCTCTGGTGAGTTCTATCAATTAAAGAGTTGTGAAGTGGATATTAGAAGATTATTTATAATACTGTTATATTATGGCTGAGATGGACTGCACTGGAGAAATTAACATGACAGAGGGACAGAAATCATATTAGGATTTGGACTTACTTGAAAGTCAATGAAATTACATTAAAAAAATACCATTCAGAATAAACACTAATGACATGCCTTTTTATTGATGTTTAATTCAGAAAAGAAGTTAATGCATGCCTTGAAAAGTGAAGGAGGACTGCTTTATGCTTAATAATTTGCTTAAACTGAATTTCATACAGAAAATTAATTTGCTCTTAACAACTAGATGGCTTTCTAGAAGGGAAAAAAGTTATAGTATTAGCTTCTTTTTCTGAATACCAGTGCTCTTCAGTATGTTTGAAATACTAAGAACTGGTTGGATTAATACATTTAGAAACTTTTGAAGCAAAGGCAATGTTTTTCCCCTTAGTTTTTGGAGACACATTTTGCTTCTGACCATCCTAAGAAGAGCAGAGGCCACTGGAGCTGTGTGTGTGGTACCAAAAGGGTTGGACGAGATCCCCTGGCCCTTGGAACGCACCAACTGCTCCTGTGATCCCCAAAGTCCAGCATTCGCCATAGCGTGCTCTCCAAACCTATGCAAAATGAAAGGGTTTTAGAGTGCCAAGTTAGCCAAAGTCTGTGATTAAATTCTGTTACTAAATTAGGTCAAGTATTATTTGATTTTATACGTGTATATATATGTTTCTCATGCATCCATGCAACCTCTCCTGCAACAAGGCCACCTGTTTCACTGCAAGGAGCAGGGAATTGCATCATTATGATAAACTCTCCAGCTCAATCTGGTAGTTGTAAGTAGAGTTTAAAGATTTGAACTAAGATACAGGAGGAGCAAAGAATAAATAAAATATATAAAGCAAACAAAATAATTCTCTGCCAGCTAAGACTGTCCAGTTTTTACTACTTTGGAGACTATATTATTTTCTTTTGGCAAATACAGGTATCTGTGTATTTTGTGGGGAGCACGGGTGCTTGGCTTTGCGGACACCCCCAATGCAGAGCCCCCCTGGCTGCTGCAGCCGGGGGCTGCACCCGCTGCCCAGACACACACCCGCTTGCTCCCGTGATTCCCGGTGGTCACGGAGGGGTTCTTTTTAAAATTAAAAATATTGTTTAAGGTCAGGGCAGGCATTTTGGTTGATTCAAAGCAAAGCATTTTCCTTATTTTGGGGAGTTACATAGCTTTGTTTAATCTCTCCTTTTAATTTAGATCTATGCTTAAATGAGAACAAGTTACCTCAGAACTGTCAAATTTCTATTTCAAAGTGTCAGCTATTTTAACATTTTTTTAACTATGCTTTCTTCCCTTATTTGCCTGTGGGATCATGCCATTCACTGCATTTGACTCAACTTTGTTAGTAATTTTGGCTTCTCCAAAACTTGATTTTTTGGGGGCATTTATTAATTTTTAAAGTTGTCCACTTTTGTATGTAAGCTGTTAAAATTGAATTTCTGATGTGAAAAGGAAAGTGTCTAGCAACACCCAAGTATGTAATGTTGAACTTTTTTTTTTAATAGGGAATGTTCTATGATAATGAACCTGAAAGAGTCCCATCAGCAGTGGGGTTGCCAGATCATGCCTTGCAGTTGAGACTAATGAAACAGTTTATCTTGTGGTCTATAGTTCATAAGTGTGGTTGGTTTTCTGAGCACTGAATCCTTCTAGAGATCTGAAGCATTTTCCAGTCAAATCATTGTCTTACATGGATTTATCCAAAACACTGCCTGGTTGAAAAACACTTCCCATTGACTTGAGTGCTCTGGACAAGACTCACAATGTGGTGCAAAGTGCCAGTTCCCTTTTCAAACAGCATGTGGAGGGATAGTCTTTTTGAATCCACACTGTCTTTAATTCTCAATTTGTCTTTAATTATCAAAATGAACCACTTTCCATTCATGACTCCCATTTGAGAGAACTGCTAAGTAATTTGACATGAAAGTGGTTATAGAAACTGGCTCACGTATTTATTTGAATCATCTGCCTTCAAGGAGCTATCAAACAAGTTCGTAGCTGTGTTACAATGAGCCCCAAGTTCTAATTAGCAAAACCAACCTGACACACGCTTCCTCTTACCGGCTTTTAAACCGTTTTCTTTTGAATCTTTTGGAAGCGGTGGAGAGCGGGCGTGCAAGAATTAGTAATGTTATTGCAGTGTGTCATCCTGGAGTCATTTAAATGATGTGTGTGTTCCAACACTAACCTTTGAGGTTATTATTAAGTCCTGCCACAGCAGGAGCAAAAGTCAAGAAGCAATTATATGCATGATTAGTTTGTCAGTTTTCCAGAAGTTCTTTGGGCCACTGTTCATCCTGCCTGGCTTGTTATGAGGAGGATTTAGCACTAAATTTTGGGCTGATAGTGCATGTTGCTGTTGGGCTGGGCTCCCCCCCAGTCGTCAGGGCTCAGAGAAGCAAAGATAACAGTGTCGTGAAAAGTAAAATGTGCCCTGAGCCTCACTTGACAAAGCTGGAAGGAAGTAAATGCATTATTTTGTGGAAGGTTAAATTTGAACACATGTAAGTCCTCATTCAGGAGAAGTTCTCAAAATACGAGTTACAAAAAATAGTTTCTCTTCAGTCTAATGCAGGGGCTGGACAAACTTTAAGCCGGTTTAACTGAGCTACACTGACCTGTGTCCTTCTGGCCTTTTACTTCTGCTCATGACCTCAAAATAGCCACTTTGTGCTGTTCTGAAAATATAAACATGATCTACAATGGCTTTGATAAAAATGTTCAATTAGGTCACCCATCTCCTGTACTGTGTGATCTTTGCATAGCAGGATCAATTAAACCATAAAGCATAATAATGCTAACTCTCCCTCACCCCTGCACACACAGACTATAGAGACTATACAAAAGAAATGCAGAGCCTTTCCTTTATGGCACCGTGAATTTTCTGCATTGAGCATTTTTTTGCCATTTCGTGGATTTGTTTTCTAGCATCCGTAGAAGGCCACATTAAAAACCATGTCATGAAATCACAATTCTTGAGCTCTCCCAGCCACAAGTTTTGTGTAAGCGATGCTGAAATGAATTGTCTGCTTGGCTCACAAATGAGCTGCTCACTTTTGTGTCTGCAAGCAAGGCAGGCCAAACTCACACACAATTTTCCTGAGTTTTATAATTTGCCAACAAACGTAGACAAACTGGACCTTCCAAAATCTGAAAAGGTAAAATATCTCTTTGTAGTGCCAATGTTGAAAACATGGCTTTAGGCTTTAATGCCTTCATGTAGGATTAGAGTATTCGAATGCAACAAAAACACTGGGATAGATGCGCCTATTGGGGTGTTCGGTGAGGTGTGGGCAGCACGTGACAATAGGAGCTCTCTTGTGGGTTGCTCAGAGTTTACAGGGTTTATTGACAATATTTATGGAACTGGAACTGTTCGCTGCTGAAAGGGGAGGACGTGGGTTAACAATGTGCAAGTAGAGGCGTCTTTATCACAGTATCACAGTATCACAGTATGTTTGGGATTGGAAGGGACCTCAAAAGATCATCTAG